>NC_136067.1:2067947737-2070928213 GCF_964261635.1 Lissotriton helveticus
ACTCCCCCACACACATCGGGGGACATATCCTTGATTTGGTGTGCTCTAACTTTCCCCTGTCTGGTATCCATCCTCTTCAAATACCCTGGTCTGATCACTCCCTGATTCAGTTTTCCTGGTCTATTGCTAAACCCGTGCTTTTAACAAAGTCCCCTTTAAGCAAACCCTCTCAGAGGATTGATGCTTCCGTCTTCAGCAGGGTTCTGTCTAATTCCCGGCCTTCTGCCAATGTGACACTGGAGGGTGCTATAATGATTTTTACTAACTGGATTGACCAGGCGGTGGAGTCTGTTACTCCTCTCCTCCCCGATAAGCGTGTTAGAAATGCGCCGTCCAAACCCTGGTATTCCAGCAACCTTAGAGCATTAAAGCACTCCTGTAAAAAACTTGAACGTTGCTGGAGACTAAATTATTGTCCATTGGCGAAAGCTGTACTCAGAAAAGTCCAGAGGGAGTATTATGGAGCTATTAAGGAGGCTAATAGCCTTTTCTTTACTGAGCGCATCGCCAGCTCTAAAAACAACTCAAAGGAAATATTTTCCATTGTACAGAGCTTTCTCAATCCTATTGCAGAGCGGATCGATCTGCCTGTTTCGGCAGAATAGTGTGAGAAACTGTCTGACTTTTTATTGACAAAATCCAGGCTATACAGGATTCTCTAGGGTCAGACTGCATTGAGCAGACTGACGCCCACACCTCAAGTTCACCAGTTCCCCCTCTGCCTGCCCCCTCACTAACGGCTTTTCAGCCGATCACTCCGAAAGACTCTCTATCTATCCTTTCATCTCTCAAATCAGAATCTCCCTCCGATCCGTGTTTTGCTAGACTGCTTGCTGAGGTGGCTGAGGTAGTTAATCCGGAGGTGAATACTATCATAAACCTATCACTTCAGACCGGCATTGTTCCCAAGGTATGGAAGGAGGCTAAACTTATACCACTCTTGAAAAAGCTCTCCTTAGATCCTAACATTCCTGCCAGCTATCGCCCTATTTCTTTACTTCCGGCGGTGGCTAAGATATGTGAGAAAGCAGTTTTAAGGCAGCTATCCACTTTCGTTGAGTCATCAGGTGCCCTTCATCCTGCTCAATCCGGATTTAGAACCTCCTATAGCACCGAGACTGCTCTTGTGGAAATATCAGAAGCCATAAGGGAGTGTTTGGACGGGGGCGGCAGAGCGGCGCTGATTTTATTGGACCTCTCTGCCGCCTTCGATATGGTCCCTCACCAACTACTCCTTTCTAGGCTCTCCCACATTGGCGTGTCTGGGCAGGCCTGGAAGTGGCTTGAATCCTTCCTAGTAGATCTCACACAGCAGGTCTGGATACCCCCTTTCTCTTCCACCCCTCGTACAGTGGCTACCGGAGTCCCTCAGGGCTCCCTTCTGCGCCCCTTGCTTTTTAACGTTTACGTTACCCCCCTGATCTTCCTCGCGGAGGAGCTGGGTGCAAAAGTCATTGCATATGCGGATGACACTCAGCTCCTCTTTACCTGGAAGGAAGGTGAAACATCTCTTTCAGCTGCCCAGCGCTGCCTCGCAGCGGTCTTTGGTTGGCTGGCCTGGGCACAGCTGAAGTGTAATGAGGGTAAATCGAAGGCTCTCCTCTACGGCCCTTTCCCATCGTTCTTTAAAGAGACTTTGAGGCCCCCTGAGTATCCCCAGCCATTGTCATCTGGCAATCCTGCTAAAAATCTGGGGATTTGGTTTGAGGAGGATCTTCGATTCTCTACTCAAATAAAGCGACTGGCAGGGGTATGCTTTGGTATCCTAAAATCTCTTAAGAAGTTCTTCCCTTTGCTACCTCAATTTGCCAAGGAAATGGTCACTCGGGCATTGATCTTGTGCCGCATTGACTACGCCAATGGCTTATACGTTGGACTCCCGGGATAACAGCCAAAGAAATTACAAGTAATTCAGAATGCGGCGGCCAGGGTTCAGCTGCAAATCCCTGGGCGCACAAGCATGAAGCAGCATTTACGCGACTTGCACTGGCTGCCTGTTGTCCACCGTATTTAGTTTAAGGCCCTTACGCTGGCTCATAGAGCCTTGCATGGTCTTGGCCCAGTTTACCTCCAATGGCGCTTTTCCTTCTACACGCCTCCTAGAAACCTCCGCTCTACCACTCTGTGCCTGACTACTGTTCCCCGCTTTCGCAGGGTTCGGTTAGGGGGTAGCTCCTTCTCCGTTAAGGCTACAGTGGCCTGGAATTCCCTTCCTCTGGAGTTGCGCAACATCCAAGACACTATGCTATTTAAGAATCAGCTGAAGACCTTCCTTTTTAACCAACCCATCTAAATATGCTGCTCGTTGTTATGGTTCACCTCCGTGCTGGGACACTCTTGAGTATCCGTGCGCGATATGAATGTATAATAACATAACATAACATAACACTTACTGACAATATATCAACACACAACATTTCAGCCTCTCTCCATAACCAATCACAAAGCTATGTTCACAAATCTCATCTGATAACTTCCACCCTGCAAGAGCATCATGCACATAATCTCGACACATTAAAAATACAAGAGCTGGCCCAAATACAAATGTTTTGTAAATAAGTCCTGGACTAACAAGGTCCCTCCCTCTGACGCTCACAGTCATTTCCCTTAACTCACACGTGGGTACTCAAGAGATGTGTGCCTCTTGCCCCTTCTACGGAGATCACAGCACACCTGGATCTGATATTCTAAAACATAAAGCCTCGGACATATGTGAATCCTGTAACTGAGAGGTATACATTTTAAAGAACTTTCTTTCTGCTTAAGGCTGTTGTATTCCTGGTTCCCCTGCAATGACAACGCTGATGCCCCACAGCAGTCACCTGCCTGGATAGGATGGCTTGGAACACACATGGTCCTGTGACAGTTATATGTAGTCTCTTACACTTGCTATCAGGATCTTCAAAGGTCCTGCTCTGTTGCCCCCTCCTCCTCTATTCTACCGGAAATGCACCTTTCAGCGCCTTGACGCACTTCCGCTGGCAGCCCATAGTGCAGCATTTCTCATCAGCGGCGCAGTTCCAGTCTTGGCCACAGGAGGGCGCATAGGCGGCAGGGCAGAGCGGTGATTTTGAAATATAAGATGGACAGACCCCTTCATGATCTGCAACAAAATAAACATTCAGTGACCTTGTTTTCATAGCGGTAATGCAGTAAACAATATTTGTGGAAAGAGAAATGCAACAAGTTCATGAGTTTGGCGGCCTCCAACTGAAAGCCCCGCCCCTTGCACTGCACTGTTTCCACGGTCATGGAGTCCCCAGGGCTTCGCTCTGCTCCATGTACACACGGATTAATAATTACTCATGCACAAACACGAACGATTTTTATAAATCAATGCCAAACAAACAGATCTACTGTGCAGATGTGGTAGTCGTGGGCAATATTCCTACACTCTCTTTGACTCTTACCTACACTGCTTTTTGTTGTCAATACAAAACAAGCCTGACTGCAGCATATTCATAGATAATGCAGGAGAAAGAATCCTCAAGGGCTTTACATAACTAGTCCTAATCTGTGCCCATTGGAACAAGACGCTGAAGGCGCCAAGGTCATCGCATGCACTCGCCCAGCAATGATCTCTGTATTTGGGCTGGTGAGGGCTGGGAAAATCACTCTGAGGGCTGTAATCTGTATGTCTTTATGCTTGCATTACAATACCTATACTTCCATGCATTTACGTGACCTAGCATTTACTTTGCCCACATTAATAACTCTAAACTTTAGGATAATGCAGTTTACTATATTTTAAATATAATTTTATTATGTTAAATTTCATGACTGATAACACAATGCCATTTTTTATATAATTCAAAATGATAAGTTTCCTTATTCTAATAAAACTTCTAAAGCTAAATTAAATGAAATTAATTTTCATTAAATGTAATTAAATTATTGTTTTTTATCACAAAGTACTTTTCAACTCCACCTATATTTCATTCTATTTAAATAAATTGACAATTAGTAATGTGAGAACAATACAAAAAACCCTAACCCTATAATTTATTTAATGCAAATAATGTATCTCACATTACAAGCATTCAGGTTGTATTGAAATAATTTTTATCCTAACCCTAAATTATATTAAATTTAAATAATTAAATCCTGCATTCTAGACGTCATGCTAACCTAACTATTCAGTTAATTAAATTGTGTGTTTACTGCTTTCTGACCGGAATGAGGGCACCGGCACACCGGGGCATCTCTTTTCTGAAAGGTTCTTGGTAAAAGTGATCTAAGGTCCAATCACTAGCTCTACTCAAGTGTGCGGCATTCCACCTGAGGGGCTGGAGGAACTAGGAAGCTACGGGCCAGATGTAGGTAAATTCAATTTAGCGAGTCATTAATAGCAATTTTTACCGAATTGCTATTAAGGACTCGCTAAATTGAATGCATGTAGGAATAGCTAAAATATTAGCAATTCCTTCAAATTCCTTAAAAACGAATCGCAAATTGAGATTCGTTAATAAGGAATACCTACCCATTCATTCCTATGGGCCAGGAGGCCCATAGGAATGAATGGGAAGATGTTCACTATTTGAGATTCAGTATTAAAGAATCGCAAATAGCAGGAGCTATTTCAAGGGTGCCAGGGTGTCAAAAGGACACCCTGTTGCACCCCTGAAATGTGCATGTGTGCACATGTGGCGTACATACATGCCCTAAGGGCATGAATGTGTGCCACATGGCACTTTAAAAAAGCAAAAAAGTGCTTTTTTACAGGACAATGCTAATTACCACCAACTTGAAGTTAGTGGTAGTTAGTGATTCCTTAAGACTAAAGTGCACTTTCTTTTGTACTGCTTACATTGCATTTAAGTAATCACAATTACCAATTCCTTAAATGCAAGAGCAAAATAAGGAATCGCAATTTTGCGATTCCTTATTGTGCTAGTAGGTTTAAACTCACCTACATTGCCCTCAGCCAAATACCGGTCGCAAACGCTGAAATGCGAATTTCAGCGTTAGCGAACGGTATTTGGCCACCTACAACTGGCCCTATGTGTACAATAAGGTTACCCTCTGTGGTATATAAATAAATAATACCAGATCTATGTTTGACTGGACATAGTAATAACAGATAGCTCAATAAATAAGAGTCAAGATTCGAGGTAGTAGGAGTTTGCAGGTTTAATACAGCATAAGGACAGGAACAGGACAACCTGCACAGGAATAGGATGGCAGCGCTGCCGGGGGCAGGATCGGAATCGGGACAACGGCGCTGGCGTAACATTTAATAACAGTGCACAAATATATATACTAAAACAATTGCATTACAATACATACAATAGGCGGAGCAGTGGGTGTGGTCAATAGCAGTCGCGAAAGATAAGGGTGAAAAGAGGTGTAACAGAAGGCGTTTACATAGACATGTGATGTAAACGTAACAGAATATGTCATAAATGGGGCGGAAACATGGAGGGGGCTATCTGAGGAGCCGGGACCTCTAACGTAGTGGTGCGTGCAAACTGACAATGACGTGTTACTAGGAGAAGCTGGGGGCTATGACTTCTGCGCTAGGAGCAGAGACTGAAGTCTGGAGAGTCAGGGCGACATGTACCTAAACACTATCTAGTATCTGATGTTTAGAGAACATGTTGATAGAATCCAGAAGTTATCGGGGTAAAGGCTAACAGACTCTAAGACTGGTGCATGCATTATTCTACATGTAGTGCGTGTTGAAGAATATTAAATGACCATTAATACAGTATTTCTCTTACATGGAGACGTAAAGGCTAGACGATGACTGAAACTATTGATGCGATTCAGTAGCTTAGGAATGCAGAGAAGGAGGGCTGGACTGATAACTAGAATCATAACATACTTTTGGCAGACTAGCAGGCAGAGCCAGGCCGAGCCGGGCACTGTGAGGCAGGAAGTAAGTGAAGGGTCAGGAATACAGGTGGGGGCTGTATCGCTCCTCAGCGAGGGCTCAGGAGACAGGAGCTGAATCTGGTGTCCGGGCCCTTTTGAGGCCTAGAAACGGGGACTTTTCAATGAAATAACGTGCACACTGAGAAACGTGGCAACGTAACCTTACATAGGCCTGATACTCGTAGCTTTCACGAGAACTGGAAACTGACATTTACGTATACCACAACTAAATCCAAGGACCAACAAATGAAACAACTGTTGTACCTGTCACGTAAAATCATTAATCAACGACTTCACGCGAGTACCATGGTCAGATACCATAAAGCGTCTAGAATCCCAAGGGGACTGAGAATATTATTAAAACCATCATTATGCAAAAATTCGAAAAAATTCACAGACAAGTGGTATGCTATCCTGAATAAATGTTCCTTGGACCTCATCCTGTTGATAGTTGAAGAACTGTCTCAAATATTAGAGGAACTTGATAATGAGCTAACAACAGTAAAGGAAGAGTTAGGTAAAATGATGACAACAGCAGAACTTGACCAAATACTAGAGGAAACCAAGACCCAATTGGCAAAACATATGGAGGAGGTCAATGAAAGAAAACTGCGTAAATATCGTCGTGATACCATCGACTATAAATTAAATGAAGTATATAGCTGGGCAGAAGTATATGCTAAACGGAGACAAAACCGCCCATACACCCAACAGACCGATACTTCATCTTCAGACACAGATGGCACTTCTGAGGCAGCTGGTAAAAGACCTACAAGAGTACCAACCACAGCTACTACAAGCACTTCAGCTCAGCCTTTTTTAGGAGAAGGCCCCAACGAAGGGGACGACCGAGGAGGTCAAGACGAAAGCGTAGAACAGACGAAGGAGAAGGACCCTCCACAAACCAGACACATGATGTCCAAGAAAGAGAAGAAGAAGACCAAGACAACCTAGTCATTAACATTTCTGATACTCACCTAAACAAAGTACAGATGAAAACTTTACAAAAAGGCACATCATTTGTACCTACTGCTAATACCAACCACCTAGAAGTGAATATAAGTTTTTTCAAGCTGATGAGAAAACTTAGATTGCGTCATTTTTTCTCCAACATTGTAGGAGAACAACAGGACCAACAACCAAGCAAGGAAGATTCTCTGAAAGGTCTCACCACCACTAGTACCTATATGGCCCCAATCAGCCATAAAACTTTGGATTTGTTCGAACAACTGGTCAAACAAGACCTTACTAAAATCAACTATCGCAAAAAAACAAAAAGTAAAAACCTCACTCAGAAAGAACTAGCTACTCTTAAAAATATAGCATCTAACCCTCACATCATCTGTCAGAGAGCGGACAAGGGTGGCGCTCTGGTCATCATGAACAAAGAGTACTACATGTCACAAGCCCTGGTGCATTTAAATGATGAGAGTACCTATATGGAACTACAGACAAACCCTACCAAGGACATCCAAGTGGTACTACAAAGCATAATTACAGAAGGCATCAACAAAGGATGCGTGGATGACAAAATGAAAAAATACCTCATTATGGATCACCCTAGGACACCTAGATTTTACCTTACACCCAAGATCCACAAGGATCCTTTGCACCCACCTTGTCGCCCTATAGTATCAACATGTGGCAGTATACAGGAACCGATTGGGAAACTGTTAGATAAATATCTTCAACCTTATGTCATCACAATGAATTCCTTCATCAAGGACACCACAGACTTCTTAAATAAGTTGGACAACGTGAAATTGGAACCGAACGCAAAGATACTTATGTGTACCATTGACGTACAAGCACTGTACACCTCCATACCCCACTCATTGGGGATCGAGGCCGTGGAAGCTGCATTACTTGAGATGGAATACGATGAAAACATGAAAATATTCTTACTTGAGCTACTCAATTTCACGTTGATGCACAGTTTCTTCAAATGGGAGGACAAATGGTTCCTACAAAAGTCTGGTACCGCCATGGGAAATCCAGCAGCCCCAGCATACGCGAATATTTTCATGCACCAATATGAAAATAAATACATTCTACAGAACACCCAATGGCAGCAAGGACTACGTCTATACCTGCGATTTATAGACGATATCTTTATCTTGTGGAAAGATACAAAAGATCAACTCATCAGCAATATTCAACAGTTAAATCTGATTGATCCCAGAATCCAATTTACTCACATTATAAATGAAACACAAATCAACTACTTGGATGTAACCATCTCTAGAACAGGTGAGAAGTTTGAAACTACCCTATACACCAAGGCGACCGATCGCAATAACCTTCTGGCCTACCAAAGCTTCCACCCTACACCTCTCAAGCAACACTTGCCATACTCTCAATTACTCCGTGTACAAAGAATTGTCTCAGACCCGAAGGAATCCAAGACACAAGCAATTAGCATGATCAATAAATTCAAAAAAAGAGGATACCCAGATGATGTATTGCAGGAAGCTCAAGAAAGAGCCACAGCTAAAAACAGACAGTCCTTACTTACATCTAAAACCAGTAAGAAAACCACCAAAATCACATGTGTGAGCAAATACTCCACAATCACTCCACAATTTAAGAAAATCATCAAAAGACATTGGCGTTTGCTAAAAACAGAATTAGATTTCAATAACATCTTCCAGGATGAACCCATTTTTGCATTTACCAGAGCGCAGAACCTTGGTGAAATCATAAAAAAATCGACTCTCACAAAACAGCCTACTATTTACAAAGGTACCATTCCGTGCAGAAATTGCAGCAATTGCAATAACATTATGGAGGGTAACACCATCACACACCCTATGCGGGGTAATAAAATCAAACTCCTGGTTAATGGAACCTGCGACACGAAAAATGTTATCTACATGTTAAAATGCCCATGTGGTAAAGCATATGTGGGACAAACTGAACGCAAGCTCAAAACAAGACTGACTGAGCATAAAAGTAACATAAGAACAAAAGCAGCCAAATCAGCGGTTGCCAATCACTTCATTGAACAAAACCACCAGATTAATCAGATCAAAGCATGCATATTGGAAATTGTGGAAAAAGATGAGGAGAGTGATAACAGAAAGACTTTGCTAAAACGTGAAAATTACTGGATATTTCATTTACAAACACTGCGCCCCCAGGGGATCAATGAAAGAACTGAATTTAGCTGCTATTTATAAGCTTGTAATGATTATACTTAAATGCATTATGTACCTCTGTCTCCATGGTAAATTAATCGTATTTATCGTTTAGCTGTGAAATGTTTGTATCGTTTTGGAAAATTGTTACATATCTCGTACTTGCCCTTTAACAAATGTAGGCGCGCCTTTTAAAAAACCTTAGCACAACCCACACGCGTCACACGCCAACTTAGTACCGCGCTGAGAGCTTTGGTTGCATCGCTAAGAGAATCTACGTTCCCGTATACCCGGTAAGAAGGAACATCATATAACTGCTGGCAGTTTACTCGTAACATCACATTTATTTAATATCAGCACCGAGAGCATTCATTCTGAGTGCTCTTGCACGCAAGTTAACCTCGCGCTTCGGGAACTGTTACTTAAACAACCATGCCGCATTATGCTTAACAATTTGAGCTTATTTAAAAGACACGTGAACTTTTTTAAAAATATTACTATCCTGAATGTTTGCTTTCACGTACGTTTGCTAGATAATGCGTTCCGCTAAGCATGTAATTAACCTATTAGGTTTCCCGAATCCTAGTACCGGCTCACTAGATTGTGTATATAAGGCTTTGATCACGGACTACAATATCGAATGTGCATTTAGATGCGGGTTGTTTTAAATGGTAGCACCAGAAATGCATGAACCTTAAGTTAATGATGCCAGATATGAAATGTAAGTGATTTACATACTACTGTTAAAGTATAAATAGTGACAGTTACCACTCCTTGTTTCAGAGTTTTCCCAGATGAAGGCCAGTGGGCCGAAATGCATTGGAACTAATGGATGGTTGGGAATACTTGAACTGTTGTAAAAAACAAATGAAAGTTGAATATTAATCATCGAATATCTCTATTGAAGTATGAATAAAATACTGCAATGAAAAGGAACTTTAAGCTTGGAACACTTTATTGATTAAATTTCGCTGGTTGACCTAGCACACAAATAATCTGTGCCCTTTGTGACACTAGTGCCGTTCAGTGCTAGTGCGTCTTGTAGATACTAGAGATGGACACAACTGTAAGTGCGTCTTTAATCAAACATGGGAAATACATATGCATATTAATCATGCACACATAACATAAGATGGGGGACACGTAGGGACACAGAACATGGCAAAATTTACTTTTCCACATTCCCTCCTTGTCACTACGTTTCCATCAGGAAACATCAATATTCATGATACCATCTATTATTTCATACAGTATCATTTGCTCGTCTCGAATTTTCTTGGAACTGGATTTAGAACGGGACTTGGGACTAGGAATACAAGAGGTAGCACAAATGCCGCAAATCGCAGGGCCACATTTTATACAGAGGCAGCAACTAAATATGATCGCTACTGCAATACCTAGAAAGGACAACACTTTCCATCCCCAGGCGGAAATTATATTCCAGAACCAACCGGACCATGTCCAGGTGCCTGGATTTTGGTGTAACAGATGGGCAATTTTATGGAGTCTGGTTATAGCTGAATAAACAGACGGCGCGTTATTAGGAATGAAAATGCAGCAACTAGATCCGATGACTCTACATGCCCCGCCCCTATCGGCCAGTATGACGTCAAGGACGAGACGATTCTGGAGCACGACAATTCTCATAAAGGATTGCTCTTCGGTTAAGTTACCTAGAGCAGAGGTAGTCTCAATCACTACTGCTTCAAGTGTTCTGGTTAATCTACGTATCAGTTTACTATTCACGACAGTACCTAAGTAGGGAAAGACACCTTTATTGATATCTATGTATTGTTCTAGAGCAGTTTCAGTATAATCAACAATCGGGAGGTCTCTCTTGTGTCTAGTATGTACTAGGTGGGAGTTCCTATGATAGTCAGGTGGGGCTAGAAAAACTGGTGGCAGTAGGAAGGCAATGTAACAGGTTCCCTCCCAATCGAGGGGCAGACGAACATATGCGGTTTGACCACAAACAAAATAAGAATGACGTGAAGCTTTGAAAATAGATTTCCCACTGTCACTATACTTGACAATAGTAGTACAATCACTATGTCCTACATGTACGGAACCATTCTTTCTGACACATAATTCAGCTTTGACTGGTAATACTGACATAGCAGGTAAGTCTGGAGTAGTATCAGACTGAACATTCAGGACCATGAAATTCGAAGAATAATTACCCAAATTATAAACTTCATTTTCTAGATCTAACCCTGTTCTATGGGAAAGACCTTGCTTGTCTGGAAAACATGTACTGTTCAGAAAGGACATATCATTTGAGGATGACGTTAACGTGGACCATGCTCCACATGAACCGTTATGTGAAAATGGATAAGGAAACAGTGGCAGAACTCCCTTCGGTGTCTGGAAAGGGGGGAGTCGACCACACACCCAACAATTAGTGGCATTGCTGGTCTGGTGTGAATAATGTAACATGCGGATAAAGGAATTATTTCGCATAGCAAGACGATAAGATAGTTCATGAGGAGGTAGATCACTAAACGTATGCTCTACTGTAGTATTAGAAGACTTATTTACATGAGAAACTGGAAAATATAAATACAATGCATAACTTATGCAGGTAATCATAAGGCTGAGATATAGCAGAAAACATAAAATAATAATGCAACTTTTAGAGTTCTCACTAACTCTCTCTCTATGGGGGTCTATTTTATACATGTCAGAAACCGGTCTAACCGTTTCACCTAGGGGAGGACTTAGACAATCAAACTGGCTGACTTATTTTACTAGACCTTAATTTTAACTTATACTCCTGCTGCGGAGTTTTCTCTAACAGGGAGGGTTTCGTATCAATGTCATTTGCGGGACAGTCCTTGAGAATAGTACTTTGGCAGTCTTTAAAATCCTGGGAAATGTTCTTGGAAACGGTCTTTAGTCCATAAAACTTCTTTACATGCGACAAATGCACCCAGCCCTTCCTGCCTTCCAGCTTGACGGCAGTACGGGTGGCCAGGAGGACTTGCTTGGGCTCCTTCCAGCGGGGCTCCAGCGGACTTGAACGATCAAAGTTCCTTACAAGAACCAGATTTCCGGGAACGATTTCATGCGGTGCCACCTCGGTATTGTCTGGAAATGCGGCGGCAACCTGTGAACGACAAGAGTGTAGGGCAGACATCAAGGAAGCTAGGTAATCTGTCAGCATATTACTTGAAACATCTGTAATACTTCGAGGTCTAGGTGTACCCCACATATTAGGGGGGCGGCCGAATACGACCTCGTACGGGGACAGACCTGATCTGGAATGTGCGACCATGCGCATATAAAACAGAGCGACTGGCAGAGCAACTAGCCAATCTACACCTTTTTCTTGACAGATTTTAGCAATACGTATTTTCAGGGTCTGATTATGTCTCTCTACTAGACCGGCTGCTTCAGGATGGCGTACACAATGGAACTTCCACTGGTACCCTAACAAAAGGGAAACGTGTTTCATCAGTTCAGATGAGAATGGCTGGCCGTTATCAGAATATACGACCCTAGGGAGTCCATAACGGGGGAAGAATTCACGAACCAACTGCTTGGCAGTGGTCGCGGCTGTGTAATCTGGAACTGGATATGCTTCTGTCCACCTGGACAAAGCGCATACAACTACAAGGACATACTTGAAACCTCGACATCGCTCCATCTGAATATAATCCATCTGGAGGACCTCAAAAGGGTGGTCAGGGGGTTGGAATCCACCTTGTTCCACCGGGACACTTTTACCTGGATTAAACTGGCAACATATCATACAGGTACGGACTTTCTGCTTGGCTGCAGCTCGTAAATGCTTGTTAAACCAAATGTTCTGGATACTGTCTAACATAGCTTTTTCTCCTAAGTGTGCTGGACTATGTGCGGTATTGATAATGACTTGAACCATAGAGTCGGGGAGAAACCATGTGGCTTTTCCCTTCGTTACCCATCCCTGATCTGTCTGGACCCCTCCTTGTTCGGACCATTTCTTGATTTCATCGGGAGTAGCATGTAACTGGATATCTATGACATCTTGAGTAGGGTCCTTAACTGTCATACAGGTAGTCGGATCTGGAGTATGTGTCTGTGTCGGATTAACTGACATGTCTGGAGTCTGTGCTGTAAGCTTGGCTGTGCGATCTGCTAGATCATTACCTTGAGAAATAATGTCAGTAACTTTCGTATGTGCTTTGCATTTCATGATAGCAATAGATGTCGGTAAATGTATGGCATCTAACAGAGCTTGAATGAGGAGACCATGCTGAATCTTGGTTCCATGAGAAGTCATGAAACCTCTCTCCTGCCAGAGCACTCCAAAGTCGTGTACAACTCCAAATGCGTAGCGTGAATCTGTGTAAACATTAACTTTCAGGTTCTTGGCGTGAATGCAGGCTTGTGTCAGAGCAACTAGCTCTGCTGCTTGAGCAGACAGGGTGTCAATACGGTGTGTTTCTATAACTTCAGTGTCAGTAGTCACTGCCTACGCGGCTACTAGTTCTCCTGTACTTGTTCTCATGCATGAACCATCCACATAAAGTGTCAGGTCGGGATCTGGTAAAGGAATATCTGTCAGATCTTGTCTTGGCTTAGTCATAGTGTTAACTGCTTCCACACAGTCGTGTGTGGCAGGATTCGAAATAACTGACGGTAACAGTGTAGCAGGATTTAGAACGTTGCAGCGTCTGATTTCTATGTGTGGCTGGAACAGTGTCAGTTCATAACCTGTTAAACGTGCAATTGTCAAGTGCTGAGTCTGTGTTCAGTTTAAAAGAACTTCCACGGAGTGTGGAACTTGTACTGTCAAGGAATGTCCTAATACTATGGAATCACTTTGTCTGATAGCCAGTGCTGTGGCTGCAACTGACTTGAGGCACGCAGGCAGAGCCTGGGCTACTGGATCTAATGTGCTCGAAAAATAAGCACAGGGCTTGTATTGTCCTGCTTGATCTTGCGTGAGAACAGATAATGCTGTACCATCACGTTCTGTGACGAAAAGTGTAAAAGGCTTACTGTAGTTCGGTGTAGCTAGAACAGGAGCTTGGCATAGAGCTTTCTTTAACTCATTGAAACTAAGTGTATGCTCAGATGTCCAAGGGAGGACAGTCGATACGGCTGCCTCCTGTGTCGTTAACTGTATCAGTGGTTTGGCTAGAAATGCATACTGAGGAATCCATTGTCTGCAATAAGAAGTAAGGCCGATAAAAGCACGTACCTCCTTCTGGGTCTTGGGCTGAGGAAGACTCGCTATTAACTGGATACGGTCTGGTGTCAACTGCCTACCCCACTTGGACAGTAAGTGGCCTAAGTAGATCACTTGCTGGACACAGAATTGAAGCTTCGAAGGGGACACCTTGTGCCCCATCTCGGCAAGGAAATACAAGACTGTAAGTGATGCTCGCTCGCAAGCACGTTCAGAACGGGCTGTGATCAGTAGATCATCGACATACTGGAGCAGGGCAGTGTCTGTTGGCATGTGAATGTTGTCTAGTTGTCTCTTAAGTGCTTGACTGTAAATACTAGGGCTTTCTGTGAAACCTTGAGGAGCTCGTGTGAATTTATAGCTCCTTCCATTTAAACAAAATCCGAAAAGAAACTGGCTGTCTGGATGAATGGGGACACTGAAAAACGCGTTCTTGAGGTCTATGACTGTAAAAAATGAGGCTTCGGAATCAATGGCTGTCAATAGGGAAGAGATATCTGGGACAACTGGGTACTGGGGAATAATACATTTATTGAGTTCTCGAAGGTCAATCACTAATCGATATACTGGGGGTGCATTTGGATCAGTACGTTTCATGACTGGAATGATCGGAGAATTGCATACATTGGAGTCAGTTTCTACAACTACTCCTTGAGCCATGAGCTCGTCAATAATTTTGGATAAGGCTGCTACAGCCTCAGGTGGTAATCTGTACTGTCTGATTCGTGGTAACACTACACCTGGCTTGAGAGTCACACGATGGGGTGTGATTTGCATGAAGCCAACATCAGTTGGACCTTGCGCCCATAGATGCTGCGGAACATTAGACAATCTCGGATCAAAATCTCGTAATACATAGTGACCCTTGAAGTCACGTAAAAACAAACGTATTCCCTCGGGGGAACAACATTTGACTGCACCTAATTCTTTCAGTGTCTTAATGCCTAACAAATTTTCTGGACATGACTTCGTAAGTAATAGATCAGTAGTGCGGGACAATGGACCTACTTCTAAAGTAACTGGCTTAGATATCTCGTTTACAATAGGCTTTCCTGAAAATCCAAGGGAAACATTTCTAGAGCCTGAGAGCGGAGCCCCTGGAACTTCGGCGTGACTTATAGTGGTCCTACTTGCCCCTGTATCAATCAGAAACTTTCTGTCTTTCCCTAATACTTGACTATGAACGGATGTATGACGTTACAACGCATACTTTTACTCCGCAGACCATTACAATGCGACTTTTACTCCGCATACCGTTACAACGCATAGCGCCTTGGGGCGCTGGATAGTGGTAAGTATAATTTACTATTCTAACTCCAGTCCCCGTGGACCCTAGGGAAGGTGTTGGATAGTAAATTATACTTATTACCTATCCTAGAGCGCCCCCCAGCGCAATGCGTTGTAATGGTATGCGGAGTAATGGTCGCGTTGTAATGGTAGTGCGGAGTAAAAAATGCGTTGTAACAGGTGTATACCCTATGAACATAGGGACCCTCTTGATCTACAGGAATCTCGATGAGAGGCAAGCCTACCTCCCTCTCTAGGCTGTTTCATGAATACTGTTGATACTCTGGATACTCTGTCTGAGCATACTGGTACATCTGCTGTGTAACATGCTGTGTTGCAGCAATAGGCTGCGGTGCTGGAACTGTCTGTTGTGCATTCTGTGGCTGGAAAGTCTGTGAAACTTGTTCTTGTCTAGGCGGACGTGGTCTTTCTTTAGTTTTACCAGTAGCTATATTATGTTTCAGAACTGCACACTCGTTTATGAAATGACCTGGCTGTTTACAATAATTGCATGTCCCTTTAACGGGAGCTGCAGAATGACTGGCTTGATTCGGACCCCTCTTCTGACTGTCTTGTGGAATAGATTGTGCAACTAGTACTTTCATTTTCGTGTCTTTCATACGTTTTCTCTCGTGTTCTTGCTCTTCTCTGATTCTATTCTGATGATACTGGAGCATCTGTAACATCTGGGACGGGGTACTAGCTTGCCATGTACTTTCGACTTTCAAAACTCGATTCTTAACTTGTGGACTTGAATTCTCGACTAATTTAGTAACAAAAAGATGAGGGTATGACTCGCTACTCGTCTTCAATCCACTGTTTATAATAAAACATTTTTCAAATCTAGAATAAAAATCACTAGTATCTTCATCTTGTTTCTGTTTACAGGCTGAGATTGCATCCCAGTCTTCCTTTTTAGTGGCTAACAATCTGGGCAAAACTTGTATTAACAGTTCTGGTAATTCTTTACATTTCTCTCCAAGACCGGTAACTGGTACTCGTATCTTATCTTCAGCTTCTAGAACTGCCCAATCGATCTTTTTCTCTCCCACCTCCCATTCTTTTTCCTTGAGTTTCTCATATATGCCCGCAGGCAACAGGACTTTTAACATTTTAATAATATCTGGATACGTATATTCTCCCATACGGAGCATGTCCTTTAATTCTCGGTGGAACCCTGCTGGATCTTTGTCATGACAAGAAATTAATTTCTTCATCTCTAAGAGTTCCATTTTTGTAATCGGGGTGTAAACAAATACTCGTTGCATTTCACCATCTGCTGTCCTGACTGGGTGTACTTCTCGTAACGGATTCTGTCTATCTATGTAAAACGGTTTACTTTCTGGAGGTGAGACATGAACAAAATGCGGGTTCAAAAACATACTATATTTATGGCGCTGTTCTAGAATGACACTAATTAAATCGGTACCTAAACCTTTCCACCTATACTGGAGTAACTCGTTCAGGACATCATGTAACGGACCTGGATCAGAATGTTGACCCTCATACAATGTGATGAGGTGCTGAATCATATACATACCCACCAGTCGTTGCTCGGCTGGGGGCAATTTCAGAAACATTTGTGCCACTATTTCGTCTGGAAAAGTGGTAGAATCAGTAGTCCATCGGACTGCTGATCGGGCTAGTTCTTGTTCATGCATAGTACTTAATTCACTATAACCGATTCGTGATTTCAAAATGTGATCGGTAGCTTGAAATACTTGTTCTAGAGAACCTTGTTCTGGTGCTGGATGATGAAAGATTTTCTTGTGTTCTAGGCGTAAATGGCGGTCTGGAAATCTAGATTTTCCTACATACGCTATTCTGGCGGTATTCTCGTCCTCTACCTCTTCTGTAGGAGAGTCATTCTCTTTCTCGCTTACTTGTGCTATTTTACGTTGTTCGTGTAACCTTATTATTTCCTTACGAATTTTCTTATACATACTCTCTATACTACTGATAGTTCTGTGCTTACCCTCGGCTATATTATCACTCCACCTTGTTAGTGTTCTCATTTCGGCCGGATCTTTGGTCGGATAATCTTGTTCCCTTATTAAACAATTAATCAGAAACTTTAATATCATGAGCTGGATCTCAGCTTTCCTTTGAGACATGGCTTCGCCAATACTTTCTGGATCACCCCCTGTACGGATGAAACAATATATTCTGTCTAGATCTTCTTTCATATCCGGTAGGGTGTCCAAATACCCGGTCACCCGTCTTACACGTATGGAGTATATAACCGTACTATCATCGCCTGTGACTGGATCATAGCGGCATTCAGTAAGAGCTCGTCGGATGTCTGCAACGGACTTATATTTGGGCGTACGCTGTAACGCACGTTCATGTAACTCGACTAACGTTACACGTTGGTGTGGTGGCGGGGTACCAGGAGGACCTCCTCCTGCGGCCCCTAGACTAGAATCGTCGACTGATACTCTTCGTGCTGGCAGAGTGGCTGATGTGGCGGGAAGTTGTACTATGGGCTGGACCGGGGGTACCGTAGCAGGTACTGCAAAAGGTGCCCCGGTGTCTGGAGGAGCAGGAATTGCATTATTTACAGGAACTGGCGGAACAGGATTTGCATATTCCGGGACTGTGTCGTCCAAATAGGACGAAATAAAAATATCAGCTGCGGTCGGTTTGTGACGTAACTTGATCGGAACTAAGGGTGGCGGAAAATTGCTGGATGCCTCCGGGGTCGCTTTTGGCAAGCCCTCGGCAAGAAGAGGATACATACCCTTAATAAGGGCATTCCTCTGTCTGTTCGGTTTTAACTCGTTCACCTATCTCGATTAATTCCCTTTCTTGGGCTCGTTCTAAGGATTCTCTACTTAATTCTGACTTTCTGATTTCTTTTTCGGTTCTTTTATGAGATTCTTTGCACCATAACTCGATGGCGTCTTTCTGTGACTGTCTGGCTTTCTTTTTCCATAATGCTTCTTCTACTCGCATGATGCACTCGGCATCCCACGTACCTGATACGGGCCATCTATACTTTTCTTCTAACTCTTTGGTGTACTCTACCCATAAATCTAGATACAATATGGCACTTATGCCATGCTTCTGATACATAAAGTGACCTGGACTGTCCCTAGGCGGGACAGGAACCGCTGCTTCTAACAGACCTTTTCTGGTTTTTAACTGACGTAGTTTGGAAAACAAAGGCATGACTGAACTGTAATCTAGACACAATACAATACACAATGAACACGATAATTACACCACTTTCATACCACGACATTAAAATACATAAATGACATTTAAAATAACAGTTCTGACAAAATACTACCTGGAATACTGGAAACAGAATACATAAATTTTCTCGAGAACAGAACTGACTAGAACAGAGACTAGATGTACTGCTGAAACAGTACGAAACTTACCGGTCTCATAAAGAGACACGTCAGGACCCGCATCCACCGGAGTGGACGCTTCGTGTTGGGTCTGTGTACCACCAAAACCCACGGACCAGAGTCAATTAGATTGACCCTGTCTAGATACTATCCCAGCAACGGTACTCACCGGGCAGCAAGAACGGAAGGCCTCGGACTGGACTGGACTGCTTCGACGCCGGACGGACACATTTCGGACTTCTGTTACGGGTGGGCCTCCGGATACCTCGGACCTTGGACTCTCGGCTTGGGCTCTGGTCGGGACTCGCCGCGTTCCTCCACCGCCTCGTCTGGATGCTGGACCGCAACCTCCGTCTCCTCCGTGGGCCTGAGGGATACTTGAAGCAGAAATATCTGCACGTGCACGGTATGGTTCCGTCACGGCTGCAGAGGGTCAGGGGGCATACGTGGCTTCACCGGTGCGTGGGGAAAGGGCAAGTCCCTATTCGGGCGCCATTATGTGGTATATAAATAAATAATACCGGATCTATTTTTGACTGGACATAGTAATAACAGATAGCTCAATAAATAAGAGTCAAGATTCGAGGTAGTAGGAGTTTGCAGGTTTAATACAGCATAAGGACAGGAACAGGACAACCTGCACAGGAATAGGATGGCAGCGCTGCCGGGGGCAGGATCGGAATCGGGACAACGGCGCTGGCGTAACATTTAATAACAGTGCACAAATATATATACTAAAACAATTGCATTACAATACATACAATAGGCGGAGCAGTGGGTGTGGTCAATAGCAGTCGCGAAAGATAAGGGTGAAAAGAGGTGTAACAGAAGGCGTTTACATAGACATGTGATGTAAACGTAACAGAATATGTCATAAATGGGGCGGAAACATGGAGGGGGCTATCTGAGGAGCCGGGACCTCTAACCTAGTGGTGCGCGCAAACTGACAATGACGTGTTACTAGGAGAAGCTGGGGGCTATGACTTCTGCGCTAGGAGCAGAGACTGAAGTCTGGAGAGTCAGGGCGACATGTACCTAAACACTATCTAGTATCTGATGTTTAGAGAACATGTTGATAGAATCCAGAAGTTATCGGGGTAAAGGCTAACAGACTCTAAGACTGGTGCATGCATTATTCTACATGTAGTGCGTGTTGAAGAATATTAAATGACCATTAATACAGTATTTCTCTTACATGGAGACGTAAAGGCTAGACGATGACTGAAACTATTGATGCGATTCAGTAGCTTAGGAATGCAGAGAAGGAGGGCTGGACTGATAACTAGAATCATAACATACTTTTGGCAGACTAGCAGGCAGAGCCAGGCCGAGCCGGGCACTGTGAGGCAGGAAGTAAGTGAAGGGTCAGGAATACAGGTGGGGGCTGTATCGCTCCTCAGCGAGGGCTCAGGAGACAGGAGCTGAATCTGGTGTCCGGGCCCTTTTGAGGCCTAGAAACGGGGACTTTTCAATGAAATAACGTGCACACTGAGAAACGTGGCAACGTAACCTTACATAGGCCTGATACTCGTAGCTTTCACGAGAACTGGAAACTGGCATACTAGAGATGGACACAACTGTAAGTGCGTCTTTAATCAAACATGGGAAATACATATGCATATTAATCATGCACACATAACATAAGATGGGGGACACGTAGGGACACAGAACATGGCAAAATTTACTTTTCCACACCTCCATGAGGGGCATAATTCAGAATAAACCCATGTGGCCAATCCCCTGTGACCCCACAAACTGAGCTATTGATCATCTTAGAAGGTCCCTCTTGATTGGTCATCATCCTCAGTGGGCCCATCTGTAACTAAGTCCAACTATGGTCCTCAAAAAATCCCTGCCCCTTTTATAGACCCCTTTTAGTGTTTATTGTTAACCTTTGTACTGTGTGAAATCCCTGATTAAGAATCAAAATAAGTGTACTTATTTTCCGATGGCTTTATTAAGGTTTTGCTGCAGAAATATGAGGCATATAAACAGTTTTGAAGACGCTCAACAAAACAATAATTGATACCACACTTAGATATAAATGACTTGTAATCACATACCAAGAAATATAAAATCTTCACCAAAGAGCAACACCGTTATGATGTAGTTTCCTGTGGGGTTCTACCTTTTATGTACATGCACAGGGCATCTTTCAATATAATGGAATGTGACTATGTAGGACGCAAGCATTATGACATGTTAGGGTGCAGAGGCGGGTTAGCGGCACAGTAAGAAGCTGCTGGTGTCTGGCTTGTCAGGCACAGGATTTCATCTGATGAATAAAAGTAAAGTCTTCCTTACAATGAAGCCTCCAGTCATGTTTGGATGAAGAACACAACAAACAACTTTGAGGGATGGTAGAGGAGAGCAATTCAACATACAAATCACCACTGACCCAACAGAGAATCTCAATGATCCTGTAAAGACACATAGGCATAACCTCTAAACCATGAAGTGCAGGACCCAGATAAATTTCAATATCTAACAGAACTACAAATCGAGCTGGTACAGTGAGCACAATCCTAAAGGCGCTTCTCACTTAACATCCAAAGAGCAGTTGAAGCATCTGAAGCAGAGAGCGACGCAGCTTTCAGGCCCTCTATATATGATGACACATCCTTCAAACAATACTCTGTCCTCCATCATCACATGTTGAAAAGTGGACATGGGCTTGGATTTTGTAAGAAAAGGATATGGATTGGATGGTGACCATTTCGTGCTTTACAAAAGGTGTCGGAAGACATAGCACCCTACCTCCAGTGGAATATTGCAGCATGTATCATTTCCAATTTTGCAAAAAGTAGATTATATATAATGGTGTTGAACTGTACAATTGCAAGGGCCCTTTGTTTGGAGTGATCCACTCCGGTGAACCCCTGACAAACATTGCCCTGCTTTAATCATCGAGGTTAGCGTTTGGTGGCTCATGTTTCAAGTCAATGGCGGCATATACGGAAAGCTTAGACAACCACAAGTTATGTCAATCAATCAATCAATCAATCAATAAACTTTATTCAAATTCAGCATATAAAACCATACAATTAACTAGATTCCAAAAGGGTCTATAATAATTCAAAGCCAGATGTACAAAGTTAAATACATTATCCCTCGGATAAAAAATTAGAACAATTAAAAGGATAGGTCCCAAGGTCTTGTCTAATGTTATATATTGTCATAGTAAAAGTAAACCCTGACCAATACTAACATTTAATCAAGGCAGGCCCTGGCCTTCACCTGCAGATTTCAGGGAACTAAGAACGAAAAGAATACATTCTTGATGCAACAATTGTAAGTAGATAGGAGCTGGGCGGGCCTGCTTAAAATTCAACCTCATAACATTTTCTAAATAATATGAAGTGTAGCAGATCCTGTGGAGACTCATCGTCGCAGCCACAGGGTGCTAACAGCTGTCCTCTTCAAGTTATGTCACTTTATTAGGCACTTGAAGGAGGCCTGTGCTAACTCGAGTTGACGGAGTGGAGAACAGGCAACTCTGAAAGAGATGTTACATGAACGTTTACTGGGGGAATTTACTTACATATAAGTCCTGATGAAGTGCTTTGAAGGAACTGGAAAGCACAATCTACAGTACACTGGCAATTAGTATATGAATTTCAATTGATGCATTGATATCCAGTGACACAAGTAGAGGTTTATTTATTTAAAAGACTAAGTACACAGTCTTGAAAAATTCCTCCTTGTGTTATGTTTATATGGTGCTTTTTGAAATTGCTGTGTCTCTATGTGTATGTAATTTTATGTTTGAGAAAGTTTTAGGGATTAATCAGGTCACATATATTTTTCCAAACTCCTGTGGCATTTGATTGTGTTTGTTTGTTGAAATGTTGTTATGATAAGATATGGGGCAAGTGCCTGCAAGTTTAGGGTCTACCTACGGGAGATGTTTCACGTACATGGGCTTGTGTACCTTTCACGACAAATCCTTTCCCAGATAAGAAGAGTATTGTCTTCATCAAAGTCTTCAGGGAAAAAGAGAAGAAGTCAACTCACACATGTCACTTTTTTTCATCTTCAAGCCAATTTCAATACCACTTTGCGGTGACTCACCTCACCTAAGGTATGAGACCCATGTTGCAGACAGCATCCCCCTCTCATCACTTGTTAATGAGCAGTCTGATTATTTTCCTCAGACAAATTGTGTAGCAGGCCTGTTGGTGGGCTAACCTCTCGTCCAGGAAAGAGTAAATCCATGTCTCCATGCATCTCTCTCATTCTCAACTTTCTACCAGCCTATCAGTATGCAACTGATCACTCTACTTTCATTCTTCACCGTTTCTGGTTTCTCTTCCAAACAAGATATTCGCATTACCACACAGTTTTGGAAATGGTTTGCTTTATGTTGTAATACTTTATTCGAAAAAAATATTTCATAAAAGTACAAAACATTCAACATATGAAATACATTACAACTTGACAATCCACAGATGATAAAACAAAATAAACTATTCCTACTGTACAAAAGAAATATCAATCATCGGGTACGAATTTTGACCTGATAAACCAAGCATTTGCCACATATTTGGCCACCCCACAAACAATATACATTGAAGAGGCATTTGTTAAAATGACTCGCATAGCTATTCTATGGTCTCTCTCCCCAAGGTCCCTACAAACAGGTTTCAGCCATTTTGCTCTTGATTGTTTATAAGCAGCACATGCAAACAGGAAGTGGCCCAACGATTCATTCGGGCAGGGACAACTAGGGCATTTTAAATCTGTTCCTCAACGTCCCTTCCACCCTTCCTTGTATGAATTAAGGGGTAATGTGCCACATCTAAGTTTCAAAAATAGCGATCTGTCGCGGGGAGCCTGGATAAAGTCCAAGAATGGCTCTAATTTCCTAAGAGGCTTGTGGTCAAGGAAGGAGTTAGTAAGAGGACCCCAATTTGGATTCCTAAGTTCTTTAGCCACAATCCAATACCAATAAAGTTTTTTAACAACTAGTTTTGGTGGTGGCATTTGGGATATCCAGCTATCCTCCAAACCTATAGATATCACCAGTCTCTTTAGATTATTGAGCCATTTGATTTTATTAGCTACATTCAAAGTGATCAGTTCATCCAGAACCAAAGCATAGTAAAAAAGTTCAGGGGTCCTTCTAAGCCGAACCCAAAATAACAAGGGGCGAATTTGGATCAGGTCAGAAATTGTTCTTTTACCCAAATCTAAAAATAATGGTTTCAGGGGGGTTGAGACAGGCAGTGAAACTATATTTCTAATGAACTTGTTTTACGCCACTACCGGTTTGCTTTATTTGAAGTTGCTTTTTGCAGAGACATAAATACCTCATTTTGGCTAGCTTTTTTCCCCCGTGCCATTGATGGAGCAAGGATTCGCACGTAAAGCGACTTGCTTGTATTCATGAACCTCGAATAACGTTAACTAACTAATCAATATGTTTGTCTTATTAATTTACCCTTTTTCCGACATTATTGGGCATCCGAATGAAGCTTGCTTATGTGTTTTCGAATCCTTATACGCTTGCAGATAAAATGACTGCTGCTACGTGGGAATTTCTACTGCGCATGCTTCGATCATACCCATGTGACGTGACGCATCTGCGCACTAGAGCTAAGATGGCTGCTTTGTGTTCTCACATGCGAGAAGCTTGCATTGCTGCTTTTGCTAAGCTGTTCGTTCTGCTTAACACTAATGCTATAGTTTATTATACAGTAATGGGAATAGTGTAGAGATTCATGGTATACAGTATATTCATTTATTCTGTGTTCTAAAACTGTTTCTTTTCCATTTTATGGTACATTACGAAACTTGGCCTATTATCCTCTGCTGCACTCCATCTTGCTTGTAACTGCGTCTGCGCGAGATCTGTGAGTCTCCACAGCAGTGACCTTTGAAATCCAGCCAAGGAGCTGACTGACTGAGAAGATGCTCCTGGGAACTTCACCTAATGAACTCTGGACACATACAATGTTGTACTGAATAGAACATCTATTGTTTTGCGAGTGGAAGACTTCATGGGAGCCTGAATTTGATAAGCGTGAATCTTAATTTGAATAGTAGACGGCAAAATTCTAAAATATTAGGGGGTGTGATGACCTGTCCTCTTTCTTGTTACACTTGCAACATTGGGGGGTGGTACACTGACCTGGAAAATAGTATAATTAGCATAGGTTTAGCTAGAGAAATTGTCCGACTTGTCCGAATAGCTGACCTGTCACTGACCCAACGCACTCAATAGCTGATCGAGAACAGAGGTGCTGCGGAGCACTCTGTCAGAAGACTCGCTGACCCAATCGGGGTTCTGACTGATAGCTGCAGAGAGGGAGTAGCGCAGGCGTTGCAACTGAACTGCGGGTGCTGGTCTCAACTTTCTGAGGTCCTGTTCTGATCCTAATCTGGTCTACCCTGTCCTGGTTTCCCTACTGCACCTGCTGGCCTACTAGCAACTGCATTCCTTGGGGTTTCTTCTGTCCTTTTTACTGACCCGTGGCCAGGGTTGGTCTTCACACCGTGCTAGGTAAATATAAATCTCTGTGGGAAACAAATAGTTTATTTTGCGTCCCCTTTTTCTTACCCTCCCTGAATCTTGCTAGAGTCATAATTGCATATGTTCCTTTTTCTCTCCCCCACCTGTGAGACATTATTAAATCGTGATTTCTGTTAATTTAGCATCTATCTCTCTCCTAACCAATGCCATCGCCTCCACTCATACCTTTTCTCTGACACCCTCACAATACACCCTATCCCCGCTCACTAACAACAATCTCAATCTCAACCCTTCAACCTTCTTCCCCACTATCATGACTACAAACATCAACAACACTCCCCCGCTCACTAACAAACCCTCCACCAATTCCACACCTGACCAACCTTCCTCAATCATTCAAATCCATAATGCCATCACGCCACACTATCCTCAACTGGATACCTGCCTAACAACCCCAGAACTTATAACTCCCACGAACTTACCTTCCGCTCCCTGCCTACCCCCAGCCACTAAGCCTCCTCCTCCTCAATCTACTTCCACCATGCACCCCACTTATCAATCTACTATCCCTGTTCTCCTAGGTACTAGCAGACCCCCCCTCCCTACGAAATCCCCTAGACCTCCTCAACATCTGAAACATATCCCCACTCACCAATCTGCTATCCCTGTTCTCCTAGGTACCAGCAGACCCCCCCTCCTTACTAAGTGCCCTAGACCTCATCAGCATCTGAGACCTATCCCCCCTGCCCCTCAACACAACAACCTGACCCTCTCCCCTACATTGCATATTGATCAACTGCCGATCCGCCTCCCAACACGCCACTGCGATCGCAGAAACGATCCTCAGCGAAAACATCAACATAGCATTCCTAACCGAAACCTGGCTCACCGCCCACTCCACTCCGATCCTCAACTTGCTCATTCCCCCAGGTTACTCAATCATCAGGAAAGATAGAATCAAACAAACGGGAGGAGGACTTGCACTAATTTTCAAAACTGAACTTAACATCACGCTTGTCGAATCTCAAGACCCTACATCCTTTCAAATACCTTTGCGCAGATCTCTTTACTCACGTCTCCCCCACCACTCGGCTGCATACCATCTACCACCCCCCTGGAAATTGTATCTTTTTTACTGAAGAGATGTCCGACCTAATTATCCAATCCTCTCTATCACACTCTAAGAATATCTTCCTTGGTGACTACAATGTCCACTGGAACTAAATTGATGACCCTGCTATCATCACCTTTAAGAATACCATGGAAATCACCAACATGACCCAACTCTCCCATTCCCCCACTCACAATAAAGGTTCCACCCTAGATGCTATTATAACTAGCATTGATCTTGCCTCCCTCTCTAGCATAATACCCATCGACTGGTCTGACCATTACCTTGTCCTCTTTGACGTGAAGAGACCCATGAATAACTCCGCGCCCATCAACACCCTACCCAAAAAACCCACACGCAACCTTCACCTAATCCCTCTTGCTGACCTAGAATACACAATCAAAACCTGCCCCCCTCTCTCTGACAACACCAATGACCTAACCAACCATTATAATAACTCTATTCTCCAAGCCCTTGACGAAATTGCCCCAATTAAACTGAAACAACAAAAAAATAACCCTCCCAAATCCTGGTTCAACTTCGAACTTAATAATGAAAGACGACCCCTAAGACAATCTGAACGTGTTTGGCGAAATCAGCCCACCGATGACAATCTTACCCTCCTCAGAATTGCCAGAGTCCAATACAAAAAACACATCTACAATAAAAAAGCCACCTTTTTCCGGTCACAACTTGACCAATCTAAAAACAGACCTAGAGAACTCTTTAGCATTGTTAAAAAACAAACCTCCACTGGCCCTCCTAAAATATCAGCCTCTATTGACAAATGTGAAGAAATCGCCAGCTTTTTTAGCAACAAAGTCAACAAGATAGAACTATCCTTCTCCTCCCTCCCCCCTCTCTCCAACCCTCCCATACTCAACACTCCCTCCCCAACACCCCTTTATCTCTTTCGTCAACTCTTCCCACTCTCCCCGACCCATCTCTTACCCTTCCTGCTCTTGCGCATTCAGACCTCTCTCCTAATCGACTCATAACTAAAAATAATGCCTCCTGGAGTGAATTCAGTCCAGTTTCTGTGTCATTGATCATTAGCATCATGACTAAACTCAAACCTTCCTCCCATTCTAAAGATCCTCTTCCCGCCCATTTGGTCCAAGACCTCAAAACTACCATTGCTCCTTTCTGGACCAATATTATCAACTCCTCCCTTGCCACTGGCTGCGTCCCAGCCTCCCTTCAGCTTGGTCAAATCTCTCCCATCTTGAAAAACACCTCTGCCGACCCTAATGACCTTAGCAACCTACGCCCTATCTCTAACCTTCCTTTCCTCTCTAAAGCCCTAGAAAAATGTGTCCTATCACAACTTGAGAACCATATCCTAGACTTCAATCTCCTTGATGTTTTTCAATCAGGATTCAGAAAAGGTTGCAGTACTGAAACTGCTATGTTAAATATCACAGATGACATTCATTGCTCCCTAGACAATGGTGAATCCTCACTACTGATCCTCCTTGACCTCTCTGCGGCATTTGATACTGTCCATCATCCCACCCTTCTAAACACCCTCAAAGATCGATTTGGTGTGGAAGGCACTGTTCACAAATGGTTCTGCTCATTCCTTCAAAATAGATCACAACAAATCAAGCTTAGCCACTTCCTTTCTAATCCTCAACCTGTCTCACTCGGGGTCCCTCAAGGATCCATCCTCTCCCCAACCCTTTTCAACCTTTTCATGGAACCACTCACCCTCAATCTCAAACAAGCTAAAATCAGTTACCACCTCTACGCCGACGATACCCAACTATACTACAAGATTAAATCCCACAACGACATCCTTCACCTCAACGACACCCTTACTAAAGTACAAGCCTGGTTCCATCTAAACCATCTCAAACTGAACCCCAAAAAAACTGAAATCATTCTTTTCACCCCCAAAAACAGTACCCTTCCCATCCAAATCTAGATCGATGACATCAAAGCTCTCAATTGCTCCCTCACCACCTCTAACTCTGTTAAATCACTTGGCATCAACATCGACCAGAACCTGAACCTCATCCCCCACATTAAAAATGCCGCCAAAAGCGCTCTTTTCACCCTTCTCCACCTCAAGAAAAGCAAACCTTTCATTCCAGCTGATGATTTCAAAATGGTTGTCCAATCACTAGTCCTCTCTGTCCTCAATCTAGCTGCCCGACTTATCTCTGACTGTAAAAGATTTGACCACATATCACCCGTCCTCAAAAATCTTAATTGGCTCCCAATTGAAGGTAGATCCTCTTACAAGATTGCCTGTATCACCCACAAAGCTCTTCATCAAAATACCCCTGCCTACCTTGCAACTAAACTAAAAAAAGCAGGCTGCACAAGGTCCCCGAGAAGCACCGACTCCCTTCTCCAGATCCCACCCAGACTAAAGTGTCAAAAAACTCAATCCCGTGCATTCTCTGGAAATGCTCCTACCATCTGGAACTCACTCCCCAAAGACCTTCGCCGCAACCCCTCTTACTCTCTTTTCAAAAAAGAACTCAAACTACTTCTCCACAACAAATATTGGGGCACCAAGCATGTCCACTCTCTCTACTCTTATACCCTCCCCCCACCCTGTCAGAATTCTTCTTCTTCTCCCATGTTAATTGTTTCGCCTGTTTTTTTAATTCTAATTTGTTTACCTGTCTCCCACTCCCCCCTTATCATATACCTTCTTCAATACTGTTATCCCGATTTCTAACTCTGCATATACTGATATTTATTCGTATTGTGTTTAACTCTGTTGCAAAGCGCTCTGATACTCCAGGGTCCAGCAGCGCTATATAAAACTCTTGAAATAAATAAACAAATAAATAAATAGCATGTCCCAATTTTCTCCTATCCTTTAGAATTAAAGATAAAGAACTGTTCATGAAAATATAGATGTTCCTTTTCTTTACCCTCCTTTAGCCGAACTAAAGTGGTTGCTCTGAATTATTAGCGTGTTCCAATTTCTTACCTTTCCTATAGTTTCATGGTTAAATCAGTGTTGTCGTAATAAATTGTGTTCCTTTTCTTACCCACCTTGTTATTAAGCGATCAAACTGTGACTTTTAGCTTGTCCCTTATTTACCGTGTCCTTTAGAAAACACCATCTCAAGTCGGATTTCTGTGAGTTCATTACAGTATGTTCCCTGTTCTTACTTTCCCTTTAGAATTCTAAATGGTTGGCATAACATATATATTGCATAGTTATACTCTTTTCATGATTCTGGTTATTGATAGCTTGCTTGCTGTAAACCTTTGGCTCACAACTCTTGATGAAGATTAGATAAAGGTTTTCAAAACTTCTCGAGTCTGTGTTTATTATAAAAGAGTGCAAATGTTATGGTAATTTTGACTGTTTGCTTATCTTTACAACTAACTCCCTGATCCATGGTGATTATAGGTACCAGTGACAAGGATTGGTAAGTTAATGGTATAGGAATCGGTAGTATTTAATAAACTGGTAGTAGAGTGTAGGTTACCCGATTGAGTAAATATGGAGAACTGAATTAGGGGCCCAAGTGAGCATTGATAAAATTATAGTCGGGTGACCTGCGCGCTCTATCAGTATATTTTCTGGTAAGCAGTGGACGGTTAGGGATTAGTTAAGATGGGTAGGTAGGTAAAATTGCTGCTAAAAGTATATATTAAATTGCTGCTAAATGGAAAGTATTGATCAATCAAATATCAAAAGTAAAATGTTTTTATGAAATGTTCTGAAATGTTTTGTAATATTACTGATGTGCTGCTATATTGATTTATGTATTAACCAAACTGACTGTTATATGTTTGTATGGAATCCCCGGGGGCAGAATAGCGGGTGGTAAAGGGAAGCCACATCGCAGTGAGGTCACTTACTCGCAGGAAGTTAGTGCATGGTTGTGCAGAACTGGAAGCACTATGTGGCGGATGTTTAATGGTGTAAATTAAAACAAAGCAATTGCACTTTAAATAAAGAATTGAATTTTACGTTACCTTGTGAAGGAGCCGCGCTGGTATTGGTCGATACAGTGGGCGGCTAGCTGAGATAGCATGAAAATCGCATTTTGGTTGGTTGCAGGAAAATAAAAGACGCGCTGGTATTGGAAGTAATTTGTAAACAAAAGTCAGGTGATCTTGGAAGTTTATAAAAATATATGTGGTATCCAAGCCATCCAGAGATTCGACCTGATCCAAGATATCAAGGTTTTGAGAGAGATCAGTCGACCTCGCAATATGTACGGAAGCAAGAGAAAATTGTCACTTGTAGACAAAGTCAAGAATTACTTTAAGAAAGACAATCCCATTAAAACTAGAGAAGGAGTCATTATTCCACCACCAAACACTCCCGCATCATTTATGATGTTTGACAGAGGTTATCACTCCTGTGTATGGTAAGAGAACTGGGTGGAATATACTAAAGATGACGGAATTTTAGCATATCCCTTAAAAGGTACATTTAATGGAAGAAAATCTCTTCCTATATACAATTTATGAACTCTGGTGGTAGATTTATAGCTAGTAATAGGAGTAAATTTTCCCAGTACAACCATAAAGTACATTTTGGTTACCATAAACTTAAATTAGGAGCATATTTTAGGTGAATTGTACATTCTTCTTTATAGCATAGGCAGAGATGGTCACCCACATGATGTTATAGAGCCCGACAACATCAACATTTATGTTTTATGACACTGTGTGTTTCTGTATGCAAACATATACACTTGCATGCACATGCAATGATTTTTTTATGTGTCTCTGATTGTGTGAAGACTTGTTAGTTGTGAAATAAGTTATATGTTTTTACATTCATTAGCATTTTCATTTGTGTAATGTTCCATGTATGTGCATCTGTGAATTAAATAGGTGTCAGCAAGGAGCTAGCGGATACCGGAAGTGACAGGCTGTAACAGTGACAGAGTGGAGGAGCTGAGGAAAGCAGCTGCGGGAGGTGCGAGCCGAGGAGAGCCGAGGAGAGTATCGGTGGGTGCCGCGACCGGAGGAGAGCAGCCGCGGGAGCAGCGACCCGAGCAGCGACCCAAGGAGAGTAGCGGCGGGTGTCATGACCAGAGGAGAGTAGCTGCGGGAGCGTCGAGCGGAGGTGAGCTTCTATCCTTCGGAGCATTTCTATCTCCCTCGGTGCGCGGCGGGAGCCACGAGCACCTCCACTCCACTCCTGTAGAGATTGCAGGAGCAAACTCTGCTGGCACTCTGCGGGCACTACTTCAAAACACGACAGATAGATTGCAGCAGCTGAGCCTGTTTTATTGCCTTTCCTCTTGGTATGCGGCAGGAGCCAGGAGCACCACAAAGATTTTCACACTGTACAAGCAGCTCTTTGTTTGTTTCACCTTTCAGCTTGGTGCGGGAGCACCTTAAAAACTTGCATTCCGCAGGAGCGGCACTTTGTTTGTTATTGTTTGCTGTTCTTAGCCTGGCTTCATCTCACTGGACTAAAGAGACATCCGGAATACACCTGGTACCAGATCAAGTCCCAAAGTTAGTATAAATCTGTGCAGTCTGATCTGGGACTTACCCCAGTCACCACCAGAGGTTAACAGAGCCACAGAGAGGGTACCTGGGCATACCTGAGCTTCAGCTCCGTCTTGGCATGTCCCTCAAGTCCTGAGGCAATTTTCAGATTTTAGCCATTAGTTGACAGTCCACCAGGTTTCTTTTAAGCGGCAATTCTAGGCGGCAGGTTTCAACAGCCCTGCTCAGCCTTGCCCAGCCCACAAAAAGCATACGTGTAGAATAGGGAGAGGGAATGTGTGGTCCCCCTATGGGCATTGTTCCCCTATTGTTCCCAGCGAACCAGGGAAATAGTAAAATCAGGAAAATGGGGCAGTGACCAATTACCATCAATAACCACCACTGACCACTATTAATCACCAGACCAGACCATTTGGTGTCCCAAAAAAGAAAAAAAGGAGGCTTTCTTCCAGAGTGCACACCATGAGATCAGGGAAATACAGAGACGTGAAACCTGCAGGTAAAACAAAAAAAAAAGCAGAGGGGGCCCAAGAGACACAGACACTGACACTGACACGGACACAGGCAGGGGGATGGCATCTCCCAACTATTTAGTTCGGCCCGAGACCGAAACGAAAATAGAAATAAAGCCTGTGATCGGTCAGGCTTGTCCAAACAACCAATCCTGTCTGAAAAAGCTAGCCCCAAACAATCCATTGCACTAATTCCCCTCACTAAGAGGGAAAGAAAACGCCTGAGAAAAGTGAGAAAGAGTAAAACAAACAATGGAGGGTCGATCGATTATTTCATCAAGAAATTAAGCCCGGGATAAAAGACAAAGGCCCGCCAGAGAGAGAAAACTCTGAAAGTAACATTGGGCCCATGGCAGGGTCAAATATCCACTACAACCCCCCACAAAGGAGGACAAAACCATAGCAAGCACAATTCAACACATCGGTAATAATCAACAATTGATGAAAATGTACAGTATGTTCCACCCTCTGGCAGGTAAAGAAAAGGTCAAACCACCCATTCTGGATTCTCAGAAAAGCCCTCCAATACCAAGGGTTGACGTACCAACACAGAAGAGACAGCAATCAGTAGACAAGGGGATATAGTTGGGAGCAGCACGTGTAAAGAAGGGGGGAATCGGGAGGAGTTGATGACTGGAAGCAAGGTTGTCCCTGTCTCGATCTCTAGGGGCACCGCAGGCAAAAGCTCCCACAACTAACAAAGTCCTGCCCCCCCAGATCACGTTCTAATTTGCGCTGCAACTGCCAAATCAAACAACGGGGCAAAAAATCATCATACAGACGATTAACCACAAGCAATAAAGTAGAACTTATCCCGCATTACAGTTCAAGGGGACCACATGACATCGTGAACAGGGGATCAATACTAAAATTACTAGAAGAATTACCTTCTATGAGTCATAAAAAAAATCCAGTGACTTAGAAAGTATAGAATTTAAACCAAACCCTCTCCTAACCGGTCCAGACTCTACAATCTTAACATGCACTGTTTATAGTCTCACAGACCTATCCTGCAGCTTAGGGAAGACTTCTCAAATTGGGGCATAGAACTCAAAAAGGTCGAGCCCCCGGGGTACCCTAGCCCATTACAACAACAACAAACACAGCAACTGAGCCTTTAAAAAGGCACAAAAGGCCCGGATCGAACCTGCATCAAGGAAGAAGTGGGTCAATCAATTAGACAAATAACAATTACAATTGCACAAGGAGAAGCAGCTGATCACAAGGCCCTTCCCAGGAAAACATTGTGACATAAGCAGCAGGGAAAAGTATGAACCAGTTCAAGCAAACCTCCAAGGAAATCCAGGGGCATTAGGATTTGCTCCTGGAATGTTAATGGCATAAGTGCAAATGAATGAATGAATGAATGAATGAATGAATGAATGAATGAAATTATTTAGAGAGCGCACGTTAGAAGAACGCAAAGTTAGAAGAAGAAGATTTTGGGGAATTTATCTAACATCATGACATACTCCTTTTTCAAGAAACCTGGCAGACAAAAAACTCTCCATTAGTGGTATACAAAGAAAATATTATTCCTGCAAAAAAGGAGTCACAGCATGGAAGGGCCAAAGGGGGCCTGTCGACATATATATCTACGGACCTCTCCTGGGGAGACATAAGCATCGATCTTGACTCCTCATGGATGCAATGTACTAAAGTAGAGCTTTCACCGTCAGTGGACCTATTAGTATTGAATCTCTACTTCCATCCATCAAGAAAGGCGAATGACCAAAGAATTAATCAATTAATTGAGGAAATTAAAACACTGAAAAGCACCTACCCAAGTGCCCACATAATAATAACAGGGGATTTCAATATGAACTTAATCCAAGGCCAAGAGCACAATTTACCGAGCTTTATACAGCCAAGGCAGGGTAACCGAAGTAGACAAGACCTTAAGGGCAAGAAATGTTCTGCAAAATTAGAAGACCTTTTTCTACACACATTAAACGGCAGAGGCCCCTTGGACAGCCCGATTCATGATAAACAGAGTATCTGAATTAAGCAGAACACTCCTACCCAGTCAAAAGATCAGGGCTTGATCCATCACCGTTTTTTAGCTCACTGCACCATCCCAGCTCAGAACCTGGCTACATGCAAATTAGTCTGACCCTGGCCCAGTGCATCATGGGAACAGGGCAGACCAAACTACCAAGCCAATTCTTTACTGGAAAGGAAACAAGCTTCCGGGGACCGGTTTCTGGCATTACAGCCGTCTTCGGCCCGGCTTGCTTGAATCCTGATGGTGCAGTGAGCAAGGGACTCACATCTGAGTATACCCTTCCACACTTGTGGTGGCCAAAACGATTCATAAAGGGGGTGGTGATGGACAGAGTATCTGAATTAAGCAGAACACTCCTACCCAGTCAAAAGATCAGGGCTTGATCCATCACCGTTTTTTAGCTCACTGCACCATCCCAGCTCAGAACCTGGCTACATGCAAATTAGTCTGACCCTGGCCCAGTGCATCATGGGAACAGGGCAGACCAAACTACCAAGCCAATTCTTTACTGGAAAGGAAACAAGCTTCCGGCGACCGGTTTCTGGCATTACAGCCGTCTTCGGCCCGGCTTGCTGGAATCCTGATGGTGCAGTGAGCAAGGGACTCACATCTGAGTATACCCTTCCACACTTGTGGTGGCCAAAACGATTCATAAAGGGGGTGGTGATGGACAGAGTATCTGAATTAAGCAGAACACTCCTACCCAGTCAAAAGATCAGGGCTTGATCCATCACCGATTTGTAGCTCACTGCACCATCCCAGCTCAGAACCTGGCTACATGCAAATTAGTCTGACCCTGGCCCAGTGCATCATGGGAACAGGGCAGACCAAACTACCAAGCCAATTCTTTACTGGAAAGGAAACAAGCTTCCGGGGACCGGTTTCTGGCATTACAGCCGTCTTCGGCCCGGCTTGCTTGAATCCTGATGGTGCAGTGAGCAAGGGACTCACATCTGAGTATACCCTTCCACACTTGTGGTGGCCAAAACGATTCATAAAGGGGGTGGTGATGGACAGAGTATCTGAATTAAGCAGAACACTCCTACCCAGTCAAAAGATCAGGGCTTGATCCATCACCGTTTTTTAGCTCACTGCACCATCCCAGCTCAGAACCTGGCTACATGCAAATTAGTCTGACCCTGGCCCAGTGCATCATGGGAACAGGGCAGACCAAACTACCAAGCCAATTCTTTACTGGAAAGGAAACAAGCTTCCGGGGACCGGTTTCTGGCATTACAGCTGTCTTCGGCCCGGCTTGCTTGAATCCTGATGGTGCAGTGAGCAAGGGACTCACATCTGAGTATACCCTTCCACACTTGTGGTGGCCAAAACGATTCATAAAGGGGGTGGTGATGGACAGAGTATCTGAATTAAGCAGAACACTCCTACCCAGTCAAAAGATCAGGGCTTGATCCATAACCGTTTTTAGCTCACTGCACCATCCCAGCTCAGAACCTGGCTACATGCAAATTAGTCTGACCCTGGCCCAGTGCATCATGGGAACAGGGCAGACCAAACTACCAAGCCAATTCTTTACTGGAAAGGAAACAAGCTTCCGGGGACCGGTTTCTGGCATTCCAGCCGTCTTCGGCCCGGCTTGCTTGAATCCTGATGGTGCAGTGAGCAAGGGACTCACATCTAAGTATACCCTTCCACACTTGTGGTGGCCAAAACGATTCATAAAGGGGGTGGTGATGGACAGAGTATCTGAATTAAGCAGAACACTCCTACCCAGTCAAAAGATCAGGGCTTGATCCATCACCGTTTTTTAGCTCACTGCACCATCCCAGCTCAGAACCTGGCTACATGCAAATTAGTCTGACCCTGGACCAGTGCATCATGGAAACAGGGCAGACCAAACTACCAAGCCAATTCTTTACTGGAAAGGAAACAAGCTTCCGGGGACCGGTTTCTGGCATTACAGCCGTCTTCGGCCCGGCTTGCTGGAATCCTGATGGTGCAGTGAGCAAGGGACTCACATCTGAGTATACCCTTCCACACTTGTGGTGGCCAAAACGATTCATAAAGGGGGTGGTGATGGACAGAGTATCTGAATTAAGCAGAACACTCCTACCCAGTCAAAAGATCAGGGCTTGATCCATCACCGTTTTGTAGCTCACTGCACCATCCCAGCTCAGAACCTGGCTACCTGCAAATTAGTCTGACCCTGGCCCAGTGCATCATGGGAACAGGGCAGACCAAACTACCAAGCCAATTCTTTACTGGAAAGGAAACAAGCTTCCGGGGACCGGTTTCTGGCATTACAGCCGTCTTCGGCCCGGCTTGCTTGAATCCTGATGGTGCAGTGAGCAAGGGACTCACATCTGAGTATACCCTTCCACACTTGTGGTGGCCAAAACGATTCATAAAGGGGGTGGTGATGGACAGAGTATCTGAATTAAGCAGAACACTCCTACCCAGTCAAAAGATCAGGGCTTGATCCATCACCGTTTTTTAGCTCACTGCACCATCCCAGCTCAGAACCTGGCTACATGCAAATTAGTCTGACCCTGGCCCAGTGCATCATGGAAACAGGGCAGACCAAACTACCAAGCCAATTCTTTACTGGAAAGGAAACAAGCTTCCGGGGACCGGTTTCTGGCATTACAGCCGTCTTCGGCCCGGCTTGCTGGAATCCTGATGGTGCAGTGAGCAAGGGACTCACATCTGAGTATACCCTTCCACACTTGTGGTGGCCAAAACGATTCATAAAGGGGGTGGTGATGGACAGAGTATCTGAATTAAGCAGAACACTCCTACCCAGTCAAAAGATCAGGGCTTGATCCATCACCGTTTTGTAGCTCACTGCACCATCCCAGCTCAGAACCTGGCTACATGCAAATTAGTCTGACCCTGGCCCAGTGCATCATGGGAACAGGGCAGACCAAACTACCAAGCCAATTCTTTACTGGAAAGGAAACAAGCTTCCGGGGACCGGTTTCTGGCATTACAGCCGTCTTCGGCCCGGCTTGCTTGAATCCTGATGGTGCAGTGAGCAAGGGACTCACATCTGAGTATACACTTCCACACTTGTGGTGGCCAAAACGATTCATAAAGGGGGTGGTGATGGACAGAGTATCTGAATTAAGCAGAACACTCCTACCCAGTCAAAAGATCAGGGCTTGATCCATCACCGTTTTTTAGCTCACTGCACCATCCCAGCTCAGAACCTGGCTACATGCAAATTAGTCTGACCCTGGCCCAGTGCATCATGGGAACAGGGCAGACCAAACTACCAAGCCAATTCTTTACTGGAAAGGAAACAAGCTTCCGGGGACCGGTTTCTGGCATTACAGCCGTCTTCGGCCCGGCTTGCTTGAATCCTGATGGTGCAGTGAGCAAGGGACTCACATCTAAGTATACCCTTCCACACTTGTGGTGGCCAAAACGATTCATAAAGGGGGTGGTGATGGACAGAGTATCTGAATTAAGCAGAACACTCCTACCCAGTCAAAAGATCAGGGCTTGATCCATCACCGTTTTTTAGCTCACTGCACCATCCCAGCTCAGAACCTGGCTACATGCAAATTAGTCTGACCCTGGCCCAGTGCATCATGGGAACAGGGCAGACCAAACTACCAAGCCAATTCTTTACTTGAAAGGAAACAAGCTTCCGGGGACCGGTTTCTGGCATTACAGCCGTCTTCGGCCCGGCTTGCTTGAATCCTGATGGTGCAGTGAGCAAGGGACTCACATCTGAGTATACACTTCCACACTTGTGGTGGCCAAAACGATTCATAAAGGGGGTGGTGATGGACAGAGTATCTGAATTAAGCAGAACACTCCTACCCAGTCAAAAGATCAGGGCTTGATCCATCACCGTTTTTTAGCTCACTGCACCATCCCAGCTCAGAACCTGGCTACATGCAAATTAGTCTGACCCTGGCCCAGTGCATCATGGGAACAGGGCAGACCAAACTACCAAGCCAATTCTTTACTGGAAAGGAAACAAGCTTCCGGGGACCGGTTTCTGGCATTACAGCCATCTTCGGCCCGGCTTGCTTGAATCCTGATGGTGCAGTGAGCAAGGGACTCACATCTGAGTATACCCTTCCACACTTGTGGTGGCCAAAACGATTCATAAAGGGGGTGGTGATGGACAGAGTATCTGAATTAAGCAGAACACTCCTACCCAGTCAAAAGATCAGGGCTTGATCCATCACCGTTTTTTAGCTCACTGCACCATCCCAGCTCAGAACCTGGCTACATGCAAATTAGTCTGACCCTGGCCCAGTGCATCATGGGAACAGGGCAGACCAAACTACCAAGCCAATTCTTTACTGGAAAGGAAACAAGCTTCCGGGGACCGGTTTCTGGCATTACAGCCGTCTTCGGCCCGGCTTGCTTGAATCCTGATGGTGCAGTGAGCAAGGGACTCACATCTGAGTATACCCTTCCACACTTGTGGTGGCCAAAACGATTCATAAAGGGGGTGGTGATGGACAGAGTATCTGAATTAAGCAGAACACTCCTACCCAGTCAAAAGATCAGGGCTTGATCCATCACCGTTTTTTTTAGCTCACTGCACCATCTCAGCTCAGAACCTGGCTACATGCAAATTAGTCTGACCCTGGCCCAGTGCATCATGGGAACAGGGCAGACCAAACTACCAAGCCAATTCTTTACTGGAAAGGAAACAAGCTTCCGGGGACCGGTTTCTGGCATTACAGCCGTCTTCGGCCCGGCTTGCTTGAATCCTGATGGTGCAGTGAGCAAGGGACTCACATCTGAGTATACACTTCCACACTTGTGGTGGCCAAAACGATTCATAAAGGGGGTGGTGATGGACAGAGTATCTGAATTAAGCAGAACACTCCTACCCAGTCAAAGATCAGGGCTTGATCCATCACCGTTTTTTAGCTCACTGCACCATCCCAGCTCAGAACCTGGCTACATGCAAATTAGTCTGACCCTGGCCCAGTGCATCATGGGAACAGGGCAGACCAAACTACCAAGCCAATTCTTTACTGGAAAGGAAACAAGCTTCCGGGGACCGGTTTCTGGCATTACAGCCGTCTTCGGCCCGGCTTGCTTGAATCCTGATGGTGCAGTGAGCAAGGGACTCACATCTAAGTATACCCTTCCACACTTGTGGTGGCCAAAACGATTCATAAAGGGGGTGGTGATGGACAGAGTATCTGAATTCAGCAGAACACTCCTACCCAGTCAAAAGATCAGGGCTTGATACATCACCGTTTTTTAGCTCACTGCACCATCCCAGCTCAGAACCTGGCTACATGCAAATTAGTCTGACCCTGGCCCAGTGCATCATGGGAACAGGGCAGACCAAACTACCAAGCCAATTCTTTACTGGAAAGGAAACAAGCTTCCGGGGACCGGTTTCTGGCATTACAGCCATCTTCGGCCCGGCTTGCTTGAATCCTGATGGTGCAGTGAGCAAGGGACTCACATCTGAGTATACCCTTCCACACTTGTGGTGGCCAAAACGATTCATAAAGGGGGTGGTAATGGACAGAGTATCTGAATTAAGCAGAACACTCCTACCCAGTCAAAAGATCAGGGCTTGATCCATCACCGTTTTTTAGCTCACTGCACCATCCCAGCTCAGAACCTGGCTACATGCAAATTAGTCTGACCCTGGCCCAGTGCATCATGGGAACAGGGCAGACCAAACTACCAAGCCAATTCTTTACTGGAAAGGAAACAAGCTTCCGGGGACCGGTTTCTGGCATTACAGCCGTCTTCGGCCCGGCTTGCTTGAATCCTGATGGTGCAGTGAGCAAGGGACTCACATCTGAGTATACCCTTCCACACTTGTGGTGGCCAAAACGATTCATAAAGGGGGTGGTGATGGACAGAGTATCTGAATTAAGCAGAACACTCCTACCCAGTCAAAAGATCAGGGCTTGATCCATCACCGTTTTTTAGCTCACTGCACCATCTCAGCTCAGAACCTGGCTACATGCAAATTAGTCTGACCCTGGCCCAGTGCATCATGGGAACAGGGCAGACCAAACTACCAAGCCAATTCTTTACTGGAAAGGAAACAGTCTTCCGGGGACCGGTTTCTGGCATTACAGCCGTCTTCGGCCCGGCTTGCTTGAATCAAGCCCTGATCTTTTGACTGGGTATGAGTGTTCTGTTTAATTCAGATGCTCTGTCCAGCACTACCCCCTTTTCTGAATATAGGAGTGGCAGGGTATGCTCAGACATGAGTCCCTTGCTCGCTGCACCATCAGGATTCAAGCAAGCCGGGCCGAAGACGGCTGCAATGCCAGAAACCGGTCCCCGGAAGCTTGTTTCCCTTCCAGTAAAGAATTGGCTTGGTAGTTTGGTCTGCCCTGTTCCCATGATGCACTGGGCCAGGGACAGACTAATTTGCATATAGCCAGGTTCTGAACTGGGATGGTGTAGTGAGCTAAAAAACGGTGATGGATCAAGCCCTGATCTTTTGACTGGGTATGATTGCTCTGTTTAATTCAGATGCTCTGTCCATCACCACCCCCTTTTCTGAATCGTTTTGGCCACTATAGGAGTGGCAGGGTATGCTCAGACATGAGTCCCTTGCTCACTGCACCATCAGGATTCAAGCAAGCCGGGCCGAAGACGGCTGCAATGCCAGAAACTGGTCCCCGGAAGCTTGTTTCCTTTCCAGTAAAGAATTGGCTTGGTAGTTTGGTCTGCCCTGTTCCCATGATGCACTGGGCCAGGGACAGACTAATTTGCATATAGCCAGGTTCTGAACTGGGATGGTGTAGTGAGCTAAAAAACAGTGATGGATCAAGCCCTGATCTTTTGACTGGGTATGAGTGTTCTGTTTAATTCAGATGCTCTGTCCATCACCACCCCCTTTTCTGAATCCTTGGACAGCCCAGCCGCATTCACGAGGGTTACATCTAAAACGGGATCAACAATAGATTTTACGCTAGCCGACTTTGATCTTTTTCGTACATAACGGATTTTCAAATTCAGGATCGAGTTGAAAGCGACCATTACCCTCAAACTTTTACATTAACCATCACTCCAATTGGGTCAGAGCCGGCAAATCCCCTTACATTAAGGACACAACTTTGCAATCTAAACTGGCTAACTTGGGACGAAAAGAACATCGTCGAAATAATGGAGACATGCCGGTCGTTGTTAACACCTACTGACGCAGCCCACGCTGGAGATATTACGGGGCTCTGGGAATCTTTCACGATCAACATCAATAAAAAATGTCAATCTACCCACAAAGATCATAAAACAACTAGAACCGAAGGAAGGCGATGGTATAAACCAAACATACGGGCAATAAAAACACGGCTGAACAAAAAACTAAGGTCAATTCGAAGTAATGGTCTCCAACCTTCACAACAGTCTCTCATAACTATAGAAAAGACGAAAAGGGAACTAAAACACGAAATAAAAACGGCCAAACGAACATATAAGGAAAACTTTGAGGCCAACCTGCTCCATGCGAGTAAGCAGAGAAACTCGAAACAGTTTTGGGCAAAAATGAATTTCATGCTAAATGGCAAACATTGCCAATTTACCTCTGACATAACAGAACAATCTTGGAGCATTCATATTGAAGAAACATACAATTTTAGAACTGAATAGACAACAGACAGCATAGGGGCCAACACAAATGCAACTGAAAGGTGTTCCAGTCCAGAGAAAATATCAGAGGCTAGGAGTCGGAGTAAGGAAAAATGGTTATCGGCGGGCGCATCAGTCACTGATTTAAAGATTTTATCCAACCCCAAACTCCATACTGAAATCAGAGAAGCACAGAAAGGCAGCAGCATTTTTATCAGGCACGCTCAAAGAGTAGAACCCGTACAGACAACACAAAAGCAGATTCTGCATACAATAAAACACTTGAGATTGGACGGGGCACCCGGTCCTAACGGCCTACCCAACGCACTGTTCAGGTACGACCCCGAGTTTTGGTCATGCTATCTAACCCCTCTGTTCTCGAATAGTTTAAAGACTGGAAATATCCCCGACTCCTGGAGGGGCAGCATCTTTCAACCCATTTATAAGTCAGGAACACGCTCAGACCCCAGCAATTACAGATTGATAGCCCTTATAGATGTGGAGGCAAAGATCTACGCAACAAATCTATTGGCAGACTTGGAGAAATGGGTAAGCTGCAAAAGTCTAATCCTGAAAACACAGACTGGGTTCAGAGCTGGCACGGGGACATTAACCAATATTTCAGCACTTACCCTCTTAACAAAGAAAGCGATTGCCAATTCAAACATCCTCTACACATGTTTCGTAGACCTTAAAGCAGCCTTTGATAAAGTGCCAAGCTTTGGGCTAAAACAAAAGCTTGGGGAATCCCCCCAAAATTACTAGAAGCAATCATCAACCTATATTCACAAACCTAGATTCAGATAATAAAAGGGGATGGCCGGAGTTTAACCAAGAAATTTCCTACAAAAAATGGGCTAAAAAAAAGGATGCGTTCTGGCGCCGTGTCTTTTTAACATATACACAGCTGATTTAGAAAGCATCCTTAGTATCATTCATGGAGATCCACCCAAATTGGGAAAGTCACCAATAGCAAGTATGCAATATGTGGACGACATTGTGTTACTCTCTCAAACCCCGCTTGGTCTACAGCGCTTGATTTCTCAACTAACAATATACATTTCAAAAGAACAACTGCTAATCAATTAAAAAAAATCTAATGTTTTATGTTTTTCCAGCAATCATAAAAAAACGCCCCAAATTCACCTGGAGGGTAAATTCAAATATTTTATCGCAGGTAGAAGTATATAAATATATGGGGGTTCTTTTAGTTCGCCACTTAAGTTTCAAACAACACCTGGATCATGTCAACACAAAAAACAAACAATTATGCTTTGCTTTTAAAACTTTACAGAAAAACCTAAGTGGTAGTTCAACAAACCATCTCCTAAAGGTGGTGGCTGCAAAATTTTTGCCAGTGATAACATATGGCACGGAAATGCTGAATACTAAGGACTCCCTAATGCTAAATCTAGCTCAGTCCAACTGTATAAAAACAGTTTTTAATCCCACGACACATCTCTCAGTCGCAGATTCACCTGGAATATGGATTAACGAACCAGACGAAGGCCAGACAAGGTGTTCTGGCCAAATATTACTGCTGTATGAGGGCTGCCGAAGACAACACACTTGCCCACCACTGTTGGGAGGAGGTAGAAACGCAATCAACGAACAAATACTCGATATGCCAAATCTTGAAACAAGTGCTTCAAACTCTAAATCTGGAGGAAGCCTGGCAAACACCCATGTCATATCCTGTTTTAAAAAAAATCCCAAACAAATCAATTACATTTCTTTCGTTTCAATCAGATAAAACCACATTTGCCGGCAAAAGTCATGCATGGTCTGTGATTCCATCCTATAAGCATATGAAACCACAACCCTATTTGCAAGAACGCTTCAGAGACCACTATAAGCGGAAATTGACCTTACTGAGATTGGGTTCATTTTCAAACAAAGATCTCATCCCCAAATGGCTACAGACCTGGGCATTCCTGGACTGCCGCCTCTGGCAACGGAGCAGAGTCACTATTACATCTATTATGCATCTGTCCGGCACTACATAACCTAAGGACGTTATTTTTTAGACCAATTCTAAGAGCAACTCAAACCGGACTTGCAGAGCGGCCGTCATAAAATGCCTCAACGGCTCTTCAGTTCAACTGTCTTGTAACACCGTAAAATTTTTGTCCATAGCATCACAAGAACTAGAAAAGAAAGAATCAGCATAAAACCTTGGAAGGAATGGAACATCAAAATAAGAACCCGGCAGTAGGATAGAAAATAGCCAGCCCTTTGTCCTCTTCAGACCTGTTTCTGTACACCAAAGCCCCTCTCTATGACAAGCCCTAGGCACAAACATGATCTAACCAGTAAATGTTCTAGGATATGAAACTAAAGTGACTTAAGAAACTGGACAGAAAATTATGCATAGCTGTTTTGAACTTTGCTCCCTCTCCATTTTCCGCTGGCATTAACATTTTAATATCAACAGAAAGCATGGACATCTTTACATCGCTGTTAATGATAATCCGCTGCTTTCTGGTTCCATCCCACACGAGAGTCACGATAACTAAAAATGTTTTAATGTAATTATCTGTACCTGAATGATAATGTTTTTATTATGGTGGTATGTTCCACTCTTTTTAAGATTTTAACAGATCAAATGAAAGTATTTTATACATAGGTGTTAGCAATGTTTAGTTATAGGACTATTTTCACATTGTTTTATATTAGTTCCAATATATTAATATGTTATATATATATTTTTAATTTGTGCAGTATGATTTTTAATGGTGTTCGCAATATTGAAACATTTATGTTTATTTTTTGGTTGTAATTTTATTTGTAAATTATTTTTCCATATTTTTACCACATATATAATGTCTAAACCAATATTATTATTATTATTTTTTATTTCATTAGTTATTGAGGTTGGTGCTGGTAGCGCTTTCCTCTCCACTGACTTGTATATGATTCACTTGCAGTATCTTTGAGTGGCCATCAGTGGTGTGTGACTTACTCCAAGACATGGATGGAGTAGGTTTGAGTATGTTTGGGCTGGAATACTAAAGACGAGATGTCGATGAAGCTTTAGTGAATTGCATCTGACTTACCCATTTGAGGCCAATTTGCGATGACTAGGCTTCATATATTACATTTTGGCATAGGGCATCACAGCAAGTTACCTTGCTGTGCTGCCCTACGCCAAAGTGAAAGGGCAAGAATGCACAGTATTTATGTAATACAGTGCATTCCAGTCCATTCTACCTGCACTAGTGCCGGTTTGGCAGCCTAGCACCAATGTAGGCACTCTTGCACCAGTGTGCAAGAGTGCCTCCGTTGTTGGTAGGAAGGGACATCTTTCTGAACAAAAACAACCCTATGAGGCATTTTCCTCTTTCTTTGTGCAGAATGCAACACACATGGAAAGAGGAATAATAGGAGAAAAACACATACTTCTCCTTATTAAGCCTCACCTTGGAAGTTGTACAGATCTGGTGCTTCCTCAGTTGTACATCACTTTATAAATCTGAGGCACAGTCAAATTCCATGGATGTTGCATGGGACTACCCATTGCAACGCACATTGAATGCCTCCAGGTGCCGAGTAAGGTGACAAAGCATTTTGTGCTGCATCGTCCTACTCATGATTTATGAGGCCACTCAAAGCCTTGCAGGATGGCTCTGTGTGTCTTTATAAATCTTTGTGAGAGCCCTGTGCCATGCATGTACCAATTTACATGGTGCGAATGTGCCGTTTTGAGTTTGGGAAGTAATACTCTTAGTGCTACTTCAGATCCATCTAGCTTACTCGTGGAATTCAAGACCACTACAAGACTAAATGTTTGTCCATATGGCCCTTTATGAAATGCAGTCAATGTCCAAGTGAGACATAGGCAGCTGCAGCCCATCCATATGGGTGAAGGGGCCAGAGGAGTATCTGTCAGACTGAGCAAAGTTCAGCTTGGCAGACACTCTTCTTATTCAGATCAGGTAGTCAAGTACTCGACATGCGCCAAAAGCACAGGCTCCTGCTGGCTGTCTGACCTGAGCTGCCTTGTGACAAGGGTGAGTACCACTGATTTCTTTGGACATGGGAACTTCAGTTTTAAGCCCTGAAATGCCTAGGGCCTAATGTCAATCAGTAACACCTCGTCACAGAGTGGAGGGGGCCAGCGGTCTCACTGATTCCATCCATCTCTGTAACAAGCGAGGGACTGCTGCCCAATGGAAGCATCTCACAGCCAACTTCAAGCAACCCATGGAGCAGACATGTCTTCCTACATAGGGCCTCATTGCGATGGCGGCCAGGCGAGCATCCGAACATCATGGCAGAGGGATGGAGTCCGGCCAAAAGTGGGCAGCAGTGTCACATGCCATATTATGATGAGAACGCCATGTAGGTGGTCAGAAACATGCCTTCTACTTTTGCAGCTTGCGCTGCAGCCTGGGAAAGGGCTGCAGCACAAGTCGCAGTAGTAAAAGGTATGTTTTTAAACATCCATGCACCGTGTGCCAGGCACCTTGTTTCCTACAGTGGTGCCTGCACAAGTACCGCCTTCATTGTAGGAAATAATAATCTACTGCTGCCCCAACAGGCTCCTTGAACCCGTCAGAGGCGGTGGTCTTTCCCATGCCCGCTGTGCTCCATTCGACTGTATCTTAATCCAGCAGTCGGACCATTGCCCTAGATGTCCAGCGGACTGCTACCAATAGCCTGTTGTTGGTGGTCCGCTCGACATCCTAATGTGGCCTTTAATGAGGGATGAAAAAATGTGGAGATAGTCTTTTACTCTCTGACTACCTCAGAGGTTCCATGAGCTGGAAGCAGAGGCCTTACACCTTGCTACACACACCGAATATTGGGATGGCATTGAGTAAATAATTGTCATAAGTATCACACAGTGATATAGATAATATCAATTTGGTCCTATAAAAGGGCATTCATAGACTGAAACATTAAGATATTCCATACCTAAATACCCTACATCCTTAGACAGAAATAAAAACTTCCTTCTGCTGCTTTTAGGTTCTACCAAGGGAGTGTGTCTATGCACAAACTACATCTGGGGTTGTGTTGAAGAGAAGCAGGCATAGCGCTTGCTGCCACCCAGATGTTCCTTAACCCTTCCTACAGTGAACACATTAAGATGAGTTCAGACATTATTTCTTGGCTGTTTCTTTCACATGAGCTGTTAGTAATTCATTCTGCCCATGCTAGCTTCTTAAGTTAGATCACAGTCATCTTCAGCACCGGCAAGACCCTTACCTGGTACAGCTTCTAAACATTTATTACCACAGTGTTTGCAGCATTTCTTGTTCATTGGGCAGTCGCCATCATCCTGGCACTCTGGGTCAGCCAAAGGAGGCTTGCACTTGGCCACAGCAGAAGGACACATGCCAGGTTTGACTGTGAAATTCAAAACAGCAACCATCAATACTGCTATTCTGAGCTCTAAAGCTACCAACAGCCCTATGTACAAAGGTGTGCTCCATAGCAAAATAAGAGGCCTTGGGAAAGCCACAGTATTAAACAAGCTTTAGGAACTAAACACAAATAAAATAACATTACTTCAATGACATGTTAAAATAAAAGATGAAATGCATAAAATGATGAAATATATACTTTAGTTCAGTAAAATTCAAACACTCCCCTTAGGGCATACCCTTTAACAACCACAATACTTAATATCTGATAAACTATACATGGTGCTGTTCACACGCAAGTTGTTTGCCAAGGTCAATGAACTGTAGAGATGAGGATTACTGTTCAATAAAACTCGTTTTTAGAAAGTAGCAATCCTGGGTGGACAACCTAATGGCAACAACGTTTCTGATAGAATCATCCCTAATGACAGGCATGCCCTACCATTACGATTGCTTTGTAGATTACTAACAAATGTTTTTTTGTGATGGTCCCAAACTATTGTGCAGTAAACAAAAGCGCTTTACGTTAAAAAATTGTTACTGACTGTGGATCATTGGCCCCAGTTGCAGCTGAAAATACACTAAAGTGGATATGTACAAGGAAGTGTCAGAGCACAGTGTTAGCCTCCTTGGGTATACAACGGTAACCACGCATTTTTTACAACGCGGTACCGTTACCACGCTACTTTTACCACGCAAGTCGTTACCACGACTTGCGCTGGAGGGCGCTCCAGGATAGTAAATATATTAATTTACTATCCAACTCCTTTCCCTAGAGTCCACGGGGACTGGAGTTGGAATAGTAAATTTAAAAAATTACTATCCAGCGCCCCTCCACGCAAGTCGTGGTAACGACTTGCGTGGTAAAAGTAGCGTGGTAACGGTACGCGTTGTAAAAGTACGCGTTGTACCGTCATATATCCCCTCCTTGGCTGAACACAGCACTCCTCCACTTCTGAAACACAAGACTGCACCATATTTACAGGAACGTGGTGCAGTCTTGCGTTTCCCCCTGCGATGGCACTAAGTTTAGCATCTTAGCACCAAGGCAGGCACCCTTGCACCACAGTGCAAGGGTGCCTGCGTGCAGGGGAGGATAGTTTATGTGTAGGCAGGTGTCCCTTCCTGCACATTAACAAACCTAAAATGCCACTCTGTCACTTTCATGTGTGCCCCTTCATGCAGCACACATGAAAGTGACAAACTGGCCTTTTTTTAAAGGTTTGTTTATGTACAAAAAGGAACACCTTCCTGTACATAAACAAACCATGGCATTTTGCTTTTTCCATGTGGGCTGCACAAGGCAGCCCACATGGAAAAAGCAAAAACAAGGAGAAATAATGCATTTTTCCTCGTTTCACCAACTTAACACCTGGTTTTTCCTGGTCTTAATTTTGGCGCTGCCTCCTCTGTACGTCAACCTTGTACATAGGGGACAGCATCAAAATGAATGGGTGTTACGGCGGAACGCCCACCACAACACCCACTGCCCACCCCTTTCACGCTAACCATAGTGTGAATGGGGGCCTTATGTACAAGGCAGCATTCAGCCACATTAAGTGGCTTAACGCTTCCTTGTACAGAAAGCGCAGACCCTATCGCCACCACAACATCCATCAACGTGACGTTGTGGTGGCGATAGGGGCTTGTGCATGTGCCCCTAGGTTCATAAAGATGTCTCATGGCCTCGGATAAAATTGTGTCCTTTCTCCTCTGCTCTTTTGCTATTCCATGGCCTATATTCAGGAATATTTTACTTTGTGCAGGCGGTTGTCACTTGCTTAATATTTACTGCAGCTCGATGGTTACCACATTGCCTAATATTAACAGGAGAACCTACTGTTTAGAACAAATGCGGGCCTTAAAGTCCACCACACGATGTGGAGGATCTTTACACATTTTCCATTGAGTGGTGTGTCCTTCTACAGTGTATTTTCCTTCACCAACACAAATATAGAGGCTTTGTAATTGGGCATGGTCTGAGGTGCTCCAGCAGGCTCAAACCGCGTTTGGCATATTTGTTGACAACGTTCGCAAAAGAAAGAGAAATGCCCTTTCTACTACCTGTACAACAGTATCTATCTGAGTGTGTCTTTCTTTCATGTTCTAGTCATTGAGTGAGTCAGCAGCACAAGCCCTTGGCCCTGGACTAACACAACTGCCATGTTGATTCCCTTCTTCACTGTCATGATGTGCCTTCATGACCCTGTGAAGCTGTACATCCCTTCCCTCCTGTGATGCATTGTCCTTGTCACTCTGTAAAACAGTGACCCTCGCCATGTCATCCAGTGGTTTGATTGCATTCGTATGAGGCTGCTCTGGTGGTACGTGCCCATGGGGTAGAACAACACGTTTCACCATGGAGAAAGGAGTTTTGATGGATCAGGAACAGAAGCAGGACTTTGGCAAGGAGAAAGGCGGTTTGCTGGATCAGCCCCACAGGCAGGACTTCTCTCCAAGGAGGAAGTTTTGATGGATCAACCTGTGCATCCACCTCACCTTTATTAGAGTTTGGGGGTCACTTCAACTCAGATTGGTGCATTGTCTTTTGAATTCAGAACTGATTTAGTGCGGCCAATATGCAATCTCCACTTTCCAGATTTTTTTCTTTGCATGACACACCCTACCCGCTCTTTTTCCATTGCAAAACACATCCTAAATGTTTTTTTTTCTATTGACGTGTTTCTACCAGCATTACCCTTAAGGTTCTCTCAACTTCTGCTCTTGAGATGCAAAGATTTCTCATGAAGAGACCAGGAACAGGTGATTTTGGAAGGTGTTTGATCTTTCAAGAGAGTCCCTATGAATCTTCGGTCACCATAAATAAAGTCTGTATTTGGTGTCAGACCACTGAAAGCTGATCCTAAACATTTGGATCAAGAATCATTTCAACTGCACTTAAGGACTCCTCCTTACTGTACTCAAAGAATCACCAGATGAGATTCAGAAATATTTGGTGATGGCGGTGCGTACTATTGTGGTGCAGCAGCAATGCTAATTCCGAGCTGGAATTTACAAACACCACCCATATCAACAATTGGGTGGCTTTGTGTTTTTTCTCCCCACAGATTCCCCTAATTCTGCTTCCGTCCCTCCCGCCACCCTTTTCCCCGCCGTTTTTGACCGCAAATCGGTCTTTTCCCCGCCTACCCTCCCGCCGCCCACCCCCTAGCTGACCCCTCCTCCCCCAGCTACCCCATAAATGGCGGCCGCTGTGAGGCTGAGGTAGCGACGCTTTACCCAAGGGTAGGTCGCTCCCCCTGCCTCGTGCAGCGCCACCAGTGCTCTCCGCCATCTGCCCGCAGTCTTTCACTGTTTTTTCTCCCCACAGATTCCCCTAAGTTTTTTGCCATCTTTGTCTGTCTCTGTTCACTGTTTTTTCTCCCCACAGATTCCCCTTCGTTTTTTGCCATCTTTGTCTGTCTCTGTTCACTGTTTTTTCTCCCCACAGATTCCCCTTCGTTTTTTGCCATCTTTGTCTGCCTCTGTTTTTTCTCCCCACAGATTCCCCTTCGTTTTTTGCCATCTTTGTCTGTCTCTGTTCACTGTTTTTTTCTCCCCACAGATTCCCCTTCATTTTTTGCCATCTTTGTCTGCCTCTGTTTTTTCTCCCACAGATTCCCCTTCGTTTTTTGCCATCTTTGTCGGTCTCTGTTCATTGTTTTTTCTCCCCACAGATTCCCCTTCGTTTTTTGCCATCTTTGTCTGCCTCTGTTTTTTCTCCCCACAGATTCCTCTTCATTTTTTGCCATCTTTGTCGGTCTCTGTTCACTGTTTTTTCTCCCCACAGATTCCCCTTCGTTTTTTGCCATCTTTGTCTGCCTCTGTTTTTTCTCCCCACAGATTTCCCTTCGTTTTTTGCCATCTTTGTCGGTCTCTGTTCACTGTTTTTTCTCCCCACAGATTCCCCTTCGTTCTGCTTCCGTCCCTCCCTCCACCCTTTACCCGCCGTTTTTTGACCGCAAATCGGTCTTTTCCCCGCCTACCCTCCCGCCGCCCACCCCCCAGCTGACCCCTCCTCCCCCAGCTACCCCATAAATGGTGGCCGCTGCGAGGCTGAGGTAGCGACCCTTGACCCAAGGGTAGCTCGCTCCCCCTGCCTCGTGCAGCGCCACCAGTGCTCTCCACCATCTGCCCGCAGTCTTTCACTGTTTTTTCTCCCCACAGATTCCCCTTCGTTTTTTGCCATCTTTGTCTGCCTCTGTTTTTTCTCCCCACAGATTCCCCTTCGTTTTTTGCCATCTTTGTCTGTCTCTGTTCACTGTTTTTTCTCCCCACAGATTCCCCTTCGTTTTTTGCCATCTTTGTTTTTCTCTGTTCACAGTTTTTTCTCCCCACAGATTACCCTTTGTTTTTTGCCATCTTTGTCTGCCTCTGTTTTTTCTCCCCACAGATTCCCCTTCGTTTTTTGCCATCTTTGTCGGTCTCTGTTCACTGTTTTTTCTCCCCACAGATTCCCCTTCGTTCTGCTTCCGTCCCTCCCGCCACCCTTTTCCCGCCGTTTTTTGACCGCAAATCGGTCTTTTCCCCGCCAACCCTCCCGCCGCCCACCCCCCAGCTGACCCCTCCTCCCCCAGCTACCCCATAAATGGCGGACGCCTGGACCGCGCCCAGCGCCACAACCCCTGGCCCCCGTGACCCCCACCCCCCCCCGGCGGATCTACGACACCACCACCCTCACCGCCCTCAACCGCGGACGCACACCAGGTTGCTGCCGCGCCACCCCGAAACGAGCCCACGGACCTTTCTCCTGCCGCAACTGCCGTTTCACCTGCCTACGAACACCCAACGCACCCAGCAAGAACAACTCCCCCGGAAACAAACTCGAATGCATACTGATCAACACCCGATCCGTCCACAGGCACGCCATCGAAATATGGAACCTCATCGACTCCACAACCCCGGACATCGCCTTCCTCACCGAGACCTGGATGAACCCCTCCTCGGCACCCGACACCGCCATAGCCATCCCGAGGGCTACAAAATCATCAGGCCACACGCACTCCCCTCCACCAACTACATACTCCTAGGGGACCTCAACTTCCACCTGGAGAACCACGCCGACAACAATACCACCACTCTACTGGACAACCTCGCCAACCTCGGACTGAAACAGCTGGTCAACACCCCCACCCACTACGCCGGACACACACTCGACCCGATCTTCTCCTCCAGCAAACACATCTCCTTCAGCCACACCACCAAACTATCCTGGACAGACCACAGCTATGTCCACTTCAGCTTAAAAAAAACGCCGTACACCACCACGCCCAACAACCACCAAGAAGACAATGGAACCGAGTCACCACCGAACAACTCACCACAGCCCTCTCCCAGAACCCACCCACCAGCACCGCAGACCCCAACGAAGCGGCCTCCAACCTCACGAACAGGATCTCAGACTGCGCCAACCTCCTGGCCCCCCTGAAGACCCAGGTACACAAAGACAACCACAAGAAAAACTCCTGGTTCACCCCCACCCTCAAGGACTCCAAAAAGAATGTCGCACCCACGAAAAAACCTTGCACCTCAATCAGACCGACGAGAACATGTCTGCTCTCAGGAACGCCACCCGCAAACACCACCAACTCCTCCGCGCAGCAAGAAAATCATCCTTTAAAGACAGGCTCGAAAACAACGCCCACAATAGCAAGGAACTATTCGGCATCGTCAGAGAACTCTCTAACCCCGATGCTGAAAACAACGCCATCCCCCCCTCTCAGGATCTCTGCGACTCCCTCGCGGCCTTCTTTCACCACAAGGTCACCGATATTTACAACAGCCTCTCCAAATCCAACACGAACCCATCTCCGGAATCCGACACTGACAACACCACCATCCACACCTGGAACCCAACCACCACCGAGGAAATCACCCGCATCATGAACTCCATCCACTCAGGATCCCCATCCGACCCATGCCCGCACCACATTTTCAACAAAGCCAACAACATTATCGCACCCCACCTACGAGACGTCATCAACGCATCACTCACCACCGCCACCTTCCCCGAAAACAGGAAACATGTCGAACTGAACGCCCTCCTAAAGAAACCTACAGCAGAACCCACCGAACTCAAAAACTTCCGGCCCATCTCGCTCCTCCCATTCCCCGCCAAAGTGGTTGAGAAGATCATCAACACTCAACTCACCACCGCCCTAGAATCCAACGACTCACTCGACCCCTCACAGTTCGGTTTCAGAGCTAACCACAGCGCCGAGACCGCCCTCATCGCAGCCACAGACGACATCCGATCCCTGACAGACAAGGGAGAGACCGTGGCACTCATACTCCTGGACCTCACCGCAGCCTTCGACACGGTATGCCACCGTACTCTAATACGGCGCCTCAACAACGCCGGCATCCGAGGCAAGGCCCTGGAATGGATCACCTCCTTCCTCTCCGAGGGAACACAGAGAGTCCGACTCCCCCCCTTCAGATCTACAGCTACTGAAGTCATCTGCGGCGTCCCACAAGGATCCTCCCTCAGCCCCACCCTCTTCAACATTTACATGACCCCCCTGACGAACATCGCACGCAAACACGGACTCAACATCATATGCTACGCCGACGACACTCAGCTCATCCTCTCCCTCACCAACAACCCCACCTCAGCAAGAACCAGACTACACGAAGGCATGAAGGAAGTAGCAGACTGGATGACAGACAGCCGGCTTAAACTCAACACCGATAAGACTGAGGTCCTAATCCTCGGCCCTACTCCCACCGCCTGGGACGAATCCTGGTGGCCCCCCGCCCTGGGCAGCACTCCCTAACCCACCGACCACGCCCGCAACCTCGGCTTCATCCTGGACTCGTCCCTCTCCATGAACAGACAGGTCAACGCGGTGACATCGGCATGCTTCAACACCCTCCGCATGCTCCGCAAAATCTTCCGCTGGATCCCCACCGACACCAGGAAGACCGTCACCCACGCCCTCGTCACCAGCCGCATGGACTATGGGAACACTCTGTACGCCGGCATCACTACCAAGCTACAGAAGAAACTTCAACGAATCCAGAACGCAGCCGCACGACTCATCCTGAACATCCCCCGCCACCACCACATCTCCGGACACCTGAAGAAACTTCACTGGCTCCCAGTCAGCAAGAGGATCACCTTCAGGCTCCTCACCCATGCACACAAAGCCCTTCACAACCTTGGACCTAAACTCATCAACCACCGCCTCTCCTTCTACTGTCCTCCTCGCACCCTGCGCTCGACAGGACAAGCCCTGGCAGCCGTGCCCTGCATCCGCAGGGCCACCGCCGGGGGCAGGTCCTTCTCCTACCTGGCAGCGAAGACCTGGAACTCTCTTCCCAGCCACCTGCGTGCCACACAGGACCACCTCTCCTTCAGAAGGCAGCTCAAGACCTGGCTTTTTGAACACTGACCCCTCCCCCCCCAGCGCCTTGAGACCCCCACGGGTGAGTAGCGCGCTTTACAAATCCAATGATTGATTGATTGATTTGCATGAGATGTAAACCCATAAGTAACACAAGTAATCACATAGCCTGCCTTGTATACTTTGCGTCAGGGATACATTACATAAATGGAGCATGGCTATTCCTGTTCATTCACCCATGTATTTTAATGCTGACACATATTTTCTATATTTTCTAGCCTTACTCTATTCTGTGACCTCAGAGTTCACATGCAGATGATAATATAATGTGTTTAGTAGACTGAGCACTGACCTTTCCGTAAGGATAGGAGGAAATATTTTCAGTGTTTTCAAGTTTACTGAGTCGTGACAATATGTCTGTTTGACATTCTATGCTCCTAGTTAGAACATGATACCTAAATCCTATTAATTAAAAGCTAGATACACCTTAGTTGTCTAGCATATGGTACTTTGCTCAGTGCAGGAACTCAAAGTTCCATTAATCAGTATAAATAGTCACGGTAAGTCATGCACCTAGGAGGTAGTTTCTCAATTATGTAAAAGTGGTTTTAATGTCCAACAATTCCCTTCCAAGCATGTCCTAATTCTATTTTACTTTATGACCTTCAAATGCAGCCATGATATATCTATAGCAAGTGGATTGAATCTGTTCTTTGCCATCCAATACATATTTTAGCTGATACTTCATAACCACAGATTTGAATGAGGTGTACCCACTGGACATTGTATTTCTCCATATAGGTGTAGCTGGTATGATGGATTGACGTAAGCCACTCCTCACCCAAGAGGGATGTGATACTACACAGTTTTTGCAGATTTAGCGTCTGGCCAAGAGGATCAAATAATAAATAGGTTTCCTCTGTGCAGGTGGAAAGTTATTATTATACCCGGCATCTATTCCTAACAACAATAAGTATTTATGTTTTTTCTTGAAGACAGCAGACTTGACAGTAGAATAGAGTGCTTTTAGATACTTCCCATAGGGTTTTCAACTCTGGAATCTCTATGTATCCCTTCTATTAATGATAGGTCTCTTTTAGATTGCCATTTTCTGTTTTGGTCAGTGTCCTATATCACATGGTTACTTCCATTTTTAGTATTGCCGCCTCTTATACCCGTTCTGTGAATTCCCAATGTTCTTGGTCATCAGAATTTTGAGTAGCCTACCACAAGGCCGTCTTGAGATTTTTAAACCTTGAGATAGTTTCTTTAGTGACCTCCAAAATAAGTGTGCTACTGTTTGTTCCTTAATGTTTGTTGTATACTTTTCACTTCGATTCAGATGTCATGTCTAACATAGCACGCCTAATCTCTGGTTCAATCTATTCAACAGTACTTTATTTAGAGGATCTAACACAATAGTGTGTTTTCTGATTTCTTGTGTGTTGGATTCTAGTTTGATACCTTTGTAACTAATCCAAATAATTTAATAAATATATAGATACATTTGAAATTGCACTAATTGCATCTTTGTCAATTGGCTACCAGCGGCAAGGCCCTGAACTGCACAGAAAGAGCTAGACTAAGATTATAATATATGTAAAAGTGCCAAGCAGAGATGCAAAGAATTGATCAGCAAAAGTGGAATAAATGTCACTTATTTATAGATATAATTTATCAAAGGTGTGAGTAGCCTGAAAAGGTCTTACTGTAACATGCCTTTAAAGAAAATTGAGCATGTGTTTTCATCAGGATGCGCTACATTTATAAAGTAGCAAAAAAGATCCTACAGGGCTAAATGGATATTTTCCCCCAAACAGTACAACAGAGATGAGTTAAGTAAATTCTGTTTCTTTTAAATGAGGCCCCCTTGAGATCTGGACGGGGATGAGGCTTAAAATCTTGAACACCTCTCTGTTGTTGAATCTTGAATACCTAGTGTAAGGACTTTGTTAATAGAAGTAGGACAAACAGTCTCTGAAAGTGATTGAAGATAAGAAAAAAGTATGAACCCATACCTGACAGGGCTTTGACACACTGCACCCCGCAGCCGAATAAGCAGCACTTCTCATGTGCCTCGCAGTCCATGTCACTGCTGCACTGCGGTGGGGGGAGATAGCTGCACTTGTTCTCTTTTTCTGGATCAACTGGGCAAAATCCTGAGTTTTCTGCAACACAAATAGAGGCATGTGGAGAATGAATTTTTTTTTGACTTTGAACATCTGCAGCAAGTCCAAGATATATATGAAATTTTGTGTGTGCGTGTATGTGTGTGTGTGTGTGTGTGTGTGTACATATATATATATTTTTTAAATGTTCTAGCTGTAAAGCATGCTCTTTTGGGATAAACAAAACATCATTCAATACCGCCTTTAGTCTGAAACCCCAAATGATTAAACAACACTTAACGTGTAAAAGCGAGTATGTAGTGTACATCCTGGAACGCAGTTGCAATCTGAAGTATATAGTAAGTACCAAGCTACCTGGGCACAAACGGGTATTACAACATATTAGGGCGATCAACAACAGTGACCCTAGTTACCCTGTAGCCCGCTACTTCAAAGAAAGTAATGAGGGTAGAACTAAGGACCTAAAATACTACCTAATAGATACTGTCCCGATTCAGAGAAGAGGCGGGATAGGGAGGGAATGCTACGTCATTTGGAGACCCACTACATATTGTTATTAGACACTAAACAGCCAAATGGGCTCAATATGGGTGAGGACTTGTATACATACTTAGATTAGCAATTCCCATCCACATCTGTAGGTTTATATATTTATTTATTTATTAAAGTTTTGTATAGCGCTAGCTGGACCCGAGGGTATCAGAGCGCTTCACAACATGTACAAATAGGCATCAGAGAGGCAGTGAGGAAGGCGAACAGAGCAGGGAGCACATGGGTGAATAGAAAGACTTTACAATAGTAACAGGAGCGCAAAAACAGGGTAGAGTCAAAAGCAAGTCATCCAGCTCTTGGACCGCAGAGAAAATGGGCTTTAAAAGTCAGACGTAGAGATCATACTACTATCCAGAGCGCTCAAGGAAGAGGGCTTTGAGTAACATCTTGAATTTCGGGAAGGAGGCGGTCGTTCTGATATGTGGGGGGATGGCGTTCCAAATCTTGGAAGCATTGCCCGCAAAGGATTTGCTGGATGTTTTGTGTTTCTGGGATTTCAGAGGAATGAGTAGGAGCGTGTTGGAGCTTCTGAGATTCCTAGATTGACCGGCCTTTTTGAGCTTGTTGGCCAGATATTCAGGTTTGCCTGTACGCAGGGCTTTGTGAGTGAGGCAAGCTGTGCGGAAACTGGCTCATTGGACAATAGGGAGCCACTTCAGATCCTTAAGAGCCGGGGAGATGTGCTTGTATTTCCTGGTTCCCGTGACCATTCTTGCTGCGGCGTTGAGGGTAGAGGTCAGAGGACCCAGGTGAGATTTGGCTGATCCAGTCAGCGTAGCGATGCCATAGTCAATTCTGGAGAGTACCAGAGCCTGAGTGGCCTGTTTCAGGTCTTTCGAGGGGAGGAAGGGTTTCAGTTTGTAGAGGAGTTTCAGGTTCAGGAAAGCACTTTTGGCAGTTTTTGAGATGTGTTCTTTCATGTCCAGTTTAGGGTCAAGGGTGATCCCTAGGGATTTTACGGAGTTTGTAGGAATAAGTGGAACATTCAGGGCGTTTAAGGCTTTGAGCCATTCTAGAATTTGGGGGTTTTCATCTTTGTTCGAGATGAGGAGCACTTCGGTTTTTCCTTCATTGAGTTTGAGGTTGTTGGATGAGAGCCAATGTTGAACTTCAATGAGTGTGCAGTTCAGTCTGTGAATGTTTGCGATCGAAGTGGTTTCCAGGTAGAGTTGTGTGTCGTCCGGGTAGAGGTGGAAGGGGATGTTGGACTTCCTTAGAATTGACGTGAGGGGCTCCATGTACATGTTGAAAAGTTGAGGTGAGAGTACTGACCCTTGAGGCACACCTCTAGTGATGGGGAGAGGGTCCGATTCGCAGCTTTTAATTTTGATTCTTTGAGTGCGGTTGTTGAGAAAGGAGGAGAACCATTTTAGGACCGTCTTTTCCATACCTGCTCTCTCCTGGAGGACATTGAGTAACAGGGCATGATCCACTGTGTCAAATGCAGCCGAAAGGTCTAAGAGGATGAGAAGGCTACATTGGTTGGAGTCCAGGACATTTAGGATTATATATATATATATATATATATATATATATATATATATATATATATATATATATATATATATATATATATTTATATATATATATATATAAAACAGCATAATGATGGTATAGTGTAAAAATTACATACATTTGGAAAGCATGGAAATCGCAATGTACACATTAATGAAATAATTTGTCCGCATCTTTTATTCATCTTGGTTCACTATCAGTAAGAAATTATGAAATTCATTCACGAAATTAAGGTTCTGTAAATATTTGTGTAACATATATTTTTTATGGAATAGATTTATTTTTATATTTTTATATATGGATTTTAAGAAAAAGAAAACATTCTTCTTAAGGAAGGAATTGGCTTATGCAGGGTTTTGTTATATCATGCCTAGCTAATTGTGGGAATCATTCACTTAATTATATGAAATCCATCTGTATATCCATGTAGCCTGCCCCCGTGACAAAGAAACAAGCAAAATATGCTTAAATGACAACCTAGAGCAATATGCATAGATAGTGGTTATGCTGACATTTGGGAATAGATAGCATAAGCCAAGGAGTTGAAGGAGGTATGATAACTCGGTTGCCAAGAATCAAATGATGTGCTTAATCAAGTACAGTGATTAAAGTAAACACAATTGGTGGGGTAATGTTTATCAATTTTTTAGCAGCTTTTTCTTTGCACATTAGGAGATATCACCATTAAGGTGATATAAGATGGATTTTTTTTTAGTGGCGCTCAACATGAGAAATATTTAAGATGAAAAAGAAGCAGGTTGAAAATTTTCAGTGATATGAGTTATGCGTCAAAAGACTTTGATATGTTTTTATGACGAGTATGGATGCATGTGATCCAGATTACATTTTCTGAATGGTCGGCAATAATTCCAAATGTATAGGTAATTAATGGAATAATGGTCCGATAACATGTATTTGCATTTAAGCAATAATTTATTAAGAAAATGTATTTTACAAATATTTAAAAAAACTCATGTGATCACGGTACTAGAAAAAAGACTTGAGTACTCAAATACATGTCTTCGATGCCTATTAATGCACTGCCACTTTAAATAGGTGTGTGCTTCACGATAATGTTGTCATGTGATCAAGGCAGGGATCTGCCGAAACGCGTCGTGATGGCTGGTGGAGTTCTGGAATAAAATGAAGCACTGAATTGGGTCTACCTCGTCTTCTTGTTGCAAGTCCGTGTGGAAGTTGTGGTTGGAGCGAGCTTTGTTGCATATATATATATATATCTATCTATATGCATGTATCTCCAAAGACGCTTGGGGTGTTCGGATCCTGCCCGGCCATAGATATATATGTACTTTTAAATGTCATTTTCTCAGGAACTACCAAACGGATTTACACCATTTGAGCAAAAGGCACATGTCTGAACTAAGGACTACCTCTTTACCAAATTTGGTGTCATTCAGTTCAGCAGTTCGGGCTGTAGCCGCGTTGAAAGGTTCCTATGGAAAATTGCATGGGGAAAACACGTTTTGGGACCCCCTTTTTTCTCGCCCCGCTTGACGAATCACCCCGAGACTTTCAAGATAGGATTGCGGACCGGAGCTGGCCGTTAGTTTTGAAAATTTTGCGACGATTCGTCAACCAGGTCCAGGCCATAATTGGTTCGAGAATGGATTACTCAAACATTCTCTATCTTGGCCTGCCAGAGTATCTGCTTCAAAGACTGCAGGTCGTCCAGAACTCGGCCGTGCCAGGGTCTCTGGCCTACTGCAGTCACTCCATTGGCTCCCGATCCGGAAGCGGATAATTTTCAAGGCTTTGACCTTGGCTCAGAAGGCTCTACATGCTTCTGGAGCTAAATATCTTCAGAGAAGGCTAGCCTTTTATCATCCTGCAAGGTCTCTGAGGTCCGGATCTCTGTGTCTTGCTGTGGTCCCTCGTATAAAAAGGGCCGCATTGGAGGTCGGTCTTTTAGTCTGCTGGCTCCGCAGCTGTGGAACACCTTGACAGTGGCACTGCGCAGTACCTCCAATTTGTTGGCGTTTAGGAAGGTCCTTAAAACTTGGCTCTTTACCCTGTAGGTAGCAGTTTTCTTTTTTAGTTAGGTTTCGTGTTTATCCTTTCTGTTTTGTTTTTGCTTGTTATGTTGTGATTTAGAGTTACAATAAAGCGCCGGGACACTCTTTGAGTAGCCGTGCGCTATACAAGATTCAAATAACATAACATAACATAACATAACCAGCACCAAAGTTATTCCAAATAGAATGTTGCGGATTTCCTATGGAAGATAGGTCCTAACTATAACTACCTACTGGCGACCGCCAGTAGGTAATATATATATATATATATATATATATATATATATATTTGGGTTCTATAAAAAAATTAAATGTACAGAAATATACAACAATATACATATGTGAACAAACTGGATTAATAAAAATCCTTACAGTTTGTATCTCATACTTTCATACTCTTGTGACTCTACATGCGTCCTTGGTCTTCCAATTCTATAAATATTACCTAAAGGTGGGGTCCAAATCCCAATCTGTAAATAACACCTCGGGTGTTAGGCGGTTCTTAAGCAAATAGTATCATCCTCCATTATATTACTATTGATAATTACACTATACCCACAGTATATGTCTTGTTCCTCATGAGGTGCGAAAATGAAACCACCACTACCCTCTATAATTTGCTAATAGGGAAAGCTGTAGTAAGCCCTTGCATTTCGGGAAAGCTGTAGTAAGCCCCTGGATCAAGTGCAAGTAAGCTCTTGGATCTAGGGGGAGATTGTAGTAAACTCTTTGATTGTATCTCAGGAGAGCTGTAGTAAACACTTGGATCTCAGAACAGCATATCTCATGGGGCAGTAACAAGTCAGGGTCCGGAGGTTGTGTAACACCGAAGGAACACTTTGTCCATCGCACTGGAACTGGATTCCCCTGATTAGATTGACTTCAAAATGCTATAAATATAAACAAAAAGATAGTAGGAAGAGACAGCACTACTGCCTTGGGGACGCTTTGTTCTCATGTAATCCTGTTATGGTTGCTAAGCAGACCAAGAACATAATATCCAGACCCTTTCTCTCTTGTGGATGTTGGAGTTACTCTGAAGATCCTGAATAAGAGCTCACTCTAGCCATGACAGCCAGGAAATTAGACTCCACTCAGTCCCATGAGCTGCAAGTGGGTTAACATTCTTCAAATCCTGTGCCTGACCTGGGACTTCAGCTATGATCTCGAAATTCAAGCACAATATTTCTGATCCCTTATCATGAAACAGCTCTCTCCCAAGCTCAAGCTTTCGAAAACGTTTGAATGGGTAATTCATTTACCAAACCCCAACATTACTCCATCCTTACAAAATGTCGACCAAACCACACCTGAAGGATTGGTGCACATTATCCCACACTGGGAACAGCACTTCTTTCTGCCTGGACAATCACGATCATCTTCGCACTGCTGCGCAGGCAGTTGGAGCCCACACTGGGCTGGTGGTGGTGGGCATATTCCTGTTTTCACTGTAACTGAGAAAAAAAGTATGTTTTTTAATTTACATTATTATTTTTCAGGCACAGTTCCAAAATCTGCTGGGAAGAGCAGAATGCTATAAATCCATCACAATTGATGAACAAGTCAAGTAAACAAAGTGCCTTTCAAAATACACAGGGATTTAAACAATTCATAATGGTTTGAGAGGTAACAAAAACAGAAGCGTGCACTTGATTATGAAAGGAGCAGGTTACAACATATTGTGTGTAAGAAATTGGTTTATTAGTTGAGACGAGTGGAAGCTACACTCAAATAATAAACAGAATCCTTGACAGGGTGAACCACAAGTGTATCTCAATATACCTGTGCTGAATCATCTGTTAGTCTGGCACAACAGCATTTAGAATTAATTTAGAGGCAATGTATAAAGTACTGTTTTTATCACTGTAACAGTAATATAATGAAAATCCCAAACCAATTAAAGAATAGGATAAAATGTAATAAATAAAATGTAACTAAAACAACAAAAATCCAATGAACACACCTGGAAATATATGTTTTTAAAATTATAGGTAAAAATAGCCCAGAGATAAACACAAAGAGTCCCACACGGTTATCTGACTATGCTGGACCAAGGGAAAGTCAAAAGTTCTTTCCAGCCACAATGAAGCAGGGGCGGAAGGATGGACCAGGTTCATCCATCTGAAGAGTTACCTTCTCAAGTCCTCATGAGCAGCTGGTGTTCACATGGGGGGCGCAAAGAGGTCATTGTCAGCATGAGAAGCAAGTTGGGTGTCACTGAGAGTTGCTTGTTTGGGTTTGAAGAGCCAGTAGTCGCTCGAGCTTCATGTTAGTGGTCATAGCGGGCTGATGCTGTCAGCATGAAGAGCAAGTCTCGCTGCAGCTTTGCATTGGCGGTCATCGCAGGTGATCGCAGTCGGCACAAAGTGCACGTTTTGCTGGAGCTTCATGCTGTTGGCCGTCATGGATGGTTGTTATTCAGCAGCAACTTGTTTGCAAGGAGTTGGGAACCTCTGTATCTTCACCTTTCGTCAGGAGGACTACACTTTGATGCCAACCAAGGTTTTAGGACCTGAGGGGCACCTCTTGGAATCGGGACTCACTCAGGCAGAGGCCAGCAGCTGGGCTCAGGCAGGTCCTGCTAAGTCCAATTATTGCTGGTTAGCTGGGCAGCTGCAGGGCAGGCCTCTGGAAGCTTGGTGTGTCTCTGTAGCTCAAACGGGAGGTGAGACAACTGACACATGGAGTCACATCTTGGGGCATGAGTTCAAGGCAAGAAGATCCAATTTTCTTTCTGATTTGCAATTTACACCACACTATTATAATTTGTGCACCTCAATCCACAGTGTATTCAACTCGATAGCCACACTACATTAACTATAACTCTCCACTCTACTATGCTATGTGTCCTCACAAAAGAGTTGATTTGTGATGTCATTAGTGTTCTTGGAAAAACTATTATTTTACATGGTATAAGGGAAATAATATAAAACGGTGTAAGTAGTGCATGGAGTAGGAACAAGTTATGAACAGCCTGATTCATGTACGGGCCGTTTTGCGTGGCCCTAATAGCGATTCATAGCGACTCGCTATTGAGGACACGCAAAACGGCATTCATGTACATTACGGGGAAAAAAAAGCGACTCGCACGCGGGCGCTAAATCCGTTAGCGACTAACTTAAATCGCAGAAAAATCGCTATTTCCGGCAACATGCATCGGGAAAGCGACTCGCAATCTCGTGCGATCGGGAATGCGACTCGCAATCTCGTGCGATCGGGAATGCGACTCGCAATCTCGCGCGATCGGGAAAACGGGAAGTCGCTTTTCGAGCACAGTGATGACATCACAACCAGGAAGCAGGCAGTTCCCACCCCCAAACACTACAGTGAGGCAAACCTCGAGGGAGCAAGTCGGAAAGCAGCAGCTAAACTAGTGATAGCGACTTTACTACCTAACTGCTGCCATGTCTGAGGAACCTGTTCCTGGCCCCAGCAACAGCGCAGGGCGCAAGAGGAAGCTGAAGTTCTCAGAGCAGGAGCTCGAGAACCTGATAGAAGGGGTGGTGGCCAACCACGACAGACTCTTCGGGATCAACTCCAGGAAGGTCCCAGAGCAAGACAAACGGAGGATCTGGCTGGGAATAGCCTCCAGCGTGAACTCCGTGGGTGTGGCCGATAGGTCATTGGAGGAGCTCAAGAAGCGATGGTATGACCTCCGAGGTCGTGCCAAGGAGAGGGTGGCGGAGCGCCTTGGAGAGGCATCGGGCACTGGAGGTGGGGGACCTACAGTCCCTCCCAACACACCCTTGGAGGACCAGGTCGAGAACACCCTTGAGAGGGAGGCGTGCGTTGGCGTCACACCTCTGGACTCCTCCCGCCCCACCCAAGACACCCAAGGTAAGTGGCATGCGACTGCGACCCTGTCCCCTATGACCGTCCCTGACCAAATAGGCTCACATAATGGCCCTTAGTCATGCCTTTGTTGCGCATCAGGAAATGCCCTGAAGCATTGTGGGAGATGTAGTATGTCCACAATGTAGTAGTACCACAATGCAGCCAGACAGGTTCCAAAGTACGCAAATCCACAGCCATCCAGGGAATGTCACCCAGCATGCATGTAACATCAGCACGTCTGGCAGTCACATGCAACTAATGAGTATCCACTTACCCTCACAGGTGGCGCAGAAAGCAGTGACAGCGAGAGGCTGCAGATAGATGAGGAGGCCCAGGAGGAGGATTCACAACCGGAAACCCAGGCACCAGCCCCTGCCGCTGCAACAACACCAGCAGCCAGGCCCCCCACCGTTGTGGCCCCTGCATCTGCCGTCCCACCCGCAGCCAAAGCCAGGCCCCCCACCGTTGTGGCCTCTGCATCAGCCGTCCCACCCGCAGCTAAAGTCAGGCCCCCCACCGTTGTGGCCTCTGCATCAGCCGTCCCACCCGCAGCCAAAGCCAGGCCCCCCACCGTTGTGGCCTCTGCATCAGCCGTCCCACCCGCAGCCAGAGCCAGGCACCCCACTAATGTGCCTCCAGTCCCTGCCGCACCAGCAACGCCTGCTGTGACACCACCTGCAGCTGGTGCTTTGTCATCTGGGCCTGCGACAGTGGCAACACAGCGGCCAGCCACTGTGACAGGCCAGCAGAGCAGGCGTGGGAGTTCTCACCGTCACACCACAGCTCCAATCAGCAGGAGGGGCAATGGACAGCGCCATGCCTGTTTGAGCGTAGAGAGGCGCATGCTCAGGATCCATCAGCGCCAGTCACAGCAGCAAGGTGCCATACAGCTCCAGCTGCACAAAATTGGGCGCAATGTGGCGGGAGTGGGAGAGCGCATGGACCGCATGACGGCGGCCATGGGCCGCATGACTGCAGCCATGGAGGCAAACACTGCTGCGATGAGCAAGCAGCGCAGGGCAGCAAGCCGGCGCCATCACCAGCTCATGAGCCGGCTGGCCTCCTACAGCAGGTCAAATTATGTGGCTGCAAATGCCACCTCACAGTTGTCGCGCCGGTCACTCACACAGCAGCACCAACTAGTTCAGTGCTGTGAGGACATCACCAGGGTCCTGGAGCACCTAACCACCGCGGTAACGGCACTACACCCTCCAGCTCTACCTGCCACTGTAGGGGGTGACGATGGCAGTGAGGGGGCTTCAAGCGTCAGCAGCCAATCTGCAACACTAGTCCCGCCACTTAGGCGCAGCACCAGGGCAACGCCTGGTACAGGTGCCCCGGAGGAGGATGAGCCACAGAGGCGGCTGGGCATAACGCGCAGGAGGCGCACTTGACTCTGTCCGAAAAACACTGGCACAGGCTGACAATAAGCCTGCCATGTACTTTCACACTGCAGTATGAAGGAATACTGTTGGTTGTAAATAGTTGTACTGATTACCTTTTTCTTGTGAATGAAACAAATATATTTATTTTGCTGCACACATTAGCCTTGTGTAATCATTACATTTTGCATGCAATTGTGATATGTGGGGTGGGGGAAGAGGGTGGGCTAGAAATTGTTCGCTGTGATGTGGTTGCGACGTCTGTGGCCTTCAGCTGGGTTCTCCCCGCGTGCATGGTGCGCATGTGCTGGTGGCCGGTCGTCCCCTTCTGATTCACTGCCTGAGATCTCAACAGGTATCCGGCGCTTGGTTGCAATGTTATGAAGCATTGCACAGACAGCCACAATGCGGCAGCAGGCAGCAGGACTGTAATACATGGCCCCACCTGTCTTGTGCAGTATACGGAACCTGCTCTTGAGCAGGCCAAATGTCCTTTCTATACAGTTCCTTGTCTGGATGTGCGCAACATTGTAGCGCCGTTGCTGAGGTGTGGCAGGGTTGAGGTAAGGGGTCAGGAGGTATTCCCATAGGGCGTAGCCACTGTCACCTGAATGAGAGGAGCAGATGTTGATTGCCTGTGCAGCGCAGTGACTTCATTGCAATGTGACATTGTCGACAAAGTGTACTTACCAAGTAGGTGTCCTTCCCCAAACTCTCCCCTGAGCAGTCGTGTGTGGAGTCCGCTGTGCCTGAAGATAAAGGAGTCATGGGTACTCCCTGGGTACTGGGCGACAATGTCAGTGATGATGGTCTTGGCATTGCAGACCATCTGTATGTTGAGGGAGTGGTAGGACTTCCTGTTGCGGTACATATACTCCGTGGCAGCTGGTGGGCAGATTGCGACGTGGGTACAGTCTATGCAGCCGAGGACATGGGGAAAATGGGCTACATTGTAAAATTGAAGTTTTGTCAGGTCCAATTCCTGTTGGCTCGTGGGAAATGTGATGTGGCGGTGGAGCTGGGTGAGCATGGCGTCAACGAAAGTGTGCAGGCAGCGTGACATGGTGGGCTGGGATATCCCCCCAGCAGCCGCTACTATGCCCTGGAAACTGCCGGAGGCCAGGAGGTGCAGGCTGCACAATACCTGCACATGTGTAGGCACCGAATTGTTTCGCCTTGTTGGGTGCTGCATGAGGGGGTCAAGTTCATGTATCAGCCAGATGATCATTTCCCCATTCAGCCTGTATTTAGCATATATCTGTTCTCTGGTTTGGCCCAGCAAGGTGACCCGCTGCCGGTAAATCCTTTCCTGCCTCATGCGTCTCCTCCGTGCTGCTCGCTGTAGTCTTCGCCGCCTCACCACCATGTACATTCCTGGCATTGTGGAACGCCTAATGCTGCTGCTGAATGTCCTTATGTGTGATTGGTCAGGCCTGGACCTGTTGGTGATTGGCCAACTGTTTTTCAAATTTTTCTTAATCATGGCTTTTATGGTTACCACCTGCTTTGAGTTGTCCTTAATTTGCGCCGCGCAAAAGTGCGATTTTGGGGTTTTCCGCTATTGTATATTTTTCATGAATGCCGATAGAGTATATATTGCGTTTCGCTATTCATTTCGCAGATTCCGTGGTTGGTCGCTATTTCCGTATCGCTAATGCTCGGCTACCGGGACTCTGCGACTATTATAGCGTAATCGCTATTATAATCGCTATTCTGTGTTTGCGAATTCGCTATTTTGTTCTTGACTGCCAATTCCGTATTTTGCACCCGCAATTGCATTTTCGCAGCCATTGCGGGCGCTATTTCGCTTCATGAATCAGGCTGGTAGTGTCGCTACCGAGTTAAAGACACTGTGGATAGTGGTGGGCAAATTATTATCATTTGAATGTTTTGCGTAAATTATAACTTAAATGAATAAGTATAATTTATTAACTTTCATTTTTGTGTTCTTAACCTTTTTTTGTAGATAAGGAATATATCGGGCTATATTATTTTAAAGGTGGTGGATACGTTATAAATTTAAGGTATAACTATGACTGAAGAATTTCTACATGTTTGTGTATTTTAAGTGTGGTATGTATGGAAAGAATACATAAGGTTTTCCTGAATATAATAATGGTGTAACCTTTCATTTTTTTATTGAGTTTCAATGTTTATTTTTTATTTTTAATAAAACATGGTGTTAAATGGTAGAGTTTGCTCTGCTATCAACTGATTGAGCGTAATTAAGTGGAGTGTAGCACAGTAGAGTGGAGAAGAGTGTTTGCTGTAAAGTGTACTGTTGTAGAGTATAGTGTCATAGATTGGAGTACGGTGGAGAAGAGTTGAATGTGGTACAGTGGATAGGCATACAATGGAATAGCGCACGTGCACTTGCATAGAGTGGAGTGTTGTACAGTGGAATGGGGTAGAGTGGAGTGGTGTAGAGTAGAGTGGAGTACCGCAGTGTAGAGTAGAGTGGACTGGAGAAGAGTCAGTTGGCATAGCAAACGGTGGAGTAAATTATTATATAGTGTAGTGGAATGTTGTATAGAACAGTGGTGTGAAGTGCACTAGAGTTGATAGGTGTAGTGTTGAGTTGAAATAATTCTTAGAAATTGGAGCGGGTTCTTCTACAGTACAGTGAAGTGTTCTCCTGTAGATTGTTGGGATGTTTCGCACATGTGGAGTAGAATATTCTCTACAGGAGTGCCAGGACATAGAGTGGAGTAGAGGGATGTACAGTGTCGTGGAAGAGCATGTAGTAGAGTACAGTGTTGTATAGTAGCACAGAGTGTATTAGTGTCTTGTATAGAGTGGAGGTGCATAGAGTCTAGTGTAGTGGGATGGTGTAGAGAGGAGTGTTAAACATTGCTATACAGTAGGATAAAGTGTTGATCACTGGAGTAGAGTGTAGTCTAGTCCAGTGGAGCATAGTGGCATACAGTTGGGTAGCATTTTCTAGTGTACAGTGGCTTGGAATCAAGTAGAATGGACTGGCGTACTATACAGTGGAGTAACATGTTGTTAAGTGGTGTGGTGTGTGTAACCGAGGACTGGGCTGCTGTGCTGTAGAGTGTCAGAAAGTGTTGTAGAGTGGAGTACAGTAAAGTGCACAGAGTGGATTAAAGTATTGCACAGTGAAGTGGCTTGGAGTCCAGTAGATTGCAGTACAGTATAGTAGAGGGGGATAGGCTGTCGTACAGTTGAGTTACATAGAGTAGTGTACAATGGAGTGCTGTAAGTAGAGTAGTGAAGTACAGTGGAGTGGTGTCTGGTAGAGTATATTAACTCTGGGGTGGTATAGCGGGAGATGCATAGAGTGTTGTAGAGTAGAATATAGTGTTGTACAGTGACATTGAAGTAATTTGTTGCACAGTGTAGTGCTATTCAGTGGAGTCTTGAGAAGTACACTGGAGGGGAATAGATAGTTGTTGATGGAGAATATTGTAGTGGAGTAAATCATAGTGGAGTGGCATGGAGAGAAGTTGGGTAGAGAGGAGTGGGGTAGAATGAATTAGCATACAGTGGAGTGATGTAGAGTGTAGTGGCATACAGTGCAATAGCTAGGGTGACCAACTGGCATTGGTGCAAATTCGGGACGGTGAGTGTAAAAATTCAGGACAAAGGGTCAAAATTCAGGACACAAATTCAGGACAGGAGGTCAAAATTCAGGACAAAACTTCAGGACAACAGGTAAGTTTTACAGACACATCAGAGGTCGTGCAATAGTATATAAGTAAGCCCAGCCATTTCCAAACATATTCAACCATTTGCAAACCTATCCATCATGTATCCTTCCATCTATCATTTCACTCATCCATCCCTTCATCCATCCTTTCCCTCATCCATCCATTATCCATCCATCTACCCTTTCACCCTATCCATCTGTACACTTATCCATCCACTCTTAACCCCATCCATCCATTCACTCATCCATCCAGCCATTTACCCTTTCACCAATCCAGCCATCCTTTCACTTACTAATCCTTCCACCCATCCACTCTTTTAGTCGTCCATCCATCCTCCCTTTCTCTCTCCATCGACCTTTTCACTTAGCCAACCTTCCTTCCTTCCATCCATCCATCAACCCACCCATCCATCCATCTACTCGTCCACTCATGAATCCATCCATTGACCCTATCACTCATCCATCTATCATTTCAATCCTTCACACATCTATTCATCCTTTTGTCCATCTACCCTCCCTTTCACTCACTCATCCATCCTTACATCCACCCTTTCACTCATACGTCCATTCATTCACCCTTGCACTTATCAATCCATCAATCCATCCATCATTTCACTCATCCACCCACCCATCATCCACCCAACCATCCACCCACCCACCCACCATCCACCCACCCATCCACTCATCCATCTTTTCACCCACCCACCATCCACCCACCCATCCACTCATCCATCCTTTCACCCACCCACTCCTCATCCATCCATCCTTTCACCCACCCACTCTCCATCCATCCATCCTTTCACCCACCCACTCATCATCCATCCATCCATCCTTCCCCTCATCATCCATCTATCCATCCTTCCTTCCCCTCCATCCATCCTTCCCCTCCATCCATCCCCTCATCCATCCTTCCCCTCCATCCATCCATCCTTCCCCTCATCATCCATCCATCCTTTTACCCACTCATCCATTCATCCATCCTTCCCCTCCATCCATCCCCTCATCCATCCATCCTTCCCCTCATCCATCCATCCTTCCTTCCCCTCATCCATCCATCCTTCCCCTCATCCATCCTTTAACCCACCCACTTTCCATCCATCCATCCTTTCACCCACCCACTTATCATCCATCCATCCCCTCATCCTCCATCCATCCTTCCCCTCATCATCATCCATCCCCTCATCATCTATCCATCCATCCTTCCACCCACCCACTCATCATCCATCCTTCCATCCTTCCCCTCATCCATCCATCCTTTCATCCATCATCCATCTTTCCCCTCATCCATCCATTCTTCCCATCCATTTATCCTTCCCCTCATCCATCCATCCTTCCCCTCCATCCATCCAGCCTTCCCCTCATCATCCATCCATCCATCCTTTCGCCCACTCATCCATCCATCCATCCATCCTTCCCCTCCATCCATTCCCTCATCCATCCATCCTTCCCCTCCATACATCCTTCCCCTCATCCATCCATCCTTCCCCTCCATCCATCCATCCTTCCACTCATCCATATTTCCCCTCATCCATCATCCAGCTACCCTTCCACCCATACATCCAGCTATTTAAATTTTTTCTCATCCATCCTTCCCCTCATTCATCAATCCATCCATCCTCTCTCATTATCCATGTATTCACTCTTTCATTCATCCATTTACCCTTTCACTAATTCATCCAGCCATCCACCCACCCCTTCACTTACTTACTCGCCCACCTTTCCATATTAATTTTGAGCAGAGCCCTTTTGAGAAGAGGCCCATCAAGAACTTCACGACTGGGACAGAAGCCATCCAGGGGAGAGACATGATCCACCACAGGGGGGACAAGAGCCATCGCAGGAGGGGGAACAGGATCCACCAGGGTGGGCACAGGGGTGGGCATGCAGTATTCAAGTATCATCTTGGGCTCCTCTCCCCCTCCTGCACAGGAGGCTCGCTGTCCAAAATGCCATCCCCCACTGTGATGTACAGTACTTACAGGAGATACTCTAAGAGAACTGATTGAACTGATTGTCCTCCATACTTTGTTAATCAGTGTAGGTGCGATTGGGCATTTTCTTTATTGTATTACATTATAGACTGCATGTTCAAAGAACCGAGGTTTGCTTACAATTTAGTGATAGTAATTAAGCTCTGTGAAGAGAACCACGTGCTGCCTCGGTGTAATCTGGCTGAGCGGAGTCTAGGATGTTTGGGGCCGTGGGTAGAAATGGAATGTGTGAGGCCCCTCTAAATAGGACTTTTCCACATGTCCTCCTGTCCAGCGTTCTTGTGTAATTATCCCAGTGCCTCTATTGCCAGTGCCTTCATGACAGTGTGCTCAGGTCACAGCCCTGGTCACATCATCTGTGCCCCTCTATGATTGTACCTGCACATTATCCTCTTGTCAGTGGAAATCCCCAAATTCTGTGCCAGGTTCCCAACATGCTTGTGTGTCTGCCATTTAAGCAGTCAGTGTGCCAGAGTATGAGATTACAATTGGGCCTTTCTTCATGCCCCTAAGTTAACCAATATGCCAAAAACATGAATTGATTCACTAATAATGAATGATAAAAATGTTACAGCAATGCATTCAGCGATTTAGTTCCTGTCTTATTTCACATGGTTTACTTAATCTTGCATTCCCCAAGCGATAGCTATTTTATAATGTTATGGTGTATCTGTAATATTTTCTGTGCATGCTTCGAGCCATGCCCCGTGTTTATGAGGGCCTTTGATTGTGAACACCGGCACTAGGGCTGAAGCCAAAGAAAGTGCATGTCAGTGGGTTGGCCTCTCTGCAGACCATACAGAGCAATGATTATGTATTCCATTTGTAATTAAAATTCTGTGGAAAGGATTGTGAAGGGGTGCACTGATGTCAAAATATTTTCAAGGCAAACGTAAGAGAAAATAAAGTGTTTATATTTGAAGGAATGTAGTGTATGTTTGGGGGTAGTGAATTGAGAGAGAAATGGGAAGAAGTTCATTCAGGGAAGAATGAGAAGAGGGTGCCGAAGAGGAAAGAGAGGTGGTTAAAGATGTGCAGATGGACAAGGAAAAGAGGATACATATCTAACATAAAGCCCCATTACCAAAGGCCAAAACTCATTCCACAGGCCTTAATGCTATTTAATTCACACTTGCAATTTCAGAACTTAAACATTTCCAATGTTTATTATTTCAATAAATGTTTGACAAGGTCAATCGTATTGACAGATTTAGGTGTATGTCAGTTGTTGTGTAATTTATCTGGAAACAATTACATCTCAGAGGAAAATCAAAATACTGGTCAGGTGGCACATTATGGGAATCACAAAAATGTATTTGATATGTTCCTCTACTTCTTTCATTCCTCTTAAAGGCCTGTCTGCTCATATTTCTATTAACTGGTTGCAGCCAGCAGCTGTGGGTGTTCCTGATGCCTGGTTAGAGCATTTTTCCAAAGTTAATGCTGCATGTAGTGCATGACACTGAGCAAACATACATTTTAAAGGGCTCAGTTTGCCACACTGTACAATTCACACATTACAGTAACTGTTAAACATATTAATGCAGTAAGATATGGGGCAGTTTTTAATGTGTTTAATATTTAAAGACTATGCGTTCCCACTGCTTTATAAGCATTGCTTTATCAATACATAAATTTGCTGTAAAATGCACCATTTTTTTTCTTCAGGAGAGGGTCCCACCCTGGACCCCAGGTTTGTCTATTAGACTTGTTTGTGTTGATCGCTATATAAAAGTCATGCCAATGCTATGCCTCACCACTTTCAAATATCACCAGCTGCCACTGATTGACGCATCACTCATCTAGCGTGAATTAACTTTGCACATCGCATTTGGAACCGCTGCACTCAGAACGTGCGCTTCTCTCAAAGGAACCAATGCTTTGATGCAGTTGCGTGAAGAAATCCGGCGCAACACCCCAACTGCGTAGGGACCATCAACGCATCTCGTGCTTCGAAAAGGATTAAGGTAATTTTACTCAGCCGGCCCTGCATGGGTCCTATCTGCACTCTATCCCAGGCAGCATGAACTCTCGACTTTGTCGCAGTGCGAGGTGACCAATTAACTCTTTGAGCACTATTTGCTTCTAAGCGTTATTTTTGCATTTAACCTTTAAAAATTCATATCTCGACTTCTACTCATTGGATTTTAGTTTTCTTTTCTTCCTGTTTTAGTAATAACATTATTTTCTATTTTTCTAACCTGATGTGTAGTCTTTTTGTGGTGTTTTCATGTTGAGCCTTTTTGGGGAGTTTTCACTGTGTTACCGTGTGCACAAATACTTTACACATTGCCTCCTAAGTTAAGACTGCGGTCTCCGTGATAAGCTTCCACTGGATAAACACAAGTTAATTTTTCCTATGTATCCAACTTACCCTGACTAGAACTACGGTTCCTGCTCAGACAGGGTGTATACACTGCCAACCAGACGCCCAGGGGCAGATTCAAGCCCCTTGCGTCACTTTGACGCTGCTGTTGCAGCACTTTTGTGATGCAATGCCGGCATAAAAAATACAGCAATTTTTCTACGTGACGCATCTAGAGAGATGCATCACGTTGTACAGTCCTGGGTGACATCATACCTGCGTCAGGTATAATGTATGCAGAGTAGGCACTCCCACGCAGGAAAGCCTCATATAAGTGGTGCAAGATTTCACGGTGTAATTTTTAGGACGCCACTGAGTCAAAACCTTACGCCTGCTTGAAGCAGGCGTAAGGAGTGAGGCAGTGTATTGGAAATAGGCCACAACACGCATTGCACACTCCAGCAATGCGTGACTTTTTCACCAACAGATGCGTCCGAAATTCGGACCAATCTGTCAATCCTTACGTCGTAGTGTGCTGCATTGTAAATACGGGGCATCTATGGTGGCGCAAGGGTTTTTCCCTCAGGTGCAGGGAAACTGACGCATCTATACAGATGCGTCAGTTTCTTGTAAATCTGCCCAATTTCTAAAAATTGTCATAACACTCTAACTTTTGCCCTAAACCAGTCTCACATTGAAGTGCAACGTATCCTCACCAGTCTCTGTGCACGCCATACTGCAATTTCCATGGCAACAGCACCGCTGTGTCCCTGGGCACTGTTTGTCACTGCTGCACTCTGCAGGAGCAGGAGGAGAAAACAGACAGCTGGACCCATTGAAGGCTGGACAGAATCCAGGTTTATCTGAAACGGAATTCATCAGAATGGAATTAGATTCTGCTATTGCTGCTTTTTTCAGTTAATAATAAAATATTGGAAAACAGATATGTAGTTATAGAAACATTTGATTCCACAATTTGTTCTTATTAAAATTGCAACAATTAGCTGATTTTAATTTGAAATCCATGGTAAACCTGTATCATTCTCTTCAAATCTTGTCTTACACTATGCAAGAGTTATTTCACCCCATTCACCTCTGTTCAGCGGTTTGCTGTTTCCTATTCCAGACCCATTATTCTCTTCTTTTTAGCTATACTAGTGGTACTATGTTGAAGTGCTGCCGCTCCCAAGATTTCCCTACTTTTAACACTTTAACAATTATTTGTGGGGCAGCATTTGCACTACGGATATCAGAATGCATGCACTGTACAGAATCCATGCAGCGAGAGAACCCTTCCCCCATTGGCCAATGAAGCACGTTAGCCCTTTTGGGATAATCCACACTATCAGTACTGGGGAGCTGTTAGATTCTACACTCCTACTCTTGAACCCCTGGTAGAGACTTACAAACCAGAACATGAGATGTTACCAACCAACCATGGTTGTATTTGTAAGCTCCCAAACTGGAATAGAGCAAACAACTAAGGTGTCCTTCAGCCAAATGAAGGACGAAGATATTGTGTTCTGTCTGCCGAAGCTGTCTTCACCTCAACTCATTCCTTGGGCATGAAAGCCTTGGTTACCTGTGTTAATATAGCAGGTGATCAGGCAGATGTGTAAAAAGATGTCTCAGCTCTCCATGGTAACAGGACTCAGGTGCAAAAATTAAGAGGCATATGTACAAGGAAGTGGCGGAGTGAGGCGTTAGACGTCATGGCTTAACCCCTCACTCCGCCAGTTCAGCACCTCAAGGCTGCACCATATTTACAAGGATATGGTGCAGCCTTGCGTTTCCCCCTGCGCTGATGTTACACTTATCAGCCTAGCTCCAGCGCAGGCACCCGTGCACCATAGTGCAAGGGTGTCTGCGTGCGGGGTAAAGGTTGTTTCTGTACAGGAAGGTCCCCCTTCCTGTACATAAACAATCTTTAAATTCCATTTTTTCACTTCTATGTGTGCTGCTTGCAGCACACATGGAAGTCACAAAATGACTTTTTTTTAAAAGATTGTTTATGCGCAGGAAAGGGAACCTTCCTGTGCATAAACAATCCAAGCCTTATTGCGTTTTACAGGATCACCCCGGAAACAGCGCGTGCTCGCGTGGGTACTGCCCAGTACCTTGCAAGGGCTCCTTGCACTGCAGCTGACAGCCATATTCACAGCACTTCTCCTCTCCCGGGCACTGCTGGTCTGTGGAGCACGCATTCGTGGGTGGGCTGTGGAAGTCAGCACACGTCGGGTAGGTGGGAGGCAGTGGGCACGATCCCTTCTTCTCTGCAGATTAAAAAGCAGAGAACATTTTTTTAGAATAGGGTGAGGGATTCAAGAGGAAAGTAATGAAGACTTAAGCAACCACAGCATCGAAACATATTTTACAAATTGCCATTAAATATTTTTAGTTTGTTGTGCAAAAATATGTTCAGACACAAAAAGTAGGAGAAACAGAAGTTACTTTTGGAAAATCATTCACTAACCCTTATTTTTATTTTTATTATTATTTTGTAGACGAGAAGGTATTGCAGTGCTTTACATGGGCACAATCTTTAAATCTCCCTCTGGATTTAAAGCACAAGAGCATCACTCCAAACTTCTGTATTTTCCAGAAAAGACATTTCCAAATTTAGTTCAAATATTATTTGGTCTCTCGCTTTGATATTACATGTAGTAATATAATTTTTTCAATAACTAACAAATTCCAGTTTCTTGGAACAGTCCCTCATGCTGCTGTTGTGATAATGTAGTAAGCAGGACAAGGATGGCTAAGGATCAGAATTAGGTTAGTGAAACATAAGACCCAAGGTACAAAGGCCTAGTTGCAGCAGTACCTGAGAATGATGATCAGACAGACCAAGAAGTATGGAAGTTGTAAAGTTAGCTGCAGACCTAGCTAGGAGCAGGAGGACTAGGGCCAAGAGGATCACAACCATTTCAGAGCACAACAAAGAACATGTGCTGGAGGGCACTGGCCAGTAGTACCAGGAAACCTGGATAAGGAAGATAGGGACTAATTATGGCCAGGTGGACCAGGAACAAAATAACCAGGTTACAGAGGACCTGAACAAGGACAACCTGGATCAGGAGAGCCAAGATCAATGGCTGCAGTACCACTAGGACTAAAAAGACAAGGAAAATATAATTCTAGGTTTTGTGTCACCCCTTGCACGGGGCAAGGGCGATGTAAAATCATAATAAATATGCCTCCTTGTTTATAACATTTGGGGATACACTCAAGCAGTTTCTACTCTAATATATTATCAGACACAAGAAAACAGGAAAGGTTCACTTAGAGTTACTCTGAATGCATCGCCTACTAAATTGTGTCCTTTAAGTGGAATGATTATCACAGTCTACAATTATTTATGTATGTGTGTTTCATTACATTTTCATACTGTTTGACTCTTGTAGAGCAGGCCAGTAGTCCTTTTTTTATGCTCAGCATTATAGCTAATAATTTGTAAACAGCCTGATTAAGTCTTACTTCATACTGTGACCCTCTTCTGAATTACCACAGCACCTACCTATCACAGGGTCCTCACAGGGTAAAACGCAGTGCGAGTCACAGCAGCGCTCGTATCCATGGCAGTCGGTGTCGTCCTCACATGTGCTCCACCGCGGTTTTTTACAAAGTGCATCCTTTTTGGGACATCCAAATGTTGTTGCTGTAACATAGTAAAATAAATATAACAAAAATACTTGGCTCATTTGTATTGCCTCACTTAGTGTAGGAATAAAAGATTGGTTGTTTAAACAGAAACACTTCCAAGTAGACATAAAAAACAGATGGAGTCAAATATACACATTTCAGAGTCTTTCAGTGAGATCTCCCGAACAATTCACCCACAGGGTAATGTGGAGAGAGCTAAGAACAGTCACCATGCAAATACTCCTTGGATCTGTTTGGCCCTCTAGTGCTACCTGTGAGGCCTTGCATCCCTCAACCTTGTTGTGATGATGGCTGAGACCGAAAATGTTGTTGGAAAAGTGTGTGGAGGTAGGAGGATCTATAGTTGCAGACTGTGGTCATGCGTGAGGTTCTAGGTGCTGCTCCTTATTGTGTAGTTTGACACTTTATGGAAGGAGTGTGAGTTGCAGAAAGGCACCATCTTCTGTGCCATCATCCGGTGCATTAATACGACCTCCACCTGGTACTACTAGGGTAGCTGTCTATTAATTTATTTAGGCAACTTATAAAGCACGCAAATACCCTTGGGTGTCTCGGTGCTGCAGACTAGTCGGAGGAAGGCGGACACGGATGTCTAATGGTTAAAGAGCCAGGTTTTTAGTTGTTTACGAACAGGAAATAACGCAGAAGAAGCCATCCCAGGGATCATTGAGTTCACCAAGGTTTCCTTGAGATAGGTAGGCTAGGGCTTCCTACTTGACCAAGCCATAGGTTGGGCCAAGAGAGGCAGAGCCAATATAACCAGCAGAGGCTGATACCTCTGGGGTGGTTATGACAATTCTAGAGGTAGATAGATGGGGGCTGCTGGGCTGTTCAGCAGATGCAGCAGCCACAGTTGGTCTTGAAATACGAGTGAGCGGACACTTTGAGGCAACGGTGAAGGCGCTTAGACAGCCATGTTAGATAATGTTTACTTTTTTCAGAGAAATATGAGACCAAATTACGACTACCATCTGGTACATGGTGGTGTATGGGATGTAAGAATAGCCCAGAAGACCTATCTAAGGGTTGGAATCGTATGATCATTCAGACTTCAGGAGTCTTGCATGAATCGGGAGCAGCAGCTTATCTATGCCAGATGTGAGGTGATCCTAACAAGGCTCTTTGTAGAAAGGACAAGATTAAGGGGCAGATTTACATGGTTTTGATGCAACACAACACAGCTGCCAATGTTGCTGCACTGCATCGCGTCAAACAATGAGAGAAAAACAGCAGCATATCTGCTAAGAAATCTTCTGTTTTTCTCTTCCTCAGTACTGGTGCACTTGAGATTAGAGATGATGTGGCCTAATTACTAGAGCGGTCGACATCAAACCTGAGGAACCGGGTTGCAAGGATGCTCCACATCTTGTGATTCTGGGCAAATCACTTAATCTCTCTGTGTCTAACCAAAGAATGAATATATCCGTCTGTAATCCAACGGGTCTTGTGTAAAGCGCTCTGATAATTGAGGGGTGAGTTTGCACTGCAAAAAACTCCCCCGCCCCCCCAAAAAAGAAAATTGACAAGAGGCAAACCACAGACTCTTGCATAACAGTTATGGGTGAGTGCGTTCCATCAAGCATAGGTTTGGTTCTGGAAGTACACCCGTCCAGTAAAAAAAAAAAATGCTTTAATAGCTTTCATACTTTGCATGTTCATTGTACAGTGCAGCACACTTCCAAAGGTGGAATAATGTGGAGAATTCTAAAATTGCTGCACAGTTACTGCTGCCTCAAGAAAGTGTACCTTTTTGGCACAAAGCCCTTCCTATGACTGTTAATGGATAGGAAGGTATGTCAAAACCCATTGGTGGTTGATTGGGAATACCCATGTACCACTTATGGAACACCCCTAGATGCAAAGTAGCTCAGAGTGCTAATGATACATTACTTTAGGCAGCTTTTCAATGCAAATCATGATATGTGTTGACAAGTAAATCCCATCACAGCACAAGTTGCTATCACTTTCCACAAAAATCTGGACCCATGTCTTATGTGCAAATAATGTGCAGTGAACCCTTGGTATTGAAAAGTGTAGATTATGCATTGACACTGGTTAGGCTTCACTATGTAATATCTTCTTGTGTGCCCCAAGTAGGACCGTTGGATTCCCACTAGTAAATTTAACATTATTCATTTAACTCCTGCAACACAATAAAGTTGCTGTCAATAAGAAAACATGCTAGTGACACTCATCACTTGCAGGTCGAGTCCAGAGGAATTGAGTGGGAGGTAAGGTGATGGGGGTCCCGTGACCAGGCTCCGACAGACAGCTGAATGTTACCCGGCCCGTAGGGCCCGGGTTCAAAGTTGTCCTGGCTGTCACTGCTACTGAAGGCAGGAGCCGCGGTTGCTGGTTTTGCTGCTGGTGAGGAAAGGGATAAAAAATCTTGACAAAGGGACCACTGAGGCAGCAGGATGAGGATGTTGTGTGAATGTCTTGAGGTGCAGTGTCGAACCAAGTTAGTGCTAGTCCAACTGGCCACCAGCAAGCCTTGGCAGCAGCAAACACAAATTTTAGTTACTTCAACATCCTTGAGTCTGAGGGAAAACATTAGCTACTTGAAACATGCTGGAGGTCAGGACTACTTTTCCCACAATGCACTAGACCATTTACTTTTGGGAAATTATTCTGCAGGCCTGATTGCCAGTGATTCATTGTTTTCAGTAGGGTGCTTTACATACGGGCTGCAGGGGACAAGTATCTCTACTCCAAGGGCGTTCTGAAGATGTCGTTGGCTTGCAGAGGGGTCCATCTTTCTTTTTGAAACAGTCTATGGTCCGAGATGAGTCACAGTTGTGCAGATGCAGAGTGGTTTCCACAGGTGCAGATTATCAAACCTTTGCTTTATGTATGTCCTGATGTCGCAGACTCAGGTATCCTCGTTGTCCTTGGTTGCAATTCAGGCAGATCTGAGGTTCGAGTGCCAGGGGTGCCCCTTAAATCCTAGATTTAGAGGCGTTAGGGGTGTGGGTGCCAGTACTAATACGCTCCTGAGGTGAATACATTCAGGGGTGTGTGCCATCCAATCTACCCTAAACTCACTATTCTGCTACTTTTAAAAATGACAGCACCCATCCTCAGCTGTACAGACCATGTGCCAACCGTAGGGGTGTGGCAAGCCTTTTGTGGGTGTATGCCTCCTGACTACCTGATTTTCCCACCTGCCCTGGAGCAAATGTGTCTGAGGGAAGGTGATTGGCTGTTTCCTCCTTTGGCCAGGTTACAGAGGCAGTGAGAGCCTTAAAGCGGGCTCCTTGATGTGGCACTTCACTAGACACCCTCTCAGGGCAGGAGGTGACATCTCCCGACAAGGCAGGCTTTTGTTTCTGACTCCTTGAAGTGTCACACCTCTTGGTAGGGAGGCAGATTCCTGTCTTGGTGGCAGCAGCTGTAAACTGTAGCACAAGAAGGGTACAAAGTTCCCCAATGTGAGTACGAGTGTGAGACTAGCGTAGATATAGGAACAGGTAAAAGGGCGGGGAATTTCCCTTTTCGGAACTAAAACCCTCACACACCCAGCAAGCTAGGTGTCATGCTTCATCATATGGGTTCTGCTCCTCGTCAGACTGGCGCTGCAATGTCTGACGGGGACCCGCGAAGGGGCTCTTTACCGGAGATCTTTTGTTCCTGCCATATTTTGCATGCGTGTAAGAGGGGAAAGGTAATCACGGGTGAGTGTGTAGTCGTGAAGTGAATGTGAGTTAAAAAAGGTTAGTCAATCCAATGGGAATTTTATTGGTGTGGTTGACTACCTTGGTTAAAAGGTGGGAGGGGAGATTTATACTGGTATAAGGTTCACAGTGGAAAATCTACTACCCTCTGATCAGGTCAACATGTTTCTTGCATATTAAGGAATTCGTCAGGACCTAAGTGCAATGTACTACACAGTGAATTAAGAAATACAACCTTTTGTCTTGAGGTCAATGATTTAGCAGGCCGATTGGTCCTGCCCTTAATGGCGCAACCCTAAGGATTTCCCTAAGGTGCCCCCGCAGTCAGCTCCCGTGGAACCAGCACCTTTGAGTAAGGTACCCAAAACGGCGCACGGTCACAGCCGTCAACACCTACCCCCACAGCGTCTGGTCAGGACTTGAAGCGACTGTAAACTGTCAGCCTGGGTACAGGAAAGGTGTGCAACCAGGTGGGCAACCTCTTAGCTAGCATGGGTGCATGCCACATCCGATCCGAAATGGGGAACATGTCAGATTTGATGAAACATTTTGTTTGATACCAAATATGGCACTTTTCAGTGAGACCATAATGGAGCAGGCAGCCTTGGGGGGACCTGGGTGACAGCCCATTGTTATCTTATGGTCCCCTGAACACTTAAGTATCCCTTATTAGAAAAACAGCTATTATAGTGACATAGAAACTTGTGTTTATATGTGCAGTTGGCACTGCTCCTGCAGTCTGTAATGTCAGGCCTGCCTTTGCTTTACTTGGTTACCAGTCACAGGGGCAGTCCAGAACACCTGAACCAGGGGCAGTCAGTGTATAATCCTAACAAAGGTTCAAGAAGCAATTAACATCAAAATACAGAACTCATAAAAAATTACAAATTACAAACAGAACAGTTAATAAATCAATAACTGAGCAACAAAGAAAGAAAAATGAAAAAAATGGAGGAAGTGAAGAGAGACCCATATACAAAAATAGTTCTGAACAAATATGACAAATGTATTACATTTTATAAACACTAAAACAATTGAGACAATGACGCTCAATACAATGTGCTGGTACAAAAACAGTGTATATCACAGACCAGACAAGTGGCAAACGAAAAAATAAACGTCACAAGTAGGGAACCACATAGAACAAAATAATGTGTCCTTCATTAACGGTGACGGCGTTTCGACCTCTGTAGAATTACACGGTCATCATAAGGACTGGGAAGTCAATTGAGCGTCCAAAAATTATATTTTGAATAACAATCCAACCCTGTATTGCTTGCATGAGTTGGAATAGAGTTCCATAATTTACATTAAAATAAAAGATGGACGGGCGTGATGTTAGACCGTCAAGGATATATAGAACATTTCCAAGCTGGCTAAACCAATCCATATGATTTAGCAGATCGTGCCAGGCAGCAGGTGAACAAATCACTGATGTGCTTCAACGCTACAATGGGCTCCTCGTGCTCCTCTCCATAAGCGAACTGCTTCCTCGTTCTTCCTAGTCAATAATACAAAACTTGGGACTCTCCTTTACGTGGGACAGTCTGGATGGCACAAAGAGTGCTGCCGGCCCTGGTGACCGCTCTAACTCCCATGCCCTGCGTTCCACTGGTACCACTTACCAGGAACGTATAAGGGGGTAAAGTCCTTGCCAATTGGGGTTACAAATTTACATACATCATACTTCAGGGAGAGTACACTGGGGCCTGGACGGCAGCCTCTAATGCATCTTCAAAGTCATGAACAGCAGCATTGGAGAAAAATGTGTGGGGAGACGATACAAAAAGGACACTGAAGAAATATAAAATCCATATCATATAATATTGGCCTAATGTATCCAATATATATTAGCATACCGTCTTTAGAAAGCCCCCCCCCCCCTTGTGAATATACTCAAATTGTGTATACATTAAGAATCAGGCCTTTTCTAAAGAAACACCATGTTGGTTTCATTTCCCCGTACCTCTTGCTCTTGCTAGGAAAACATGTGACCTGCTACTGTGTAGAGAGCGAGCCTGAAAGGTCAGACTGGGCTATGAATGGACTATTGATTCTAACTTGGGAAACTCAAGGTTACATCTGCCTTTCGTGTGGGATGAGCACATTCTTGCAGACGCCGTGCCTGTACTCCCGTGCCTGAGAACGAAAGGGAGTCATCCTTCCTGACGTGCCCAGTAATGAATAGCTAAGCTTTGAACTAATCATGTGTGCCATATATGGTTCCTTCCTGGAGCGAGGGGGGCCAAAGTGATGTTCTTCCTTTTCAAGTGATTATTCGTGTTGAACTGAAAGTATATAATGACCTGCTTGAATATGAACCGGCAGTCTTCTTGTCACACTGACTGGGTGTGGACGGGGAGGCTCCTCTGCGTAGAGTCCATTTAGAATAAATGATTGGAACTTCTTCACCTCCAACTGACTGATTATTTGGTAATTAGTATTGGGGCTATTGGAGGGTATGGCTCTATTAGACTTATTTTTTCTAGTACTACAACACTTTACTTCACTTGGAGTAGAATGAGTAGAATTGCGACACCTCCAATTTTCATCGAGATGCAGGTCTGACTTATGCTTCAGATCAAACCTGTCCCTCCCATCACTTGAGGGTGATGTCATTAGTTAACATCAAAGCTGGAGGGCCCAGTAAAGCCTCTGCCTAAAAAAATATTTTCAGGCTTGATACAGAGAAAAATTATGGTTTTCAATACAACTTTTCAGCGGACCCCCTGCTCCCACCAGAGATTTAAAACACTATACATTCCAAAGCTTAATTCTACACAGTCTTTAGGTTGACATTGGAAAATAAAACATTACTGTAATGACTTGAATTAAATGATCAAAGTGGTACTTACAATGTGACTGTCTGTGTTTCTAATGTAGTATGTTTGTGCCAGGGGACAATACTGTACACATTAACTGTTTTGTTCCAAGGTTCCTGGTCCCTTAGTAAACAGATCATAATCTAGCTATAATATAAATACTTCCATGACAGTGACCACATACAATGTAGGTACACTGTGCCGCCGATGGATTGCACATTCCAGCCTCACTGCAGTTATCATACACTTCTAAACAATGATTGAATTCTCATCAAGGCCTACATGACAGCTGTGCAAAAACAGGGAACTATTACTATATTACCGTATATCCCCCACCATGTAGTTTGCTTTAAAGCGTGCCTTGGCCCAAAATAGACATGATAATGACATTTTTGATGCATTAACTAAGCTTGTTGCAATATTGATGCAAAAATGGGGTGCCTTTAACCTCAGCGGCGAAAACATTTTCCCTAAAAACATCTCCCTCTTCATGTGCGTTTCAGAAGCTCCCCAGACTCCTTTCTTGCCTTATTTCACTGACCTGCTACACCCCCCCTTCACTAGCATAACTCATACTTTCAAAAGCATTGGACCTAGTTTAATGATTGGTCTCAAAAGTGTGTTTGGATTCATCCTTTTGTTCTTCAGTTCATAATTCTCAAGTTTGTTTGTTGCATTTCCAACAATTCTGCAGGTTGTTGGCTGAACTGTTCTCACCTTTCTTGTAGTAAAGAGATGAAACCAGTTAGAACAGCAATACGAATTGAGGCCTTCCTACTGAGAAGAGAAGCAGTTCTGTGAAGCCACGCCCTTCTATTTTGGAACCACATGCTATTGGCCATTAGTGAACAGGGAACTCGCTCATTGGACGAATTGAAAGGTCCACAAATATGACCAATATCCTGGTCATTGGGCTGTTTGCTTGGTATTCATTAGTCTCCGCTGCCTACTGCCCATCTCAACAGGAAGGAACAACTTGGGCCAAGCCAGTCCCATTGCACTGCAGGTGGCCATCCTGAGGGATGCAGGGTATGAAGGGCCATTAATGCCACCAAGCCCCGAGGCACCCACAGGAAAAGCCTCAGCTCTAGCCAGACTCAAGCACAAGGCATCTCTTCTTTGATGGATATTGATGCGCTTCCTCTAGACCGTCAACAGGGGGAGCTGTGTTACTCAACCCAGCTGCTACCGCCTCACCGGGCATTGCAGCCTCCACTGGGCCACAAAGGGTTAAACCTTTCTCCATGGCTTTGAACCCTGAGTGACCTCTGAGTTCTGTGGAAAGTTTATGTCAACATCGCCAGCCGAGAGAACTCAAATGTAACCTATTGCATCACCATGCAAAGAAGGAGCTGCTCATGCAAGTTTGGCTATCACACAAAGGACAGTTTTTGAATTGGGACAGTTTGCACCTTTGTACCTTCCTTCATTTGGTTCCTTCTCCTTTTTTGCACCCAGGCGCCATATTTAGAAATTGAATGATTTGTCTAGTTTACTTTCATTTATCATTGCCCATATAGTATTTGCACATAATCATGAATATTTGAAGTTTGAACAATCATTGGGATTGGAGGAGAACATGGCTGTAGTGTGCGCTCTAGTCTATGAGCGCGTACGCGATGACGCGTCACGCTATAGACTGGAGCGCGAGGCGTGCGCATGCGCAAGAGGGCTTGGTGAAAGGCGCGAACGGGGATAACGGCAGTTGGCGACCGGAGCAAGTGCAGAACAGACGCTCGGCGCCCTAATGCTCATATTGCTTTGTGATAAGTTCGAATAAAGAAGTTATACACTTACAGAGGCTCAGTGCTTAGTGTGGGGGCAAGGAAGCGACATTACATTGGCGACGAGGCTGGGACCACGAACACCATCGAGCACAGTGGCCAGGAGCAGGCACCCTCCAACAGCCCCACACCAACCAGAAGGACAGAACAGCAACAAGGATGAGCAGAGGGCGTGGCAGCAGCGCAACAGCACGAGTATAAACGACAATACAGCTCAAACACCCAGGTCAGTGCTGTGCTAGGGAACGGAGCTTACAGCTAGCACCCTGGCAGCCAAAGGCACCACCCCCAAGACAGAGGAAGGGGCGCAGACTGACAACCCCACGCAGGCTATAAGGGACAACACCCCAGGTAGTCCAAGAGGGCAAGGTGACACGGCAGGGAGTGCAGGAGCATCCGGTGTACCCGTCCAACACAGTGCCCAGGCAGTAGACCCCAGAGGCGAGGCCAAGATGGCGAATCAAGCGTCGGCCCTGATGGCCCCCGTCCCATTCCTGCCCAGACCGGGGGAACCACAGTTAAAATGGGAGGATTGGAAGGAATACTTTCAAAACTACATTGAGGCACTTGAGGATGAAAATGAAGGGGCATTCACCCCGGAAAGAAAAAAGAGACTGTTACTCCACAACCTGGGCCCGGAAGGGGTGAGAGTGTTCAAAAACCTGGTGCCCAAGGAAAGGGGCGCGACGGAGACAGATGTCTTCAAAAATGCACTAGATGACTTGGACTGCCATTACCGTCCAGCAGTTTGTGTCTCCATAGACCGGTATAATTTCCAACAGAGGAAGCAGGAGGCCGGCGAATCGATTGATGACTATGTGGCAGCGCTCCGACGTCTGGCCATCACGTGCCAGTACGGTACTCTACAGGATGAGTACATCAAAGACCAGATCGTCATGCATACCACCAGCAGGGCTGTCCAAGACAAACTATGGGCGCAGAACGAGACATCACTCAAAGAAGTTGTTGCGATGGTCAAAAAGGCAGAAATGTCAAAACGCGGCGCTGATGCTGCCAAGCGAGAGGGCGCACCGAGACAGATGATTAACAAGATCGACGAGGCGTCCCTGCCCAGTAAGCCCAGAGGGACGTATGGAGACCAGAGGAAGGATTCGAGATGGACAGGGAAACAGACGGTCCGCCCCGGCTCAGACAACAGGTTTGCGTGTTACAGATGCGGCAGCACGGCGCATTCGGCCCAGGATAAACGCTGTCCCGCGTTCCGCGCCAGATGCGCGTTTTGTGGCCTGGTCGGCCATTTTGAAAAGGTATGCCGCAAGAAGGGGAAGAAGTCCACGGTCAAATGCGTCGATTCAGCCACAGCGGTCATCAGCGAGGAAGACGACCTGGAAGATGAAGATTTGGTGCTATGCATTGAGGACCAGGTACTGGAAGTGGCGGGGAAGCGAAGAGATAAGCCTCGCACGGACATGCTGATAGGGGGAGTGAAGGTACATGTGGCTGTCGATTCGGGATCTCCCTGGACCATCGTGCAAAGATCCATATGGGAAGAAGACTTCGCGCCAGTAGTGGGGCCAGACCTATGGCCGCCGGACATCAAACCCATCTCGTATACCGAGAACGCCATTCCACTGGTGGGGTGCCGAGACTTCACATTTGAATTCAGAGGAAGGTCAGCCACGTGCACCCTGTACGTGGCGGAGAAGGGCCCATCAGTGCTGGGATGGAGAGACGCAGGGGACCTAGGAATCATACTCAACCCAGGCGGGAAAGAGCAGATACTATTGACGGACGAGTGGCCCCTCACGAGAGATGAAGACTGGAAATCTGCATACCCCAAGGTTTTTGATGGCACAGTCGGTAAACTGGACAAGTTCGTCCACAGAATGGTCCTCAAGGAGGGAGCAGTACCAGTGGTACACAAAGTCAGGAACATACCCATATCCACTAGCGGAGCGGTACAACAAGAACTTCTGAGGCTGGAGGAGCAAGGCATCATAGAGCCGGTGGACAGTGCGGAGTGGCTATCCCCCTTGGTGGTGGTCAAGAAACCCAATGGACAGGTTAGTCTCTGCGTTGACCTCCGCGAGCTCAACAAAAATCTCATTGTGGAGAGATTTCCCCTGCCCAGAATCGAGGAGATGCTCGCTAGGACAAAAGGTGTAACACACTTCTCCACCATAGATCTCACGTCAGCATACTATCAGATTGAGCTGCATCCTTCGAGTAGGAAGTACACCGCCTTCATTACACCCTTTGGGTGCTACCAGTTCCGGAGGATGCCCTTTGGCCTGGCATCAGCAGCGGCTGTATTTCAGAAGCTGATGCATCGGCTGTTCAAGGACATCTTGGGGGTACAGTACTTTCAGGATGACATCCTGGTGATGGGCTCCTCCAAAGGAGATCACGACAGCAAGCTGCATAGAGTCCTGGGAGTGCTGCAAAACAGGGGGTTAACTGCGGAATGGAGCAAATGCAAGATCGGAACTCACTCAGTGACATACTTAGGTCATGAGATCGGCACGCTTGGAATATCACCCAAGGAACAAAACGTGAAGGCCATCAGGAATGCCAAAGCTCCTAGCACCAAGGAGGAAGTGCGGTCATTCCTAGGAATGGCCGAGTATTATAGCAAGTTTGTGAGGCACTTCGCCACCAGGACATACAGAATGAGGCAACTCATCAGAGATAAGACAAAGTTTGAGTGGGACTCAGAAGCGCAATTGGAATTTGACACGATAAAGGACTGCATCAGCCATGCTGTTCCACTGCAAGGGTATGTCCCCACGGGCAAGACCATAGTGACGACAGATGCCAGCGATAAGGGCTTAGGGGCGGTTCTGGCACAGGTGAGGGAAGATGGATCTACCGAAACCATCAGCTTTGCTTCACGCGCGCTGTCCCCGACGGAACAAAGGTACAGCGTCATTGAAAAAGAGATGTTGGCGGTCACCTGGGCCATGGGCAAGTTCCGGCAGTTCGTTTGGGGCACAAGATTTAAGCTTCAAACCGATCATAAACCCCTGATCAAAGTCTTGACGTCCTCGGGCCATGAGACAGCGACCCCGAGAATAGCAAAAATGACCCTGAAGCTACTCGATTACACCTATGATGTGGAGTACCTACCTGGAACGCAAAACAGGGTTGCAGATTACCTCAGCAGGGCTGCGGCGATGGAAGAGGCGCCGGAGGAAGCCCCGGACAGGGAAGAGATGGTGGCCAGCATGGAGGACCATGAGACGACGATAAGTATCCAGGAATGGGCGGCAGCCTATGATCAGGACGTGGAAAAGGTAGAGATAAAGAGACATCTGACGTCGGGCTGGCCTGACAAAAGGAAGCTCACTGAAGGAGTACGGAGGTTCTACGAAATGAGAGAGGAACTGTCCCTAAGTGACTCGGGAATTTTCGTTTACAGAGGTGAGAGGGTCGTGCCACCAGATTCACTGATACCCAGATTGTTAACACAACTGCACGAAGGACACCTGGGTATTGTGAAGACCAAGGCACGCGTCAAGCAAATGTATTGGTGGCCAGGCATGGATATCCACATAGAAAGGCAAGTGAGGGAGTGTGGCCAGTGCCAAGGAGCGGACAAAGTGCTAAGACCACTCCGACCAGCCTTGGGGAAGTTTGACACTCCGCAGAGCCCCTGGGAGAACGTGGCCATCGACATACTAGGGCCTGTCCTGGACAGCAAAGGTGTGAACAAGTATTTATGTGTGGTAATAGACAAGTATTCCAAATGGCCTGAAGTGGACATTCAAGAGTCCATGGATACGGACACGATACTGAAATTCCTGACGACGGTGTTCCTAAGAGAAGGAATCCCCAAATATATCCTCAGTGACAATGGGCCGCAGTTTGTCTCAGACAAATGGATTAGGTTTATGAGGAGGAACGGGATTGAGTCAAAACACACGGCCGTCTATCGCCCAGCATGCAATGGCCAAGTGGAGCGGTTCAACCGCGTGCTAATGGGCTCCATACAGGCAGCCATCACGCAGGGAAAGGACTGGGAGACCGAAGTGATGAGTATGCTGTGGGCCTACAGGATCACCCCCACGGCCGTGGGGTACAGTCCATTCCAAGTGCTAAGAGGACGACATCCGTTCACCCGGGACAACGTAGTGTGGAGGGAGAAGACCATCACCAACAAATGGTCCCCCGCGGTGGTTCAGCACAACTTGGAGAAGGCCCAGAAGATTTATGCCGCACACTATGACAAACGTCGCAATGCGAAAGGGACAGAGCTGGAAGAAGGAGAATGGGTCAGGGTCAAACTCCCTACCCTACAAAAGAAAGGTGAAAGCAAGTACAGCCAGCCTTTACAGGTCAAGGAGGTGCGAGGCAGGGCAGCCCTCCTCAGCGACGGCAGGGTGTGGTCCCAAGACCGCATGGCCAGAGTCAACAAGATAGTTGTGTGGCCCAAGCCCGAGGAGATAGAGATACAAGTGGACTCCCAAGATGCCAGACCCCAAACAGAGCACAACGCTGAAGTCCTGCCAGATGGAGCAGGAGAGGACAGTGAGGCGGAAAATCCCAGCACAGAGTCTACCGCCAGAGACGGTACACCGGCCGGTGTAGTGCATAGTGGAGATCAGAGAGATGGAGAGAGATCACGAGGAGAGAGAGAGGTGGAAGAGAACATGCCGGTAAGACACACCCGTAGTGGCAGGGCAGTCACTGTGCCCTCTCGATATAGAGGGGTAAATGTGCTCTCAAGGGAATTTGTTTAGGCAAAATTTAGTAAATTGCAAACTTATTTGGTAGGATTAGTTAATATATCCCATGTGAATTTAAATCATCGGCATTAAATTGATTTAATGCCGATGATTTAAATTCACATGGGATATATTAACTAATCCTACCAAATAAGTTTGCAATTTACTAAATTTTGCCTAAACAAATTCCCTTGAGAGCACATTTACCCCTTTATCTAATTACCCAAGCCCTCAAGGGTTGATTGGGTTGCTCACTGTTTGTTTATTATCTCTCGATATAGAGACTTTGAAATGAGTGGACACTAGTCACAGGCATTGCCAAACCTGAGTGCCCTCCAGAGACACATTTGGGGACTATGGACACACAGTGAGAGTTGGGAAAGGTTGTTTTGTTTTTTGTAAAAAAGGGGAGATATGTAGTGTGCGCTCTAGTCTATGAGCGCGTACGCGATGACGCGTCACGCTATAGACTGGAGCGCGAGGCGTGCGCATGCGCAAGAGGGCTTGGTGAAAGGCGCGAACGGGGATAACGGCAGTTGGCGACCGGAGCAAGTGCAGAACAGACGCTCGGCGCCCTAATGCTCATATTGCTTTGTGATAAGTTCGAATAAAGAAGTTATACACTTACAGAGGCTCAGTGCTTAGTGTGGGGGCAAGGAAGCGACATTACAATGGCGCCCGCGTGTTGAGCGGTAGCGCGCACCCTCTCCAGTAGTCCCCGTCCTCGCCCCCCCGCAATGCTGCCTCTTTGACTACTAGCGCGGGGATTCGGTGTCGGAACGTGGGGAGAATCTACGCTTACCTACCTAGCACTGAAGAGTGCTTGATGGTCCCTGGGTGTGCCTTTTAACAGTGGTGCAGGCTTCGGCTCCGGTTCTCTCTCCTGGTCTCTCACGGCCGCAGCGCTGGGAGCTCGCAGCCGTGGAGCTGAGGCGGGGCCGCAGTGCGGCTGCCCGCGGTCTCCCGCGAGGAAGCGCCGGCAGAGTCAGCACAAGCGGGATCGGCCTGATTCAAGGCAAGACGGCTGTCGGTGCACCGGGTATAGGCGTCTTCTTCACTCCTGCAGCCATCCCTTCAGACGTTTTCGCTGCTGCTGAGCTCCAGGCTGACAGGGGGTGTGCAGCTGCCGGGGTTGGAGCCATAGAAGAGGAATGTGACGGAGGTACTGCAGAGCCCGCAAGCAGTAACAAGGGGGACAGACGCTGGTCCGGCTCAGCGGCTGTGGCAGGAGAAGAGAAAAGCAAAAGCCCGAAACTGCCAAGCGGGAAGAAACAAGCTAAGCAAGCTAAACAGGCTAAGGGCAAGCACAAACGAGGTAGGGGCAGAGGAGATAAGAACAGCTACTCTTTCCAAGTTCCATCAATTGAAGGTGTCAGTGAGACCCATAAGGGGGTTCCCGTAAGGGGTGCAGATAGCAGGGCTGAGTCAGTTGAGGCAGTTGAAGAGGGGAGTTTAAGAAAGGGAGCAGGCTCTAAAAAAAAAACACAGAGAAATAAGGTCACCGCGCATTACTCCTTCTCTGCGCTCTTTTTTCAAAGTACTGCCTCAGGTGTTAAACATTCAATCAAACCATCAAGAGCCCCCCTCTGACATAGCTCCCTCTGGGCTTATAAATTCGAGCTGTCAGTCGCCTACTAAGAAGACCTACAATACGGTGGTGCCATCTTTGTTCCGAGTAGGTTTGCCCGCAGATAGATTTGGTGTCTCTGCCCAAATGGCAGAGGTAGCTGAATTAACCTGCCTTCAGCAGCCACAGGAGAATCGTGCGCCTGATGTTATAACATCCCCAGCTCTAGTCGAGGCTTCCACAAATGTTCTCAATCTTGATCGAACTGAGATAGACGAGATACCCAATGTACTTATGGCTCATACATTAGCTAATTCTGTACCAGAAGCTGGTGGCTCTATGAGCAGGGGTGACACCGGTGCAGCCTGCTCCTCGATAGAGTCCTTACTAGTCTCCTTGAAAGCAGACATAAGGAAAGGATTTTCGGTCTCGGCTGAAAACCAAAATGAGATTAGGGCTGCCTGTGACGTCTTGGAAAAAAAGGTGGATCGGCTAAATGAAAGGACTGAGTCATTGGAACAATCCGTCGAGGAACTTAAGGCGAATTTGGGATTGGCCGAACTAAAAATACAATATCTTCGAAAAGAGGGAGATGAGTGCCGTGAGAGGGTTGAGTCCTTGGAGAACCACTCAAGGAGAAAAAACCTCCGGCTCTTGAAGGTTCCAGAAGGGAAAGAGGGGAGTGATATTAAAACCTATGTGGTGAGCCTCCTAAAAGACGCATTAAATCTGGAGGAGACAGAAGACATTCTGGTTAAGGACATCCAAAGGATACATAGGGACCCTTTCCGCCTAAAACCTGGCAGGGTCAAGCCCCGAAAAATGTTGGTAAACTTCCTTACGTACACACTTAAGGAAAAAATCCTAAATCTAGCCCTAAAGGCTAAATCACTAAAAGGCCCGGACTTCCAGTTCGACATCCGCTCAGACCTATCAAAGACCACGTTAGATCGGCAATGGGAGCTGGGGCAAAGGATGGAAAAATTCAGAGCCTTGGGTGCGACTGTACAAATGAGGTTTCCTGCTTTCCTTAGAGTCATGATCAATAATAAGATGCATAATCTCAGATCACCTCTTGAGGCAGATGAGATGTTGGAGTCATTGAAGGACCTCACACGAGGGGCAGGAATTTCAACGGGGTTGTAACCTTAATCTGAATCAGTGGTCTTTGTCCTCACCAGATGAGAATTTAGAGTTAAAAGGAAAAAAATAATGGGGAAGGTGGGGAAGATAATAAAAAAAATAAAAATAACAATAGAAAAATATATATATATATAAATAAAAACAAAATCATTTGAAAACGTAGCATTAATATACTCTCCTCTGAAGGTAAAAAACTAAGGAGCTTAAAAAACAAAAAAACAAAAACAAAAGCACAAACATGCACTTATAAACATAAACTAAATAAATAAATAAATAAATTAAAAAAACAGAGTCTAGAAATAGAGCAGGTAGAAATGAAAGGTAATAGGGCTTAAGGGCACTGATGGTGTTTTACACTATAATACAGGGAGAGTGAAAATGTCATGCACTACTTATGACAGAGCTAGGCAGCGGGCGGGGGGATGAGGAGGCAGGGCTGGTTGAGGGTGCAGTAAACTGGCAATTCATCAGGCCAGTGTAAGTAGGGCTGGGTTTTCCAGGGTTCGGGGGGGGGCTATCACGCAGGGTGGAAGGGTTAAAATTGAAAAAATTCCTCGTAGGCCAAAATCCTCGTCTTATTTTAAAGAGTACTAATAAGACCAGTGTATTTTTTGTCAATGGAAATCAGGATAATCGAATTTCAGGGTGTTTAGATGGGCTAGTGAGGTGGGATGTGCTGGGAGGACACAGCTACGTTTTTTATCCTGGAATGTCAATGGCCTGCGCACGGGGGGTAGAAGAACGAAGATTTTTCAATATCTAAGAGAATCCCCGGCGCAGGTCATTGTCATTCAGGAGTCACATCTTCTCAAAGCAGAAACAATAGAGTTTTTAAGGAAAGAAAAGTGGATAGACATCTTTCTGGGCACAGATCAATCGGCGAATATTAGGGGAGTCCTAGTCATTTTTAAAAAGCAGGCCAAAGCTCATATAGTAGAATATAGGGAGGATAAGAGCGGCAGGTGGCTTTTGGTAAGGGTCGTGCTGGATGGCTCTCCATATACCTTGGGCGGGTATTATGACCCTAACCAGGACGACCCATCCTACATGAACACTATCTGTGACTACCTGCTTGCCTTCCATGATCCCATAATTTGGGCTGGCGATTTTAATATTGTCTTAAATCCAAAATTGGACAAGTCTGCAGGCTCTAGAGCCTGTGTTTTTTCCAAATCTAGGCAGGTACTTTTAACAACAATGTCACAAATAGGCCTGGCAGATGTTTGGAGAGAAAGGGTGGGAGATAAGTTGGGTGTCTCTTTCCGTAACTTTAAGTACAAACACCTATCTAGGATCGATTATGTGTTATTCAGTTACAGCCTTAAAGACCTAGTAATAGACATCAGTTATCTCCTGTCACATCTTTCTGACCATTCGGCCATCTTATTCACTCTAAAAATTGGCCAGCTTCATACCCATGCCTCTTGGTTCTTTGACCGTACTATTTTACTTGAAGAAGAAGAAATTACCTTTCTTCGATTAGAGACCAAGCACTTTTTGGAGGTGAATCTAGGTTCAGCCGATGCTCCGATCGTGTGGGATGCTCTAAAAGCGGTATGGAGGGGCTGTATTACTAGTCACTCCACTTATAGAAGTAAAAAATATAGAGAAAGCATTGAGAAGCTTGAGGCAGAAATGAAAGACATCGAAAACAATTTAGGTTCCCATATTGGCTCAGGGGAGGAGCAAAACAGACTTGTTGCATTAAAATATGAACTGGATAGCCTTTTACAGGCTAGGGTCACCAGAAGATGGGAAGCGAGTAAGAACTCTCACTTCGAGCTTGGTGAGGCGGCAGGAAAGATTCTTGCCTGGAAAACCAAAGCCGACCAAGCTCGGAATCATATAAGTGAGATCAGGCTGGAAGGGGAAGCAGCTTCTCTGCTTTCAAAGTCAGACATTGGTAGTGCGTTCCAGGACTTCTTCCAGGCCATCTATAAAGAGGATACCTGTGAAGATCCGGTGGCGAGAGATGCTTGGCTTAATAATATATCTATGCCAAGGCTTTCATGTGAGCAAAGAACGGCCCTGGTGACTGAGATCACAGTAGAAGAGATCAAGAAAGCAATTGGGCAAGGGAAACGTGGGAAGGCGGCTGGCCCCGACGGCCTACCGGTGGAATTATATTGTGTGCTTATTGAGGAGATTACCCCAGTTTTGGCCACTCTCTACAACAGTATTCTTTTGGTAGGGATAGACCCCCCAAAGTCTTGGAATGACGCCACGGTAGTTTTAATACCCAAACCAGGAAAAAATTTAAAGGAGTGTGGGTCATATCGCCCAATATCACTCCTCAACAGCGACTATAAAATCTTCGCCAGTATTATGGCTAATAGGTTGGGGGGGGGGGTTACTTCAATAATTCATGAGGATCAAAAGGGGTTTATAAAAGGTAGACATCTAGCAGACCTTACACACGACCTAGTTGGGGCCATCGATATTGCCTCCACTTTCTCCCTTCCGCTGGCCGCGCTTACCCTGGACGCAACTAAGGCCTTTGACAGGGTTAATTGGGCCTATTTGTCAGCAGTCATGAGAAAATTCAATTTGCCTGAGAGCTTCTGCCGCATGGTAGCTCTATTATATAAAGCTCCAACTGCTAGGTTATCCATAAACAACTCTCTGACAGAGACTTTTAAGATTACAAGGGGAACAAGGCAGGGCTGCCCGCTCTCCCCACTTCTCTTCAATCTCTATATTGAGCCGTTTGCTCAGACTCTTAGAGATGAGGCTGATATCATACCTTTCAGTTTTGGAGGGTGGGAAAAGCGAGTAGCCTTATATGCTGACGACATTCTTGTAATGACATCTGACTTGGACCTTGCTTTTCCAAGGGTGATTAAGAGGGCGGAGGAGTTCGGAAACATTTCCGGTTACGAGATAAACGCCGATAAAACGGAAATTATGGCCTGGAACATCAATACTACTCATCTGGACGTTGCTCCTTCCATGCGATATCTGGGGATACGAATTTTCCAAGACATCAACAGAATCGCTGCTCAGAATCTTGATCAAGTACATAAAGAATGCCAAAAAAAATTAAAGGCATGGGCTCACCTCCCTCTTTCCATCTTGGGGAGGACAAACCTAATCAAAATGTCTATCCTGCCTAAATACACTTTTTTGTTTAATTCCATCCCCCTGGCTTTTGGTTCCACTCAAATAAACAAATGCCAACGTGAGCTAAATTCTTTTGTTTGGAAATATGGAGCGACCAGACTGGCTTGGAAGAAGCTGAGGAGGAGGAAGGAAAAAGGAGGGTTAACACTACCAGACCTGCAGTACTACGCATGGGCGTTCCAGCTATCTTTTTCTAGAATGCTCTTAAAATCACCATCAACTTCCTCCAGAGGAGAGATGTTTTGAGCCATGCTACATGGTGCCGATCTTCCACCGGACGGCTTCCTCTTTAAGTTTGGGGATCAAAAATTCTTTAAAAAAGTAAAATTAAAAATACTTCAATCACTGGCTAGAAGCTGGGCTAAACTGAGAAAGTGCACAGGGCTCAGCTATTTCTCAAACCTAGCACCCATGTGGGACTCGCCAGGTACTCCACCTTGTCTTAAAGACAGTCTGGCTAGCCCAATAAAGGAGGCTGAAATTTTGCATTGGGGGGATTTGCTGGCTAGCGGCTCTATGTTGTCATGGGAAGAATTGCGGGAGAGAGTCGGGCCGGCCCTCTCAAGATTTAAACACATGCAACTGACTAGTTGGGCTCAGGCAATGGTTAGGAAGGGCATCCCCTTGGGAATTTCTAGTAATCTGGAAGTTCAATTGATGACAAGACCAGGGGGAGGCAAGGAGGTTTCCTTCTGGTACTGGGCGATCCTGGAAGAGATAGACGGGGATTTTAAACTTGCCGACGAACTGTGGGGAGGCGAGGTCAGTGTTAATTGTGAACAGATGTGGTTGGATTCTTTCAGCCTTCTATACCAGATTGTGAAGCCTGCATGGCTGAGGCGAAACCATTTTTTCACTTTGCATCGGGCATATTTATCCCTACAAAAACTGGCAAAGTTTCTTCCTGGGAAAAAATGCAACAAATGTGACCTGATAGAGGCAACAGATGTGCACATGTTTAAGGACTGCCCTGCTATCAGTCAGTTTTGGGAAGAAGTGAAGGATGCCCTGAGTTCCATACTTAAGACCTCACTGTGTATTACACTCCCTTTAATTATTTTTGGGATCAACGAAAAAATCTCTGGGCAGGATGGATCTTTCCTCTTTTTTGCAATCCTCTTGGCAAGAAGACAGATATGCAGGTTCTGGGTGGACACCTCACCCCCTACGTACTCTGGGTGGTTGACGTCCCTATACGAAGTTTCAAAGACTGACCTGGCTAGATCCGGCAGCAACAAAAAGCGTGCCTTTTGGGACTTATTGGTAAAATGGAGCTAGGATTTCCGTTTTTTTTTTTTTCCCCCGGGTCCTATGATTATGCCTACTTTCTGCTCCTAGGACCTAAAGTAATGGTTCCTCCTGGCGAAATTGATGTCCTACTGGTTGCAATATACCTTGATGGAGTATAGCAGGTCGCCCACCTAGTGCTGGTTTTTCCCTCTTCCGCCAGAAAGACATCTGTGTCTCGGTCTGAGTGCCAACCTGTCGATCCTTGGCCACGGACACATAGACACACAATGGTGGTCGGTGGTTTTTCCTCACACGGGGGTAATGGCAAATGAGGACTAAAAAAAAAATAAAAAAAATTTAAAAAAAAGAATCATGAATATTTCTTAATGCACCTACCTTATCGTTCCGAGGACGTACAACATACTGAGTTTTTCCAGTGCAAAGACCTTTCATTTCAGCAGGAATCGTATGTTATTCAAACAGGCGACAAGGGAGGAACTGTGATTTCACCAAATGTACCTTCGCAGCATGTTCTTCTTCTCTGCAAATGATAATCAAGGTTATGCAAATACAACCCTGCTAGTTCAGCCTCTCTGTCTGAGTGCATCATTGTGATGAGTTACTGACGTGGGGCCATATTCACAGAAGTAATATGAGACAAAATCCTAAACTTACTACTTTTGGTATTCACTGAGGCATTTAATAGTAATAAAGTTAGGATTTTGTCTTAAGTCTGTCTTAAGTCTGTCTTAAGTCTGTCCTAAGTTTGTCTTAAGTTTGTCTTAAGTCTGTTGTAAGTTTGTCTTAAGTTTGTCTTAAGTCTGTTGTAAGGTTGTCTTAAGTCTGTCTTTAGTCTGTCTTAAGTCAAACTTAAGTCAAACTTAAGACAAAATCCTAAAATTACTACTACTAAAGGCCTTCTGTGAATACCAAAGGTAGTAAATTTAGGATTTTGTCTCAGATTAGTTCTGTGAATCGGCACCAGAGTGACTGCGTGCATCAGTGAGAAAAGAGTACTGCACGAACGTTCCGCAGCAGCAGCAAGGGCAGTTTATCATTCCAGGTCTACTGTTTACTTTTAAGGTTTTTGCCAGGCCCCTGATTAAATGGTATAAAAACAGGACTCAGAAAATGAGAGGCTATAGGAACTTCAAGTGGGTAACTGAGAGGGGCCGTGCATGACATCAAAGGCTCCAGTGAGGCTTCTGGCCTTCAGCGGTGTGTTATCTTGGGCAGCCATGACTTTCCTTCGCCTCGTGACAGGAACAGCTGGATTGCTATTTCAATTGGCACAACAGGCCCTGTTGTGCGGTAACAGGTGTGCGGCGCCCCACCTTTGAAACACATAACTAGGAATGTTATTCTAATGTTTAGAACTAATATAGTGCCTACAAGATGCACAGGAGGCTGTTAGTGCCATGAACATGCAACAACCATGTTGAAGTTTTATTTATAAATTGAATTGCTCTTGTATTGTTCTAAATGCTGTGTTGTTACAATTGTGAACGAGATTTGTATTGTAAAAATTAACATTTTAAAATGCATCCTGCGTTTCTAGTGATCCTTGAGTGTTATTGAAAAATAAAAGAGATTTTCATTTTCTACAAACGGTCCCTGTGTTCTGTCTCAAGGGATAGATCTGTAGCAGAAACACATCTTATGCAAACATTGCTCAGTGGGTTTTGTATTGTTTGCGGTAGAGTTGCCGCATTTAGGGCCAGATTTATGACCTCAGTTGTGTCGGTGATGCAGCGCGCAACGTGGTGCAAGTGCAACACAACTTTAACGTCGGACAAGACAGAGGTCCTTATCCTCGGACCCACCCCCTCAGCCTGGGATGACTCCTGGTGGCCGACCGCACTGGAAACAGCACCAACACCCACCGACCACACACGCAACCTAGGAGTCATCCTCGACTCCTCCCTCTCCATGGCTAAGCAGGTCAACACCGTCTCCTCCTCCTGCTACAACACCCTCCGCATGCTCCGCTGGATCTACAAGTGGATCCCGACCGAAACAAGAAAAACGGTTACACAGGCCCTCGTCAGCAGCAGACTGGAAAATGGCAACACACTCTACGCTGGAATCCTAGCCAAACACCTACGACAACTACACCGCATCCAAGGTTTAAGATTGCTATGTGTGACTTTTCTATAATTTCAGAGCAATTATGAGTGAAATTCCAAAGACTATGAGTAACAGTTTCTCGTTAACAAAATAAAGCAATGACGGCGAGGGAAACATATAAACATCAGAAATTGCACCCATTTGCTCAACAAGAAACTCTAGGAATCCTTTACTAGCATTACAGTACTCACCCGTTATTACAAATTTCCCAGGCTCGGCACAGCCATAATTCAATTTGCAGAGGCCATAGTTACAGACAACGCACGGAAAGGCCAGTGCAAGCAGCAGACAGTGCTGTGAGGCCAGCGCGGCGCACCTGAGTCCCTCTAACCAGTACCCAGAGTCAAGTTAATGGCCCTACTGTAAGACTCGTGGAGGGGGCGCCTCCAGGCCTCCTGTCCGAGATTTATGGAGTCAGCAAGTGTTCCTCTACTCTGCCAGATGCCGCCTCCAGCTCCGACATTATATGTGAATTTTTTTGACTGTGTGCTTCTTGAATATCATATGGCCCCAGTTCTTCCTATCTTTCCTCCTTCTCTCCCTGTCCCCAAACGCATCTTGTAGCCTGCTAGCGGCCTTCTTTGCAAACTTCCCGCTCCGGTAACAGGACTGTAGGTGACGTCCCCCCTCCCCCTTCCGGCGGCGCCGCGGGCAGACTTTGAATTACATCTTGCCTCAGCGGCGCCACGGGGCGGGCATCTTAATACATTGTAGCAGCAGTGCAGCACAGTCAGCCTGATAGAAGCCAGCTGCAATCACCACAAGCCTGCAGAAGCAGTGTGTGCAGGCCACAGCCTTGATTGGAGCTACGTCTCTTTTACCTCGTCTGCCACCACCTTCACTTCACTCCCTCATACCTGCCCATCTTTTCCCTTCTACCCGCTGCCTTCCCTCTCCAGTCTCCTTGCCATCTCCATCTCTGGGGTTAATTCGCTCTCCTCTCTCCCCTCAAATCCCCAGACTCCTCCTCCTGCCTGCCCTCTCCTCTCACCTGCTGCTCCCCGTAGCTTCTCCCTTCTCTCTCGTCCCACGTGTGTCCTTATCTCCCCCTCGCCATCGCTCCTTTCGTCCATCCATTCTACCTCTCTAAAGTCTCTCCATCTCTACCTCACTCTTTCATCCACCGTCTCCCCACCCTTTTTATTCCCTCACAGCCCCTCTCCCTCCATCTCCCTCCTCCCCACACACACACCCAGGCACATGCTCCGCTGTGACTGGGGAGGCTTGGAGAGTAGAATGTGATTCAGGGGGTGGGGGAGCCACTCGCGCTCGCCTGCCTCTGTGCATCACTGGACGGCATGGCATGAAAGAGAGAGTGGAGCCTGCTACTGCTTACTTCCTTAGACGGAGCCTGTTGGAGCCTGAGGGGCCCTCTCTGAGAAGCCGGCACCGAGAAGCCCCCCCAGGACAGCATTCCATCACACAGAGTGACTTGTAATTTACGACGAGGCAGGGGCCCTGGCAGTTTCAATCTGAGTGTGATATTGTGCTGTGTGCCTCATAAAGCAGGCTGCTGCTGCACCGGCATCCAATTTGTACTATTTTAAACACAATCACGTGCAATATAAGCTCTTCACCGGGGAGACCCTTGTGAATTTAGTGAACAGCTGATATCGCTGGTAGACCCGGCCCTGAAAATTAAGTGCTGGTGCTTAGCACCAGAAAGCACCGGCACAAATTAAGCACTGCCTTGATCCCAAATTCAGAGTTGGTCACTGTGAGCAATTGAGTTGTTGTTTGAGGGGGATGTGGGCCCTTCCAAAACAACACCCACAATCCTTGTCAGGGTGACCAAGAAAAGTCACTAAATGAACCTGTGCTTACCCTCTGGAAGCTTGACACAAAACACAGCCAGGCTTCACTTGGAGGCAATGTGTAAAGTATTTATGCAGCACTCAAGCATTAATACAGTGAAGACACCCCACAAGAAAAATCCCACATCAACTTAGAAAAATAAAGTAGAATGTATTAAACTACTTGAAACCTAAACAGCAAAAATCCAATCATTACAGCTGAAAATATAATAAGGTAAATATAGCACCTAAAAGCACAAAGTGCCACTTGTGGTCATCTGGTAATGTTAGACTGAGTAAAAGTCACAAGTTCAGTCCGACACGATGGAGCATGAGCTGGATACAGGGACCAGGGTTTGTCTTGTTGAAAAGGTTACCTTCTATAGTCTAGTGTAAAGAGTTCTGTTCCAGGTGGAGGGGTAGACGAGGCTGCAAGAGGAGTGTTGCGGGTGTTTGCCACTGGAGTGCAAAGAGCAGGCTTGTCAACGATCTGGAACGCCTATCCATCTCCACAGACTGTCATTGCTAAAGTTTTGCAGTGGTGATCACAGGGGTCTGTCAATGCTGTAGCACGAAGTGCAGATCTCGCATGACCTGTTGTCACTGATGGTCGCTATAGCATAAAGAGTTGGGTTCACTGGAGCTTTGCAATGGTGATTGGCCTGGATGGCAAGATAATGGTGCGAACTGGTTAGACAGAGGCCAGTAGGGCTCAGTCATTTCCAGATGCATGTCTAGAACAGCAGGTCAGTTGGGCAGATGGAGGGAGGACTGTGGAGCTTGTTGTGCTCCTGAACACTCAGAAGAGGAGGTTAGCTAACTAACCTTTTGAGTCACTCAGGTAGCCTAGGAAGAAGGAAATAGTTCCAGTCTTCTTTCTCAGACAGTAGGGGAGGCCTCATGCAGTAGGATAATCTTCTGCCATCTGGACAGTCCTTCTTTTGTAGTATCCATAGGCCCGGGAGTGATCTAAAGAGTGGGTCTGAGAGTCTTAGCTTTATACTTGGTGCCTACTTTGAAATGAAAGAAACTTCTAGAGTTTTCCCCAATTTACATGTTTAGAATTTCCTGTCTCCCAGGCTCTACTGGGTCTTGGGAGGGGGTGGTAGGGGGTTGTCACAACAGGCTATTGAGAAATTCTTTGTGTTTGGGTTGAGGCAGCTCCTTTACATTTCAGGTGTGGTAGGTGGGGTAGGTGTCTGCCCCACTCCTCCCATTATGTCAGGATGGCCTATCCTGCCAACACCCAGTCCCCCTTTTATGATACTCTTAGGAGGAATAAACAAAGGCCAACTGCCAACTACACCTAGGCATGAACAGGCTGCAGGCACCAAATGGTTAGGACTAGGCAATGGCAATTTCCAAAAAGTGGCATTTTCAAAATTGTGACTTAAAATATAACGTTATCATTAAAGATCCACAGACCCTCACTCACTCATTTTTTTTTGTAAATATGGTTTTTATTGGCATTCTGAAATAGAAGGAACATCTAGTACCACATTACAGTAATACGCCACAGACCCTCACTCACTCATACAGCTTAAAGAGAAGATCTCTGCCAAAGAGCCCCCTCACGGGGCCTGTGGGGACGTGGCAGCACGGGACCCACGAGGAGCTAAGCCCTGTGATGAAGCATGACACCCACTTGGGTGTGTTAGGGCTAAAACATCCAATAGGGAAGATCCCTTCAACTGTCAGATTGTGTACCTACACCTCACTCTATACATATCTTTCTCTCAATATGAACATTTACCCACCACTTGTATGAATATATTCCAAATTGGAGCTTGGGTTCTGGACCTTCAATCTGCTCTTAGTCCCTACCTTTTTTAATTGACTATAAATATTCTGTAACAACATAAACAGGAAATGAAATAGGCAAGAGAGACCATGTGTAGAGTTGCTGCCCTTTAAACCCTAGCATGAAAGCAGTTTGTATTGTACTGTATTGTTTTATGTGCCTAATTTAAGCTGATTGTTGCCGATGGACGCCACCAGCACTCATTTGTAAGGACCAACACTTATTTTTCTTTATCAGACATTGGCCGGAGGGTGAGAGGGAAAAACAATCACAGGATAAAGAAGTTGTAAGAGAATAAGATCAGCCACCAGAAAGAGAGGAAACAGGAACCTGCAAGAGAGAGATAAAGGGGCAGAGAGTGTCTGGTAGTAGATTACAAACACATGAGGCGGATTCAAGGCTATGCCGCCTTTTACAAATTAAACACTTTTTGCATTGCGACATGTATATAGTGCTTACTTTCCCTATGTGGGGTGGTGAAGCACTTGCCTACATTGGTATCACACTAGACAGGTGTAGAATAGATGCACCCTGAAACAAAGAAAGTGATCTGATGCAGAATAAACACTGGATTCAAAAATAAAGATGACATCGGCTGCATGGTGAAAGGATAAGGGTAGGAGTGGGATAGCCGCCCACAAAAATAAAGATTTAGGGCAGGTGTGGGTTGTTGATCTTCCTGTGCTTGACTTTGTTGGGGCAGTATCAAGTGCAGGAATGGTCATGTTCTGGAATTTTGTAGTCTGTGCCAGGGTGCAGTTCGTACCGAGCCTATTGGCTCTTATTGCATTGTGGCAATTCTATTATGGCCTGCAAGCTGGAAGGCTGCTTTTAAGACTTTGTGAGTGGCCATGCTGAAACCTGAAGTCATACAGATGACTAATTTGAAATACTGTGTTATTATATGCCAACCTAATTTTTTTTTTTTTAAATCCCTGTGGGAGCATCTCTTTCCAGTCCAATGCTACTGGCAGATTTTGAATTTGAATCCCAGCTCCGCATCCACTGCTATGCTTGAAGGTGGGGAGGGAGGAGACACTGCAAGTGACTTCTGTATAACATCTTCATAGATACAGAGCACCAGGCAAACCAGGGGCCAGGACCCAAAACCTATCAACGCTTGCTGTGAGATCACTGTCACCCCTTTACCACTAACAGGGAAATGGGTTGGCATATGCACTTCATTCTGTTATATGGCTTTGTCTGATATACTCCAGACTTTGAGTCCTACGTCACCATTGTGGAAAGTGGTGGATAGGGAGAAGACTCAATGTGGTGAAGAACAACACACCAGTAAGTAGTTCCTTGTAAGCAAACAAAAGGGTCATCTTTAAGGTACATTTTGATAAAATCTTCCCCTGTTCAAGCTGTGCATTCACCAGCATCTGATGGGGTGGTACTAAAAATAAAAAGTCCAATATTCAGGCATGCAATCAAGCCTCTACCTACATTGAATCTGATATAAGCACAAAAAGAGCATGTAGTGTTCAAGAATCAAGGAATAAACCACCACCTAAGTCCTAAATACAAGGTCTGCAGACCACTTTGGATTTGGCAGGCAGGTGATCATTCAAAAGGTTATATCATCACTAATTTCTACGGAGAACTGCTTTTCTATGACCTCAAAACAGTTCTCAGAAGTAATTCAGTTGGAACACAGAAGGTGGGGTTACAGGCCTCTGCCTAGAGGAATTGGACACAACAGCTGTGAGGGCACAGTTGGAGAATGAAGAGAGTCAGCAATGATGTACTTTAACTGCAAATTCAAAGGCCTAAGCCCTGAGCATAAGTTGCATGATGTAGGAGTTTCTGTGTCCAGAATAGGGAATAATCCTGTAGACCTGGGATTATGTGGTCCAAACCCACAAAGCATCATAACAGGACTATCTGAAAAGTTGTCCATGACAGTTTTTCATGTTTTCTGAAAATGTTGTGGTGTTTCTGTGAAGAGTGGAAGATTGCTTTAGCTGCAGGGGGTATGTTTGTATTTCAGGTTCGAGTAGCAGAAGACAACAAGGAACAATTATCCCATCAGACTTGTGGCTGGACCAATGTGTTTCTGATGTCAAGGTTGTGTGTCAACATTCGGTCCCACATACATGCCGATATGTGCATTAGTTCCCTTAGTTTATGGTTGAAGTCAGCGCCTTGTAGGGTCCATAACTGGTTTCAGATCAAACCCCTGAGAAAACTCCTATTTGTTCAGGGCTCGAAATTCTGAGTTGGGTGGTATTCAACACAACCGGTAATTTCTGGTGATTACATAACTTATGCGTTTTTAAACCCTGACAGGTACAACCTGCTGAAATTTAACAGGGAAAAAGTGCATTATATGTACTGTACCACTTGGATGTTGCTGTGTTAAGCATCACAATTCTCATGTGATTCTCCAAAAACTAGAAATAGTTAATATGAATTGAACCTGCTCCTCTGACAGACTCAGAATCCGGGCCCTTGTCTCAATTCCTACTAAGTAATTAAAAAATAATAGCTAAATACTGAAACTAAGGATGAGAAAATTAGTATGTCACCTGCTCAGAAAATAGGTGCACACCGAAACACTAAATCAAAACAGATATAGTGAAACAAGATCTACGATCATGATAGCAAAGTGTGGAAGATGTACAGTAGCTGAATCATGATTCTCAAACCAAGACCAGAATACACAGGAGCCCCCTCACACATTAACTGCACCATTAATCAAAGGGTGATACCTTGAGGTACAATAGCTGCACCATCGCTCAAAAGGGAGAGACCAGAGTAAGCAATACCGATATCATGCAATAGCTGCATCATGGAGCGCCAGGACACCTCCGGGTAATAGCGCGCTTTATAAATGCCAAAAATAAATAAAATAAAATGGATCGAAGGGCGAGACCGTGGTGTGCAATCGATGCATCATGGATCAAAGGGCGAGACCGTGGTGTGCAATCGATGCATCATGGATCAAAGGGCGAGACCGTGGTGTGCAATCGATGCATCATGGATCAAAGGGCGAGACTAGGGCGTGCAATAGCTGCACCATAGAACAAAGGGCGAGACTAGGGCATGCAATAGCTGCACCATGGATCAGAGGGCAAGACCGTGGTGTGCAATCGATGCATCATGGATCAAAGGATGAGACCGGGGTGTGCAATCACTGCATCATGCATCAAAGGGCGAGACCAGGGCATGCAATAACTGCACCATGGATCAAACTGGGAGACCGTGGTGTGCAATCGATGCATCATGGATCAAAGGACGAGACCGTGGTGTGCAATCGGTCACATCATGGATCAAAGAGCGAGACCGGGGTGTGCAATCGTTGCATCGTGCATCAAAGGGTGAGAACAGGGTGTGCAATACCTACATCATGCAATAGCTGCATCAAAAGAAGAGACCAGGGTGTGCAACAGCTGCACCATGGATCAAAGTGTAAGGTCAGGGTGTGCAATAGCTGCACCATCGATCAAAGGGCGAGACCGTGGTGTGCAATCGATGCATCATGGATCAAACGGCAGGACAGTTGTGTGCAATCGATGCATCATGGATCAAAGGGCGAGACTGGGGTGTGCAATCACTGCATCATACATCAAAGTGCGAGACCAGGGCATGCAATAACTGCTCCATGGATCAAAGGGCGAGACCGTGGTGTGTAATTGATGCATCATGGACCAAAGGGCACCCCAGGGTGTGCAATCACTGCATCATGCATCAAAGGGTGAGACCAGGGTGTGCAATAACTGCACCATGGATCAAAGGGCGAGATCGGGGTGTGGAATTGATGCATCATGGATCAAAGGGCAAGACCAGGGTGTGCAATAGCTGCACCATGGGGCAAAGGGCGAGACCGTGGTGTGCAATCACTGCATCATGGATCAAAGGGCAAGACCGCGGTGTGCAATCGATGCAGCATGGGTCAAAGGGCGAGACCGCGGTGTGCAATCGATGCAGCATGGGTCAAAGAGCGAGACCGTGGTGTGCAATTGCTGCATCGTGCATCAAAGGGCGAGAGAAGGGTGTGCAATCGATGCACCATGGATCAAAGGGCAAGATCAGGGTGTGCAATAGCTGCACCATGGGTCAAAGGGCGTGACCGGGGTGTGCAATAGCTGCAGCATGTATCAAAGGGCAAGACCAGGTTGTGTAATAGCTGCACCATGGGTCAAATGGCGAGACCGGGGTGTGCAATAGCTGAACCATGGATCAAAGGGCAAGACCAGGGTGTGCAATAGCTGCACCATGGATCAAAGGCAAGACCGGGGTGTGCAATAGCTGCACCATGGATCAAAGGGCAAAACCAGGGTGTGCAATAGCTGCACCATGAATCAAACGGCAATACCAGGGTGTGCAATTATGGCATCATTCATCAAAAAGGGAGGCAAGATATAGAACAGATCAACAGTGAAACTACGGATGAGACCAGAATTAGAAGTATAGTTACCTCTGACAGGATTCATGCATGTGTACCCGCCATGGAAGTAGCAGCACTTCTGTTCTCCTGGGCAGTCTCTGTCGACCATGCACAAATCCTCAAAATCGGGGAACATGTCCCGTTGTTGTCCTGGGCAGATTCCTGGCTTTCCTTGTGCTGATAAAAGAGGTGCATGTGTTACAGTCACATATATAAATGGAAGTCATATGTGCATTTGGCTCTGTTAAAGTGTTTGCTTGTTTTCTATGACAAAAAGCCCCTCCTGTTGTACTCCCATGAATATGATGGTATTTCCTTCAACTCTATCAACAGTCTTGCCCCTATACTTTCTAAGAAGAAATGTATTCTTATGATGTGAAATCCTTCAATAGGTCTGGAAATACCACCAAATGTGCAAACTGTGGAGTTTTCATTTCTTCTGGCATGGAAACCGGACCAGAAGTGCCATAATCCTGCTTTGACTCTAAACTTGCAAGACAATTCAACTGGACTTGCCCCAATCATTCGTGCATCTCCTGAAATACGTTGAATAATATGTCTGTGAATTAGACTCCGATGTTTAAGAGGTTTGTTGAGAGTATGTTTAATTTTCTTCTGTATGACACTCTCATCTGCATGCGCTCTATGAAGACGCATGTTTCTGGAACTATTTAGATGTGTTATAGGGAATAAGGAAGGCAACAGACACCACTGTGACATGCATTTACTCCCTTATGCATCACTTGGCTACCATACTACTCAATCAGTTACTGCCAGAGATGAAGTCTAGACAGGTGATGCACATTGACTTCATAATCAAATTAAGGGTAATGGAGCAGAGATTCCGTACTTTTTTTTTTTTTAGAGTTTTATATAGCGCGAACTTGAACCGAACCGAATCAGTTATCAGAGCGCTTTACATAGCACCAGTTACGTTACATGAGGACACACTTTCATTTTTAGGCACGGGGAGATTAAATGATTTGCCCAGAATCACAGGGGGTTTTTGGCGTCGTTACCGAGACTCGAACCAAGTTCCCCAGGTCCGAGGTCGAGCGCCTTAGCCGTTAGGCCAACCCCTCTCCCTAAGTACTTGCATACTCTTATTTGTAGGGGTGCATCATCATTGTGAGCCCACCTACACATACACCTGTTTGAGTAAACGTGAAGTGCTAGAATTGTGAAATGTATTAACATAACTACGTGACATACTTTATGCTATTGACAAGTGCCCTGGAGAATTAACGTAGAAAATGGATGTAACTAGCAGAAAGCATTAACATGAAGAACTTGTGTTGTGGAAACTGACAATGCTCATGTACTAAAAGGGTTTATTAATGGTGATATTTTCATAAGTAGGTAAACATATTTGTTGAAATGTAATAATGATTATGTGAATCCGTAATGCACAAATGATTCATTCTTATGTTAGCTGAAGTCTTAGGCCTGAAATGCAAGCCCCTTAAATTCTCGCTTTATAGTTAATGGTCTGAATTTCATGTGCGCTGTGGAAGCTGTTCTTTCTCACGTTTTGTATTGCAGGTGAAGAAGCAATTTTTAGGCAGAATAATGTCCTTGTTTTAGCAGCTAGGCAAGGAGGGAAGAAGTTACAATTGTGTGACTTGGGTTAATAAAGGAAAGACATTGGGTTTTACACAAGAGAAGGCCTGGGAGCCAAGGACAAAGTGTTGCAAAGGAGGTACATGGAGGACACTGTGGAAAAGTATGCTGAGGACTACACTCAGAGTGGATGGCATGTGTGAGGTGCTCTATGGAAATTTACCTGTGGATAACTGATTGTTGGAGCTAGGGAAAGTGCCCACATCTTCCTTGCCTTTGGAAAGAGAGCATCTTAGGGTGAGCGCTTTCTTTTGTGATGTTGGCTTTATGCTACCTCACCTATCTTGACAGTGGAGTAGATTCTCAGGGAGATTCCACGCCTGACACCTTATTTTCCTCTTGACTTAAACTACTTCGCCAACAATGTAGGGATGCAATTTTAGTGATAGTGTAGGGATAGATTAGATGCTTTTCGTTCATCAACCCTCAATGCAGGGAAACCTGGACTCTTGTTTCCTGATCATTTGTTTACTCATTCTTGAATTAATTGTTTTACTTAAGCTGCATCATTTGAATTGGAGTTTAAGACCACAAGGGAACCCACTAGGTAATCAAGGACCAGGGATAACAGTTATAATAGGCGACAGAGGTCCTTATCTCAAGCAAAATACATACAGGGCAATTAATAAATTATAGACAACAATGTGCTATAGGAAAAACTTGTCCAGCCGTACAATGATTTAATCAATGCAAATGATTTGGCAAAATACGGTGAACAATTATACAGTGGGATACAATCCTGTATCAAGTACATATAACACAAGGAGGAAAACCACAAATTACATAAAGGGGAATTGGCAGGCAATTCTAAGGTTGAGTGGACGCTGGTAATAAGTTAAAGTTTAACCAAGCTGCCCACATGTAGTAAACACAATTGGGTAACACAGTGGAAAACTAGCGTGAAACTACATAGACTGTTGACGGTGTTTGGATCCTGTACAAAATCAAGGATCATCATCAGGACTAAAAATACATTGCCTGATTGTAAACCATAACCCTGTGGGGAAATTAACGAGGGGAACAAAAGAGAAAAAAACAATATTTTAGAGTACGAACCTGCAACGTTAGGCAATAGCTGTCTGATGAATCATGCTTAATGTGACGACCTTACATCCGTGCGTGAATAGCGAAACGTGTCACTCAAGCAGCACAGACTATTTGAATATTGTGACACGAGAGTGAAAGGATTCTGAGTGCTAGGGCTGATGTTGGGTGATTGTGTCAAGTGACTATGGTAGGGTGAATTAAGCGTTGGAGGGTTGGCGGGTAGAGGAAGAGAGGAGGGTCTCACCTTCCAATTGTGAGGGTCAAGGACAACCAGCCGGTAAGTTGTTGTCTGGGTGTGTGCACTCCTGCTTGCAACCTGAGGAGAAGGAGCAGGGTTAGTGCTCGATGGTTAAGGTGATATTGGAACCATCACAGTAATACGAAGGGGTTGGAATACCTGACGGGAGAAGTGATGCTCGTAGCGCCGCGAGTTGCGGGGCGCCAACGCGAACCTTGCCACACGATGGGAACAAAGGCCTCTTGCAGAATAATTAATCTTGGTTTCACGGTTTCCAGGGAGCGGAGGGAACAAGGACCTGATAATCTGGTGGAAACAAGGTAATGGTTAGGGACAGAGGGGGCAGAGAAGCGGCTTCAGAGTACTGAACCTAACTGCGGGTTGCTTACCAAGGTCCCGCCGTTATTTATGCCCAGGGTCGGAATTGTAGCATTACCAGCGCTGAATCTGTCTTGCAGCGGTTGGCGGGGAATCCTAGAGAAGGGGAGGTGGATAGGGTTAGAAGGCTTGGTCGTTAACTTGGTAGTACTCACTGCAAGGGAGCAACCAACAGAGATTGGACTGCCGGATTACCGTAGATATCCAGAGTGATCATCCCACAGACGCGATCGGGCGCAATGGCTCGTATCAGCGAAGTGAATCGAGGCGCGCAAGTAGCTTTATGCGTGTGAATGGAGCGGCCATGTTAGTTGAGGAGGGCGTAAACATGACGGGACACTGCGGCGGCCATCTTGGTTGAGTCAATTAGTCCAAGGGACATGTTCGCGCAGCCGGTGGGTCAGTGAATTCATTTGTTACAGTGTGGGACGGGGGTGGGAGGGTGATAGTGTAATAGTATCTGAGTGAGATAATGAGTGAGGAAAGGTGAAAGTCGGCATGCAACTAAACCTGCAGGATATAATATGCAAGGCAATTAGCTCATTTCTGTTAAGGGACAAAGGAATACAGAAGTATTAGAAGCAACACATAATGGGGTTACAGCAGAGAGGTCCAGTCTTCATTTCTATTGAGACCACTTTTTATACTGTCCATAAGAATGATCATTCGCAATTCTTCCTTATTCAGTAGGAGAGCCATGTCTCCTCCACGGGGTGGCAGTTTCAATGCTTTTAGAACAGTCCATTTGATGTCATTTTCTGTGTGACCTTCTTACGTGAAATGGTCGACAAGTGGGGCGTTGGGTGTCTTGCATCGGACCCGGCTGCAGTGTTGACTAATTCTAATTTTGATTTTCTCTTTTGTCTGACCAATGTATAGTTTGAGGCAAGGGCATTCAATCAGGTAAATAACGTCACTAGTATTGAAATTTGAAAAAGATTGATCATTTATCTGGACATTATTAAATTTGAAGGATTTGCCTTCTATAGTGTAAACACAAACATTACAGGAACCCCACTTAGCATGCCCTATTAATGGAGGTTGATTACAGAGGGCATCAAGTGTTTGACGCTGTGGTGGACAGGGAAGTGCTGCTCTAACCAAATGATCTTTGAGGTTGGAGCTCTTCCGAAAGGCAAATACAGGGCGTTCAATCTCAAGAGTGCCAGCATTTAGTAACGGCCAATGTTTCAATATCGATTTCCTCAAGACATTGGAGACCGGTGAAAAGGTAGTCACACAAGCAGATCCGCCTAATCCTGAGAAGTTGGGAGTATGGTAGTGAGTCCCTAAGTGCTCTGGGATGGTTGCCCGAGTAGCTCAATAAAGTATTATGCGGAGGAGGAGCTACGCGCGCATCCGAGATGGCCGCGTGAGCACAGGGCTCCCGAGGACCCTCGCTACCTCCCGCATTTATCCTGGATAATATCCTGATTTGATGGAAGGTCATTGAAGACACAACCCGGCTGATGTACTAGCAGGTTTTTGGGTCGGAATCGGACGCAGGGTCCCCGAGCTTTGCCGTCTTGAAATTTGTGGCCTTCTCCATGGAACAGCCTGGACCTTAAGTTGTAGCAGTGCCCAGGTCGTAATTTAACAACAACGCTTGAGGGGATCAGACCACAGCCTCACTTCACTTTCGGTTTCGTTTCTCCAGCCTATTGTCTCCTAACTGTGGTGTGTCTGTTGATCGGACGAGCTCTGCTGCCAGCTCATCGAGCTTAGAGCTAGCGACTGTTTGGCTGTGGACTCAAATTGGCCCAACTTCGCCTCCTGTATTCTTGTGTGTGAATTGTAAGGAGCCATTTGGACCAGATCCCAAGCCTCCCTCCGGGGCACCTGGCTCGCCATGACGGGCAAGGCCGAGGGTGAAAAACGGAAAGTCAAGACCACTATCCGTGGAGGTTCAACCCAGACGAATGTCATGGATTGCTACACACTTTCTAAAGGATCCCCTGGTGGTGCACCTAAGGCCCGGGAGGAGGCTGTCGACGATCCTGCTGCATTGGCGGAATTAACGCTACAAGACGTGATGGGCGCCATTGCTGGTATTCAGTCTTCCATTGGCCAACAGTATGAAGCCCTGGCTCTGAAGTTGGACACAGTGGCTATTGATGTCAACCTCATTCGGACTGATTTGGCCAAGACGAACGAGAAGGTGAAGTTATTGGATCTAAAGACGTCCAGCCTAACCACGGATGTGTCCGACTTGCAAACAGAAGTGCGCAACCTTAGATCTGCTAATGACTTTTTTGCTCGTCGCTTGGAGGATTTTGAAGGCCGTGCATGGCGCAACAACGTGCGTATTATTGGGGTCCCGGAAGATTCTAGTTCACTCGCCACAGATCTTCGCGTGGAGGACCTCATTCTTAATCATCTTGCACCCAAGGGCCTGAGTAAATTCTTTGCCATCGAACGTGCGCACAGAGTGCCAGGGGGACAGGCGAAGCCCGGTTTTCACCCCCGTCCGATTATTGCACGGATTTTCAACTACAGAGATTGCGACGCCATTCTGCCGGCGGCACGGACAAGCGGCCCTACGCAGTTCGAGAACGCTGCTGTGAACTTTTATCCGGACTTTTCTCAATCGGTCCAGAAACAACGAATGGGATTTCAAGGGGTGAAACGGCAACTAAGAGACATGGAACTAAAATACGCTATGTTATTCCTGGCCCGACTGCGTGTTGAATATGACAATCGAACATTCTTCTTTGTCAGGCCTGAGGAAGCGAGTGACTGGTTGGACACTTTGCCGGCTCGCCGTGCTGGCCAGGAACGTGCTGGTGGTGCTGAGGGAGGACTGATGGACCAAGAATGATTATGGTGCCTGTGTCCGGAACACTGTTCAACGTATCCAGCTGAGGCTCACTGACTTCCTTGATCATTCCATTCGTACTTGGGAGGTGGCGGGATGGCGGGACCCCTTTCCTCCTCTGGGGTTCTCTTTGTGTAGATTAGTTCTTTGTTTGTAATTGTTAGGGCGACAGGCATGCTACAAATTGGGGTGGCTTTCGAGTCGGTGCAGGGGTGCAGGCTGGGGTGTAGTTGTGTTGGGGAACTTGGGGTGAGGGGGGGTCATGTTTTGGGATTGTTTGTTTTTTCTTTTTCAAGGCAAGGTACTTTCATTAACTTTGACATTGGTGTGATGCTCGTTTTGAGATGGGAGTTCATTGTGGATCTGGATGGGGGTAGTGGGTTGAGGGTATTATGCTGGAATGTGAATGGGTTGGGTGACCGTATAAAGAGAGGGGTGGTTATGCAGCTGTTGCGGCGCCTTTCGCCTGATTTCGTTTTGCTACAAGAGACACACTTGATAGGAAATACTTGTCACGCTCCTAATAGACGGGGTTATCGTCTTGCTGCCCATTCTGGATTTACATCTAGTTCTAGAGGAGTGGGTATTTTGCTCAGGGTTTCCCTCCCCCTCGAGGTTGACGATGTGATCCTTGATGCCAGAGGTCGATATGTTGCACTGGGAGGGAAAACCAATTTCGTTGGTGTCGGTGTATGTCCCTCCAGGCTTACAATCCGCGATATTTACGGACCTGGGGCGGATGGTTCTGGGTCTCCCGGAGGGTGTTTTGATACTGGGTGGTGATTTTAACTCCGTCATTTCTGGCAGAATAGACCGCTATCCGCCCCGAGATCTTCCTGCTGCGCAATCCTGGTTGGGTGACTTCCTGGAAACATTGGGACTTATAGATTGTTGGAGACCAATGCATCCAGAGCAAACACAGTTTACTTTCCATTCGGGTGCTCATGGTAGTCTTTCTAGATTGGATTATATCCTGATACCGGCTGCCCTGTCCCCTTCGATTGGAGAGATTAAACACTTGGCCCGGGGTATATCAGATCATTCCCCTATTTGGTTTCATTTTAATCTTAACATGGGCGCCGAAGGGAGGGTGGCCCCGATTAACCCCTGGTATCTTCTTAACCCTAAGACTCGCACTGAATTGATTAAATCATTTGATCTATTTTACTGAGAATGCTGGTTCTGTATCCTCGCCTGTTTTGTTATGGGAAGCTTTTAAGACTGTGATCAGGGGACAGGCATTGTCTTTGGTGGGGTGTGCAAAGAAATGTAAGAATGAGGCCATTGTTCAGCTCGAGACTGAAATCACAGACCTGGAGACTGCATTGGAACGAGAGGTCACTCGAGAGGCATTACATGTCCTCCGCCTTAAACAACTAGAATATAAAACTCTGGTTACTGATGCGGCAAAGATGATGAGTAGGGAACAGCAGGGACGGCTATATGATGTGGGTGATAAAGCAGGAAAATTGATTGCCTGGCTGGACAGAAGGGAGAGAGCGAGTCGAGTGGTTCCGGTGGTTGAGACATGTGGTGGTGTGTGTGTAACGGACCCTGTTGAAATTGTTGAATGCTTTGCTGATTATTTTTCGAAAGGTCTATACCTCGGTGTCCGACAGGCCCGAGGAGGATTCACAGTTGTTGCTTCGAGATATAGCACTTCCATGTTTGTCGGAATCGGATCGGGACTGTTTGGATGCCACGCCCTCTGTGGATGAGGTGGCTCTTGCGCTACACTCCATTCGTTCCGGCAAAGCTCTTGGTCCCAACGGCCTTCCTATTGAACTGTATAAATTACGCCCTGATACTCTAGCTCCCTATCTCCGTGATATGTTTTTGGCTGCGCGAGACAGTAGCTCCCTCCCTAGAGATCAGCGTCTTGCTACCATTGTGGTGATCCATAAGGAGGGCAAGCCAAGGGATCTTTGCTCGTCTTATAGACCCATTTCGCTCTTAAATGCGGAGCCTAAGATCCTCGCCAAACTGCTTGCTAATCGTCTGATTACGGTTATTAGCGACCTGATTCATCCGGATCAATCGGGTTTTATCCCGCACCGTAACGTGGCATTAAATTTGCGACGTTTGCAGAGGGCCCCGACGCTGCGTGAACCGGCCATCTTGGCGTCCTTAGACGCCACGATGGCCTTTGATACAATCGAATGGTCTTATCTCTGGGCGGTACTCGCCAAGTTTGGATTCGGCGCTGGTTTTATTGGTTGGGTCAAACTCTTGTATGAAACGCCACTGGCACAGGTGGTGGTCAATGGCCGTGTCTCCGTGCCTTTTACTCTTGGGAGGGGCACGCGGCAGGGTTGTCTGCTGTCCCCGCTCCTCTTTGCTTTGGCGTTGGAGCCACTCGCCGCTTGGCTACGGTGGGAACCTTCGCTGAAGGGTATACGCTGGACGTCGGAATTTGAAGATCGCATTTCCTTATACGCGGATGATATTTTATTGTACCTCACCTCTCCCCAAAAATCGCTCAACGTATTGTTTGACGTACTTAACTCCTTCGGGAAGAACTCGGGCCTTATCATTAATTGGTCGAAATCCTACATTTATGTACTTGCGGGTGATGTCCCTCGTTTGCCGCGGGGCTGTCCCATCCAGTTGTCGCAGTGTGGCTTTAAGTACTTGGGTGTGTTTATCTCGTTGGATCCGGCGGTTCGCTATGAACGCAATTTACTCCCCCCGCTTCAAAGGTTGCGCTCCGATGTAGCGCGTTGGCGTAAATTACCGTTATCTCCCCTAGGGCGTTCGGCTCTTTTGAAAATGATGTCCTTACCGCGGTTCCTATACGCACTTCAGAATAGTTTCGATGTCATCCCATCGAAATATATTCGGGAAGTAGAATCGTTGTAGAGACAATTAATATGGGACGGACGTTCCCGCATCGCTCTTCCAAAATTGACACTTCCCTGGTATGATGGCGGTATAGCGCTCCCGGATATTCGTCGGTATTATTGGGCCTCCCACCTTGCTGCCATCAACCACGGGATGTATGGCCCGGCGTTGAATCCAGCATTTGAAATGGATAAGTGGCTACTCCCGGGTGGTGATTACTACAGGGCGCTTTATTCGAGACCCTCGCGTTCACAACTCTCTGGACCTACCGCTATAGCCGTGCGGGTATGGCATAGCGCAACGGCCGCCCTGGGCTGGAGTGATAAAATAACTGGTGCGACTCCGCTCTATGCCTCTGCGAAGTTGGGTGGACTATGGCAGACGAAGGGATTTGATAAATGGGACACGATCGGTATTAGTAAGGTGCGTGATCTCTGGGTTAAAGGAGAGGTGAAGACCTTCTCGGATCTGCAAGTAGAGTACAAGCTGAATGACAGGGAAAAATTTCGTTATGTACAGGTACGCCATGCTCTGCACTCTGTGTTGCCAGTGGGTAGTGACATTCCGGAATCCTCCCCCCCTCGAAGATCGTATACTAGACGGTCATGTGCCGGACAGTACTATCTCATTGTTCTATAAGAAAATTATTAATGACCGATCGAATCTGCTTGATCGCCTTCGTGCAGCTTGGATTGCTGATGGTATTGAACTTGATGATGAGGACTGACAGTCCGCGATCTCCTCTCCCAGGGAGGTGGCGATTCCGGCCCGCCACCGTCTGGTCCAACTCAAGATCCTCCACAGAATCTATGTCACCGGTCCCCGTTTGATCCATATGGGCTACTCCACGGATGGCATGTGTAGGCGTGGGTGTGGTCTCCTTGGCACCTATCTCCATATCATATGGGAATGCCCTGAGGTGGTGCGATTTTGGAAACGTATACATGAGGTGATGGATGAAGTAACGGGTGTTGTAATGATGCCGGAAGCCCGGCAATGTTTATTGAATGTGTGGGGTCCGAATGATTATGACGTGTCGCAGCTTCGGTGGGTGACTCTTGCCAATATGGTTGCGAAGAGGGATATTGCACAGTTGTGGGGTCCCCGAGGCCGCCTACAGTGACTGCTTGGAAAGGGAGTCTGGACTGGTGCATGTTCAGAGAGAAGACAGTGTATACGGCAAGAGGCAGACCCAAAAAATGGGGGAAGATTTGGGACCAGTGGAACTCATACCGTGGAGATATCTGTACGCCCCCACTCACTGCGATTCCTAGTCCTTCCCAGTTGCCCTGATCACATTCCTTCTAGCTGTGGTGTACTGTGCTGTTCATATGCAATTCTGCCTTTGGCACCCTCCCCTCATCTGTATTCGAAAAATCTTTCTCCTGTTGTCATGTATCTCCCGTCCCCCTTGAGCGCAGACCTAATGGCTGTATTATTGCTGTATTGCCTTGATTGTATGTGTGATGTGTTGTTTCCTTTTGTTTTATATAATAAAAAGTTAAACAAATTTTTTTTAAAAAGGATTACGCTCTGTGGGCTTGCAAAACAATCTTGTGTGGAGAGCACCATTGGAATGATAAATGGTTAGGTCTAGAAACGAGATGGAAGCTTTATCTACTGTGCTGGTGAATTTAAGGCCTGAGCAGTTGTTATTAAGCCAGTGAATACATTGTTGTAGACTGTCAGAACTCTGGTGCCAAATGAGAGAAATATAGTCAATGTAGCGTCTCCAAATAGAGACGGCTGAACAAAAGGGATTCATGGGAGAGAGTATATTAATAGGGCATGCTAAATGTGGTTCCTGTAATGTTTGTGATTACACTATAGAAGGCAAATCCTTTAACCAGAACTGACCCAAGAGTTCTCCTCTGTAAAGGGCAGTGCCAAGCCCGCTAGTACGGTAAATATCTAACATTGGGTTACTAGTGCTGTAGTGGGTTCTGTTCATTTTCTTTGTAGTGGCCATCACCACATGTTGTAGGTGCATTTGGCTCTTTGTATTCCTGGCCCTCCAGGATAGATTACTTGCCATCCTTATTTCTAGGTAATCACATTCCTTAACCTTTTCTAAGATCCCTGATCCAACCCTCATTTTCTCTTTGAATGACTTATGAGAATGGAAAGCCATATGTTTCGTTTTTGACCCGTTTAGGTGCAAACCATAAGATCTACATGCCTCTGAAAACCTATCCAAGATATTTTATAAACCCATAGGGGTTTTCAAGAAGCAAACAAGAGAGCTGGTATTTGCTGGTCTGCCAGTTTCACTGAATTGCTGTTACACTTGTATACAATTTTAATAATATGAAACAGTGTAGGAGCTAAAACGCATCCCTGTTGGACGGGTTGCATTAATTAGTTGAGACAATTTGCCAACACTGCCCCACCTTACTTGTGCAATATTCCCCACGTGGAGACAGATTGCCAAGTGCAGCAGACCTAACGGCGTCCCTATTTCCTTCAGAGCTCTCCACAATTCCCCCCTTGGTAGTAAATTGAATGCCGATTTAGGATCCACAAACACCACACATAGATTTCCTTTACCAGTTAAAACCCGTTTCCATAAAATCAATAAAACCCAAAACACCTGATCTATGGTGCTCGGGTAAACTCTAAAACCTGCCTACAGGTGGGATAACATCTGCTCTTCCTCAATCCATGCTTGTATTTTAGTTAGTAGCTGCTTAATAAAGATGTATCGTGATGCACCTATTAGACTAATGGGTCTGTAATTAATTGTGTCCCCTTTGTCTCCTTTCTTTTTTTTCACAACACATTTTATTGCATTTTTATAATCATACAGCCCACTGAGCTACACATGCATTGACATCATTTCATGAGTAATATTGCTCTATATTTATATTAAACTGTAACAATGTAACCCCTGCACTTTTCCTTATCTAAGTCTAATAGGAATGTTTTCAGTTAATATCTAGGTTTCACAAAAAATATTCCATGAGATATGTTGTGTTAATATGTCATATGCCTGGATTTCAGTATCTATGGGGTTTGCCATCGACATCTGTTGTTCTAGGACAATGCCACATGAGCCAGCCCATTGCTGCCATCATTTCGTATGTTTCTGTTGGCACCAGCAAACCTGAAAAACAGGTATTTCTAGTCCCATGCAAAAATCCATCCCTTTCTTCCATGTCTGTCAAATTATGTCCCTTCTGCAGGGGGGTTGTCAGACTTCCACAGCCTAGCTATGTCTCGTTTGGCAAGAGTTAGGCCCAGCAATAGGAGATATTGCTAATATCTATTACCCTCGATCTTTTTGGCAATATGAAGGAGTATTAATCTAGGGGATTTAGTGAGCTCCCATGCCAGCACTTCTGCCAGGCATTTGATCACCCGTCCAGAATATATTCAAGGCTGTACATGTCCACATGGTCTGTATAAAGGTACCCTTGTCATTCCGACATCTTAAGCATATGGGGGATTCTTCATTCCCTCTCTCCATAACCTATATTGTGTGTAATAGGCCCTATGTATGTTTTTAAAGTGTATCATGCGTAAACGCAATGAGATGGCTGCCCCCTGAAAGTGCCTCAGTCCAATCATCAGTGTCATTTTGAGATCTTTTGATCACCTAAATCACCCATTAAAAGTTTGCCGTCTAGTGGGTTAAAATCTGGGAGTGACTCCATCATAGCGATGTAGGGAGTGATCGAATGACAAAACTGTAGGTATCGATAAAACTGGGAGTGGGGCATTGAAATTACTTAAGTGGAAGGCTGAGCATTACATAGTTCAAGTTAAGTTCAAGTTATAAAATGTGTATAGCGCACTACTCACCCAGAGGGTCTCAAGGCGCTTGAGGGAGGGGGGTATGTTACTTATAGAATATCCAGGTTTTTAGTTGTTTTCTGAAGGAGAGGTGGTTCTGTGTAAGGCGTAGGTGGATGGGGAGAGAATTCCAGGTTTTGGCCGCTAAGTAGGAGAAGGATCTTCCACCCATGGTGGATCTTTGGATGCGTGGAATCACAGCGAGGGCTTGATTGGACGATCGTAGTTGGCGGGTGGGGGTGTAAAAGGTCAGGCGCGTGTTGAGGTATTCGGGTCCTAGGTCGTAAAGGGCTCTGTGTGCGTGAGTGAGGAGACGGAACGTTATACTCTTGTTGACGGGGAGCCAATGGAGGTCCCTCAGGTGGCCGGAGATGTGAGCTTGGCGGGGGATGTCTAGGATGAGTTGAGCGGAGGCGCTCTGAATGCGTTGGAGTTTTTTCTGTAGTTTGGCTGTGGTTCCGGCGTAAAGGGTGTTTCCGTAGTCCAGTCGGCTTGTGACTAGTGCATGGGTGACCGTCCTTCTTGTTTCGGTGGGGATCCAGCGGAAGATTTTTTTGAGCATACGTAGGGTGTTGAAGCATGATGATGAGACGGCGTTGACTTGTCTGGTCATCGAGAGGGAGGAGTCTAGGATGAAGCCCAGGTTACGTGCGTGGTCCATTGGTTTGGGTGCGTTTCCCAGGGCCGGTGGCCACCATGAGTCGTCCCAGGCGGAGGGGGATGATCCTAAGATGAGGACTTCCGTTTTGTCCGAGTTCAGTTTTAAACGGCTGTTCTTCATCCACTCGGCCACTTCTTTCATCCCATCGTGTAGGTTGGTTTTGGCGGAGTTTGGGTATTTGGTGAGGGAGAGGATCAGCTGGGTGTCGTCTGCGTAGGAGATGACGTTGAGTTTGTGTTGGCATGCGATGGATGCGAGGGGGCTCATGTATACGTTGAAGAGGGTGGGACTGAGTGATGATCCTTGTGGAACGCCGCAGATGACTTCAGTGGCTTCTGATTTGAAAGGGGGGAGGCGGACTCTCTGGGTTCTTCCGGCGAGGAACGAGATGATCCAGTCCAATGCTTTTCCTTGTATTCCGACTTTGCTGAGGCGTTGTATAAGGGTGCTATGACAGACTGTGTCAAAGGCTGCGGAGAGGTCAAGTAGGATGAGGGCAGCTGTTTCTCCGTTGTCCAGTAGAGTTTGAATGTCGTCTGTTGCTGCGATGAGGGCGGTCTCGGTGCTGTGTTTGGCTCTGAAGCCGAACTGTGAAGGGTCGAGGGAGCCGTTGGATTCGAGGAAGGCGGCGAGCTGGCTGTTGACGGTTTTCTCAATGACTTTGTCTGGGAATGGGAGGAGCGAGATGGGGCGGTAGTTCTTAAGTTCGGTGGGGTCTGCTGTAGGTTTCTTCAGGAGGGCACTGAGTTCGCCATGTTTCCAGCTTTCCGGGAAGGTGGCGGAGTTGAGGGAGCAGTTGATGACATCGCGGAGATGGGGTGCGATAATGGAGTCTGCTTTGTTGAAAATGTGGTGGGGACATGGGTCGGTTGGCGATCCTGAGTGGATGGAGTTCATCAAGCGGATGGTGTCTTCAGTGGTGATTGGGTTCCAGGCGCAAAGGTTGTTGGTGGGGGGTTTTTGTTCGGAGGTGGGTGGGGTGGGCTGGTCGCCGAAGCTGTTATGTATGTCAGCGATTTTGTTGTGGAAGAACGAGGCTAGAGAGTCGCAGAGGTCTTGAGAGGGAGTGATGTCGTTGGTGCCGGCGGCGGGGTTGTTAAACTCTCTGACGATGGTGAATAGTTCTTTGCTGTTGTGGGCGTTGTTGTCGAGTCGATCCTTGAATGCTGATTTCTTGGTGGATCTGATCAGTTGGTGGTGTTTGTGGGTGGCGTTCTTGAGGATGGTCATGTTGTCTGTGGTTGGGTTTTTTCACCATGTTTTCTCGAGGGTGCGACATATCTTCTTGGATTTCTTACGGTCATCATTGAACCAGGGGGCTTTTTTACTACCTTGTTTGATTTGATGGTTTTTCAAGGGAGCTAATTCGACAGCGCTGTGGGTGATCCATTGTGTGAGGTTGATGGCTGCTTGATTTGGGTCCAGTGATTTGGCAGGAGGGTTTTGGTGATGCGATGTGAAGAGCTGGTCGATGGTAATTTTGTTCCAGTTTCTGCGGGGAATTGTTTGTGGGTGGTTGTGGGTCGTGGTCTTTTTGTAGTTGAAGTGAACGCAGCTGTGGTCCGTCCAATGGAGTCCTGTGGCGTGGTTGAAGGAGATGTGTTTGATGGAGGTGAAGATTGGGTTGAGCGTGTGCCCGGCATAGTGGGTGGGTGTGTCAACAAGTTGTTTGAGTCCGAGATTGGCGAGGTTGTCCAGAAGGGTGGTGGTGTTGCTGTCGTTGTTCTTTTCCAGGTGGAAGTTGAGGTCTCCCAGTAGAATGTATTCCTCGGAGGGAAGGGAAGGGCGTGTGGGCTGATGAAGTCAGTGATGTCTTCGCTGAATTGTGTGCGGGGTCCTGGTGGCCTGTAGATGAGGGTGCCTCTGAGTGTGGTCTTGGGGGCGATGTGAATCTGGAAGTGAAGGTGTTCGGCAGCTGCGAGGGTGTCATCAGAACTGGTCGTGATTCGGATGGTGTTCTTATGGACGATGGCGATGCCTCCGCCTGTTTGGTTGATGCGGTCCTTTCGGATGATCTTGTAGCCGTCCGGGAGACGGCCGGGGTTGAGTGCTGAGAGGGTTGCGACATCGTGCGTAATTTTGCGGGGGCGAGGGGGTTTGGCGCTGGGTGCGGTCCAGGCGCGGACGGGCATAGACGGGCTTACCTTTGGCGCACCTTCGGCGCGCATGGGGCGCGTCCGCTGCGCGTGAACGATGTGCGAGGCTGTTCTGACATAAGTGGATAGTGGAGGGGGGCGGAGCGAGGGAGGAGCAGCTGGGAGGCGGGAGCGGGGTGGAGAGCCGGGCTGGGAGGCACAACAAACAAACAACAAAATGGGAGCACGCCAAAAGCGAAACAGGATTGGGGCACAACCTTATTAAACGCTATGAAATGGGCAGTGGCACCGGCACAATCAGGCACCAATAGTATAAGCAGGCAAAACGAGCAATACACAATGGAATAATAAGTAAAGAACAGTCTAGCAGTAGAGCGCTACGATATCAGTATAATCAGGCACAAATAGTTATAGTAAGCAGTGCGAGCAATGCGCAATAGCTCTAAATGGCAATGAGCAGTCTGGCAGTATAGCGCTACGATACCAAATTATTCAGCAGGGAGCAGCGTGGGGAGTGACCGCTTCTGAGGAACTCAGGACTACATCCCCAATGGTGGAGATCCCTATTTGGTCCCACCCACGGAAACCCTGCAGGCCCACTAGGTGAAGTAGCTATCTATTCCGCCACAGCGGTGTTCCACATGTGATGCATCCCCACCAAACCAGCCGTCTGAGAGATTGTCGCGACACAAGTATCACCACTCTAATGGCAGGCGGTAGGGCTTGGATCTCCAATCTACTGTATAAATATGAGATGTGTGTAGGGTCATCTAACAGCCATCGTTCTACAGCGTAAGACGGATCTTCACTGGATCCGTACCACCAGTCATTCACCACCTGTAGATGGGATGCCTCATGGTAAGCTCGGACGTCTACGGCCGCAATCCCTCCACAGTATGTGGATTGAAAGCATGTCCGCTGCGCCACATGGGATGTCCCCCTCCCCACAGGAATTGCCTGTATAGCATTAAGTTGGCAAAATCAAGATAACAGAACTGGGTGCCGATGTTTCTGTAAATGATAAAGCAGTCATGGGAGGGAGATCATCCTGAGTGTAGCAGATCTCCCATAGAGAGACAATGGTAGTCCCATCCAGGTCCATATGTCTACCCATACTTTTTCAGTCTTATTGCCTATTTTACAATCCCACGATATCTTTTTCTCATTAGACAGAAACACCCCTAAGTATTGCAGCCCGTCTGTGGCCAGGGTTAGGTCAGTCACCCATTTTCTATTCCCAAGTGTTCCTTGCATTGGCCAAATGACCGATTTAGGTCTGAAGTTTCTCCAAATATTTGCATTATTTTTTAAATTCTGGGTCCCGATATATGTGGATCTCTTAGAATAAATAAAACATTGTATGCTTACAATGCAATATGAAATGTCAGCGGTCCATTCAAAACCTCTAACTAGAGCATCTTTACAGAGACAGTTGACCAGTGGTTCAATTGCTAATACAAATAACAAGGGAGAAAAGGGACACCCCTGTAGAGTACCTTGTCTGACTGTAAAGGGAAAGGGGGCTGAGACACTACTTACTATCCATACTGCAGCTGTCAGGTCTGTGTATAATAACCGAATATAAGCCATAAAGCGTGGACCAAAGCTCTGATATTTTCGCAATGTAAAGAGATATATCCAGCTGACGGAGTCGAAGGCCTTTTCTATGTCTGCCAATAACATGGCGGCTGGCCTGCCCAGCCAGTCCACTGCTGCTATTGCGTTATGGGTTCTTCTTATGTTACAGCGAGTGGAACGATGGGGCATAAAGCCTTCCTGATCTGGATGGGCCAGTTCCGGCATATGTGAGATTAATCTATAGGCAAGAACCTTGGCAAGTAGTTTCACTTCTGTATTCAAAAGGAATATAGGGTGGTAGGAGGCATGCTGTTCGGGAGGTCGGCCTGGTTTAAGGAAGACCACTGTTTTCATATGTCGCCAATCTGAAGGCCGGTGGGCAATCTTAACTGCTTCCTAAATGACATTGAGAACGTGCGGTCCTAGTTGGGGCATAAAGGCTTTGAAAAATTCACAAGGGTATCCATTTGGGCCGTGCCCCTTTCCTGTTCCTAGTTCCAATATTGCTTTTGCTAATTCTTCTAGCATGATGGGTGTATCCAGGGCCCTCTGTGTATCGTCAGGTAGAGTCTTAGGTGGAATATTGTCAAAAAAGCTCTCGATCAGGGTGGGATCAATTACCTCCTTGGGCGTATATAGAGCCGCATAGAAGTCAGTGAAACCGTGCGCTATTTTAACCCGGTCTTTAAGCACCACTCCCTGTGCGTCGCGTATTGCTGCAAGATGGATTGAGTGTGGAGCCTTTCTACAAAGTCGGTATAGGTGTTTTCCCGATTACTCCCCCGATTGATAGATCCTGGTCTGAAATGCTAGCTAAGCACTTCGGGCCTCTTCCATCAATTCGCTTTCATACTTTTGTTGTGTAAGGCAGGGCTGTCTAAGTGTTGTATGAGCTCCATCTACCCGTCCCTGTCTTTCTAACATCCTTATACTGTCTTCTAAGGGTGAGTGCTTACTGTTGCGCTGTTTACATTCTGCAACACAGTAATTAGTGTTTTAAAACTAGGGGGCATATTATCAACAAAAGGCAAGACATTATCACCGCTTTTATCGGCAGAAAACTGCCGATAAAAGGGGGATTATGGGCTTGATAATATGCCCTTGAGAATTCCCATAGAAGCCCATGTTCACACCAGAACATGGGCTTCTATGGGAATTCTCAAGCCCATATTATCAAGCCCATTATCGCCGTTTTATCAGCAGTTTTCTGCCGATAAAAGCGCCGATAATGTATAGCCTTTTGTTGATAATATACCCCACGGTTCTATAGCTTTCCATAGTATTTCTGGGAAAGGAGCTGTCTCCATGTTAAGTGTGAGGTAGTCTGTTAGTGCCTTATGGATCTGGGTTCTGTAGCCCTGATGTTGTAGTTGCCATGTAGAGAGTCTCCACCGGAATGGGCCTCGGCATGAGCCTATCAAAGCAGTATTGTGATCGGAGAGTCATCTGACAATCCCGGGGCAGTATTGTAGCGTGTAATATTCTGTGACAATGATCTGAGATGAAAATGTAATCTATCCTCGAAAAAGAATTTTGGACTTCGGAGTAATATGTGTATCCTGATTCTCTGTCGGTGATGAGCCCTCTAGGTATCTATCCAGGCTGCCAAGTCAGTGACGGATTTAAGCCATGTTCCCTTTGGGTTCTTTATAATCCCTGTGGTGTGCCAGTGATTTTTGTACATTTTTATTATGTTGTTCCAATCTCCACCTATAACTGCCAGTACCTCGGGCACTACTCCCCAGATATCCACCAGGCGATCAATAAAACTTTTGAGTGAGTGGTGGGTGGGAAGGGGGGCATAAAGGCTACCAATCATTATTTAGTCGCCTGATATGTTTCCATGAACTATTATGTATGTTCCCTGTGTAGCTTTCCACGAACGAGTAAGTGTAAACAACAGTCTATGATGTATTAGGATTGCTACACCACTCGAACCCCCTCATGAAACCTGCGTGAAAGACATGTGTATATATAAACTGGGCCAGAAAGTGTGTTTTAGTACCCATAAGATGTGTCTCTTGTAGTATTAGTAGATCTGCTTTAATCCACCGTGCTTGGCCAAGTATTCCGCCTTGCTTTACCTTGTGTAGCATGCCCCTAACGTTCCAGCTGACGATATGTATCTGGCCTAAGGAGGAGTCTTCTAGCTGTGTCGGTTGTAGCATGTATTGATCGATAGTATCAGTGCATACCGCCCTGGAATAATAGAATCAGTGCATCAGGTTGGACAACATACACAATTCCCTTTGAACTTACCCCCCAACCCACCCCAATACCTCATAACGAGTGTCTCCTTTCTTGTACATTGGGATCATTTCTGCCCCCCACCATATGTCTGGGATCTCTACCCCCCCACCTTGATATTGCATTTCAAATTCTATTTAGGATATTGCCCAAGATGATTGGTTCTGAGCCATAAACCTCAGGCAATGAGGAGCAGCATTATTGTGCAATCCCAGGTTTACTCACCTCAATAAATCTAGGATTATGTAAAAAACAATGGATGCATGAGTGGGAACGCCCACACTCCGCACATGGAGCGACTCCCTGCCTCAAGGACGCGCAAAGCAGTGAAATGCACTTCTTTGCGGAACTTTGGATTTACTAACTCACACAGAGCCACACAAGATGGCTTTGTGTGGCTTAGTAAATACAATTTAAGGATTTGCATTGCCTTTAGATGAGTTGCATTAGTAAACATGCCCCCCAGTCCTTAGTATGGATTCATACAGAAACACACAGGTCTGTACTGTGATCAAAGAATTCCAATATGACCTCGAAGACATCGAAGCATCATACAACACCTTCCTCTACCCTTGTTGTAGTGGAACTAGCAATACTGGTCTCCAAATGATTCTTTGACATCTCATAGTCTTTTTGAGCAATTCATTGAGAATTCTTTGTATATGTACTACTCTGCCTCTGAATAATTGTATTACCAAGTAGCAGGCTCCTCTTGGAGTGCAACATTTGATCCAAGCCTAGTTTTATGTAGAATAACTAGAAGAGTTTGCATTCTAAGATATAAGAACCTCTAATGCTGTCATATACAACTCTTGAACTCTTACATCTCTATCTGGAGTGGCCTCCCCAAACAGTTAACTTTTCTTTTTGCGTCAACACATGAAATGACAGCCTTAACTTTTTTGGATCATGTTATATGAGCAGTGTATTGAGTTTGATTAGTACTGTACCCACCAAGGGGAACTCCATACTTACTTGTGACTCCTACCACCCAAGGCCACTAAGGGAAGCCCACCTAGTGGGGCTAATTCTTCAATTCTTCCTGGAATTGCAGTAGCACTCAACATTACAGTGAATATGCATATGTCATTGAACAAAAATCGAACAAAGGGTAAACCCAGAACGACCAGTAGGAAGGATTGTAAATACATCCTTAATAGTTATAAGGAAAGTTTACTCAAACCTGCCAAGAAGTTCTCTGGCTACATGCACTTACTAATCTAGACTGTCTTCTGTGGCTGGCACTTACAGAACCTTTTTATGGTACTGCCTAGTTCCCTTGTTGGGGAGTGGGGTGGGAGTTGTTGGGTGTTCACACTAACTTCCTATGGCTGGAAAGTGCTAAGCAGATCACACACACTGAGCAGGCCATTGGCTATGAGCAGTTGGAATCCATGCAAGCTGTTTGATACTAATACAAAGTTCACCAGGAATCTCATGCACTGAATGAGGTTGCTACCTGGCACGGCGTTTTTGCATTCCCGACTGTCGAAGCTGATGCAGCACTTCCGGGGTCCTGGGCAATCGGTGTCTGCGTTACATTCATGAAGATATGGCGGTGGAGCGTCAAAATCCCTAGACTGATAGGGACACTCCCCTTGCTTCACTGCAAGAAAGAAATTCACTGGTGTAAGTCCCACAAACCATCAGATAACTCTGAAGTGAACTATAAACAATTACTCAAAAGCACTGAAAATATTACTAATCTTCACATAAAGTGTGGCACTACAGGCGTAGAGACCAGGATACCCTTGCCAGAGATACAGCATTTTTCAAATAACATAACATAATATAATATAAGTGGCAAATGATAATAATTGATTCTTGAACAGAGTTGTAGAACTGAACGACTTGTATTCTTTGGATATGACCACAACTGGACAGCATTTTGATGGATAGTTTCTGTGAATGAATAGTGTGCTACTTAGCAGGCATGCAATTTGCACTCAATTTCATTTTTTTCACTTGATGATGGGAAACAACGCTGTTTTAATTATCTAATTCAATATGAACTTAATCTATTTTACGTCTAATTATGACCACATCCCTAAATGAAGTTACAATAAGATGATAATAAACCATAAATGTTACCTTATATGTTGCAATATGAAGTTACATTGAACCTAATTGCTTCCATATAATATAATAAATGTAAATTTTTTTTTTTTTACTCCAACACAAAAATGTTGCATTTTATTAAGCATAAGTTTGAGAGTCACCTTAAAAATTAGTTTTTGTGAAGCTGTGGTCAAAGTTATAGTGAGATATACAGAGGGGCGAAGGACATGATCGATGGCAACCTGGGAAGAGCGATCGCAACGCTGAAATCACAGACACAATTCTGGACTGCGTTGCCGTTATCGGTGGCGGGCAGAGTGGCCATCTCTAAGATGGTAGTACTACCCCGTCTTATTTATTACTTCACGAGCCTACCTTTCGTGATCCCCGCTCCCATGTTTAGGATGTTAAACACATTGCTTACGGAGCTGATGTGGGGGTCGGGACGGCGACGCATTGGCCTGGCTAAAATGCAGCTTCCTACGGCGGCAGGCGGTATGGGGGTCCCGGACTTCCAGGCGTATAGCTATGCCTGCCAATTGCAGTGGCTGGCCTATTGGTTGGCGGGACGCAACGTACACGAAATTGGCATGTCGGAGGCGGACTGGGAGAGAGGGGCCATCCACACACTGTTACTGCCAAGAGCGGAGATCCCTAAGTTGACGCCGCCCCTGCTTAGACTCGCGATCATCTACTGGAGGAGGGCGGTGAAATACACGACCCCCACCTCCTCTTACGCCCCCACGATACCACTGCTGGGGCTCCCGATGGGAACGGGCACACTGTCGAATCAGATACTCGCAGTGTGGCACGACGTGGGAGTGACGCAGGTGGGGGATCTGTTTGCGGATGGCCGAGTTATGTCCTTCGAGGACTTCCGCGACACACACCATACCCCGGGTGGATTGTTCCTTTTATACGACGGGCTGCGACGTTATATAGCAAAGACATGGACACCGAACGGTGAAGAGCCACCCACGAATCCGCTGCTCACAATGCAGTACCTCATGGGATCGGGCAGGCACCTGACGAAATGGATAACGAGTGGCATAAGGATGGGGAGGGCGATATCGCTACAACCTTTGCATGACAAATGGGAAGGTGACATAGGGAGAACAGTCAGGGACAAGGAGTAGGAAAGAATCCTTAAATTCCCAAAGAAAGTGTCGAGGAACCCGAAATTTAAATTCATTCAACTCATGGTCCTGCACAGGGCGTACCTCACACCCCATCGCCTACACGCAATGTTCCCTAACACAGCTGCAACATGCCCCCGATGCGGCGCAGACGATGCGCGGCTACTGCACATGATATGGAACTGCCCAAAACTGGGGTACTATTGGAAGACGGTCCAAGATGGAAGAGGTGTGGCGGCGCGGCCAGGGCGACTGATGCTGGAATCTGGGGACCACGGTTCAATCCCCGGCACCGGCAGCAGATTAGCCCAGCACCATGTGACTCTGGGCAATAGCTCGCTTAATATTCCCGACGGCCCCCAGCGCCTAGAGACCCTTACGGGTGATTGTGCGCTTTACAAATGTGGACTTTTTTTACTTTTTTTTATTTAAATTGGCTCCTTCCAAACCGTACACCTCCTTGGAGTATACCATACTGGGGCTGGGACCTGCTGAACGGAAAAAAAGTGTGGCTACAGGGTTTACTGACCTAGCCTTGCTACTTGCCAAGCGTACCATTACAATGAGATGGAAGACGGTTAGACCGCCGGACCCAGAGGTGTGGAAGGCAGAAGTAGTGCGTTGGGGGAAGGCAGAGGGTACGACACTGCAGCGCGAAGAGCGTACGGGCCTCAGGAAGACCCTAATATCTTTAGATTGGAATGCTATGTTGGAGGCTTTTGATACAGGTGGCGACACTGCATCTAATTTATCAACTACTATTAGTTAAGACGAAGGGTGATATACTTGGAGTATGCGGAACGTCCCCTGCAATTAGTGCCAATACATGCTCCGGTGAGCGAGAATAGTTCTAGGTGCAAAGTAAGAAGAACATATATGTACCATATTGTATGTAGTCCTACATAGGTCTGTGTCAGAACAATGATTATGTATTGGATATACTCAACTAGGTCGCGTACTATGAACGAGTAATGTGTCCATGGAAGTGCCGGGGGAGGGTGGGAACGGGAGGGGGGAGTTTGCGGAGAAATCGTTGGGAATACATCAAAATGAAAATGTTGACACATGACTCACTGTTGCTAACAAATGAGAACTACGGAATATGGATCTTATGTTTCCAATGCAATTATTGTAACTGTTCTTGATTAACTGCTAATAAAAAAGATTTTCAAAAAAAAGTTACAGTGATAGTTAAGTCAATAAATGCAAACTTGGTATAGGTGCTATCCATGAAATTGCATGAAAGTAAATGTCAGATGGATTAGGAAAATGAGATAAGTAAAAGTCAGACCTATTGACTCCTCAAGTAAACCAAAAATGACAAATTTACCCCTAGATGCATCAAGAATCCATTTTGCGATTCCTTATTATGGTGCCGCTCGCTGCCGATGATAGTTGGTCACTTGGGGCATTGTGTACTTTGACCGAGGAGCTGTGCTACTGGGACTCCATGAATATCGCCGTGGGACTACGGGACTGCGAGGCCCAGCATCCCCAGCTCAGACACAGCTGGTGCCTCTTCCCGTGATTGCCCCTCCTGCCTGCCTGTCTGCAGCTAAAAAACTTCATGCGGCCGCTGATAGTTGGTCACTTGGGGCATTGTGTACTTTGACCGAGGAGCTGTGCTACTGGGACTCCGTGAATATCGCTGTGGGACTACGGGACTGTAGGCCCAGCATCCCCAGCTCAGACACAGCTGGTGCCTCTTCCCGTAATTAGCCCCACCTATTTCCTGTATATAAACACCTACCTCCTACGCAACGGGGACGCGCGCGGGCGCGTGCCCGGCGAAGCCCGGGCCAAGGGCGGGCCCGTTTAAGCCCGTTCAAGATCGATCAAGGACGGGACGGGCCACCCCCCTTTCATCTCTACATTCGGGGATTATCCTGTAAATACTATAACTGTAATATTGCCATATCTGCACTAATATGGCATCGAAGGAAGGTAGGAGCAAGGCGGTTAATGCAAACCTAACCGGAACCATGGACAACTTTATTATCAGGGTCAACTCTGTTATAGATCAGGGGATTACGTCGATGGAGAGACGGGTCTCACAGGACTTAGCAATTGCCAGAAGGTCATCTATGGGGTATATTGCTAATGCACGGGCACCTGAACACCATGGTCAGATCAGTGGTATTGGTGCATCCGTGATCCCTGAATCCCCAAATTTCCACTTGGCAGTTTGTGACCCTGATCAATTTACAGGGGATCAGTCCACGGTGTCTGAATCATTACTGTTGACACCCCTTAAGCTACCCATCGTGGCTAGTCCAGTTAGGGAGCACAACACTAGGCAATTACGAGAAAGACGCCAAGGGGCATTCCTAAGTATAAGCAAGTACAGGCTAATGATAGTGGAGGAAAGAAAGGGAAGATATCCAAAAATAAGAGAGCAACAACAGTCGCAAAGGAGTAGGTTGCCGCGACTACTCCGGCAATTGTAGTCGTACCTAGAGAAGATTGAACTCCCATGAGAGTGGTACCCCAGGCTGAGGTTGGGGGTAAGAGCCCAGGGAGCCCAGTGAGTAGGGTGGTGATGGAGGATCCCTTATTGGTAAAAATGGGTGATTTATTTAGACTCCTCCTTCGCTCAGTAGAATTAAGATTAACCAAGATTGAACAGCAACTAAGTAAGATTGAGATTACATCATTGGGAATTGCTGATTCCCTGAAAAAGGCAACTACACCCAGGGTCACTGTTCCTTCCAATGATGCCCGGGTATGGGGCGTTGCTAGTGATCCGATAATCTCGTTAGCTCCGACTGTAGTTCCTCAGGCCCTAGCTGCTCCTCTAACTAAGGTACCAGCAATAGTAGCAGCTAAGAAATCAAGCCAGAGCAAATCAGTTCAGCCGAAAGAGGGAGATGGGGACCCTATAGTTCAGGCTCCGGGGGGGGGGGGGTAATTAATATCGATCTGCCCCGGAAGTAAGCCCGTACCTGGTAGTCTTAGCAGGGGTCCAGGCACTGAGAACGCCTGACCAAGAATCTTTTACGGCCTTAAGGAACAAAGTTGCTGATTGGCTAAACAAATATAGACCACTACCAACGCACATTTCGAGTAAAATACTCATGGTACGAAGGGTCTACTGGGTGGGACACTTGGCCAAGGATATCAGGGGGGGCTGTGTCCTTGTTAATTTCAAAGATCCTAGGACAGTGGAGTATATCTGTAACTGGAAACACCACTGTCCAGGAGCTTCCATACTATCTCTCCCACTTTCCTATTTTTATCCCCCCAATTACCTTCCAACTTTAACTGACGGGTGGACTCTAGTACAGCGGAATGGGAGGGGATTGATTAACGGGGGTTGTCTTGAGTCTTTACCAGTCCCGAGCCAAACTCCTATTCAAAATCGGTTCAGCGGTCTCGAGGCCGTTGACTGACTTCAGGCTCATGAAGGGGTATCTATAAACACCATCGCCCCACCTAGTAGCAGTAATATTAGTCCCCCTAGACTAGCCCAGTGTCCAGGTCCCGAATTCCCAATTTCTGTTCCAGTAACCCAGGGGGGGTAAAAAAGAGAATGGACGGGGCCCCGACTCATTCCAAGGTGGCCCGACCTCCTGTAGTGATTCCATTAGGAATTTTAAAATTGTTTCATGGAATATAGCGGGCTTACGTAACAAGTTATCTCTTCCGGACTGGAATACTTTTATTGATGGCTATGATTTGTGTGCATTCCAGGAAACATGGAGTCTTGAGTCATTGTATAAGCCCGGTTACTCTCCTCTGGACGCCCATCTGGAGGGCTTATAGTCTGGGTTAAGGCCGCACTTAATTGCAAAATTACCCACCACCCTTGTCCAACACCAGACTTGATGAGATTAACAATCAAGGACTCAAAGGGCAACACTACCATAGAACTTTTTAACATCTATGCCAGAGGTACGCAAGGGGGGGTAAAATCCCCAACTATTTCCATTTTGTATGAAGTGCTTTTCTCCTGCCCTTCCGACTCTTTTATTTTGATCGCCGGCGACCTAAACTGCACATTTGAACCTCTGGTCACTGATGATATTCTGGGAACGAATGAAGAGGATGCTAAATGGGGCATACCATCATTGTCGATTTTGCCTGTGAAGAAATGGTTGCCGGTGGTCATTCAATTGAATGCCCTAACACTGGAACTTGGATTAAGAGCAGTTAATGGGCGTACGCCCTCTGATCTCTTGGGAGCAAATACATGTAATAGGGTCTCATGCCCGAGCAGAATTGATTACATATTGGTCGACAAGAGGTTATGGAACTATGTGACTGACATGTCTGTTATACCATCTATTGATAGTGACCACAATCCTCTATCCCTTTCCAGGTTGGAACTGTGCCAAAACAACGGAGCATTATCCTAGCATTAGTTCTAGGATGTTAACAAAGGCAATTATACCATCTAACTGTAAAAGGTTTCTCAAATGGCAAAAGTTCATTTTGAATGAACAGAAAACCAGAGCTTTAGGGGAGATCTTAAGAAATCAGACTGCTAAGCTTTCTGTAGCCTGTACGAACGAGGTGGGGCCCCCAGCGGTGGAGACAATCTATGTTGAAACAATTGACCTGATGGGTTCTCTCTTTCTCGAGGCCCCGTCCCTTAAAAAGCGCTCCACGAGCAGTAAGCCAACAGAGAAGTGGTTTAACAAGGACTGTAGGAGGAAAAAGACCACATTGATACTTGCCATCAAAACCCACAATATCGTTGAGGTACGTTTGGCGAGACTACAGTATAGACGAGCCATTATAGAGGCGAAAAGGGCATGGGAGGAATCACATTGGACTAGCCTAAAGACAGCGAGCCAGTCTAAGAATGGCAAGCTTTTTTGGACCTTGGTAAGAAGATCCAGTGGTAGTGACCCTGACCAAATCCCTAATCATATCACTGATGGGGAGTGGTTTGATAATTTTAGGAGACTCTATGCAGGAGATGAGACCAGGGAGAGATGCGGGCCCTCAAGTTGCCTCATGGTATCTACTTCGATCCCCTTGGGCTCTTTTGACCCCATAGGGAAAAATGAGGTGGTGGCAGCTATAAATAAAATTGTAATAGCTAAAGCCCCGGGACAAGATGGTATACCGGGTGATTTATTTCGAGCTTATGCCGAGCAATGAGCCACATATTTTGTTTTCCTGATTAATGCTCTGCTCGAAGGATGTCCAGTCCCAAACTCCTGGAAAGGGGCAGAAGTAATCCCTATCTATAAGAAGGGGTCCAGGGGGGACCCTGCCAACTATCGTCCAATAAGCCTTATTGATGCCAGTCAGAAGGTGGTTGGCAGGGTCCTCCTGGAGAGGATCATCTCTTGGGCTGAGGAGAACAACATCATCTCGCAATTTCAGGCAGGGTTTAGGGCATGCACAAGTACAATAGATCAGGCCTTCAGGCTGGTACTTCTACACTGGAAGGTGGTAACCATTGGCAAGGGCGGTCTTTATCTTGCATTTATTGATTTGAAGACCGCCGTTGACCTGGTTCCCCGAGACCGCCTATGGTTGGTTTTGCAGGAGATGGGGCTCCACCAGCCCATCTTGAACCTTCTGGTCGCATGCATGATGGTAACTATGCCCGTATTAGATGGGGCACTCAGGAACAAAAAACAGATAAAATTCCCGTGAAAAGAGGCGTCCGCCAGGGATGCGTATTGGCTCCATCCCTATTCACGTTATTTGTGAACGGGGTTGTTTCCTTTCTATCGGAAATTAATGCCGATGCTCCTGTTTTAGCTGGTGACAAAATCCCCGCTTTACTTTTTGCGGATGATACACTGCTGGTATCGAAAACCCCAGTAGGGTTACTGAAGTTACTAGATCGGTTTTGCCTCTTTTGTAAACTAAGGGGCCTAGTAATTAACACCTCTAAAACGAAGCGCCTCTATTTTAATCCTAGTAGGTCGGATAAATCCACCCTTGTACTTGATGGGGCACCCCTAGAGCGCGTCAAAGTCTTTGACTATCTGGGGATTAGAATCTCAGATAAATTGAAATGGCAGCCACATATTGAAAAAATGGCTTTAAGTCATAAGCGGGTTGTGGGGGTGATAGGGAGGGAACACCGAGACTCAACCTCTAGGGCTATTGCCCCTGCCTTGGAGATCTACTCTGCAAAGGCCGTGGGCTGTGCCCTATATGGAGCCGAACTTTGGGGCTTCGGTAGCGTAGACGTGCTTGTCACAGCAGAAAATAAGTTCTTCAGAGAGCTTGCCTCGCTTCCCAGGGGAACCCCCACTAAGCGACTTCTGAGTGACTTGGGTCATCGCTCAATTAAGGATTTAATTACCTTGCGCCCCCTCCTTTATTGGGCTCGGCTATGGCGCACCCCCGAGTTAACCAGATATGCCGACGGCCTAAGAGAAGTAATGAACCTCCAGGGATCCCATAAGATTTGATGGCTAGTAAATGTAAAAAGACTCTTCATGGCCACTGGTCTTGATACTGCATGGGAGACAGGGGTCTCGTTGTCCAAAGCAGAAATCAAGAGAGCATTCTCGGCATGGATCGATACCCAGGAGCATAGAGATCCCAATCTAGGCAGACTGACTGACGAGTTCCGCCAGCACAAGCTGGTGCCTCGTCTCGAGCCCTACCTAGATTTTATTCAGAAACCCAGAGACAGGGCCCTCTTTATTCAGTTTTGAATGGGAACTCTTCCTGTTCATGAACGTACAAGTAAATGCAAGCCTCCCCACCAAACGCCCACTGATTGCCCACACTGTCCAGGTGTAGTTGAAAATATTCCACACCTTTTCTTTGTATGTCCGGCCTACACTAAACCCAGACTGAAGTAGTTAAAACCCGTCTGCCGACAGCTTGAGATCAGGAATCATTCTACTGCTCTCAGAATCCTCCAAGCAGATGCAAACACAACCTTAGCTTGCGGGGTGGCAAAATATTTAAGCTGGGCTTGGTTGATAAGATCGAAAGCTCCAAGATGAAACTGTATGGTTATTAATTTTTAAGCCTTTATCAAAGCTGCTATAGTTTAATCCATGTTTACTATTTCATTGTAATAATGTTTGTTAATGTAATTAATTTTTTAACCATATTTATTATGAAATGTGTTTTTAATTGTAAAAATTGCTTTTAAGATATTATATATCGAAATAAAGCTTTGTTGCTTTGACTTGATTCCATATTAGCGAAAAATAAGGATTCGTTAATAAGGAATAGCAAAATGCTATGCATGAAGAAGTCGCTTAAAAAATAGCGATTTCTTAAAATTCCTTAATTGCGAGTCGCAATTAAGGAATACCTCCCCATTCATTCCTATGGGCCTAGAGGCCCATAGGTATGAATGAGAAGACAATCTCAATTCGTGATTCTCAATTAGAGAATCACAAATTGAGAATGCAATTTCAAGGGTGCCAGGGTGTCAAAAGGACACTCTGTTGCACCCCTGAAATCTGCATATGGGTACATCTTGCACACACACATGCCCTAAGGGCATGTTTGTGTGTAAAATGGAACTTTGAAAAATGCACTTTAGTGCATTTTTCAAAGTTTTTACAAATTACCATGAAGTTCAACTTCATGGTAATTTGCACCCCCTATTAGCGAAATCGCGAATTCTTTTTAATTTAATGCATTGCATTTAAGGAATCTCAATTTGCGATTTCTTAAATTGCTATTTTTGCATTTGGGATGATGCATCCCAAATGCAAAACTACTGGTCGCAAAGGAGCAGATTCTAAGAATATGCCCCTTTGCGATTGGTTTTTAGCTTGATGCATCTGGGCCTTAGTTTTCCTTTAAAGCCATTTTAGTTCAGGAGTGTTTTACCAGTGATTACAGTTTTAAACCAAAGCCAAAAAGCGTAACTTTATACAAGCAAGACAGGGCCCTCTTTGCTGTGTGATTTCCTCCCAAGAGTGCCCTCTAGCGCCTCAGTTTCAGTCTTATTGACGTGAAGATGTTACTGCCCTTTGCTGAATAAAAAGTACTATCATAGAAGATGTTGCAGTAGAGGAAGTGTTGAGGTTTCCAGGTTTGGGTGGGCAAACAGTCATAGTGACTTGAATGGAAAAAGACGATTGTTAGACCGAACAGCCTCGGGCTGTATAATATTGGGATTACCTTATTACATCTTTTAAGGTAATTCCTAATTGTGAAGAGTTAGACTTTTCAATGTGGGTGTCACTGGACTCACAAATTAAAATCACAATATATGGTGAAGTTGGATTTTAAATGCCAGTTTAGTAAATGCCACTTTTAGAAAGTTGCTAAGCAAGTGTAGAGAGGGAGGCGCACTCCTTCCCTTTCAAAAATAATATTAATTTGCTTTGAATGCCAAGTGCTGTGTGCAGAACAGCGCTGTGACTGTCCAAACACAGCATATCAATGATACTGCCAAAAGGGCAAGGGGTTGGAGAACAGATTTTGTGGGATTTAGCATTATATTTAACTTTGAGCATTGAACTTCGAGCACTTGCATTCGCATGGGGGGATTCGGAAGGGGGTTATGTGAGAATTTGGGAAGAACAATTGTGGTTGACATTACAATTTGCATCATGTTTTTGATGTATTTCATGTATTTTTGTTAATATGAATACTTATGAGGTGGGTCAAGGAGACAGATCACGGCCACACGTCAATATGGTCCGTGCTGATATTACGAGCTACAGGCATTAGGCGCGTTGTTTATGCCCCTTTTTCTGATTTATTGCAGTACCCCTGACGAAGAACTAAAAGTTCGAAAATGCATTGGGTTATCATTTTGTTGGCTTGAAGGATGGTTGACAGCACGTCTCTATGTTTAAGCTTGGATTGGCAGCATATGGCATCTGAAAATGCGGAATAAAGCATTCTATTTCAACCCACGTGTCTCTGGAGTGATCAAATAAATATGGAGTACATGGATTATTTGATAGTTAATAACTTGGGGATTACTATGGATTACTTCATTTAAGATTGAAAGAAATGTGGTTTACTTTAAGAGGAAAAGTTCCTCACTTTAGCAGTGCAGCAGCTGGGGCGCCATGCGTCGCCATGTTGGCAGTATCACTTTTAGATAGTTGGCATTTACTTGCTTTAGCCATTTGGTGCATGCTGCCTGTCTCTGTTCAGTCTGGGTGGGATGACAGCTGGGATTTATGTATTCCCTCGTAACAGAAACACACAAAGGACACTTTAGTGGGGCTGCTGGATCTTCCAGGGGGATTGAGAGGGAGGAACTGGGCATAGCCTTACACTTACACCTGAATGAGCTGTTCCCTGCAGACACACGAATGGCTGCATATCCCATGTAGTGAGGCTGGAGCCAGAGCAGGAAGGGTAGACCTCTGTCCACTTCAAACCTTCTTTGAAGTCTCCCCCACATCAAAGGCACAACTGGGTATAAGTACTGGGCCCATGATACCACAACTTCAGCACACTTCTGGACCTGTGACCGCTCTGCCAGGAAGAAGAGGATCAGCGCAGCTGTTTAAGGGTTGCCACTCTGCTGGGAATTCTGTTTGCTGAACGCTTGCCTTGCTTTGTTGCCCTGCTGCCTGTTGCTTTTTCTTTGCCTGGGTGAGAAGGATTGGACCTGCATCACTTCAACCCAGAGTGACTCCATGGGCTTGCTGGCTTTCCTCTTGTTACCTAAGTCTCAGGGGCACAAAAGACTTAGAACCCTCCAGTAAGAACCCTTGTGCTCATCAGCTTGTGAGTCTGTCCTATCAAGTGGTGCCAACCGAATCATGGGCCCTTGGAAGTGGACCTAGGGCTTTCTTCAGTTCAACCGAAGCACCTTCTGCTGCATGAGCAGAATCAAGGCATCACTGTTGTTGTGGGAACCGGATCGTCACATCCTACTTGGAAACACCGCATCACACTCGGTACCACCTCTTCAGAAGAGACACATTGCCACCACTGTGTGGAGAAGATCGATGCATCGTCTGTACAGCGTGGAGAAACCCGGCTCATCGCAATCGGAACCGCCGCACTTCGGAACTGCTGCTTCACTCACGGAACCATCCCCTCAGCACTGTTGGGTAGAGAAATTCAACTGTGTGGGGATAACTGACGTATCACTTACCTGTACTGCGCATCTCATGCTTGTGACGAAGATTAAGGTTCTTTTGCTCAGCCAGCCCTGCATGGGTCCTGTATCTGCCCCACGCTCCATCGCGGTCGGTCTGAACTCTTAACTTTGTCACAGTCCAGCGTGACCAATTAACTCTTTAGGTGCCATTTGTATTTAAGCTCTATTTTTGCTTTTATTCTTTAAAAAATCATATCTCGACTACTACACATTGGCTGTTTTTCAGTTTGGGCATGTTTTATTTATTAAATTAAGTTTTATTTGTCTAAACTGGTGTGGATGCTTTTTGTGATGTGTTTTCAGGGTTTTACAGTTTTATTGTTGCAAAAATACTTTACATATTGCCTCTTAGGTTAAGCCTGACGGCTCTGTACCAAGCTACCAAAGGGTGAGTACAGGATAATTTAGGTTGTGTAGTGACTTACCCTGACTAGGTTTGTGGTTCCCGCTTGGACAGGGTGAATACCTCTGCCAACCAGAAACCCAATTTCTAACAACAATGTTTAAGAAAAATGATAAACAATATGCTTCATAGTAAGAAGCCAAAGGTAGAGATGTTCACTCTGTCTTGCATGAGGTTTGTTGTCACTGACTACACGACTTCTGCAGGTAAAGTGATGAGACATTGGATCCTACCTACTTGTGTAGGATGTGGCACAGTCACTGAATGTCCATTGTATACAAATCCAAGTTCCATAAAATGCGGTGGTTGCATCAGTGGGAGACCCTCAGGCTCCTAACAGTTCTGTCAAAGTAGGATGCCACAATATGATTTTCTTCACTAAATTGGAGCCTGCAGAATAGATGGTGATATAGGTTAATCTATTTGTGTTCTGCTACAGCTGACATTTTAGGAGGGTATCTCAATTGTTATTGCATGCTCTCTTGCAGGCTTTTCTTGTTATCTTTTTGGTGTATAGGTGCGATGTGAGTTTGTTCATAAGTGCATCAGCTTGATCATCAAAGTATTGGTGTCTGTACAGTTCTTGGTAGATATTGACCAAATGGGAGATTTTCCTAGAATGATCTTGGATGAAAACTATTGAATCGGAGAAGGCTTTTTTTATCAACGGGTTTCAAAAACACTTTTGTTGTGAAGTCACTATCCTTGATTGCTATGTCAAGGTCTAAGAAGGTAACTCTAGTCTTATTTATAGTGTAGGTGAATCTTAGGTAAGGACCACATCTAATAATGTATTGGACATGTTCCAGAGCAGTGTAGTTGTCATAGCACCACATGATCAAAATCTCATATATGTGCCTCAGTATATTCGGGTTCTTGTAAGAGTTTGTGTCAGTGCATATGAAGATGCATTCAGACTGATGGACATAGAAACAGGCCTACTAAACAACAAATTGTATTGGGGTAAACACATCCTACCCTGAGGATGGATTCCACAACCTCAAGTGCATGCTCCTAGGGGAATACTTGTGTAAAAGGCCTTTATGTTCATTGTGATATGCAGTTCACTGTTCTCATAAATTGTAATACCTTCGAGGAGGCATAAGACTTGTGTTTCCTTCAAATAAAAAGGCATTTTTATGTCTAGTGGCCTAAGAAAGTAATCACAGAATTGCAACACATTTGAGTGTGCTTCTTTTACAATGAGGAAATCAGCCTCTTGTCCCATGATCGATCTTGCTTCTAGTGCTTTCTCAACCATATTTCAAAAGGAAATTCTAACTCTGGGGTTGATATCATCCCTGAGAATCTCATAGCAAGTGGCATCAAATATGAGGTATTTGCATTCCTGATCATGCATAGCATAGGGTATTACTACAATCGCTCCTGCCTTAAGTGTTGGTTTTATTACAAGGGTCTGATTGTTCTCGGGAGCCCTGATGGCCATTTCATCCAGGTGTGACGAATTATGAAAAAAACTCTTGTTTTTAGTTTGAATTTGCTCAACGGCTTGAATGACAGCCGGGTCCCAACTCAATACTTCCACTGGTATAGTCCATGTAGGAGGTTGGAAATTCGGCCTGTGCTTTCTACCTGTATTGTGTTTGGCTCCTGCTGTGTGAGTGTTATATAGGAAAAAAACTTCCAGTCTTACTTAATGAAAAAACTTTACAAAAAACCTGCATATATTCAACAAAGTTTTAACTGATTTGAGGCAAAGGTGATGGTGTGACCAGATATTATACGGGATAAACTACCACCGGTGGTAGCCACTCTGTAGTTATTATTAGAGTGACCAGAGATCGGGAATTCTTGTGATTTTTGTCACTTAATAACTTTGCACCAATTTGATGAATGTTCGTAAAACTGTGCAGACCTGATTTTTGATTTTTGGAGTCTTGAAAGTCTTGCAGGGTTTTGTGAATGGGGTGGAAAGAAAAAAGTGGGTTCCACAACAGGCTTTAAGTCCAATACATTTTTCCATAGACTATTGTTTTTTGCATAGCATGAAAACCGTCTTCTTGATGAAAGTGGAAGGTAGTACTGCACAACTTCCTATTTATAAAAAAAAATGAAGAACGTATACATATTTTGCAAAGCAGATAACCAATTTGGTAAAGTGTTATTAGGGAGGGTAAATGTAACAAACAAAATACTTACCTATAGCCAAAGGCGTAAGGCAGAACAAGGAAACGTTTACCTAAAACTAAACACCTGGCTTCAACTTTGTAAAGGCAGTAATTAGGCAATCACCTAATTATTTGACATCACTATGTACTGTGGAAGTACAGCAAAATACACCAATATTACACAAACGTACCGCGCAAACTGACCTCACAACCTTCAAATAAATTATACGTTTATATACAGATACACTACTTACCTGCACTACCCAAAATAGACATCTGTGCACCATATTATCTAATCCAGCCATTTTTTAACCAAATCTGTTTGATGGATTTTCGCAATATACACATTCAAATAAATTAAGCAAAATGCATTGAGTTCAACCACCTTTTGGGACCCCCACAACAGTTACATATTAAAGTATATATTTTGGCGAAAAAACATTTCCATCTTTGCACTTTGACAACATCTAGTTCCACCAATTGCAATGCCACGATGCAATCAACCAGTGAGAACTGACATTAAACCGTGTTCTTTTTAGGTTCCATGGAGAAACAAGTAGGTTTCGGTTGCACCTACGCTAGATCTAGAATTAGTTGGCGGAAGTGCCATTAAAGGGGCCATTCCATAATTTATGTTACATGAAACTTCTAACACCAAGTAAACATTAAGAAAGAAAGGAACATTCTGAAAGGTCTATTGTGGGTAGTTAATAGCAAGGCAGGATTAGGTAAGAGAGCTGTTTTTCTCTACACTGGATGGGGCTGCGTTAGGGTCTCACATAAGAATGCGGTAAGTTTGGAAGTTCCTCCCACCTACCTCCAGGATGGGTTGGGGGGCCCCCCTTGCAGAAGGCTGGAAGAGCCAGCAGAACCAAGCAGCCAATGGATGTCCACATGGTGCGGTCAGGACAGTCTGAATCACCAGCACTCCTCTGCCTCAGCTTTAATCGAGATGGTGTGGGTGGTAGACTAACATTAACAAACATGCCTTGAACCTCTGCCAGGCCTATTTCGTAATATTCTGTTTCACGACAGGAATCATTCTGAACCGCGGGGTCATGGCTGCTGGGGTGAAATATTCTGGGAAAGTTTCCTTCATTCTGTGTATTGTTTTTGCTCCTTGGCCTCTGTACACGACTGTCTCTCTGTTGCTCTCTGCTTGTTTGCTTGAGTGCGTTGTAGTAACAAATGTAGGTGTGGGGTTAGCCAGGGTCTTTTGATTTTAGTCAAATTAGATATACAACATACTTTTTCTGCAACCGCACATCATCCATTGTTTTCTTGTGTTGTTCAACATTTCTTCCACTCTCTCCAGTATACAGAGTAGGGGGCATTCACTGTGAGGTACAGCTTTCTTCTCTTTCACAAGGAGCACTTTCAAACACTAAGTAGTTCCTTTCACTGCCAGGCATGGCTGTGACAGAGTGCATTTTTTTTGCTTACATTTATTTGGTGGTCTGCCAATCTGGGACCACCGCCTCCCCCGGTGTCGAAAGTTAGAAATCTAGGGGTCATGTTCGAAGACAAGCTTGCTTTTACATCACATGCCAATGCAGTTGTCTCTTCATCTTTTTACACGCTTAGGAAGATAAAAAAACTCCTACCCTTTCTTCCACCCAGTGCCGGAAAAACCCTTGTTAGCACAATGGTAATGTAAAAAATTGACTACTGTAATGGCCTCTTCATTAACGCTCAGAAAAAGGTCACTAGCAGACTGCAGATGGCGCTGAATTTGGCCACCAGAATGAGAACAGGTGCCCTCAAGTATCAAACAATTTCAATGGTAGTTCTAAAACTGCATTGGCTACCTATTATAAGCCGAATCAAATTCAGAGCTCTCTGCATTGCCTTCAAGGCCATCTACAAAACTGGACCTGATTTCCTGAAGAAGGTTTTGTGTGTCTATACTCCCAATAGACCATTGCGCTCATCAACGTCCAACCTGTTGGAGGTCTCTCGCACTAAAAAAGTTCCCTGGGGTGACAGAAGATTTACTGTCGCCACTGCCAAAAATATAGAACACCCTCCCTCAGCATATTAAATCCTGCCCAACCCTACTTGCCTTCAGGAAACTGGTAAATGTAAATGTATGTAAATGTATAGGCATTTATATAGCGCACTACTTACCCGTAGGGTCCCAAGGCGCTTCGACCGCTGCGAAACCCTTCCTGGCTTCCCTGAGAGATGGTCCCTTAATGGGTATCTCCAGGGTGAGACCAGGCATCCCCAGCGGTCTGGTGGGGCCGTTAGTGAAGATGAGGCAAGCTAATGCCCAGAGTTGCCGAGTGTGAACGCTGATCAGAGTGGGCACCGAGGCGAGAGAATTATCGAGTCCGCTGACCCTGGTCCAGAAACCTGCCGCGCCGGGAATCGAACCCTGGTCCCGGGCCGTCCTCTGCTCTCGGGTCTGCCGCCTCTAACCAGTGAGCCACACTACTTCACTGGTAAAAACATGGCTGTTTAATCAATAGGTACCCCACCTCTGGCTCGATCTTCCACACAGTCCGCAGCGCCGAGACACCCAAGGGTATTTGTGCGCTATACAAATTGCTTGAATAAATAAATAAATAAAATAAATAAATCTATTTTTACTTTCCGAATTTTTTTTAAATATTTTCACGAAGGCCTGGTAGCCATGATAAACCAAAACAAACATTGACAATGCCGCCACCAGGCTGGCAGCCCGGCCAGACCTGCCAATGCTTGTGTGTGAATGGAAGAGCCTATGTTGCTCATATCCAACTATCAGGTACTACTGAATGACTGCACAGGAGACACCTTTTACAGTGTTCCTGATATAAGCAATGCAGATCCACTAACAGAAGCTTTGGATCATCAGGAGTTAGGTGTCCTTGGACTGGGCAGAGTTCACTCTGGGTTTACCACTGTCCTCACACTCAGGTGAATGGCTGAACAACCCAACCATTCACACAGGCAAATACTAAAGCTCTTGCCCAGAGGTTATGGTTAGCAGTGAGACCATACCATGTGCTCACTGTCATTCTTTTCAACCAAACAACATGTTCCAATGTCATCAACTGCTAACCTCACAAACCAACAAGAACTTTTGAGAGTGATGGATCTTGTTGCTCTGCCTTGGATAGTCACTCTAAAGATGATGAGGATCCTCTCATACATCAGCACCTCTCCTACATCAGCATGAGGCTGTCTGTTTGCAAGAGGTTTGTACTACTGCTCTTCTGGGCTACCCTAAAACCATCTACAAACCTGGCTCAGCGACACAAACTTTGATACCTCCAATTCCCTACTTTTACTGAATGCCAAGTCACTTAGATTCACCCTTTACACCTACCTCACCCTCAAGAAACACATTACTAAAATTTCAAAAAGGGCCTTGTACCTGCTCTCTTCAGAAAAAATGTCTAACCATTTCTTCCAGAAAGCGACTTCACAACTGCTACTTTAGCCTTTGTACTCTTGCATATGGACGGTCCTAATGCCTTACAATATATTCTCCCAGACTCCACACTGGCACCCTTTTAGGGCATCTGACGCACTGCAGCACTTACCATCTAGGGCCTGAGGAAATGTTATTGCATCACCCCTTTATCTTGCAGACATGCTGACCATCTCTGGTTGTTCTTTGCACACCGACAGCTGACTTAGACTGGCTCAGCCGGCATCAGTCTGCAGACTAAGAAGTCTAAAAAAGAAAAAAAAAGATAGCATGCTGTTTTCATTAATGAACACAGGATCTGGTAAAATATTCCCATATCTATCCGCGTCCATGCCCCTAAAAATTAGGAAACATGTGAAGATTTACCTCTTAAAACAACACTACAACACAATCCATTAACCATCCACAAGGCGGCTTCCCCTCCTACGACACATTGATTTTATGCTTGTTCTTGACCATTTACTGCAATCACATATACAGGCATATATATGTGTTCTTATGCATTGCATTTATACGGTCCCAGATTCTTTATACTCCCCACCTATAAAGTGCCGATGTACACACTGTGCAAGAATAGAGATGTGTTTTACTGTATGGCTGTCATTGATGAAAGATTACATTACTAAACAGAAATCTGTTGAGTTCAATGCACAGGTGTGGTAGTGGCACCAAAGCTTTAACTTTACTTTTAGGGGCATATAACCCCGTAAGGTCCTAGGCTTCAACCAATGTTATTCCTGTCTTAATAAGATGTTGAGCTTGGATCCCCATGCCATTTAACTTTGCTTTCTAGAACTCAAGCATCACTGCATTTATTGAATTATGGTTGCGATGATATCTGTCTAAACTCTATCTTATATATCTATTTGTGACTCAAGAGTGTGACTACAAGAGAGACCCACACCAAACAGACCATGAAGCACCTAGATAAATAGTTCTAAGTATTTAATTTTGTGTGCTTTCTTTATTTTAATCACTGCACTGTTATATGATATGCATGAGACTAAACTTATATATGTCACCAACGGCTAGAGTTAGTCTACTCACCCTAATCAATCGTCTGTTGTTAATTAAATTGTGTCATACAGTGCTACATATTTCAAATGTTTTGGTAAAAGCAATTGTTAGACCTGGCACCATTGGCGTGGGTCTCCCTTACATTTTTGCTGTTGCCCCATATGTTTTTGCTGGTGTTAGATGCTCTGGGCACTGTGCCACTGCTATTCAGTGCCACAGTGCAAGTGTACCCTATTGTAAATTGATGTATGGATTAGTGATTTCATGTTTGGCTATTTTGGTTTACTTGTCAGACCCTAGTCTAGTGCACTGAGTGTGCCAGGGCGTGTAATCCAAATGCTGCTGGTGGGCCTGCAGCACTAGTTGTGCCACTCACAGAAGCAGCCTTGTAATATGTGTCTAAGGTCTGCCATTGCAGATCCTGCGTGCAGTCTGGTACTGTCATGCTGACTGGGCAGGTGCACCCACTTGCCAGTCCCTAAACCTTCCCTTTTCTTCATATCAGTCACCCCTATGGTAGACCCAAGGGCAGGGTGCATTGTAAGTATAAGATAGGACAAGCCCTGATGTGTGTGGCATGTCCTAATAGTGAATTACAGCCATTTTACTTTTTCACTATTGCAAGGCTACCTGTTCTCCATAGGCCAGAATGGGCTGTTAGAATTGTTACATTTTATAATCCTAACAGGCTCAGAGAACATGGTATACGTTTGAGTTTTGAATGCCTGAACTCAGAATAATAAAATACATATTTTAGTAAAGTTTATTTTAATATTCTGTGTTTGCAAATACCACTTTTAGAAAGTTGGTATTTGCTTGTCTAACCATTCAAACCTGCCTCTGCAAGGAGGTGTATTCCTATGTCTGGTTTCTGTGAGTGACAGGGCTGGGGAATTCCAGGAGACAGGCTGAGTCACCCAGTGGTGAATAGAGAGATCTGCATCTTGATGGGAGGGAGGAGTGCACCTGAACTCTGAATAGGGCTGTGCCTGCCTTCCACAATGCTGGCTCCACCCCCTGGGGAGCGGCTGATGTCTCTGCCCTGCACACTGAAAGAAGAAGATGGAGTCCTATCAACAAAGTGCTCCAGGACTGTACTTGCCTTCCACAATGCTGGCTCCACCTCCTGTGGGGTGTCTGATGTCTCTGCCCTGCACTGTGAAAGGAAAGGAGAGGTCTGGTAAACAGAGTGCTTCAGAACTGGTTTGGACTGGGCAAAGGCCCCTCTCCCCTCAGGGAACAAAGGATTTCTGGGTATGAATATTGGTACCCTGATCCCATGAAACTAGATCACTTTGGACTACAGGAAGAAACCTTTACTGAGGAGAGGAACCTGAAGAAACTGAGGAGAGACTATTCCCAAGCTGAAGTGTTGCTTGGATGATTGGCCTGCAGTGGTTGCCTTACTGCCAAAGGAAGGAGAAAGGTACTTTGTGTGCTTTGCTTTCAACTTGTGAAGGATCTCCAAGGGCTTGGAAAAGAGCGTGCCTCCTGCTGAAGTCTCAGGGACAACAGACTTCACCCCCCCAGCTCCCCAGAGTTCTTTTGGAAGTGCCTGCTGCTGTTTTGGGCCCTTGAGGAACTGTGTGTCGCAAGGAGCTAGAAATGCGACTAAACGAGAAGAAGCGTGTTGCCGTCGCTTTACCGCCGTCACAACTCCGAAGGAGGGTGTCGCCGCTGGAACTGTCGCACTGCACTGCATCTGAGAGAAGCGTGCCACAACGTAGAGGAAGCATGTCACCGTCGCTGCTGCTGCCGTCGCAACTCCAAAGAAGAAGGGTGTCGCCGATGGAATCTCGCAACGAGGTCGGAGTGTGTCGCCGTCGCTGTGCCTGCCGTCGCAACTCCGAAGGAGGGTGTCGCCGCTGGAACTGTCGCATTGCACCACATCGACCAAGAGCACATCGCATCCCCGAGAAGCGCGCCGCCGTCGGAGCTGCTGCCATCGCATCTTGGATGTCGCTGCTGTAGTTATCGCATCGAGGGGAAGCTTCACGCATCGTGGGAGAAGAGCGTCGCTGTTGCCGTCGCATCGTAAAGGTGTCGCCGCTGCAGTCCACGCATCGAACCGAGGACTTCTCGCATCCCCGAGGGGCATGCCGCATCTGGAAGATTTTCGCGTCTTTATTTCTTTGCACCTGACTTTGCCGCATTTCCCATCGCTGCGACATTGCTTGTCCTGGAAGCGCAACGCAACTTAAGGTACATTGACGCAGAGTGTCGCATCTAAGAAATTAACTGAACTAAGCTTAAATCTACCATCTTAAAGTAATCAGTGTGTATTTTTGTCGTTTATGGTCTTGTGGTAACTCTATATAAAGTCTACTTATTTTTTATATAAAACCTGTGTGGTGTATATTTGTAGTGTTGTCACTGGGTTACTGTATGTGGTCACAACTGTTTAACTTACAACGCCTCTGAAGTGCCAACTAGAGACCCCCAAATCTAACATCAACCATCTCTCTCATTGAACATTGTGCTAAGTTAAGCCAGCTGTAACTATTTGTTCACCTATTTCATGAACCACATTTTTTTCAGCTTTTTGAATTTATCTCATAGGTTATCACTAATTATGATACCAGTTGAGAGGTAGGTCCTCTGTCTATATCTAAGCCCCCCACTACTTACTAATTGCATTGTTGGGGGCATAGACACATCCCTGACAAATGCCTTCAACCCATGGCTGATTCGTGGCAGACACATGTGGGTATAATTATGTGTACAGTGACGCATACTGGTCAATACACCTAAGGATCCCTCCTGTATATACCCCTTGGAAATATTTTAATCAACCAGTGATACTACCAAATGAAAGGATACTTTAGTGGATTATCCCATGTTTTTAAAAGTTATAAACTGGAGCTAAATCATTGTCCTGAAGAAGAAATATCTGAGAACTCCCTCAGAAAAGCCCAATTCCAAGGTCGAGTCGGCCCTGGTAGTAACATCTTACCAGGGTGGGACGAGGTTGCAAATGATGAATCATGTACCATTCCATGAGTGAGCCATCCTCATACGATTCTTGGAATTGCCTTGAAATCAGGTAAGAAACAACTAGCAGCACACAGAAAACTCATTGGGTCTCTGGTAGTAACCTTCTGATTTTCTGATTAAGCAAACAGCATTTCTCCCAGTACCATAGCCCTTTCCTTGCACCTTTCTGACGATCTTCCTGGGTCATGAAATAGGGGCATGAACAATGATTAATGGCCTAAACTCACAAGGAAAATGCCCCCTCCGTGTAAGGGGAAAATATTGCTGAATGCCTGCTGTGAAAAGAGCTGCCATGGCAACCTGTCTCTTCACAACAGTGAGATCCTTGTCAGTCAGACCAACAACTAAAAATAGACCCGGGTTCTTTTGTTGTATATTGCTATTGTCTAGTCAAATATTGTCACTCTAATCTCCACTTTGAGGGTGTGAATAAAAAGATGGGAACTGATGTTGGCACTCAGGGTGGTGTCTTATCCTATCCCACCCACCCCCCTCAACCATCAAAGAATCAACAAGCTGACACACCAGAGACATGAGTGCAAGGAGGAGAGATTTTTTCTGCCCACATCAACATTGGGAAGTAAGAATGAATGAACTGATTGCACATCTGAACCTCACCTTAAGAAAGAAAAGCACTGGGCCAAGTCTTTGATGTAACTTTTACAGGCTGTGGGATTCCCAAATCCTGCAGTCGATCCCTAAATGCCCGGAACATTGAATCCTGCAGTAAATTCTTAATCCTTCTGTAGCCTGCAACTCAGATGGGGCATATGTTCATGACGTTTGGGCTCTCACATGAGGAAAGTATTAACTGTGCTCTTGATAGGGGTAGCAAGTGGGCAGGAAACATGTGAGAGTCACAATTGTGGCGGGCACAATTCAGGTCATGCAACACGGATGACATCTTGAATGGCAATGCCCTGAGCAAGGGGTAGAAAAGGTGGCTTATAACAGTAATGCTAAAGACCAGAGATGTAAGGGAATGGGGTGAACACTTGTGATAAGCCATGACAAATTTACCTCCAATTCTGCAGCCTTACCTCCAAATGTTTCACAGGATGTGTGCACATGTGTGGATGGCAACATTTTTGGAATGGTTTGTGAGTTTTGAGATGGCTTGTAGAGCACAGGCTTTGAAGGATTTGTCTAAGGCTTGTAGCTAATCAAATAAACTATGAGGGAATGAAGGAAGCTCCGATCTTTGGAATGAAGCTAGCTCAGTACCTTCAGAGATTGTAAAAAAGCAAGAGTTTAAATAGTGTTTCAATTGAAACTTGTAACTTGGTGTGTTGCATGAGTGGAATGATGTCCTTAAACACATCTATCCAAATACAATTTGTGGTTGAAGCTAGTATCAATGGAAATGTAGTCGACCCATGATAAGCACACACTTATCTGGGCTTTGGATTAAACAATTGTTACTGGTATTTTTGATATTATATCTAATTCTTTTGTTTCTTCACCCCACATATTCTTCCCTGGTTTTCCAGTTATGTTTTTTCCAGGTTCCTTCTCTGGCTTACTGGCGTCTCTCTGTCAATTGCGAGACACCAAAAAGGTTGGGCTCCCCATCTGAGTAATCCATACAAATGCACTATTACTGATAGAGAAACCCTTGTGGTTGGCTGTGCCACCGTCACCTGCCCCCTGTGTAGTAATTTCACTCTAATGACTGGTTCTCCCCTGTAACCATCATCCCCAGCTTCTCTAGATATGGACCATTTCCCTTACACTACACCTCCGTAAGTGAAGCAGGGTCAAGGCAATGAGAACCAGTGACCTCCTTCCTCTCTCGGTCGCCAGGTTTGAGAATAGTCAACTGTGTGTCTTGAAGCATCCAACGTGATGATCTTGCAGTGGACTTCTCAGGTGTTTAGCTTGGTTTCCGCTGTCTCCCATGATGATCTGTTTTCTCACTCGGCCAGTGCAATCTTCGGATTGGCTCTGCCATCACCGATCCCGTCCTCTGCTTCTCTACTCCCACTCCTTGCTTTGCCACTCTCCACGCTGTCTCCTCCCTCAACCCTCTTCATTACCCTGTGTCCTCTTTCCTCGTGTGCACTATGCAGCATCCTGCCATCATCTTTCTCAATGGTAACTAGAACATTGCTGCTCTGTATGTTCCTGGATACATTGGCAGCCATCTTGAAATTCCTGGCTGGTTCTTGTAATATTTCACACTGCCTTCTCCATAGGAATGACTGTTCCGGCAACTCAGTCGTAGAGTTTCCTGAGAGGAAGTCCACATATATCTGAAACTTCCTTTGTAATAAAATGCCTGATACAAAATAAAAGCCTGTAAGGCCAGGGACCATCTCATACTCCTGGAGTTGGTATCTTTATTGTGAGTAAGAAAATAAGGGAGGTCTCCTTCAAAATCCAATAGGGGACGAGGAGTAGTACAAGGAAAACAAACAAGGGGTCCCTGGTAAACCAATAGATTGGAAGAAAGGTACCTGCTATAACTAAATGTGAAGGAGAGATTTCACAACTCCTTGATGCCATAACCACACGTATAATAAATCACACTAGTAGAGGAAAAAATCATAAGAAAACTTTAAAATAATGTGTAGAAAAATTGTACAGTTTATTCCAACAAATATACATTCATAAAAACTTATCAGTGCCATAAAAACAGTTACAAAATATGCGAATGCTCATCAAGAATACAAAAAAGTCATAAACAAGGGTGTCGACGCAGCGTTTCGGTGTTATGATGCGACCTTCATCAGGACAAAATTCTAGTTTAAAAGAGAAACATTCTATTAGACAAAGTTTACAATCTTTTTTCTTTTTTACATAGTCCAACGATGGCATCAAATAAAAGTTAATTACAGACAATATACAGTTTTTATCACAATTACGGGCACATTCAAATCCTCTTTTTTATTATGCATGTGGTATGGACTTCATAATACGAAACAGGTAAAGGACAGTTATTAACAAGGGATTACTGGTTTGATTTATATATCCCTTCAGAGAACTATCTATAACTTAATCTAAGGGTTTTGATGGATGACACCTCATTAGAAAATAGATAGTACCTTATCATGGGAATGAAGCAATCCTTTCTGTATAATTCGAGGATTCTTTGTTGATTTTATCAGTCACCTTCTTATAGTAGTGTAGTGTCTCTGGATGTTAGAGAACTTCTAAATTAATAAAAGTAAGGTATATTATTACCAACTAGGCAGGTTTTAAATTTGCTGTCTAGATTCTGTTTTGATTTAAGGGTGATTTACCTTAAAATCTCGATATATTTTATTTAATTAGTCGTTCCAAACTTCACTGCAGCATTGATTGCTGATGATAACCAATGCCTTCTCAATTGGTAATTTGATTGTTAATTCATTAGGTCCTGTTTGACAGGAGAAACAACAGTACATTTATTAATTTAATAAACTAGTGCATGTCTGAGTATGCTATTTAGATTTTGTCCCTTTAATTATTCCACGTTTACCTTATCAAATAGGAACAGTCTTTAAGAGTCAAGGGAGCCACCGTTTGTTGTCTTGATAATCGGAATTTCCTAATTCACAGCGCCAAGGATAAAAAGAAGAAAGGGGAATATGAAGGTCTAATGATGGTCATCTGTTGTAGGGATTGAAGAAATCAAGAGTACAACTTACCCAATGATATGGGAGTCGGGCACAGATAAACCACAGTATGATGCTTTTACTGTTCATCCGCAGTTCGAATTAGTTATCACGGCCTTCTTTATATTCCCCAGGACTGGTTTAATTATTTCTCAAGTTCTGGAGAGAAAAGTTATTATTCTGTTTAGCCCCTGCTTGTATATTCAATGTTATTAATTAAAAAGAATATGTGTTATGTTATGTTATAGTACGCTTATATAGCGCATGGCTACCCCAACAACGAGGCGTCCCAGCGTTTGCAGACAAGCCCAATTACACAACAACCGGAGTGATGCGGCAGAGGATCTGCTCACAAAGGAACCCTAAATGGAGGAAAACAACCAGGTTTTAACGTGTTTTCGAAAGTGTAGGTGGTTGGTAATGGAAGGCACACCTAAAGGGATAGAGTTCCAGAGTTTTGGGGCAGGTACTTAAATGATCGGCCTCCAGCTCTGCACCTCCGGATCTTAATGGTACAGGCAAGAGAGAGGTCCGCGGAGCGGAGAGCACGCGACAGGACATAAAAGGAACAGATTCCTTGCAAGGTTTGGGGGCCTAGACAATGCAGCATTCTATGGAGAACACACAAGGTTTTAAATTGAATGTGCTGTTTAACGGGCAACCAATGGAGCCTACGTAGAACCTGAGCATGAGTGTGGACGGAGGGCGAATTTTCGCACCGTGCCCACTCATGCGCACTTGTGTTTTGAGTTGTTTGTGCATGCCCATTAGAAGCCCTTTGGGCTCCTAATGGGCATGCTCCGGGCAAAGAATAGCCATGCCTTGGCGCTGTTGTCAGCGCCAGGATTGGCTGAGAGCGAGGGGCTGTAGTGGCGGGGCGGCGCGGACCTGATCAGGACCTCAGGTAGGATTTTTTAAATGTATTTTAATAACCCACCCACCCCCGTGCTGTGAAACCTTTTGGATGCATAAGCTGTATAACTCACATAGGAAAGATAACATATTTTAATAAATGATCACTGAAGCATGGTCAGTATTTATTTTGAAAGGTGAAACAGAGTTGGAAAAATATCGTTTAGTTTGATGTTTTTCATACGAATTTAGCAGGGAAAAGGAAAACGAGGGCCAGAGTTGGACTGAATTTTGAAATGATGAAATTAAATTTAATAAGATTTAAGTGATTTGGGAGGCATTCTCTGGAACTCCAGAATGCAGAAGATGTGCACGTATATTGCGTCGTTTTATTCTCTGCAATTTTCCAAAGCTCTACAATTTGATCTGTCTTAGGAAACAGTGTTTCCAATTTAAGATGCTGGAAGGCTTTTGTACTGCTTGTCAATTACGCCTCACATAGACTAAATTATATGTGCGATGTGCCTGTGTGTGTCCAGGGTGAGTGATGTGCCTGTGTGAGTCCAGGGTGAGTGATGTGCCTGTGTGAGTCCAGGGTGAGTGATGTCTGTGTGAGTGCAGGTTGAGCAGTGTGCCTATGTGAGTCCAGGGTGAGCGATGTGCCTGTGTGAGTCCAGGGTGAGCGATGTGCCTGTGTGAGTCCAGGGTGAGTGATGTCTGTGTGACTGCAGGTTGAGCAGTGTGCCTGTGTGAGTCAAGGGTGAGTGATGTGCCTGTGTGAGTCCAGGGTGAGTAATGTCTGTTTGACTGCAAGTTAAGCAGTGTGCCTGTGTGAGTCCAGGGTGAGTGATGTGCCTGTGTGAGTCCAGGGTGAGCGATGTGCCTGTGTGAGTCCAGGGTGAGCAGTGTGCCTGTGTGAGACCAGGGTGAGTGATGTGAATGTGTGAATCCTGGCTTAGTGATCTGTCAGAGAAGGGTGAGTAATGGGTCTATGACTGCAGGGTGACTGTCCCTGTGTCAATGCAGGGAGAGTGATGTATCTGTGCAAGTGCAAAGAGACTTGTCTGGCTACTTCCAGAGATGTGTTCGCCAAGCCACCTATTTTCTTTCTCAAATTTGCTTGAGAATGCAACATTTGCCCACTCTTTTTTTAAAAAATTTCTCGGGGGAGACCCCCGGAACCCCCCATAAGTGGTTTGGGCTCGTTCTCTCGCCACAGTGCAGTATTTACGCCCCCACCACTTTCAAATGTCACCAGCCTCCCCTGGCTGCTGTTACTGCAGGGACGACTGCATGATATGCGTCCTGTAGTTCTCTAGAGAGCAATGCCATTATATATTGTCCACACCATTTTGGAGGTAATGCCTCAGTGGAAGCAACTTGTTCAAAATTAATGAAAAAATAATCAGGGTTGTCCCCTTTCTGACATTTTTGTATTATCATTTCCAGTCTATTTGGATGTACTCGAGCACTGGTACCGGTGTCTGTTTGACTCAGGATGGCGGTGTCTTGGACCTGTTGGTTGGTGGTTAATAAATTGTCTTGATCTTTCAAGGCACTTTGGAGGGTCTCTCAGTCTTGTTATGTTGTCTGTACTAGTTGTTCTACCAATCAACTATAGATGGTGCTGTCCTGCTAGCTGTATTATCATATCCTCTAATGATTTGGGCTGTGTCATGTTGACAGACACAATATCAGTTGTTGGTTCAGTTTTTATTGGTTTCTTCAATATTATATCTCATTCTTTGGTTTCACCTCCCCACATATTTTTTTCCTGGTCTTCCGGTCTTGTTTCTTCAAGGTTCCTTTTCTGGCTTACGGTTTACGGGTAGGCCGGGCTTCCTCTGACTAAACACACAAATGCACCATTAATGATAGAGAAACCCTTGTGGTTGAATGTGCCACCATCACCTGCCCTGTGCGTAGCGTTTTTACTTTTACGTCTGGTGCACCCCTCTCACCATCATACCCAGACACTCTAGGGGTGGACCGTATCCTTTACACCACCACCTCCGTAAGTGAAGCAAAAATACAAATGGCATTTGCCTGTAGCTACAACCCTCCTCTGTTCATGATGATGGAAACCACAGAATCATCCTTCCCTTCTCGAAACCAGGTTCCCAAATAGTCAACTGTGCCTCGTGAGGCTCACGCATCTCCCGGCACCACTCTTCCCCATGACAATCTTGTTGTGGACTCTGCTGGTAGGCTGAGGAAGCCAGGGAGCCACTTGATGACCTATTGCATGGTGACATCCAATAGATTTCTGTGGATGGAGTACAACATGCCCCTGAACTAACATCTGAGCAGCAAAGAGAATGTAGAGAAGTTCTCTGATGACTCTCTTTCTGCTCCAGAGTTGACACTACTTTGTGTACATGACAAGTATACAGGGCACAGCTTGTCAGTAAATAGCAAAATATATTCACAGTTGTCAATGACTTCCTCACTGATGTCATCTACCTAGAAGCTCTAAGACAGGCCATACCCTCCCACTTATAAAGAAACCTACACTCGATTCTGAACAACTCCACAACTACTGGCCCATCACTAACCTACCATTCATCAGCAAGATAATTGAAAAAGCAGTCTATGTTTAACTCCACCACAAATTAATGCTGTCAACCTCCTGGACAATTTTCAATCTTGCTACAGATCACATCTCAGCACAGAGACTGCTATTTTACATATTATAGGTGATACTCTTCTGACCACAGGTGAAGATGGCCCCTGCCTCACGATATTGCTGGAACTCTCAGCTGCCTTTGTGAAAATCAACTATCCCATCATCGGATGCACCCTGGATTCTGGAATGGGTTTCACCAGCAATGCCCTTCATTGGTTCACCTATTTTACCAACTGGCATCAATCTGTTCAAAGGGTCACTACCAGGTACAAACACATTCCTATGACCTGTGGAGTCACCAGAGTTCCATAATGTCATCTGTCATCTTCAACCTTTTCATGGAGCTGCTTAGTGCTTTCCTAACAGAAACAAGCACTATGTTTGACCAATATGCCAATGACATACAACTCTACGTTAAAGTCTCCTCTGATTTAGACATCTAATTCCTCAAACACTCGCAACGCATCATCCATATCTCGATGTCAAGTACCTACCTGAAGCTCAACCCAACTGAGACATAAATGATTTGCGAAGAATAACAAACAAGATATAGTCAAAACCTGGCTCAATGACATGAATCTTGATGGCTTTGAACCCCAACTTTCCATGAATGCCAAGTTACATGGATTTACACGAGACACTATAATGCCCCTACCTTTGAGCGTGTGAAGTAACACTCTTAGTGCTACTTTACACCTGTCTGGCCTACTCATGGAATTCATGAGCACTACAAGAGTAAATGTTTGTGCATAAGGCCCTTTTTGAATTGCAGTCAATGGACAAGTGAGATATAAGCAGCTGCAACCGGTCCATATGGGCGAAGGGGCCACGCCCCTCGCCTATTTCCAGAAAGAAGGTGGGTCTGTCAGGATGAACAAAGGTCAACCTGACAAACGCTCTTCTTGTTCAGGTGAGGCAGCCAGGTGCTAGACATATGCTAAATGTGCCGGTTCCTGCTGGCTGCCTGAGCTGAGCTGCCTTGAGGCCCTCCCCCTTGTGATGAGGGGGAGCGTCACTGATTTTCTCGGACCAGGGCACTTCAGTTTTAACTCCTGGGGTGAGGGTCAACACTCAGTAACACCTTGCCACAGAGTGGGGTGGGGTCAGTAGTCTCACTGACCCCATCCCTCCCTGTGACAAGTGAGCGACAGCTGCCCAATGGACGTATCTCACAGTCAACTTCAAGCAGCCCGTGGAGCAGACATGTCTTCATGCATAATGAGGAAGGAAGACATGTGGAGGCAGTGTTTTAGTCTCCGGCTACCTCAGAAGTTCCACAAGCTGGAAGCAGAGGCCTTACACCTTGCTACAGGCACCACATTGAGGAATTGTGTTCAACCTGATGGCATTGAGACTGTTCAGTGATAAGAAATATCATTTCCACAAATATATGTCATAGGTGTCACCCAGTGATATAGATAATATTAATTAGGCCCTATACAAGGGCTTTCATAAACTGAAACATTAAGATATTCCATACCTAAATGCCTCTGCAATACCCTACACCCTTAGACTGAAATCAAGCATCCTTCCACTGTTTCTAGGCACTAGCAAGGAGGTGTACAGGTGCACACATTACATTTGGAGTTGAGTTGGAGAGGGGTAGAGTCATAGAGCTTGCCACCACCCAGATGTTCCTTAACCCTACTTACAGTGAACACATTAAGATGGGATTAGACATGATTTCTTGGCTGTTTCTTTCACATGTTGAGCTCTTAATAATTTATTCTGCCCATGCCAGCTTTTCAAGTTAGATCACAGTCATCTCCACCACCAGCGTCATCCCTGCCTGGTACTGCGTCTAAACAATTATTACTGCAGTGTTTGTAGCATTTCTTTTTCAATGGGCAGTCACCATCATACTACCACACTTGGTCAGCCAGAGGAGGCTTCCACTTAACCACAGCAGAAGGGGACACATGCCGGGTGTGACTGTGAAAGTCAAAAAAGCAACCATCAATATTGTTATTCTGAGCTCGGAAGCTACTGAGTACCCTATGTATGAAGGTTTGCTCCATAGCAAAATAAGCAGCCTTGGACAAGCCACATGATGTTCCTGTTATGCAGCCTTGGCTTCTATAAACCTCACCGGACACTTTAATATTTGTAGGGTGTAAACAAACCAGGCCTAAACAAGCGTTAAGATGCTTAAGAACTTAACAAAAATATAAATACCATTACTTCAATGACATTTTCCAATAAAATATGAAAAACATAACATTATAAAATACAGAGGTTAGGTCAGAAAATTTCAAACACTACCATTAGGACTTACCCCTTAAACATCCACTGTACTATATATCTGATCAACTATACATGGGCCTGGGAACAGCCTCACAAACCTCTCTAACTCCTACTTTGGTAATTTCCCATTAAAAAGGGCAAGTTTATTATCGATGCTACATACAAGAGGGTTCCAAAATCTGCCTAGAATGTTGATGGAGCAACCACCAGATATTGCAGAGTTTTAGTTTGGAATAACAATTTCAGTTTCTGCCTTCATTTGAACATTTTGAAAGGTATTGCTTAGCTGGACTACCTCAGACCTGTAGGTTGGTTAAATAGTTACATGGGGGCAGATTTATCAACGCAATTTTTAGTCGCAAACGCTGCGATTTGCAAAAAAGCAGCGTTTGCAACTAAAAATTTGCAAAACTGTATATAGTAGGGAAATCGCATCGCAAAATTAAGGAATCGCAAAATTTGCGATTCCTTAATTTTGCGTAAGCATTTAAGGAATCGCAAATTGCGATTCCTTAAATGCTATGCATCAAGCATTACATTTTTGCGATTTCTCATTAAGAAATCGCAAATTACCACCAACTTGAAGTTGGTGGTAATCTGCAATTTCTTTCACAAATGCACTCTTTTGCATTTGTGTTGGTCCCATATGGCGCACATACATGCCCTAAGGGCATGTATGTGCACCATATGCGCACTCATTTTCATTTCAGGGGTGCATCAGGGAGTCCTTGAGACACCCTTGCACCCTTGAAATTATTCTCAATTTGCGATTCTCAAATTGCGAATCGCAAATTGAGAATGACTTCACATTCATTCCTATGGGCTTACTGGCCCATAGAAATGAATGGGAAAGTATTCCTTAATTGCAATTTCGCAATTTGCTAATCGCAATTAACGAAAACTAAGAAATGTCTACAAAAATTGCGATTTTTTACATACATCCCTTTTTGCAATTCTCAAATAGCGATTCTCAAAAAATCGCCATTTGAGAATCGCAAACGGGGATTTTCATCCATATGCCCCTTAAAGAATTACGATGGAGTTTGTTGCTGCACCTGTGAACAATAGCTCTACTTGATGCATAGGTTAAGTTATTTGCCAAGTTTAATGAACTGTTGAGTTGAGGATTACTGTGTAATAAAACCAGTTTTGAAAATAGTGTTCCTGGGTGGACCACCTAATGACCACAGCTTTTCTGATGGAATCAGCCCTATTGACAGACATGCCCTGCCAATATGATTGCTTTGTAGATTACTGACACATGTTTTATTGTGTTGGTCCCAATCTATTGTGCTGTAAACTAAAGTTCATAGGTGTTAAAAATCTATTATTGATTGTGGATCATTGTTACAAGTTAAAACTGGGAATACACTCTCTAAATTCATAAAGGTGTCTCATGTCCTTGGATTAGATTGTGTCCTTTTTCCTCTGCTCTTTTATTATTCCATGGCTGATATTCAGGAACATTTGGTTTTGTGCAGGCAGTTGTCCCTTGCTTAGTATTAATTACAGCATTAGGTTCCCATACTGCTTAGTATTAATAGCAGAACCAATTGTGTAGAACACATTGGGGCCTCAAAGTTCATGTAAAGTACTTCATGTGTGGTATCTTTACACACACCCGATTGAACAGTATGTCCTTCTGCAGTATCTTTTCCCTTCACCATAGCATTTTTCTTTCACTATGATTCCATCAGCACTAGCGGAACGTCCTGAGAGCTCTGTTAACAACAACAAATATAGTGGGTTTGTAATTGGGTATGGATCGAGGAGCTCCATCAGGCTTAAACCTTGTACATCATATCTGTTGACAATAGTCACACAAAAAAGACATGCACTTTCTGCTACATGTACGCCTGTATCTGTCTGACTGTCTCTTTCTTTTATGTTCCAGTCATTAACACTTTCACTTCTAGGACTTCCCCACCACCCGTGCTAAGCCTTTTTTTTGGCTATTTGGGGTAGTTTGCGCTTATGCCCCTGTAACTTTTTGTCCACATAAGGTATCCATGCCAAATTTGCGCGCTTTTCTTCCAACATCATAGGAATTTTAAATGTACCCATGCTCTGAAGAAAGCACAATACATGCTGCAGCCCCTGGTAGGCCTAAGGTGCACCAATGCCCTGGGTACCTATGGTACACTATACAGGGGCTCACAAGGGTGACCCAGTGACCAATCTGGTATGTATCTAAAGTACATGGTATCAATTTAGAGAGAGAACAGCTGGGCTGTGAGTCTGATTAGCAGGCCCACAGCCACACTAAAGTCGACAAACCAGAGAAGCACAGCAAAAAGTGGGGGTGACCACAGGAAGCAGACCCTATTCTTCTACGAGCACTGTCCTTTCAAGACGTTGATGATATCCCGGTTGGGTTTGGTTCCCAAAAAATTGGCAGGTGAATTTAGATTAATTCATTATTTATCGTCACCGGAGGGCCAATCTATTAATGACGTAATTTCCCCGACAAACTCTAATGTAACATATACGTCTATTGATGATGCATTAAGGATGGTACGCATAGCTGGGTATGGTGCAGAACTTGCAAAATGCAATATCCAGTCAGATTTTCGTTTACTGCCCATTCATCCGTCGGACTTTGAGCTGCTGGGCATGTTTTTCAATGACTCTTTTTACATCGACAGAGTCCTCCCAATGGGTTGTTCTGTGTCATGCGCACTGTTTGAAATGTTCAGTACTTTTTTTCAGTGGTGTTGGTCACAAACAAGTGTGTCACTATTTAGATGATTTCTTGTTTATTTGTGAAGCCCAATCTGATCAGTGTCATAGATGCCTAAACATTTTTCAGGATCTGTCTGAGAAGTTCGGCGTTCCGCTGGCTGCAGAGAAAACTAAGGGTCCATGTACCAAACTTACATTCTTAGGTATTGAAATTGACACGGAACTCATGATTGCTAGGTTGCCAGTGTCTAAGGTGATTAAGATTAGGTCCTTTTTGTTGAAGATTATCAATAGAGAAAAAATTCAGCTCAGGCAGGTTCAGCGATTATTGGGCTACTTGAATTTCGCTTGTCACGTGGTACGTGCTGGCAGGACCTTTTGTAGACGTTTGGGGATGGCGATGTCTGGGGAATTCCTTCCTCATCACTCACTCAAGCTATTAAGGAAGATTTATTAATTGGGCTGCAATTTTGAAGGATTTCAATAGAGTCTCTCTTTTTTTTGTGGGGGATGATACCATTTGGCAGTTTCAAATCTATTCAGACGCTTCTGGGGCACACGGTTTTGGCATTTTTTGGGAGGGTCCTTCGTGTGTGGAAAAATGGCCTCCCCATTGGCTCCAGCAAGGTCAAAGCATAACTTTTCTTGAATTGTTTCCTCTCATTGTTGCTTTGTTAGTTTGGCGGGATGAGTTTAAGGACAGGAGTGTTCTTTTCCATACTGACAATATGGCCGTTGTTGAGCTAATTAACAAGCAAAAGGCAAAGGATGTGCGTGTGTTACACCTTTTGCTTTTTTTATGCTGCAGAGTCTTAGATTAAACATTGTGTTTAGAGCGAGACACATTCCGGGCATTAATAATTCAATTGTGGATGCTCTGTCTCGATTCAATTGGCAGAAATTCCGCAGTTTGGCACCGGAGGTGCGGACAGCTGCAAAACTCCGATCCTGAAAGACATCTGGGCGCTGGGGGAATGAGAATCGTTGATCTGGTGGAAAAATCTATAGCCCCTTCTCTAGACGCAGTTATCGTCAGGCCTGAACGGAATTTTTAAGTTATGTTAAGTTACACAGAATCCTCTTTCTATAGTGGGTATCAAAAATGTTTTGAATTTGATTAATTTGGGTTTGTCTCATGCAACAATTTCAAGAAAATTGGCTGGCATTTCTTTTTATAGTCAGTTGTGGTGGGGACAGGAGTTGGTGGGGGATATTTTATTAAGATGTATGTTGAAGGGTCTTGGGAGGGAGCGTTCTGTTTCTTCGCAGTTACGCAAGCCAATTACTTTCCCACTTTTGCAACAAATTTTAATGCAGTTACCAGTTTGCTGCTATGATTTGTGGAAGGTTTCCCGTTTTAGACTTTGCATGATTTGGTTGTTTTTCAGCGCTTTTAGAGTTTCCGAGCTGTTGGGTTTGCGGGATCTGAAGGGTATGCAGGTAGGTGATATTCAGGTGCAAGGAGGGAAGCTTAGGATTCTTTTGAGGAAGTAAAAAACCGACCAGCTGAGTAAAGGCACTTGGATCTGTTTGAAAGGTAGTGGAGTTCACGACTGTTGTCCGTTAAGGGAATGGGAGTCATTTTCTCTTTCATTAGGTTTGCAACATGGAGACATATTCACTCATAGTACTGGGAGCAAAATGACTAGTGCACAATTATTGGCAGTTTTACGTAAAGCTTTGATATTGTTGGGAAAAAAACCCTCCCTTTTTGGGTCTCACTCTTTTTGGATAGGGGCAGCGACCAAAACGTTTAGATTGGGGTGAGGCTGGGATGACATTAAAAAGATTGGTAGATGGAAGTCTGATTGTTGCACACGTTATGTGAGGAAATTATATGTTTTTACTTAATATGTGGACTAATTTAGTTTTTTCCCGCCTAGGTGGTGTCAAAAGTTCTGTATGATCAAAGAGGTGGACATGGATAGTGGGCCATTCTTTTGTAAAATGGTCAGTCAGCTTCACCCAACAGCAAATTTATGGCAGAGCACTTGGTTTGCCTAGCAAGGGGCATGACATTTTGTGGGAAGGGAAAGGTGGTATGAGGTGGGATGCGTTATTTCCCATGCTCTCTGAGCTGTCTTCTACAAGAGGTTTCTCAGATTTATTAATTATTCATTCGGGGGAAAATTATCTTGTATCATTGTCTGGTTTATCCCTTTTGAAGAAATTGAAATTGGACTTGGCGGTCATCAAGAATAATTGGGTAGGTACAACTTTGGTTTGGAATGAGTTTATTTACAGGCACCATTGGAGGAGAGCTCGCAATCACACAGTGATGAAAAGGGCTCGCAGGAAACTCAATCGGGAAATTAAAATCTTTTGTTCTGCAATGGGTGTAAAGTTTTTAGCTCATGATAATATCACTGGTGCGGAATATCGTCTTTTCAGGGAAGATGGGGTACACTTATCACAAATGGACCAGGCATACTATTTAATGGAGTTGAGGGATCTATTGGCTGATTTTTGGTGTGAAAATCTTTGGTGTTCGGTTAATACAAGTTGATGTTTCTTGGGGGTTTGGATAGTCTGGAGCGGGCTTATCCTTCCCTCTGGGATGGGGGAGTGGGGTTGGAAAGGTTGATTGGGATTGTGCATTTCATGGGGTATTTTGAGGAAAAGTCTTGTGGGGAATATTTGGTTGTCTATGAAAAGTTTCAAAGAGTAATGACAATGTGGTATTTATATCAACAATGGTTATTATAGGAACATGCTAATTTCTGTTGCCTGGCTTAATAAAGGGACCTTTTCTGCTCAGTGAAATAATGGTGTGTGGTTGGACACACCCACACAGCTGAGTATAAATCCACCCCCTTCACTAACCACAATCCTTTGCTACACTCCAGAAGAGAAGGCCATACACCACATCTAACAGGAGAGGAAAAAGAGCACAGCACACACACACATCCACCACTACCAGCACCACCACCATTACACCAGCACAAACAATCCCCCAGCACACAACACACCTCACACCTCTACACCACACCCCTGCACCCACACCCCTGCAACCACAAATACCTCAACCACCACGCCCCATGACAGCACAAAAAATGCCCAAATTCACCGAGAGTGAGTTGACAGTCATGGTAAATGAGATTGTGAGAGTAGAGCCACAACTGTTTGGTAGCCTGGTCCAACAGACACCATTAGCCACAAGGACACACATGTGGGAAAGGATAGTCCAAAGGGTGAATGCAGTAGGGACCACCCCAAGATCCAAGAAGGAGATCATGAAGCGGTGGCATGATCTCAAGAGGGTTGTCAAGGAGAGGAGGAGCAATGAACTGGACGCTGGAGAACGTGACTGGCAGTGACCCTCCCATCCCACCGAAAACATTCACACCATGGGAGGAGAAGGTGCTTGCCATACTGCTTCCTGAGAGTCTCACAGGAGTAGCCGGGGGAGCAGAGGCTGGTAAGTACAAACAAATGCCAAACAACACACTGAGAAGTGCTTCCTTGCAATACCTAAACACCATTACACTGTCTACCCTCACCCAACAGGTAGCTAGCCATCTTGCTTAGGAGGACTGTATGGGGGAGGGAGGCCTGCACTACCACTCCCACCATGCCCCCTGGCCTATAGCTGAGCAGGATACAGGCCTCCCCCACCCAGGAACAAGTGTCAGCCATTGCACAGTTCAACAAACAGACTTACAGGTAAGTAGCCATCTTGTATTGGAGCACTGTTTGGGGGTGGGAGGCCTGTATCACTACTCCCAGCATGCTCCCAGGCCCATACTCCAGCAGCATAGAGGCACCCCCACCTAGGAGCATGTGTCAGCCATTGCACTGTTCACCAAACAGACTTACAGGTAGGTAGCCATCTTGTACTGGAGTACTGTTTGGGGGTGGGAGGCCTGCACTACCACTCCCAGCACCCCGCCTGTCCCACACCCCAGCAGCATGGAGGCACCCCCACCCAGGACCATGTGTCAGCCATTGCACTGTCCACCCTCACCTAACAGGTAGGTAGCCATCGTGTATTGGAGGACTGTTTGGGGGTGGGAGGCCTGCACTACCACCCCCAGCACCCCCCCTGTCCCACACCTCAGCAGCATGGAGGCACCCCCACCCAGGAGCATGTGTCAGCCATTGCACTGTTCACCAAACAGACTTACAGATAGGTAGCCATCTTGTATTGGAGCACTGTTTGGGGGTGGGAGGCCTGCACTACCACCCCCAGCACCCCCCCTGTCCCACACCTCAGCAGCATGGAGGCACCCCCACCCAGGAGCATGTGTCAGCCATTGCACTGTTCACCAAACAGACTTACAGGTAGGTAGCCATCTTGAATTGGAACACTGTTTGTTATGTAATGTTATGTTATTGGTGTTTTGTAAAGCGCATGAATCACCCGAGGGCATCTCCGCGCTACTTAGTCCAATTGCCGGGAACAACAAAGCGCCAAAAAATGACATCAGTATAGGAAGGCTTTCAGTTGTTTCCTAAAGATCAGGTAAGATGGTGACTTACGAAGAGCTTCTGGTAGGGAGTTCCCATATTTGGGGCCTACATATGAAAAAGCTCTACCTCCCAGGCGAGTCCGTTGGATGCGTGGGATTGATAGGAGAGCCTTTCCATTAGATCTTAGGTTACACCAGGATGTCAATTTACAGATTTTATTTTGTAGGTACTTTGGGCCGGTTTCCCTCCTAGCTTTATAAACCAGACAGCATGTCTTAAAGAAAGATCTCTTTTTGATTGGCAGCCAGTGTAGTTCCCTCAATAAAGGAAGAGATGGTGTGCCAGGGGGACTATTTAAGACCATCCTAGCGGCCGTGTTTTGAATAACTTGGAGCTTTGCTAATTGCGTGTCCCCTACTTCTGCCAACAAAGCGTTACCATAGTCCATCCGGCTGATTACTAAGGCCTGGACCACCGTCCTACGGTGGCTCAGGGGAAGGTATGGGATAATTTTCCGCAGCAGCCGGAGGCTATAATAACAGGAGCTCATTATCTTGCTGACATTGTTCTACATTGACAGGCTTTCATCCAGCTGAATTCTTAGGCTTTTTACTGAGACCGCGGGCGCTGGCGCCGTGCCCAGCTCAGCCAGCCACCAGTCATCCAGAATCAGATCTTGTTTTTCCCCCAGAAACATTATTTCAGTCTTTCCTGTTTGGGGGTGGGAGGCCTGTATCACTACTCTCAGCATGCCCCCTGGCCCACACTCCAGCAGCATGGAGGCCTCCCCCACCCAGGAGCAAGTGTCAGCCATTGCACTGTCTACCCTCACCTAACAGGTAGGTAGCCATCTTGTATTGGAGGACTGTTTGGGGGTGGGAAGCCTGCACTACCACTCCTAGCACCCCCCCCTGTCCCACACCCCAGCAGCATGGAGGCACCCCCACCAAGGAGCATGTGTCAGCCATTGCACTCTTCCCCCTCACCTAACAGGTAGGTAGCTATCTTAACTCTTCCTGATGTGTGTGTGTGTGGTAGACCTGCATCCCTAAATGCAATAACAATTGCATGCATTGCATTGACATTCAACATGTATGAGTAAATAATGTTCCTCTGTACTATGATATTACACACAGTGTTGCCATGAATTGTACTACTGGTAACTTCATAATTGTGTGGTGTACAGGAAGTCGATGATACGCAGATGACACAATACTTGCACAGTGCCCAACACTGACCATTCCCCATCTACCCCACAGGTGATGAAGAACTCACTGCTGAGGACCACCCCAATGACCAGCAGAGCCAGTCTCCACCCCCGGCACATGGATTCTCAGATCTGGACTCCCAGGACAGTATGAACGATGAGCTCCGGCCCGGCCCATCTGGTGTGCCACAGACCCAGAGGCTCCAGACCCCGATCCTCCCCACCACCACGTCTGCTGCAACAACAGTGCAGCAGACCCCTGCTGTCACGGCCTCTGCCTCCACCGCAGCCACCACCACCACCACCGCCACCGCCACTACCACGAGTACCACCAGTACCACCTGCAGCACCCTCCCTGTCCCAGGGAATACCAGCCCACAGCAACGACTGTGGAGGGCAGGGAGAGAGTGCGTGGACCCACAGTGGCGAGGCAAGAGGTCTGTGGCAGCAGAGCAGGTGGGAGGGCCAGGGTCACCACCAGACCTCGGGAGGAGTGGACACCATCCCTGAACCACTTCACCAGAGTTGTGCAGACCTACCAAGAGGTCCAGGGACAAAGTGGCCGGCCGATGAACTATTAAGGGAGCTCATCCTGCTGATGAGGTCCATCGATAACCGCCTTGGACAGATGGTGGACCTCATGCGCCAGCAAGTGGCGTTGCAGAGGGACAGGCCTGTGTCCCAACCACCACCTCTGTCCACTCCTGTTGTGCCGCAGGATGACAGTGCACTATCCTCCCTCGCGCCAACAGAGAGGGGCAAGTCCTCTGACACCGCTGGCCATTCAGCAGGCCCCCCAACGCCAAATAGATCTAGTGGGCGTCCAAAGAAGAGTCTGGGAGTCTCTGGAGGCAAAGCACCTGCCACACGCCAGTCACGGAGCCAGCCGTGAAGACAACCCTCTTCCCCACTGCATTCACTGTTTGGACTGTCTTTCCCCACATTGCCTTGGCAATTGCATCTGTCTGTTGGACTGGGTCACCACATCCATTTGGTGTCTACTCTTGCATCTCATTGACCATGACTGTCAACTCACTGCTCATTCCCCACCTTCATGTAAATATTCCCACACATTTCACATGTCCACTTCCAAAATAAAATATCTGACGCACCTGATTTTGTGCATTATCGTTTTTAGTGCAATATTTACAGTGTTGATAATGTCCATGATGTGTCCAAATGATGTACAGTATGTAGGGCAGTCTTCTTCTGTAGCAACAACAGTCACTGGTCTCATTGTGGCATCACAGGCAGAACACTACACAAAACATACACAAGACACAACAGGCATACTAGACAATGGGCTGCAGGTGTGAACAAATAGGGTCCAGCATACGTCCCCATATGGAACGTCAATGTCACATTTACCACACACAGGTGACTGAACGTGTGCCTGTCGGTTACATCCACGCATAGCCCTTCACAACAACAGCAACCACACCAGACAATGTACACGTTGTACCTCGACACCCACCTTCAAGTAAAGTAGTGGTCGATGAGCTGCTGGCGCAGGTCTACTCCTTCCTCCTCTCCACTGTCCTCATCACTGGGCTCAGGTCCTTGAGCAGGTGGTGGCCTTGGTTCCTCACCATCGTCCAGGAGCAGGGGGACCCCCTTGTGGATGGCCAGGTTGTGCAGCATACAGCATGCCACAACGATCTTGCACACCTTCCCAGGCGAGTATGCCAGTGCACCTCCGGTCCTGTCAAGGCAGCGGAATCTTGACTTCAGCAGGCCAAAATTCAGTTTGATTACCTGTCGGGTCCTGCCATGGGCCTCATTGTAGCGGATGTCAGCCAGGGTCCTGGGATTCCTGATGGGGCTCAATAGCCATGGCCTACTGGGATATGCTGAGTCACCTGTGAATGACAAACACCCATTGCAATGTTGCACTGCCAGAGTGCATCAGGTAACACACAGCACGCCATATCAGTAGGCATACTCACCCACAATCCAAGCATGCTCGGGATGCAGATTCTCCATCATCCGTGGCACCATGCTGTTCCTCATGATGTATGAATCATGCGCCGAGCCTGGATACTTCGCTCACACATGAGACATGGTCATGTCCGCAAGGCATGCTCCGCCACCGCGGAGGAGGTCATTGGATACTTTTGAATGATGCACCATCGCGGTAGCACACCCCGGGCACCCGCGGTGCATCACCGCCATGGAGCATTGCCTACAGCCAATGGGAGCGATGATCGCGGTGGCATGATGCAGATTTGAAAGTCGCGGAAGGCGTGCTCCGCCACCGCGGAGGCGGTCATTGGATACTTTAGAAAGAGGCAGACCTGGACAACCAATTGTTGCTGCTTTGCAGCTTCCAAACGACCCCAGGGGGCTATAAATCTGTGGGAGTGAGCCTCACATTTCCACTGCTCACAGAGCCTGCTGCCTGGGACCCTCTCCTCCTGCTGCTGCCTGAAGAGCCTGCTGCCTGGGACCCTCTCCTGCTGCTGCCTTGGACCCTCTCCTGCTGCTGCCTGGGACCCTCTCCTGTTGCTGCCTGAAGAGCCTGCTGCCTGGGACCCTCTCCTGCTGCTGCCTGAAGAGCCTGCTGCCTGGGACCCTCTCCCGCTGCTGCCTGAAGAGCCTGTTGCCTGGGACCCTCTCCTGCTGCTGCCTGGGACCCTCTCCTGCTGCTGCCTGAAGAGCCTGCTGCCTGTGACCCCTCACCACTCACTACCACCACAGGTATTATATGTTACATGTCCACAGGGATGGCAAGGACAGAGAAGATCCGTGCCAGTCCATTCACAAGTGAGGAGCTGGAGGTCCTTGTGGACGACGTGCTGGCACAGTACCCAAGGCTGTTTGGTGGTCCCAATGTATTGGTAAGTCACCATGAAGGTAGCTGCAGGGCAGGGGGATGTCAGACGTGTAGTTGCACAGCTGCAGTATATGCCTGGTGGCGTGGTGTTGTGTGAGACACTGACAGACAAGCTGTCTCCAGGGCAAGGGAGTGTGTGTGTCACAATGTCACTCTTCTATATGCCTGGACTTGTATGTGTGTGTGGTGTGTGTTACGTTGTCAGACATACAGAGCCAACGGTTGATAGCCATGTGGGTGCCAGGACAGTATTTGCATGTGTGAATATTTCTGTGTGCACCTGTAGTCTGAGTCAGTGTGACCCAGAGAGTAGATTCAGTGCCTGTCCACCAAAACGATTATACATCACCAAACTTACATGCTCCTTGCTCCAGTTCCTTCACACTGAATAGTAGATATGCACCATCTATGCCCTGGATTACTGCAGACGTACACACTTCTGCATATTGTGTTGTGGCATCATGCATTTGTGGGAATATCATGGAGCATATACGCCCCAATGTGTGCATGCAATCACAAATGTCTGGGCCATGCATAGTGCCCTTGTGAGGGGTCCCCCAGTTTTGGAGGGAGGGAGGTTACAATTAGTCATGAATCTGTGTTTTGCTACTGTTCTGATAGATGTTGGTATCTGACATTGTGTAACTGGACATTTACCCTTCTTTTCTCTCATACCTGCAGCTCAAGGCACACCAGCGTAAGGCCTTGTGGAGGGCCATTGCAGAAAAGGTGCGAGCCATGGGGGTTTCAAACAGACGACGCACCCACTGTCACAAGAGGTGGGACGACATCAGCCGGCTGGCAAAGCAAGTGGCAGAGATGACCTTGGGGATGATACCACGCACTGGGCGTTTGGCATGGCACAGCATGACTCCACTGATGGGCCACATCTTGACAGTGACTCATCCAGACCTGGATGCACATTTGAGGGAGCATCGCCAGCAAGGCAGGGGTGGTGAGTATCTGGGGAGAGTGACATTTCCTGGGAGTGGATTCATGTGTAAAGGGCCTGTGGCAATGGAGACCCATGTGATGTACGTGCAGTGCTGTGATGTGCTGTGTAATGTGAGTGGCTGCTGTGATGTGTCGTTCTATCAGGCATTGGCCCACCCTGGCCTTACTGAGCTGATAATCCCTGATGTACTTTCGCATTGCCAGATGGGTTAGTCTCCACATGCTCATTCTTCATTGGGATAGTGTGGGGAATCCATAATCGGGTGAACTGCAGTGTCAACTTTCTGAGTGTGACTTCAGGTATGCCTACTTTGCATGCACCATGATCGTTGAGGCCCACACATCAGACAACAATGTGCCCCAGGTTACCACATGGTGCTTGCTATGGCCTACTTGGCATTGTGGACTGTAATGACCTAATAGATGTGTGTGTTGCCCCCTCCTGTTCCCTGAAGGTCTGACATTGGTAATAAGTGTTGTATCCACAACATGTCCCTAGGGCAGGGAGAGTTGGGGGGTGGGGCACACCATCTACGGGCAGGGAGTAGTGCTGTTTTGCATGAACATGGCTAATTCATGGCATACTTTGTGCGTTACAGGCACCGTTGTGGTCTATGTAGTGTGTTGCTGCACAGTGATTGCAGGGTGTGGCGGTTACCATGTAGATTTGGGCATCTCCTATACTGCTTTGCTTGTAATACGTGTGACCAGATGATGACACTTACACAACCCTGTATCTCTCTCTCATGCAGATTCGCAAGAGACCGCAGTGGCCAGTGCCCAGCGTCCCATCCACTTCCTCTGGTGCTGCCCGTATCCGTGTCACTAAGAGGGGACGAGTCACATTCACACCTGGCACCGCTGCCCCTGCACCTGTCCCCCCTGCAGCCCTCAGTGCAGAGTGTGTTGAGCTCCTGCGCCCTGCTCAATGCCTTCAGTGACCATGAAAAGAAATTGGGCCAGGTGGTTGCATACATGGAGGGCATACACTCAGACGTGGGTGGGCTACACCGGACAGTCCAGGAGTTGTCATCCACAGTCACGTCAGCCCTTCAACAGGCACATGCTCCCATTGCAGCTCAGGTGCCTTTGTCCACCCCCCAGTCAGTGGCCACATCAGATGACAGTGTGCATGGTTCGCCTGCGTCAACTAAAAGGTACAGCACCAGGAGCACACAACAGACACAACCCAAACACTCCCGCCCACAGACACCATCCCCACTGAAGAGGATGGCCACCCCAGAATGCACAGACAAGAGCCAGTCAGGGAAGGGCAAGGCCAGAAGAGCAATGAGGCAGACATCAGCCTCACATGCTGCAGAGGCATCACCAGCACAAGACTCTCCTGTCCGTAGTACATCACACAAACCTACACATGCAGTGTCTGTGGCCACTGAGGAGGTCTTGCATATCAGGGGTACACCTAGGAAGAGCACAGGGACACATCCTCCAAAAACATCTACCCCAATTCCACGTTCATTGATGCGGGTGGAGGAGGGAAGTGTAGAGACCACCGCTGGCAAGAAGGCAAAGGAGGGCACTGTAGGGGGTACACCTGGCAAGAAGGCAAAGGAGGGCAGTGAAGAGACCACCCCTGGCAAGAAGGCAAAATAGGGCACTGTAGGGGGTACACCTGGCAAGAAGGCAAAGGAGGGCAGTGTAGAGACCACCCCTGGCAAGAAGGCAAAGGAGGGCACTGTAGGGGTTACACCTGGCAAAGAGGGGAAGGTGGTCCAGAGACGTAGCCAGACCAAGCGTTCTGTCAGGGTCTTGCGAGTTGCTGCCACTTCTGTTTATAAATCAGCAATGAAGGCGAAGACCGTTTCCAGACCCCAGTTGGTGAATGTGTGGTACCCTTGTCCTTAGGAGAGAGGGGCTGTAATCTTGTAAATAGTTTCATTACCGTCATCAGAGTCCCTCCCTAAGATGGCCGCCGTGGTGGTCGCTAAAGATAACCGCAGGCAGTGTCCGGTCTAGTTAATGTGCCTCGCGCGCAGATTAGTATCTGCGCACTTCAACTGCTTCGTAGCTTGAGGCGGCCGCTGATTTTCCTCGCTCCGTGTCAAGTATTCGTGACAGGAGTCCTGAGGGATTTAGCGGTCTTCTGGAAGAGTAATTCTTGATTCTGAGTAGTCATAGAAGATTAGTTTCCAGACTTTTAAGAAGTTCTTCACAGCGAACTTCTGTGGTGACAGAATTCCGTCATGGAAATTGCTATTGTTCCAGCTTGACTTCTCTCATTCCCCTTCGAGAAGTCTTCAGCGCTTCAGAGGAAGAAGAAGTTCGAGGGTGAGCGTCAGGACAAAGAACTAGTAAGCTTACCTCATTGACTTGGTCATCCTTTGTTCCCCCCTTGAAACTGCGAACTAAGATTCTTCAATCCCTCATTGCGCTTTCCCCCTAACCTTCCCCTTCCCCTCTCTTCCTCCCTGGTTCCTTTTTGCGCGCCTTTGGATTACGAACTATCAGAAGTCAAGCCAAGGTTCAAGCGCCTGCAGTCTACAACAGAACCCCCATTAAGTCACTGCCTAGGATATTCTCAGGTAAAGAACGTTCCATTAGAGTGTAGGAGAGAAACACAAATAGAGCATTCAGTAATGTTGATTCCTGTCCTTCCAGATAAGAGTATCCAGCAGTCTACCACTTCACTGTAGGAGAGAGGCAATAACTTGAGAATTCCTGGTAGGACAAGTTCAGTTATAAAAATAGAGAGTACCGTATTTAAGGTGGGTTGTTGTTTATGTTCTCTCCCCAATCTGTGCATTAGGTATCCACGTAATACAGACAGCATAAGTCCTATGCTCAGTTGTCTGAAGGTGGTGTCAGAAGATCTCAAGTTGTCTCTTCTCTGTCCACTTCCCCTTTTCCCTTTTGCTAGTGTCTTTGCCTGCTAGGCGAGGTCACTGGTGGAGTGGAGATTGGGTACAGCAACAGGACTGCCCCTGCGAGAGAATTCTGGCCTTCGTGACACGTTCCGCTGGTTCAAGCACATCTCCAGAGGTAGTGCCAGTGTCTGCACCTGATGTGGGACAGTTGGGGGGGGTGCCTGTTGTGTCATCACCGCTTCCCATCAACCCCAAGACAGGGGAGCCATTTCATATTCCCAAAAAGTGGAAGGGCACCCCTCAAATCTCTGCCACCCACACTGTGTCACAGGTCTGCATGACTCTACCTCCAGGAACCACTATGTCACCTGGTCCACACAGCCCTCCAGATTGCCAAGCCACTGTTAGTCCCACAGCACCTGGGGCTCTGTCACCACAGTCAAGTGGGCCTGCTGTCCCCGACACACATCTAGGTACAAGTCCACATGACATCAAGGAGTGAGTTGACATCACCCTCACACGTCTGTGCATCATACAGGTGTGCTAGTCCTGTACATTGTTTGGAACATGGGTGTGTTGCTGGCCCTGTTGCTCTACTGTGTTGGCAACTCCCCTGTCATGGACACTGGCCCTGTTGCTCTGCTCTGCTGTACTCTCCCCTGTGCAGCCTCTCGTCTACTTGCTGTCTCACCTGCCATGGACACTGGCCCTGTTGCTCTGCTGTGCTGTACTCTCCCCTGTGCGCCTCTCGTCTACTTGCTGTCTCACCTGCCATGGACACTGGCCCTGATGCTCTGCTGTGCTGTACTCTCCCCTGTACAGCCTCTCGTCTACTTGCTGTCTCACCTGCCATGGACACTGGCCCTGTTGCTCCGCTGTGCTGTACTCGCCCCTGTGCGCCTCTCGTCTACTTGCTGTCTCACCTGCCATGGACACTGGCCCTGATGCTCTGCTGTGCTGTACTCGCCCCTGTGCAGCCTCTCGTCTACTTGCTGTCTCACCTGCCATGGACACTGGCCCTGTTGCTCTGCTGTGTTGGCCTCTGCCCTGCCATGGACACTGGCCCTGTTGCTCTGCTGTGTTGGCCTCTCCCCTGCCATGGACACTGGCCCTGTTGATCTGCAGTGTTGGCCTCTCCCCTGCCATGGACACTGGCCCTGTTGCTCTGCTGCGCTGTACTCTCACCTGCCATGGACACTGGCCCTGTTTCTCTGCTGTGCTGTACTCTCTCCTGTGCAGCCTCTTGTCTACTTGCTGTCTCACCTGCCATGGACACCTGCCCTGTTGCTCTGCTGTGCTGTACTCTCCCCTGTGCAGCCTCTCGTCTACTTTCTGTCTCACCTGCCATGGACACTGGCCCTGTTGCTCTGCTGTGTTGGCCTCTCCCCTGCCATGGACACTGGCCCGTTGCTCTGCTGTGCTGTACTCTCACCTGCCATGGACACTGACCCTGTTGCTCTGCTGTGCTGTACTCTCACCTGCCATGGACACTGGCCCTGTTGCTCTGCTGTGCTGTACTCTCACCTGCCATGGACACTGGCCCTGTTTCTCTGCTGTGCTGGCCTCTCCCCTGTGCTATGGACACTGGCCTTCCTGTTTGTGTGTCACCTGTGCATGGTATCTAGCATTTTAACATCATTTTGAGCCTTGCTGTTGTCTACAATTGTTGTACCGCTACATCTGTGAATAAATACAGTTACTTCTGTTGTGTCTTTTGTCAGTGTCCTTGCTAATCAAAGTTCTGTTTCTGTTCGCATTTCATTGCCTGTGCACCATGCTCCATGTATAACTTCAACATTGCAAGGCTCTTTGCAGGCATCATATTTTTGGACAGGGGTGACAGGGTCCATTCTGACCCTGAAAATGTTGTCATGTGTGATGGCTATTTTAGCTGCCATGCAGCCATCTTGATAATGATTTGCTACTGTTGCCTACACTGTTCACATGTCTGGTTGGAGGACAATGCCAGCACAGGGTGTGATGTTGTGCACATGTTTAGGAGCTGGCTGGGATATGTCATGAAGTATGTGTGTTTTTTTTCCTCTCTGTGTGCCCAGCCTTGTATGTGTATGGTCATCTTGTGTTGGCCCTTGGTCCTAGTACCATGGCCTATATGAGATGCGTGGTCTTGGGTGTAGCAGAGGTCTGCAGTGTGAAGGGTGTCAGTTTGTAGTGGATGTATTTGTGCCCCTGTGTTGCGGGGGACACACATGTGTCACCCAGGAGTTGTATTCCTGTTGTTTGTTTTGTCTTGACCTGTGTAGAGGATTGTATGCACTTGTGTGAGCTGTTTGTAGTGCACTGTGCTGTGTGTTGGTGTATCCGTGGTGTTGTGTGTGACTCCTCCTTGTTGTGTTTGTAAGTTTGAAGTGTGCAAACTGTGTGAGTTGCACATCAGTGTTGGGTTTGGTTGATCCTCAAGTGTTTTGTGTGTTTTTGTGTAAACTGTGTGGGCCTACTGCTCCACACTGGCATTGTGATTGTCATGCATTGCAGGCACATGGTGGTTTTTCCACTCCTGTATGGCATGGTGTGTGTGGTTTTGGTCCATCCCCTATGTGTGCCACTTGTGCCTGGCCATTTTGGGTGTTCCCTCCCTCTATTTGTGTGTGGTACACCCCTTACATGTTTGCTACTGACATGCAGGCTGTTTCACTTTGATGTGAGCTGTCCCCTTGGTTTCCATGTGTGTGTGCCTCCACATCACTTCATTTGTGGGCGTGTGCTTTGTGGTGCAGTTCTTGGGCCATGTGTGTTATTCCACTCTGTACATTGCCCCAATGGTTTATGTGTGCTGTCCCTGTGCTATTGGTCATTCTGTAGTGGTTATGTGCACTTCAGCAGTGTGTGCTGGCCAGTGGTCTGGTGGAGGTGGCTGGGATCTTGTATCCTAGAATGGTCCATGTGTAGTTGTTGTGTTGGATGTGTGGATGTTGGCTGTGGTATTGCTTGAGTTCCTGAGAGTGCTGTTGTATTTGTGCAGTACAGTTTTGTGGTGTGTGTGATGCGGTTGTGTCAATCATGTGTGTGTGGCTGTTGTGCTTGTTATGCACACACTGCTTATTGTGCATGCAGTGATGTGTGTATGTGGCCTTGGCATTGCCTGATGTGCATCCCCTGATGTCTTGTGGTGTTTGTTGATTGGGGTTTCATGTGCATCTGTGGTCGGTTTGGTGTGGCAGTGTGTGTTTGTCCAGATGCACTTCTTGTGTGATTAGTGTTATGGTGTGTGTGTTTTGTTCCTGAGTGATGTTGTTGTGACTCCTGTTGTGTCTGTGCTCCCATTGCTTTTCCCCAGTGTGGCTGACAGGGTACGTCTGTTTCTGTTGGAGTTCAGTATGTGTTCCTGTAGTGTTTGTACGTTGTTCTTGTGCAGGCATCTGTTGGGGCATCCCTGTGTGTGTGTGTTGTGTTTGTGGCTACACCCAGGGTGTGTGTTTGTTTGTGTATGTAATGGGAGGGATTGTGAGCCTTCAGTGTGTGTGGCACTGGTGTTGTGAGTTCCTTGTCAGCCACTCCTGCAGTGACTGTGTCCCTGGTTGTGTGTTGTGTGGTACAGAGGGTGTGCATTGTGCTTGTTGTTGCAGTGCTTGTTGGTGTGCCTGGGTGGTGCACGGGATGGGCACCTAGCCTGTGACTTGTTGGGGTGTGTTCATGTGTGGTTGGGGGTGGTGTGTCCCTATGGTGTTTGTGCCCTGCCCATGCCTTGGAGTGGCCCTGCCTTCTGCATAGTGCGCATGTGTTTACCGCGGCGGTGACGTGACCGTGACCGGGACGTTGCAGCTTGTTGGCGGACGATGTGTGTTCTGGATGCAGAGGGGTGCCTTGTTGTCAGGTGGGTGATGTGTGGGTGCCCGTGTGGATGTGTTGTGTCCCCCAGCAGGGTGTCTGTGTGGTGGTTGGGCCCTGTGTTGGCATGTGTGTTGCATATGTGTAGTGGCGTACCTGCGGCGTCGTCCCCGGCGGCCCATCTGGCGGTAGTGTTGTAGCAGGTACATCACCGGATGCGTATGGAGGCCCGGGTCCATGGCGTTCATGACTAGGTCTCGGCGATCGCGCTCCGCTGTCGACTTTCCGCCTGCTCAGGCTGGGCCGTGTCTCCGCTGCGGTGCGTCAGCTTGTTTGGGCCATCCTAATTTGTCGAGCGGGGCGGATGTCATTCAGCACAGCGGAGAGTCTCGATTGGCTCCCGCCGCCACGGTGGCGGGCGCACTTTGATGGCGGGAATGACCTATGTTTTGTTATCCTAATGTGGCGGACATGAGTACCGCTGCTCGTGGGCGGAAAAAGCTGTTTTTCCGCCCCGCCACAACCGCGGTGGTGCCACCGCCCGACATTCTAATGGACCCCTATGTTTTCAATACTCCTAGAGATGCCAAAAGATTTCGAAAGCAGCATTCACTCAGCCAATTCTTGGCTGGCACGGATTCCTGTGCGCTTCCTCCCAGGGACTGAGTGCCCACTTTGCCAGACACTCACATTTTGTAAGGGTCTATGGGATATTTGTTGCTGTTGATTGGCTAATGTGTCTTCTCACCATGCCTGTTTGGACAGCATGTCATTGGAATATAGTTTTGGATTTGTATTGTACCTTCTATATGCTACCAACTATTTGGGCTCTGCCTATTTTTTCTCACTCCCTGTTGCCACTTTGCAACTGCTGGCTTCTGGGCCTGCTCTTCTGAGCGTTGTCACCTCCTAGTGGTGTACACCACTATATTTGTATCTGAATTATTCTTTCAGTTTATTGGGATCTCTAGTTCCTGTTTCTGCTGGGGTGAGTGGGGTAGTAGGAGGGATTCTTTTGTTACATTGCTTTTTGTTGAGGCCTTGTTACTGTCATGGTACTCTTCAGGTTTACCCTTACACATACTCTGCCACTGTTATGTCAGATTTCAGCGCTATGCCCCCAGCGATTGGTAGAGACAAAACTTTCACACTCTCCTGCATGTCATAGTATAGGTTTGAGTCCCTCCCACAAAGGGAAGCAAGATAATCATGGTATGGCTTGAGAATGGCCAGCAGCAGTCTTTGGCCTCCCTGATAATATGTGAGGAGTCATTCCAGGATATAGAGGATCTAAGTGGCTGCAGGGCACCAAGCTTAGATGGTTTCACCAGAGATTCTATAAGTCCTATAAACTGTTGCTGGGCCGCATCTACTCGAAATGTATGCCGCATCCCTTGAGCATGGTTCTTTACCCCCTACTCTGCGTGAAGCGGTTAATACCATTCTGCTCAAACCCAATAAGCCATCCTACCACTGTTCCTTATATCAGCCATTATCTCTCCTCAATTTTGATAGTAAAATGTTGACCAAAGTCTTAGCTACTGGCCTTTCCTTGCGGATGGATTGCCTTATCTGATGCAGTCCGGCTTTGTATCACACCACTCCACTCCTATTAACCTTCTCACCCTCTTTGCAGAACTTAACCAAATTTCCCCCACCGTTCCCTCTGTGGTTGCTTTGTTAGATATAGAAAAAGCATTTGACTCCCTTGAATGGCCCTTTTTGCATGCTACCTTGGCAAAGTTGGTCGTGTTCAATGAATTTCGCAAGCTAATACCGCTGTTGTATCAGGACTCAGTGGCTCGATTGTGCCTGAACGGAACACTCACAGATGCCTTGGCAATCAGCAGGGGTTCCTGCTTTCCCCCCTTTTGTTTATTATTGCCATGAACCCTTCTGGTCCACCATCTTCAACAAAGGCACCTACACAGAGGTCTTGGATTCTCCAAGGGGATATTGTTGGCCTACCTATGCGCAGAAGACATATTATGGTTTGTACGTGAACCTGAGACCAATCTACCTCCGTTAGTGCATGAGGTTCAGAAGTGTTTGGCCTTAATTATGGGCCTGCTTTGATGAAACTTGATACACAGGTGGAAAGATGGTTCAGGTTTGTGTTCGGCATGGCCCGTAGCATGGGAATTGTTAAAATTATAGTACTGCCCCGCTTTCTCTATCTTTTTTTAAATATCCCCATTATTCTTACAGGATTTTTTTTGCCTTCCTATGTGGACTGCTCATTAGATTGATATGGGATGGCTCTCTGCCTCGTATTCATTAGGAGATCCTTATACTCCTCTATGAATGCAGCTGGTTTGGGATACACTGACCTCCAGCTCTATTTGTATATAGCCCAGGAGCACTACGCATTCTACTGATATCATCCTGATGCCCACATGCAATTTTTCAAACCGGAACTTGCACAGCTACAGCATCTTCCCCTCAACACTGTTCAGGCCCAAGGGGTACCTGATGATCCCCACACCATTCAAACATTAGCCACCACTAGCTGAACAGGGTTTAGGTTCCTACGGTATCTAGGCGGGGAATTTCTATATTCCCCTCACATTCCTCTTCAAGGTAACCCTTGGCTTCTGCTTACTCTTGAATGCCATAGGCTGTGAGTTGTGGGTGACTTGTTTCAGGAGGGAGTTTTTAGGGCTAGCTCCACAATGGCTAATACAGATCGACTTGGCGGTACAAAAGGGGGTGGTGATGGATGCAGCATCTGAACCAATCAAACACTCACACCCAGTCAACAGATCTGGGTTTAATCCATCACCGTTCTTTAGCCCACTCTGCCACCCCAGTTCAGACATGGCCATATGCAAATCAGTCTGACCCTGAGCCTCATGGGAACAGTCCAGCCCGAACTGCCAAGCCATGCCTTCCCTGGACCGGAAACAAGCTTCCGAGGACTGGTTTCAGGCATTTCAGCCGTCTTCGGCCCGGCTTGCTTGAAACCAGTGGCAAAGTGAGCAAGGGACTCACGTCTGAGCATACCCTGCCAACTTATGGCGAACAAAGTGGTACAAAAGGGGGTGGTGATGGACGGAGCATCTGAACCAATCAGATTAAACGCAGATCTGTTGACTGGGTGTGAGTGTTTGATGGGTTCAAATGCTCCGTCCATCACCACCCCCTTTTGTACCACTTAATACAGATCGACTGTCACTCATGGACAGAAATACATTCCATTGTCTGCATAGTAAACTGTGGGCAGTGTTGCCTGCCTATTCGTCTGAGACCAGGGATTTTGCTCCACTTACCTTACTGATCACATGATTGGAGAGCACCACTTGGTTTCTAAATTATATTATGCTTCCATTAGTCTGAAGCCTACGGGGATGGATAGAGCCTGGGTGGGGTGGGAACCTGATTTATACTACAAATATCTATATAGAGTAGTTTAATTCCTAGACTCCGTGCAACTGCCCTCCCTATCAATTGACCAATTCCAAGAGTTGGATTCCCCCCTAACTGAAGATGATCTTCCCTGACATCGGGGAAGACACCGGGCCCTTAATGGGTTTTCTACAGAGTTCTACAAGACTTATGCTGAAACCCTGGTGCCCCGTTGACATGTAGTCTAAATAACAGTGCTCAACAGTGCAACTCATCCTCCCTCTCTTTGCACAGCTAATGTTGTCTCCCTGTTGAAACCAGGCAAGGATCCCACGACCCTCGAATCCTACAGACCTCTGGCAATCCTTAATACCAACAATAAGATCCTGGCGAAAGCACTTGCCAACAGACTTGCTCCCCACGTACCCTCCCTGGTGCACACAGACCAGAATGTTTTCGTCCCTGCCGGAACACCGCACTTCATCTTCGCAGCTACTTCAGGGTTGCCGAATACGCCCCCCTGAACTGGCCCCACTCGGGATGCCTTGTGCTCGATCTTGAGAGAGCGTTCAACTCCCTGGAGCCTAGCTATTTCTTTGCAGTATGGCCAAGGTACGGCATAGGTCCATATTTGCTCAGCATATTGCGGCTATTATATAAATGCCCAATGATTCACATAAAAATGGGGCCCTTCATATCGGAATCCATCGGGTGGGCCGTGGGACCAGCCAAGGATGTCCACTCTCCCCACTCCTCTTCTCCTTGGTAGTGGAACCATTAGCAGCATTTATTCGCACCCGAGTGGACATGGGCATCCCTTTAGGTGACGGCATATATACAATCGCCCTATATGCCGATGACCTATTGTTATACGAAAGAGACCTTTATGCTATCATCCATGCACTAGACTCAGCACTGTCGCAATTCGCCACAATATCAGAGCTTAAGGTTAATGCAGCAATGTCCATTCTCTTCCCATTCTTGTGGTCCATTCCAGATCTGGGGTATACATTGGGGGTTACCGGTAGCCTGGTGTACAGGTACATTCTGATACTTGGGTATCCACATATACCAAACTAAAACTGACCTATTTGACTGAAACATCACTAGAGCCCCCTCCTCTATTTACTCAAAGATGACATTCTGGAAGACACTCCCGTTGTCTATTTCGAGTAGGGTGGCCCTGGCAAAGATGGTGGTTCTCCGACATCTACTTTACTATTTCACTACCCTACCTCTCTATAATCCGCCCTTATATTTTAATAAACTCGAGGCACAGGTTAGGGATTTTCTCAATCAGGAAGTTATACTTTCCGGCGGGACAAGGTGGATTGGCAATGCCAAATTTTGAGCACTACTTCTTGGCAGCTCAGCTGAAATGGTTAGCCAGATGGCTAGCATCATGACACATACCAGATACCGCCACTCTGCAATCTGCCAGGGCCCTTCATGACTTGCTTCAAATATTTCACCCATGCACTAAGCCCAGGAAAGCTGACACCTTGTTGCTGTCCATAGCGCTCAAATGCTATAGCAGAAGCTTAGTCACAAAACAGGTAGTGGAGGGTCTGAGGGAATTTTTAAGACCTGCCCAAGCTTTCATCCCCTAATAAACATACTGTTCAACACATAGAACTTGGGGGTCTTGTGGAAAAGTAAATTTTGCCATGTTCTGTGTCCCTACGTGTCATCCATCATATGTTATGTGTGCATGATTAAATATGCATATGTTATTCCCCATGTTTGATTAATGACGCAATTACAGTTGTGTCCACCTCTAGTATGCCAGTTTCCAGTTCTCGTGAATACTACGAATATCAGGCCTATGTAAAGCTACGTTGCCACGTTTCTCAGTGTGCACGTTATTCTATTGAAAAATTCCCGTTTCTAGGCCTCAAAAGGGCCTGGACACCAGATTCAGCTCCTGTCTCCTGAAGCCTCGCTGAGGAGCGATACAGCCCCCACCTGTATCCTCGACCCTTCACTTACTTCCTGCCTCGCAGTGCCCGGTTCACCCTGGCTCTGCCTCTGAGTCTGCCAAGAGTATGTTATGATTCCAGTTATCAGTTCAGCCCTCCTTCCCTGCATTCCTAAAGCTACTGAATCGCATCAATAGTTTCCGTCATAGTCTAGCCTTTACGGCCCCATGTTAGAGAAATACTGTATTAATGGTCATTTAATATTCTTCATCACGCACTACATGTAGAATAATGCATGGTCCAGTCTTAGTGTCTGTTAGCCTTTCCCCTCCTGACTTCTAGTTTATATCAACATGTTCCCTAAACATCAGATACTAGATACTGTTTAGGTACATGTCGCCCTGACTCTCCAGACTTCAGTCTCTGCTCCTAGCACAGAGTTCATAGCCCCCAGCTTCTCCTAGTGACACGTCATTGCCAGTTTGCGCGCACCATCAGGTTACAGGTCCCGGCTCCTCAGGTAGCCCCCTCCATGGTTTCCGCCCCATTCATGACATATTCTGTTACGTTTGCATCACATGTCTATGTATACGCCCTGTTACACCTCTTTTCACCCTTATCTTTCGCGACTGCTACGCGTCACGCCTATTGCTCCACCCACCGCTACGCCTATTGCAATGTAATGCTATGTGTTTGCGTTATGTATATATACTCATGTACTGTTATTAAAAGTTGTCCTGACGCCGTCATTCCCGATCCTGTCCCCGGCAGCTGCCATCCTATTCCCGTGCAGGTCGTCCTGTTCCTGTCTTAATGCTGTATTAAACCTGCAAAACTCCTACTACCTCGAATCTTGACTCTTATTTATTGAGCTATCTGTTATTCATTTATTCATTCAAAAATAGGGTATTATTTATTTATTTACCACATAATGGCGCCCGAATAGGGACTTGCCCTTTCCCCACGCGTCGGTGAAGCCACGCCGACCCCCTGACCCTCTGCAGTCGTGACGGAACTCTTCTGCGCACCGGCAGATATTTCTGCTTCAAGTATCCCTCAGGCCCACGGAGGAGACGGAGGAGGCGGTCCAGCATCCAGACGAGACGGTGGAGGAACGCGGCGAGTCCCGACCAGAGCCCAAGCCGAGAGTCCAAGGTCCGAGGTATCCGGAGGCCCACCCGTAACAGAAGTCCGAAGTTCGTCCGTCCGACGTCGAGGCAGTCCAGTCCAGTCCGAGGCCTTCCGTTCTTGCTGCCCGGTGAGTACCATTACTGGGGTGGTATCTAGACAGGGTCAATCTAATTGACTCTGGTCTGTGGGTTGGTGGTACACAGACTCACAAACGAAGTGTCCACTTCGGTGGATGCGGGTCCTGACGTGTCTCTTTATGAGACCGGTAAGTTTCGTACTGTTTCAGCAGTGCACCTAGTTTCTGTTCCAGTCAGTTCTGTTCTCGAGGAAATTCATGTATTCTGTGTTCCGTATTCCAGGTAGTATTCTGTTCGAACTGTTATTTTTAAATGTTCTTCATGTATTTTAATGTCGTGGTATGAATGGGGAATAGGTATCGTGTTTATTGTGTATTGTATTGTGTCTAGATTACAGTCCAGTCATGCCCTTGTTTTCTAAGTTACGTCAGTTAAAAACTAGAAAGGGTCTGCTGGAAGCAGCAGTTCCAGTTCCGCCTAGGGACAGTCCAGGTCATTTTATGTATCAGAAGCATGGCATAAGCGCCATTTTGTATCTAGACTTATGGGTAGAGTATACCAAACAGTTAGAAGAAAAGTATAGATGGCCCGTATCGGGTACATGGGATGCCGAGTGCATCATGCGAGTAGAAGAGGCATTATGGAAAAAGAAAGCCAGACAGTCACAGAAAGATGCCATCGAGTTATGGCGCAAAGAAGCTCATAAAAGAACTGAAAAAGAAATCAGAAAGTCAGAATTAAGTAGAGAATCCTTGGAACGAGCCCATGAAAAAGAATTAATCGAGATAGGTGAACAAGTCAAAGCCGAACAGTCAGACAGACAGAGGCATGCCCTTATTAGGGGTATGTATCCTCTCCTTGCCGAGGGCTTGCCAAAAGCGACCCCAGAGGCATCCAGTAATTTCCCGCCACCATTAGTTCCGACTAAGCTACGTCACAAACCGACCGCAGCTGATATTTTTATTTCGTCCTATTTGGACGACACAGTCCCAGAATATGCAAATCCTGTTCGCGCTCCGCCAGTCCCTGTAAATTAGGCACTTCCCGCTCCTCCAGACACCGGAGTACCTGTTACGGGACCCCCGGTCCAGCCCGCCATACAAGTCCAGCCTACATTTCCATTTCCCACTCTGCCAGGACGAAGAGCCTCAGTAGACAACTCTAGTTTAGGGGCAGCAGGGGGAGGTACTCCTCAAACCCCGCCGCCACACAAGCGTTTAACGACAGCCGAATTACATATACAAGCATCACAGCGTACGCCCAGACATCAGACTGTAGCAGAAATAAGAAAATCCCTTGCCGAATGCGGCTATGATCCAGTCCCAGGCAAGGATAATATGGTTTTATATTCATTCCGCGTAAGAAAGGTGGCCGAGTATCTAGTCACCTTACCGAATATGAAAGAAGATCTAGACAGAATATATCGTTTCATCCGTACAGGGGATGATCCAGAAAGCATTGGCGAGGCCATGTCTCAAAGGAAAGCTGAGACCCAGCTCATGATATTAAAATTTCTGATCAATTGTCTAATAAGAGAACAAGATTACCCGTCTAAAGATCCGGCTGAAATGAAAACCCTGACAAGGTGGAGTGATAATATAGCCGAGGGTAAGCACAAGACCGTCGGTGCTATGGAGAGTATGTACAAGAAAATCCGTAAAGAAATAATAAAGTTACACGAACAGCGTAAAGCAGCACAAGTAAGCGAGAAAGAAAGTAACTCTGATACTGAAGAGGTAGAGGACGAGAATCCCGCCAGAATAGCGTATGTAGGAAAATCTAGATTTCCAGATCGCCATTTACGCCTAGAACACAAGTCTATTTTTCATCATCCAGCACCAGAACAAGGTTCTCTAGAACAAGTGTTTCAAGCTACCGATCATATTCTGAAATCACGAATCGGTTACAGTGAGTTGAGTACCATGCATGAACAAGAACTAGTCCGATCAGCAGTCCGATGGATTACTGATTCTACCACTTTTCCAGACGAAATAGTGGCACAAATGTTTCTGAAACTGCCCCCAGCCGAGCAACGACTGGCGGGTATGTATATGATTCAGCACCTCATTACATTGTATGAGGGTCAGCACTCTGATCCAGGCCCGTTACATGATATCCTGAACGAGTTACTCCAGTATAGATGGAAAGGTTTAGGTACCGATTTAATTAGTGTCGTTCTAGAACAACGTCACAAATATAGAACGTTTTTGAACCCGCATTTTGTTCATGTCTCACCCCCAGAAAGTAAACCATTTTACATGGAGAGACAGAATCCGTTACGAGAAGTCCACCCAGTTAGAGGAACGGGTGGCGAACTAGAACGAGTGTTTGTTTACACTCCGATTACAAAGATGGAACTCCTAGAGATGAAGAAATTAATTCCCTGTCATGATAAAGATCCAGCAGGGTTCCATAGAGAATTAAAAGACATGCTCCGTATGGGAGAATACACGTATCCAGATATAATTAAAATGTTAAAGGTTCTGCTGCCCGCAGGGGTGTATGAAAAGCTCAAGGAAAAAGAATGGGAGGTGGGAGAGAAAAAGATCGATTGGGCAGTTCTAGAAGCTGAAGACAAGGCACGAGTACCAGGTACCGGTCTTGGAGCGAAATGTAAAGAATTACCAGAATTATTAATACAAGTCTTACCCAGATTATTGACAACTAGAAAAGAAGACTGGGATGCAATCTCAGCCTGTAAACAGAAACAAGATGAAGATATTAGTGATTTTTATTCCAGATTTGAGAAATGTTTTAGCATCAACAGTGGCCTCAAGACAAGTAGTGAGTCATACCCTCACCTTTTTGTTACTAAATTAGTTGAGAATTCAAGTCCACAAATTAAAAATCGAGTTTTGAAAGTCGAAAGTACCTGGCAAGCTAATACCCCGTCCCAGATGTTGCAGATGCTCCAATACCACCAGAATAGGATCAGGGAAGAACAAGAACACGAGAGAAAACGTATGAAAGACACGAAAATGAAAGTACTAGTTGCACAATCTGTTCCTCAAGACAGTCAGAAGAGGGGTCCAAATCAAGCCAGTCATCCTGCAGCTCCCGTTAAAGGGAACTGCAATTATTGTAAACAGCCAGGTCATTTTATAAACGAGTGTGCAGTTCTGAAACATAACATAGCTACCGGTAAGACTAAAGAAAGACCACGTCCGCCTAGACAAGAACAAGTTTCACAGACTCCTCAGCCACAGAATGCGCCACAGACAGTTACAGCTCCGCAGCCTATCGCTGCAACACAGCACGTTACACAGCAGATGTACCAGTATGCACAGTCTGAGTATCCAGAGTATCAACCGTATTCATGAAACAGCCTAGAGAGGGAGGTAGGCTTGCCTCTCATCGAGATACCTGTAGATCAAGAAGGTCCCTATGTTCATAGTCAAGTATTAGGGAAAGACAGAAAGTTTTTGATTGATACAGGGGCAAGTAGGACCACAATTAGTCACGCCGAAGTTCCAGGGGCTCCGCTCTCAGGCTCAAGAAATGTTTCCCTTGGATTTTCAGGAAAACCTATCGTAAATGAAATATCAAAGCCAGTTACTCTAGAAGTAGGTCCATTGTCCCGCACTACTGATCTGTTACTTACTAAGTCATGTCCAGAAAACCTATTAGGCATTAAAACACTGAAAGAATTAGGTGCAGTTATATGCTGTTCCCCAGAGGGAATACGTCTGTTCCTACGTGACTTTAAGGGTCACTATGTATTACGAGATTTTGATCCCAGATTGTCTAATGTTCCGCAGCATTTATGGGCGCAAGGTCCAACTGATGTAGGTTACATGCAAATCACACCCCATAGTGTGACTCTCAAGCCAGGTGTAGTGTTACCACGAATCAGACAGTACAGATTGCCACCTGAGGCTGTAGCAGCCTTATCCAAAATTATTGACGAGCTCATCGCTCAAGGAGTAGTTGTAGAAACTGACTCCAATGTATGCAATTCTCCGATCATTCCAGTCATGAAACGTACTGATCCAAATGCACCCCCAGTATATCGATTAGTGATTGACCTACGAGAGCTTAACAAATGTATTATTCCCCAGTACCCAGTTGTCCCAGATATATCTTCCCTATTGACAGCCATTGATTCCGAAGCCACATTTTTCACTGTCATAGATCTCAAGAACGCATTTTTCAGTGTTCCCATTCATCCAGACAGCCAGTTCCTTTTCGGATTTTGTTTAAATGGAAGGAGCTATATGTTCACACGCGCTCCTCAAGGTTTCACAGAAAGCCCTAGCATTTACAGTCAAGCACTTAAAAGACAACTATACAACATTCACATGCCAATTGACACTGCCCTGCTCCAGTATGTCGATGATCTCCTGATCACAGCCCGTTCTGAACGTGCTTGCGAGCGAGCATCCCTTACAGTCTTGTATTTCCTAGCCGAGATGGGGCACAAGGTGTCCCCTTCGAAGCTTCAATTCTGTGTCCAGCAAGTGGTCTACTTAGGACACTTACTGTCCAAGAGGGGTAGGCAGTTGACACCAGACCGTATCCAGTTAATAGCGAGTCTTCCTCAGCCCAAGACCCAGAAGGAGGTACGTGCTTTTATCGGCCTTACTTCTTATTGCCGACAATGGATTCCTCAGTATGCATTCCTAGCCAAGCCACTGATACAGTTAACGACACAGGAGGCAGCCGTATCGACTGTCCTCCCTTGGACATCTGAACATACACTTAGTTTCAACGAGTTAAAGAAAGCTTTATGCCAAGCTCCAGTTCTAGCTACACCGAACTACAGTAAGCCTTTTACACTTTTCGTCACTGAACGTGAAGGTACAGCATTATCTGTTCTCACACAAGATCAAGCAGGACAATACAAGCCATGTGCTTATTTTTCGAGCACATTAGATCCTGTAGCCAAGGCTCTGCCTGCGTTCCTCAAGTCAGTTGCAGCCACAGCACTAGCTATCAGACAAAGTGATTCCATAGTATTAGGACACTCCCTGACAGTACAAGTTCCACACTCCGTGGAAGTTCTTTTAAACCGAACACAAACTCAGCACTTGACAATTGCACGTTTAACAGGTTATGAATTGACACTGTTCCAGCCACACATAGAAATCAGACGCTGCAACATTTTAAATCCTGCTACATTGTTACCATCAGTTACTTCGAATTCTGCCACACATGACTGTGTGGAAGTAGTTAACATTACGACAAAGCCAAGACAAGATCTGACAGATATTCCGTTACCAGATCCCGACCTGACACTTTATGTGGATGGTTCATGTATGAGAACAAGTACAGGAGAACTAGTCGCCGCGTATGCAGTGACTACTGACACCGAAGTTATTGAGACACACCGTATTGATACCCTGTCCGCTCAAGCAGCAGAGCTAGTTGCTCTGACACAAGCCTGCATACATGCCAAGAACCGGAAAGTTAATGTTTACACAGATTCACGCTACGCATTCGGAGTCGTACACGACTTTGGAGTGCTCTGGCAGGAGAGAGGTTTCATGACTTCTCATGGAACCAAGATTCAGCATGGTCTCCTTATTCAAGCTCTGTTAGATGCCATACATTTACCGACATCCATTGCTATCATGAAGTGCAAAGCACATACGAAAGTTACTGACATTATTTCCCAGGGTAACGATCTAGCAGATCGCACAGCCAAGCTTACAGCACAGACTCCAGACATTCCAGTTAACATGACACACACTCCAGATCCGACTACATGCATGACAGTTAAGGACCCTACACAAGATGTCATAGATATCCAGCTACATGCTACTCCTGAAGAAATCAAGAAATGGTCCGAACAAGGAGGGGTCCAGACAGATCAAGGATGGTTAACGAAGGGTAGAGCCACATGGTTTCTCCCCGACTCTATGGTTCAAGTCATTATCAATACCGCACATAGTCCAGCACATTTAGGAGAAAAAGCTATGTTAGACAGTATCCAGAACATTTGGTTCAACAAGCATTTACGAGCTGCAGCCAAGCAGAAAGTCCGTACCTGTATGATATGTTGTCAGTTTAATCCAGGTAAAAGTGTCCCGGTGGAACAAGGTGGATTCCAGCCCCCTGACCACCCTTTTGAAGTCCTCCAGATGGATTATATTCAGATGGAGCGATGTCGAGGTTTCAAGTATGTCCTTGTAGTTGTATGCGCTTTGTCCAGGTGGACAGAAGCATATCCAGTCCCAGATTACACAGCTGCGACCACTGCCAAGCAGTTGGTTCGTGAATTCTTCCCCCGTTATGGACTCCCTAGGGTCGTATATTCTGATAACGGCCAGCCATTCTCATCTGAGCTTATGAAGCATGTTTCCCTGTTGTTAGGGTACCAGTGGAAGTTCCATTGTGTACGCCATCCTGAAGCAGCCGGTCTCGTAGAGAGACATAACCAGACCCTGAAAATTCGCATCGCAAAAGTATGTAAAGAGAAAGGTGTGGACTGGCTAGTAGCTCTGCCAGTCGCTTTATTTTATATGCGCATGGTCGCACATTCCAGATCAGGTCTGTCCCCGTATGAGGTCGTTTTCGGCCGCCCCCCTAACATGTGGGGTACTCCTAGACCCCGAAGTATTACCGATGTTTCAAGTAATATGCTGACAGATTACCTAGCTTCCTTGATGTCTGCCCTCAACTCTTGTCGTTCACAGGTTGCCGCCGCATTTCCAGACAATACCGAGGTGGCACCGCATGAAATCGTTCCAGGATCCATGGTCCTTGTCCGCAATTTTGACCGCTCAAGTCCGCTGGAGCCACGCTGGAAGGAGCCCCGACAGGTCCTCCTCGCCACCCGTACAGCCGTGAAGTTGGAGGGTCGCAAAGGCTGGGTGCACCTTTCACATATAAAAAAGTTTTATGGACTGAAACCCGTCTCAAAGAACATTTCCCAGGATTTGAAGGATTGCCAAAATATTGTTCTCAAGGACTGTCCCGCAAAAGACATTGCTACAAACCCTCCCCTGTTAGAGAAAACTCCGCAACAGGAGTATAAGTTGAAACTCCGGTCTAGTAAAATAAGTCAGCCAGTTTGATTGTCTAAGTCCTCCCCTAGGTGAAACGGTTAGACTGTTTCTGACATGTATAAAATAGACCCCCATAGTGAGAGAGTTAGTCAAAACTCAATCCGATGTATCATTTTTCTATGTTTCATATTATTTCCCAGCATTATGATTTCCTGCACCAGTTATGCATTTTACCTGTGTTTCCCAGTTTCTCATGTAAATACGTCTTCTAATGCTACAGTAGAACACACGTTTAGTGATCTGCCTCCTCATGAACTCTCTTACCGCCTCGCTATGCGAAATAATTCTTTTATCCGCATGCTACATTACTCACACCAAACCAGCAATGCCACTAATTGTTGGGTATGTGGTCGACTCCCCCCTTTCCAGATACCGAAGGGAGTTCTGCCACTCTTTCCTTATCCTTTTTCACATAATGGTTCGTGTGGAGCATGGTCCACGTTAACGTCATCCTCAACAGATATGTCTTTTCTTAACAGTACATGTTTTCCAGACAAGCAAGGTCTCCCCCACAGAATCGGGTTAGATCTAGAAAATGAAGTTTACAATTTAGGTAATTATTCTTCGAATTTCATGGTCCTGAATGTTCAGTCTGATTCCACTCCAGATTTACCTGCTATTTCAGTACTACCAGTCAAAGGCGAATTATGTGTCCGAAATAATGGTTCCGTACACGTAGGACATAGTGATTGTACTACTATTGTCAAGTATAGTGACAGTGGGAAATCTATCTTCAAAGCTTCACGTCATTCTTATTTTATTTGTGGTCAAACTGCATATGTTCGTCTGCCCCTCGATTGGGAGGGAACCTGTTACATTGCCTTCCTACTGCCACCAGTTTTCCTAGCCCCATCTGATTATCATAGAAACACACATCTAGTACACATTAGACATAGAAGGGAGTCCCCAATTGTCGATTATACTGAAACTGCTCTAGAACAGTATACAGATTTCAATAGAGGTTTCTTTTTCTTTATAGGACCTATCCAGAATAGTAAGCTAATCCGTAGGTTAACCAGAACCCTTGAAGCTGTAGTAAATGAGACTGCCTCTGCTCTGGGTAACTTAACTGAAGAGCAATCTGCTATGAGATTTGTCGTTTTACAGAATCGTCTCGTCCTTGACGTCATACTGGCCGATAGGGGCGGGGCCTGTAGAGTCATCGGATCTAGTTGCTGCATTTTCATTCCAAATAACGCGCCGTCTGTTTATTCAGCTATAACCAGACTCCATAAAATTGCCCATCTGTTACACCAAGATCCAGGCACCTGGACATGGTCCGGTTGGTTCTGGAATATAATTTCCGCCTGGGGATGGAAAGTCTTGTCCTTTCTAGGTATTGCAGTAGCGATTATATTCAGCTGCTGCCTCTGTATACAATGTGGCCCTGCGATTTGCGGCATTTGTGCTACATCATGTATTCCCAGTCCCAAGCCCCGTTCTAAATCCCGTTCCAAGAAAATTCGAGACGAGCAAATGATACTGTATGAAATGATAGATGGTATCATGAATATTGATGTTTCCTGATGGAAACGTAGTGACAAGGAGGGAATGTGGAAAAGTTAATTTTGCCATGTTCTGTGTCCCTACGTGTCATCCATCATATGTTATGTGTGCATGATTAAATATGCATATGTTATTCCCCATGTTTGATTAATGACGCAATTACAGTTGTGTCCACCTCTAGTATGCCAGTTTCCAGTTCTCGTGAATACTACGAATATCAGGCCTATGTAAAGCTACGTTGCCACGTTTCTCAGTGTGCACGTTATTCTATTGAAAAATTCCCGTTTCTAGGCCTCAAAAGGGCCTGGACACCAGATTCAGCTCCTGTCTCCTGAAGCCTCGCTGAGGAGCGATACAGCCCCCACCTGTATCCTCGACCCTTCACTTACTTCCTGCCTCGCAGTGCCCGGTTCACCCTGGCTCTGCCTCTGAGTCTGCCAAGAGTATGTTATGATTCCAGTTATCAGTTCAGCCCTCCTTCCCTGCATTCCTAAAGCTACTGAATCGCATCAATAGTTTCCGTCATAGTCTAGCCTTTACGGCCCCATGTTAGAGAAATACTGTATTAATGGTCATTTAATATTCTTCATCACGCACTACATGTAGAATAATGCATGGTCCAGTCTTAGTGTCTGTTAGCCTTTCCCCTCCTGACTTCTAGTTTATATCAACATGTTCCCTAAACATCAGATACTAGATACTGTTTAGGTACATGTCGCCCTGACTCTCCAGACTTCAGTCTCTGCTCCTAGCACAGAGTTCATAGCCCCCAGCTTCTCCTAGTGACACGTCATTGCCAGTTTGCGCGCACCATCAGGTTAGAGGTCCCGGCTCCTCAGGTAGCCCCCTCCATGGTTTCCGCCCCATTCATGACATATTCTGTTACGTTTGCATCACATGTCTATGTATACGCCCTGTTACACCTCTTTTCACCCTTATCTTTCGCGACTGCTACGCGTCACGCCTATTGCTCCACCCACCGCTACGCCTATTGCAATGTAATGCTATGTGTTTGCGTTATGTATATATACTCATGTACTGTTATTAAAAGTTGTCCTGACGCCGTCATTCCCGATCCTGTCCCCGGCAGCTGCCATCCTATTCCCGTGCAGGTCGTCCTGTTCCTGTCTTAATGCTGTATTAAACCTGCAAAACTCCTACTACCTCGAATCTTGACTCTTATTTATTGAGCTATCTGTTATTCATTTATTCATTCAAAAATAGGGTATTATTTATTTATTTACCACAGTCTGGTAAAAGAGTTAGATAAATATTCTCATCTCTTGAGGCTCTAAGCCCTACAGGTGCTCGTTGAAAAACTTACAGAGTCCTACATCAAATATAGTATACTGCCCAATGCATTTTCTTCCCAGCAAAAGTGGGTGAGACCCAAGGTCCAGAGATGGATTCCCATCAATGTCTTGTAAGTGATCTTATAGTCTTATCATTTGGTCATCCAAAAGGTTAGGATAGAGCATCTCTAGATCATTGAGATACTTTGCACCCCACCTTCAAGGACAGGGAACAGAGCCTACCATTACTCGGTAGACCATGCGTTGGATCACTCAATGGGATTAAAGTGCAGTGAAACGAAGTGAAACAGGTGTGAGATTAAAATTAGAATAGAGAACATACAGTGAAAAACTTTAATATATGTATGTTTCTTTCATTTTAAAAACCAGAAAAGTGCAAAACGATGCAGTTTAAACAAATAGCTGCAAGTGGGCCGACATGTTTCTGCCAAAATTGGGGAACAAAACACCTCCTATGGCTTCATCAGGGCCTCTGTTCATAGAAATTATTTTTGTCACTGCATGTACGTGCTACAAACAATATCAACCATCAATAAAGTGATCAAATTACATCATAAAGGATATATATTCATCTCTATTCCTCAATATCAGATGGTGTAATTCTCACCTATAACATAAAGCAGGGAAAGTGTAAACATATCAGGCAGTATTGAAATGTATAATGTACCAAACTAACAAGGGCTACAGTGGTCCCTTACTCACCCTTAGTGACAGGGGATAGTACCTCACCTCGCCTGGACCAAGCTCAAGATTAGGGAGGCCACGCTCTATGAGGGTAAGTAAAAAAAGGGATTTCTTATTATGAGCGAAAAAAATTGCAAAGTGGCACTTATTCAGAACATCAAGATCCTCAATGCTTCTTAACCTCATATTAATCTTTCCATTCAAACCCCCTATAGGCTCATCCACCTATCAACTGATTTAGACACCCAATCTATAAAACAGACTAATAGGTTAATGATGCCCTTCATTAGGTTTCTTCAATTCTAGATATTAGTCATAGCCTGCCCTTACCTCTCCGTCGTTGCCTCAGACTGTGCCTGAGATTTGGGGAGGCAACGCTTGGGAGGGTAGGGAGATATTTATGCCTAGTGTGTTCTAAAACTTCAGCCTATCAGGCTGGTTGTTATTGGCTTATTTAAAATTAGCAATTGCCAGCGTTCGATGGCTGCAAATTATCGCGCTACATTCACTTGCCAGAGAGCCATGAAAATTAAGTTACTCACTTGCTCATAAGATGCTCGTAACTCATATCGGTATTGCTAATGTTTGCACACGATGCTCGCGTGCCCTCAGTGCCGACCGATCGCGAGAGAACTACTCAACAACAAGGTGTTGCTGGGAGTTGTAGTTCGCTCATGTGCCCGACCTTCCTTATCGAACAGCCGCTGTTAACAGATCTCTAGGATAAATATTAAACATAATGCCGTTGTCTTGGAATCATAAGTTTACAAACATAGCTAATAATACTCATTTAGGGTGTGGATCTTCTTGTTGAAAAGATCGCGAAAGAACTACAGAATCCCATAGCCTCATTGGGAATTGTAGTTTTTATGTCAGCTCAATGGACCGGTGTTCGAGGCTCCAGTAAAGCCGATCATAGAAATAGCGCAGGTCAAAGTCTCGGTTTTCAGCAGATCGTTACAGAGTGTGCCTAGTGAACCGTACATGTTATTGTTATTTTATCTTCATTTTTGTCATGAACCACCAAAAGGGGAACAATGAAGACATACTGTGCCAAGGTGCAAGAAGATCCACACCCTAAATGAGCATTATTAGCTATGTTTGTAAACTTATGATTCCAAGACAACGGCATTATGTTTAATATTTATCCTAGAGATCTCTTAACAGCGGCTGTTTGATAAGGAAGGTCGTGCACATGAGCGAACTACAACTCCCAGCAACACCTTGTTGTTGAGTAGTTCTCTCGCGATCGGTCGGCACTGAGGGCACGCGAGCATCGTGTGCAAACATTAGCAATACCGATATGAGTTACGAGCATCTTATGAGCAAGTGAGTAACTTAATTTTCATGGCTCTCTGGCAAGTGAATGTAGCGCGACAATTTGCAGCCATCGAACGCTGGCAATTGCTAATTTTAAATAAGCCAATAACAACCAGCCTGATAGGCTGAAGTTTTAGAACACACTAGGCAGAAACATCTCCCTACCCTCCCGAGCGTTGCCTAACCTAATCTCAGGCACAGTCTGAGGCAACGACGGAGAGGTAAGGGCAGGCTATGACTAATATCTAGAATTGAAGAAACCTAATGAAGGGCATCATTCACCTATTAGTCTGTTTTATAGACTGGGTGTCTAAATCAGTTGATAGGTGGATGAGCCTATAGGGGGTTTGAATGGAAGGATTAATATGAGGTTAAGAAGCATTGAGGATCTTGATGTTCTGAATAAGTGCCACTTTGCACTTTTTTCGCTCATAATAAGAAATCCCTCTTTTTACTTACCCTCATAGAGCGTGGCCTCCCTAATCCTGAGCTTGGTCCAGGCGAGGTGAGGTATTATCCCCTGTCACTAAGGGTGAGTAAGGGACCACTGTAGTCCTTGTTAGTTTGGTACATTATACATTTCAATACTGCCTGATATGTTTACACTTTCCCTGCTTTATGTTATAGGTGAGAATTACACCATCTGACATGGAGGAATAGAGATGAATATATATCCTTTATGATTTATTTTGATCTCTTTATTGATGGTTGATATTGTTTGTAGCACGTACATGCAGTGACAAAAATATTTTCTATGAACAGAGGCTATGATGAAGCCATAGGAGGTGTTTTGTTCCCCAAGTTTGGCAGAAACATGTCGGCTCACTTGCAGCTATTTGTTTAAACTGCATCGTTTTGCACTGTTCTGGTTTTTAAAACGAAAGAAACATACAGATATTAAAGTTTTTCACTGTATGTTCTCTATTCTAATTTTAATCTCACACCTGTTTCACTTCGTTACACTGCACTTTAATCCCATTGAGTGATCACACGCATGGTCTACCGAGTGATGGCGGGCTCTGTTCCCTGTCCTTGAAGGTGGGGTGCAAAGTATCTCAATGATCTAGAGATGCTCCATCCTAACCTTTTGGATGACCAAATGATAAGACTATAAGATCACTTACAAGACATTGATGGGAATCCATCTCTGGACCTTGGGTCTCACCCACTTTGCTGGGAAGAAAATGCGTTGGGCAGTATACTATATTTGATGTAGGACTCTGTAAGTTTTTCAACGAGCACCTGTAGGGCTTAGAGCCTCAAGAGATGAGAATATTTATCTAACTCTTTTACCAGACCCCCAAGTTCTATCCATAGCAGAAGCTTATACATCACTAGCACTTCTACACCGTACACCCCTGCTATCGCTTTACTAGGATCGCCAAAGGGAGGGTAATACATCACAGCGGCAGAGTTACGTGGTTGGGAGGCTGCGGACATCCATGATAAAGCAGACCTTTTTAGAAACGGTAGCTCTAATCCCCAATGCAGACCTTATCTCAGAAGACGGCTCTCCACTCCCGCTAATGCATCGCCATAATGAGGGCTGCCTCGCACAATCCTCACACCCCCCTCCCCAACACAGTATCTTCATGTGCTTCACAAGCAGTTATTTAGCTGTTGCTTCATTTCAGGGCCTTGGGTCATGGGCGGTTACCCCTTTCCCTTAGTCAAGTTACTTTGTCCTCATTATGTTGTATCCTCCATCCATCGTTCAATACTACTCAACATCACGCATAGTATAGCCTCACAATACGCAGAGCTTTGATTATCCATTTGCTTATACTTCCTCTCAAGTGTTCTAATTTTCTGGATAACCTTTCTACACCATATCTGACACAGTACACTCTTGTTATCGCTGCTAATACCGTGCCTTATGTTTTGCTGTAGTATCCTTAGCAGGCATTAGTGGCCATTTCATTATTGTTGTGCTGTACTGTTAAAAATAATAAATGTCAATAAAAAGATTTAAGCAAAAACATAAATATCTACATAGAGCTTACACTACACCTGCAGCATTGGCAACGCTAGGCCCTGCTAGATCACATTAATGCCCAAAGTGTTGGTCTGATTACGCATACTTCTCTCATTTGACATGGACATGTAAGTCTATAGCCATCTTTTGGAGGGCTACCTTTTCCACTTCATCACTTATGATTGAGCGGCCAATTTCACATGACTGCCTACCAGCTTTGTTGGGCTTTGTCAAACCATTACCACTGGGAATACGTAGTTTTACTGCTGTAGTCTTACTGCTTAAGCGGCAAGTCTCGCTACATTGGGGCAATCGTACTCCCTCTCCCCCATGGTAGCAGCTTGGCTGCAAGACCTGTCGTATTGTGATTCTTCTTCCGAACTCTAGGAGACACCCCAGACATTTACGTCTAGGACCAAAGACATTTGGAAACCTTTGCATAAATATTTGCTATCAAAGGAGGACTCTACCAACAATGCATCAACGGATTAATTGTAGATTTCTGCAGTATGCTAGATTTGTTAACCATCTACATTACTGTATGAATATTTGGGATGCCTCCATTCTCTCTTCCTGTATGACATGTTACGTTATTTTACATATTTTCCCCTTGTCTGTGTCTCTCTGGTTTGGATTTTCCCATCCCTTCTTCCTGGGTAACCAATTGTACTCTATGTGAATTATTTTTTATCTACTGCTATTACAGAACTGGCCTCACTGTTTTAATTTGTTAAGAAATGATCAATAAAGAGTAAAAAAAAATGTTTGGCAATTTTTAGCACACACCTTTGGACCATATTATGAGCCTGGCGGTTCACAGACTGTCGGACTAACGGTGGTGGTCTCCTGACCACTGTATTATGACTAGGCAGTCAGGCCACCCTGGTACCACCGCAACCGCTGCAACTGCCAGGAAAACACCGTTCCCTGGAGGTTGCGCGGCAGTCCTGGGTCCACAATGTGCTTGGCAAAACATATTACGAGTTTCCTCAGCACCACACTTTTCATGGTGTTGCAACCGTCATGAAAGGTATGGCATTAAATGGGGCCTTACAGGGATCCCTGGTGCCTCAAACCATATGGATGCACACAGGAGAGGACAACCTGTGCCCCCCTGGGTGCATGCATACCAGTCCCTGCACAGCATGGACTGCAGCAGTCAATGCCATGCAGGTACTGCGTTTACATTTCCATAGCAGTGCTTATTTCAGAGACCTCACTAGAAACACCAAAGAACCGCTCGCCAGACAGGAGAAAACTCCTAATCTGGTGGGCGATTTAAACATCAAAGTCAAAGTCAAAGTCAAAAAGCTTTATTTCGATAAAATGTCATTATCATAAAAGCAGTTTAAAAGTAATAATAAAATTAATGATACATGTCCAGTTGATAACAAGAAGTACAGCATTTACTAGAATAAATATTGTTTAAGAAAAAATTAAACAGAGTATTTAAGCTTTCTGGCTCGAATAGCCCAAGCCCAAAATAGAAATTTTGCTAGGGCACAAGCATAGGGTACATAACTATCCGAAACAAGTATCCTGGTTGCCTCAACATGGCTCCTAGTTCCAAGTTGCCGACACAAGTTCTTCAGCCACACCCTTCTTGGATTGGCATATTCCTTGCAGACAAATAAAAAATGAGCTAATGTCTCTGGGTGGGCTGAACATGATGGACACAGGTCAGTTTTGTCTGTACAGGATTTCCATGTTTTGGTAAAAGTGTTCAGTGGAAGAGTACCCGTTCTGAATTTAAAATACAAAGACCGGGCAAAAGGTTTCCCGATTGTGTCTAGATAGGGTTCTCGCCTGGGACAGTCTTTAAACATCAAAAAATCCTCTGTGAGTCTGCCAATGGATGGACTAGAATGCCTTTGGGAGCAAGCCCAATCCCGAAAGAGGTTTTTAAGAACTTGTTTTGGAGGAGAGGTTCTGCTGGACCAAGAGTCTGATAGGCCCAAATTTGACAATAGATTTTTCATATCAGTTAACCATTTGACTCTGGCCCAGTGTGGTGACTCCATTATTTCTTCCAAACTTCTGGCGTAGGCACTAAGTTCCTCTACCCGCCAAATGCGGGCCCATAATAGGAGAGGGCGAAATTTCGCAATTTCGCCGATCTGGGTACAGCCAAGGTCCATAAATAAGGGCAAAAGGGGGGTACTTTGGGGGAGGGACATTATTTGCCTACAGAATTTATTCTCAGATTTTTGCAGTGCTTGAGAAGATGCGAAGCCCCAAAGTTCAGCTCCATAAAGCGCAGAGCTGACACCTTTGGCGGCATAGATCTCTAGGACTGTTCCTATTGGTTTGAACGAACTGGAACGTTGCTCCCTTAATAGGGCACCTGTGATCCTTTTATGGTTCAGCAGCATCTTATCTAGATGGGGAGTCCAATCCATTTTGTCAGAAATGCGTATTCCTAAATAATCAAATTCTTTCACCCTTTCCAGGGATTCGGTGTTTAAAGTAGGGGGGCGCACTTTCTGTTTAGGGGGATTAAGGACGAGGTATTTTGTTTTATTGGTGTTTATGACCAAGCCTCGGTCGGTACAAAAGGATTGGAAGTTATCCAAGAGTTTCTGTAGTCCCATAGGGGTTTTGGAGATTAGGAGCGTGTCGTCCGCGAAGAGGAGGGTCGGTATACGTACCCCCCCCAGGGATGGTTCGTCAGATGGAGATTTAAGTAAGTGCTCCACCACCCCATTAATGTACAGAGAGAAAAGGGTGGGAGCCAGAACACATCCCTGGCGGACCCCTCTCTCGACCGGAATACAGCCTGTTTTCTCCCCTCCGGAACCCCACCTGATTTGGGCAAAGCTGTCTTGATGGAGCCTAACTAATAGGGACAATAAGTACTGTGGGAGCCCCATGTTGGCCAGAACCCTCCATAGCGAGTCCCTGGGGACGAGGTCAAAGGCAGTCTTTAAATCGATAAATGCGAGATAAAGACTGCCCTTGCCTATCACTACCACCTTCCAGTGGATCATCATAAGCCTAAAGGCCTGCTCTATCGTTCCAGTGCCTACTCTAAAGCCGGCCTGAAAATCGGTAAGTATTTTGTTTTCATCCACCCAGTTGAGTATCCTGAGTAGAATGACTTTACCGACAACTTTTTGGCTTACATCCAGTAAGCTAATCGGCCTATAATTGGACGGATCATCCCTAGGGCCTTTCTTGTGGATGGGAACCACCTCTGCCCCCTTCCAAGAGACAGGAATGGGGGCACCCCTACAGATGGCATGGAGGAGGGAGTGGATTAATTTACCCCAATTAGCACCATCAGCTTTTAGCAGATCCCCAGGGATGCCATCTGGTCCTGCAGCTTTTTGTGGAATGATGGAGTTAATAGCATATTCTACTTCCTTCAGTGTAAAATCGGGATCGCCAGGGAAAAGGGAGTAGTCAACATGAGGAGAGGAATGGACAGACCCTCTTCCATTCATATCGTCATGGCAGGAATACAGTTTGGAAAAATGAACCTCCCATACCTGACCCGGAATATTGCAGGTTACGAGGTCAATATCCGGTCTGTTTCGCGCCCTTATGGTGTCCCAGAAGGATTTAGAGTCTTTTTTCGTGCTGGCTTCCTTAAGGGTTAGCCAATAGTTATCCTCCCACTCCCTTTTTGCTACCAGTAAAGTCTTTTTATGGTCTCTTCTGGCAATTTGGATTAGAGGGAGAGACTTACCTTTAACTGCCTCTATTAGGCGTGATTTGGCCTTCCTGCAATTTGCCGAATACCAATCATGTGTGCCTTTTGGTTTAGGTTTCTGTTTCCCTACTGGCAATTGTACCCAAAAGAGGTCCCCAATAGTTTTTATAGCAGCTTCAAAAACAGCGGTGACCTTGTCTGCTGCTATGGTCAGATTAATAGAGCCAATTTCAGCTTGCATGCCCTTAACCACTTCGTCTATTGTGGATAGTTTGTCGGTATTGCACATAAACTTACTCCACTTTAGACGCCTGCCACAAGTAGCGACAGTAATCCCCTGTGGGCGGCCAAGAGAGACTGACAGTGCTTCAATGTTCCAAGGATTTTTTAAGGATAAGGAGAGTGGGTTATGGTCGCTCTCTACGGTATTGGTAATAACCATATCGTTAACATAACTCCAGAGGGCCCTATCCAGCAGGATATAGTCAATCCGAGTGCATTGGCCAACCCTGTTGAATGTGGGCGCACCCCGGAGATCAGATCGAGTGCGACCATTAGCAGCTCTTAATCCAAACTCCAATGTAAATGCATTGAGATGGATTGCACTGCGAGTCCAGCGCTTAATGGGTGGGATAGAGAGAATAGGGATACCCCATCTGCTGTCCTCTTCTCCTAAATCTGGAATTCCTTCTAAGGGGAGTGGTTCATATGTACAATTAAAATCCCCTGCTATTAGGATATGTCCACAACCACTCTGCTCTCCCAGCTGAACCTCAAGCTCCTTCATTGTGGGTGAAATACACCCATTTTTTGTTCCCCTAATATAAACATTGTAAAGGTCAACGGTTATACTTCCCCGTAGACCCAATAGGGAGACACCAAGAATATCCGGAGTTCCTGCCTTCTTAGTAGTTATTCTGCAATTAAGCAGGATACTTATCCAGATAATAAGCCCCCCCGATGGCCGTCCCTCCCCGCCTTGGTTTTTACTGCTGGTACAAAGAGAGTGACAAACCCCACCCTATGCAGTGGCTCGATAGCCCATGTCTCTTGAAATATGCAGATATTGTGGGCATCAACCAGGGCATTCCACTCCGGGAGGCCCAGCTTCCTTGAAATCCCAGCAAGGTTCCAGCTAAGAATTTTTAACTCGCCATGCGCTGGGTTTCCGGCAGGAACCGCAATACATCGAGGGTTAGATAAATCTGCACTGTCCCTAACTGATATAGGTGATAACACCTCTAAGTTTGTAGGGAGAAATGTACCCAACGGTGCATCCTTTTTTCCCTCATTTACATGAGGGAGGTTAGTAACTAAACCTCCCTCAAAAGAAAGTCAATCAACCTCATCCAATACACAGTACCTATTGGGATGGGCAAACTGTGTATAGGAGGGGTTAAAGGACGGGGATGGAGACGGGTCCTGCCATGGCTGTTGCCAATAATGATTGGCAATGGATGGTTGCTGGGGGAGTTGCTGCCACTGCTCAGTAGAATGGAAAAAGGGCGGTACAGAGGGGAGAGGTTGCTGCCACTGGGGACCAGCATGGTACGGGACAAAGGGTGGAAAATTAAACGGCTGTCGCCCGTGGTTAGGAACATATTGAGGGGGACGTGCAAGCCCTTGATTAATTGGATTAGCTGGCCGATGGAAATTGGGTTTTGTCAAGTGGGGAAGGAAGTGAGATAAGGGGAGTGGTTTGATCTGGGTGGCAGGACCACTATTAGGTGATTTACAAATAAAGGTCGCAGCCCCCACATCCCTGAAATTAACAGTAATTACATCCCCTGGTATTGTGGGGTCAGAGGCTAGAGTATTCGTAGGTTTACTATTGGGAACCGTAGTTTGGGAGGTGTTAGATTTAGTAACATCTGCTAATTGCTGCACAGATGAAGAGTTGCTCACCGCTTTTGCATTGGAAATAAGTGGCGGTTGCGCAGGGTTAATCCCTAGGTGGGGAGAGTATGATACAGCTTGGTCCTTAGGAGGTGGAAGGATTTTCGCTTTATCAGTTATGGGCTTAGTGACCCTGGCTGACTGTTGGGAATTAGATGGCGGTTCTCTATACCCCTGTTGCTGAACAGGCCCAAGCTCATTAATTTTATTGGGCCATTTGGTATTAATGAGCGATGTTAACCTATCAAGTTTAGAAATCAAGGGTTTAATATGGGCCGCTATTGTAGCTTCAAGATCATGCTTAAGGTCCGTGACCATATTATCAACCCAGCATGGGATGCCTGGCGCTGTATGTGGGATAGGTGTTACCAAATTGTGATTACTAATTTTGGCTTTATCCTTCTCCTTAGGTTTGGACTCCTTATTTACAGATTTGTTTACCACTTTTATTGGAATAAGATCAGCCTTTCCCCTGGGATCGCTAGGCACATGAGGGGTCGACTTGGCAGCTAGATCGTCCATGCTCGGCTCCACCTCTCCAGAAGACTGACAGGCTCCTAGATCTGGGGTCGCCTCCAAATCCACAAAGGACGGGTCCGACTCCGAGCAGGAAACTGACAGGTCGACAGCACTCGGTACTGTGATAGTGCCTATAGTGGTCAAGGGCAAGGAGCAATTGTTGGAAGCTTGCTGAAGAGGTGAATTTGCGTTAGCAAGAGAACCCAGGGAAGAACGCTTGGCATTCATTAGGTCAAGGGAGACTCTTTTCTCTAGGAGTACAATGCTCTTGTCAATTGTCTCATTTACCCGAGAGATAAAAAGATCAATGGGACCAGTCACTAGCGCTACCTCCGTAGCTTTTTTGGTGCAGCTTCTTGTTTTATGCCGCATGATTGACTTGAAGATGAAAAAGTGCTATACTAGATATTGAATGGCAGTAGCCTCGAAGAAGATTGAATGGCAGCCGGCCTACCTGGATAGAAGTTTCAGGGCGATGAGACAGGGATTCAGGGCCTGGGCCGTCCTCTGCCGTCCTTGAACGGCCTTAAACGGCCCGCTCTTTGCCCGGTCTTCGCCCCGTGCTCCGCCCCGCGCGCGTCCCGCGTCGCGGTAGAGCTGAGGCCAGCAAAGAAGGAGGAGGCTAGGGGCGTGGCCGCCGGGGGAAGAGGCAGCAGCTGTGTGCAGCTGAGGCTGCTGGACCTCGCAGTCCCCCGGTAGGCTCCACGCACAATCTGCTGAATTTAGCCTCAACCTGGGAGCGCGTTGCTCTCCACCGACTGTGGAGCCGCTCACACCAGGGAGGACGGGGCAAGAAGGCGGTGAGCGGCACCCGCGGAGCGGGTGTCGCGAACAGTTGCAGGGAATGCAGGAAATGCAGGGAAGCACACAGCACGAGTCTGGCTCCTCACGGATGGCAGGTAAGAATCCCAGGAAGCGCCAGTCAGCCAGAAAACCCAGGCGGTGTTAAATGCGGAGGCTGGGGGCGTGGCCGCCGGGGGAAGAGGCAGCAGCTGTGTGCAGCTGAGGCTGCTGGACCTCGCAGTCCCCCGGTAGGCTCCACGCACAATCTGCTGAATTTAGCCTCAACCTGGGAGCGCGTTGCTCTCCACCGACTGTGGAGCCGCTCACACCAGGGAGGGCGGGGCAAGAAGGCGGTGAGCGGCACCCGCGGAGCGGGTGTCGCGAACAGTTGCAGGGAATGCAGGAAATGCAGGGAAGCACACAGCACGAGTCTGGCTCCTCACGGATGGCAGGTAAGAATCCCAGGAAGCGCCAGTCAGCCAGAAAACCCAGGCGGTGTTAAATGCGGAGGCTGGGGGCGTGGCCTCCGGGGGAAGAGGCAGCAGCTGTGTGCAGCTGAGGCTGCTGGACCTCGCAGTCCCCCGGTAGGCTCCACGCACAATCTGCTGAATTTAGCCTCAACCTGGGAGCGCGTTGCTCTCCACCGACTGTGGAGCCGCTCACACCAGGGAGGACGGGGCAAGAAGGCGGTGAGCGGCACCCGCGGAGCGGGTGTCGCGAACAGTTGCAGGGAATGCAGGAAATGCAGGGAAGCACACAGCACGAGTCTGGCTCCTCACGGATGGCAGGTAAGAATCCCAGGAAGCGCCAATTTAAACATGTTCTTGAGGCCCTTTGTACTATTTGCATAGCTATGTTTGGAAATATACATATTTGAGTAGTATTCCTAACAGTAGTTTTGTCTTTCCATAGACATCCTTTTTCTGACTTTATCATGTTTTTCAATTTTCTTTCCCTGTTCTACAATGCCCATTTGTCTTCCTGAGGAAGTGTTTTATACGCACACTGATGAATGTGAACGGATCTGGTTGCAAAAATATAACGTAAAATTGATTTTCATACTTATTGTTGCACCACAGTAGTTATGAAATTGTCACTTATTTAACTAATGTAATGTAAGAACAATATGAAAGTAAGTTACATACCTCTTTTATGTAAGAAGATATTGCTTTGTTTGATGATGTTTGTAATCGAAAATCACTGTAATATGTGTGCTCAAGTAAGACAGTTGTCTAGGTTCCCCACAGTCAACACAATGACCGTGGTGGTAACTGCTATTTGGCAATATTGTGCTGTGTTTATAGCCCAATTAGATATATCAACCAAATGCGATGATGAAAAGCTCTTCATAGTAAAACTTTTTTAAATTCTGTATTGGTTTTCGGCATCATATTTGTATAGGTGTGCCTGTGTGACAAGACTATTATATACTGCTTTATTGACTTATACTGTTTGTTATGTAGTGATGTAATATTTTTTATTAGCATGTGATCATAATAATACGTTTTAGAAGGCTTTGTAGTACATGTAGAACTTCATAGCAGTAATTTAGTTTATGTAGCCAAATCACGGCAGAAGTTGGTAGTAGTGTTCTACATGTGTAGCCCCAAACTTATCTTACCCAATCATTGGCTGCCTTTCAAAATTTTGATTGCACAGTTGTTTCTTACTGGCCAAGGCTGGTAACATGTATATATTTATTTCTGTGGGTTACTATTCCTTCCTCTTGTATGTAAGTGCAGCAGCATGATGCTTCATGTTTGGGTTGTTGTTCATAGCTTAATGTATTTGGGCCAGAAAGAATGCAAAGAAAGCCTAACTTGAATATAAATTAGGTTTTGAAAGGAATAATGTGTATCTGGATTGAGGAAAGAGGTTTGAGAGGACATCAGTTTCCCCCTCTAGTTTCTTCTCTGCATGTGAACATCCGCACTTTATGAACATACTGGACAATTTACAGGAGAGAGACTAAAATTAACAAGCCTTTTCAATGCAATAGGTCATGCATTTACGGGAGTTTAAGCTAATGGCATTGTATATGACAGTGCCTTTTGTTTATGTTTTAAACACCAAAACCTAAATAAAAGGCATTGTCATTTACAATGCCAAAAGCTCAAACTCGCTTAAATGCGAGAACTAGTGCATTGCAAATGCTTGCTTTTTTTTTTTTTTTCTTAACGTCCAGCGTTTCAAGCGAAAACAAAACAAAAGTGATGTTTTGTGAAATCCTTGCCAAAAAGGGCACAAACAAATGCCCCATTTTAAAAGGGATATCTTAAGGACAAAGACTGCCTTGACAATCATCCAGATGCTCACAAAACAGGCTGGCTGAACCCTGAACACCTAAAAAGTGCATATTACACAAACATGTTTTCAATAAATAGGATCCACGTTGTCAAATCAGGTGCATGTCTCTGTGCCTCAAATAAATAGAGTGGCAGGAAAAGCATTCACAATCTTGGCTCCTTAGACCCAGAATAGGCTCCCTAAAGAGCTATGAGGTGAAGAATAAACAAATAATCTTAGGAGACAACTTACAACATCAATCAATACACTGTTTGCTATTGTTGTCAACGCCATTAGGTTGTGATGCATTTTTTCTTGGCTGAAATTCTGACCTTAAGATTCTCTGTTTTGATAACTGGAGAGCTAAAAAATGCTTGTAAACTTGCTGATATTTATTAAGGGAAAAAACTGCCCTGTATTTACTGCAACATGAGGACTTTAGTGCTGAAATAACCAAAAAGTGATTGTTATTCCCCAAAAACTCGTAATTGAGTGGGATGTATTGCCCCCAATAAATTCTGACCCAGTGGAGCTGGATATTACAAGGTATGAAAAACAAAATCACTGCAATTAGCACGCACATGAAATGAATGTCTATGGTGGGTATTTGGAGTTTTGTGAGAATGCAAATTGGGGCATATACTCCAAGTGTCCCCCAAATTTTGTACTTTTTTACCCAAGTATGAATTTCACTCTGGAGTACATGCCCAATTTTGTGTGAGGGTAATCAGCAATATTCCAAGCTTTGCAGCAGGGAACTGGGAAAAAGCACTATTAATGGGTTATTCCCCACTCCTTGGTGTGGTAGTGACCTGATGTATCAGTAATTCTGGGTGCAGTATCACTGCTTCAGTTTACTTTGGGACTAGTAATGAGCCCCAAATATGGTTACCTGTGTATATATATATATATATATATATATATATATATATATATTTTTATTTGCAATACTTTGAAATTTTCAGAAAAAGAGGTGAACACTCCAAAAAGATAAATAACATATCCAGGTTAGCATGGCATTTACGTATGAAGCAAACAATTCACAAATATAAAACAGAAATTGAGGTTTGACACCATTATACCAGTACTAATACTAACCTCTATAATTTGATAGAGAGATTAAGAAAGAAAAAGAAAAGGAAAGTAGGAAGAAAGGAAAGGAAGAAAAAAAGAACAGAGAAAAGAAAGACAGAAAATATTTGTGAGCATTTTATATAGTTTATAGTTTAAAACACAAGTGTTAGCAGATTGTTTATAAGAGTGCCATATAATAAACCAGATGAAGGAGTCTCTCCCTGGCACAGGACAGAAAGGAATGTTCATGTATACATAATACCACATAGATTGATAATAAAAGATAAAGTTTCGAAATTCACGGAGGGTTATGAGAATTGAAATATTTGTCCAAAGTGTTCCACATCGATCAGGATCATGGGTTCTCAAATGGAATCAATATGGTACAACCACAGTATATCTTTCAAAGGCAAGAGTCTAATCTTTGACACTTGGATTAACAAAGTTATCTTTTTTCCCTATGAACTAGAGCAGGACTCCTACCCAACTGTATTTTCAGGTCTTCATACTAAATATACCTTAGTTACCTGTATATTTTATCATGCACTGTGCACTGAATGGAACCCATGATATAATTACAGCATGCCTAGCAAACTATATGTACATGAAAACTGTGTATAAACTAAAATTAATAATGCACTGGTATTGCTCTTTTGCCGTTTACTAAGTTTAAGAAGCTTGCTAAAAGTTGTCCTGCCAACCAGGTTGAATGCAAACGAGGTGACTATGAGAGAGTTGACTGGAACTTCCTAAATGATGGCAGTTTTTTTTCCACACCGTCACTTTAAGTATATAAATCGAGTACTTTTCAACATCTCAGACTTGGCATGCCTGCAAGAAGCTCCAAGGATCATATTTTGTCTTTTTTTTTAAAGTAGTCATAAATCAAAGCACAAGATGTCCTGTCGCAACAAGAAGCGCCTTGGCTGCAGCAAGATAGGCCGCTCAGAGGGCAGCGCCTATCAGAGCTCCCAATCGAAAGAGGCATATCTTATGTGGCCCTTTTGCAGCCCCTCCCCCTGCACCAGAGTCCAATGACCCCACTGTTCTTCCAACCAACGCTCCACAACGGTGGCCCAGAGATATCATAACACGACGCCCGGCAGCTGCATCAGGTGAAACACTGGTCACTGCTGCTAAACAAACACTGGTGGGCCTCCGACAGAGTTAGCAGAGGAATGTGGTTATCAAGTCTATTTAATGCAATCACGAATCATGAATTTAGCAACATTATCACACAAAACAACTTAGTATGCAAGGAATTAAGAGACAGAGTCCTGCTTTATGAGTCCTGAAAAAAAAGGGGACAGGTCCAGTTGGACAGTACACCGAGTGTGCATACCAAGTAAAATACATCAAACGGGAACAAATTGTGGATGAGTGCAAGTTAAAACAAGCATTGGCATAGCCAATAGGTCTCGCCTTTGGGACCTTATGAGTGTTTGGGCATGCAACAGTTGATGTTGTTGCATCAAGGATATTGCGCTGCATAACTAAACACTTATAAGGTCCCAAAGGCAAGACCTATTGGCTATGCCAATGCTTGTTTTACAACCCTCCTGCCCCCTCCCCTGATCAATGCAACCCGCCACTGCCCACACCGCAGTGCGCGTGCACTTAAAATACCGGCAGCAGGTGCCTGGCTCAGAGTTTACTTTCAGGTGGATGACAAACACACAGAAATACAATGATAACTGAAAGTCGAGGAGACGCGGTGCGCGGCAAACCAAGATGGCCGCTTCCTATGTAGTTTTCTGCCGCACCGAGCAGCGCTTGCCTGCCAGGGACCTTTCTTGCACGTCCTTCAGGCTATCCGTCGGTGGTTCCGGGCGTCGGAATGTATGGAGACTGCTTCCATTCCTTGAAGGACCTCACGGAGGTCTTTTTGCATCTTTTACAGCTCCCGTTTTTCGCGGAGCTCTGACGGCCGCTATTTTGGATGTTTTTTCATCTGCGCAGTTACTTTTCACTTGGTGTAATGCTGTAATGCAGATTTTTTCCTCTCTTCTGCCCCATTCTTTGCCCTTTAATGCTGATTACTAGCACTTTTGTTGGGGCAAGGTGACTTTTTTTTCTTCTCCTCATGCTCTCAGCTCTCACTTATTGATTTTTGCTGTTACCTGCTAGGACGCACACATCAATTCATGCGTGGTTGCCTCTTCTGTCTCAATTTATGCGCTACTTATCATTCTACGCTTGCCCCTTAGGATAATTTTTCTCTCTACTCATTTTTTTTTGTGGAAACGTCCCCATTTTCTATTGGTCCAGCTGCATTGTTGCCCTTTCTTTTTGGATTTTGTCAGAGCATTGCCTTGCCTGTTGTTCCACTTTGCTATTATAATGGAATCTTCACAGAAATCCTAGGGCTCTTCAATTGGGGTCCGGAAGGACACTAAGGCTAGCACCAGTAAACGCCTTAAACAAGACCCACCATCTCCTTCCAAGTCGCCTCTACCACTTACGTTGGAGGACATCATGGAAGAATTGCGCCTTCTCAAGCCCTTCATGTCAGACACTGCAGCCGCCATTCAGTGCATTGAGGAAACATGGACTGGACTTGACTGCAGATTATCTGACGTGGAACAGAGGGTCAGTGATGTCCAGGATGTGCTGACTACGGTCGAAACCCTTAAAAAGGAGGTTGGTATGCTGAAATAGACTTCGGAGGATTTGGAAAATCAAAATAGGTGCAACAATCTACGCTTTTATGGTATTCCAGAAAATTCTGAGGATAAAACTTAATAGCATTCCTTAGCCCCTTCCCTGCTGGGCACATTCCCCTGCTGTGCTGGGGGAGGGGAGGCGCGCGCAGCGCCCTGGTGCTCATGACGAGCTCAGCTCGTCATGACCACACCCGTTTCTTTAGAACGCTCGCACAGCAGGGGAATTAGCCCAGCATGCGAGCGTTCTAAAAGGTCATGACGAGCTCAGCTCGTCATGAGCACCGGAACACCACTGCTTTCAACACACCCTGAACATCTTTGGCCTGAAACAATTGGTGACTGCCCCCACCCATCAAGCCGGACACACACTTGATGGCATATGCTCCAATCTAGGCACTTTGACCACGTCCACACCCATCCCCCTAATCTGGACTGATCACAGCTTTATTCCCTTTGAAATCCACCAACGAGTAAAAACACCCCCAACAAAAAAGCGATCTTCACCAACTTTCGCAGTAAATTGGAAAAAGGTTACTGATTGCATTAAGATGGACTCCCAGCTATTGGCGCAGGCTCCAAAGCTGGTGGGGAATGAGTCCGTAGACTCACGCAACTTCCATGACTGGATGGATCAAATCATCCTAGAAAACTCGAACCCTAAAAGTGGCCATACCCAGTCATCTAGAAGGAAACTGAGTGCACCGTGGTATACACAGGCTTTAACAGAGAGCCACCTGCTTTGTAGAATAAAAGAAAGGAAATGGAGGAAAACATACGATGAGGCATCTAAAATCATCTATATCCACCAGAGAAAATTATATCTCTCAAGCATAAAAACCGCCAAGAAAGACTACTACATCAAAGTCATTAATAACGCCCATCAGAAGCAAAGTAAGATCTTCTCGATTGTAAAATCATTCACTCACCCCAAGGCCCTCCAACCCGAAATTCCCCCATCAGAAACCTTATGCAACCAAATTGCAGACTTTTTCGAAGAAAAGATCACAATCATCCAGAAGGATTTCCTTCCGCCCCCAGCCACTTTGATCTTTGAACCACTTAATCAGGACGCTAACACCCAACACACTCTGGGCCGTTTTCAACCTGTCTCCCTCCAACAGACGCGAAAAGCCATCTTGGCCTGTAAATCCGGGGCTCCCACGGACTCATGCCCGCCCCGTAAATTACATCATTTAATTGACGCAGTCAACCCCAACATCAATGCGATCATAAACGCGTCCCTAAACACAGGGGAAGTTCCAATTGAATGGAAAAAAGCCATCGTGAAGCCCCTGATGAAGAAACCCAACAAAGCAACAACGGATTTGTTGAACATGTGCCCAATATCACTCCTGCCAGTGCTGGGAAAAATCACGGAACAGATGGTGTATCATGAGCTAAAAGCCTTTGTGGAAGAACACAACCTCCTCCACCCACAACAGTCAGGTGTTCGTCCCAGACATTCCACCGAAACCGCTTTGATCGAACTCACTGACTCCATCAAGTTCCTACAGGATGAGAGCAGGAAAGCTGTCCTTATCCTGCTTGATTTAACGGCAGCGTTCGACACCATCTCTCATGTCATCCTGATTGATAGGATGAGAGAGATTGGCGTGACAGATACAGCGTTGGCCTGGATCAAATCCTTCCTGACTAACAGGTCTCAATCTGTATCTTTGGGTCCCCATCTATCCAGCGAGAAAACCATCTCTTCCGGCGTGCCGCAGGGGTCCATTCTAAGCCCATTGCTTTTTAACATCTATATGGCACCCCTCCTTGCTGTGATAGAGTCGCATGGGATCCTAGTCACGTCATACGCGGACGACACCCAACTAGTCGTCTCGATTGACAAAAATTGTACGATCGCAGAACAGAGGTTCCAGAATTGCCTTAAGGAGGTGTTCCAATGGTTAAAGAAGAACCATCTGAAATGTAACAGCGGGAAAACGGAAATCCTCCCACTAGGCAAAGACCATCTCTTCTGCCCTAAGGACTGGTGACCAAAGGACTCAACGGCCCCACCCAGCACAGTGATCTCCGCACGAAACTTGGGAGTCCAATTTGATGCGGCCCTCTCTTTCGATGAGCATGTCAGAATCACAGCTGGTCGCTGCTTCGGCCTCATCAAATCCCTCAAGAAATTCTTTGACTTTCTCCCCATTGCAGCCAGGAAATCTGTCGCGGTCGCTTTCATACTCTCACGACTTGACTACTGCAATGGGTTAATGGCGGGAATAAAAAGGGCCACTCTGAAGAAATTGCAGAGTGTTCAACACGCTGCAGCAAGACTAGTCCTAAAACTACCCAGAAAATCCTCAGCCTCCGCAGCACTAAATATTCTTCATTGGCTGCCACTGCATAAGAGGATTCTTTATAAACTCTTATTTACAGCTTTCAATGCCTTGAAAAACACAGGACCAAAGTATCTTGCCAAGCGTCTTGTGCACTACGACCCAGTGCGCTGCCTTAGATCTTCTAGCGGTAACCTCACCAAAATCCCGAGGTATAAATGTAAAACTAGGGGAGGAAAAACTTTCACAGTCTTGGCAGCAAGGGCATGGAACAACTTGCCACTAAACCTAAGACTTATCGATTCCGTAAGCATTTTCAGGAAACACCTGAAAACTTGGATTTATCAGCAATCTGACAATTTTGTGATGGCAGCTATTTAGATGTTCCACCAACCCTTATACAAACATTTAGCGCCAAGATGCTCCTTCCGGAGCGATAGGTCGCGCTCTACAAATACCCACAAATACAAATACAAATACCGTGGCTCATGACGAGCAGAGCTCGTCATGAGCATGCAAGGGGTTAAAGCACAAATTCTTCCACTTGTTGGTCTTCCTAAAACTATGGATTTTAAAATTCAGAGGGCACATCGGCTTGGGCCTCGGAATTGTTCTACTCCCTCCAAACCACATGGCATCATTGCTTACTTTCTCCTTTACTCAGACCTCATGGCTAGTCTTACTGCAGCTAAGAAGCATTAACAATTCGTCTGGTCAGGTCATAACATTTTTCTGAGCCAAGATGTCTCCAAATCCACTGCCAGTCGTCGGAAGGAATTCCTTGATCTGAGACCTGCACTTCACTCAATGAACGCTCGTTATGGGTTGATCCATCCTTGTTTTTTCAAGGTCACATACAAAGAACGAACTTTCAGCTTTGAGGATCCAGCAGACCTTCGCAAGTTCATCCACTCACACAGTGCGGAACAGATTGAACTCAGAAGACGATGAAGATTTGCCATTGTTTTCTTTTTGTAGTTTGTCTTATTTGTGGTTGTTGCTTATGTCTCCTATCAATGGTTATTATTCATTGTATGCTGTTTCCCTGTTAATTGTCTTGCTCCTTGACACGAGTCTGCGGACTCTTGGTCATCTTCTTCTCGATACTCTCTCTGGTGGAGTCCTATCCTCCACCGCTTCTCTTTTTCTTTCTCTTTCTCCATTCTTTCTTGCTTTTCTATTTTTTCTCTTCATCCTTTGGTCTCTCTTCATCCTTTTGTCTCCTTCCGTTTCTCATATTTTTGCTCATCTCATACTTCTGGGTTATTTCCCCTTCCTTATCTTCTTTTCATATTCCCTTTGAATATTTTCTTTCCATCTAGTTCCGCCCTCTTTTCTGATATTCAATCTAACTGTTCACCTTTCTCATTCCCTCTATCTCTTATTTACTTATTTTTCATTACTTTGATCTTTTCCTTTTAAAACTGTATCTTACTATAATTTTTTATCTCTTTCCACTCCTCTCTTATGAAAGGTTTACGTATTATCACTTGGAATGTTAAGGGATTGCATAATCCAATTAAAAGACATCGAGTGCTTTCACACCTTGCTCGTTTAAATTGCCAAATTGCTATGTTGCAGGAATCTCATCTCACAACCCAAGACATTTCCAAGTTACGCAGGTATTGGGTTGGCGAGATCTCCTGTTCTTCTGCTGTGAATAACAAGAATGGTGCACTTATTTTATTTCATAAGTATTTAAATGTTGTTCTGCAAAATGAATTTTCTGATACTAATGGTAGATGGTTATATTTAGATGTTATGTGTTCCGTTGCCGACCGGCCCAACACCGCAGGAGTGAAGAACATCCCAATCCTCTGCCCTCACCGTGACCCCCAACACCCGCAATCAAAACGGATGGTGGAGAACATGACACCGGGAGAAGGTGGGTAACAAAACAAGGGAACCCAAGGTCTTGGGGAACACAACTCGTCTCCTCTGGCTTCTAGGCAGCTGACAGCTTGACACAGACGAGAACGCTAAAATGAAAGAAGGAGACAAGATTAAACCCACCCCTACTACTATTACCAGTGCCAAGTACACACACGAACCACCAACCTTCCTGCTTACCCTAGATAACAAACGGGAGTGGCTTGATACGAAACAGGAATTCTCCCACTGCAATCGTATTGGTTGTTTCTTGCGTAACCCCAGACCAACCACGCCCCCTCAGGAAACACCAAGAATGACAAAGGGGGTGGAATTCACAATTCTTAGGACAAAAAAAAGGACAGGGGAAAAATGGTATCAAAGGGAATACGAAAGACACCCAAAAAACCCCTGGAATCTAAAAAAGAACACGAAGGCAGCACAAAAACGGCCGTTATTCAGCTCCTTCGTGAAACCACCCAAACACAGCGTATAACAAGATGGTTTGGATACAAAAAAGGGATAATAACGGGACGTTAAAACTCAAAGGAAACGCAGCCGCGAATCCCAGAACGTCACCGAAGATCAAAAACAGGTCCCCAATAAAGGGTTCTGAAATGCCCAAGGGAATAGGAAAACAAGGGAGCAGGGGAAAAAGGGGATCAAAACCCAGCACTAGAAAAGACCGCTGGAACGGAGCTTAAAGGAAGGGAAACAAGGTAGAACCACAGGAACAGGAAACACACGGTAAGGGACCAATAAAGAAACCAAGCACCTGTTTCCTGTTGGCAGCCCCCTTTTAAAGCGAGCTCTAGGGAGCGTCCATAAATTCGCATATGCACTTGGCACTTTTAAGAAAAACCGCTAACGGGGAACTAGACAGAAGGAACCAGGCCCCCTTGAACCCCAACATTATGATTAATAACCACCCTTTTTCATTGTGCAATGTTTATGGCCCCAATGGTGTTGATTTATCCTTCTGGAATGACTTTTCCACCCTCCTTTCCTCCCATCCTGCTGAGCATTTAATTCTTGGTGGAGACTGTAACCAATTAATGGACCCTTTCCTTGACCGCAAGTCTCAAACTAGATATTTCCCCAATAGAATGCAGAAAGGTTTCTCCAAAACTATTGCCAATAGAGGCCTCATAGATGCTTGCCGCACTTCTCATCCCGACACTCTAGAATTCTCCTTTTTTTCCCCTGTCGACAAATCACACTCACAGATTGATTATTTCTTTCTCACACAACCCGCTTTTCAATTTATAAACTAAATTGACATTGGTTCCATCCTCATCTCTGATCACGCCCCTGTCTTTTTAGATATGGACTATCCTTCACCTTCCTCTGCTTCCAAGAGATGGCGCTTTAATAACTCCTTTCTTCTAGTTTCCCAATTTTCTGAACACTTTCTCGCCTTTGCTCAGGAATTCTTTCAGCTTAATCTTTCCTCCGTTTCTCAATTTCATGTTCTGTGGGACGCCTTTAAAGCCTCCGCCAGGGGCTTTATTGTAGATTATGTTTCTCGGAAGAAGAAGAAGGCTCTTTCCCACTCTTTATCTCTTCTCAAACAAATTAAAGCCCTCGAGCATAAGTACTTTACTACTTCGTCTCCTGATACCTTACCCCTTCTCATTCGTACCAAGATGCAATACAATAAACTTTCCTGGGATTCTGCTAGTAATACCCTTCTTAAGTTTAACGCTAAGATGTATGGTGGTCGTAACAAAGCTGGTCGGTCCCTAGCGTATTATCAGAAAATTAAAAAACAAAAATCTAACATAGCAGCTATTAAAGATGTTTCTGGAACCTTACATTTTTCAGACTCCTCTATACTTGATTGCTTCTCTAATTATTATTCCTCCTTATATACACCGGAGCCTTCCCCCTCTTCTGATCTTCTCGACTCCTTTTTCCAAAAAATCTCTAAGTCTCCTGATAATGTCCCTGACCTCACCTCCTTGGATTGACCCATTTCAGCTGTGGAGCTTCTTGAGGCGCTGTCCCTCTTGCCCAAAGACAAAACACCTGGACCGGATGGTTTCACGGTCCGTTTTTTCCTACACTTTAAAACCCTTCTGATCCCTCATTTGTTGTCACTGTTGGATACCTTTTTATCTGCTGGTGAATCTCAGGGCTCTTTCACGCAGGCCATTCTTTGTCTTATTCCAAAAAAGGACAAAGACCCTACCCTGTGCAAGAATTATAGACCAATCTCCCTTATTAATACTGACTGTAAAATCTATGCTAAGCTTCTAGCTCTCCGTATTAATAAGGTGATACCTGATCTTGTTAACATCTATCAATCTGGGTTTGTTAAGGGACGCTCAATCACTGATAACTCACACACCCTGCTTAATATTATTCACCTAGTATCAAAATCTGATTCCCCCCTTGCAGCTGTTACTCTGGATGCTGAAAAAGCTTTCGATAGGGTTAGCTGGGACTTCATTTGGCTCCCTGAGATGGCATGGTTTTAGCCCCACTATTATTAATCTTATTAAACTGTTATATTCTGCTCCAACCACTTCAATCTGGCTATTTCCCTCTTCTACGCGGTACTAGGCAGGGCTGCCCCCTTTCTCCCCTCCTTTTCATCCTTGCTCTGGAACCCTTTCTTGAAACCATTAGATGCTCCACATTGTATACCGGTTTTCGCTTTCAAAATGTTGATATCAAATTCACGGCATATGCTGATGACATCCTTCTTTTCCTTTCCAACCCATCCGTCTCGTTACCAGAATTATTTTCCTTATTGAGTAGTTATTCTGCTGTTTCTGGTTATAAGCTAAATGTCGATAAATCCGAAATTTTACCCCTCAATAAATGCTGTCTTCCCTCTATGTTTTCAGACTCTGGCTTTGAATGGTCCTCTTCACATATCAAATGTCTTGGTGTTCTCTATTGTAATAATCTCAAGGATCTTGTCAAAATTAATCTTGCAAGAAAATATCAGCCCTTATCGATAGATGGTCTCCACTTTTCCCTTCCTGGTGGGGAAGATTGGCCACGATTAAAATGATGCTTCTCCCTAATATTAACTTTTATCTCTCTATGCTTCCCATTTCTCTTCCTAACACTTTCTTTCGTACCATTAATTCTATACTTACTAAGTTTTTGTGGAACAACCGCAAATCCAGAATATCACTCGCTAGACTCCAACTTCCTAAAGATTCCGGGGGGGTTAATTTTCCCAACGTTAAAAGATATCATTCAGCCTTTACTTTGAAACAAATCTGGACTGTCCTTTCGGATTCAACCTCCTCTTCTTGTACTACTTGGAGCTCTTTAGAGCAGGCTCAATATTTTCCCTTTTCTCTTCTCTCTGCCATCCTTATTTCCTTACCTCCAAAACGTTTCTCTTTCCCTACTTTTTCTCATTCTAAGACTTTAGCTTTTTCTTCATTACGTGCCCATCCCTCTTTTAACTCTACCTCAACCAACATTCCTCTTTGGTATAATAAATATTTTAAGATTAATATTTGCGCCTTGTTTTGGAAGGAGTGGATTGATAAGGGTATCATGACCCCTCAACATTTGATGAAAGATGGTGTTTTTATACCCTTTTCTACTCTTCAGTCTCAATATCACTTCCCTCGTTATAATGCACTCACTGCTGTCCTCACTCGACACTACACATCTGCGCCTTCCACCCCCGTCTCCTCCACTGACCAGTCACTTAATCCCCCCATCACTATTGACTTTTCCACTCAATTTAAGGCGGCTACTATTTACAAATTGTTGTCTCATACCCAGACTGCAAGAGTAAAATCCCCCTTAGAACTACAATGGGAAAATGATTTGACCTTAGACCTTCCTATACATACTTGGGAATTGCTTTGGTCTAGGATCCACACTACCTCCCGTTCTGCTAGTACAACATAAATCTTGTAATATTTGTATAATAGACTCTTTGTGACCCCTTTCGACCTTTAACGTTTTCACTTGACAGACTCCCCTAAATGTTGGTCATGTCCTCATGCTAAGGCAGACTTATTACACATGTTTTTTCATTGTCATTTGACCAACACCTTCTGGATCACTATTTGGAATAAACTCAATGATATCCTCCAACTTGCGGTTCCCTTTCATTTTCAGCATATTTTCTTGGGTAGTCTTTCCTCTGTTTTTGCTAATCATAAAGAGGTTGCCCCTTTTATTAACCTCTTTTTGGCAATTTCCTTTCAATGCATTACTGTCAATTGGAAGCATACTTCTGCAATTTCTTACCAAGCTTGGTGGAACTTACTATGTCATCATCATAGAATGGACAGAGCTTACGCTAGCTCCACCGCCTTGTTAATCAAGAGAGACTTACTTTGGTTGCCCCTCACTACCTTTTTGTCTAGGAAGTCAACCGGATTTATGCTGATTTTATTGTAATTTTTCATTGTAATTTTATTATTGATGCTTATTCCTTTTTTTCTTTTCTGTTTTCTCTTTCTCTTTCTTTTCTTTCTTTCTCTTCTCTTCTTCTCTTTCTCTTTCTTCTTTTCGCCCTCTGTTAAAAAATTATTTCCAAAATGCTCTTGTTACTAAGTATAGTTTATATTTATAGGACATTGTTCTTCTAAGTTTGTTATGCATTCCAAATTGTTAATTTTTTCCTATTTCCTTGCTCATTTCTTTTTTGTAATGATGTTTTACATTGCTTTTATTCCTTCAATAAAGCATTTTAAACTTAAAAAATAACTGAAAGTCGAGCTTTGTATCTTTTCTATCGCTGTAGCAAAATAGGCAAACAGAAAACTCATCTGCAAAAGATAATTTTCAAACAAACTCTTTAGTGGAGAGACACCATCCCTGGCAGATGTGAAGTGCAGCAATGCGCAGAAGTATGCACTATGCAGTTAATTTACAAAAACATATTTGCCAACTCAAACGGTGCCACCGTGTGACACACGATATCGGCTCCCATCACACGGTCTCCCCATGTGAGGCGCTGCTATCACACAGTGACAACCCCAGGATATGGGCACCAGCCTCAGCAAGCTTTTTTTTGAGTGAAGGAAGCTTGTAGGCAGAGTGGGGTTCAAAAGTGCCTTGTAGGTACTTCTCGGCACCAGGCCCCGCCCTCTTCAAGGCCCCCCACCCTCCTCATACTATGAGATTATTCTTTAAATTAGCAGGTATGAAAAAGTACTGTGAAAATATGGAAATCTAGTCCCCCTATGTGTGTTTTAGCATTTCAACGCCTGTGCATTCATAAAAACAACAGGTTCCGGGAACACTTTTCAGAGTGGGAGTGGGGGCTTCAATGTTACAACACTGAAGTTCTAGGGACTGTGAAAATTCTAACTGTCACACAAAGAACAAGAGAAGGAAATATAGGATAGTGCTACGGGTGCAGCATGTAGGTGGCTGTGGTTTTGGAGAAATCTATTGCAAATCCATCACTAAAGCATGGTGTGGTAAAACTGTTTCCTTTACAGACAAAACACATTTTTTCCTTTGAAATGGCCACTAATAGTTCAAAAACACCCTTTTTACTGATAAAATGAGCACAAGCAATAAGTAATATGTGGAATTATGTTGTGATTTATTGTGATGCTCGTAAGATCTTTGGTTTTATCACACACCAGAATTACAAAGAAATTCTGTTTTATTTGTGCTTCTGAACTGCTGATATATGCTGAATCATTTGTAAAGTTCATTTACAGGTATTTAAATTGTATTACGTGTTAGATAAAATGACATATACTGTTTCCCTGCAAGGTTGCTGTTGTAACGTAGTGTTTCCCTCTCCTTGTTCCCCCTCCCTTTCCCTACCTATTGGTACACTCTGTGATAGAACGTTGGAGTGAAGCTCACCTTAGAATGTTGGTGAGCCCACTCTGGTAGTTGGCACTGAAGGATCTGGATGCTAATAAACTTCTTCTTGTCACTACTCTTGTGTATTAAGCATCTTTACAAATTGGCGACGATCACCGTGCTGGGGACGGTCGGATCCTTCCCCCAGTTTATTCTGCCTACTACAAGCGGCGGACAGCAGTTGCGGGCATCGGTGCACCGAGTGATTCCTAACTGCAAATCCTTGTCTTACCTTTATTTCTGGAATCAACACTAGTGTGCTTCGCCTTCTCTCTTGAAGTATCATCGTGGTTCCGCCTCCTGTTCCTCACTCGGCTGATCTCCAGCTTTTCAAAGGCCGTCGGAGTGGCGGTTGACAAGAGAAGCGGTTCTGTGTGTCCCGCCGCTCCGTGTATTCCGCCTCCTGCACTTCTTGTGGGTGACCTCCTGGGTATTGAGGCATTTCCGGAGCAGCGTTTGACGCGAATGAGCACCCGCCTGTCCGACCTTTTCGCTGGAGCGGCGTCATCGAGGTAGGAGTGCCTGATTCATTCTCCCCCCCTTGCAACGTCAGTTCTTTGCCGAGGAATTCTCGTTTCCTCATTGCCGGCGATTAATTCATGACTGACAACAATTACAATTTTGCCGTGGTGTCCCTTCTATTCCAGTGTCAGTTTCCTGACTGACGGTTAATATTTTACTTCAGTTCCTGAGTGAAGGTTGCTACTTCAGCCGGTATTTTCATACTTGCCCATTGTTTCCTCATGTGAGTTCTTCAGCCTTAACTCTCGCATCGTGGGAGTTATCAGCGACAGTTAAGTGTTTGATTTCACGCTCGTGGAAGCTCTACGTTACTTCAGGTGACATCGTTGATTTCCACTGACTGGTTCAACATTACTTTAGTACTGTCTGCGACAATCCTTTGAGGGAGTTCTGGGTACGGGTCCATGCTTTTCATATGATTTTATCTGCAATCCACTTTGGAAAAGTTAATAATATATATGCTGACGCTGCCAACAGTTTTTTTTTCTTCACTGATTGGCACAGTTGTGACAATTGAATTTTCCCATTGTTAATTGTGTCGGCAGTTTTCTTCGCTGATCGGCACAGCCATTACACAATTTATGATTAATGAGTATTTCAAATGTATTTTCGTAAACTATTACTGTTTTTTTTATCTATTCCTGTATGGTAATGTGTCTATGGTTGCCAACAAGCTCATTCCTACACAAATCTACCTAATTCTTCTCTCCTACTGTGTTTTTCTACTTCTACCATTATTCTACTCTTTCTATTCCTTTTCTTTTTTATCTTTTCTTGCCTTTATTTTCATATTCTCCTTCTTTTTCAAATTTTCACTAATACTTCGTACCCTCTGATCATTCCTCCATTTCACCATGTCTGCATGTTCAATGTCCCAGCCACCACCATTTCTTGATGATGCTGGTGACCCTCTTATTCCCTGGAAGAAATGGTTGAAATTGTTCAAATCATATTTTATTGCAATTGGCGGTGACAGATTTTCTGCGGTGCGCAAACAGCACATTTTACTTCACAATCTTGGCAAACAAGGGAGAAATGTGTTTGAAGATTTGCCTGAAGTGGTTGAAGGGGTTGTAGATCCTGATGCGGGTGGTGAGGGAGCTGTTCAACTTGATGTATATGAAAAGACTGTAAAGAAATTGGAAACATAATTTGGAGAAAGAATTAATATAGTTCTTGAGCGCCATAAGTTTTTTTTACGCACTCAAGGAAAGAATGAAAAAGTAAAAAATGATATTGCTGTGTTAAGAGGGTTAGCGTCTACCTGTGAATTTGGTTTGCTTACTGAATCTCTTATCAGGGATCAATTAGTCAGGTGTACGTGTGAAACGAAAATTCAAGAGAAGCTTTTAGTTGAAGCTCCTGATTTGCAGAAGGCTATTGAAATTGCTATTAGTATAGAGCACACAAACTACTGTATGAATGAAATTAAGGAAGCAACAGATGTTAAGCAGGTTTCTGATATGGGTGTGTACAGAGTAATTAACAAAGACACCAGACCTAAGCCATTTCCCCTAGACTCAGACAGGCAGGGTGCTCAAAATAGCAAACCGAAATGTTTTAGATGTGGCAACCCAAACCACCTAGCCAACAATGTCAAGAGTCCTGCAAGGACTGTCATTTGTAGCAATTGTAAAAAAGGGGCCATTTTTCAAAGGTTTGCCATGAAAAGAGAAACACTACTCACATGGTAATCCAAGATCCTATACCACAACAGAGAGAAGACATTGTTTTTCAAGTTCTGAATGTAGGGGAGAATGACACTAATTCTTATCCTAGTTGTGAAGTTTTTCTGGACAATGTTTCTTATGAAGTTTTTGCCGACTCATGTTCCCCCTACACCCTTATAAATGAGGCCTCTTTTCATGCCAATTCCGGTCACAAAGATTACAATCTTCTACCTCCTGATGTTAAACCAGGTGGATACAATCGGAATTTAATACCCCTAGTAGGCATGTTATTGATGCTCATCAACTTTACGGACAGGTCTACTCTGGGGAAAATATATATTACTAAATCAGGGTCTAACCTGTTAGGGTGGAAACACCAAAAAGACCTTGGTATTAAATTAGACCCCAATGCACCTGAACCTGTGTTACTCATTGACAAACCATGTGTGGGTAAAGAAGTGTGTGAAAGATTTCCTGAAGTATTCACAGATAAGTTGGGGCAGCTTAATGGGTTCCTCCATAAAATCAAACTAAAATCCAATTGCAAACCGGTTGTACACAAGGCTAGATCGGTTCCCTTACTGTTAAGAGAACCTCTACAAAAAGAATTGGACAGGCTGGAAAACAATAAGATCATAGAGCGCATTGAAAGCTCAGAGTGGTTGGCCCCCATTGTGGTAGCTGCAAAAGGGGGAGGAATAGGCATCCGTCTCTGTGTTGACCTCAGGGATTTAAACGCGAATATATGGGTGGATAGACACCCCCTCCCAAACATCAACGAAATGCTGACGGTCATCCAAGGAGCCAAATATTTCACGGTTTTAGATCTATCCTTGGCTTACCACCAGGTGGTCCTCCATCCTGATTCAAAGCACCTTACTCCCTTTATAACTCCTTTTGGGGCGTATCAATTCTCAAGACTACCTTTCGGGCTTGCTTCTGCAGCCGCTGTGTTTCAGCGTGTAATGCATCCTTCAAGGTCTTGAAAAAGTCATTTGTTTCCAAGACGATATACTTTTGTATGGAGCATCGGAAGATGAACACAACATGATCCTGGAAAAGGTGTTGACTAAACTCAGCAAAGCTGGTTTCACGACCCAAAAAGAGAAGTGTAAAGTAGGTGTGGAGTCCGTGGTGTATCTAGGACACATGATATGCAGTGAAGGCATTAGACCCAAAGAAAGTTTTGTGGATGCTGTCAAATTGGCGCCACCTCCTGCAAATAAAGATGAATTGAAATCCTTTTTGGGCTTGGTGGAGTATATGTCGAAATTTGTTAAGAACTTCGCTGATCAAGTCCAACCCCTCAGGGAGCTACTCAAGTTAGGATCTAAATTTGAATGGAACTCAGAACATCAACAGGCATTCCAACATGTCAAAGATGCCATCTGTGATGCCCCGATCTTGAACACTTTTGATCCCAATGCCAAGACGACTCTCTCAACTGATGCCAGTAACAAAGGACTAGGCGCCTCTTTAACCCAAAAAGCGAATGGTGAGGAAAAGGTGATAGCTTTTGCCTCCAGGACCGTGAAAGCTGCGGAGATCAATTATTCCATGATCGAGAAAGAAGCCCTAGCCTGTTATTGGGCTATTTGTCATTTCAAGTATTTCCTATGGGGGATTCCTTTTCATTTGATAACGGATCACAAACCCCTACTCCCCTTATTTTCCTCCAAGCTTCTAGAAAATACCACGCCACGCATTGCTAAATGGATTCTAGGGCTCCAAAGATTCAATTACTCCATGGTGGATATCCCTGGTTCAAAAAATTCAGTGGCAGATTGCCTGTCGAGATTGCCATTGGTGGATGTTGATCCCAGTATGGATTCTTTGGAAGAAACCATTCTCTCGATTGAAATTCCTGTTATCAAAAAAGACGAGTGGGAAAAGTCACTGTTGGAAGATAACACACTCATCAAGTTAAAAGAGGTTATATCCAGTGGTTGGCCTAAAACCAGAAATGAGGTACCTGAGGACATCCAGAATTTTTGGATTGTGAAGGATGAATTATCAGTGGTGGATTACCTGGTTTGCAGAGGCAACAAAATAGTTTCCCCTGTGGGAATGAGAGATCGTATCATCCAAATTGGCCATGAAGGTCACCCAGGACGAAACCTGACTAAGAGCAAGATCCGGAAAAGTTATTGGTTCCCAAATATGTGTTCCATGATTGAAAACCAAGTAAAGAATTGTTTGGCGTGTGGAGCTAGTGATAAATCCAAGGTTGTCCGCAAGGCTCCCCTCATTCCTATCTCCATGCCCTCCAAACCTTGGGACAAACTTGGAATGGATATAATAGGGCCATTAAATCACTTACAGTTTTCCCAAAGATTTATATTTGTTCTCATCGATTACCACTCGCATTGAATAACAACGAAAATGGTTTACACCATCACCACCACCTCTTTGATCGAATTCCTTAAAGAGATTTTTTCCAGAGAAGGTATTCCCAGCGAATTGATTACAGACAATGGAGTACAATTCATTTCTGATGAGACGAGAGAGTTCCTGACTGAATTGTCCATTGTTCACATCAAATTCCACTTTACTCCCCGAAATCTAATGGGTTAGTTGAAAGAGCAAACAGAATGCTTAAAGAGACTATCCAACTTGCACGGTCGGCTCAAGAGCCGGTTGAAGAGAGCATCAGGAAAATGTTATAGTCATATCACATTACCCCTAATTCAGTGTCTGGAGTTTCCCCATTCATTTCACTCAAGGGGAGGAACCCTGGTTCTAAACTTACGCCCAATTGGTTGAATGGAGGATCCCCGGTTTGGGTAGGCAGGGACGCTGTGTCAGAAAAGGTAGAAGAACATCAAGCGAAATACAAAGACAGCTATGATGCGAAATGGGGCACTTCTGACAGAGATTGGAGGGTAGGAGATTGGGTGGTAGTCAAAAAACCCACACTGCTCAAGTCCAAAGCTTCATCCTTCTCGAGGCCACTTAGAATTAGGAAGGTCCATAATAACTCTGTGGTGTTGGAAGATGGAAATTTATGGAGCATGGATAACTTGGCTCGCTGCACTAAGGTTCATTACTCAAAGCCACCTGACAATGGTGACTTAGGGGACATGCCCAGAGCCCAATGTGAAGAAAGATGCACACGCCAACGCAGATGCCCTGTATGGCAAGCCGATTATAGTATGTAATGTATATATTATAACCTCTCTCTTCGCCTTTTTCCAACAGGTTCCGGTACATTTGTATTCACTGTATGCTTTTCACTTGTGCTCCCCTATAAAGGGAGGTGTGTTGTAACGTGGTATTTCCCTCTCCTTGTTCCCCCTCCCTTTCCCTACCTATTGGTACACTCTGTGATAGAACGTTGGAGTGAAGCTCACCTTAGAATGTTGGTGAGCCCACTCTGGTAGTTGGCACTGAAGGATCTGGATGCTAATAAACTTCTTCTTGCCACAACTCTTGTGTATTAAGCATCTTTACAGTTGCCAAATTGTTTTCTTTACAATATCTTCTTGCTTTGCAGTTAAAGTAAACAGTACTCTTGGTGCTAAAATAATAAACAACTATTTGGCAGAAGTTATTGCCTGACATTTGACCTCTGTCTTAGAAGCACAGCACAGGTTACCAGACAAAAACAAAAAGTAAATGCATCTTTTTTGCTCATTCACTTTTCGAATTATACCATGGTTATTCTGGGGGTGCCGCAGCACCCCTACTTCTGGGTTACTCGGAATATCTGCGACTTCAGGCACACGCCTCTTCCAATCAGCATGGCGGATTTGTCCACTAAATGGACCAGCCATACAAGTTGTGTGGCGGAAATGTGCAATTCCCCATCAGTAAAAGATTTTACTGGGTCGAACCCTTGGGCACACATGCTACCAGAAAAATGGGGTTGTTTAGGAACTTCTTCAACCCATTTATGCACTTACTCATACCCATTTTTGGGAGAAATTTGGGAAAGTAAATGCGGCAGAAAATGCCACTGGAAATGTTTCTTAATGCCCACAAACTTATGACTTTCCAAGCCTTCACAAAATTTCCTGCAGGCACCATGGTTGGTCATTTCAAGACTGCAATAAATCCCAGTTCCTGTTCAACTAAGTAACCCTTAGGAGAGCCACATTTTTTAGAATTTGGCTCATGCGCTTAAACTATAGCTGCTATATATATTAGCCTCTCAAAATCAGCAAAATCTCGCAGAGAAGCATGGGTTGTCAGGGTCAGTGCACTACAACATCTACTGTTAATACTCTGCCATTGGTGAATGGCCACACGCACCCACGGGCGGGCTTTCCAGCTATTTAATGACCACCCGAATTGAAAATCGTTGCCCAACAGGGCAAGTCGGCAATTTAAAGGAATTTAAACGATGAATAAAAATAAAGTTATTCAAATAACGCCTTCACTAACCACCAGTCAGTGGATGCAATCAAAACAAACCTAGATGGATTCATGGCAGGAGTGACTTGATGCAAGCTACTCAATTATTTACAGAGGAGAGGAAGGAAGGGATGGTAAGTGGGATAAAAGGGGTGTGTTCAGTTGGCGACATGTGTGGATGCTTCGGCGGTGGAAAGAGCGAGGTGAAGACTACTCCGGTCCTGGGCAGTGAGGAGTGCCGCGGCGGAGTGAAAGGCAGAGCCGAAGGCGCACAGGAGAAGGCGGCGAGGCAGCCTCCCTAAGGGACCGGGGCTGCATCGTTGATTGGCGGCCAACAGTGCTCCTCAGTTCAGGTCCCCGGGGGCTGCGGCGGTGATGAGTCAATTAAGGCAAGAGGCCCCAGAGCATAGCAAGCACCGCGCGTGGGGCAGCTCAGCAGGTCAGCCAGTTCCCGGACGACAGCACCAACTAGTTGGCCACACCTTCCGGAACACACCCCCCCAGGCCCCCAGAAAACTCTCTTCATCGGAGCGGCCTGTTCCGCCACGGACTCTCATGGACTTCTTTACCTTTTCTTTTGTCCTGGCTGCACATTTGCTTCTGCTCTCGGCCTCTTTTCTCTGGACCCCGATCCGCCATATTGTCCATTCCCTCGTCCTTTACCTTTTCCCTTGTTTCCCCCTTGACAATCCTCAAATGTTTCTTCCCTTTTCTGATTTGCCTTTTCTCCAATACCCTTGTATCCCTCCCACCCTCCCCCGACCCCACTTAATGGAACTCTGCTCTTCTGTTTTTTTTTTTTGTGTCTTGACCTGAGAAAATCTACTATGTGTATATATATGTATATAGAGATAACCCTAATCACTAGTATATGCAGTAGACCTTTGTACTCTCTACCATTCCTATGTGACTCTTAGAGTATATCCATTTGTATCTCTTCCTTGAGTGACTTTACTATTTGTACATTTGAAATTTCTCTTTCTGTTTGTATCTCTTCCTTGTGTGACTTTACATCTTGTACATTTGAAATTGTTTCTGTTTGTATCTTTTATGTAACGCATGTAATCCTAAGTCCTTATGTTTTGCAACTTGTTCTTATGTAAAGCGCTCTGACACCTTCGGGTAAAGTTTGCGTAATATAAAATTGCATTAAATAAACAGCTTCTTTCTGAAGGGGAACATCGTTTACGACGCGGTTTTTACACCGCAGTGCCTTTACCCCGCAGCTAATACAACGCAAGTCGTTACTACGACTTGCGCTGGATGGCGCTGTGGGATAAGGAACCTTGCAATTTTATATTCCAACACCTTCCCTACTGTTACGGGGACTGGTGTTGGAATATAAAATTATAAGATTCCTAAATCCACGCCCTCCAACGCAAGTCGTTGTAACGTCTTGCGTTGTAATACTTGCGTGGTAAAGGCATGCGTTGTTACAACATGCGTTGTAACAACGTACATCCCTTTCTGAAATGTGCAAGTAAATGAAGGATGGGCTGGTCTTATCTTTGTAGCATTAGCACGACTACTGTAATTTTGCATTGTGTTGAATAGTCTTTATTAACCAGGTTTTACCATGTGCAGTGCCTAGACTGAGCCTAAAGACGCTCGTTTCATGGAAGAATAATTAATTGATTAGTCAGACTACGCAGTGCGTCAAAAATCCTACAATAACTAATTGAAAACGGTCTAATAATCATGAACTTCCTTACGGTGACGTGGGAGACGTTCACACTAGGTGTGATGATGGTGGTTTACTCGACTTGTGTTCTGGACACAATTACACTATCAAGCAGCTCAAGGAGAGGGATGGGGAGAGGATGTGTTCCTCCGGCACTTTGGAGCTGGGAAACCAAGGTTCGAGCGTCGGGCCGTGTCCACATCCTGTGATTCTGGTCAAATCACTTACCTCCTTGCATGCTCATGACGAGCTCAGCTCGTCATGAGGCACGGTGGCAGTGTGCTCATGACGAGCTAAGCTCAGCAATACATGTGCAGCGCTCACACGCGGGGCTAATTCCCCTGCTGTGCTGAGTGTTCCGAGAAACAGGCATGGTCATGACGAGCGCCACCATGCTGCGTGACGAGCCGAGCTCGTCCAGAGCACTGTGGCTCTGCGTGCGCCCTCCTCCCCCCAGCGCCACGGGAGAATTAGCCCCACAGCGAAGGTGTTAATCTCCCGGTGCCTGAATGTATCCTTGTGTAACGTAATCAGTGCTCATGTAAAGCGCTCCAATTCCTTCGGGTCGAGTGTGCTCAATATAAATCTGCATATAAAAAAAAGAGGAAAAAAAGGAGGAAGATGCGGTCTGAGAAATGCCCCGGTGTTCAGATTCCAAGGGCGCAGCAGCAATGAAGAATTCCTGACAGCTGCGTCCGTGCTATGGAATATCATTACTGTCCGGCTCTGCCTGGGATTTCAAACACCAGCTGGTTACTTTCATCCCTCTGGAAATATTTGAGTGGTCTCCCTGAGACCCAACTAGGCCACATGCGCTGTGATCCTATCTGTGGCATTCACTTCAAGACCTAAAGTTATCCGGACTCAAACAAAGCAATCATACAGCAGTGGTGGTAGGTGAACAGAAGCTGGACCATGGTAGCCAAAACCAGTCAGTAGGCAGGCCGGAAGAGGGAAGGGGTGGTGAACATAACTGCACACACCAGCTCTGCAAGGCGAGGCTGTGAATCTGCTACATTAAGTTCCTCTGCTAGGTCATCGCCCAGGTCAAACAGGATTACTTTAGAGGCCATCCCAGAGACATTGGATGATCATCCAACTTCCTTAGAAGTCATTTATACATCATCAGACATCATCAAGCTCTTGAAGTCATCGGCAGAGTTTAAAAACTTGAGCCTGATGACTCGAGGATGGCTTGAAAATGAATATCTGATGACTTCACAAGATGTAATTGTTTCTGATGATCTGAGAATGACTTGGAAATGAGTATTTGATGACTTTACAAGATGTAATTGATCCTGATGATCTCAGGATGAGTATTTGATTACTTGACAAAAGGACATTGTTCCTGATGATCTGAGAATGAATAGAAATTGGGTTTCTGATTATTACAAAGGCACTAACCATATGGAATAATTCCCTGTGATTCAAGGATGATTTGGGGAACACTTGATGGGCCTATTCACCATTTGCGCTCCATTTTTTTCTTACATGTTGACTAGTTGGATGATTTTGCAATTATTTGCTGATTGCTGCACAATGAACTCCACTTAGATATTTTAATTATCTGCAAATATGCATAAAGTCTGCTAAAGAATACTGTGTGGAGTCAGTCACTGGTTAATAAGGCAGGCATGACATTTATATTGCGCTATCATGATTCTCGTAATGCTGGGAATATTCTCAAAATGATGCTATTTTGCCAGTGTAATTAGTTGCCATTCATGGTAAAAGTTACAGCAAACCGTGCCATTTCCGGTTAACATTTACTGCTAACGCACAGGACTAATAATAATGTGAGCACCTGTTGTGCAATGTGCTTTTTTTTAAATGTGTCCTTGGGGCGCATTTTGTGCTAAAATATAGCATGAAACAACAGATGTCCACTTCATTTCATTTTGCAGGAAATTTCATGTAATTACGTGAAAACAAATTACGGAAATTTCGCACACCCCTTGTTACTTTTTTTTGGTCTTTCTTTACTTTTAAACCATTTGGACTGATATTGTTGGGTAAAAGCAAGCATTGAGTGTTAAAAAGTTCAATGCATGATACGGATAATAATAAAATTCGGATATTGTGGACAGAGCTACTAAAATTAGGTGGTAAAGAACTATGCAATTAGGGTGTGGGTTTAATAAATAAGGTGTGAGTTTGTGCACATTTTAAAAGAAAAAGGCAAACTAGACAACACTGTGTATTCGAATCTGCTTGACACTTTAATTTGCTGTATGTAAAGTTACACATTTTGGTGAATTGCAACTGTGCAACATTGTTATGCGCTCTGATGCATAAAGGAAGTGGAAAAAGAAATTTAGAAAACATACTCTGGGTGAGCTACAGCAAAGGCACAATGTGAAGAATTCATTACTAGACATATTAAACGGTAATTATGCACATTTCAGATATGGTTTCAGTCTTTTCCAGGTGCTTCCAAGTGGCAAAAAGGGGTATGTAATTGTGCATGGTAGGGCACCAATTAAATGTAGATAGGTAAGCCAGGAAATGCATAGTGCTGAACCAGAGCCTAGTCAGGAGGCCTGGCTTGGCTCTGCGAAACAAAGCACCAGCCAAACTCGCAAAGATATAACATGTAAATACTACAGCAAACGTCAAAAATACACAAGGCAGAGTATCTGTGATTAAAATGGATTATTTCTTGAATGCTTATATTTCACTTTAGAATATTAAGTTATATTACTGCAGTGACAATTGTTAAATGAATTTTGTTTCCAGCATGAGCTGTTCCACAAGTACAAAACACTGACCGCACTTGTATGAGTAAATCAAGAGATTATTCTGTCATGAGCACAGTATACACGTCCAGTAATGTTTTTGTATATGGAGCAACGCTGTTGCCTTTTAAATCAAACTTGTGTGTGTTTTTTATTTTGTATTACTGAAGTGAATTAATTCAGGGGTGGTCTCAGATTTGGTTTTCAATTAAAAAGAGACACAGTGGAGTAAAGTGAATTGAATAGGATCACACAATTTGGCTAAATGGAAAAACTTAGTCAAGTAGGTAGAATCAGGGGACCAAGCATATGTGCATGTTAATATGTGTCCCTAAAAATGTACGTTATTTTATATAATTTATATTTATATTATTTTTTAGGCAAAAGCGCTAAATAAAATTACAGCTGCACCCTGCGCTGCACTGAGAGCACTGTAACAGAGTCAGGAATGCTCTTTGTGGCAACATTCAGATGCGGACATGCCCTCCCTCCCAGAAGCTCCGTTTCCCACTTCCAGACCATGAACCCCTGAGCGGATATTAACGAGGAACTTCCTAGAGACTCTCATTGGTGAAGGGCGCCAAAAAGTGTATCGCACTGTCGTGTCCAGGACAAGGGCACTAGGACCCTGGGACAGGACAGAGGCGAGGGGACACCAGACACCACATCTGGTGAAGGGGTGGGGACAAGGGACACTCGGCTGCTGGACCTCGGGGCGAGAGGTCAGAGCAATAGCACGCTGTACAAGAATAATAAAGAAGCATCTAACCTGCCCCATCGTGTCCTGTGTTTTTACTGGGATCGGGGACACGACAACTGGCGAACGAAAGTGGGATCCCCTTCATCGTGTGCCCGTCAATGATGAATCGCGATTTAAACAAGGAGGCCACCCTGGATCGCGTTATGCCCAGAAAAGAATGCCGGTAAATGTTGCCAAAATAAGAAGTGCAGCGACGCGGGAGCCCACCCCGACCGCCGCGACTGAAGACTGCTGTGTGCAGGTAAGAGTTCGTGGAAGAAGCGCGAAGATTTAAGGAAATTGGCGCGAGCTCCCGCGAGAGTCTCGGCGGCCATCTTGAAATCAGGCGCGAGAGCCAATCAGAACACAGAAAACACGGGCAGCCATTTTGAAGTCAGGCGACGTCCCGATTGGCTAGGAAATCCCGCGAGAATCGCGGTGGCCATTTTGAAGACAGGCAAAGGGCAATAAAGAGCGAAAAAAGGTGGCGAGCAGCAAACAAAGGCTCAAATAAGCACAGAGAAAGGCAAACAAAGGCAAAATAAGAGACACAGAAAGGACAAAGAAGCACCAAAAGAAAGAAGGGGCAAATAAAAGAAAGAGAAAGAAAAGAAACATAAAAGGGTAAATTGTAAAGCACCAATCAAAAAAAAGGGGGCACAAGAAGCACAAGCATAAGAAAAAGAAAGGGAAAGCAAAGTAAAGAAAGTGCAAATAAAGGAATAAGAGACGTAAAGAGAATACAAAGAAGAAACCAACAATAAAGCACAGACAAAGAAGACAAAGAGCCGAAAGTGCCGAGTGGAACTCTAACAAAGCACAAGCAAAGACAAAGAACAGTAAATAAGAGAAAAGGCAACAAATAAAAGGAGAGAAAAGAAAACAAGGACAAATAAGAGAGTTAAGTTAAGAGAGTTGAGCGCTAATAAAGCACAAGCAGTAAAGAACAAAAAAGACAAAAGGAGAGACAACAAGGAAAATAACAAAAGAAGGTCGAGAAGAACGCAGAAAAGCAAAAACATGACAGACCCTAGGCCCGAAAGACAAAGTGCACAATACAGAAGACCACTACCATTCAACTTGTCGGAGCCACAAGTAGGAATTAGGTGGGAGAAGTGGATCAGACGTCTAGAGAGATACATGGAAGCGACTGATGTGACAGAAGCAAAGAAATTGGGTTTATTGCTAAATTTCGCAGGCGATGACATTGAAGACCTTCTAGTGACGCTGCCAACTGAGGAAACAACCACCTATGAGAAACTAAAGAAATGCTTAACAACAAAATTTGACCCGCAAAGAAATGTTGATTTCGAACGATACACTTTCACAATTGCGTCTCAACAAATAGATGAAACGCTAGATGACTTTGCGACCAGACTGAGAAAACTTGTGACACATTGTGAATTTGACAAATTTGACAACGAACAAGCAATAAGGTTGCGGATCATTGAAGGCTGCCATGACACAGGGTTCCGTGCAAGGATCCTAAAAGAACCAACGTCACTAGAGAATATCCTGGCACTAGCAAGAGCGGAGGCGAGAGCGACAGCACACGCAAAGGAAATGGAGCGAGGAAAAGACATCGGAGTGGAACAAGCACATCACATGACAAACAATTATCGCACAGGTGGTTGGAAAAAAGACAGGAATGAACAGTGAGGAAACAGCTTGAAGGAACTTGCTACAGGTGTGGACGGAATTTCCACATCGAGGCCCATGTCCAGCATTTGGACAAACGTGCAGAAGATGCAATGGGAGTAATCACTACGCCAGCGTATGTCAAGGAGTACAATTAAGGAATGACAGGGGAAGAACAGGGAGACCACAAGTGTCGACAACCAGGCATGTCAGACATATCGAAATGGAAATGAGAAGCTCATCACTAGAATCAGGTGAAGAGGAAGAAGAAGAACAGACGGAACAACTATATCATATGTCGGACGTCCACATAGAATCAACTGAAGGCGTCCACACAGAATCAACTGAAGAAAATGAAAATGAAGAAAGAACATGCCTGGCAGACAGAAGCAAAATGAAGAAGACAGATTCTGTGACCATAGGAGTAGGATCACACAAAACAAAGTTTGTCCTGGACAGCGGCACAACACGCAACATTATGTGGATATCGGAATATGGAAAGATGAAGACAAAGCCGGCACTGAGGCCGTCCCGATTAGAAGTTTTCACTTGGGGGTCAAAGAAACCAGTGATCAACATGGGAAAATTCACAGAAGAGATAGCATATAAGGACAAAAAGATTAAAGAGGACATTCATGTGCTGCAGGGTGACATCCCAGCACCGTGCTTGCTGAGCAACATCACAACGTAAATGATAGGTCTCATGGCCATGACATACAACATGTCAGAGGAAGGGAGCATATTGAAGACAAGTCACAACATAACTGAAAAACTGGAAAAAGATGATGCCGCCACAAGCACCCCACTGAGGGAGTTAACAAACAAAGGTAAAAGTTTCACATGGACCGAAGAGCACCACAAAGCATCAAAAGAGATCAGACTTGCTATGACGGCAGAAGATGACCTAGCACAAGCTGACCAGAGGCTGCACATGGAATTAAATTCAGATGGCAATCAAGGATTGGAAGCAAGTTTGGCACAACACCAACAAGGAAAAGATCACCGAAGACAGGTGGTGGCACAAGAAAGCGGAAATGGAACGGTGATGAGGGAGTCAAGAAGAATGAGATTACCACACACAAGAAGGGTAGAAAGAGTGGAACAAGGAGACATTGCTGCAAGAGACCAAACAGCGAACACAACAACAAAGGCCCATGAGAACCAAGGAAGACATACAACAAACAGGAAAAGAAATAAAGGAGGCATCGCGATGGTCAAACAAGGACAAGTGAGGAAATATGGCAACGAGTTCCCCGGAGGCAAGTTGACGATGACAAAAACAAAAGAACGGATGACAACGGCGGCAGTTTGGCCAGTGTCACGTCACTGGGCACCTTTCGCATGTCAGAAAGGTAGAAGCAAGAGAAGCGGAAAGGCCAAAGCAAGAACTGTAGGAAGACACACGAAAGAAAGAAGCTCAAGCGGATATCAGAAAACAGCGATCACGAAGTAAACACATAGAAACAAAGAGACTAAGTGAGGAGATGTAAAATGAAAGGGGCCCATGGGCCATCTCACATCATCAGCTATTTCTTTCTCTCTCTCTCTCTCTCTCTCTCTCTCTCTCTCTCTCTCTCTCTCGCTCTCTCTCTCTCTCTCTCTATCTCTCTCTCTCTCTCTCTCTCTCTCTCTCAAAAAAAATAAAAATGTTTGTTTGCAACAAGGGGGGAGATGTCGTGTCCAGGACAAGGGCACTAGGACCCTGGGACAGGACAGAGGCGAGGGGACACCGGACACCACATCCGGTGAAGGGGTGGGGACAGGGGACACTCGGCTGCTGGACCTCGGGGCGAGAGGTCAGAGCAATAGCACGCTGTACAAGAATAATAAAGAAGCATCTAACCTGCCCCATCGTGTCCTGTGTGGTTACTGGGATCGGGAACACGACACGCACCACCAACATGTTGTAATTCTGAGCAAATCATTTAACATCTCAGTGCCTAGAGAAAAGATCTGATTTTGAGTAATTAATTCTGGCGCTCAAGTAAAGCAAGTTTTCGCTCATAGAACGTGCAGAAAACAAAACTTGCACATACTTAAAAAACTATCAACATCATGTTTTGGCATAAGCTTAAAAAATATTTAGCAACTCAGCAACTATGTTATTTCCATTTGAGCTTTTCCGGCGCTGTTTTTCATGGTTTTGTATTGGTTACATCGTCGTGCTACACTTGAAACCAGGGCCGGACTGGGAACCAAAACCGGCCCTGGCAAAGTGCTGGCCCCCCCTCCTCTGCAGGGGGGGGGTTTGGGGTGCCACCGAGCTCTTTGCCAGGGCCGGTTTTCTGCCTATTTTGTTACAGGGACGATTTTGCAGCTATGTTGCAAAAACGGCCCTGAAACAAAACGGCCCCCAGGGGGATTGCCCGGTGCCCGCTACGGCCAGTCCGGGCCTGCTTGAAACTACATGTCCCATAATGCAATACAGAGAAGAAGAAAGGGGACCTGTCAGGCTTGTTTGGTGCCGAAATGCAGCTCAGACAAACACCTCAAAGACAGCCAAATCCATATTTTGCACCGTTTCAGCTATGGATTTACACATCCTTTCACATGCACTCGTACCAGGAGCCATTGGACTGGCATATTTCTTACTCAGGTACTTCCTGGCACGCCGGAAGTTCTGAAGTTGGAAAGCAATGGTTGGCAAGCGTTGTGATGGGGAAAGGCAAGTGAGAGCCACTGGGATCTTTTGGGGTTGATAGATGGCGATTGCTTTATGGTTTCAGAGACCTGGTCAACCAGACTGCTGCAGGAAGTTTTTACAAACAAAATAATTACAAATTCTTTATACTAGCAGGAGGTATCAGGTAAGGATTGCGGTACACGGTTCTGGGATTGTCTGTTTTTCGGCAGGGGGGCAGTTTTGTATAGCGCAAACTCGACCGGAAGGTATCGGATCACTTTACAGGTGTATATATTATTTTTTTTTGGTATGCACGGGGAAATAAAGCGATTTGCCCAGAATCCCACATTGTTGAGTCGATTTGATTCGAACCCGATTCCCCAGCTCTAAAGTCGGCAGCTCTGGCCTTAGACCACACACATCCTCTCAGGGTTGGGTTGTATTACTACGTGTCCAAGACACGATTTTAAAGCGCTTAATGTATTTTGTCATTTAAAAAGGCATGCCTTCTTTGAGGTCTTACTAGCCCAGTAGTACCTTCAGCAAAAGCTGGCATAAATTATCTGCACGGTTGTGCAGGCAAGAGTTGCTTCTGCTTTTCCAATTTCATTGGATTCAGAGGTGGGGATGATCTTCAGTAGGTCAACTACAGCGAGCGAGATAGAGATAAAAGCAATCCTTCTCTTTCAGTTTTGCAAGGGGAGGGGCAGATGCGAGCACATGCGAATTGTAACAGAAAGCTTTGTTTCGAGCACTGACTTCTTAGACAAGACGAGACATGTGGTTTTGCTGATATTTTGGCAAAGTAACATTTGCTTGAAGCGTAAAGGTTAAAGAGAAAAGCAAAAGCGGTCACCGCACGCTCCGGCTGTCTTTAACACTCACAGGTCCCTTTTAAGTTTTACATGTTGTGGCTTCATTAAATACTTTCAAGTAACACCTTACTTTTTTTGACCACTCTTGGCAGCTGGTGGCATGCTGTGCTAGTATGCACTGAACTAGGCTCTTGTTTTCCGCAGTTATTTTCACATGAAAGGGCTGGCTTAGTGCTGCGGAGCCAGACGCCCCCGCCTCGCCCCTTGAAAATGTTGAGACCTTATTTTGTGACCAAAACCTGGGCCGACCAGATCTCCTATCCCTCGTAGGAGCCTAGATTTGGGTCTGACGAGCTGCCACTTCCTTGGTGGTGCCAGATCACCACAGTCTGTGGAAGGAGACTATGATTATCCTTCTCCATTCGTTGTCAAGTACAAGAGCAGGACATATGTCTGAGTCCTATTATGCCTGTCACCCATCTGCCCATTCATTGCACATACTTCCTGTAAACCTTTCAGGTAATACTTTATCTCGACCACTGTCATAATGTTCATATTTTAATGATTTCAGCTACATTAGCGGGTCTTTGCCATGCGCACGAGCATGTGTGTATTGGCTCACCTGATCTGCCTATCTTCCTATTGTTTACAGTTCAGTCTGCAGGCACCATCATTCTCCACTTTTCTATATTTTCACTATGATCAGATTATCCATACAGCCACTGGCATATGCCAACACAACCACCGCCATACATCAAACGAACCCACTTCTGTAAGGTTCACCCACTGTCATGCCCTTTCTCCTGCTGTCCTTCTCTAACACATCTACCATTATAGGTATGCACAACCAACATCATGTGACAACTTATCCACCATCAGACCACCACACAGGCAGCAGTCTGTCGAAACATGAAACTTCATAGGTCCACCTACTCGTTCTCATACATACATGCAACCACCGTCCTACGCAAGCAAACCTATCACATGTCCACGCACCACCATATTCTGAACACACCTTCCATCCTATGGCCACCCAACTCATATCATACATCAATACAGCCACCATGATACGTCAGTATGAGACGATACAGAAAAGGGGGTGGTGATGAACAGAGTGTCTGAATTAAGCAGACCACTCTTACCCAGTCCAAAGATCAGGGCTTGATCCATCACCGTTCTTTATCTCACTGCCCCATCCCAGCTCAGAACCTGGCTATATGCAAATTAGTCTGTCCCTGGCCCAGTGCATCATGGGAACAGGGCAGACCAGACTACACAAGCCAATTCTTACACTGGGAAGGAAACAAGCTTCCGGGGACCGGTTTCTGGCATTTCAGCCTCTTCGGCCCGGCTTGCTTGAATCCTGATGGAGCAGTGAGAAAGGGACTCATGTCTGAGTATACCCTGCCACACCTATAGTGGCCAAAAACGATACCCCTTGTTGTAAATAACGTCAGTATGAGAAGCATAATATATTAATTTGTCCACCATCATACATCCACTCAGTTTATTTAATAAAAAACATGACTCTATTCACACTCAACCACTGGTGTATGCCAAAACACACCAACATCACAAGTGCCCACAGTTGCATAATGAATCCGAACTACTGAGAGAAAATAAAATTCTGTAGGAAAGCTAAAGTTAAAGGGGAGGTAAAATTCTCTAATATGTTAACTGGTGCTTTAAAATTGAAAAGCTATGGCAATCTTGAGTTAAGGTGCTTCTTTCACCTCATGTTAAACCTCTTTATCTGGTAACATCTTCTGCCAACAAATTCACCTTCTCCTGTATTACAACCCACCCAACATAACTTATATGTTACACCCACCCAGCATAACTTATATGTTACACCAAGTGTTACGTCTGCAGAACAAGTATGCCCCCATATGTTGGTACACCCAGAATTAATTGTCTACATTGGCAACAACATGCACACCATTATCTATATATCTGCACAGCTAACATTCTATATCCACACACGCTCCCCTTGGTCAACCACACAGTCCAGTATGGCAGTGCGCTGTGTGGGGTTGGCTGCCTGTCCGGGGGCTGTCTCCGAGTGGGTTGGCCACAGTCCCGACCGTGCTTGGTGGAAGGCTGGCTTTACATATGGTATTAAAATATTACTGTTTTAAAAATCTAGAAATTCACAGGAAAAAAAACAAAGGCTATAGTAACGTTCTAGTTAGGTGAAATGTTCCATAACAAAGTAAAGTTTTAAACACTGGAAAACAGAAATAAACCTGATAGTTATCTGAAGTAACTATAACTTGTGCCCTTGCCATGCGCTGCTATCTACCCCACATATTAGTTAGACAGAAGGACCAAAGCAGCAAACCAGGTCATGCACAACGATTCATTTAGTTCCTAGTAAACAGTGGTGCAAACACTTCCAATATCCGCTGCCGTAGGATGCGTAATTAATGAAAATGTAGAGACAAAATAGAAGGTGCACTCTCAAAGAAGTCAATATCAGAAGTTGCTTATTTGTATAAATTCTTCTTTATTCTGAAATTCTTTCAAACATCATAGGCACAGCCAACGCGTTTCGTTCCTTTCTTGGCTTTTGGAACTTCGTCAGGGCGATAATTGATAAACTCGAGACTCCAAAGAAAAAGATTCAAATTGTCATGCGGTTCCGTATAGTGATCTGTACAGGCCGGACATGCGTTCTCAAAGGTAAGGATGGCGTATGTCAGCCTGTAGGTCCTGAAGTTGTCCTGTTTCTCACGTGGAGAGATTAAGAACCAGTTTTGGATTTGGGCCAGCCTCTTAATTGTATGTCGAACGTCGAGGTTCCCCGAAATATAGTCCCTGCCCAGATGCTTCAGCGCAATGCCGGAAACGTAAAATGTAAATTGCCGAACCTGTGATAGGGTATCGGCTCTCCAACCCTCGGCATACGCGGCGTAATGTCATGTGGACATGCCCACCCATTTAAATACATCCACTTACAAATCAGCTGAAAAAGAGAACAAGCACTTTCGAGGCCTGTCTTTAACGCTGGTAAATGAATCATTTGTCATTGGGCACAGTCCATGTTTATTATAAATTTTTAGGTCGAGCCTGGGCAGCCTATGCGCTTCTCTGCAAGTCATGCTGTATTTGAGTATGGACTAGAAGCCCCACCCACTCTGCCCATATTTGTCATTGGCTTGTGTCATTGTTCTTCATAAATGCTGGCTTCCGATTTGTTAATAGGCTTGTTACTCCCTCCTTAGTACCGCCTTGTCTTCATTTGTAACCTCCCATGAGGTCTGGCCCTTTTACTTCTGTTACACAGTATGTCTTATTTAGTCTGTAAGCACTATTTTCTTTAATGGGTTTCTCCTACTGCAGGCACTGCATGCTTTCCTGCAACATTCAGCTCGCCATGAGCACTTTCACTTTCCAAGCAGCCTGGGACAATGGCAGCCACTTCTTTGAAATGAAATAGGTCTTGCATTTACAAGAGTTTGAGCTATTGGCATTGTAAATGACAATGCCTTTTTTATGTGTTAATTATCACAACAGAAAAATAAAAGGCATTGTCATTTACAATGCCAATAGCTTAAACTCTCACAACGCAAGACCTATTGCATTACAAATGCGTGTTAAATGTATCTACTGGGATCTGGAAGGGAAGAGAGGAAGGGGGAAGGGGAGGGCAGGAGTTAGGAACGGACGGAGAAATAAAAAGAAGAAAGGTAGGCAAGAGAGGGAGGGAGGAGGGATTCGGAGGCGTAGGAATGGGGAAGGATCGAATGAAGATGTACATAAGTCAAGGAAATGAACGAACAACCTAAAGAAACGTATAAAGATTCGACTGTGTCTCGTCATGAAGTGCAGACCAGTGACCCCATGCTGCACAAGGCTGCGAACATCTCCCTGTGAACGGGAAATCATGTAACCTAAATAAGTGTAAAACAAAAGCAGTTACCGACCACGTCTGTTCATCCACTTGTCTTCGGCAGTCCAATGTCCTCTTCCAGGCAAAAAAAACACGGAGCCTGAAGTAACCAGCCAACAAACCTAACCAATCCTGGAGCTGCTCTGCATGAGAGCAGCGCCATGATTGGTTGGAGCAGGCTCACACAGCGCTCTTTTTCCAAGTAGGAGCTGGTGCCTGCAGTCTGTCTGACTGTTACACACCTGGTATTGGTGCGGGCTGAAGTACGCATGTTGGGCTGGCTGTCGCAAGACAGCTGGTCAATTCGACATACACACTTTAGGTTTTAGGCATGTAATTCCTGCTGCCAATCAGCAGCAGGAATGGCTCTGCCCGAGACGAGACACTGTAAGTGCTCTTTGGTAAATCACATTTCTGATTGCTGCAGCTGCTGCACTAGCAGCAGGCGGGGCGATGCTCCTCCGCCTTATAGGAGGGAGCGCCGCTGGGTAAAGGTGCTGCTTGTTCATCAGATATACAGGTCTGTGCTCACAGTATCTTTCATGGTCAATGGGCCCCATTCACAAAGGTAAAGTTAAACCAAAAGTCTAACTTTACTACTTTTTGATATTCGGAAAGGTAAACTTCTTAGACCAAAAGTCTAACTTTAATACTTTTCAGTATTCACAAAGGTGAAATTAGACCAAAAGTCAAACTTTAATAGTAGTAATTTACTTTTGTGAATACCGAAAAGTAATAAAGTTAGACTTTTGGTCTAAATTTACCCTTGTGAATATCGAAAAGTAGTAAAGTTAAACTTTTGGTCCAAGTTTACCTTTGTGAATACCAAAAAGTAATAAAGTTACACAAAAGTGTGAGTTTACGTTTGTGAATCGGGCCCTGTGACTCTGGAGACGTCACGGACCATGGTACCCACTGCTGCCTTAAATGAAACCAATCACCTCAACAGCCTCATCCATCGTATGTCTGTCTGCCACTGTCATGTCTTAAATCATCAATAATAAAACCCTGTTCAATATTTCATAAGGACTTTATTTTGATTGCATGCCTGCATGTCCACAATGTAGAATGTATGATATTTGCACTATAAAGCTAGCACATCATGCCTCCCCCCACTGGCCTAATCTACAACACAACCCAAAGGTGGACCAGCAAAATCACAGTTATAGAGATAGAAGACCCCATCATAGGCCCAAGGTTCTCCTGCTGCGTGTGATAGGATGATCTCAGCAGGGCGTTAACGGGTGATCCAAGACAGGCTTCAATCGTCTGGATCCTCTGGATCTGTAAAGAAAATAATAGTGAATATAAATGTATACACAGAAGCAATCCTAAGTACATCAGAAATCCATGCAATGTGATTTAAATACACAATAAGGGGCATAATAATGAAAGAGAGTCGCCCTTGAGCGGCGCAAGGGGGCGTGAGGGTGACACAACTCTTAGGTTTGATGTGTGGCCTTGCAATGCAGAACAAATCACTGCGTTTCGTTACTCTGCCCCAGGGATAGAATGTGGGTGTTACCACGTATCCACCCATGGATTCTGGCACAATCACAGATTTAACATCAGTGGTAGGAGTGGGAATGTTTCCAGTCCAGGGATGACCTGACCTGGCAGTTGGGGCTGGACTATTCCTATGAGGAGCAGGGTCAAGACTGATTAACATATGGCTGGGTCCACACTGAGGTGGCATAGTGAGCAAAAGAACAATGGATTCAACCCAGATCTCTTGACTGGGGGTGAGTGATTGAAAAGTTTCAGCACTCCCTCCATCATCTTTATGTGTTTGCTAGGCCTGGGAATGCATCAAAATGCTAAGACTCCCCAGGTGAGGCCTCAGGGGATTGTTTTTGTGCAGGAAGGTGTCCCTTTGTGCACAACAACAATCCTCCAAAACACAGGCACCCTCGCACCTTGGTGCAAGGGTGGCTGAGTTGGCGCTACGCAGCATATGTGCGCCAGCTCTGGGAAATGACAGGAACGTGCGATATATTGTTAAATAAGGTGCATTTCTGCCCTTTTCTTATCACATGTTGCACGCGTGATTATTTGGTAAATAAACCCCTAAGTCAATCTATACAGAGTCACATTTGACCAGACTTTAGACTAAGGAAGAGATCAAGTCAAGCCACTCTATTTCATTGTGTGATCAGGGCAGACCGTATTTCATTTTCATTTCTACCAGTAGTTGAGTTCCACCAAGCATGTCAAGTAAACAGTTGTATTTGGAAGGAGAAGCTGCACATTTTTCTTGACATGCATATAGCTGCATGTGCCAGGTGCACAATACTGTGCACTGACCATCATTGAACATACATCATGAGCATCATTCAAGATAAGTTATTCCAGGCCAAGATAGCATTAAGACAATCAAAAAATGTATAAAAGACTAAAAGCTTTGTAAAAGATTTCCTTGGCTTAAGGGCAAGTTAAAGCTACCCATATTGAGTAGCAAATGTTTTTCCCGCTATAAAATATTCTTAAATCAGGATGTTACATAACTGTAAAGCCCTTGGCGTATCAGGCCATTGAATCTCTAGCAAATGCCCAATGCCTAATACAAATAAACTCCTATTCGGAAGTATAACAAAATTACGGCGCACATTATAAATAAGTAACTTAATTAACTTATGAACTCAAGATTCTTCATTATGAGATTTCATATGTTTCAGATCTGCGTTGATTTATTGCAACCTGTAATTCAAACTAATATAAAAAAGCAATAACATACATTGTAATTGTCCAGCCATTGCTGCCAGTACTATTTTACACTTAGCAACACTAATGATATATACCTAAGGAATTTACCCTCTATGACGCTTGAAGTATGGGGCGCTTACTAATTTTGTTTTGAAAGGCTATCCTAGCCACTTTCATTCCATTCATTTTACTTCGCTTGATTCTTCCTGTCCAGAATAGCTGGGTACCTGAACCCAGTCTTTGCCCTTACAATCTGTGCATCTGTAGTTTATGTGGGCCAAATGCGGACCGTGGAGGTAAGTTCATCTACCACTTGTGCCTTCTCTTCCTATGTTTATGTTTAAAACTTCCTTTCTCCTGCCTCTTCTTTTTCTCTATTTTTTCCACCCTACCTTGTCCTTCTTTTTCACCCTGTTCCATATTGTCTTATCCCACCTAAACCCTATTGTGACCTTCTTTCTTTTTTCTTTCACTTTACATTTGCTTTCCTTTCTATTTTTTAATGTTTTTTGGTTATAGGTTGACCATTGCTTGATATTCCACATCTTCAACATTGACTGAAATAGACCCCACAAATGTGCAGAATACAATAATGTTCATCGTATTAAAACATGTATTACCATTATTAAATACCAAGTAGCATTAATAACTAACAGTGACCTGTACATAGCTGACCACACACCTTTAATATGGACGACCAAGGAGGAGGCTAACGCCGGACCAAGATGGCCGTGTAACCTCTCGGCTCCGCGATCGCCTTACCCTGAGTCCGACATCCTGCACATTATCCTGACCCTGTAGAACGGGCTTTAGAAGAGGGAAGCCCGCGGTATCCCGACGAGGTTGTGAGCCGAAGTAAGGGCTCCCGCAAAGTTGAGCCTGAGCACCGTCTGGAATCTGGGGAACAAAGTGGAGAACAAGCCGCCCAAAGACGTCCGAAACCGGAACTCACCGGTCGCGCCGACACCATCGTCTGCTGGTGCCCGGAGTTTGGTGGCCGACAGCGCATTGGAGCCGGGCGGTGAGAGGCGCTTCTTTTCCCGAGCGGCGTTCGATGAGGTCAAAACATCCCTGGGGAACAAAATGTAGTCGTTGGATCATAAATTAGACACAGTTTCAATAGAGGTGACCCTTATTCGGGCTGATCTCACTAAAGTCAACGAAAAAGTAAAGTCACTGGATATAAAGACAGCTAGTTTGATGGAGGATGTGACGCAGCTCCAACAGGAAGTGAGTGACTTGAAATCTTTCTGCAAAACAGGCGAACGTAAACAGACGCAAAAACATTCGCATCTTAGGAGTGCCTGAAAAATCAGAAAGCCCAGCCCCAGATCTGTCTATAGAGGAGCTCATCCTGCAACATCTCAAGCCAAGGGACTTGGAAAATTCTTCACTATCGAACGGGCGCATAGGGTCTCGGGAGGACGGCCAAGAACTGGAGCGCCACTGCGGCAGATGATAGCACGGGTTCTAAACTTCAGAGACAGAGATGAAATCCTGCAAGCAGCCCGGGCGGTGCCCCAACTGCGCTATGAAAATGCCACCCTCTCATTCTTTCCCGACTTTATGCAGCTGGTACAGAGACAATGCAGAAACTTCCTCACCGTCAAGAAGAAACTTAGAGACAAAGGACTGAAATACGCCCGGCGAGACTCCGAGTGGAGGTGCAGTGTAGAGCATGGTTCTTTGACAAATCGGAGGTGGCGTCTGACTGGCTGGACAGTCCTCCCACGAGCTGTGCTGGGGCAGGAGACAATGGAGAAGAATGTGCGACGCAGGAACAAGATTGAAAACCAGCCGAACGGAGGGACAGATGATTGTCAGGTACAGGAGTTGGGAGCCCCGCAAGTGGACTTAAGGCTTGCAACCTTCAGGGACCAATTTATTCATGTGACTCAGACTTGGGGGTGGGGGGAGGAGTGCCGGCCTTCCTCCACTTTCCTACCTTTAGTTATTAGTTAGTGTTGGCGTGTAGGGCGACAGGCACTCTGCCAGTTTTGTAATGGGTGGACACCACAATCAGGGGTGCAGGAAGGGGGGAGTTGGGATGTGTATATTGTTTTTTGATTTTGAATTTGTATTATTCCCGTTTTTTTTGTTTCGACATCATCAAACGACATTGCAGAGCAGGTGATACTTTTGCACAGATACAGTGGCGAGTGACAGGCAGTTTGTGGGGATCAGCGTGTTGAGTTGGAATGTGAATGATCTGGGGGACAAAATCATGAGGGGTATGATCAATCAGTTTATTAGACGACACGCCCCGAATGTGGTCCTTTTGCAGGAAACACACTTAATTGGGAACAAGTGCATGGCCTTACATAGAGGAGGGTATAAGCTGGTGGCACATGCAGAATTTACCTCTGGGCCACGAGGGGTGGGCATTCCGGTTAAAAACTCATTCCCCCTTACTATACAGGCCACGTGGACTGACAATCGAGGTAGATATGTAGGGATTTCAGGCCAATGAGAAGGGACAACAGTTATGTTTGTCTCGGTGTATGTCCCTCCTGGCCTGCAGATAGATACGTTCAAAGACCTGAGCATGATTTTCTTGACACTGCAACTGGGACTTTTAGCGTTGGGTGGTGATTTCAATGCAATAATAGATGGGGACATGGACCGATATCCACCTCATACACTTAGGCCCGCACAAAGGTGGCTCCCTGAATTTTTGGACACAATGGGTCTGGTAGATGGCTGGCGAGTACACAACCCAGGCAGAGTACAATACATGCATATATCATGCGCGCATCAAAGCTTATGAAGGATAGATACTACTCCCAGCTGCCCAGGCCCATGCTCTTCGAGAGGTACGTCACCTGGGTCGGGGCATCTCGGATCACTCCCCTGTGTGGCTCTAGATGGAATTTGATCATGTGAACGCCGGTAGGGTCGCCCCCATTAACCCATGGTATCTGAGAGACCCCAGTACAAGGAAGAAAATAACCACAGCCACAGATAGATACTTCCAGGATAACCGGGGTACGGTTGAGTTAGCGCAGACCCTGTGGGAGGCATACAAAACTGTTATTCAGGGAGAGGCCCTCTCCGTAATTGCAGGGAAAAAGAGGGATCGAAAAGCTGAGCTTGAGAGAGCGGAAGAAGACGTGTTAAAATCGAAGGGGAATTTGTCCCGAGCGGTAACCCCTGAAGGCCTTCACCTGTTGAGGCTACGACAGGGTGAATTCAATGGTATTGCCAGAGACAGGGCTAAGGCGCAGAGTAGAGAAGTTCAGAGTAGAATATATGAGCATGGAGATAAAGCGGGGAAGCTGATAGCTTGGTTGGATAAAAGGGAATGGGCGTCAAGACTGGTGCCTGAGGTGCAAGGGGCGGATTCCAGAGCTATTACAGACCCTCAGGCCATAGCAGATACGTTTACAGATCATTATTGTGAGGTATATAATACGTCGGGCAGGTTCACTGAAATAGAAAATGGGAAGATGATTAGAGATATTAAGCTACCCCCATTATCAGGCGAAAACTTTGACTATTTGAAATCCCCACTGACAGACGATGAAGTGGCCCAGGCCATCAGAGGTGTACATTCGGGGAAAGCCTCAGGACCCAACAGAATCCCTATCGAACTTTATAAATTGAGGTCAAATATGCTTGCCCCGCACCTCCGTTCCATGTTCAGAGAAATCAAGGAGAAGGGGCATCTCCCGTATGACCAATGAGTAGCCAACATCGTGGTCATATATAAGGAGGGCAAACCTAGAACCAGTTGCGCGTCCTATAGGCCTATATCGTTGCTTAATGTGGAGCCCAAAGACCTTGCGAAATTGCTAGCGACACGGCTGGCAAAAGTCATCACCACCCAGATACACCCAGATCAATCAGGCTTTATGCCCCACCTTAATACGGCCCTCAATTTGCGTCACTTGCATGGGGTGCTGGGCAGGACTCCCACGATAATGGAGCCGGCAGCCCTGGTATCCTTAGACGCATTTGACATGGTTGAGTGGCCGTATCTGTTTGCAGTAAATAATCGCAAGTCCCCTGATTTCCACCTGAGTAGGGGCACCCGGCAGGGTTGTCCCCTATCTCTGCTTCTTTTTGCACTGGCCCTGGAGCCGCTCGCGGCCTGCATCAGGCAGGACCGGTCAATATGTGGAATGAGGTGGTCATTGGAAGATAAGATCTCCCTGTACGCAGATAACATTCTGCTCTATCTCATCAATCTGAGAGGGTCGTTGATCTGCCTTCTGGATGAGCTGGCTTTCTTTGGCAGATACTCTGGCTTTGTGAAAAATTGGTCAAAATCGGTGCTATACGTTCTCCGGAGAGAACCCACCGGTTATTCCAAATGCCTGCCGGATTCAAATTGCTTGTGAAGGTTTTAAATACCTCGGTATCTACATAACATTAGATTCGAAACTCCGGTATGCTAACTATCTGAACCCTACCTTATTGAGACTTAGGAGTGACGTCGCTCACTGGAAATCCCTTCTGCTCTCCATGCTGGGTAGAGCGGTGCTTTTTAAAATGATGGCTCTGCCTCGGTTCTTGTATGCACTTCATAACACAATGGATCCAGTCGCAGCGTCCTATTTCAGAGATATCGTGGGTCTCCAGAGACAGCTCCTTTGGGATGGTAAACCCCATATAGGGTTTACAAAGTTAACTCTCAACTGGTATGATGGAGGTATCGGGTTGCCTGACCTTAAAAAATATTACTGGACGTCCCAGCTTGTGGCTATTAATCACGGGGTCTACGGTCGGCCAAATGATCCGGGATTTGCCATGGATACGTGGCAGCTTCCCGGGGGAGAATATACCAGAGCATTATATGCTGGGCCACATAGGTTTGCGCTGACTGGGCCTACGGCACACGCCGTTCAGATATGGCATGCAGTTAATAGGCACCTAAAGTGGGAACACAAACTCGTAGAAACTAGGGAGCCTCTGGAAATCCAAAGGTTTCGACAAGTGGGACCTTATCGGGATCTCGTTAATGCAAGACATCTGGGCAGGGGGAACAGTTCACACGGTCGAAGCACTTAAGCAACAGCTCAGTTTGCATGACAGTGAGTACTTCTGTTACCCTAAGTTCGACATGCGCTGCTTTCCCAAATCCCCAGGTACACGGCTCTTCCGGAAGCCTCTCCCCTAGAAGATAGGGTGCTTGACGGCACCTTCCAGAAAAGACCATCTCTCTGATATATCGGAAATTGATCAATACTATGGTAGATCCATTACTGAAACTCAAAAGGATGTGGAACGAAGATGGCCTGGAACTAGACGACGAAGAATGGCAGGAGGCAGTTTCTTCCCCATGAGTAGTAGCAATTCAGGCCATGCTGAGATTAGTGCAGCTTAAAATACTCCATAGGACGTATGTCATGGGTCCCCGCCTTGTACGAATGGGTTATTTAGAAGATGGTGAGTGTAGAAGGGGCTGTGGGGAACTGGGGACGTTTATTCATATCTTGTGGCACTGCCAACATATACAATCATATTGGAGGGAGGTCCACCACATGCGGGTGGTTCTAGGGATTGAATTGCAGCTAGAGGCTCGTAGATGCATATTAAATGTCTGGGAACCGACGTATCTCAACACCTACACAACACAGTGGGCAAAATTGGCATTTATGGTAGCGAAGCGTAACATTGCTCAACTGTGGGGAGCTAGCCAAACGCCTCAGATTGGGAAATGGATGGCAGACCTGGATTGGTGCATGTTCAGTGAGAAGTCAGTCTACGTTGCCAGGGGGTGCCCGGGGAAATGGAATAAGGTAAAGGAGGCTTGGAACCGTCATAGAGGGGATATCTCTACCCCACCAGATCGCCCGAGCGAGGCAGATACGCTTGAGTCCCCGTGATCCACCTATCACAATAATTGTGTATCATTGTGTAAAGTGTAACATATTATTGAGAAACGATGGAGACACCTGCTTGTAATCATTTGATGTGTTTTGGTCAAACTGTTTAATCAAAAGAAATATAAAAAAATATATATATGTACGACCAAATGAGTGACTATGACATCACATGATGTCCCCGACTGATAGTGTCCTAGAAAGAGATGAAGTGATGGTTGTACTCAGTGAAATCCAACAAGGTGGTGCACTGAATTGCTTGAACTGGATTATTACCTCCGATAACAAGCGGTGCCCTTCAGAATGGAGTATATCATCAGGGGCGAAGCTTGATCAGTAAGATTCGGGGGGTGTGAGCCTCAGATTTTCATACAATCATGCTGGCATATCAGGGGAATGAAGAGCAGATTTTGATGGGAAATTAAAACATTGTATTTTGTAAAATAACCATGTTTTCAGAACTTCAAAACAGATAGAAGAATATGTGAGTATGTGTTTTTGTATGAGTGAGTGTTTAAAAATCCCAGGTGAAATCGAAGAGACATCTTACTATATCCGACTGAAAGATCCTGTACCCAACGATTTATTAAATAATACAATTATTAGGCAGGTCTAACACCCCACTGAAACTACACCCCTGTATACCATTCTAATTTATCATCATATTTGCATGTTCTCCTACTTACAGAAGATTTTGTCCTGGTGTTCATCAGAAAGGTTATGCTGCTGCTATGTATGGTATTGCACTCGTTAATTACTGAGTGCAGTAAACTTTACACAGCTTATTCTGATCTCTATGCGGAAGGGTGGTAAAACGTCTGCCGATTCTTGGGGCCATTAACGACTAGATACCCACTAAAAGACCTCCAGAGAAGGAAGAAACTGGCACTCTGATGATGCCAAACCTACTGTATGTTTCTGGATCATGCTTGTGCCTGTGTGCAATGCCTGTGTGCTACCTCCACTCTCCCAACCTACTGTATATTTCTGGATCGTGTTCGTGCCTGTGTGCTCCGCCCTCTCTCCCAACCTAGTTTATGTTTCTGGATCGTGCTCGTGCCTGTAAGCTCCGCCCACTCTCCCAACGTACTGTATGTTTCTGTAGCGTGCTCATGCCTGTGTGCTCTGCCCCCTATCCCAACCTACTGTATATTTCTGGATTGTGCTCGTGCCTGTGTGCTTCGTCCCCTCTCACAACCTACTTTATGTTTCTGGATTGTGCTCGTGCCTGTGTGCTCTGCCCAATTGTGCTCGTGGCTGTGTGCTCCGCCCATTCTCCCAACCTACTGTATGTTTCTGGATCGTGCTTGTGCCTGTGTGCAATGGCTGTGTGCTCCGTCCACTCTCCCAACCTACTGTATATTTCTGGATCCTGCTTGTGGCTGTGTGCTCCGCCCACTCTACCAACCTACTGTATATTTCTGGATCGTGTTTGTGCCTGTGTGCAATGACTGTGTGCTCCGTCCACTCTCCCAACCTACTGTATATTTCTGGATCGTGCTTGTGGCTGTGTGCTCTGTCCCCTCTCCCAACCTACTGTATATTTCTGGATTGTGCTTGTGGCTGTGTGGTCCATCCACTCTCACAACCTACTGTATATTTCTGGACCGTGCTTGTGCCTGTGTGCAATGGCGGTGTGCTCCGCTGCCTCTCCCAACCTACTGTATATTTCTGGATTGTGCTTGTGCCTTTGTGCTCCGCCCACTCTCCCAAGCCACTGTATGTTTCTGGATCGTGCTTGTGGCTGTTTGGTCCGTCCACTCTCACAACCTACTGTATGTTTCTGGATTGTGCTTGTGTGCTCCGCCCACTCTCCCAACCCACTGTATGTTTCTGGATCGTGCTTGTGCCTGTATGCTCCGTCCACTCTCCCAACCTACTGTTTGTTTCTGGATCGTGTTTGTGCCTGTGTGCAATGGCTGTGTGCTCCCTCCACTCTCCTAACCTACTGTATATTTCTGGATCGTGTTTGTGCCTGTGTGCAATGACTGTGTGCTCCGTCCACTCTCCCAACCTATTGTATATTTCTGGATCGTGCTTGTGGCTGTGTGCTCCGTCCCCTCTCCCAGCCTACTGTATATTTCTGGATCGTGCTTGTGGCTGTGTGCTCCACCCCCTCTCCCAACCTACTGTATATTTCTGGATCGTGCTTGTGCCTGTGTGCTCCGTCCACTCTCCCAACCCACTGTATATTTCTGGATCGTGCTTCTGCCTGTGTGCTCTGCGCACTCTCCCAACCTACTGTATATTTCTGAAGCATGCTTGTGGCTGTGTGCTCCGTCCACTCTCCCAACCTACTGTATATTTCTGGATCGTGCTTGTGGCTGTGTGGTGTGTCCACTCTCACAACCTACTGTATATTTCTGGATCGTGCTTGTGCCTGTGTGCAATGGCTGTGTGCTCCGTCCACTCTCACAACCCACTGTATGTTTCTGGATTGTGATTGTGCCTTTGTACTCCGCCCACTCTCCCACCCTACTGTATGTTTTTGGATCGTGCTCATGCCGGTGTGCTCCATCCCCTCTCATACCTACCGTATGTTTCTGGACCATGCTCATTCCTGTGTGCTCAGCCCCCTCTTCCATCCTACTGTATGTTTCCGGATCATGCTTGTGCCTGTGTTCTTCATCCCCTCCCCCATTCTACTGTATGTTTCTGGATCGTGTTCGTGCCTGTGTGCTCCGCCCAATCGTGCTTGTGGCTGTGTGCCCTGCCCACTCTCCCAACCTACTGTATATTTCTGGATTGTGCTTGTGCCTGTGTGCAATGGCTGTGTGCTCCGTCCACTCTCCCAACCTACTGTATATTTCTGGATTGTGCTTATGTCTGAGTGCTCCGCCCACTCTCCTAACCTACTGTATATTTCTGGATTGTGTTTGTGCTTGTGTGCAATGGCTGTGTGCTCCGTCCACTCTCCCAACCTACTGTATGTTTCTGAATCGTGCTCGTGTCGGTGTGCTCAGTCCCCTCTCCCAACCTACTGAGTGTTTCTGGTTCTTGCTCGTGCCTGTGTGCTCCGCCCCGTCTCCCAACCTACTTTATGTTTCTGGAACGTGCTCGTGCCTGTGTGCTCTGCCCAATGGTGCTCGTGGCTGTGTGCTCCGCCTACTCTCCCAGCCTACTCTATATTCTGGATCGTGCTTGTGCCTGTGTGCAATGGCTGTGTGCTCTTGTCCACTCTCCCAAACTACTGTATATTTCTGGATCGCGCTTGTGGCTGTGTGGTCCGTCCACTCTCCCAACCTACTGTATGTTTCTGGATCGTGCTTGTGGCTGTGTGCTCTGTCCCCTCTCCCAACCTACTGAATATTTCTGGATCGTGCTTGTGGCTGTGTGGTCCGTCCACTCTCACATCCTACTGTATATTTCTGGACTGTGCTTGTGCCTGTGTGCAATGGCTGTGTGCTCCGTTCCCTCTCCCAAGCAACTGTATGTTTCTGGATCGTGCTTGTGGCTGTGTGCTCCGTCACCTCTCACAACCTACTGTATGTTTCTGGATTGTGCTTGTGTGCTCCACCTACTCTCTCAACCTACTGTATGTTTCTGGATTGTGCTTGTGCCTGAATGCTCCGCCCACTCTCCCAACCTACTGTTTGTTTCTGGATCGTGTTCGTGCCTGTGTGCAATGGCTGTGTGCTCCGTCCACTCTCCTAACCTACTGTATATTTCTGGATCGTGTTTGTGCCTGTGTGCAATGACTGTGTGCTCCGTCCACTCTCCCAACCTACTGTATATTTCTGGATCGTGTTTGTGCTTGTGTGCAATGGCTGTGTGCTCCGTCCACTCTCCCAACCTACTGTATGTTTCTGAATCGTGCTCGTATCAGTGTGCTCAGTCCCCTCTCCCAACCTACTGATTGTTTCTGGTTCGTGCTCGTGCCTGTGTGCTCCGCCCCGTCTCCCAACCTACTGTATGTTTCTGGATCGTGCTCATGACTGTGTGCTTCGTCCCCTCTCCCAACCTACTTTATGTTTCTGGAACGTGCTCGTGCCTGTGTGCTCTACCCAATGGTGCTTGTGGCTGTGTGCTCCGCCTACTCTCTCAACCTACTCTATATTCTGGATCGTGCTTCTGCCTGTGTGCAATGGCTGTGTGCTCTGTCCACTCTCCCAAACTACTGTATATTTCGGGATCGCGCGTGTGGCTGTGTGGTCCGTCCACTCTCCCAACCTACTGTATATTTCTGGATCGTGCTTGTGGCTGTGTGCTCTGTCCCCTCTCCCAACCTACTGAATATTTCTGGATCGTGCTTGTGGCTGTGTGGTCCGTCCATTCTCACATCCTACTGTATATTTCTGGACCGTGCTTGTGGCTGTGTGCAATGGCTGTGTGCTCCGCTCCCTCTCCCAACCTACTATATATTTCTGGATTGTGCTTGTGCCTTTGTGCTCCGCCCACTCTCCCAAGCCACTGTATGTTTCTGGATCGTGCTTGTGGCTGTGTGCTCCGTCACCTCTCACAACCTACTGTATGTTTCTGGATTGTGCTTGTGTGCTCCGCCCACTCGCCCAACCTACTGTATGTTTCTGGATCGTGCTTGTGCCTGTGTGCTCCGCCCACTCTCCCAACCTACTGTTTGTTTCTGGATCGTGTTCGTGCCTGTGTGCAATGGCTGTGTGCTCCATCCACTCTCCTACCCTACTGTATATTTCTGGATCGTGTTTGTGCCTGTGTGCAATGACTGTGTGCTCCGTCCACTCTCCCAACCTATTGTATATTTCTAGATCGTGCTTGTGGCTGTGTGCTCCGCCGCCTCTCCCAGCCTACTGTATATTTCTGGATCGTGCTTGTGGCTGTGTGCTCCACCCCCTCTCCCAACCTACTGTATAATATTGGATCGTGCTCGTGCCTGTGTGCTCTGTCCACTCTCCCAACCCACTGTATATTTCTGGATCGTGTTTGTGCCTGTGTGCTGTGCGCACTCTCCCAACCTACTGTATATTTCTGGATCATGTTTGTGACTGTGTGCTCCGTCCACTCTCCCAACCTACTGTATATTTCTGGATCGTGCTTGTGGCTGTGTGCTACGTCCACTCTCCCAACCTACTCTATATTTCTGAAGCATGCTTGTGGCTGTGTGCTCCGTCCACTCTCCCAACCTACTGTATATTTCTGGATCGTGCTTGTGGCTGTGTGGTGTGTCCACTCTCACAACCTACTGTATATTTCTGGATCGTGCTTGTGCCTGTGTGCAATGGCTGTGTGCTCCGTCCACTCTCACAACGTACTGAATGTTTCTGGATTGTGCTTGTGCCCTTGTGCTCCGCCCACTCTCCCAACCCACTGTATGTTTCTGGATCATACTTGTGGCTGTGTGCTCCGTCCACTCTAACGACCTACTGTATATTTCTGGATCGTGCTTTTGCCTTTGTACTCCGCCCACTCTCCCACCCTACTGTATGTTTTTGGATCGTGCTCGTGCCGGTGTGCTCGATCCCCTCTCCCAACCTACCGTATGTTTCTGGACCGTGCTCGTGCCTGTGTGCTCAGCCCCCTCTCCCAACCTACTGTATGTCTCTGGATCATGCTCGTACCTGTGTTCTTCCTCCCCTCTCCCATTCTACTGCATGTTTCTGGATCGTGTTCGTGCCTGTATGCTCCTCCCAATCATGCTTGTGGCTGTGTGCCCCGCCCACTCTCCCAACCTACTGTATATTTCTGGATCGTGCTTGTGCCTGTGTGCAATGGCTGTGTGCTCCGTCCACTCTCCCAACCTACTGTATATTTCTGGATTGTGCTTATGTCTGTGTGCTCCGCCCACTCTCCCAACCTACTGTATATTTCTGGATCGTGTTTGTGCTTGTGTGCAATGGCTGTGTGTTCCGTCCACTCTCCCAACCTACTGTATGTTTCTGAATCGTGCTCGTGTCGGTGTGCTCAGTCCCCTCTCCCAACCTACTGTGTGTTTCTGGACAGTGCTCGTGCCTGTGTGCTCAGCCCCCTCTCCCAACCTACTGTATGTTTCTGGATCGTGCTCATGACTGTGCCCTGTCCCCTCTCCCAACCTACTTTATGTTTCTGCATCATGCTCCTGCCTGTGTGCTCTGCCCAATGGTGCTCGTGGCTCTGAGCTCCACCTACTCTCCCAACCTACTCTATATTTCTGGATCGTGCTTGTGCCTGTGTGCAATGGCTGTGTGCTCTGTCCACTTTCACAACCTACTGTATATTTCTGGACTGTGCTTGTGCCTGTGTGCAATGGCTGTGTGCTCCGCTCCCCCTCCCAACCTACTGTATATTTCTGGATCATGCTTGTGCCTTTGTGCTCCGCCCACTCTCCCAACCCACTGTATGTTTCTGGATTGTGCTTGTGCCTCTGTGCTCCTCCCCCTCTCCCAACCTATTGTATGTTTCTGGATCGTGCCCGTGCCTGTGTGCTCCGTCCCCTCTCTCATTTTACTGAATGTATCTAGATCGTGCTTGTGCCTGTGTGCTCTGCCCAATCGTGCTTGTGGCTGTGTGCTCCGCCCACTCTCCCAGCCTACTGTATATTTCTGGATCGTGCTTGTGTGCAATGGCTTGGTGCTCCGTCCACTCTCACAACCTACAGTATATTTCTGGACGGTGCTTGTGCCTGTGTGCAATGGCTGTCTGCTCCGCTCCCTATCCCAACCTACTGTATATTTCTGGATTGTGCTTGTGCTTTTGTCCTCCGCCCACTCTCCCAACCCACTGTATGTTTCTGGATCGTGCTTGTGGCTGTGTGCTCCGTCCACTCTCACAACCTACTGTATGTTTCTGAATTGTGCTTGTGTGCTCCGCCCACTCTCCCAACCCACTGTATGTTTCTGGATCGTGCTTGTGCCTGTGTGCTCCACCCACTCTCCCAACCTACTGTATGTTTCTGGATCGTGTTCGTGCCTGTTTGCTCCGCCCACTCTCCCAACCTACTGTTTCTTTCTTGATCGTGTTCGTGCCTGTGTACTCCGTCCACTCTCCCAACCTAGTATATATTTCTGGAATGTGCTTGGGGCTGTGTCTCTGCCCCCTCTCCCAACCTACTGTATATTTCTGGATCATGTTTGTGACTGTCTACAATGGCTGTGTGCTCCGTCAACTCTCCCAACCTACTGTATATTTCTGGATCGTGCTTATGGCTGTGTGGTCCGTCCACTCTCACAACCTACTGTATATTTATGGATCGTGCTTGTGCCTGTGTGCAATGGCTGTGTGCTCCGTCTACTCCCACAACGTACTGTATGTTTCTGGATTGTGCTTGTGCCTTTGTGCTCCGCCCACTCTCCCAACCCACTGTATGTTTCTGGATCGTACTTGTGGCTGTGTGCTCCGTCCACTCTCACAACCTACTGTATATTTCTGGATCGTGATTGTGCCTGTGTGCAATGGCTGTGTGCTCCGTCCACTCTCACAACCTACTGTATGTTTCTGGCTTGTGCTTGTGCCTTTTTACTCCGCCCACTCTCCCACCCTACTGTATGTTTTTGGATCGTGCTCGTGCCTGTGTGCTCCACCCCCTCTCCCAACCCACTGTATGTTTCTGGATCGTGCTCGTGCCAGTGTGCTCCGTCCCTATCCCAACCTACGGTATGTTTCTGGACCATGCTCGTGCCTGTGTGCTCCGCCCCCTCTCCCAACCTACTGTATGTTTCTGAATCGTGCACGTGCCTTTGTGCTCCGTCCCCTCTCCCATTCTACTGTATGTTTCTGGATCAGGCTCGTGCCTGTGTGCTCCGCCAAATCGTGCTTGTGGATGTGTGCTCCGCCCACTTTCCCAACCTACTGTATATTTCTGGACCGTGCTTGTGCCTGTGTGCAATGGCTGTGTGCTCCGCTCCCTCTCCCAACCTACTGTATATTTCTCAATCGTGCTTGTGCTTTTGCGCTCTGGCCACTCTCCCAGCCCACTGTATGTTTCTGGATCGTGCTTGTGGCTGAGTGCTCCATCCACTCTCACAACCTACTGTATGTTTCTGGATTGTGCTTGTGTGCTCCACCCACTCTCCCAACCCACTGTATTTTACTGGATCGTGCTTGTACCTGTGCGCTCCACCTCCTCTCCCAACCCACTGTATGTTTCTGGAACGTGCTCGTGCCAGTGTGCTCCGTCCCCTCTCCCAACCTACGGTATGTTTCTGGACCATGCTCGTGCCTGTGTGCTCCGCCCCCTCTCCCAACCTACTGTATGTTTCTGAATCGTGCTCGTGCCTGTGTGCTCCGTCCCCTCTCCAATTCTACTGTATGTTTCTGGATCAGGCTCGTGCCTGTGTGCTCCGCCAAATCGTGCTTGTGGCTGTGTGCTCCGCCCACTCTCCCAACCTACTGTATATTTCTGGACCGTGCTTGTGCCTGTGTGCAATGGCTGTGTGCTCCGCTCCCTCTCCCAACCTACTGTACATTTCTGGATCGTGCTTGTGCTTTTGTGCTCTGCCCACTCTCCCAACCCACTGTATGTTTCTGGATCGTGCTTGTGGCTGTGTGCTCCGTCCACTCTCACAACCTACTGTATGTTTCTGGATTGTGCTTGTGTGCTCTGCCCACTCTCCCAACCCACTGTATTTTACTGGATCGTGCTTGTACCTGTGTACTCCACCCCCTCTCCCAACCTACTGTATGTTTCTGGATCGTGTTCGTGCCTGTGTGCTCCGTCCACTCTCCCAACCTACTGTTTGTTTCTGGATCGTGTTCGTGCCTGTTTACTCCGTCCACTCTCCCAACCTACTGTATATTTCTGGATCGTGCTTGTGGCTGTGTGCTCTGTCCACTCTCCCAACCTACTGTTTCTGTATTTTACTGGATCGTGCTTGTACCTGTGTGCTCCACCGCCTCTCCCAACCTACTGTATGTTTCTGGATCGTGTTCGTGCATGTGTACTCCGTCCACTCTCCCAACCTACTGTATATTTATGGATCGTGCTTGTGGCTGTGTGCTCCGTCCACTCTCCCAACCTACTGTATATTTCTGGATCATGCTTATGGCTGTGTGGTCCGTCCACTCTCACAACCTACTGTATATTTATGGATCGTCCTTGTGCCTGTGTGCAATGGCTTTGTGCTCCGTCTACTCTCACAACGTACTGTATGTTTCTAGATTGTGCGTGTGCCTTTGTGCTCCGTCCACTCTCACAACCTACTGTATATTTCTGGATTGTGCTTGTGTGCTCCGCCCACTCTCCCAACCCACTGTATTTTACTGGATCGTGCTTGTACCTGTGTGCTCCGTCCCCTCTCCCATTCTACAGTATGTTTCCGGATCAGGCTCGTGCCTGTGTGCTCCGCCAAATTGTGCTTGTGGCTGTGTGCTCGGCCCACTCTCCCAACCTACTGTATATTTCTGGACCGTGCTTGTGCCTGTGTGCAATGGCTGTGTGCTCCGCTCCCTCTCCCAACCTACTGTATATTTCTGGATCGTGCTTGTGCTTTTGTGCTTTGCCCACTCTCCCAACCCACTGTATGTTTCTGGATCGTGCTTGTGGCTGTGTGCTCCTCTCCCAACCCACTGTATTTTACTGGATCGTGCTTGTACCTGTGTGCTCCACCCCCTCTCCCAACCTACTGTATGTTTCTGGATCGTGTTCGTGCCTGTGTGCTCCGTCCACTCTCCCAACCTACTGTTTGTTTCTAGATCGTGTTCGTGCCTGTGTACTCCGTCCACTCTCCCAACCTACTGTATATTTCTGGATCGTGCTTGTGGCTGTGTGCTCTGCCCCCTCTCCCAACCTACTGTATATTTCTGGATCGTGCTTGTGGCTGTGTGCTGCACCCCCTCTCCCAACCTACTGTATATTTCTGGATCGTGCCCGTGCCTCTGTGCGCCGTCCACTCTCCCAACGCACTGTATATTTCTGGATCATGCTCGTGCCTGTGTGCTCCGCCCAGTCTCCCAACCTACTGTATATTTCTGGATCATGTTTGTGACTGTCTGCAATGGCTGTGTTCTACGTCCACTCTCCCAACCTAGTGTATATTTCTGAAGCGTGCTTCTGGCTGTGTGCTCCGTCCATTCTCCCAACCTACTGTATATTTCTGGATCGTGCTTGTGGCTGCGTGGTCTGTCCACTCTCACAACCTACTGTATATTTCTGGATCATGCTTGTGCCTGTATGCAATGGCTGTGTGCTCCGTCCACTCTCACAACGTGCTGTAGGCTTCTGGATTGTGCTTGTGCCTTTGTGCTCCGCCCACTCTCCCAACCTACTGTTTCCTTCTTGATCGTGTTCGTGCCTGTGTACTCCGTCCACTCTCCCAACCTAGTTTATATTTCTGGATTGTGCTTGGGGCTGTGTGCTCTGCCCCCTCTCCCAACCTACTGTATATTTCTGAATCATGTTTGTGACTGTCTACAATGGCTGTGTGCTACGTCCACTCTCCCAACCTACTGTATATTCCTGAAGTGTGCTTATGGCTGTGTGCTCCGTCCACTCTCCCAACCTACTGTATATTTCTGGATCATGCTTATGGCTATGTGGTCCGTCCACTCTCACAACCTACTGTATATTTATGGATCGTCCTTGTGCCTGTGTGCAATGGCTTTGTGCTCCGTCTTATTCTCACAACGTACTGTTTGTTTCTGGATTGTGCTTGTACCTGTGTGCTCCACCCCCTCTCCCAACCGACTGTATGTTTCTGGATTGTGCTCGTGCCAGTGTGCTCCGTCCCCTCTCCCAACCTACGGTATATTTCTGGACCGTGCTCGTTCCTGTGTGCTCCGCCCCCTCTCCGAACCTACTGTATGTTTCTTAATCGTGCTCGTGCCTGTGTGCTCCGTCCCCTCTCCCATTCTACTGTACGTTTCTGGATCAGGCTCGTGCCTGTGTGCTCCGCCAAATCGTGCTTGTGGCTGTGTGCCTTGCCCACTCTCCCAACCTACTGTATATTTCTGGACCGTGCTTGTGCCTGTGTGCAATGGCTGTGTGCTCCGCTCCCTCTCCCAACCTACTGTATATTTCTCGATTGTGCTTGTGCTTTTGCGCTCTGCCCACTCTCCCAACCTACTGTATGTTTCTGGATCGTGCTTGTGGCTGAGTGCTCCGTCCACTCTCACAACCTACTGTATGTTTCTGGATTGTGCTTGTGTGCTCCACCCACTCTCCCAACCCACTGTATTTTACTGGATCGTGCTTGTACCTGTGCGCTCCACCCCCTCTCCCAACCCACTGTATGTTTCTGGAACGTGCTCGTGCCAGTGTGCTCCGTCCCCTCTCCCAACCTACGGTATGTTTCTGGACTGTGCTCGTGCCTGTGTGCTCCGCCCCCTCTCCCAACCTACTGTATGTTTCTGAATCGTGCTCGTGCCTGTGTGCTCCGTCCCCTCTCCAATTCTACTGTATGTTTCTGGATCAGGCTCGTGCCTGTGTGCTCCGCCAAATCGTGCTTGTGGCTGTGTGCTCCGCCCACTCTCCCAACCTACTGTATATTTCTGGACCGTGCTTGTACCTGTGTGCAATGGCTGTGTGCTCCGCTCCCTCTCCCAACCTACTGTACATTTCTGGATCGTGCTTGTGCTTTTGTGATCTGCCCACTCTCCCAACCCACTGTATGTTTCTGGATCGTGCTTGTGGCTGTGTGCTCCGTCCACTCTCCCAACCTACTGTATGTTTCTGGATTGTGCTTGTGTGCTCCGCCCACTCTCCCAACCCACTGTATTTTACTGGATCGTGCTTGTACCTGTGTGCTCCACCCCCTCTCCCAACCTACTGTATGTTTCTGGATCGTGTTCGTGCCTGTGTGCTCCGTCCACTCTCCCAACCTACTGTTTGTTTCTGGATCGTGTTCGTGCCTGTGTACTCCGTCCACTCTCCCAACCTACTGTATATTTCTGGATCGTGCTTGTGGCTGTGTGCTCTGTCCAATCTCCCAACCTACTGTTTCTGTATTTTACTGGATCGTGCTTGTACCTGTGTGCTCCACCGCCTCTCCCAACCTACTGTATGTTTCTGGATCGTGTTCGTGCATGTGTACTCCGTCCACTCTCCCAACCTACTGTATATTTATGGATCGTGCTTGTGGCTGTGTGCTCCGTCCACTCTCCCAACCTACTGTATATTTCTGGATCATGCTTATGGCTGTGTGGTCCGTCCACTCTCACAACCTACTGTATATTTATGGATCGTCCTTGTGCCTGTGTGCAATGGCTTTGTGCTCCGTCTACTCTCACAACGTACTGTATGTTTCTAGATTGTGCGTGTGCCTTTGTGCTCCGTCCACTCTCACAACCTACTGTATATTTCTGGATTGTGCTTGTGTGCTCCGCCCACTCTCCCAACCCACTGTATTTTACTGGATCGTGCTTGTACCTTTGTGCTCCGTCCCCTCTCCCATTCTACAGTATGTTTCCGGATCAGGCTCGTGCCTGTGTGCTCCGCCAAATTGTGCTTGTGGCTGTGTGCTCGGCCCACTCTCCCAACCTACTGTATATTTCTGGACCGTGCTTGTGCCTGTGTGCAATGGCTGTGTGCTCCGCTCCCTCTCCCAACCTACTGTATATTTCTGGATCGTGCTTGTGCTTTTGTGCTTTGCCCACTCTCCCAACCCACTGTATGTTTCTGGATCGTGCTTGTGGCTGTGTGCTCCGTCCACTCTCACAACCTACTGTATGTTTCTGGATTGTGCTTGTGTGCTCCGCCCACTCTCCCAACCCACTGTATTTTACTGGATCGTGCTTGTACCTGTGTGCTCCACCCCCTCTCCCAACCTACTGTATGTTTCTGGATCGTGTTCGTGCCTGTGTGCTCCGTCCACTCTCCCAACCTACTGTTTGTTTCTAGATCGTGTTCGTGCCTGTGTACTCCGTCCACTCTCCCAACCTACTGTATATTTCTGGATCGTGCTTGTGGCTGTGTGCTCTGCCCCCTCTCCCAACCTACTGTATATTTCTGGATCGTGCTTGTGGCTGTGTGCTGCACCCCCTCTCCCAACCTACTGTATATTTCTGGATCGTGCCCGTGCCTCTGTGCGCCGTCCACTCTCCCAACGCACTGTATATTTCTGGATCATGCTCGTGCCTGTGTGCTCCGCCCAGTCTCCCAACCTACTGTATATTTCTGGATCATGTTTGTGACTGTCTGCAATGGCTGTGTTCTACGTCCACTCTCCCAACCTAGTGTATATTTCTGAAGCGTGCTTCTGGCTGTGTGCTCCGTCCATTCTCCCAACCTACTGTATATTTCTGGATCGTGCTTGTGGCTGCGTGGTCTGTCCACTCTCACAACCTACTGTATATTTCTGGATCATGCTTGTGCCTGTATGCAATGGCTGTGTGCTCCGTCCACTCTCACAACGTGCTGTAGGCTTCTGGATTGTGCTTGTGCCTTTGTGCTCCGCCCACTCTCCCAACCTACTGTTTCCTTCTTGATCGTGTTCGTGCCTGTGTACTCCGTCCACTCTCCCAACCTAGTTTATATTTCTGGATTGTGCTTGGGGCTGTGTGCTCTGCCCCCTCTCCCAACCTACTGTATATTTCTGAATCATGTTTGTGACTGTCTACAATGGCTGTGTGCTACGTCCACTCTCCCAACCTACTGTATATTCCTGAAGTGTGCTTATGGCTGTGTGCTCCGTCCACTCTCCCAACCTACTGTATATTTCTGGATCATGCTTATGGCTATGTGGTCCGTCCACTCTCACAACCTACTGTATATTTATGGATCGTCCTTGTGCCTGTGTGCAATGGCTTTGTGCTCCGTCTTATTCTCACAACGTACTGTTTGTTTCTGGATTGTGCTTGTACCTGTGTGCTCCACCCCCTCTCCCAACCGACTGTATGTTTCTGGATTGTGCTCGTGCCAGTGTGCTCCGTCCCCTCTCCCAACCTACGGTATATTTCTGGACCGTGCTCGTTCCTGTGTGCTCCGCCCCCTCTCCGAACCTACTGTATGTTTCTTAATCGTGCTCGTGCCTGTGTGCTCCGTCCCCTCTCCCATTCTACTGTACGTTTCTGGATCAGGCTCGTGCCTGTGTGCTCCGCCAAATCGTGCTTGTGGCTGTGTGCCTTGCCCACTCTCCCAACCTACTGTATATTTCTGGACCGTGCTTGTGCCTGTGTGCAATGGCTGTGTGCTCCGCTCCCTCTCCCAACCTACTGTATATTTCTCGATTGTGCTTGTGCTTTTGCGCTCTGCCCACTCTCCCAACCTACTGTATGTTTCTGGATCGTGCTTGTGGCTGAGTGCTCCGTCCACTCTCACAACCTACTGTATGTTTCTGGATTGTGCTTGTGTGCTCCACCCACTCTCCCAACCCACTGTATTTTACTGGATCGTGCTTGTACCTGTGCGCTCCACCCCCTCTCCCAACCCACTGTATGTTTCTGGAACGTGCTCGTGCCAGTGTGCTCCGTCCCCTCTCCCAACCTACGGTATGTTTCTGGACTGTGCTCGTGCCTGTGTGCTCCGCCCCCTCTCCCAACCTACTGTATGTTTCTGAATCGTGCTCGTGCCTGTGTGCTCCGTCCCCTCTCCAATTCTACTGTATGTTTCTGGATCAGGCTCGTGCCTGTGTGCTCCGCCAAATCGTGCTTGTGGCTGTGTGCTCCGCCCACTCTCCCAACCTACTGTATATTTCTGGACCGTGCTTGTACCTGTGTGCAATGGCTGTGTGCTCCGCTCCCTCTCCCAACCTACTGTACATTTCTGGATCGTGCTTGTGCTTTTGTGATCTGCCCACTCTCCCAACCCACTGTATGTTTCTGGATCGTGCTTGTGGCTGTGTGCTCCGTCCACTCTCCCAACCTACTGTATGTTTCTGGATTGTGCTTGTGTGCTCCGCCCACTCTCCCAACCCACTGTATTTTACTGGATCGTGCTTGTACCTGTGTGCTCCACCCCCTCTCCCAACCTACTGTATGTTTCTGGATCGTGTTCGTGCCTGTGTGCTCCGTCCACTCTCCCAACCTACTGTTTGTTTCTGGATCGTGTTTGTGCCTGTGTACTCCGTCCACTCTCCCAACCTACTGTATATTTCTGGATCGTGCTTGTGGCTGTGTGCTCTGTCCAATCTCCCAACCTACTGTTTCTGTATTTTACTGGATCGTGCTTGTACCTGTGTGCTCCACCGCCTCTCCCAACCTACTGTATGTTTCTGGATCGTGTTCGTGCCTGTGTACTCCGTCCACTCTCCCAACCTACTGTATATTTCTGGATCGTGCTTGTGGCTGTGTGCTCCGTCCACTCTCCCAACCTACTGTATATTTCTGGATCATGCTTATGGCTGTGTGGTCCGTCCACTCTCACAACCTACTGTATATTTATGGATCGTCCTTGTGCCTGTGTGCAATGGCTTTGTGCTCCGTCTACTCTCACAACGTACTGTATGTTTCTGGATTGTGCGTGTGCCTTTGTGCTCCGTCCACTCTCACAACCCACTGTATATTTCTGGATTGTGCTTGTGTGCTCCGCCCACTCTCCCAACCCACTGTATTTTACTGGATCGTGCTTGTACCTGTGTGCTCCGTCCCGTCTCCCATTCTACTGTATGTTTCCGGATCAGGCTCGTGCCGGTGTGCTCCGCCAAATCGTGCTTGTGGCTGTGTGCTCGGCCCACTTGTTGTACAGTGCTTTGCTCTTCCTTGAGCCTGCACTCTAGATTCCTTCTTGTGTTCTGTATTCTGGAGCGCTCTCCCTGCCTTCTTGGCAGTTGGAGCCCTGGTCGGACTTGGAGCTGACCTACTGTCTCTGTGCTGCAATAAAGCTCAATTTAAGCTTACTTGTGCCTGTGGACTTTACTTGTATTTTACATCATTTGGCGACTTGATGTGGTGTGAACTCCGATCACTGTCTCCTGTGTCCGCTGCAGCCTTAACTCGCTTTCCAGAGAAGTAGTGTCTCAACTCCATCAAGAATCTGCGCGTGTGATTCAGCGTTGATGAAGAAGTGTGGCCTCCGTTTCTTCGGCGATAGCGACTTCGTGGTGATCCTCTTCTGGTAATTTCTCCCATTTCCTGCTTTCCGCGCAGCGTTGACGTCATCTTCACCAACGTCTACTCTGCTGCAACGCGTATCCTGGCAACACGATCTCCTCAAGCAGCGACGTCACCCGAACCAACCTCCTTTGTTGGTGAGTTGCTAAGCAACGCTTTGCCTCTGAGCGCGTTCGTCAAGGGCGCAGAAGCTATTGACTTGCAACGTCGGCGTGTGACGCGAGACGCTCACGCACGACGCCACGACGTTGTCGGCCATTTTGGACAGCTTTACCGTTACCTTGGTAACGCGCCGATGTAACGCGCCGAGGTGCACAAGACCTTCGCGTTCAACGCGTAATCTTCAGCAAGTGCCTCCCAGCTCCGTTTTAAGGCATTTAACGCTACATAAGTTGATCTGTACTGTCAAAAACGAGCATTTCAAAGCGCTTGAAACGAGTGTGACAAAGCTGACAAAGCTGTAACCAGACCATCAGCTGCATTAACAGTAAGCATTTGCTTCATACTTTTGTTTGCTCCACTGTTAGGTGTACTTAATTCTCTATACCTGCTGACATTTGCTAAAAGTCATGTCACAATCAATCAATGTTGCCCTTCCTCCTCAATTCTTGTCAGAACCAGGCAATCCTCCTATAGCATGGGAAGACTGGATAGTTATGTTCCATAACTATATAGAGGCTCTAGATGGTGAGGATTATTCGCCTAAACGTAAAAAAGCACTGTTGATGACCACGTTGGGCAAAGAGGGGCAGCGTTTGTTTAGATACCTACCACAAGTACTACCTGCAGGTTCACAAGCCGATTTTGACGAATTTAAAGAAGCTGTCACAAGACTTGAAACTCGGTTTGGCAAAGAAGAGAATCTCATTCTTCAGAGATATAAATTTTATAAGAATAAGCAATTGGCTGAGGAAAGCATTGACGAATTCGTAGCAAGACTGCGTGAATTATCTATTAAATGTAACTTTGGGCAGATGGCAGACGAGCTAATAAGAGACCAATTGGTGGTGCAAGCCAACAATAGGAAGGTGCAAGAACGCCTATGGGCGGCTAAGAACCCAACATTGAAAGACGCAATAGAGCTGGCTAAAATTGTTGAGGAAAGTGAAAAATGCATGAGAGAACTGCAAAAAAGTGGGTTAGAGTCCAAGGTGACTGAAGTCTCTCATAAAAGTATTGTAAGTGACAATAGCGATGAGGAATCTGCTGCCATCGCAATCGTCAGAAAAAAAGGTTACATTCTTCAAAGAAAGAATGTGCAAGCAACATCTCTCAACAAGAATTATCATAAAATGTGTTCAAGATGTGGTACTTCTTCTCATCCTTTAGATGGGAAGTTTTGTTATGCTAATAACAAAGAGTGTCTAAAGTGTGGTAAAACGGGACACTTTGCTAAAATGTGTAAGAATAGGAATTACTCTAAAGTTACAGTTGTTGATGAATGCGATGTTTTAAGACGTGATGTGAACAAAATTTTAGTTTTGACTGACACTGTGTGTGCGTGTGATAACCAGAGGGGTAATCCTTTCAAGGATGATTTCATAATTGATGGCAAAACTGTTACACTCATGGTTGATACAGGGTCGAAGTGGACTATAATTCCCTTTTCCCTTTTGGAAAATGTTTGGGGAAAAAGAGCTTTGAAAGAGTGCGACATCTTCCCGTCTGGTTACCAGGGGGAGAGAATAGACATGCTGGGTTTCTTTGAAGCTGAAATTGTATTCAAAGGCAGATCAGCATATGGGAAAATTTATATATCAGCTGACGGTCCAGCAATCTTGGGCCGTCATCACCAATACGATCTCCATATAGTAGTTGATCCCAGGTCAGATAACCCAGTTTCCATAGTTGAGACTTCATCTGTAGAAGACATTTTGGCCAGATTTAAAAATGTGTTTAGAGACCAGTTAGGTGAGCTTATTGGATACTCTCATCGCATAATTCTCAAAGAGGGAAGTTTGCCTGTACAGCACAAGGTTAGAAGAGTGCCCTTTGCTTTGAGGGATGAGGTCAAGGCCACTCTGGAGGAAATGCTCCAAGGGGGGATTATTGAGCCCATTGAAGCATCCCCTTGGATTTCGCCTGTTGTGATCTCGCAGAAACCGGACAACAAGATCAGGTTCTGTGTGGATCTTCGTTCCCTCAATAAGTGTGTGGTAGCGGACGTGTTTCCCCTCCCCAACATTGGCGAATTGGTGTCAACCCTTAGAGGTGCAAGGTTCTTTAGTAAGTTGGACCTTAAGCACGCCTACCACCAAATTTGCCTGGACGATAGCTCAAAGCATTTAACTGCTTTTATCACTAGTGAGGGCACCTTCCAATTTACCAGACTACCTTTTGGGCTAGTCTCAGCTGCCAGCGTGTTCCAGAGACTTGTCTCTGAAGTTTTTAAAGGTCTTGACAAGGTGCTATTTTTTCAAGATGATATTTTGATTTATGGTAGTTCTTTACAGGAACACAATAAAATTCTACAGGATGTCTTACATAGAGTAGACGAGGCTGGGTTGACTTTAAGGAAAGAGAAGTGTGCTTTTCTCTTGAAAGAGATAGAATACCTTGGTTTTTGTTTGTCAGAGGATGGCATTAAACCCAAAAAGAATTTGATTGAGGCTATTGAACTTGCACCCCCCCCGGTTGATAAGGATCAACTTCGGTCCTTTATGGGCTTAATCGAGTTCTACTCGAAATTCGTAAGAGATTTTGCCTCTAAAACAGCTTCTCTTCGATCCTTGCTCAAAAAGGGTGTCAAGTTTAACTGGACCTCTGATCACCAATCCTGTTTCAATTTGATTAAGAAGGAACTCAAATCTGCCAATGTTCTCACCCCTTTTGACACTACTCGGTCCTCCATCTTGATGGTAGATGCAAGTGCCATTGGGCTGGGCGCTGTTCTTCTACAGAAACATGGCGGTGTCGAAAAGACAATCGCATTCGCTTCTAGACCCTTGTCCTCTTCTGAGTCTAACTACTCAGTAATTGAGCGCGAAGCTCTTGCTGCGGTCTGGGGTACAAGTTACTTTCGAACCTACTTATGGGGTTATAAATTTGTGTTACGTACCGACCACAAACCCCTTGTCAACATCCTTGCTCCTGGTGGAGCTGGTAAAGGTTCTCCCAGGTTGGCGAGACTGGCTTCTCGGCTACAGGACTTCCAGTGTGAGGTTGAATTCATTCATGGGTGGAAAAACATCCAAGCGGATTGTCTGTCTAGGCTCCCCATGCCTTCCACTGACTGTAGTTCTGGGACCAAGTCCGATGATCTCGCAGTTGCTGTAATAGAGGATGTCTTGTCTGTGTGTGGGGGCACATTTACTCGTGATGACTGGTCCAAAGGTATGGAGGAGGATCTGACCTTGAAGGCCGTCATCAGTCTCATTTCTAATGGTCCCAGGAGAGAAAGTGCAGTAAATCCCTCAGTCAGGCCCTTTTTAAAAATTTTGGACGAACTTTCCTTAGAAGGTAAAGATATTCTCATGAGGGGTGATCGTTTTGTTCCCCCTGTTTTGTTGAGAAAGAAAATTCTAGACTTGGCCCATGAGGGACACCTGGGTCAAAGTCTCACGCAACGTCGTGTCAAATTGAACTTCTGGTGGCCCTCTATTGATAATGACGCTGTGGATTGTGTTTTGAAATGCAATTTCTGTAAGGAGGGTGAGAAGCGCCTCAAAGTTTTAGGCTCCCACTCCTCTCACAAGATTTCTTTTGCTAATACTCCCTGGCATAGTGTATGCATTGACTTCATAGGCCCCATGTGTGAGCTTCCTACCGATCACAGGTTTGCAATTGTCCTTATCGACTGTTTTTCAAAATGGTTATGTGTGCAGTTTGTAAAGGAAATCACTACAGATGCTACTATTAAGTTTTTGAAGGGTATTTTCAACAACGAGGGGTATCCTTCTGTTCTCATTTCTGACAACGGGACGCAACTCACGTCCTCTAAAATGACTTCTTTTGTTAATGATTGTGGCATCAGGCATCAGAAGACGAGCCTTTACAACCCACAGGGCAATGGCATTTGCGAAAGGGTGAATCGCCTGGTTAAGGGCGTGATTCAAATGTTTGTGGATTCTGGCTCTTTTTCTAATGAGCGTGTCCAGGAATTGGTTTGGGCTTACCGCTCCACACCCCACAAGTCTGGTGAAAAGTCTCCCTTTGAGTTAATGCGGGGTCGGTCACCAACGAGCAAATTGACCCCTTCTTGGCTGAGTTCCAGCCATGAAATTCCTTTGGTCCATGACAGTGCCTCCTCACCCATTTCCGTGGGTGACTTGGTCAAAGTTAAGCCGGGCAGACTTGCTAAGGGCCTTAGTAAATTTAGAGGTCCTTACAAAGTTAGGAGAGTTTTTCCCAACTTCATTGTTCTATCCAATGGTGAGAGCTGGAATTACCGGAGAGTAGCTCTCTACCAGAAATGTAAAGCTTCTTCTTTTGATGACCTGCCTCCTGCCAATGTAGATGGTTGTAATGGCTACTTATTGTCCTCTGGTTCTCCTGCTGCTCCCATTCCACTGTCAGCTAGTCGGAGGGAGGTGGGTGGTGGTGATGCTTCCACTTCCTCGGGTACCTACCTCAATAGGTCTGTTCTTGATTTCAGTTCTACTACTCCTGATGCTCCTTCCTTACCTTGTACTCCTGCTCCTCCTTCCTCTTCCTTATCTGATGTCTGCTTGAGGAGCCCTCGCTCCCGACGCCCTCCTTTGTATTTGAATGACTATGTACATTAGCATTTCCTTTTCTGTTGCTCTTTGTCTCTTATTTTTATTGCAAGGAGAGGAGATATGTTGTACAGTGCTTTGCTCTTCCTTGAGCCTGCACTCTAGATTCCTTCTTGTGTTCTGTATTCTGGAGCGCTCTCCCTGCCTTCTTGGCAGTTGGAGCCCTGGTCGGACTTGGAGCTGACCTACTGTCTCTGTGCTGCAATAAAGCTCAATTTAAGCTTACTTGTGCCTGTGGACTTTACTTGTATTTTACATCACCACTCTCCCAACCTACTGTATATTTCTGGACCGTGCTTGTGCCTGTGTGCAATGGCTGTGTGCTCCGCTCCCTCTCCCAACCTACTGTATATTTCTGGATCGTGCTTGTGCTTTTGTGCTTTGCCCACTCTCCCAACCCACTGTATGTTTCTGGATCGTGCTTGTGGCTGTGTGCTCCGTCCACTCTCACAACCTACTGTATGTTTCTGGATTGTGCTTGTGTGCTCCGCCCACTCTCCCAACCCACTGTATTTTACTGGATCGTGCTTGTACCTGTGTGCTCCACCCCCTCTCCCAACCTACTGTATGTTTCTGGATCGTGTTCGTGCCTGTGTGCTCCGTCCACTCTCCAAGCCTACTGTTTGTTTCTGGATCGTGTTCGTGCCTGTGTACTCCGTCCACTCTCCCAACCTACTGTATATTTCTGGATCGTGCTTGTGGCTGTGTGCTCTGCCCCCTCTCCCAACCTACTGTATATTTCTGGATCATGCCTGTGGCTGTGTGCTGCACCCCCTCTCCCAACCTACTGTATATTTCTGGATCGTGCTCGTGCCTCTGTGAGCCGTCCACTCTCCCAACGCACTGTATATTTCTGGATCGTGCTCGTGCCTGTGTGCTCCGCCCAGTCTCCCAACATACTGTATATTTCTGGATCAGGTTTGTGACTGTCTGCAATGGCTGTGTTCTACGTCCACTCTCCCAACCTAGTGTATATTTCTGAAGCGTGCTTCTGGCTGTGTGCTCCGTCCATTCTCCCAACCTACTGTATATTTCTGGATCGTGCTTGTGGCTGCGTGGTCTGTCCACTCTCACAACCTACTGTATATTTCTGGATCATGCTTGTGCCTGTATGCAATGGCTGTGTGCTCCGTCCACTCTCACAACGTGCTGTAGGCTTCTGGATTGTGCTTGTGCCTTTGTGCTCCGCCCACTCTCCCAACCTACTGTTTCCTTCTTGATCGTGTTCGTGCCTGTGTACTCCGTCCACTCTCCCAACCTAGTTTATATTTCTGATTGTGCTTGGGGCTGTGTGCTCTGCCCCCTCTCCCAACCTACTGTATATTTCTGAATCATGTTTGTGACTGTCTACAATGGCTGTGTGCTACGTCCACTCTCACAACCTACTGTATATTCCTGAAGCGTGCTTATGGCTGTGTGGTCCGTCCACTCTCACAACCTACTGTATATTTATGGATCGTCCTTGTGCCTGTGTGCAATGGCTTTGTGCTCCGTCTTACTCTCACAACGTACTGTTTGTTTCTGGATTGTGCTTGTACCTGTGTGCTCCACCCCCTCTCCCAACCCACTGTATGTTTCTGGATCATGCTCGTGCCAGTGTGCTCCGTCCCCTCTCCCAACCTACGGTATATTTCTGGACCGTGCTCGTGCCTGTGTGCTCCGCCCCCTCTCCGAACCTACTGTATGTTTCTGAATCGTGCTCGTGCCTGTGTGCTCCGTCCCCTCTCCCATTCTACTGTATGTTTCCGGATCAGGCTCGTGCCTGTGTGCTCCGCCAAATCGTGCTTGTGGCTGTGTGCTCGGCCCACTCTCCCAACCTACTGTATATTTCTGGACCGTGCTTGTGCCTGTGTGCAATGGCTGTGTTCTCCCCTCCCTCTCCCAACCTACTGTATATTTCTGGATCGTGCTTGTGCTTTTGTGCTTTGCCCACTCTCCCAACCCACTGTATGTTTCTGGATCGTGCTTGTGGCTGTGTGCTCCGTCCACTCTCACAACCTACTGTATGTTTCTGGATTGTGCTTGTGTGCTCCGCCCACTCTCCCAACCCACTGTATTTTACTGGATCGTGCTTGTACCTGTGTGCTCCACCCCCTCTCCCAACCTACTGTATGTTTCTGGAGCGTGTTCGTGCCTGTGTGCTCCGTCCACTCTCCCAATCTACTGTTTGTTTCTGGATCGTGTTCATGCCTGTGTACTCCGTCCACTCTCCCAACCTACTGTATATTTCTGGATCGTGCTTGTGGCTGTGTGCTCTGCCCCCTCTCCCAACCTACTGTATATTTCTGGATCGTGCTTGTGGCTGTGTGCTGCACCCCCTCTCCCAACCTACTGTATATTTCTGGATCGTGCTCGTGCCTCTGTGCGCCGACCACTCTCCCAACGCACTGTATATTTCTGGATCGTGCTCGTGCCTGTGTGCTCCGCCCAGTCTCCCAACCTACTGTATATTTCTGGATCATGTTTGTGACTGTCTGCAATGGCTGTGTTATACGTCCACTCTCCCAACCTAGTGTATATTTCTGAAGCGTGCTTCTGGCTGTGTGCTCCGTCCATTCTCCCAACCTACTGTATATTTCTGGATCGTGCTTGTGGCTGCGTGCTCTGTCCACTCTCACAACCTACTGTATATTTCTGGATCATGCTTGTGCCTGTATGCAATGGCTGTGTGCTCCGTCCACTCTCACAACGTGCTGTAGGCTTCTGGATTGTGCTTGTGCCATTGTGCTCCGCCCACTCTCCCAACCTACTGTTTCCTTCTTGATCGTGTTCGTGCCTGTGTACTCCGTCCACTCTCCCAACCTAGTTTATATTTCTGGATTGTGCTTGGGGCTGTGTGCTCTGCCCCCTCTCCCAACCTACTGTATATTTCTGAATCATGTTTGTGACTGTCTACAATGGCTGTGTGCTACGTCCACTCTCCCAACCTACTGTATATTCCTGAAGCGTGCTTATGGCTGTGTGGTCCGTCCACTCTCACAACCTACTGTATATTTATGGATCGTCCTTGTGCCTGTGTGCAATGGCTTTGTGCTCCGTCTTACTCTCACAACGTACTGTTTGTTTCTGGATTGTGCTTGTACCTGTGTGCTCCACCCCCTCTCCCAACCCACTGTATGTTTCTGGATCGTGCTCGTGCCAGTGTGCTCCGTCCCCTCTCCCAACCTACGGTATATTTCTGGACCGTGCTCGTGCCTGTGTGCTCCGCCCCCTCTCCGAACCTACTGTATGTTTCTGAATCGTGCTTGTGCCTGTGTGCTCCGTCCCCTCTCCCATTCTACTGTATGTTTCTGGATCAGGCTTGTGCCTGTGTGCTCCGCCAAATCGTGCTTGTGGCTGTGTGCTCCGCCCACTCTCCCAACCTACTGTATATTTCTGGACCGTGCTTGTGCCTGTGTACAATGGCTGTGTGCTCCGCTCCCTCTCCCAACCTACTGTATATTTCTGGATCGTGCTTGTGCTTTTATGCTCTGCCCACTCTCCCAACCCACTGTATGTTTCTGGATCGTGCTTGTGGCTGTGTGCTCCGTCCACTCTCACAACCTACTGTATGTTTCTGGATTGTGCTTGTGTGCTCCGCCCACTCTCCCAACCCACTATATTTTACTGGATCATGCTTGTACCTGTGTGCTCCACCCCCTCTCCCAACCTACTGTATGTTTCTGGATCGTGTTCGTGCCTGTGTGCTCCGTCCACTCTCCCAACCTACTGTTTGTTTCTGGATCGTGTTCGTGCCTGTGTACTCCATCCACTCTCCCAACCTACTGTATATTTCCGGATCGTGCTTGTGGCTGTGTGCTCTGCCCCCTCTCCCAACCTACTGTATATTTCTGGATCGTGCTTGTGGCTGTGTGCTGCACCCCCTCTCCCATCCTACTGTATATTACTGTATCGTGCTCGTGCCTCTCTGCTCCGTTCACTCTCCCAACGCACTGTATATTTCTGGATCGTGCTCGTGCCTGTGTGCTCCGCCCAGTCTCCCAACCTACTGTATATTTCTGGATCATGTTTGTGACTGTCTGCAATGGCTGTGTTCTACGTCCACTCTCCCAACCTAGTGTATATTTCTGAAGCGTGCTTCTGGCTGTGTGCTCCGTCCATTCTCCCAACCTACTGTATATTTCTGGATCGTGCTTGTGGCTGTCTGGTCGTGCTCGTGCCTCTCTGCTCCGTCCACTCTCCCAACGCACTGTATATTTCTGGATCGTGCTCGTGCCTGTGTGCTCCGCCCAGTCTCCCAACCTACTGTATATTTCTGGATCATGTTTGTGACTGTCTGCAATGGCTGTGTTCTACGTCCACTCTCCCAACCTAGTGTATATTTCTGAAGCGTGCTTCTGGCTGTGTGCTCCGTCCATTCTCCCAACCTACTGTATATTTCTGGATCGTGCTTGTGGCTGTCTGGTCTGTCCACTCTCACAACCTACTGTATATTTCTGGATCATGCTTGTGCCTGTATGCAATGGGTGTGTGCTCCGTCCACTCTCACAACGTGCTGTAGGCTTCTGGATTGTGCTTGTGCCTTTGTGCTCCGCCCACTCTCCCAACCTACTGTTTCTTTCTTGATCGTGTTCGTGCCTGTGAACTCCGTCCACTCTCCCAACCTAGTTTATATTTCTGGATTGTGCTTGGGGCTGTGTGCTCTGCCCCCTCTCCCAACCTACTGTATATTTCTGGATCATGTTTGTGACTGTCTACAATGGCTGTGTGCTACGTCCACTCTCCCAACCTACTGTATATTCCTGAAGCGTGCTTGTGGCTGTGTGCTCCGTCCACTCTCCCAACCTACTGTATATTTCTGGATCATGCTTATGGCTGTGTGGTCCGTCCACTCTCACAACCTACTGTATATTTATGAATCGTCCTTGTGCCTGTGTGCAATGGCTTTGTGCTCCGTCTACTCTCACAGCGTACTGTATGTTTCTGGATTGCACTTGTGCCTTTGTGCTCCGCCCACTCTCCCAACCCACTGTATGTTTCTGGATCGTACTTGTGGCTGTGTGCTCCGTCCACTCTCACAACCTACTGTATATTTCTGGATCGTGATTGTGCCTGTGTGCAATGGCTGTGTGCTCCGTCCACTCTCACAACCTACTTTATGTTTCTGGCTTGTGCTTGTGCCTTTGTACTCCACCCACTCTCCCACCCTACTGTATGTTTTTGGATCGTGCTCGTGCCTGTGTGCTCCACCCCCTCTCCCAACCCACTGTATGTTTCTGGATCGTGCTCGTGCCAGTGTGCTCCGTCCCCTCTCCCAACCTACGGTATGTTTCTGGACCGTGCTCGTGCCTGTGTGCTCCGCCCTCCCTCCCAACCTACTGTATGTTTCTGAATCAAGCTCGTGCCTGTGTGCTCCGTCCCCTCTACCATTTTACTGTATGTTTCTGGATCAGGCTCGTGCCTGTGTGCTCCGCCAAATCGTGCTTGTGGCTGTGTGCTCCGCCTACTCTCCCAACCTACTGTATATTTCTTGACCGTGCTTGTGCCTGTGTCCAATAGCTGTGTGCTCCGCTCCCTCTCCCAACCTACTGTATATTTCTGGATCGTGCTTGTGCTTTTGTGCTCTACCCACTCTCCCAACCCACTGTATGTTTCTGGATCGTGCGTGTGGCTGTGTGCTCCGTCCACTCTCTCAACCTACTGTATGTTTCTGGATTGTGCTCGTGTGCTCCGCCCACTCTCCCAACCCACTGTATTTTTCTGGATCGTGCTTGTACCTGTGTGCTCCACCCCCTCTCCCAACCTACTGTATGTTTCTGGATCGTGTGTTTGCCTGTGTGCTCCGCCCACTCTCCCAACCTACTGTTTGTTTCTGGATCGTGTTCGTGCCTGTGTACTCCGTCCACTCTCCCAACCTACTGTATATTTCTGGATTGTGCTTGTGGCTGTGTGCTCCGCCCCCTCTCCCAACCTACTGTATATTTCTGGATTGTGCTTGTGGCTGTGTGCTGCACCCCCTCTCTCAACCTACTGTATATTTCTGGATCGTGCTCGTGCCTGTGTGCTCCGCCCAGTCTCCCAACCTTCTGTATAATTCTGGATCATGTTTGTGACTGTCTGCAATGGCTGTGTTCTACGTCCACTCTCCCAACGTACTGTATATTTCTGAAGCGTTATCCGACCAAACCATTTGAAGGGGAACCCAGGTGGCCAAGGGAAAATTAGTGCAGATCAGGTCCAGAATGTGCCCACCATTATGAGTGGGATGGACCACGCATTGGGTCACTCTCCCAACCCACTGTATGTTTCTGGATCGTACTTGTGGCTGTGTGCTCCGTCCACTCTCACAACCTTCTGTATATTTCTGGATCGTGCTTGTGCCTGTGTGCAATGGCTGTGTGCTCCGTCCACTCTCACAACCTACTGTATGTTTCTGGATTGTGCTTGTGCCTTTGTACTCCGTCCCTTCTCCCACCCTACTGTATGTTTTTAGATCATGCTCGTGCCTGTGTGCTCTGCCCCCTCTCCCAACCAACTGTATGTTTCTGGATCATGCTCATGCCAATGTGCTCGCCCCCTCTCCCTACCTACCATATGTTTCTGGACAGTGCTCGTGCCTGTGTGCTCCGCCCCCTCTCCCAACGTACTGTATGTTTCTGGATCCCGCTTCGTGCTTGTGTGCTCCATTCCCTCTCCCATTCTACTGTATGTTTCTGGATCGTGCTCATGACTGTGTGCACCGCCCAATCATGCTTGTGGCTGTGTGCTCAGCCCACTCTCCCTGTCGTAATTTGACAGTACCTGACTTAGCGTTTAGCTCAGCTACACGAGCTTTTCTGTTAACTTGACCTAAACGTACGGGGGCCATTTTGTATTTGGTAGCTTCCATTTTGTATGAACATGCGGCCTCGTGGTCAGCGTGCCCTTTCGTCCTTCCTCCATGCCAATGAACCTTTACCCTGCCCGGCAACAGGCTATTTTTAGCGATGGTCAGTTTCACGCATGCGTATACACATTCTTTGGACTAGTGAGTGGTCACTCCTTAGGAATGTTCCCCCAACTGACCAGTGGTATTAAGCTCCTCCCATATGCTGGCTGTGCTCCAAAAATGTCCTTAAATGTACCTAAAACTGTTCAAAAGTATACCGCCTACCTTTTTATTGCTGTCAAACTGTATAAAAGAGGTCGCGCACCGATGTTCGGGGTGATACTTCTTGCATTGCCGAAGGGTGCTGTAGGAATGTACCACCACCCCATGGGGTCCTAATAAACTTGTCTCTTTGCATTTTCAGTTTCCGTGCCAACTTCTGTTTTATGGTGTTCGAGGGTTTTTGCAGAGTATGTAGGCCTGACAGAACCCGATACCTCAATTGGCGACCACGAAGGGACTCATCGGCGACTCGGATGCCCGAAGGAGAGGTCACGACGAAGGATTGAAAACTCGCTATGGACGCGTACGCTGCCACTGAGTGACCCGAGTCTTGGCATCCACGGTGTTTTTTACTTTCCTTCTGATCTGACCTTCCAGGTGGCGCCGGTCTTCGACTGAGATCCTGATCGTTTGGCCTGTCGTGTAGTGCCTGTTTTGGCTGATTCGGCTACGGAACTTAGCAGTTGGAATCTGGACACTTTTGAAGATACTTGGTAAGCTTATGTTTGGTAAGGTAGTCTACTGACACTTACTGTGGCTTTTTGAATTTGAATTTGAATTTGAATTTGTATGAGTTAGCTAACGTTTGGACCTATGATTTGAATTATATGTGGAGTGCACCTCACATAGGCAGGCATGTAGGGATATTTCTCTGCTTTTGAATTTGTTTGAACGGCACATAGTGCGTAAGTACCTTTAAGTGCCATTTGTTGTAATATCGCGTTTCCGTGATATTTTGAACATGCCTGTTCTCAGCACACTCCGAGGAATGTGCTGCTTTGGAAATGGTACCAATTATCGATTAAATGAATCTCAGCCGGCTCCCCCAGAGGGGACTCCTAATCGTGAAATGTACATTAAATTTGGCCTCCCTCCCATAATGTATAGCACATTATGGCACAAATACACTAAAACGGATCGTGAGTTGCAATGGCCACTATATGGGTCATTTGATTTAAAAAAGGTTCAGTTTGTGGAACAATGTTTGTTTCAGCGCAGGTCTAGACAGGACATGTTTGATTGTGTGCGTATGTGGGAGAAAGCGGTGCGTGAACGAATGAAGCGTGAAGAAGCCTTGGCGGACAAAGAGCAGCGCAAGCCTGCTCGGGATAAAGCTTTACAGCTACAGGAGAAGGAATTGCAGGAACAGAAAGAGAAAGAGAGCCGAGAACGTAATTTATAAGTTAATGGTCAGTTTCCTATTCGACGTCCTCTTTATCCTGTCCTTACTAATGAATTAGATGATTTTTCATTGTTAGATCGCTGCCCGCCTCCGTATGTTTAGCCTACGGCTCCGGATGAGAACTCGGACGAGGATAGCCTGGATAAACAGAGTACCAGGTTACATACCGAGCGTATGACGGAATTGCGTTCGATTGCTCGTAAACTTAACAATGATACTATAACTAATGCAGGGGTTAATGATCTTATGAGTCAGTGGTCTGACAAGGAACGGTTGTATTTTTTAGATCATTTTGCAGATGAAGTTGTTGAGCGGTTTAGGAAACACTCTCCTGAGTTGGAACCTAAAGATATATCAGTTGGTCGTGAGAATTTTCGTAAAGGTGTTTTTGCTCTTTCAGATGGGGATGAATTTTTCCAACGTTTGATTTGTCTACGGGATGAGGCGACACGATTACGAGCGGCGAAAAAGGCATTGAATCCATCAGCGTCTGGATCGACGGAAAATTCCCGAGTGTGCCCTATCTATGGATCAGATAAGAGTGTTGCGATTAATGTTATGCCTATGCGAGAAGCTGCACCTTTGTTTGTCCCTCCTAAAGGGGATGGTACGGATGATGATAAGACGTCTAAAGATTCCAAGGGTTATTTTATATATAATTGGGTTTATACGCCATGGAATAGAGCAGATGTTATGGCACTTAAGAATGCTTTGCCTGACCCCGTAAAAATCCAGCAGCTTTCTATGAAGGTGTGGAGGGCGCTATTTCTTCGTGTATTATGACGTTAGTTGATATTGATCTCTTCTTTGGATTGATATTGCCTCCTGATATGTGGAGGGCGATTCGTAAGTTTGATGATCGAACGATATTAGGTGCAGATTGGAAAGACATAGTGAGAGCTGATTTAGATAGGGAACCTGCATGTAAGCCGTGTCAGTTGATTTTAGATTTACCAACGGCTATTTTGAATAAATTAAAAACGCTTGTCCCCCCTAAGAAAATAGAATGGACAGTATTAGCATCTTGTGAGCAGAAGTCGGACGAATCGGTTTCGGATTTCTTTTCACGTTTTGAGGAAGCATTCCATGATTACAGTGGTCAATTATTAACAGAGGACACGGGCAGACATTTGTTTGTAGACAAGTATGGGGCTAATCTCCTACCGGAGATTGCAAAACAATTAAAGGCTAGTGAAAGTTCATGGACCACTGCAACGCCCGCTTCTTTATTAACTATGGCTCAGTATTATGAACGACAGGAATTAGAGGCTAAAGAAAGTAGTGATAAGAAAGCGAAGGACTTAAAGACGAAAGTGATGTTGGCACAGGTTCATGCTACGCAATCGAGAGGGAATGATAGGGGTAGACGAGGATCGTTCGTTACGTCTCCCCCTCGTTCCGACATTTCTGAGGATCAGTGTGCATACTGTAAGCAGTTTGGACATTGGATTGCAGATTGTCCGGTACTTCGTGAACAGCGTAGTCAGAGGGGTCGAGGAAGTGGAAGGTCACGGAATAGTTATTCAGGACCGAGAGGTGGAGCGAATGACCGTGGTAGGTTTGAAGAGAGAGGTCGTGGTCAGGTTGAACATAATACTTTTGATCGGCGGAATCAATATCATATCAGATAGCTGAAGGAGAAAATACTGAGTCTCAGGATAATAGATATGCATAGGATTGCGTAGGATGGGGTGTGGAATCGGTTGAGGTACCAGTCGATCAAAGGGGTCCATATATATCAGCACATGTTTTGGGTTCTACTGATCAGTTTCTGGTTGACACAGGAGCTACTCGTAGCGCTTTATCCAAACACTTGGTTCCAAGGGCTCCCCTGTCTGGCGAAACGATTACAGCAATAGGGTTCGATGGAACACCTTCTCTAAGCCCATTGTCTCAACCTCTTACATTTCATGTTGATAAATTCATTGCCCCATGTCCGTTTCTATTATCTCCAAATACACCAGATAATATTATGGGACTTGATATGCTAAAGCATTTTCGTGCAACAATACGCTGTGCCCCTGAAGGGGTGCGGGTTATTTTGAATGAGAACTACCCAGAAATTGAGAGATCGTGCCTCATGCAAGAGGCCGATGCATTAGCTTCCCTTCCAAGCACGTTATGGGCTACTTCCGATACTGATGTGGGTCAAATGATTATTCCTCCTGTGTGCATTACTGTGAAGGAGGGAGCGATTTTACCTCGTGTTCCTCAGTACAAGATCTCTAGAGAAGGCGAAATAGCTTTGACACATATTCTGAATGACTTGATAACGGCAGGGGTGGTGGAGGAAGTTCCCTACAATGTTTGCAACAGTCCAATTCTTCCGATCCTAAAGAAAGATACAGATACTAAGATCTATCGCTTTATTATTGATTTGAGGGAAATTAATAAGATAGTTGTACCCCAGTATCCAGTAGTGTCCGACATTACCACATTACTTACTTTGGTTCCACCCACAGCTACTACATTTACGGTGATCGATTTGAAAAATGCTTTCTTTTCGATCCCCATTCATCCTGATAGCCGATATTTGTTCGGTTTTACATTAAATAATAAATCTTATATATTTTGTCGAGTTCCTCAAGGTTACACAGAAAGTCCTAGCATTTACAGCCAGGCTTTGAAAAGACAGCGTGATTCCTTTAATTTGCAGACTGGGGTGGCGCTTATCCAATATGTTGACGACATTTTGCTTGCGGCAGACACACAGGAGCAATGCGAAGAGAGTACACTCTCCCTGCTTTCTTTCCTTGCTGAACACAATCACAAGGTTTCGTGAAAGAAGCTACAATATTGTAGACCAAAGGTGACATACATCGGTCATCTTTTGTCTAAGGAGGGCCGTGCATTAACATCAGATCGAATTCAAGCAATTTTAGATACACCAGTCCCTTGCACGCAGAAGGATGTTCGCGCTTTCATAGGTTTGACGTCCTTTTGTAGGCAATGGATAATAGGATTTTCGTACATTGTAAAACCTTTGTTAGCATTGCTGTCCAAAACTGCACCAACCCCCCTTGAATGGACGGATGAATGCCAGAATGCTTTTGAACAATTGAGACAAGCTCTTTGTTCTGCACCAGTGTTAGGTACACCAGATTATACAAAGCTCTTTACACTGTATGTACATGAGAAGGATGGGTGCGCATTGTCAGTTTTAGTACAATTACACGGAGATAAACAGAGACCTTGTGCATATTTTTCAGCGGTACTCGATCCTGTGGCTCGAGGACTGCCTGGATGCCTCCGAGCAGTTGCAGCAACAGCAGTAGTTATACGGCAGAGTGAGGGAATAGTTTTGTCACACAAATTGCTGGTGTTAGTTCCCCATGCAGTAGATGCGCTATTGAACCAAACGAAAACGCAGCATCTAACCAGTGCCCGTTTAACAGGATACGAGTTAACACTGTTGGCGCCACACATTACATTGAAGAGGTGCGCCACTTTGAACCCCGCTACTTTATTGCCATATCCTGTTACTGAGACCCAGGAAGAAGAACAACATGATTGTGTTTTTCTGACGGACGAACAAACAAAGGGTCGTGTCGATTTACAGGACACGCCACTTCCTGATGTAGATGGGGAACTGTGGGTTGATGGATCGTGTATGAGATTGCCAGATGGTACGGCTTCCGCAGCCTATGCGATCACGACACTTAAGACAGTGGTAGAAACAGCACGAATACCGCAAAAATCGGCTCAAGCAGCTGAATTGATAGCCTTAACGAAAGCATGTGAGTTAAGAGCTGGTCTATGTGTGAATATCTATACTGATAGTCGTTACGCCTTTGGAGTAGCGCATGACTTTGGCCTACTCTGGAGGGAACGAGGGTTTATGACTTCACACGGAACACACATCATGTACGGAGAGTTGGTATGCGACCTCCTGAACGCACTATTATGTCCAAAGAAGGTTGCGATAATAAAATGTAGTGCACATAAGAAAGTGACAGACAAAATAGGGCAAGGAAATGCTTTTGCAGATCGCATAGCGAGAGAGACTGCTATGTTGCAAAATGACTCCCCTATATATGTGGTGAGATCACAAGCCGAGCGATGGCATGATGCTAGAGAAGAAATTCTAGACATACAGAAGTCAGCATCTGAAGTAGAACTCGCAACATGGGCAACAGAGGGAGTATTGGATGATGAGGGTTGTTGGAGAAGCAAAGACATGAAGAGATGGAAATTACCTGCTGCTTACTTGCAGGCAATGGTTCAAATGACGCATGGGCTGGCACATATTGGAGGTCTTGCAATTACTAAATTGCTTACACGAGTTTGGGAGCATCCTGAGATTACCAGCAGGGCTAGGAGAGTAGTGCAGACCTGTCTGATATGCTTACAGTACAATCCTGCTAAAGGGACCTCTACTCCTAAAGGAGGGTTCGTTCCACCTACTGCACCATTCGAAGTTCTGCAAATGGATTACATCCAGCTGGAGCGCTGTAATAACCTCAAGTATGTCCTAGTGGTGGTGTGTGCTTTCAGTAAATGGGTTGAAGCCTACCCCACAAAGGATAATACAGCATTAACAACAGCTAAGGTGTTACTCAAAGAGTACTTCCCACGTTATGGTGTCTGTAAATTTTTGTGGAATGATAATGGTCCTCATTTCGTTGGGAAGATAGTAGAGCATGTCCTGAAAGGATTGGGAATTAAGCAAAAGTTCCATGCTGTATTTCATCCACAGTCATCAGGTCTGGTAGAGAGGTACAATGCGACTCTGAAGCTGAAGTTGGCGAAGATCGTGGCATCCACGTCTTTGAAATGGCCGGACGCTTTGCCATTGGCATTATTGTCTATTAGATCAGTGCCACACTCCCGCACTGGCCTAACACCCTATGAAGTGGTGTTCGGAAGGCCCATGAATATCTGGGGAGTTCCAAAGCCTCGTTTGATACATGATGTGCCTTGTATAATGATGAACGATTATTTGGCACGATTAACAAATGATTTACTTTCTATTCATCAACAGGTTCGAGAAGCGATCCTCGACAATTCCATTGGAGAGGCTCACAATCTTCATCCTGGTGATTTTGTTATGATCCGGGTGTTTGAGAGATCCAGCAGTTTGGAGCCGAGGTGGCGTGGCCCTGAACAAGTGCTGCTGGCAACGCGAACGGCTGTGCGCGTCACGAATAAGAAGCGGTGGATACATTCAACGCACTGCCGACGTGTCTCTCCGGATCTGGTGAACCCTACCGTGCTGTCTGACTACAGAGACATCTTGGACGCGGAGAAGAGCCCAGCTGTTATGCCCAACGAGTCAGAGGGAGCCTTCCCGGACCACACTGTTTCTGGTGGAGTGAAGTACAATCTGCGGTCAAGGAAATAGTAGTGGTTAGTAACCGTTCCGAGGTTTGTGAAAACGGAAGCCGGGAATATCAAGGGGGGGGGTATCAGTTCTGTCCAGTGTAGCGACACCCGTCTTGAATCTCGGAGAAGAAATCAGCGGCAGCCTCGGTTCCCAGCACTATATTTTTATTTTTTAGTTTGTTTCTTGAGACTTTGTTCTTTGTACTATGACACCTATGACATTGAGAAACAGAAGAATGCTGGGTGCGGTTCTTTTTGTTACGACAATAGTGGTAATAGCAGTAATAGCTTGGACTACAGAAAGACTGTTTCCTGCACGGGACTATTTACTGCCTACCACTCCAATTCCATCTGAACATTTCCATTTTATTTTGCGCTATCATGAGGAGAGACATAGACAGACTTATTTGAATAACAGTTGCATACAAATTTTACACCACACACATAATATGACAAACACCACTAATTGTTGGGTATGTGGTATGTTGCCTGGACATCAGAAGAAAGGAGGAACCCCACTTATTCCTCTTCCTTTTTCTCACAATGGATTGTGTAATGCTTGGTACACACTTCTCTTTACATTAAGATGGCCAACAGAAGGTGTACTACTTTTTCGGTTGAATAAAGTCTGTTATAATGATCGAGATGGCTATCCACAGGCAGAAGGAACTAAATTTGAATGGGAAGAATATCGACCAGACAATGTATCTGCGCCTCATATCTTCACCAATCAGAGACTTACAAATATGTCCAGTTTACATGTAATTACAGTTATTGATACAAAAGCAGATCTTTGTATTAGGAATAAAGGAACAATTCCGGTAGGGAGAAGTGAATGCAATATTACTCTTGCCTTTGATACTCCTAATGGTATTTCATTTGTGGCCTCACGAAATACTTACTTTATTTGTGGTAATAAAGGTTATCATCGTCTTCCTTTTGGATGGTTAGGCACATGTTATATATCATTTGTGTTACCCCCTGTGTTTATTGCCCCGCCTATGTACCATAATGATTTTGTATTGTATCACGATTTTTTATTGAATAGAGTTAAGAGAACATTGAACATTGATGATGTCGACCAAACTGACACCTCACTACAACAATATGTGGATTTTAATTTAGGGTTGTTCTCTTTTGTTGGTGCTGCTTTAAACAGCAGGAAAATTAGACGGCTAACACGTGTTGTGGAGGCAGTTGCTAATGAAACTGCCTCTGCTTTAGGGAATATAACTGAAGAGCTCCAGATTACAAGAATTGTTACGCTTCAGAACCGGATGGTTCTGGACGTAGTGTTAGCTGATCGTGGGGGTGCATGCCGCATTATCGGAAGTAGTTGTTGTGTTTACGTCCCAGATAATTCGCCATCTGTGTATGATGCTATTTCTAAATTGCACAAAATTTCTGCTGAAATTCATACTGACAATGGTACTTGGACTTTTTCTGGCTGGTTTTGGACTCTGATTAGTACATGGGGTTGGAAACTGTTAACAGTTCTATGCGTGATTATAGGGATATTCTTCTTTTGTTGCCTATGCATTCAATGTGGTCCTACTTTATGTTCTGTATGTATTACAGCCTGTATCCCATCCAAACGAGCTATTGCTAAAAATGTACAGATGAGTAATGCTGAAGTAAAGCAAATTATGATGATCGATATTGATGATGAACATCCGGATTACTTCCATTATGAGGTAGCTTCAGCTAAACGCTAAAAGGGCCGTCTGTCGTAATTTGGCAGTACCTGACTTAGCGTTTAGCTCAGCTACACAAGCTTTTCTGTTAACTTGACCTAAACGTACGGGGGCCATTTGGTATTTGGTAGCTTCCATTTTGTATGAACATGCGGCCTCGTGGTCAGCGTGCCCTTTTGTCCTTCCTCCATGCCAATGAACCTTTACCCTGCCCGGCAACAGGCTATTTTTAGCGATGATCAGTTTCACGCATGCGTAGACACATTCTTTGGACTAGTGAGTGGTCACTCCTTAGGAATAATCCCCCAACTGACCAGTGGTATTAAGCTCCTCCCACATGCTGGCTGTGCTCCAAAAATGTCCTTATATGTACCTAAAACTGTTCAAAAGTATACCGCCTACCTTTTTATTGCTGTCAAACTGTATAAAAGAGGTCGCGCACCGATGTTCGGGGTGATACTTCTTGCATTGCCGAAGGGTGCTGTAGGAATGTACCACCACCCCATGGGGTCCTAATAAACTTGTCTCTTTGCATTTTCAGTTTCCGTGCCAACTTCTGTTCTATGGTGTTCGAGGGTTTTTGCAGTGTATGTAGGCCTGACAGAACCCGATACCGCATCCCAACCTACTGTATATTTCTGGATCGTGCTTGTGCCTGTGTGCAATGGCTGTGTGCTCAGTCCACTCTCCCAACCTACTGTATATGTCTGGATTGTGCTTATGGCTGTGTGCTCCACCCACTCTCCCAACCTACTGTATATTTCTGGATTGTGCTTGTGGCTGTGTACTCCACCCACTCGCCCAACCTACTGTATATTTATGGATCATGTTTCTGCCTGTGTGCAATGGCTGTGTGCTCCATCCACTCTCCCAACCTACTGTATATTTCTGGATTGTGCTTATGGCTGTGTGCTCCGCCCACTCTCCCAACCTACCGTATGTTTCTGGACAGTGCTCGTGCCTGTGTGCTCTTCCCCCTCTCCCAACCTACTGTATGTTTTTGGATCGTGCTCGTGCCTGTGTGCTCCATCCCCTCTCCCATTCTACTGTATGTTTATGGATCGTGCTCATGCCTGTGTGCACCGCCCAATCATGCATGTGGCTGTGTGCTCCGCCCACTCTCCCAACCTACTGTATATTTCTGGATCGTGCTTGTGCCTGTGTGCAATGGCTGTGTGCTCCGTCCACTCTCCCAACCTACTGTATATTTCTGGATTGTGCTTGTGGCTGTGTGCTCCACCCACTCGCCCAACCTACTGTATATTTCTGGATCATGTTTGTGCTTGTGTGCAATGGCTGTGTACTCCCCACTCTCCCAACCTACTGCATATTTCTGGATCGTGCTTGTGGCTATGTGCTCCGCCCCCTCTCGCAACCTACTGTATATTTCTTGATCGTGCTTGTGGCTGTGTGCTCCACCACCTCTCCTAACCTACTGTATATTTCTGGATCATGCTCGTGCCTGTGTGCTCCATCCACTCTCCCAACCCTCTGTATATTTCTGGATCATGCTCGTGCCTGTGTGCTCCGCCCAGTCTCCCAACCTACTGTATATTTCTGGATCGTGTTTGTGACTGTCTGAAATGGCTGTGTGCTACGTCCACTCTCCCAACCTACTGTATATTTCTGGATCGTGTTTTGACTGTCTGAAATGGCTGTGTGCTACGTCCACTCTCCCAACCTACTGTATATTTCTGAGGCGTGCTTGTGGCTGTGTGCTCGGTCCACTCTCCCAACCTACTGTATATTTCTTGATCGTGCTTGTGGCTGTGTGGTCCGTCCACTCTCACAACCTACTGTATATTTCTGGATCGTGCGTGTGCCTGTGTGCAATGGCTGTGTGCTCCGTCCACTCTCGCAACGTACTGTATGTTTCTGGATTGTGCTTGTGCCTTTGTGCTCCACCCACTCTCCCAACCCACTGTATGTTTCTGGATCGTACTTGTGGCTGTGTGCTCTGTCCAGTCTCACAACCTACTGTATATTTCTGGATCGTGCTTGTGTCTGTGTGCAATGGCTGTGTGCTTCGTCCACTCTCACAACCAACTGTATGTTTCTGGATTGTGCTTGTGCCTGTGTGCTCCGCCCACTCTCCCAACCTACTGTATATTTCTGGATCGTGCTCATGCCTGTGTGCTCCGCCCACTCTCCCAGCCTACTGGCGGTTATCACTCGACATCACGCACTCCGCCTAATGACTTGCGGACCCTGGCACTGTTCATCATGCCGATCCTCTACTTAGCTTTCATCTAGATTAGAGAAAATTGTGGAGATTCTCTGAATTCGTACATCAAGGACTCATCCCCCCCTGCCTGACCTCAAGATGGTCGCCACAGTCATTGACTCTGTGAACTCTCCATCAACAGCTGAGTCCCAGCCATTTTGACTTATGCCCGGTGTAGCTACCTCACGAGCTAAAGGGGAGATGGGCTATGGATTCCCTCCTTGGCAATCACCTACCCAGCCGGTCTTTCGGCAAACTCTCCTGCGTCTCTACTGACCTTATATCCCTCCTCCCTCTTCACCCTACCCCTCTACTCTCCTCTTCTTTCCAGCTTGTTACCCCTGCTCTCATCTGTCCTTGCTCATAGTTCCCACCCTGTTTATCCACTGGACTTTCTTATGTGAACTTTCCATCGTCAGTTGAGACCTGTCTATTTGACTGATGCCCGATGGAGCTACCTTGTGTAGGGATAAAGATGTCCAGTAGACAGCTCTTGTGTTTGTAGTTTATTTCTTAGGTTACAGCATAGTAAGTTCCAATGTAGTCTTAATGTAAGTTTCTAATATAAGCCCCACCAGGAGCGGCCTCCTGGCTGCTCAGCCCATCTTCTCTAACTGCTCTCACTTCAAGCACAAACCTCCTTAACATTCTAAATGACATCACATAGCAAGAGCATCAGATCCAGGGACATTCATTTCATAAGAAGGAGATTACTACACATCTTCCCCTTTATAATATTTAACAAAACGAAATAGTATAACATAGGAAGAGAAAATAAACATTCCAGAAGTACATATAAATGGACACCCTAATAATATAACCAACTCTTCTTATGTAATAATAATAATAATAAATAAATGGTAAATAGTAAATGTAGTATTAGCAATGTAATAACAAAGTATTAATATAGAAGTCGTAAACTTAAACAAATTGCAGGACCAGGAAATATAATATCCCCTCTACTGCACACACTGTAATAAATTGCAGGACCAGGAAATATCACATCCCCTCTACCGCACATTGTAAACAAATTGCAGGACCAGGAAATATCACATCCCTTCTACTGCACACACTGTAATAAATTGCAGGACCAGGAAATATCACATCCCCTCTACCGCACATTGTAAACAAATTGTAGGACCAGGAAATATCACATCCCTTCTACTGCACACACTGTAATAAATTGCAGGACCAGGAAATATCACATCCCCTCTACCGCACATTGTAAACAAATTGTAGGACCAGGAAATATCACATCCCCTCTACTGCTTACACTGTAACATTCCGTTCACCTACCAGGGATAAGGAATGCCCTCTCTTGCACATATTTGTGGGAGAAAATAAATTGCAGGAACTCAGAAAACTCAGAAAACAACTCTGACAACTTTAAAGTTAACATTTCTTTAGAAAAATTATAAGCATTGCACTGTAAATATGACCTTAAATCAACAGTGTACTAAATACATTTGCAAGTTAAATAAAACGTTAGACTGTAAATATTACTTAAAAATTTAAAACAAAAGTAAACATTAAGAAAGAGACAGGCAGGTTTCAATCAATTATAACACCACTTCCTTAAAGTCAAAGCTGTGCCTGTCACCGAATAAAACTGCACACAAGCAAGTTGTGTAGAAATAAAATAATATTACAAGGTTTGCCTGTCACCGGAAAGATGCAGCCAACATCATTGAAATAGTACTCCATTTCTAAAAAAACGAAGATGAAGATTCAGGGTACTGATAAACACCACACGGCCGTACTTTAGATGCAAGAAAACAGAATGGCACTCAGGAATGAATATGAAACGTGTTCCACGATTGAAAGGAGCAGTCTGAAGGTGTATGTTCTTGGCTAGAACTTGAATATTGTAATAGCAACTTACTGCGGGACACTTTGGTGACAAGAAAAGCGCAGTTGGTGTCATGCTCGATGAAAACAATCTTCCCTATGAGCATAAACGATGTAACTGCAATCCAAAACTGTAGGCACTGGAGCTGGGAGCATTTTCCCAAGCACGAAAGGCTGAATATTAACTCTATGTATGCCCGCTCGTTGAGTGCGCACAGCCTCTTCCACATAATTACGTGACGCGCAACAGAAAGGGAGCCTTCCGCCACGTTAGAAAGAGCTGACAGCGTTGCCATGGTAGCGAAAGCTTGCACGCACATCACGTTGCTCCGGATGGTTCACGGTGGAGCAGAGGAACCAAGCAGCCGTGCTGACGTGTGGCAAAGAACATGACACATCCTCTTGACAGAACAGTCTTTCAAGATTCGATTTCGTCATCAGAACTAACAGGCAGAGGAGGGGAAAGGAGCTCTTGACTAACGGAAATCCTGGCTGAGAGAAAGCAGTTGGCCTCCTGACATAAACAGGTGCTATATGTTATTCCTGTAAATAAAATGCTTCAAATGTCATAAAAATAAACTCATCTCACATTTCCTTAAAAATTGGCTCCTTTGAGAGAATGTCATTTCATGTAGGAAGTGCCTTTACTTCACTTGTTTTTGATACTCGCCGTTTTAAATACACTGTTTAAATCTAAGTACTTGACAGGAAAAGACAAACGTGAAGATGATAAATATAACGAGCGAGTCTTGAAAGCTTGACAGTTAACACTGAAAGGTTTATAGTCCATGAAACTGTTTCTTATTAAAATGTCGGAAATGTGAATTTGCCAGTAGAGACTATGTGAAACAGTGATTTGAATCTTGAATGATGCTTGAAGGTTAAGATTGAAAATACAGCATACAAAAGACTTCTTTATTTTTCATCAACACAGTGTTCTTTGGCTAGCCATTTAACATCAAGGTTGGATGTCTGTGTCCAACTATTCAGTGCATTTTCAGTGGATCTGGCACATAGAATTATTTAGGGCGACCGTTGTCAAGGTCACTGGTGGGGCGGGTGCCAGATAGTTTAAATAGTTCAATGTCATAAGTAATATAAGTACCTTCAGTTCCAGTTTTCCACGCGTGATTTCTTCTCCTTTAAAATCGTCGCCAATGTAGGGATAAAGGTGTCCAGTAGACAGCTCTTGTGTTTGTAGTTTATTTCTTAGGTTACAGCATAGTAAGTTCCAATGTAGTCTTAATGTAAGTTTCTAATATAAGCCCCACCAGGAGCGGCCTCCTGGCTGCTCAGCCCATCTTCTCTAACTGCTCTCACTTCAAGCACAAACCTCCTTAACATTCTAAATGACATCACATAGCAAGAGCATCAGATCCAGGGACATTCATTTCATAAGAAGGAGATTACTACACATTGTTTAGCTAAAGGGGAGACGGGCTGTGAATTCACTCCTCGGTTGTCACCTACTCAGTCTGTCTTTGGGCAGACTTCCGTTTGTCTCTCCTGCCATTTTTTCCCTCATCCTCCCCCCTCCTCCCTACTTCTCTCACCTTTCTTTCCTGTTTCAATGTGTTGCCTATTTTTGACGTAAGGTGTAATTGTTATCATTTTCTGTAACATTGTGTAACCGAATGTAAAGCGCTCTGATACCTTTGGGTCTAGCCAGCGCTATATAAAACTCATTAAATAAATAAATAAATACTGTATATTTCTGGATCGTGCTCGTGCCTGTGTGCTTTGTCCACGTTCCCAACCTACTGTATATTTCTGAATCGTGTTTGTGCCTGTGTGGTCCGCCCACTCTCCCAACCTACTGTGTATTTCTGGATTGTGATTGAGCCTGTGTGCTCCGCCCACTCTCCCAAAACTGTGTTTTTCTGGATCGTGCTTGTGCCTCTGATCTTCGCCCACTCTCCCAATCTACTGTATATTTTTGGATCGTGCTCGTGTGCTCTGCCCACTCTCCCAATCTACTGTATATTTCTGGATCATGCTTGTGGCTGTGTGCTCCGCTCACTCTCTATGCTTGCTGCTGATGCTTTGCCCGCGCTGCATGCACTGTATAGTGAACGCACCAGTTGAATTCATCACAGGTGACAGATCAACAGTTGAAGGGCGTCACTGTTGCTGAACGTGGCAAGGCCACAGGGATTTTACCAGCTTTCTACCAGATTGTCGTTATGCGCATGTTAGAAGTTGAAAGGACTTTCCGTTCTCCCAGGCATCCCAATGTCCCCACGCAGCGACCTTGGCCTCAGTCCCCTTTAGAGGGGTAAAAAGGACCCCTGGAGTCTCAGAACTGCGATTTTCATTTGCCATACTCCGAAGCAGATTTGAGGTGTGTGTGCAGGTAGAGTGCAGAGTGAGAGGTTAGTGCTGGGTGCTGTGAGGGGGAAGCTTCAATTTGTGTTGCTGAGAAAGCAGTGTCTGTTGTAATAATGTGAGAACAGGATATAAGGAGATTTAAGAGTATTTATAATTGGTGAGGTGGGTTGGAAACTTTAGCACATCTATGGTGGTAAATAAAAACAGGATACATTGTTAAAAAGAGCTAGACGTGCCTCATGTGTGAGCTGAGCCATTGTCAGCATCTGGCAGAGGGTGTCCCGTGATCTCTTATTAGAGCTGTGATACAAATTTAGTGAATTCTATTGAGAAGCCAGGAGCAACAAGGAGTATCAACAAATAAGAGAAAATTAAACTCTTTGAAAAAAGATCACAGCTACAACTGCAGCAGAAAGTTGAGAATGTCCCAAATAAACTCAAAGGCTCCTTACGAGCAAGGCTGGATCACCATCCGTCATCTCACTAGCCTCCTCAATACAACATTTCATGGAATAGCACTTTAAGAACAAGAAAGGTGGGGAGGATGAAGTAACAGTAAGCCGCCTCAGCCAGGAAACATATGAGGGCCAGAGTGTGCAAATAAGGAGAGATGCTGGCAACAAATTATTCCAGAATTTGGATTCAGATCTTGATGGCAACCGCTGTACTAGTTTATTGATAGAATTTCAAGATTCGCAAGACCTAGAGTTTGAGATGCATCTTATTGGTCCACAGCTTTCATCCATACCCCAAGTGCCAATAGTGATGTCAAACCCCAGTGTGACGACACTCTCAGCACCGCCGAACACCTACACTTCCAGATCCACACCAACCCCAACACTACCCTCATCTACAGGCCCCCTGGACCCCGACCGCAGTTCTGTGACCCCATCACTGACCTCGTCAGCACACATGCCCTCGCCTCCACAGACTACATCCTCCTCGGGGACCTGAACTTCCACCTCGAGAATGCCAACTCCTCCACCCTGATTGACAACCTCGGTAACCTCAGACTCAGACAACTCGTCACAGCACCCACACACTCTGCTGGCCACACGCTTGACCCCATCTTCTCAGCGAGCACCCACATCTTCTTCGGCCGCACCACCGAACTCCACTGGACCGACCACCGCTGCATCCACTTCACTTTCCGGAAACCCACCACACACCACCGCACCAAGCAGATGCCTCACCGCAGCTGGGGCAAGATCACCGAGGACCAGCTAACCGCCGCCCTCACCCAGAACCCACCCGCAGACCCAACTGACCCAGAAACCGCAACCCGCAGCCTCAGACAATGTATCAACTACTGCGCCAACACCCTCGCTCCTCTCAAGAAACCCCCGAACACCCACACCAGCAAGAGAGCCAGCTGGTTCACCGAAGACCTCCAGGCCTCCAAGCAAACCTGCAGAAATCTAGAAAAAAACTGGACCCGCGAAAGAACACCAGAAAGCGACACAGCCCACAGGAACGCCACCCGCCTACACCACCAACTCATCAGATCTGCCAAAAGGTCCGCTTTCAGAGACCACCTAGACAACAACGCACACAACAGCAAAGAGCTCTTCAGCATCGTGAAGGAACTCTCCAACCCCAGCTCCAACACCAACGACATACCACTGTCACAAGGCCTGTGCGACGCGCTGGCCACCTTCTTCCATCGCAAGATCACAGACATCCACGACACCTTCTACACCGTTACCACACCGGCAACAGCCCACACACCCGTTCCCACGACCACCACCTGCACCAACCCCCTGTGCGCCTGGACCAACATCAACGACAACAACACCATCAAGATCATGAACACCGTCCAATCCGGATCCCCGGAAGACCCCTGCCCACACCACATCTACAACAAAGCCAGCAGCACCATCGCACCCCACCTCTGGAAAACCATCAACATCTCCTTTGAGACAGTGACCATCCCGGAGAGCTGGAAGCACGCAGATATCAACGCCTTACTAAAGAAACCCAAGGCAAACCCCAAGGACCTCAAGAACTTCCGACCCATCTCCCTGCTCGCATTCCCGGCGAAGGTCATCGAAAAGGCTGTCAACATACAACTGACCAGCTTACTCGAAGAGAACAACATCCTGGACCCATCCCAGACAGCACAACCTAAACATCATCTCCTACGCCGACGACACCCAGCTGATCCTGTCGCTCACCAAGAACCCCCACACTGCCAAAACCAATCTCCACGAAGGTATTAAGGCCCTTGCCGACTGGATGAGGAACAGCCGACTGAAGCTGAACTTGGACAAGACGGAGGTCCTCATCCTCGGCTCCACCCCCTTGGCCTGGAATGACTCCTGGTGGCCGACGGCACTAGGAGCACCCCCTACACCCACCAACCAATCACGAAACCTAGGGGTCATCCTCGACTCAACACTCTCCATGACAAAGCAGGTCAACGCCGTCTCCTCCTCCTGCTTCAACGCCCTCTGCATGCTTCTCAGGATCTTCAAGTGGATCCCCACCGAAACAAGAAGGACGGTCACCCAGGCCCTCGTCAGCAGCAGACTGGACTACGGCAACGCACTCTACGCAGGAGCCCCGGCCAAACTCCTGAAACAACTCCAACACATCCAGAACGCCTCAGCACGCCTGATCCTCAACCTCTCCCGCTGCAGCCACATCACACCCCACCTGAAAGACCTGCACTGGCTCCCCATCAATAAGAGGATAACCTTTAAGCTCCTCACCCACACACACAAGGCACTCCACAACACCGGACCAGCGTACCTCAACAGACGACTCAGCCTCTACACCCCCGCCCGCCAGCTCCGCTCCGCAGACCACGCCCTCGCCACCATCCCCTGCATCCGAAGAATGACCGCCAGCGGCAGATCATTCTCCCACCTCGCCACCAAGATGTGGAACACCCTCCCCATCCGCCTATGGCAGACCGAAGACCCCCCCGCCCCCCCAATGCGTGTTGAGACCCTCACGGGTATGTTGTGCGCTTTATAAATGCTATGATTGATTGATTGATTGATTGATTGATTGATTGATTGATTGATTGCCAATAGTGATGTCAAACCCCAGTGTTGGAAAAGATGACACCATTTCCGAAATAGACATGCTAAACAAAGTTAATAGCTGATCCTGATGAACAGATAAAGACAAAGGAAGATAGGACACAAGATTAATTCTCCTCCTTAACCCCATGGCCACTATAACTTCTTCAATGCTTGGCATGCTACACTTAATACAAAAAACCCTACATGGAATGTTTGAAACTATAGTTTCAAATATTGAAGAGACTAAATCACAAATTAAATTGTAAAATAGTATTGCATGTGAGTTAAGGGAAATAAAAAAAAGCATGCTGTCCTGTGTTAAGCCAATTGAACTAACTACCAGTGAAGAGACACAGGTAACAGGATGATGCAGGATTACAAGAAGCCAAGTTAGGAAATGAGGGTGAGGTATACATTCCCTACGAACCCATGCTAGTTAGAAGGTGTGGGAGTGTCTACATGGTTGTAAAAGGTACATATAAGATATAGATGATACAGAAAACAAACACAAGTAGGAAAGAAGATCTCCACTAAGAATGCAGTACAGTATAAGGGGAAAAAAGAGTAAATATGTAAGACGATGAAATGGAAAGGGAATGAGAAACTGTAGGAAGCTGGCTTTTCATGTGGTGATGCCAATGTAGGAGCACACCATGCAAAAAGTACAGACAAGCCTTGTTGGTTTTCAGGCCTTGAATTAATAATCCCAAATGCTCTATTTGTGGTAATGTGGTCGAGCATCTTAGGCTTATCAGAGGGTAGTGTTAAGCATTTGTTGTACACAGAGTTATTAAATGAGACACACACTCACACAAATCCAAGACCAATTTAGAAAAATAACACATATTTTTAGATAATTTCAGACACCAAGATCATCGGAGTCATGTAAGCACTTTCGGAGTTATAGATTTTTGTAGAAATTGAAAAATACAGTTGAATAACATTTTGAGCTATGAGCCTTGGTAGCAGAAACATACATTGCATAGATATACATAGAAACGTTTGTTGGAGGATACCTTCTAGGATTTAAAGTGCCTAGTGACCAAGGTCCAAGAAACCACCAACAGTTCGGTTTGACCTGCCCTGGTATGTCCAGGTGCCAGGGTGCTGGTTGCATTGGTAGCCTCAAGAGCCACGTGTTAAAGTCTATGGAAGTAGTACCTGCAAAAAGAAAGGCTGCAAGTAGGGACAAGTCTGGCAGAACTCAATGGGGGGGACCGCTCCTGAGGGTCTCCGGGGGCAGAGGGACACAGTCTGTTTACGTGAACCTGTGCTGGGGGGCTAGTTGCAGTAATGTTTTATCCGACGGGCCTCCGCTGTTAGAGGCTCTCACTTGGCGTTGGTGACCTGGAGAGATGACAGGGCAGCATGGTCACTGTCAATAAAGTCCTTGTGGATCCTAAAACCCTTGACGGCAGGTCGGTGTTGGAGTCATTAGTGTCTGGATTGGACACACAACAAGGCTTAGTAGTTGCAAGAGCCCCTGTACACAGGGTATTGGTGCTGAGAGGCTCCTGGAGTGATTAGCATCTCAACACTTAGTGAAAGCAATGGGGCGGTCCTCCTGAATCCATGGCAACATCTGCTTGGCAAGTTGCTCCCTCGGTGGGCCCGATGGCCAGTAAGACAAAGTACCGGGGCGATGGGGTCGGTGCCTGCAGATGAGGGGGGATGGGTCCTCTTCCCCAAGGAGATGGTGCTTTGTTGTTGAAGGGGGGAACAGTCCTCCAAGGGTTTGGGGAGGCTGTTCAGCTTTTGGGTGAGTCGATCTTTGTGATTGTCACGGGGCAAGCAGCCAGGCAGTATTTGGGGCCAACTTCTGTTCTCATGACCTCAGCTCTTCTTTGTTCTTCCTTCAGTTCCCAATAGACAAATCTGTTTTCCTGGTGTTAGGGGGACCCCTAAATACTTAATTCAGGGGCGTTTAGGGGAGTGTATGTTAGTGTCCAAAGGGATCATTAATCCTGAATGACTGCACCCCCTATATGATCACTTCCTGTGGAGAGTGGGCAAAATCCTGACCCAGTGTTCCTAGTTTCACTAAATCCAAAATGATGAAATCCTTTCTCAACTGTCCACTTCAGGTGACCCACCTTAGGGCTGTGCCTAGCCTGAAAGTGTCACACGCCTACTGACTATCTAATTTTCCCTCCTGCTGTGGTGCCAACTGGAGTTCCCAAGTTCTGGGGGAAGCCGTGGTTGTATATCAAAGCTTTCAAGCCTCTGATCTAGATATGCTAAATCACTAGCCATCCTGCTGGAGGAGGTCTTAACACCATCCTCTGGAGCAGGCATTGTTTCTGGCCTCCGAGAGGGCAGAGACTCTCTCCTACAGGGGGTCAGAAAGTCAGCTGTGGTGGAAGACTGGATGATACCAGTCAACCTGTACACTAGAGGACTAGTAGGTTTTCATGAGACACCTCTAAGGTGCCCTCTGGGTGCATAGTACAATACATTTGATACTGGCATCAGTATAGATTCACCGAGACGAGATGTTTGATACCAGACACTATTGGTTGCAGTGCAGCCATCATGTAGCTGGGTAACTTGAATAGGCTAGTGCCCAGTGCATGTCCTTAAAATGAGTGCCTGATCACTTGGAATATCTAGTAATGGAACTAGACATCACAGGGGCCAATCTGCTTATGCAGGTGGGCTCTCAGATATAATATAATGCACCCTGGCTTAGGGCTCTAAGGCCTGCTGGGTGACTTAAATATAGTATATGCAGTGTACCTTGGCATGGCACACAGTGAGTATGCCATATCGTGTTTTCTGAATGGTTTGCACCAATTCAAACAGCCTGCAATGGAAGTCTTCATGCTGTTTGGGTGTGGGTCTCTAAGGGTGACATAATATATGTTAATGCCCTTAAAGATTTTATTTAGTACCCATGCCCTAGGAATCAGGGGTAGCATTTATTAGGGACTTAGAGGGGTGCTAAAGTCCTAGCAAATTGGGTGACACTCAGACATTTTAACTTGTTTTAAGGAAAAAGAGCACTAGCACTGGGGGCCTGGTTAGCAGGGACCCAGTGCAGTTTCATTACAATAGCATCAATACTAGGGCAAAAAGTGGGGGTGTCAAAAAGGGGCACTTTCCTACATGACCTCCCCCCCCCCCCAAACAAAAGTCTTCATTGTCTAAGTGGAAGAATCGGGAAAATCCATCTGCATTGGCATGGTCAGTCCCAGTTCTGTGTAGGGAGGTGGATAACCCCAATAGGTTACGATGTTCCCCGTTCATTTGCATCAGCCATCTGAGAGGCCTGTGGCCAGTGTGCACAAGGAAGTGAGTACGAAACAGGTATGGTATTAGATTCTCAGGGACCAAACCACAGCGAAGGCTTTCCTCTCAATGGCCCTCCAGGGCTGTTCTCTGTGGAGTAACCTCCTGCTAATAAAAGCAACAGGCCGGTCCTGACCATCATCGTTGTTCTGTGATAGGACTGCTCAGAGGCATCTGTTTGCACAATTAACTGCTTTGCATAATCTGGAGCTTTTAGAATGGGTTCTGGGCACATTACTCCTTCGGAGAGTTAAAAGCCTTTTAACAGCTAACTGTTCAGTTTACTTTCTTGAGTTGTTTCTCCGTTCTGTGACCTCAAACCTCTTGTAGTACACAGTCAAGCCAAGGAATGCCCTCACTTGAGTCTGGGTGGCTGGAGCCTCCCAGTCCAGAACAGTCTGGACCTTGGACAGTAAGGGTTGAACTTGGCCTCTACCTACATGGTGGCCTAAGTATACAACTGAGCCCTACCCTATCAGGCACTTGTTTGCAATGATAGTGAGCCCTGCATTCTGCAGAACCTCCTGGACCTTTCCCAGGTGGATTAGGTGATCCTGCCAAGTGGATCTATAGACAGCAATATGATGAAGATATACTGCACTAAAATAATCCAGCCCAGCCAGGACTTTGTTCACCACCCTTTGGAAGGTTGCAGTGGCATTCTTTAAACCATGCAGCATCACAGTAAACTGGTCATATCCATGTGGGGTCGGGATTGCAGACTTTTCTTTGACTCCTGCTGCAAGACCAATTTCGCCAGTACCCTGAATTCAAATCAAAAGTACTGAGAAACTTTGCTTCACTCAATCCGTCAATCAGTTCATCGGCCCCTGGAATAGGGTATGCATCTGTCTTAGTAACAGCATTGAGACCCATATAATTTCACAAAAACCTCAGCTCTGGTTTTCCTTCCTTGGAATGTGGCTGGTCCAGTGACTATCAGAGGGTTCAATCACCCTTACTCCAGGATCTTGCTGACTTCAGCTCTGATGCTTTTCTTGACTTGATCAAACTGCCTATACATTTTGTTTTTGACAGGTAGACTGTCTCCAGTGTCCACATCATGGGTACACCAGGTTGTCTGACTAGGGGTCAAAGGAAAGCATACTGCCCCAGGACTTGCCAGAAAGCCAGTTTGAGGTTGGACAGTGAAGGTGTCTGAAAAGACAACTCCCTCCACAGACCCATCTTTAGAATTGTTGGGGAGGAAGTCAAGTAGAGGTTCACTCTCTTCATCCTGATCTCAGCAGTGACCATCAGCAGGGTCACATCAGCCCAGTCATTAAAAGGTTCTAGGCAATTTACTTCGATTACCTCGTGGGGGCTCCTGCAAGTGCCTAGGTCTACAAGGTAGGCGACCTCCCCTTTTTTTTCTAGTATAGAGTAGGGACCACTCCAGTTGTCCCGGCGGCCCCTAAGTGCCACAGTCTTCAAAACCCATACTTTCTGCCCCGGATGAAACTCAACCAGTGCAGTCTTTTGATCAAACCACTGCTTACGGGGCTCCTGGCTGGTCTCAAGGTTATTATTTGCTTTTTCTATGTACTCAGTCATCCTGAAGCAAAGGTTAAGCATATATTCCACAATGTCAAGTTAGGGCTCATTGAGAGGCTTCTCCCAGCCTTCCCTCACTAGACTCAGTGTTCACCTAACAGGTTGACCAAACAGAAGCTCAAAAGGACTAAAGCCCACTACTTTCTGTGGCGCCTCTCTGTAGGCACAAATCAGGCATGGCAAAAGGATATTCCATCCACTGAGTTTTTTAGAGAGTCCAATTGTTGCACAAATGTGAATTTACCGTAACCACATGGATGCTGAAGGTCTTCATCTGCTGTGCTGGGCCATAATGTTAATGGGTGTGGTCATGACGAGCTCAGCTCATCATGAGCACCCTAGAGGTATATGCCATGACGAGCTGAGCTCGTTGTGAGCATCGAAGGGGTTAAAAATTAAAAGACAAGAGGCGTTTTGCAAAAGAGGAACAGTTGGTTTCATTAAATGCAGCGGCAAGGGGCGGATGCAACAAAGATAGGGTGTGAAGGCTGTCTCAAAGCACATTGTTTTCAAAGTCAGTGTATACCTTATATGAAGCATCATAAAGTAATTTGTACATTCGTAGGGAAACAAAAATCTGGCCCTAGTCGTGGGCAATAAATCTGATCACTTGAAAAGAAGCGCAAATGGGTCTCAATCTTGTATAGACACAATGCTGGGCCAGTGGTCATGTGTGCAGATGTCCGGGATGGGGAGGACAGGATCACTGCTTGTAGTAAGCATGCTGTGTTGTGATTGGCTGAGTGTTCCTAACGTGGGTGGCCTCTGACTTACTGGTGTTTTGGGAATGTGCGTTTAATTGGGCCAATCTCCTTAAACCATTGTAGTGTCACTGCCTATCTGTGGAATCGATCAGTTTTTTCCTGTTCTCGCGTTTGTCTAAGGGTTACATGTCATCCCACATGTGATATGTCTATCAGTTGGTTCAGGGCTAGGCCGCAGGGCCTGTTTAAGCACGTACTTCTGACTCAGGGTTAAGGGGTGGTCATATTGCGGGAATTCAAAAGCGATGATGCAAGTTCTTTATTATAAGTATATATATATCATGATGTGCATTGATATTGTATTTTTCAAAATTAACGTGATGATCATAATTTTCATGGTCTTGTTGAATCTCACCACTATATTAACAATAGGAGCAACAGGGGGATACAAGGAGTCAGACCGCCCCACTCAGTCAATAATAAGCAATATGAGGTCGGACCCCGAAAGCAGTGAATCATACTTCTTTTCAAGACTCCTGGGGGTTATGAACTACTTTTCAAAGAGATCCTCCCAGTACAGTTCTGTTTAGCAATCCATGAACTGATTAGTTGGTACTGCTCAAATTTAAAACAAACATTCATCAATAACCACATCAGATACACATCCCACCCTGGTCAAAATCAAAAGTGCATACAAAACTCAAAGGATGAGATAAATTTAGAAAAAATGTGTGAAAGGGCTAGAAAGCACCTCACGTGCGCAAACCCACAGGGCTGCCGGATGGTACTCGCCAGTATGCCCACGTTATCATCATCGGTCATTTTCTAGCCACAACGAAAAAGTAAGAAAAGCAAGAGAGGTGTGTGTGAAAGTTCTTTAGAGGTGAAAAAGTCAAACAACATAATTAAGTGTGTAACAGAAGCACTGATATTCTGTAGCTCTCTCAGTGTTTTCTTAACCCCAACCGTGCGAAGAGACGACGGTTCTCAAATTAAAAATGAGGTATCACTCACATACAGCACATCCTTTAATATTTGTGGTGAGCATCCTCAGTTTGAAAAGAAGGCATGTCACTGGCCACTTTTAACTGAAAAAGGCCAGGTTGCAGTGCCTTCCTGACCACGCACTTCTGACTCCGGGTTAAGGGGGAGGTCATATCGCGGCAATTTAACAGCGATTATGCAAGTTCTTTATTATAAGTATATATATATATATATATATATATATATATATATATATATATATATATATATATATATATATATATATATATATATATTCACTGAAAAAACCATAGGTTATAGACCATATATAGTTAGGAATTAGCATTTAAAAAACCTTTTTTTACTCACACAAAACCATTGAAATTCCATATATAGTTAGTTGTACTAACTATATATCGCGCACCCGCAATCCACTGCTGATCATGTCACATATTACATCATTCATGACATGGTCAGTGACATCACTGATGACATCACTGATGACATCTCAAATGACATCACTGATGACATCACTGATGACATCTCAAATGACATCACTGATGACATCACTGATGACATCTCATTTGACATTACTGATCACATCACTGATGACATCATTCATGTGATAATACGATGAACCTCTTCAGACTCTAATATAACCTTAGATACACTCAGTGTAAACAGACACTCACAGACTGTCACTCATCCATGGAGTTACTCACACACCTAGTCAGTCATGCAAAGAATCAATCACACCTCCATTTCCTCAACTATACAGTTATACACACCTTACTTATTCAAACATATACTAACACATATTTACTCTCTTATACAATCCCTGATACAAGTTCACAATGATCCATACAGCCACTCACACATTCACTGGCTCTTATGCACAGTTATTTATATATGTCAACTCTCACATGTACTGTGTTTTACATATGTACTTACTTTGACATGTAGCACTGAGATATCCATTCACTCACCAATGCACTCATGCACACAGTCAACCGCCCATACAGCTGTTTCCACATGCACTTTTGAACCCATACATCTAGTGAATCAACTGCTCACACATCTATGCACAGAGTCATACACCTCCCAGCCACCCACACACACACTTAGTCTCCCATACAAATACTTGGGCAACCAATCAATAACCCATATAGTTACTCATATAGCTACTGATCAACACATGCAGCAGTTTACAGAACAACCGACATAATGATGCACAAATTAAGACAGTTTAGTCACTAACCCATGCACTCAGTGACACACATTTAATCACTCACTCATACAGTCAGTCATGCACCTACTAAATCCTTCATCAAGACACTTATACATCCACTCATTCTTCAATATGTAAGACATATTTTAACTTTACAGAAACATACAGTCACTGGATGTTGTCATCAGTGATGTCATCAGTGATGTCATTTGAGATGTCATCAGTGATGTCATCAGTGATGTTACTGACCATGTCATGAATGATGTAATATGTGACATGATCAGCAGTGGATTGCGGGTGCGCGATATATAGTTAGTACAACTAACTATATATGGAATTTCAATGATTTTGTGTGAGTAAAAAAAGGTTGTTTAAATGCTAATTCCTAACTATATATGGTCTATAACCTATGGTTTTTTCAGTGAATTTTCAAGGTTTTGTAAATGCTAATTCCTAACTATATATGGTCTATAACCTATGTTTTTTTCAGTGAATTTCATTAGTTTTTTAAAAGCTAATATCTATAGCTGTAAAATGTATTCTTCTTTAAATCAAAAAATATATTTTATATGTTTATTAATAATTTTTTTTTTTATTATTATGTTTTGGTTCGCTCCCGGTTCGCGAACCGGGTAGCTTCCCGTTAGCTCAATTTGGTGCCGTGACTCGGTACGCGAACCGGTAAACGTTCCGTTTGCGCAACTGCCGCGTTAGAAATCAACATCGTGACATGTCGCGGAAGCGCGACGTATCGCGTTGTCGCGTAATGCGTCTTATGACGCGCCGCATTAGCGCACCCGGAAGTGCTCCGGTACGCGAACCGAGGCGCGAAGCGCAGCTCCCCGGAAGCGATCCGGGGCGCGTCGCGTAAGCGTGACGTATCGCGTTGCAGCGTAATGCGTCTTATGACGCGCCGCGTTAGCGCACCCGGAAGTGCTCCGGAGCGCGAACCGAGGCGCGAAGCGCAGCTCCCCGGAAGCGATCCGGGGCGCGGCCCGCATCGCGTAACATAAGCGTAACAGGTCATGTGACTTGTTAATAAAACTTTTCATTGGTTCATTTCACTTTTGGTTTCCTAATGATGTAAGGCTAGGTCATGTGACCTAAAAATAACACTTTTCATTGGTTTAGAACTATTTTTTTTCCAAAATGATGAAAGCCCCCACCTTTTTTCTCACTCTGACTTTCAACTTTGTGAAAGGAAGACCTATTTTGCTGAGTAGAAAATGGCTTCAGTAGTAGCTGCAGCTGGTGCACCCCCACCACCACCACCACCACCACCAAGGAAGAGAGGACCACCTCCACAGTTCCTTCCCAACACAGAGGAGGAAGAGGACGAAGAAGAGGAAGAGGAAGTACAGCCAAGACAGTTTTTACGTGAGGAGCCCCGGATATCTCACCGCAAAAATAGTTTTATTTGGCAGTTTTTTTCTTTTCCTCAAGGACAAAAAAAAGTGAATGCTCGCTATGTGACATGCCTCATATGCAAAGAAGATTTATCTAGAGGCACAGATAAAAAGTATAGTTTCGGCAACTATACTATGCACCGTCATATGCAGAGGTGGCATCCACTGAATTACAGCATGGCAGAGATGTGTGACCTCCAAGACAACCCACCAACTCCTGTGGCCAGGACATCGGCACAGGTAACTCTGTCGAGGCAAGGGAAACAGTGCCAAACATTCAAGAAAATTTTGTGCACATGAAGATAGTGTGTCTTTATTGTGGTAAGCTACTCTCATGTGCCAATATGAGTATTAATTTGATAAACAGAGCATATGAAAACCACAAGTGCTCAAAATGCCCCAAAAAATAAAAAAAATGTTTGCTCCTGTTGAGCCCTTTCTAATGCCTGTTCGTTGTTTCCCCCCAAAAAAAACAAAAAAAACATAAATTGTTCAAAAAATACAAAAAAAACAAAAAATGTTCAGAAAAATAAAAAAATATATAAAACAAAAACATAAAAAAAAAAGTTCTTTTCAGAACTACCTCCCCTTTATAAAAAAAATTGCTAGAATGTTTAGCACTCTGGCAACCTCTATTTCTTTTGGTTCGCTTCCCGGTTCGCTCCCCGGTACGCGAACCGGGAGCGAACCAAATTTTTTTTTTTTTTAAAAAGAAGAGTAATTATAAGGGAAGTAAACAGAGAGTAATGTTAAAAGAAAGACAGCTATAGGGACTAAACCAGAGATACTGTTTAATAGATCTATTTACCGAAGAAAAGATGGAAGAGGGTATAATTGTGAAAAACAAAATAGATAAGGAAGTGAAAGAAAAAAAGGAGAGTAGAAGAATAACAAAGAAGAGTTTCTTAGAGAATATGAGTGAATGTTCAAAATAAGATTAAAACATGTGGAATAACAGAGAGAAAAACAGAAAGCAGAAAAGAAGAAGTAACAGAAAAGGAATAATTGAAACAGCAAAGAAATGTAAATAACATAGGGGCATATTATCAACATAGGCAATAAAAGTTTTGCAGCTTTTATCTGCAGAAATGTGTCGCTAAAGCCGCTTTTGCGGCAGAAAACTGCCGCTAAAACCGCTTTTGCAGCAGTTTTCTGCCGATAAAAACAGCAATAATTTTATTGGCTGTGTTCATAATATGCCCCTTAGTGTGCTTCAACTACACAGAGAAAGCATAATGAACAAGTAGTGAAAGAGTGATCAGTCAGAGACACTAAGAGTAATAGAGACGGAGTGAGTGAACAAGAGTGAGGAACTATGAGAAGAGAGGGACTGAGAAAAGGAGTGGAAGGAGTAGAGTAAGTAAGTAATAGAGAAAGGAATGAGGGAAGTAGCAAAGGCAAGAAAGTGAGGGTTAAAGAAATGAAGCAGTTGAACTAATAGTAGTTAAATGTGATAGAAATGTAATGAAAAGAGTACAAAACATTTACCTTATAATTGTCGTTAACTTAGTCACTTGTTATTTTTATACTTTCAATCTGTGAAAGAGAGAACAAACATTTGAAAAATATTAAAACATGTATTTAAAAATTAGAAAAGACAAGGGAAAAGATTGAAGGACAAACATTTTTTCAACAACTTTGACACTTACAGAAGCCTCTGCTTCTCCAGGCCCCCTACACAGTCCTAAAGATATACATTTTAAACTAACAGTATCTTGATGCAGATGAAGTGAGGCCTATCTTGGAACATGGTGCATCTTTTGCACTGCTGTTGTCTCACAAAAGTGACGCAATGGCAGCGCAAAAGAGGTGCACAATCATCATAAAACTGTTCCTAACATTTTAAATGATTGTTTCAGGATGGCAATAAGGTGTGTCCTATCCAGACGTTTGTTTCAGGTGAGGCCTACTCAGGGTTGCAGATGAAATTTAGGCTTGTTGAAGAGTACAGAGGAGATAATACATGTGCAGGCCTACCAATAAAGTTCAGACCTCCTCTGTTTCCCTGGACAGGCCTAAACTTCATCTGCACAATGTGATTCGTAATGTTAGGAAACACAGGTAATGTATTTGAAAAACGTGCAATTTCTTTTGCTCATTTCACAATCACATCACTTGTGTTTCCTTTGGTTAGGTATCTCATTGTGCAGATGTAGTCCAGCATATGAAAGAGTAAGCACTGCATGCAACAACTTTGACTCTTACTGAAGCCTCAGCTTCTCCATGCCCTCTACACAGTCCTAATTATATACATTTTAAACTGACGGTATCTTGCTGGAAATGAACTGAGGCCTATCTTGCAACATGGTGCATCTTTTACACAAAAGTGACGGAACAGCGGCGCAAAAGAGGCACACAGCCTTCATAAAACTGCCCTTAACATTTTAAATGATTATTTCTAGATGCTGATAAGGTGTAACCTATCCACAGATTTGTTTCAGGTAAGTCCTACTCAGGGTTGCAGATGAAATTTAGGCTTGTTGAAGAGTATAGAGGAGATAATACATGTGCAGGCCTACCAACGAAGTGAGTCATGTCCACTGCACTCTTGAACAAATGTCAGACCTCCTCTGTCTCCTGGAACAGGCCTAAACCTCATCTACACAATGTGATGTGTAATGTTAGGAAACACAGGTAATATAATTGAAAAACGTGCAATTTTTTTTGCTCATTCCACAATCACATCACCTGTGTTTCCTTTGCTTAGGTATCTCATTGTGGAAATGTAGTCTATCATATGAAAGACTACGTAGAATGTGAGCACTGTATGCAACAACTTTGACACTTACAGAAGCCTCAGCTTCTCCATGCCTCCGACACAGTTCTAAATGTACATCATAAATACAAAAAGTACAGAATTAATTATACATGTTAAATGGTTTATTTTTGCTGTTCTCAGAATGTATCAAATTTCACTAAAAACAGTGACTTGAAGGTATTCATCATATAACAGCGGGGAAAAAAAAACACAATCAAAATGATTGTGTTTAAAAAACCCATATAACATAACCAATCAGAAATCAGAACTCCTCAAAAGTAACTTACTTTCCATGACGTCGAAGGATGTCCTATGAACAGCTTACACTCTGTTGTGCTGTTTTTATTTTCAGCCTGCCACTTTCTGAAAGAAAATCTCCATCGTTTTGAAAAATATGTTACATACAATAAATGACTTCTCGCTCTCTACCACACGTTTCCACAAGGCCAAATCATGTAAGAGCCATTTATAACCTTGGAATTCTTGTAAGCAAATCCCGTCATTTTGTATTTCCGCAACTTTCAGAAAGAAAACGTTCAAGATCACTTTCACAATCCTGGACTAGTAATATCTTACCCTTCTTGCTCACTCATGTTCTACATTTCCTATGACACTGATACTGCTTACTATGAAGCAGACTTACACTACCTCTATGACTACTACAATTATTTAATTCTCTACATCACTTTTAATCACAAAGCAATATGAAACAGTAGATAAAATTATATCAACCCCTAGAATCATTATACGCCAGTTACCTAGCCTAAATTCTCTTTTCTGAAAACAGAAAGTAAGAATATTTTTAAGTAAAAAGGCAACATTGTATCGTAGTCAAATGGGAATAATTTCCGAAACAGCAAATTTTTTTACATTTTCAATAAGCTGTGTAATAAGCGGATCTTGTCAAATGACCATCATGCCATATAATAGCTGCAGTTACAAATGTTCTTCCTAAAATCAACGACTGTGTAGCCACAACATTTGTAATTAAAGTTGAAGACTTACTTTCATCAGGTTTATATAGTTGGATTTTTAAAATGACATTATGATCAAAAGTTTGGACAAATAATCTAGACAGCATTGCAGACTTACATTACCTCTACTCCATGTTTTGATTGGATGCTTGAATTAGCTTATAAAAAGAAACCGTTTTTCTGAACTCATTCAAACTGCAGTTATTTTTCCATGACGTCAAGTGTTATGGTAAGAACACCGTTTGCTTTGGGAAATACTCTGTTGTCCTTCAACTAATCTGTGCCCACCACTTTCTGTAAGAAAATCTTCTTTTTTTCCAGGAACTATTTAAAACTCAAAAATAACTTTTGACTCTGTACTACACTTATCCTCAAGGCCAAATCGTGTAGGAGCCATTAGAACCTCTTGAAATTCCTCAGAGCAAATCCCGAGATTCCTTCTCTAAAATTTTGGTTTTAAAAACACCAGGTAAGAATTTTTAAGGTCAAAAGGCAATTTTTTTTTGAAAGTTAAAACAGAATCGTTGCAGAATGACCAGCCATTTCTAGACTTTAAATAAGCTGTGTAATGTCCTGATGTTATTGAAGGACCGTCATGATATATAATTGCTGCAGTTACAAAAGTCCTTCCTGATATTGACAACTGCAAAGCCACAACATTTTTAATTAAAGTTGTCAATTTTGTTCCATCAGGCCTACATCGTTGGAACATTAAAATGACATACTGGCCATATGTTCGTATAAATAATGTTGACATCATTTCAGATTTACATTGGCTACACTCCATGTTGTGATCAGCTGCTTTTACTAGCTTATTAAAGGACACTGATTTACTGTCTGGCAAAGTTAAATATATAAATCTTTCTGAGTCTACACTAGTAGTACTTGATACCCTACAGTTCTCGCAGTCATGCTGCCATTGATAAGAAAGCCCAAACAGGTGATCTACATCTACACCTTCAGCATGCAATACATCAAGCATATACATTAAAAACTCCTAACAATCTTGCTGAATATTTTGAGAGAATTGTGTTTGACCTGAACATCTGTCTAACAGATTTCGAATTTCAGACACACTTTCTATTTTTGTTCTATCAGTGCTACATTTCTCTAACACAGAATTTAACAAACTGCAAAATCTTTGATCCGAATTGACCACAATCTCTTCTTTTACATTTTCTAGAGAAAACAAAACATTAACCACTACATTAGCATAGCAGTTGACACCAGAACTGTTTTCAAATTGAAAACCAACAACATCTTCAACAGAATCCTTTTTCTTTCTGCTTATAATTTCAGGTTCATCGACTTTTCGTCTTTTTGCTACAACCTCCCTAGTATTGGTCACATTTCTTCGTTTCCGGCCTACCACACGTTTCTCAAACAAAGGATATTGAGGCAAATGTGGCGCATACTCTCTTCTTAACCTATTGTATTCCTTAACACAATCTAGATCCGCACAAATGTTTGTGACATCACGCTCAATCAAGTACAATCCCAATAAAGTTCTAACTCGTGACAATGCCACATATGCCATACCCTCCTTGAACACAGAACTGCCAATATTCACCAATGCACTGTCTACACTTAAACCTTACGATTTATGGATTGTCACCGCATATGCCAAGCAAACAGGAAACTGCTTACGGCGAACATATAAGTGTTTTACAAGCAAAAATCTAGCAGAACAACGACCGATTAGCTGTACTTCGTCAATGCCATCAAATTTAATTTTTAAAAATTCAATTCCATCTCTATTTCTGTATTTCACAAAATCAACAACATTACCCATTGATCCATTTACCAGACCTCTTTCAACATGTAAATTCCTTCTTAAAATTATACGGCAATTTAAGCACACATTCAGAGTCTTTTCAAAACCTGCAGTTTTAGATATAGTCTTCTCTAATGAATCCAATTTTGTTAACAAATTCTCAGACAAAATAATTGTTGATCCCATATGCTCTACTCTGTCAATAGCTTCCAGTTTCACAATCTCTTGGTTTTCTAAATGCAACATTTTGTTGTTGAAGATGGCACATTCTGCAAGAGTTGGCATCAAACATATTCTAGATTTCTTCTCAGTAATTTTCTGAAAAATATTCTCAGGCACAACGTCTTATTCTGGATATAAATTTGACAGTAATCGTGCATGTAAAGCTTCTTTCCCATGCTCGGTCACTTTTCCAATTCTAACATCTTGTCGAATATTCTTGTAATCTTCATCCTTCGCCTGATGCATATTTTCATGCAGTTCAGCATAATTGAAGTTTAACCATATATTGACGTTGCCAATGCTCCCTAGGCACTTCCTGGTATCTTCATGCGTGAGCATTTTGAACACAGGTTGTCCTTTCACTGGTGTCAGCTGCAGAAGATCTCCGAAAACAATGATGTGTTTGCCACCAAATAACACATCATACTCTGTTTTTAGAACTTCTTGCATTCTCAAATGCACAAAGGCAAGTATGACATTGGAAACCATGCTTACTTCGTCAATGATAAGAAGTTTCATTTTCCTCAAGACTCTTGAAACTTCACAACAAGCATCTCCAGATAACTTGCGGTATTGTAATTTGTTATCATGCTCCACTGGCAGCATCAGTAGACGATGCAAAGTAATACCTTTAATGTTATGTGCTGCCAGTCCAGTTGGAGCGGTGACAACACAAGACAGCGATGACTCAGTCCTTTCCTGCAAATAACATGAAATTGCTTTAATGAGGAAACTTTTTCCAGTTCCCACTTCTCCACTCACGTACAGTCGGACAGGCTTCAACGACGTACATGAGCACTCTTTCTTCTCATGACTTAATCCATGATCAATTTGGTTGGTAACGTCGTCATATATTTTCCTCTGCTCAACGTTGAGTTGTCTTTCCAAGTCTTCTAAGTTAACCGCATCCTCCTGAGCATGTGCCATGGCTCTTTCCACTTCATTCATGGCAGTGGCTGCTTCATTTTCGATAACAGGTCCTCCTAGTGGATCCTGACTCAATGAAACAGAACTCTGACTGTCCTGAGAACTGTCTCTGGCAATCTCGGCTGCAATCGTTGCTTCCTGCTCGATTTCCGCATTCAACATTTCTAGATATTTGGGAAAAACAGGACATTCTATGGTCTCCTGGGCGGCAGTGAAAGAGTCTTCGTAACAGAGGAAATCTCCAAGCAATTCCTCTTCTGCACGCCAAGGCTTAAAAAGTTGCAAAAGTGCTAAATAGAAAAACTCCTTTTTTTCAGGAGATTCGCCACTCAATTTCCGATGGTTTACCAAGTGCCATTTTCTTTGCTTGACCAGACATCCCTCACTTCCAATTACAGCATACACACCTTTATCAATATCTTCTTTGATGTTCCTCTTGAATATGTAATTTTGAAGAACCTCATACAGGCAAACATTCTCGAGGTGACTGCTTCGATTTGGATAATATGTATCCAACATGTTGGTCTTCAAAATATCGGTACTGTTCGGCTCCTTTTCCGCCAAATACTCAATTTCCCGCACAGGTTTCAGAACTCGATTACGCGTTGCAGCAAGACCAAGACTCGCCCAAACGATACTCCTGAATTTGGCATAGAGACTTGCTGAAGACAACCGGTCAGAACATTCGTAAGCTCCGATTTCTCGATGTGACAACATCTTCAGACTGAAACTGTACAACTTCTTGCTGAGGCTCTTTTCATGGGAAATGTCTTCCCACATATCCTTCAATTCTGTCTTTTCTTTTTTGGTGATGTAAGATGTCACATACCGAGCCACAGCCATACAGTTATCAGCCACAAACTGTATATCCATGTTAGCATTCCACATGGACAAAATCACTGGGTTGTAGTCGTTGATGTACTTGGACTCTTCGTTCCTTTTCAAATTGTATGTGTTTTTAGGTGATTTCTTCATCACATTATGTCGCAGCGAAGACATCAAACTGTTCACTCTTCCTTTAGAAATCACCGGTCGTGGAAAGGCGAAACGACATTTGGTGTAGAACTTGTCCTTTTTTCTGAATTTACAACGACAGTACTTTCCGCAACGATGGCTTTGGAAGCGTAGAACTTGTTCTCTTAGGCTTTTGTCCTCCTTTGCGTTTGGAACAGCACATGTAGAATACTGTTGTATGAAACTCATCACTAAGTCTTCTGGATCTGTTCCAAATTTAGGTGCATCCTTGATCCACAGCAGCATATGTATATGAGGAGCACCTCTTGCTTGGTACTCCTTTCTCCAGAAGAAATCCAACACCTCTCCAAGAGGTGGATTCTTCTTATTCATGATGAAAGACATCATAGCTTCAAATCTATGATTGAAGTACCTGCATACATTCACTGGATCCAAAGAGCACAGTTCTCCGGGTGTCTTGAATTTGATATTTTCAATGTTTCCATTTGCCTCTCGTAGAAATTCAAGTAAGTCTTCCCAGCCATACTCGGCACAGCTCAGAGTGAGGAACCATGTGGGAGTTCCTAAGTTCCTCAGCATATATTTTTTTTTTTTTTTGTTTTTTTTAAACTTTATTGATAGGAAGGAGTAGTAGGCACATATCAAAATTACATTTACAATTTCACGGTGTCATATTGTAACGTATCTGTGAACATTCTTAAGTATATTTTCGCACATTGTAGTCATATGTAGTACATTGGTTAATTACTACCGTCTTCCTGTCAGGCAATAAGAACAGTCCTATAATATAACATAGTAAATAAACATTCCCCCCCCCCCAACCGGTGTCATCATTGCCGATATAGTTCCAATCGCCTCTTCTAGCAGCCCCTTCCTTGGTGCTTGCACTGTTACATAGTCTTAGTCAAGATACTACCCTTTTGTGCGTTCATCCCGCGAATGGCAGGCCCTCTATTCCACTCTTTCACTCCTCCTCCCCTTCCGAGCCCAGGTCATCTCCCTCTGGCAGTGGGTCACAGATCTCACCCCTATACACATTCCATGCTAGCCATATCTTGTTCCACTTGCGCGGTGCCGCGCGTAGGGTGTAGACTGCCCTCTCTGTGATCATCATGATGTCCATACCTTTAGCCCATCTACTCGCTGTGGGGAGGTCTGGCGCGCCCCATCTTTGCGCTATATCGCGCTTGGCCACTGCCATGGCCAGTGTAGCCCAGATCAGTTCATATCGGCCTAGGTCATTGGGGTCCCAAATGCTTAGGAGGCACTTGCGAGGTTCCGGCAGTACGGAGACATTAAGTGCCTGTGAGATTGTGCGCATTTTCTTCGTCCAGAATTCACGTATGTGTGGGCATTCCCATAGGGTGTGAAATAATGTCCCCTCCTCCCCGCAGCCTCTCAAGCAAAAGGGATGTGGCGCTCTCTGTATCTTGTGGAGTAGTGTCCTGGTGTAGTATATGCGGTGTAAAATTTTTAGTTGTACCAATCTGAACCTGCTCGAGATTCCTGCCTCTCTCGGGGAGGCCAGCGCCTCATTCCACTCATTTTCATCTACCTCGCCTATTTCCTCCTCCCACCTTTCTTTGAGTTTCAGCGTGGGGTCCTTCAAATTATTGATCAGTTTTTTATATGTGAGTGAGGTCGCGCTTTGGATCATGAAGTCTGTTAGTAGCCTGTCTTCTAGCGGGGAGGATTCTGGCAGAGTAGTATTTACTGGAATCGCACCCAGTAGTGCATGTCTAATTTGGACATAACGGAATGTTTCTGTGGGTCTGAGGTGATACTGCTGTTGTAGTTGTGGAAACGGTATTACTGTATCCTTGTCCCAAAGGTCCCCCACCGTGGAGATGCCTATGGAGTCCCAACGCTCAAAGCCCTTACATCCCCTGAGATTACCTAAAGATTTTGTGTCCCATAACGGTGTCATTCTAGTGATTTTTCCTGCCCATCCTAGGCGAGCCTGCGCTATGTGCCATAGGGTCGCTGTGTGTTTGGTTGGACCGACTAGATCCTTAAGTTGTTGTTTATTATAAAGTACTGAGAACAGGCATTCCTCCCCAAGTTGTGCCCAATCTGCTCGATAGGCCGGGTCTTCTCTCGGGGTGTGGATCCAGTAGTTTATTACTTTAAGCTGGGCCGCCCAGTAATACAGCTGAATGTTGGGGAGTGCTATTCCTCCCTCATACCAGCTTTTAACCAGTTTGTCGTACGCTATACGAGGCGGGCCCGCACCCCAGAGCAACGTGGTGACTAGCGCCACTATCTGCCTGAAGTATCTCGGTGGTACCAGATGTGGTGTGTTTTCCAAGACATAGAGGAGCCTCGGTAGTGCCATCATTTTGTATAGTGCCGCCCTTCCCAGGAGGGTCAGGGGCAGGGTCGCCCAGTGCTTGACATCCGCCCGTAGGCGATCTATAGGTGGCTTTAGGTTACTGGCAAAGAAGTCTGTATCTGCCCGCGTGATGATAATACCCAGGTATTTAAAGGAGGTCGTAGATACGGTCAGGGGGCAATCAGCCCTCAGTCTCGGTGCCGGGCCTTTCAGTACGTATATGACTGATTTTGACCAATTCAGGGTGTAGCCCGACGAGGATCCGTGTGCATTACAAAGTTCTAGCAGGGCTGGGATGCCTTCGTCAGGTGCCGTCATGTAGACTAGCATGTCGTCGGCGTATAGCGAGACTTTGTCCTCCCACCCTTCCTCCCACTTGATACCCGCAAAGAGGGGAGTAGTCCTGATTTGAATCGCCAGGGGTTCTAGCACTAATGCAAAGAGCAAGGGCGACAAGGGACAACCCTGTCTGGTGCCCCTGCCCAAGTGGAACCGCGGTGAAATGTGGCCATTGGCTACTACTTGTGCGACCGGCTTGGTATAGAGTAGTCGTATCCACGCTATGTATTTTGGCCCAAATCCCATACATTCCAACACCATGAAGAGGTACTCCCATTCCACTAAGTCGAACGCCATTTTAGCGTCGAGGGAGAGGATCACAGCCCGTTCCGAGAGGAGGTGTGCACGGGCCAACACTCCATGTATCCTCCGGAGATTCAGCGCCGTGCTTCTGTGAGGCATAAAGCCTGACTGGTCAGGGTGGATTAGAGTACTTAGGTGTGGTTGCAGACGGGTGGCCAGAAGCTTAGCCAATATCTTTGCCTCGATATTAAGCAACGATATCGGGCGATATGAGGCCCTGTCAGTCGGGGGTTTCCCCGGCTTGGGTATTGCAACAATCGTGGCCGTGCGTTGGTCCAGTGGCAGTTCCATTCTGTCCCTGCTTTCTAGATACATGTTCAACAGTGGGGCACTGAGTTCTGGCGCCATTGACTTGTACCACTCCACCGGTATCCCATTGGGACCCAGGGCCTTACCAGATTGCAAAGCCTGGATCGCCAACTGGATCTCGTCTCCCGTCGGGTCTACCTCCAGGGCTAGCATGTCTTCCTGTGTAATGCTGGGGACTGCTATGCCCGTCAGTGTTGCTGCCGCCATTTGTTTTGTGACTATACGGTCCGGAGTGTACACTGTTCGATAATGCCGAGCCAGGGCGCATACTATGTCCTCTGGATGGGTCAGTGTCTGCCCTTCCTCCGTATGCAGTGTTGGAATGCCTTTCGTTCCATTCTCCCTCTTGTCTAACCACGCCAGCATTTTACCCGCTTTGTCGCCTACGTCATATATTCTGCACTTAGTGTCTGCAATGTAACCCTTTTCTGTCGTCCTAAGGTGGGCCTGGTACTGCTGTTGTCGTATCAAAAGCGTGTGCGTCGCGGCCGGGGAGGGGTCTGTCATGTGCGCGGTATTGACCGCATGGAGTGCCAGTTCCAGTTTCGTGAGCTCCTTACGGGAGTCTCGTTTATGCCCTGTTATTGCGGATATGGCCGCCCCCCGGAGGACTGTTTTATACGCTTCCAATAAAACTGACGGTGATGTCACCGTTCCCGTGTTTTCTGTAAAGTATTGTGTTGTCGTTAGTTTGAGCTTTTGCCGAATCTTCGGAACTTTCAAGAAATTCGGGTAGATTGGGTAGAGCCTAGCACATTTTCTTTCTCTGGTGGTGAGTGATAGAGCAATGGGGGAATGATCAGAAACGCCCCTGGGTAGAATGTCCACTTTATCCACCATTCCCAGTCCCAACCCCAGGGCTAGGAAATAATCTATACGTGATAGGCTGTTATGTACGGCAGAGTAGTAGGTGTATTGAGCATCCCCTGTATGTAGGTGCCGCCAGACGTCTATTATACCCAGGGCCTCCACAAAATCCGAGAGTGAATTCGTGCCTCGTGAGTGGGTCCTAGTAGGAAGGGTGTCTACCAGTGGATCCATGATTGCGTTAAAGTCTCCCCCAATGATTGTATCCCCCTCAGGAAGGTTAAGAAGGAGATTACTAAGGGCAGGTAGTGCCACAGAGTGGAGCGCCGGGGGGATATACACCGACACTATATTAAGGGTTCTGCCCTCCCACTGGCCATGCAGCGCTGCGAAGCGACCCTGATCATCCGCCACTCGGTGTGTAATGATAAAGGGAGATGAATTCTTTACCAGTATGCCTGTCCCCCTGGAACCAGTGGTGAATTCAGCATGTATCGCCATTGAGTAGCCCCGTCTATTAAGAGCTTTACAAGTGGAACCTGCAAGGTGGGTTTCCTGTAAAAGGACTAAGTCCGGGCTTTGTCTCTTGATGGCCTGTAGTACTAAGCCCCTTTTTATTTTGTCCCCTAGGCCCCTGACATTCCAGGTTAGCAGGCGCAGTGGGGGAACTCCCATGCCTACAGGGGAACCTTCAGCAGGCGTGTTGCGAGGCGACCTGTCCATGGAGTCGGTGTGGGAGCTTCGCACTAAGGGCGTCTCTAGTATGAACACAGGTAGCGCCATGTGCTAACCCGTGTAGGAGAAAGGCGACAATCGAGGCAATGATACAGTGTGAGAGCTGCATGATGACTATGAACAAAAACATAACTTCAAACAAGAAAACTTCAATCCCATCCCCCCTCCCTGCTACCCTGCTCCACGGACGAACTCCCGCCCGCTTCCCCAACTGTGCAGAGTGCTTAATCCCATCCCCGCTCATCTTACTTGCTTGTGGGGTTGGTGAGACCCCCCTAGTCACCGGCCAATGCCCGCCCTACTCAGCTCCACCGGCATTGAGTCCCCAAGGGCTACGAATATATTGCTCCACCTGCAGTCTGTTCAGTTCAGCCCCGTACAGGTTGTCCAGAGTCTAGTGGGTCCCTTTCAAGATCCGATTCTAGTTCCGTTGCCTGTTCCCCAGTCGTAGGACCGTTGGATTGATGAAATGTCGTCTCTCCATTGCGTTGGTGTTGCCTCTCCCTGTGCGGGCGCTGGGGCTGTCCCACCTGCCTCCATCCATCAAGCCACTCCCTAGCTACTTCTGGTGTGTCAAAGAACCATGTCTTTCCTTCAGCCACTATGCGCAATTTGGCGGGGAATAGCATAGAGTATGGTAGGCCCCTGTCTCGCAACGCCTTCTTCACTTCCGTGAACGATTTCCTTCGCCTAGCCACCTCCGCCGTGTAGTCCGGGAAAAAGGCCAAAGTCGAGTTCTGAATCTTTATAGGTGGAGAGACCCTTGCTGCTTGCAGAATTGCGTCCCTGTCGCGAAAGTTGAATAGTCTAGCTAGTACTGGTCGCGGGGTAGCCCCCGACTTAGCCGCTCCACCCGGGACCCTATGTGCCCGTTCCACAGAGAAGAAGTGGGAGAGGCCTTTAGGCTTCAGTTGGGTTTTAATTAGGTCTTCAATGTACAAGTCCATCGCGGCCTTACCTTCCGATTCCGGCAGGCCCAGGATGCGGACGTTGTTTCTCCGGGAACGCCCTTCCTGATCGTCGAGCTTCTCTTGCAGCTGTTTTGTGACTTTCTCCATGCGTTCCATGGCCACTTGCAGGTCCGAGGTATCCTCAACGAGCGACTTCGTGACTACCTCCACTTGGGACACTCTTTCCGTCATTTTCTGGAAGTCTGCTCTGAGCAGAGACACCTCGGAGGAAATGGAGCCCACTGTTGTTCGGACCTCGGTAAGGGTTTTCATGACGTCCTCCAAGGTTACCTTCGGGGTCCCACCCGGTTCCGAGGCCGCACCAGCAGAGTGGCGGCCGCCGCTTTGTGAGTGTCCAGACTGGTTGTACGCAAATTTATCCAGCTTCGCCTGGGTCGTCGCACTCCTTGTGCCCTTGCCCGCCATGCTGTCGCGTTGATGGGGGTGGCAGGTAACTTCGGTCTTCGGGGCAGTGCTGTTCCGCGAGACCTGCAGTTTATCTGATCGCCAGGCAGTCCAATGCGTTCCCTACCAGGAGCAGGTGGCACCATGCAGTCGCCAAAGGGCCCAATCAAGCTGATACCGGTAGCCGGAGTGGTCGGTACGTCAGCCTGGGAGGCGGTTCTGCGCAGTTCAGTGCAGTGACGCGTCCTGTCTTCGCGCCCCCTGTAGCGCTACTGATCGCTGCTTTGCTGCTGATGAACACCGGAGGTACCCCACGGGGTGCCCGTCAGCCCTCTCGCATGTCTGTAGGGTACGGGTGTTCATGCAGTAGATGGGGGGGGGGGCGCCACCGCAGTGCTTCCCACGATGTCTTCCTTTCTGTCACCGGAGCCCAAATTGTTCCCCCGCTAAAGCAGGGCGCACTCCGGGTCTGTTATGGCGTGGGGGGACGGCGCGGCCCCCTTCTTAGAGTTCGCCGCACTATGGCTGTCACGGCACGGCTGGCTGCCCGACCTCCTGAAAATGGCGCCTCCCGGGGCTCTGAGAGATCCCTACCGCCACTGGCGTTCTCGCTGGCTACAGGCAGTACCTGCAGGTACTCTAGCCCCTCGCCGTCCCTCCGGGATACGCAGGGGTGATCGCCAGGCAGGCGGTGCGCGCTGGTACCTTCAATGACAGGGACGCTTGCGGTCGGCTGTTCATACACCGCCCCGGCCGAGGATGGCAAACTTCCGCCCGGGCTCGCTGCTTACTGGAGGCCGGTGCGCTTGACCACACGCAGGCCGACGCTTGCTGCTGCAGGATAAAGCAGTTCCCGGTGGCCGATCATCACCGGGGTCGGATCTGGTTATGCCGCTCGGTTCCCCGAGTCGATGTCGCTCCTTCGAGCGGGCGCAGGATCGGATCAATATACGGATTTACAATGCAGGCCGGTTAGCCTGGAGGAGCTCCCGTTTTACACTGCCGCCATGCTCGGCAGTTCCTCAGCATATATTTTAAATCACCATGACGACGGTACCAGTACTCATTAGTACCACGCTGACACGCCATGAGATTAATCAGGTGACAAACCAAAATACTGTCTTGCACATTGACTTTATCCATAAAGTCACTTGCAGAGATGTTTTGCATCTGTATACCACTTTTCAAGATGTGGTTCACTGCATATGACAGTCCAGACAGATCGCTTTCAAACAGGAGATGAAACAAATAGGGAATGCATTGTCGAAACCTAGCATCTTCTGCATACAATCGTAAAGTCCGGTATTCAGAAGCAGGAATTTGATGAGGTCGCTCATCATATCTTCCTCCTTGACCTGTTGGAAATAGCTGTGGGAAACACTGAGCTTCCAAACTTTCCTCCCGAACACTAATGGGACTCCCTTTGGCTTGTTTCATTTGAAACAACTCAATAGCATTCCCCATGACTTCCTTGGAATGCAAAGGATGAACACTATAATGTTCATATATTTCTTCACTTTTAGAGAGTTCTACTTTCTCAATTTGACCAGCACACAAATCGCTATCCTCTTCTTCACTTACTTCCTCTTCTGCAACATATACATTCTTATAGTACTTATTATTTTTTTTCAAATACAATGTTGCCTTTTTGACTTTCCTAACATCCACTAAATCTTGCCATATTTTCTTACTCTTTGTCGGAACCCCATTAACTAAGATAACCAGAGGTTCCTCTTCCACTTTTTCTACTCCAATTGTATTAATGTTTTTCTTCAAATCTAGAGGCAAATAAACAACTCTTCCCTTTAATCCTCTCTGTAAATCTGATGGAGGCAATTTCCATGTCTTTGGCTCCATTCTTACAATAGCCTGAAAGGGATGGATACTTTGAATCAAAATAGATTCATAAGTATTTAAATCCTTCAATTCAGAAGGAATCTCAACCAATTCCAGATTATTATGAACCGCTCTAGCAGGCATCTGGTTTTGATTTAATTTGTTACAACAATAAGTACACACACGTTGATCTGATCCCAAATCAAAACAATTTTCTACCATCAAGTATGTTGCAAAATCCTTCCATTCACTATTATTTTCCCTTTCACTTTTTGCATATAAATCCACTAACTTAGTCTGATTCTTATAATAAGTGCCTCGACAACACGCACAAGTGAAATTAGGCCTCTCACTTGATTTCACCTGAAACGTGGCAATTTCCTTCTGAAAATTATCTGTACTGGAAACCTGTACACTATCTTCCACATTACCCTCTTCTTCTGGGTCAATTTCAACATTATCCTCTTTACTTCCAAAGTAACAAAACTCAATTTCTTCACAAATATTCTTCACATCTATTTCAGAACCATGCAAAAGAGCAGCGCATAATTGTTTAAGCATAATTGCTGGACTCTTAGCATAATACAACATTCTAACTAATTTCATCACTTTATTATGATGCACTGCTAGCATCCTGAAATGATGAAAAACACTCTGGCATACTCTCCTGGAAAGACAAGCCAGTGAATGACCATGCAAACCTGTCACTTCTCTCACTCTGCAAGGATCTAATTCTTGCAACAACATCATTTTCTGCTTCAAACTTTTCTTATTAAATGTCCGTACAAAATCACAAAGCAAATTGATGGAATCCTGTCGCACACTGCAAATACTACTACACTTCCAGGTGTACACAGGTCCCTTTGGATGTCTTCCTAAAACCTCATTACCTAACACCTCTTCTGCCTCTGTTGTCACAAGTTTTTCTTTTTCAACTGGACAACCATCTTTCACCTCATAAGCTCGACCACTGGTGTCAACTGCATGCACCAAATCATTATCCTGGAAATAACTCTCCTCATTAAAAAATGCCTCACAACTTGAACTATGCATCCATTCTCCTGAAAAAACATTACAAAAATGACTACGATTAACTGTTCTCTTCCATCTACTATTTGTTTTGAAATCATAAATTGCCTTGTTTAGCTTCCTAATTCTATTGATTATCAAAATAAATAACTTTCGCTTAATTTCAAGTGCCTGATCAATAACTTTCTCAATTTTTTTTTTCTCTTATAAAAAACCACTTTCTGCTGACCTTTCTTAATATTTTTTAACAAATTGCCAATTATCCTGTTGCGGAACATTCGTCTACGAATGTCCCTAAACTGGATTTTTCCTTCTACTACCATGCACAGAGTTATCTCCTGCTCTAGCAGTAACATTTTTGATTGGCCTTCCCTTTCCGTTTAAATTGCTTCTCTTTTTCTGGACTAAAACATTTTCTGTAGTACTACTTTTTTTTCTACAAATGTTTCTTATGAATGATTTCTTTATCTTACCCGGACCTTTCTTGGTGACTTGACAAGTTTTTATTGTAGAGGTCTGCTGCAATAATTTTTTAAGCTGCTGTCTTTGATGTTTGGTAGCCTTTCGCCTTCTGTCCTTCTAAGGCATTCTTTAATTTTGAAATGATCTGCAGTTGAATCTGTGGTAAAATATAATAAAAAATGTTATTAACCACTATTAGCAAACAGTAAATCAATAACAGTCATCAAAAATTTAACACACTACTTTTTTTTTTTTACATAGAATAATTTTTAGTGCATTGGCAAATTTAGAAATCACAAATAGTAGCAAAGAAATGGAATGCTTCTACATTTTACCTGTGCTGTTTTATATGTGAATCTGATCTAATTTTATGAGCATATTTTACTATTTCATTAAAGACACTACACATAACCTGTTTTTGAAGTTGTGTTTAATTTTAAATGAAACGGTTTACATTTTTACTTTTCATTTCAAGTAAATTTTAAAAATAAATGTTTATAGTTCCATAGGCTCAAGCAGGTCAGCTTCCCAACCTATGTCATACAATTCTGACAAATCTGCATCCTCATCATGTTCTTCATCATCCTCAGGATTTAAATCATCCAAGGGATCTACTTCCACTGACGTTTCAATTACAAGTTCAATGATAAGGTCGAGATCAACTGATTGCTCATTATCACTCATGGTTGATGTTGTCGTTATCTTTAAAGAAAGAGAACAACAATGAGATGTTGGAGAGTAAGAGACAAATCTCAGAGATTATAATAGTAAAATTGTTTAACAAGAGTAACATTTTGCAGCTATTATTTAGCCATGTCCAGCGATGCTGAGGAGGTGAGGCCTATGTCCAAGTTTTCAGTGAACAGGACTCATCTCTTCTTAACCTTGGATAAGCCTCACCGACTCTGTGTCCCCTGCTCATACTTAAATGTAAAGGGGCAGATTTATGTTAACTGGCGCATCCCCACGGATGCACCAGTTAATGTGCACCGCTGCTCTGCCAACCATGGTGTGCCGCATTTACAATGTGGAGCACCACTGAGCAAAAACAGCACAGATGCGTCACGCATCTGTGCTGCAAAAGCAGCACATTGCAGGAATCACGTCGTAAGCGCGACATGTCTACTGCAATGCACAGGAGGAAGCCTCACATTGCATGGTGCATCACTCCTTATGCCTGTTTAAAACAGGCGTAAGGATTTGATTCAGCAATGCTATAAAGCTGACTCAGTGAAATCTTCTAAATTTCACTGTGTTAGTTTTACAGGGCTTTCATGCAAATAAATGCATACCCTGCAACAAAACACCTATATGAAAACTGACGCAGGTTTCATGTGGCACAGGACTTTACAGCATGACACATCTGCCTAGATGCATCAAGTTGTAAATATGTCACAACATAGCAAATCTTTTGCACCGCCGCTGCGACACAAAAGTGAAGCACAGCGGCGCAAAAGAGGCATACACCTATCATAAATCTGTCCCTAACATTTTAAATGATTGATTCAGGATGACGATAAGGTGTGGCCTATCCAGAGGTTTGTTTGAGGTGAGGCCTACTCAGGGTTGCAGATGAAATTTAGGCTTGTTGAAGAATACAGAGGAGATAATACATGTCCAGGCCTACCAATGAAGTGATTCATGTCCACTTCACTCTTGAACAAAGGCCAGACCTCTTCTGTGTCCGTGGACAGGCCTAAAGCTCATCTGCACAATGTCATTCGTAAAGTTAGAAAACACAGGTGATGTAATTGAAAAATGTGGAGTTTCTTTTCCTCATTTCACAATCACATCACCTGTGTTTCCTTTGCTTAGGTATCTCATAGTGCAGATGGAGTCTAGCATATCAAAGAGTACACAGAAGTTCAGCAGTGTATACAACAATTTTGACATTTACAGTAGATTCAGCTTCTTATCTTGTTGGAGATGAAGTGACGCCTGTCTTGCAACATGGTGCATCTTTTGCATCACTGCTGCATCGGTTTCATGTGGCACGGGACTTTACAGCATGACACATCTGCCTAGATGCATCAAGTTGTAAATATGTCGCCACATAGCAAATCTTTTGCACCGCCGCTGCGTCACAAAAGGGACGCACAGCGGCGCAAAAGAGGCACACACCTATCATAAATCTGTCCCTAACATTTTAAATGATTGATTCAGGATGACGATAAGGTGTGGCCTATCCAGAGGTTTGTTTAAGGTGAGGCCTACTCAGGGTTGCAGATGAAATTTACGCTTGTTGAAGAGTACAGAGGAGATAATACATGTGAAGGCCTACCAATGAAATAAGTCATGTCCACTTCACTCTTGAACAAAGGCCAGACCTCTTCTGTGTCCGTGGACATGCCTAAACCTCATCTGCACAATGTCATTCGTAAACTTAGGAAACACAGGTGATGTAATTGAAAAATGTGGAGTTTCTTTTCCTCATTTCACAATCACATCACCTGTGTTTCCTTTGCTTAGGTATCTCATAGTGCAGATGGAGTCTAGCATATCAAAGAGTACACAGAAGTTCAGCAGTGTATACAACAATTTTGACATTTACAGAAGATTCAGCTTCTTATCTTGTTGGAGATGAAGTGAGGACTGTCTTGCAACATGGTGCATCTTTTGCATCACTGCTGCATCGGTTTCATGTGGCACGGGACTTTACAGCATGACACATCTGCCTAGATGCATCAAGTTGTAAATATGTCGCCACATAGCAAATCTTTTGCACCGCCGCTGCGTCACAAAAGTGACGCACAGTGACGCAAAAGAGGCATACACCTATCATAAATCTGTCCCTAACATTTTAAATGATTGATTCAGGATGACGATAAGGTGTGGCCTATCCAGAAGTTTGTTTAAGGTGAGGCCTACTCAGGGTTGCAGATGAAATTTGCGCGTGTTGAAGAGTACAGAGGAGATAATACATGTGAAGGCCTACCAATGAAATAAGTCATGTCCACTTCACTCTTGAACAAAGGCCAGACCCCTTCTGTGTCCGTGGACAGGCCTAAACCTCATCTGCACAATCTCATTCGTAAACTTAGGAAACACAGGTGATGTAATTGAAAAATGTGGAGTTTCTTTTCCTCGTTTCACAATCACATCACCTGTGTTTCCTTTGCTTAGGTATCTCATAGTGCAGATGGAGTCTAGCATATCAAAGAGTACACAGAAGTTCAGCAGTGTATACAACAATTTTGACATTTACAGAAGATTCAGCTTCTTATCTTGTTGGAGATGAAGTGAGGCCTGTCTTGCAACATGGTGCATCTTTTGCATCACTGCTGCATCGGTTTCATGTGGCACAGGACTTTACAGCATGACACATCTGCCTAGATGCATCAAGTTGTAAATATGTCGCCACATAGAAAATCTTTTGCACCGCTGCTGCGTCACAAAAGTGACGCACAGTGACGCAAAAGAGGCATACACCTATCATAAATCTGTCCCTAACATTTTAAATGATTGATTCAGGATGACGATAAGGTGTGGCCTATCCAGAGGTTTGTTTAAGGTGAGGCCTACTCAGGGTTTTAGATGAAATTTACGCTTGTTGAAGAGTACAGAGGAGATAATACATGTGAAGGCCTACCAATGAAATAAGTCATGTCCACTTCACTCTTGAACAAAGGCCAGACCTCTTCTGTGTCCGTGGACAGGCCTAAACCTCATCTGCACAATGTCATTCGTAAACTTAGGAAACACAGGTGATGTAATTGAAAAATGTGGAGTTTCTTTTCCTCATTTCACAATCACATCACCTGTGTTTCCTTTGCTTAGGTATCTCACAGTGCAGTGGAGAAGCGTGGCTCAGTGGTTAGAGGCGGCAGACCCGGAAACTGAGATCGGCCGTGGACCAGGGTTCGATTCCCCGCCTCGGCGGGTCTCGGGCTCAAAAATTCCACGGACTCGACATTTCTCGCTCTGGTGCCTACTCAACTCACGGGGTCTCACTCTGGGCAATAGCTTGCTTAATCTCCACTACGGCCCCTCGCGGCGGGATGCCTGGCTTTCACCTTATGGATACCCTGCCGGGGTATATCACAGGGGAATACCAGGACGGGTTCCCTAAGCAAGCGCTTAGATACCGTGTTGGTGATTTGCGCTATATAAATACATGTACATTTACATTTACATTTACAGATGGAGTCTAGCATATCAAAGAGTACACAGAAGTTCAGCAGTGTATGCAGCAATTTTGACATTTACAGTAGATTCAGCTTCTTATCTTGTTGGAGATGAAGTGAGGCCTGTCTTGCAACATGGTGCATCTTTTGCATCACTGCTGCATCGGTTTCATGTGGCACGGGACTTTACAGCATGACACATCTGCCTAGATGCATCAAGTTGTAAATATGTCGCCACATAGCAAATCTTTTGCACCGCCGCTGCGTCACAAAAGGGACGCACAGCGGCGCAAAAGAGGCACACACCTATCATAAATCTGTCCCTAACATTTTAAATGATTGATTCAGGATGACGATAAGGTGTGGCCTATCCAGAGGTTTGTTTAAGGTGAGGCCTACTCAGGGTTGCAGATGAAATTTACGCTTGTTGAAGAGTACAGAGGAGATAATACATGTGAAGGCCTACCAATGAAATAAGTCATGTCCACTTCACTCTTGAACAAAGGCCAGACCTCTTCTGTGTCCGTGGACAGGCCTAAACCTCATCTGCACAATGTCATTCGTAAACTTAGGAAACACAGGTGATGTAATTGAAAAATGTGGAGTTTCTTTTCCTCATTTCACAATCACATCACCTGTGTTTCTTTTGCTTAGGTATCTCATAGTGCAGATGGAGTCTAGCATATCAAAGAGTACACAGAAGTTCAGCAGTGTATACAACAATTTTGACATTTACAGAAGATTCTGCTTCTTATCTTGTTGGAGATGAAGTGAGGACTGTCTTGCAACATGGTGCATCTTTTGCATCACTGCTGCATCGGTTTCATGTGGCACGGGACTTTACAGCATGACACATCTGCCTAGATGCATCAAGTTGTAAATATTTCGCCACATAGCAAATCTTTTGCACCGCCGCTGCGTCACAAAAGTGACGCACAGTGACGCAAAAGAGGCATACACCTATCATAAATCTGTCCCTAACATTTTAAATGATTGATTCAGGATGACGATAAGGTGTGGCCTATCCAGAGGTTTGTTTAAGGTGAGGCCTACTCAGGGTTGCAGATGAAATGTGCGCGTGTTGAAGAGTACAGAGGAGATAATACATGTGAAGGCCTACCAATGAAATAAGTCATGTCCACTTCACTCTTGAACACATGGCCAGACCCCTTCTGTGTCCGTGGACAGGCCTAAACCTCATCTGCACAATGTCATTCGTAAACTTAGGAAACACAGGTGATGTAATTGAAAAATGTGGAGTTTCTTTTCCTCGTTTCACAATCACATCACCTGTGTTTCCTTTGCTTAGGTATCTCATAGTGCAGATGGAGTCTAGCATATCAAAGAGTACACAGAAGTTCAGCAGTGTATACAACAATTTTGACATTTACAGAAGATTCAGCTTCTTATCTTGTTGGAGATGAAGTGAGGCCTGTCTTGCAACATGGTGCATCTTTTGCATCACTGCTGCATCGGTTTCATGTGGCACAGGACTTTACAGCATGACACATCTGCCTAGATGCATCAAGTTGTAAATATGTCGCCACATAGCAAATCTTTTGCACCGCCGCTGCGTCACAAAAGTGACGCACAGTGACGCAAAAGAGGCATACACCTATCATAAATCTGTCCCTAACATTTTAAATGATTGATTCAGGATGACGATAAGGTGTGGCCTATCCAGAGGTTTGTTTAAGGTGAGGCCTACTCAGGGTTTTAGATGAAATTTACGCTTGTTGAAGAGTACAGAGGAGATAATACATGTGAAGGCCTACCAATGAAATAAGTCATGTCCACTTCACTCTTGAACAAAGGCCAGACCTCTTCTTGTCCGTGGACAGGCCTAAACCTCATCTGCACAATGTCATTCGTAAACTTAGGAAACACAGGTGATGTAATTGAAAAATGTGGAGTTTCTTTTCCTCATTTCACAATCACATCACCTGTGTTTCCTTTGCTTAGGTATCTCACAGAGCAGTGGAGAAGCGTGGCTCAGTGGTTAGAGGCGGCAGACCCGGAAGCTGAGATCGGCCGTGGACCAGGGTTCGATTCCCCGCCTCGGCGGGTCTCGGGCTCAAAAATTCCACGGACTCGTCATTTCTCGCTCCGGTGCCTACTCAACTCACGGGGTCTCACTCTGCGACTCTGGGCAATAGCTTGCTTAATCTCCACTACGGCCCCTCGCGGCGGGATGCCTGGCTTTCACCTTATGGATACCCTGCCGGGGTATATCACAGGGGAATACCAGGACGGGTTCCCTAAGCAAGCGCTTAGATACCGTGTCGGTGATTTGCGCTATATAAATACATATACATTTACATTTACAGATGGAGTCTAGCATATCAAAGAGTACACAGAAGTTCAGCAGTGTATGCAACAATTTTGACATTTACAGTAGATTCAGCTTCTTATCTTGTTGGAGATGAAGTGAGGCCTGTCTTGCAACATGGTGCATCTTTTGCATCACTGCTGCATCGGTTTCATGTGGCACGGGACTTTACAGCATGACACATCTGCCTAGATGCATCAAGTTGTAAATATGTCGCCACATAGCAAATCTTTTGCACCGCCGCTGCGTCACAAAAGGGACGCACAGCGGCGCAAAAGAGGCACACACCTATCATAAATATGTCCCTAACATTTTAAATGATTGATTCAGGATGACGATAAGGTGTGGCCTATCCAGAGGTTTGTTTAAGGTGAGGCCTACTCAGGGTTGCAGATGAAATTTACGCTTGTTGAAGAGTACAGAGGAGATAATACATGTGAAGGCCTACCAATGAAATAAGTCATGTCCACTTCACTCTTGAACAAAGGCCAGACCTCTTCTGTGTCCGTGGACAGGCCTAAACCTCATCTGCACAATGTCATTCGTAAACTTAGGAAACACAGGTGATGTAATTGAAAAATGTGGAGTTTCTTTTCCTCATTTCACAATCACATCACCTGTGTTTCTTTTGCTTAGGTATCTCATAGTGCAGATGGAGTCTAGCATATCAAAGAGTACACAGAAGTTCAGCAGTGTATACAACAATTTTGACATTTACAGAAGATTCTGCTTCTTATCTTGTTGGAGATGAAGTGAGGACTGTCTTGCAACATGGTGCATCTTTTGCATCACTGCTGCATCGGTTTCATGTGGCACGGGACTTTACAGCATGACACATCTGCCTAGATGCATCAAGTTGTAAACATGTCGCCACATAGCAAATCTTTTGCACCGCCGCTGCGTCACAAAAGTGACGCACAGTGACGCAAAAGAGGCATACACCTATCATAAATCTGTCCCTAACATTTTAAATGATTGATTCAGGATGACGATAAGGTGTGGCCTATCCAGAGGTTTGTTTAAGGTGAGGCCTACTCAGGGTTGCAGATGAAATTTACGCTTGTTGAAGAGTACAGAGGAGATAATACATGTGAAGGCCTACCAATGAAGTAAGTCATGTCCACTTCACTCTTGAACAAAGGCCAGACCTCTTCTGTGTCTGTGGACAGGCCTAAACCTCATCTGCACAATGTCATTCGTAAACTTAGGAAACACAGGTGATGTAATTGAAAAATGTGGATTTTCTTTTCCTCATTTCACAATCACATCACCTGTGTTTCCTTTGCTTAGGTATCTCATAGTGCAGATGGAGTCTAGAATATCAAAGACTACGCAGAAGGTGAGAACTGTATGGAACATGGCTATGTAATTCAAATAATCAAAATCTAAATTTGCCAAGCACACATGGGGGTGTATTTACAAAGACCTTCCACCACGGGGAAATGGCTTTAATTAAAATGGGAAAAATAACATCAAAGGGACTCAAATGCCTTTTAAATATACCCCAAGCAACCTATGAAACTCTAGCACTACATATCAAGAAACCTAATTGATTTCAAAAATCGTTTTTAAACACATCATCTAAATCAATTATATACCTACATTCAAGGGGAAATGACTTAAAATGGCCTAAGACACATGAAAGCGTTTTTTTTAAGGCCCTTGCAACATTTTGGGGTCGCTTTTAACATGGCTATGTTAGTCAAAGAATTACAATCTAAATTTGCCAAGCACAGATGGGGGCATATTTACAAGGAACTTGCACCACGGGGAAAGGTCTTAAATTAAAATGGGAAAAATAACATCAGAGAGACTCAAATGCCTTATAAATATGCCCCAAGCAACCTATGAAACTCTAGCACTACATATCCAGAAACTTAATTGATGTCAAAAAACGTTTTAAAACACATCATCTAAATCAATGTTATACCTACATTAATCGGGAAGTGACTTAAAATGCCCTAAGACACATGAAAGCGTTTTTTTAAGCCCTTGCTCCATTTTTGGATCACTTTTAACATGGCTATGTAAGTCAAATAATCAAGATCTAAATTTGCCAAGCACAGATGGGGGCGTATTTACAAGGACCTTGCACCACAGGGAAAGGTCTTAAATTAAAATGGGAAAAATAACATCAGAGAGACTCAAAGGCCTTATAAATATGCCCCAAGCAACCTATGAAGCTCTAGCAGTACATATCAAGAAACCTAATGGTTTTCAAAAATCGTTTTTAAACACATCTTGTAAACAAATTATAATCATACATTCATGGGGAAGTGAGTTAAAATACCCTAAGACATATGAAAGCATTTTTGTAAGACCCTTGCACCATTTTTGCGTCACTTTTAACATGGCTATGTAACACAAAGAAACAAAATCTATTTGTAAAACACTTGACACAAAGCAACATTTTAAATACACAACTTTCTTCATAATTTTCTCCCTAAACCATACTATTCTCTATCTAAATTAAATGAATCTTTTCTCACCTTAGCAAATACTTTATGAGTTTCAAAACAGTCTCAGAAACACACCAATTTGTCTTTAGCAGAGCAAAAGGTATGCACTCCAGAGGCTGCAGCCATAAAAAGCACAGAAATGCTGTAATTCATCACACATATCTCTCATGTCACCCAATCAAAACTCTTCCCTACTTTTTTCAAATCAATACCCTTCCCCCCTCTGCCCTTTCTGCCTTTTTTGCATAGCAACCACCTCCTGAAAGACCTCTGATGTTTGCAAGTTCACACAATAATGTTTCAATTGAAGAAGGGCGTGGTTTCGGCGCCGACCGGGATGGCTGCGTGAGCGAGTTGCTCCGCGCCGAGTCCCGTTTTCCATCCTGATTAACTGGGCCCCGAGACCCCTGGCGGCGTGAATTGAGCTCCGGAGCGGTCGCTGACCCAGGGAGGAGAGTTGGACCCCGTCAGGACCCTGGGCGACGCGTGTGGCCGGACCTGGCAGCCTGGCCGACTCGACTGGCGTGCGGAGGCAAGATGGCGGCGCCGCCGAATCGGGAGAGCTAGTGCCTGACCATCGCAGAGTGGCGAGCGCGCTGGAGGCTTTTGGGAGGTCCCGGCGGAGAAGCAGCCCGGGATGAGGGCCAGGAGAGCAGATCCGGAGCGGCGGGGGAGATCAGCGGTGGAGGACCGGTAAAGACGTTGCCCCTCCCCCCCATGCTCCCCGGTCCCTGGCTGGAGGACCGGGCCTTGAACTGCACCAGTGACGGCGCTGCTGGCTTGTGAAGCCGGCCCATTGTCGGGTCTGCCGCTGCTGGAGCTGGGCTGCCGGGGTCTGCACGATCGGAGGAAGCGCACAGCGGGTTGGCGGGGTGTTGAGGGGTGTTGAGGGTGTTGAGGGTGCAGCCGCCCACGGCTCTTGGGTGCCCCGGGGAGCGGACGGACTGAGAAGCGGACGGCGGATTGGACACCGGAGGCGGGATCAGCCCGGTGGGGGTCCGTGGAGCACAGGCCTGGAGAAACAGCCACTGGAGGCCAGCGCGTGCTGGGGTCTGCGTGGGGTAGTGCTGCGAGGAGCAGGGGGCTCAGGTTACCCGGACATACGGCCTGATTGACCTACATCTGCTGGCCTTACAGGAGGGGCGCACTCGGCCTACCCCCCCCCGAACATTGCAGACTCTGGAAGCGCTGTGAATGTGCTGGTGGTGCTCCGCAGAGCGCGCAAATGGAACGGCGGTAGGCGGCCACACGCAGACAGGGGCCTGCTAGTACTGCATGGACGAGTTGGGTCTGGGGCACGGAGAGCTGCATATATCGCTTTCTGCCATCAGGCGGCATCAGGTGGGACCGGGGACAGACGGCCAGGGGGATTGCTACTGGCGGCTATTATTGGTGGAGGCTGCTCGAGTGGCGTGTTTCCAGCATTCCAGATGGCCGCGCTGGGAGCTGACCTCGCCGCACCACCCGTGCGGGGGGACGGGAATGCCACGGCCAAAGATGGCGGTACCCCAGGCCCCGTGGAGACCTCACCACAGGAACAGAGGCTGAACCTACGCCTTGACGCCATTTTGGACGCGATTACTGCTACGAAAGAAGAGCTGCACCAGGACATTGCGCAGGTGGCGACGGGGCTGGGCTTACTGAGAGCGGACCACGCCAAGCTCTCTGATAGAGTGAAATCGAACGAACAACTGCTTCAGGAGCTGAAACCGGCGGTGGTCACAGTGGAACATAAACTAGAAGACGTTATTGGCCGTCTGGCGGTCCTGGAGCGTAGAGCGGAGGACGCGGAAGGACGGAACCGGAGGAACAACGTGAGGGTGGTGGGCCTTCCGGAGAAAATTGAGAAAGGTGATGCGGTATCCTATATGGAAGACTGGTTCAGAACGGTGGTGGCACCGGAGGGTCTGTCCCCCTTCTTCTCTCTGGAAAGAGCGCACAGGGTGCCGGCCAAGCCGCCCCTAGAGGGCCGACCGCCTCGGCCGATGGTGGTCAAGTTGTTGCACTATAAAGACCGGGATTTGCTGATCCAACAGGCGAGGTCCCGAGGTCCCTTCCAGGTGGACAACAGCAAGGTCACGATTTTCCCGGACTACACGCAGGAAGTGCAGCGGAGCAGAGCTTCTTTCTTGTCAGTGAAGAGGGAGCTGAGAGAGGAGGGGATTCAATACTCCCTACTCTTTCCTGCCAAGTTGCGGGTGATCGTTGATGATAGGACTCACTTTTTTCAAACACCCGACGAGGCATGGTCCTGGCTGGAACTGTATCGTGCGGGGACGGATCGGACACACGGAACCAACAGGGACCAGCAACAACCAGTCAAGATCAGGAAATCCCAGCGCATCTTCTCCCGGAATAAGCCCCGACGGGCTGAGCGAGAAGCACAAATGCTGGCTGACAGGAAGAGTGCGTTGGCGGCCACAGCGACCATCACGGGATCGCAGCGGGAGAACACTTCTAGAGGCTCGGCATCGGAAGAGGAAGGGGAGAAGACCGGGGAAGACGACTCGGATGTGGGGGGAGCGCGGGGGCCAGTGGTCACCCCACAGACATCGGATGGCGTGTTTAACAAATGAGGTGCGAGGCTATTGAACAATTCCGGGATGCCTGACGGTATGGACACTCCAAACTTCTATTGGACTGCCAGGTATGGGGCTGCATAAGCAGTATGGGACTATGGGCGCGGGGTGATGGCTCTGCTGTCCTGGCTCGGGGCTCCATAGCCCTTTTCAGACCCTTAAGGTCTTCTGTGGTGACGACCACAGGTTAGTGTGATGTGTGGGGTGTTTAAGGTTTGGAACGGGGCTGAAGCTGGGTTATTAGGTCCTGTCCTGGGGAGGGGGTTAAGGGGAGTTTGGGGGATTGTTTTGAAGGGGCTGTACAATTGCTGCAATGCGGGAGTCATTTATTGGCTAGCGCCACTGAAGGGAACGATGCTTTATGGGGACATTACCTAATTTGAACTATGTCACATGGAATGTCCGTGGTATTCGAACGATGGTGAAATGCCACAAAGTGCATGCTTACTTAGTGAGACGGGGAGTTCAGATTGCAATGCTGCAGGAGACTCACCTGACACAGAAGGAGTGCGGAGCTTTACAGAAGAGGTGGCGGGGTCAGGTGTTTGGCACGACATACTCGGCATACGCCAGAGGGGTACTGATATGGGTACGGGCGGGCACGCCATTTCAAGTCACGAGTCAGGTAATCGATCCAGAGGGTCGATATGTGGTAGTTGAGGGACGGCTGTATGGTAGGGAGGTGGTGCTGTGCAACATCTATGCTCCCAACTCTGATCAAGCTCATTTCTTTGAGGATTTGTCGCACTCACTGGCGTATTATTTGGCAGGCCCTATCTTGCTGGCGGGGAATTTTAACTCCATCTCTGATGTGTTGTTAGACAGATCACACCCACCTCTAGTAGACTCCCCAGTGCGCCGCTTAGCGACACACAGGCGGGAATGGCAGGAACGGTGGGGCTTGGTGGATGTGTGGAGGGCGCAGCACCCCGAGACCAGGGATTACTCTTACTTCTCCGCGCTGCACGACCTGCATGTTAGACTGGATTCGGTGCTGTGCAGCTGCTCATTAGCGAATGTGGTGACTCACTCGGAGTACCTGTCCAGGACCATTTCAGACCATAATCCCCTGTTGCTCTCCATGCAGTGGCAGCTGGTGAGATCGGCTGTTCCTTCATGGCGACTTCGTCCGGATACGCTGGAAGATCTGGCGTTCTGCGACACGGTCCGCCAGGGCATAGACAGCTATTTTACAGATAATGCAGGCTCAGCAGCGACTAGGTCGATTGAATGGGATGCAATGAAAGTGGTGGTGAGAGGGGTGTGTATGGGAAGGTTTCTGACTGTGAGAGGGACAGTGTTGAATGACCTTATGAAAGCAGAGGAGGCATTGAGAGTGCTGGAACAGCGCAGACCCGAGAGACCGGAGTTGCAGGAACGACTGCTGCAAGCTAAAGAGGCGGTGGCGACTGAGACGGAAAGACTGCGGTGTTATGACTATAAGTTGTATGCTGTTAGGGTGCATGAGGAGCGGGATAAAGTGGGCACACTCCTTGCCAAGCTGGCTGACCAGGAACCTAGAGGGTGCCCGATCATGAGCATAAGACGCGAGGATGGGGAAGTGATCTATTCGCAATCGGCGGTCTTGGGGCGCTTCAAGTCCTACTATATGGGACTGTACGCGAGCCATCTCGAGGTGGAGGCTTCGGAGATAGGTGACTACCTAGATCGGATCCCCTTGCCGTTAATGGATGAAGAGGACGCGCGGGACCTGGGGGGCCCCATCACCCTAGCAGAAATAAGAGGGGCGATTAAACACATGGCACGGAACAAAACGCCAGGGGTGGATGGGTTGCCGATTGAGTTCTACGCTAAATTCGTGGATGTCTTGGCGCCCAAGCTGCTGATAGTGTACGCGGAGGCGAAACTGACGGGGCGGTTACCTGAATCTATGAGGGAGGCACTGGTGGTCCCGCTGCTGAAACCGGGTAGGGACGCGTTAGACGTATCCTCTTACCGGCCATTGTCTATGTTGACGGTGGATTATAAGATTTTGAGTCGTATCCTGGCTACCAGGCTCCTACCGCAGATGGCCACCTTAGTACATAGGGATCAAGCGGGATTCATCCCGAACAGGAGCACCTCGATGAATATCCGTCGATTGGTCAGGGTCATTGACGATGCCACTACGGCGGAGCAGGACCCGGTGGTCTTAGCGGTTGATATCGAAAAGGCGTTCAATAGCTTGGAATGGGATTACCTGGATGGATTGCTGCTGAAGTTTGGGGTTGGGGAAGGGTTTCGAATATGAGGACGGTCAAATGTGGGAAGTTATGTTCAGTCTAACATTTGACTGTCTGATATGTCTTCTTTTTGACTGAACATAACTTCCCACATTTGACCGTCCTCATATTGAAGTAAGAAATCCACAGATTCTACACATTGTAGAAGTTCATGGTCTCGTGATTCATCCATGAATTCAAAGTCAATGGGTTCAATGATTTCCTCATTGTTCATGTCTAGGACAATTTCAAAGGAAACGTTCTGTTCTCCTTCCATTTTTGTGCTGAAATTTGCATAAAAAATAAATATATCAGTAGAGATAGGGCACGGTTGGGTTTAAGTTCAGACGGGTACCTTTGAGGCATGAAGTAGTACTATTAAAAAGTGCCTGTGAAAAAGCCTAAGTAAATTCATAATTATACCACAGAAACCTAAATCAATCCATAATTATAATAAACAAGCCTTTCTCAATGTCTAACTCTTACAGAGGGATAGTATATAACTATCTGAAAATGTTTTCAAATTTATAAAATAACATCTTACCTTTTAAAAACAAGTTTAAGTTGTGAGTGAAAATGATCTTGCAATGTAGTTCAGGAAGTAGTAGTCAAAATGGCTGTGTTTGTCTCTTTTTTTTATATATATTCAGGTACATAACCAATCAAATGTCAGGTAAAAAAAGTAGAACATGAAAGTAACATTTTAATTGGTTGTCAATTCCAACACTTCAGATGTGTTTTGTGAAGTAATTTACCTCAGGGTATTTAGAGAGGTCTACAGGCTAAATGGCTAAATGGAATTTCAATCAAATTTGTGAAAATGGTAGGGATTGGTATGTAGTATGAGCTAATCTATATTTGGTGAAAGTGTCTCCAGTCGTTTTTCTGTAAATTACTTTCCCACCTTTTTTAATTGAGCGCTTCCCGGTGAGCGCCCCGGTACGCGAACCGGCAGCGTTACGGGAGTCCTCCATTTTGTATTACGGTAGAATTGAGATACAAGATGGAGGGCAAAAAATGTTCAGAATGGGTAGAAGGGGGCACGGTAGACGTATCCTGACCCCCTAGGTTTTCTGAGGGTGGCTGAGGAGGTCCATATGTGCGAAAAAAAAACATTTTTTTTTTAGATTTTCACGCAGTTAGCGTCCGGTGCACGTACCGGGTAGCACTCCAGGAAGCGTAAATTGTGAAAATTAGTAAAAAAAAATTATATTTAAAATTTGTTTATGGTGATCATAGTTAGGGTAGCTCTGAAAAGAGCTTTTGGGTTTATGGTAGATTTAGGTACTTATAAGTAGGTACCAATGCACAGTCTTAAATTCAGAATGAAAATTCTGTTCCCCTCATCTGAGAAGTGAACTCCATCTCCTCTGTAGATATCCTGCATGTAGTAACGCAAGTTATTGTTGTACATGGAGCCCATTCCATGGTCTCTCATGTAAGCTGAAACAGACTTATTTACATGCTTCCTCGATTTCTCAATTTGTGGACAAAATTGGTTCGACCACCTCCATTTCTGTCTTTGGCATATATTTGAATATACCAAGGCAGTTTGAGGAAAAAGTGCCATCAATTGGTCAAAGGTGTCCTTTAAAAGCATTTCCAGACCTACCCCAGTCAAAGTGCCCAAGTCATTACCTCCACCGTGCACAATTAACAGGTCAGGTTTTGGCAAATGCAAAAAGGTTTTCACCAATGGTATCAATTGGTGACATTTTAATCCTCTGTGGCCAATCCACTTAATTTTCAAATTTTGTAAATTGAGGTTAGGTGAATTTCTGTTATCAGCATACCTTTGAGCCCAGTAGATGTAACTATGTCCAACAATCCAGACAGAAAACATGGTGAGAGAAGGTTCTGCTGCAGTCAGATGAAGTGTGGCAATGAAATGGCAGTTGAAAAAATAAGAGTTTAAAATGAAAAAAACTGTGGAGTTTCTGTGTTAATGAAGCAGTAGCAGTGATTGGTGGATTTTGATTGCTGAAAACAGAAAGTTAGGGTGCATGGATGGGTTCTTTGAAAGATGTAATTTGAATGGCCAAGAAAAAATCATTTAATGAAAGATTGCACTGGATATGCAGGTGTACTGAGAGTTCAGAGTTCAAATGAAACATTGTTGTGTGAACTTGCAAACATTAGAGGTCTTTCAGGAGGTGGTTGCTATGCAAAAAAGGCAGAAAGGGCAGAGGGGGGAAGGGTGTTGATTTGAAAAAAGTGAGGGAAGAGTTTTGATTGGGTGACATGAGAGATATGTGTGATGAATTACAGCATTTCTGTGCTTTTTATGGCTGCAGCCTCTGGAGTGCATACCTTTTGCTCTGCTAAAGACAAATTGGTGTGTGTCTGAGACTGTTTTGAAACTCATAAAGTATTTGCTAAGGTGAGAAAAGATTCATTTAATGTAGATAGAGAATAGAATGCTTTAGGGAGAAAATTATGAAGAAAGTTGTGTATTTAAAATGTTGCTTTGTGTCAAGTGTTTTACAAATAGATTTTGTTTCTTTGAGTTACATAGCCATGTTAAAAGTGACGCAAAAATAGTGCAAGGGTCTTACAAAAATGCTTTCATGTGTCTTAGGGCATTTTAACTCACTTCCCCATGAATGTAGGAATATAATTGCTTTACAAGATGTTTTTAAAAACGTTTTTTGAAATCAATTAGGTTTTTTGATATGTACTGCTAGAGTTTCATAGGTTGCTTGGGGCATATTTACAAGGCTTTTGAGTTCCTTTGATGTAATTTTTCCCATTTTATTTTAAGACATTTCCTTGTGGTGCAAGGTCCTTGTAAATACGCCCCCATCTGTGCTTGGCAAATTTAGATTTTGATTCTTTGAGTTACATAGCGATGTTAAAAGTGACCCAAAAATGGTGCAAGGGCCTTAAAAAAACGCTTTCATGTGTCTTAGGGCATTTTAAGTCATTTCCCGATGAATGTAGGTATATAATTGATTTAGATGATGTGTTTAAAAACGTTTTTTGAAATCAATTAGGTTTCTGGATATGTAGTGCTAGAGTTTCATAGGTTGCTTGGGGCATATTTATAAGGCCTTTGAGTGTCTCTGATGTTATTTTTCCCATTTAAATTTAAGACCTTTCCCGTGGTGCAAGGTCCTTGTAAATACGCCCCCATCTGTGCTTCGCAAATTTAGATTTTGATTCTTTGAGTTACATAGCCATGTTAAAAGTGACCCAAAAATGGTGCAAGGGCTTAAAAAAACGCTTTCATGTGTCTTAGGGCATTTTAAGTCATTTCCCCTTGAATGTAGGTATATAATTGATTTAAATGATGTGTTTAAAAACGTTTTTTGAAATTAATTAGGTTTCTTGATATGTAGTGCTAGAGTTTCATAGGTTGCTTGGGGTATATTTAAAAAGCATTTGAGTCCCTTTGATGTTATTTTTCCCATTTTAATTTAAGACATTTCCCCGTGGTGGAAGGTCCTTGTAAATACACCCCCATGTGTGCTTGGCAAATTTAGATTTTGATTCTTTGAGTTATATAGCCATGTTAAAAGCGACCCCAAAATGTTGCAAGGGCCTTAAAAAAACGCTTTCATGTGTCTTAGGCCATTTTAAGTCATTTCCCCTCACCTTCTGCGTAGTCTTTGATATGCTAGACTCCATCTGCACAATGAGATACCTAAGCAAAGGAAACACAGGTGATGTGATTGTGAAATGAGGAAAAGAAATTCCACATTTTTCAATTACATCACCTGTGTTTCCTAACTTTACGAATGACATTGTGCAGATGAGGTTTAGGCCTGTACACAGACACAGAAGAGGTCTGGCCTTTGTTCAAGAGTGAAGTGGACATGACTTGCTTCAATGGTAGGCCTGCACATGTATTATCTCCTCTGTACTCTTCAACAAGCTTAAATTTCATCTGCAACCCTGAGTAGGCCTCACCTCAAACAAACCTCTGAGTAGGCCACACCTTATCGTCACCCTGAATCAATCATTTAAAATGTTAGGGACAGATTTATGATAGCCGTGTGCCTCTTTTGCGCCACTGTGCGTCACTTTTGTGACGCAGCGGCGGTGCAAAAGATTTGCTATGTGGCGACATATTTACAACTTGATGCATCTAGGCAGATGTGTCATGCTGTAAAGTCCTGTGCCACATGAAACCGATGCAGCAGTGATGCAAAAGATGCACCATGTTGCAAGGCAGGCCTCACTTCATCTCCAACAAGATACCGTCAGTTTAAACTGTAAACATTTAGGACTGTGTAGGGGGCATGGAGAAGCTGAATCTTCTGTAAATGTCAAAATTGTTGTATACAGTGCTCAACTTCTGTGTACTCTTTGATATGCTAGACTCCATCAGCACAATGAGATAACTAAGCAAAGGAAACACAGGTGATGTGATTGTGAAATGAGGAAAAGAAATTCCACATTTTTCAATTACATCACCTGTGTTTCCTAACTTTACGAATCACATTGTGCAGATGAGGTTTAGGCCTGTTCACGGACACAGAAGAGGTCTGACCTTTGTTCAAGAGTGTAGTGGACATGACTCACTTCATTGGTAGGCCTGCACATGTATTATCTCCTCTGTATTCTTCAACAAGCCTAAATTTCATCTGCAACCCTGAGTAGGCCTCACCTCAAACAAACCTCTGGATAGGCCACACCTTATCGTCATCCTGAATCAATCATTTAAAATGTTAGGGACAGATTTATGATAGCCGTGTGCCTCTTTTGCGCCGCTGTGAGTCACTTTTGTGACGTAGCGGCGGCGCAAAAGATGCGCTATGTTGCGACATATTTACAACTTGATGCATCTAGGCAGATGTGTAATGCTGTAAAGTCCTGTGCCACATGAAACCTGAGTCAGGTTTCATATAGGCGTTTTGTTGCAGGGTGGGCATTCATTTGCATGAAAGCCCTGTAAAACTAACACAGTGAAATTTAGAAGATTTCACTGAGTCAGCTTTATAGCATTGCTGAATCAAATCCTTATGCCTGTTTGAAACAGGCTTAAGGAGCGATGCACCATGCAATGTGTGGCTTGCTCCTGTGCATTGCAGTAGACATGTCGTGCTTACGACGTGATTCCTGAAATGTGCTGCATTTGCGGCACAGATGCGTGACGCATCTGTGCTGTTTTTACTCAATGGTGCTCCACATTGTAAATGCGGCACACCATGGGTGGCAGAGCAGCGGTGCACATTAAATGGTGCATCCCTGGGGATGCGCCAGTTAACATAAATCTGCCCCTTTACATTTAAGTATGAGCAGGGGACACAGAGTCGGTGAGGCTTATCCAAGGTTAAGAAGAGATGAGTCCTGTTCACTGTAAACTTGGACATAGGCCTCACCTCCTCAGCATCGCTGGACATGGCTAAATAATAGCTGCAAAATGTTACTCTTGTTAAACAATTTTACTATTATAGTCTCTGAGATTTGTCTCTTACTCTGCAACATCTCATTGTTGTTCTCTTTCTTTAAAGATAACGACAACATCAACCATGAGTGATAATGAGCAATCAGTTGATCTCGATCTTATCATTGAACTTGTCATTGAAACATCAGTGGAAGTAGATCCCTTGGATGATTTAAATCCTGAGGATGATGAAGAACATGATGAGGATGCCGATTTGTCAGAATTGTATGACATAGGGTGGGAAGCTGACCTGCTTGAGCCTATGGAACTATAAACATTTATTTTAAAAATTTACTGGAAATGAAAAGTAAAAATGTAAACCGTTTCATTTAAAATTAAACACAACTTCAAAAACAGGTTATGTGTAGTGTCTTTAATAAAATAGTCAAATATGCTCATAAAATTAGATCAGATTCACATATAAAACAGCACAGGTAAAATGTAGAAGCATTCCATTTCTTTGCTACTATTTGTGAATACTAAATTTGCCAATGCACTAAAAATTATTCTATGTAAAAATGGCAAGTGGTGTGTTAAATTTCTGACGACTGTTATTGATTTACTGTTTGGTAATAGTGGTTAATAACATTTTTTATTATATTTTACCACAGATTCAACTGCAGATCATTTCGAAATTAGAGAATGCCGTCTAAGGATAGAATCCGAAAGGCTACAAAACGTCAAAGACAGCAGCTTAATAAATTGTTGCAGCAGTCCTCTACAATAAAAACTCGTCAAGTCACCAAGAAAGCTCCGGGTAAGACAACGAAATCATTCATAAGAAACATTTGTAGAAAAAAAGTAGTACTACAGAAAATGTTTTAGTCCGGAAAGGAAAGGCCAATCAAAAATGTTACTGCTAGAGCAGGAGATAACTCTGTGCATGATAGTAGAAGGAAACAACAGTTTAGGGACATTCGTAGACAAATGTTACGCAACAGGATAATTGGCAATTTGTTAAAAAATATTAAGAAAGGTCAACAGAAAGTGGTTTTTTATAAGAGAAAAAAAAAGTTGAGAAAGTTATTGATCAGGCATTTGAAATTAAGCGAAAGTTATTTATTTTGATAATCAATAGAATTAGGAAGCTAAACAAGGCAATTTATGATTTCAAAAGAAATAGTAGATGGAAGAGAACAGTTAATCGTTGTAATTTTTGAGAAGTTTTTTCAGGGGAATGGATGCATAGTTCAAGTTGTGAGGCATTTTTTAATGAGGAGAGTTATTTCCAGGATAATGATTTGCTGCATGCAGTTGACACCAGTGGTCGAGCTTATGAGGTGAAAGATGGTTGTCCAGTTGAAAAAGAAAAACTTGTGACAACAGAGGCAGAAGAGGTGTTAGGTAATGAGGTTTTAGGAAGACGTCCTAAGGGACCTGTGTACACCTGGAAGTGTAGTAGTATTTGCAGTGTGCGACAGGATTCCATCAATTTGCTTTGTGATTTTGTACGGAGATTTAATAAGAAAAGTTTGAAGCAGAAAATGATGTTGTTGCAAGAATTAGATCCTTGCAGAGGGAGAGAAGTGACAGGTTTGCATGGTCATTCACTGGCTTGTCTTTCCAGGAGAGTATGCCAGAGTGTTTTTCATCATTTCAGGATGCTAGCAGTGCATCATAATAAAGTGAGGAAATTAGTTAGAATGTTGTATTATGCTAAGAGTCCAGCAATTATGCTTAAACAATTATGCACTGCTCTTTTGCATGGTTCTGAAATAGATGTGAAGAATATTTGTGAAGAAATTGAGTTTTGTTACTTTGGAAATAAAGAGGAGAATGTTGAAATTGACCCAGAAGAAGAGGGTAATGTGGAAGATAGTGTACAGGTTTCCAGTACAGATCATTTTTAGAAGGAAATTGCCACGTTTCAGGTGAAATCAAGTGAGAGGCCTAATTTCACTTGTGTGTGTTGTCGACGCACTTATTATAAGAATCAGACTAAGTTAGTGGATTTATATGCGAAAAGTGAAAGGGAAAATAATTGTGAATGGAAGGATTTCGCAACATACTTAATGGTAGAAAATTGTTTTGATTTGGGATTGGATCAACGTGTGTGTACTTATTGTTGTAACAAATTAAATCAAAACCGGATGCCTGCTAGAGCGGTTCATAATAATCTGGAATTGGTTGAGATTCCTTCTGAATTGAAGGATTTAAATACTTATGAATCTATTTTGATTCAAAGTATCCATCCCTTTCAGGCTATTGTAAGAATGGATCCAAAGACAGGGAAATTGCCTCCATCAGATTTACAGAGAGGATTAAAGGGAAGAGTTGTTTATTTGCCTCTAGATTTGAAGAAAAACATTAATACAATTGGAGTAGAATAAGTGGAAGAGGAACCTCTGGTTATCTTAGTTAATGGGGTTCCGACAAAGAGTAAGAAAATATGGCAAGATTTAGTGGATGTTAGGAAAGTCAAAAAGGCAACATTGTATTTGAAAAAAAGCAATAAGTACTATAAGAATGTATATGTTGCAGAAGAGGAAGTAAGTGAAGAAGAGGATAGCGATTTGTGTGCTGGTCAAATTGAGAGAGTAGAACCCTCTAAAAGTGAAGAAATATATGAACATTATAGTGTTCATCCTTTGCATTCCAAGGAAGTCATGGGGAATGCTATTGAGTTGTTTCAAATGAAACAAGCCAAAGGGAGTCCCATTAGTGTTTGGGAGGAAAGTTTGGAAGCTCGGTGTTTCCCACAGCTATTTCCAACAGGTCAAGGAGGAAGATATGATGAGCGACCTCATCAAATTCCTGCTTCTGAATACCGGACTTTACGATTGTATGCAGAAGATCCTAGGTTTCGACAATGCATTCCGTATTTGTTTCATCTCCTGTTATAAAGCGATCTGTCTGGACTCTCATATGCAGTGAACCACATCTTGAAAAGTGGTATACAGATGCAAAACATCTCGGCAAGTTACTTTATGGATAAAGTCAATGTGCAAGACAGTATTTTGGATTCTCACCTGATTAATCTCATGGCGTGTCAGCGTGGTACTAATGAGTACTGGTACCGTCGTCATGGTGATTTAAAATGTATGCTGAGGAACTTAGGAACTCCCACATGGTTCCTCACTCTCAGCAGTGCCGAGTACGGCTGGGAAGACTTACTTGAATTTCTACGAGAGGCAAATGGAAACATTGAAAATATCGAATTCAAGACACCCGGAGAACTGTGCTCTTTGGATCCAGTGAATGTATGCAGGTACTTCAATCATAGATTTGAAGCTATGATGTCTTTCATCATGAACAAGAAAAATCCACCTCTTGGAGAGGTGTTGGATTTCTTCTGGAGAAAGGAGTACCAAGCAAGAGGTGCTCCTCATATACATATGCTGCTGTGGATCAAGGATGCACCTAAATTTGGAACAGATCCAGAAGACTTAGTGATGAGTTTCATAGAACAGTATTCTACATGTGCTGTTCCAAACGCAAAGGAAGACAAAAGCCTAAGAGAACAAGTTTTACGCTTCCAAAGCCATCGTTGTGGAAAGTACTGTCGTCGTAAATTCAGAAACAAGGACAAGTTCTACACCAAATGTCGTTTCGCCTTTCCACGACCGGTGATTTCTAAAGGAAGAGTGAACAGTTTGATGTCTTCGCTGCGACATAATGTGATGAAGAAATCACCTAAAAACACATACAATTTGAAAAGGAACGAAGAGTCCAAGTACATCAACGACTACAACCCAGTGATTTTGTCCATGTGGAATGCTAACATGGATATACAGTTTGTGGCTGATAACTGTATGGCTGTGGCTCAGTATGTGACATCTTACATCACCAAAAAAGAAAAGACAGAATTGAAGGATATGTGGGAGGACATTTCCCATGAAAAGAGCCTCATTAAGAAGTTGTACAGTTTCAGTCTGAAGATGTTGTCACATCGAGAAATCGGAGCTTACGAATGTTCTGACCGGTTGTCTTCAGCAAGTCTCTATGCCAAATCCAGGAGTATCGTTTGGGCGAGTATTGGTCTTGCTGCAACGCGTAATCGAGTTCTGAAACCTGTGCGGGAAATTGAGTATTTGGCGGAAAAGGAGCCAAACAGTACCGATATTTTGAAGACCAACATGTTGGATACATATTATCCAAATAGAAGCAGTCACCTCGAGAATGTTTGTCTGTATGAGGTTCTACAAAATTACATATTCAAGAGGAACATCAAAGAAGATATTGATAAAGGAGTGTATGCTGTAATTGGAAGTGAGGGATGTCTGGTCAAGCAAAGAAAATGCCACTTGGTAATCCATCGAAAATTGAGTAGCGAATCTCCTGAAAGAAAAGAGTTTTTCTATTTAGCACTTTTGCAACTTTTCAAGCCTTGGCGTGCAGAAGAGGAACTGCTTGGAGATTTCCTCTGTTACAAAGACTCTTTCAATGCCGCCAAGGAGACCATAGAATGTCCTGTTTTTCCCAAATATCTAGAAATGTTGAATGCGGAAATCGAGCAGGAAGCAAGGATTGCAGCCGAGATTGCTAGAGACAGTTCTCAGGACAGTCAGAGTTCTGTTTCATTGAGTCAGGATCCACTAGGAGGACCAGTTATCGAAAATGAATCTGCCACTGCCATGATTGAAGTGGAAAGAGCCATGGCACATGCTCAGGAGGATGCGGTTAACTTAGAAGACTTGGAAAGACAACTCAACGTTGAGCAGAGGAAAATATATGACGAAGTTACCAACCAAATTGATCATGGATTAAGTCATGAGAAGAAAGAGTGCTCATGTATGTCGTTGAAGCCTGTCCGACTGTACGTGAGTGGAGAAGCGGGAACTGGAAAAAGTTTCCTCATTAAAGCAATTTCATGTTATTTGCAGAAAAGGACTGAGTCATCGCTGTCTTGTGTTGTCACCGCTCCAACTGGACTGGCAGCACATAACATTAAAGGTATTACTTTGCATCGTCTACTGATGCTGCCAGTGGAGCATGATAACAAATAACAATACCACAAGTTATCTGGAGATGCTTGTTGTGAAGTTTCAAGAGTCTTGAAGAAAATGAAACTTCTTATCATTGACGAAGTAAGCATGGTTTCCAATGTCATGCTTGCCTTTGTGCATTTGAGAATGCAAGACGTTCTCAAAACAGAGTATGATGTGTTATTTGGTGGCAAACACATCATTGTTTTCGGTGATCTTCTGCAGCTGACACCAGTGAAAGGACAACCTGTGTTCAAAATGCTCACGCATGAAGATACCAGGAAGTGCCTAGGGAGCATTGGCAACGTTAATATATGGCTAAACTTCAATTATGCTGAACTGCGTGAAAATATGCGTCAGGCGAAGGATGAAGATTACAAGAATATTCTACAAGATGTTAGAATCGGAAAAGTGACCGAGCACGGGAAAGAAGCTTTACATGCACGATTACTGTCAAATTTGTATCCAGAACAAGACGTTGTGCCTGAGAATATTTTTCAGAAAATTACTGAGAAGAAATCTGGAATATGTTTGATGCCAACTCTTGCAGAATGTTCCATCTTCAACAACAAAATGTTGTATTTAGAAAACCAAGAGATTGTGAAACTGGAAGCTATTGACAGAGTAGAGCATATGGGATCAACAATTATTTTGTCTGAGAATTTGAAATCAAAATTGGATTCATTAGAGAAGACTATATCTAAAACTGCAGGTTTTGAAAAGACTCTGAATGTGTGCTTAAATTGCCGTATAATTTTAAGAAGGAATTTACATGTTGAAAGAGGTCTGGTAAATGGATCAATGGGTAATGTTGTTGATTTTGTGAAATACAGAAATAGAGATGGAATTGAATTTTTAAAAATTAAATTTGATGGCATTGAGGAAGTACAGCTAATTGGTCGTTGCTCTGCTAGGTTTTTGCTTGTAAAAGACTTATATGTTCGCCGTAAGCAGTTTCCTGTATGCTTGGCATATGCGGTGACAATCCATAAATCGCAAGGTTTAAGTGTAGACAGTGCATTGGTGAATATTGGCAGTTCTGTGTTCAAGGAGGGTATGGCATATGTGGCATTGTCACGAGTTAGAACTTTATCGGGATTGTACTTGATTGAGTGTGATGTCACAAACATTTGTGCGGATCTAGATTGTGTTAAGGAATACAATAGGTTAAGAAGAGAGTATGCGCCACATTTGCCTCAATATCCTTTGTTTGAGAAACGTGTGGTAGGCCGGAAACGAAGAAATGTGACCAATAGTAGGGAGGTTCTAGCAAAAAGACGAAAAGTCGATGAACCAGAAATTATAAGCAGAAAGAAAAAGGATTTTGTTGAAGATGTTGTTGGTTTTCAATTTGAAAACAGTTCTGGTGTCAACTATGCTAATGTAGTGGTTAATGTTTTGTTTTCTCTAGAAAATGTAAAAGAAGAGATTGTGGTCAATTCGGATCAAAGATTTTACAGTTTGTTGAATTCTGTGTTAGGGAAATGTAGCACTGATAGAACAAAAATAGAAAGTGTGTCTGAAATTCGAAATCTGTTAGACAGATGTTCAGGTCAAACACAATTCTCTCAAAATATTCAGCAAGATTGTCAGGAGTTTTTAATGTATATGCTTGATGTATTGCATGATGAAGGTGTAGATGTAGATCACCTGTTTGGGCTTTCTTATCAATGGCAGCATGACTGCGAGAACTGTAGGGTATCAAGTACTACTAGTGTAGACTCAGAAAAATTTATATATTTAACTTTGCCAGACAGTAAATCAGTGTCCTTTAATAAGCTAGTAAAAGCAGCTGATCACAACATGGAGTGTAGCCAATGTAAGTCTGAAATGTTGTCAACATTATTTATACGAACATATGGCCAGTATGTCATTTTAATGTTCCAACGATGTAGGCCTGATGGAACAAAATTGAGAACTTTAATTAAAAATTTTGTGGCTTCGCAGTTGTCAATATCAGGAAGGACTTTTGTAACTGCAGCAATTATATATCATGACGGTCCTTCAACAACATCAGGACATTACACAGCTTATTTAAAGTCTAGAAACGGCTGGTCATTCTGCAATGATTCTGTTTTAACTTTAAAAAAAAATTGCCTTTTGACCTTAAAAATTCTTACCTGGTGTTTTTAAAACCAAAATTTTAGGGAAGGAATCTCGGGATTTGCTCTGAGGAATTTCAAGAGGTTTTAATGGCTCCTACACTATTTGGCCTTGAGGATAAGTGTAGTACAGAGTCAAAAGTTATTTTTGAGTTTTAAATAGTTCCTGGAAAAAAAGAAGGTTTTCTTACAGAAAGTGGTGGGCACGGATTAGTTAAAGGACAACAGAGTATTTCCCAAAGCAAACTGTGTTCTTACCATAACACTTAACGTCATGGAAAAATAACTGCACCTTGAATGAGTTCAGAAAAACTGTTTCTTTTTATAAGCTAATTCAAGCAGCCAATCAAAACATGGAGTAGAGGTAATGTCGGTCTGCAATGCTGTCTAGATTATTTGACCAAACTTTTGGTTATAATGTCATTTTAAAATTCCAACTATATAAACCAGATGAAAGTAAGTCTTCAACTTTAATTACAAATGTTGTGGCTACACAGTCGTTGATTTTAGGAAGAACATTTGTAACTGCAGCTATTATATGACATGATGGTCCTTTGACAAGATCCGCTTATTACACAGCTTATTGAAAATGTAAAAAAAGCTGCTGTTCCGGAAATGATTCCCATTTGACTACGATACAATGTTGCCTTTTTACTTAAAAATATTCTTACTTTCTGTTTTCAGAAAAGAGAATTTAGGGTAGGTAACTGGCCTATAATGATTCTAGGGGTTGATATAATTTTATCTACTGTTTTAAATTGCTTTGTGATTAAAAGTGATGTAGAGAATTAAATAATTGTAGTAGTCATAGAGGTAGTGTAAGTCTGCTTCATAGTAAGCAGTATCAGTGTCATAGGAAATGTGGAACATGAGTGAGCAAGAAGGGTGAGATATTACTAGTACAGGATTGTGAAAGTGATCTTGAACGTTTTCTTTCTGAAAGTTGCGGAAATACAAAATGACGGGATTTGCTTAGAAGAATTCCAAGAGTTATAAATGGCTCTTACACGATTTGGCCTTGTGGAAAAGTGCGGTGGAGAGCGGGAAGTCATTTATTGTATGTAACATATTTGTCAAAACGATGGAGCTTTTCTTTCAGAAAGTGGCAGGCTGAAAATAATAACAGCACAACAGAGTGTAAGCTGTTCATAGGATATCCTTCAACGTCATGGAAAGTAAGTTCCTTTTGAGGAGTTCTGATTTCTGATTGGTTATGTTATATGGGTTTTTTAAACACAATCATTTTGATTGTGTTTTTTTTTCCCCGCTGTTATATGATGAATACCTTCAAGTCACTGTTTTTAGTGAAATTTGATAAATTCTGAGAACAGCAAAAATAAACCATTTAACATGTATAATTAATTCTGTACTTTTTGTATTTATGATATACATTTAGAACTGTGTAGTAGGCATGGAGAAACTGAGGCTTCTGTAAGTGTCAAAGTTGTTGCATACAGTGCTCACATTCTACGTAGTCTTTCATATGATAGACTACATCTGCACAATGAGATACCTAAGCAAAGGAAACACAGGTGATGTGATTGTGGAATGAGCAAAACAAATTGCACGTTTTTCAATTACATTACCTGTGTTTCCTAACATTACACATCACATTGTGTAGATGAGGTTTAGGCCTGTTCCAGGAGACAGAGGAGGTCTGACATTTGTTCAAGAGTGCAGTGGACATGACTCACTTCGTTGGTAGGCCTGCACATGTATTATCTCCTCTGTACTCTTCAACAAGCCTAAATTTCATCTGCCACCCTGAGTAGGACTCACCTGAAACAAATCTGTGGATAGGCCACACCTTATCAGCATCTAGAAACAATCATTTAAAATGTTAAGGGCAGATTTATGATGGCCGTGCGCCTCTTTTGCGCCGCTGTTCCGTCACTCTTGTGACGCAGCAGCAGTGTAAAAGATGCACCATGTTGCAAGATAGGCCTCAGTTCATCTCCAGCAAGATACCGTCAGTTTAAAATGTATATAATTAGGACTGTGTAGGGGGCATGCAGAAGCTGAGGCTTCAGTAAGTGTCAAAGTTGTTGAAAAACTGTTTGTCCTTCAATCTTTTCCCTTGTCTTTTCTAATTTTTAAATACATGTTTTAATATTTTTCAAATGTTTGTTCTCTCTTTCACAGATTGAAAGTATAAAAATAACAAGTGACTAAGTTAACAACAATCATGAGGTAAATGTTTTGTACTCTTTTCGTTACATTTCTATCACATTTATCTTCTATTAGTTCCACTGCTTCATTTCTTTAACCACTTGAATGCTATGGGGATTTTTCCCCTGTGCTGGAAAAGCCAGAACATCATTGTTCATGACGAGCTGGGCTTGTCATCAGTGTAGCAGGAGGCTACTGCATGACGAGCCCAGCTCGTCATGAGCGTGGAAGGGGTTAACCCTCACTTTCCTGCCTTTGCTACTTCCCTCATTCCTTTCTCTATTACTTACTTACTCTACTCCTTCCACTCTTTTTCTCAGTCCCTCTCTTCTCATAGTTCCTCACTCTTGTTAACTCACTCCGTCTCTATTACTCTCACTGTCTCTGACTGATCACTCTTTCACTGCTTGTTCATTATGCTTTCTCTGTGTAGTTGAAGCACACTAAGGGGCATATTATCAACACAGCCAATACAATTATCGCTGCTTTTATCGGCAGAAAACTGCTGCAAAAGCGGCTTTAGCGGCAGTTTTCTGCCGCAAAAGCAGCTTTAGCGGCACATTTCTGCCGATAAAAGCTGCGAAACCTTTATCACCTATGTTGATAATATGCCCCTATGTTATTTACATTTCTTTGCTGTTTCAATTATTCCTTTTCTGATACTTCTTCTTTTCTGCTTTCTGTTTTTTCTCTCTGTTATTCCACATGTTTTAATCTTAGTTTGAACATTCACTCACATTCTCTAAGAAACTCTTCTTTGTTATTCTTCTACTCTCCTTTTTTTCTTTCACTTCCTTATCTATTTTGTTTTTCACAATTATACCCTCTTCCATCTTTTCTTCGGTAAATAGATCTATTAAACAGTATCTCTGGTTTAGTCCCTATAGCTATTTCTATTTTTGTCTTTCTTTTAACATTACTCTCTGTTTACTTCCCTTATACTTACTCTTTTTTTTTTTTTAATTTTTTTTGGTTCGCTCCCGGTTCGCGTACCGGCGAGCGAACCGGGAAGCGAACCAAAAGAAATAGAGGTTGCCAGAGTGCTAAACATTCTAGCAATTTTTTTATAAAGGGGAGGTAGTTCTGAAAAGAACTTTTATTTTTTTATTTTTGTTGTTTTATATTTTTTTTAATTATTTTTCTGAACATTTTTTTACTTTTTTTGTATTTTTTGAACGGTTTTATATTTTTTTTGTTTTTTTTGGGGGGGGGAAACAAAAACGATTCATTGTAAAGGGCTCAACAGGAGCAACAAAAAAAAAAGATAATTTATTTTCTGAATCGTCCTGAACAAACATGATTATCAATTGCTAAGTTGATTAAAGTGATGCTACTTTCTCTGCAGCAAATCAACTGACCGCAACGTACGCACACTTGTTTGACTGCCCCAAACCTCATCTGTATATTTGGGACCATCTCCCTCGCCTCTGGTCCCGTCACTTCCTCTACAACTGATCTTCTGGCCACAGAAGGAGGATTATCTTGCAGGTCACGTAGCTGCGCAGCACTGTAGTTGTTAGGATGCCACCTGTCCATATGGCGATGCATTGTATAATTGCCGTAACTATATTTTTTATCTGTCCCTCTGGACAAATCTTTCTTACAGATAAGGCAAGTTACGTACCGGGAATTGACTTTTTTTTGGCCCCGGGGATATTTAAAAAATTGCCAAATAAAGTTTTCTTTGACATGAGACCTCCTGGGCTCCTCAGGCAAAAAATGCCTCTCTTCCTGCTGTTCCTCTTCTTCCTCTTCTTCCTCCTCTTGCTGAATGATAACTTCAGCAGGTGGTCCTCTCTTCCTTGGAGGTGGTGGAGGTGGTGGGGAAGCACCAGCTGAAGCTACTAATGAAGCCATTGCTCAGTGATGACAAAAGGTCTTCCTCTCACAAAGATGAAAGTCAGAGTGAGGAAACAAGGAGGGGTTTTCATCATTTGGGAAAAACAATAGTTCTAAACCAATGAAAAGTGTTACTTTTAGGTCACATGACCTAGTCTTACATCATTAGGAAACCAAAAGTGAAATGAACCAATAAAAAGTGTTATTAACAAGTCACATGACCTGTTGTGTTTACGTTACGCGCTTTGCGCCACGTCCCGGATCGCTTCCGGGAAGCTGCGCTTCGCGCCGCGCTTCGCGTACCGGTTCACTTCCGGGTACGCTAACGCGGCGCGTCATATGACGTATCACACGACAACGCGATACGTCACGCTGACGCGACGCGTCACAATGTTGTTTTCTAATGCGACAGTTGCGCTAACGGACCGTTTACCGGTTCGCGGCACCAAACTGAGCTAACGGGAAGCTGCCCGGTTCGCGGACCGGGAGCGAATCAAAAAAAATATTTAAAAAAAATTGTATTAAAAACATATAAAATATATTTTTCGATTTAAAGAAGAATACATTTTAAAGCTTTTGATATTTGCTATTAAAAAACCATTGAAATTCACTGAAAAAACCATAGGTTATAGACCATATATAGTTAGGAATTAGGATTTACAAAACCTTGAAAATTCACTGAAAAAACCATAGGTTATAGACCATATATAGTTAGGAATTAGCATTTACAAAACCTTGAAAATTCACTGAAAAAAACCATAGGTTATAGACCATATATAGTTAGGAATTAGCATTTAAAAAACCTTATTTTACTCACACAAAACCATTGAAATTCCATATATAGTTAGTTGCACTAACTATATATCGCGCACCCGCAATCCACTGCTGATGATGTCACATATTACATCATTCATGACATGGTCAGTGACATCACTGATGACATCACTGATGACATCTCAAATGACATCACTGACGACATCACTGATGACATCTCATTTGACATCAATGTCCACATCACTGATGATATCATTCATGTGACAAAACAATGTATCTCCTCACATTTTAATATAACCTTTGTTACACCCAGTGTTAAATACAGAGTATAATTTTTGAAACCATTCACACACCAATACTAGTTACTACATACGCACTCACTGATTCCTACGTCTACACACACATTCACTTATTCACCCTTATTCGGCCTGGTCACCCCCACGCTCCTGTGCCTGCTGCCGCTGCCGCAGCCCCAGCCTCCCGAGGGCCGCCGAGCCCACACCAGCTTTTCCCGCCGCCCCAGCCCGTGGCCCCGCCCCCCCCCGACAGCCGATTGGCTCGCGCTCCCGCCTCCCCGCAGAACCTCCCGACCGGCTCCCTTCTTATGACGTCCCCAGAGCGACCGCGCAGCGGACGCGCACAGCGGGAGCACCGATTGAGCGCCGAAGGTGCGCCAAAGGTAAGCCCGTCTACGCCCGTCCGCGCCTGGCCCGCGCCCAGCGCCAGGACCCCTGGCCCCCGCAGACCCCAGCCCACCCGCCGGACGTACGACGCCGCCACCCTCAACGCACTCAACGCCGGCCGAACCCCTGGATGCTACCGAGCCACCCCGAGACGCACCCACGGACCCTTCATCTGCCAGTCCTGCAAGTTCTCCTGCACCCGGACCTGCACTGCACCAGCACCCACCAAGCCGAACTCCAGCAGCACCCACCTGAAGTGCATCCTGCTCAACACCCGCTCCGTCCACAGACACGCCGTCGAGCTCTGGAACCTGCTCGACACCACAGCCCCAGACGTCGCCTTCCTCACGGAAACCTGGATGAACGCCTCCTCAGCGCCCGACATCGCCATCGCCATCCCGGACGGCTACAAGATCATCCGGAGAGACCGCGTCAACCAGACAGGAGGAGGCATCGCCATCATTCACAGGAACACCATCCGCATCACGACCAACACCGACGACACCATCGCACCCGCCGAACACCTGCACTTCTAGATCCACGTCCACCCCAAGACCACCCTCAGAGGCACCCTCATCTACAGACCCCCGGGACCACGCACACAATTCAGCGAGGACATCGCCGACTTCATCAGCCCGCTCGCCCTCCCCTCAGCCGACTACATCCTCCTCGGGACCTCAACTTCCACCTGGAGAACAACGACGACCGCAACACCACCACCCTGCTGGAAAACCTCGCAAACCTGGGACTCAAGCAGCTGGTGACCACCCCCACCCACCTCGCCGGACACACACTCGACGCCGTCTTCTCATCCAGCAAAGACATCGCCTTCAGCCACGCCACAGGACTCCACTGGACGGACCACAGCTGCGTCCACTTCACCTTCAGAAGAACGACGACCCACCACCACCAGCAACAGGTTGCCCGAAGAAGCTGGAACAAGATCACAGCCGACCAGCTCGCCTCTTCCCTGAGTCAGCACCCTCCCGCCAGCTCAGCAAACCCCAGCCAGGCCGCCGACAACTTCACGAAGTGGATCAGCAACTGCGCGGACGAACTCGCCCCTCTGAGGACCCCGCCCAGCAGACCCTGCAGCAAGAAAGCCCCATGGTTCACCGACGAACTCAAGAGCTCCAAGAAGAACTGCCGAGCCCTCGAGAAAGTCTGGAGAAGGGAACCAACACCGGACAACATGACCACCCTCAAGCTTGCCACCCGGAAGCACCACCAACTGATCCGCGCCACCAAGAAAACTGCATTCAAGGACCAACTTGACAACAACGCACACAACTGCAAGGAACTCTTCAACATCGTGAAAGAGCTCTCCAAACCCAACGCCGGAAACAACGACATCACCCCATCGCAAGACCTCTGCAACTCCCTCGCCTCCTACTTCCACAACAAGATCGCGGACATACACAACAGCTTCAGCATTCAACCATCGCACACAACGACCGCAGCAACGCCGCCCACCACCAACCTCCGCGCCTGGACTCCGATCAGCACCGATGACACCGTCCGCATGATGAACTCCATCCACTCCGGATCTCCGACCGACCCCTGCCCTCACCACGTCTTCAACAAGGCCGACGCTGTCATCGCACCCCACCTGCGGGACATCGTCAACACCTCCTTCGACTCCGCCACCTTCCCGGAGAGCTGGAAGCACGCCGAACTCAGCGCTCTACTAAAGAAACCAACAGCTGACCCCACCGAACTCAAGAACTACCGCCCCATCTCGCTCCTCCCGTTTCCAGCCAAAGTCATCGAGAAGACCGTCAACAAACAGCTGGCCACCTTCCTCGAGACGAATGGATCCCTCGACCCCTCACAGTCTGGCTTCCGAGCCAACCACAGCACCGAGACCGCCCTCATCGCTGCCACCGATGACATCCGAGCCCTGATGGACAACGGAGAAACAGCGGCCCTCATCCTCCTAGACCTCTCCGCGGCATTCGACACTGTCTGCCACCACACCCTAGTGCAGCGCCTCAGCAACGTCGGAATTCAGGAGAAGGCACTGGAATGGATCGTCTCCTTCCTCGATGGAAGAACACAGAGAGTCCGTCTACCACCGTACAAGTCAGAGGCCACCGAAGTCATCTGCGGCGTCCCTCAAGGATCCTCGCTGAGCCCCACCCTCTTCAACGTCTACATGAGCCCCCTCGCGCCCATCGCACGCCAACACAACCTGAACATCATCTCCTACGCCGATGACACCCAGCTGATCCTCTCCCTGACCAACGACCCCGCCGCTTCCAGAGCCAACCTTCACGAAGGGATGAAAGATGTAGCCGAGTGGATGACGACCAGCCGCCTGAAACTGAACTCAGACAAGACGGAAGTCCTCATCCTGGGCTCCTCGCCCTCCGCCTGGGACGACTCCTGGTGGCCCCCCGCCCTGGGCACAGCACCCACACCGACAGACCACGCACGCAACCTGGGCTTCATCCTGGACTCCTCCCTCTCCATGACCAGACAAGTCAACGCCGTCTCCTCGTCTTGCTTCAACATCCTGCGCATGCTACGGAAGATCTTCCGGTGGATCCCCACCGAGACCAGGAAGACGGTCACCCAGGCCCTCGTCACCAGCCGACTGGACTACGGCAACGCCCTCTACGCCGGAAGCACCGCCAAGCTCCAGAAGAGACTCCAGCGGATCCAGAACGCCTCAGCCAGACTCATCCTCGACATCCCCCGACGCAGCCACATCTCCGGACATCTGAGAGACCTGCACTGGCTCCCCGTCAACAAGAGAATCACCTTCCGTCTCCTCACCCACGCACACAAAGCCCTACACGATCAAGGCCCGAGCTACCTCAACAACCGCATCAACTTCTACGCTCCCAAACGCCACCTCTGATCAGCCAGTCACGCCCTCGCCGCCGTCCCCCGCATCCGAAGAACGACAACAGGAGGAAGGTCCTTCTCCCACCGAGCCGCCAAGACCTGGAACTCCCTCCCGACCGACCTGCGCCTGACCCAAGACCACCTCTCCTTCAGGAAGAAGCTCAAGACCTGGCTGTTCGAGCAGTAGCAGCACCCCCCCACCCCCCAAGCGCCTTGAGACCCTCCGGGTAAGTAGTGCGCTCTATAAATGTCCATGATTGATTGATTGATTACATACAATCACTCATCTTTACAACACTATCATATGCACTCATACACCTATACAGATACTCACACTCTGCCACTCATCCATGGAGTTACTCACACACCTAGTCAGTCCTGTAAAGAATCAATCACACTTCCATTTTCTAATCTATACAGTTAAACATAGAGCACCTTACATTTTCAAACATATACTAACACATACTTACTCTCTTATACAATCATTGATACAAGTACACATTGATCTGCACAGAGTCACACACCTCCCAGCCAGCCACACACACACTCAGTCTCCCATACAAATACTTGAGCAATCAATCAATAACCCATATAGTTACTCATATAGCTACTGATCAACACATGCAGCAGTTTACAGAACAACAGACATAATGATGCACAAATTAAGACAGTTTAGTCACTAACCCATGCACTCAGTGAGACACATTTAATCACTCACTCATACAGTCAGTCACGCACCTACTAAATCCTTCATCCAGAAACTTCTACATCTACTCATTCTTCAATATGTAAAACATATTTAAACTTTACAGAAACACACCGTCACTGGATGATGTCATCAGTGATGTCATCAGTGATGTCATTTGAGATGTCATCAGTGATGTCATCAGTGATGTCACTGACCATGTCATGAATGATGTAATATGTGACATCATCAGCAGTGGATTGCGGGTGCGCGATATATAGTTAGTGCAACTAACTATATATGGAATTTCAATGGTTTTGTGTGAGTAAAATAAGGTTTTTTAAATGCTAATTCCTAACTATATATGGTCTATAACCTATGGTTTTTTCACTGAATATATATATATATATATATATATATATATATATATATATATATATATATATATACCATGATGTGCATTGATATAATATTTTCCAAAGTTAATAACATGATGATCATACCTTTCATGGTCTTGTTGAATCTCACTACCACATTGGGTTGTGGGTGATATGGGGTAGTGAACTTATAAGTCACACCACATTCATTACACACTGCTTTTAGGTACGCAGACAGGAAGTTATTACCTCTGTCTTAAACCACCTACTTAGGGAAACACACTCTAGTATAAGTACTTAAGAAGGCTCTGGCAACTGCAGGAGCAGTGAAAGTCTTAAGGAGAATTGTTTCAGGATACCTTGTGGCATGATGCAATACCACCAGTATAAATCTGCTTCCTGATGCTGTTAAGTGTCAAGGGGACCAACAATGTCAGTCTCTAACCTTTCACAGGAAACCCTAACCAACTGTAATTAAGGGGAACTTTGGTTTACTACCTGTCTTGCCACTGCCTTGACAGGTAACACTCCTTCCATTTCTGGTACATACCTGGCCAGTAGAAGTGGGTAACTAACCTATTCCAGGGCCTGATTTATATTTCGGCAGACAAGTTACTCCGTCGCAGTGATGAGGGATATCCCCTTCACTGAAATATAAATGCCACAGAATATAATGGAATTAATATTTCGGCGGATGGGATATCCGTCACCGTTGTGACAGAGTAACCCACGCCCCAAAATATAAATTAGGCCCTTAGTCTGGCCAAGATGTCCAGTTAGGGGGATGCTACGTGCTATGGTAAATAGGAACTCACTGTATTGCTGAGGAACTACAACTCTCCTAGTGGCTCCCGGTGTGGGGCCTCTGGCCTCAGTTTATGGGAGTCCCTCCTCCCATTAGGTTCAATGGGCGTAACTGACATCTCACTTTTCCTGGTCAGTAGCTTCTTTCTGAGTCTCTCAAGAGTGGGACGGGTGCTTTGTGCCAGGTAAATAACTTTCCTGGAGGGCCCTCCTTTGCCAAGAAGCTCTGCTGTGTAAGGCCCAAGTTCCTGGGGCTCATTTCCCTCAAGTGCCGGCAGGGCATCTCCCTGAGGAGAGGGGACCCGATCTTGTGTCTCATCAGAAGTTGGTTTCCCAGCCTTCTTGCCTTTTTTGTGGAGGATCGGGCCATTATTCCAGGCTCCAATACCTCTTTTTTACCCTGCTCCCGCATTGTGCTCTTCTTTTACAGACACCTATCTTTATGGGTTCTCATCTGCACCTCAGCCCATGCACATTTTGCACACCGCTTCGCATTCTAAGCCAGATGACCAGGCAAACCATACATTACACTGTAGTGTTAGCAACCATAACAACTTCATGATTGAAAAATGACCAGAAATGTTAATTTATGCACTGCATGCTGGTAATGCACAAAAGCATAGTAGCAGGTCTAGAGGCAAGATGGCTGCCGTGAGGAAGGCTGTGTGAGCAGCTCGTTCCCTGGCTCCAGGCGTCCGGGAGAAAAGGAGAGAGGATAGACCTATCTTATATGAGGAAACTCTGCTATGATAGCGCTTTTGTGACACATTCGGTTTGAACTGCTTTTGCACGCCGCATATGGTCACCTACCCGCTTATATCGGCGTCTCTTCCACTGCTGGACACCGCAAGACGGGGCCGCCTGAGGCGTTGACCGCTTCCGGCTGATTACCCGTGTATGCGCTGCACGATCAAGTTCCTTCTGCTGCGCGGAGAAAAGTACTGCGGAGAAAGCGTTCTTGGAGTCTGTCAGCGTACTGGTGTGTTGAACTTGATACAAAGTATCCCCTTGAAGGATTATACGAATGTTGCTGAACTTTTCTGAGCTTAGTCGGCGGTCTCCGCTGTGGCGCGCTACACTCTGTCTGTTCTGGGCGCAGAGCAGCGTCTTTCCCGGTAGAGGCGGAGGCGGAGGCGGCACACGAAAGGGGAAAAAAAAGACACCGCTACCCCCGTCTGTCAGTACCCGTAGTAACAGGAGAGACGGCGAAGGTCGAACGCAGAGAAGAGCGGAACAGGGCGGCGAGGGGTTCGTGATGGCTGAGGCTTCAGAGGCTGCACCCCCAACCCCTGCTAACACTACAACAAAACAGGGTAAGAACACTAGCAGGCCCCCTGTCAAACATAATGAGGCCGTAAGTGTTAAGGACGCTACGTTACAAACTCTGCCTGCCCTATTTGAGAAGCAAGTGGCTAGAAAAAAAACAATAACTGATGTTAACGTGCAAAGCATAGACGTGATGGGGTCACAGCCTGAACAATCCACTATTACAGTTGAAATTGACAATAATCCGCTAAATAATCCTCCAAACTTGTTGTTGACTAATCATTTAAAGAAGGGTATTATGGGAGATGTAGTCTCTGGTGGTGCCAGTATCAGTCGCTCTTGTTCTCTTCCCACGCTATCAGTATTAGTATCAGTAGAAAATGACCAACAGAAGATAATGGGAGACTCCTCACAGTATACTAATCTGGAAACCTCGGAAAAGTTATTTTCTTTGTCGGAACTTTCTTCGGACGAGGCGACAGGAGTTCACAAAGACTGGGCTGAGATCAGTTGCGAGAGTTTATCCTCAGATGGCGAATTCAGTTTGAGCCCTGACGCTAATACAGCTACTACCATAAAAAAAAACTCTGGAAAAAGAGGTCATTACGTGTGGGGAGTAAAGAAGCTGTCTCTAATTCACCTAGAGGGGGTAATAGTTTACCATCTAATTTGGTATCTGCTCCCACCTCTGACGTCATTGATACGGTGGGAACTAACCCTAATTCCGCTTCTGGCTCGGCTATGGTACAGGACAGTAGTGAAGGTTGTGAGGAGATTACTCTGAAAATGATCTTTGACACCATGATGAGCCACAGGGCTGAAAGTAAGGCCGAAAATTTACGTACGCAGGTGACCTGTGCTAAGGTTAAAAACTCAGTTCGCCGTGCGATCAAGATGTGCTCTGAGACCACCGATAGAGTTGTCGAAGCAGAGACCAGAATTGCAGTTTTGGAAGAAGAAAGTATGGCACAGAGACAGGAAGTTGGCGATTTTACAGCCTTGAAAGAAGATCTGTCCGATAAGATCGCTAATTTGGAGAATCAGGCCCGTAGAAGTAATCTACGTTTTTTGGGAATTCCCGAAAATAAAGAAGGATCTGATCCACGGAGGTTCATCATCAATCTACTGAAGGATGCCTTTCCTGATATGGTAGACTGGGATTGGACACGAGAAGTACAACGTGCGCACAGGTTCCCCTTCACTGTGCGGAGCCCACGACAAGGTCAAGCAAATTATCCTAGGGCTATTCTGGTCTCATTTAATAACTTTCTTGCCCGTGAAGCCATTTATGTGTCTGCGAGACCAGATAAGAAAGCAGATGGTCTTGGCTGTCAGTTCTTTGTACGACCGGACTATTGTCAAGCTACAGTGGCCCAACGGTGGAGGTTGAGACAACTGATCCCTGATTTCCAAAAGAAAGAGGTTGCCGTTTTTCTTCAAGGCCCAGCTAAGCTAAAGACTGTATTCAAGGGCACAGTCAAATATTTCATTTCAGAGGTTAAAGCCAAAGAATACTTGGACTCTATTTGAATAACAATCAGATGCTAAGGACTTTTAGAATACAAGGCTATTATTTTGTAGGACTATAAGGGCTGTTAGTTTAAGTATTCCTGTCGAAGCTTCAATCTTCTTTTTTTCCCTCTCTTTTTTCTTATCTTTTTCTTTTAAGTAGGATTGACAAGCTTCTCTCTTTTTTCTTATCTTTTTCTTTTAAGTAGGATTGACAAGCTTCTCTCTTTCTCTTTTCTTTTTCCTCAAATTTTTTTTTTTTTTTTTTGGTGTCTAAGAGTTTTTCTCTCGTCCTTTTCTTCCTGTATGGACGCTATGGCCCAGGGACACGGCACCCATACGTTCTAGGAACTGGTAGTTCCTATGCCTCCTATAATGGGGAGGGTGGGGGGAGGGGTTCTGGGGCAATGGGTGGGGGTGGGAAGGGGTAAGGGTCGGTGGTGGGGGTGTAAGGCAGAGGTATCCGTTGCAAGGATGTTCAATTGGTATTTAAGTTGGTATTTAAGTTGTAGTAGTGAGGGTTATACACTGTTGATTTTTGCTAATTTTTTTTTAATCACCAATTTAATATGGAGAAAAAGGTGAAAAAGGTGAAAATATGTACAATTAATATCAATGGTCTTAATGACTTCAAAAAGATTGGAATGTTCCGTTCTATGATTCAGACATTGTCTATTGACCTATTATGTATACAGGAAACTCATATTGCATGGGATAAGCGCTCACTTTTGGATAAGCTGGGATTGGACGTGCTACTTGTCTCTAAGCAGATGGGTATAAAAAGAGGTATTGCTATCTGTATGCGAAAGGGAGTTGGGAAATGTTTGAAAACTCTAGCTGATAAATGGGGTAGATGGGGACTTGTTGAGCTAATTATTGGTGGGTCCAAATTCACTTTATGTTGTATGTATGGGCCGAACTTAGATGATGCGGAAGTTTTTAATACGATTAATGCAGAACTAGCTATGTGGACGCAACCCATTATAATATGTGGGGATCTAAATATTCATATGCCGGCTGATTGGAATATTAAATTAGGAAGGAGATATACGGGTTATAAACCTAGAACTTATAGTGCCCTTAGGGAGTTGGTTTTGAATAATGGACTAACGGATGTGTGGTATAAAATGTTCTCGTAAGATCCTGGATATACTTTCTACTCTAGTCCGCATCGAAAGTTTGCCCGATTAGATTATTTTTTTACGTCTTCGCAGTTTTTGGAGACAATTAGTGTTGAAATTCTACCCCAAGTCATTTCAGACCATAATCCCATAATAGCTGAGATCGAGGTTTCTACAGAATGTCAGAACTCAAGTAGATCTTGGTCATTTCAGAGGAATTTGTTATTTGATGAAGACTATTTGCAATTTATGGCGACTATTATTAATGATTATTTTTTAACAAATAACGATACGGCCTCCCCACCAGTGGTGTGGGACGCTTTTAAATCAATCGTACGTGGAGAGACAATTAGTTTCGCAAACTTTAAGAGGAAAAAAATACAAACAGAATTTAAGGAGAGGTTAAATAAGATCAGGCTAGCCGAGATGGATCTTGCGATGGCATGCAAAAATAACTTAGGTATAGAAGATGCGCAATTACGTTTAGTAATTGAACGTTCTGGTCTACGGACCCATATTGCTGATAAAGTAGCATTAGATTTTAAGCAATACAAAACTGAACGCTATGAGTATAGTGAGCGTACCGGTAAAATCTTAGCACAACGTCTCCGTCAGAAATCCTCTATTAATGAAATTCAGGGTGTCAATGACATGAATGGTGACTATCACGAATGTAGGGAAGGAATTCTAGAGTCATTCTTGGAGTTTTATAAAACATTGTATAATGACTTTAACAATGAAGTAGATAAGACTCTGAATCCTGTAAATTATTTTCACAGTACTAACCAATCATTATTGGGGCGTGGAGAGACTGATCTATTTGGACGCCCAATAAGCTGGGATGAGATTGAGCAAGCCATTTTGAGTCTTGCGGTAGGCAAAGCCATGGGATTTGATCAGATACCCCTTGAATTTTATCGGACATTCAGACACATGCTGAAATCAGAATTTGTAAAGATCTTTAATTCAGCATTTCAAGGGAAACCACCTGATTCCTGGTCCACCGCTATTATAGTCGTGTTTTTAAAGAAGAACAAGGATTCAAAAGAATTAGGGTCATATCGACCTATATCTCTTATTACGGCAGACAGCAAGATTTATTCTAAAATTCTTGCAAATAGACTTAACAAGGTAATGTCCAGTTTAGTGTCTAATATTCAACACGGCTTTATCAGAAGTAGAGATACTACCGATCACGTTAAACGTGTTATTACACTTTTAGATTGGGCACAGGCAAAGGGATCCCCAGTCGGGGTGATCTTACTCGATGCTGAAAAAGCGTTTGATAGAGTAGACTGGGGATTCCTTTGGACTGTGTTAGAAGGGAAGGGGTTTCCCCTACAATTTATTCAGGCGGTGCGCTCTCTTTACTCTGGTCCTAAGGGTATAATAAGATTAGGTACTGACTATTCGAGACCTTTTCCAATTACGAGAGGGACTAGACAAGGGTGCCCTTGTTCCCCGCTTTTATTTGCGTTATATTTAGAACCTTATTTGAGTAGACTTATTTTGGAACCTAATATTCCACCAGTTCGTCTTTTTGAAGTTGACCATAAAGTTTTAGCGTACGTGGACGACGTTGCAATTGTCACCTCTGATGTCTCCTCTGCACTACCCACAATAATCGATCTGGCCAATGAGTTCGGGAAGGTCTCCGGTTATAAGTTAAACATTACAAAAACTCAGATCATACATTCGGAAACGGGTAAACCCACTGACATTCCATTAAATACTACTGGTTTATATCTTGGTGTTACTCTATCTTCCAAGATTGAGGATATTGTTGCATTAAACTTAGACCCCTTACTCATATCTACTAATAGAATGTTAGAAAGATTTAATAATTTACATTTGTCATTATATGGTCGAACTAATGTCATTAAGATGATGATTTTTCCAAAATTTTTGTATTTTTTTCGTACGATTCCCCTATTTTTCTCAATGTCCCTCTTCAATAGAATAGATAGAATGGTGTCTAGGTTTTTGTGGGGGTACCACCGTGCTAGAAGATCTTTAAAATGGTGTACTCTCCCATTAGATTGTGCTGGTTTGGGGCTTCCGAATTTTAAAATATATTACTGGGCTATCGCTTTGAAAACTTTTCGGGTTTTGCTTTTTCATGATTATGTATCAGACCCAGCCATTTCACCTTCTATCTTTGAAATGCTCTTGGGTACCCATGCGCGACAATGTCTGTTGAAAGTCATTGAACCCAGTTATTATAAAAAAACAAAGTTCAAGGTGGTCCTTGCTGCATGTTTAATTTGGAGGCAAATGAACAAAGTTTTACGTATAATTCCAAAATTGAATTATTATACACCTCTGTCTGATAACAAGTTATTACCCGTAATATTTCATGATATGGTAATTTATCGATGGCACATGAGACAGATTTATCTTCTTGGTCAACTGTACCAAAATGGGTCCCTCATGTCCTTTTCTAAACTACAAGAGACATTTGGTTTATCTAGGAACGATTTTTTTAAATACCTACAGATTCGTAGCTTCCTGGAAAAAAAAAATGTTTTACTAACCGATACCATGGAAACTATCGATATTCTAGAAAGTTCTAGGAAGAACAGTCGTATTGGTATTATTTACCAGTTAATGAACAATAGGATGCAGAATGATCTTGATCATCACACCCTGAAATGGGAGAGAAAGCTCTGTATAGCAGGGATTGATTTGGTAAAAGTGTTCGAAATGAGCAATAAGACACTAATTAATAGCTCTCTTAAGAGTCAACATTTTATGTCTACCCTAGATCTTTATTACACACCTGCAAAACTGGTAAAATGGAAAGCTCTAAAAGGTATTAACTGTAGTCGCTGTGGAACTTTGGCAGCCGACTCAATTCACATGTTTTATAGTTGCTCTAAACTTGCTGTATATATTGAGAAGATTGAAAAGTTTCTATCTAATGTGTTACATGTACGGATCACGCTCCATCCTACTATTATTATCTTTGGTGTTTATTTTCCCTCTCGGAATTTAATTATAGATCAAGAACATTTTTTGTTTATGGGAATGTCTATTTATCGAGCCTGTATTACTTCTAGATGGTTGGACGTAGATCCACCAACTTTTGAGTTATGGCTGGGAAAGCTGCTAAATGTTTATAGAATGGATAAAGCAGTTTATAAATTGAAAGGATTCAAAAAGAAGACTTTTGGTCGGAAGTTATGGCTACCAATTGATAATTGGATTTAAAATGCACAATGGTTGTTTTTTGTAAAGAATTCTGTTTGATTTCTTATTTTTGTTATATCCTTGTATGTATTACCTCTGCCAGAAAATAATAAAAAGAAAAAAAGAAAAAAAAGAAAAATGACCAGAAATGTTAATTTATGCACTGCATGCTGGTAATGCATAGAAGCATAGTAGCAGGTCTACGTGTAATGGAGGCGAGTCAATAAAAGGGCAGTTGTAGTCAGTTTTGTTCAGCATGCCAAAGAGCAGGAGAGGAGTGTCCATAATAGGCATTGAAAACAATGATGGGGCTTATTACGAATGTAGTGAGGTCATCAATAATAAGACCGTGGATCATCAAATGTATACAACAAAAGCAAACATAGCTATGCTAAGCTACCCAATTCTGTTGGTTTTCAAAGAGCACTGTAGATATGGCAAAATGGGCACTAACATGCCACATAAAGTATATGTATGAGGGGCAGAGACATTTTAAGGCATGTCTAAAGTAGGCAATTACTTAGGGACCATCTTCTAAGACCACCCAGATAAAGTGAGTGGGACAGTCAAAATTCCTCCCATAATAACGTTGCTCATAAAATTAAGTTACATTTTCTAATTTGAGAGCTGAACATGCTTAGCAGAAACATTGGGTCAGGTTTTTAAATGCTTTGCGAAGTGAAGAGCAAGCATATTGATGCAGAGCTGCATAACCCCTTGCAGGGGCTTTAACTTACTAGTGCAAAAGCTATGTTGCACTGGGAAGGAGCCCTTGTTTCCAGCAGAAATATTATTCTGCTCTGCTAAGTGCCAATTTACATCAAGGGGGCATTACCTAATCAGTAGTGAGTGCAAGAGTAGGGAAAGCCTTCGATAGTGTAGGAGTAAAAATTACTATTCCCACTCCAGTGAGTGCAACAGTAGGGAAAGCGTTGGATAGCGGTAGGGTAAAAATGACTATTCCCACTCCAGAGAGTGAAACAGTAGGGAAAGCGTTTGATAGCAGGAGGGTAAAAATGACTATTCCCACTCCAGTGAGTGCAACAGTATGGAAAGCGTTGGATAACGTTAGGGTAAAAATTACTTTTCCCACTCCAGAGAGTGAAACAGTAGGGAAAGCGTTTGATAGCAGGAGGGTAAAAATGACTATTCCCACTCCAGTGAGTGCAACAGTAGGGAAAGCGTTGGATAGCGGCAGGGTAAAAATTGCTATTCCCACTCCAGAGAGTGCAAAAGTAGGGAAAGCGTTGGATAGTGGGAGGTTAAAAATCACTATTCCCACTCCAGAGAGTGTAACAGTAGGGAAAGTAACGATTTAACATTAAAATAAGATTACATTAATTATCAATACCAATGAACAATTAATTAAAAATAATCAGCAATTAATAAAAATTAATTACCAATTAAAAATGAAACACCAATTAATAAAAATGAATTACCAATTATTAATTAATTGTTGATTAAGTATTAATACATATGAATAAAAATAAATATTTACTTTATTACAATTAAATTACTTCCCACCCTATTCCCCTATAAATCCACAACCCGCTCCAAATAATAAATAATACAACTAACATATTTATCAATTAATCAATTAAAAAAAGTTAATTACCAATTAATAAAAAGTAATTATCAATTAATAATTAATTATCAAGCAATTAATTATCAATACATATAAATGAAAATGTATATTTAATTTACTACAATTAAACTACTTCCCACCCTATTCCCCTATAAACCCAAGACCTCCTATGGAATTAAATAACGCAAAAATTAAATTACATAACATTCATTACTTTAAAAAAATTAAACCTACATTACAAAATTAATACATAATTTTAACACATATACTACTATACATAACACTAAAAAAATTAGATATTATGGAAATCGATATTTTAAATTCAATATTATGGAAATCGATATTTCCTACCCCTATTTCGATATTCTGACTAACTATATTTTGGTAATTCGATATTCTGGCCTATCTATATTTTGGAGTCGATATTCTGTACTGTCTATATTTTGGATTCTATATTTTGGTCGTTCACCGCATAGGATATTGCATCTGAGCAGCAGAAGGGGCGTGAGAATTAAGTAGCAAGCAATTGTGAAAATGAGCTAACGTTATGGCCATAATGTTTTTCTGAAGACCAGGCACCAGGCAAATTAATTCCATGGAAAGCATTACAGCCAATTAGATTTTGTTCATGAAGCTTTGCATACTGCATGATCCCAACAGGAGTCCTGTTTTTGCAGAATTTAATTAGCAATCCAAATGTTGAACAAGAGTGTACCTTGCGAGGATGGTATTATCAATATAAATATTAACTCTTAATCTTCTTCTATAGCCTTGTAGACTGCTACTAAGGGCTGTACAAGGTCTTAAAAGCCCTGAATACGAGTTATAAGCACCAGACGAGGGCCTATAACGAGTCAGAGGGCCTTTCGTATACAGTGTAGCCTGAGGCAGGAGGGTTAAACGGCTCTTAGACCATTCCACCTACTGAGGGTAGAATGTTCTAAATCAAATAGTCAGAAACAAGAAGCAAACATTGAATGTTGGAGCAGAAAGCTTACACCAGCCATTTTAAGTTCTGAACCACTGCATTGTCTTCTATAGAGATCCCGAAATTCCAATAGTCTACTTATAATTATTTTACCAGGGCTGTTATTATTGAAAATGTAATTTTCATTTAGATAAAAGTTAAAGCACCACCATTAATTCCATTCTAGTTATTTTCCCTTGTGATCTCAACCAAACGCACAAGAAATTATAAGTTCCTTAATGGGTCAGCAGGAAGTATTACCTACTAAATCAAAGAAACTGTATTGAGTATTTTCAGTAAAAGCAACACTCTCTTTTCTCATTGTGCACCAGCATGTCTTACCATGTGGCCCAGCTCCCCCTAAATCTCAACCAGGATTTCCAGCTGAAGCCAGCACCATTGATCTTGGCAATCTCCATGGTGCTAATTGTGAGTCCGGTGCTAATACCATACATCTCATTAAGTACCCAACATACGTAATATCAGTATCAAAGGTTCCACCTGACAACGCCTTCAACAAAGCTAACAATGGAGCCCTTTGCTCCATGGTGAAGTTACCTTAAGGAAGATCCACACACTTCGTCTCACATTTGATGAGGCAGCATTTCTCGTCCACGTCGCAGTCGCTGTCCACGGAGCACGCATTTTGGTCAGACGTTGGGCAAGATGTGGCGTCTGGGCAGGAGTCTGTTTTCAGAATTTCCAAAAAGTCACAGGTTTAGTAAGTGAAATAAAGAAGATGTTGCGCAATAAACACAAATCAAAAGACAGTATTCTCAATTCTAATGCCTTTTGCTCCTAGAGTTAGGAGTGATGACAATGCTGCTTGGAAGCCTCAAAAGAAACGTTGGAAGGGATGTGCTAAATGGCAGCATCACACCTGTCTCTGTGGCACATATCTATAGCATTATTAGAGGGAACGATGTGAAGATGCTTGACCTATTAGTTGCCAAGGTCTTCAAAGCAACCTTTGGGATTGCCAAATCAGTGCGTCAAGCAGGAATAATGCTGGAGTTTGGTCTCCAGAGACAGAGCCTGGTATCAAACGGGAGCTTTTTTTAAATGCATTGTCGCATTGTCAACATCAGCACCAGCATCCTTAGAGAACATTTATTGTCAAGAAATAGACAAGTCTGTCTATGCGGCTAAATGGAGATCTTATATTTTAACTTCCCTAAGAGATATTGAACTGAAAATTGCACTGCAAGATCTGAAAATGCCCAATTACACGTTAATTTTAAAAAGCTTATCAAAACTGAATAGCTTAAATTGGATAACATTGAATTAGCAGAGAAAAATTATTCATGGTATGTGATTAATTCATACCATCCCTCCGTATTCAGCCATATTATAATGTTTTTTTCTCAGCAAAGTTTAGAAATTCGTTTTTAAGGTTACGTATGGGATTAAACCCAACAAAGGAGGGCATGCAATTGTGGATCAAGCAGTGGCCGGACTCTAACTGTAGACTTTGTGGTTGGCCACAGGAAACACTAGTCCATATAGTGTGTGTGTGACTCAAGTTAATTAAGCTTCGGCATACAGTTTTGAGACCACATTTCTTGAAGAGCGGGGTGAAAAAGTTGTTGGCAGTTGAAAAATGTTTGATACAATAAAGTAGATTTCCAGTATTTCTATGGCTGTGTTGACTAATAGTATTATCCAGCTTATAATCTTTACTACTTAATAATCATGTTGCGAGGATGACAACTTGAAATGTCAAAACAGACGTGCCACTACTACCGAAAATTGATGCACTTTATTATTATTTTAAAATGACGTTCGCTGAAATAATAGCACATTAGCACTTTACAGTAAATTGATGCACAGTATTATTGTTTGGATATGATGGTTGCTGCAATAATTGCACATTAGCACCTTGAAATGTAATTTGTGCATGAAATGTACATTAGAAACTTTTTTGTTTCAGGTAATTATGCCTCATAGCATTGATGCTTTGAATTACAACATGTGTAAAGTTTTTCAGCTGAAATTAATAGATATTCATTAGAATATTTTTCCATTACCTATAAGGAAATAGTATGCTGTGCAAGGCGTCACCTTAAAATATAAAATGTGCAATAGTATTCTGTAAATATTGATGTTATGTGATTGGATTTTATTTTATTGATAAGTTTTAAATTCTATATATAGGACATTTTCTCATGTTATGTGTTGGGAAGATGTTTTGCTTGTAATGAATTTTTTAATGATTAATCTAGTTTTTAAGATTGAGATGTAAAGTTTTTGTGATTTCAATTATTTTAAGTAATCAAGCAATAAAGATTATTACCATATCTATAGCATTAGTAGAAATGCCCAGCCCCCACTGAAGCCCACGAGAAGCACCAGAGGATATGCTGCTGGCACGACAATCTGTCTTCTGTTACTGCAGATTCAACATTTTGGAATTATTGTTTGATATCAAACTACAATGGATTGTTTTTACATCTCTTCCTCAATTACAAGGGCATTTACAGATAGATATTGCAAGCTCATCATTTGTTCTCAAAATTGCACCTGCAACACATCGATCGATTCTAGGTGAGTTTCTCAGAACAATTAATGAATTTCAGTATCCTATTATATGCTTGATTTTCACAAATTTCTCGGGCTTTTTAGTCAGCAAGTCTGAAGAAACCATTTGAAATTGACTTTGTTAGGACAGGAAGGATCTCTGACAGATTACAACAATATCATGATACAGAAATATTTGTGCCAAAATAGAGGGTGACAGACAGACAGAGGGAGACAGACAGAGGGAGAAGAGTGACAGAGGGAGGAGAGAGACAGAGGGAGGGAGAGGAAGGCAGAGAGGGAGAGGAAGAGAGAGGAGGAGGGAGAGAGAGGTAGACAGAGAGAGGGAGATAGAGAGAGACAGTGGGAGGGAGTCAGGGGGAGGTAGAGGGAAGGAAAGGTATAGCCCAAGTCAGTTCCTCCCTCCCACCCTGCCCAAAATGACCCATCAGGATGTCAATGGCCCATCAGGATATGAATGGCCCATAATGCACGCCTTTGTCTGTGAGAGACAGAGGGAGGGAGACAGACAGAGGACGACGGAGGGAGGCAGATAGAGGGAGGGAGACAGAGGGATGGAGACAGAGACAGAGGGGGGAGACAGAGGGACGGAGACAGAGGGAGTCAGTGGGTGACAGACCAAGGGAGACAGAGGAAGGGAGAAAGGGAGGGAGAAAGGGGGAGAGGGAGGGAGAGTGAGACAGAGGGAAGGAGACAGAGGGTGACAGAGGAAGGGAGGGAGACAGAGAGAGAGAGTGAGTCAGGGGGAGGGAGAGGAAGACAGAGAGAGGGAGACAGAGGGACGGAAACAGAGGGTGACAGACAGACAGAGGGGGACAGACAGAGGGAGGAGAGAGACAGTGGGAGGAGGGAGACAGAGGGAGGAGGGAGACAGAGGGATGGAGAGGAAGGCAGAGGGAGAGGAAGAGTGAGGGGGGGAGAGGGGGAGACAGAGGGAGACAGTGGGAGGGAGTCAGGGGGAGGTAGAGGGAAGGAGAGGGAGGAGACAGACAGAGACAGAGGGAGGGAGACAGAGACAGAGAGAGGGCGACAGAGGGAGGAGGGAGACAGAGGGAGACAGAGGGAGACAGAGGGAGAGAGACAGAGAGAGAGAGAGAAGGAGGGAGACAGAAAGAGAGAGAAGGAGGGAGACAGAGACAGAGGGTATTGGTAATATTTAAAAATGTAATTTTCATTTAGATAAAAGTTAAAGCACCACCATTAATTCCATTCTAGTTATTTTCCCTTGGATCTCAACCAAACGCAGGTGAAATTATAAGTTCCTTAACGGGTCAGCAGGAAGTATTACCTACCAAACCAAAGAAACTGTATTGAGGATTTTCAGTAAAAGCAACACTCTCTTTTCTCATTGTTCACCAGCATGTCCTACCGTGTGGCCCGGCTCCTCCTAAATCTCAACCAGGATCTCCAGCTGAAGCCAGCACCATTGATCTTGGCAATCTCCATGGTGCTAATTGTGAGTCCAGTGCTAATACCATACATCTCATTAAGTACCCAACTTACGTAATGTCAGTATCAAAGGTTCCACCTGACAACGCCATCAACAAAGCCAACAATGGAGCCCTTTGCTCCCTGGTGAAGTTACCTGAAAGAGGATCCCCACACTTCGTTTCACATTTGTCGAGGCAGCACTTCTGGTTGTCCCCGCATTTGCCTTCCATGGAGCACTCATCTTGGTCAGGCTTTGGGCAAAATGTGATGTCTGTGCAGGACCCTGGTTTCAGAATTTCCGAAAAGTCACAGGTTTAGTAAGTGAAATAAAGATGATGTTGCGCAATAAACACAAATCAAAAGACAGTATTCTCAATTTTAATGCCTTTTGCTCCTAGCGTTAGGAGTGATGACAATGCTCCTTGGAAGCCTCAAAAGAAACGTTGGGAAGGGATGTGCTAAATGGCAGCATCCCACCTGTCTCTGTGGCACATATCTATAGCATTATTAGAGGGAACGATGTGAAGACGTTGACCTATTGGTTGCCAAGGTCTTAAAAGCAACTTTTGGGATTGCCAAATCAGTGTGTCAAGCAGGAATAATGCTGGAGTTTGGTCTCCAGAGACAGAGCCTGGTATCAAAATGAGCTTTTTTTAAATGCATTGTGGCATTGTCAACATCAGCACCAGCATCCTTAAGGAACATTTATTGTCAAGAAATAGACAAGTCTGTCTATGCGGCTAAATGGAGATCTTATATTTTAACTTCCCTAAGAGATATTGGACTGCAAATTGCACTGCAAGATCTGAAAATACACAATTACAAGTTCATTTTAAAAAAGCTTATCAAAACTGAATTGCTTAAATTGGATAACATTGAATTAGCAGAGAAAAACTATTCATGGTATGTGATTAATTCATACTATCCCTCCGTATTCAGCCATATTATAATGTTTCTTTCTCAGCAAAGTTTAGAAATTCGTTTTTAAGGTTACGTATGGGATTAAACCCAACAAAGGAGGGCATGCAATTCTGGATCAAGCAGTTGCCGGACTCTAACTGTAGACTTTGTGGTTGGCCACAGGAAACACTAGTCCATATAGTGTGTGTGTGCCTCAAGTTAATTAAGCTTCGACATACAGTTTTGAGACCACATTTCGTGAAGAGCGGGTCGAAAAAGTTATTGGCAGTTGAAAAATGTTTGATACAATAAAGTAGATTTCCAGTATTTCTATGGCTGTGTTGACTAATAGTATTATCCAGCTTATAATCTTTACTACTTAATAATCATGTTGCGAGGATGATAACTTGAAATGTCAAAACAGACGTGCCACTACTACAGAAAATTGATGCACTTTATTATTATTTTAAAATGACATTCGCTGAAATAATAGCACATTAGCACTTTACAGTAAATTGATGCACAGTATTATTGCTTGGATATGATGGTTGCTGCAATAATTTCACATTAGCACCTTGAAATGTAATGTGTGCATGAAATGTACATTAGACACTTTTTTGTTTCAGGTAATTATGCCTCATAGCATTGATGCCTATCCACCCCGGCGAGGCCTTTCTGACTGTGGCTAGATGCTGGGACACCCCTGCTGACACTATGGGGCATCGGGAGCTGCACAGCGGGCGCTGGGACATTGCTGTACTGAGCATCAGCTGGGGCATAGCGTTAGGCGTTGCTGCCCTGGGTGGACCCCCCTGAACACAGTTGCTTCCTTTGGGTGCCCTGCTGAAGATCCAAGCCTATTCGCAGTGGGGCACAAGATGCCACCGGTTTGCAGCCGGACCGGAGGAAAGGTACTGGTTGCCCGGGTTCCCCCCCTGAGCTCTGGGGGATGCCTTGTAGATTGTGTCCCCACTAAACGAATCACACACGTGCCTGGGGTGCTGCTGGCCACACTACAACTTGGATTGTCGCCCCAAGGATAGAGGCGCCTCTACGCAACCTCGCCGGAGTCACATACCCGCGCTTCTCTTGCTGTAGCCTTGGCCACTGGTCGCTGGACTGTGGAGCCCTGTTCTGCTCCCACACTGAGGTAGAGTGTCACGTCAGCCCGCCCAGGTGAGTCCATGCTGTATTTGGCTGCCTGTCTGCAACTGACCTGGCCTCCGCCCTCTCCTCGGTTCAGTCCTCTCAGTGCTTTGCACCTTTCTGACGCTCCAGTTGATCACTTGGGGGGACTTGAGGGACTGCCCTTTGTCTGCGTTCGGGTCTCACTTCCTGCGCCGGACCTCGCTCCAACACCCCCCGGTCTCTGAGGTTTGCCCACCTCGGCTGGTCCGGATGGCTGCCGGTGCTTGTGTGACACCTGCTCAACTGGAATCTCCTGTTCGAGGCATTACTGCGGAGGGGGGGACATGACTTGTTCACGGACTGGGAAGTAACATCCTGCAGCCCACAAAGATAACCCAGTCATGGCTATGTGGACCAAACCAGGATCAGCCCCAGCAGCAGACATGGCATCAGCAGCCGGGAGCCCCCCTGACCCTGTAACGCAATCCTTTATGGACACATTCATGCACAAACACAAATCTGAAATAGGTTCCCTTCAAACGGAGGTTGAGGACTGTGTCAAAGAATTCTGGAGAGATGTGGTGAAGCTAGGAGGGAGAGTAGATGATCTCGAGAAGACACTTGATGCCCACTCGGAGGATCAGGAATATATATGGCAGCACTTGGCCACCCTGGAGGAGCAGCATATTGAGCTGCAGGTCAAGAAAGAGGACTTGGAAAATAAGGGGCGCCGCAAAAACCTGCACTTGCCAGGGGTTCCGATTGGGGCGGAAGGCTCCGACATTATGACTTTTGTGGTAGAACCGTTTCAGGACATCAGGGGAGATGAGGACGTATCTTCGCCAGTGTTGGACCGTGCACATCAAGTGTCTGGCCCCCCCTGGCCGGCCGGGCCTCATCCCTGACATCTTGGCCTGGGTCCATTTCTTTACAGAGAAGGAGGCCATCCTCAAAGCAGCTCAAGACAAACCATAGCTCACCTTCAAGGGCACTCCCATCCAACTGTTCCAGGACCTTGCCCTCACAACACTCCGCCGCTGCAGGGATTTCTGGCCTATAACAGATAAGCTCTGGGAATTGGGTGTTCGCTATCAATGGGGACACCCATTTGCACTCATCTTCCAGTGGAAGTCCAAGCGCCGGGTGCTACGGTCCTTCCGAGAAGCTGCCCAACTACTCCAGATCCCCCGACACGCCACCCTTGAGCCCCTTGCACATAATTCCCAGGGCCTGCGAACCGGCAAAGCCCCAATAAACCAGGGTACATCGCACCGGACGTCCTTCCTCCCAGTGAGTCTACACCTCATCCCAAGAGAAACAGGACATTGTACAGCATATCCGCTCCTTGGAGGGTGGTCATTCGCCTCCAGGCTCCCAGCCATCTGCTGGGGGCAAGGATGGCTAGGTTCTGTTGGTGCTGTTGACTGGCTCCCTGTTTTGCTCGTGTACATGTCCTCAGAGCAGCCTGTGACCACTAAGGGGACACTCTGAAAGCCCACTGACCCTAGAAGTCACTGCAAGCCATGTTGACCTGATATACTTCTTAACCCCTGATGCCCTCTGACATTCTTCAAACCAACTGACCACAGCCCACTCGACAGCGACACCTGACACACACTGCAACCCTAACTTACTCAGAAAAACCACAAACCTTCGACATACTCCGCAAATCAGCCAACACACAACACATTATACAAACGTCACCAACCTAAAACACAATGCAGCCTTCATTGTGCATGCAATATATTGCAAGCATGCAAAACAAACATAGTACAATACAACAAAAACATTAAATTCACTTGTAATTCCAGAAATGAAGACCTATTTTGAAGCCCTAGTGCAGTATTGAGGGCAAGAAAGAAAATGAGCTAAAACAGAGTGCAGTGCTTTAAATGGTCGGTGTTTTTATTTATTTCAGGTTAAGAGGTGTGAGCCTGAGGCTGTGATTTGCAGGTGGAGGAGGGGACAATCTGTGGGTACTCTGGGCTTGCTTGGGTTCTGGCCTAAAAATTTCAACCTTTGGTGATCACCTTCGGCAGTTTATATGTGTGTTCTGAAGGGACAGCAGTGTGTGGGTGAAACCAGGGCTTTAAGTAGAATGAAAAAACTCTGTGTCTTTGTAGGCTTGCGCAAGCAATGCTTTGCACGCTTGGTCTTAGGTCACAGCAAAGTTGTTTTCTGCGAAAGGAGCTAGATGCTGTTTATGGAAAGAGTTAAACCGTGCGGCTGATGACATTTGAAAATGGTGAGGCGGAAAATTTGTGTTCGAGTGCACGGCGTCGAGCGAGTGTAGCGAGCGAGCCTGAACAACTTAAGGAGGGTAACATTTTTGAAAAAAGAGTGGTCAAATGGTGCATATTAAAGGGAATTTGAGATCGCAATAACGTTAATAAAGCAATTGTGAAAGTGCAGTTATTGCATTAATAAAGAGATGTCATATATTAATATAGGTAGCTGCCTATTCAGGATAACCACAGAGCTTCACAACAGACTTCGAAATAACAATGCTGAGTACCTCACAGATTGGCAGCAGCATCCATGCTTCTCTGAGGTGTGTGCCAGCATGGCCTAGCTTTAGAAACATCCATCTACAAGATAGAAATGTTTCTGAAACTACACTCTGAGAAGCACACTGCTGCCAATGCTGTTAGCTTCAGAAACATTTCTATCTACTAGATAGAAATGTTATCTTTCAGAAGCTAGGCCCTCCTGGCACACACCTCCAGGGACATCTTAAGTATTTTGGGGGCTCTGGGCCAAAGGTATTTAGCTTTGAATATATGATTCAGTTTTAGAAGTTTCTTGCCTTTTTTGACCAGGTCACAGGAACAGTCATCGAAATTCTAATATACATCTAATATTCAAGGTCAGTGACGTGTGTTTTCAATATTATGACAGCAGCACTTCACTAATATTAATGCAAACATTCTCTGTGATGCCATCCCATTTCTCACATGTGAGGTCCTGTTTTGATCTCAAAGTAATGTTGCATGAAACGTAAACAACAGTTCTCTGCAAAATATCTGTAACAGCAGGACTGTGTAATAGAGCCCATGCACCATAACCCACAGTAAAAATAAATTACAGGAAAATGATAATAAATAAAATATGGTTAAGAATTTTTTAAGGTCATCAGGGCAAGGCTCTGCAGAACAGAGCTGAGTCTCTGAGGGGCAGGGGGGGGCTGGGGCCCTGGGCCAGAGCCCACTCTGCCTATTTCTTAAAACATCTCTGATTGCTCATCTCCCTGGTTGAGGGGGAGGGATAATGCTTCATTCATTTTGCTTACGTCTGGATTGAGCAAACCTATGATGTCCCTACATAAAATGGTTCTGGTCCTAATTCACAAAGAAACAATGTAAATCATCAACCATAGTTTTACACTGATGTTTGGGTAGATTTATGAGTTTTTTTGGAAGTGAGACAAAAATTACAGGAGTCCTCCTGGGAAGGTTCAATTGTCACAGTGTTATGAGACTGCACACAACTTTAGGCAGTAACATGTGCATAACTATATAAGCTGTGCATTAACATGTGAAAACACTTTGCAGAGGTGCAATTGCAAATGAGAACTCTACTGTTTTTTTTGTGGAGAAACCCCACATCTCCACCAATTACAGAGTACTCCCTTCCAGGCCATTCTCTTTCTGGTTCGGGACTTGCCAATGCATTTCATAAGAGTGAAAAAAGACATCTCTGTGCCCCACAGAGAAGCATACACCCTGAGTGCCACTGCTCTTAGCTTTAGTAACATTTCTATTGTGTAGATAGAAAGGTTTCTGAAGCTAAGAGCATTAGCACGCAGGGTCACGATGGTGCCTGCCACAGGTATATCTTAAGGATTTTGGTGGCCCAGGGCCAAACCTATTTTGGGGGCCCCTGTTCAGAACAGCTTTGAACTTATGATCCAGTTTCTGCTCTTTCAAGCCCTCTTTAGCCAGTGCACAGGCACACGTCCAAATTCTAAATGTGCACACACCTAAACATTCAGGTATAGTTAGGTGTGTTTCAAATATTGTAACACGATAGCAGCTCATTAATCAAATAATCTCTGCGACTGAGCGACACCCTCCCCTATTTTCCTTGGTGAGGTCCAGTTCAGATCTATAAGAAACTTTTTTATGGATGTTGCAGGAAACATAAACTCAACATTTCTCTGCCCAATGTCTGCAATAAACTCTAGTCTCACACGTAACCCATATTAAAAATTAATGTATTGAAAATAATATTTCAAATATTTATTTGAGGTCATCAGGGCAAGACTCTTTGCAGTGCACAACCGACCATTGCTTTGTCCAGGCTGAAAGGCTGGGGGCCTCTGGCATGCCAGCAAGGCCATCTGGGCCTAGCTTCAGAAAGATAACATTTCTTGTAGATAGGAATCTTGCTTGAAGCTAGGTCCTTCTTGCACGCACCTCCGAGAAGCGGACACACTGCTGCAATGCTTCACAGAGGTCAGTGCCAGCAGAGCCTAGCTTCAGAAACAGTTGTATCCACAAGAAATGTTATGTTTCTGAAGTTAGACCTGCTGGCACGCACCTCCAAGCAGCGTACAAGCTGCTGCAATGCTTCTCGAAGGTGCGTGCCAGCAGGGCCTAGCTTCGGAAACATAATATTTCTTGTACCTAGAAATGTTTCTGAAGCTAGGCCCTGCTGGCACACACCTCTGAGAAGCATTGCAGCAGCGTGTCCGCTTCTCCGAGGTGCGCACCAGAAGGACCTAAATTCAAGCAACATTTCTGTCTGCGCCAGGACTGATCTCCATTGCACTCTGCTCCAGTTTTAGGTCTCGCCTAGCGATGCAGCGCATGCGCTGTTCACCTTGGCGAGACCTATAGTCGTCGGTTTGGTGGGCGAAGGGAGACAGGAGATGGCACGCGCCCGAACAGGACGATGTGCACGCGCGACGGGCCATGTGTACACGTGCACATCTCCTGTCCCGATGTAGCTTTCACGCGCCTATGCAAGTCGTGTGTACGCGTGCACATCTCCTGTCTTGCGTGCTTCCTGCGGCCAGAGAAAGCTCACCTCCCACTCCTGGGCATCCTCGCTGCTGCGCCGGTCTCCTCTTGCCTGGCACAGCTCCACGACAGGCTGAGTGCAGAGAAAGCTCACCTCCCACTCCCGGGCATCCTCGCTGCTGCGCGGGTCTCCTCTGGCCTGGTACAGCTCCACGACAGGCTGAGCGCGCACCTAATTTGGGCGCCTTTCCTGGGGAAAAACAGTGGGGTACGCACCACTCCGGGCAGAGGCAAACACGCGCCTGCACTTTCACTCTCAGGAGACAGCTTTTGTTTCTTTTCAATGACATTTTAACATTTACAGTCGCTGCTATCGCTGCTTTTTTCTCTATTAGATTTGTGCATTTATATAGCACAGGCAGGGGGGACAATAAGTGATTTACAAAAATTTACAAATATTTGCAAAATATTGAGCTGATGAACTCTGGTCCCCAGCTCCCGAGTTGAATATGTTGGCAACGTGCAGGGAGGTTACAGTGCCAAAATGCTCACTGATTGGCTGTACCCTCTCTCTCCCCACCCTTTATCCCTTCACAACAGTACTTACCCGCCCTCACCACTTCTACAAGATTGCTGTGTTTTTTGCGACTTTATTAAAATTATATTTCGTATACTTTATCTCTGTGTGCCCTCATCCCTCCCATAACAGTACATGCGCCCCCCACGACCCCTACAAAATCGCTATCCTTTTTTTTTTTTTTTTTCCTTTCAATGACATTTGTGGAGGCAGGGGGGACAATAAGTAATTTACTAAAAAAATTACAAAATATTGAACTGATGGTGAGGCTCAAACAAGGGTCCACAGCTCCCTAGTCAACAGCTACAGGCAAAAGGCTCACTGATTGGTAGTGTCATCTCTCCCCGCCCAACTTGATTTTGCGGAGACACTGTTATACCGCAAGCTCGCCCAAAGGTATTGAATCACTTAATAGTTATTTTGAATTGTTGTCAGGCTCCCTTTATTACTATGGCAAAATTGCTTGTTGTTTTCTGTAAGTTGCTTTCTAGCCAGGAATATATACCTCCTCAAACGCAACTTACAGAAAATGCGAACAAGCAATTTCGCCATAGTAATGACACAAAACAGGTGTTGCTTCGCTTCCCCACCCGATGTTTTGTCTTTTCCCCGTGTTGCTTTGCCTAACCCCCAACCTCCTTTGTGTTGCTTCTGTTCCTGCCATTGCATGCCGTCCGCCACCCTCTTGCTTTATTGTACATTATGGAGTAGACTTCTTCCACTTCAGCAGAAAGGATGGTTTTAGATATTGGGTCCGGATTGTAGAGAAACCGTTTCTAGTGTGTTCTCAAAATAGGACTGCAAGACTGCCCCCGGGAACTCTATATTTGCCAGACGAAAAAAAAAATGTAGCCTTCTCTTCTGTCTTTGGTGCTGTTATGGAAGCTCCATGGCTGACACATTTTCCTAAAGACAGCGTTGACATTCCTTGGTTGGGGTGTATTTGAAGAGCAGTGTGAGAGGTAGGTGACAGTTGCATTTGTGGAATATTTGAACACGGGGAGCTTGTTTCTTTAAATATCTAAATTCATTCATATCTGTAATCGTAATTGTGGCGGCAACAGAAGATCTCAGTGCTAGTTTCATTTGCAGGGAAAACAGAACTTGCTGCTGAGAGCAGTGTAATTGAAACAGTATGTATTTCTAATTCCCTGCCACTCATTTGTATAATTGGTCGCAGTTAGCCACACCATAATCGCATTACAAAATAAAACAAACATTTGCAATGCATTAGCAGTTTGAGGTATTGTAAATGAGAATGCCTTTTATTTATGTTTTGAAAACCTGCAAGCGATCTGTAAACACTCACTTTATACTTTTAGTCGTTACTTACAAGAAGAAAAGCTGGCAGTAACTGGACCTCTTTTTTTTTTTTTTTTTTAAATCTCTTTTATTAATATAAAAGGTAGTGCACTCAGTGAGAATGATACATATAATCGTCATAGTCAGGGTTACAGAGCATTAAAACAGAATCATAATCAGTAACATTCCCGCTATGACACAATCACAATTCGCCTGTCTAAATCTTATACTTGTAGGTCCATATATCAAATATATATTATTAATAGTGCTCAACATGTCAAGTAGCAGTGCTATGGTGCCCAACCTACGAAACTACTATGTAACTTTTGAAGAAACATTCCCCCCCCATATCCCAACTTTGTGTCATCACTTCTAATTAGGTTGCTCACTTCTCCTTACCCAACCATGCTCCTTCGCCCTTGTGACAGGACACATCGCTACGAAACCCCTACTCCAGCACAATTTGTATCGCGAAGCTTAATCTTTCTTCTTAGCCATCACTCCTCCTCCCCCTCAGAATCCAGGTCATCATCCTCCGGCAAGGGCTCACAAATTTCCCCCCTATAAACATTCCAGTTTGTCCACACTTTGTTCCATTTTTTGGGGGCAGCCCGAAGGACATACACCGCTCTTTCCGTGACCATTAGGAAGTCCATGTTCTCAGCCCATCTGTCCACAGTGGGCACGTCCGGAGCCCCCCATTTCTGTGCAAGGTCACGTTTTGCTACTGTCATGGCAAGGGTGGCCCAGATGACACCATATCTGTTCAGGTCAGTGGGATCCCAAATGTTCAGAAGGCATTTACGCGGGTCTGGCATAGTGGAAGTCTTAAGTGTCTGGGATATAGTGCGCATTACCCGTGTCCAGTATCCCTGTATTTTGGGGCAGTCCCAGAGTGTGTGGAACAGTGTTCCCTCCTCCCCGCAACCCCTCAAGCAAAAGGGAGTGGGCGCTCTGTGTATTTTATGGAGCAGCGTCCTGGTGTAGTAAATGCGATGTAAGATTTTTAGTTGCACCAGTCTAAATTTGGCCGAAATGCCTATTTCCTTCGGAGAAGCCAAGGCCTCATTCCACTCCGAGTCATCCATCATACCTATCTCCCCCTCCCATCTTTCCTTAAGTTTTGCCGTGGGGTCTTTTAAGTTGTTGATTAATTTTTTGTAAGTGAGGGATGTGGCACTCTGTTGCATATACTCCGTCAACAGTCTGTCCTCAAGCGGCGAGGACTCCGGCAAAGCAGTGCCTTGCGGTATCGCTTGGAGCAATGCGTGTCTAATTTGGACATAACGAAACGTTTCAGTGGGTCTGAGGTCATAGTGCTGTTGAAGTTGTGAGAATGGTACCACTGTGTCCCCTTCCCAAAGGTCTCCCACCGTGGAGATTCCTATTTGGTCCCATTGTGTGAAACCCTTGCAGGTTCTAAGGTTGCCCAGTGATTTCGTGTCCCACAGTGGTGTCATTTTAGTTATCTTGCCTGCCCAGCCCAGTCGTGTCTGTGCTGTATGCCAAAGAGTGGCAGTGTGCCGTGTCGGGCCGCGCAGACGTTTAAGTCGCGGTTTACTATACAGTACCGACAGCATGGAGTCTGTCCCCAATTGTGCCCAATCTGCCTTGTATGCCGGGTCGTGTCTCGGGGCGTGGATCCATTGGTTAATTATTTTAAGTTGAGCCGCCCAGTAATACATCTGAATGTTAGGAAGTGCTATTCCCCCCTCATACCAACTTTTAACCAATTTGTCGTAGGCTATTCGTGCTGTACCATTGCTCCAGAGGAGAGCGGAGACCAACGCCGCTATCTGTGTGAAGTAGCGTGGAGGGACAAGATGCGGGGTGTTTTCCAGCACATACAAAAATCTGGGGAGTGCCATCATCTTGAATAAGGCGGCTCGCCCCAAGAGGGTGAGGGGCAGGGTCGCCCAGTGTTTAACATCAGCTCGCAGTCGGTCTAGTGGTGGCTTTAGGTTGCTAGCGAAGAAATCTGTTGCAGAGGGCACAATGTTAATGCCCAAGTATCTGAAGGAGGTCACCGGCTCCGCCAGAGGGCAGTCGGTCGGTAGGTCCGGCGCCGGGCCCTTCAGTGTGTAGATTATGGATTTTGACCAGTTAAGGGTATAGCCCGAAGTTCCCCCGTGTGTGTTGCAAATGTCCAGGAGGGCTGGGATGCCGTTATCAGGGTCGACCATGTAAATGAGCATATCGTCGGCATAAAGGGAGACCTTGTCTTCCCACCCCTCCTCCCACTGAATGCCTCTAAACAAGGGCGTGCGTCTGATCAGGATAGCTAAAGGCTCCAGCACTAATGCGAAAAGCAGGGGAGATAGAGGACACCCCTGTCGAGTACCTCTGCTCAATGGGAACGTCGGGGAGATGTGGCCATTAGATACCACCTGTGCCACTGGATTAGTATATAGTAACCGTATCCAGGCTATATATTTCGATCCAAAGCCCATACGCGCGAGCACCTCGAAGAGGTATTCCCATTCCACTAGGTCGAAAGCCATTTTCGCATCTAGGGAAAGGATCACCGCCCTTTCAGTGAGAAGGTGCGATCTCGCCATCACCCCATGAACCCTCCTGAGGTTCAGTGCCGTGCTCCTGTGGGGCATAAAGCCCGACTGGTCGGGGTGGATCAGGGTACTCAAGTGTGGCATCAGGCGGCTGGCCAGAAGTTTAGCCAGAATTTTGGCTTCCACATTTAACAATGATATCGGGCGATATGAGGTACAGACTTCCGGGGGTTTACCTGGCTTAGGTATAGCCACTATCGTGGCCGTACGTTGATCCAAGGGCAGTTCAGCCCGCTCCCTACTGTCCAGATACATGTCCCGCAGGGGACCACTGAGGTCTGACGCCATCAATTTATACCATTCCACCGGAAGTCCGTTAGGTCCTAGGGCTTTGCCCGATTGTAGTGAATGTATCGCCAATTGGATTTCTTCTTCCGAAGGATCTGCTTCTAACTCTTTCGCAGCCTCCGGCTGTATGCCGGGGAGGACAATGTCCTCCAGCGACGCCGCCGCCAGTTGGGCAGTGACGACGCGGTCCGGTGTGTAGATTGTGTGGAAATGACGTGCCAAAGCGCGCACTATGTCTTCTGGGTGAGTTATGACGTGGCCGTCTGTAGTAATGAGCCTCCTAATTCCTCTCGTGCCTCCCTCTCTCCTATCCAGCCACGCCAGCATTTTCCCCGCCTTGTCGCCCACTTCGTAAATCCTATGTTTGGTGTTTGCCATGTAACCCTTCTCGGTCGTTCTCAGGTGTGCCTGGTATTGCTGCTGTCGTAATTTTAGCGTGTGCGTCTTGGCCGGGGAAGGGTCCGCCATGTGCGCCGTGTTGGCATCGTGGAGGGCTAATTCTAGTTCCGTGAGCTCCTTCCGGGAATCACGCTTGTGTCCCGTAATAGCTGTAATCGCCACCCCTCGCAGGACGGTCTTGTAGGCCTCCCAGAGAATCGACGGGGAGGACACTGAGCCACCATTCTCCGCAAAGTATTGTGTCGTTGCTAGTTTCAATTTTCGTCTCAACTTAGGAATTTTTAAATAATTCGGATAAATGGGGTAGACCCTTGCGCATTTTTGTTCCCCAGTAGTAAGGGTAAGAGTGACTGGCGAGTGGTCAGATATACCCCTGGGTAGAATGTCGATCTTGTCAGCCATGCCCAATCCCCCCCCCAGGAACAAAAAGTAGTCAATGCGAGACAGGCTATTGTGGACTGCAGAGTAAAAGGTGTACTGGGTCGCTGTGGGACGTAAATGTCGCCATATATCTACAATGCCTAACGCTTCCAAAAATTCAGGAAGAGGTGAAGGACCCCTTGAGCGGGCTCTAGTGGGAAAGGCGTCTAACGCCGAGTCCATGATGGCATTCAGGTCCCCCCCAATGATTGTGTCACCCTCAGGAAGGTCAAGCAGGAATCTACCCAGTGCAGGTAACGTCACGGAGTGTAATGCCGGGGGAATGTATACTGATACTACATTAAGCGGTGTACCCTCCCATTGGCCATGGATCGCTGCAAAGCATCCCTGGTCGTCTGCAGTGTGGTGCGTGAGTATAAAGGGTGACGATTTCTTCAGAAGTATTCCCGTCCTCCTGGACCCTGATGTGAAATCTGCATGTGCCGCCATCTTGTATCCGCGCCTATCAAGCGCTTTGCAGGTTGTACCCGCAAGGTGTGTTTCCTGGAGTAGAACCAAATCCGGGCCCTGTCGTTTAATAGCCTGCAGCACTAGGCCCCTCTTTATTTTGTCACCCAACCCCCTGACGTTCCATGTGAGCATGCGCAGAGGGGGTACTCCCACCGTTACTGCGGTGTGTCCGGCGGGTGGTGCCTGAAGTAAATTAGCCATGGGTTCGTGTCGAGAGTATCATCAGCAATGTGTTGGTGACCAGCGTGAAGATAACGAGGAGCATGCTATGGCCCAGGGTGGCTTCAGAGCGTGTGTAGTGCGCAGCGTTGTCAAGGAGCGCGCCGCCATCTAGGATGGATGCATGATATGTGAAGTGAGCGATGACTAGAACCAAGAAAGTGTACATAAAGAACAAGAACAAGAACAACCTAAGCCCTCTTCCCTCCCCCCTCCCTGCTTCCCTGCACCACGGACAATACCCCGCCCGCATCCCCAACTTGGCAGAGTGCTTAATCCCGTCCCCAACTATTTTACTTGCACGTGGGGTTGGTGAGTCCCCTACAGGCACCGGCCGATGCCTACCCTACTCAGCTCCGCCAACTCCAGAGTTCAATATGTTCCAAAGATGTAAAGGGGTCGGCAACGCTTTACTCAAATGTCAGCCGGCTGTCCCGAATCAAATGGGTCTCTTTCCAGATCCGATCCCAGTTCCGCTGCACCCTCCCCGCGTGGAGAATCCACAGGCCTCTGCTCCGCCGGTCCGCCGCCGCGGTGATCTTGTCGGTCCCTTCGTGGGCGCCGGGGAGGCCCCACCTGTCGCCATCCGTCGAGCCAGTCTCGCGCCACCTCCGGGTTGTCGAAGAACCAGGCCTTTCCCTCGGCCACAATCCGCAGTTTGGCGGGGAACAGCATTGAGTATTGCAGGTCTTTATCGCGCAGGGCCTTTTTGATCTCAGTGAAGGATTTCCGGCGCCTGGCCACCTCTGCCGTATAGTCCGGAAAGAAGGCCAGAGTCGAGTTCTGGATTTTCACAGGCGGTGAATTCCTGGCCGTCTGTAGGATTGCGTCTCTGTCTCTAAAATTAAAAAGCCTGGCCAGTACAGGTCTCGGCGCAGCCCCAGGTTTGGGCGTTCCGCCAGGTACTCGGTGCGCCCTTTCGACTGAGAAAAAGTTTGACAGGCCTTTCGGTCGCAGTTAATTTTTGATGAGGTCCTCGACGTATAAGTCCATCGCACCCTTCCCCTCTGATTCCGGTAGGCCAAGGATGCGTATGTTGTTCCTCCTGGAGCGTCCTTCTTGGTCGTCGAGCTTTTCCTGCAGTTGTTTATTGACTTTTTCCATGCGCTCCATTGCCGCTTGTAAGTCTGAAGTGTCTTCCACCAGCGCTTTTGTTACCACTTCAACCTGGGACACCCTTTCCGACATTTTCTGGAGATCCGCTCGCAATAGGGTAACTTCTGAGGAGATGGACCCCACCGTCGTCTGCTCCGCCGTAAGGGTTCTCATTACATCTTCCAGAGTCACTTTTTTGGCCCCTTCCGCGTCAGGTGGAGAGCCCGCAGAATGCCGCCCACTCGCCTGGGGGTGTCCGTGTTGTGAGTAGGCGAATTTATCTAGTTTAGCCTGTGTTGAGGTGCTCCTAGTCCCCTTGCCCGCCATGGCGTGGAATGTCTGGATTGCGGGGGGGGGGTCGAGTATAGCTGCCCCTGTGGCACCACAATTCAACTAGCCGCGGGGCTGATTCCGCAGGTCTGGGGCGGGGTACACAATCAGAGCAGTCCGAGCCAGTGTCAGGACCCCAGACCGCTTCACACAATGTCCCCAGCTATAGACCGGACTGTGGATACAGTGCCCAGTAGAATGTCTCACACCTGGTCCAAGCACTGCCAGGTCAGAGAGTGCCTCAGAGAGTGCCTCGTCAGCGTGGCATAGAGGTCGGCCCCCTCACTCGTGCACCGAGCGCTTGTGCTGAATGATCAGATCGTGCAGGGCCAAGCGGCCAGCAAAGTGCAGTTACGTCGGAGCGGTGGCAAGTCTCTCACCTCAGATCCTGTTGATGCGCCTCAGCGGCTATGGTACGGCATGTAAGATGTGTGTCTGCAGTGCGGGAGGTGTCGCGCGTTATCCAGGCGCTAGTCCCTCCCAGCCGAATTCACCGCGGGCAGACGTGTCAGGGGCCAGGGGCTTAGGGCAGTGTTTTTCCCCCATCAACCATCGGCGGGGTGCCAAGTACAGGCGCTTCCACACAGAGCTGTCACCTCCCGCAGTTCGAGCCGTCCGGCCTCAGGAGAAATGAGCCGGCCGTGTACCCAAGATGGCGGCCACCGGCGTCGCAGGGTCGCGGACTGCGTAGTCCGTTGATCTCCCCTTCAGTCCGCCCAATCCAGTAGTGCAGGGTGCCGCTGATGCTCAGGGGCCGCCAGGTGTAACGCACAGGGCCGGAGAGACCCTCGCCGATGAACCACAAGGAGGGGGGGGGGGAGAGCGGGGGCGTCCACTCCGCCAAGTCCGGACAGGATGTACTTCCGCCGGGACCCCCTCAGCACTCAAGGCCGGTGCTTTCAGTCAGGCGCAGGCCGCTGGACGGGAATGGCGAACGGGGCAGTTCCCGGTCTCCGATTTGCTCCGGGATCAGACCGGAGCGTGCCGCTCAGGTTCTGGAGTCAGCGCCGCTACTTCGGGCAGGCGATGGAACGGATAAATGAAGGATTTTACTGAAGGGCCGTTATGCTGCGGGGAGCTCCCGGATCAGGCTGCCACCATGTTCGGCAGTCGGCCACGCCCCCAACTGCGCCTCTTTTAATGCCAGCCTTGCTTCTTGTAAGTAAGCACCATAAATACAAAGTGCGTGTTTATGCACTGCTTGCGGGTTTTTCAAAATGCATAAATAAAAGGCATTGTCATTTATATTGCCAAAAGCTCAAAGTCTCTCAAATGCGAGACCTCTTGCATTGCAAATGCCTCTTTCAATAGCTGTGGCGGGCACAGGGAAATTAAGTGATTTGCCCAGATCACACGATGTTGAACTGACAATGCTGAGACTCGAACCTGAACCAGGTTTGAGTGTTGACTTCGCCGGCTCACAAGTTCGTCCCCCTCTAAAGTCGGTAATCTGTTACCGGGACGCCTGTCACACTCACGGTTCATGATTATTTTCACTAACACTAGTAGTGATAGTGAAAATAATCATGAACCATGACCGTCACCATGAATGACCAACCGAGCTGTGAGATTCAAATCAGATCTAGGGACGGTCCCTAGTTCTAATTTGAATCTCACAGTCTGTCTGTCTGTATGGGAGGGGGGGCAGAGCTTTAAGTGGGAAAAAAACTGAGGGTGCTCTAAAAGGGGCGTGGCACATTTCTTAAAGGGGTGTGGCCTATCTGAGTAGGGGCATGGTCTAAATCATAATATTGTAACAATATTTTCGAATTCTGGGGAACCAGTGGCGCTCAATATTTGCCTTGATTTCCCTTCGGAGGGCTGTTCAATCTTTTCTATGCATACACAGTGCTTTCTATATAAATCAATAAACAGAACAAGTCAGCATTGGCAGTGAGAGTGGTTTGAAAAAGATCAATGGAGCTTTGTGGCGGAATGAGAAAGCTGCGGGGAAGTGGATTAAAAAAACGGCCATTAAAATACTCACATTGCGGGCTTGCAGGCTGGGAGGGCAAGTCTTGTGTGGCTTCAGAAGGATCCTGGCTGAGGCATCTCTGATGCAGAGGCAGGGTCCCGACGGTGCTGGTAAGGCCGGGGAGGCGTCACGAAGGTAAGGTTCCTTTTCACTGCTGCTGGATTCTGTTGTAGACCCTCGTCGCTCGCTTGCTTTAAGGCAGAGCAGGGTCACACTGGTTGCTGGAGAAATCTTGCTGCAGGCCGTAAAAGCAGGGTTGTGCCGGTTCTAACCAGCTGTTGTTGTGCCGATGGCTGGTACAATGACGTAGGTGGTGCTGCGTGTTCAAATAGAAGGGAAATCCAGAGAGAAAGTGTCTCTCTTCAAAGGATTTCCCTTCCTGCTATAATGACGTCACTCCTTAAGCAGTGCTCACGCATGCTCACCGGAAACACCAACAAAAACCGGGACGTCTGGTCACCCTACCTTTGAGGCCCGAAAATAGAGCCCCCTAGAGACCCCTTTCGAGGCCCGCCCAAAAAAACTGGGGGTTCTCAGACCCCCACAGACCCCCACCACTTAAAGCCCTGGGGGGAGACACACACACACACTGTCACTAACTACCTCACCTCAATCTTCACACCGTAATCCTGAATCTGCATCACTCTGCGCTCAGGCTCTCAGGACATCCAACCAGGGGTGACGAGTCTGTCCGACATTAGCAACTTCATTTAAGTTGCTCGAGGCAGGACTCGGAGGCCTTGCATTAAGATCAGGCTCAGGGGGCCAGCGAAGATCAAGGAGCTCTCCGCCTCAACTCTCTCTCTCCAATCCTGTGTGTGTGTAATAATGGCGCTCATGCATGAAGAGGGGAGGAGAGAGACGAGAGAGAGGCTGAGCTAGGGCAGACCAATCACTGTACGGCTTCACAATAAAGCCGTGCAGTGATTGGTGAATATTGCTCCACAAGCTTGCCCAGGCTGCTCCGCATTCTAGACCCTATCTAGAGACGGGAAAGCAGCCAATCCAGGTGCTGCTCTTGGCCAGGGAAGCACAACTTGCCGCTCATTAGGAGACTGAGAGGATGCGACTTCGATCCCCACCGGCTCCTTAATTATACAGGCGTGCTGCTGAGGTTTGCGCATGTCGGGGTGGGCAGGGAGAGGCCTCTGGCCAACCCAACATGCGCATTAAGCAGTTAGTGTTTGCACTGACTGTCACTGCTGTGCTGCCTCATAATCCCACCTCCTAAGCCTGCCTGGTGGTCACGTGATGTTGGCCCAAAGCTAAAACAGTTGACTGCCATTGGCAGCCGCAGGAGTCAGCTGTCTCAGCCACTGGCCGCATATTCCTACCACACTTAAAGCTGCCACTGCAGCCCGAGGCAAAAATAATAAGGAGGCGACGCCCAAGCGCCCACACGGAGGAGCCGCCACTTGCTACTCAAAGCGTCCTCGGGTAATGCTAATTTGCAGCTCTTCAGTTTGTAAACACGATGCTGGCACCTAGTGAAAGTGAAGAGAACATGCATCATGGTCAGGAGTCACTTTTCATACCTGTCATCACACATTCTTATGTTGGCCTGTACGTTTTTTCAATGAAATCCGCGCATCCTATAGCAATGTCCTTCCGGACACGTTAGGAGGGTTACCCTCTCTGCCATTTCGGTTCTTTTATTCAGACTAGTGCTGGCAACCTGTCTGTCATATTTGCTCTCTGTGCTCTTCTTGTGCCAGGGTGAGTGTGCTGGTGATAAAAGCTCTTTTCAAATATTGATGCTGGAAAGAGTAATCTGTGGAGTTACTGCAATTTTTAGCATCAGTAGGTTCAGCGTCCCCTTCATTTGCGCAGCGCCTGCTGATTTGGCGCGTACTACGAGCCACATATTCCCAGGACCTTTGTCCAGTCCCTTTTAATTAGTCACTATCCCCCCCCCACTACCCCCACCCCGCACCCCCACATGTATTATCAGCTAAGCGGATCAACAGAAGGCTTAGGAGATGGTGAGATTTAAATAGTAGGGAAGCAAAAGCAGCAGACAGCTGTGCCCAAAGCGAGGGAATGTAACAACACCACAACACCAGTGGCCACATAACAACACATGTAGGTATTTTTCTATGTGTTTACCCCTCGGGACTGTTGTTGTATTAGCTGTTTGCTCTATAATTTCTGCCCCATCGGGCTGACATTTTTGCATGTAGCCCCCTATCATTTCTTTTCCTAAAACAGAGATGTAAACCCTTCCTCTTTCCCAGTGCTTTTCAGTGGGCTGTTTCAGAGCCCAGACAGTTCCTGCTAGGTTGTTGTTTTGTACCCCCTTAACACGTTTCTTAAAACATGATCTCTGAAGATCGAGCTGTGAGGGGTGCCAGGTGGCAGCCAGCCACCCAGGCAGCAACGTTTACCAAGCAGAGGAGGCAGTGCAGCCGATCACACTCACTGGAACAGGATGCCGTGGCTTCGTTCTTTGGACTGGCACAGAAGCAGACTGTTAGACCTGTCAGCCCTTTGGGTGGTCCCTCCTTATTTTTTCTTCCCATTTTTGCCTCCTATATTTAAAAAAAAAAATGTGGGTGTTGACCGTAGGTCTCTGGGCGCCCCATTGCTACTAATTACCAATGAGGCGCAGATGCTCCTTTAAAATGGAGGAAGTGTAAGAGTTCATTTACAAAATGGTGGCCTACCATCCGTCAAGTTTTTACCTCAGAGCTTGGTGCCATAGGGTGACATGAGGGGTTCCAGAACCTTCTGGACCTCTCTGGACACTCTGGGCACAGGCTATATAAGGTAGAATGTTGGGCGGCCATTTTGGAGGAGACTGGGGAGGAGAGTGACTAAGCTGGAGTGCAGGCTGTGGGGCGAGGAGGTTGGCGCGCTGTGAGGGGTCTGATTGCCTCTAGGGGTTGCTATCCTCACTTCTAATGCTGTCCCTCACCCATTGACCTGGCCTAGCAAGAACATTTATAGCTAATACCACTAACGTGGAAGAAGCGTGTGACTACCTCACGTGGGGCAGTAAGGTCATGGACTGTGGGAAATTGACAGGTGAGGGCATCCGAGGCTGCCTCCTGTATGAAGCCAAGACCCTTGCAGAGTAGGCCCCTGCCCTTGCTGTCATCCCTTTCCCCGGCGCAAGCAAATTCTCGAGGTGTTCTGCCTGAATCTGCCTAATGCGATAAGGAACTTACCAACATCACTGCTGCAGACCCCGGGTCTTCCTGAAATCCCTGCGCTGGTGTGGCCTCGCCACCGCTAGTGTGTGGGAGCTCCTGTGGCCGGCGGGGACATGGCGCCCGTGGGTCGGAGCAAGCCGCGGCCGCCTGTCAGGTCTCCGACTGCTTGGTCAGGAGGGAGGCGGGAGTGGGTGTCGGGCCCTGTTTGAGGGACGGTTCCTGGTGGGAGAGCCTGAGGGTCAGGCAGCGTTGTCCGGGGGTGCCCCGCCTCAGGAAATCAGCCGTGAAGCGGAGGAAGCTTGGGAGAAGCCTCCCCCCAGCGCTGACTAGAGGAGCGCCCGGGAGGAAGTGAGGTGGGTCTGGAGGAGGCCAAGGGAGGAGTCCGCCCTCCCTGTGGCATGAGGGGAGTTAACGCGGAGGCAGTGTAGGAAACTGTCCGTAGAGAGCGACTTGCCTCCGGTGAGGGTCCTGCCCCCAGAGGCCTGCCTCCATTCAACTGGGCCGTATACTTCACCTAAGACCCCCGAGTGGAAATCCTTAGTACCTCAGGCGACTGATATCGGCCGGTTCGGACAAAGCAGCGTCCAGAATTAAAGTAAGCAGGGATTTTGGCTGAGGGGGCTGGGGGAGGAAATTTGGCTCACAAATCCCTCTGCCGGGCCTGGTGATTATCGAGGCTTCCTGCCCATGATAGAAGAATGTATGGCTGGGTGGAGAAGCTGTAATCGGCAGAATTGTCCGAAGAGATTTTCCTTTTCTTTACAAGAGTTCAGCGAACTAAAGAACAACTATTGAACTATCCATATCTAACAAAGCTATTGAGGAATAAACGACTTAAGGCAGTTCATTCACGAGGCTAGACATGTACCTCACCTGTTTAAATGCATGTTCTGAGACCTTTCTTTAACCTAATATATGTTTAGGCTGCACGAGGTGAAATTAATTTATAACTGAAATTAAGGTGATGTGCTTTAAGGAAAATTAGCTTCTATTTCCAATTTTGGCATTAGCTTACTTGATGATTTATGCACTGCTTGATTATTGCCAATGTGACTTATTATTGACTATCTCAAGACCTTTCTTTAGTCAATATCATAGGTAAATGAGTCAGTACTTGAAATGGTATCTGTTCTGCATCTAATCTATTGATTAATACTATGACTAAGTAAGATTCACTAGCATCACATGATTTATTGATGTGTTATATCAACAGAGTTAAGAGTATTAAATGTAGAGTGATAAGTTATTAATATAAACGCAATTGAAAACAATCCTTAAGAAGAAAAGATAAACTTTTCGGTGTGGTGTCATTTTTCTAGTGGAAGTACGCTGTATTGCTGAGTTGAGTGTGACGCAAGTATAACACAATTGCCTTGGAGTAGGCCTTCCCACTTGTGCCAAGCTACCCTAGGTGGACCGGTGACCCCGGGTCCAACACAGACCCATCCAGGTCAGTTGCTATGTTAACGTTTTGCTAGGTTTGCCTGTAGCTTATTTTTTTGTCTCACTGTCCCCTGCCCGACTGTTCCTATCTGATGTTCTTACATCTGCCCCTGATATTCAATGATTTGAGATCTATGCCTCTACTGCCCTTGTTACACGGCTTGCGCCAAATGCCGCGGCTCAGAAGTCTGATCTGCTGATAATGATCTTCCCAGCTAAAGTTTTCACAGTATACAGACCGAGGTCTTGCCACCTGTCACCTTTCCCCGCATACTCACACTCCCCCTGCCCCCTCTCATGCCTCTCTCACACTCCCTGTCTCCTCTCTGTAATCCCTTCTCACACATTCTGCCGTTCTGTACCTCCTTGCGCTGTGCACTCACCCACCTCTCGCGCCCTCCTCTTTCTAAGTGCCCCCACCACTCGTCTTGGTGCTGCTCTCACTTATTCTCAGAAACTGGAAGATGTTCACAGTCCGTCTCTATCCATGCTCTTTCTGTCGGCTCATACGCCTCTCTCGGTCCGGTTCAACGCCATCAGCTAATAGAGTGGTCATTGCCTCTTCGAACATCTGCCTTACTTTAAGGTTAATAAGGTCTCTTTGGGAAGAGCAACCAGTCCCCCTCTCTCATACTCTCTCTCACCCCTCTCTCTAGCTCTCCCAGGCACTCTTCGTGCCTCTCTCATGTGCTTGACTTCAGGGCTTTGAGAACAGTTCCTTTCCCATGCCTCTTCAAAGTTCCCGGCCCTCAATCCCACGCTATTCTCTTCTTGGGGTGTCTTTTGCTAACACAAACGCTCCCTCTTTATGCGCCTGTCGCCAGCTCTCTCCTTCTTTCTCTCTTTCTCACACTCTTTCTGCTCCTCTGTCTCGACCTCATTCACCACTCTGTGCACAAACTATGTATCCCCCTCTGTGTTCCTGTCTATCTATTCTGTGCAACTCTCACCCCTATCTTTTCACCATGCCACTTAAATCCCCTATACAAATGCACTCCCCACCACACAATTCCACCCCATACAATTCCACAACTAACAATTCCAATTCAACCCATATAGTTTCCACCCCACTCCATACCCCATGCATCCACTCCAAACCAAAACACATGGGTAAAACACATTGTCAGTTACAATGCCAATGGCTCTAACTCTAGTTTAGCCACAATGCTTCACAACATAGCTTAAAGACATTGGCAAATCCAATAGCTCTGGCTAAACACGTATAAGGTCCCAAAGGCAAGACCTATTGGCTATGCCAATGCTTGTTTAAACAACAGTGTCACGGAAGCAAGAGTGCATGTGCTAGCACATGGCTCATGCTGACTCTGCCCTAAAAAAGGCTGACATTTGATTACCTGTGGAAAGGTGAAATAAAGGTTTGCTTCTTGGCCCTGCAGCACTTGAGTGCACTCTCCTTGCTTTCCTGGCACAGATTATCCCGGAAAGAAGTTCTGCGTCACTCAAAACTGTGCAAGCTTTTCAGTGTTCAAAGAAATATAATATACACGTTTCTGTTTGGATTGCTACTTCCTGTGGTTTTCATTGACACCCCGAAACACAATTCCTCAGAGTTTCATGAATTATTAAAATGAGTCCAATGGATTTTCCTATAATCTTAAATCGACGCGCATTTGATACCTTTTAGAAAATCTACCAGCTGTCTGCAGAGTTTTGTCTTTCATTTGTAATACCAGGTGTTTCTCATAAGTCCAAAGCTATTCAGTCAAATAGTTATTAATGATTTGCAGTTTTTTATAACTTTACTTAACGCTTAAACATGCAAACCCTCTGAAATTCTTTTGTATGTACTTCTCATTAATAACTCATAACCTGAATAGCATGCGTCAACAAGCGAGCAATAAATAAATACAAACCTTTGTCCTACTCTATCCTTCTGCTATCATTCCAAATCCAAATAACTGACTAACCTATCCACCACTTAAAATGTACTTGCATGTTACACTATACTAATTCAACACTAATCCTCTGTGGGTCCCGGAGTAGCGTGCTACCCGCCGAAAAAGCGCTTTGTTGCCTCGTCAGGGGTAGTAAGCGCTATATAAATGCAATTACAATACAATACAATTACAATGAAGGAACAAACATATCCCAAAATGCATTGAGGATATAATTACTTGAGTATTTTAAACGTAATCATTTCTTCCTCAAATTTAAAATGTAAATTACTAGAAATAGAGATTTCATCAATAGAAAACTAGGATGGAAATAAAATATGTGTCAAAAATAAACTTTAAGTTCCTTTTGCGTACTATGGGAATGCATAGGTAGGGTCAACCTCGTCCCTAAGATGGGACCTATAGACATAGCAGAAAAGACCTTTCTTTACCCCTTGTACCACCCAGTTCTCTGCAGATGCTGACGGCCCCTGCCCTCTTTGCTCACCTGTTTCAGTATCATCATCATCATCATCGCCCATTACACAAGACACCGCCATGAAGAGGCCAAGGAGGCTGAGAGCGAGGAACCGCCCGCTGGAGACCATCTTGGCGCTATCACGAAGAATGTCTTGATCCAAGAGTGCCCAGGAATAGACTGAGGACCAGCGTTTATAGGCAAGCAAACGTGGCAAGGGATCATGGCACTGAACTGGCACGTCAGCGTCGGTGGCACTGAGCCCTGCGCGCCTTACAATAACACTTCACAGCCCAGAGCACCCAGAGCAGACAAACAATGGAAGCCCAGCAGGGTCAGGTCAAGCGTCCCTGCAGCCTTCGCTTCAGAGGAGCCTGCCTTAGTTAATGTCTTTTTTTCATCTAAAACATCCAGTTCAGGCCTCCAGTTCTCGCCCTCGCTGTCTCTGCCACCCTGGATCATGCCTCCTTCAAATACAGTGTTTTATCATAATTTGCATATTCCATCATATTGATAGGACATGCACCTTAGTTCATCAAACCATCCGGCGGTGCCTGGTCCTGTATAAAGTGTAGTATTACCCTTCTTCCTGCCCCTGTACAAAATGGTAGAGGACATAGTTTCAACTTTCTGTGAAATTTACATTTCTCCTTTTGACTCCTGCACAAGTCCACCCGACAGACCTACGACGCCGCCGCCCTCAACGCACTCAATGCCGGCCGGAACCCCCCCTGCTACCAGGCCGCCCCGAAACGCATCCACGGACCCTTCACCTGCAAAACCTGCAAATTCACCTGCCTCCGAACCTGCACTGCACCCGCCAAGCCAAGCACCAGCAGCAACCACCTCAAGTGCATCCTGCTCAACACCCGCTCCGTCCACAGACACGCCGTCGAACTCTGGAACCTGCTCGACACAACATCACCAGACGTCGCCTTCCTGGCGGAAACCTGGATGACCGCCTCCTCAGCGCCCGACATCGCCATCGCCATCCCGGACGGGTACAATATCATCAGGAGGGACCGCGTCAACCAGACCGGAGGAGGCATCGCCATCGTCTACAAGAACACCATCCGCATCACGACTGACTCCAACGACTCCTTCGCCGCCGCAGAGTACCTCCACTTCCAGATTCACACCGACCCAAAGACGACCCTCAGAGGCACCCTCATCTACAGACCCCCGGGACCACGCACACAATTCAGCGAAGACATCACGGACTTCATCAGCCCACACGCCCTCCGCTCCGCAGACTACATCCTCCTAGGGGACCTCAACTTCCACCTGGAGAACAACAAGGACCGCAACACCGCCGCCCTGCTGGACAACCTCGCCAACCTCGGACTCAAGCAACTGGTCAACACCCCCACCCACTACGCCAGCCACACACTTGATCCCGTCTTCTCATCCAGCAAGCACATCACCTTCGGCCACTCCACCGGACTCCACTGGACCGACCACAGCTGCGTCCACTTCAGCTTCAGCAGAACCACAACCCACCACCACCCACAACAGGTTCCTCACAGGAGCTGGAGCAAGATCACCACCGACCAGCTCACCAACTCCCTCAGCCAGAACCCACCTGCCAGCACAACGGACCCCAACGAAGCAGCCCGCAACTTCACGAAGTGTCTGACCTCCTGCGCCGACAACCTCGCACCACTGAAAAACCCTCCCAGCAGACCCAGAAGCAAGAAGGCCTCCTGGTTCACCGACGAACTAAAGGACTCCAAGAAAACCTGCCGCACCCTCGAAAAAGCCTGGCTCCTCGACCAGACCACTGACAACATGACCGCCCTCAAACACGCCACCCGCAAGCACCACCAGCTCATCCGCACCACCAAGAAGAAATCACTAAAGGAACGACTGGACAACAACGCCCACGACAGCAAGGAACTCTTCAGCATCGTCAAGGAGTTCCCCAACCCCAGCACCGGCAACAACGACATCACTCCCTCACAAGATCTCTGCGACTCTCTCGCCTCGTTCTTCCACCGCAAGATCGCCGACATCCACAACAGCTTCGGCGCACCATCCACGCACCCAACCGTCGAACCAACGCCCCCCACCGCCACCCTCCGCAGCTGGACCACGGTGACCACCGAAGACACAGCCCGCACGATGAACACCATCCACTCCGGATCTCCAACCGACCCCTGGCCCCACCACGTCTTCAACAAGGCCGACTCCATCATCGCACCCCAACTCCGGAACATCATCAACACCTCCTTCAACACCGCCACCTTCGCGGAGAGCTGGAAGCATGCCGAGCTCAGCGCCCTACTGAAGAAACCAACAGCGGACCCCACCGACCTCAAAAACTTCCGCCCCATCTCGCTCCTCCCTTTTCCTGCCAAAGTCATCGAGAAGATCGTCAACAGACAGCTTGCCGCCTTCCTCGAGACGAACGGATCCCTCGACCCCTCGCAGTCCGGTTTCAGAGCCAACCACAGCACCGAGACCGCCCTCATCGCAGCCACCGACGACATCCGAGCCCTGCTCGACAACGGGGAAACAGCAGCACTCATCCTCCTGGACCTCTCTGCAGCGTTCGACACTGTCTGCCATCGCACCCTAGTTCAACGCCTCAGCAACATCGGCATCCAAGAGAAGGAACTGGAGTGGATCATCTCGTTCCTCGCCGGAAGAACACAGAGAGTCCGCCTCCCCCCGTTTTGATCCGAGGCCACCGAAGTCATCTGCGGCGTACCGCAAGGATCATCACTCAGCCCCACCCTCTTCAACGTCTACATGAGACCTCTCACAGCCATCGCACGCCAACACAACCTCAACATCATCTCCTACGCCGACGACACCCAGCTGATCCTCTCCCTCACCAGAGACCCCGACACCGCCAGAACCAGCCTACACGAAGGGAAGACGTCGCCGAGTGGATGAAGAACAGCCGCCTGAAACTGAACTCAGACAAGACAAAAGTCCTCATCCTGGGACCATCGCCCTCCGCCTGGGACGACTCCTGGTGGCCCCCAGCCCTGGGCACCACTCCCAAGCCAACAGACCACGCACGCAACCTGGGCTTCATCCTGGACTCCTCCCTCTCGATGACCAGACAAGTCAACGCCGTCTCCTCATCATGCTTTCACACCCTACGCATGCTTCGCAAGATCATCCGATGGATCCCGACCGAAACCAGGAAGACGGTCACCCAGGCCCTCGTCACCAGCCGACTGGACTACGGAAACACCCTCTATGCCGGAACCACAGCCAAGCTACAGAAAAGACTCCAACGATTCCAGAACGCCTCTGCCCGACTCATCCTGGACATCCCCCGACGCAGCCACATCTCCGGCCACCTGAGGGACCTGCACTGGCTCCCCGTCAACAACAGGATCACGTTCAGGCTCCTCACCCACGCACACAAGTCTCTCCACGACCTGGGCCCCAAGTACCTCAACGACCACCTGACCTTCTACATGCCCACCCGCCAGCTACGGTCTACTAGCCTCGCCCTCGCCGCCGTACCACGCATCCGAAGAGCCACCGCCGGAGGCAGATCCTTCTCCTACCTGGCGGCCAAGACATGGAACTCCCTCCCCATCCACCTTCGGCTGACCTAGGACCAGCTCGCCTTCAGGAGACAACTCAAGACCTGGCTGTTCGAGCAGTAGCAGGCCCCTTCCCCCAAGCGCCTTGAGACCCTTCCGGGTGAGTAGTGCGCTATACAAGTGTTATGATTGATTGATTGATTGATTATAACATGACCGACCTCTTCCAGGTTCCTGTTCTCCCCTCGTATGTCTGTTTTTAGCATATGATCACAGGTTTAAATCCCTGAGGGCCCACTCAGCCTTTCATCTTTCCTAAAATGAGGACCTCTGAGTTGGGAAACGATAAGCATCTGTTCCCCGGCGCCTAGGTTCCCAAGGCAGTGAAGGTGTGCGTTACAAATACGCATGATGTTCATATGGGAATATATGGGGCCTTCTCTACATGGATCAGAGTAAAATCAGCAGTCTGGGGCAGCTTTTGAGGCACTGAATGTAATGCATTTGTTTGTATAAACAAACTAGCTTTGCTAGTAGCTTTTCTATTGTCTTAAGGGCTTACAGATACGAATGCTGTTCTGTTTGTATCGTTTATGAGACTTCAATAGGCAAGGAGAACATAACAAGATGGCCCCCCTCACGCTCAGTGTCTTACCCATGAGCCCTCTGAAATCCTGCTCGCCTAGAGGTCGAGGACTGCATAACTGAGGCAATAGGCTGGTGCCACTGTAACAGCTTTCACTATAGAGTGACTGCGTTGTGTCTTTTATGTGGGCCAGGCATTCCTGACTCTGCAATGGCCGCCTCCCAGTCAGACATTACTCTGATTGGTCTCCATGGAGGGGTTATTGGTAGCGCTGCGTTTCTGCTGACCTGGGGTGCTTGAAAGGGTACAAGAAGGTTTCAGGAATATCCTTGGGTACTCTGGGAGATAGCAAGGAAAAGGTCAATTTGCTTAATTTGCTTGCACATAATTATGTGAAACTGTAGCAAAATTAACAATGATTTTAAAAATTGCAAATCTGGGATTTCAAATAATTTTTTTGTGCAAAATGTGTCCTCAGGCAGATCACTGAGGATGCATTTTACACTAACAGAATGCGACAACCGCAAGGAACAGCAGCTCGCGCTCTGTTGTTCCTGTGCGTTTACAGTAAATATTTACTGTAGAGTTTGCGTTTGTGGTATATTTTTATCACAAAATGTGCGTAGTTATGAGAAGTGGATTAATGGCCTAATATCAGGACTTTAATGTAATAAGCATAATGCAAAGCTCCAAATATTCGATCGATTATGCCAGAGTAATTTCAATTTCGTCCAGTTGTAAAGAGGAGTGCTACAAATAAGCACAATCCTCTGAGTTACTGTGTGCCTCAAGTGCTTATATCATCTTCTTTATTACAGTTCAGCTCAGTCAGGTATTTGAAGCTCAGTTCCAGCAGCTGCTCTAAGGCTCATCACTGCTCCAATCAGAGCTTTTCATTTCCTACTTCTCTTTCAAGTTAGGGCTGGAGCCTAGGCGACCGGACAGGTATGTGTAGTGACTGCAGCTGTCAGGTGGGTTGGGACAATAAGAGACAGAACAAGAATTCACCCAAGACTCTAGTTTTATCCACAGTGCCTGATGCCTTTCATCCATCTCACCTCCTGTTGACTATTTCCTGCCCCCGCACCAGGCAACGAGCCAGGCCTGCGGGGGGGATGCAAATATGCCAAAAAGGGTCTTTTTCCCAGACCCCGTTTGTCTCCAGGACGCTCTGAATGGCTGTGAGAGAGGGGTTCCTGAGATCATGGTTGCAGTCAGAAGAGTCGCCATCCAACCGAGTTTCGTGGACCTTGACAAAGATCCTAGAACTATAGTGGCAACCTAATGATTCAAGGCGCTATACATATGCACCCTGTAAGTGGCACGAAAGCAGACGCATGCCCTTTATGCAGCTGAATCCCCAAGTCACTGCCACAGATTTGGGGCAGAAATGGTGTTGTTCTTCCCATAATTCTTGGCCCCAGGCACATCAGCCCAGATGTTGGTCCAGAAAGTGTTGTAAGATAAATAAATCAATAAAAGGTATTTCCTTTTCGGAGACTCTCAAACATTGTTTACTGCCAGCCCGCATTATTCTCTGCTGGGGCTCTCAAGTCGATATCATTGATATGTCTTTGATAACAGGAATAAAAGGATAGATAGAGTATCCTTATACCTGTGCTCACTCCCCATTTTCAGTGGCTTCCAGGGATACTCAGTGGATTCTGGCATTGAAACAGCAAAAAGAAATATCAACAAAGGACAATTGGGCACTGGAATTGTTTTGTATGGGCTAAATAGATTGAAGACTCATTTCTACTTGTTCTGGATCACTAGTTTCAAATCCAGAGTAGAGCCAGGAGCTGCTGGATAGGGGGCGAGGCTTTGTGCAAAAGAAGAGCTTTCCAGAGTCATTAACAGCAAAGAAGATTGAAGTATTTTTGGGATCTGATTTTTTTAATACAAAATCCTTGAGTTAAATTCATACTAGTTGCAGATAATACCTTTCTCTACTAGTACCAGTTGGCTAATGACCAAAGGTGTCCAGAGTAGGCCCCAGAGGGTCAAGGCCATGCCAGGCAATCATGAAGTATGCAAATGAGCTCATTAGAGATTAGCTCACATTCTTCAACAGAGCTAAGCATCAGGGCTTAGCACATTATGAACTCTCACTGGATTCCCTGAACTCGCACTGCAATAGTTTTCTTCCCCTCGTTCAGATGGGACTCCCAACTTCAGTGACCTTTAACCTCTACATGGCGCATCTGTGAGTACTAGTGAGTCACAATCCCTCAAAACTGGCACAATGCTGGAGTCTGTATTAAAAACACCCCCATAATATTAACTAATCATATGATACACATATATCTGCCACAAGCATCATTGCACTCTGGCCAGGCTACTGTTTAAATGCACTGAAGTGACACATGCCAGGCAAACGTTCATATGTCATTTGAAAAAATTTTTTTTTACATATTGATACATCATTCCTAAATTGGGCCCTGTAAACCCATAGTGCAGGGTGCTAATATATACAAATAGGGCACACTACATAGTAGGGTTAGTGTGAACTCAGTGTAAAAAAACAACTACCGATTTTACTGAGTAGACTTTGCTAGACATCCCATGAACCTAAATGGAAAAGTAGATTTGTAAAAGTGCACTTTTTCCTGCTATCCCGTTTTGACGCCTTGAGTGTTATGGTCCCCTGTCACTTGCCCATTATTAACTGTTTATTTAAATACATTGTGATGCATACATGCTTATAAAGTTCAGTAAGTGGTTTTTTTTAACTAAAAGTGAAGTTCAGAGCCCCCAGGTGAGAGCTATTGTACAGTAATGGCATGATGTGTGCTGGATTCATTTTCTACCCCGGAAGATGGAGAGAGGCTGGAGGTAGAGGGAGAAGGCAGAATAGGAAAAAAATCAAGAGAAAGAGACTAAGAAAGGTGAGGAATAAAGAGAGCAGAAGCAAGAATAATAGAACTACAGATTAAATTACAAAAAGATAGAGAAAGAAACTTGAATTAAATAGTAGAGTTAATAGGCGATGAACAGGTGAAAATCGTATAGAAAAACCGGGAAAACAAGAAGTAAGGGTAGAGAGAGAGGGAAAAACATTACAGGAGAAAGAGTAATAGAAGAATAGGAATAATAGTAAGCTTTATGCATAAAGATAAAAAAGAGATAGAGGTAAAGAACGAGAAGTCATAATGAGCAAGGGGGTGTCGAAGAAGATAGTGGACGGAGAGAGTAAAATGAGGAACTGAGAGCAAGATTGTTACTTAGAAGGTGTAAAATAAAACAAAGGGATCAGAACTGTAGAGAGAAGTGAGAATTCCAGGATAATGTAGAAAGGAATAGACGTGCCATGTTGGTACAGGCCTGAATGGTCTGGGGGTGTATATTCATTACCTTGGCTTAGGGTGCAATGTCTGCTGCCATTTCCCAGCCGGCCATGTATGACATTGAGTCTCTGAGGGCAAAGCAACTTGCATGAACCAATATTTCTTTGAAAATGGTTCCCTTGGTACACAGTAAGCACATATCATTTTCCCATCTCTCATTGCAAATCAGTTGTCCACAAACCCAGGTAATGGATTTGCAGTACATTGGCTATCCTTTAGACACTGGAAAGTAAAGATTCTGTGTGGTGATTGCTGGCTATATTTGAAGTGTTCTAGAGGCTTGCTAGTCTGATTATCAGAGAATTTTCCACCTTAGTGGTTCTGTTTGTCATAGCAATTCTAATTTACACATTTCTCCCATGTTATCTGCACAGTCCAGCACCACTTGAGAAGGCTTTGCTTCATAAATAGCTAGCACTTGTGTTCATGAGTGGATGACTCAGTGATCAGAGTGACCCTCACAAGTTTAAATCTCAGGAAAAGTCTCAGTTTTCTATCTTCTGAGGTCCACCTTCCTGCTATTTAAAGAATTTCATAGCTGCAGAAATATGACATGAAGTGGTATGAAAACAACCTATTCCAATAAGTACTGCCATAGGGAGGTTCTGTAACATGGTGTCATGCGCAACTTTGCCCTTTGGTACACTTTTATTTCAAGGCCTGCCAATAAAGTACTACTATCTACTATTTAATGCTCCTCTCCTATTGTGCATTTGTAGGAGCTTCACCTTGTCTTTAGCTTCATTTTAGTCCTGCCCACACTTGTCTTTATTGTGATGTTGTCTCCTTTTTGCATTGATGCCTTACTTTCATTATTGGAATGTGGTCTTAGTAGAGCTCGGGGTTCCTGTATGTCAGTCGCTACCAACCAGAGCACCCTTGTTCCCAGCCCGGGTTCTAGAGACATTAACAAAAAATATAATCCCATGCTTTTACATATGAATGGCTAGCAATCCATGTATTGCTTTTGTTTCACATGCTTATACATGAACTTAATTCTGATTAATAACACTTTGAATGGTACACTGTGGCGTTGCGAGGTAGCCTCATCAATCTCCTTGACATTGTTCAGGTTCAACTTATATATATATTTTTAGTACATGAGGATTAGAGAGTTTAGAAAAAAAATATGTGAGGACTTAAACAATAATTTTAACCAAAGTGCTGGATATCATATTTCTATCTTCCTACGCAATTTGAGATTGAAATCATTGTGAGGTTTTGATATAAGTGGTCCTACCCATTGTGGCCAACAGAAAACTGCAAAGTCCCACTTAACCTCTATTCCTTCCTATATGCCTATCTAGTGCTATATGGTTTTGTCCCCAGACAGAATTATGCTCAGTGTGTAAGTTCATTTATCAAACATGATTTATTCTTATACCATATTTTCTGCATACTTGATACTACCATTGGACAGAGACAAAACAAATCCATAATTGATTACACATACTTTTGACAAGTTTGTTCTACAAATGACTTTTTAATGAAAGATATTACAATCAAAATATTGGGCACATTAAATGCATACAATTAAAATAAAAAATACCCCAAACATCAATCCTCTCACTCCTACATACACCCAGAATCTCCACCTATCATGCTCTACATTCACACCCAGACCCAGCCACTCTATACATACACAGTACGAGATACAACGGAAAACCTGTTTTACATTTTTGGCCCTTATAGTGTTATGAGCTGGGATCACTCTTCAAAGTGTTCAATGTATGTTTCTGTGTGGGCAATTATTTTGTCCAATCACCTTCTTGAAGACCACTCAACAATGCAGATGCTTCAAGGGATGGTCAAGGGGGGTAATGCAGATATTTGAATCAAGGTCACACAGGGGTCAAAGTATTGAAGCACATCCTCAAAAATATTTGTTATATATATTCCTGAAAGTATCCACTCCATGGGGCTAACACGGATGGAGGGAAAGTCCTCGTATTAAGTGCTACCTATGAAGGTAAAAGATGAACCATACATGGTTAATTTCTGCGCAATCCTCAAAAGTGACTATATTAACCTGTGCTTAACGCCCTGGTAGCTTGGCACAAAAGCGGATATGCTTAATTTGATATAAAGTATTTATGTAGCACACAAAAAGTTATAGAGTGAAAACACAACACAAGAAAAATCATAAAATGATACCAAATGACAAAATCCAATCAGTAGTACCGGAGATATTCAGTTCTAAAGTTTTCAGTGTGAATGGCGCCTATAAGCACAAAGTGCCAATCACGGTTATCTGGTCGAGCTAGACCGGGGCAAAGTCACAAGTTCAGGCCAACCGCGATGGAGCATGAGTTGGATACAGGAACTGGGTTAGTCCGGCCAAAAAGTTACCTTCGGAGTCCAGCACAAAAAGTTCAGTTTGTATCGGAGGAGTCCACAAGGAATATGCTGAGTGTCGTGGATGGTCGTTACTGTAGAGCGAAGAGCAGGCTGTGTGGTACTGAAAATTCTGTACCTGTGCTATAAACATCATCATAGCATGACGCATTTGATATCAGAAGACCGAGAATAGCTAGTAGTCTATGTACGAGCATTTTCGTCATGCCCGAGTGACGATTTCACCCTGAAACCGTAGTTTTCGTCCTGAACCCTCTGGTTCCATTTTGTGTACGGCAGCCATTTTGTGAGTTGCCCTCACATAGGCAGATGACTAAGGCCAGAAACGAATCTGAAGGACACATACACCTTTGCTGACTTCTCTGTGACCTGGGCAAGCTGACTCCACTGCCCAAGGCCAACCCTTTTCGGTCAGTTCCTCTCCCAGTGGCCGAACGAGATAGCATCAAGGCACAACATGTCATAAACCTTTCATCGCACACGAACCATGCCTAATCTTACACACACCTGTCCCTGTTTCCTACTTTATGACTTACTTTACGAGGAGGAGGTGCCCAATTTTATTGGGGGTCTGTTGATATCTGATGAGAAAACTGGGCCTTGCCGGATAATTATTTGTGGGCTGAACAAACTGAAATATGGGCTTGTCATCATGACTCTGCTTTTCCTTTGTAGTGAAAACATGTGAATGGTCAACTGTAATTTAAAGAATGTTTGCCTAAAGCTTAATATTTTGTATAAAAAGAGAAGGCTGGCTTTGTAAGATTGAGCAGTCTCCTGAGAATATACACCGTGTTGTACTTCTAGGATACCTGTTACTTGGTTGCAGCCAATAAATTCGATCTTTGACTTCACCTAGAAGACTCTGTGTTTCTGTAGTCTGAAACAGGAAGGACCCGAAGTCTTAGGGTGTTGTCCCTGGCACCGCTGGGTTACCGGTTCAGTTCCGGTTCTGAAAAACCCAGTACTTCAGTTGACGCCCAACGTGTGGCGATTTCAGCAGTACCGGTCCAAGCCAGAGGTTCGTGAGGAGCTTCGTGTGAAAGTTCTGGAGGAAGGCCGCCACTTCATCGACCCCTGTATGTCGACGTGGTCCGAAAGTCTTTGCTGCGAGGTTCCCTGCTTCCCGACGGCTACGAAGGACTGCTGCCCTGACTATCGCCCTGTTTTGGACCCTTGATGTTTGGTAGAGCTAAACGATAGACGAGTCTTCTGGTGACGTCATCGATACCTCAGTTAAGTATAAGTGGAGCGTCTCCCAGTCTTTAGTTTGGTTCTTAGTTTGGGTATCCCTTCGGGATCTTTGATTTGGAACTTGCAAGTACCAAAGCCGAAGGACTCGTGTATTCACGAGAATATCGTATTCGATAATCCTTTGAAGTTTGAAGCTAGACTAGTGAGCGAAGATGCCTGGTCTTAGCAGACTTGGAAATTTGTTTTGTCTTGGTTGTAATAGGGATTCCCGATTGGAGGACTCGTGTCTGGTTCCTCCGATTGGAACTCCGACCTATGAACTGTATGTGAAACATGGAGTAGGCCCCATCACATACAACGAAGTATGGATCCGATACACCCGAAAAGATGGTGTTTTAAAATTGCCCCAATATGGTAGCTTTGACATGGAAATCCTAGATAACCTCGAAGTTAAACTTTTCAAGAAGAAAGCCCGGCCGGCGATGTTTGACTCTTTCCGCCTATGGCGTAAGATAGCCAAACAGAAGGAAATTAAATTAGCGAAGAAAAATAAGAGAGAAAAGGGTATCTCGATAATGCAAGCTGCTATGCAGTTTAAAGATAACGAAGAGGAACAGATGAGTGAACAGTTGCACAGGCAACGTAAAATGGTAATCGATAAATGCTATCCAGTTTTGCCGCCTCTTCAGCAAGATGCAGCAAAAGAACTTGAAAAAGATCCTCTAATGTCACACTTATTGAGTTCGCCACCCCCCTATGCGCAAAATGCTACGGCACCTCCGCAACCTTTAGTTGCGCAACCTTTAGTTGTTGTGCCTCCTGCTCCTCCACAGCCACCAGCTGTTCTCCAGGTGGTTCCTATTCCTCCGGTGCAGCCTCCTCAAGGGCCACCGACTCTGACATCTGCTTTGCCTTTACTTCCTACAACTTTAACTACTATATCGACTCCCACTCCTGGTATTCCTTCTGACACTGCCTCTGCACCTGCCTTGCCTCACCCTGCTTTTCCGCTTGTCTTTTCATCGAATTCTCCCTCTGTTCGACAAAGAGGGACTAGCACGGTCATAAGTCTTCTATATCCGTTCTTTGGGGCGACAAGTACGACCCCTACCTCAGAGCGTACACAGTTGCGTAGTCAACTGCCTGATTCTAGGGAGAAGGAAACGTTGAATTATTTGGCATGTAGATGGGTTACTGACTCAACGGGTTATGACTTAGAGTCTGTTATGGATGTCTTCCAACAGTGGGAAGCACCGAAACAGAGATACGTTTTTGAGAAAATGTGCGTTTTTCTGTGTGAGGATTTAGAGGACAATGATTTGGAACCTAATCCGCCCGAGTTGAGCCGTGTACGGTTCGAATTTTCAAAGGGAACAATTGTGGGTTCAGATGTTGAGAAAGCAGTTGCGACGTTGTTATCCTTCAGGAGTGAAGGCGTTTCTCGTTCATTGTTTGATTCCTCTGTCAAAAAGAAGGTAAGATAATATCCCATGAGAGAGGTTCTCCCACAATGGAGAGAAGGGGACCCAAATGCTAATCCAGTTATCCCGCCACATTTTCAGCATGTTTGGGTACATGTTCCATGGAAGCGAGCTGAAGTTTTGGCCCTTAAACAGACATTGCCTGATCCCCGTAAGAATCCTGCAGGGTATTACAAGGAATTGTCACAGACTGCAGGTTCATGCATTATGAATTTAGCCGATATCGATATGTTGTTTGGGAACGTTGTTCCACAGCCTTTATGGGGAAAGATTTGTCATACAGATCATGATCAAGAGTTAGGGGACACATGGGCTAATATTACTGCTGCAGATGGCCGACAAGTTGGTGGTGCTAAACCTGAGCCTTTAGTAGCAGACCTCCCTGGTAGGATCGTTAATTACATGAAAACTTTAATGCCGGCGATGCGTGTGAATTGGGATAAGTTGTCTGCATGAAAGCAGAAGAAAGAGGAGACAGTGTCTGATTTCTTCACCAGGTTTGAAGAAACGTTTGTCGACCACAGTGGTCAAGATATGAGTACAGTAGGTGGTCAACGGTTGTTCGTTGACAAGTTCGTGCATAATTTGCTTCCCGAGTTAGAAGTTAAAGGATTCAGAGAGTTCTTGGGCCGTTTCCTCTTCAGCACAGATATTGGCTACTGCACAGTATTATGAAAATCGAGATAAAGATGAGAAAGATAGAGCAGAGAAGAAAACTAAAGAGTTAAAGACAAAGGTTCTGTTACAGCAAGCGTATCCGCCACGTGGTGGTGGTGGTCAGAATAACTATCAGCAACCTCAACAGTATCAGAGGAACTCGCAAAGAGTCGAGTACACTCAACCACGTGTTCCTGTAGGTCCCAATCAGTGTTCGTATTGTAAGGAAGAGGGTCATTTCAAGTATAGTTGCCCTATCTTGTTACAGCGTACAAATGGTGCTTCTGGTGTAAGAGGTCGAGGTGTTCAACAAGCGCCTAGAGGTAGAGGACGTGGAAATTTCTCCCAGAACGCATGTCCCCTTCCGCCTCAAAATTCAATGAATAGTTTTGATCAGCAGAATGTAGTTGAGCTTATATAGCGCACAGCTACCCGCAGTGGGTTTCCCGGCGCTTGCTTAGGGAACCCTTCCTGGTATTCCCCTGTGAGATAGCAGGGTATCCACAAGGTGAAAGTCAGGCATCCCGCCGCGAGGGGCCGTTGTGGAGATTAAGCAAGCTATTGCCCAGAGTCGCAGAGTGTGAACCCGTGAGTCGAGGAGGCACCGGGGCGAGAATTATCGAGTCCGTGGAATTTCTTTTTTTTAGCCCAAGACCCGCCGAGGCGGGGAATTGAACCCTGGTCCAGGACCGATCTCAGCTTCCGGGTCTGCTGCCTCTAACCCCTGAGCCACACTTCTCCACTCCAGAATAACACATCTGGTAGGACAGCTCAGTACTATGCTGATGACTACTATGCAGAAGATGAACATATGGAAGGTAATGATTGCTAGGACAGCCGTAGACAGAGAGAGGGAGTTGTTTCAGTTCCAGTAGATCAGAGTGGGCCTTATGTTGAGGTGATTACATCAGGTGTGTCAGAGCCTTTTCTGTTGGATACTGGTGCTACAAAGAGTTCTATTATGCACTCTAAACTCCCTGGCGCACCTTTGTCTGGCGAAACGAATGTTTCTGTAGGTTTTTCTGGCGCCCCGGTTAGGAACCCAGTTTCTAGTCCTATGTCCCTTTCTGTTGGTCCTTGTGAATTAGAAGCACCCCTTATTCTAACGACAGGTTGTGGTGAAAACATGTTGGGATTGGACTTTTTGAAAAGATTGTATGCGACTTTGTACTGTTCTCCTTCGGGAGTACAACTTACACTAGGTAAGAAAGTGGTTTCCTCAATGTATTTGTCAAAGGACAAACTTCCGACCGAGTTGTCCTTTCTTCCCGATACTCTTTGGGCTACTGGTCCTAATGATGTGGGTCTTTTGGAAATACCGCCATATGTTGTGACATTAAAAGTCAATGTTAAAATGCCACTCATTCCCCAATATAAAATTTCTAGTGAAGGTGAAAAAGCGTTGCTAGCGATCATTTACGATTTGATTGAAAAAGATGTAATTGAAGAGACAAGAGGTAACGTTTGCAATAGTCCTGTTCTGCCTGTTTTGAAACGTACTGACCCTACTCAGCCACCTGTGTACAGATTCGTGATGGATCTTAGAGAGGTCAATAAGATCGTTTTGCCACAATTTCCAGTTGTTCCTGATATCACTGTATTATTGACCATGATTCCAGCTTCTGCCACCTGGTTTTCGGTGATTGACTTGAAGAATGCTTTCTTCAGCATCCCGATTGCCGAGGAGAGTAGGGATATTTTTGGCTTCAGTTTAGGAGGACGAAGCTTCCGCTTTAAACGCGCTCCCCAGGGCTACTGTGAAAGTCCATCGATATACAGTCAGGCTTTAAAGACACAGCTTGATACGATTGTTTTACCTGATGGCGCTACCCTTATCCAGTACGTTGATGATTTGCTTATTGCTGCAGATACTGAAGAGATCTGTAAAGAAGCCACGTTGTCTATGTTGCGTCCTCTGTCTGATTTACATCACAAAGTGTCCCTTTCCGAATTGCAATATTGTTGACAAGAAGTGACCTACTTAGGTCATCTCTTATCGAAGGAGGGAAGGAAACTGACCCCAGAAAGAATTCAGGCAATAGCAAAATTGAGTGTGCCAAAAACACAGAGAGAAGTACGTGCTTTTCTAGGCATTACATCATATTGCAGACAATGGATACCGAATTTTTCATTGATGGCCAAACCTTTGGTGGCATTGACCTGTAAAGATACACCAAATCCCATTCCGTGGTCTGAAGAGTGTCAGAAAAGTTTTTCCGAATTGCGTGATGCATTATGTTTGGCTCCTGTGTTGGGTACCCCTGATTACAGTAAGCCCTTTACATTGTATGTACATGAGAAAGAAGGTTGTACATTGTCAGTGTTGACACAGTTGTTTGGAGACAAGCAGCGTCCATGCGCGTATTTTTCGTCGACTTTGGATCCGGTAGCTAAAGCGTTGCCGAGTTGCTTAAGAGCCACAGCAGCAGCAGCTGTTTCCATTCGACAGTCTGCTGGTCTAGTGATGAATAATACATTAATTGTGATGGTTCCACATGCAGTAGACACGTTGTTAAACAGGACCAAGACACAGCACTTAACTAGTGCTCGTTTGTCAGGTTACGAGTTAACCCTGTTAGCGAGTCATGTCCACATAAAAAGATGCAACACGCTTAACCCAGCTACGTTGTTGCCGATTGTAGCAGAATTAGATGCTTCAGAACAGCATGATTGTTTTCTCAGGACAGAAGAAGAAACGAAAGGGAGGATAGATTTGAAGGACACTCCTCTTGTAAAGTGTGATGGTACATTATGGGTGGATGGTTCATGCTTCAAGCTTCCGAATGGTGACACGACTGCAGCATATGCTGTCACAACTTTACATACGATTGTCGAAACTCCACGTATCCCACATAATTCAGCTCAAGCAGCAGAGTTGATTGCACTTACGAGAGCGTGTGTGTTGTCGAAAGGAATGAAAGTGACCATCTATACCGACAGCCAGTATGCATTTGGTGTGACTCACAGTTTTGGACTATTGTGGAAGGAACGTGGATTCCTGACTTCGCATGGAGCTAAGATACAGCATGGTCAGTTAGTAAATGAGCTTCTTGAGTCACTTACTTTGCCGTTGCAAGTCGCGATTGTGAAATGCAGTGCACACAAGAAGGTGACGGATGATGTTGGTTGTGGAAATGCATTTGCTGATGAAGTCACCAAAGAAACAGCAAGGGATGTGATGAGTCGAATGTATGTTGCGGGCCCTACAAGATGGGTTGGTGATGTTGGTATGTGTGAAGATACGATAGAGAGTGTGAAGTCTATTCAAGCTGAAGCTACAGAAAAAGAATTGAGTGCATGGAGAGAAAGTAAGGGTAAATTGGATGCAAATGGTTGTTGGATTGAATTGTCAGAGCATCAGCGATGGTTGTTACCCGATGCGTATGTGCTTGCAGTGGTTACAATGGCTCATGGAATGGCTCATATCAGTGTGAAAGGAATTTGTAAGTTGTTGGCCCCAGTATGGCAAAATGCTGGAATTCCTAAATGTGCAAAGAATGTTGTCAAAAATTGCATGGTGTGTTTGAAGTATAATCCTGGTAGGGGAACCCCAACTCCAGCTGGTCATTTTGCGCCTCCTACGTATCCGTTCGAGGTTTTTCAGCTAGATTTCATCCACATGGAAAGGTGCAACAATTTGAAATATGTACTCGTTGTTGTTTGTGTTTTTTCAAGATGGATAGAAGCATACCCCCTGAAAGACAACACTGCCTTATCTACAGCTAAAGCCCTTGTGAAAGAGTTCTTCCCTAGATTTGGAATGCCGAGAATGGTCTGGAGCGACAATGGGAGTGAATTTGTGGGTCAAGTGATGAAGAAAGTATGCGAAGGGCTAGGCATCCACCAGAAATTCCACGCTGCAAATCACCCCCAATCAGCTGGACTAGTAGAATGCTACAATGGCACGTTAAAACTTAAATTGGCCAAAATTCAAGCGAGCTCTGGTCTTAAATGACCTGACGCTCTGCCTTTGGCACTCCTATCAACCAGAATGACTGTGTATTCGCGAGTGGGACTTAGTCCGTATGAAGTCGTGTTCGGCCGACCGGCCAACATATGAGGAGTGCCTAGGCCTACAAAATTCAGTGAAATCGAACATCCTGTACTACTTGACTATTTGTATGAATTGGCGGCTAAATTGCGTGTTTTACACCAAGAGGTTCACAATACTCTGCCACAGGTCTCTGAAGCTCCAGGTCATCAAATCGATCCTGGATCCTGGGTTCTGGTGAAAGAATTTCAGCGAACAAAGAACGACCAGCTCCGGTGGACCGGCCCACACCTCGTCCTTCTTTTAACAAGATCAGCTGTTCGAGTGGAAGGAAAGAAGCACTGGATCCACGGTGTACATTGCAAGAGGGTACCTTTGCCTCTGCCGTACGACCAGTGGGTCCAAGAGGGCGTTGCCGACTCGGAGACTGAAACTGTGCCTCCATTTCTGCCTTTTAGTGATGCACGCATAAAAGGAACAATTACTGAGAAAGAAAGTGACAATCTTTTGCAAGCAGCTGTGCCACCATCAATTCGATTGGACACTCCCGAACCTGAACTCCTTTTTCAAGATCAGACAATACCTGGAAAGAAGAAATATAATCTAAGGCCGAGAACTATGAACTAATAAAAATGTCTTTTCTAAGTACTATTTTTGAAAGTGCAGCCCTCCCATCTGAGAAACTTTTTTTGTTTTTGTTTTTCGAACCACCATCCGGGTTCCGCGGTAGGGTCGCGGTTGCCCAAAGTCTTTGGGGTGCAGCTGAAGACGTTAGGTCGACACTTCTGGTTGGTCTAAGGGAGTTGCCCTGGACTGACAGAAGCATTCCTTAGCATAGAACACCCAACCACCGCGAGCAACATATTATAGAGGATGGAGTTTTTCGAGATGGAGAGACCTGCCAAACCAATGAACTTTAAAACCAGAATATGTAAATTGATGAACAAGAAACGTATTTTATTATTATGCATTCTCATGTTATGCGGTGCAATGATGTTTTTAACAGGATAGGTCTTATTCTCCTTACAAGTGACATTTGCACCAACTATATCGCCCATACCTCCTCCTACTGTTTCCTTGCATTCTTTTCAATCTCTCCCTGAACACAAATCCGCTAGGAGATTAGAGTTTATTAATAACTCCTTCGTTCAGCTTTTGCACCAACACCAACTAGTAATGAACACAACTAACTGTTGGGTGTGTGGTCTTATGCCTCACACCACGGATAAAGGTATTCCTTATCTGGTACTGCCATTCAGCCATAATGGTTCTGTGTGGGCATACAGAACGATGTTCTTCTATGCACATGAAGTCTACCCCCTACATTCCGTAACAGACAATCCTAAGAATAGTGCTCTAGTTAAGTGTATAGTAGATATGATTAAGGAAGATATTTCCTATGAGACTATCCCGAGAGATGAGACACTAGTATATATAAGATGGAACGTGACCGGATATGGAGTTACTCTGAGTGAGAAACAACAAGCTAGGAGATCTTCCCCGATTTAGATTGTACCCCATCAGGGTCACCTATGTCTGCAAGGTACTGGCAAGAATCCCAGAGCTCAGCTAGGGAAGAGTATCTGTACTGAAACATATGTGTTTGCATCTCAGACTTCCCCTTCATTCTTAGCAGCTAAGGGTACCTATTTTATCTGCCATGATAGAGCCTATACATGGTTGCCCCCTGACTTCTCGGGCACATGTTTTGTTTCATTCCTGTTGCCTCCCACCTACACAGCTGCGGCAGATTACCATAAGACAAGGATAGTTAGAGGTGTCTTCAGTAAAGAAGACACTGCAGGACAAGAATTTGGGGACTTCGTAAAAGGTTTTCTGCCGTTCTGGGGACCAATGGTTAACAGCAGGAACATAAGGCAATTGACAAGGGTGATTGAATCCACCGTAATTGAAACTGCCGGTGCCCTTAGTAACTTGACTGCTGAGCTCCAGTCGGATCGTCTTATGACCCTACAGAATAGGGTCGCATTAGACGTCATACTTGCAGACCGAGGTGGGGTATGTAAATTAATCCAATCAAGTTGCTGTGTTTTCATTCCAGATAACGCTCCAACAGTGTACCAGGCCATCTCCAAACTGCATAAGATTTCCGAATCTATTCATGTAGACGAAGGAGATTGGTCGTTAATGGGATGGTTCTGGGAACTGGTATCCAGCTGGGGATGGAAAATTCTGATGGTCATTGGGATGGTCTTAGCCATCCTTTTCCTGTTCTGTCTGTGCATACAGTGTGCTCCTGCAATATGTGGCCTCTGTGCTACATCGTGTGTAAGGAAACCTGTATCAAGGGACGAGCTAAGTAATAGGATGATGCTACAGCAACATCTCAGTGACTTTAGGAATATAGACCTGGACTCAGATTAGCATGAGTGTAGGTTATTGCCTATGTAAGTGCAAAAGGAGGGTCTGTGGTACTGAAAATTCTGTACCTGTGCTATAAACATCCTCATAGCATGACGAATTTGATATCAGAAGACCGAGAATGGCTAGTAGTCTATGTACGAGCATTTTCGTCATGCCCGAGTGACGATTTCCCCCTGAAACCGTAGTTTTCGTCCTGAACCCTTGGGTTCCATTTTGTGTACGGCAGCCATTTTGTGAGTTGCCCTCACATAGGCAGATGACTAAGGCCAGAAACGAATCTGAAGGACACATACACCTTTGCTGACTGCTCTGTGACCTGGGCAAGCTGACTCCACTGCCCAAAGCCAAACCTGTTCGGTCAGTTCCTCTCCCAGTGGCCGAACGAGATAGCATCAAGGCACAACATGTCATAAACCTTTCATCGCACATGAACCATGCCTAATCTTAGACACACCTGTCCCTGTTTCCTACTTTATGACTTACTTTACGAGGAGGAGGTGCCCGATTTTATTGGGGGTCTGTTGATATCTGATGAGAAAACTGGGCCTTGCCGGATAATTAATTGTGGGCTGAACAAACTGAAATATGGGCTTGTCATCATGACTTTTGTAGTGAAAACATGTGAATGGTCAACAGTAATTTAAAGATTGTTTGCCTAAAGCTTAATATTTTGTATAAAAAGAGAAGGCTGGCTTTGTAAGATTGAGCAGTCTCCTGAGAATATACACCGTGTTGTACTTCTAGGATACCTGTTACTTGGTTGCAGCCAATAAATTCGATCTTTGACTTCACCTAGAAGACTCTGTGTTTCTGTAGTCTGAAACAGGAAGGACCCGAAGTCTTAGGGTGTTGTCCCTGGCACCGCTGGGTTACCGGTTCAGTTCCGGTTCTGAAAAACCCAGTACTTCAGTTGGGCATCACGGACAGTTGTCGCTGTAGTTCAAAGAGGTGGTCAAGCGTCACAGACAGTAGTTGTTGCAGCTTCTTGTTGTCCGTTGTTGCTGTACAGCGAAGCATAGGTCTCACGTTGGGGGTCACAATGGGCAGTCACTGTCAGCACAAAGAGCAGGTTTCACAAGAGCTTTGCATTGGCAGTTGCTGTGGACATCAGGGTCTTGCCAAAAATTAGCCTGTCTTTTTTTTGTAAATACATGTTATTGGTTATCTCTCTTTGTGTCAGCTTAGTACATAGTTAAGGCACATTATTTGATTTAACATTAGCTTTCTCACATTTTGTTTGTTCCTTTGCCAAGCGAATAAGTTTGGCAATAGTTAGCCTGTTTGCGGTCGCGAAGAGCCCAATCTTCAGGATTTTCACTTTTTCTTCAGGAGGAGTGCACTATTATGCCAGTCAATGGTTCAGGACCTGGGGGCATCTCTGGGGGATCAGTACTCACTCGAGTAGAGGCCAACATTGGAGTTCTGGACTTTTTGGTTCCGTCCAGAGGTGTCAGGGATAACACCCGAAGACCCCGGAGTTCCACCTGTCTCGGTGCACAAACAAACAGAAACACGGGCTTCTCGATGGTGGCGTCAAAGACCAAAGGTTTATTACTGCAGGGACACAGAAGTCACAGAAACTACACATGGGCAGTATCTAGGAGCCTGTTCGATTCGTACAAAGAGGGTTGCTCCTTATATACTAAATATTGGGCTTCAGGCAAATTCTTTACATGTTACCACAGTTCTAAACATTCGTGTCTTAAACAATAAATATTTGGCGTTGCACAGGAATCGTCAACAGTATCTGATGTCAAAACATTACGAATGAGGGGTTCCCACTAGTCCATCACAATCCCATGTCAATTCTTCATTCAAGACCCGGACCGCCTCATCGTAAATTTCGTTACCTCCCCCTAATAAAGGCCCAGAAGGAAAGGAGTAGAGCCAGGTGTGGTAGATAGAAAGACAGGATAAGAAATGTTTGTGGGTCGTAAATGGGCACGGTTACCAGCTTCGGCCGCTTAATCATGATCAGGCCAACGAACACAAGAACCAGTATAGCAGGACTGGCCTCAGGCTGGGGGGGCAGTTCTTGCCGAGTCATGCTGCCACAGCGTTGCTGGCCTAAGGTGCACGTGTCACTAGCAAGGTGAATTGCCGGTTAAAGCCTACGTGTCCTTAATGAAAAAGAGGTCAGTGTGTGTCCATTGACTATGTGAGGGCAAGGAATACAAAATGGCTTCCGTGATCTAAGATGGATGCCATGGGTAAATCACAAATGTGTTGGTAACAGGAGTGCTCTTGCTCGTAGCATAGCGAAAATACCAGGATATACTAAATGGACCATTTGCGGTTCACTGATACCAAAATTATGTATTTATGACAATGTTATAAACACGAGCAAAAATGATCACGGAACCTCAGACCCTCCTTTTGCCCTTACTTAGGCAATTACTCAGTCTATATCAGAGTCAGAGTCCATTTCTATGCTCATTAGGTCAGCGACATGTCGTTGTGTCATCATCCTGCCTCGTGCCTTTTCTCCAAATGCAGGTGGTTTTCTGAAACAGGTTGCAGCACAGAGACTACACAGAGCGGGACCACACTGGATAATAAGACAGCACGAGAACAGAAATACTAGGATGACACCTATAACCATTAGAACCTTCCATCCCCACGCTGATACCAGAGTCCAAAACCACTCCATGAAGGACCAGTTTCCCTTATCTATGTGTATGGAGTCGGAAATCTTATGTAACTTAGAGATTGCTTCATAGACTGTTGGAGCATTATTAGGAATAAAGACACAGCAGCTCGATTGGATCACTCTGCATACCCCACCTCGATCTGCAAGTATTATATCTAGAACCATACGGTTCTGCAACGTCATGAGACGATCCGCCTGAAGCTCAGCTGTTAAGTTACTAAGGGCACCAGCAGTTTCTGTAATAGTAGATTCAACTACCCGTGTTAGTTGGCGTAGATTTCTACTATTGGCCATAGGCCCCCAAAACGGAAGGAAACCTTTGAAAAAGTCTCCAGCTTCTTGACCAGCGGTATCTTCCTTGCTGAAGACACCTCTTGCTACTCTGGATTTGTGATAATCTGAAGGAGCAGTGTATGTCGGAGGTAACAATCGAGCAATATAACATGAACCTGAAAAGTCAGCAGGCAGCCATGTATATGCTCTGTCCTGACAAATGAAGTAGGTACCCCTAGCAGTCAGAAAGGCAGGGGAGGAGTCAGACGGAAATACGTAAGTCTCAACGCACTCGCTGCTCCCTAGCTGAGCTCTCGGATTTCTCCCATTTCCTTGCAAACAGACCTGACCTCGGTGAGGCACGACCCAAACTGAAGTGGAGCTTTTACGCTTGCTTTCTCCCAAACTAAGGCGGTACTCTGTAGAGTTCCAAGTCAAATACACCAGCAATTCATCTTTAGGATAAGATGGAGTATTATTGACGTCTTTAATCATATCAATAATTCCCTGGACTAAAGCTTTGTTGGCTGAGTTGTATTTAGTGGACCGTGGTGGACGCGGAGGATAGGTCTCAAGGGCGTATGAAAAAATGGTCTGAAAGGCCTGAAATGATCCATTATAGCTAAAAGGCAAGACTAGGTAGGGAATGCCTTTATCCATAGTGTGAGGTATCAACCCACACACCCAGCAGTCTGTAGTATTAACTATCAGTTGGTGTTGATGCAAGAGCTGTACAAATGTATTGTTCATAAATTCTGAGCGTCGAGCTTGTTCGTGTTCAGGAAATGAGTGAAAAGAATGCATAGAAGAAACTGTAGAAGTAACAGGATTAAGGGGAGGCACTGTAGTTACTGGCATAAAAATCAAATGTATGCAAAAGATGATTCCACCCACCAACGTTATTAAAACAATTAAAAATGTAACTGCACATTGTATTAGAAAGCATTTGCTGTGAAGTATTCTGTACAGTCTATTTCTGCGAACATAAATTACATTTTCTCGTTGTAGCTCAGGAAGCTCCATCTTCTACGACCGTTCGCGACCACTGATGATGTGTACGTAGATGAAAATGCCTCTATCAGCCCTGGGAGTTCCCAGAACTAACAGAAAGGTCGACCTTGTGTCGGACCCCCGCAGATTCAACTAGGCACACAGCCACGACCCTACGGCTACCCAGACGGCAAGGCAATTTTTAAAACAAAAAGAAACAATACAAAGTATTAGCAAACTTCCTGGCTGGAGGCAATGTATAGCAAATTCAAATATAAAAATAGGCAGTTTCCTGCTTTATTTGTCCATATTGCGAGAACGTAAGTTGTATCTCAGTTTTGCAGGAGCTGTCTGATCTGGAAACAATGTATTTTCAGCTGACGTTGCAATGTTCACGTTCGCAGATGGCAAATGTTCTTTTGGTACAGATGGCAAATGTTCATTGTGTGTGGATGACAAATGTTTAGGGTTCAAAAGAGCAGTTTCAGGAGGAGAGTCAGACTTTGGTGAATCCGTGATCAGTTCTGCATCGCTGAAAGGTATGAACCTGGGGACTTGTTCCGTTTCAGAGGCACCGATTCCTTTCTTTACCCAGTTGTCGTAAGGAAGTGGCAGAGGCACACGTTTAGCGTGTGTTGTATGGATCCAATTTCTTCTTCCGGCCACACGAATAGCAGTTCTCGTTGCTAGCAGGACTTGGAACGGGCCAATAAATCTGGGCTGAAGATTTTTCGTTCTTGCAAAATTTCGGATGACCACCTGATCACCCGGTTTCAGCTGATGGCCTGGACTCTCTGATGGCTTTGGCAATGCATCGAAAACCTGTTGGTGAATAAGACTTAATTTAGCAGTCAAGTCGAAAAGGTAATCAATTAACATTGGGTATTCCAGCTGCTTAAATTCTTTCGGTCTAGGTACCCCCCAAACATTTGCAGGACGACCGAAAACTATTTCGTAGGGACTAAGCCCTACTCTAGAATGTACAGTTGCTCTTGTTGATAGCAAAGCCAAAGGCAATGCGTCTGGCCAGGACAAACCCGTGGATGCTTGTATCTTAGCGAGTTTCAGTTTAAGGGTGCCATTGTAACCCTCGACTAAACCCGCGGACTGGGGATGATTTGCACTATGGAATTTTTGCCTAATCCCTAGGCCGGCACACACACTCTGCATAACTTTCCCTACGAACTCACTTCCGTTATCTGACCATACAATCCGTGGCATTCCGTATCTGGGGAAGTATTCTTTAAGAAGAATTTTGGCAGTGGATAAGGCAGTATTGTCCTTGAGTGGGTATGCTTCGATCCATCTGGAAAAAGCACAAACTACCACTAGGACGTATTTCAGGTTATTACAACGGTCCATGTGAATGAAGTCTAGCTGGATCACTTCAAAAGGGCAGGAAGGAGGAGCGAAGTGACCTGCAGGTGTGGGGATTCCCTTGCCAGGATTATGCATCAAGCATACCATACAATTTCTCACCACTCTCTCTGCACACTTACTAATCCCGTCATTCTTCCAGACCGGAGCCAACATCTTACAAATCCCTTTTGAACTGATGTGCGCTGATCCATGCGCCATCGTTACTACTGCAAGCACATACGCATCAGGCAACATCCAACGCTGTTGTTCCGACAAGTCAATCCAACACCCACTCGAGTCCATTTTACCTGTGCTCTCTCTCCATGCACGTTTTTCCTCCTCAGTCGCCTCTTTCTGAATTTCTTTCACGCTTTCCACTGTGTCTTCACACATTCCAGACTCAGAAATCCATCTTGCAGACGTTGCAACATACATTCTACTCATCATATTTCTAGCTGTCTGTTTTGCAATCTCATCAGCAAAAGCATTCCCACGACCAACATCATCCGTGATTGCTTTATGAGCACTGCATTTCACAATCGCAACTTCAGTCGGTAAGGTTAGAGATTCCAACAAGTCATTAACTAGCTGACCATGTTGAATCTTAGTCCCATGGGACGTAATGAAACCTCTCTCTTTCCACAAACGGCCAAAACTATGGGCCACGCCGAACGCGTACTGACTATCTGTGAACACATTCACTCTCTTTCCCTTAGCTAAAACGCACGCTCTTGTTAGCGCGATCAATTCTGCAGCCTGGGCAGAATTCTGACTCACTCTTGCAGTCTCCACAATCGTACTCAAAGTCGTTACTGCATAAGCAGCAGTCACATCACCATTCTCCAATTTGAAGCAAGACCCGTCAACATACAACGTGCCATCTGGTTCTGACAATGGAGTGTCTTTTAGGTCGATTCGTCCTTTTGTTTCTTCCTCAGTTCTGAAACAACAGTCGTGTGGTTCGGAATCACTCGACTCTTGACTAGTCGGCAACAATGTTGCTGGATTCAATACATTGCATCTTTTGATCTGAATATGACTAGCTAATAGTGTCAGTTCATAGCCTGATAATCTAGCACTAGTAAGGTGTTGTGTCTTGGTTCGGTTCATGAGTGTATCCACGGCATGAGGAACCATGACTACTAGCATGTTGTTCATTACTAAACCAGCAGATTGTCGAATGGAAGCTGCAGCTGCGGCTGTAGCTCTCAAGCAACTAGGCAATGCTCTAGCTACTGGATCTAATGTTGATGAAAAATACGCACAAGGGCGTTGTTTATCACCAAATTTCTGCGTCAAAACACTCAATGCACAACCTTCTCTCTCGTGGACATAGAGCGTAAATGGCTTACTGTAGTCGGGTGTACCCAATACAGGTGCTGAACACAGTGCATTTCGTAACTCAGAAAAACTCTGCTGACATTCAGCAGACCATGGTACCGGACTTGGAACACCTTTCCCAGTCAAGGCTACCAATGGTTTTGCTAAAAGAGAAAAATTTGGGATCCATTGCCTACAATATGAGGTAATACCTAAAAAGGCACGTACTTCTCTCTGTGTGCTAGGAACGTTCATCTGTGTAATTGCTTTTATTCTCTCTGGGGTCAGCTTCCTTCCCTCCTTTGACAAGAGATGACCTAGGTAGGTCACTTCTTGGCAGCAGTATTGCATTTTTGAAGGTGACACCTTGTGATTCAAATCCGATAAGTGATGCAATAAAGAAATCGTAGCTGTTTTGCAAGTTTCCTTGTCATCGGCAGCTACTAGAAGATCATCGACATACTGTACTAGAGCAGAACCACGAGGAAGTACGAAGGAATCTAACTGACTTTTTAATGCTTGACTGTAAATGGATTGGCTTTCACAATAACCTTGTGGAGCGCGTTTAAATCTAAAACTTCGTCCTCCTAGAGAAAAACCGAAAATATCTCTGCTTTCCTCGGCTATCGGAATGCTGAAAAAGGCATTTTTCAAGTCGATAACCGAAAACCATGCTGCTGTAGCAGGAATCAACGTTAACAATGCAGTAATGTCTGGTACCACAGGAAACTGTGGGATCACAATTTTATTAACCTCTCTAAGATCAATTACGAACCTATATACTGGAGGCTTTGTAGGGTCAGTTCGTTTCAAAATAGGCAGTACCGGACTATTACAGACATTACCTCTGGTTTCTTCTACAACATCTTTCTTGATCAGGTCTTGTACTATTAGTAGGAGCGCACGCTCACCTTCACTAGAGATTCTGTATTGTGGAATTCGTGGAAGTTTGACATTTGCTTTCAAAGTTACTACATAGGGTGGAATTTCCAATAGACCTACATCATTAGGACCAGTCGCCCAAAGAGTATCAGGGAGTGAACGCAGCTCTGGTGGGAGTGCATCCATCGATAAGTACATCGGAGAGATTATTCTTTTACCCAACGTAAGCTGTACTCCTGCTGGAGAACAGTACAATGTCGCGTACAGGCGTTTTAACAAGTCTAAACCAAGCAGATTTTCGTTACAACCTGTCGTCAAAATCAGGGGTGCTTTCAATTGACGAGGTCCGACAGAAATAGACAAAGGACCAGAAACAGGGTTGTGAACAGGGGCGCCTGAAAAACCTACTGAAACGTTTGTTGAGCCAGACAAAGGTGCGCCAGGGAGTTTAGCATGTATGATAGAACTTTTTGCTGCACCAGTATCCAACAGAAACGGTTCGACTATACCTGATGTTGCTACTGCGACATAAGGTCCACTCTGATCTACTGGTACTGATACTACTCCCTCTCTTTGTCCATGGCTGTCCTAGTATTCACTTTGCTGAATTTCCTCACTAGTTTCATAATAGTCTTCGACATGATACTGTGGAGACCTATTCTGTTGGGCAGATTGTCCATTTCGCTGATCGAAATAATTAGAGGGGCGATCACTTGTCTGTGGAGGCATAGCACCTCGTCCTCGACCTCTAGAGTTTTGCATAGAACTACCACGACCTCTCTGAGCTGCCGCATCATTATTTTGCGCCCGAACTGGACAATCACTCTTGTAATGACCTTCTTTTTTGCAATAAGCACATTGATTCCATTGATATTGTGGCCTTTGAAAATTATAATCCGTTCTTTGATATGACCCTTGCTGCATATTAGTTTGATTCGTGCGAGGCGGATAAGCTTGCTGTAAAAGTACTTTAGTTTTTAAATCTTTCGTCTTTTTATCTGATTTTTCCTTCTCTTCTTTATCCCTATTTTCGTAGTACTGAGCAGTCGCAAGTATTTGCGCAGTCGTAGAGACAGCCCACGCACTTTCAGAATTCTTTAATTTACTACTAAGTTCTGGCAGCAGATTGTGCACAAATTTATCGACAAATAATCTCTGGCCTCCTTCTGTGCTCATATCTTGACCACTATGATCCACGAAAGTCTCTTCGAATCTTGTGAAAAAGTCGGAGACGCTTTCGTCTTTCTTTTGTTTGCATGCGGACAATTTATCCCAGTTAACGCGTAATGCAGGCATTAAGGTTTTCATTAAATCGATTATTCTACCAGGCAAATTAGCAATTAAAGGTTCAGGTTTGGAACCACCTACTTGTTGACCATCCGCTGCAATTATAGCTGCCCAGTCACCACCTAGGGCAACTGGATGATTCTCTTTACGAATTTTAGCCCAAATTGGTTGCGGTACTACATTACCAAATAGCAGATCTATGTCAGCAAGATTCAATACACAAGCGTCAACTGTTTGAGCCAACTCTTTGTAGTACCCTGCAGGATTTTTACGCGGATCTGGCAAGGCCTGTTTTACTGCCAATACTTCAGCTCGCTTCCATGGAATATGTATCCATACTCTCTGGAATTGGGCCGGAGCGGCTGCAATACCAAGGTTTACATTAGCTTGCACAGCTTCACGCCAAATTGGTGGAACCTCTCTCATTGGATATTGACGATTTCGTTTCGTACTACGTTTCTCTAACTCCCTCGGTGAAAGAAGGGATGAGTCGGCTCTATAACTTAGAACCAGTTCCATCGCGTCTTTTATATTTTGTCCAACTATCATACCTGTAGCAAACTCTTTCTGAACATTAATTAATTCTCCTAGATTTGATTCAGGGTCATCTTCTTCCAATTCCTCACGTAGAAGGAAACACATTTCATCGAACACATATCGTTGTGTCGGTTCGTTCCATTGCATAAATGTATCTAATACATCCTGTACATTATATCTTCCAACTTTCAAAACCCATCTAAGCGCAGTGGAATCTAGTATTCCTCTTTCCTCAGTACTGGGAAGCTGACTACGTCTCTGCACAGAGTCAGAGGTAGGAGTCTTAATCAGAGTTTTATAGAAGGGAGATAGAATATTAGAGACAGAATCAGTGATCCTTCGACGAACAGAAAGCGGAGTCATAATATTAGCAGAGGCAGTGAATAGAGTAGCAGTTGGAACAGATAGGTCAGGAACAGTAGGAGTAGCTTGAAAATTAGCTTGTGAAGTAGCAGGTGTGAGCGACACAGGCATAGGTAAAGAAGTCGGCAACCCTAGAAGAGGGGTTGTCGAAGGAACATTAATATTGACCACAGGAGGTACAGGAACTTGATTCAGGGGAGCGTGTACAGGGACACCAGGTTGTCCAGCAACCGGTAAGTGAACATTCGGTATAGGTGGAGCCGTAGCACCTTGTGCATACGGTGGGGGTGATCGTAACAAGTAAGACAACAGGGGATCCTTTTCAGGGTCCTCTACTATCTTAGCCGTACTCGATGGCAAAGCAGGATAGCACTTGTCTATCGCTAAATTACGCTCTCTATCGGCCACCTCCATCGCTTTCTCAGACTCGTTGAGTTGCAGCTGCCTAGCAGACTGTTCTAAAGTCAACTCTTGCTCTTTCTGTTCTTTCTTCAACTTTTTAATCTCTCTCTGTTTAGATTCTTTTCGCCAATAACGGAAAGAATCAAACATTGCCGGCCGGGCTTTCTTCTTAAACAACCTTCTTTCTAGATTATCGAGAACTTCAGGTTCAAAACTACCATGTAGTGGCCAACTAAGGACACCATCTTTCTCTGTGTAGCGGATCCATATCTCGTTATAAGAGATAGGGCCCACACCAAATTTGCAATAAAGATCATAAAGGGGAGTTCCAATCGGAGGAACCAAACACGAGTCCTCCAACTGGGAATCACTGTTGCAACTAAAACAAGACAACATACAATTTTTCCGACTTACCATTTTATAATCCGGAACACAGGACAAACAAAACACAAAAAGATGCGCACTTGAACCGAGAACTTAGGCCTACCAGAACTGACAAATGTATCGATACCTGAACTGAACAGAATGATTATCGTAACCAGAATAACCAGTGATAATCTTACAGAACTGAACTGAACTGAGAACTAAAAGGATTATCCAAACGGGAGCAATCCTCACAAAATATTTACCTAGCAACCACTGAATACTTAACTGAGGCACTGAAGACGTCACCAAGGAGAAACCCGTCACGTTTCGCCGTACTGAGGACTGCACCTCGGGTCCAAGACAGGGCGACGGTCAAGGCAACGGAGCACTGCAGCCGTCTGAACGGGAACCCTCGTGGAAGAGAACGTCGGGGCCACTTTTGCGATATGCCGGGATCGATGAAGTGGGGCGCCTCCCTCTGAAATCTTCACACGAAGCTCCTCGAACTCTTCAGGCTTTTGGACCGGTACCGAATGACGTCGCCCCACGTTGGGCGCCAATTGGAGTTCTGGACTTTTTGGTTCCGTCCAGAGGTGTCAGGGATAACACCCGAAGACCCCGGAGTTCCACCTGTCTCGGTGCACAAACAAACAGAAACACGGGCTTCTCGATGGTGGCGTCAAAGACCAAAGGTTTATTACTGCAGGGACACAGAAGTCACAGAAACTACACATGGGCAGTATCTAGGAGCCTGTTCGATTCGTACAAAGAGGGTTGCTCCTTATATACTAAATATTGGGCTTCAGGCAAATTCTTTACATGTTACCACAGTTCTAAACATTCGTGTCTTAAACAATAAATATTTGGCGTTGCACAGGAATCGTCAACAGTATCTGATGTCAAAACATTACGAATGAGGGGTTCCCACTAGTCCATCACAATCCCATGTCAATTCTTCATTCAAGACCCGGACCGCCTCATCGTAAATTTCGTTACCTCCCCCTAATAAAGGCCCAGAAGGAAAGGAGTAGAGCCAGGTGTGGTAGATAGAAAGACAGGATAAGAAATGTTTGTGGGTCGTAAATGGGCACGGTTACCAGCTTCGGCCGCTTAATCATGATCAGGCCAACGAACACAAGAACCAGTATAGCAGGACTGGCCTCAGGCTGGGGGGGCAGTTCTTGCCGAGTCATGCTGCCACAGCGTTGCTGGCCTAAGGTGCACCTGTCACTAGCAAGGTGAATTGCCGGTTAAAGCCTACGTGTCCTTAATGAAAAAGAGGTCAGTGTGTGTCCATTGACTATGTGAGGGCAAGGAATACAAAATGGCTTCCGTGATCTAAGATGGATGCCATGGGTAAATCACAAATGTGTTGGTAACAGGAGTGCTCTTGCTCGTAGCATAGCGAAAATACCAGGATATACTAAATGGACCATTTGCGGTTCACTGATACCAAAATTATGTATTTATGACAATGTTATAAACACGAGCAAAAATGATCACGGAACCTCAGCAGCAGGGCTGAGGAAGGTCTAGTTGGAGCAGGCCAGCTGGGCAGTTGCAGGGAGATCTCTGAAGCTGGTTGTGCCTCTGTAGCTCACACAGAAGGTCAGTCAAGTGCCACTTGAAATCACTCTGGCTAGCCTGGCATTAAGACAAGCAGGTCCAATCTTCCTTGTCCGACAGCAAGATGGTCCTTCATGCAGGAGGGCAGGCCTTCTGAATCTTCTGTAGGTCCAGGACAGGTCTGCTGTGTGGCTCTGGAGGCACAATATTTATATCTGGTTCTAGCCTTTGTGTGGCAGGACTCCCTGTCCTACCCCAAGCTGGGTCTGGAAAGTTCTTCCTTTAGTCAACTGTCTGGAGGTGACACAAGGCATGGGATGCCTGGTGTCAGATTCCTTTTTGTGGGCTGTAGGTAATGCTCTTTGAAGTGTAAGTGAGGCTGGGCACAGCTCCTTCCCAGATATCCTATCAGGATGGCCCATCCCGTCTATACCTAAACTCCCTTTGTGTTACTGTCTGGAAACAATACACAAACTCCAACAGAAGAGCCATCCCAGGATGTGACCCAGAACACGGGCAGAACGGCAGTGGGACAAGTTGGGACAAGAAAATGCTAACCTTCTGAAAGCGGCATTTTCAAAATTGTAACTTGTAAATAGGTTTTTAAATTATAATTTATTTGAGTGCAAACTGCATATCTTTATCTTCTTCCAATCAAAGGTTAACACTTAATTACTTGGCAAACAGTTCCCAAAATTGGCTGGAGCTGACCGCAAGCAGGGAGTACATACTGTGTTTTCGCAGCACCTGGGGAGAGACGGAGGAGAGACAGAGTTGGAGGCTCTGTGGTTCTGCGGTTCTGCAGCGTAGGGAGGTACAGTCTGCCTTACAAGCCCGCCCCGCCTGCCGCGGTGAGGACGGAGCGATAAGGACGGAGGACGGCGAGGCGAGGTGAGGGAGGTGAGCTGCTGGGCCCGTTAGGAGGTGCCGTGCTATCACCATCGCCGCCGCTTACTGCTTGTTCACCGACACCTTCTGCTTGTGTACCGACGCCTTCCGCGGTACGTTGCGGCCATCGGCCTGCGGTTGCCTTGCATGCCTTGCCTGCCCTGCACTGTCAAGGGTGGGGGCGGAGGCGGATAGTGGGCGAGGTGAGCTGCTGAGCTCATTAGGAGGTGCCGTGACTGCTGCCGCCGAACCATTGCCACCGCTGCTTAGTGGCTGTGTGGGTGTGTGTTCAACGCCTGCCACTGCCTGCTCAGTGGAGTGGAGTGGAAAGCTACCTCACTAGAAAAACCTGGAAAAAAACAACAGATGCACAACCCAAATCACAACCAAAAGCCACGCCACAATCCCGTGACCACGACTCTCTGTCATGACGCTGCAGCAGGAGCTGCAGCTCAGAGCTGTAGTTGAGAGGTGAGCACCAGGAAAAAGCAAGTGGCATATCTATCCAATTGGGACTTGTGTTCACGCCACACACCATACCTCACTCTCACGCCTCACCCCTTACTCCACCCCCCATGTATTAAAGACGGCCAGGAGCACTGGGGGCGTAGGCAAGCCGTGAGCTACAGGTGGCAGAAGTGGTTTGAATGAAGGGACTCAGGAGACACGCAGCATTTCACCCACTCTGACCCCGCTTGGACCCTGTTGTTCCTTTATAGACCCTCTATCAACCGTCTATTAGCCCAGGTACCTAAACTCCTTGAACTCATCTGAAGTGGTGAAAGCGAGTTAGGAGCTGCAGAACTTCTAAAAAGCGGCTCGCATGCTTATATGTTACCTGTCGAACTGACTGTCTGCTCAGTTTATATTAACCAAAATTTGGAAATGCGATCAGGCAGGGTGAGGAAGGCTCCAGGAGAGAGAGTAGTCACACAAAAAGGCCTTGCCAAGGGAAAAAAGGCAGCGAGCCAGTAACAGCAACAGCAAAGGGGAGTACTTCTACTTCTACAACAAAGAGCCCGCTAATCTCTCCTATTGCTTCTATGTTTGAAAAATCATTACTAAATAAAAAAGCGATGCAAAAGTCAAGATTTCAATATTTAAAGGATCCTACTTCATCTCTCTGTGTTAAACCAGGAGAAACATTAGGTCTAATGACCCCTTTAGCCCCGCAAAAAATATCGCAATGAGAGCGGTGGATTCAAACAAAAAAAAACACTTTAACAAAATTAGCAGAAATCCCAAGTCAAAATTTCATTGAGGCATTAGACTTAAGCAAACCAGAGGAAGTAGAACTTCGAGACAAAAAAAGTCCAATAGGAACTCATCCTTCAAGTAATATCATCTTAACAATGGTAACAGTGCACGCAAACGGAAGTGACACCAGCGATACTAACATTAATTTGGAACATCTACATTGTGATCCACCATCAGCTTCAATTACAATTCATGGCGAAAGCACTTCCTACAGCACAGCTAAAAAAATAAGCAATGACCTTACACACACAGCTGAGCATGGTCAAGAATCTAGCCAATATGAGTTGCACTTAAATATAGATGAATCAGTGCATCAATGGAAGAGAAATGAGCAAGCGATAACCAACCTAGAGGATTTAGGTGCGAGTACATTCGTGGAAACTATGCACGTCACAAATCTGGAAAAAGACGGGAACGGAGTTGACGACGAGATGTTGCCCACCTCATGGGAGAGTATACCGACGGAGGATATATATGTGGAAACCGGTAAGAGACAGAGGCGAGAAGAGAGAAATGAGCAGACGCCAAGTCCAAATGATATGGAAGGAAAAGGCAAAATCTCAGACCAGGGAATAAAAACCAAACCAATTGTAGTGGATAAACCAGGACAAACATCAGAAACAGGAACAAGAAACATTGAAAATAACATAAACGGACAGACTGAATTAATCTCAAAAACCCTACAGGCAATTCAAATGTCCACAGCAACGCTGATAATGCAGTCAGACAAGCTGGATATACAGATAGACCTAATGAATATCATTGCATCACACATAGCTGGAATAAATACAAAACTTGAAGACTTAAGAGTACAATCAGTTTACTCACCGCAAGAATCAAGCTGTACATGTGGACCTATAATAGATACATTAGTTTTTTTACCGAAAATAATGTAACAGATACTCTGTTTAAACAAGCGCTTGGTCTTACCGGCGGACAACCTGGAGCCCACGTCCACATCAACAATTGAGGAAATACAACTCAAAACAACGTACAGGGACTAGCAAGAATCAACTATTATCAAATGAAAGAACCTCAAACTAACACTATTCAGATGGAGAAAGCACAGCAAATTAATCAGAGCGCTATCGCTGAACAACCAAAAAAACCAAGGCCACAATCTAGAAGGCAAAAAAAGAAAGAAAGGAAGGCAAGAAACAAGGTAAACACCCATGCAGATAAAAAGGTATACCCCATCTTTGTCACAACAACAGCAGATGAAACTCAAAAGGAACAGCCTTCAGAATCAACTCAGGATACTAATACAAGAGATGAAAACCTTCTCTCTAAAGAAACTAAGGACACTATGATAGACAAAGTGGAAGCCTTTGGGAAATATACCAATAAGACCATCACAAGGGAATCCGGGGATTGCACACCAAAATCAACAAAATGTCCTAAAAAAATTAAGTTAATGGAATAACCTGTAGCTGCAAAAGTAAAGAAAGAAGATAACGGTACATCATATAATGAATTAAACAACATAGCTAAAAGAAATAGGCCATGGAAGGACAATATGCCTTCATCAATATGGTTACACAAAAATAAAAATAGAACTGAGGAAGAAGCCGGTAAGAGGAAGGATGACAAAGAGGGCATTCTAAATATGTCAAAAAAGGGAGTTAAAATAAGGCAAGCCACTTTGCCCACTACCCAGGAACAGAAGGATTTAGCAGTAACCTACAAACCTACTGACTCTAACGATTGGAAATCTGAAGTAAGGAGAACTACATATGCTGAGAAAGTAAATTCAAGGTCCTTAACTTGCCATTTAGTAAAAGAAGAGGACGCTCAACGTCCTCTGGCATCTCCTCAAAATCCTATACAAACCAGGCAGCAATGTCTAGAAGGTGGTCAACTTAGTGTCTGCATCCCCAACCAAGTTAACATTCAGATTAAGAGAATGGAGGATAGAGATACCGTAATATGAAGAACAACCAAAGATCAGGTAGATCATCAGCTGATATGGACTCCGGAATATGAAACGCAGGTACCACCTCCGTGTGTGTTCATTGAGAGTTTCGGTATCTGTGCTTCTGGCGATGGAGGGTCCCCTGCTTAAATATACTAACTACTTGACGGTATTATTGTAAATCGAATGTGCCGCTCGCAGCCGTTGTTACTGGGCACAGATTCCTACCTTTGCTGGACATTGCTGGAACACTATCGCTGTTGCCTGCGGGACGTTTGGAGCGCCGATTCGGGTTGGTGTGGGACTGCGAGGACCAGAATCCTGTGGGTGGTGTCATTGCAAGCAGCTGGCCCTCTTCCCACCCACTACCTCCTCCTATTTAGTAACGCTCGCCCACGCGCAACACCGGACGCGCGCGGGCGAAGCCCGGGCCAAGGGTGGGCCCGTTCTAGCCCATTCCAGACCGAGTAAGACCGGACAGGGCCACCCCTCTTGGTTCCTGCTTGTTTGATTTTGTGCCCAACAGACACCTGCTCATCTTCGCTGGAGGATCTTCGTGGACCTAGGACTATGTCAACCCGGGAAACCAGAAGCAGAGTCACGGCGTCGAGTACTATGGTGGCAGGTACTTTGGACAATTTTTTGCTCAGAGCAAACTCACTCGTGACTAATGAATTAACTATCCTAGAAAGACCGCTTTCGCAGGGAATTGAAAATGTTAGAAGATCTTCATTGGGCCTAATTGCTAATGCTAAAACCCCTGAAAAGCCTGGGGATTCCCCTGCTGCTCTCCTTAATACTATTGATCAAACAATAACTGCACTCCAAGAGCTTAGGTGTAGCCCCGTTATACATAGAGACTCCCTCGCGGCTATCCCTGAGGTTATTTCTGTACAATCAAACGATAATAGCGTGTCACCAGGAGATAGGCACGATTCCAACACTCTACACCTACGAGGAATTCGGGAAGGGGCTGACCCAAAAAGAAAACGCGGGGTGCAGGCAAGGGGTGGAAAAAAGGTGAAATTAGACAAATGTCCCACCAACAAATATTGTTTAGGTCCCGCAGAAGCCAGTGTAGGCCCTCAAGCAACTAGTGCTATTACTAACCCACCACCCAAAACCTTGCCTATTGTGCAGCCCACCGCATTCAGATTTGGGGAGGCAGCGCATGCTGGGGGTGATCAGTTTACTCTCGCCCTCGGAAATACTCTGAAAATTTTGATTGACCCCCTCGTTGCTAGGCTTGACCGTATTGATCTTAGGCTGCAAACTATAGAAACGGCCACTGAGGCTATGGTAGACCATTTGAAGTCTTTGGAAAATACGCAGAGGGACCCTGATGCTACTAGGGGGGGTGCTTTAACATCTAACCCCCCACCTTCAGCAAATATTCCTGCTCAAGTAACCCCCACCATTTTAGTACAGAACATCGAGTCTGCTGCATCGATTAACTCCCACAGGCTGGTCAGTAAATCTACTGTTAATGATGAGCGGACTATTGTTGATGGTAATAGAGCGAGGCAAAAAAGGTAGTTAATTTACCCCCTGAGGCTGCTCCTCATGTAGTGGTCCTTACTGGTGTCCCTGAGCTCATTAATACTGCAGTAGAATCATTTCCAGGAATAAAGTTGCTAGCTGGTTGAATATCTTTAGACCCCTTCCCCCATACCTCAAGTGATATTTTGATTGTTAGAAGGGTTCCGTGGGTGGGTCATACCAACAAAACAATCAAGGGTGACTGCATCCTGGTAAATTTTAGGAACCCAGGGATTGTCTCGCATATCTGTAACTGGCCGGGCAGTATGGCAGACACTGCAATTCAGACCCTCCCATTGTCGTTCTTTTACCCGCCTGTTAATATTCAACCTGAACCTGGTCTCGAAGAGCCCTGGACAAGGGTGGGACCCAGGGGCCACACTAGAGGGTTCAGGACCAATCTGTATAAGCCTTTTGCGCCCACCCATTACTCTCACACCAACAGGTATAGCTGCTTGGACGAGGTAGACTTACTACACCATGAAACCAGTGCAGGGGGTCGACCTGGGGGGAGGGGTGTCTTGAATCATCATAGCAGCCGGTAAGAAGGCAGTGTGTCAGGGATATCGGTGGCCGTACCATCTGGGCCTGTTACCGTCAGTCATGCTACGGGGCAAGTAAACTCCGATAGAGTCCCTACTCTAGCCATCGATACTGAAGCCACCTCCCAAGCCCAAGGATTGCGATCTGACTCTACCCCACTAAAAATCCTTTCCTGGAATGTGGCAGGTATTTGCAACAAAGTGGCCTGCCCTGAGTGGGGTTCTTTCATAGATGCAAATGACGTATGCATCTTCCAGGAAACCTGGGCTAGGGAAGAACAATTCTGATCTGGCTTTGCCTCATTCTCAGTCCCAGAGAGGTGGGGGGGAAAGGGCAGACCATCGGGTGGGCTAACAATCTGGGTGGGAGCCCACTCGGGCTGTAGCGCGAGGGTTATGGATACTAGATCAGAGGATGTGCAATGTGTGGTCCTAGAGTGGCAGAAAGGCTCTAGACTCGCTTTGGTCAATATCTACTCTAGACCTGTGAGTATTACATCTGAGTCTAGAACCATAGAAGAGCTCTCCTCTTTTTTAAATAAGATCCCCGAGGGAATTACAGTTGTGATAGGGGGTGATCTCAATTCTCATTTTGAGCCACCTGCGGGCCTGTTGGATGGTGTAAGCCAGGAGGAGGATGAGCACTGGAAAATCCCTCAAGTGGTGGGTCCCCCCCCCAAGGTCATGGGCGCCATTGGCTGTACAGATTATTGCCCTGACCTTGAACCATTCAATCAGGGCCTGTAATGGCCGTGTAAAATCAGATATCCCCTCAAAGTGCACTTTTAATAAACCGGGGCAAGAATCACGTCTGGATTATGTTTTTGTTGAGAGCTGTGCTTGGCACAAGGTCCTTGACTTTAGGGTGGTACCTAGGGGTGAAAGTGATCACAATGCACTGATCCTAGACTTTCTATCCCCCAGTATCCACAAAGATAGCTGCAGCGCAGAGTGCGGACTAGGTAACAGGGTTCTTCTATCAAACAATCATCGCAGGGTTAGATGGGACAAACTGGTTACCCATCTGGAGCTAGTGGCAGAGCTATATGCTCGGATAATTCCGGTATTGGAAGCCGCTGGCGCCCAAAAGCTGCAGTGCCCCCCGCCTGAAGTATACGAAAAGCTAGGAGAACTTAACAAGAACCTAGTTATTAGTCTAGCAGAGATTCTTAACCCCCCAGGGCCTAGAGGGAGAAGAGCCGGTAATAAACCTACCTGGTACAATAAGGCCTGTAGAATGGCGAAAACAGAACTCCTCGAGGCCCTGAAACAAAATAATAACAGGGCACTGATAAAACAAAGGAGGGTAGTATATCAGCAGCTAATTTATCATGCCAAGTTGAGTGGGGCAATGAGAACTGGGCTAACTTGATATCGGCTCTGTCAACAAGAGATCCTCGGAAGTTGTGGCTAATTGTGAACACGTGTTCGGCCGATCCCGTATTGGCTGTAGCATCTAACATCTCTGCGGATGTGTGGGAAGATCATTTTCACACTTTGTACCAGGGGGACAATTTTACTGGTGGATTAGCTCCTTGTTCTACTCCTGAAACGGTTGAGCTTGAATTCACAGAGGGAGAAGTGAGGGCTGCTATTTCCAAACTCCCGCCTGGCAAAGCCCCTGGGCTGGATAAGGTCCCTGGTGATATCTTAAAGCATGAACCCAGGGTCTGGGCCCCTTACCTAACGGCTATTTTTAATACTATTTTAGGAGGCATGGCGGTCCCTAGTACTTGGCTGGGAGTAGAGATAGTCCCTATCTTCAAGAAGGGCTCACCTCTGCTCCCAGCCAACTACAGGCCAATCAGCCTCATTGACGTGTCGCAAAAGCTATTCACGAGGTTGATTTTAGATCGCCTTTCAGATTGGATGGAGGAATTTGACATCTTAAGCCCTTATCAAGCTGGGTTCAGAAAGAATGTATCCACTACGGAGCAAATTTTTTGCTTAACCCTGCTTTATTGGAAAACTGTCAAGATCGAGGGCGGCTCACTTTACACTCTCTTTGTGGACCTTCATGAGGCTTTCGTCGGAAATTGTGGAGTGTGCTTTCGGAATTTGGGCATTCCTCCCCCTCTTCTGAATATAATAATCTGACTGCATACTGAGAATTTCGCACAGGTCAGGTGTGGGAAAAATGGTTCTTTGTCATCTAGATTCCCCGTTGGCAGGGGTGCGTCTTGGCGCCCACCCTGTTTTGCCTTTACGTCAACGGGGTAATCTCCCACCTGAATGCGGTCCCCAATAGTGATGCTCCAAGATTTGCTGGGTTCGGTATCTCTGCGATTATGTTCGCGGATGATACCTTATTGCTCTCCAAGACTCCTATGGGCATCCAGCGAGTCCTGGATGGTTTTGTGCTTTTCTGCCAGGACCGGGGGTTGGAAATAAACACCTTGAAAACGAAATTTATGATTTTTAACCCTCCAATAACAACCCGTCCGAGCCCGGTGATAGGTGGAGTCCGCCTTGAAAGAGTTCAGACGTTTGAGTATCTGGGTCTCACCCTAAACGAAAATATGACATGGGGGCAACATCAAATAAAATTGCAACTCAAGCTGTCCCAAAAAGCGGGGGACATTATCAAGCTTTTAAATAAATCCTCTGTTAAACCAATTGGCCCACCACTGGAAATGTATAAATTGCAGGCACGGGGCTGTAATCCATGGTGGCGAACTGTGGGGTCACAAGTGTGCACCCGCGATTGCCGTTGTGGAGAACATATTTCTAAGACAGTTGGTAGCACTGCCACCTAGTACACCACTGCTGCCGCTCAGGCTGGACCTGGCCCTTAGACCCATAAATGAGGTACTGGGCCTCAAACCTTTAACTTTCTGGAGGAGACTCTGGGTTACCCCAGAGTTAAAGAACTATAGGCAAGAGCTTTCGGATGTTTTAAGACTTCCGAATGCGCGGAAACTTCCATGGTTGAAGTACATAGGAGAGGAATTTGAGAGACTAGGTCTTGCGCCCATGTGGTCCGACCCGGAGCACACTTGCAGGAATCTTTCGCGCAAGTATCTGGTCAATCTGTACTATGAAAGTAATTTAACTGCTCGTTTAGCGAATGTCTAAACTGATACTCTGTCCGGCACGTTCCTAATGATTAAAGATTTTTATAAATTTGAGTCTGTTTTCAACGATGTTAGTCCAGTTGCTTTTAGGAAGTTGTATTTTCAATGGAGACACGGATCTCTGCCAATCAGAGATTTTACGAGTAAGTGGTGTCCATCCTCACCCAAAAATTGCCCTGTTTGCACCTCGGAGCTGGAAAATGAACTGCATGTTGTGTTTTTCTGCCCGGTTTATCAAAAAGCCAGAAAGAAGTGGATTATTCCACTGTGTAAAAATCTGGGGATCATGCATTATTTGCAAGCACACAGAATACTTAAAACGGATCTTTCTCCTCTAATTGCTTTCGCTGTAACAAAATTTCTAGCAGCCGTGTGGACCATTAGAAGGAAATATGTGAACTTTGTTTGAAATAGGATCCGTAGATACAACTGTATAGTTCTTAGGGAGCCTGATCTCCGATTCTAGATGAGCAGGGGATTTTAGTTGACCATGCATTTATTTATTCATGTCTACTGTCATCTACTAGACTGTGATGAAATAGCTCCCTGGACATGTGATGATGTAGGTTTTATTTTTATTGTTTATTTGAATGTAATGTATCAATTCTTTTAAACTGTCCAATCAAATGTGATTTCTTTTATGACAACATTGTCGAAATAAAGATGAAATAATGATGATGAAACGCAGGGAAACTGTGATACTTTAAACAGAGGTAACATCTTGAAGCTCCTGGCAGAAATACAGGGACTAAAACATATAAATAGTCTAATCTTGCTACAGTGCAATTTCTACCAGAAAAAATCAACATAAAAAAACGTACATTAACAACATGGCAGACACAGGAGCACAGCTAATACTAAGCAGCTCTAAACAATTCTCAGCCTGGGGCATTCAATTACAAAAACCTGCAAGGCCACGTTATCCATTCCCATTGAGAGAAATTGAGCAGCAGGACATAAAAAGGTAATAAATCATAAGAAAAATGCGGTACAGGTATATTCAATTCTACATAATAAAAAAGGCAGTAGTGATATACCTCAGACACCGGTAATATCAATAAAAAAAGAACATGGGTTAAGTGACTCAAATCAAGATGAATGAAACTGGCTAGCCAGTGTACAGAAACAACCAATGGGTCTGACATAAGGGAGCTACGGTTTCCACTGCAGATATAAATGTAATACATATGATATCTTGGAATATAGCAGGAGCCAGACGAGTGGGCTGTCTGTGACATTATAGCCCTGCAAGAAACTTGGTCGCAGGAAGACATTCTTATAGCAGGCTACAACTACTACACAGTTGCTGCAGAAAAAAGTAAGCATTACGGCAGGGCAATAGCAGGATTGACTGTGTATGTATCAACAGTGCTAACCATCTCAACAGAACAGTTGAATTACCGGATCCCAGTATACAAATTGTAAAACTTTCCGATCAAAATTTAAAAATAAGTAAAACGATAATATTAATCAATTATTATACACAACCAAAGACTCAAATAAAAAGAAATAACAAACATAATAAAGAAAGGCAGAAGCGACGGCGCTCCCGGCCCAAATGGCATTCCCCAGGCTACTTTTAAACACGACTCGGAGTACTGGAGCCTGATCCTAGGGAAACTCTACACTGATGTAGAATTAATCAATCAAATACCAGAAAGTTGGCAGGGATCAATCATTACCCCTATCTACAAAGGTGGTGACAGGTCGAGTCCAAAGAATTACAGGCTAATCGCCTTACAGGACGTTGAAGCAAAATACCGTGCCTCATTAATCCTTAAAGATCTAGCTGATTGGTCTAGTGAATGTAACCTAATACCAGTTAACCAAAATGGATTTAGGAAGGGTATTGGAAGACCTACAAATATTCTGTCGCTTGCATTGATTGCGGAATGATGCAAAAATAGAAAACACGATCTCCATCTGTGTTATATTGACCTAAAAGCTGCCTTTGACAGTGTTGATCGGAAACTCATGTGGTCCAAACTAAAATCCTGGGGCATACCAGACAGAATATTGAAAGGTCTACTACTATTCTATACAGATACCTGGGTACACATGAAACTTGGAAATTAAGCTAGATTATCAAGGAAAGTGTATACCAACATGAGTTTAAAGCGGGGGTGCGTACTATATGTGCACCTTTTTAATTTATCTCAGACCTCTCAAGACAGCTAGATGGAACTAATTCACACTCACCGAAATTAGGAAAACTTCAATTATTGCATCTTGCCTACGCAGATGATATTGTTCTCTTAAGCTTGACTAAGGTAGGCTAGACAAGGTTATTAAATGAACACTCCGAATTTCTGTCGGCAAACAAACTGGAATTACCTTTCTCAAAAACCAAAACAATGCTTATTACAAATCGAACTGCCTCGACTCAACGCATTAGATTAAAGGGTAATCTGCTGGAGAAAGTGTCATGTTATAAATATTTGGGATTTTTCATTGATGATAAACTTTCGTTCTGTGATCAGAAATAATACATGCAACAGCGAGAAGGGGCTCTAACATATGGCCTCAAAACACTTGCAAAGAAACTAGAGGGTCCGTCCATGAAACCATTACTAAAGCTCTGCCAACACTATCATACGCCAGTGTTGCAATGCATGGTAATGATGCAGAAACCCTAAACAACCTAATAACGCGCATTTAAAAAAAGTTTCTTCAACTCCCGAAGACTGCCTCACCAGCACAGATGCGCTTGGAGTTTGGGCTAGTGAACGAAACATTGGGCAGGCTATACACATACATTAAAGTATGGTACAAAAAAAAACAAAATGTAGAAAAAAATAGCCTTAATGAATCCTTATGGCAGGAAATTGAACAAGATAAACACTCGCCAGCATATACATTTTTGGAACATTCCTTAAAGAATACATGCACAATGGAGCTGTGGAGTAAATAAATGTCTTACCAAGCATTCAAACTTACAATAAATAAGGCTGCAAGGTTCCAATCATTACTGGCTGATAAAGACCTTTTTTGTACAAGAAGTCACTCGTGGACATTGATCAATACTTCAGATTCAGAAATGCTTTATTCGACTTCAACAAAATATAAAATCATAAAAGCTTCACAGTATAAACTCATAATTCATAAAATACATGATCATCCTCCATTAAAAACAACTTTTTTTTAAAAAGGGCATTAAATTGGTACATTATCGATATTAAGCAATTCATATTAAATACATTATTTTATCTCGATTAGGTCATCAGTGAATTAGCATCATTAATTTCCGTTTCTTCAAAATACTTTTTAAGAAGCCAATCATAACCATGATACATTTATCACTCCCTAATTGCTGCAGGCTTAAATACGCTGGTCTACATTGTCGCCAATGGCCCTGTCTCAAATATTGTCTAATCCATCTTTTACGTTCAGTATCGTAGTGTTTACAAAATAAAATCAGATGGAAAGTAGATTGTATAGACAAATTGTCACAAGTACAAGGTACCAGGCTCCGTGACCAATCATTTCTTAAAGGAAAGGTTACCAGGCGAAAAAATAAGTCAAATCTAAACCGCGTTAATATAAAACGATCAAAGCCCACATTGCAGATAGATAAATAGGGTTGAATCAGCTTGCATGTCAAGTTCATATGGTGTTGGATGACTGTACTTTTCAAGAGTTCACCTGAACTTCTTAATATTTCAAAGTGACTCATACATAGTCTTTTCAAATCTTACCTTGATATCCCATTATTTATTTCTGGGTTACTATATAGCTCTGGTCTTTGCAAATCTGAGAGGGTATTCTTGACATACATTAACCACGGAATACATTTTGCATTATCAAGGGCCATCGCATCATTTATAATGTCCCGGTTAAGTCCCAAAGCTTTCCCCGTCCATACCCTGTGCCAGAGTAAGATTGGCTAAAGTTTTATGAGATCGGATATGGATTCCAGACCAAGCTCCGCATGGCAGCTGAATGTTACCGCACCCTGCGGCAGTGCTAATAAATATCGTAAAAAACAATTTTAGACTATTTGAATAGTCAGTGCATTCTGGATCCCCCAAATACCAGCCCCATATAGGGTGATACTCCTGCATTTTACCATATAAATTTTTAGGAGGATTTCCGGTGGACTTTTGCCCAATTGTTTGGAGAAGTTCATAAGAGCATCTATAGAGCGTTTAAATAGCAGGGTCCTGGTCTTTATGGCTGCCCCCCACTGGCCTGAACCATCAAGCAATACCCCCAGATAAGGAAATGTTTTTGTACATCCAATTCGGAGGCCGTCCACCTTAATTTCCTTGTGTTCGGCCCGCCCCTTACCGCATACCATCATGAAAGATTTTTTGGCATTAATTTTTAGCCCTCTTGATACCATAAAATGATTATATTTTGCTAATGCCCTTTTGGCACCTATCTTTGTTCGGGCCATAAGCACTGCGTCGTCCGCATAGAGGAGTGAGACAGCCTGTCTCTTACTGAATCTCGGGGAGTCAATGTTGCTGGCCTCCAATGAGTTAGTATAGATGGAGAATAGGAATGGGGCCAGCACGCAGCCTGTCTCACCCCCTTCTCTATGCGGAAGGGCCTCGTGCATTCTCCCTTAGTCCCGTATCTCACCCTAGCTGTAGCCCCAGAATACAGCTGGTGGAGGAATGATAGTATGGCTGGTTCCACTCCTATTTCTCCAAGGGTTTGCCATACCCTCGCGTGATCCACACAGTCGAAGGCGGCTGTGAGATCAACGAAGATGGCATATAAGCGTTCTTTCTTCGCCCGTGTGTATTTCCCTTGAATGATTACAAAATTAAGGACCTGTTCCACCGTACCCATCCCTTCTCTAAAACCATATTGAACGGGACTCAGGATGTTATTGTCATTTGTCCATATATGGAGTTTATTTAGGACCACCCGACCTGCTAGCTTCATAAGGGAGTCCAATAGGGAAATAGGCCTATAATTAGCCGGGCTCTCTCTATCCCCCTTTTTTTGTATCGGTATTATCACCGATTGGGACCAGATTTTGATGAATCCTATTGCACAGCCTCACTGCAAGACACACGTGCATATTAGGGCCCACAAATCCGGGGTCAACTTAAAGACATCATTTGGTATTCCGTCAGGGCCCGGAACCTTATTTCCTTTACTACTGCTAATTGCCATCAGGACTTCATCAAGACGAATGTCTAGGCCTATCGGAAGATGGTCCAAATTTTGTACATCCGTTTCAACAATAGGGCACGGGTTTTCCCCCTCCCTTTTATAAACATCTGAGAAGAAGTTGATCCATGTCTCTTCACCAATGGCGACCTCTATTGTTGCCATATCCTCCTTTGTGAAATAAGGTGCTTTAACCGCTTGCCAAAACAGCTTTGGGTTTCTGCTTTCAGAGGCTAGGAGCAGGTTTTGCCATGCTTGCTCTTTAAGTTCCCTTTTCCTTTGTGACCTGGCTTGGTTATATGCCCTTATACAATTTCTTATTAAATCATGGTCTCTAGATTTAGCACTAAGCGCGGCTTTTAGTTTGCTATATGCCTTTGTGCATTGGGTATCAAACCACCCTGTGGACTTAGCACGGTTTTTACAAGTTTTAATGAGAGTATTCTGTATTACCACAGTGATACTTCCAAAAGCATCCAGTATTTCTTTATGTGAGGCCTTTTCATCTAAACAGACCTGAATGGGCGACAAAGCTTTAATAATAATCCCCCTGTTTGTTTCCACAGGATCTAACGCGCTCCATTTTAGGCTAAAACCATTTTGTCGGGCCAATGTTATGTCCTGCACCCATGCCAGAGCCTCAATGGTGGTGGATTTATTGGAGACAGGTAGGGATAGATAAAGACTAATAGGCATGTGGTCACTCAGGCCATTTGGGTGGATCTCAAACTTCTCCACCCAGTTGCGCTGTATATTAGGGACCAATATAAAATCGATGACCGATTGTAGACCCCTCGATATGAAGGTCGGGCTAAATTCCACCAAAAGAGAGCTCATCATGTTTGCGAACCCCAGGTCGAGAGTGGCCATAATATCATTTAATTTTTCCCCTTTCCCTTAGTGGATAAAATTATTCACACTATTACTTCCTTCCCACTCATCTTCTCTAGATCTACATACATGTGATTTTCAAATACCGATGTTAAAATCCCCTCCCCACAAAACAATTATATCTTTTTCATTAGCAAGATACAAGTGATTCAGATCTTCCATCAAATTATTCAATACCTCCTCAAACATTCCTTTTGTGTTATTATAAAAGTTCACCACCAGCAAATCTAATCCCGATGTAAGGTGGATGGACACTATTTGATAATATGGGGAACACTTCAGCATTTTTATCGCCCGCACTCTCAGTAAATTAGAAATATAGACACAAATTCCCCCTTTATGTCTACCATGTGCAGAGTATACCGCCGGAATGGGAAAGGTCTTATAACCGTCCAGGTGTTTTTCCCCTATAAGCCATGTTTCCTGAATGCAGAGGATATCAAAGCCATTTATAAAGTCTCTCCTTGCTATGTTAGAAACCTTATTCTCCAGACCACAGATGTTCCAGAAGACAACCCTTACCCTAACTCGTAATGCCCCTAACTTTAGGTGGGGTGTTAGCATTTCCGTTTGACAATGGCTCAGCTACCTTTACCACATTCGCCACTACACATGTTGGATTCATAATGAACTTATCCTCACTTGCTTTGGGGATTCTATTAAAATGTGTTGAATCTGTTATCACAGTACTAGGGATTCCATTTACTGCATTACTATAAGCCTCCTTGTATGATGTAATTCTTAATGCAGGATCTAAGGCATTATGGGGTTCTATTGGTGCGCCTCCTGTTTCATCCCCTTTCGAGGTTTAAACTACCTTACCCTCACTCTGCTTTAGAATACTACCGTTATGCTTATTATAGCCCTTGTTCCTTTCACACCGTCAGTCGCAGTCATTTATACCTGACAGCGCTATAAATCTGTTAGGCCCTGAGTACCCGTTAAGCCCCGGTAAACCCCATCTCTGTCCTCTTAGTGTCCCACTCTGGTATCCTTCCAGACCGGGGGGGCTCTCCTGACTTCTTGCCATTTATTCCCGTTAACAGGTCTAGCTTGATTAATGGGTCTGTAGAAGAAGCCTAATGGTAAGATCTCAATACCTTGACCACTCACCCCCCCCCACCCCACTTCACTCATGATCCTCTCAACTGGTACTTGGCTATTAAAATTAATCACCACGGAGTCACTCTTTTTTGATTTCCTAGATCTGCCAACCCAAAGCACCCGTCTGACCATTATGATGTTCGGGCCTATCATCCTACCCTCTGGTGTATTGCTAGACAGCCAGTGCATCACCTTATTTCTCAGCTGGTTGTAATTCTCTCTTACTCCTTCCTTAAGAGGAGGTACATTCCCTAGTACTAAGACAAGTGGTGCGGATTGTGGTGGTAGTTCAAGGGCCTGGAGTTTAACCGGGGTGGGTGATGTTTCAGATACACATCTTACACCCTCATCCTGTGCAAAACATGAGTTTACCCCGGGATTCCTCTGCTCTTTAACTTTAGTATTCTTTTCAGCGCCTGTTATTTTCCCTGTGTTGTTCCCTGAATCACTCTGTCTTGAGGTCAGTCGTGCCCCCTCCGCTACACTGGCTGGATTCAGACATGAAGTTGGGAGGGTAGATTTACCCTGCTTACTTTGCTCATTAACAGGTCCCCTGCTTTGCTTAATGGCTACAGGATTCCCTGACCCCTTTCTATTGTTTACGACTGCCTTATAGAGATTTTCCATCTTATCAGTTAGGACATTCAACCTCTCAATGTGTGGGAGTGTGAATGATCTTAATAGGTGCTCCATATGTGCTATGGTACAAACCCCATCTCTATCTACTGTGGCTAGAGGTTGATGATCAATCGCTGGGGAGGGTGTAGATAGTGCTATTGGCGAGGTTTCCCTGAGAAGGCTTGATGGTGTTGCTTTACTCAGGAGAGGTTTCACCAATTTTTTAGTAATTTTAGAGATTTTTGGTTTTCTACCTACTTGACGATTCCCTCCCCTTTTCCTTTTTCCTGCTTGCTTAAAGCAAACAGGTCTGCTATCCTTTGGCATAGTTTTACTTTTTAATACAATAGGATGGAATTCCTCAGAAGAGACACTATTACAGCTAGACGAATTATCGTCAATGGTGGATATAGTCTCGTTTAGATAATTTCCTGAGGACATCAAATTAACTGGAGTAAGTCTTGGGCCATCAGCATGCTCTGGTGTACACGCTTCTCTTATAGCGCCTAGCGACGGCCTCTTTGTTGCTCCGAGTTCCAAGGATAGCCGTTTCTCCGTTAGTTCTATTTCCCTCCCCACCACCGCAGCAGTCCTTGTAAAGAAACTTTCGAGGGTCCCAATTATGCTGCCACCTGATATCGTCGGTTCAGTCTTTCTCCCCTTCTTTGATTTAAGGGCCATCTTTTTTATTTTTTTATTCTTTTTTTTTTTAACTGTAAGGGGCCAGTAGTCACTGTTCGCGATCTCACCTGTCACTTTATCGCCTCTTACCCGTCTCACGACGATTTTTAGGAGGTTGGCCCAGCCCAGCCTCTTCTGACCTCCAAGGGCCACAGAGGGCCCGCCCTTTGCCCGGGCTTAGCCCGGAGACCGCCCGCGCGCGTCCCGCGACGCGGGGCAATCGCAGGATCTTCAAGCGCCTCCGGGCGCGGAAGTGCGGCTGGTGGGCGGGGCAGTCCCGCACGGTGCTCTGGTCAGTTTAGTCCCCCCGCACTGCGGCCGCAAAGTTGGTAGGTCGCGGCGGCGGGGGGGACAGGCGGGCGATGGCACACTCACGGCGCGGGAAACACCGCGACCAAGAAACAAGGGTCCTCCTGGCAACAAGGGACGTCCAGGTGGGCGTCAGAGGTTCAATTTGGCAGAGTTCTCCCGCTCCCCCGGGCAAGCACAGGATCTTTAAGCGCCTCCGGGTGCGGAAGTGCGGCTGGTGGGCGGGGCAGTCCCGCACGGTGCTCTGGTCAATACTGATAAAATCCTGAAACAAGTGGCCTACTTGGATTCCACTTATTCCATTTACGTAAAGAGGAAATTAATGACATTGAGGTTCAGACAGTTCCCTTCTCTTGCGGATGCCCCTCATTGGAAACTAAAGGAAGATGAAAATTGCCGGCATTGTGGTTACAAAAAGGAAGATCTGATTCATCTTGTAAGTCACTGTAAGACATTGCAACCAGCACGAACCACAATATTACGGCGAGCATTTCAGGATAGAGGCATAAGGTCGTGCAGGACAGCTATCATAAGTAGACTAGACTCCACTGACCCTCAAATGAACTGTAAATTGATAACATTTTTACACATTCACGAGCAAGAACTGAAAGTTAAATCTGAGTAATGATTAAACATGAAATGCATTTTTAAATTACATAAATTTTAAGATTTGACGTTTTTAAAGACTTGTACATTTTATGCGAAGTGGTTCTTTTAAAATTAGAGTTTGTTATATTGTTATGGTTTTAACTAACTGAACAATAAATAAATAATTCAATTCAATTCAATAACACTTACGTAATGTAATAAACAACCCAGTGTTAGACAATGGGAGAAAAAAGCCTTACAACAGTGAACAAAATGTAAGTACACATGTACTACTTTTTATGTTTACATTTGTTTTATTAGTTTCAGGCAAAGCAAACATCACAGAAAGTACAAAGCCATAATGCGGATACAAATAGTAGCCAACCTGTAGGAGGAACCACATCATAGGACCCAACAAGTATCTCATATAGTGCGGAAGATCACGTGATCGCGCTCCTTTTGCGTCCCTCCCATGAACTGCAATATCATCAGGTAACCTTCTGTGCGTCTTAGCTAGCAAACACATGAAGAAGAAGAAGAGGAACAACCTTCCCACCCAATACCCAGAACTCCCCCCCACCCCAACCAGTGTGCCGAATCGTGCGAGTAGGGGCTGTGTTAAGTAAGGCGATTCACGGTGCTTTCGCCTTGGGTTCCGTGGCTTCATCTTGTAATTCTGTCAGGCGCAGTAAGCGAAGGTACCTAGGGCATGTGATTTCATTGAACTCCTGGGACAGAAGTGTGAGCAGTGGCTTCCAGACCGTGTGGAATGTAGCAGTAGTTTGTGTGAGTGTAGCCTGAATACGCTCCATCCCAAGTATAAACCAAAGTCTGTGCAACCAGCCCGTGTGAGTGGGCCGTGTGCTGGACCCCCAAAGAAAAAGTATATGCTGGGAGGCGGCTTGTATCGCGAGGCCCATTTGTCGCCCCCTATTGGATTTCAGAGGGAAAGTGAGTGCATTCGGGAGGCCCAGAATGGTGTAGGCTGGAAACCGTGGGATTTCATTGTCCAAGGAGCTATCTATGTCGTTGAGGACTGTGGTCCATTACTCTTTAACTTCCGTGCAGTCCCATAAAAGATGCGTTAGCGTACCTATTTCCCCACATCCCCTCCAACAGGACGCGCTCCGGGATGGGCTGCCCCTGTTAAGCCTCGCCGGGGTGAGATACCAATATGTGGCTACTTTCACCGCCGATTCCCTGCCTGCTGCATTCCTCGCTGTGTGGTTGGCCCTGTAATAAATCGATCTCCATTCTTGGGCCGTTAAGGTTCTCCCCAGCTCCTGTTCCCAACGTCTCTGCCCTGCAGTGTGGTGTGTCTCGGGGGTAGGAGTAAGCAGTTTGTATAGATCAGTAATAAGGCCTCAGTCCGAGTCTTTTGTTGCCAGCCATTTCTCAAATGCGGTCAGGTGTCTACCGACAAGTGGACTAATTGTGGGTTGCAGAAGGCAATGTCGCAGCTGAAATTATTGTAAGAGCTGTGGTGATGGGATGTAATACCCTTGGGATAAGTCAGCGAGTGGGAGAAAGCCCTCTAGGTCAAAGAGGTACCCTGCGGACCTGCAGCTGGATCCTCGCCATTGCGGAAATGCCCGGGGATCCATGCCCGGGGGGTACTCGGGATTATCTAACAGTGGGGTGAGCGGCGAAGGGAAGGTCCTGAGCTGGTGCCTAGTAGCTACAGAGTCCCACACCTTTAGTACTGTGCGCGTGATAGGTGAGTTCTGAAGGTAGCGTGGTCTGTGCAGACGGCGGAGGAAGGGCACCTTCCACAGAGATGGCTGAGCCATGGCTCTGTCTTGGAAGAGCCATCTCTTCTCTGATTCAGGCCTAAACCATTCCACTAGGTAACGCAGCTGCGCTGCTTGAAAATAGCGTTGCAGATTGGGAATTCCCAATCCCCCCTCGTCCACCCCCTGGTATGCCAGTAGTTTATGCATGCCCCAGATAAAGTGCTGGAGTGCCGATAGCAACTGTGTGATTGTCCTGTAGAAACCACCGCAATGGAGCGCACACCGCTAGCCCCTCCTCCGGATCGCCCCTCGGGATTCTGGTACTTGTAGTTCAATAGTGGATCACCCAGGTGGGTGCAAGTCGGTACTTGTTGGACTGATGAATCTCTAGACCCGATACATGTCCCGGGTTTTTGGGTATCGCCCGAGACATGGCTCGGGTTTCGGGATAACTTCCCTCATCAGTAGAGAAATGGTTAGGGGTGGAGGAGAAGGCCGCCAAACAACCGTCAATGGCCTCGATGCCCGAACCGGCACGCAGGGCAGCATCCAGGAGCCCGTCGGCTCAAAGCTCAAGGGAGCCAATTAATAGAAACCACCGCAATGGAGCGCACACCGCTAGCCCCTCCTCCGGATCGCCCCTCGGGATTCTGGTACTTGTAGTTCAATAGTGGATCACCCAGGTGGGTGCAAGTCGGTACTTGTTGGACTGATGAATCTCTAGACCCGATACATGTCCCGGGTTTTTGGGTATCGCCCGAGACATGGCTCGGGTTTCGGGATAACTTCCCTCATCAGTAGAGAAATGGTTAGGGGTGGAGGAGAAGGCCGCCAAACAACCGTCAATGGCCTCGATGCCCGAACCGGCACGCAGGGCAGCATCCAGGAGCCCGTCGGCTCAAAGCTCAAGGGAGCCAATTAATAGAAACCACCGCAATGGAGCGCACACCGCTAGCCCCTCCTCCGGATCGCCCCTCGGGATTCTGGTACTTGTAGTTCAATAGTGGATCACCCAGGTGGGTGCAAGTCGGTACTTGTTGGACTGATGAATCTCTAGACCCGATACATGTCCCGGGTTTTTGGGTATCGCCCGAGACATGGCTCGGGTTTCGGGATAACTTCCCTCATCAGTAGAGAAATGGTTAGGGGTGGAGGAGAAGGCCGCCAAACAACCGTCAATGGCCTCGATGCCCGAACCGGCACGCAGGGCAGCATCCAGGAGCCCGTCGGCTCAAAGCTCAAGGGAGCCAATTAATAGAAACCACTGCAATGGAGCGCACACCGCTAGCCCCTCCTCCGGATCGCCCCTCGGGATTCTGGTACTTGTAGTTCAATAGTGGATCACCCAGGTGGGTGCAAGTCGGTACTTGTTGGACTGATGAATCTCTAGACCCGATACATGTCCCGGGTTTTTGGGAATCGCCCGAGACATGACTCGAGTTTCGGGATAACTTCATCAGCGTGCCGGTTCGGGCATCGAGGCCATTGACGGTTGTTTGGCGGCCTTCTCCTCCACCCCTAACCATTTCTCTACTGATGAGGGAAGTTATCCCGAAACCCGAGCCATGTCTCGGGCGATACCCAAAAACCCGGGACATGTATCGGGTCTAGAGATTCATCAGTCCAACAAGTACCGACTTGCACCCACCTGGGTGATCCACTATTGAACTACAAGTACCAGAATCCCGAGGGGGGATCCGGAGGAGGGGCTAGCGGTGTGCGCTCCATTGCGGTGGTTTCTACTAATTGGCTCCCTTGAGCTTTGAGCCGACGGGCTCCTGGATGCTGCCCTTCGTGCCGGTTCAGGCATCGAGGCCATTGACGGTTGTTTGGCGGCCTTCTCCTCCACCCCTAACCATTTCTCTACTGATGAGGGAAGGTATCCCGAAACCCGAGCCATGTCTCGGGCGATACCCAAAAACCCGGGACATGTATCGGGTCTAGAGATTCATCAGTCCAACAAGTACCGACTTGCACCCACCTGGGTGATCCACTATTGAACTACAAGTACCAGAATCCCAAGGGGCGATCCGGAGGAGGGGCTAGCGGTGTGCGCTCCATTGCGGTGGTTTCTACTAATTGGCTCCCTTGAGCTTTGAGCCGACGGGCTCCTGGATGCTGCCCTGCGTGCCGGTTCGGGCATCGAGGCCATTGACGGTTGTTTGGCGGCCTTCTCCTCCACCCCTAACCATTTCTCTACTGATGAGGGAAGTTATCCCGAAACCCGAGCCATGTCTCGGGCGATACCCAAAAACCCGGGACATGTATCGGGTCTAGAGATTCATCAGTCCAACAAGTACCGACTTGCACCCACCTGGGTGATCCACTATTGAACTACAAGTACCAGAATCCCGAGGGGCGATCCGGAGGAGGGGCTAGCGGTGTGCGCTCCATTGCGGTGGTTTCTACTAATTGGCTCCCTTGAGCTTTGAGCCGACGGGCTCCTGGATGCTGCCCTGCGTGCCGGTTCGGGCATCGAGGCCATTGACGGTTGTTTGGCGGCCTTCTCCTCCACCCCTAACCATTTCTCTACTGATGAGGGAAGTTATCCCGAAACCCGAGCCATGTCTCGGGCGATACCCAAAAACCCGGGACATGTATCGGGTCTAGAGATTCATCAGTCCAACAAGTACCGACTTGCACCCACCTGGGTGATCCACTATTGAACTACAAGTACCAGAATCCCAAGGGGCGATCCGCAGGAGGGGCTAGCGGTGTGCGATCCATTGCGGTGGTTTCTACTAATTGGCTCCCTTGAGCTTTGAGCCGACGGGCTCCTGGATGCTGCCCTGCGTGCCGGTTCGGTCATCGAGGCCATTGACGGTTGTTTGGCGGCCTTCTCCTCCACCCCTAACCATTTCTCTACTGATGAGGGAAGTTATCCCGAAACCCGAGCCATGTCTCGGGCGATACCCAAAAACCCGGGACATGTATCGGGTCTAGAGATTCATCAGTCCAACAAGTACCGACTTGCACCCACCTGGGTGATCCACTATTGAACTACAAGTACCAGAATCCCGAGGGGGATCCGGAGGAGGGGCTAGCGGTGTGCGCTCCATTGCGGTGGTTTCTACTAATTGGCTCCCTTGAGCTTTGAGCCGACGGGCTCCTGGATGCTGCCCTGCGTGCCGGTTCGGGCATCGAGGCCATTGACGGTTGTTTGGCGGCCTTCTCCTCCACCCCTAACCATTTCTCTACTGATGAGGGAAGTTATCCCGAAACCCGAGCCATGTCTCGGGCGATACCCAAAAACCCGGGACATGTATCGGGTCTAGAGATTCATCAGTCCAACAAGTACCGACTTGCACCCACCTGGGTGATCCACTATTGAACTACAAGTACCAGAATCCCGAGGGGCGATCCGGAGGAGGGGCTAGCGGTGTGCGCTCCATTGCGGTGGTTTCTACTAATTGGCTCCCTTGAGCTTTGAGCCGACGGGCTCCTGGATGCTGCCCTGCGTGCCGGTTCGGGCATCGAGGCCATTGACGGTTGTTTGGCGGCCTTCTCCTCCACCCCTAACCATTTCTCTACTGATGAGGGAAGTTATCCCGAAACCCGAGCCATGTCTCGGGCGATACCCAAAAACCCGGGACATGTATCGGGTCTAGAGATTCATCAGTCCAACAAGTACCGACTTGCACCCACCTGGGTGATCCACTATTGAACTACAAGTACCAGAATCCCGAGGGGCGATCCGGAGGAGGGGCTAGCGGTGTGCGCTCCATTGCGGTGGTTTCTACTGTGTGATTGTCCTGGCCTGCGGGGGCACAGGGATTGTTTGAAAGATGTAGAGAATCTTGGGAAGTGCCCACATTTTCACCGCTGCAATCCGTCCCAGTAGAGACAGCGGCTGTTTCGTCCACCGCTCCAAATCCTTGCAGATCTGAGTCGTAAGGGTAGCATAGTTTAAAGCTACCGCCCACTCTATAGAGGATGTGAGGGTGATGCCGAGGTACGGGAGTTGCGACTGGGTCGCCAGTCCCCAGCCATAGGTGGGCGGCTTTCAGCTAGTTTGAGCATTCTGGACCAACGGTAAAATCAGAGATTTCCCTCTATTCACTCGAAAGCCAGAGACAGTGCTGAATAACTCAATTTCTTCCAGGAAAGCTGGCACTGAGCCTGTAGGGCTGTCAAGGACCGCCAGAATGTCGTCCGCATTAAAGCCGATGGGGTGTGGTTCCCCGCCAAACTTTATCCCATGTATGCTGGGGTGGTCCCGTATTCTCTGCGCCAATGGCTCAACATAAAGCGTGAATAGAAGAGGGGAGAGGGGACACCCCTGCCTGGTCCCGCGCCGAATTTTGAAGGGGGTAGGACAGGCCGTTGAGGTGGACCCACACTCGGGGATTATGGTAGCAACTTGCAACCCAGGCTTGAAAGCATTCTCCCACTTCGAAGTGCGCCAGGACCCTCCTTAAAAACCTCCAAACGACACAATCGAACGTCTTTTCAGCGTCAATGGCCAGGAGGACCGAGTCAGATTGTTGAAAGTGGGCTTTATCAATTAAATGAAGAAAGGGCTTAGTGTTATCACTGCATTGTCTGCCCGGGATGAAGCCAGATTGATCTGGCTCTATAATACCAGGGAGGCATGGTCCGAGCCGCGAAGCCAGCACACCCGTAAAAAGCTTAAGGTCAAGGTTAAGCAGAGAGATTGGTCGCTAGGCGGAGCATTGCGTGGCATCCTTACCTGGCTTTGGTAAAACTATTAAGTCTGCCTCCAGCATGTCGGGCGGGATGGAGCCGGGGCCTTGAAATAAATTAAAAAGCTTTGTAAGCAGTGGGGCAAGCAGCGGGCAAAAGGTTTTATAAAAACCGGCGGAAAAGCCATCAGGGCCTGGTGACTTTAAGGGTTTGAGACGGGAGATGGCACTGATCACCTCTTCGATTCAAATAGGTGCGTCTAGGGCGCTGGCGCTCGTGGAATTTAGGGCGGTGGTAGCCACGCCTCGGAGATAGATCTCTGCTTCAGCCTCTGAGTTGGGCTCCGCCATGTAGAGTGAACCGTAGTAGTCTCTAAAGGCCCCCGCTATCCGTGCCTCATTGTGAATTTCGTCCCCGTTCTCATTACGCAGGACCATGATTTTTGATCGTTGAACCTTGGCTCGTAACGCGCTCGCAAGGAGGCGCCCCGTTCTAGTCCCCCCTACATAATAAGTGTGACGCAGGCAGAGGGCAGCGTACTCAGCCCGATCCACGTCCAGTCTCGCCATTTGAGTCCTGGCCACTATGAGTTGTTTCCAGACTCTAGGTGTGCCTGTTCGGCTGTGTACTCGTTCTAATCCAACTACCTTAGCTGTAAGGTCTTCTCGCTTAGCTTTGCGGTCTTTGGCCTCCGCCGCCGCCACTGCAATCAACTCGCCTCGCACCACCGCTTTAAGTGCCCCCCACACTGCTGTCAAGGGAGTGTCAGGATGGTCGTTCACTGCTAGGTAGTCAGTGATGCACTTGTGGAGCTGCCGGACTACGTCTGCACGTTGCAAGAGGGGTTCCCGCAGCCGCCACCTACCAGGGGGTCTCTTGGTGGCTGGGACTCTAATCAGAAGTTCCACGGCCTCATGATCTGAGATGGCCGCTGGGGTGATATCCACGTCTGCTACTCGAGCCACCAGCTCAGAGGAGCCGATGAAGTGATCCAATCTGGCATAAGTGTGGTGTACATGCGAGTAGAAGGTGTAGTGCGAAGCCCCTGGATGTTTAGCCCTCCACAAGTCCTCCAACCCCCTCTGCTTTAACCAATCTTTACCTGCCTCCGAAAAGGCCCCTGTGCAACAGTAACGGTGGCCCGATCTATCCTTATCTTTGTCCATCACTACGTTTAGGTCCCCTCCCAGGAGTAGTAAAGGATCAGGGGAGCACAAAGCCTCCGATAGGGCGTTCTGTAGAAATGGTTCCTGCCCAGTATTTGGTGCGTATAGAGACCCCACGTCATCCGCACAGAGCCCACCGTACAGCTGTGGGCTAAGAGTCTACCCTTAATCTCACCTACTTTGTCACCAACTCGACCTGAGAAATGCCTGGCAACCAAGATTGCGACACCGGCCTTTTTATCATGAGTGGAGGAGAAGAATTGCTGTGGAAAGGCTCGGGACCTCAGCCTGTGCCAGTCTTTGGAAAGCAAATGGGTTTCTTGCAGTAGGCATATTGCCGCCCCGAGTGTTCTAGGTAGGATAGTACTGCTCGCCTCTAGATTGGATTGTTGAGGCCTTTCACGTTCAGTGTTTGGATTTTTACAGTATCATTAGCCATGGTGGTGGCAGTGAGTGGTGTGCGCCGGCTTCGCCCCATTTAGTTTCAATGCACCCTGCGCCCTAACCCCAGTCCCTATCCGCACACTGATTCCCACCCCCCTCGCTCCCACAAAGTCCTCCCAACATCCCCCCAACCCGCCAACCCTCCATCCTCCTTCGAACCCCAACACCTTCTCCCCGCCTCCACCCCTCTCTAACCCCAACCAGGAACTTCCAAGTGGAAACCATAGACCCAGACCTATCAGTACGCAGTTCAAGCCTCTGGTAACGAGACGTAGAGGAGTGTGTGGCAGTGGCGACCTCGTTGGCCCCCCGCCCATCCCCCCCTCAGACCTGCGTGGAGTCAGTGCAAAGAAAAGCCCCCTGTCGTTGCTGCATCAGTTCAATGTCGCTGTGTCCTTGGACACTTCCTGGACAGCTTCTGCTTGTTCCTGAGCCATTGTCGCTGGGTCTGGTTTAAGATCGAATTTGGGTGAGCGTTGGCGTCCCACACGCTGCCATATGCCTCGCGAGGTTTGTGGTGAATTCTGCTGTGAGGGTTGCACTGAGGCCCCCTCCGTCTTCGAGTACTCGTCTAGGTCGATGCCCAGCAGGGCACATGTGTCCCACAGTGATCTGAGCTGATGTAGGGTCCCTTTCCATTTAAAGATGAGCCTGAAGGGGTGGCCCCAGGAATAGGGAATCCCGTTGTCACGCAAGTATGTCATGGCCACCCTAAAGGCCTTCCTCTTTTGCAGAGTGATAGCCGAAAGGTCCTGGTATAATGACACTGAGTGGCCTTGAAATTGGAGAGGCTGTTTCTGGCGTGCCTCCCTCAAGATTCTTTCCTTTAAGGGAAAGTCCGGTAGGAAGGCCAAAATGTCAGGTGGGGGGGCAGGCGCTCGGCGCGCCAGGCCTGCCCTATGTGCCCTGTCGATGCGAACTTTAAAGTCATCGGTTTCCCCAAAATCTCTCGAAACATTCCCTGCAGGAAGCAAGCAACACTGTTCCCCTCTGCCTTGGAAGGCACGCCTCAGACCCTTTTGTTGTTCCTCCGAGAGCAGTTCTCGAGGTCTTCTGCATGCGCCTGAAGATCGACTTGTTGCTCACGGAGGCGAATGACTTCTTGCTGCAGTTGTTCTACCTCCTCACTTCTAGTTTGGTCCACTTCCTCCACCGCCGCCACTCATTCCCCCAAGCTGTCCACATCACGACGTAACTCACGGTGCTCCCCCGCCGTATCTTGCTTGAGCGTCTGGAAGTCCTTTCGCAGGGAATTAAATAGAGACTCTTTAGTGATGGGGGCCTCTCTATCCTCCTGCCCTGGGGGGTCTTTCGCTGCTGCCGAGGACGACGGGCTCTTCTCTCTCTTAGGGCTGCCTATAGTCAACATGCCTGTGATATTTTGGACGCCCCTGCATCCCGTACTAGCCATGATGCGCCGACTGCCCTAGGCATTGAAGGCCTCGCAGGCTTGCCCACTTGAGTGGAGTCCGCCTCGGCAAACGCGTGCCCACTTGTTGCACAGGCAACTTGGGTCGCAATCCGGGCCCTCCACGTCGTTTTCTGCGCCGTGCCGGTCAGGGGCCCCAACGACCGCTGCTCTCTAAGTTCAAGGGGGGGTATGCGCTGCAGGTGTTCTGCCTCGAGTCCCACCCACTGCCGGGCAGCGCAGGTTGGGCCTCGTTCCCCCAAATCTGCCTGATCCCGAGCCGACTCAAGTGAACGATGCCCCGCCTGGTACACTCACCCCGTTGGTAAAGCGCTATGAGCGCTGGACAAGCACCCCCAGACCCGCCACTCCAGGTCACACTCTTCGGGCCCCGGTCCCCACTCGCTGGGCGGTCGTGTGTAAGCGGCTGTTCTGCACTCCAGTTTGTGTCCAAAGACGTCCTCTCTGCCCCTCAAGGCTCATGTCACCGCTCCTCACCAGCGTCGATGCTGCAGGTAGGCGAGCCGTAGTAGGCCCGACGCCTGGGGGCTTGATTCTCGTACTTTCCTAGCGCCGTCTCCTCTACCGCCGGCCGGACTCGCCGCGGCTCACCTCGGTGTCTGTGCGCTGCCGCGGCCTGAGTCAGCGCCGGCTCCCCTCCGCCGCCCTCAGGATGGACGACCCTTGCGCCTCACCGCTCTGGCCCCCATTCTGCTGGACAGAGCTCCGGCGAATGGGCTCGAGGCCGTCGGAAGTAGGCCCCAATCCTGGGGCTCAATTTTTGCGCCTCCCGGCAGGCGCCGCTGCCGTCCTCAGCTCTGCGCTCTGCCGCCCGCGACGCTCACCAGGTGCCGCCAGCACACTCGGTCTCTCCGGCTCCCGTTGTCTGTTTTGGTCGGCGGGCCCTCGGTTTGGGTCCTCCTGGTGGGCCGCCCCGATCAGGACTCACTCCGCGGTCTCGACCGCCATTACCCCTCGGCAGCAATCGGATCCCCGCTCCGCGAGGGAAACAGTAGCCCAAAAAGGCACCTCCGCGTTTACTCGCCTCCACAGGGACAGACCCCAGACGCCCCTTCTCTGCTGGGCACAGGTCATTTTAGCCGGGGGGCTAAAATGCTAGTTTTAGGGTCACAATGGGGATCCGGGCCAGGGAACAAGCGTCCTCTCAGGCCGCCATCTTAGCCACGCCCCCATGTACTACTTTTTAAATGTAATGCACCCTACCACATGAGCATTTAGGGCCTAATTAAGGGGTGACTTAAAAAGGAAGGTTTAGATCTGGCTTCAAGTTTACTTTGACTGAATGAATTGGTAATTTAAAACAACACTACTATGGGTACAATAGCCTTATTTAAAATGATGGTCCTGCCTAGGTTCCTTTATGTGCTCCAGAATGCACACCTTCCATTCTCGCTGTCGTGGTTTCGAGAGCTGGACAGCATGGCCATCAAATTCCTATGGAGGGTTGAAGGCTACGTTTGGCTCTTGCCCAGTGCTGGATCCTGCCATTTGACAGAGGTCTGGCAATGGCAAACCTCTACCTTTGTTATCTAGCAACTCGGCTCCTCACCGTACACGAATGGTTTAATGGAGGGTGTTCTGACCCAGCCTACCACTTGGAATTGCACACCATTGGCCTGTTTAATCTTCAAGGTATGCATTACGGGAGCACTATCCCCCAAACCCTGCCTGAGGTGCTTTTGGCTTGGCAAGTGGCTCTGAGCCACACCCAATTGTTGGATAAACTGACCCAACATACCCCACTGTGGTGCGGCACATGGATCCGCGAGGGAAATATTATTTACAACAACAAAAAAAACAACACTACATACTGCAGTGGCAGGCCTGAGACATGTTTTGAAAGGCTACTTTAGTTGGTACAAGAGAAGCGAGTAACCCAATATACCCTTGAGGGTTTGGGCAAAAGGTATGAAAGGGTAAAGGTACCTTCAAGTTGTTCAAGCCAGTGGATGAAACAGCCACATATTCTGTATTATTCAAGGCATTAAGATCATCTTGTAAATTCCTATTTATTTAACCGGACGTCTACCATAGTACATCTGGTTAGAGTCAAGACTCACAATTTAGAACAAAACACAAAATCTCAAATGGGGGCCACCAGTGATTGTAGATCAGCAAAACCCTGTTAGGATTCCCATCAAAGACTTGTGATGATCAATGTTATCATTTGGTCATCCTTAGGGTCATGTGTCTCTGGATTATTGAGACAAAGATCATACCCTATGGTGGACAAGGGTTGCGACCCGCGATCACTGTTGGACCATATGATAATGATCTGATGGGTTCTAGTGACAATATGTACTTCTTGCAACATTGTTGATATATATTTTTTGTACCCTTTGTTAATTTTTAAAACGTATTAAATACAAACTCCTTATATACACCCGTTCTTCTCTGCTCTCTATGTTCAGATCACTTGCTGTGACCACTATAAATTGAATTAGCAACCATTGTTGCATTTTTGCACAATAGACTAACATTTGTTTGGGTCTTAAATCAGTACTGACAATTTTACGTTATGAACGATGCAAACAAAACCCCTTGAAGGTACTTTAGTTGGTGACACAATGAGTCCTGCATTCCCACCAGCAATGTTCCCTCTAATTTGTTTCCTCTGTGTGCAGCAGTCCCTCAAATATTGAATAGGATTGCTGTTTTTTATTTGGTAGGCCTAACATTCTGAGCAGTCGATGAACAGTGAACCTTCAAGAGAAAAGTGAGGTTTAAGACATCTTAGGAGAAGTATTAGTGATTAAGCTACTTTGTATGCGTGTGCGGGAATGTACAGTCGAAGTAGGCCTCTATCTGCACATCTGTTGCTTCTTTCTGTACCGTCTTCCTCTTTCTGCAGTTTTCTTGCCTCTTTCCGCATTTCTCTTGCTTCTTTTTGTACCTTTCTTCCTCTTTCTGCACCTCTCTTGCCCCTTTCTGCACTTCTCTTGCTTCTTTCTGTGCCTTTCCTCCTCTTTCAGCACATGTTTTACCTATGTAGGCATAGTTAGAAATTAGCTTTTAAAAACCTTAGAAAAAAAACCTTAGAAATTCACTGAAAAAAGCACAGGGCCTTATTAAGGGACAGCTAAGCCAAATCCGTGTGAGCACCGCCTGCCACACTTCGATGTATTTCATCATTGATGGACGGCTCTTTGGTGGTCCCACGGCGGTGCCTATAAAAAAGAGGCACTGCAATGGGAATACTAAATACAGTTCCTGCGGGGGATGTACTGTCAAGTCCATGCTCTGCAGGAACTGGGGGGTGCACGCACACAGGGGGCACACCATGTGCCCCCTGCATGTATCCCCAGGCCTAGAGGCACAAGGTGCCATGTAGGGCACACTTTATTTTCTCACCTCCAAACTTTTCACGGCGGGCTCACTGCCGTGAAAAGTCAGATGGGGAAGAAACTTGTAATATGCTGGCGGGGCCGCTGTGGCCCCACCAAGCATCTTGCGGTCTCAAGATCTCTGCAAAACCATAGGGGATCCCCCCGGTGGTAGCAGTGGTTATGTATCAGAATAAGGCATTCTGGTGGAACACGGACCGCCACCATGACCTGGACTGCCGTAGTCAAAATAAGGCCCATAGTATTTTGTTAGCCAACTGCAACTTTGTGTACTTTTCTTTTTTAATGACTGTGTGCCTGATAGTTACCTCGTCGATCGGTATACGCTCAATACTATAGGCCTAAATTTGATATGGTGAAAAGCTATAATGATGCTCTAGGAAAAGTGTATTAAATGGAATAGGTCTGGTCTTCCTATTATGAAACATAATTACAAATGAGCATATTGTAAAGCCATAAAGCCTTTAACAGTTGTTTGTTATCACAGTGGGGTAAAGGCCATAGACTGGTATTTTCTTACATATAATCTCAAAGATTATCATACTAGGCAAAGGGTTTGGTGTTGTCCACTTACCCTGACAAACCCTGGGGATGATTCTTGTTAGGCCCTGTTGAGAGAGATTGTGTAATGTCTTGCAAGCAGTTTTTTCTACATATTTGGAATTATAAAACTATACGTGGTAAGGTAAGGTAAGGTATAAAACCAATGGTAAAGTGTATAGGCTTCATTGGGAAATGTCATACCAGATTTCATAGTGTTGATCTGTTTATTATGAAACATTCTAAGGAAGCCAGTAGGCCTGAGCTAAGTTGACCATGGGGTGTTAAAAATGGTTTGTTAGTACACTGTGCTAAAGCCTGTATACAGGTATTTTGTTACATTAGATTTTATGACAATTATTATTATTAAACATTGCAATGTGAGTTTATAAAATATACATTTGAATATAGTTAATGGTTACTTTTTGGCAAAGGGAATAGGTCTGATTTCTTTATGTTGATGCGCAGCACCTTTGATAAAACTAACAGGCCCACTTATTATATGTAAGTGTTCTTATCCTTTGAACACGCCAATAGGTCTGCCATACTAAAAATGACCCCCTTTATATTGTTACAAGACATAGTAAGATGTTAGGCATCCTTGGGGGATTGAGGGCCCACGAGATGTGGCCTAGGGACCAGATGGTGGCTGTGCAGTAGCTCCTCCACATAGCTCTGCCGTGCCGCTTTTCAAACATACGGATCACAGGGGTCAGGTCGCCCGGTGCCTCACCTTCGGGCGTGGGAAGTATCCAGCTGTCTGGGGGCACTATCTTGAGTCCAAGTAGCATGGGCCATCCTAATGCTTGCTGAATATCCCGAGTTGATCGGCGCCAGGATGGCGTGTGCATTACTGCAGGTACAGCGCCGCACCGACAACAGGCATGTGGTCGGAGATAGCTTCACGGTAGCCGCAGTTTGTAATTGTGCTGCCCTGATCCAGGCAAAGCAGAGCGGAGCGATCACTGATAACCCTTTCTGGGACTGAGTGACGTCGATGCTGTCTGGAGCGGCCTGGGGAGTGGCCGCAGAACAACGGACACTGGCGTTACAGGAGCAGCTGGGAGAGGCTGATTAACGCCCTTCTAGTGGCTGTGCTGGCCGGGTGTTGCCGGACTGGGAACGGCTTCCGCTGGAGTGTAGCGGCACCCGGACCCCAACGGAGAAATGGAGAGCACCGGTAGGTGTGGGCTATTGTTGCCTGCAGGGGAGAGGGTGTGGGAGACCGCTGAGACTTGGATGATTGTGTTGTGACTACCCCTCTTACACGGCTGGGTCGATTGTGCCGGAAGAGAGCGTCACACCCTGGCTGAATAACCGGAGTGCTAGAGACAAGGGCAGACACATCACATAGGATTCCAAGACCAGAGTGCAAGGTCAGTGTGCACGTTGCTTGGTTTGCTTCCAGGCTGCCTGGGACTGAACTCTAAGGCGGATTGGCTCAACTGGCAGCTGGGTGTGCGTTTCCCTTCTGGCATAGGTTCTGTGAGCGGCAAGCGGCTCCGGACCTCAGGGTGTGCGAGCTCTTTATTTGTTTACTGGGGCATATACTCTACAGCTGGTTGGGATGAGGAGCATTATCAGGAACGGTCAGTCTACCTCAGGCTAGCAACGGCAGCTAATCAGATCCACACCTGGCTGTGCCTGACCCTAAGATGCTGGCCCAACACGCTGCAGAAGATCTCCTAATTGAAAGGGATGACATATTAAAGTGCCTCTGCGGCATCTAGCTCCACAGTGCAGCATGGGGGATGTAAAGAAGGAGGAGATCGTGGCCTTCCCTATAGGTCATCAAACACTGATAGAGCTCAGCATTGGGCTACCGTTTCTGGGAGAAAGGGCCCTGAGAACTGATAATCTGTTTCTTTCACCTTTCCTCTCATGGAGCTAGCCCGAGGATGAAGCGGAGGGTGTTTCCCAATTACACCGGTAACAATACTTTTGATTGAACTATGATGATACCCCATGGCCGAAAACCGAATCTGTTTGTACTTAACGCTGAACCCGAGTACCATTGGCCGTTACCCAGTGGAGCTGTCCTATGCAGCTATAGAGGAGTCTGGCTATGGTGCACCCCCTCGGCCGTCATCTACCCAGCCGGACATCGGACATTGTTTTTAACGGTGCTTCACGGTCTTGTCTATCTTTCATTTTGACTGGTTGTTTCCCCTGAAGTACCTTCCCCCCTTTACCTTCCATTCCACATAAGACGTTTTGTCTTTGTCATGTAACTCAAAAATAACTTAGGTTATCGTGTAATCTCATGTTTTTCTGCTGCCTGTTCTCACCGCGGAGTCCGAACAACCTAGGCCGATGCCCACTGGAGCTGTCCTATGCAGCTTTAGAGGAGTCTGGCCCAGGTTCACCCCCTCGGCCGTCACCTACCCAGCCGGACATCTGACATTGTTTTGCTCGCCTCCCCGTTATGTTTCCTTCCCTCTAGCTTTCTCCTTTGTCTATACTTGGAATCTGTAACTAAAGTAATCATGTAATCTGTAACTTGCTGATCATCATGTAAAGCGCTCTGATACCTCCTTGTCTAGACAGCGCTATATAAAACTTTACAAATGAATAAATAAATATGGTGTTAGCTGTACACTTTGGCCTCAGGCTAGGCCCTGCCCAACCCCATGCCACCGGCAGCCAAAGACCATGATTAGCGAGGGTACCTGTGGAAGGTTAGGTGCAGGGACGGGCCTGTGTATATACTCTGAGACCAACCTAGTGTTACACATGGACAACGGCTGTGTGCAGTGGAGAGGGTCGGTGCCTGCTGTGGTTGAGCACATCCCACGCCACGCCACTCAAGGTGTTCGACACACTACTTTACTTTAAGAAAATTTTGAATTTCACTGAGAAAACCAAGGTTATATTGATATTATAGTTAGAAAATGTAATATTAGCTTCATTTAAATCTTTACAAAAAACGTAGAAATTCACTAAGAAAACAAAGGTTAAGTGGAGCTTATAGTTAGGTGAAAATGTCAGTTAAAACATACTGTTTTAAGCTAACCAAATAATTGAAATTCACAAGTTATAGTTGTCTCAAGTAATAATAACTCATGCCCTACAGTAACTATAACACGTCCCCTTGCCATGCACTGCTAATTACCTCGAATATTATGTCACTCGTGACATATCACTGACTTGCTTGCCCTGTGAATTATGGTATTTTCTGATCACATGTATACATGGGTAAATGTTTTTGTGCATTTACCTTTTTATATCATCATCAACTTGCAGAATGTATCTTTACTCTTGATTTTACATGTATACACTTATATAATGCTACTGCCTTTGAAACAAATTTGCTATGGCATGTAGCATTGTGTTTTCTTGACTCTTGTTAACTAGGTAACTTTTTTTAAATGGATGTCCCTCCTGCACAGTCCTGCCCTCTCCCGATGACCTTAGCATAGAATGGGCAAAATCAATATTTATACAGTGGGGTAATGCTTAGGTGCCCAGGCAATATAATGTTTAATAAAATTGTGCTTCAATTTTCTGAAAATGTAACATTTTTAATCAGGGCTGGCTTTAGGGTGGTGTAACCAGTGCGGCCACACCTGGTGCTGACCTTCACCTCTGTGTAGAAATAACAAATGTGTTTAAAAGTATCAGCTGCAGAGTTCCTAGTGTGTCCAGACGTTTTCAGGCTACACTAAAAATGTTAGGATAACTCTAGTGAATAACGTTCCTGCTGGATGGAGATCGGAGTTTAGTCTAGTGGCAGGTTGGACTCATGATAGGATAAGAGGGTTAATATACCTGCTGCAAAGAAAGAATACCATGCAGATCACAGAACTGTATTTTATGTGGATGGCACGGTGGGTTACTGCTTTTTTCACAGACATCCTTTTGTTATTTGCAGTTCATACGTTTTACTATCCACATATAGCACAGTAACCTACACACTGTTATGACAGAGCTGCATGCCAACTGCATGGTACAGGTTAGGACATTATATTTTTCTCTGCAGTCATTCATTATTCTAATATAGCTAAAAAATGTACCTTTGGTTAGATATACATTCTCGGTAGTAAAGCTAACCTCAACCACTGTGATATGTTTTAAATCCTGAGTTGACTACTAGTATGGCTGGCAAGCGATTCCTACACCTTGTAACCCTCATTGTCTAATGTAACATTTTCTAAGATTGAGTTACAGATGGATGATTCTTGCACCGGGCACCACCAGCGCTAAAGCCACCCCTGCTTTTGATCATACCAAGATAATTTAGCAGATTTAGTGAGTTAATGTACAAAAATAGTGTATATGAATCCTTCATTTTGGAGGTGAGCCAGAACTTTAGGAAGAACGTACCAATGGTGCTTGGAATGCTGCCCATTTCTCTTTTGATTTTGCTGTCTACTTGGACTTTTTGCCCTACTCTGCAATGTTCAAGTAACTGAGAGTCGTCACCGCCTTGACTCTGCATTTGCATTTACTAACTCTTTACACACACAGAGTTGCGTTGCAGAGAGGTGTAAAAAGGGCCGTGGCCTCGGACCACCTCTCTGCGACTCAGCTCTGTGGCACTTAATGGTGGTACCTGGTGGGCTAGTTGGCCCCCAGGGACCCTCAGGATTCAAGGGGAATTAATCCCCCAACCTAAAGCCCGCAGGGGGCATGTTTGCACAGTGGTGAAGGGAGGGGGCGGGCCTGATGTGACATGCGTGTACTTATGCAATCACTCAACCAAAAACCCAAGCACTTATAATAAATTTACCATGCACTCTCCTCGCAGCACTCTAATCATCCAGTCACTACCCATGCACTCATGCAATGGCCCATGCACTAACTCATGCACTGCTACAATACCCTGAGCAGTACCCATGCAGTCCAGCCATCGCCCTGTTACTACCCATGCACTCCTCCAATCACCCAGCATGCACCATGTACTTATCCAATCACTCCGCCAAAATCTAGGCACTTATAAATTCACCATGCACTGTCCTTGCAGTACTCTAATCATCCAATCAGTACCCAGGTACTTATGCAATGACCCAGGAACTAAAACACGCACTGCTACAATCCTCTGAGCACTACCCATGCAGTCCAGCCATCAACCTGTCAATACCGATGGACTCCTCCAATCACCCAGCACAATGTACTTATCCAATCACTGCGCCAAAACCCAAGCACTTAAAAATTCACCATGCACTCTCCTTGCAGTACTCTAATCATCCACTCAACACCCATGTACTCATGCAATGACCCAGGCACTAACTCATGGCAAATACAGAGGAGGTCATGCTAATCACAGGGGTACCCCAACGCATAGTGTTCCCTAGTATATGTAGGTGTTTTCACTGTTTTCTAAGTGTCTTTTAGCATAGCACTGGCTCCGGTCCTGGTTAGTCAGTCAGTTACCACCAGTACCCATCAGTAAAAAATTGGGGGCACAGGAGGACTTTTTGCTCCTCTGTTCTTTCTGCACATCTGTTGCTTCTCTTGCACCTGTCTTCGTCTTTTTGGACTTCTGTTGCCTCTTTCTGTATTTGTCTTGCTTTCTGCACTTTTCTTCCCCTTTCTTCACATGTCCGACCTGTGTAGGCATATTAGAAATTAGCATTTAAAAAACCATTGAAATTCACTGAAAAAACATAGGTTTCAAGCACGTTATAGTTAGAAATTAGCATTTAAAAAATATTGAAGTTTACTGAAAAAAACATATGTTTCAGGCAAGTTATAGTTAGAAATTAGCATTTAAAAAAACCTTTGAAATTCACTGAAAAAACATAGGTTTCAGGGACGTCATAGTTAGTTGGACATTTAACTCATACAAAACGATAGAAATTCCCCCGTTATAGTTACTTCAGCTAACTATTACTCCCTCCCTCGCAATGCACTGCTGATGACGTCACACATTACATAATTCATGACATGGTCAGTGACATCACTGATGACATCTCAAATGACATCACTGATGACATCATCCACGTGAAAATATGATGCACCTCCTCATACTCTGATATAACCTTTGATACACACACTGTAAAATACAGAGTACCATTTTCGAAACCATCGACACAGCAATACCAGTGTAGCCATCGCCAATGCCGGCGTAGCAGGGAGACAAAGACTCCGTGTTGAGCGTCCTTTCAGGAAATACTACATGTCCCAGAAGGCCATGCGGCGCTGGAGATCGGGTAAATGGGAGGACACCATTTAAGCTCCTCCCGGAGAACGGTACGATGCTTGTCAATTCGTATCTGGGTACTCCATTGAGCCGGATCGTGTGAACCTGTCGGAGTTTGTTGCATCTATGATCACCGCCGATGAAGAGCCTGCGTGATCAGAGTTCCTGTTTCCTAGCTTCGCCGACGAAGAGCCCGTGTGGTCAGAGTACCTGTGTCATCACATCGCCAACGAAAAGCCTGCGAGGTCAGAGTTCCTGTGTCATTGCATCGCCGACGAAAATCCTGCGAGGTCAGAGTTCCTGTGGGTACGAGAGATACAAGCCGTATCCTGTTGTTGTTCTGTGTTTTCAACTATCGCAAGTATACCAGTGGAGTGCGGGCTCGCCTCCAGAGTATTCCTTTGTTGCCCTGTCAAACCTTTTTTGTCTAGCTAGTGCGGAGTGCACATATTTCTGTTTGTTTTAATTTGAGGTTACTTGGTCTATCTACTAACAGACTTAAGTGGAATAGAACCTCTTAGTCTTCTGGAGCATTCTACCCACAAGGAAGCATTGTGGTTGCACGACGTGTGTTTATCTAACACCTCGTGTGAAGAGTGCAACAGGACCTACTATTTACATCGGAGGTGTAATAAGACAGAGAAGTGAAATCAACTTCTCAGTACTTTTTGCAAGATTCCCCATACCGTGTCACAAAACATTATCTTTGTTTATTCGCGGCACCCGGTGTGGAGAAGTCGGTGAGTCTAGCGACAGAGGGGAAGGGAGTTCAGGCAATCACAGATTATTGTACTTAACTTCTCCTCTCTGTCTTCTCCTCCCCCTGCAGTATATCGATACCAGTGCCTTCGTGAATATCTCCCGACCAGAATACCAAGGGAGCATTAGATACCCCAGTGCCTATACACCTCACGGCACCCTTCTGTACATACTCCGATATTGGTGACCAGTCCATTGTTGGGTATTGTGCAGAGGGGAGTTGGGAGGACTATCTTCATATCGTTTCTGCTGGCCATCAGATTCAGGTTAGTGGCACATGCGTGTTCTCTTGCTGCTTTCAATCCCGACAGATTGACAAGCCCAAGAATACCGTCCAGCCTAGACGATGGATACTAACACCATCCTTACCTCCTTACTGGAGAGCTTTTCGGAATTACAACAAGAAGTCCAGACCTCTCGCGCAGAGAATCAAGCCTTATATAAAGAGGTATCAGACTTGCGCAGAGAGATGTCCGATCTTGCGCATAAGGACCCCGTAGTAAAACCATTGATTAGACCGGCCACTTTGCCCCTGCCTCCTTCCTTCCAACCAGGGGGGTCGTTTGTGGCTCCATCCACCTCTACCGATGCTAATCCAACAGTACACATAATCCAAAACCATGGTATTCCTCTCGCCCCTCCCGAAAGGTTTTACGGAGACCCTAAAAAACTTGAGACATTCCTGAATCAATGCCGTCTTCACTTCCTATGTAAGCCTATGGTCTTTCAGGACGAGGCCTCCAAAACAGCCTTTCTTATGTCCTATATGGGAGGTAATGCTTCCAGTTGACCATCCCCTTATTGGAAAGAAACGACCCTGTGCTACATAATTTTACCGATTTCTGTTGTGAGTTAAGGAAATTATTTGACAGAAAATCACACATGATGACTCTAGACCGCGAGTTAATGACTCTGCGACAAGGATCGCAAGACTTATTGACCTACATTACCACGTTTAATCGCCTGATTGTAGAAAGGGACTGGCCTGTTCCGAAAAGGATTTCATTGTTTTATCAGGGCCTGAGGGGGGAATTGAAGGACGTGTTAGCACAGGTGGTGCAACTGCCTTCTACCTGTGAGGAACTCATTGACTTAACTGTCCAACTGGATCACCGGTTGTTGGAACGGAAAGGGGATCGGAGCAGAGGAGACAATCGGATTTTCTACCCCATGGCCAGACCCCGACAGGGGGGTGAGGATAAAACCAAAGCTCCTGAAGGACCTGAACCCATGCAGATCGGCAGGATTCGTGGTCCTCTTACCATGGAAGAAAAGGATAGGAGACGGAGACTTAAACTTTGTCTGTATTGCGGCAAAGGAGGACATTTTATCAAAGAGTGTAGAGCCAGGAATACCGTTCCAGGAAGGAATCCCCTTCCCCGAGTACAGGCTGCCATGAATTCAGTGAGCCGTCGGGAAACTGAAGGTCTCGGATCAGAATGAGACCTCTGATTCGAGACACCCACCTAATACGGTCTCCCCTTTTGTTGCAAACACCCTTCACCCTGCGGTCGCCCATATGAATGTGAGGGTGTCACTATGGGTAACGGCCCATAACCCTTTACAAGTCGATACCCTATTGGACTCAGGGTCCACGGGAAACTATATAGACCAAGACTACGCTTTCAGGATGGGTATCCCTTGTGAAAAGAAGTGGACGCCCGAGACCGTTAAGGCAGTGGACGGAACAGTCCTTTCGTCGGGCCCTGTAGTATACCACACCCTCACGTTATTGATGGACTTCGGGTTGGATCATCACGAATATATCCAGTTCGACCTTATTGACGCCCCGCAATTCCGTCTTATCCTGGGTATGCCCTGGCTCACGTTACATGATCCTTTCGTGAGTTGGTCCTCACGAACAGTTAGCATGTCCTCCGAATATTGTAAGGAACATTGTCAGAACAAGGTGATCTGTAACTCCATACCTGAACCATCACCCGCTACTTATTTGGCTAGTGCATGCACCGTGGACTTGTTTTGCTGTGCCACGGTCCTGCCGGTTGAGTACCGTGAGTTTCATGCCTTGTTCGACAAGACAAAGGCCACCCAATTACCTCCCCATCGAGCATATGATTGCCGTGTAGATCTTGTTCCGGGTGCGGATATTCCTTGCAGTAGGGTCTATGCTTTAACGGAAAAAGAGACCCTGTATCTGAAGACCTATATTGAGGACAATTTGGCTACTGGGTTTATACGACATTCCACCTCTCCTGCCTCTTCGCCCATGTTCTTTATACCAAAGAAGGACTGCGAAGAGTTAAGACCCTGTATTGACTACAGAGCTATCAATAGAGTGACCATTAAGAACCGGTATCCTCTACCCCTGATTCCCGTTTTGATGGATCAATTGAAAGGAGCTCGTTATTTTACCAAACTCGACCTCCGTGGAGCATACCATCTTGTTCGTGTAAAAAAGGGGGACGAGTGGAAAACTGCATTCAGGACCAAATTCGGCCTCTACGAATACCGGGTGATGCCTTTTGGCCTCTGCAACGCCCCGGCTGCCTTCCAGTTTTTCATGGATGAGGTGTTAAGGGGGTGTTTGGAATCTTTCTGTGTGGTGTACATAGATGACATTCTGATTTATTCAGCATCTCTTTTGGAACACATCACACATGTAAAGACCGTGTTGGGAAGGCTACAACATAATTCGCTGTACGCCAAGTTAGAGAAATGTCTCTTTCATGTTTAGGAGGTAGCCTTTCTGGGTTATGTGATTGACGCTCAAGGTTTCAGGATGGACATGAGGAAGGTCGAAGCCATACTGACCTGGAAAACGCCGCAGAACGTCAAGTCAGTGCAAAGCTTTCTTGGCTTTGCCAATTACTATCGGCAATTCGTTCAAGATTTCTCCAAGATCATTCATCCTATCACGTCCCTCTTGCGAAAGAACGTTCCATTTACATGGGGTGAAGAGGCAGAGAGGTCGTTCCAACTTCTCAAGGAAAGGTTCACCCAAGCACCCATTCTGAGACACCCGGACCCTCAGCTGCCTTTCGTTCTGGAAACAGATGCATCCCAGTATGCCCTCGGTGGAGTCTTGTCACAACGTTACCCTTCCACAGGGCAACTCCATCCAGTGGCGTATTATTCAAAGAAGCTCACGCCCTGTGAAGTCAACTATACCATCACGGACAAAGAACTCCTTGCCATCAAAAGAGCATGTGAGGAGTGGAGACATTATCTCCTAGGGGCACTCCATACAGTGGAAATTATTACGGATCACCAAAATTTGTTGTTTCTGAAGACGTCAAAGGCATTAACTCCCCGTCAACTGAGGTGGACACTTTTCTTTTCTGACTTCGACTTCGTGATCGAATATAGACCTGGAACACGTAACGGAAAAGCAGATGCACTTTCCAGGTTAGGGGAAGGGGATGTGATCGCTCCCTCTGAAACCCCTTCAATTCTTAAGGAAACCTCCATTGCCTTGATAACTTCCAAAGACTTCCTAGAGGACGTCAGAGTTGCTCTATCCGACCTGGACATACCGTCCAGGGTCCAAGAAGAGCCAGTACACCGATGCGAAAAGGACCATCTAGCATACCATTACCATGCATTGTACATACCCCGGACCGAGTTACAGCTCCAGGTGTTGAATTGGGCCCACGATTCTGTATTGGGTGGACATATGGGCATTTACAAGACCACCGCTAACGTGGAAAGGACGTTTTGGTGGCCTGGTGTCAGAGATGACGTGAAGGAATACGTAAACAATTGTGCGGTTTGTGCTCAAGGAAAATCCAGTCACGCTAAACCACCGGGTCTGCTGCATCCGTTACCGATTCCACCCAAACCATGGCATACCTTGTCGATGGATTTTATTGTGGAAATGCCCCCCTGCGAAAATCAAACAGTTGTTCTAGTGGTAGTTGACCATCTTACGAAAATGGGACATTTTATATCTTTGCCTGGTCTGCCTTCCTCTTTGGAACTGGCTAGGGTTTTTCTACAACACATTGTACGAGCGCATGGATTACCGAGTGTGTTGATAACGGATCACGGAACACAATTCACGTCACGTTTTTGGAAAGCTCTCTGTGCCATCCTCCAGATCGACGCACGCCTCTCATCCAGCTATCATCCACAAACGGATGGTAAAACGGAACGTTTGAATCAAACTCTTGAACAATATCTTCGTTGTTTTTCATTGCAAAACACCACAGAATGGACCACCCTTTTGTGGTTAGCAGAATTTGCTTACAACAATGCTGTACATGCCACATTGGGATGTTCTCCTTTTTTTTGCCTTTATGGTTTTCACCCACACATGCTTCCCTTTGAGTGGCCGGCTGAATCCTTGGTCCCTACCATTCATGAACATCATGCTCATCTTAGGGCGATCCTGATAGATGCTCGGAACTGTTTGGAAAAAGCCCAAGCAGCCCAAAAGCTATTTGCTGACAGGAGAAGGTCCCCAGAACCAGAGTATAAGATTGGGGATAAGGTCTGGCTCTCCATACGTAACCTACATCTGAAAGGGATTAGTAAATTGAAACCTATGTTTGTTGGTCCCTATGGTATCTGTGAGGTGGTTAATTCCGTGGCCATGAAACTCTCTCTACCTGTGTCATGGTCAATACATCCTGTGTTTCATGTGTCACTTTTACGTCCTTGCATTCCGGGCGTTCGTTTACCGGACCGCCCTCTACCGATGGAGATTGAGGGTCAGGAAGAATATGAGGTCTTGTCTATCCTTGATTCTCGCATGGTGCGTGGCAGGATTCAGTACCTGGTTGATAGGAAAGGATACGGACCTGAGGTCCGGACCTGGGAACCGGTGAATAATCTTCATTGTCCTGACTTGGTGGCTCAATTCCACGAGAGAAACCCTGGGAAACCGGGTCGACCGCCGGGACGGCTCTCCTCGAGAGGGGGTACTGTAGCAATCGCCAATGCCGGCGTAGCAGGGAGACAAAGACTCCGTGTTGAGCGTCCTTTCAGGAAATACTACATGTCCCAGAAGGCCATGCCGCTCTGGAGATCGGGTAAATGGGAGGACACTATTTAAGCTCCTCCCGGAGAACGGTACGATGCTTGTCAATTCGTATCTGGGTACTCCATTGAGCCGGATGGTGTGAACCTGTCGGAGTTCGTTGCATCTATGATCACCGCCGATGAAGAGCCTGCGTGATCAGAGTTCCTGTTTCCTAGCTTCGCCGACGAAGAGCCCGCGTGGTCAGAGTACCTGTGTCATCACATCGCCGACGAAAAGCCTGCGAGGTCAGAGTTCCTGTGGGTTCGAGAGATACAAGCCGTATCCTGTTGTTCTTCTGTGTTTTCAACTATCGCAAGTATACCAGTGGAGTGCGGGCTCGCCTCCAGAGTATTCCTTTGTTGTCCTGTCAAACCTTTTTTGTCTAGCTAGTGCGGAGTGCACATATTTCTGTTTGTTTTACTTTGAGGTTACTTGGTCTATCTACTAACAGACTTAAGTGGAATAGAACCTCTTAGTCTTCTGGAGCATTCTACCCACAAGGAAGCATTGTGGTTGCACAACGTGTGTTTATCTAACACCTCGTGTGAAGAGTGCAACAGAACCTACTATTTACATCGGAGGTGTAATAAGACAGAGAAGTGAAATCAACTTCTCAGTACTTTTGGCAAGATTCCCCATACCGTGTCACAAAACATTATCTTTGTTGATTCACGGCACCCGGTGTGGAGAAGTCGGTGAGTCTAGCGACAGAGGGGAAGGGAGTTCAGGCAATCACAGATTATTGTACTTAACTTCTCCTCTCTGTCTTCTCCTCCCCCTGCAGTATATCGATACCAGTGCCTTCGTGAATATCTCCCGACCAGAATACCAAGGGAGCATTAGATACCCCAGTGCCTATACACCTCATGGCACCCTTCTGTACATACTCCGATATTGGTGACCATTCCATTGTTGGGTATTGTGCAGAGGGGAGTTGGGAGGACTATCTTCATATCGTCTCTGCTGGCCATCAGATTCAGGTTAGTGGCACATGCGTGTTCTTGTGCTGCTTTCAATCCCGACAACCAGTTACTACATACGCACTTACTGATTCCCAGGTCTGCACACACATCTACTCATTCACCCATACAATCACTCATACATACAGTCACTCATCAAAACAACACTATCATATGTACTCATATACCTATACAGACGATCACACACCACCACTCATCCATCGAGTTACTCACATACCTAGCCAGTCAGGCAAAGAATCAATCACACTCCCATTTCCTCACCTATACACTTAGACACACACCACCTCATGTATTCAAACATATACTAACACATACTTACTCTCTTACTCAATCACTGATACAAGTACACACTCATTCATACAGCCACTCTCACAATCACTGACTCTCACGTATAGTCATGTATATACTCCAACTCTCACATACACTGCCTTTTACATAAGTAGATACTTGGGCATGTACCACTGAAACATCCAATCTCTCACCAACACACCCATACACACACTCACCTGCCCATACAGCTGTTTCCACATGCATTCTTGAACCCATACACCCAGTGAATCAACCACTCACACATCTATGCACAGAGTCACACCCTCCCACCCAAGCACAGACACACTCAGTCTCCCATACAAATACTCAGGCAACCAATCAATAACCCATATAGACACTCATGTAGCTGCTGACTAACACATGCAGCAGCTTACACAACAACAGACATTCTGATGCACACATTCAGACAGTTTAGTCACTAACCCATGCATTCAGTGAGACACATTTAATCACTCACTTATTAAGTCAGTCACGCACCTACTAAATCCTCCATCCAGACACCTATACACCCACTCATTCTTCAATACATCTTGGCACATATATAAAACATATTAAAATTTTACAGAAATACAAGGTCACTGGATGATGTCATCAGTGATGTCATTTGAGATGTCATCAGTGATGTCACTAACCATGTCATGAATGATGTAATATGTGACATCATCAGCAGTGCATTGTGGGGGTGCTAGTTATAGGCAGCTGAAGTAACTATAACAGGGGAATTTCTATAATTTAGTATGAGTGAAATGTCCAACTAACTATAACGTTCCTGAAACCTATGTTTTTTTCAGTGAATATATATATTATATATATAAATATATATATGCCCTGTGTATCTCATGACATGTTACCTGAAAACTTCCCCCCTTCCATCTGTAAGCAAGGTCCTCAGACGCTTTAGGATAATTTGTATCTATGGTTAATATGGTAAGAAGCATACGGAAACCGAAGCGTGATTCCACTCCAGATCGGACGCACTGCTTAATTTAAGTAACATGACAAAGGTATGCCAAATTCATCCAAATTTCATCCGTTTTATTCAAATTATTCCTAAAATTATTTTTCATTCATCGTGTTACGTGTTGAGCACTTATGTATAACACAGCTTCGAAACGGCAGATATGCCCCCAGGCCTTTTACTGTTGCGTGCCATATACATAAATTAATCTATAGTGATTGTTCTTCTCTACCTAATGCATTTCAAGCTTTTATAAGCTCTTCTTCAGGAGTTCACCAAAAGTATTAAAAACCAACCGTTAGATTTTTTTAAAACTCAAACTGAAGTGTATTTGAGATAATTAACAGCTATTTACTAAATTCATGCTACATTTTACGCCAAACCAGTAATCAGCGTTTTCCCTCTATGCATGTGTCTCTACGCTACAAACAGTTACCCAAACGGGTCTGACCCGACCTTGACATTTCTCCATATTACCGACTTCTTACTCGTTCCCCCAAAGCTCGTGCTTGATGATATATTTGGTGAACCCATCTCTTTAAACCCAAAAAATTACCCTTCCTCCATACCTTTATCTTCTCTTATTACGATCTTTCTCCAAACAAGTGGCATTCTATTCACTACTCCCATCCTCTTTCCTAACTAATGTCAAATAACTCCTCCGCTCTACAACAGCCAATCATTGAGCCACATCCTTTTGAATTCACTATCCTCAATACTACGAGTACCATAATGCATTGTTTAAACCATTTTCCTTCCCTTCATTATTCAAGACTAGTTTAGGCATCTTTTTCAAATACCCTGCCCACCCTTAACTGTGTTATACTGTGGTTACGGCATGTTTTAGAATTTTAAAGCATGTAACTCGATTATGTTATTACTAATCGTCAACATTTAAATATAATCAGTTCAAGTTAAATCCTTTGTGTTTCACAACTGCCATTTCTGGAGAGTGAACTGTTCCTATATCGGCATCGCATGTAACTCTTATATTGTTTTTCATTAGTAGTCATCGTGGGTGCAACTTGTTGGTAGGACTGGCAATAGTTTCAATATCCAAGAGAAAAGAGTTAGCAAGTGCACTCCTGTGTATTCATGTTCCATATATATGTGATATATCAAGGACCCCCTGGTAAGGATAAAGTTCCTGGGTCAGGGAAATTAGTTCAATGCGAAAGTATCAACCCAGGCAAAATTACAAGACAAACACTGGCTATTTAAAGACAAAAATTATGCAAAAAAGTTTTTATGAACTATAACACAAAAAAATATACTGTTGTAAAAAGTTTTTTTATTTTTATTATATTGATAAAAATAGATTAAACACATACATCATGTATACAAGATAAATTGATACAATAAAAAAGTTTTTTTTGTTAATGATAAAAATGAAACATTTGTTTTAAAAAAGGCTCGAGAGAGAGTTCTATATATTGTATTAGCGTGGCTGTAGTCTGTCAACACGTTTCGACACGTCGTAGTGTCTTCCTCAGGACAATATTTTTTGCAGCCAAATTTTCTAAAAAGAACAAAACATCTTTAGCTTTTCTCAATCTATCGTACATTGTGTTATAGTGCATTATTCTCTTATATTTAATATTCATGTTCCATAATCATTCCATGATTTATAGAAGTTGTGGCGTGCAGCCTGAATCTCGATCAGCCCTCAACCACGTGCGTTAATAAACATACGGAAACCAAAGCGTGATTCCACTCCAGATTGGTATGATATGGTAAGGAAACAGAGACTTACTGTCCACTATATGAGTTCTAAAGATGAAGCATCGAAGGCTCAAAAGCGCATACTAGAAAGTGTATATAAGAAACACAAACATAAGAAAAAAAACTATATGAAGACATTTCCCCATGTATCGCTTTTCTAGTACAAAAGCAAATGTCAAAAACCCCAAAATATGTATAGAGTCTTTGAAAAAGATATATATGCAGGTACCACTTATTTCTTGCTCGCAGAAATAAGTATTAACCTTATATCTCCATTTAGTCCATAGATATGCCACAAGTGTTGGCAGAAATGCCACATCAGATAAGTATTTGCAGAGTTTTTAAAGTAGTAGTTTTAAATCGAGCTAAGCACATTACCCCCAACTTGGCACAGACGGATATCCAATTTTTTAAAGGTTTGCATTTATCTTTGTTTCTTTGTTTTTTTGGAGGAATTTCTGGAGCTGATCAGGAGCAGAAACAACGAGGAATCCAGGGCACCGAGAGAATACGTCGATCAAGGGTGACCCGACGAGGGAACCACTGAAGGCTCCGACGCAGTGTGCTGTGGCCAGAAAGGAACAGGTAGGTGGACTGATAGCAGGAAGCTGCTGCCTGAAACACTGGAATGCCATGCAAACTTCCAGCCGGTTGTTAGCAGCTTTAGGCTGGCTGTGCTCGGCCCCACCATATCCGGTATACAGATCGCAGCAGGCACAATATTAACAATGTCTCTGATTCATCAACCAGCGGGTGTTCTGTTTAGGTAATATTTTGGGGTATAGAATATTTTGGTTCCCCTGTACCCACAAATGCACTTCATTATCATGGCTTGTTAGCAAGTACTTTAGTTTTCAATGTTCTCCTTTTATAGTTGCCCTTTTATTTATTTGCTTCTCCTCTTTTGATTGTAATATTTAATATGGGGATGCTACAACTCACCAGACAGTTAGCAGGGTGCTTGCTTACCACTCATTTATGCTGCAATTTGCTGCATCTCAAATGGCCACTTCCTATAGAAGAGGAGATTATTATGGAATGTTGTTGTCCACAGTGTCCATCATTATTTTACCATACCAAAATGGTCAACACAGGCCAGATACCCCTGCTATGTTTAGTTTCATTATTTCAAGCATATGACTACTTTCTTTAGATGGCAGCATGTTTTCTTTTTTCTACTTCTATACTTTTAGCTTATCTTGCATACGCTGTTGAGTGTGTGTATGTATTATTGCATGTGTATCAGAGGATGAATGCAGGAATGAGACAGTGGATGACTGGATGCATTAGTGAAAATATGAATGACAGAGTGCATTTATGATGACGTATTGAGTGCCTTATGCCACCAATGACACAAAAGATTCTTCCATGTATAATACCCATGCACTGACATTGTTAATGTATGCTTTCCGGTATTTGTACATATATTAAATTTCTGCATGAGACATTTTCAAAACATTATTTGCATACATTTACAATTTTTAGAGAATTTGTACATTCTCTTACAAAATATATTCAGTACTTGCATTAATTAGCTGCATTGTTTGTCTAAAATACAATGTCATTATTCTGCCATTTTTTTTTACAGCTTACATTATTTTGTAGTTTACTTTTGTTTTATTGTATGCCGGCGACTCTACATGTTAGTAATACCATGCTGCTGTTCTCCGATAAAAGTATGTCCAACTTTTATCTAGTTTCTAATGGTAGTATTAGTAAGAATAGTAACTGCATCTTAATGTGATTTTTAGGCCAAATTTAGTGAAGGACCTTGTCTTATTTGCTCAAAGTGTGAGCGGAAGGCCTAATTGTTTTATTTTTATATGCATTTTCATTGCAAGAATATATCTTGTATGTTCAACTACTTTTAGGAATTTTGACGTATGTTAATGTATATGTAGGGGTCTGTTTGATTTTCCTGTCTTTTGTTTTACAAGTGTTTTTTCTATGTTGAACTTCTATTTTTTAATTGTGGATGTGTTGTTTTATGTGTTTTTTTCTGAATAATTAAAAACAAAATCTGGAGTTGGAGGACTGAGTTAATTCCATTATTTATCTCTACTTTGGCTTTTTATTTCAGGCAATATTTTGAGCTTAGATTTCTAAATCCCATAGAAGATGCAAACTCAGCGCAAAGTGTTGAGGTGGGATTTGATATCCAACGCAAAGGTAGGATTTGCATTGGAAAGTCTCCCCAAAGGAATGGAAATTCACAGTCTGCGCTATTTTGTTAGCCACTTTGATTCAAGGGGGCATTCCATGGCCTGTATATGGGCTTCCTATGGAACTAGCAATGTTTTTTAATGCACATCCCTATGTCCTACATTCATAGACAGGGATGTGTGCCTTGAGACAAGGGTAACAAGGAGACATGTTTTTAACCTAAGCATTAGAGAATGCATGCACCCTTGTCCCATGGTGCAAGGGTGTGTTTGTTTGTGAATGGCAGCCGGAAATGTGCAAGTGCATAGGGAAAGAGAAAAAGATGTGCTGGACCTTATTAGATGTGATGCTTTTTTTTCACTCTTTCCCTTTGATGAAAGCAGAGCATTTTTTGAATTAATAATCTATTGAGTGAGTGTATGAAATCACCTTCTATTTCAGAATTTCCCCACAATGGTTGATTCATCTCTTTTGCTGGAGTTACTGTGTGCACTTAACCCCTGCTAAACAGGGATAAAGTGCCTGTATGACCCCTTTAAACAAGATTAAATTGGCCCATCCCAGATTGACATATTTAAGTTGCCTATAAGTCCCAACTATATGGTGTAGAAAATGCACTCAGATCCTGAAAGTTCAATGGCACCAGTGGACTGCAGCACCTATTGTGCCAACCAATGAGAGGGTCTGTAAAACGTGGCTTCAGCCCTACCAAGTATAGCCTGACCGTAGCCTAAAAACATGCTACTCAATCTGTCAAGATAACTCTTTCTGACAGGTGGGAGACCCTGCTTTTAAATATTAATAATTCACCCATAAGTTACTAATAGGGTATGGTGCCTGATATTTAAAAGTGGAACATATGTGAAATTAAAATTGGAATGTTCCTCCAGTGACTAGCCCTCAAAACGTATTTTAACTGGACAGGTTGCAGCAGAATCATAGAAAATTTAAAAACACAGCTTATACACTTTAATCTGTAACTATTGACAGAAAAGGACTACAAAAGTATTCGAAAAGTATTTTTAATATTTATAAAAAATCTAATTTATTGGTAAAGTCAGTTTGTTAATACATAATTAGAAAAAGTAACTTTTAGGAAGGTACTTTGTACATGTCTGAAGCTCCACTGAGCAAATTACCATTATTCCACAAACAGCTAGTATGCCAGTGCTTGACCTTATTGATACGTGAAAACTGCTCCTAGAGCAGAAAGAATTGCCTCGGTGCAGGAAGTGTGTTTTTTCCTCTTGCAGAAAGACTAGTTAGAATGAACCCATAACTTGTAAATGCCTTACCTTTCACAAGTAAATGTAATGTGTGACCTGGGAATAGCATATCTTTGTTCCACCATCCAGGTTAGCTTCGAACCTTGTGGGAGGCAAGCTACTATCAGAACCAGTTTTTAGTGACCACAAATTAAGGGACTACTCATTTTCTTGGGCACAACTACGGGCAAGCATACAGGCTCTGCAAGAGGAAGAAATGGTTTCCTCATCTTGGATTTAGGAGTGTGGTGCACTGTGGGATTGTTTGCAGGAGGACAAATGGGAACTGCTGAAAAAGAGAGTAGAGTTGTCCTGGAGAACATTGATCCAATTGGGTGAGGAGGAGACAGGAGTCACTGCCACGCCTCCTATTGCCAACCATAATTGTGGCATGCTAAGACACCATCCTCAGAGCAATTTCTAGACCTACAGTAGAGAATCAAACCCTACTTTCTGTAACCCTAGAGGAGTTCTGAAAGACTAGAACTGCTCTCCTATACCCAGGACAAAGAAGTGGACTCCAAGTGTCAGTGGCTTACCTCCTATGTCTACAGGGACACAACAAGCTTTAGACCCACTTTTCTTTTTTATTTTGCTGAACCAGGTCTTAAAGTTCTAAGAGATTACCCCTGCCCATACCGCCTCCAAAGCCAGTAAACCTTAAGTGAAGAGCTAAGGGAAAAAGGGACTTGCCACTGCACAATTTTGGAACTTCAGGCTTTCAACCACCAGAGTACCATGACCAACCATTACAGCTGAATAAAAGGTTTATCCCACTAGGAGCTTCTCCGCTGCAGGAAATTGTTCCGCTGACCCTCGACAATAAGGTATCCGATTTGTGCCGCCCTGTTCAGATACAGCCTGCCACCATTCTCGCTGGAAAAATCCAGGCCCCATACTAAGACCCAGGGTAGAAATTTTGATCGAGAAAAGTTGAAAAAGTATTCGGTTAACAAAACCGTGGCCCTGGGTCTGAGCTGTCCTGCAAAACTTATCTGACTTCAGTGTCATTTTGTTTGTCAAGATTTACAACAGTTTTCTAATTCAGTTTGGGATTTTTATATTTGGTATTTTGAAAGAAGAGCTTTAAAACATTGGTCATTGACTGGAAAAATAGATATTGGCTTGAGCCATCCAGTGTTTGAGATGCAAATGATTTATCACCTACTGTAGTATCTTTTCATTACTCCACGGTGCTGCCCTTCCATCTTTAAGTGCACAAATGGAGTAAACTTAACTGAGACCCAGCTAATGTTATTCACTTTGTACACTTAAACCACCAGCGGCACCCACCTTGGAAACTTCCCATTAATCACCATTCCCCCAAAGCTCAGAGAAAAGGTCTCACAATTAGTTTGGTGATTCTAAAAAAACATATCTAAGAAACTACATTCCAACAGCTGAGCTTCTTTTCCGAACTGATATGATATTATTAAAAATAATTTACAACAAGGGGTGGTGATGGACAGAGTCTCTGAATTAAGCAGAGTACTCTCACCCAGTCAAGGGATCAGGGCTGGATCCAACACCGTTTTTTAGCTCATTGCACCATCCCAGTTTCAGAACCTGGCTGTAAGCAAATTAGTCTGTCCCTGGCCCAGTGCATCATGGGAACAGGGCAGACCAGACTACAAAAGCCAATTCTTACACTGGGAAGGAAACAAGCTTCCGGGGACCGGTTTCTGCCATTTCAGGCGTCTTCGGCCCGGCTTGCTTGAATCCTGATGGTGCAATGAGCAAGGGACTCACATCTGAGTATACCCTTCCACGCTTAGGGTGGACAAAATGATTTACAACAAGGGGTGGTGATGGACAGAGTCTCTGAATTAAGCAGAGTACTCTCACCCAGTCAAGGGATCAGGGCTGGATCCAACACCGTTTTTTAGCTCATTGCACCATCCCAGTTTCAGAACCTGGCTGTAAGCAAATTAGTCTGTCCCTGGCCCAGTGCATCATGGGAACAGGGCAGACCAGACTACAAAAGCCAATTCTTACACTGGGAAGGAAACAAGCTTCCGGGGACCGGTTTCTGCCATTTCAGGCGTCTTCGGCCCGGCTTGCTTGAATCCTGATGGTGCAATGAGCAAGGGACTCACATCTGAGTATACCCTTCCACGCTTAGGGTGGACAAAATTATTTACAACAAGGGGTGGTGATGGACAGAGTCTCTGAATTAAGCAGAGTACTCTCACCCAGTCAAGGGATCAGGGCTGGATCCAACACCGTTTTTTAGCTCATTGCACCATCCCAGTTTCAGAACCTGGCTGTAAGCAAATTAGTCTGTCCCTGGCCCAGTGCATCATGGGAACAGGGCAGACCAGACTACAAAAGCCAATTCTTACACTGGGAAGGAAACAAGCTTCCGGGGACCGGTTTCTGCCATTTCAGGCGTCTTCGGCCCGGCTTGCTTGAATCCTGATGGTGCAATGAGCAAGGGACTCACATCTGAGTATACCCTTCCACGCTTAGGGTGGACAAAATTATTTACAACAAGGGGAGGTGATGGACAGAGTCTCTGAATTAAGCAGAGTACTCTCATCCAGTCAAGCGATCAGGGCTGGATCCAACACCGTTTTTTAGCTCATTGCACCATCCCAGTTTCAGAACCTGGCTGTAAGCAAATTAGTCTGTCCCTGGCCCAGTGCATCATGGGAACAGGGCAGACCAGACTACAAAAGCCAATTCTTACACTGGGAAGGAAACAAGCTTCCGGGGACCGGTTTCTGCCATTTCAGGCGTCTTCGGCCCGGCTTGCTTGAATCCTGATGGTGCAATGAGCAAGGGACTCACATCTGAGTATACCCTTCCACGCTTAGGGTGGACAAAATTATTTACAACAAGGGGTGGTGATGGACAGAGTCTCTGAATTAAGCAGAGTACTCTCACCCAGTCAAGGGATCAGGGCTGGATCCAACACCGTTTTTTAGCTCATTGCACCATCCCAGTTTCAGAACCTGGCTGTAAGCAAATTAGTCTGTCCCTGGCCCAGTGCATCATGGGAACAGGGCAGACCAGACTACAAAAGCCAATTCTTACACTGGGAAGGAAACAAGCTTCCGGGGACCGGTTTCTGCCATTTCAGGCGCCTTCGGCCCGGCTTGCTTGAATCCTGATGGTGCAATGAGCAAGGGACTCACATCTGAGTATACCCTTCCACGCTTAGGGTGGACAAAATTATTTACAACAAGGGGTGGTGATGGACAGAGTCTCTGAATTAAGCAGAGTACTCTCACCCAGTCAAGGGATCAGGGCTGGATCCAACACCGTTTTTTAGCTCATTGCACCATCCCAGTATCAGAACCTGGCTGTAAGCAAATTAGTCTGTCCCTGGCCCAGTGCATCATGGGAACAGGGCAGACCAGACTACAAAAGCCAATTCTTACACTGGGAAGGAAACAAGCTTCCGGGGACCGGTTTTTGCCATTTCAGGCGTCTTTGGCCCGGCTTGCTTGAATCCTGATGGTGCAATGAGCAAGGGACTCACATCTGAGTATACCCTTCCACGCTTAGGGTGGACAAAATTATTTACAACAAGGGGTGGTGATAGACAGAGTCTCTGAATTAAGCAGAGTACTCTCACCCAGTCAAGGGATCAGGGCTGGATCCAACACCGTTTTTTAGCTCATTGCACCATCCTAGTTTCAGAACCTGGCTGTAAGCAAATTAGTCTGTCCCTGGCCCAGTGCATCATGGGAACAGGGCAGACCAGACTACAAAAGCCAATTCTTACACTGGGAAGGAAACAAGCTTCCGGGGACCGGTTTCTGCCACTTCAGGCGTCTTCGGCCCGGCTTGCTTGAATCCTGATGGTGCAATGAGCAAGGGACTCACATCTGAGTATACCCTTCCACGCTTGGGGTGGACAAAATTATTTACAACAAGGGGTGGTGATGGACAGAGTCTCTGAATTAAGCAGAGTACTCTCACCCAGTCAAGGGATCAGGGCTGGATCCAACACCGTTTTTTAGCTCATTGCACCATCCCAGTTTCAGAACCTGGCTGTAAGCAAATTAGTCTGTCCCTGGCCCAGTGCATCATGGGAACAGGGCAGACCAGACTACAAAAGCCAATTCTTACACTGGGAAGGAAACAAGCTTCCGGGGACCGGTTTCTGCCATTTCAGGCGTCTTCGGCCCGGCTTGCTTGAATCCTGATGGTGCAATGAGCAAGGGACTCACATCTGAGTATACCCTTCCACGCTTAGGGTGGACAAAATGATTTACAACAAGGGGTGGTGATGGACAGAGTCTCTGAATTAAGCAGAGTACTCTCACCCAGTCAAGGGATCAGGGCTGGATCCAACACCGTTTTTTAGCTCATTGCACCATCCCAGTTTCAGAACCTGGCTGTAAGCAAATTAGTCTGTCCCTGGCCCAGTGCATCATGGGAACAGGGCAGACCAGACTACAAAAGCCAATTCTTACACTGGGAAGGAAACAAGCTTCCGGGGACCGGTTTCAGCCATTTCAGGCGTCTTCGGCCCGGCTTGCTTGAATCCTGATGGTGCAATGAGCAAGGGACTCACATCTGAGTATACCATTCCACGCTTAGGGTGGACAAAATTATTTACAACAAAAAGGGGTGGTGATGGACAGAGTCTCTGAATTAAGCAGAGTACTCTCACCCAGTCAAGGGATCAGGGCAGGATCCAACACCGTTTTTTAGCTCATTTCACCATCCCAGTTTCAGAACCTGGCTGTAAGCAAATTAGTCTGTCCCTGGCCCAGTGCATCATGGGAACAGGGCAGACCAGACTACAAAAGCCAATTCTTACACTGGGAAGGAAACAAGCTACCGGGGACCGGTTTCTGCCATTTCAGGCGTCTTCGGCCCGGCTTGCTTGAATCCTGATGGTGCAATGAGCAAGGGACTCACATCTGAGTATACCTTTCCACGCTTAGGGTGGACAAAATTATTTACAACAAGGGGTGGTGATGGACAGAGTCTCTGAATTAAGCAGAGTACTCTCACCCAGTCAAGGAATCAGGGCTGGATCCAACACCGTTTTTTAGCTCATTGCACCATCCCAGTTTCAGAACCTGGCTGTAAGCAAATTAGTCTGTCCCTGGCCCAGTGCATCATGGGAACAGGGCAGACCAGACTACAAAAGCCAATTCTTACACTGGGAAGGAAACAAGCTTCCGGGGACCGGTTTCTGCCATTTCAGGCGTCTTCGGCCCGGCTTGCTTGAATCCTGATGGTGCAATGAGCAAGGGACTCACATCTGAGTATACCCTTCCACGCTTAGGGTGGACAAAATTATTTACAACAAGGGGTGGTGATGGACAGAGTCTCTGAATTAAGCAGAGTACTCTCACCCAGTCAAGGGATCAGGGCTGGATCCAACACCGTTTTTTAGCTCATTGCACCATCCCAGTTTCAGAACCTGGCTGTAAGCAAATTAGTCTGTCCCTGGCCCAGTGCATCATGGGAACAGGGCAGACCAGACTACAAAAGCCAATTCTTACACTGGGAAGGAAACAAGCTTCCGGGGACCGGTTTCTGCCATTTCAGGCGTCTTCGGCCCGGCTTGCTTGAATCCTGATGGTGCAATGAGCAAGGGACTCACATCTGAGTATACCCTTCCACGCTTGGGGTGGACAAAATTATTTACAACAAGGGGTGGTGATGGACAGAGTCTCTGAATTAAGCAGAGTACTCTCACCCAGTCAAGGGATCAGGGCTGGATCCAACACCGTTTTTTAGCTCATTGCACCATCCCAGTTTCAGAACCTGGCTGTAAGCAAATTAGTCTGTCCCTGGCCCAGTGCATCATGGGAACAGGGCAGACCAGACTACAAAAGCCAATTCTTACACTGGGAAGGAAACAAGCTTCCGGGGACCGGTTTCTGCCATTTCAGGCGTCTTCGGCCCGGCTTGCTTGAATCCTGATGGTGCAATGAGCAAGGGACTTTTCTGCTTAATTCAGAGACTCTGTCCATCACCACCCCTTGTTGTTAATTATTTTGTCCACCCTAAGCGTGGAAGGGTATGCTCAGACATGAGTCCCTTGCTCACTGCATCATCAGGATTCAAGCAAGCCGGGCCGAAGAGGCTGAAATGCCAGAAACCGGTCCCCGGTAGCTTGTTTCCTTTCCAGTGTAAGAATTGGCTTTGTAGTTTGGTTTGCCCTGTTCCCATCATGCACTGGGACAGGAACAGACTAATTTGCATACAGCCAGGTTCTGAAACTGGGATGATGCAGTGAGCTAAAAAACGGTGTTGGATCTAGCCCTGATCTCTTGACTGGGTGAGAGTTTTCTGCTTAATTCAGAGACTCTGTCCATCACCACCCCTTGTTGTTAATTATTTTGTCCACCCTAAGCGTGGAAGGGTATGCTCAGACATGAGTCCCTTGCTCACTGCACCATCAGGATTCAAGCAAGCCGGGCCGAAGAGGCTGAAATGCCAGAAACCGGTCCCCGGTAGCTTGTTTCCTTTCCAGTGTAAGAATTGGCTTTGTAGTTTGGTTTGCCCTGTTCCCATAATGCACTGGGACAGGAACAGACTAATTTGCATACAGCCAGGTTCTGAAACTGGGATGATGCAGTGAGCTAAAAAACGGTGTTGGATCTAGCCCTGATCTCTTGACTGGGTGAGAGTTTTCTGCTTAATTCAGAGACTCTGTCCATCACCACCCCTTGTTGTTAATTATTATTAAAAATAAAGCATCTGAGTCTTTTAGTATTTGATGTTCCACAAAAGACCTTTTGTTAACATAGGGTTGGGTTATGTTTCTTTTTAAAATATATATGCATGCAACCGAATCTTGAAAGTATAATCAAACAGGCAACAGCAACAGGTGCCTTTGCGTTGAGGCTCTTTGCGCACCAAAGTTAGCCTGACCTGTAACTTTCAGTTCTGCATTGTTCTGAAGGCTCTCAGCTGTGAAATAGTATTGAAAACCACCAATAAACACTTCTGATGCAAATCCCATTTATATTTGCTCATAGTAGTTCCTAGACTCTTCCATTGCATAAGGTACTGGCAGCACATTGCTAGATTAAAGAAGTGAATGGGCTGCTCTAATGTGATGGTCCTATATGTAATCTTAGGCATTGATCTCCACTCTGCTAGCGGAGGTTGCGTAATTAGCTACTGCACCCACATTTCTTTGATAAAACAAATTAACATTTACATGCAAAAAAATATATATAACCAATTCACAAAAGTGAACTTTGAAAAATATTAGGCAATGAGAAAGGTGATGATTTTGGGGTCACCTCTAACCTAAGGGGAGGACCAAGCAGATGACCTAAACACAAAGAGCATATCATGCTGAACAATTCGGTGGTGGTTCAATCCTCCTAGGACCACCCTAAGCAAAGTTATGGGCAAAATTACAATACCAACCAAAGGCCCAGCAAAGCATTATGGAGCGAGATTCTAGAGTGCAGTGAATATCATAGTATTATCTCTTAGCTGAACCAGGAGAGCATGCCCATTGAGGAATGTTTTGATATTAAATACTATAATAGTGACAATCGTAGTAACCAGTATGGGGCTATGGCATAGCCGCCTTGACTTAATTTAGCAAATAGATTTGCTCCATTGTCTGGTCTAGATGGATGTGATTGACTGTCACTTGCTGTCACACGTATGAACAAAAAGACCCCTAACCCTTTTGACACCCTCCATCAGCTGGATTCACATCCTCATCCAATAAATCCCAATGGGGTCTAGGGTACTGAGAATATGTCCATGCTTGGACAAAGGATTGGCTTAGCCAAGTGACCATTTAATATAATATCCTGGAACATTGCGGGGTTACTCAAGAAGATCAGATCCGAGGACTGATCTAATTTATTGAGACATATGATATGGTTGCATTCCAAGAAACCTGGGCTTTGGACACGATCTTTCGGACAGGATTTCTGGCATTCAGCAAGCCAGCAACCCCTAGTAGTAAAGGGCGCCCATCTGGTGGGTTACTGATATGGGCGAGACAATAAGCTGGTTTTCAGATTGAAGAGTTAGTGATTGATAACCCAGATATTCAGGCTATCAGAATAACTTCCATGCATGAGTCTGAGTGTATACTTATAAATATCTATACCAGAGGGCAGGCAGGTGAAAAGGCCTCCCTGATCTTTTCTAGTTTGGATTCTCTCCTGAAAACCTTAAAGACGCCCTGTAATAAGATCATTGCAGGGGATTTTAATTGCACGTTCGAGCCTCTTGGTTATGAGGACGGGAATCTAACCAGTGACGAAGATGCGGTCTGGGGCGTCCCGTTATTATCGCTCGCCCCAGTTAAGAAATGGACTGAAGCTGAGCTTCAGCTCAAAAGTCTTACATTGGAGTGTGGGCTCCGTGCAGTAAATGGTAGATCCAAATCAGACATGAAAGGCAACTTTACCTTCAGCAATGGGGCAAGGAAAAGTAGGATTGATTGTTTTCTCATTAATCTAGAATTCTGGTACAGGGTGAGGGATATGGAGGTCGTGAATAGACCAGAGAGCGACCATAAACCTCTTTTTCTGACACTAGATGTGATCTGCACCCAGAACCGGAGTGGGACTCTGGACACGGTACCATCAGATGTGCCGTGTCCAGAGTCCCACTCCAGGATTTTCAATAGGAGAGGGAGGTTGGAAACAGGTCTGAAGTTGTTCAGGTCGGTGTGGTCTAGGCCTGGCTTTTTCAGTAGAGGCGTGACTTGGCATACTTTACGGCATTCTGGAATGCTGCATGTTTTCAAGGAGCTGTTTATGATTTCGCTCCAGAGTGGGGCGAGTGAGAATTTCACATTTTAGGATAATTGGGTGGGTAGAGGGTCGAGGATGTGGGATGCAGGCTTAGAGGAGGAGATTAGTTTAAGAATCTCTACTTCGGGTTCAGGGTCGAGGGATTTCCAGGCTTTTGAGGGGGGCTTTTTCGTGTAGGTTTCGGTTGTTGGGGTTGGGTTTTTGCAGGCGGGGTAGAGGCTTGTATCAAGAGATAGTTACATTTTGGTGATTTTGTCATTGAAAAAGTTGGCGAAGTTGTTGCACCGATCTTTGGAGGCCTGGACTGGGGTTGCAGAGGTCTTGGAGGTCTGTTGCCTGATGATGTTAAAGAGTTCTTTAGGCCTGTTTTTCGCATTGTTAAGGGCGGTGCAGAAAAAGTTGCTTTTTTCCTTGCTGATATATTTTTTTGTAGTTCCTTCGAGTTGTTTTGAGATGCTCGTAGAGGCTTGAAGAAGGATTGTCCCTCCATAAACGTTCAGAAGCTCTAAGTTGTCTCCTTTCAGCATTGATGTACTTTTTAAACCACGATCTTGAAGGAATATTCCTAGCTTTTTTCAGTTTCAAGAGGGCAACTAGGTCTAGAATGGACGCCATGGTTGTGTTGTAGTGTGATGTGAGTTCTGTTGTGGAGCGACCGTCAGGGAAGATGGGCGGGAACGTGTTTTTTTTTTCTAGGTTGCTCTTGTTGATCTGTGATACGTTTCTTGTCCACGTGGGAGGATTTTGGAAGGGAGGTTGATGCATGATCGGTTGCGTGATATGGAATAGGATTAAGTGATGATCTGACTAGTCAACTGATAGAATGTGATCAATTGTGATTGCGTCGTGTTGGGCGATGATGGCATCAAGGATAGCCCCTTTGTTGTGTGCACCTTCAGAGTAGTGTTGGGTAAGGTTGTTGGTTTGTAGTAGCTCGTTCAGGTTTTTTATAGGTGGGCTGTTTTTGTCTTTCCAATGCAAGTTGAGGTCACCCAGAATTAGGTTGTTAATGCCTCGGAGTGCGCAGTGTGCAATCAGGTCTGACAGGTGTTCAGTGAAAGTGTGGGTGTTGCCTGGGGATGGTATAGGAGATGGCATCGCAATACATTGTTGTTACTTACTGGTGTTGAGGTTGGGGGTTAGACATTCAAAGGTGGTGTAGTTGAAGGTGTCTATTTGGGTCACAGACAGGTTGTTGTTGTGAATGATTGCTACGCCTCCGCCGCTTTCGTCTTTTTGGTCCTTGTTGATGATTGAGAAGCTTGGGGGTACGAGGGTGTCCAGATTAGGAGGCGAGCAGTCATTAAACCATGTCTCTGTGATGAAGGCTATGTCTATGTCATGGGTGAGAATGGATTCAGCAAGCTTGGTGCCAGAGGTGCTGGTGGTGACACGAGTAGTAGGAGGAAGGGGGTTTCTGATGGCGGGTGCCGGAGTGTGGTGGGAGTTCCTCTGGGGAGTTTGGATGTCGGGGTAGAGCGGGTGGGTGGGGTGGGCGAGATGAGTATGAGCGAAGGCAGTCCTAAGTGAGGGGAAGAGGGAATCAAATGTCTTAAGGGTGTCGTTACTGGCTTCGATCAAGACTGTGCCATTAGAATTGATGGTTACCGAGGTGTTCCCCCTACTTGTTGAGCGATTAGGAATAGCGAAAGAGAGTTTGCAGCTATGGGGTGTACTCGTAGTTTTGGTAATGAGGAGTTGTGATCTGAGGGTGGAGATCCACTTTTCGGGACTTTCCGTGTGAAAGATGAGGTCCATTTTTACTTGGCCTTTATAGGAGCAATGATAGATGTCTGCAAATAGTGATTTGGGAAATTGCCTGATCAGTTTATGTTTGATGTTTTTTCTCGATTTATGTGGGAGGTTAGGGGGAGATCAATCGAGAAGGAGTTCGGGCTGTGCGGTTTGACGGAGCGCGACGTGAGGGGGTTGGCGTAGGTAGGTTTGATAGAGGACGTTTTGAATAGGCGGGTGGAGGGGGTTGGTTCCTATAGGGATTGGAGAGTTACACTAGCATTGGGGTCATGTGGGTTGGGAGGTGGCCTGCGCTGGTGGGGAGGTGGTAGGCTCTAAGCTGTAGTGGTAGCTTATTCTGGACGAGGCTGGCAGGAACAAGGTGTAAAGGCGTGTTTGATGTGAAAGGGTACTCACCAGAGTAGTCCGATCCTCTGTGAGGGGAACTCCTTCTGAGATGCCTGCTTGGGAACAGGTGTTGTAGAAATCGTGCTTGCTCGCAAAGTTTAATGCTCAGTGGAGTGGTGCTTTCCTGGGGTTGTTTGTCTTGAGCTTCAATGTTGGAGTGCTCTGCAAGGTGGCTGTGTCCGTGCTGGTATCCTGTCTGCTTGTAAATTGATGGCCCAGGAGATTAGTGAGTAGAATAGAGAAATATCCTTGAGGAACCAGTGGATTAGTGTGCTTTTCCTGGGGGTGTTTGTCATGAGCTTCAATATTGAGAAGCTCTTCAAGGTGGAGGTTTCTGTGGAGGACTCATAAGCAATGGGTACTTGTGTTGGCTTAGGCAGCTATCTTGTGGAGCTTTGTGTGGTGACTTGAGATTGCGTGCAGTCTAGTGATCCTGGGGGGATTAACATTGACAGATCCACATCGAGGTGGCCATTTTGGGTCCAGGCGCTGCGAGGCTCAGCAGTAGCTTGAAGTGCGCTAGCTGAAGACACCTTGATATCCTTTTTGTGACCCTTGCAGGTAGGCGCTCTCAATTGTACCAATTAGAGTTCACTTGCAGTCTGCTGGTGAGACTTGTTTTCATGATTTGTTATTCGATTTTCATGCAGCCAATATTAGGTCAGGCGTTGCGGGTCTCAGCAGTGGTTCACGCTCCGTTTTCCCCGTTCTTCAGTTTTCAGGCCTTGGTTGCTAGTGCTCATTTGTGGCCACTGTGGGGTGTTTAGTGACGCTTGTGACAACTGTGGGGTGTCGAATAGGGTTACTTTTGGTTGCTTCAAAAATTGGTAGCCATTTTGAGGACAGGTGCTGCGGGGGCTTCACAAACAAAGTCGGATGGTTGAGAACCCCCAGAGACCGTTTGGTGGTCGACTGCAGTTCGGAATTCACTGGAGTACACCTGGGAAACTGGGGCTTATTTGCTGCAAGTTTGACCAGCTTAGTTAACTTTATATTGATTCCGTACCTTGTGCGGCCATTTTGGGGTCAGGCAGAGCGGAGCTCATCAGCGGTCTGTGCTCCATAAGTCCTCGTTCGATCGTGGCATAGATGGCGTGGGGGCAGCCTGGTTTAACCTAGTCGCGGTGATCCAGTGCCCGGGAGCTCAGTTTGATAGCTCACTGTCCGCGGCCATGTTTAATCTAATTAAACATGGCCTTCCTCTTACTGCACTTTAAAACCCCTTGACAATGCTCCCACTTGTTCTACCTCATCCCCTCTCCCCTACCCCTACCCCCTCCTCGTTCCCTCCCCATGGAAAGAGGTTGAACCCAGGACATTGTGCACTCATCAAGGCGATTTCAAGACCTCCCTACCTCAAGGACGCAAGACTCAATGAGCCCGTCGAACTTTTACACATACCTTTGCCTTGTTTTTTTATATATATGTGTCTTCTGCTCTAAAATCTGCTGTGAAGCGCTCTGATACCCTCGGGTCTAGCCAGCGCTATACAAAACTCCTAAAATGAATAAATAAATAAATGTGATTATGTCCAATGACTCGTGCAGGTCAAAATGGGTGCTGGTCGCCGCGGATGAGGCCACCGTAATTCAAATCAAGCTAACGCTAGCAGACTCTCTGGCAGTCCTTTTCCAACTAGATCTCAATGAGGACACCTTATTAGCCCTTACAGTACATCCTATCTGGTAAAACCTAGAGCGTAAAGCAATAGAGGCCAAGGGAATAAGGCAGCGAAATGGTACGATGGGGCTTGCAGGAAGCTTTACAGGGCTCTGTCCAGTGCAATCAGGGCAGGCCCTGTCCAGGAGGTAAGGATTAGGAGGTTTGAATATAAGACTTTCCAACAACGGGCAAAAAGGCCCATGATGAGAATCGATGGAAGGACTTGTTAGCAGCATGTAACGGTAAAAACTGGTGTAGCTTCTGGCACTTAATTAAGTGAGGAGGTGACCAAGCGGGTCCGGTACCTGCTAATAACATTTGACATAGAAGCTTGGATTACATACTTTCAGTCCCAATTCTCCTCTCATATAAAGGACTCAGAACAGTTTAAGTGTATTGCTTCAGAGGAGGTATTATCATTTACCCCGCTACAAATAGAATGTGCACTTGATGAGCTGGCTGCAGGTAGAGCCCCAGGGCCGGATGGCATCCTGGCAGATATATTTAAATCTGACCGGGAGAATTGGCTGAAATACATCTTCATTCTTGCCAATGGCTTAGCTAGAGGCGTCCCCATCCCAGAATCATGGCACGGGGAGGAGATTATCCCCATATACCAAAAAAGGGGGATCGAGCCTCCCCATTCTACTACTGGCCCATCAGTCTTATTGATACCATGCAAAAGTTGGTGGCTAGATTAGTGCTAAGCAGGGTAAATAGGTGTATTGTTGATAACGAGATACTATCCACCTACCAAGCAGGATTTCGCTCCCATGTCAGCACTATAGATCAAGTCTTTAGATTTATGATGATATATTGGAACACTGTGATCTTAGCCGGGGGCACCCTCTATGCAGCATTTATAGATCTTAAGTCTGCATTTGACTTAGTGCCCCGTGAAAAACTCTGGAACACTCTTAACAAGGCTGGGATGCCCGCAGAGCTCCTCTCATTCATCATTAAACTACATGACTCAACCTATGCCTGAGTTGGATGGGGACAACAAGGGGAGACACCAGTTGGTTAACAAGGGAGTGCGACAGGGGTGTGTTCTAGCCCCTACCCTCTTCTCCCTGTTTATCAATAATGTGGTATCATATTACTCTGACTATCCCACAGACGCTCCGACTCTCGCTGGCTCGAGGGTTCCTTTGTTAAAGTTTGCAGACGATACTTTTAATTTTTTCAAAAACTCAAGTTGGTCCGCAAAGAGCTCTCGACTGATTTATCTTGTTTTGCCATGACCATGAACTCATAGTTAATGTTGCCAAGACCAAACTCATGGTTATGCATAAAAGTAAATCAGTGAAAGCCAGAGTAGTAATGAATAATGTGCCCCTCGAACAAACAGAATCTTTTACCTATTTAGGGGTCACTATGGGCAAAAGATTGAATTGGAAGCCACAGATGGATCTCCTGGTTGTAAAGCACAATCAACTAGCAGGGGCCCCCCTGAAAGAACATCGTTTATCCTTAACTAAATCAGTGGCTCCGGCTACGGCTATTTATCAAGGAACGTTTAGAGCCTCAATAATCTATGGAGCAGAACTCTGGGGGTTCTAAAAGGTATCTTCTTTAGTCCAAGCACAGAATAAGTTCCTGAGGGCATTGACTGGTCTCCTGATGTCTACACCTCTAAGGCCGTTATTGATGGACATTGGGTGTATTTCTTTTGAAGAGGAAGCAGGTTTTAGACTTCTTGCCTATTCGTGATGGCTTTGGACCACCCCGGAGTTGGCAGCTGATGAATCTAATAAGATTACATGGTTACACAAGATTAAGGGGGCTCTCTTAAGTTTGGGCCTTACCCACCAATGGCGGGACCCAGAAGGGAACTTGTTTACCCCAAAAACGGAATTTAAATCTTTATAATAATAATATTAATAACCCACATTTGTAAAGTGCACAATCACCTGTTAGGGTCTCTAGGCGCTGGGGGCCGTCGGGAAGATTAAGCAAGCTATTGCCCAGAGTCACATGGTGCTGGATTAATCTGCCGCCGGTGCCAGGGATTGAACCGTGATCCCCAGATTCCGGAGTCAGTCGCCCTAGCCGCGGCACCACACCTCTTCCTCCCTATACAGGGAGAGGATTTGGCAGAAATCCTTTTCTCAAGGGAACGGAGATTCCTTAACAGGCCTCTTCCTGTGCCATAAAATTGATCATAGTCTGGAGGCCTATTGGGACACCATTACCAGTTTTGGAGACAGGAAGCTTAACCACCAATTTAGAGTGGGAAGCCTCCCTATAAAATCGTTTACTAAAAACAGGGGGTCTGATCAAGACGCACACTGGCACTCCTGTTTATGTGAGGAAGAGACTCTGTCGCATATCCTCTTCGTCTGCCCCGCATACAAGGAGCCTCATAAAAAATGTCTCAAGCCAGTTTGCGCCAAAATGGGAACAAGATCCTCCCAAATGGCTTTGCATATTATGAAATCTGACACCAGCAAAGTCGTAGTGGTGGCTATGGCAACATTTTGGAGCTGGACGTGGGCCATAAGAAGGATCAGGTTGCAGGGCACTATGTAACTATGTAATTATGTATTCATGTAATCACCTTAAAACTGTATTTCCCACCATGTAACAGGGTTTCTGAGCTTGGTGCTCCAGTACTCTCTAACATAAACAGGTTAACATGTGCTTACTCCTTGTAAATCTCCTGTTGTATTTAATTGTGGTTCTATCCCTTGGCTATGACCTTATTTATAATCAACAAAGAGAGAGTCAGGGTATTCAGTGGGTTCCTACTCCTTGGTCTCCTAGAAGTCAATTATAGCAAAACAAAAGAAAGGAGTTTCCCCAGGATTCAGAGTCCGAGTAATTTAGCCCGGAGATAGAGAATTGTGGGAAGAAAGAGAGATCTTTCTTTTTAAGAAACCCCTCACTCACCGACCTGGTCGGCGACATGCTTCATCATCGGGGTCCACCTAAGTGACTGGGTGCCACTCAGGTGTGCTGCGACGCCTGCACCTGCAGTGGAGCTGGGTTTTTTCGGGGGTGTGGAGAAATTGTGAGGTTAAAAAGTGTACTACATGTACTCCCTATAGACTTTATTCTGGAGTCAGTATAACACTACTAAAAACAAGTGTGATACTTCTATTGGTTTAATTGACCAGATAGTATCAAAATGTGCATAAAACTATGGTCAACATGTTTCAACGTGTATGATTTTAGGTTTTCTTCTGGACCATGAGGGGTGAGCCGGGAGGTCTGCACACGCTAAGGTGCACCCTTCCCTGACCCGCCTGTGTGCTAGACCGTCTACTTACGGTTTAGCTTTCTTACAGCATTCTGTGTAAGGAGAATTCGTAATTAGTGATGGTCCTCGGGATGCCGTGCAGTAAGGATAGGTCTCCAGTGGGCAGACGCTTTTTGACGAAACGCTCAAAAGAGCCCCCCCACGGCATCCATGGGGCTCGACCATCACTAATTACGAATTCTCCTTACAATGCTCCCTCATTCTCAACTCATGCTCATACTGCATACTCTTTTCCTCTAGGGCCAATGTCCTAGTTTGCAACTCTAATTCTAACTGCCCACCCAACTTGAGCTTGGTCAGCTCCATCTCATGCATTGTACTCTTCTCCCTGTCCTCCAGCTCTTCTGGGGACAGGCCCTACCTGCTGGGGAAGGTGCTCTCCTCCCCCCTGGACCTAATGGCTCACCAGCTGTTCCTCTGCATTTTCATCCACTTCCTCATTCTTAGGGGTATTCCTTGCTTAGACCGAGGCCCTCAGCGACTTTTGGAACTCCTCCTTCTTGGATAGACCGGTCATAGCAATTTTAAATCTCCTGTAGAAGTGCTTTAGCTGTTTCAACAGATGCTATGGATGCTACTTATCCAAGGTGGTTAAACTTGGCAGTTCTTGGCAAAAAAAGAAAATCCCAGGAAACAAAATCTACCAAAATGTATGTGGTTGCGTTTGGTTTTCAGTCACTAGTAGTGTTCACCAATCACTGTATATGAATCACAAATGCAAGTCCAAAATCCTCAACGCTGACCACCAATGTTAGATTTGGGGGTCTCTAGTTGGCAGAGACCCCCAAATAGGGACCCCTGTCAGGGTAAGGGTGTATACTCCTAAAATAACCCCTGCTTACCCCATTGGTAGCTTGGCACGAGCAGACAGGCTTATCTCAGAGGCAGTGTGTAAAGCATTTGTGAACACATACAGTAACCCAGTGACAACACTACAGATGGACACCACACAAGCTGTAGTATAAAAATAAGTATTTTTATATAGACTCAACACAAGACCACAAACAACAAAGATCCAAAATACTGTACTTTAAAAATGGTAGAACTAGCTTAGTTCTCTTTAGATGTAAAATGTGACACTTTGAGTTCAATGTACCATTGGATGCCTAATGCTATACAACGAAAGTGTTGCAGGGAAGGTGATGCACCGTTTGCTTACACGCAAGAACAGTGATGCGTCGGGTCCTTACTGTTGTGTAGGGGATTTGTTGGTTCTTCTCCACATGGGGAGGTGATGCGTCAGTTTCTTACTGTGCTTCAGTGGCGATGTGACCAGCAGCGCCGTGATGCGATGAAGATCCGGTGCAATGAAACAAGATGGCATCTTCTTCTTGATGCCACAACGATGTGTGCATGCCCGCTGGCTGTGTGGCAACTCAACTATTCCTCTGAGCCGCAATAGGCCCTGCGACAATCTTCTCTTGTGATACAACGGAAACTGCTGCGACGACCACACTATTCTCCGGTGATGCGAGCCGCTTTGGGTGATGGGATGGCGACAGCGGAGGCGCGCTTCTACGGTGATGCGACTGTGTCTGCTGCGATGGCGACACTCTTCTCCGGTGATGCAACAAAAACGCCTGTGGCAGAGACACGCTTCTTCGTCTTGAGTCGTGCTTCCAGCTCCCAGCAACACGTAGTATCTCAGAAGGCCCAGCTCAAAGGTAGGCAATTCAATTTCCAGCAAGGGAAGGCAGGGGAGCTTGTTGGTGAAGTCTGTTGTCCCTGAGACTTCAGCAGGAAGCAAGTTCTATCTCAAGCCCTTGGAGATCCTTTACTAGTTGATTTTAAAGTAGCACAAAGTCCTTTCTCCTTTCTTTGGCAGTCAGGCAACCACTGCAGGCGAATCGCCCAAACAGCACTCAGCTTACGGATAGTCTCCTCCTCAGTTTCTCTGTTTCCTCTCCTCAGCAAAGGTTCTTCTTGTTTCCCAAAAGTGATCTAATTCTCTGGGGTCTGAGTCCCCATATTTATACTAGCAAATCCTTTGTCCTCAGAAGGCAGAGGGTCCAAACCAGTTCTGTGCAGTCCTGGTGCACTTTGTTGACAAGACTCCTTCTTTCCTTTGACAGTGTGGGCCAGGGACATCAGACATACCACAGGAAGTGGTACCAGCCTTGTGGAAAGCAAGAAACCCTATTCAGGTCTCAGGTGCAACTCCTCCCACCCATCTACATGCAGATAGCTCTATTCAGCCCTTTGCTGACTCACCCAGTCTCCTGGAATCCCCCAGCCCCTGTCACTTAAGCTCCAGACGAGGAATACACAACCTAGCAGAGGCAGGCTTGGATTGTTAGGCAAGAAAATACCTACTTTCTAAAAGTGGTATTTTCTAATGCAGATTGTTAAATCCAACTTCACTAATCAATCAATCAATCAATCAAAGTACTTGTAAAGCGCACTACTTACCCGAGAGGATCTCAAGGCGCTGAGGGGAGGGGGGTCTGCTACTGCTCGTAGAGCCCGGTCTTGGGGAACCTTCTGAAGGTGAGTAGGTCATGGATCTGCAGTAGGTGGGTCGGGAGGGTGTTCCAGGTCTTGGCTGCGAGGTAGGAGAAAGATCTGCCGCCGAAGGTCTTTCGTTGGATGCGGGGGACAGCGTTGGTGGGTGGGGGTGTAGAAGTTATGTTGTAATTTGGCAGCGATTAGGTTAGCATTAGCGAAAGCTATCCTGCATTTGGAGACTATCTTGTCCGTTTCGTGGAATCCATTTTGTATTTCTGTCAGGCATTTTGTTTGCCATGTGCTACCATGTGCTCGCCATGTGCTCTGTCCTACCTTTCTGTTAACTGCTCTTGAAATCTGCCTAGAGACGAACTATATTTAGCATCTTCCACCTTCGCACATGCTCAGTTGAGCTTGAAGCTGTCCATGCAGCTACTGCTAGTTTGTAAATGTCAAGATGTGTTCACCAGAATTAGCAACTGTTAGAGCCTCCCACTTGTTGACTGTGCATTTTCGGTATGACCTTATATATACCTAAAACCAGCATTTTTCCTTGTACCGCCTTAATTTGAGCCCCTGTGTGGGTATAAAAGGACCAAGCATTCAGTGTGCTACTTCATACACTACCGAAGGGTGTTGTGTGAATGCAGTTCCACCTCATGAGGTTTAATAAACTCTGTATTTTCTATTCCAGTTTCTGTGCCAACTTCTTCCTATTGGTCTGAGGACTCTCAGCAGAGAAGGGCGAATCCCTTGCACTGGTAGGCCTTGCTGAGGCTCACCACCACAATTTGGCGCTTCCAACGCGGGGCTCATCGGCGACTCGGATGCCCGAAGGAGTGTTGTCGAGACGAAGAATTGGAATTTCGCTTTGGACGCGATCACTGCCTGAGGAGTCCCGAGTCTTGGCAACCACGGCGTTTTTCTTTTCTTTCTGATCTGACCATCCAGGTGGTGCCGGTCCTCGACTGAAATCTCTTCTGTTGATTCGCCATGCAGTGACAATTTGGTCGATTTGAGAACTTGGCAGTTGGAACCTGGACACCATTTGATTGGTAAGAGTCGTTCTGCGGCACTTGCTGTTTGTTTTGATGCCTTGGATTGGTAAGGTAGTTTAGTAACACTTACCGCTGCTTTTGTTTGAAGGATTGGCCAATATTAGTATTTGTTTGAAGGGTATATAAGAATTGCAGTTTATATAGGCAGGTAATGAGGAGATTTTTCTCTATTTGAATTTGTTTGAACGGCGCAACGTACGAAGAGTACCTTAAGCGCTACTTTGACTATAATACTGCATATTCGGCACTATTTTTGGCATGCCTGTTTCCAGCACACTTAGTAGGATGTGTTGCTTTTGTAGAGGTACCGGTTTGAGACTCGATGAAGCACAACTGCCCCCCTCACCCCCCGGAGGGGACGCCTAATAGGGACATGTATATTAAGTATGGTATTTCTTCCATAATGTACAGCACGTTATGGAATAAATATACTCGTAAAGATCCTGTGTTGCGTTGGCCTATGCATAGGTCATTTGATTTGCAAAAGATTCACTATGTGGAACAACAAATGTTTAAGCGAAAGGCTAGGCAAGATATGTTTGACTGTGTGCGAATGTGGGAGAAAGAAGTGCATGAGCGAATGAAGCGTGAGCAAGCCTAGATTGAAAAGGAACAAAGTAAGAGCATTCATGCGAAAGCATTGGAAATGAAAAATAGGGAAATGAAAGAAATTAAACAGATGGAAGATAGGGAGCATCATTTAGAGGTAAATGGCCAATACGCTGTTCATAGAACTCTTTATCCTATTCTTAATAAACCCAAAGATGATTCTCTCTTATTAGATCGTTGTCCACCTCCGTATACTCTTCCTTCTGCTCCTTATGAGTCAGATGAGGACTCCCCTACAGAGCAGGACAAAGCTCGAGAAACTCGCTCAATGTGGTTTGCTGGGCGTACGTCTGACATTAGATCTGTTGCGCGTAAAGCCGTTCGTAGTACTAAAACTACTTCCAAACTTTTAGATAGTATAAAAGATTGGCAGGAAAGGGAGCAAATATATTTTACTAATACATTTGCCGCAGAGGTTATTGAACGGTACAGGAAATATTCGGTAGAAATGGAGCCCGATGATGTAGCAGTTGATTGTAAACAACTACGTGAAAGTCTTTTTGTCTTCTCCCAGGTGGCTGACACAATCAGACGCTTGGTTAAACTGCGAGTTGAAGCAGCATGTTTGCGAGAGGAGAAAAAGGCAGCAGAGGCAGCTGCACCAACATCCCAAATTAGCATGGCACAAACTTGTACTCCTGAAACAGAGAAGAATGTTGTAATTAATGTGAAACCCATGCGGGAAGCCGCGCCTTTATATGTTCCTCCTAAAGGAACGGGTACAAGTGATGATAAGTCTTCTACAAATGCAAAGGGAAATTTTATTTATATGTGGGTTTACACTCCTTGGAATAGAGCAGATGTCATGGCTCTTAAACTGCATTGCCTGATCCGCAAAAGAATACAGCAGCCTTTTATGAGGGCGTTAAGGGTGCTATTAGCTCTTGTACTATGACTTTGCCTGATATTGATCTGTTTTTTGGACTAATATTACTGCCTGATAAGTGGAGAACTGTGCGTAACGTTGATGATCGTGCGATATTTGGAGCATTATGGAAAGATTTAGAGCAGTTAGATGAAGACATACAACCTGCACAGAAACTGCGTCTGTTAATATTAAATCTTCCGGCAGCTATATTAGTTAAGTTAAAGATGATTATTCCCCCTAAACAGATAGATTGGACAGTGTTAGCGTCTTGCAAGCAAAAGGTAGATGAATCAGTTTCTGACTTCACACACCATTCCGCGATTTTAGTGGCCAGTCATTGACAGATGACACAGGTAGGGATCTGTTTGTTGATAAATATGTTGCAAATCTTTTACCAGGAATATCTAGTCGCCTAAAGGCGAGTGAAAGTTCATGGACTACCCCTTCTCCGGTTTCTCTCCTAACTATGGCTCAGTATTATGAACGACAAGAATTAGAAGCTAAAAGTAATGAGAATAAAGAGTCTAAAGAGTTGAAAATAAAGGTTATGTTGGTTCAGGCTTATGGTCCGCCTTCTAGAGGTAACAATGGAGGTGGACGTGGATCTTATGGTTCGTCCTTTCCTTCCTATACTCGTTCGAATTTGTCTGTTGACCAGTGTGCGTATTGCAAGAAATTTGGACTTTGGCTTTCTGATTGTCCCGTATTGCGTGCTCAGCAGTGTCCACATGGTCGGGGACACATGAGAAATCGTTCAGGATATTCAGGGCCTAAAGGAAGCACAAATGATCATGCTAGGTTTGATGCTAATGCACGTGGACAGGATGGGTTTAACACTTTTGATACACGGAACCAATATCAAATGTCCGACTATGTGCCGTCTGATTTTCAAGATTCTGCTTATGCATAGGATTGCCTAGTATGGGGTAAGGAATCAGTTGAAGTTCCAGTAGATCAGAGGGGTCCCTATGTTACATCACATGCTTTGTGTTCTACTGATCAGTTTCTGGTTGATACAGGAGCTACTCGTAGCGCCTTGTCTAAACACTTGGGGCCAGATGTAGGTCGCCAAATACCGGTCGGTAACGGCCAATTTCGGCCGTTACCGACCGGTATTTGGGATTTGACATGTAGGTGGCCTTAATGTTACAGAATTGGTATATTTACCGATTCGGTAAATTTACAGAATCGGTAAAATACCGAATCGGTAAATTTACCGATTCTGTAAATCAATATGTAGGTGGCACTGTAATCAGTGCCACAGGCCCTTACTGAATCGTTATTTACCATGGAATACTATTCCATGGTAAATAACGAATTCCAGTGTACATGCACATCTGTGCATGTAGACCTGTGCCATGTGGCACACAGACATACCCTAAGGGCATGTATGTGTGTCACATGGAACACAAGCCAGAAACAGGGGTGCAACAGGGTGTCAAAGTGACACCCTGTCCCCCTTGTAACATCGGTAATTTTACCGATTCGGTAATTACCGAATCGGTATTTGCTATTGATTGTTATGGGCTTCAAGGCCCATAGGAATCAATGGAAAATACTGATTCGGTAATTACCGAATCGGTAATTACCGAATTTTACCGATTCGGTATTTTTACTGAATTTTTTACCTACATCGCAATTACCGATTAGTAAATACCGAATCGGTACAATTCAGTATTTACCATTCGGTAATTTGCTATTACCTACATCTAGGCCTTGGTTCCTAGGGCTCCCCTATCTGGCTCAACTATTACATCGATAGGTTTCGATGGAACGCCTTCCCTTAGCCCACTGTCACAACCACTTGCATTCCATGTTGATAAGTTTACCGCTCCATGTCCGTTTTTGCTCTCTCTAAACACACCAGATAATATTGTGGGTCTTGATATGCTCAAATATTTCAGGGCTACGATACAATGTTCTCCGGAAGGAGTACGGGTTATTTTGAATGACAACTACCCTGTGTTTGAGAGATCCTGTATTATTAAAGAGGACATTCCATTAGCTTCACTCCCTTGTACTTTGTGGGTTACTTCAGACAGTGATGTAGGGCAAATGGTTATTCCGCCAGTGCATATTAGTGTCAAGGAGGGTGCTTCATTGCCAAGACTGCCTCAGTATACAATTTCTTGAGAAGGAGAAGAAGCACTCACACACATTGTACATGATTTGATTAAAGTGGGGGTTGTGGAAGAAGTTCCTTACAATGTTTGCAATAGTCCGATTCTTCCCATTTTGAAAAAAGATACTGACACTAGGATTTACAGATTCATCATTGATTTGAGAGAATTTAACAGGATTTTAGTACCGCAGTAACCTGTGGTTTCTGACATAATGACATTGCTTACCCTGGTCCCTCAAACAGCAACTACATTTTCTGTAATTGATTTGAAGTATGCTTTCTTCTCGATTCCTATTCATCCTGATAGCCGATATTTTTTCTGTTTCACTTTGAATAATCGATCATACAGATTTTGTAGAGTTCCTTAAGGGTACACTGAAAGTCGGAGTATTTATAGTCAAGCCTTAAAACGACAACTTGATTACTTTACTTTGTTTGAAGGAGTGGCTCTCATACAATATGTCAATGACATCTTGTTGGCAGCTGATACGCCTGGGCAGTGTGAAAAATTTACTTGGTCTTTGCTTTCTTTTCTTGCTACACACCATCATAAAGTATCACGGAAGAAATTGCAATATTGTAGACCGAATCACGGAAGAAATTGCAATATTGTAGACCGAAGGTAACCTACTTAGGTCACCTTCTGTCTAAGGAGGGCCGTGCACTGACACCAGATCGCATTCAAGCAATTTTAGACACCCCAGTACCTTCCACACAGAAAGATGTCCATGCATTCATTGGTTTGACTTCATTTTGTAGGCAATGGATATTGGGTTTTTCACACACTGTTAAACCACTGCTAGCGCTTTTGACTAAAAACAATCCGATTCCCCTTCCATGGACAGATGAATGCCAAAATGATTTTCGTCAGTTAAGACAAGCTCTTTGACCTGCACCAGTGTTAGGCACACCAGATTACACGAAGGCTTTTACACTCTATGTACACGAGAAAGATGAGTGTGCATTGTCAATTTTAGTACAGACACACGGTGATAAGCAGCGCCCCTGTGCATATTGTTCTGCAGTTCTTGGTCCTGTTGCTCGTGCGTGGCCTGGGTGCTTCCGTTCAGTTGCAGCGACAGCTGTGTCCATATGTCAGAGTGAAGGGATAGTTTTGTCACACAAACTGTTGGTGCTAGTACCCAATGCAGTAGATGCCTTTTTGACACAACACTTAACTAGTGCTCGCCTGACAGGATATGAATTGACACTGTTAGCACCTCATATTACCTTGAAGAGGTGCGCGACACTGAATCCAGCCACCTTGTTGCCATATCCTGTGACTCAGTCTCAGTAAAAGGAGCCTCATGATTGTATATTCCTTACTGAGGAACAGACAAAGGGTTGCATCGATTTGCAAGATACGCCCCTTCCAGATGTAGATGGGGAACTGTGGGTTGATGGATCCTGTTTGAAGTTACCAGATGGCACGACTTCAGCTGCATATGCAATTACGACACATGAGACAGTAGTGGAAACAGCTCGCATACCACAGAAGTCGGATCAACCAGCTGAATTAATAGCTTTGACACGAGCGTATGACCTAAGAACTGACTTGTGTGTGAACATCTACATGGATAGCCGCTATGCTTTCAGAGTGGTTCATGATTTTGGCCTGGAAGGAAAGAGGCTTTCTTACATCCCACGGGATGCAGATAATGCACGGAAAATTTGTGCCTAATCTCTTGACTGCACTTACATTCCCAAAGAGAGTTGCTATTATGAAGTGTAGCGCACACAAGAAAATCATTGACAAAACAGGACAAGGCAATGCCCTTGCAGATCGCGTAGCCCGTGAGACTGCGATGCAGCAAAGCACTACATCCATGTACGTAGTGAAATCACAAGCTAAGCGTTGGCATGCTGCTAGAGAGGAAGTATTGGATATACAGAGATCTGCCTCTGTGAAAGAACTTGAGCAATGGTCTAAAGTAGGAATATTGGACGATGAGGGTTGTTGGCACAACAAAGACATGGATAAATGGAAATTGCCTGCAGCCTATTTACAACCTATGGTTCAAATGGCACATGGGCTGGCACATGTTGGAGCTCTAACAATAACTAAATTGATTACGCAAGTTTGGGAGCATCCTGAAATTGCCAGCACAGCTAAAAGAGTAGTACAGTCCTGTTTGATCTGTTGGCAGTATAATCCTGGAAAAGGGACACGGACTCCTACAGGAGGGTTTGCTGCACCAACCGCACCTTTTGAAGTTTTGCAGATGGATTACATACAACTTGAACGCTGCAATAATCTGAAATATGTCCTAGTGGTGGTATGTGCCTTAAGCAAATGGATAGAGGCATACCCTACAAAGGATAATACTGCTCTCAGCACAGCGAAGGTGCTTCTAAAGGAGTTTTTCCCTAGATATGGTGTTTGTAAGCATTTATGGAGTGACAACGGACCTCATTTTATTGGGCAAGTTGTTGAGCATGTCCTGAAAGGATTAGGGATCAAACAGAAATTCCATACAGTCTTCCACCCACAATCAGCAGGATTAGTGGAAAGGTACAACGCTACTTTAACATTGAAGTTGGCGAAAATACTGGCTTCTATGTCTTTAAAGTGGCCAGATGTATTACCCTTGGCATTGCTATCCATAAGATCGGTGCCACATTCACGATCTGGCCTTACCCCATATCAAGTGGTCTTTGGAAGGCCAATGAACATATGGGGAATTCCTAAGCCACGCCCCATACATGATGTTCCTTGTGTTTTGATGAATGATTATTTGGCACAGTTAACCTACAGTTTAATCTCTATTCATCAACAGGCTCGAAAAGCGCTTCCTGACAGATCTACAGGTGAGGCCCATGAACTCTGTCCCAGTGACCACTTGATGGGCAAGGTCTTCGACAGATCGAACAGCTTGGAGCTGAGGCGGAGAGGTCCAGAGCAGGTGCTCCTGGCTACAAGGACAGCAGTTCTAGTGACGAACAAGAAGAACTGGGTCCATAGCACACACTGCAAGCGTGTGTCGCCTTCCTTGGTGGAACCTTCTGTGTTGACCGACCATAGAGAGATTCTGGAGACGGAGAAAGGTCAAGCTATCTCACCTGACAAATCTGGGGAAGTCTTCCCGGACCACACAACCCCTTTGTGCATCGCGATACCACTTGAGACCGAGGAAATAATCTGCAGTGCTAATAAAGACTGGATGAGCTACCGCCCTGGGTTATTGAAACGGAGAGCCGATGTGGCAAAGGGGGGGATCAGTCCTGTGTAGTGTAGGAACACCCGTCTTGGCCCGTGGTGAAGAAATCAACTGCTGCCCAGGGATGAGAGCTCCAACAATTGTTTCAACGAGTTTTTAGAAAGATCAATTATCGCTTTTGCTAAGATGCATAACAAAAGAATAATTTGTGCTGTAGGGTTTGTTGTTGCTCTGTTGGTTATGGCAATAATCACCTGGTTTGTTGAGAAAGTGGCTCCTGCTCGACAGCTTTTTGTTGCCACTACTACAGTGCCAGTGGAACATCATTACTTCACGCTTCCCTACCATGAGCAGAAGTATTGACAATCCTACCTAAATAACACATTCATCCAGATGTTGCATCATACACACAATGCCACGAATACTACCAACTGTTGGGTGTGTGGGATGATACCTGTGCACCAAAAGAAAGGAGGAACACCTTTTATTCCTCTACCGTTTTCCCATAATGGTTCATGTCAAGCTTGGTATGCACTTTTGTTTGCTTCCGGAAAGCCTTCAGTAGGTGGAATTAACTTTCGTCTGAATAAAGTATGCTATCAAGATAAAGATGGTTATCCTCAAGCTAAAGGGACTAAATGGGAATGGGAAGAGTATCAACCTGATAACATTTCAACACCATATGTCTTCACGGATAGGAGGAATATTAAAAACACTGGACCTTTTGTAATTTCTGTGACCAGAGCTAAAGCAGATTTATGTATTAGTAGTGCTGGAAGAATTCCAGTAGGATGGAGTGAATGTGTTTTGACACTGACTATTGAAGGTGCTAATAACAGCAGTTTTATATCTTCACATAATACCTATTTTGTGTGCAGGCTGCTGATACTGGGCGATTTTAATATATGGGACAATGACCAACTACGTGCAGCCTTGCACAATATTACTCAATCCTGCAACAATCTAGGGCTGAAACAGTGGATAAACACCCCCACACATATACTAGGAAACACATTTAATTTTTGCGGCAGAAGACCTACTGACCCTAGACACTATCCTTCCAGTAGATTGGTCAGATCACTACCTCATCAGGTTCAAATCCCACATCCCGTCCCATACAGGAGCCACGAGATCGCAAGTCAAAACCTTCTTAGGTCGGGACTGGAAGAACCTGTTGAAGAGAAAAGAGGAGGGAAAGTTTGACCTACGCCAGGTTGGGGCCTCGTTCAAAATAGAGAATGATATCACCGCAAACTATCTTTCCTTTTGTCACGAAACTATAAAAAAACTCGACGCCGTCATCCCGATGAAAACAATCACAAAGAGGGGAAAACCCTCCGCCCCCTGGTACACGGAGAAACTGAGAGAACTAAAAAACACCTGTAAAAAGGCAGAGAAGCTCTGGAGGAAATACTACTCAGACCAGGAGAAAGTACGATGGAGGCTCACTATCTCACAATAAAAGAAGGAAATAATCACAGCCAAATCCAACTATTTTTCCGAAGTAATCCTCAAAAGCTCGAATAAATCCCGGGATACATTCAGGCTCATCAAAGACCTCTCCCACCCCGCCTGTGCTAATAGCCAAATCAAGCCCTCACAAGAACTCTGTGACGACCTAGCAGTGTTCTTCCAAGACAAAATCAGCAAAATTGTAGAGGGAATGAATAGCAATCCTATCTACCCAATGCAAGACAACAGCATCCAAGCGAACAAAGACGAGAAGGTGGAACCCGATACGTACCCTTCAAATGCCACCCTGGAAAATTTTATGATTCCGTCGGAACAGGAATTCTTCACAACAGCCCTCAATACAGCTTCAGGCTCTCCTCTAGAACCTCATCCCCATAGAATAGCCAAGAAATTCGAGGAGGATATTTTACCAGCTCTGCATCAATTATGTAACCAATCTCTGCACACGGGCTCCGTTCCCAAAGACTGGAAAATAGCGATCGTCACCCCGCTATTAAAAAAACCTAATCTGGACCCAAACTGCCAAAAGAACTACCGACCCATATCCCTTTTACCATATCCTATAAAGATCATAGAGAGATGGGTCAGCAGATCTCTAGCCCTCTTCCTAGAAACCAATAACATCCTGGAAGAGGAGCAGTTTGGCTTCAGACCAGTTCATGGAACGGAGTCAGCCCTGCTGACAGTTATGGATGACCTACGAATGAGGGCGGACAGGGGAGAAGCAGCAACTCTGATTCTGCTTGACCTGTCTGCCGCGTTCGATACGGTGAACCACGGCATCCTAATAGAAAGACTAAGGAACATCGGAGTTAAAGGGATCGCGCTCGACTGGTTCCGCTCTTACTTGACGGACAGGTGGCAGGCAGTTTCTATCCCTCCCTATCAATCCGAGTTCATGAAAGTCCCGCACGGAGTCCCACAGGGGTCTGCTATTAGCCCTATACTTTTTAATATTTATATGCAACCCCTGATGCGGATCATCAAAAGCCATGGCATCAGCGTAACAAACTACGCAGATGACACCCAGCTGATAATCTCGCTGGATGGAGCTTGAGCAAGCTCAATGGAAACTTTCCACACCTGTATGCTGGACATGTCTCTCTGGCTCAGTCAGAACGCACTAAAATTCAACAGTGAGAAAACTGAAATACTGCACTGCACAGTAGGAAAAATCCCCAAAAATCTACCGCCAGATTTCTGGCCTCAGTCGCTAGGGGACTCACCCACCCCAGTGAGCTCTGTAAAAAATCTTGGAGTCACTATCAATAACAAACTAAGCTTAGAGACCAACGTTAATAAGCAGGTTAGTTGCTGTTTTGCCCTATTAAGAGGACTCCGAAGACTGCTACCTCTCCTGCCCCCGCAGACCAGAGCCGACATAGTCAGGAGCACCATCCTCAGCCGCCTGGATTACTGCAATGCTCTCTTGCTGGAATCCCCTGCCTATCTCATCTCCAGACTCCAGAGTGTCCAGGCAGCTGCAACCAAACTGGCACTTTCCTGTGAGCGCAGATCTTCTACCACTCTTGCCCTGGCCGACCTACATTGGCTGCCCATACACCAAAGGATTTGCTTTAAATCCCTGTGTATTGTTTTCAGGGCAGTTCACGGGCTAGGCCCCCGACCACTCCAGAACAAAATTAAGTGGTATGAGCCCACCCGATCTCTTCGATCCTCATCCCTAAACTTCATCAGCATCCCTAGGATCAAGAAGGCCACCTGTGGAGGACGAGCTTTCAGTATAGCTGCAGCCCACCTATGGAACAACCTCCCCATCGACATCAGAAAAACTAATGATCTTCTGACCTTTCGGAAAAAGGTGAAAACTTGGCTTTTCCCAAAAAATCCTTCTAAAACCCATCACAATAAATAAATCTACCCGGTTCAGCATCTCGTCCATGCTCCTGTCCCCACAAAGCTTGTAGCTATGTACCTAAGCGCCAGGATGCCCGTAGGGTTACAGAGCGCTCTACAAATGCTATAAATAAATAATAAAGGATACTATCAATTACCTGTTTGGTGGTCCAGGGTGTGTCACATATCATTTTTACTACCACCTGTGTTCTTGGCCCCCCCATCATATCACCAGGATTTAAAGTTATATAACGGCATTTCCAAGAATAGATACAAACCAACAATAAGTTCTGATGAGGTTGATCAGACTGATACCACTTTTCAACAATATGTCGATTTCAGTTTGGGTTTGTTCTTCTTTGTGGGTGCTGCATTGAATAGCAGATCAGGCGATTGACTAGTGTTGTGGAAGCTGTCCCCAATCAAACACTTATGGCCATTGGGAACATTACATAGGAGCTGCAAGTTGGGAGGATTGTAGCACTCCAAAATCGCATGGTATTAGATGTGATTCTGGCTGATCGAGGTGGTGCATGCCGCATCATTGGCAGCATCTGATGTGTTTTTATTCCGGATCACTCGCCTTCAGTATATGATGCAATCTCTAAACTGCATAAGATTGCTGCAGAAATTCGCCCAGAGACTGGTACATGGACATTTTCGAACTGGATATGGACACTCTTTGTTACTTGGGGCTGAAAGCTACTGACTATTCTATGTATAGTACGGGTGATACTATTTACATGCTGTACTTGTATACAATGTGGTCCTATGCTTTGCTCCATGTGTATCCCTGCTTGTACACCTGCCAAAGAAATATTGCAGAAATAAAAGAACAAATGTTAAATAAAGAAATTGCTGAGATTATGTGCATCAATGTACAGGATGCATATCTAGATTACCCCAGATAAACGAATGTCTTCAGCTAATGCTTAAAGGGTCATCTGTTGTAATTTGACAGCATATAGGTTAGCATTAGCGGAAGCCATCCTGCATTTAGAGACTATCTTGTCCGTTTCGTGGAATCCATTTTGTATTTCTGTCAGCCATTTTGTTTGCCTTGTGCTACCATGTGCTTGCCATGTGCTCTGTCCTACCTTTCTGTTAACTGCTCTTGAAATCTGCCTAGAGACAAACTATATTTAGCATCTTCCACCTTCGCACATGCTCAGTTGAGCTTGCAGCTGTTGATGAAGCTGTCCATGCAGCTGCTGCTAGTTTGTAAATGTCAGGATGTGTTGAGGGGACGTTGAGGATCAGTCAGGCGGAGGCGTTTTGGATGCGTTGTGGTCGATGCAGGTGTTTGGCTCAGATTCCTGCGTAGAGAGCTTTGCCGTAGCCCAGCCTGCTGCTGATGAGGGCCGGTGTCACTGTTCTTCTTGTTTCGGTCGGGATCCACTTGTAGATCCTGTGGAGCATGCGGAGGGTGTTGTAACAGGAGGAGGAGACAGCGCTGACCAGCTTTGACATGGAGAGGGTGGAGTCGAGGACGAAACCTAGGTTGCGTGCGTGGTCGGTGGGTGTTGGTGCTGTTCCCAGCGTGGTCAGCCATCAGGTGTCGTTCCAGGCCGAGGGGGTGGGTCCGAGGATGAGGACCTCCGTCTTGTCCGAGTTCAGCTTCAGACGGCTGTTCCTCATCCAGTCGGCGACGGTTTTCAATCCCTTGTAGAGGTTGGTTTTGGAGGTGTGTGGGTCCTTGGTGAGGGAGAGGATGAGCTGGGTGTCGTCGGCGTAGGAGATGATGTTGAGGTCGTGTTGGCGGGCCATTTGTGCGAGGGGGGCCAAGTAGACGTTAAACAGAGTTGGGCTGAGGGATGAGCCCTGGGGGACACCGCAGATGATGTCGGTGGCTTCGGATTAGAAGGGTGGGAGGCAGAAGCTCTGGTTTCTGCCAGAGAGGAAGGACGTTGTACAGTTGAGGACCTTCTCTTGGATTCCGGCTTCTTGGAGGCATGTCTTTAGAGTGAGGTGGCAGACCGTGTCAAAGGCGGCTGACAGGTCCAGGAGAATGAGGGCTGATGTTTTGCCGTTGTCTAGTTGGCGCCTGATGTCATCTGTGGCGGCGATGAGGGCTGTCTCGGTGCTGTGGTTTCATCTGAATCCGGACTGGGTGGGGTCTAAGATGTTGTTGTCTTCGAGGTGGCGGGCCAGTTGCATGTTGACTATTTTTTCGATGACCTTCACTGGGAACAGGAGTAGGGAGATGGTCCGGAAGTTCTTGAGGTCCTTGGGGTCCGCTTCGGGCTTCTTGAGGAGGGTGTTGATTTCGGCGTGCTTCCGGCTTTCTGGGAATCTGGCTGTTTCGAAGGAGATGTTGATGACCTTTCGTAGTTGGGGTGCGATGGCTGCGTCTGCTTTGTTGAATAGGTGGTGAGGGCACGGGTCTGACGGGGATCCTGAGTGGATGGAGTTCATGACCTTGCGTGTCTCGTCATCGTTGACGTTGGCCCAGGAGGTCAGATGGCTGGTGTGGGTGGTGTTCGCAGGGGGGTGGAGTCTTGCGTAGTCGGGCGGTCGTGGTGTTGAAGCTGTCGTGGATGTCAGCAATCTTGCGGTGGAAGAAGGTGGCCAGTGAGTCGCACAGTTCTTGTGAGGGCGGGATGTCATTGGTGTTGGTGCTGGGGTTGGAGAGTTCCTTCACGATGCTGAAGAGCTCTTTGCTGTCATGTGTGTTGTTCTCCAGGCGATCTTAGAAGGAGGATCTCTTGGCTAGTCTGATGAGGTGGTGATGTCTGCGGGTGGCGTACTTGTGGGCTGCGTGGCTGTCCTGTGTGAGTTTGTGGAGCCATTTCTTTTCCATTGTCTGACATTCGCGTTTGGAGGGCTGGAGCTTGTCGGTGAACCAGGTGGCTTGCTTGCTGAAGGGTTTCTTGAGTGGTGCAAGGGTGTTAGCGGAGTCGTTGATCCACTGTCTGAGGTTGCGGGCTGCGGCGTCTGGGTCGGTGGGGACGGTAGGTGGGTTTTGGGCGAGGGTGGAGGTCAGCTGGTCTTTGGTGACTTTGCTCCAGCGGCGGTGGGGCAGCGGTGGGGTGCGGTGGTGCATGGTTTGTTTCTTGATGGTAAAGTGGATGCAGCAGTGGTCAGTCCAATGGATCTCGGTGGTATGGTGGTAGGTGAGGTGGGTGCTAGTGGAGAAGATGGGGTCCAGTGTGTGTCTGACAGCGTGGGTGGGTGTAGTGCCGAGGTGTTTGAGGACGAGGTGTATTTTATCATTCTGACTTCAGGCATACTAAACTCAAATTTCTACTTAAACGACTAAGCACCTACTGAGGTCTTTTTAGAAATACCAGATGTTCAGGGCGCACAACTTGTAAGCCGCTGAGTGGTGACAGGCACTAGTGAGAAAGGTGTAGGCAATAGGGCGAGTGGTAATACCTCACAACCACTCGGGATGACCAGAAACTGGTCAGCAATAAATATGAACAACAGTGCCCCTGCACTAACACAAAATCATATGGTAACAATTCTTGTATGCAATTGTAAAACACGAAAATGACATATAGTGCATCAATCTAAACAGTTCGTGTAGGTACGTGATTCAAAGAAAGTTCATCTATTGCGACGGGTAAGTCAGTCAATAGTCTGTGTTGGGGGTGTCCATTTCCAGTTTATTGTTCCATTTCAACAAAAGCCAACACGTGTTTCATCGCACGGAACAAGTGCGAATCTTCAGGGCTATATGAAAAATACAAAGTCTGTTGAAACTCTACATAATTTTGGTTACATCTTTCTTCAAAAGACCGGGTGACTCTCGGTGTCACCCTAGTGGACAAAGGCATGCGCGAAAAGTGGTAAAGTGACTTTTTGTGTATATGGGAAAAAGTCATAGCTAAGGTGACATAGGTGACATGGTGTTGTGTCTAGTGGCAAAATATTTATAAAATACGTCAAGCACAAAGTTACTGATGTGACTTCTAGTGCTACGTTTTGTAAACATCCTGGCCGGTTATGCGAGTGACGTGATTAGGCAAAGTGGGGTGTGGTATAGAAAGAACGGTGTCCCAAGTTTTCTCATGAGTGACATAAGTGAGGGTTGTTTCACATTGCTTACGACATGACATTGTTAAAACATTTGGGTAGACTGTTACTTGGTGCGAATGGAGTGTGGTATCCAAGATTGTTTTTTCTACTAGAGTGTACACTTGGAATCGTTATTGGTCTGTGATGGGGGACTACCGTTTCAGAAAAACCAGACATACCTGAAAAAAGGCTTTATGGACCGGATATGCTGGTCAAAAGTGGACATATGAAAGGGCGCGAAGCGATCAGTCAGGGCTTGAACTATGTTGATCATCAAAATACGGATGTAAACAAAGGGGAGAAAAAAATGGAAAAGAAAGGGAGGAAACAATTACAAAGTAAAAATATGGAATACTTGTCTGTATGGTGAGACAAGAGAAGACTAGAACTGGGCGTCTGATTAGAACTATAAAACAAAGGGAGGGTAGAGTCCTTCAAACAGAGTTTTAGTCGGAGAAATGCGAGGCTATGGTTATGTCATCTTTGAATCTAGTGACCACGAGAACTACAATTTCACCAGCACAAACATATTACCCGTAAGAAGAAACCTAAGGGAGCCAATTGTAATTAAAATTTCGTGAGTGGGCGTTATACTTATACTTGTTTAGACGCTTTGGAAAGTGCGAAGTTGATGATGTATATAAAACACGGAACTCACCCGGCCCGCCAAATATAAGATCTATTTGGCTACAAAGTAGGGGAGGTGACTGCCACGGTAACGGCAAAAGACCTCGTGTGACGTTTATTAGGGCCGCAGTATCCGATGTGTGGATAAACACATCTGTGAAGACAGCAAGATATGCATTTCCTTTATTGAATTCCGTTTTAGATCAAATATAAAGCCACCCAAAAAGGCATAACGTATGGTAGTGAAGAAATCCTACCTTAGTCTCCTGCAGGTAAGGCGGAAACCGGGAGGAGCGGGGTCAAAGTGGTTGTAGGGCGGGTGCGCTCTTTTACCACAATGTGCCTAGTCCCTGGAAAAAAAATATTTTTTTAAAAATTAGGAAGGCGGGTAAGATACTCTCCCTGCAACGGAGAAACCGCAGCCCATAAGTATACGAGCGTTTCCCTCTATGGGGGGCACAAAAGTTGAAGGTCCTTGATGCGCTTACCTTACGGACGTGTGTCTCCCTCTGCGGGTTTCCCGGCGCCGTGTTTCGTAAACGGACACGTGCCCGGAAGTGTGGCTCCTTTAAGTAGTGATTGGTAGTCGGTGAGTTGCAGCGACTAGAACGTAGCCCTCGTGATCTAAACCCACTATGTGTGGCCATAAAGAGAAGAGTTACTGCCATGAGTTCGAAGGTAGAATGAAAAATTAAAAAATGAGACTAAAAATCTGTGTAATTATCTGACTCGCGCGCATGTATCTCGCAAGGTGTTACAGGTTGAAAAAAATGTTTTTAACCTGTGGGAAAAAGATATAATTTCTCTTTAACCTTAACACTTTGGTGCCCACGCGTTGTGTCATGTGACGTGTTTGCACCCCGATTTCTTGCACAGTGTCAATCCCTCAGGGGAGGTGACGTGTACAATTGCTGTCAGGCCTAGACTCTGACCTCCTTCAGAGCCACCAGGCTTGTGATAGGATAATACAGAATATTTGGACAGAACACCCAGCAGGGTGATGATATGCCATGATAAGTGGGTGTGTCCACCAAACGGCACGAGTTAAAATAAAAAATAAGAAATAAATGTCAATATTGCCTGAGCGTCCCAGTGTTGGGACGTCAACAAGTTGCTTGGCATATTCTTACCTGGGTAGGGGTAAGGGCCTATGCGGGAATAGGTTTATGATTTACGAACCATCCCATTATACAGAGGATCCGGATTAGGTATTTACCTATGCAATTGTAGTAGGATGACGCAACCGGATGCTCCTACATATAGGTCAGTATAAAGACTGGTTCCGAACGCAAAATGAGAACAACAACATTATATTGGTGAGATACAGTGGGAAATAACAATCAATATGCACATTATGGTTCTTTGACGTGGAGAGAGGAAAAACAGCGGCATGGGTACAGTTGGAGACATGTAGTTGATATTTAGTCACCCAGGAAGAATTGTAATTCAGGGTCATAATTCAAACCGCACTCAATGCTCCGAAGACGCATAATCCAAGTTGCTTCCTTGCGTCTTAGGAGCAGTTCACGATTGCCACCTCTCACGTGGATGGGTACGGTTTCTATCCCATAGAAAGAAACTTGAAAATCCTCTACGTTGGGTTGACACTGTGCTACATGGAGGGCCACAGGGTATTTGGGATCATGTTTCCAGATTGCCCTCATATGTTCTGCGATTCTTTCTTTCAGCGCTCGTATTGTGCTCCCAACATATTTCTTACCACACTGGCATTCAATGATGTAGATTACATATTTGGTGGTGCAATTTATGTTGGTTCTGATCTCATACAATTCCCCTGAGGGGCCCGTGTAGTGTTTGGTCTTGTGCTTGGCCCATTTGCACATCGAGCATAATCCACACTTGAAAAAACCATTGCCTCGTTGGGTAAGCCATGTAGGGTGTCTGTCTACTTGTGGCACTGTGGGGCTGAGTCTGTTCCTCAGTGTTCTCCCTTTACGGAATGTGATTTGAGGCGTGGTCGGGATTACTTCCTTCAATGTAGAATCATCTCTTAGCAACTGCCAGTGCTTGGTTAGACTGGTTCTGATTGAGTTGTGTAAGTCATTGTATTCGGTAATCATTCTTACTGTGTTCTCTTTCTTCTGCTGAGGGTCTTTGGGTTTTAACGTTTCCTCTCTCTTTGTTTTGTTTAATTTAGATTTTGCTTTTGACAAAATTGCTTTTGGGTAACCCCTTTTGGTGAATCTCTGATTCATGTCTTTAATTGTTTTCTCCAGTTCCTCATCGTCGCTACAGTTCCGTCTAGCACGAAGAAAACTCGCCAAAGGGTATAGATCTGATTTGGTGTGAGGGATGAAAACTGTCTGCTCTTAGGATTGCATTGCAGGATGTGGGTTTCCTGTATAGTTTACTTTGTAGGGTGTTGTTGATTACATAAAATTCTAAGTCTAGAAATTCAATATGTGAACTGCTGTGTTTCATAGTGAAGCTGATTTCCCAAAGATTATTGTTCAAAAAGTCGAAAAAGCTTTGTAGTAGAACATCCGTTCCGGTCCATAGTAGGATACAGTCGTCTATGTAGCGACCCCAGAACAGAATGGAATCTGTGAATTGACTGCTAGAGGTGCCCCAAAGGTGGTCTGCTTCAAAAGCTCCCATGAAGAGATTCGCGAAGGAGGGCGAGAATTTAGAGCCCATGGCTACTCCTCGTTTTTGTTGGTACCATTTCTTCTGGAACAAAAAGAAGTTATTCTCCAAAATCAAACCCATCATCGAGATGAGCATTTGAGTGTGCGACCAGAGAGAAGCGGGCCGTTTGGACAAGACTTTAGTGATTGCTTCAATATCCAGTTGTGGGTTGATACTGGTATAGAGAGCAACCACATCCATGGTAACTAATGTGGTGCCTGGTTGCCATTCTAAATCTCCTAAAAGGCTGAGAATATGTTTGGAGTCTTGAATATATGAAGGGAGATTTCTGACGAGTGGGCCCAGAAAAATATCCACATACTCCGCTAATCTCTCGGTTGGACCCCCAATACCTGATACTATTGGTCTCCCAGGGGGAAATGGGAGATCCTTGTGAATCTTCGGTAGCGTGTAAAGCCATGGAAACGTTGGCTTGAATACTTTCAGGTACATGTATTCTTCATCATTGAGGAGCCCATCCTCTTTCCATTTGAGTAGATGGTCGTTGATCTTCTTTGTGAGCACCCCCATGGGGTTGGAGGCAATAGATTCATAGCATGAGAGGTCTGCTAGTTGGGTCAGTATTTCATTGTTATAGTCTTCTGCGTTCATTACCACAATGTTTCCTCCTTTGTCTGCCTCACGAATAATGATGGAGGGATTACGTGTCAGTACAGATAAGGCGTTGCGTTCACCTTTAGTTAGGTTGTCTTTGAACTTGAATTTTTCTTGCAATTTCGTGGTGTTAATCTTATTTAGGTCTTCTAAAACATTTCTATGAAAATTGTCAATGCTGTTACCGCCTGGAAGGGTAGGAGTCCATGTGGACTTAGATTTAAGACCACTGGCTACCCCCAAATCCATATCAATGTTTAGTTCTTCTAAGAGTTGCCCCATTTCCATGGGACTGTCCTCTCGTTCAGTAATAGACAAAAGTACATGGACTGCTTGTATGTCTTTTATTGTAAGTACAACATTGTCACTCAATACATCAGGAATGTTTTTGATATTCTTGTTATTGGCAACTTTGCCTGCAAAGTATTTTTTGATTTTTAGGTTACGGACAAATTTAAAGAGATCTATTTTTGTTTGACATAAATCCCCTGTGGAGTAAGGGTTAAAACTAAGACCTTTCGAGAGTAAATTGGTCATATCTGAGGTAAGGGGGAAGGAGGATAGGTTGATCACCTGTACTTCAGTGTTCATGTTCTCTAGTTCTGAGCTCTCCCTGACCTGAGTTTTTTGCGATATTCGTCGTTTGCTGCCCCTGGACCCCCTGTGAGTTTTGGAGGTGCGGGACCTCTTCGGGATGGCGCCCTGTTCCCCTTGCGTATACGTTCCATTTCTACTAAAAAAGGATTGCTGTTAGCGTCTAGATTATCTTCACTTTCTGTTTCTGGTTCGCTGGTACCCACGGTATTTAAGGATGTGGTACTGGATGAAATGGAGCCTGGGGCAGATGTGATGCCCTCTGGTTTCTTGGATTTGTTGGAGGGAATCAGAGCGTCATATTTACGGTCGAAGGTGAACACTCTACCGTTGCGGTAGTCACCATCATCTCTTTTAATCTGTCTGGCCTTTCTGTTCTTGATTTCTTCCTGATGTTTAAGTAAAACCTCATCCAAGATGGTGTAATTTTTGACAGTAGGTTCTGGCAGGTTGAGGTCTTTTATCTCTTGCTCCAGAAGAGCAATTTCTCCCTGAAGTTTCAGAGTTTTGCGGTCAGCACTTTCTATAAGGATGTCCATGAGGACAAAAGAATTATTGTTCACAGAGTCTTCCCATTTTTTCATGAGATCTACATCCAGATTGTCATAGGTCGGAAAGATCTGAGAACGTAGGCCCCTGGGGATTTGTTTGAGGCGCATATATTGCTTTAAGGTAGTGGCATCCCACCATCGTGAGTTCTCCTGCATTTTTAATTTCTCAAGTCTTTTAAATTTTTCTTTAAGGCCCTCCACCCGGGGGGGACCAGAAATAGCTGCTGCTGAGTGTGTCGGCATGCCTTTGGCTAAATTTTCAAACAGGTCTGCGGCTACTTTATCTCGATCCATGGTGTAAGGAAAAGGTTTAGATTGTACTGGAGTAAGGGAATGCGAGTTTGAAAGTCCTTGCGGAGGGCAGCCCAATCTGGTGAACTGATATGACTAAGCACCTACTGAGGTCTTTTTAGAAATACCAGATGTTCAGGGCGCACAACTTGTAAGCCGCTGAGTGGTGACAGGCACTAGTGAGAAAGGTGTAGGCAATAGGGCGAGTGGTAATACCTCACAACCACTCGGGATGACCAGAAACTGGTCAGCAATAAATATGAACAACAGTGCCCCTGCACTAACACAAAATCATATGGTAACAATTCTTGTATGCAATTGTAAAACACGAAAATGACATATAGTGCATCAATCTAAACAGTTCGTGTCCACTAGGGTGACACCGAGAGTCACCCGGTCTTTTGAAGAAAGATGTAACCAAAATTATGTAGAGTTTCAACAGACTTTGTATTTTTCATATAGCCCTGAAGATTCGCACTTGTTCCGTGCGATGAAACACGTGTTGGCTTTTGTTGAAATGGAACAATAAACTGGAAATGGACACCCCCAACACAGACTATTGACTGACTTACCCGTCGCAATAGATGAACTTTCTTTGAATCACGTACCTACACGAACTGTTTAGATTGATGCACTATATGTCATTTTCGTGTTTTACAATTGCATACAAGAATTGTTACCATATGATTTTGTGTTAGTGCAGGGGCACTGTTGTTCATATCAAATTTCTACTTAGTTCCCTGAGTCAGTTAGGATTGCAAGATGGTATAATCAAACTGCCCATTCTGGCCTCTGGGGAACAGGTAGCCTTGTAGTAGTGAAAAACAAAAATGGCTGTAATTCACTATTAAGAAATGCCACGCACACCAGGGCATGTCCTACCTTTTACATACAATGCACCCTGCCCTTGGGCCTACCATTGGGGTGACTAATATGCAGAAAAGGGAAGGTTTAGGGACTGGCGAGTGGGTGCACTTGCCCAGTCAACATGGCAGTACCAGACTGCACACAGACTCTGCAATGGCAGACCTGAGACACACTTTACAGGCTGCTTCTGTGGTTGGCACAACCAGTGCTGCAAGCCCACCAGCAGCAATTGATTTACCAGCCCTGGGCAACCGCAGTGCACTGTACTAGGGTCTGACAGTAAATCAAATAGGCCAATCATGGAGTCACTAATCCACACATCAATTTACAATAGGGAGCGCATATGCACTTTAAAAACTGATCAGCAGTGGTAAAGTGCCCAGAGTCATAAAACCAACAAAAACAGGAGGAACGCAAAAAGTTTGGGATGACCCTGCAAAAAGGGCCAAGTCTAACAATTGTACTGTATAAATTCTACATACTTAAAATGGCTGAGCTAGGAAATGGTGATGGAAGCTAAAAAATCCATCAGCTGAATAGGAATCATAGTGACTGTTTTTTACTGCCCACTAGGAAGCGATATTGGCTTATATGCTCCCTATCATGATGCTTGATAGGGAGTTTTCTCCCTAATATTTCTTTTCTACAGAGTTTCTAGGATCTGGCTCAAATAGAGGCCAACAACTGGGGCTGTGTGCTTGGAAGGAGGACATTTGTGCTAACAGAGACTGTTATAATTGATTTGGCACTGAAGGCGGCACAGCTCCTGGAAATTTGGCAAAATCCAGTCTCACACTCTGCTCCTGACTCACTTTTAAGGCTCATAAATGATAAACAAAAGAATGTCTTGAAACTGGAGGGATGCAACATCTAGATGGCAGTCTGTATGTTGTGGGTGTTTTAGGCTCTTATAGTCATGCATTTTGCTCTAACAAGTAAGGCTGTGGTCTATTCCGGCACAGAACAACTGGTATAGATATGCAAATTAAGCCTCCCTGATGGATATAAGGACTGTACTGAGGTACACCTGTTGTCTGAATTGTAACTAAGTATACAAGTTGGCCCTCTTTGAAAGGTGAGATGATTTTTAGGATGGTGTTGTTACTTTTTTGGGAAAAAACGGTACATGGTCACGAAGTGTCCACATCTTGTGAAGCTGGAGTATAAGTTATAAGCACCATTTTAGCACTTTGAGGCCTAGCTCTGATTGAATGTTCCATACGCAAGGGTGGACAAAAAGCAGAAATCATAATTACATTAGTTGTTCCATGTGTATGTGGAAATGTATTTATGAAAAAGTTAAAATCATTACATTTGAATTCAGAACTTTATAAATGTAAATCACTACAGAAAGAGGATGGCAAAATATATGCAATTTTTTATTTTATTTAATGTGGTGCCACTTAATATAGGCTCACAATGGAATGTCCTCTCACTGCATCTACGGAGTGAACCTAACTACCTGAAATTCCGTAAACAACCGAAGACCTGGATGTTCATCTAGAGTCCTTCCTCCTCCCACTCGTATCCACATAGCGCTGGGATGCTTCCGGTTAGCCATGCGCTATACAAATAACAATAACAATAACAAGGTGTGAGTACTCAGATGTTTTTCTGTCAAATTGCAAGCTCTCTAGAGTGGTATTCATTATTCAGATCAAAGGGCAAGTGTTGTTTATGGTCATGATCTAATAATTACATTTTTCAGTGTACGGGCAGTTTTGGCCAATACATGCGGTACACTACAAACAATAAGGGGCATATTCATAAGAAAATGTCGGAGCGCGGAGGTGTGGCAAATACGGCAGCTCCGCGCTCTGACATTTTCAAAACGTTTCCCCTAGTGCTATTGCAAAAAAAATTTTGCCTAGCATCAGCACAGGGACATTTCTTTATGTGCAGGAAGGAACACCTTCCTGCACATGAAAAATCAATAATGGCGGTTTGCACCTTCTATGTGTGCTGCATGCTTCAGAATGCAGCACAAATGGAAAGAGCAAAAAATGAAGAGAAATTCATAATTTCTTCTTGTTGCGCCATTCTAATGCCTAGTATTTCATGGTGTTTTTGGCGCTGCCTCAGGCTTGTAAATCAGGGGCAGCGTCAAAGAGCAATGCGTGTTGCGGTGGAACGCCCACAGCAACACCCATTGCATGCCCCTTTGCCTCAAAAGATTGCAGCAGAAAGGGGCATATTTACAGGCAAAGTGGCTTAGTACCACCTTGTAAATATGTAAAATTGCATTGCACCACTGGAGCAGCAAAAACAAGTGACTCTCTGGTGGGGCTGAGGCTTGAATATATGCCCCTATGCGTCTAGTCCCTCAAACTAGCAGGCATTATGTTTATCCATGTTTTATCTTTATTTTCAATGCATTTTATAAAGAACAGGAAACCAATCAGATTGAGAATCTTGCACAAAATACATTGTGTTAATACAATATTGAATGTCCACTTAATCGCATGGTTACCTAAAAATGGAAGCAGTGGTACAACTTTCTGAAATATGTAATGATAAGCAGTATGATCCTTAGCAAGATTCATCCAGCTGTTCCAGGGCAGCAGAATACGCCTTAAACTCATAGGTTCACAAGAAATGAAACAATGTGATAACAGCAGGATAATCATTTGCAAACTTATTTTCAGTTCTTAGGCATTGGGTTCATGAAATAGATTTCCCGATTGCCAAAGGTGAGTAGACATAGCCTGCCAGACACCATAAGACCCTGGTCATAGCCAGGTGTGGGCCCAGCAGGGCCCCGCCAGTCTATATTTTTGTGCGCTCCACCTCAAATCACATTTTAAAGAAATAAATTGCTTCTGTCAAACCAATATTTTTCTTTAAATTACCCCGACAGAACCAATTATTTTCTTTAAAATACATATACCCAGGTTCTGAGGGACACTGGGTTGCCCCGTTACGTTTACCACCTCAAATCACAGGCCTCAGTATTTCTGGAATTATTATGCACGTAAACACTGTCTTCAGGTACACGCTTTTCTGTACTTGAGGGTCGTAGCTGCGACATGTATAAACCAGGTTGTCAGATTCGAGGCTCTTGCTGCCGTTTACAAAACAAACAGAAACTGAAACTGAAACTGGTTCTGAAGAGACAGTTCTAAAGAGAATGATGCAGGGCGGGGCTATGAGGACATCTTGAACTGGGAAAGGAGATCTGGAACTTTCTCATTACCCCTCCCCCCCGACGAGCACATAATAACTGTGCAGGTGCAAATGAGATGCACACGCACTGTCTGTCCTTCGCCACTACTCCACTGGCTGGAGGGTAGATAGCAAGGGGGAGGCAATGTTTAATGACCACCAAAGACAGTGAGTGCCCGTTCATAACATCGCAACAAACCGAAGATTTACTTGCACATTATTTTAAATGTCTCACGTTCCCAGGAATTGCACAATGCTGCTCTGAACTATCTTATGTCTTGGGATCATATTTTCGAGGAAGCCTGGATGGGCACACGTGAATACGTGAAGTTTCCCAAAATACATTACGTTTAAAATGTGGATGAAATAAAAGAAGAAGAGAGAGCATGATAAATAGAATATTGAAAGTTGGATTAATATGAACACAGGACAAATGGATTATTAACTGTTGGATCTAGTATCCTGAAAATGCAGTGCGTCTGGGTGTGGAGCGTGAATTTCGCGCTCCCCACAAGTTTGTCTCAGCGATAACGGGACATGGCTGAGAGCGATTTGGGGGATTCTCTTGCATCGCTGCCTGCCTCAGGTGAAGGTCGTCTGAGTGAGAAGGTGAATTTGTGTTTGCCACGTAATTTGTTTAATTTACAGTGAGGATAAAAGAAACTGTCAATACAGCTACTGGCAGCTTAGGGACAGAGATTTCTCTTTGGTTGGAGACCTCGGGTGAGAGACCGCTCACCGGAGCACGGGACTTTCCCTTTCATTATATTGCTGATCACTATAATGTTTGTCTCGTTGTGTGTGTGTGTGGGTTCAAGGTCATGGTTTGTGTCTAAGGTCTGTATCAGTGTATATTGCACTGTGCAGCCATCTTAGGGGAGGTCATGGTGTGGTGTATTCTGTCCTGAGGTGATTTGATACTTCTTGGGGTGTTTAGTGCCTAAGTGCTGTTTAGTTTGGGTGGTGAGTGTTCTATTCGTTTGTGAAGTTGGGGGAGGTGAGTACCCCAGTGCTTGTTATTTTTAGGGTGGTGAGTGCCCTACGGTGGTGAGTTTGTGGGTGGTCAGTGCCCCAGTGCTGTTTATTTTAGGGTGGTGAGTGCCCTACGGTGGTGAGTTTGTGAGTTTGTGGGGTGGTGAGTACCCCAGTGCTAATTATTTTTTAGAGTGGATAGTGCTCTACGGTGGTGCGTTTGTGGGGTGGTGAGTGCCCCAGTGATGTTTATTTAGGTTGGTGAGTGTCCTACATTGGTGAGTTTGGTTAGTTTGTGGGTTGGTAATATGTCCCAGTTATGGGGTGGTGTGTGCCCCAGTTTTGTTTCACCGCTCTGTATGTTTGGTGAGGTGTGTTTGTGTTTGTTCCCCTAAGGGAGGGGGATGGGGTTAATCTCCATTAGTGTATTTATTGGGAGATGGGGGTTTATCTCTATCAGTGTTTTATTTTTCGTATTTGGTAAATTCCATAATTTTCATGCATGTATTGGTGGAATAATTCCATTCTTTCTGATGTTTTATATTTATTGATGTTTTCCATTTCTCTGCATCATTGTTATTTTATGCATGTATATTGTGGATTGCTTCCATTCCTTCTTACGTAATGTATTTAATGATGTTTCAATTTATGTGCATCATTTCTGCTTTTAGTTTCCCTAAGGAAGGGGGTTGTGTTATAACTTACTTGTCTCTTCCCTACTGCTCAGCCAGAGTGAGTGCTGGTGTACTGGATGATCTTTGGAATGTTGGATGTGTGGGATGTCACGGGATGCTTGGGGTCTGGAGCTGTGAGGAGTGGCAGTTGGTGGATGCAGGCTGAGCAGCAGGGAGGCTGCTCCTGGTGGGGCTTTTGTCATCTTTACTTATTTACTTGAAACCTAACTTGGAACTAAGCTTTATTAAATCCTGCTTGTTATATATACCTGGCTCAAGGACTTCGTTATTTACAACAGGGTCAAAAAAGAACGTGGAGAGAGAGGGTAAAAAAGAGGAACTAGACGGTGTAGAGTATCACAAAGGAATCAGAACTGTAAAGACAAGTGAGAATTCCAGGGTAATGTACCCATGAATAGACCTGCCAGGTTGGTGCAGGCTTTAACAGTCAGGGGGATGTATATTCTTTACCTTGGCTTAGGGTGCAGTGTGAGCCGCAGTTTCTCAGCAGGCCACCCCTGGCGCTGGCTGTCCTCCGTCAGTCTCCGGTCCTGGCCAGGAGTCCCCCAGCGGATCTGCAGACCTCTCAGACTAGCGTCCCCTCCCCCACCCCGACTCGCAGGCCGCAGCGTCCCCGGGACCCCGCGGCCACCTCCGCGGTTTGCAGTCCCGGGTCGCACCACGCCCAACTCACCAGTCCGAGGTCGGGTTTCGCTTGTGCTTCCAAATCGCCTTCATTAGCTGCACCGATGGACCGCCTCTCCCAATAGTCCCCTGGAGGCGCAGAACACTCCGTGTCCCCACTGCCGTCTGCCGCACTCTGCCGACGCTGGTCTCTGACCATCTGGGCGCTTCCCTCGCAGGTCGTATCCGCCCGCACAGTTGCCTCCGCAGCACTTACTTTGAGAACAGGGGGGTCTCAGCCGCTCCTCTTTTTAGGACTGTCAAGCGCTCGGCTCCCCCTCCAGCAAGCTGCAGCCTCAGTCAGTGTCGTCTCCAGGTCTCCCGGCACTGGCTCGCCACCATTTTGCCGTTGTCTCCGATCACCATCCCAAGTCGGGAGACCGCCGAAAGCTCCACAATTTACGCTCCAAACTGTAGAGAAATCTCACCAATGCAGGTGCGCCCCACTGAGCCGATCGTTGGTGACAGCTGGGGGTTGCGTGCAATGGTGAATCAGGACTATGTTGGGCTCGGTAGCGGAGCTCGGCGCTCACGTGGCTTCCCTCATTGGCCTCCAAGCCACACCCCTAGTTCTGACCACTGATGTGAACAATTTGGTATGGGGCAGTCTAAGGCACCTTCGCCACTCAAGGCATATGGGGTCATCAGAAAGGGGCAGGTCATCCAACGAAGGAGTGAATTAATGGCTATCTGGAGGGCTATTCAATTAGCTGCAAAGCAGCTAAATGGGAGAGCCCAGGTGGTTCCTATGGCACAACACAGTGATGCTCTCTCTTCTGTTGAGCCACACGTTTCGGCGAGGTTTAAATGATTTAATCTCTTACAACTAAGAGTTAGGAATTCTTTCCTATCCTGTGATCTACCTCTGTTCTTTCACACTTACAAGGGACTCAATTTGGGCCTTTGGAGACAGTTGGTGAGAAGTTTCTTAACTTCAAGTGTTTTCATATTAATTCCAATAATTATTGCAAGATAAATTGAGGAAATGGATGTGCTGGTGTGCCTCCCCCCAATCTAACAAATGTTTGAGGAAGGGTCATTCTTTGCCTTTGTCTAAAATGTCTCCCCAAAAGTATACTCTGCTTTTCATGGAAGTCAGGGGATCATGCTCCCTTCCCTACAGTTAGATTACACAAATACAGATCCTTCAATTCATCTCTTAGATGTGGTAAGAGCTGTAAGAATTTATCTGAAAAGCTCATCAGCCTACAGGAGATCTGATAGCCTCTTTATTCACTTTGCCTTAGTTGAGCAAGATTAGAAGCCCTCTTCTTCCACTCTGGGAAGATGGATTCAGATGGTAGTCTCCTCAGACTATGAGGACAGTGGTAAGGAGAATTCAAGAGCAGTAAAAGTTCATTCAACTAGGGGAATGGCAGCTTACTGAGTGGGCAGGGGTCTCTATAGCAGATATTTGTGGTGCTGCCACATGGGACTCCCCTTCCACATTTAGCACTCTATTAGAAACGTATGTTAATTTAAATGACAGTTTGTTTTACTGTTTTCTTTTCTGTGATTAAGAGATCTATTTGTTCTTTTCCTTATTCTGCATAAAAGGTAAAGTGAAAGCGGCAGATAGGAGACAAGATAAATAAATGAATAAAGGTTTTTGTTCCCCAAAGACTTTACAATCTGGTTGGTCTCATTTTTCTTTTCGACTGATGAAGTGGTTTGTTTCTTGGATAATTCTCAAAACTAAGGAATGGGACTTGTAAGCAGAAGAGGCAATAATCTCTGGAATACTTAACAGCAAATTTTATTACTCCAATTGTATTTTACTCTTCCAGTACTTACAACCCTGCACTGCATCTGTCATTCTTTCATCCACCATCCAGTAAGGGCTTGTTATAAATAGGAGGAGGGATTAGGAGGAATGAAATTTATGTGAGGGAAATTCCTTTTTTTAGCAAACACAGAAATAGTTATTGGAATGGGATATGCCAGCTGTACAAATACTTCCTTTTCCTGTTGGTAAAAAATCCCAGTTGTATAATGGGAGAGCTATATCTGAGCAAATGTGCCACTGTTTACAGACTACATACAGTGGAATCAAACTGACTACCTCACTTTCATGAATGCAGCGAGCCCGCTCTTTGTGGGAAGGGTTTGTTTAAACACAAAAGGGAGTACAGATGCACTTTATATTGACTTGACTTAAAATATTGAACCGGAATACTTTAACTTTAGACTTAACCAGTGGTCCAAGGATGCCTGGTGGTCGGTGAGGCCTAATAAGGGGGTCTGCAACTGTCTTACATAATTAAATACTATTAAAACGAATACATTAAAATGAATAAAGTAAATACAAATAAAGAAGAATTATTGAAAATGTAAAAACTTGTTATATATTTGAATGCAAATGTGTCGTGCCTGCTGCTCTCCCGGGTTTGGATGCGGTAGAAGCTTGAGGGCATCAGGCTTTAAAGCCATCGATCCACGCCGGAAGACTGCTTAGATTTCTCTGCAGAAGGGTCACTTTCCTTCCACCTAAGTGTCACCTGAGCACCGCATTCTGACGTGCTCGGCTGTGCTGATGTTTGTCACCTTTCACTTCTGTTCCACAGTTTCCTACAATTCCTGCAACCATACCCAGCTCTGACAGTTACAAAAAATGAAAAGAGGAACATTGAAATAATCTACGTCTTTCAGATATTTGGTGGTAACGCGTGCTGCGACTATGACATAATAACCATCACGTGTGTTAATTTATCGTAAATATTCCTTTGCCTTCCAAAACTTGCTGTTGTGCTCACTTGGTGTTTTGATCTGGAAGTCAAAAGCCAGTAAGGAATCAGTCGCTTATTTCTGGCATTTCCAAGAAATAAGCATATAGAAGTACCATAAGCCTCTATCCAATTTTTGTATTCTTTTTGTTACCTTTTTTTAAGTTACTAGAATATATATATATATATATATATATATATATATATATATATATATATATATATATATATATATATATATATTCACTGAAAAAACCATAGGTTTCACACCAGTTATAGTTAGGAATTAGCATTTAAAAAACCTATGAAATTCACTGAAAAAACCATAGGTTTCACATCAGTTATAGTTAGGAATTAGCATTTAAAAAACCTATAAAATTCACAGAAAAAACCATAGGTTTGACACCAGTTATAGTTAGCTGGAAATTTTACTCACATAAAACCAATGAAATTCCCACGTTATAGTTAGTTGGACTCACTATAACTTGCGCGTGCAATGCACTGCTGATGACGTCACATATTACATCACTCATGACATGGTCAGTGACATCAATCATGACATCACAGTGAATGTGTGTATTTTTAAAAAAATATTATGTGTTATATATGTATATGTAAAAGTTGATAGAAGAATAAATGTTTAAATAAGTGTTTACATGGATGTTTTGTTTTTTTAATTGATTGTTTAACTCGCTTATTAAGTGTATCTTAGTGAATACATATATTAGTGAGTAATGTTTAAATATTTAAATATATGGATTAGTGTTTCACTTTGTGTATAAGTGGCTGCATGGGTTGGTGAGTAGCTACATGTGTAGGTATATGGGTTATTAGATGTTTTTCTTAGTATCAGTATGAGTGTTTGTATGGTTTGGTGGGGGTATTACTTAGCACATAGATGCATGAGTGACTGACTCTCTGTTTGTATGTGTTTTGAAGACAGCATATGTGCAGGACTGTGTGTGTGGATGAGTGTATATATGTGTGTGTTAGTGACTGAATGACTGTCTCACTAGTATCTTTATCAGTAACTACATATGTTTTAATATAATATATGTGAAGATTGATGTATATAAGTGAGTATATGTGAGAGTAAGAAATTGTAAGAGTATATGTTTCTATAAGTGATTGTTTAAGAGAGTAAGTATGTGTAAGTTTCCTTAGAAGTAAGGTGGTTGTGTGTGTATAGCTGTATATGCAAATAAATGGATGTTCAATAGTTTATTTGCATGTGTGAGTATGTGTGAGAGTATCTTTTGGATGACTGTCGGTGTGTAACAGGATGTATAGGTGTATCACTATATATGATGAGTGAGTATATGTATGAGTGACTATATAGAACTGTTGGTCAATGAGTGGATGTGTATATAGATGGTGAAATTATTGAATTGGTTGTTGTAACTGGTATGGGTATCTCCATTTTTTTGAAAATTTAAGATTCTATTTTTGAATATGTGTTTCAAGGGTTACATTACAGTGAAAAGAGGTCTGTCACTCTGTAACAAGGATGGTGTCATCAGTGATGTCATGAGTGATGTCACTGACCATCATGAGTGATGTAATATGTGACGTCATCAGCAGTGCATTGCACGCGCAAGTTATAGTGAGTCCAACTAACTATAACGTGGGAATTTCATTGGTTTTATGCGAGTAAAATTTCCAGCTAACTATAACTGGTGTCAAACCTATGGTTTTTTCAGTGAATTTTATAGGTTTTTTAAATGCTAATTCCTAACTATAACTGATGTGAAACCTATGGTTTTTTCAGTGAATTTCATAGGTTTTTTAAATGCTAATTCCTAACTATAACTGGTGTGAAACCTATGGTTTTTTCAGTGAATTTCATAGGTTTTTTAATAGCAAATCTCTATAGGTATGAAATGTAATATTTTTTATAATGAATTGTATATTGTATAATTATGTAATACTATTTTTTTTATGTTTATTTTATTTTTTATTTTTTTTGCCCCGGAGCGCTCCCGGGGCGCGTACCGATGCGCTCACCGGTGAGCGCATTGTTACGGCACGCCCCGGGGCGCGTAAAAGTGAGCGTCCCGTTAGCGCTATTGCCGCGAACGAAAACAACATCGTGAGGTATCGCCTAGCCGAGTGATGTGTCATATGACGCACGGCGTAAGCGCACCCGGAAGCACCCGAGCCCATACGATCGTGCAACGTAAGCGCCGCCGGGCGCGCCCCCGGGCACGCACCGGGGCGCGTAGCGTAAGCGCGTCGGGTCATGTGATCTGAAAATATCACTTTCCATTGGTCCAGAACAGTTTTGTTTTCCAAATGATGAAAGCCCCCACCTTTTTTCTTCATTCTCACTTTGTTCTTTGAGTGAGGAAGACCTGCTTTTTTCTTACAGATATGGCTACAGTACTATCAGCAGCTGGAGCATCTGCCCCATCACCACCACCACCACCACCACAAGGACCACCAGAATATCACATTGGTGGTCAAGAAGAAGAGGAGGAGGAGGAGGAAGAGGAGGAAGAGACAAGGCAGTTCCTGCCTGAAGACAATTCCCCATACAAACCAAGAGAGCACTTCATATGGGAGTTTTACAAAATCCCAAGGGGTTTCAAAAAAGTAAACACTGCAAAGGTGACTTGTCTAATCTGTGGTGCTGTGCTATCCAGGGGGACCCTGCAAAAAAATATTCCTTTGGGAATCATACTATGATTCGGCACATGCAGCGTTTACACCCTAATAACTATTCTGCAGCAGAGGTGAGGGAACTCTGCAAAAACCTACCCCAATCATCATCCAGAACCTTAACAACCAAAGAACCCACTCCATCGGGTCCAGAGGCAAGTGAGGTGATTCCAAATATACAAACAAAGTTTGGGGGATACAAAATTGTTTGTATATATTGTAACAAAACAATTAGTTATGGTCAGCAAAGCAGTACACTAATCAATGTTGCTATGGATAACCACAAATGCCCGAGGAAACCATAATTTTCCCTGATTTTTTGTGTGCTCCAGTTGAGCCATTTTCAATTCCCTGTTTTTTGTTTCTCCCCATAAAAAATACAAAAAAAATATAAAACTGTTCAGAAAAGCCAAAAAAAGTAAAACATTTTCAAAAAAACAAAAAAAAATATAAAACAACAAAAAGAATTAAAAAAAACAGTTCTTTTTAGAACTACCTCTAATTTATGGAAAAAAACTAACATTTTTAAAAAACTCTGTCATTCTTTTTTCTCCAGGGTACGCGTACCACTACTTGCACCGGGGCGCGCACCGATGCGCGCTCGAAAAAAAAAGAATGAAGGAGTGAGCATGAGGGAAAGGGACAGAGAGAGTGATGTTAAGAGAAAGAGAGCTAGAGGGAGCAACACAGAGGGACTGTGTATTAGATAGTAAAACAGTGAGGGAGGATTAGAAAAGAGCAGTGACTGTAAGTAAAGAGGGGTGAAAGAGGGTGGATAAAAATGAATAAAGGTAAGACATGGGGAGTGACAGAGAGAAAGGAGAGAGAGAGTAAAGGAAGGAGTGACTGAAAGGTAGTGAGTGAAGCAGCAAAGAAAGGTAAGTGAGGGAGTGTGGGTGAGTTGTAGGGAGTGAGCATGAGGAAAGAGTATTGACAGAATGAGGGGAGAGAGACAGCGACGATAAGAGACACAGAGTAAGGGAACGGAAGTAAGGAACTGTGAGGACAGACGGACTGAGAGAAGGAGTGACAGGAGTGAAGTAAATGATTAAGGGAAACGGAATGAGTGAGGGAGCAAAGGAAGGGAACAGAGGGCAAGGGAAGTAAAGCAGGGAGACTGAAAGAAGTTGAATGTGGGAGGGGAGTTAGTGAAAGGGGAGTAAACATGGAGGCTAAGATTAAGTGAGGGAAGCAGAGTAAGGAAACAGGAGTGAGGTAGGGTGAGAGAATAATAGTGAGGTTAAAGCAAAGGGTGATGACAAACTACATTTTTTTAGTCACACTTACCATATAATTAATGTAACTTTGATTACATTTTTTTACTACACTTTGTATCTTTGAAAGAGAGAAGAAAAAATAGGTTATAATTAGTCAAATATATAAAAGATACAAATAAAAGATACAAATGAAGAGGTTAAAAATCATAACAGTGTATTAAGAAATAAAGTAAGAGTGAAGGACACAGAAAGAGAAATAAAGTAATGTAGAAGGACAAAAAGAGGGAAAAAGAAATAGAAGGAGAGCAAATTACTAAGAGTAAGGCATATAGATTCACTGACAGAGAGGAAGAGAAGAAGAGAGAAATGAACTGAAGGTAAAAAAGATACTAAAAGAATGTGAGTTAGCAAAACTAAATCAGGAAACAGGAGTAAGTAAACAGATAATGACTGAGAGGGAAAGGAGTCTAATTAAGGATGCATTTAGAAGAATGAGGAATGGAAGGTAACTGAGAGTAAGTGAAGGAGAGTCATAGAGTGAAGGGATGAAGGGAGAGAGGATAATATAGAAGGATTGAGGGAAAAGGAGTGAGGAAGTTAGTAAACAAAGAAACTAAGGGAAGGACTGAGTGAAGTGGAGTACAATGAGTGAGGAAAGGAAAATGAGTAAGGGAGCGAAAGAAGGAAAGAGAGGAGAAGAGGACTAAAACAGTGGTACTGAGAGGAAGTGATTCGGTGATGAAAGTAAAGAGAAGAACATTAAAAGATAGGAAATGAGGGGTAGTAATGGAACCGGACTAAAAGAAATGGGGTGAAGAACGATGAGAGAGGAGGAGTGAAGTTGTTGTAAGAGAAATGATAGAAGGTAGATAAACACAAGTGAACATAACACAAGGAGAGTGAGGGACTGAGGATATAGAGGTAGTGAACGGAAAATAGAGAGAAGAGGTCAAAAAAAGGAGCAAACAAAGATAAGCGAGGGAGAGTGGGTGAGTTATAGTGATAAAGTGCAAAAATACTGGTGAGTGAGTAAAGAGGAATTACTAAAAGAGCAAAGGAGGAAAAGACGGAAAAGGGAAGTAAAACAGAGAGACTGAAAGCTGACAAGTGGTGCAAGGGAGAGAGGGGATGCAGACAGTTGAAATGGAAATGAGGGGTTGTGAAAGAAGTGCAGTAAATGAATGGGTGTGAAACGGAGTGAGAGAAAGGCAGTGTGAGTGAGTAAAGAGAGCTGAAAGAGAGAGGAAAAAGGAAAGTGAGTGTGAGACAATGGGAATACAATATAAATTACACAATACAAACTATAGAATAATTTATACAACATGTTAGATAGTTTATTTTTGCTGTTCTCAGAACATATTGAATTTCACTAAAAACAGTGAGTTCAAACTATTCATCATATGACAGCGGGAAAAAAAACACATATAAACTTACAAATCACATATGTACACTAATCTTTGATTCACTTACTTTTCCTTTAGGCCAAATAGTTCATCATGAAGGTCCTTTACGTTGGAAGGTACTCTGCTGTTCTCTAAAAATTCCATTTCATCGACTCTCTAGAAAAAAAGCTCCAAGAACATCTGAAATATGTTTCAATGTTTTCATATACTCCTTCTGTTCAGTCATGACTCTTTGCTCATTCCTTCACCTTTCCTTAAGGCCAAATAGTGTCAGATGTATCAGTATATTTTCAAATTACTTAAAACAAACTCTAAAATTACCGGTTTCCCGACGTTCTGAAAGAAAGGCTCAAACAACATTTTCACAATATTTAAATATTCATAATTCCATCTCTGGCTCTCTCATGTTGAACATTTCCTATAATACTGATATCACTTACTATGCGATCCACTTACCATACCTTTATGAGAACTATAATTTTTATATTATCTTCATCACTTTTACTCATAATATAATTTTAAACAGCAAACTAACTTTTATTAACTGCTCCCGTCTTCATAGGGCAATTACCTTCACTTAAATTTTGGTTCTAAAAACACTAGGTATGAATTTTTTTAAGTCAAAAGGCAAACGTTGTTTGAAAGTCAAATGAGTGTCATTACAGTTAGTCCAACCTTTTCAACATTTTAAATAGCATGTGTAATGCCCTGATGTTGTTGAAGGACCGTCATGATAAATAATAGCTACAGTTGCAAACGTTCTTCCTGATATTGATAACTGAGAAGCCACGAAATTTTTAATAGAAGTTGACAATTTACTTCCATCAGGTCTACATCGTTGGAACATTAAAATGACATATTTACCATAAGTTTGTAAAAATAATGTGGACAGCATTGCAGACTTACATTGGGTACACACCATATTGTGATCAGCTGCTTTAACTAGATTATTAAAAGACACTGATTTGCAGTCTGGTAAAGTCAAATATATAAATCTTTCAGTGTCTATTGTAGTACTACTTGATAAACTACAGTTGTCGCAGTCATGCTGCCATTGGTAAGAAAGGCTAAAACGATTTTTTATATCTACACCTTCATCTTCCAATACATCAAACATATACATTAAAAATTCCTGACAATCCTGCTGAATATTCTGTGAAAATTGATTTTGACCAGAACATATGTCTAGAAGATTTCGAATTTCTGAAACACTTTCTATTTTTGCTCTATCACTGCTACATTTCTCAAACACAGAATTCAATAAACAGCAGAATGTTTGATCCCGATTTTCAACAATCTGTTCTTGTAAATTTTGAAGAAAAAAAACAACAAAAACCACTACATTAGCATAGCAGTTGACACCAGAACTGTTTTCAAACTGAAATCCAACAACATCTTCAACAGAATCCTTTTTCTTTCTGCTTACAATTACAGTTTCATCTACTTTTTGTCTTTTTGCTACTACCTCACTGCAATTATTCTCATTTCTTCTTTTTCGGCCTACCACACGTTTTTCAAACAGAGGATATTGAGGCAAATGTGGAGCATACTCTCTTCTTAACCTATTGTATTCTTTAACACAATCTAGATCTGCACAAATCTTTGTTTCATCACACTCAATCAAGTACAATCCTGATAAAGTTCTGACTCGTGATAATGCCACATATGCCATACCCTCTTTAAACACAGAACTTCCAATGTTCACCAAAGCACTATCTACACTTAAACCTTGAGATTTATGAATTGTCACCGCATATGCCAAACAAACAGGAAACTGTTTTCGGCGAACATATAAGTCTTTCACAAGCAAAAATCTAGCTGAACAACGACAAATTTGTTCTATTTCGTCAATGCCATCAAATTTAATTTTAAAAATTTCAATTCCATCTCTATTTTTGTAATTAACAAAATCAACAACATGACCCATTGCTCCATTTACCAGACCTCTTTCAACATTTAAATTCCTTCTCAAAATGATACGACAATTTAAACACACATTCAGAGTCTTTTCAAAACCAGCAGTTTTAGATATAGTCTCCTCTAATGAATCCAATTTTGATTTGAAATTTTCTGACAAAATAATGTTTGCTCCCATATGCTGTATTTTATCTATAGCTTCCAGTTTCACAATCTCTTCATTTTCTAACTTTAACATTTTGTTTTTGAAGATGGAACATTCTTTCAGAGTTGGCATCAAACATATCCCAGATTTGTTCTTGTTAATTTTCTTAAAAATATTCTCTGGAAGAATGTTTTCATTTGGATACAAATTTGAAATTAATCATGCATGTAAAGCTTCTTTCCCATGCTCACTTACTTTTCCGATTCTTACATCTTGTAGAATATTTTTTATAATCTTCATCCTTTGCCTGTCGCATATTTTGAAGTAGTTCTGCATATTTTAAATTTAACCATATATTAACGTTTCCAATGCTTCCTAGGCACTTCCTGGTATCTTCATGCGTGACCATTTTAAACACTGGTTGTCCTTTCACTGGAGTCAACTGCAGTAGATCTCCAAAAACAATAATGTGTTTCCCTCCAAATAACACATCATACTCTGTTCTAAGAATTTCTTGCATTCTCAAATGCACAAAAGCAAGCATTAGATTTGAGACCATGCTTACTTCATCAATGATAAGAAGTTTCATTTTCTTCAGGACTCTGGAAACTTCGGAACACGCATCTCCAGATAGCTTGTGGTATTGCAATTTGTTATCATGCTCGACTGGTAGCATCAGTAAACGATGTAAAGTAATCCCTTTAATGTTATGAGCTGCCAGCCCAGTTGGAGCGGTAACAACACAAGGCAGCGGTGATTCAGTCCTATTCTGCAGATAAGTTGCAATTGCTTTAATCAGAAAACTTTTTCCAGTTCCCGCTTCTCCACTCACGTACAGTCGGACAGGCTTAAATGATGTACATGAGCACTCTTTTTTCTCATGACTGACTCCATGTTCTATCTGTTCTGTGACTTCGTCATATATCTGTTTCTGCTCAAGGTTTAGTTGTTTCACCAAATCTTCTAAGTTAACTACATCATCTTGAGCTTGTTCCATACCTCTTTCCACCTCATCCATGGCAGTGGCAGCTTCATTTTGAATAATTGGTCCTCCAAGTGGATCCTGACTCAATGAAGCAGAACTCTGACTGTCTTGAGAACTGTCTCTAGCAATCTCTACAGCAATTGTGGCTTCTTGCTCTATTTCTTCATTCAACATTTGCAGATAATTTGGAAAAACAGGACATTCTATGGTATCCTTGGTTGCATTAAAAGAATCTTCGTAACAGAGAAAATCTCCAAGTAGTTCCTCTTCTGTACGCCATGGCTTAAAGAGTTGCAAAAGAGCTATATAGTAAAATTCCCTTTTCTCTGGATTTTCGCAACTCAATTTTCGATGATTAATCAAATGGCCTTTTCTCTGCTTCCCTAGACATCCTTCACACCCAATGACAGCATATATTCCATTATTGATATCTTCTCTGATGTTCCTCTTATTAATATAGTTTTGCAGACCTTCAATTTTTCTCAAGATGACTACTTCTATTTGGATAGTATGTATCCAACATGTTTGTCTTTAAAATATCTGTACTGTTTGGTCCTTTCTCCGCCAAATACTCAATTTCTTGTACAGATTTCAAAACTCGGTTTCGTGTTGTAGCAAGACCTAGACTTGCCCAAATAATTGTTCTAGACTTGGCGTAGAGACTTGCTGATGATAACCGATCAGAACATTCATATGCTCCAATTTCTCGATGCGACAACATCTTCAGACTGAACTGTATAATTTTTTACTTATACTCTTTTCATGTGAAATGTCCTCCCACATTTCCTTCAGTTCTGTCTTTTCTTTTTTGTGATGTAAGACGTCACATATCGAGCCACAGCAATAGAGTTGTCAGCAACGAACTGAATATCCATGTTAGCATTCCAAATGGACAAAATCACTGGGTTGTAGTCGTTGATGTACTTGGACTCTTCGTTTCTTTTTAAATTGTATGTATTTTTTGGCGATTTCCTCGTCACAGTATGTCGCAGAGAAGACATCAAATTATTTACTCTTCCTTTAGAAATCACTGGTCGTGGTAACCCGAAACGACATTTTGTGTAGAACTTGTCCTTGTTTCTGAATTTTTGACGACAGTACTTTCCACAACGATGGGATTGAAAGCATAAAACTTGTTGCCTTAAACTGTTTTCTTCGGTAGTTTTCGGAACAGCACATGTTGAATACTCTTCAATGAAGCTTATCACTGTCTCATCCAAATCTGTTCCAAATTTGGGTGCATCTTTAATCCACAACAACATATGTATGTGAGGAGCACCTCTCACTTGATACTCCTTTCTCCAAAAGAAATCCAAAACCTCTCCAAGGGGAGGATTTTTTTGTTGGTAATAAAAGACATCATAGCTTCAAATCTATGATTGAAATATCTGCATACATTCACTGGATCCAAAGAACACAGTTCTCCAGGAGTTTTGAATTCTATATTTTGTATGTTTGCGTTTGCCTCTTGTAGAAATTGCAGTAAGTCGTCCCATGCATACTCAGCACAGCTAAGAGTGAGGAACCATGTAGGAGTTCCTAAGTTTCTTAGCATACATTTCAATTCCCCATGACGATGGAACCAATACTCGTTTGTTCCACTTTGACATGCCATGAGATTGATTAGCTGAGATTCCAAAATACTGTCTGGCAGATTGACTTTCTCCATGAAGTCCCTCGCCGAAACATTTTGCAGATGTGGTTCACTTTTCAGTATATGGTTCACTGCATAAGAAAGCCCAGACAAGTCACTTTCATACAGTAGATGAAACAAATAGGGAATGCATTGACGAAACCTTGGATCTTCAGCATATAATCTTAAAGTCCGGTATTCAGATGCAGGAATTTGAAGTGGGCGATCGTCATATCGTCCACCTTGACCTGTTGAAAATAACTGTGGAAAACAACGAGCTTCCAAACTTTCTTCCCATACACTAATGGGACTCCTTTTGCTGCTTTCATTTGAAACAAGTCAATTGCATTCCCCATTACTTATTTGGAATGCAAAGGATGAACAGTATAATGTTCATATATTTCTTCACTTCTAGACACATCAACTTTTTCAATTTGGCTGGCTGAACAATCACTGTCTTCTTCTGCAACTGTTTCCTCTGCTCCAACACATACATGTTTGTAGTACTCATTGTTTTTGACCAAATACAACGTTGTCTTTTTGACTTTCCTAACATCCACTAAATCTTGCCAGATTTTCTTACTCTTTGTCGGAACCCCATTAACTAGAATAACCAGAGGTTCCTCTTCCACTTTCTCTACACCAATTGTATCAATATTTTTCTTGAAATCTAGAGTCAAATAAACAACTCTTCCCTTTAATCCTCTCTGTAAATCTGAAGGAGGCAATTTCTCTATCTTAGGCTCCATGCGAACAATTGCCTGAAAAGGTGGACACATTGAATCAAAATAGTCTCATATGTATTTAAATCCATCAATTCAGGAGGAATGTCTACCAACTCAAGAATATTATGAACAGCTCTAGCAGGCATTCTGTTTTGATTTAATTTATTATAACAATATTTACAAATACGCTGATCAGAACTCAAATCAAAAGAATTCTCCACCCACAAATAAGTTGCAAAATCCTTCCACTCATAATTATTTATCTTTTCACTTTTTACGTATAAATCAACTATTCTAGTTTGATGCTTAGAATGAGTTCGTCGACAACACACACAAGTAAAATTAGGCCTTTCACTTGATTTCACCCTAAACCTGGTAATTTCCTGGTCAAACTTTTCTGTACTTGAAATCTGTACATTGTCTTCCACATTACCTTGAATTTCTGTGTCAATTTCTACACTGTCCTCTTTTCCACCAAAATAACAAATCTCAATTTCTTCACATATCTTCTTCACATCTAATTCAATTCCATGCAAAAGAGCACTGTTTAATTGTTTAAGCTTAAGTGCTGGACTTTTTGCATAATACAACCTTCTCACTAATTTCCTCATTTTGTTATGATGCACTGCTAACATCCTAAAATGATGAAAAACACTCTGACAGACTTTTCTAGAAAGACAAGCCAGTGAATGCCCTTGCAAACCTGTGTTTTCTCTCACTCTGCAAGGATCTAAGTCTTGCAACATCTTCATTTTCTGTTTTAGACTTTTCTTACTATATGTACGTAAGAAATTACGAAACAAATCGATTGAATCCTGTCGCACACTACAAATACTACTACACTTCCAAGTGTACACTGGACCCTTAGTACGTCTCCCTAAAACGTCATCAGTTAACACCTCTTCTGCTTCTCTAGGCACAAGTATCTCTTTTTCAATCGGACAACCGTCTTTCACCTCATATGCTCGACCACTGGTGTCAACTGCATGCACTAAATCATTCTCCTGGAAGTAACTCTCCTCATTAAAAAATGGCTCACAACTTGAACTATGCATCCATTCTCCAGAAAAAACTTTACAAAAATGAGTCCGATTAATTACTCTTTTGCATCTACTGTTTGATTTGAAAACATCAATTGTCTTGTTAAGTGTCCTAATTCTATTGATTATTAAAATAAATAATTTTTTCTTAAGTTCAAAAGCCTGATCAACAATCTTCTCTACACTTTTCTTTTTTTTATAAAAAGCAGCTATCTGTTTACCTTTTTTAATATTTTTTAACAACTTTAAAACCACCCTATTGCGAAACATTCGTTTACGAATGTCCCTAAATTGGTTTTGCCTTCTATTCCTATATATATTATTCTCTCCTGCTCCAGTAGTAACATTTTTGGGGGGCCTCTCCTTCCTTTTCAAATTTGCTCTCTCCTTCTCTTTATCCACATTCTGACCAACATTTTTTTTTTATCTACATATATTCCATAAGAAAGACTTAGTTGTCTTACCAGGAGCTTTTTTCCTGTTTTTTTAAGTATTTGTTGTAGGGGAGTACTGTAATTCCGTTGCTGTTTTTGATTTTTTCCGCTTGGCATCTTTTCATCTCCTCTGCCTTGAGGGCATATTTCCTTACTATTGAAATCTTGATTTCAATCTGTGGTAAAGAAAAAAATAACACATTATAGACCACTATTACCAAACAACAAAGCAATGGCAATAAGCAAACGATATAAACACTAGTTTACAACATATCTAAGTTTATATTACACCAACTATGTAACTAGGAGTAAGACAGAGAAAAGGAGCTAAAGGAACTAACACAAAAAGACAGAGAGACTTAGACAAAGAAACAGGTTGAGGGAGTAAAACATAGAGAAGGAGTAAGGCAGAGAGAGTGTATAATATGTTGTAAGACAGAGAAAGAATGTAATAGGGAGAGGGAGTAAGTCAAAGAAAGGGATAAAGGGAGTAAGTCAGAAAAAAGGTGTAACAGGGTGGAAGACAGAGAGAGGGTGTAAGAGAATATAAGACAGAGAGAGGGTGTTAGAAGGTGAGAGGATGTAAAAGAGAGTAAAAGAGAGAGAGGCTGTAAAAGGGAGAGAGAGAGCGTAAGTTTGAGAGAGTGTGTAAGAGGAAGTAAATCAGAGAGAGGATGTAACAAGGAGTATGTCAGACAGAGGGTGTAACACAAACAGAGGAAGAGAATAAAAAAGTCAGAAAGAGGGAGAGAGGCTATAAAACAGACAAATTATGTAATAGGGAGTAACTCTGGGAGAGAATGTTACAAAGAGAAAGGTTGTAAGATGGAGTAAATCAGGAAGAGGATGTAAGAGAAAGTATGACTTACAAATTGCTGTAAAAAAGAGAGAGAGAGAATACATTAGAGACAGGGTGTAAGAGAATGTAAGTCAAAGAAAGAGTGTAACAGAGTGTAACACAGAGTCAGGATGTATAAAGGAATAAGTCAGAGAGAGGGTGTTAGAAGGGGACAGGTGGAAAAATAGAGTAAGTCAGGAAGAGAATATAATAGAGACTAATACATTGTTAATAATCCTTGGTAAAGAAATGAGTGAGGTTTCAGTAGTGTAATCAAATGCTTATACATATGACCTTTGCTCTGATTTGTAAATGTTATTTAAAAAAAGATTTCAGGCACATGAATTGGTTTTACATTATTGACAAGGATTACATAGTATCTACATGATTAAAAAAATATATTAGCATATTTCACAATCATGTTACCTGTGTTTCCTCAGATTAGTAAGCAGATTGTGCAGATGAGGTGAGGCCTGTCCAGGGGTGCAAAGGAGGTGAGGCCTGTGTCCATGAGTGCAGTGGAGAGGACTGACCTCCTCTGACCCTTGGACAAGCCTTACCTCATCTGTGTCCTCTGGACAGGCCTCAATGTAGTGGGTATAATTGATAGTAACTGGGTGCAGATGAGGTGAGGCGTGTCCAGGGGTGTAGATACGCTGAGGCCTGTCTATGGATGCAGATGAGTTGAGATCTATTCAGGGTTGCAGATGAGGTGAGGATTGTCCAGGGGTGCAGAGGAGGTGAGGCCTGTGTTGAAGAGTGTACTGGAAGGGAGGTCTGTCCAGAGGTACAAAGGAGGTGAGGCCGGTGTATAAGAGTGCAGTGGGGGATAGGCTTCATGAAGTCTAGTCCACTGCACTCTTAAACACAGGCCTCACCACCTATGCTCCCCAGGAAAGGCCTCTCTCCCACTACAGTCTTGAACACAGGTGTCACCTCCTCTGTACCTCTGGACAATCCTTAACTCATCTGCAACCCTAAATCGTTTTTTAAAGAGGCCTAAAGGTGACATAATTGTGAAAGATTCAAAAATATTTATTTAATCATGCACTATTTATTCCTTCTAAAAAATGTAAAAGTCATTTATTTGCCCCCAAATCGTTTTTTAAATAACATTTTAGAAACAGAGCACAGGTCCTATGTACAAGCATTCAATTTCACTACTGAAACCTCACTATTTCACAAAATACAAATCCTCTATCTTGCAAATGTTGATACCAAGCATTATCAAAAACATGACACAAACCAACAAGAAATAATCTCAATCTGCTTCCTAATCTGAGGTAACACATGTGACATCATTGTGAAAGGTTCAAATATATTTATTTAATCATGCAGACACTATTTATTCCTTCTCAAATATGTAAAAGCCATTGATTTTCCCCAAAATAGTTTTTCACATCACATTTTAGAAACAGAGCACAGGTCTTATCTACAAGCATTCCATGTCACTACTGAAACTTCACAATTTCACAAAATACAAATCCTCTATCTTGCAAATGTTGATACCAAGCATTATCAAAAAACATGACACAAACCAACAGCAAAGAAGCTCAATCTGCTTCCTAATATGAGGTAACACAGGTGACATCATTGTGAGAGGTTCAAATATATTTTTGTAATCATGCAGACACTATTTATTACTTCTCAAAAATGTAAAAGCCATTGATTTGCCCCAAAATCGTTTTTCAAATAACATTTTAGAAACAGAGCGCAGGTCCTATCTACAAGCATTCAATTTCACTACTGAAACCTCACTATTTCACAAAAAACACATCCTCTATCTTGCAAATGTTGATACCAAGCATTATCAAAAAACATGACACAAACCAACAGCAAAGAAACTCAATGTGCTTCCTAATCTGAAGTAACACAGGTGACATCATTGTGAGAGGTTCAAATATATTTTTTTAATCATGCAGACACTATTTATTCCTTCTCAAAAATGTAAAAGCCATTGATTTGCCCCAAAATCGTTTTTTAAATAAAATTTTAGACACAGAGCGCAGGTCCTATGTACAAGCATTCAGTGTCTATGAGTGCAGTGGAGAGGACTGACCTCCTCTGACCCTTGGACAAGCCTTACCTCATCTGTGTCCTCTGGACAGGCCTCAATGTATTGGGTATAATTGATGGTAACTGGGTGCAGATGAGGTGACGCGTGTCCAGTGGTGTAGATAAGCTGAGGCCTGTCTATGGATGCAGATGAGTTGAGGTCTATTCAGGGTTGCAGATGAGGTAAGGATTGTCCAGGGGTGCAGAGGAGGTGAGGCCTGTGTTGAAGAGTGTAGTGGAAGAGAGGTCTGTCTAGGGGTACAAAGGAGGTGGGGCCTGTGTCTAAGAGTGCAGTGGGGGATAGGCTTCATGAAGTCTAGTCCACTGCACTCTTAGACACAGGCCTCACCACCTATGCTCCCCAGGAAAGGCCTCTCTCCCACTACAGTCTTGAACACAGGCCTCACCTCCTCTGTACCTCTGGACATGCCTCACCTCATCTGCACAATCTACTTCCTAATCTGAGGTAACACAGGTGACATCATTGTGAAAGATTCAAATATATTTATTTAATCATGCAGACACTATTTATTCCTTCTCAAATATGTAAAAGATATTGATTTGCCCCAAAATCGTTTTTCAAATAACATTTTAGAAACAGAGCACAGGTCCTATCTACAAGCATTCAATTTCACTACTGAAACCTCACTACTTCACAAAATACAAACCCTCTATCTTGCAAATGTTGATACCAAGCATTATCAAAAAAAACATGACACAAACCAACAGCAAAGAAGGTCAATGTGCTTCCTAGTATGAGGTAACACAGGTGACATAATTGTGAAAGGTTCACATTTATTTCTTTAATCATGCAGACACTATGTATTCCTTCTCAAAAATGTAAAAGCCATTCATTTTCCCCAAAATCGTTTTTCACATCACATTTAAGAAACACAGCACAGGTCCTATGTACAAGCATTCCATGTCACTACTGAAACTTCACAATTTCACAAAATACAAATCCTCTATCTTGCAAATGTTGATACCAAGCATTATCAAAAAACATGACACAAACCAACAGCAAAGATGCTCAATCTGATTCCTAATCTGAGGTAACACAGGTGACATCATTGTCAAAGGTTCAAATATATTTTTTTAATCATGCAGACACTATTTAGTCCTTCTCAAAAATGTAAAAGCCATTGATTTGCCCCAAAATCGTTTTTCAGATAACATTTTAGAAACAGAGCGCAAGTCCTATGTACAAGCATTCAATTTCACTACTGAAACCTCACTATTTCACAAAATACAAATCCTCTATCTTGCAAATGTTGATACCAAGCATTATCAAAAAACATGACACAAACCAACAGCAAAGAAACTCAATGTGCTTCCTAATCTGAGGTAACACAGGTGACATCATTGTGAAAGGTTCAAATATATTTATTTAATCATGCAGACACTATTTATTACTTCTCAAAAATCTAAAAGCCATTGATTTGCCCCAAAATCGTTTTTCAGATAACATTTTAGAAACAGAGCGCAAGTCCTATGGACAAGCATTCAATTTTACTACTGAAACCTCACTATTTCACAGAATACAAATCCTCTATCTTGCAAATGTTGATACCAAGCATTATCAAAAAACATGGCACAAACCAACAGCAAAGAAGCTCAATGTGCTTCCAACTCTGAGTAAACACAGGTAACATCATTGTGAAAGGGTCAAATTTATTTCTTTAAGCATGCAGACACTATTTATTCCTTCTCAAAAATGTAAAAGCCATTCATTTTCCCCAACATCGTTTTTCACATCACATTTAAGAAACACAGCACAGGTCCTATGTACAAGCATTCCATGTCACTACTGAAACTTCACAATTTTACAAAATACAATTCCTCTATGCAGTAAAAACTTTTTACCAAGCATTATCAAAAAACATGACACAAAGCAACATTAAAAAACAACAATTTGCTTCCAAATCTTCTCCATAGAGTATACAAGTCTCTATCTATATTAAATGAATCATTACTCACCTTTACAAATGCTTTGGGAGATTGAGAACAGTGTCAGACACACACACCAATATTTCTTTAGCAGAGCAAAAGGTATGTACTCCAGGCACTGCAACCATGAATGGCACAGAAAACCTCTAATTCTACACACATATCCCTCATGTTAACCAATTAAAACTCTTCCCTCTCTATTTTCAAACCAACACCCTTCCCCCCCTCAGCCCTTTCTACCTGTTACCATAGCAATTCCCTCCTCACTGAGCTCTAAGGTTTAAAAGTTTATTCTACATTGTTGCAAATGAACTTAGCATGGATGTTTGACCTCTCAATACACCAGCTTATCCAGTGCAATGTTTCTTTAAATGACTTTTTCTTAACCATTCAAATTACTTCTTTCACACAACAGAACCATGCACCCTAACTTTCAGTTTTCAACTTTCTGAATCCACCAATCATTGCTTGTGATTCAAGAGCACTGAAACTCCACAGTTTTTTTTTGCAAACTCCTACTGTTCCAACTGCCATTTAATTCCCACACTTCATCTGACTGCACCAGAACCTCTTCTCACCATGTATTCTGTCTGGATTATTGGACATAGCTACATCCACTGAGCTCAAAGGTATGCAGCTACCAGAAATGTTCACAACCTTGATTTACCAAATGTAGACATCAAGTGGATTGGCCAAAGAGGATTGAGATGTCATCTATTGATACCAGTGGTGAAAACCTTTTTGCATCTGCCATACCCTCACCTCATAGTTCTGCACTGTGGTGGAAATGACTTAGGCACTTTGACTGGGGTAGGTCTGGAAATGCTTTTAAAGGACACCTTTGAGCAATTGATGGCACTTTTTCCTCAAACTGCCTTGGTATATTCCAATATATGCCAAAGACAGAAATGGAAGTGGTCCAACCAATTTTGTCCACAATTTGAGAAAGCACGGAAACATGTGAATAAATCTGTTTCTGCTTACATGAGAGACTATGGAATGGGTTCAATATACAACAATAACTTGCGTTACAACATGCAAGATATCTACAGAGGAGATGGTGTGCACTTCTCAGATGAGGGGAATAGAATATTCCTCCTGAATTTAAGACTGTGCATTGGAACCTACTTGTAGGTACCTAAATCAGCCACAGAACCCAAAAGCTCTTTTCAGGGCTACCCTACCTCTGATCACTCCAAATGATTATTTTACTCTAACTTTTTTCACTGTTTTTCACCGAAGTATGCTCCCCGCTACGCTCCTAGGTACGCGTACCGGGCGCTCCCCCCGCAATTTTTTTTTTTAAATTCGTTTTTTTTTTACCTATATGGGCCTCCTAAGTCCCCCTCAGAAAATATAGGGGGTCAGGGGGTGTCTACCGTGTCCCCTTTTACCCATTCCCAATGTTGTTTGTCCTCCATCTTGTGTCTCAAATCTACCAAAACACAAGATGGAGGACTCCCGTTGTGCTGCCGGTACGCGTACCGGGGCGTGCACCGGTAAGCGCTCCCAAATTTTTTTTAAAGTTAATTTACATAAAAACCACTGGAGACACTTTCACCAAATATAGAATAGACCCTACTACATACCAGTCCCTACCATTTTCCCAAATTTGGTGGAATTCCATTGAGCCATTTGAGCTGTAGCACTGTCTAAATATCCTGAGGTAAATTACATGACAAAAACACATATGAAGTGTTAGAATTTACAACCAATTAAAATGTTACTTTCATTTTCTACTTTTTTTTCCTGACATTTGATTGGTTATGTACATGAATATAAATGAAAAATGAGAGGGAAACACGGCCATTTTGACTACAACTACCTGAGGTACATCTTTAAAGAATTTTCTCCATTTATCTTCATCACCTTTTAATAAGGTAAGTTGTTAATTTGTAAGGGGCACTTTAAGTTAATTTGTAAAAACGTCTTTTCTGCTTTTGAAATTCCTACAGCGTTGGAGCAGGAGCTCCGCTGTAATCCTCCCTTCTGCCTGTGTTTCTAACTGCCCAAACCCTGCCTAGCTGCCGCTGGCCCTGCCCGTAATCCCCCCGCCGCCGCTACTACCATCGAGCGGCCGCCGAGAGGGGCCTACCTTTCCCATCGGGCATAGCGCCGGGCACCTCAGGCACGCGCCAGGAGGCGCTGTAAATCTGCGTCATTGCCGGCAGAGCGGGTGTTCTGCTTTTGAAATTCCTACAGCGTTGGAGCAGGAGCTCCGCTGTAATCCTCCCTTCTGCCTGTGTTTCTAACTGCCCAAACCCTGCCTAGCTGCCTCTGGCCCTGCCCGTAGTCCCCCCGCCGCCGCTACTACCATCGAGCGGCCGCCGAGAGGGGGACTACCTTTCCCATCGGGCATAGCGCCGGGCACGTCAGGCACGCGCCAGGAGGCGCTGTAAATCTGCGTCATTGCCGGCAGAGCGGGTGTTCTGCTTTTGAAATTCCTACAGCGTTGGAGCAGGAGCTCCGCTGTAATCCTCCCTTCTGCCTGTGTTTCTAACTGCCCAAACCCTGCCTAGCTGCCGCTGGCCCTGCCCGTAGTCCCCCCGCCGCCGCTACTACAATCGAGCGGCCGCCGAGAGGGGGACTACCTTTCCCATAGGGCATAGCGCCGGGCACGTCAGGCACGCGCCAGGAGGCGCTGTAAATCTGCGTCATTGCCGGCAGAGCGGGTGTTCTGATTTTGAAATTCCTACAGCGTTGGAGCAGGAGCTCCGCTATAATCCTCCCTTCTGCCTGTGTTTCTAACTGCCCAAACCCTGCCTAGCTGCCGCTGGCCCTGCCCGTAGTCCCCCTGCCGCCGCTACTTTCATCGAGCGGCCGCCGAGAGGGGGACTACCTTTCCCATCGGGCATAGCGCCGGGCACCTCAGGCACGCGCCAGGAGGCGCTGTAAATCTGCGTCATTGCCGGCAGAGCGGGTGTTCTGCTTTTGAAATTCCTACAGCGTTGGAGCAGGAGCTCCGCTGTAATCCTCCCTTCTGCCTGTGTTTCTAACTGCCCAAACCCTGCCTAGCTGCCGCTGGCCCTGCCCGTAGTCCCCCCGCCGCCGCTACTACCATCGAGCGGCCGCCGAGAGGGGGACTACCTTTCCCATCGGGCATAGCGCCGGGCACGTCAGGCACGCGCCAGGAGGCGCTGTAAATCTGCGTCATTGCCGGCAGAGCGGGTGTTCTGCTTTTGAAATTCCTACAGCGTTGGAGCAGGAGCTCCGCTGTAATCCTCCCTTCTGCCTGTGTTTCTAACTGCCCAAACCCTGCCTAGCTGCCGCTGGCCCTGCCCGTAGTCCCCCCGCCGCCGCTACTACAATCGAGCGGCCGCCGAGAGGGGGACTACCTTTCCCATAGGGCATAGCGCCGGGCACGTCAGGCACGCGCCAGGAGGCGCTGTAAATCTGCGTCATTGCCGGCAGAGCGGGTGTTCTGATTTTGAAATTCCTACAGCGTTGGAGCAGGAGCTCCGCTGTAATCCTCCCTTCTGCCTGTGTTTCTAACTGCCCAAACCCTGCCTAGCTGCCGCTGGCCCTGCCCGTAGTCCCCCCGCCGCCGCTACTTTCATCGAGCGGCCGCCGAGAGGGGGACTACCTTTCCCATCGGGCATAGCGCCGGGCACGTCAGGCACGCGCCAGGAGGCGCTGTAAATCTGCGACCATGGCGGCACCATAGAAGGGGAGCTCCGTGAGTGAGGCGGCCTCCTCCATCAATCCACAGCATTATCCGGCACATAGCAACCTCGGAGGGAAGGTCCCGAGGTCCAGGACCAGGCGGAGCGGACTGGGTACTCCGATGCACGACCGGGACCGGGAACTGAGCAAGCCGAGCTGCATCCGGCTGCGGCGTCGGAGGCGACTGGAGGCACCGAGCTGAGGTGTTCCTGAGAGCCGGGCGGAAGTGGAGGCGGCCCGGGAGAGTGATACCGGAAGTCCGCCCTGCCGCACCACACGGCTATACGGCAGCAGCTGCAGCGGGGCGGTTGGACATCCTGCAGTCGGATGGCATAGTGGGGCCCCAGAGCATCGTGGGAGCAAATATCGGGGCAAGGGAGTGACGTGATCCGAGTGCCGCTACCGGACTGCGAGGTGACCACCCACAGGAAAATCCATCCGTTCCAGAGGGGGAACAAAACAGTGCCCGTCTGCATAATATTAAGTGCGCAGTGAGTAGGGGATACGGTTTGGCAGTAGCAAACCACAGGCAGAATCCATATACTACAGCCAGTGCGGACGAGTGACGGAAGACTCCTGCGTATCGTCTGCACTTGGGACTTAATCCGCATGTGAGGTGGCTTGAGATCTCACGGAGGTGCACAGGCGGCGATAGTGTGGCTCACGCCTAGCCCAAGGGGAGCAGCTGGAGCGGTGGCCCATAGTCCTGCGCTCGCGCGCTCTGCGGCCGGGGGCTGCCAGGACAAGGAGAGGAAAGTGCCCGAGTACTGGAGCGCACAGCTTGCGGCCGCCGGGGGCTGAGGGTGCTGCGGCCGTGCATGCCGAGGGGACACTAACTGAAGGCACACTGCAGCTTTCGGGGGCCTCCCTAACGTCACTCATCTTACTCAGTAGTAGGAGACTGTGTGGTGGTCCGGCTGCAGCGGGGCCTTGAAGGTGAGAACAATGGCGGGCAAAGGCACGAAGAGCAACTCGACGCAGGCAAGACTGGAGAAGTTCTCCTACGACAAGCAAAACCCTCCCCACGCAGAACCACGAACGTCCACTGGGAAAACATCAGAAGGGGAAGGATCCAAAAAAGTTACGCTAGACGATGTCATGAAGGAGTTAACGCAGGTGCAAGCTACAGTGGGGTCGATTTCCACGGATGTCACCCTATTGTGCGCAGACTTCCACAAAATGACTGAACGTGTGAAGGAGGTCGAAGTGGTCACAAAATCCTTGATGGAGGACGTGTCGGAACTGCTGATAGCGGTGGAACGTATGGAGGCCGAGAACAAATCACTCAAGGAGAAGCTGGACGACCAGGAGGGACGCTCGAGGAGAAACAACGTCAGAATTCTTGGGGTTCCGGAATCTGAGGGCACCCGAGCAATGGACCTCTATGTGGAAGAACTGATTAAGACGAAGCTCCAACCCAAGGGGCTTTCACACTTCGGTAGAAAAGGCGCACAGAGTCCCTGGTGGAAGGCCAAAGCTGGGTGCAGCTCCGAGACAAATTCTGGCAAGGCTCTTCAATTTCTGCGACCAGGACGCCATCCTACAGGCAGCGAGGATCTCGCCATCAATCCAGATTCAGAACTCCACGGTCGCCTGCTTTCCGGATTACACGGCCGAAGTTTCCCGCCGGCGAAGAACTTTCCTGGATGTTAAAAAGGCGTTAAGGGCGAAGGAACTATCTTACTCAATGTTGTTTCCGGCCAGGCTGCGGGTAGTTGCGGACAACAAAACATGGTTCTTTGACATGCCGGAGGCGGCCCAAGACTAGCTGGAGGGATGGAGACAGGTCGGACTGCCTCGCCGTACGAATAGGAATAACCGGGGTCAGCGAGACGACAATCATGCGGGATCGCAGGCATCAGGGCTAGATAATGCGGACCGGTCACCAGCACAGGAGGAGTTAGGTGCTAACCTCGAAGACGGATCATGAACACCCGGTGTCCGTAAGGGTATTAGTTGTTAAGGACACTGATGGTCGGAATGCTAATGGACACTGGACTGAGGGACTCCAATGAGGGCATGAGGGGCCGCCTACTTGGGGAGGCCTTTCACCCAAACAAGCAAGTACTCTGGTTTGGGGACGGGTAAAGCACTCTGCTAAGTTGGGCGGGCCGGCGGTTCAATGTCCGTTCAGCAGGGAAGCAGGGAGGGGGGGTAAGGGGGGTAGTTCTTGCTTTTCAGGTTACACACGTAGTAGCAAGGCGCGTAAATGGGCACACATGCTATGCAGGCTTTCGTGGCCAACAGAATACACTGATGGAGGGAGATGCCTGGAGCAGATGTGGGTACACGTATGGTGATGTATGACTCCCAATCTACCGCACCTGAGGGTGGGGCGCTGATGGCACCTGTAACACCCCTCCGATTGATGACCTGGAATGTGAGAGGGTTGGGGGACAAAATCAAGAGGGGATTGGTACTACGGGTGTGAAAAGACAGGGACCTGCACTGGTTCTCTTGCAGGAAACACACCTCACGGGAGGGGCATGTAAGGCACTAGACAGGAGGGGCTATAAGATGGCAGTGCACTCTGAATTCACATGGGGCTCAAGGGGGATGGGTATCCTGATTAGGAAGTCTTCCCCGTTTATTGTACTGCACACTAAAGTTGATGAGCAGGGTTGTTTTGCAGCGCTTCAGGGACAGTGGGAGGGGAGACTCTTGAACGTGACGTCTGTCTACATTCCGCCGTCACTCCACTCGGTTACGTTGCCAGCATTGGGTGAATTTCTTCTGACTCTGCCAGCGGGAGATGTAATTATTGGGGGTGACTTCAACGCAACAGTAGACGCATTAGCAGACAGATTTCCGGCTCGGGCCCAAGCACCCGGACCCTCCCGCTTCCAGAGCTTCATGGAGGCTTTAGGGCTAATTGATTGTGGGACTGCCCCTGGGTTCTCAAAGAGGCTCACAGACACTGGGGTGCTTGGCAATGAGCGTTTTATTGTTTTACAAAGGCGTCTTTTCTGTACTGGTAGGCGGTAGAAGGGAAGGGGGTCGGCGTTCTCCTCAGCCGTGCTCCTCGCTGCACTCAGTCTCCGCTCCCGGTGTCTCCTGGGAGTCGTAGGCCGAACTCCCGCCGTGGTCCGCGTTGGTTCAGCAGGCCCCGAGAAAGAAAAGACACCTGCGTTAGGGCGCGACCCTCTTGAGGATAGTAAAGGAAGGGGTAGTGAGGAAGCACGCGTGCAAATTACGAAACAACCCTATCTCAGTGCCGGTGAGTGAGAGGGGGGGGTATGTTCTTAAGATAGGGGTGCCGAGGGTGCCTCAAGGTGGCTTGCTCCACCTCCGTCCCGCCCAGCCCGTGAAGCGAGCCCGTACCTGTTCTAGCCACACTTCTCAGGAAGTGTGGCTGGGCGCTGCGCCATCCCGTTGGCCTCCCGGCTTGTCGTTGGAGTCTCGGTCTCCGTCTCGTCCTCTTCCCGGGCTCCGCTCTCCTTCTCTGTAGGTCTCCGTCCTCCTCTCCGTACTCGGCTCTCCTCTTGCCTCCTCTTCCGTTCGGTCTTCCCGACCCTGCTCCGGCTTCCACCAGTCGTCCTCTCGACTCCGTCTCCAGTCCTCTGCTTCCTCTCCGTCCTCGCTCCGACTCTCTCCCTCTCTTCCTCCGGGTGTAAGACACACCTGTGCTGTGTTTGGGCTGGGAGTTATCGGCAGTGGGAGGGCGGTCTCCGACTCCAACTCCGCCCAATTAAAGAAACATGGGTCGGACTTCTGCATACCTGGGTCAAAGGCAGCGTCCGCTGGCGTCTTCCAGGCATCTGTATGCTGTGTGTACAAAGGGGAGACATTAATAGGTAGGCCAGGAGGGCCCGAGTCCGGGTCCTCCATGTCACACACCTCCCCCCTAGGATTCTCCCGTTCGGGGAGAGGATAACGGGACAGATAGTCCGCGGTGGTGTTGTCCTTCCCCTTTCTGTGTCGGACCTGGAAACGAAAAGGTTGAAGGGCCAGGAACCACCTCATGACCCTAGGATTGTTCGACTTGTTACGACTCATCCACAATAGTGGCGCATGGTCGGTATATAGAATGAAGTGATGCCCCTCCAGGTAATACCTCAGTTTCTCGACAGCCCATCTAACTGCGAGACACTCCTTTTCGATCGTGGGGTACCTCACCTCCCTGGGGAACAGTTTTCGGCTGATATAGAGTAAGGGCTGTTCCCCTCCGGCCCCTGTCTCCTGAGACAGCACGGCGCCTATACCGTAGTCGGAAGCATCCGTGTGTAACACAAAAGTCTTTGAGAAATCGGGGGAGGCAAGGACTGGAGTCGTCGTGATGATCCTCTTCAAGGTCTGAAAGGCATTCCACATAGCCGGAGTGGGGTTCCGGAAATCCGGGCTTGGGGTTTGTTTTTTTAGGGTGTCTGTCAAAGGAGCTGCTATGCCGGAAAAGGAAGGGATGAACCGCCGGTAATAGCCCACTAGACCAAGAAAGGCTCTCATCTCCTTCTGGCTCCTGGGATAGGGCGTATCGGCTATGGCCCTGACTTTTTCGTGCTGGGGTTCTATGACTCCATGCCCTAGTACGTACCCCAAATACTTGACCTTTTGAAATCCGAGTCTGGATTTCCTCGAGTTGATGTGCAGCCCTGCCTTACTGAGTTGTTGAAGAATGATCCGTAGATGGCGTAGATGTTCATCCCAGGACGGACTGAATATAATGATGTCGTCCAGGTAGGCTGAACTATACCCCTGGTGGTCTCTCAATACCTCGTTCATCAGTCTTTGGAAGGTGGCAGGTGCCCCATGAAGGCCGAAGGGAAGTACATTAAATTCGTAAAGGCCATCAGGCGTGGCGAAAGCTGTTTTCTTTCGGTCTTTTTCCCTTAGGGGGACCTGCCAGTACCCTTTCGTTAGGTCTAGGGTGCTGATATACTTTGCGTCTCCTAGTTTTTCGATGAGCTCATCGATCCGGGGTATTGGGTAGGAATCGCAGGACGACACAGCGTTCAATGCCCTGAAATCCATGCAAAACCGGCTACTGCCATCCGGTTTGGGCACCATCACTATGGGCGACGACCATTCGCTTCTTGACGGGCGGATCACCCCTAGTCTTAGCATCTCCTTCACTTCTTTACTTATCGCCGCCCTTTTTGCTGCTGGGATTCTGTAGGGCTGTTGCTTCACCGTGACGCCCTCCTGAGTCTCTATTCGGTGTTCTGTCAATCGGGTCGTCCCTGGAAGATCGGAAAATATGTTCTCGAAGGGACGTAGGACTTGTTGTAGTTCCTCGTTTTCTTTTTGGAGCAGATCGTCGTTGATCACTATCTCTCCCACCGTAGTCGCTGAGACGGGGGCTGAAAGGGCTGAGAGGTGGGAGGTCCCGGGTGGCAAGCCTAACCACTTCTTCATGTTGTTTATGTGGAATATCTGCGTTTTCCTACCCCGTAGCTGTAGCCGGTATGTTGTTTTCCCTATCGTCTTCAACACCTTGTAGGGTCCTTGCCATTCGTTCTGGAACTTCTTGGTGGGTGACGGAAGCAACACCAGAGCCCAATCACCGACGGCCAGACTCCTCCATTTCTTGCCCTTGTCGTACTGTCTTTGTTGTTGCTTTTGTTTGTCTTCCAGCTGGGTAAAGGCCAGTTCTCGTATCTTCCCCAGTTTATTTTTGAGGTTTTGGCTATATTCTAGCAAGGTCCGGGTTTCTCCCGAGGATTCTGCCTCCCACACCTCTTTCGTCATGTCCAGAAGACTCCTGGGTTGTCTGCCGTACAGCATCTCGAAGGAAGAACATCCCAAACTGCTTTGTTTCTGACCTCTGATGACGTAGAGGGCCAAAGGTAACAACAAGTCCCAGTCGCTTCCATTCACTGCGAGCATTTTCTTCAGCACCGATTTTAAGGTCCCATTATAGCGCTCCACCAGTCCGTCGGTTTGTGGATGATAAACCGACGTCCGGATCCGGTGGAGGCCTAGGAGTTGGCATACCTCTTTCATGACTCGAGACATGAACGGAGTCCCTTGATCCGTTAGGACCTCTTTAGGGAAACCCACCCTTGAAAATAGCTCCATGAACTTCTCTGCTATGTTCCTCGAGGTGGGGTCTTTCAGGGGAAAGGCTTCTGGGAAGCGGGTTGCGTAATCGACTATCACTAGCGCGTATTGGTGCCCCCTCCTTGTTTTTGGTAGAGGTCCTATGAGGTCCATGCCTACTCTCTCGAAGGGTGTTCCGATGATAGGAAGAGGTTGTAAGGGTACCGCCGGTGGCCTTTGTATGTTCTTGCGCTGGCAAATGTCGCACGTTTGACAGTGGGTTTTTACGTCCTGGTACACGTCTGGCCAATAAAAGCTGCGCAGCACATTCTGGGTGGTTTTCTCGCTGCCTGTGTGTCCTGCCAACAAGTGCGTGTGTGCGTAGAACATTATTTGGTCCCTGAAACAAGTAGGGACGAGAAGCTGAAGAGGGTCTTCCTGTTTCGCTTGTCGATATAGAAGGTCGTCTTTGATCAGGAAGCGAGGATAACTAGGATGGGGGTTGGTTTGGTCTGCATGCGCTTGTTCCCAAGCGTTGAAGAGGTTGGTGTCGTTGGCTTGGGCGAATCTGAAGCTCCTGTCGCCTTCCCAAGGGTCAGGGGAGAGCAGAGCCGGAACGGGAGGGGTTATGGGACTCTTCTCCTCTAACAACCGGCCCCTGAACACATCCAGGAAATGAGGGTTGTCGGTTCCTAAAATGAGACGTTCTGGAAGGGCATTCAACACCCCAACCTTCGCTACGAGAGGGGATTGTCCTTCTATGTCTATGGGTACATAGGCCACAGGGTACCCTTTTACGTCCCCGTGTACACACTTGATAAACACCGTCGCATCTGGCATTATCTGGAGGGGTCTCACGAAACATCCCTGTATAACGGATTGCTTACACCCCGAATCAAGGAGCGCACTGACTAACGTTCCGTTGACCTTGACACTTACGTGGTAGGATCCTCCGAGTTCGGCTGTGTACATGACTGCCTTTGGTATGTACCCGACGTCCATTGGTTCTTCCTGAGGCCGTTTTTGGGGGCACAGGCGGGCGATGTGACCCCACGCCCCGCACTCAAAGCATTGAGGACCCCGAAACGATGGTACCTCCGGGGGAGCGGAACGTGGAGGAGGGAGACCGGGTGGGCCTCGAGGCCGACGTTCCGGCCAGAGGGATGGTTTGACAGCCTTCTCTGGTTCGGTGTTATGCAGTCGGGGTTGTGCTCTAAAGAAAGTAGTGGCCATTTCCATCGCCTGTTTGGTGGACAAGTTGGAATGTTGTCTCAGCCACCTCTGTGTCCCGTAAGGAAGGGCCTCGAGGAATTGCTCGAGATATATTCTGTCCATTATCTCTTCTTTGGTGCTGGTCAAGGGATTGAGCCACTTGTCGGCGGCGGACTTCAACCTATAAAACAGCGTTTTAGGATTGTCACCGGGGAGCCCTCGTTCTTTGCGAAAGCGCACCCGGTATGCCTCTGCGTCCAAACCTAAATGATCAAGGATGATCTCTTTGATCTGTCCATACGGCGTCTGTCCGGTGCTGTTAGCGACCTGGTAAGCCGCCTGGGCCTCTCCTGTTAACAGGGGGGCGAGAAAAAACGGCCATTTTTCCAAGGGCCATCCGCATGCTAGAGCCACCCTCTCAAAGTTCGTCAGGAACGAGTCCGGGTCTTCCCCTGTTACATATTTTTGCAGGGAGATCCCCGAGGGGGTGGGATGTGGACGGGTCTCTCTGGGCTGGGTGAGGACAGGAGCGCCTGTCTGCGGTAGCCCATCTAGCCTGGTCACCACTGTGTTTCTAAACGTATCTCTGTCCAGCTGGGCGGAGGCGAGCTGTTGCTCCACAGCCCATCCCAATTGATCCTGTCCTTTTATGAGCGCCTGTATCATTTCCTCCATCCTTGTGTCCTGGATGGCTTCCTCTATGCCCGCATTCTCCACCACTTGTGGGACTGCCCCTGGGTTCTCAAAGAGGCTCACGGACACTGGGGTGCTTGGCAATGAGGGTTTTATTGCTTTACAAAGGCGTCTTTTCTGCACTGGTAGGCGGTAGAAGGGAAGGGGGTCGTTGTTCTCCTCAGCCGTGCTCCTCGCTGCACTCAGTCTCCGCTCCCGGTGTCTCCTGGGAGTCGTAGGCCGAACTCCCGCCGTGGTCCGCGTTGGTTCAGCAGGCCCCGAGAAAGAAAAGACACCTGCGTTAGGGCGCGACCCTCTTGAGGATAGTAAAGGAAGGGGTAGTGAGGAAGCACGCGTGCAAATTACGAAACAACCCTATCTCAGTGCCGGTGAGTGAGAGGGGGGGGGTATGTTCTTAAGATAGGGGTGCCGAGGGTGCCTCAAGGTGGCTTGCTCCACCTCCGTCCCGCCCAGCCCGTGAAGCGAGCCCGTACCTGTTCTAGCCACACTTCTCGGGAAGTGTGGCTGGGCGCTGCGCCGTCCCGTTGGCCTCCCGGCTTGTTGTTGGAGTCTCGGTCTCCGTCTCGTCCTCTTCCCGGGCTCCGCTCTCCTTCTCTGTAGGTCTCCGTCCTCCTCTCCGTACTCGGCTCTCCTCTTGCCTCCTCTTCCGTTCGGTCTTCCCGACCCTGCTCCGGCTTCCACCAGTCGTCCTCTCGACTCCGTCTCCAGTCCTCTGCTTCCTCTCCGTCCTCGCTCCGACTCTCTCCCTCTCTTCCTCCGGGTGTAAGACACACCTGTGCTGTGTTTGGGCTGGGAGTTATCGGCAGTGGGAGGGCGGTCTCCGATTCCAACTCTGCCCAATTAAAGAAACATGGGTCGGACTTCTGCATACCTGGGTCAAAGGCAGCGTCCGCTGGCGTCTTCCAGGCGTCTGTATGCTGTGTGTACAAAGGGGAGACATTAATAGGTAGGCCAGGAGGGCCCGAGTCCGGGTCCTCCATGTCATATTGATATATGGAGACACGCACACCCCACCACAAAGCAGTATACTTACCATTCCAGGGTACACAACAGTCCATCGCGGATAGACTGTTTCCTGGCATTGGGGAACAGTATACAGCAAGTCGATAACATAGAAATCCAACCCAGGGGGATATCTGACCACTCCCCATTAATACTGACTCTCTCCACTCAGGAAAAATCATGTAGGAGGATATATCCTGTCTATGCCACGTACCTCAGGGTCCCTAAAGTTAAAAAAGAACTAAAAAAATGACTAAGCACTACTTCGACGAAAACACAGCATCGGTAACCTCCCCTGCTATTCTCTGGGAGGCGTACAAGACGGTGCTCCGGGGACAGGCCATAACGTCCATTACAGGCTACAAGCACGAGCGACAACGGGAGTTGCATGACTTGAAACTAGCACTACACGCAGCAAAAATCGCCCATATGGCGGACCCTACACCGGACACGTCCCACACCCCAAACACACGTCAACAGCTGTACAGAGAGCACCTAAAATAACGGACAGTTGACAACATTGCAGCGACCACACATAGGATATACGATATAGGGGATAAGACGGGGAAAATGTTGGCCTGGTTGGACAAGAGAGGGGGTAGCACCAAGGGAATACAGCAGTTGTACAATAGGGAGGGAATACTCCAAACACGCCCGGAGGAAATAGTGCAAGCCTTGGCAGAACATTTTGAGGCAGTATACACTCCAGATAGGGAAGTGACGGCAGAGGCAGCAAAGGCTTCCCTTAGCCACATAGAGACACGAACGCTGACACCGGAGGCGGCCACAGAACTAGATGTCGATATCATTGCTGAGGAGGTCCAGCTAGCCATACATGCGGTGCAATCAGGGAAAGCACTGGGACCCAACGGCATCCCAATAGAATGGTATAAAATTATGTCTGAGACGCTTAGTGGGCCCCTATTGGTAATGTATACCGAAAGACTGACAAAGACTGACTCCCACTAGACCAACGGACCGCGAAAATTGTGGCGATCCTGAAACCTGGAAAACCGCCGGCGGACTGTGCATCTTATCGCCCGATCTCTCTTCTTAATGCAGAAGCCAAAATTTTGGCCAAACTCTTAGCCAATAGGCTAATTTCTCACCTCCTGCACCTAATCCATCCAGATCAGTCGGGCTTTATGCCCCACAGGAGCACTGCCCTCAACCTACGACGAGTACACAGTGTGCTGGCCAGAGTACCCTCACAGTCGGAGCCAGCGGTCATATTGTCGCTTGATGCGAAAATGGACTTCGATATGGTGGTATGGCAGTATATCTTTGAGACCCTGTCCCATATGGGGTTTGGTCCTAAATTTATAGCATGGGTTCGACTGCTGTACACCAACCCCACTGCTCAGGTTGCAGCGAACGGACACATCTCCCACACGATTCCGCTAGCACGGGGTACACGTCAGGGCTGTCCCCTGTCGCCATTACTCTTTGCTATAGTGGTAGAACCCCTGGCGACGTTGATACGTACCACCCCCTTGTTGAAAGTGATCACCTGGGCGGAGGGCTGGGAAGATCGTCTATCACTACACGCAGACGATATGCTGGTGTACCTGATGGACCCGGAACACGGCATACCGGAACTCCTGGCACTCTGTGACACGCAGGGGAAGACCTCAGGTTACACCATTAACTGGGCAAAATCGGTGCTGTATGTGTTACAGGGACCGGCTCCTGTTCTTGGTACTGACTGCCCTTTATGACTAGCTGGGTCTTCTTTTAAGTATCTTGGTATTCACGTCACCGGGGACCCGACGGTCTTCTACAAGAAGAACTTGAGACCACATCTAGAACGTTTGAAACATGACGTGAAACACTGGGCGACATTACCGTTGATGCTGCTGGTAAGAGCGGCGGTATATAAAATGATGGCGCTGCCAAGATTCCTCTATGCTCTCGATATTGCACCATACACGGTATCACCGAAATATTTCAAGCAGGTCTCAGCTTTGGTGTCCAGCTTGCTATGGAGCAATCGCCCTGCACGCATTGCACACGCTAAGATGTATAGGAGTTGGTATGCAGGGGGTGATAGCATTGGCGAACCTACAATTGTACTACTGGGCGGCACAGTTAAAGCCAATCAATCAACGGATACACGCACCCCAGGATGACCCTGCGCATAGGGCTGATAGGGCGCAGCTGGGCACTAACAGTATGCTCGCAGCCCTTTATGACAAACGACTGGCAATGAAGATGGTGGGTCCCACAAAACACTCGACCACTCTATGGCATACAGCGCAGGCTAAATTAGGGTGGAAAGGTAGAATCACCAGACTCACCCCACTGTGGGACACAAAAGTCTTAGGTCGACTGAGACTTAGTAAGGGCTTCACACAGTGGGTCAATATCGGTATATCAATGGTAGGAGATTTATGGGACAAGGGGACAGTGGTTCCCTTTACCCAGCTACAACATCAATATGAGTTAGGGGCGACTGAATCCTACAGATACATATAGATCAGGCATGCCCCGCTGACAGCAATACCAGTGGACACAGACGTTCCGGAGGCCTCCCCTCTGGAAGACCGCCTTCTTACGGATTACATGCAACAGCGCGCCACATCCCTTACATACCGAAAATTGATTAACACCCTACCGGACCCTACATTAAAACTGAGAGAGAAATGGGGAGCGGAGATAGGAGAGATGGACGATTCGGAATGGAACGAGGTGCTGGCATCTCTAAAAGAGGTGGGCATCTCGGCTAAGTTCCGTCTTGTGCAACTCAAAATCTTGCACCGGGTGTATTACACAAGAACTACCCTACACAAAATGCAACGGGCCCAACACCCCTATTGTCTTCGCGGATGTGGGGACGACGGTACATTTCTGCATACTATGTGGGACTGCCCCCATATAACCGAGTATTGGAGACAAGTAATGCGTACCATTTCCCATGCGCTGGAGGTGTCCCTTATACCTGAGCCGCGAAAATGCCTGTTGAACATATGGGAACCGAACGACCTTACTAGACACGGTCAGACCTGGGCCACAGTAGGCATGATGGTAGCGAAGAGGGAATTAACGCAGAAATGGGGCGCAGCAGAACTTCCCACGTTAGCTCAGTGGTGTAAGAATATGGATGTGGTGATGATTACAGAGAGAGCGGTCTATGCAGTGAGGGCGAGCCCACGCAGGTGGAACAAGATCTGGACAAAATGGAATGTGTTTAGAGGGGAGATATGTGAACCACTGCAGGAAGACGAAATGTCAGATTCAGAGGAGGAAGATGTCGAGGAGTGATGACGGGTGGATTGAGGGGATAGGTTTGAAGCTCCGAACCAAAACTAGAGAAAGTTTGAATTCTGTTCGATTAAATATATTATGCGTAGCCTGTTTGACTAAAACCAGTACTATACTCTGATTGTCATGATTGCTAAAGTGTATGTTTTCTGCCAAATTTGTTACTAATTGGAAGTCTGCCTTGTTACATATAATTTGCGGTACCGGATTGGTCACACTAGTACTTTGCCTAATTGACATGCCTGCTACAGTGTATGTTTTACATACTGGTTTTTTTTCTTCTACTTAATAAAATGTTTTTAAAAAAAAATAGTACGAAGATCTAAAACAGCCATAAAATCCACAAAACCCTTTATTAAAGTGCATAGTGCATTTGGAGTACGGCCCATTAAGACCACGTCATCTGCATATAAGAGTGCGTGGAGAGTGCTGCCGTTAATCTTAGGGACATCATTTGTTAGTATGGTCAAGGAGTTGTGCAATTCATTAATATATAAAATAAACAGCAGTGGGGCTAATACGCACCCCTGCCGGACTCCCCTTCTGTGGTATTGGGTTTCAACAGACCTACATACTCTGCAAAAACTCTCGATACCTTAGATTAGAAGTTGGCACTGAAACTGAAAATGCAAAAGACAAGTTTATTGAGACCCCATGGGGTGGTGGTACAATCCTGCAGCACCCTTCGGCAATGCAAGAAGTATCACACCGAACATTGAATACGTGGCTTCTTTTATACAGCTTACAGGAATTTGAAAAATAGGCAGTACACACTTTACACAATTTTAGGTTCATATAAGGGCATTTTTGGAACACAGCCAACTTGTGGGAGGAGTTTGGTACCACTGGTCAGTTTTGGAGAACATTCCTAAGCAGTGACCGATCATTAACCTTGAAAGCCCGAATACACATGTGCAGGCTTGACCATTACTAAAAATAGCTAGTTGCTGGGGAGATCAAATGGTCATCGGGAGAGAGAAAGGACAAAAGGGCATGCTGACCACGAGGCAGCGCATTTACTCAAAATGGAAGCCAGGAATACAAAATGGCCTCCGGAATATAGTCAAGCTAACAGTGAAGAGTTTGTGTAGCTGAAGCAAATGCTAACCCAATCGCTGTCAAATTACGACAGACGGCACTTTTAGCATTTAGCTGAAGCTACCTCATATCTGAAGTAATCAGGGTACTCATCATCAATATTAATTAACATTATGTTCGTTATTTCGTTGCTGATCATTTGCTCATTTTTGGCAATAGCTCGTTTGAACGGAATTCAAGCAGTGATACATACGGAGCATAGTGTAGGGCCACATTGGATACATAGGCAAAGGAAGAAGAGTATTCCAATAAAAATACAAAGAATAGTCAATAGTTTCCAACCCCAGGTACTAAGCAAAGTCCACAACCAATTTGAAAATGTCCATGTACCATTTTCGGGATAGATTTCAGCAGCAGCAGCAGGCGAGTTATCTGGAACATATACACAACAACTACTACCGATAATGCGACATGCACCCCCACGATCAGCCAATACTACCATTTGGTTCTGAAGTGTCACAATTCTGGTAATTTGAAGCTCCTCAGTTAAGTTCCCTAAAGCGGAGGCAGTTCGATTAGCAACAGCTTCCACAACACGTGTTAGCCGTCTTATTTTTCTACTGTTTAGGGCTGCACCTACAAATAAAAACAGGCCTAAATTGAAGTCAACATATTGCTGCAGAAAAGTATCCATTTGATCAACGTCATCAATATCTAATGTCCTTTTAACTCTATTCAATATAAAATCATGGTATAGCACAAAATCATTATAGTACATTGGTGGGGCAATAAACACAGGGGGTAATACAAAAGATATGTAACAGGTTCCTAACCACCCAATCGGAAAGCGGTGGTAGCCCTTATTTCCACAAATAAAATAAGTGTTACGTGATGCTACAAAAGCAATATTATTTGGTGTGTCAAATGCTAGAGTAGTAATACATTCACTTGTCCCTACCGGAATAGTACCTTTATTTCTTACACAAAGATCAGCTTTTGCTTCGATAACTGTAATCACAAATAAATTGGACATGTTTACAGTTCTTTGATTAGTAAAAATACGGAGTGAAGATACATTGTCCGGTCGATATTCTTCCCACTCAAATTTAGTTCCTTCTGCTTGTGGGTAACCATCTTTATCATTATGACAAACTTTATTAAGTCGGAAAAGAAGTTCACCTTTTGTTGGCCATCTCAAGGTGAAGAGGAGAGTGTACCAGGCATTGCAGGAACCATTATGAGAAAACGGAGGAGGAATAAGTGGAGTTCCTCCTTTCTTTTGATGTCCAGGCAACATTCCACATACCCAACAGTTTGTGGTATTAGTCATATTGTGGGTGTGGTGTAGAATTTGAATGAAACTGTTATTCAAATAAGTTTGCCTATGTCTTTCTTCATGATAAGGCAAGGTAAAATGAAAATGCTCAGATGGAACTGGAGTGGTAGGCAGCAAATATTTTTCCGCCGGAACCATTCGCTCTACGATCCAAGCGATTACTGCTATTACCACTATTGTAGAAACAAAAATTACAGCACCAAGAATTTTCTTATTTCTCATCGTATTAGGCGCCATAGTCTCAAAACAAAATAATCAAAAAATAAAAATAAAAAAATAAAAATGAGTGCTGAGCCCCGAGGTAGCTGCTGGTTTCTTCTCCGAGATTCAAGACGGGTGTCGGTACACTGGGCAGAACTGATCACCCCCCTTGATATTCTCGGCTTCCGTTTTCACAAACGTCAGGGCGGTAACTCAACCAGTCTCGCACAAAACAACTGGCTTTCTCGATCGCAGGTTGAACTTCGCTGCACCAGAAACAGTGTGGTCCGGGAAGGCTTCCTCAATTCGCTGAGCGTAGTGGCTGGGCTCTTCTCTGCATCCAAAATATCCCGATAATCAGACAGCACAGCAGGATTCACCAGATCCGGAGAGACACGGCGACAATGAGTGGAATGCACCCACCGCTTCCTGTTCGTAACTCTCACTGCCGTTCGGGTTGCAAGTAACACTTGCTCAGGACCACGCCATCTTGGCTCTAGGCTGCTGGACCTCTCGAATGCTCGGACCATCACGTGGTCCCCGGGTCGGACATCATGAGCCCCTCCGATAGAGTTATCTGGGAGCGCTTCAGCGAGAGGTTTTTAAAGTTTTCAGAAATTGATGGCGCTTAACAATTTACGGTAATGTGGAGGAGAGACATATGTTGGTTTGGAAATGTTTTTAGTTTTGGTGCATCTTGGTCAAAGGAAAACCACAACCTCTGAGAAGGAAAGAGTGGGGGGAGACCCCCTCTTCCGATTTGATCAAGCCAAGTCCAGAGCACACAAATAAGGGTAAGATATTGTGAAGGTTACCACATGTTTTCAAACAAAAAGGATAAGATCGTAAACAGAACGTTTTCTCAAAGATTTTTATTTCTATTCACTGCTGGTGCTCCCATCAGAAGGAGATCCACCAGGGTAAATGGCCAACCGACACGTGTTTCGTCAACGGATATTTAACCGTGACTCTTCAGGGCTGATCTCTTGTGAGAAAAAATGATATCGGGGGACTGGTGATACTTCCAACCTGGTCCAAGTCGGGTTAAATAATAAAACAGACCGAGATGGCCGTTTTACAGGAGGATAATCTTCGTAAGTCCAAGTAAAAAGAGGGGAGTTGGACCGGGTTGGAACTATCAAGTCCTACAATATTATCTGGTGTATTTGGAGACAACAAAAATGGACATGGGGCAGTAAACTTATCAATGTGAAATGGAAGGGGCTGAGACAATGGGCTAAGGGAAGGTGTTCCATCGAACCCTATTGATGTAATCGTTTCACCAGACAGGGGAGCCCTTGGAAACCAATTGTTTGGACAGAGCGCTACGAGTAGCTCCTATATCGACCAGAAACTGATCAGTAGAACCCAAAACATGCGCTGAAATATATGGACGCCTTTGATCTACTGGTACTTCAACCGATTCTATACCCCATCCTACGCAATTCTATGCATACGTATTATCCTGAAACTCAGAAGACTCACCCTCAGCTATCTGATACTGATTCTGTCGATCAAAAGTATTATAGTCAGCCTGACCACGACCCCTAGCTTCAAACCTACCACGATCATTCGCTCCACCCCTCCTGTCCTGAATAACTATTCCGAAACCTATTATTTCCTCGACCACGCTGAATACGCTGTTCTCGAAGCACCGGACAATCTGAAAGCCAATGTACAAACTGTTTACAGTATGCGCACTGATCTGCAGAGAAATCAGAGCGGGAAGAAGGCGGGCCATAAGACCCACGTCTACCCCTATCATTTCCCCTCGGCTGCGTAGCGTAAACCTGAGCCAACATCACCTTTGTCTTCAAATCTTTCGGCTTTTTATCACTACTTTCCTTAGCCTCCAATTCCTGTCGTTCATAATACTGAGCCATAGTTAGGAGAGAAGCGGGAGTTACAGTGGTCCATGAACTTTCACTAGCCATTAAACGCTTTGCAATCTCCGGTAGGAGATTAGCTACATACTTATCAACAAACAAATGCCTGCCCGTGTCCTCTGTTAATAATTGACCACTGTAATCATGAAACGCTTCCTCGAAGCGTGTAAAGAAATCAGAGACTGATTCATCTGGCTTCTGTTTACAAGAGGCCAACATCGTCCAATTAATCTTTTTAGGGGGAATGAGCATTTTTAATTTATTCAAAATAGCCGCCGGGAGGTCTAAAAATAATTTGCATGGCTTACACGCGGGTTCTCTATCCAAATCGGCCTGTGCTAGATCCCTCCAATCTGCACCCAAAATCTGTCGATCATCAAACTTACGAATTGCCCTCCACATACCGGGAGGCAATATTAACCCAAAGAAAAGATCAATGTCAACTAATGTCATGACACATGAAGAAATAGCTCCGTCTACTCCCTCATAGAAAGCTGCCGGATTTTTGCGCGGATCAGGTAAAGCTGTTTTAAGCGCCATAACATCCGCTCTATTCCAAGGAGTATAAACCCAATTATATATGAAATAGCCCTTCGAATCCGCAGACAACTTATTATCATCTGTACCTTGACCTTTGGGAGGGACATACAAAGGCGCAGCTTCTCGCATAGGCATAACATGAACTGTATCACTCTTATCTGTTCCAAAAATAGGGCACTCCCTGGACTCAACCGTCGATCCAGACGCAGTCGAACCCAATGTCTTTTTCAACGCCCGTAGTCGTAACGTCTTGTCCCGTAGCTGAATCAAACGCTGGAAGAGACCATCTGCGTCTGCGAGAACAAAAATACCTTTACGTAAATTTTCACAACCAACTGCTATATCATTAGATTCCAACTCAGATGAATACTTTCTAAACCGTTCAACAGCTTCTTGCCCAAAATGTTCCAAAAAATACAATTGCTCTTTTTCAGACCACGTATGCATACAATCGTCAATCTCTGAAATAGAAAGAACATCAACATTAAGTTTATGAACCATCACGCATAATTCCGCAGATCGAGCAGTAGTAAGCTTAGAACGAGTGTCCCTCTTTTTATCCTGCTCCTCAGATGAATCAGGATCCACTTCTGGAGCGGTAGGCAGAATATACGGAGGCGGGCAACGGTCTAACAATGAAAAATCATCAGATTCATTATTAAGGACAGGATATAGAGGGCGTCGAATAGGAAACTGCCCATTAGTTTGTAAATTACGCTCTTGTATCTCCCTATCTTTCTGGTCCTGAAGTTCCTTATCCTGTAACTGTAAAGCTTTAACATGGGCAGCCTTTCGCTGCTCCTTGTCCGCCAAGGCTTGTTCATGCATCATTCGTTCATGCACCGCTTTCTCACACATACGCACACAATCAAACATATCCTGTCTAGACCTGCGCTGAAACAAACACTGCTCCACATACTGAACCTTTCGTAAATCAAACGACCCATGTAGTGGCCATTGCAATTCAAGATCGGCCTTAGTATACTTATTCCATAGTGTACTATACATAATAGGGGGGAGGCCAAATTTTATGTACATTTCACGATTAGGTGTTCCCTCTGGGGGTGTTAGGGGTGCTACTGGTCGTCTTACTTAATCCAGTGTGATTTAAGTTCAGTTCATGTTTAAATTAAACTATCAGTTCAATTATTTGTTAGTATGAAACACAGGAGTAGTTTAATGTATATAACTTTCTATTTTTAGTCATTGTAATTAGCTGTTCAGGAAATTGCATTAAACAATGCTTCTTGATTTTTAGTCTATGTGTAAAGTCCTTGAGTTTAATATACTAGATTGTGCGCTCATAACGAGAGAGGCTCGTGCTGGCTCTCGTGATTGGAATCTTCATGAGGAGAGAGCTCGCGCTGCTCTCGTGACTGTGCTTTGTTTATAAATAGACCTTTCTCCCAACGGTTCGGCGCTTCGTCTCTCGTTGCTTCCTGACGAGCGCTTCTGCTCCTGTCATGACGGTTCGTCTTTTCGACCGTTTAACCATTCCTTAGTCCACACCTATGACCCCTTAATTCAAATTTGAATTATCAGTCCCTACTCGTGCCTTATCCTAGCGGTCAGTTCCTGATTTATTCGCGGCTTCGCTGAAGCCGAGAACCCGTGTCTCTTTCTTCGCGTCTGCAGAGATATCGAGTTACGTTTCTCCACGTCGGAAGGCATGTCGAGTCTCCAGTCTTCGCATGGAAGCGTGAAAATAGGACAGTAAGATTTATTTATTCATTTGAAAATAACAGTAGTGCTAAAAGCTTCAAGAGATCAAACGCTAAGATTACTGGATCTAAAGTTCAACGCTGTATTAGAAGAAGACATTTACATATTATTAGCGGTCAGAAGAAACAAACCTTGGCAAGGACAAGGGTTTGCTCGTAAACAGACTGAGGGGTTATTTAGCGTTCATGAGGTTCCTCTTGAGGGAAGAATCCTGACATCTGTGAAAGGAAACCAGCCTTGGCTAAGGCAAAGGAACAATTGTAAAAGAAACCAGAAATTTTATTTCCTTAAAAGTGTGTATAGGAATTCAGTAAAAGACTCTGTAAAGAAGGTTTAATGTTAAGAAGTTTTTGTAGGAGGATTTAATTATTGTTAATTTTGAACTACAGAATTGCGTGGAAATTGTGAAGCGCATCTTTAAGAAAGGTCATCGGCCTGGAACACTACTTTGAGAAACAACAGCTGAAGCCAGTGTTTATTTATGTGTTGTTAGTTTCTCTGTCCACTTCCCCTTTCCCTTAAGGAAAAGTTGATTCAGTCAGAGTTGTATTCCTGATTGTGTTAATTGATCCTTGAGGGAGTTGGGAGTTTGCAGCTTCAAGAGGAAACGTCGGAAGTGACTCTCAGGTCTTCCTCAACAGTAGACGAAGCCTATCTTTTAAAAAAAAAAAAAAATCGTTTCCTCTTGAGTTAGTAAACTCACCCTCATGGATGTCTCGCAGTTGTCACAGTTAGTGCAGAAAATGACTGTGGAAATGGAGAATTTACGATTATAGAATCAATCGATTTGTCAAGAGTTAGATGAAACTAGAGCAGGGTTTTCTGTTTGGAGGGATCCCACTAAGGAGAAAAAACCAGTTGTAACGCCAATTAGATTTGGAACTGAGGTTCGTCAGTCACATACCTCAGGTGATCAGTCTGAAAGTCAACCAGTCCAAGTCACGGTAGTTACCCCAACACCTGTCCCTTTGGCAAACCCAGAAAGATTTTCCGGAGATAATAGTAGATTTGCTACTTTCCTTAGTCAATGTCAATTGCATTTCATGTGTAAACCTCAGATTTTTTCTTCTGACACAGCTAAGGTAGCATTTATTATTTATTATCTTGGAGGGGTGGCTGCGAATTGGGCTATGCCTTTGGTTGATAATGATGACCCCTTGCTTCATAATCTGCAAGATTTTAAAATATCTATGTCCAATTTATTTGCTAAGCATACCTTTGTTCAGTCTTCAGATAATGAGTTATTGAGTCTTCGTCAAGGGACCAAGGATCTCATTTCTTACATTACTACTTTCAATAGACTTTTGACTGAAACTCATTGGCCTGAAGAGAAAAGAATTTCTTTGTTTTATAGAGGTCTTAGGGACGATTTGAAATATTCTCTTGCACACATAGTTAATTTGCCTGGGGAGTTTAAGGAATTTCAGGATCTAGTGGTTAAGCTTGATCACAGGTTAGGTGAGCGTAAAAATGAGAAAACTAGGAGTGATTTTAGAAGTTCACAATTTAGGGTAGAAAAAAAAGAGTCAGAAGTTAAGAATACTTTAGTTGAACCAATTCTATCGGGAGGTTTTAAAGGACCTTTAACCCCTGAGGAAAAATAACGAAGAGGTAAGGGTAACTTGTGTTTGTACTGTGGCAAGCCTGGGCATTTTGCTAAGGATTGTACTGTTAAACCTGCTAAAAAGAAAGTCCTAGTGATTGAAACCCCTTCGACAAATCCGTCGGAAAACTAGAATTCTCGAGGAAAGCCGAGATTGTTTCTTCGAGTAAATCTTCTTCTAAGATCTCCCAATTTGTCACAAATGTAACTACACATATTCCAAAACATTTTACTATTCGGATGGTTTTTATTTTAACTACTCTTCAAAGACATAGTATTCCTGTACTTTTGGACTCTGGGGCCACAGGAAATTTTTTCGATATTGAGTTTGCCCATAAATTAAATTTAAAATTTGTTGCCAAGGAGGAACTGGAGCCTGTGAGGGCTGTTGATGGTTCGGTTTTGTCTTCTGGGATGATTCGATTTAACACAGAACCATTGACCTTAGTTGCAGACAATGGGCATACTGAAAAGGTGGTCTTTGATCTTATCGATGCACCAACCTTTGGAGTGATCTTGGGCATTCCTTGGTTGGAATTACATAATCCAAAAATTGATTGGATTAAAAGAACTGTTACCTTAGAGTCTTCTTTTTGTAAGTTGCATTGTTATCAAGAGACCAGAGATCCAGTAATGCCTCTTTTTTGTGCTACTTTAAATCCTGAAATTAATAGGCTTCCAGTTGAGTATGGAGTTTTTCAAAGGTTTTTGATCCTGTTGAAGCAACTAAATTACCACCGCACAGAATTTTTGATTGCAGGATTGACTTAGTACCTGGTGCTGTTCTACCTTGCAGTAGAATTTACGCCTTAACTGAACCAGAAAATGATTATCTAAGAAAGTATCTGGATGAACTTTTGGAATTAGGTTTTATCCGTCATTCTACTTCTCCAGTCTCGTCTCCGCTTTTCTTCGTTGCGAAGAAGACTGGTGATTTGAGGGCTTGTATTGATTATAGAGCTGTAAACAAAGCGACAATTAAAAATAGATATCCGTTACCTCTGATTCCTGTGCTTCTTAATCAAATTAAAGGTTCCAGTATTTATACCAAACTGGATCTTAGAGGATCATATCATTTGATTAGAGTCAAAGAAGGTGATGAGTGGAAGACCGCTTTTCGTACGAAATTTGGTCTTTTTGAGTATACTGTTATGCCGTTTGGTCTTTGCAACGCTCCGGCAGCCTTTCAATATTTTATCAATGAGGTCCTGCATGATCTGTTGGATGTCTGTTGCATAGTTTATATTGACGACATCTTAATTTATTCTAAGAATTCAGAAGAGCATGTGCAGCATGTTCAGTCTGTTTTACAGAGACTGAGGGATCACTCATTATTTGCTAAATTGGAAAAATGTGTCTTTAATGCCTCCAAAGTGGAATTTCTTGGCTATTGCTTGTCACCTGAGGGGATTCATATGGATCCTAAGAAAGTAGAAGCAATTTTAACCAGGCCAATTCCTGTTTCAATAAAAGACACACAAAGAATTCTTGGATTTGCCAATTTTTATAGGCGATTCATTTCCAAATTTTCAGAAATTGTTACTCCCATTACTCAGTTATTGAAAAAGGGGAAAGCCTTCTCTTGGACTGAGGAAGCTGATCAAGCTTTTTCTTTGTTGAAAAGGGCTTTTACCTCTGCTCCTATCTTGGTTGATCCTGATCCTGATAGGCCATTGTTTGTGGAAGCGGATGCTTCGCAGACAGCTATTGGTGGAGTGTTGCTTCAAAAGGATTCAAATACTGGTCATTCACACCCCATCGCTTTCTTTTCTAGGAAGTTATTATTAGCTGAGCAGAATTATACGATTGCGGAACGAGAACTGTTAGCTATTAAAGATGTGTTTCAGGAATGGAGACATCATCTCTTGGGGGCTAAACATACTATCACCGTATATTCTGACCATAAAAATTCACAATTTTATTCCACTGTAAAGGCTTTTACTCCCAGACAGATGAGATGGCTACAATTTTTTTGCGAATTTGACTTCTTAATTATGTATCGGCCTGGACATAAGCAGTTGTTATCAGACACACTTTCACGATTAGTTTGTGAAAGAAATTTTAATTCTGTTAAAGAACCGCCAAGTATTCTGCCCATGGAAAAAATAGCTGCAGAGATCCATTCTGAAAGTTTTTAAGACTCTATAAAGAAAGAATTAAAAACTTTTAATTTTCATGAATGGTTATCAAAGAAAGGGAATTCTATCAGAGAGGGTCTTTTCTATCACAACAATAAATTATTTATTCCCACAAAAGATTTACAAGATAAGATTATGCAATGGAATCATGATTTGGCAATTGCTGCACATCCTGGTATTAATAAAACCTTGGATTTATGTCAGCGTCATTTTTGGTGGGAAAAGATGATTCCTGCAATTCAGCAATTTGTGAAAGCTTGCCCAGTTTGTTCACGACAAAAGGCCTTACATGCAGCTCCTATGGGTTTACTTCGTCCGATGACTATACCTCCTCAACCTTGGCACACAATCAGTCTAGATTTTATTACTGATCTTCCTAAATCTAATGGTTATACTACGGTTCTTGTAGTAGTAGATTTGTTATCTAAGATGGGACATTTTATTCCTTTACACAAGATTCCATCTGCAGCAGAATTTAGTACTGTGTTTTTATCTAATATTGTAAAACTTCATGGTCTTCCCTCAAAGATTATTTCAGATAGAGGTCCTCAATTCATATCAAAATTTTGGTCGCAACTCAGTAAACAGCTAGGAATTGAGTTAGCTCTGTCCTCCTCTTTTTATCCACAGACTGATGGACAAACTGAAAAAGTTAATCAGCATGTAGAACAGGGTTTAAGATGTTTGTTAACAACTTCTTCTAGTCCTTGGGATGAAGTTTTGCCTTGGGCGGAATTTTCTTATAATAACACCACTCATTCTGCTTTCGGTTGTTCTGTTAAAACTAAGGTCAACGGACAATCAATATTTGCCCGGCGATATCGCCTCTTTAACCCACGAAATATTAATCAATGAAGAGGCAGGCGCTGTAGACTGGAAGGCAGGAAACAAGGTTTATTCTCTCCGGAGGAGAACACATCAGTTCAGACAGCCAGTATCGTCACGAGGTGCTCTAACCGCATCTCTGAGGCCTGGCCTCTTATACACAGTTAAAAGAATTTTATTGCAGGTTACACAGTCTTGTAATGCTTTGAAGTATGAAAGGACATCCTCTGAATCTCCCCTACAGGCCCGTTCCCACACACATTTACAGTTGAAGTCCCCACCCCGGTCACAACAGGTGATGATTATCGCGCAGCTGGACATTCCGCCGATTCATGGAATGTGGGGGTTTGATCGGATCTCATAGGGTGGGGGCTTTGATCAACTCGGGGGTCCTTTGATGAGGGAAGCTTTCTACTGTACGGGGAGGGGCAATAAACAGTATCGGCAGAGCTAGGTGTCGGCCTGGGAAAGAGGAAGACAAACGGGCACACAGGAAAGGGGGTTTGTATCAAAGGGCCTGGGACCATGAAAGGAATGAGGGGAGGTGTCGCGTTGGGAACAGGATGGGATTCTGAGGCAGAGCTGCGTTGAAGGGGGGTTTATGACCCAAGGCATGCGAGTGTGGGGGTTGTCAGCGTGCGGGCTTTGCGAGGGCGAAGGGCTATGCTGGGGGCCAGTGGCGTGCAGAGGGTGGTTCTGATCGAGGCACCTAAAATGGCGGGTGCGCACGACAAAAAGTGTGGCATCCGGGGAAAAAGGCAAGATGGCGCAGATAATGTTTACCAAACCGTACCAATTTTTCACAGTCCTCCCTTTAACATATCCAAGACATCTTGCTGGCCTATTTCCTATCCATGTCTACTGTGGTGATCATAAGCAAAGAAGTAGGAACCCAGGTGAAGGAGCTATAAACATTACATTTAAAATCTTTTCGTCTTAGGAGGCGGGTCTATCGATAAACTCGTTTGCAGGAAAGTCATAGTAATGCAATATCGGGTAAAAATTCTGTAGTGAGAGCATCGAGTACATTTCATAGATACTTATATTCATTTGGAATGTGAACTGATAGGTTATTAAGTATGTAAATTCTGTTCATATTTGGTTGGAGCATAATCAATACAATGGTGGCTGGGAGAGAAATGAGACGTAGTAAAAACAATAATCAGAGGCGCCATTGTTCGAAGGGGAGGTCCTATTGTCATGGACCGTTATTAGTGAGTTCTCAGCATTCTTTGTCGTCTTCTGTTGGCACGGTGGAGCGATGAGTCCAGCTCTCTTCTGAGCTCCGCGTTGCAGGGCATGACCTTTTCCTCGCTTTCCTGGTCAAAAAGGTCCTTTTCGCCCTGTGTCCTTTGGAGTCGATTGTCAAAAAGTTCAGGTGGAAGAAGAGTGTGTGTAAGTAGTCCATAGGGTAGGTCGGAGAAAAAGGGGGGATGGAGCAGGGCCAAATCGGGAACAGACCAGGGGGGGCGGAAAATTTCAGGTAGGCGGGCTCATGACCGAATTCAGAGAGCGGGGACTTTTCGGCACACGTTGAACATTGAGCAGGGGCATCAGGTCAGCCCTTTCCTCTCATTTTGTCGGAAACAGTGCCTCGTCCTGCAACTCCTTTCTGTCGCGGTCTCGCCTTGGCCAATGTCGCAGATGTTCCACGATCTGTAGTCAGGCCACGTGCTCCCACATCCGGTCTCTCTTTCCTCCGACAGCGGTACCCTTAAATGAGTTTGAAAAGACAGTCTTTAGAGAATTGGCAGAGGAAGGTAATCACATAAGTCTATTTCTCTCCCAGCTCCAAGCAAATAAGAAACATCCGTTACATTGGGGTTCACAACCATCATATAAATAATTGATGTTGGGCTTGTTGGATTTCCTATAACTTTCCTTCGTAACTATTTCTTTGGTGATTTTGTGTATTATAGTTACGTCAGTTCTTCTGACAGAGACCCACCTTCCTAGTACGAGCCTTACAAAGCTATACCGTTCTCCAGGGCTTTATATTTTTCGAAAAAAGTGCAACGTGCTATCACCATGGTCTGATGGGTATCTTTCTGAGGGACGAACATAGGCTAAATAATTTTCCATTCTATAAATGCATCCTACCTTTCAGCTAAACATTTTACTTTCAACAGGGTTCATTGCAACGATTCCTTCATTTCGGCCTAATCTTAACTTCGCAAACATCATTCTAGTTCCTACATAGCCTCTTACAACCTGGTTACTTTATTTAAAACCGGGGTCTTATGGAAACAACTAGGGACATAGCAAACTGTGGTTAGGGACTATCATCTTGCTTTGTGTCATAAGGGCATTATTTAGCAGAAGGTCACAGTTCAGTTGGTAAGCGTTCAGTGACATTTCTCGAATTCTAAAACTCCGTAGCTTGCTCACCAACAGATCATTTCTAGGAACAACGGCTAGCCCGTGTTAGTTGTAAGTCGACTTGTTTCTTACAACAGGGGGTGAGGGACATTTTTAAAACTCTCGTCCGGGGCAGCTGATACAAAGCTGAGGGGGTTCTGGGAAGACGGGGATGTTTCGATCACTTTTTACTGTTTGGGGATTGCGACAATTCGGGATGGGGAAGGTCGCGTTATCTGAGGCAATTTTTTTATAGAAGCCACTGACATGTAGTTCCCTTATTACGGGCCAGATTAGGGAACCTTAGTCGTCTTACCTGTCCTTTCCCGTTTGGCCAATTCTAGGTTTCATCAATATTTAGCAGAAAGGAGAGGTAGTGACACGGCATCAGGGTGATTATATTTAAGACAAATTTTGCGCAAATACTTGCGGTATTTGGAGCCAATGGGGGGGTGCACTAGGGGTGGCGGTTTGCCAATTTTGGTGCTAGTCGTTCGGAAGAGTGAGAGTGTGGAGGGGAGAGAGAGAGAGAGAGAGAGAGAAAGAGAGAGAGAGAGAGAGAGAGAGAGAGAGAGAGAGAGGGAGAGAGATGTGCAACAATAGGCTAAATAGTACACGTGCGACATGGGGGGTGGCCGTGTATTAAGATAGGCTATTCAGCGCACTACACAACATAAGACATTATGGGTCCGTGTTAGAATTTCGAAAGCATGCAGTTTGGGACGGACGAGCATTAGGCAGGGTAGAGGGGGCATGCATTGAGTAAAAGACACCATTGTATCGCACTTCTCGCACTCTCGGTCCGCCGACCAGTCAAGTCAGCGCCTCAGTCGCACAAAAACATTTTCTCATAGATTCAGACATACGTGACACGTGCCCATTCACGCAACACGGCATAGGTTCAGACATACGTGACACGTGCCCATTCACGCAACACGGATTAGGGGTGACCGTGTTTTATCATATTATACAACTTATTAGCTCTTTCGTTGCAAGAGCAGTTTGTGGGTGTGCTTAGGTGCCATCTGGCAACGTTAGTCCGCTTCGTGTATCAGACATGGCGGGGCTTCAGATCTTCACCATACCTCGGTCGTGATCACCAGTGTAACCTGTAGGGGGAGGAAAAGAGGGGAAGGGAGGGGGACAACATTCGCGCATTTCAAATGCATAGGCACGAAAGTTCTTTACTTACCTCATACTCGTCTTGTCTCCTCGGGATAGAATCCCTGGGGTCTTGGTTTCTGAAGCCAGGGGGGGGGAAGGGGCAGTGTGTCCTTATAGGTCGCGTGTAGGGAAACGTTAAAAAATCAGGGGCTCTTAGTGTGGGGTATCTAGTTGGTAGATGTATCTAGCTATCGGGGCCCTTAAATCTTTTCCAATGCTGTGATGGTCTAAGGCATACCAGCTCTTCGGCCAACTCTGTTCCCTAGTACCTTTGAGTGTCGTACCTTCATAACGTTCTATCATTTACACCGCTTCACGTTACCCGTCCTCAGAAGTCGAGGTCCTTCTCCATGCGTTAGTTCCAAAGCCAGTCGCATACTTGGAGGCAGAGTATCGTGTCTTAGATTCGATCCTCCCTCTGGAGCTGAGCAACCATCTTCTAATAACCTTAAAAAGAGAACAAAGCAGGGTGCACAGAAAAACTCTCCCGCTGACCCCACATTTTTCAACAAAAAAAAAAGCATGCAATACCCATTTCATAGTTCGGAAAACCTTTATTTGCACAATCGTTCAGCATGTAGATATGACAGTGCAATCGTATTTGGCCGGGCATGGCAATGGCTAAAGTGCGTACAGTAGGGGGGTTATTTTGCAGTATTGGGAATATTAAGAATATTAAAAAGACTTATTCATTCATTTGCAGGGAACTAAAATGTCTATCGATAGTTGAGGGATCAAGGGGCATTTATTTCATAGTTGGCAGTACAGTTGGACTAGTTGCAATCAACTTTCCTATATGTATACCGTGGTCGTGTGTCGTAAGCAAGGTTATGTATCGGCTACAATAAACATCATAATAAATTGTACATTTGAAAAAAACATTTTTCACGGGGCCCTTTTACATGTTCGTCGAGTGAACCTTCCCTCTTTTTCGTCAAGTGTACAAAGGATCATATACATATTTCAGAACATCGAGTCTTTTTAGCTAAAAACACCACGAGGCATTCGCAAGTTCTCATTGATTCCGGCGCCATTTTGGGCGGGGCCGGGTTAGTCCGGAAGTAGCATCAGAGACAAAATGTTTCCCATAACCGGCGGTTGGACCAGAGTCCTCTTCGGCAGTTCAAAAACTCGTGCTAACAGAAGGGGTGGCTATGTCGTGGTTATTTTCGTTAGCGACCAAGGCAGTCGTTCCTCGCCGGGAGCCGGCAGGGGTCGAGGGCTCCTGGGACTTTTGTAGAATCTTCAAGGCTGTGGGGATGCTGTCGGAGGTGGGGGCTCGTGCCCCGGTGGACAAGCGTCCGAGCTACATTGCTGGTCAAAGTTACTCTAGCGGCCTAGACCCGCCTTCCAGGGGGCCCAGACGCCATTTTGAGGCCCTGCAGCAGCCGCCCTTCGTCGAGTCTGCAAGAGTGGAGGAGACCTTTTGGAGTGAAAGAAAAGGAACTCTGTGTCGTAGGAGCAGGACATTCGGCTAGGGTGCAGCTGTGGCGCCCCCACCTGGGGGGGCGAGGGAGACTCGTTCGCGCCGTCTCCCTCTCCCGGTGCACCCCACGCTGCTCTCTTTCATGGGCATGCATGATGGCAACTCCACATCCCGTGTTCCTCAAGTCCCATGTCCAGTGCTGCGGAAGTATGGCCACCTGCGGTGCATGTTCGGTGCTGTGCAAGTATTGGCGCAGCCGTTGTGTGTTCGGTGCTGCGCAAGTATGGGCACCATTGCATGTTCAGTGCTGCGCTAGTATTGGCGCCGCCTGGCTGGAGGATTTCGGCGCCGGGCCGGGGGCTGGGAAGCCTCCTATCCGTGGAGGTGGGAGAGGCTCGTCCGCGTCGCCTCTCCCTCCCAGCCCAACCGGGACAAATTTCTGCAGAGGTATTTGTGATGGCCGGACTGGGGCTGGGAAGCCTCCTACCTGTGGAGGTGGGAGAGGCTCGTCCGCGTCGCCTCTCCCTCCCAGCCCGACCTGGACTAATTTTCGCGGAGGTATGTACAAGACATTCCCCCCCCCAGAGTTGTCGCAGCCATTATTCAAGAAAGAAGTGGCGCCTGGCGTGTTGCTGCTGCCATTACGGAGGAGAAAAGAAAGAAGTGTCCCGTCCGTCTCTGGGCCGGGCTTCCGGTGGATGTCGGCCGGACGCCCCTTGCTCTGGCCCCATGAACGGGTTCCTTGGCTCATCGGCTGCAGCCGGATCCAGTTGGCCCCAGTCCCCGGCCATTGGTGGCCGGACTGGGAGAGCATGTGGCGGGACTATCTGCAACTATCACGTGCCACCGCGGCCGGACTGGGAGAGAGAGGGGAGGGTCGAGGACATAGACATTCCCCCCCCTACAACTCTCCAGTGTGGTCAAGGCGATCCCCTGGCTGGGTCCCGCTGGCCCCTGTCTCTCCTCCGGCTCCACCCTATGTTACGATTTCCTGGCCGACTGTTGGCAGCAGGACCCGCCTTATATGGGTGGCTGCCGGCTGGGCGTAGCCGCAACCCTGCCCCACCTTGGAAGTTTCCAGAGTGGGGGGGGCGGATGTTCTGCTGACTTTCATTTTCTACAGTTTACCGTTCTTGTTTCTAACGTTTCCTGTTGTTAGGGCATTAATAGGTGTTATTATTACGTATTGTTATTGTTTCTTGCTCGTTATGTTAAATAAAAGTTCATGTTCATCAGTGGCCTACTGATTTCGTTTTCCCATTCCTTTCTTTCCAGGTTGTTTCATGCTAAAGCTTCTGTTAACAGAAGTTAAGTAACACGGAAACACAGGCAGAGGGATGACGTAGATTCATGCATCACGTACACACAAACTCAGACGGGGAGACAGTACAAGTATTATATACAAAGACCCAAGACAAACATAAAACAGTTATTGGCCATAATTATCTTTTTCTGTATGCTGCGCATACTTATTGTTCTGAGTTCTTTTTACCTGTTTCTTATCTTTTTATTCGTTGGCTGCCTTTTTCTGGTGGCTTTGATTGTACGCACTTACGCCTTTGGCAACTGGTCATGAACTAACCTAGTCGGGCTAATGTTCACAGAGGTTTTTTTTTTTTCGAGTCACTTTAGCAAGTACGTTTCCAGGCTGAGACAAACCATTGGTGTCAATTGGAGAGCAATGGGGCAGCTTTTAGTTATATGCCTATAAGGATGCGGAAAAAGGAGGTAGTAGGTTTTCAAACATTGGCAATATCCCTAGTCCTCCCGGCGGAGGATACTTATGTAACCCTTACCTCGAAATACCCTAAACTTTTCCCTACTTGGCTAAACGTAAGAATGCTTGATCACGTGTGTACATTATTCTTTTTGCTTTATTCGGGGTTTGTCGTCTGTTAATTTAGAGCTAGACTGGGTTTCCCGTCTTAGCGTTGTTTGATCTATGAGGACTCGAACATGTCGCTGAAATCGGCCTGGCGAAATCTGTGCCATCGGGCATAATCGAACGTGGTGGTTCTATCTGGCCTGTCCATGTCAGTCTGATTCATCTTTGTCTCGCGCCTTTTCCCTTTCTGCCGGCCTGTTATTCCTGTCGGCCCTCTGCTCCTACTCTCGTTCAGTAGAGTCGGACATTGGGCTTTCCAGTGCCCGGCATATTTACAAAAAGCACATTGGTTTTGCCCTAAGTCTGGTCGTCCTGTGCGCAGTGTCGGGGGATTACTTTCGGGTCGTTGTGTCCTGGGGTTGTCCTGTCGATATATTCCTTTACCTACTCTGTCCTCGTCTCTTTTCTTTCGTTGCATTGCTTCTTTGCGCCACATACCGAGACTGTCGAGCATAATAGGCGTTGTCTTATTATTACGAAGGGCTATTTCTAACGTTTCTATTTTATCAAGATCGAAGGATCCTATCAGTGGCCACTGTTTCTCTTGATTTTCTTCGGTGTACCTGTGCCACAGTTTACTATAGGCTATGGTAACTAATCCATAGTTTATGAACATGTCTTTATTAGGGGTGCCTTCCAGCGGAGCTAGATGATCCACCTCTAATAAACGGTCCGGGCTGAACCAACTATCGACCAGTGGGGAGAAGACAGACATGACGGCTCACGAAGAGGACAAAAAGTCAGCACTGCCTATCTTATCACTGCGTGCAAAGACTAGACAGAATATTTCTATTCTACGTTGTTTGCAGGCAGTGAATACCTCATGAACCAATATCAAAACAATAAATAAACGACCAGTGGGGAGAATAAGTAGATCCGCAAAGGTCTGCGTCCTCTACCCTTTCCCTATCTGCAAAGGGGAACCTGTTCTTTCCTGTTTGTAGACAGAGAATCTCCAGAAAACAATCCGCGAACAGTAGCTCGGGGTCAAAAAAACAGTTAATCAGTGTGGGAGAGGGAATCTCCCGAAAACAAAATAAATAATCAATCAGTGGGGGAGAAAGATAGGCACGCTGGCTGCGTTACTTATCCTTCACTGTTTGCAAAGAGAAAGAGCCTACTGTTTCTCCGTTTGCAGACAGTGAATCTCCAAATAGGTCAACAAAGAGTAATACTAGTATTTTCTGAACAATTAAACAACTATTTCGCAATTCGTCGTGTCTACACGACCTTACCCGGACCGTATGGACAGTTTCTTATCTTCCGAATCCAGCGCCCAATCGTCCTCCTTTCCTCGTATTCCTCGCGGCACTCCTGATGGTTCCCAGTCAGGACCGTAGATCACTCGAGAGAGGTCTGTTCGGAGCCAGTGAAGTTCGGATGATCGGCTGCCAGACGAGGGTCTATTGGGCAAGAGCTCTCCTGATCGTTGCAGTCGTTCACTCTGTCGTCAGGACCTCTCCCACTGGATCCACGAGTCACTGATGGGCCCCACGCTTGGGACGCCAATTGTTAAAACTAAGGTCAACGGACAATCAATATTTGCCCGGCGATATCGCCTCTTTAACCCACGAAATATTAATCAATGAAGAGGCAGGCGCTGGAGACTGGAAGGCAGGAAACAAGGTTTATTCTCTCCGGAGGAGAACACATCAGTTCAGACAGCCAGTATCGTCACGAGGTGCTCTAACCGCATCTCTGAGGCCTGGCCTCTTATACACAGTTAAATGAATTTTATTGCAGGTTACACAGTCTTGTAATGCTTTGAAGTATGAAAGGACATCCTCTGAATCTCCCCTACAGGCCCGTTCCCACACACATTTACAGTTGAAGTCCCCACCCCGGTCACAACAGGTGATGATTATCGCGCAGCTGGACATTCCGCCGATTCATGGAATGTGGGGGTTTGATCGGATCTCATAGGGTGGGGGCTTTGATCAACTCGGGGGTCCTTTGATGAGGGAAGCTTTCTACTGTACGGGGAGGGGCAATAAACAGTATCGGCAGAGCTAGGTGTCGGCCTGGGAAAGAGGAAGACAAACGGGCACACAGGAAAGGGGGTTTGTATCAAAGGGCCTGGGACCATGAAAGGAATGAGGGGAGGTGTCGCGTTGGGAACAGGATGGGATTCTGAGGCAGAGCTGCGTTGAAGGGGGGTTTATGACCCAAGGCATGCGAGTGTGGGGGTTGTCAGCGTGCAGGCTTTGCGAGGGCGAAGGGCTATGCTGGGGCCAGTGGCGTGCAGAGGGTGGTTCTGATCGAGGCACCTAAAATGGCGGGTGCGCACGACAAAAAGTGTGGCATCCGGGGAAAAAGGCAAGATGGCGCAGATAATGTTTACCAAACCGTACCAATTTTCCACAGTTCTCCCTTTTATTTTCTCACTGGTCAACATCCAAGATCTCTCCCTATTCTCTTACCTGAGGAACAGCAGTCTATGCCAGCAGTTACAGACAGGTTGACATCACTGATGGATATTCAGGAAAAGGCTAGAAAACTGTGGATTAAAAGTAAGATGACTATGAAAAGAACAGCCGATTCTCATCGTAAACCTTCTCCTTTGTACAAGGAAGGTCAGTTAGTTTGGCTATCTACTAGAAACATTCAGTTAGTGGGTCCTAGGAAGTTGAAACCTAGGTATTTAGGGCCTTTTCAAATTGAGAAAATTCTGAATCCTGTGTCTGTGAAATTGGTTTTACCTGAAGAATATGCTAATCATCCTGTATTTCATGTTTCCCTTTTGAAACCTTTTGAACCTTCTACTCGACCTGATAATCCACCTCCGCCAGTGGTAATAGGTGATCATGTTGAATATGAGGTTAAACCTATTTTAGATTCTAAGAGTATACGGGGTACCTTGTTTTATTTGGTTGATTGGAAGGGTTATGATCCTTCCGAGCGATCTTGGGAACCTGAAAAGAATGTTCTTGCCCCTAGACTTGTTAGGTCTTTTCATGCTTTACATCCTGACAAACCTCGACCTGTAAGACGACCTTTGGGGGGAGGAACTGTTAGGGGTGCTACTGGTCGTCTTACTTAATCCAGTGTGATTTAAGTTCAGTTCATGTTTAAATTAAACTATCAGTTCAATTATTTGTTAGTATGAAACACAGGAGTAGTTTAATGTATATAACTTTCTATTTTTAGTCATTGTAATTAGCTGTTCAGGAAATTGCATTAAACAATGCTTGTTGATTTTTAGTCTATGTGTAAAGTCCTTGAGTTTAACATACTAGATTGTGCGCTCATAACGAGAGAGGCTCGCGCTGGCTCTCGTGATTGGAATATTCATGAGGAGAGAGCTCGCGCTGCTCTCGTGACTGTGCTTTGTTTATAAATAGACCTTTCTCCCAACGGTTCGGCGCATCGTCTCTCGTTGCTTCCTGACAAGCGCTTCTGCTCCTGTCATGACGGTTTGTCTTTTCAACCGTTTAACCATTCCTTAGTCCACACCTATGACCCCTTAATTCAACTTTGAATTATCAGTCCCTACTCGTGCCTTATCCTAGCAGTCAGTTCCTGATTTATTCGCGGCTTCGCTGAAGCCGAGAACCTGTGTCTCTTTCTCCGCGTCTGCAGAGATATTGAGTTACGTTTCTCCACGTCGGAAGGCGGTTCGAGTCTCCAGTCTTCGCATGGAAGCGTGAAAAAAGGACAGTAAGATTTATTTATTCATTTGAAAACAACAGTAGAGCTAAAAGCTTCAAGAGAACAAACGTTAAGATTACTGGATCTAAAGTTCAACGCTGTATTAGAAGAAGACATTTACATATTATTAGCGGTCAGAAGAAACAAACCTTGGCAAGGACAAGTGTTTGCTCGTAAACAGACTGAGGGGTTATTTAGCATTTACGAGGTTCCTCTTGAGGGAAGAATCCTGACATCTGTGAAAGGAAACAAGCCTTGGCTAAGGCAAAGGAACAATTGTAAAAGAAACCAGAAATGTTATTTCCTTAAAAGTGTATATAGGAATTCAGTAAAAGACTCTGTAAAGAAGGTTTAATGTTCAAGTAAACTTCCTGAGTCAGAACTTAGTTGCAGCTGTAAAATAGGAGTAGGTTGTTGTTTTTTACTATCTCCTAACTGCAGATTCCAACGAATTGAAGAATTGCTGAAGCCTCCAGGTACGAATCTTGCATGATCAAAACCAGTTCTGTTCACTAAACCTAATTAACAAACTAACTCATTAATTAGGAGATGCTATTTTCTGATGTGTAATTTTCTTTTTTAAAGAGTCTTGAGATTAAGGCTGGGCAATTCCTGATATCTAATAGAGTGTGAACAAGGGCCACCAAAACCTATGGTCAGTAACCGAAGTGTTTAATCAAATTCTGAGTTAAGAAGTTTTTGTAGGAGGATTTAATTATTGTTAATTTTGAACTACAGAATTGCGTGGAAATTGTGAAGCGCATCTTTAAGAAAGGTCATCGGCCTGGAACACTACTTTGAGAAACAACAGCTGAAGCCAGTGTTTATTTATGTGTTGTTAGTTTCTCTGTCCACTTCCCCTTTCCCTTAGGGAAAAGTTGATTCAGTCAGAGTTGTATTCCTGATTGTGTTAATTGATCCTTGAGGGAGTTGGGAGTTTGCAGCTTCAAGAGGAAACGTCGGAAGTGACTCTCAGGTCTTCCTCAACAGGGGGAGCCGGCTGAGATTCATTTAATGGATAACTGGTACTATTTCCAAGACAGAACATTCCTCGGAGCGTGCTAAAAACAGGCATGTCAAAAATATCACGAAAACGCGATATTACACTAAGTGGCACTTAAAATGTTTTACACATAATGTGCTGTTCAAACAAATACAAAATCAGAGAAATATCTCCACATTTCCTACCTATGTGAGGTGCACTCCACATATAGTACAAATCATAGATCCAAATGTAACTCAAACAAATCCAAAAAGCCACAGTAAGTGTCAATAGACTACCTTACCAATCCAAAGCTTACCAAATATTCCAAATGTCCAGATTCCAACTGCCAAGTTCTCAAATCGGCCAAACGGTCACTGCACGGCAACCCAGCGATCAGGATCTCGGTCGAGGACCGGCACCACCTGGAAGGTCAGATCGGAAGGAAAGGAAAAACACCGTGGGTGCCAAGACTCGGGTCACTCAGTGGCACCGCGCGTCCAGGGCGAGTTTCCAATCCTTCGTCACGACTAATCCTTCGAGCATCCGAGTCGCCGATGAGTCCCTATTCGGGCGCCAATTTGTGGTATTGGGTTTTAACAGACCTACATACTCTTCAAAAACTCTCGATACCTTAGATTAGAAGTTGGTACGGAAACTGAAAATGCAAAAGACAAGTTTATTAAGACCCCATGGGGTGGTGGTACAATCCTGCAGCACCCTTCGGCAATGCAAGAAGTATCACACCGAACATTGAATACGTGGCTTCTTTTATACAGCTTACAGGAATTTGAAAAATAGGCGGTACACACTTTACACAATTTTAGGTAAATATAAGGGAATTTTTGGAACACAGCCAACTTGTGGGAGGAGTTTAGTACCACTGGTCAGTTTTGGAGAACATTCCTAAGCAGTGACCGATCATTAACCTTGAAAGCCAGAATACGCATGTGCAGGCTTGACCATTACTAAAAATAGCTAGCTGCTGGGCAGATCAAATGGTCATCGGGAGAGAGAAAGGACAAAAGGGCATGCTGACCACGAGGCAGCGCATTTACTCAAAATGGAAGCCAGGGATACAAAATGGCCTCCGGAATATAGTCAAGTTAACAGTGAAGAGTTCGTGTAGCTGAAGCAAATGCTAACCCAATCGCTGTCAAATTACGACACTTCCAATAGTTATATCCTCAGTCACCTCCCCGCTTTTACCAATGCGCACCCGTGCCTTTAAATCCCTATGCAAATACGCTAAAAAGTGTACTAAAACTTTGTCCAACCCGTGTTTTAAAAGTATAGACCACAAGTGCGACTTGTTCACGAAATCGAAGGCGGAAGTTAAGTCCATAAAAGCCAAACAAATAGGGCATTTCCAGGCCACACTATATTTACCAAATATTAAATTAAGGTTTAGGCACTGTTCAACAGTGCCTACTTTGCTTCTAAAACCTATTTGGCAGGGGTTTAAAATGTGTTCACCCTCGGCCCAGGTCCTAATTTTGTTAAACAGGACTCTGCCAAGAATTTTTAAGTTGTTATCAATCAGGAAGATTGGTCTATACCAGCTCGGGATGGAGCGACCGCCTTTTTTAAAAATGGGGACTACAATACTGGTGGACCACGTGCAAGGAATTGAAACAGCAGTTAAATTGTCAAAAACAATTAATAAAAGGGGAGCCCAAAATTTCGGTTCATAATTTATGAGCTCTATTGGCAGCCCATCAGGCCCAGGGGCCTTATTGCCTAGGCTCTGCTATATGGCTTCCTCAACTTCAGAAACAGTTATATCAATCTTAGCAGGTCTTTGGTAATTGTGTGGGTCCTCATTCCCTATTTTAGTTTCATAAATTTTAGAGAAGTGAGAAACCCATGCTTCACTGGAATTTGTACAGCTTATTGAGGTCAATGTATGACCCATTGATCTCATAGCCTTCACAGCTAACCAAAAACCCGTCCTGTTATTCAATTTTGCAGTGCATGCGAGGTTGTCCCATCTCTCCTTTAAAACAGCATCTTGCCTTTGTTTGGTAATAGACTTATATTGGTGCCTTAATGATTTTATAAGTATTTGATCCCTAGGCTTCATTGACAAGGCTTTAAGAAGATCTCGATTGGCTCTAGAACAAGAGCCGTCAAACCAACGTGGGTCCTGATTGGGCTCAATTATTGATTTAGTTAGCAAAGATTTAACCCCCCCCCTCCCACACAGTTGAACAAATGAATCGTCTACTTCATAGCTGGAATCGCTTTCAGTCAGACATCTATCGATAAGTGTTGGGTATGTTGTTACCATTCTAAGGAATAAATCATTGCTTTTAACGCCTCTCCACACCACTCTTAAGTTGTTAGTAGCAGGCACTAAGTTACTAGTCCCACATTCTTTCATAAACTTAGGTCTATGAGCAAGTCTTAGGGTAGTAGCGGTGGGATTATGATCGCCTAGAAGCGTATTTAATACCTCAGCTTTTACTAACAGGTCTACCAATGGAGGGGAGATAAACCCATAATCAATTATGGAGGCGCAGCCTCGCCCTCTATATGTTGGTATGGCTGTTCCATCATTGTGAGGTACCCCTGCGGTTTTCATTACATTTACTAATTTAGAGTTATGCAAATGGGCCAAAAGTTCGATTCCCCTATTACATGGGCATTTATCTGCATATGGTGCCTTATCTAACATCTCAGAATTTGCGATTTTTGCATTAAAGTCACCTCCTACACATATACCAACTAATTTTACTTGGAGCCTTTGCTTTTGCAAGTTCACAATAAAATTAAACAGGTATTGAAATTAACATTCGGAGCAGTATAAAAATCATTATTATAAAAATTAATAAAACAAATCGATACACCCCTAGTATAAATCAATACCTGAAAGTTGTCATTGTCAGTTGGTATCGCGTTAGCACTACCCCCTGCAGAGATATTGATCCATGTCGATAGCCCGTCTGACGGGCGACCTTGCTTGGGGATAGTAGCGGTTTTATTAAAACATTCAAACCCTTCTTGGTAAACTTCCTGTGTCGCCCATGTTTCTTGTAACAGTAAGATGTCATATCTTTTAACTGTTCTTACCCATTCTTCTGAGTTAATTTTGGAGGCAAGGCCAGCAATGATCCAGCTCAGAATAGTTCAATTAGATTCTGTTTCGGGAATAGTATGACAAGCCAAGCTCGAGCATGCTAAGTCTACCAATGGTGTGATAATAACATCTGGCTGGGAGCCAACATCTAGTCAGTCCTTATCATCTAGACAAGACAAAGTGGAGAACCTGTTATATGTGGTCATCTGAGTTACCTCCCTGGGTGCCCTAATTAACATGTTTGAATCAGGCCTATAGAAATACCTCAATGGGAGTGAGCTGATGTGGGTCGGGTGCGCGGTAACTTTTTCCTCCATGATGGATCACAATCTCCTTACCAGGGGTGGTTTCTTGAAATTGATGACTACACAATCACCCTTGATATTCTTTGGGGACTCTCCCACCCACCCGACCCTCTGTGCCATGATGATGTCATTAATATTTTCTGTGCGTCACCCCTTGTGTTTCCCAAGCCGATCTGCACATTTATTTCTCAACTGTGGCTAAGATTCCTGTTTGGTCATTTCTGAGCGGGGGCACTCCCGCTAAGACCAGCACGTATTGGCAGGCAGCTGGGGGGAGGCATAGAATGTCCCTACTTCCCCCATCATTTTTCATTATCGGGAAGTTGGGCGCTCTCCCATTTTGTGTGTCAGCTACCCTGATCGAGCTGCTCCCTGGGTTTCCTAGGTCTGTTGCCGCGGTGCTCTTTACCGAGGCTAGGGAGCCAGATTGTGAAGTAGCTGATGTATGGTTCAATTGGCCTGCATCATGTTCCACGTCATGTTCTAGGTCATTACTAGCGTTATATTTGGACAAGAAGCATTCCTTGACCTTATAACAGGTCTTACAAGTTTCCGATCGTACATTCACATTTGTTACGATGTGCTGTGGGCCCTGACTCATAATGGTTATTCCAGCAGGGTAAAGATCTGTATACTGGATTCAGGTATATTTACCAGACGGTTCCCCCTATTTATAGAGTTTTCCATAATGTCCAACCGTCGCCACATAGTAGAATAATTTCTTTCCAAAATATCTTTAAAACGATCGCAAACAGTATTTATAACAGAATTAATTAAGACACTTCCCAGTTCATTGTCCTCAGAGCAGGCCAAAGTGTTGTCAGTCTGTGTACTAATAGAATGGGTTATAGCCGGGGTTGTGTCTATAGTTTTCTTGCAGGTGGCGTCACTAACAGTGTCATAGTAGAACTCCCAGAGCCTTGAATCCATGTGCTAATAGTATTTGCCAGGGCAAGGAGGGAGCACTGAAACCTGGCTCCCGGGATCGGGCTCACTTGAACAGTGTTCGCCCACCCTCAAATAACCGCAACCAGATCAACTCAATCAGCAATTGCCATAACTTACCACGCAACGCTCTCCGCGGTGAAGAATCCCAAGAAAAGGGTGACACCGGCTGAAAATCGAACGTATACTTCCTGCGCCGCTCCTCGGATGAATCAGCCCGATCTGGATCCCCTGCAGCGTGCCTGGATCCTCCTCAGCAGCCCCACGAGAAACCACCATGTGAGACCGTAGTCCGACTGAACATTCAGCCATGAGCCCGGACTGCTGATCTTATTTTCGGAAGGATTCACGTCCGACTCTGCCCTGGAGCAGCGCTTGAGGTAGGACGGCTGATCCCAACATGGTCACCACGCGCGACCTCCCCAACGTCAATTTGAAGCCCGCAAACTCACAATGTCCCCAATTTGTCTAGCGAAGCTCAGACACCCCTGGAAACTCAAAGGGGAACCCCAGAAAAATCAACCGCTCTAATTAGTGGCCCGTTAACAAGCCCGATCCCAGGAAGAGCTAGCCTGACTTCACAATGGCCGCCACCTGCGACCTCCTCATCACCAATTGAAGCGGGTCGACTTCTAATGCCCCCAATTTGGCTAGCGGAACACGGACATCCCTGGGAACTCAAAGGGGAACCCCAGAAAAAAAGGAATTGCTCTTATTAGTGGCCCGCAAGCAAGCCCGATCACTTGAAGAGCTTGCCTGACTACAAAATGTCCGCCTCGCGCGACCTCCTCCTCACCAAATGAAGCGTGTCGACGTCAAATGCCCTCAATTTGACTAAGCGGAACACGGACACCCCTGAGAGCTCAAAGGGGATCTGTGTATAAAATTAATTGCACCTCGTAAGCAAGCCTGGCGACCTGAAGAACTATTCTGAAGGCCACCACGCGCGAACTCCTTGTCTACAAGTGAAACTCTCCGACTCCTAAGGCCCCCAATCGGTCTACCGGAGTACAGACACCCTGGGGAGCACAAAGGGGATCCCTGAAAAAATCAAATCGCTCCTGCCATCGCCACACCAGCAAGTCTGGACACGCAAAGGTCAATCTGACCTTATAATGGCAGCCACACAAGACCCTCTCTCCTAAGAATAGGTCCCCCATCTATTAGCGCCTACCCACTAGATCCCTATGAGCCACAGCCCACCGCAACATCGAGACTCGCGTGATCTCTTTTGAACGCGATGGTTATACTAAGATCTGATGCCTACACCTCTGGCACAAGTCTCCCTCTACCCCATTAGTAAGATGAATTCTCTTCCATAGAACTCATACCCCGGCTAAAGCTCCTCGCCCCCTGCTATGTCTGTTTGACCGCAGGACGCCTACCCCTTAGCTCTCCTCGAGCCGCAGCCTACCATCTGAATAGATCCCACACCCTGCCTAAGAATATCCCGGGAACTAGATCACTGAGCCTACCAGGACCTATGACCCCTCCTAGGTCCCGATCCGGCCTGAGTCCTAGCTAGACCTATCAACAGGACCGATCAGCCCCCTACGGGTAATATTAACACATTCACCCTCCCCATATCCATCCTGATTGACTCACCCATCCCCCCCACACAGCCACACTTCTGTTCACATTACCTACACGATGGCTTGTGATTCGCCATTCCCTCCCACACAAGTCCTACCCACCCACCTGAAACCCCACAGCAGGAACTCATTCACCATCATCTCCCCCCTCCTCTCTACAAAAAGGAGACATATTTTCAAACAGAAACTTATCCGCCAACACAAAGAAACCCTATTCACAGACATCTATCACTCAGGCTCCAAAGGTCCAACTAATATGGACCTTATATTTCACACTGAGAGACCGGAAGACTGGATCTCCATGATTATAACTCAACTTTGTATCGCCAAAATCTCATCCACTTCCCACAGTTGCAAACTAACTTCCATACTCCCTAACCTTTCGGCCAGAAGAGGGACCACATCCGTGACCATCTACACGAATGACACGGTCCTCGTTCAGGCAAACAATTTGAACCTTGAAGCTTTTGACTCCCTATTTCCCGCATTAAGATCCGCCCTCCCGCCCATTCCGCACCCCGCCTCAATCCTAATCCCGCAAACAAACACAGATAACATCAAAGCCTACGATCCTCTCTTACACTCATGCGGTACTGCTCCAGCCCGCTACGCTCCCCTTCACGTGCTGGGCCCCGCCGCAACTCAACTCACGCCTACAGCCAACCAGCCACAACAGGAAACTCCAGCCACACCTTCACTTCCCCTTTCCACCCATCACACTTCCTCTACCAAGCTTATCCCCCAGCTCTTTACGGAAAGCACTACCTTGCCCTCTTACTGGATCCCTCCTCAGCAAACTCACGGACGTGACACGCTGATAGAGACCCCTTTCCCCACTAGCTTCATCCCAGCTCTCAGACACTCAAAGCCTTCCCCTGTCCCTACCCATCCCCTTCCTTTGCCCTCTTCCACGATCTCGAAAAAGGACAACCCGCCATGCTCTACCAATAAGATACCTCAATCTCTCAACCTGATCCTCACCACGCAAGACGAAGCCCTAGACGCCCTCAACTCCTCCCATGACTCCTTGGCGCAGCGTCTCGCGGCTCTTGAAAGCCAAATTGACGTAATCTCCCAGGGCTTAAGCGGAATCCTCTCCAACCTAGGTAAAGCCCGCAGACCACTTAAATCCCCTCCCTGGACTCCCCACACCGTCAACGCAAACAGCCCTCCCGGGCCCACAGAAACCCTTGGTACCGGGCATCAAAGTCCCCCCACCAGGGTCATGGAATCATGCCCACAAAAAGCCTCAAAATCCGTAGTCCCCTCCCCTAGGACCAAGATCCGTACATTGTCTGATATAAAACACCTGACCTCAAGGCCCATTAGAACAGAAGCACCTATGTCAGACAACGAAGCAGCCATGCTAGCCTCCTCATATGACACTCGCTCCTCGGACTCTCCTAAATCCAAAATCTAAGTGATCACAGGCCCCTGGAAAGACCTTCCCTGCACAAAACCCCTGAGACGGCCCGTCCTCACCACTATACCTAGGGCGACCAAAGAACGAACTGCCAGCAATCAAGAGCTTTTCACCAACTGCTTACTGATCAACTGCAGATCGGCCTCACTTCACGCAATGGAACTAGCTGAGGCTATCCTTTCACATGACATTGACATTGCTTTCCTCACGGAGACCTGGCTGAATAAGATATCTCCTCCTTGCCTAGATATGCTGGTACCCCCTGGTTTCTCCCTTATCACCAAAGACAGGATAGATCAGCGAGGAGGAGGGGTTGCTATTATCCACAAGGATTGTTTGGTCATCTCGGAAACCAACTCTTTCGATTACGATTCATTTGAATGTCTCTTGGCCATCATCAAGACCAAAGATAGCGGTACTCTATTGTGTCACCTGCTCTATCACCCCCCAAGTAGAAACGCCTCATTTGGAGAACAATTATCCAACCTGATAGCGCAAGGTGCACTCGGTGATACCAATATTTGGATTCTCGGTGATCTGAATCTACAAACAATCCTCTAATCCAATCGCTATCCAGTGATAACAATCTCATCCAATACTGTACAGAGGAGACACATTACAAAGGAGCCACACTGAATGCCATCATTGCGCAAAGGAACTCAATCACGGTCAACCACATACTTCCCGTCGACTGGTCAGATCACCACATGATCCTTTTTCATATCAACCACCCCACTCTCTTCCAACCACCCCCTCAAGACCCCCCCAAATGCCTGAGAAACCTCTCCCAAGTGCCCCTGGATATCCTGGAAGATCAGATAAGCACACTTCTCCTGGACAACAAGGTCCACCTCTCCACCAATGACCTTACTGACTGGTACAATTCTGAGCTAGTGTCCGTACTCGACAAATTAGCTCCACTAAAGCTCAAAAGGAGCAGAGCCATTCTATCCGGAACATGGTTCAACTCTGACCTCAACTCAGAAAGGAGAAACCTAGGAGCCAAAGAAAGAAAGTGGAGAAACAACCTGACCGCCATCCTTTGCGATCAACTGAAATCAGCCCGTAGGAAGTACAACAACCACATCAAAAACAAGAAACCAGCTTCTTCCGCGAGGCACGGGACAGTACCAAAAATAGACCGAGGGAGCTCTACAGCATCATTAGACAACAAACCTCCAAGCCAGTGTCCTCATCTGTACAGGCGTCCAAAGAACTCTGTGACAACTTCGCCCACTTCTTCAATGACAAGATCGCAAAAATCGAACTATCATTAGACATCAACAAATCACACCCCATGAAGAGCATCATGGCTGTACCTCATGCTCTCTCCCCTGGCTTAGCTTTCGCCCTGTTCAGGAAACGGAGATAATCTCGCTGATCTCCTCCTCCAAACCATCAGCACATGTCTCAGACCCCATTCCTCCCCTAATAATCAATAACATGAAACACGCTTTTGCACCGCTATGGGGCAAAATCATAAATAGCTCCTTAAAAAATGGAGTGGTTCCTGATTGCCTTAAAATGGGGCAAGTCACCCCCCTGCTGAAAAAACCCAGTCTAGATCCGACAGATCTGAACAATTTCAGACCTCTATCAAACCTCCCCTTGCTCTCAAAAACACTCGAACGATGTGTACTTCATCAACTAACACAGCACCGGGACAACATCAACCTATTGGAACCCCACCAGTCTGGCTTCAGAAAAGGTTACAGCACAGAAACCGTGATTCTGAACATCATGGATGTTATCCATGGATCACTAGACTCTGACAAATGCTGCCTCCTCATTCTCCTTGACCTCTTGGCAGCATTTGATACGGTGGACCACAAACTCCTCATCAGGGCTCTTCAAGAAAGAGCTGGTCTCGGCGAGGTAGTTCTCAAATGGTTTTCCTCCTTTATACACAATCGCACGCAAAAAATCAAAATCAAGAACTTCACCTCCGAAACCCAGCAAGTCAACAAGGGCGTCCCCCAAGGATCGGTGTTCTCTCCACAACTCTTTAACATCTACATGGAACCGCTCTCCAAACTACTCATAAAAGCCAACATCCGCTTCCACCTCTACGCGGACGATACGCAGATCTTTCTGGAAAGCACCTCTCTCAAAGACATCCAAAGACTAAATGATATCCTGAAAGATGTTCAAGACTGGCTGACAACCAACCACCTGAAACTAAATCCAGACAAGACCGAGAAACTCCTCATCTCGAACAAGGAGGATAACCCACAAATCACCGAATGGTTAAAGGCTAACGATGCGCTCAAAGGGAATCTTACTCTAGCAGACTCTGTCAAATCTCTAGGCATCACCTTAGACCCAAAACTGAACATGATGAAACACATTAAGAACTCGGACAAAAGTGCATTCCTTAACCTTAGACTTCTGAACAAAATCAAACCCTACATTCCAACCAAGGATCTCAAACTGGCCACACAATCTCTGGTACTGTCAAGACTGGACTATGGAAACGCCGTCCTAACAGGAATTCCTAAATCGCACCTGGCGCCGATCAAAACAACATTACATGCAGCAGACAGAATGATCACGGGCATCAAAAAATCAGATCATATCTCCCCTGCACTCAAAGAACTCAAATGGCTTCCAGTAGAAATGTGTAGTGACTTCAGAACTGCCTGCCTAACCCACAAAGCCCTCCATACAGGCAAACCCGAATACCTGGCAAAAAAACTCAAAAAAGCAGGCCAATCCAGGAATCTGAGAAGCTTAACTCCCTCCTACTTATCCCACCGAAAACTAGAAACGCCCCCAAAATTTGGAATTCCATCCTCCCGCACATCAGAACCATACCTTCCTTTGTGGAATTCAAAAGTCAACTCAAATCCCTGTTCCTCAACTGTTCCCTAGGTTGTGGATAACACGGGACAGACGGCAACCACAGAGCTATGCGACCCCTAAGAATCTTGAAGCCAAAGAAGCTTTACATTACAATAACGCCGCTCTATACTCGGTCACTCGTTGATTGTTATATCACTCACATGTCGTGTATCTGTTGATTATATGCTATGCTCCTACTGTAAAGCGCTCTGATACCTTTGGGTCTTGACAGCGCTATATAAAACGTCTTAAATAAATAAAAATAAAATACAATTTTACTAGGCTTAGTTGTGCGGGATGGTTGTTTCCTTTTCGGGGCGATCGGGTTATTTACTTTCCTTTTCCTTTTTGCCCCATTCACAGTCACAGTCTTAGTTGTTAGGACACTCCCGCTCTCAATTCCATTCGCAGATCCAGATATTTGTTGCTCATTATGATTATCAGAGCTATTTGACGTTTGGGTGTGAATGAGTATGGGCAACGAATTGGATTCCGAGACATGGCCAGTAGACTCTTCTGCAGATTCTCCAATTAATAAACATGTTGTGAAGGCACCAAACCCAATAAAAGTCGCCTTTCAGTAAGTTCAATTTCGTTTGCGACTATACTGACAGCCTTCTCCAGCATACTGTCTATGCTCGTCGCAGATCATGTAGCGGGGCAAACACCCCTGATATGTTTACTCATGGCTCAGAGCACAGGGATGTCTTAGGTCAAGAGGAAAATAAAAATGTAAATAGGGTGCTTAGGCTCACCTTGTTCGCTTCAAAATCTTGAGTCTATGAGGGGTGGCCCAGCCTCCTCCAGGCTTCGACGGGCGCGGACGGGCCCGTCCTTGGCCCCGGCTTTGCCCCGGCACGCCGCGCGTGACCCGCGGTGCGGGAGCTTTGACCCCCGTTTTGTATGCCTCCTGGTGCAAAGCACTGCAAAGAATGCTTTGTTCTCCCTAAGTTGGCAGGGTATGTCCAGACGTGGGTCCCTTGCTCACTTTGCCACTGGATTCAAGCTAGCCTGGCTGATGAGGGCTGTTAGCCCAAAACCGATCCCAGGATGCTTGTTTCCGGTCCAGGGAAGACATGGCTTGGCAGTTCGGTCTGGACTGTTCCCATGAGGCACAGGGTCAAGACTAATGTGCCTAAACTCGGGTGGGAAAGTGAGCTAAAGAACGATGATGGATTCAACCCAGATCTATGACTGGGGTGAGTGTTTGCAATGTTCAGCACTCCGTCCATCATATAATTGTGTTTGCTATGTTCCCTGAACCTTCCACACAGAAGCTCGCTGTTTCATTGATCACAGGGATGGGCATGGCTTTGTCTTCAGTGATATTTTGTTCCTGGAAGCATTTAAAGTATTCTGCGACATTAAACACTTGGAAATCCAGCATTTCATTTTGTAACCAAGTGACATTCTCATTAGCTTCGAAAATATTCATACAAGCTTCTGAATGCAGGGTACCCTTGCCATGCACCCCCCCTTCCCCCCAGGTGTATACCCTTGGTGTACCACTATATATTTCAACACTGCTTCATAATCAGACTGTACCATATTCATAGCATCAGCATGATAGTGCCTGTACACCATAGAAAGCAACTGGAACCAGGTCTCACAGCTACCTAAATGTGACAGGGGGAATGACACCAGCAAATCATTCTTGCCTATAACGAAGGGTAGTAACCCACACACCCAACAATTCGTGGCATTAGAGGTACTGTGTACCTGATGAAGCATCTGCAGGAAAGTGTTCTCGATATAGGTCTGTCTATGTCTCTCTTTATGCGGGGCCAGTGTAATGAACAAATGCTCAGGTGGAGCTGGGGTAGTCCCTATCAACGTGTGCATATGGATGTTGTCCTTCTAAATGCCACACCACCCCAAATAGTGTTATCGTTACTATGAGAAGGACCACTACCACTACTACCATACTCCCAGTAGACCAACTAGACCACACAGGACTATTCTGCTGTAATGGAGGGGCCACCAGGGGCTGTTCCTCCTTCATGACTGCACGGCCAAATGGGTACATAGAAAGTAACCTTAGGAATTGTAGCCACAAAAATACAACCGACCAGAGGGGCACAAGTCACCCAGTGTCCTTTAGAGCCTCACTGGTAGGCTCCAATTGTTCATCAACAATGGAGCTATGAAGCACTCTCAAGGGGAAGCTGCACCAATTGGAATCTGGCGTTCCTCGTGCCCTTCCAAGCTCTCTTAACCAGCTGGGCCCATGTCTTCTCGGGGATCTCCCTGCCTAAGTCCACCTCCCATTTCCCCTGCAGTTCGCGCAACGGCTCTAGCCCCTCAGTCAGCATACGCCTATATAGGCACGTAATGGCCTTGAAGATTCCCGCGGCCATTACCACGTACAGGCATGCCATTGATATGTGTGGTTCCCCGAAATCCCGCCTTCCAGTAACATTGCATTGCCAAGACTAGTGCTGAATGCAGCAAGTAATCCCACGGCGGAAGACCATATCTATCCTGTAGAGCCTGAAATGGCAATAGGACTCCATCTTCATAAAGATCTCCCAACACCTGGATTCCCAGCACTTCAATCAATCAATCAATCAATCAATGCATTTGTATAGCACGCTACTCACCCGGAGGGTCTCAAGGCGCTTGGGGAGGGTGGGGTCCGCTACTGCTCGAACAGCCAGGTCTTGAGTTGCTTCCTGAAGGCGAGGTGGTCTTGGGTCAGGCGGAGGTGGGTGGGGAGGGAGTTCCACGACTTGGCGGCCAGGTAGGAGAAGGATCTTCCTCCCGTAGTGGCTCTTCGGATGCGGGGGACGGCGGCAAGGGCGTGGCTGGTCGATCGAAGCTGGCGGGTGGGAGCGTAGAAGTTGAGGCGGTCGTTGAGGTATCTTGGGCCTTGGTTGTGTAGAGCTTTGTGTGCGTGGGCGAGGAGTCGGAACGTGATTCTCTTGTTGACGGGGAGCCAGTGCAGGTCTCTCAGGTGTCCGGAGATGTGGCTGTGTCTGGTGATGTCCAGGATGAGTCGTGCTGAGGCATTCTGGATCCGCTGGAGTCTTTTCTGGAGTTTTGCGGTGGTTCCGGCGTAGAGGGAGTTGCCGTAGTCCAGTCGGCTGGTGACGAGGGCCTGGGTGACCGTCTTCCTGGTTTCGGTGGGGATCCACCGGAAGATCTTCCGGAGCATGCGTAGGATGTTGAAGCACGAGGACGAGACGGCGTTGACTTGTCTGGTCATCGAGAGGGAGGAGTCCAGGATGAAGCCCAGGTTGCGTGCGTGGTCCGTTGGTTTGGGTGCGGTGCCCAGGGCAGGGGGCCACCAGAAGTCGTCCCAGGCGGAGGGCGATGATCCCAGGATGAGGACTTCCGTCTTGTCTGAGTTCAGTTTCAGGCGGCTGTTCTTCATCCACTCGGCTACGTCTTTCATCCCTTCGTGTAGGTTGGCTCTGGCGGTGGCGGGGTCGTTGGTGAGGTAGAGGATCAGCTGGGTGTCGTCGGCGTAGGAGATGATGTTGAGGTTGTGTTGGCATGCGATGGCCGCAAGGGGGCTCATGTAGACGTTGAAGAGGGTGGGGCTGAGCGAGGAACCTTGAGGAACGCCGCAGATGACTTCGGTGGCCTCTGATCTGAACGGTGGGAGGCGGACCCTCTGTGTCCTTCCGGCGAGGAAGGAGATGATCCACTCCAGTGCCTTCCCTTGGATTCCGACGTTGCTGAGGCGCTGCACTAGGGTGCGGTGGCAGACAGTGTCGAATGCCGCGGAGAGGTCCAGGAGGATGAGGGGCGCTGTTTCTCCGTTGTCGAGCAGGGCTCGGATGTCGTCCGTGGCTGTGATGAGGGCGGTCTCGGTACTGTGGTTGGCCCGGAAGCCGGACTGCGAGGGGTCGAGGGATCCATTTGTCTCGAGGAAGGCGGCCAGCTGCTTGTTGACGGTCTTCTCGATGACTTTGGCAGGAAACGGGAGGAGCGAGATGGGGCGGTAGTTTTTGAGATCGGTGGGGTCCGCTGAAGGTTTCTTCAGGAGGGCGCTGAGTTCGGCATGCTACCAGCTCTCCGGGAAGGTTGCGGTGCTGAAGGAGGCGTTGATGATGTCCCGTAGAAGGGGAGCGATGACGGAGTCGGCCTTGTTGAAGATGTGGTGGGGGCAGGGGTCGGATGGGGATCCGGAGTGGATGGAGTTCATCGTGCCTATGGTTTCTTCGGTGTTGATCGGGGTCCAGGCGCGGAGGGGGGTGGTGGGGGTCGCTGGTGTGGTCGTGGGGTGCGTTGGCTGTGTGCTGAAGCTGTTGTGTATGTCTGCGACCTTGTTGTGGAAGTACAGGGCGAGGGAGTTGCAGAGGTCTTGCGATGGGGTGATGTCGTTGTTTCCGGCGCTGGGGTTGGAGAGCTCTTTGACGATGTTGAAGAGTTCCTTGCTGTTGTGGGCGTTGTTGTCCAGTCGTTCCTCGAAAGCTGTTTTCTTGGTGGTGTGTATCAGTTGGTGGTGTTTTCGAGTGGCGAACTTGAGGGTGGTCATGTTGTCTGGTGTCGGGTCTCTGCGCCAGGCTCTCTCGAGGGCTCGGCAGTTCTTCTTGGATCTCTTGAGTTCGTCGGTGAACCAAGGTGCTTTCTTACTGCCGGGTCTGTTGGGCGGGGTCCTCAGTGGGGTGAGGTCGTCTGCGCAGTTGCTGATCCACGTCGTGAGGTTGTTGGCGGCCTGATTGGGGTTCACTGAGCTGGCAGGAGGGTCCTGGCTCAGGGATGCGGCGAGCTGGTCGCCGGTGATCTTGTTCCAGCATCTGCGTGCAACCTGTTGCTGGTGGTGGTGGATCGTGTTCTTTCTGAAGGTGAAGTGGACGCAGCTATGGTCCGTCCAGTGCAGTCCGGTGGCGTGGCTGAAGGAGATGTCCTTGCTGGAGGTAAAGACGGGGTCAAGCGCGTGGCCGGCGTAGTGGGTGGGGGTGGTCACCAGCTGCTTGTGTCCGAGGTTGGCGAGGTTGTCTAGCAGGGTGGTGGTGTTGCGGTCGTTGTTGTTCTCCAGGTGGAAGTTGAGGTCCCCGAGGAGGATGTAGTCAGCGGAGGGGAGGGCGTGCGAGCTGATGAAGTCGGCGATGTCCTCGCTGAATTGTGTGCGTGGTCCCGGGGGTCTGTAGATGAGGGTGCCTCTGAGGGTGGTCTTGGGGTCGGTGTGGATCTGGAAGTGCAGGTGTTCGGCGGCTGTGACGGTGGTGTCGGAGCTGGTCGTGATGCGGATGGTGTTCCTGTCGATGATGGCGATGCCTCCTCCGACCTGATTGACACGGTCCCTCCGGGTGATCTTGTATCCGTCCGGTATGGCGATGGCGATGTCGGGCGCTGAGGAGGCGTTCATCCAGGTTTCCGTGAGGAAGGCGACGTCTGGTGATGTTGTGTCGAGCAGGTTCCAGAGCTCCACGGCGTGTCTGTGGACGGAGCGGGTGTTGAGCAGGATGCACTTCAGGTGATTGCTGCTGGTTCTCGGCTCGGCGGGTGTGAGTGCAGTGCAGGTCCGCACAAAGGAGAACTTGCAGGAGTGGCAGCTGATGGGTCCGTGGGTGCGTCTCGGGGTGGCTCGGTAGCAGCCGGGGGTTCGGCCGGTGTTGAGTGCGTTGAGGGTGGCGGCGTCGTAGGTCTGGCGGGTGGCCTGGCATCTTCGGGGGCCAGGGGTTCTGGCGCTGGGCCCAGGCCAGGCGCGGACGGGCGCAGACGGGCTCACCTTTGGCGCACAATCGGCGCGCCCGCTGCACGTTTGACACTCTGCCATATGTGGAGAGTGGGGGGGGGGGCGGAGCGAGGGAGGAGCAGCTGGGAGGCGGGAGCGGGGTGGCGAATGGAAAGGGTGACAGAGGGAAGGAGGTGGGGCCGCAGGGGGGTAGCGGCGGGGAGCGGGGAGGTGGCGGGAAACGCGGCAGGGGCTGGGCACAACAAGGGGCAACAGGGGACAATACAGCGAACTAAAGCAGAAGAATATTAACACAGGGTAGAAATACAATGACAAAAATACAAATACAAAACCGCAAACTAAAGCGGAGCAAAATTAACACAGGGAAAAAAGTACAATACAAGGCAGCGCAAACAGGGCAGAAACAGCAGCAGCGGTCGGGGAGCAGGAGCACAGCTGCGGGCAGCGGCGGCACTCGACGGGAACGGGGGCAGCCTGGACTCACACACGGAGGAGTGAGCGCGGTGCGTGGGGTGACCGGCCCAGAGGGTCAGAGGTCACTGCTCACCACCGTGCGTACTTTGTCCTATATGGTCCAGTGGGAGGGAGGAGCAGCTGGGAGGGGGGAGCGGGGCGGCGAATGGGAAGGGTGACGGAGGGAAGGGGGCGGCGCCGCAGGGGGGCAGCGGCGGGGAGTGGGGAGGTGCCGGGAAACGCGGCAGGGGCTGGGCACAACAAGGGGCAACAGGGGACAATACAGCGAACTAAAGCAGAACAAAATTAACACAGGGTAAAAATACAATGACAAAAATACAAATACAAAACCGCAAACTAAAGCGGAGCAAAATTAACACAGGGAAAAAAGTACAATACAAGGCAGCGCAAATAGGGCAGAAACAGCAGCAGCGGTCGGGGACCAGGAGCACAGCTGCGGGCAGCGGCGGCACTCGGTGGGAACGGGGGCAGCCTGGACTCACACACGGAGGAGTGAGCGCGGTGCGTAGGGTGACCAGCCCAGAGGGTCAGAGGTCACTTCCCATTCGACCAATGCAGTCCAGTGCGGGAGGGTGGTACACATACCCAGCAGGGTCTCCGGGGCATACGGGCGAGCGATCCCAGCTTTGCGCTGGCTCCGGTTCCAGCACAATCTCAGTGGCCGCACTTCACTAGTGAGCAACTCAAGGCGCAGCCTCTGCTGAAGTACTATAAAGGACAAGATATAGCGTGGGACTCATCATCCCTCAGGTCCGTCCGGGCCCCGGAACTCCAGAGCCACCGCCTGAGTGAGCCACTGCAGCTGCGCCGCTAAATTGTACCACTCAAAATCCGGCACTGCCATACCACCGTCGGCTCTCGGGCGCATCATTGTAGTCATCGTCATCTGCCGTCTGCTAGACCCCCATAGAAATGCCTCGGCCATGGAGCGGAGCTATCTAATATGGAGCCCGGCACCCAGATTGGCAGTGTCCAGAAATAATACAATAATCGAGGGAGAGCCACCATCTTCAGAAGCGCCACCAAAACTCCAAAACACAAAACTGCTCCTAAGCCCTGGTATGGCCCGACCCACGTTACCCTCCAGCAAATCCTCAGGGCTATGATATATGTGAGTGCCAAGATAAGGCAAACACCGGGGCTCACAGCGAATGCCCACCACCTGGGAAGGGCTCACCCCTGATGGAGCCACCGGGAACAAGCAAGTCTTCACTCACTTCACCCCGATAGCACGCCAAACGCATAGAGCAACCGCCTCGTACACTCCAAAGCTATATCCGTGTTTGCCAAAAATATTAGTAAATCGTCAGCATATAAGGAGGTAAACTGAGTGTCCCCACGAACGTTTAACCCAGGGTAGTGCCTCCCCAGTCTGGCATGGGCAGCCAAAGGCTCAATGGCTAAAGCAAACAGCAATGGAGAGAGCGGGCATACCTGTCATGTTCCCCGTCCTATGAGACAAGATGGGGAGATCGTCACTCCTGTCCGTATAGGAGCCGTCGCTGAGCGATAAATGTTCTCTGTCCACCCCACAAAGGATTCCCCAAGACCGAGCTGTCGAAAAACCCAGAACAAATATGGCCACTCCAGGCTGTCAAATGCCTTTTCAATGTCTACTGAGAGAACCGCTGCTGTGGTGGTCTTGCTATGATCTTCCCCCAGGATGCGGAGAAGGCGTCTCACATTAGTCGCCGTATTGCGTTTCGGGATAAAGCCCGCCTTGTCACTATGGACCAACTGCTCCATGTAGGGAAGGAGCCGGGTTGCTAGAATCCTACTTAATATTTTATAATCAGATGTTAGCATTGATAACGGGCGGTAGGCCGACCCAGTCAAGGGGTCTTTTCCCAATTTCAACAGCGGGATAATGATGGCCTCCCGAGTGGAGGCAGGCATTCTCCCCAAGTCCCGGGCTTCTTGATAAACTGCCAGCAGTTTGGGGGCCAAAATATCAACGAACGTTGAGTAAACTTCTATCGGTAGCCCGTGAGTGCCTCGGGTTTTCTTGTGCGCCATATGTTTTATTGCACTACGTATTTCCCCTACTGCGATCTCCCGTCCTAATGTGTGCGCCTGGTCCTCCTCAAGGCGCGGCAGCTGTACCTCAGCTAAGAAGTCCTCCAGCCCATCTCCAATGTTTTGTAGTTTACTCTTGTATAGATCTGCGTAGTATGGCAGGAATAACCCATTAATCCCCTGCTGGGTATACTCCGGTGTTCCCGTGGGTGAGGCCAAGGCCAGGATAGGCGAACCCCTTGGGCCGGCCAGCCAGGCCAGTAGTGTTCCCGCCTTATCCGCCTCTGCATGCGTCTTCAATAAAATACGCTTTATGGTCAAAGCAGCGCAACCTCTCCACTTTTGTTGCTACTCTCTCTCTCGCGGCCAAGACCTTGGCCTGTGCCCCAGGGATCTCTGGGCAGGCTTGCTCCGCCTGACACAGCCGCAGTTCCTCCTCTTCTATATCCTGCAACAGCGCCCTCTGCACGCCAACCATTTTGGTTAAACATAAGCCCCACACTATCACCTTAAAAGCATCCCACTCCAGTGCCAAGGTCGAAGCTGTACCCTCATTCTCGAGGAAGTAGTCCTCTATACCTTCCTGCACCTACGCACGGAATACCGGGTCCTCCAAGGTGTCGTCAGGTAGGAATTGCAGGTCTCCCCCGCATCCAGTGCAACGCCAGCAACAATGGATTATGATCCGAGATCGTCCTCGCTAGGTATTTGCTGTGTCTGACCATCGCATGAACGCCCGGGGTGCACAATATGGCGTCCAACCGTACATGCAAGTCATGCAGAGCAAAGAAGTAAGAATAATCCTGCTCCCCTAAATGTTGCGCAAGCCATATGTCTATCAACCCCCACTCATCGTGCCAATCTCGTCGGAGTTTCCAGAGCCTGTGTGTAGGCGCTTCGCACAGTGGCGGGCGAGACCTATCCATCTCAATATATGCGATAGAGTTGAAATCACCCCCATTATCACTGAACCAGTCAAGTAGGGCACCAATTTCCCTGAAAGTCTAGCAAAATAGGTCGCCTGTTCCACATTAGGGGCATACACCCTGCATAACGTCACATCTTTACCATCCAATCGCCCCATGACAGCCACAAACTTCCCCTCTGGATCCACTAGGCACTGTATTGGCTAAAAGGGAACCCCCGCCCTAACCCATATTAGCACACCCCTACCAAAAGCTGAGTATGTCGTATAAAAAAGCTGCCCTCTCCACCTGCACTGTAATGCCTGGCCTTCAGCTCGGTCAACATGGTTTTCTTGGAGGAAAGCAATCTGCACTCCCCTATGCACCAAATAGGTTTGAACCCTGTGGCGTCTCAACATCGTATGCATCCCCCTCACATTCCACGCAATGCATTTTAACTCAGGTGATGTCCCCATTGTGTTGACTATCTCTCATCCGCAACTGCACTCCCTTCATTGGCACACCGTTAGCTCTAACAATTCCAAAAACATCCCTCAAACTCTCTCAACAACCCCTCCCCAGAACAGGCCCTAAACAGCTCGTACCCATCCAAACTATCCACTAACAGTCCCTCTGGTATCTACCAGAGATTCACTCAGAGAGCGAAACTAAGGGGGGAGCCCGAGTGCTGAGAGGATTCGATCCACAACCCCATTGAGTCCTAACGCCGTACCCCACTATGAAAGAGTCTTCAGTTCCTCCGGCAAGGCCCCAGGCAGAGGCAACTGCACACTGCTACCGCCCCCCTGCCTCAGCCATCCTAATTACATTCCTCCCGATTACCCCCAGAGCATGGTTGGCCAGGTCCATTCAACCTCTCTTACTGGTCTCAGGAATTACTGCACAAGTTCAAGCATCAACTATTTATTTATTTATTTATTTATTTATTTATTTATTTATTTCCAAGGTTTTATATAGCGCTACTGGACCCGGGGGTATCAGAGCATTTTACAAGATAGGCAAACAATTACAATAAAGTAAAACAATGTGCATTAACACATGAGTTACATAAAATAGGGTCATAGAATGTGCTGGGTGTTTAGGGGCGATGCAGATCAATAGGGGGTGGGGGTACTGAAGTTCAGAGGGAGAAGGGAGTGAAGAAAAGAGGAGAGGCAGAATGAGAGGCGGGGAAGGGGTTGAGGAGGAGGCGAGAATCAGGGAGCAAGGAGTGTAGAGAGTCAGACATCAGTGAGGTTAGGTTCCCCAATATTTGTTGTGAAGTAGTATTTTCAGTCTTTCTTTGAAGAGAGGGTAGGAGGGGTTGCATCGAAAATCTTTGGGGAGAGAGTTCCAGATCGTGGGGGCATTCCCAGAAAAAGCACGAGATTGTTTTTTTTGTGCTTGAGTCTGGGAGGGATTAGGACAAAGGAGTTGGTGCTCCTCAGGGACCTGGAGCATCAAGCTTTTTGCAGTTTCGCAGCCAGGTAGGAGGGGGTGCTTAGGTGAAGGGCTTTGTGCGTGATACATGCAATCTTGTAGGTGGATCTACCTTCTATTGGGAGCCAATTGAGGTTTTTTAGGACCAGAGAGATGTGGTCGAATTTTTTACAATCGGAGATAAGTCTGGCGCCAAGGTTGAGGACAGATTTGAGCGGTGCTAGGTGGGCTTTAGGGGTGCCAGCGAGTGTGGCGTTACCATAGTCAATACGGGAAAGGACAAGCGATTGGACAACGGTTTTAAAGTAGTCTGCTGGTATGAAAGGTTTGAGTTTTTTGAGGTGGTGGAGGGTAAAGAGGTCACCCTTGGCAGCATTTTTGATGTGTGGGATGAGATTCATGTTATGGTCAATGCTGATGCCTAGGGATTTGACAGTATTCGAGGGGGAGTGGGGGCTGTTGAGTGCTGCAATATCCTTGATCCAGAGGTGAATGGGGAGGGAGTTGTTTTTAGGAGTGAAAAGGATGATTTCAGTTTTTTTTGGGTTTAGTTTGAGATGATTAAGATGGTGCAGGAAGCTGCTTGGCTGAGTCTGGGCTGGAGTGTAATGGCGATATGTATGCTGAACGCCGAGCGCTGCTGCTAAGAAAAACGGAAAGAAACGTTTCTTTTGCCTCGAAGTGTGGCTGAAATCCCCTTGAGCAAGCTGATGAACTGGGTCCTCCGAGTAGACAAATGCTCCTTCAATGCAGAGACTGGCTGTAAAAGTAAACTGACGAGCTGGGTCTTCAGACTAAACGAAGGTAAACTCAGTGCTTATCCTATTACATGGACTAAATTACTCAACCACTCTTCCGGGCCTTGGAAATGAAGCTGCTTCGGTAATGCAGGGGGTGCAGTGATTGCAGGGTTACCTGTAAAAAGTAAGATACACAAGCCGGTTTTATAGTACACATGCAGACAAAAAAAAACGGCAAAGCGTAGACTGCAGAGGCTGTTTGTGAAACAACAGGTAGTTGATTGGATGTCTCTCCGGTTCTGGGGGCAAAACTTACCTTCAGCTTCTACGATCCCTGCTACTGCTGCCGGTCTCCCCCTGCCACCGCAGGCCTCCTGACATCTCAGCGCGGCCGCAGTTAGGGGGGGACTACACGTTCCAGGAGTCTCAGCAACAGGAAGCTGCTCCCGCCCATTCCAGGCCCGGAGGCTAAGATTGTAGGAGAGCCCCCGCGCGGCGGGACGTGCGTGGGCGTCGCCGGGCTAAGCCCGGGCAAAGGGCAGGCTATCTGTGGCCATTAGGGGCCAGAAGAGGGCGGGCCGGGCCACACTATTAACATTAGACTATCAAATCGAAGTAAGACTTTGCTGCTGATTATCTGTAGTGGACTGAAATTTATATTTTGCTAAGACAGGGTTGGGTGGGTACCACTGTTTCTTGGATGACCACTGTGTATGTCATTTCTTATGCAGGCGTTCCTTATTATTGCTGAATTACCTAGATAGTATCTTGTGTTATACAAACTTAGGTGAAAATGAACAAACCAAAGGAAGTTAAAGGGAAAGGGGTAGTAGGCACCTTGGATGCCTTCCTAGTAAAAGCTACATCAGCAATTATAAATGAAATTAAGTTGACAGAACGCAGGCTGTCATTAGACTCGCAACTTCATGTTACACCTAGTACCATCAGCATAAACTCACAGGAGGGTCAGGAGGAAGGTGGTTCAGAACTTAATGAGTCCCTCTTATTGTTACCAGGGTCTCCTAATTTTCAAGAGATACCAGCATCCCCGCTAATAAGGAATAAAGCAACTGTTATAACAAGGGGACAAAAAACTATACAGACAAATGGAAGTAGCCCTGTTGCCCAGGGGAAAAAAAGAAAGGGTCAGATAATAAAGAAGCCTCGCAAACAATATATACCTAAACCTCGGGCTAAGAAAGGCACACAAGAAAACATTGACTCACTATCAGATTTAATTACTGAGAACCATGATTCCCCTTCAACGAATATAACATCTACACAGCTTACACCCATTATGCAGCAGAGTATGGAGGAACACTTTTGGACTAAGATGGAAGTACTGATGAATGCCCATTTAGAACCCATTTTGACAAAATTAGTTAACATCGAAACCCGGTAATCTTGTATAGAAACTCAAAAATGTAATATTAATACTCCACAGGTTGAACCGAGGTCTGGGTTAAATAAACAATTAGGTAAGAATAGAAGTGGGGGGGACTGTCTCATTAGATTGTTCAGGGCAAGGTACGAAGGAGCTAGGGATCCTTACGAATAAGAGCAAACCACCGGGGGCAGGAAATACCCAAAACGAAGGTAGTCGGGGAAAAATTACAGCCATTGAAGGTACCCCACGTCAGTTGCATGCGGATACATCAGATTCCATCTTAAATTTACCACCTCAGGCAACACCTTATACCGTTGTTTTGGCAAACGTATGCCCACTACCATCAGGGGAGGGTGAAGACTGTCCGTCCCTCAGAAATATATCATTGCACCTTATTAATGCCAAGAAATAGCTAGCAATGTTTTGTTCCCTGAACTTATTATGGCACTAAGGGTCTGATGGGGTTGGACCAAGTAAGAAATCATCCGAGGGGGACTGCATAGTTCTAACCTTTAGGAGTCTAGGGCTAGTGAGACCCATATTTGACCGGATGTCCGTTGAAATTATGGAGAAATCAAAAGTTATGATTTTACCGTTGGTATTCTATTATCACCCCCCTACATGGCAATCCAATCTAGCAGAATGTCAAAATAAAGCAAAACAGCAACCAGAGTGCCCACCATGGTATCATGTAAATCGCTTTGGCCCTCTGAGCTCTTTATCTGAGGTTGATTGACTTCAAGTAGGGGCCCCAATGCGACAAGATGTTAAAGACATGAGTGTACCCTTACTAATTAACGAGGACATAAAGGAATGCCTATTATCTATTGATCCTGTGGGGGAAGATGAAGTTCTACAGTTGTCCAATAACACGCAGGCATTGACTGTGGACCTTGATGATAAACAGGAAATAGAAGATGCTAACCAAATGGGGGAAGGGATTAGTATGGGAGGAGAAAGTAAACATCCAGAAATAACAATTAAACAATTGGATAGGTGTGCCTTCCGCCTAATCTCGTGGAATGTAGCGGGAATCTCATGCAGACTGCGGGATGAGGCTTGGATGGAATATATAAAAACTTGTGACATCATCTGTCTCCAAGAAACTTGGAGCAGAAATGACCAAAATCTGGATGGATACCAATCATTTACTGCTCATGCTGAACCTTCTCTGGCAGGGAGGGCTAAAGGTGGCCTAATGACTTCTATATCGGTAAAATATAATTCATTGAAAACACACAAACTAGTGGTTTCCCCATGGTATCAACTGATCCTGATCACAAATGTATTCCCAGTTCCCTTGCTTCTAATTGACTGGTATTATAACATCTTTGACACTCATATTACATCTGTTATTGACAGCCTACAGGTCGAAATAGCTAAAGTATCTGAACATTTTTCACTCCTGTGTATTATGTGGCTAGGGGATTTTAATTGCTCCCTATGCCATCAAAGTGGGACCAAGGTTTGTGGTTTACTTGATACAAATGAGCAACCCCTGGGAAATTTTAAGCATACCACACAGGGAGATGCTTTGAATAACATTATTGTGATAAGAGACCTTTGCATGTTAGATATGGAGACTAGCACCGCATTGGTGCCGATACCAACCTTCCAAGGGACTGGGGGTAAAATGAGTGTATTCAATTTTGTATTGGTCTCTAGTAGGTATATTCACCTTATTGATTATTTTACAATAGTTGCAAATCCTGCTAGCGATCATAATCCCCTTGTTTTAATGCTGATTTCTGATGCTGATGCTGATGCAGATAAGAAGCAGTCTTCTGAACAACCAATGAAATACAGTCAAAATCAAGGCCTTAGAGTAAAATGGGACAGGGTTGATCCCAAAAAGCTGGAGCAAACAATCTTCAGGGTTAATTCTTTGCAAATAGATACCTGTCTAACAAGTACCTGCAAGCCTGAACTGATAGTCCAGAATTTCGAGGCGCTATGCGGGAGTGTGGTCACATACCTTCTTAAACCAGCTGGGAAGGGTGATACTAGGGAGCATAAATGGTTTGATGTTGAATGCTCCACGGCACAAACATTATTGAAGAAAACACTTTACCAGGTCCCTCGGGATAAGGAAATGGTAAAAAAGGCAAGAAGAATTTATAAGGATGCGATTGATAAATGAAAATTGGAACTAAAAAAGCAAGCTTGGGACGACTTTGAGAAAGCCTCTGATTTGAGGGACAGTAGATTGTTTTGGGTGCCGCTCGCATTTGAGGTTTACCTAGCGTTTGCCACATCCCGACCAGACCTTGCTACAGTAGTAGCTTTCATCGTTCCTGTGTGCCAGAGAGGGAGGAGAAGCGAGGCCGCAGAGGAGGTGAGAGGCGCGGCCCCGGGACTGCGAGGGACAGCGCCAGCAACAACAGCTGTTCCCTCTTCCCGCGTGAGCCGCGCCCCCTCCCAGTGCCCCGCCCCATCTCTCCTCGTAGACACTTAAGCAAGGCCTTATACGCGCATCGCGGGACGCGCGCGGGGCGAAGTCCGGGCAAAGCCCGGGCCAAGGGCAGGCCCGTTGTTGCCCGTTAGTGCCCGGTAGAGACCGGACCGGGCCACCTCCCCTTCACTATAGAACCCGCAGCTAGACAATCACCATGCGACCTAAAACCAGGAGCACCACAAAGACTAAATCTAAAAATGCACAGGAGGTAGCGCAAATAACAGGTCCTATTGACCTTTTTATCTCACGGACCCACGAGGCAATAAACCAGAGTATCGCCCTGATGGAAAAGAGAGTCTCACTAGATCTCATGAACGCGAATGCAAAGCGTTCCTCTCTAGGCGCCATAGCAAACGCCACTTCTCCCATCCATCTTACCTCGCAAAACTGTTCCCTCCCCGTGACCCTGTCAGCACCTGATACAAACACAGTACCAGCGATAGTTAATCTCTCTGTAACCCAGACTGAGTCTGACCTCTCATTAATGTCCGACGACCTGGAAGCCACCCCCGACTTGGCGATTCGTCAAACTCAGGAGGACGTCCAGACACACGCTAATCTGCTCCAACAAGGCGAAAGGGAAGGAGCAATTCCTAAGCGAAACTTAACAACCGCCGAAAAAGCAGTAACCATGGCTTTGTGTTCAGAACATGTGATTACCCACCTAAATCCCACAATGCCGCAAAGCATAACACTCCCCTCTGCGACTAATCTACCCCACATGGCACTATCAAATGAAGCCTCTGATAATCAATGCCGAACATGTAAAGTCACCTCCCAAGTTCTCACCACAATAAAAGATCTGTTATTTCAACATCTTAAGCCCATTCAACTTAGTGTCAGGAACTTAGAAGCCCAGCTAACCATAATCTCTGCCACCCTTCTCGATACTAACACGCGTATAGAAATAAAGGGTCAGCGGAACCCCTCGCAACCACTCAAAAAACAACTACAAGCACAACCACAGAAAGTAGCTCAACACCCTAATCCAACTATCCCAGTCCACGCAAATCACAAACAAAAAATTACTCAGTTCAAGCCACCACCCATAACGCCTCAATTACACCAGGACAAAACCCCGGCTGTATCCAATCAACGCATGGAAAACCCGGTTTCAGATACAGTAGATACCCCTGGCTCAGCGATAAATATTGACACCAGTAGAGCCTCTCTGGAAAGAAAGCCCGCATTCCTCCCACCTAAATCAGTGGTCCCCCAGCTGTCTCCCAAAAACACCGCTAAAAAACCACTAACGGCCAGACGGCCTGCTCATTTGCCCCCGGAAGCCACTCCATACACGATAGTCCTTACGGGTGTACCTGAGTTAACCGATGATACATCCGAAACTGCATGGTCACTTAAAAACAAGGTAATGCAGTGGTTAGGTATTAACAGACCTCTTGAATCCCATCTATCAGGAGGAATTACTACAGCTCGCAGGGTAGCCTGGATAGGCAAAACAACAAAATCAGTCCGCGGAGACTGCATCATAGTGACATGCAGAGACCCCTCCACAGTGGACTATATCTGTGCGTGGCCCTTGCTCGAAAAAAAAGGGGGGATTGACGCGTGCCATCTTTCCTTCTTCTATCCCCCTGTAAAACATCACCGTAATACTGCACCCTGGTCATGGCACCAGTTCCCCAAAGAATCATGGAACCAGGAGCCATGGAACCAAGAGCCATGGAACCAGCAGGAATATACCTATGACCCCCCTGGCAGGAACGGCCCGAGAGAAAGGCCAAGACAACGGCCGAGGCATTACTGGCAAGAAAGACCCTATCATACCTTTGAAGGATGGCAGGGCCTCTCTACGCAAAATCGCTTCGATTGCCTAGAGATGGTCGATTGACCACTCAGGAATGAACTAGGATTCCCAGAACTTGCTATTACACCGCATCCAGTTAACCCTATGCAGCATTCAGTACTCCCAGAGTCCCCTCTTGATAAATACGGAAACTCATTTCAAGTACTTCCCACTACTCATTTCAGCATTTCCAAAAAAGTTACTCACACGATCCACGATTCATCTAATGTGTTTTTTAACACCTCAGAAAAAGCTACCCCCATCACTTCCCTTCCTGAAGCTGACACGATAGCAGGAACGTGCAACCAGCTAGTTGTAGCCCCAAAAGTTCCAGCTGAATTCCCTCGGGTTAATCCACAACAACCATTAGTAGCAGAGCCCCCTAACAACCTGATAAATCTACCCCATACTCTGACGGAACCCACAAACCCGAGTTTCTCCATCGCATACTGGAACGTCGCAGGCCTAACCACAAAAATAACATCTTCTATGTGGCTTGACACAGCAAAATGTCACCAAATTCTGTGTCTGCAAGAAACCTGGTGCACAACCCAACTACATTTAGTGGGTTATAAAACCTTTTTCACCCAAGCAGTACCTGGAAACATGGGCAGACCAAAGGGGGGCCTTACGACCTTTATAGCCAACACCCTCCCTCTTAGAGTGAAACTATTGAAGGAGTCACCCATCTTCCAAATCATACTATTCACGCAGTCAGCGGTACCTAAAGGAAACCAATATATACTGATAAATTACTACAATAACTCAGGAACTCTGGAATGCTGTTCGTATCTAGACGAAATTACTGTATTTTTAACATCATTCCAAAAAGATAACAACACATCTCAAATCTATTTCATCTGGGGTGGCGATTTCAATCTCATACTGTGCCCAAAGCACAAAAGCGGCAACTGCGGGCTTCAAAACGAACTTGGGAATCCCACACCTCACTTTGTGCATACGGCATGTGGTAGCAAGTTAAACGAAATCCTCTTCACTTTAGACCTCGACTTTGCCAATGAATTAGTCAACCCGCAGCAGGAGTATCTACCAACCTTCCATGGGCGAGGTTGCTCTTCAACTATTGATTACATCATAGGTTCAAACTCTTATAAAGGTCAACTATCTAAATACGTAGTTGGGTCAAACCCAATAAGCGACCATTATCCACTCAGTGTGGTAATTCACTTGGAACAACCAGGAGTATTCCCTGTAAAACTTAGCTCCCTCGATCAACAATCGATGTCCATGAACAAAATGAACGGATACTCAATCAAATGGGCAAAGATCGATCCGGAAGAGATGTCCCAGAGGATTCTTGAAAAAACTCACCACTGGTTAGCTAAATGCATGACTCTGGAGACTCCACCAGAAATAATTGTCACTTCCTTCCACAACATTCAGGAAGCAATAAAGGACGAGCTGTTTGTAAATTCAAAAAACAGGCCCAGGCTCCCCATCACGAGATGGTTTGACACTGCTTGCCGGAAGGCACTTACATCCCTCAAAGAAGCTCTATGCAAGCGACCGAGAGACCCCCAAAATATCTCGCAGCTGAGGAAAACATATAATCTGACCCGGAAAAACCGTAAAAAGCAGATCAAGCAAGAACTGTGGCAGCGTCTACACGACAGTGCTTACAGGAAAGACAGCACCGCATTTTGGCAGATAGTAAGGTCACCCTTCCTGGCTAATAGCAGTGACCCTGACCACCTTGACGTGGCAATAACCGAGGAGGATTGGGTCTCCCACTTCACAAAAATTTTTGGAACACCAACAGATGCTGCGCCAAACAACCAGCTACAAGACCTCGTACCGGCAAAGAATAATATCTACCCGATTAATTTAAGGTTCACTCTTAATGAAATCATAAAGGCAATCAAGGCCTCAAAAGCTGGCAAAGCCCCTGGCCCCGACGGGGTTCCAATGGACCTGTTCTTGCACGATGTCGACTACTGGTCAAAAATAATCATACGGGTTATGTCAGCAGTAGTATCATCTGGTCTGTTTCATTCATGGTCAACCTCAATACTACTACCCATCTTTAAAAAAGGTGACCGCAACGACCCTGCTTGCTATAGGCCGATCTCCCTTCTGGACTCCACGGGTAAGATTGCAGGTCGATTACTCCTGGACCGATTACAATCCTGGGCCCGGGAGAATAACATCATAACTGACCTGCAATACGGTTTCCAGAAGGGGCTCGGGACCGTGGAACAGGCACTTAACCTCGTTCTCCTGGTAGGAAAATATGCTCGCGCAAAAGGAGGCAACATCTTCCTCGTCTACGTAGATCTAAGCGCGGCTTTTGACTGTGTCCAGCTTGCAAAGCTTTGGCAAATACTAGCAGCCCTAGGAGTGGACCCCCCGATATTAACATTTCTAAGGGAACTTTACAGCAACGCAGAAGGTCGAGTACGATTTGGCACCAGTGGTGAACTGTCACGATCTTTCCAAATAACGAAAGGAGTCAGGCAGGGTTGTGTACTGGCCCCCTTCCTGTTCAACCTCTACACAAACGGGCTTGAACAGGAGATGCTGGAAGGGAGCCAGGACCTGCCTCAGATAAACCATCGCCCGATTCCTACCCTTTTGTATGCCGACGACTCTGTAATCCTAGCTCGGACCCTAAATCAACTACAACGGCAGCTCAATAAATATGTAACATTCATGGACTCACTCGGCCTTAAAGTCAATATCAAAAAAACGTTCACAATGAACATTGGCCCCAGAACAAAAACTTCCAAGCCCATATTGATTGACAATAACAGTCTCGAAAGAACACCGGTGTATCCATATCTGGGCATCCTGATAGATGACGCAATGAACTGGCATAAGGCAGTGGAAGCCAGAAACTTACATTTCCGACGTGCAACATCTGCACTAATTTCCTTTTCAAGGAAATTAGGTAAACCTGCCCCTTCCGAACTGTTAGCCATATACTATGCAAAATGTCACAGTGTGGCTACCTACGGAGCTGGAATCTGGGGCTATGGACGTATTGACCAACTTCAGGTTACCGAAAACGCTTTCATCAAATACATTTTAGCCCTTCCCCAAAGTTCCCCGATATTAGCCTCGCACCGGGAGCTCGGCATGGATTATATCATCGACACCATTCGATGCCAGCCCATCTTACTGTGGCAACGAATATGGTGTAATACCGAAAGTCATTTAACTCGCTCCCTCATTATGGACTGCCTTGGCCTAACAAATTGGCGGAAAATCCCGTGGCTTAACTATATACATAACTTCTTCAAAGACATGGACTGCGAGCACTATTTTCACGAACCACCCTCAGTCGAAGACATCTCAAAGAAACAACTAAAGCAAAAATGTATGGACCATTTGAGAGAACTCCGAAATCAGGCAGAGATTACTAAAATGAAAAATGGAAAAATCTGTTCAGTACAGTCAGGAAAAGCTATCCAGCCCTATTTGACATATTTTTTATCGAATCATGAAAGGTTCTTACTTACTAGACTACGTTTTGATCTTTTTTTTCGTCTGGTTTCATTCCCAGAAGTGAAGAACTGGTCTCACAACTTGCCGAGATGCCCCTGTGATGGAGTTGCTCTACAATCAACGATTCATGTCGTCCTCTTCTGCAAATATTACAAACTAGCAAGGAAAACATGGATTATCCCTATACTCCGATCCAGTGGACTCAGACATTCTTATCCAGCACTCTATTTTTTACAATCCCCGAAATCCCCTTATGAAGCCAAACATATAGCAACTTTCCTCAAAGCAGTAGTATCAACACGTCGTAACCTTTCCAGCTAAATGAATTTCTTTCTAAATCTGTAAAAACCTTTCTACTGTTCTAAATTTTTTTTCTGTATAGTGATTTAATCATTTCGTGTTTTTTATTGTTTTTTCTATTTGTATCAAATGTACTTTTTATGATTTGCAAATCGTCAAATCGAATAAAAGAAATTGAAACTGAAACTGATTGTTTTGGGAGGTAATAAACCGCCCGTTCCTTAGTAATGAAAAAAGAAGCATGATTGCCCATATAACCGGGGATACTTGGGAAACCCATTACGCTAGAATTTTTAACCCAGAGGATGCATCTTTGGCAAATAAAGGTGAGGATGAAAGGGATTTTAATCTTGAAACAGCACGACAACTTAGCCTCTCACTTTCTTTGGATGAAGTTGAAGAGACACTAAGAAAAGGTATCCCCCTAAAAGCACCAGGTCCCGATGCTGTACCACTGGATCTTTTTAAAAATAACTTTGATGTATGGGCACCATTGCTCCTTAATGTTTTTAAGGCAATTGTGGTCGAGCGCATCCCTTCATAGTGGAAAAGGCAGTAGTCGTACCAATTTTTAAAAAAGGTGACAAAAGTGACCCTTGCTGTTACAGGCCAACTTCTTTAATAGATGCTTCCTGTAAGTTAATGGGGAGAGTAATATTGGCCAGTTTGGAGACTTGGGCGGATTCTTCTGGCCTTATTGTAGATTCACAGTACGGGTTTAGAATAGGCAGAGGGACAATGGAGCAATGTCTCAACTTGCCCCTGATCATGGGCAAGTACATGAAGGCCAGGGGTGTTCCCATACACTTGGCCTTCATGGACTTGTCCAGTGCCTTTGACACTGTGTGTAGGGAGAAATTGTGGTTGCTAATGGAGGCCCTGGGGTTTGGGGAACCCTTGGTCACCCTGTTGCACAGATTACATGCTGCTACTTCGGTGGCCATCAGATATGGCCCGGGGGGTGAAAAGACAAGGCCTATTCCATCAACTGAAGGTGTCCGTCAGGGCTGTATTTTGGCCCCCTTCTTGTTTTTAGTTTATACAAATGGTTTAGAAATGTTTTTATTGGGAAAATGTTCAGACTTCCCTAAAATAAATGGCAAACAAGTACCTTTATTGTCATATCCTGACGATACTGTGTTAATGACTTTAACTGCAAACAGTATGCAAGTATGTTTGAATGCTTTTAATGAGTTTATGCAGGATCTAGACCTTAAGGTCAATTTTACAAAATCCTTCGCAATGGTCTGTGGTCCAAGAGGGACCAAAACTCATAGGTTTGTTGTAGATAATTTGACTATTGAAAAGGTCCCGAATTTTAATTACTTGGGAAATCTCTTCAACAAAAGCCTGATTTGGGACCCACTAATAATTTCACGAGTACAAAAGACCATGAGATCAATAGAGGCCCTTTTTCGTTTTACAAACAAATTAGGACAAAAACCAATTGCCAAATTAAAAACATTGTACAAATCAAAATGTTTGCTCGTTGCGACTTATGGAGCAGGGGTATGGGGATACCATAAATGTGCTCAACTCCAAGTTATGGAGAACAAGTTTTTAAAATGTCTTTTATCTGTTCCAACTAGTTCTCCAAATATTTTTTGTCACACTGAGTTGGGTATAGAATTCGTGAGTGATACTATCCATGTGTCCCCATTACTCCTATGGGGAAAAATCTGGTCCTCTGAGGATTTGCAGCTTTCAAAAGAAATCCTAAAAGATTGTGTAAAGTTGGATCACGCTATGCAGATTCCATGGTTGTCTTATGTAAGGGAAACTCTTTATGAAATTGACCTTGGAAACTTTTATGATAACCCAGATTCTATTAATTCAGACACAAAGATGGTAATTAAGAATGCATACCGTAACATCTTGGGATTGTCAAGAAATGTAGAACAACAACTATATCAGGGAGCAAAATTACAGCACCAATTTTACTTATCCTATACATTACATATGCAATGGCGTTTTTATCTAACGAGATTTCGATTAAATGCACTGCACTTTTTAGTTGCTTTCCCGAAGCAAGGGGGTTGGTGTGAGAGGCTACCCCCATGCCCATGTGATAATGAAGCTCAACAATGCACTCTGCACTTTGTACTTTTCTGCACTCTTTATAAAACGCCAAGAAACTGATGTATTAAACCCATTTTAAAGGAAATCCGACCTTGTAACTTTAAAGAAGGTTATGAGCATCTAAGATCATTACACACTGCTGCTATTTGCAGTGCTATGCTTAGCTTCATTAGATTGGCACTTTCAATTAGGAACCGTTATTGAAATTATAATTTCTGTTTTGATACCTTGTGTTTTAAATTGAAGGAAATTGAAACTCATGAAACTGATAGTATATCAATTTATAGGAAATTTTTTAAACGATTCTATCAGCTGACAGAATATGGAAACATGCAATTAAAGTGTGTTAAATTAAGTTGGATAGTGTGAGAGGCTACCCAATTTATACATGAGATATTATAATATAAAAAAGCTGTGAAATCCTCCAAATGGAAATTAGGAGGAAGGCAGGTTTGAAGTTGAAGGTTATTTTCAAGTTTATTGCAAATGAAGATGAACCCATCCAATACCACATCCAAACCAAACAACTGCTCTGTCCCAATTGAATCCTAACATTCCTGCACCATGGCAACAGAATAGCTTGCAGCCACACATGAATGATGTCACTGAGCTTAAAGGAAAACACTAACACATATAAATAATATACAGAATATCACACATCTCCCCCCCCCAAAAAAAAACTATTTTTAAGAAACATAATCATTCAAATATGCTGGTCTTCTTACATTCCTAGAGGATGCACGTAACGCATCTGGAATGGAGTCATTACACTCTTTAGGAATATCTTGAGCACCAGAAATACCTGTCTCAGGGTTTGGAACCACAGAGATCCTATTGAGGTTCCACACCCTATGATCTTAAGTTCTGACAGCATTTTTAAACACTTTAATGACTTTTATAGGACTGGAAAATTTAACCTTCGAACCCCGAAGTTTAATTACTACAAAATCTCCAGCACTAACCCCAGTATTCTTAGTAGCTTTCCTAAGATCAAACTTTTCCTTTCTTTTTTGACACAAATACTTTTCTTTAAAACGCCAATCAGGTTCTTTAGGCAAGGACTTGCTAACAGACTCACCAACATCCCTCACCCATGATGGTTCAACAAGTGTACTTGGAATCCTCCCTTTAAACAGAAAAAATGGTGATTTACCAGTTGATGAGTGCGGAGTCACCCTCTATAACTCCACTTTCTTCAACACCTCTTCTTTCCAATTAAGACCAGAGGACTTGGCCCAAGATATGGTCTCCTTCAATACTTTGTTAAATCTCTCAATCCTTCCGTTCGTTTCTGGATGATATAATGAGCATTTCTTATGAAGAATGCCCCTATTCCTCAAGTAACATTTCATCTGCTGTAAAACCAATTGAACACCATTATCCATGAGAATGGAATCCGGAAGTCCTTCCCTGGCTATAAGCATATCTAAAAACTTTATGACTTGAGAAGTTTCAATACTCTGTGAGAAGTAGATTTCAGGCCATCTCGAATATATGTCCAACAGAACCATGATAAACATCTGTTGACCATTATGATAGACAGGACCAACAATATCAAAAGCAATCTCACTCCACAGTTTTTTGGGAAGATCCCTCGCCAGCATAGGCTGGACTCTCACAATCTTAGATTTACCACTATCAGTACACACCAGACACTCCCTGACAACTCTCTCAATGGCAATATCCATTCCTGGCCACTAATAACAAGCATGTAACCTTTCCTTTGTTTTTGATATGCCTGAATGTGACTCCTGAGCAAAATCAATTAACTTCCTTCGAACCTCAGAGGGAGGCACCAATTTAGTACCACGCAATAAAAATCCATCACAAAATGCCAACTCGTCCCTAACACCCCAAAACTTTGAAGCTTCATCGGAACAACCTTTTTTGCTCTCCCAACCTTTGTGTAATAAAGAAATCACATCAACAAGAATAGAATCTGAGGATAACAGATCTCTCCACTTCTCTCTGCTCACAATTTCTTCATCAATAAAACAGACATGCATCTCAGGATTATCCCATTCATCTAACTGCACCTCTTCATGCCCAACCTTCACTAATCTAGAAAGTGTGTCTGCTACACTATTATCAGCACCAGGTATATATCTAAGCTCAAAATCATATTCTTGTAGAGCAATGACCCATTTAGTAATTGTGGAGGATCAGAAGGAGGGACTACGACAACCGGGCTGGGTAGATATGGTTTTATTTTAATAAAGGTATTTTTCTTTCTCTGAGATTGTCTTTCTCGTGCTAAAGTTGCAGGATCCAACGTGTCTGCTAGTGCACGGAATTGGCGGGGGCTTGTCCGTTGTCTTCCTTCCTCCTCGAGGGCTTCTCGACTTCAGTCTCGGGCCGGGTCCCAACGCCACATGCGGGAGACAAAGAATGGCTGTTAGCACTCTGTTTGGTATGCAGCATACCCAGGGGAAAGCCCTTCGGGAAGTGCGGACACCGGTGACCTTTGTGCTCTATCTCAGGCTGTGCACGAGTTGTGGGGGAAAAAGGGTGAGGGTTGAGGACAGGGCAGGGGGTGTGGAAGAGGAAGGGATGGAAAGAACGGGTGATGACTATACACGGCTATTTACAAGGCTAACGCCGACCCAGCCAACCCGATACCCGGTCACGCACCTGGGTGAGCCACACTCCTCCGTGGGTGTGGCTGGGTGGTGCTTGAGAACGTTGGCCTCCAGGCACAGCAACTCTCGGTCTCTGCTCCTGCGCGACGTCCTTGTACGGTTCTTCCGCGTCTTCGGCAGTCTCTCTCCGACCTCCGTACTCCCTCCAGGTGTCGAGACACATCTTCCTGTTTTCTTCCGGTCTTTTGTGTCCGCCTCCAGTCGAGGGCGGGTATCCGTCTTCCAATCCGCTGGCTTGGCAGTGCGTCATATGGGGAAGTGCCTTCGTCGTCAGCCTCGGGTTCCTTAAAGGCACAGTCTTCACTGGGCGCTTGTACCTGACTCCACCACGCGTCGGACTCTGTTTCCCAAGGGTCCTGAGGCGATGTTACTGTCGTCAATGGTCCACCAGTCCTTCTTAGCCTCTGTCCCTGCCACACCGCTACAGTAATTCTGCTTGAGATAAGATCAATTCCTCTTTTCGAATAAACCTCACACAAAGGCTTATGATCTGTCTTCACTATGAACTTGGTGCCCCACAAACATTTTTTGCATTTTCTGACAGCCCTAAACACTGCCAGAGCTTCACGTTCAATAACAGAGTATCTGGACTCAGGATCTCTCAAACCACGTGATGCAAACATGACAGTGGACATTCCCTCTTTACCTTCTTGTTGTAGAACTGCACCTAGACCCTTTAGACTTGCATCTGTAGTAACGACCAAAGTCTTACAAGAATCAAAACTTGTCAAGACCGGTGGAGATTTTAATTTATCCTTAATAAGATTAAACTCCTCATCACACTCAAAACTCCACCTAAACTCACAGCCTTTCTTTAACAAACTCCTCATATTGGCCGTTAAAATTGCAAAACCCTCAACAAATTTATTGTAGTACTCAACCATACCAAAAAATTTTGCCAACTCATCCTTGCAAGAAGGAGGTGGCATTTGAGTAATAGCATCAATAAGACTGGACTTTGGAGAAATACCACCCTGCAAAATTGTATGTCCCAGATAATGGATTGATGACGTACCAAACTTACATTACTCAGACTTAATAGTGAGATTGGCTTCACCCAATTTACCAAGGACATCAAAAAGAAACTTCTCATGCTCAACTAGATTTTTTTCAAAAATCAAAATGTCTTCTTGATACACACAGCATCCTTTACAACCCTTCAAAACCTTTTCCATCGTGCGCTGAAAAACAGCAGCAGCCGAGACAAGCCCAAAAGGCATACGAACAAACCTGAAAGAACCAAACGGGGTGATGAATGAAGTGAAGTCCCTGGAAGCCTCATTCAATTCAACCTGATGGTAAGCCGAGGTCAAATCGATGGTGCTAAACACCTTAGCACCATCCAACAATGTGAGTAATTCTGAGATATTTGGTAAAGGGAATCTACCCACAATAACACACTTCTTCAGTTGTCTCAAGTCCACACATAGCCGAAGTGAGCCATCTGATTTCCGGGCGGCTACAACTGGAGAAACCCAATCTGTTGCCGTTACCTCCTCAATGATACCACCCTCTTGCAACTTGAACAACTCCTTTCTCATTTCTTCCCTCACAGCTAATGGAACATTTCTCGCCTTGCAAGAAAATGGCTGAGAACCTGGCCGCAAAGGTATTTTAAGTTTAAATCGTTTGAGACAACCCAACACATTCTTGAACACATGAGGAAACTTCTCTTTGATTTTCACTTCCAGCAAACTATCAGAGGATACAGAAACAGTCTGAATAACTTCTTTGAGTTTAATAGGAGAATCGCTACTCGGATCTAACATCTAACAAATCTTTGTGCATTTCAATTATCCCCTGAGGCGGAAAGCCGGGGGTTAGGCTGACACTCTTTAGAAACGTCCAAAATTGTTTATTTTATATTGTGTATCGTGTTGGAAGAATAAAACTTCCTTTTAGCCCTCACTCACCCTCGCACTAACTCGAACCCTGGTCCTTGCACAGCGATTGACAGCTGATGCGACTGGACTCAGGGACGGCCACCATCTTGGGGAGAAAGAAGGGCAGCGCTCCAGTCTTGCGACGCCTCCCGCCCTCCCAGGTATATAATTGGCCCTCTAAGCCGCGCGCAACAAATCTTTGTGCATTTCAATTATCCCCTGAGGCGGAAAGCCGGGGGTTAGGCTGACACTTTTTAGAAACGTCCAAAATTATTTATTTTATATAGTGTATTGTGTTGGAAGAATAAAACTTCCTTTTAGCCCTCACTCACCCTCGCCCTCGCACTAACTCGAACCCCGGTCCTCGCACAGCGATTGACAGCTGATGCGACTGGACTCAGGGACGGCCGCCATCTTGGGGAGAAAGAAGGCCAGCGCTCCAGTATTGCGATGCCTCCCACCCTCCTCCACCACGATATGAAGGACAACACTTCCCGTCCGCGCAGCGGGCGGGCGCAGCGGGCGCGACGACGGCGCGCCGAAGGAAAGCCCGTGTGCGCCTGTCCGCGCCAAGGATGCGACAGGCGCAGGACACCCTGGACACTCACATTCCATCCTATTGTATCAGGCAAGCGACCTTCGCAATTTTAATACGGTAAACCAATGTCCGTGTAGTTTGGATATGATTAGGATTAAGGGACCTTTTTCCTGTAAACACTGTAAATGGACTTCCCCCTGGACCCCAATTGAAACTACAGTCTCCCCCATTACCGCTGTTGTTGATACATTAAACTTTAAAGGCGGTTTGATTAACGCCCGCTCTATGTGTGGCCACAGTCAAGATATGAATGACCTTATTCTTGAACTGGACTTAGACTGCCTCTTTATAACTGAAACATGGCTAACCAATAGTAGTAATCCAGACTTAGCCACAGCCCTACCAGACGGCTATTCCATTTTTAGGCAGGATAGACTGAAGGGGAGAGGAGGAGGAGTAGCTATGGTGTTGAGAAACCATATTAAATGCCACACCTTCAATTTAGAACCTTTGAAAGGAATAGAAGGGCTTGGTTTTTCCATTAAGTTAAATGACACTACCTCCTTTTCAGGAGGTCTAATTTACCGCCCACCAGGCAGTGCAATTAAGTTCTTAGATTCACTGGGCGACTCCTTAGGCCAACTCCTTCTCCTTTACCCTTATTTCACACTACTCGGAGATTTCAATTTACAATTGGAATCTAAACTAGATGCTCAGGCGCTTAACTTCTATCAGACTTTGGAAATCTTTGATCTACAACAAAGGGTAACACAACCCACACACCAAGCAGGACATACCCTTGATGGGATATGTGCTAACTTTCCCCTTTTAAACATCCAAACACCTGTCCCACAAATCTGGACAGATCATAGTCTGATTCCCTTTAACATCAGAGCTTCTTGCTCCCAAAACTCATTAAAATTGAATAAACATTCAGAAAATAATACCAACTGGACTAAGGTCGAAGACAGTTTTAAGTTACAACCAATATCCCAGAATCAGATTCCTAATCTGTCTGGTAACGTTAAACAAGACTCAAAATGTTTTCACAACTGGATGCAGAAAGAGATCAAAAAACGTGCCCCACCCAAACACCCTCGAAAAAAGGAAAGAAGAGGAAAGATAAATGCCCCTTGGTTTACACCCGAACTGGCCAAACTCCATCTTCTATGCAAGAAGGGTGGACTCAATTGGCGTAAAACTTATGATCCCGCAAATAGAATCCTTTATATCCAGCAGATTAAAATCGCCAAGAAAGAGTACTATATTAACGCCATTAAGGAAGCAAAACAAAAACAAAAAACGTTATTTTCCATTGTCAAGACTTTCACACACCCAAAAGCATTACAGCCCGAAATCCCACCATCCCTAGAACTCTGCAACCAAATTGCGGACTTCTTTGTGGAAAAGATTGACCTCATACAAAAGGATTTCCCAGCCCCTCAAGCCTATCAGCCCTCTGTCTCTCAAGATCAGGGAGAAAACTTGACCAGTTGTCTAAGAACCTTTTCAACAGTCTCGCTATCCCTAACTCGGGAAGTAATTCTTGCTTGCAAATCGGGTTCCCCTTCGGATTCTTGCCCCCCACGAATTCTTCATCAGTTAATTGAAGTGGTTAATCCCCTTATAAACGAGATTGTAAATACTTCACTTAATACAGGCATAGTTCTAGGTCAATGGAAACAAGCAATTGTAAAACCTTTGATGAAAAAGCCCAATAAATCCCCCACAGAGCTTGCAAATCTACGCCCAATTTCACTCCTCCCAGTATTAGGTAAGATCACTGAACAGATGGTATACAAAGAGTTAAAAAGTCATGTTGAAATCAATAATGTCCTCCATCCTCAACAATCGGGCTTCCGATCTCACCATTCCACGGAAACAGCCCTGATTGAACTCTCTGATTCCATAAAAAATTTGCAGGATCAAGGAAAGAACGCCGTTATAATTTTATTAGACCTCGCCGCGGCATTCGACACCATCTCCCATTCTATACTTATAGGTAGACTAAGAGATATTGGAATTTCGGATGTAGTATTGGCATGGATTGTTTCATTTTTGACAGAAAGATCACAAACAATTGCATTGGGTCCTTTCCTCTCCAAAGAAAAAAAGGTGTTGTCTGGAGTCCCTCAGGGCTCTATTTTGAGCCCACTCTTGTTTAATATTTGCATGGTCCCCCTCATCTCTCTCATTGAATCATACGGCATACTAGTAACATCGTATGGCGACGATACTCAGCTTATCGTCCCTCTTGATAAGAACTCAGCCAATGCGGAACAAAACCTCAAGAATTGTCTTGAGGATGTCTTCCTCTGGATGGAAGAGAACCATCTTAAATGCAATGTAAATAAAACAGAGATTCTGCCTATGGGAAAGACCCAACACTTCTGTCCCAACAAATGGTGGCCGGATGATTCTCCTGCTCCCCCACAAACAGTGGTGTTAGCACGAAACCTAGGTGTCTTATTTGACACCGAACTTTCATTTGATCAACATGCTAGGAACGTGGCAGGAAGTTGCTTCAGTATTATAAAATCTTTAAAGAAGTTCTTTGACTTCCTGCCCACCGACTCGAGAAAGGCGGTCGTAGTGGCCTTAATCCTCGCACGCCTAGATTACTGTAATGGCTTGATGGCAGGTGTTAAAAAGACCATACTGAAAAAACTTCAAAGCGTGCAACACGCAGCCGCCAGACTTGTTCTTAAACTGCCTAGGCTATCCTCAGCGTCAGCCACCCTAAAGACCCTTCACTGGCTGCCTCTGCATAAGAGGATAATATTTAAAATTCTGATCATCGCCTTTCGAGCATTCAACGGTACAGGCCCAAAGTACCTAATCAGGCGTTTTCCTCACTACAACCCTTCCAGGACATTACGATCCGCAGGAGACAATGTAATACAATTGGCCAAATTTAACTATAAAACCAAGGGGGGTAAGACCGTAACCTTCCTGTCATCCAAAGCTTGGAATGCAATGCCTAAGAACCATAGACTTCTTTTTTTTTTCCTTCTTTTCTTTGTCCTCATAAATGCCACCAGAAATTGTCAACTCTAGATGGGCTTTTCTCTTGGCCAATAACACGGGCTAACTGTTCCCGCCCTGGATCCCGTGGATAGCCAACGGAGATCACCCAGAGGTAGGTCGTTTCCTTATCCCACTCCCATTCATGATGTATCGAGACCTTTGGGAGGACAGGACCACAAAACCTCTGGCATAATCATTGGACATTTTGTGTACCTTGTCCGTTATCTATCAGACCATGCAGTTAGTTGGGACCAGATTTTAACAGCACTTTCTCCTCCGCACAATAAGTCTAAACGACTAACAGCCATAATGTTCTTAAGACAGTTTACAAATCGAGGAGGACTTACAGATTTCCACTCCCTGCAGATCTCCCTTCTGGCTATAACAATGACATAGAAGATAAACTGTGAAGTGCTGTTACTGACATCATAGTCCAGGAGGAGACCCAAAAATATCAATCTGGGGGAACAAATGATTGGTATGGATAGAACCTCTTCTAGGAACCCACAGACCTGATGCCAGTAGCTGATAATTTCAGGGCAGTCTACAAACATATGTCTATCGTCTGCACCTGGTGACCTGCATCTTAAGCAGACATATTCTTCTGCCGAGATCCTTGACAATTTGGCAGGAGTCCAGTAAACCCTATATGCTGTGAATAAATGGTTCCTTCTAAGGTTGGATGGTTTTATAATTTTTTGGGAAATTATGAATGAATCTATCCAGACCGTCAGCATCTCTTCGGACTCTTGAGTTACGAAGTTAGCCCAAAGCTTGATGATTTCAGCTCCTAGTTCGTCTTTCGCCCCCACCAATGCATTGTACCAAAGTGACACCTCTCCTTTCCTTCCTGTCCCCCTACTGATAAGTTCCAAAATCGGAATCTCGTCCTCGTTGGCCCAACACTGGCTCCCCCACCAGGTAGAATTTAAACCTGGAAATGGAACCCCCTGTTCAATTTAAAAGAGATTCCCAACTTAGTAGTTTGGAATCATTACACAGGTCCCCCCACTTGGTTAATCCTGCAGCTCTCAAGGGAAGAGCCAGCCGATCTAGTAAGCAGTCTGGTGTACCTGGAGAGTCCCATATGGGGGCTTGCGAATGATAGTAGGGTATATCCAGAATTCTACGGATTGCCTTCCAGATGTTAAGTGCTGTCCTAAGAAGCTTCAGGCGAACCTTCTTAAAAAAACTTCTGGTCCCCAAATTTGTAAAGAAAAAACTCAAGACCTTGTGGCAAGTCTAATAACATGGCCTGGAAAAGTCTTCCATGTGAGGAAGAATCTAGTTTGTTTGCCAGAAGTCTAAAATTCTTAAATTGAAAAGCATAAAAATAAAAAAGTATATCAGGCAGAGCCAATCCGCCCAATTTCAGCCCCTTTCTTAATTTCCACCAGGCAATCTAGGGGACTTTGAGGAAAATCTGAAAAATGGTCAGGCGATTTAGTCGATGTTTCTTAAGTAATTTTGCCCAGCGTTAAACGCCTCTAATACCATACGAAGTTTATCAAATAAAGAGGCAGGCGCTGGAGACAGGAAGACAGGAAACAAGTTTTATTCCGACGGAGCAGAACACATCAGATCGGACAACTAGGTATCGTCTCGAGGTGCTCTCTAACAGCCTCTCTGAGGCCTGGCCTTTTATACACTGGTTTACGACATGTGACCGCTCTTTATTACAATAAAGACATTGTGAAGTAAGGAAAAAGACATCCCCGGTACCCCCCCAGTTCCGGCTCATTCCAACACGTGGCTACAGTAGAGGTCCTCACCCCCCATACAATAGGAGGGGGCTATCACGCAGCTGAGTGTTCCGCCGATTCCTTTGGAATGTGTGCGCCTGATCGAATCTCAGGGGGTGGGGAGGTCATGATCAATAGTAGCTCCTTTGAAGAGGGGCGAGTGCATACAGTAGTGGGCAATAAACTGTATCCTCAGGCTAAGGGATGACCAGCGGTCCGTGCAGACAATCGGGCTCAGAGGAAGGGGTCATCAAAGGAGAGATATTCATGAAAGGAAGGATCGGTGTGGACAATCGAGCGTAGAGGAAGGGTTTATCAAAAGAGGGGTATTCATGGAAGGAAAGGAGGTGTTGGTCAGGCGCGGGGTGTGATTCCCAGAGACAGAGTCATGCGGAAGGGGAGGGTTCATGACTTGTGCATGTGAGAGCGGGGGCAGCCAGGGTGCATGGGGGATGCTTGCAGGGTCAGGGAAGTGCGCTGACGAGCGATCGTGAACAGGGAGACCATGGTACCTAAAATGGCTGTCGTGTATGTTCATACGTGAGTCTGAGGAATGGGCAAGATGGCGCAGATGATGTTCAGTTCACGAACTAAAATTCCACAGTCCTCCCTTTTAACATGTCTCGCCAGCTTGTCAATTCGGATCTATCCCCATAAGACCACGTATTTCTATCTCATAGAGGGGACTCATGTGCTCAGTTCTAAAGTCCAAAGTCTTAGGGCACATACAGTTAGAAATGAGTAAACACAAAGGTGGCAAACATTGAATACCTAAGCAACACCCACACAGTACCACGACTGGTATTAGTATAAATGTAAACAACCTCCATCCCCAGTCCTTCAAAGTGTCCCAAAACCAGCTTCCAAGCGACCATCCTTCTTGCTCCTGGTGAACCTCTGAGGATAGTCTGTGGAGGTGTTCGATTGCTTTGTAGACTGAAGGCGAGTTATCTGGCACGTAGGTGCAACAGCTGGAGCCGATGATGCGGCATGCTCCTCCACGGTCGACCAGAACCACATCTAGAACAAGGCGGTTTTGAAGAGCCACCAGGCGGACTGCCTGAAGCTCAGCCGTGTTGTTAGCGAGGATGCCAGCCGTGATGTTAATGGTTGTTTCTACTGCCTGAGTCAGGTGTCGGATAGCGCGGCTATTTGCCATTGGGCCCCACAGAGGAACAAGTCCCTTCACCGCATCCAGGAACTGTGCTCCGGTGGAGTCGGCTTGTCCAATGTCTCCGGCGCGCTTTTGAGAATGAAGGCGATGTAGCACGTACCCCTCCAACCTTTCGGGAGCCAAGTGTAAGCTTTGGTGCCACAAACAAAGTACATATTCGGAGAAGCAACAAAGGAGGGGGGATCAACTGAGACCAATGTTCTGGTGATGTGGCAGGAACTGTGACTCACCAGCTGTGTTCCCTGGCCTTCGAGGCACACGAGACCTGTGACATTGATGACAGACAGGGCCACAGTCAGAGTGGCAGCCGTTCGCTTCCGCAGGTAGGAGAAGGTGGGTCTAGCTGGATTGTGGAGCACTTGCATTTCAACTCGTTCTTTGGCAGGGATGTTCATATGGAAGGCGGAACCTGAGGTCACAAGACAAAAGGGGGCAGACGTCCTTCCTGTTTTGTTCAGCCAGAACCCATAGTAGAAGTGTGACACTGTTTGACCAGAAGCGGCGTTGTCCTTGTGGCTTTCCTGCAAGAGGATCAACCAGGCGAGGCAGGAGCCGTGAACTGAGAAAGGAGAAGGGATGAAGGGGATGGAGTGTCCAGTGGCATGCGGGAGCAACCCGCAGATCCAGCAGTTCGTGGCATTTGCAGCAAGGTTGTGCTGGTGCAATAGTTGCACGAAGGAATTGTTCCAGAACTCCTTACGCCTTTCTCGGAGCTGAGGCGAAAGGGAGATCAGGTGGTGCTCTTTCATGGTGGTTGGCTGTGCAGTGGTCGGCAATATCTGATGAGTGGGTGTGCTTTCCTCCAAGATCCAGAAGGAAGTCATGAGGAGGAGGCAAAGGAGGAAGACAATGAAGAAGGCGATTGTCTTTGATTTGTGCAAATTGTCAGCCTTTGGGTTCCTGTAGTGGGTATTTCCGGTTGCTTCCATCATCTTCTTATCTGGCGCTTCCATCATCTTCAAGGTGCTCGGTAATGGGCAGAACCACAGACTTTGTTTAGCTTCTCTCCGGGTAACCCTTGGTTGTTTTAGGCCACCGTTCTGAGATTTTAACTTAGTCCGTGGTCTACTTAGCCGAAGCTCCCTCCTTTTTGACGCAGGAAATACCCTTCCCCGGATGGCACAGTGGGATCAGAGAATTCTGCAAGTTCAAGTGCCTCGGTATCAGGATAGCAGTTGAGTGATGGCCGGTCTTTGTTCAGGAGCTCTTCTTGGGTGTCGACGTTTTCTGTCGTGGCCAGGGTCTAGGAGACCTTCTTGCAATGGTGTGCGTGCCCCTCTACTCGAAGAGCCGTCCGAGTGGTGATCAGTACTTGCCAGGGGCCCGTCCACCGGGGTTCCAGACTCTTTGCCCGTTGAAAATTCCAGACTAAAACATAGTCTCCCGGTTGGATATCGTGACCGGGACCCCTGGAAGCATCGGGGATGGCCTGCTGCACCTGTTGATGAATGACAGACAACGTTTTAGTTAATTTGTATAAATAATCTGACAGCAGGACGTCGGGGACATCGTGAATGGAGGTCGGTTTGGGGGCAGTCCAGAGGTTCATTGGTCGCCCAAACACAACCTCGTAGGGGGTCAAGTGGTGCTTAGTGGGAGTGGAGCGCATCGATAGCAATGCCAGTGGGAGGGCATCTGGCCACTTAAGTCCTGTGGTGGCCACTATTTTTGACAGTTTCAGTTTCAGTGTAGCATTGTGTCGCTCAACTAGGCCAGCGGATTGGGGGTGGAAGACCGCATGAAACCTCTGCTTTACCCCCAGCCTCTTCAAGATTAGTTGGATAACTTCAGCTATGAAGTGGGGGCCATTGTCGCTCCATAAAATTCGACAAAGGCCGTAGCGAGGGAAAAACTCTTTCAGTAGTACTGTGGCAGTAGTCATGGCAGTGTTATCACGGGTTGGATAGGCTTCCACCCATTTGCTGAAGGCACATACAATGACTAATACGTACTTCAAGCCTTGGCATCTCTCCAGCTGGATGTAATCCATCTGGAGGACCTCAAAGGGGTGGTCGGGGATTCCAAACCCTCCCCGGGGTACCACAGTTCCTTTCCCGGGGTTGTGTTGTAGGCAGATAAGGCACTGCTGGACCAGGCGTTTGGCTGAGTCGGGGATTTTGTTGTTGTGCCAGACTTTGGAAATGAGTTCAATCATGGGGGCAGAACCTATGTGTGCAGGGGAGTGTGCCATAGTCAGTATGGGAATCAAGTATGAGTCAGGCAGCAACCACTTGTTTGTGTCTTTTGTCCGCCAGCAGCCTTCATCGTCCTTTAGACCCACCTGTGCCCACTCAGTCAGTTCGTGAGGTGTGCTGGCCGACTGGATGTCCCTAATCGTTTCCCTAGCGTCAGTCCATTTTTCTGCTTGTGACCTGGTCACATACATGCGTGTCGTCGTCCTATTCTCAGCTGTGGTTCGGGCAGTGATGTCGGCCAGTGCGTTTCCCTGTCCAACTAAGTCCGTCACCTTCTTGTGTGCCTGGCATTTGATCACTGCTAATCATTTGGGGAGGAGAACTGCTTCAATCAGGGCGGAGACTAGATCTCCGTGAAGGATGGGCATGCCGTGGGACGTCAGGAATCCCCTTTCCCTCCACAAGAGCCCAAAATGATGAACCACCCCGAAGGCATACTGGCTGTCCGTGTAAATGTTCGCCGTGGTTCCTGCTGCTATGGTACATGCTCGTGTGAGGGCAATTAGCTCTGCCGCCTGTGCGGATCGTTGCGTGATGCGGGCTGTTTCAACTACTGTTCGGGCTGTCGTCACCGCATAGGCAGCTGAAGTGGTGCCGTCTGGGAGTTTGATACAAGAGCCGTCTACCCATAGTTCTCCATCAGGGTCTGTAAAAGCAATGTCTCGGAGGTCAATTCTACTCCTGGTCTGTTCGTCCGTGAGGGTCACACAGTCGTGTATAGGGGGCACATCGGGGTCATTTTCAGGCAAGGGCAACAGTGTAGCAGGATTCAAAGTCGTGCATCTCTTCAGAGTGATGTGGGGTGCAAGTAGACTCAATTCGTACCCCGTCAGTCGTGCACTAGTCAGGTGCTGAGTCTTGGTCTGGTTCAAAAGGGTGTCAACTGCGTGGGGTACTAACACCGTGAGAGAGTTCGAAAGTACAATTCCCTCACTCTGACGGATAGAGACAGCAGCGGCGACTACTGCTCGAAGGCAGGCAGGTAAAGCTCTGGCGACTGGGTCAAGAGTGGCAGAGAAGTAGGCACAAGGGCGTTGTTTGGAGCCAATGGGCTGAGTTAGAACAGACAATGCGCATCCCTCCCTTTCGTGAGTGTAGAGGGAGAAGGGCTTGGAGTAATCTGGTGTTCCTAGGACGGGTGCCGAGCAAAGGGCATCCCGCAATTCCTTAAAGGACGCTTGGCATTCGGGGGTCCAAGGGAGTGGGAAGGGAACATCTTTGGCCAACAGGGAAAGTAGGGGTTTTATAATGCGACTGAAATTTGGTAACCATTGTCGGCAAAAAGAGGTAAGGCCCACCAATGAACGGACTTGCTTCTGTGTTTTTGGGATGGGGGTGTCTAGGATGGTTTGGATTCGGTCAGGCGTAAGTTTCCTCCCTTCTTTGGACAGGAGATGGCCTAGGTATGTCACTCGAGGCTGGCAGAACTGCAGTTTCTTTTTGGAGACTTTGTGGCCATTCTCCGCAAGAAAGTGCAAGAGTTGGATAGTGGCCGTGATTGCAAGTGGAGTGGTGTCGGCCGCCAAAAGGATATCATCGACATATTGGATCAACACCACTCCATCTGGTAGCTGGACGGCGTCCAGCTGTCTTTTGAGGGCCTGGCTGTAAATGCTGGGACTTTCAGTGTAGCCCTAGGGAGCTCTACAAAATCGGTACGAACGGTTTTTTAAGGTGAAGCCGAAGAGATAACGGCTGTCTGGATGGATGGGGATAGAGAAACATGCATTCTTGAGATCAATAACGGTGAAGGTGGTGGCAGTGGACGGGATGAGGGTCAGAATGGTGGTGATGTCTGAGACTACGGGGTACTCTGGCACCACCACTTTGTTGACTTCTCGCAGGTCGATGATGAAGCGGTACGCTTTCTCATCTCCCTCACCATGCTTCTTAACAATGGGTAGGATAGGGCTGTTGCAGACATTACTAACCACTTCCTCTACCACTCCTGCATCTACCAGGGACTGAATAATCGCTACCAATGCCTTCTCGCCTTCGGGCGATATCCGGTACTGTGGGAGTTTCGGGAGTATTGCGTCTGGTCGAACAGTTATGTGCACAGGGTCGATCATCATTCGTCCTACATCCGAGTCGTTTCTGGCCCATAGGTACAGGGGTAGGGTGTCGAGCAAGGATAGGTCAGCATCAGTTATAGAGTACATATGTCGTGCGGGGCGGGATCTGGACATGCTCGGGTTGTCGTACAGGATGACTCGGACTCCATCTGGGGAACACCTAATAGTAGCTCGGAAATGTTTTAGTAAATCAATACCCATAATGGCGTCAGGGGAGTTGGAGGAGAGCAGAAATGTTGTGTCAGTGGGGTTGTTTCCTAGGTCAAAGGAGATAGGTACAGACAGGGGATTAGTGGAGGGCGTTCCATCGAAACCTATCGATGTAATGTGTGAGCCAGACAAGGGTGCCCTTGGAATCAGTCGCTTTGATAATACACTACGTGTCGCTCCAGTGTCTACCAAGAATGGAGACTTTGTACCCAGGACCTTAGCGGTGACGTAAGGACCTTGCTGGTCAACACAGAGCTCGACTGGATCCCTCCCTTGCCCCTGGCAGTCCTATGCGAAGTCGGGAGTGTTCTCACTGTCAGATAGTTGGTACTGGTTCTGTCGGGGACGGTCAAATGTGTTCGATCTTCCTGGTCTGTCGCTGTTGGTGTCGTTTGTGTACCCCCGCCCCTGCCCTCTAGTCCTGGGGCCATTCGTCATGTCCCTCGTTTCTTTATTTTTAATTAGTTCCAGAAGAACCGGACATTGAGACTTCCAATGCCCGAATCCTATGCAAAATGCACACTGATTATCTTCTATGTCCCTACGTCCAGAGTAGGGAGTGGGTGTGCGGTCCTTTGGGGGTGGATTTCTAGGGGCGATTGATTGGTAGCTCCCCCTGTATAGTTCTTTCCCGACTGCCACCCCTTGTATCTGGGCTATCATCACCCTTTCTTTCAAATCTTTCTTCTTTCTCTCGGTTGCCCTATCATTCTCATTCTTTTGGTGTTCGTAGTACTGAGCCATTTGGAGGATAGCGGCGGGTTTGGAGGCCCCCCAACTACTCTCGCTCGTTTGTAACTTTTGGGAAACCTCTCGTGACAGACCCTTTACGTAGTTTTGCACAAATAGGTGTTGTCCGTTTGCGGTGGTCATGTCTTGGCCACTGTAGTCGGAGAACACCGTTTCAAATCGGGAGAAGTATTCTGATACGTCTTCCTGGGGTTTCTGACGGCAAGCCGTGACTATTGACCAATCTACCTTTTTCTCTGGGATCAAGGTTTTTAGCTTCTGAACTATTTTGTCCGGAAGTTCCAGTATGTCTTTTATCGGTTTCCTTCTGGGCTCTCGTCGTCTATCTAGCTCACTGATTTGATTCCAGGTATGTCCGAACAGATCTGTGTGATCGGCTTTCCGGATTTGCTTCCACACGTCAGCCGGCAGACATAACCCGAAAAACAAATCAATGTCTGCTAGAGTCATTATCGTTGAGCCCAAGGCTGTGCCTAATTCGGTGTAAAATGCTGTCGGGTTCTTCCTTAAATCAGGCAGGGTTTGCCTAAAGGTTAAAATATCTTGTCGATCCCATGGTTGGTAAACCCAATTGTACACAACCCTCCCTTTTGCATCTGCGTGGTTGATATCGTCGTTTGTTCCCTGACCTCTTGGGGGAACCCAGTAGGGGGCGGCTTCTCTGATAGGCATCATAGTGTTGGCTACTTCTAATGGGGACTCAGCTGTTTCAGGGACTGTGATCTTAACCTCCGGTTTATGTTCTGTGAGGTGGCGGAAGACTTCAAGCGTTTGCATGAAGAGGTCCGTCACATCGCGCTCAGTCCCATCTCCAACATCGACCTTTCTATATAGAGCCGTCAGTTTAGCAGGACCCTTATTTTGATACCTACCCTCATATGCGTTCAGGGTGTAGTAGCTGAACCGTAAAATGAAATGCCGTCTGTGGCTACCGGCATGTGAATTGTGCATATCCATCGTATATTCTTCGCTCTCCTTCCATTCTACTAACGTCTTTGCTATCTTGTCAATCCCATCCCGCTCGTCTTTGCTCAACCTATTTGGTCTGGTTGTTGGCTGATTGCTAGTCTCGAGTTCATCTGATGTTGTTACCAATGTGGCCGGTGCGAAGGCCGTAAGAGCCGGGGCACTAGCGCTAGGGTCACCCTCGCCCGCACTCAGAACTGGTAGGTGCTGTGCTAGAGGCTGGCAGGGGGCATAAGGAGGGGGCATGTAGATAATCGGAGGACCTAGCAGTAACTCGTCGTTTGCCCGTTGTTTGGAGGGCATCTCCGGGTAGAGCGTAGAGGGGGTCCTAACAGGGCATTGGCCTGCCGACCCTGACTCTTGCGTTTGTCTAACTTCCTCTCTCCTTCTTATTTCTTCATCTAGTTCCTTAGCGGCCAGGTGGGCTGCCTTTCGTAACTCTTTCCCTATTTTTGCTTCTTCTCTTTTCCTTCGTTGCTCTGCTTCTTTGCGCCACATGCCGATACTATCGAGCATGGTGGGCGTTGCCTTATTTGTTCTAACAGCTGCTTCTAGCGTTTTTATTTTATGATCATCAAAGGAAGCCATCAGTGGCCACTGACTTTCGGGGTCCTTTTTTGTATATTTATGCCATAACTTACTATAAGCTATAGCGACTAGTCCTTGCTTAGTGAACATGTCCTTATTAGGGGTGCCTTCCAATGGAGCTGGATGGTTCATCTCTAATAAGCGGTCCGGGTTGTACCAACTACCAATCAGTGGGGAGAAGACAGGCATGACAGATTACAACGGGGGACAAAGGTCCGCACTACCTATCTTTCACTATTTGCAAAGACTAGACAGAATATTGCTATTCTACGTTATTTGCAAGCAGAGAACCTCAAAAGAACTATACTCCAAACAATCTATGTTCGGACAATCAATCAGTGGGGAGAAAATTAGGTACGGCAGATTACAATGGGGGACAAAAGTCCGCGTTACCTACCCTTCACTATCCGCAAAGGGAGATAGAATATTCCTATTCCTCCCCGTTTGCTGGCAGCGAATATCTCAAAGAGCGACAAAGCAAATACTAGTATTTCAATCAATCAAACAATTAATCAATTCGCAATTCGTCGTGTGTCACGACCTTACCCGGACCGCATGGACAGTTTCTCGTCTTCCGCTTCCAGCGCCCGATCGTCCTCTACTCTCTGTTGCTACCGCGGCACTCCTGATGGTTCCCAGTCAGGACCGTAGATCACTCGGGAGAGGTCTGCTCGGAACCAGTGAAGTTCGGATGATCGGCTGTCAGACGAGGGTCTATCGGACAGGAGCTCTCCCGATCGTTGCAGTCATTCACTCTGTCGTCGGGACCTCTCCCACTGGATCCACGTGTCGCTGATGGGCCCCACGCTGGGCGCCAATTGAGGAAAATCAGAAAAATGGTCAGGCGATTTAGTCGATGTTTCTTAAGTAATTTTGCCCGGCGTTAAACGCCTCTAATACCATACGAAGTTTATCAAATAAAGAGGCAGGCGCTGGAGACAGGAAGACAGGAAACAAGTTTTATTCCGACGGAGCAGAACACATCAGATCGGACAACAAGGTATCGTCTCGAGGTGCTCTCTAACAGCCTCTCTGAGGCCTGGCCTTTTATACACTGGTTTACAACATGTGACCGCTCTTTATTACAATAAAGACATTGTGAAGTAAGGAAAAAGACATCCCCGGTACCCCCCCAGTTCCAGGTCATTCCAACACGTGGCTACAGTAGAGGTATTCACCCCCCATACAATAGGAGGGGGCTATCACGCAGCTGAGTGTTCCGCCGATTCCTTTGGAATGTGTGCGCCTGATCGAATCTCAGGGGGTGGGGAGGTCATGATCAATAGTAGCTCCTTTGAAGAGGGGCGAGTGCATACAGTAGTGGGCAATAAACTGTATCCTCAGGCTAAGGGATGACCAGCGGTCCGTGCAGAGAATCGGGCTCAGAGGAAGGGGTCATCAAAGTAGAGATATTCATGAAAGGAAGGATCGGTGTGGACAATCGAGCGTAGAGGAAGGGTTTATCAAAAGAGGGGTATTCATGGAAGGAAAGGAGGTGTTGGTCAGGCGCGGGGTGTGATTCCCAGAGACAGAGTCATGCGGAAGAGGAGGGTTCATGACTTGTGCATGTGAGAGCGGGGGCAGCCAGGGTGCATGGGGGATGCTTGCAGGGTCAGGGAAGTGCGCTGACAAGCGATCGTGAACAGGGAGACCATGGTACCTAAAATGGCTGTCGTGTATGTTCATACGTGAGTCTGAGGAATGGGCAAGATGGCGCAGATGATGTTCAGTTCACGAACTAAAATTCCACAACTTGGTCGCCCAAATAAACGAGCCAATCCTTCCTTGAAGGTTAGAAATATCTTTTTTATTAAAGTGTAAGGGAATGGAATTAAATAAGAAAGTAACTTTTGGCAAAATTATCATCTTGACTAGATTGATTCTACAATAGATGTTAAGAGGTAAAGTGTTACATCTAGTCAAGAGCTTCCTTATATCCTTAACCACCGTCTGCCAACTGATTTTAGTGACATCATCCAGATTATGAGTAAGCTGAATTCCCAGGTATCTGATTTTTAATTTGGCTTCCGGTATCGGGTCCAGGTTGTTCCAACTCATTATGTCTGTCTTATCTTTATTGATCCTGTATCCCGAGACCATGCCAAAGTCCTCAGCCAATTCAAAGAACCTAGGAATAGCCCGCTCAGGATTAGATGTGTAAAGAAGCAGGTCGTCAGCATAAAGTGCTGTCTTAAGAACCAATTCTCCAATTTTAAAGGGTAAGATCACTGGGTCAGATCTCAAGGAGCAAACAAAGGGCTCAATATAAATGTCGAAAAGGAGAGGGGACAGGGGACAACCCTGCCTCGTTTCCCTCGAGATATCCAACCATTCGGTCAAGCTGCCATTGACTAATACCTTGGCTCGAGGGCCCCTATACAGCGTCTCAATCCCTCTAATAAATATATCTGGAAATCCAAACTTTGCCATGGTTTTCCATAAAAAAAGCCAATTAACCTGGTCGAATGCTTTTGCAGCATCAATCGCAACAAAGGCCAACGACAGTCCCCTCTCCACTGCCATATCCATTGCTCCTACAACTTGAAAAGTAAGTTCGTTTAGTTGATGCCCAGGTATAAACCCCCGCTGATCAGAGTGAATGATAGACTTAATTATTTTTGCCAGTCTAGACGTAAGGATACCTGAATAGATTTTTAAATCCGAATTAAGTGAGATGGCCTATACGATTCTATATTTTTGGGGTCTTTATTAGGCTTTGCTAACAGGGTGATAGTTGCTTCTGACCAAGAAGCAGGGGTGCCCTCCTCTTTTATGAAGATTTTATTAAATAGTGACAATAATGGGGCTACGATTTCTTCCACGTTATCCTTATACAACTCCGTCGGCAATCCATCCGGACCCGGAGCCTTGTTCCTAGCCATCTTTTTCAGTTGGGCCCGTACCTCTCCCTCAGTAATCTCAGTAACTAAGTATTCTTTATCCGATTTACTCAACTGAGGTAACTCTCTCATGGCCCACCAACGTTCTAGCTCGTCCTCCCCCAGACTATTCTGCTCCTGGTATAATTCTTCCATTTTTCCTCTGGCCTCTCTCCTGTTCTCGGCATCTTCTATTAAGGGCAGACCTGAACCCCGCTGAATTAGTGTACTAATATTATTCCTACTCCGCTCCATTCTAACTTTCCAGGCAAGGAGAGAGCCACACTTCTCTCCGTATTCAAAGTTTCGGAGTTTACTCACTTCCCACCTATCCTTGTTTATTTTATCAGCACGTGCCTTAAAGCCTATCTGTAACTCAAACAGCTCTTTTTCGAGTTGTGGGATCCTACCCCTATCTTCCAATACCGCTAACTGTAGTTGTTGTTCTTTTGTTTTAATCAATTCAAGGTCAAATCTATCTTTTTCTTTCATAAGTTTTCTCTTTAAAGCCATGTGCGACCCCAGGACACCCCTTAAGTCGGCCTTAAGCGAATCCCAATCTATTGGTTCTGGAGCTGTACTTGCGTTAAATAAGAAAAATTCCAGCAGGTTTCCCTTAATTTTACTTTTAATTTCATCATCTAAAAGGATCGTTCTGTCCAAAGTCCATCTATATAATGAGGGGATGACTTTAAGATCAATTTTCAGCTCCACAAGCGAATGATCAGACAGACCGACAGGAATGTAGGATACTGAAACAATATCTGACAAAAAAGCTAATAAATATAATTCCCCTAACAAATCCTTGCTAGCCCTGAAAAATATTATGAAAAACTTTAACCTACAGGATGTTTGGAGAGTTAAGCAAGGGAATCTTAGGGAATACTCTTTCTACAGTAAGAAATATAAACAATACTCAAGAACCTTAGACTTCTGACTCAGGAAAACCAGTTCAGGAAGCATCTTAAAACATGGATCTTTAATCTTCCAGACGACTACGTAATGGCCACCATCTAATATTGTCCTTGTAATTGTATGCACACTGCCTTATTAGCGCCAAGATGCTCCTTTCGGAGCGATAGTTGCGCTCTACAAATAAACCATACAAATACAAATACAAATACATAACCCCTAGATTGCCTTGATGGAACCAACTAATTATGCTATCACCCTTAAGTGAAACATAAATCTTTCCAGAAGCGTAGCGCCCCTTATACTCAATTAGCCCATTAAAGTATCCCATCAGAGGAATGACTTTCTTTCCATACGCCAAAGGACGTATGTCCGGTTTGTGCAGAGTAATTTTGTGAGACAATTTGGATTCCTTGAGATGATGGTGATCTTAGCACCAGAGTCAAACAAAACTCTAGTTAACTCACCATCAACTAAGATTGAATCTAAAGGACAAGACTTGGTTTCACCATGGGACACAACTTGTACCACAATCTGTCCACACACAAAATCCTCCTCTAAAATCTCTGTCTCTACTGATTTTACATTAGAGGCCCCAGTCTTAGTCTTGCAAACCACAGACAGATGACCTGTTACTTTCTTATCCTTTGCATATCTCTTTAAATGTAATGCTCTGGTCGCATGCCAGTGCATGCAACATGTTTGTTTTCAAGTATGTTCTAAATTCTAAGGTTTGCTAGCTAGGACTTTTGTTGTTGAAGTTCAGTACAGGCTGGACTCAGATAACTGATGGATGTTATTCATGCTGTCAATAAATTAAGACATATTTTTTATCAATTTGACTGGATTATTTCAACAATTTTGGCGACGAGGGAAACCACCACTTCACAGCACGAATTCAAGTGGTGTTTTGAACCCATTTACAGCGTTTTCTTCCTTTTGTGACTTTATTCTGGTATGTACCAAGTTTTTATATTTAAGCATTTTTGATTGTGCCAGCGGCTGTAGTGTAACTTCGTGCTTTGATTGCACCTGCGGCAGTAATTTCGATATAATAATTGCTTTGGATATCCTTAATTGCATTTCGTTTTGTTTCCGTCATTTTGGAACAACTACAACAAAGCGGCTATATTTTGAGACTTTCCGCTTTTATTTTCTATGTGTTTGTGAAAAGCGCACAAACTGGATATGTTTGGGAGCGCAGCTTGAGCAATATAAAATCGAGCACGATATTTGTTTTATTTTGAAAAAGCTTGCGTCTGACTCAGTTACTGGATTCTTCACTCCGCAGTTCCCGAGGACAGTATACGCTGGTAACGTGCATGCGTGGAGATGCTTATCACGCACAGTGTAAAACGTCTGGCAGCCATTTTGTTTGCAAAGACTTTCAGTTACCATAGTTACGGAGTGTTTTTCACGGAAACATCGATTCCTGCATCTAAATGCTATATAATTTAGCAGATCCTTCTCATTTTTGAAGCGGATGTAAGCGAATTGTCTTATTAATAATTTTTCAACGATTTCAGCATTTAAGTATTGTTTAACTCAGCAATTTACCTTAATTGTCAAAGCGGATGTAATTGTATTTTTGTTTCTTCATTATATATTTATTATAATTCAAGGAAGACATTTTAACTATTTATGGTATTTATACTCCATCAGCTACTTTAATTTATACAATTATTTTTATATTTTACATTACATTAATTTTACTTTACAATGCAATTTGATCCTCCCACCAAATTTTTGCAAGTAAAAGGTGATCCACCCATGCCATGGACAAGATGGAAAGAGGAATTTATGAACTACATGAAAGCTATTGATGGTGAAAGGATGGGTTCAGAAAGAAAAAAAAGTATTCTTCTCCATTGTCTTGGCTCAGAAGGTCAAGACCTTTTTAGATCTTTGCTTCAAATTATTTCTCCGAATGAAGGTGGTGGAGATAATTTGAATCCTTACACTGAAGCTCTAGCAAGACTTGAAAAAAGATTCAAACCAAATTTAAGCATCGCACTTAAACGCTTTAAATTTTATATCAGAAAACAGAAAGAAGACGAGTCTTTTGATGACTTTTTAACTTCTCTAAGATCATTAAGTCTGCACTGTAATTTTGGTACCATCACAGATGAAATGATAAGAGATCAAATTATTGTCCATACCAAATGTATAAAAACTCAAGATAAACTATGGGTCATGGGGCATCCAAACTTAACCGAAACTATTGCTGTAGCTAAGGCACAAGAACAATCAGATTTATGGATGAACACTGTAAGAAATAATACAGAAACGAAACAGATTGAGGAGGAAGTTTGTGTAGTAAAACACGAACAAGGAACTAAACAAGAATCCTCTTTCAATAGAGCAAAACAATTTTCATCACAAAGGAGAAATGAGTCTTTCAACCAGAACTTTCAGGGCATGTGTTTCAGATGTGGTAATAAATTTCATGTGGCTTCTTTTCCAGGTTGTCCATCTTTGAAAAGAGAATGACATTTTTGCAAAAGGATTGGACATTTTAGTAACATGTGCAGGGATAGACGTACTCCACCATTGCAAAATAAAGGTGCTGTATCCATTATTTCTGAAGAAAATGTAGGCAACATTAGGAATAGTGAATCTATTAATGAATCTGGTTTTGTAGTATATATTGTAAATAACCAATTTGATTCACAACGCAATTCTCCGAAATGTATGTTTACAATTTGTGAAATTGATTTATACCTTATGGTAGACTCAGGATCCCCATGGACCATAATTACTCAAGATTATTTTCAAAATACTTTTGCCCATTCAAAAAAGTTAGGAAAAATGTATGAATCTGATATTGTTGCTGTAAAGTTTTCTGGTACAAAGATTGAAATGATTGGTTTTTTCCAAGTTGAAATTCAGTTTAAGAATAGGAAAGCCAATATTAAGTTGTACATTTCTATTAAAGGCATCAATGTGTTGGGGTGGTTGGACCAATGGAAGTTAGGTATTATGTTAAACCCCTGGGCAAAAGAACCAGTATCTTTGTGTGATGATAGCCTGATGAACACAATTTCAGTAGTTGAACTCTCCAATAACCCCTTAGGAAGTGGAAAAGGATGCAAGCTTATCAAACGTTTTGATTCAGTTTTCTGTGAAAAGTTAGGAAGACTTAAGAATTTTTCACATAAAATTATATTAAAAAAGATCATACACCTGTTATTCAAAAACTCTGAGGGGTTCCCATCTACATAAGAGAAGAACTCAAGGCCATGTTAGATGATTTATTGAAGGAAGGCATTATTGAACCGATAGAGTCCTCAGAGTGGGTATCTCCCATAGTTTTAGTAAGAAAACCGGATCAAAAGTTAAGATTGTGTGCCGACCTGAGAGCATTGAATTCCAACATAGTTATTGATTGCCATCCGTTGCCAAACATTAATGAGTCAGTGTCGTTCTTTGATGGTGCAAATATTTTCTCTACGTTAGATCTAAGATCTGCCTACCATCAGATCGAATTAACGGAAGAGTCTAGAAAGCTTACGGCATTTATAACGCCTCAGGGTCTCTTTCAATATGTACGTATGCCATTTGGACTAGCGTCCGCTGCATCGGTTTTTCAAAGAATCATGTTCCATATATTTAGAGATATAGATACATATGTAAAATGTTTTCAGGACGATATTCTTGTTTTTTCAAAAGATACGAATGAACATGAACACCATTTGCAGGAAGTATGTAAAAGACTACAGAGTAATGGGTTAACAGTGAAAGCACATAAGTGCAAACTTTTTCAGGAATCAGTTGAATATTTGGGACATACACTATCGGGTAAGGGTGTTTTTCCCAAAAAATCCAATGTGGAAGCTATTACACGAGCTTCAGTTCCAAAAAACAAGGATCAATTACTATCTTTCGCTGGTATGTGCGAGTATTACAGCAAATTTGTAGTGAACTTTGCCAATAAGATGGAACCGTTAAGAAGGTTGTTAAGGCAGGGTATAGAATATACTTGGTCTGATACACAACAAAAAGCATTTGATGAAATTAAAAGTGACATAGTTAAAGCTCCCACTCTAAAACCTTTTAGAATTAACAAAGAATGTATCATCACAGTTGATGCAAGCCTGTATGGTTTGGGGGGAGTTTTATCACCAAGAGAAGGCAGTGAGGAATGGAGTGTGGCATTTGCTTCGAGAACATTAAATGAATGTGAGCGTAAGTATTCTGTAATAGAAAATGAATTATTAGCGTGTGTTTGGGCGATTGAGCATTTTAGACTTTATGTGTGGGGATCCAAATTTACATTAAGGACGGATCACAAACCCGTAGTAAATATTTTATCGGTTGGAGGTGGTTGGAACTCCACAGCCAGAATCGCAAGACTAACATCCAGGTTACAGGAGTATAATTTTGTCACAGTATATGTACCTGGCAAAAAGAATGTCACAGCTGATTGTTTGTCATGTTTGCCGTGCAAAGTGAATGATGTCAGTGTAGTTAATGAATGTGATTTTGTGTTAGCTACCCAAGATGTGTTACAGGAAAAATTTAAAAGCATTTCTGAAACAAATTGGCAAGAAGGTGTCAAAAAAGATTCCAAGTGGGAAGAGTTGGTAAATTATATTCAGAATGGTTGGCCAAATAAAGATAATATCAAGTCAGAACTGATTCCGTTTTAGAAAGTTTCGGATGAATTGGAATTTGACAGTGGTTTTATTTTCAAGTCAGGCAAATGCATACCTACAGAGCGCATGCAGGAGATCATATTACAGGTTGCACATGACACTCATCCTGGTATTTCGTCTATGAAACGGTTAGTTAGGTCTTTTTTCTGGTAGCCAGGTATTGACAGATTCGTTGATAGGACAGTTAGAGAGTGTCAAGAGTGTGTGTGTAAAGAAAGAATGTTGAAGGTACATACTCCAACACTCAAAATAGTTAAATGGCCTTTGGAGCCGTGGCAAACAATTGCGTTTGATATATCGGGTCCTTTTAATATTCTACCAGAATCCTCACGGTATGCTTTAGTAATAGTAGATTATCATTCCAAGTGGCCTCAAATAAAATTTGTCCCCAAGGCCACCACTGAAGCTGTCATTGTTTTTTTTAAAGAGATTTTACTAGAGAAGGATGTCCTTCTGTAATGGTTTCTGACAATGGGGTTCAATTGACCTCTATTGAAATGGCCAAATTTCTCAAGGAGTGTAACATTGTTCACAGGTTGACTTCATTATACGAACCACATGAAAATGGCCAGGTTGAAAGGCTTAATCGAGTTTTGAAGAATTTTGTGGTTGAATCAGTTAAGTTTGGAGTAAATTGGATAAGTGCTTTGAGGGAACAGTTATGGACTTACCGTATTACACCCACACTACCACTGAGGTGAGTCCTTTTGAGTTGTTCAAAGGTAGTAACCCAGCATCAAAGATGTTACCATGGTGGTTAAAGGAGAAATGCAATCAGTTCTTAGTATATAAACATGATATGGATGATGTAGCCAGATGTGTTGAAAATAAGCAGTTCAAAACTAAGGTGTGGTATGACAGGAAATGGAACACAAAATCTCAAGAATTTCATGTAGGAGAGTGGGTGAGAATTCTTAGACCAGGTTTATTATTCAAAGGGTCTAATAAACTTAGTGATCCTATTGAGATAAGGAAAGTATTTTCCAATAGTGTTATGACACAAGATGGCAAATTTTGGAACATTAAGAAGTTAGCAAAGTGTACTGCTATAAGTAATGAGAGAAATATATCTAATAAGCAAAGTGATTTGATTGAATATGATTCCATTGCTCATAGAGTTAAAGATATCAAACGTGTCATCAATATGCCTAAAAGATATGTTAATTTATTATTATTTTTTTTTATTTGTAATAAGGGAGATGTGTTACATTCTTATCCTTTGCATATCTCTTTAAATGTAATGCTCTGGTCACATGCCAGTGCATGCTACATGTTTGTTTTCAAGTATGTTCTAAATTCTAAGGTTTACAAGCTAGGACTTTTGTTGTTGAAGTTCAGTACAGGCTGGACTCAGATAACTGATGGATGTTATTCGTGCTGTCAGTAAATTAAGACTTATTTTTTTTATCAATTTGACTGGATTATTTCAACATGACCCTTCCTTCTGCATTTGCCACATATAACATTCCAAGCAAGACATTTTTTGTCACTGGCCAAATGACCCAATTAATCGCACCAAAAACATCTTGGTACAAATTTCTTTTTAGTATTAAATTTGGATGTACCTGAAACAGTAGAGGGACTAGGACCAGGAGTAATTTTTTCAGCACCTTTAACCGATTGAACAGATGCCTGCTTATCTTTGTTCAGGGTATCAACACACTTTAGGGAATGCTCTACTCTCTTTGCAACTTGTAAAACCTCATCCAAGGTGGGCTCATCCCTCAACCAGAGTTCCTCTCTTACTGTCTCGATGTTACACCCGAACATGAATTGACCCTAATTCTTTCATCACACAGATTTCCAAACTTACATGAAGAAGCAAGCTTCCTCAGTTGTGTAACATACCCTTCAACTGTTTCATTATCCTCTTGTTTCTTGTTTGCGAATTGATATCTCTCAAGTATTGTGTTGACTTTAGGTAAATAATGCTTGTCTAGCTGTTTTAAACAGATCTCAAACTCATTCAAGCCTGAACTCTCCTCATATGTAAGTTGGGGAAGATGGTCAAAGACATCTTGACCCTCTGACCCAAGACAGTGAAGTAGAAGAGAGGTTTTACGTTCAGCTGACAAACTTACTCCACATACTCTAGCATAACGCTCAAACACTTTTCTCCATTTCTTCCACTTAATTGTCGGTTCCCCAGGAGACATAAGGAAAAAAGGAGGAGCTGTGGCATTCTGCATTCTCACAGAAAAGGTAGAAAAGAAAAGTGAAAAGAGAGAAAAAAAATAATAATAATAATTCAATGAAGATGAAATACAATTCAACTTGCAAAATTATAAAAGAACAACTTGAAACAAAACATATGATCTATAACCTTAGAATGCTTGAGCAGCTAAACAAAAAATTCAGCTTGTAAAATTATGAAAAACAGCTTAAAACAATAATATCTATAACCTTAGGCTGCAGTAAAATGTAGATGGCAAAGCAATTCTAACAATCTCATCTGTAAAATAATTAAAATCATACACTAGATGGCGCTGTAAGATCGAGTATGATGAACGACAGAGCGTCTTAAATTAGTTCATTTGAAAGCTTGAATACCGAGAATTTTATAAAGCAGTACTTGAATTTTAACATGTTGTGGGCTGCATCAAAATGTTTTCATAGGTCAAATCTTCCAAGAAAAATTAGTACTCTGTCAAAGGCTGTGACCAAACGCTGTCGCATGAAAAGCTAAACTTGCCGAGTTTAAAATGGCTGTCACGCATAAATCATTGCGTGATGACGTGTCCAGTTACAGGTCCCGGCAGAGTTCAATTGGCAAACGTTGAGGAGCTCGCAGATGAGAGACAGAAGCACGGGGAATCGAATTCCAAGGAGCACGAGCTGTCAACCGCAAGTCTCCTTTCAAGTATCAACAATGTTTAAATGGTTTCCAAACGGTGAAATGCTTCCCAAATTTTGCACAAAGCCACCATAAAAAAAAGTAAATTTTACAGTCAAAGCTTTGTGTGGTAAAGCATAGAAAAATAGCTTCTCCCACAAAACGGGCACTTTCAAATAAACGGCAATTAAGAATTAATTTCCAGGATCCTCACGTTCCCAATTAACAGGTGTTAAAATGAACTTGCTGGCTGGCGAAAATCACACGAAGTGTCACAGCTGAGTCACACGAAGAAGAAATGATCATGAGTTTAACAGCTGGCAATGGTCACCATACGCCAGAGCTCTCCACACAACAGACGGCTGCAGAAACTCTATGCAGAAGTTATATACACCACAGTCAGAGTTTTCAAAACACAAATCTGGGGAAAGTGATCCAAAGACGACTTTAAATACAGTCCCAGCCAGGGATCTTAAAAACAGCGAGAAACTGCACCGAAACAACTCCCAACCAAAATAATATGTGGTGAGTGTGCAGCGAAATCCTTAATAAAAATAGAGTGCCATTAATTCAAATAGATGTAGGATCTCTGAAATTTATAAAGAACAGTACCTTTGAATAAGTAAGATCTTATAGGTGTTGAGGCTCTTGAGGCTGTTGGGTTCCTTCCTTCACCAGCTGCCGACTACGCCAATGCGAAATCCTACAAATGGAAATTAAGAGGAAGGCAGGTTTGAAGTTGAAGGTTATTTTCAAGTTTATTGCAAATGAAGATGAACCCATCCAATACCACATCCAAACCAAACAACTGCTCTGTCCCAATGGAATCCTAACATTCCTGCACCATGGCAACAGAATAGCTTGGAGCCACACATGAATGATGTCACTGAGCTTAAAGGAAAACACTAACACATATAAGTAATATACAGAATATCACAAAAGCATAATGCACTTTATACCCATTAGTTCGTGTTTTAAGCTGTTTTTTTCGAAAGCTAATTTTTTTGGGGTCTCTTTAGCCGCCAGGATATGCAAATATGTAACTAAAGTGTGTCAAATTAAGTTGGATAGTGTAAGAGGTTAACCAACCTATGTGCAAGATGTTATAATTTAAAAATGCACAGTGCACTTTTAGATGTTTTTAATGAAGTATGGCTTTTCTGATAGAACAAAATGCCTATTAATAATGTGCTTATGATTTCTTGTATGATATGTGTCTGAACCTTTGGATTTGAAAAACCATTTGTAAATTTGTTTTGTAAATTTGTTTTTTAAAAATTGTATACTTTTATGATTCTGTTGAATCGAATAAAGTTATTTATGATGATGATGATGATGATGATGATGATTAAGATGGAACCAGGCTTGGATTTTAATCAGGGTCTCGTTGAGGTGAAGGATGTCATTGTGAGATTTAATCCTGTAGTATAGCTGGGTGTCATCTGCATAGAGGTGGTAGCATATTTTAGCTTGTTTAAGGATGAGGGTGAGAGGTTCCATGAATAGGTTAAATAAGGTAGGGGAAAGGATGGAGCCTTGCGGAACACCAAGTGAGACAGGTTGGGGCTTGGAGAGGCAGTGGCTGAGCTTAATTTGTAGGGATCTATTTAGAAGGAATGAGGAGAACCATTTGAGTACGGTGCCCTCGAGACCGAAGCGAACTTCGAGGGTGTTAGGAAGGATGGGATGATGGGCAGTATCAAAGGCAGCCGAGAGGTCAAGGAGGATTAGTAGAGAAGATTCACCTTCGTCTTAGGAGCGATGGATGTCATCTGTAATATTGAGCATGGCCGTTTCAGTACTGCATCCTTTTCTGAAACCAGATTGGAATATGTCTAGGACATTGAATGAGGTGATATGGTTATCAAGTTGGGTCAGGACACATTTTTCCGGGGCTTTAGAGAGAAAAGGTAGGTTAGAGATGGGACATAGGTTGTTAAGGTTGTTAGGGTCAGCAGAGGTGTTTTTGACGATGGGTGAGATTTGGCCTAGCTGAAGGGAAGCGGGAACACAGCCCGTGGAAAGAGAGGAATTCATGATGTTGGTCCAGACTGGAGCAATGACATGTTTAAGTACTTGGACCAGGTGTGCGGGGAGAGGATCTTTAGTGTGAGAGGAGGGTTTGAGCTTAGAGATGATATTGGTGACTGCAAATTCGGAAACAGGGGCGAATTCGCTCCAGGAGGCATGGTTTTTAGCCTGGTGGTGCGTGACAGTGGACACGAGTTGGGGCAACCATTTAGGGAATTAGGGGGACTTTGCGGCGGGGAGGAAGAGGATGAACTAGTGTTGGTGATGTTGTGGGGGGGAGTTGATTGAGGGGAGGTTGAGGAGGAAGAGGGGTGAAGGTGAAGGAGAGTTCAATCAAGTTGACTTTATTAGAGAAGAAGCTGGCGATTTCTTCGCATCGTTCAACCGACGCTAGCATTTTGGGGCGGCCAGAGGATGTTTGTTTTTTAACACTGTTAAATAGTTCTCTGGGGCGGTTTCTGGCCTGGTCCAGTTGGGACCGGAGATAGGAGGCTTTTTCATTGAAGATGTGTTTTTTGTATAGGGTTCTGGCCTTTCTGAGGAGGGCCAGATTGTCAGAGGAGGGATGGTTCCTCCAGGTCCGTTCTGATTGTCTGAGGGCCCCGTCTTTCGTTATTGAGGTCAGAATTGAACCATGATTTGGGTGGAAGGTTTTTTTGTTATATGATTTTGATTGGGGCAATTTGGTTCAGGGCTTCAGTAATAGAATTATTATAATGGTCGGTTAGGTCATGAGTGCTAAGCTAGAGAGGGGCAAGGAGTAAGTGAGTTTTAATAGTGGATTCCAATTCGCCCGGCGGAATAAGGTGAAGTTTACGAGTAGGTTTCTGAGGTAGATTGCCGATGGGAGTAGGGCCATAATGGAGCAATTCAGGGTGAAGAGGATGAGGTGGTGGTCGGACCAGTCAACGGGAAGGATGTCTGAGAGGGAGGCCAGATCCATGCAGGTCAGAATCGCATCAAGGGTGGCACCTTGTGGCGTGTGTTGGGGATTTGCAGAGTTGAGTCAGGTCAGTGATGTCCATGATGCCGTTGAATAAGGAGACTGCGGGGTCGTCATTTTTATTCCAGTGGATGTTGTAGTCCCCAAGAAAGAGATTTTTAGAGTGGGAGAGCGATGCTTGGTTAATCAAATCAGACATCTCTTCAGTAAAGGCGATACATTTTCCAGGAGGGTGGTAGATAGTGTGAAACCTAATTGGCGGGGGAGACAGGAAAGTTGATCTCAGCGCATAGGTACTCGAATGTGGAAGGGTCCTGCACATGGACTGTTTAGAGATTAAGATCTTTTTTAAAGATTAGGGCAAGGACACCTCCTATTTATTCGCTTCTATCTTTCTTAATGATGGAATATCCAGGTGGGATCATCAGGTCGAGGATAGGAGTGGAGTGAGGGTTGAGCCAGGTTTCGGTAAGGAATGCTATATCAATGTTATCGTGGAGAATGGATTCCGCAATCTCAGTCGCATGGCAGAAGGCGGATCGGGAGTTAATCAGCAAGCACGAGAGGGGGGAGGTGCTAGGCATTTGGGAGGGGGACAGGGGGGACAGGTCTGAGTAGTCGGGGGGGTCTAAGAGATGCTGGAAGTAGGGGAAGTCTGCTTGTACATATGAGAACTGGGATAGTGGACTGAAGGTTAAGGGGAGTGGAGGGAAAGGATGAAGATGGGCAGATGAGAGAACTTGTAAGAGAGTTAACTTCTAGGGCTGTCGTGCAGGTGTCAAGTTGTGAAGGTGGGGGTGTGATGGCATAGAAGGGGGGATGATTTTGGTAACTTCAGCGGGTTCAGATAGGGTAGAGCCGTTCAAGGGGAGGGTTGGGCAGGGGGGAATGTCCTTATTGGTAGCAGCGCCAGAAGGAGTGTCGGTGTTGGCAACAGTGTCGGTATTGGTAGCAGCGCCAGGAGGAGTGTCGGTGTTGGCAACAGTGTCGGTGTTGGCAACAATGCCATGTGGGCAGTTAGTAGGGGGGTTGAGGGGAGGGATGTTGGAGTGTATAGAAGAGGGGATGGTGTATTGTGAGGGTCTCGATGTGTGGGCATGAACCAAGGAGTGTGCTTTGGTGAGGAGAGCAAGGGATGATAGGAGAAGTTCAACATTAAGGAGTGATTGGGTAAGAAGTAAGGAGTGAAGTGGTTCTATAGGGTTAATGAAGTTAGAGGCGTAGGAGTGGTCTAAGGGTCTGAGATAGATGGGAGGACCGGGGGGGGGGGTAGCCTGGGGGAGGGTTGTGATGAGGGTGATGGTCGTCGTTGGGAAGAGCGGGGTCACAGGAGATAGATGGGGATGAGGCATTCAGGTTGGGTAGAGCGGGGGCACAGGAGATAGACGGGGATGAGGCGTTCAGGTTGGGTGGTGGGTTTGGAGAACAGGACAGGGAGATCAGGGGGGGTGGCGTTTCTGGTGTCTTTTGTGTTGCATCGGAGAACAGGGGAGTGTGTGAGGGAGGAATCGGAGGGAGGGACATGGGAACTAGAAAGGGGCTGAGGGGGGATGTTAAGTGGGGATGGTGAGGGAGAAATGAATCATAGGGTAGGGCGAGGAGGAATTCAGAGGGAGATGGGGGTGTAGAAGAAACTGCATTATTAGTATGGGGAGGGGAGAGGCGGGGGTAGGAGAGGAGGTTGGGCTCAAGATTGGGTGGGTTTGTAAGGGGGGAAAGTGGGGCTGGGTGGGATTGGGCGTTAGGGGTAGCGGGGGAGATAGTGGTACTAGTGGACTGAAGAGGTTGGGAATCAAGAATACAGATGAGGGGTGCGGACGGTAAGATCGGGGGAAGGGGAGGGGGGTGGGAGAGACAATGGATAGAGATGGACCCCGGGGTTGGGGTGAGTTAGAGAGAGGGGACATGGGGGCAGGGGAAGAGAAGAGAGGTGAAGGGTCGCGGGGTGGATGGGGTGATAGGGGAGAGTTCGCGTGTTGTAAAAGGAGTTGAGAAAGTGCATGACAGTGGAGTTCAAAGGTATATAGATGGAGATCGGAGGCTTGGATGAGAATGTTTCCAGACTTGAAGATGGAAATGTCTACTTCACCCGTGAAGGCGGCAGATGGGGTGGTGGAGAGTTTCAGACCGTATGGGATCTTGCGGGAGGTGGTGCTAGGGAGGTGTTGTAGAAATAGGCTTTTCCATTCAGAAGGGCGCTTGGAGAAGAAGATATAGTTGGTGGTGATGGAGGAGTTGAGGCAAATAGAGTTTCGGGATGCTGACAGAGAAGTTTGTGTTTAAAGTTTTTCTTCCCATGTTTGGAGAGGTGGGGAGGGTAGAGGATGGACCAAGAGTTGGGGCCGAGCTTCAGGATGGCTGGAGATGTGATAGTGGGGGGGCGGGTGAGGGGAGGCATGACTGGGAGAGAATGGAGCGGGGGTGTAAGCCAGGATCAGTTGGTTTATATTTAGAGAGAGATTAGGTAAGGAGTAGAGGTCTGTAAAGGCAAGTGCAATTTAGTTGCGGGAGGGCTAAGCAAAGGGAAATGAGATAGGTCGGGGTAGATTGCTGCAACCGAGTAAACAGTGTAATGCAGCTTATATGGTGGAGATGGGGCACAACTAGTCACATGGAGCAAACTGCACAACACAAGCAATAGACAACGCGATAGGGCACATCGCACTGCAATGTAAAAAGACGCCCAGACTGCAAAGCGCGAAGCTGGTAAAAGGGGGGGTGGCTTGCGAGTGGTCGACAACAAGTGACCATGGAGCTAGAAGGGGGTGGAGTCAGCAGGGGGGCAATAGGTAGGTGGGGGTATGCTGATGTAACAAACAATGAAAAGCAGTATAGATGGTGAGGGTATAATAATACGTCAAATCACAAGGCGCATACAAGCAAAGCATAAGCAATAGAGAATAAAATACATAATGCACATAAACAGCATTACCATAGCAAGTATGACAGCGTAATGCACATAAAAGGGTAAAAGACATCGTATAGATGGTGTGGGTAAAATACATCATATCACAGGCGCATGCAGGTGAATCGAAAGCATTGGAAAATAGAAAGCATAAAAAGCATGATGTGGACATAATGCACATAACCAGCATTAACATAGCAAGTATAGCAACATAATGCGCATAGAAAGGATAGAGAAAAAAAAGAAGGGAGGTCTCCTCACAATTCTGTTTAGGGACAAGGAGTAATCAGTATAAAAAAGGGGGGGACCCTGTTGTTACCACACAATGGTTTGTTGTCTGTATGCCACCATATATTCAAGAGACCCTTACAATAATCAACCACACCAATTATTCCATATGCTAAAATGAACAGCAAAAAACTTTTTATGCATTTATATCATTTATTTCCTTTTTGCATAAAATTGTACTAAACAATTACAGTGCCTATTTTAAAAAAATATGTTTAAACATAGCTTATATACATGTACATCATTTATTGAGTGATACAGTTGATACCAAAAACAGTTAAAAAACAAAGTTTGTAAATAAACAAAGTGTCTAATTCGAAGTAATTAAAAACAAGTTGTCACACGGGACAAATAAAAACCAAGTTGTCGACGCAGCGTTTCGGTATTTTTAAAAATTGACACCTTCTTCAGGACAGGGTTCTATTTAATAAAGAAAACATGAAATTAGACTCCATCATTATTTGACACCTTATTGACATATTTGTACTTCTCACTACACAGTTGGTACACAACATCATTTACTAAGCTAGATTAATTAACTCATATTCCACATATATTTTTTACAGGCACATTCTTTTAAGTGGTTTTATGGATCCTTGAGTTATATGGGGTCAGTCAACATATCTACATCATCTAGGTATTTCTAAAAAGAGAAAGAATAGTGTTTCCTGAAACTATACAGGGCGTGGGTCGATTTATACATTGGTTTCCCCATTCGCATACCTTATTAGGTTGAAGCGTTTTACTTAGCATTCAGCTCTGGGAATCTGTTTTCAATTCAGGAGATTACCCAATCTGTATTCAGGATGCTTATTTATTCATTTAGTTGAGCATCTTTGGCAGAAGGATCCTCTCTGTGGGTTGGATCATTCATTATATTTAGATCATGATTCTAAATGTTTTTAAACTTTCTTCAGCTTCTGTGATACGGTATAAATAAAAGATCCATTCATTTTACCTTTTTTTTAGGGATCTGACTCCTGCAGTGGAGGACAAGGGGGCCACCGTAATGTAAAGTTAGGTCTATGTTCTCCCCGTGGTCTATGTTTTTTTAAAAAAAGAATTCAAAAGAGAAAGGAAAAAAACTCATCAGTTTATTTTTTTATTCTTCCATCTCTCTGCTGTACTGTATCTTGACCTTTCCTGTTTAAAGACACTTACCCTTAACATCAGGGGTTATATTTCCAAGGCTGCACGTGACTGGATTATCACTGTGTCCCTTGCTCTGGCGGTATTCCTCAATTTACCGTTTCTGAAATGAATTAGATTTCTACATTATTTTACATGCCCTGGGTTCTGTTGGGTATAGATGTTTACGTCACTTTAAAACGTCTATGATTTATTTATAACTCAGTGTTTTAGACGATCGTTTTTTATCATTTTCCGTTGTCCCCATTAGGTTACATAAATTTACTTATGTTTTAAGGAAATCATTCACTATATTCCTAACCCGCTTTCGTTTTGCTATAAGAACATTCTATTTGCACCTTTGGGATAATTGCGCTGTTAACCAGGTAGCGTCTTCACAACGGCATGCTCAATGTGACTAAGCCGTCACTCGTAGCCCATTCTTTACTTTTGCTCATGGCGGGGGGACCTCAGCGACTATTAGCTGATGCTCCTCGTTTCCACCCGTACCCTAACCAGTTTTACATCAAGTTGGGCCGCCTAGTTATCGCTCTTACCTTCGTTATAGGATTCGGCCTCCCTGCTCCGCATGTCCTCCGTCCGTTCAGCTTCTCGGTCCATTGGGGTATGACAGTTGCGTTTTTATCCTTATGCGCTGCGCGCGCATTTCTCTACTCTCGCGATTTTGATAAATTAGCCAGTTCCGGCGTTTCAATTACGTGACACGGACGGCGGACTACTCTTGTAGTTTTCTCCACATTTTCCTTGGAACTACAGTTGTAGTTTCCCTATTATTTCCGGTTCGCGTCTCTATATAGATACACGCTCTGAACTAATCTCATTATTATTAGTGCTAGCTTTATATTTCGAACTGTTCTTATTTTTATTTACGCTCTAAAACGAATTTCCTTTATGTAGAAAATGTATACAGTATTATTTTTTAGACGTTTTTTAGACATTGTCAGTTCTGCCTTGATCAATATGTTTTTATCCGGTAGTCTCCATAACCCACAACATTACTCCTCAAGATGGTATGGAGGGAGACTGAACTATGACGTTCGTCTATATGTATGTTCTTTGGGTATGTTATTTATTTATGATAACTAAAGAATACGATCCCAGTCTTCTTTACAATTCAGACCATTTTTCACTGTATTAAAACGGGACATGAAGAACTGTTCGCGTTTTTTCCTTTTGAGCTCCATATCTCCTCCTCTTGAGTTCATATGGATACTCTCTACACCACACCATACCAAATCATTGGTCGTGTGTTTAGCTAACTGCCAATGTTCTGTTAAGGGCGCTCCTTTTTTATTCGTCCGGATGGCTGACTTGTGCTCATTGATCCGCAGTCGGATTTCCCGACTTGTTTCGCCAATGTACATTAGGTTACAGGGGCACTTTATCATATATATAAGGTTTTTTGATCTGCAATTGATGAATGATTTTACTGAATGTTTTATTTTATTACTATCAATGCAGCTACCTTTTTGTATATTATCACAATTCCCGCAGTTACCGCAGGGAAACGTTCCAGTTGGCAGGGGTGCATTGTCAATACCCAATTGCGATGTAACTCGAGTTTCTCTATATGTGTGGACTACACTATTTCTTACAGTCTGGTTGCGTCTGAACGCATACATTGGTTTGGGCAACCTTTCTTTGTTTTTATTAGTCACCAAATGCCAATTGTGGTTGATTATATTCTTGACTTTATTACTGATTGAGTTGTAGTTTGTCACAAAAATTAACCTGTTCTCTTTTTGTTCTCTCTGTTGCTTTGTAAAGAGATTGTCCCTGTTAAAGTACTTTGCTCTTTTGTATGCGTGTCTCACCATGCGTCTAGGATACCCTCTCTCAATGAATTTCTCTATTAAAATTTTAGCATGTTTATCAAAATCACTTATTTTTGTGCAATTACGTTTTAATCTTAAAAATTGCCCAAAAGGGATATTATTTTTCTGGCATGGGGGATGGTGGCTGCTAAAATGTAGCATAGTGTTCCTATCGGTCTCCTTTGTAAACAGCTCGACCTGAAGTAACCCTTCTTCATGTTTAATAATTATATCTAGGAATGCACATTTCTGGGTATCGAAATGTACTGTAAATTTAAGGTTTAAATATAATCCCGAACATGTATATCCATATCTTCAAAAAGATTATTATGAGCGCCCTAGGGAGACTTTTCAGAACCGTAGAACATGGCAACATAATCCGAACAACAAAAACTTTCAAAAGAAAAAAGTCAGATTCTTTGATACTTCCTATTCCAGCACAGATTCTGAGACAGAAACTCCTGGTAGTAATACTAGTAAAGACAAAGAGAGTACATCAGGCCCAAATAAAGAATCTCTCTCTTTTTTAGAACCACGCCAAAAGTTTGTACAATCGAGAGGCAGGAGCAGAGGGAGAGGGAATTATGCCCCTCAACCTCAATTTCATCAGAGACCATACACCAGGAGTCAGAAAACCTGGGACACATAACAACAACAAAAAAAGCTCCGGTTATTAACCTATCAGACACTCCTCTCACCGATTTAGAAGTGAAGGTTCTGGAAAAAGGTTTAGGTTTTGCTATAGTTTCCCCCATTAATAGATTCAACTTAGAAAGGGATCTCCAAAATTTTTTTAGAAAAGTACGACTGCAATCTTTCTTTGAAGGAAAAGAGAGAGGTCCAAGTATAAACAAATCAGGTTTAAAACCAAAATCGACCTGGACTCCACATATTGGACAGGTCGACAAAGACATAGAGACCTTTGAAAGGGTAGTACAGAAGAGTATTGCAGATTTATTAGACCGTAAAAATTGGATACAGTTTAATCTAAGTAAAGACGAAAGAGAAGCCCTTAAAAATCTAGAAAATCGCCATGAGTTAACAATTAAGCCCGCCGACAAAGGCGGTAGTATTATAATCATGTCAACAGTACAATATAGGGAAAAGATGAACCTAATGCTAGAGAATACAGATCACTACCATAAAGTGACCAACAATGACTGGCAACAATTGAAAACTGTAGTCCAACAAGTTCTAAACCATGCAAAAGAAGACGGAGTATTATGCGAGGAAGAGTATAAATTCCTTTTAAATGCCAATCCGACCATTCCTGCCCTGTATGGGCTGCCTAAAATACATAAAAACCCAACAGATCCCCCAATGAGGCCAATTGTGGCTAGCATCGGCTCCTTAACCGAGCCTTTGAGCAAATACGCAGACATCTTCTTACAGCCATTAGTAGTACAACAAAAAGCGTATATTAAAGACACAGCGGCCATTATTGAAAAAGTGGAAAATCTACAATTTGATCCTAGAACCCAGTATTTAGTGACCCTCGATATCGAGGCACTTTATACAAACATCCCACAGGACAGCACCATAGAGATGATCACTAATTTGCTAAGCCCCTTAGACAGAGACCTTAATTCTCAAGAAACATTTATCATTGATTGTGTAAATATAGTTTTAAAAAACAACATATTTCTTTTTAATAAGGAGTTTTTTAAACAAATCAAAGGGACCAGCATGGGAGCCACCTGTGCTCCAAGTCTGGCCTGTTTATATGTGGCACAATTTGAAGAGACCCATATTTTTAACTCCATGGCCCCATTTTTCGAAAACATTTCAACATGGTCAAGATATATTGATGATGTCTTTTTTATTTGGTCTGGCCCATTAGACACCTTGGAAGAATTTATTCTATGGCTAAACTTAGGAGACCCTAACCTTAAATTTACAGTACATTTCGATACCCAGAAATGTGCATTCCTAGATATAATTATTAAACATGAAGAAGGGTTACTTCAGGTCGAGCTGTTTACAAAGGAGACCGATAGGAACACTATGCTACATTTTAGCAGCCACCATCCCCCATGCCAGAAAAATAATATCCCTTTTGGGCAATTTTTAAGATTAAAACGTAATTGCACAAAAATAAGTGATTTTGATAAACATGCTAAAATTTTAATAGAGAAATTCATTGAGAGAGGGTATCCTAGACGCATGGTGAGACACGCATACAAAAGAGCAAAGTACTTTAACAGGGACAATCTCTTTACAAAGCAACAGAGAGAACAAAAAGAGAACAGGTTAATTTTTGTGACAAACTACAACTCAATCAGTAATAAAGTCAAGAATATAATCAACCACAATTGGCATTTGGTGACTAATAAAAACAAAGAAAGGTTGCCCAAACCAATGTATGCGTTCAGACGCAACCAGACTGTAAGAAATAGTGTAGTCCACACATATAGAGAAACTCGAGTTACATCGCAATTGGGTATTGACAATGCACCCCTGCCAACTGGAACGTTTCCCTGCGGTAACTGCGGGAATTGTGATAATATACAAAAAGGTAGCTGCATTGATAGTAATAAAATAAAACATTCAGTAAAATCATTCATCAATTGCAGATCAAAAAACCTTATATATATGATAAAGTGCCCCTGTAACCTAATGTACATTGGCGAAACAAGTCGGGAAATCCGACTGCGGATCAATGAGCACAAGTCAGCCATCCGGACGAATAAAAAAGGAGCGCCCTTAACAGAACATTGGCAGTTAGCTAAACACACGACCAATGATTTGGTATGGTGTGGTGTAGAGAGTATCCATATGAACTCAAGAGGAGGAGATATGGAGCTCAAAAGGAAAAAACGCGAACAGTTCTTCATGTCCCGTTTTAATACAGTGAAAAATGGTCTGAATTGTAAAGAAGACTGGGATCGTATTCTTTAGTTATCATAAATAAATAACATACCCAAAGAACATACATATAGACGAACGTCATAGTTCAGTCTCCCTCCATACCATCTTGAGGAGTAATGTTGTGGGTTATGGAGACTACCGGATAAAAACATATTGATCAAGGCAGAACTGACAATGTCTAAAAAACGTCTAAAAAATAATACTGTATACATTTTCTACATAAAGGAAATTCGTTTTAGAGCGTAAATAAAAATAAGAACAGTTCGAAATATAAAGCTAGCACTAATAATAATGAGATTAGTTCAGAGCGTGTATCTATATAGAGACGCGAACCGGAAATAATAGGGAAACTACAACTGTAGTTCCAAGGAAAATGTGGAGAAAACTACAAGAGTAGTCCGCCGTCCGTGTCACGTAATTGAAACGCCGGAACTGGCTAATTTATCAAAATCGCGAGAGTAGAGAAATGCGCGCGCAGCGCATAAGGATAAAAACGCAACTGTCATACCCCAATGGACCGAGAAGCTGAACGGACGGAGGACATGCGGAGCAGGGAGGCCGAATCCTATAACGAAGGTAAGAGCGATAACTAGGCGGCCCAACTTGATGTAAAACTGGTTAGGGTACGGGTGGAAACGAGGAGCATCAGCTAATAGTCGCTGAGGTCCCCCCGCCATGAGCAAAAGTAAAGAATGGGCTACGAGTGACGGCTTAGTCACATTGAGCATGCCGTTGTGAAGACGCTACCTGGTTAACAGCGCAATTATCCCAAAGGTGCAAATAGAATGTTCTTATAGCAAAACGAAAGCGGGTTAGGAATATAGTGAATGATTTCCTTAAAACATAAGTAAATTTATGTAACCTAATGGGGACAACGGAAAATGATAAAAAACGATCGTCTAAAACACTGAGTTATAAATAAATCATAGACGTTTTAAAGTGACGTAAACATCTATACCCAACAGAACCCAGGGCATGTAAAATAATGTAGAAATCTAATTCATTTCAGAAACGGTAAATTGAGGAATACCGCCAGAGCAAGGGACACAGTGATAATCCAGTCACGTGCAGCCTTGGAAATATAACCCCTGATGTTAAGGGTAAGTGTCTTTAAACAGGAAAGGTCAAGATACAGTACAGCAGAGAGATGGAAGAATAAAAAAATAAACTGATGAGTTTTTTTCCTTTCTCTTTTGAATTCTTTTTTTAAAAAAACATAGACCACGGGGAGAACATAGACCTAACTTTACATTACGGTGGCCCCCTTGTCCTCCACTGCAGGAGTCAGATCCCTAAAAAAAAGGTAAAATGAATGGATCTTTTATTTATACCGTATCACAGAAGCTGAAGAAAGTTTAAAAACATTTAGAATCATGATCTAAATATAATGAATGATCCAACCCACAGAGAGGATCCTTCTGCCAAAGATGCTCAACTAAATGAATAAATAAGCATCCTGAATACAGATTGGGTAATCTCCTGAATTGAAAACAGATTCCCAGAGCTGAATGCTAAGTAAAACGCTTCAACCTAATAAGGTATGCGAATGGGGAAACCAATGTATAAATCGACCCACGCCCTGTATAGTTTCAGGAAACACTATTCTTTCTCTTTTTAGAAATACCTAGATGATGTAGATATGTTGACTGACCCCATATAACTCAAGGATCCATAAAACCACTTAAAAGAATGTGCCTGTAAAAAATATATGTGGAATATGAGTTAATTAATCTAGCTTAGTAAATGATGTTGTGTACCAACTGTGTAGTGAGAAGTACAAATATGTCAATAAGGTGTCAAATAATGATGGAGTCTAATTTCATGTTTTCTTTATTAAATAGAACCCTGTCCTGAAGAAGGTGTCAATTTTTAAAAATACCGAAACGCTGCGTCGACAACTTGGTTTTTATTTGTCCCGTGTGACAACTTGTTTTTAATTACTTCGAATTAGACACTTTGTTTATTTACAAACTTTGTTTTTTAACTGTTTTTGGTATCAACTGTATCACTCAATAAATGATGTACATGTATATAAGCTATGTTTAAACATATTTTTTTAAAATAGGCACTGTAATTGTTTAGTACAATTTTATGCAAAAAGGAAATAAATGATATAAATGCATAAAAAGTTTTTTGCTGTTCATTTTAGCATATGGAATAATTGGTGTGGTTGATTATTGTAAGGGTCTCTTGAATATATGGTGGCATACAGACAACAAACCATTGTGTGGTAACAACAGGGTCCCCCCCTTTTTTATACATAGAAAGGATAGCACAGCAAGTAGGAGGGTGAGAGTGAGGAGGTAGTAGAAGAGATGTGATTGCATATTATGGCGAGTCACTGTCAATGTAAACAAAATGAGTCAGCCAGGTTAAAAAGCTGAGTGGGAGGGATGAGAGTTCAGAGTAGTTGACAGTAGAGGGGTGTCTCACGGAGGAGAGCGGGATGTCGCGTTGGTAGAGGTGTAAAAGTTTAGAGATATGCAAAAGCCAACCAACCTTATATAATTATGAGTGAGCGCTGCACCGTTCCTTCTAATGAGTCACAGGTGCCAGCGTTGGAGCGATTGGTAGCGGTGTCTTGCCCCTCGTCGCAATCTCTTTAGTCTTTCGAATATAACTCTGCCATCTTGGGAGCAGGCTAGTCAGAGGATTCCACCTCGTAGGTGCTCGCAGTCTCCCTAGCCAACTGGCCATCTCATAGGGGGACTCAAATGCCCTGAAACCATAATGTCAAGGTTGCTGCCAATGCAGCGAGAGTCATAACTCAATCAGAAATGTCCCCACGGATAAAGTGTCCTAAATGGTGCAGCTGGCACTACCTGCAGCACAACTATAAAAGGCCTAAATGGAGCAGCTGGCACTACTTGCTGCACAGCTGTAAAAGGCCTAAACGGTGCAGCTGGCACTACTTGCTGCGCAGCTGTAAAAGGCCTAAACGGTGCAGCTGGTACTACTTGCTGCGCAGCTGTGAAAGGTCTAAACAATGCAGCTGGCACTACTTGTGCTTAGGGCAACGTTTTGTCTCTGTAAATATAAGCCCTCTGTGGCTGAGCCTCGTAATTGCCCACACAAGTTTAACAAAAGGTAAATGTCACAGTTCTTAGAAATGATTTATTTTCTCCAGGATGTGGTGCCCCTCTGTCCGCCACTCGATTTCAAGGCAGAAAGGAGCCGAGAGGCCGTCGAGGAGCGCTCTGGCAAGAATGTGGGGGTGTGGACCTAATTAACTAAAGAATCTCGAGTGTGGAACCGGGAAAAAACAGGTCAGAGTCAAATGGGCATATGTTTTCTCTGCACCTTGGACGGGGATGCCCTCAAGTGAAGGTGCGGGCCCAACTGATCGTTAAGATGGTTTTGCAGGGAGTCTTGAAAGAGCGCTTCCTGCCCCGTGATAGTGGAAGAGAGAATCCTTGCTCTTTGCATCAGCCGCCAGCCACCTTCCGAGCAAACCCGGGACCCAGGCTCACCTCACTGCTGATTCTCGGCTCCGGCCCGGCCCTCTAGGGACGACAGGAGGTACTGCAGGATGGATTTTTAAGTATCCCGGCAGCCTCCTTCACCGAAGCAGGGGGTCAAAGCAACAGCAGTCAAAGGAGGCATCGCCCTTACTGATGGTTAAGATGGTTTTGTAGAGGGTCTTGAAAGAGGGTTTCCTGCCCCGTTATGATGGGTCTGAAGGGTCACATCGTGTGTTATCCAAGCTCCGGGCTGGGGGTCCCATAAGTTCCTCCTTCCCGGGATCCTGCGTGGGGGGCAATCACAGCGCTCCCAATCCAGGAAATGAAAAGAAGGGAAAGCTCGGCCGAGCCAGCACCGGGGGCGAGAAGGACGGGGCAGTCAGCTCATCGGATCCAGTGTTCAGCGGCAGCCCCGGGAAATCTCAGGTCAGCCTTCCCTGGCAGCGCCGCTCGAGAAGTCCGACCGGCCAGCGCCAAGAAGCAAAACAATTCACACAAACAGTGACAAACTATGCCTGCCCGGGCTGCAGGAGCCGGAGCGCAGGGACAGACTCGGAGCCGGCTCGGGCTCTGGCTGCAGATCTAAATGCTTATACGGTCCCAAAGGTGAGACCTCCCCGTGTCTGTCCCGTCAGTATCAGTTCCAGCCAACCCTTTTTCGGAGTCCGTCGCTCCCATCAACGCCGCTCCGCTCACCTGGGATATCTCCGTCACAGCTTGTAGTGCTGCTGATCTCTCCTTCTCCGTCTGAGACGTAGTGGGTTTATGTGCTCCAGTGCGACGTCGTCTAGTGCGCCTTTTGCGGCGCGGTCACGGTGCCTCCGTCCACTGTCCCAGGCCACCTCCTGTTTCACCCAACCCTGTGCGGTAGAATTCCAGCCAACTCCATGCCTCCTCAGGGTCATTATGAAAAACGTTTTGCCATCCAATGTCACTCTCAAACGTGCTGGGAACATCAGTGAGTACTGAATGCCTTCGTTTCGAAGGGCCTTCTTAACCACCAGAAACAAGGCTCGCTGGCACTGCACGTCAAAGGTGTAATCTGGGAACAGCACCACGATATTCAATTCAATTCAATAGAGACTTTATTTCGGTTTTGATTCAAACCATAAAAGCACATTTGCAACAATGCAGTTTAAAAAATACAATAAATATATGAATATGCAGTAAAGTGCAAGATAAAGTGCAAAAGTACAAGGATCAATAGTTTACATACAAAAAATGAATTCAGAAGAGGGATAAATCAACACAAAGGACCATCACCGATCCATGCAATTTCTCAATCTTATACATAGCTTTAAAAATTCAATTACTTGAAGAATACTGTCCTTATGCAAAAGTTGTAAATACATAAGTGCTGGTCTGATTTGATATATTATTGATATTATTGTCCACTCTGTATGGACCTGCTCTGCATGCTTTATTCAGGAGCTGGTCCCTGTCCTTATAGTGGAGTAAGTGGGACACCACCGGCCTAGGCAGTCTTCCAGGCACCAGCGGCCTAGCCGGCACCCTGTGTCCTCTTTCCAAAGTTTAGAATGGTGTCAGGCTTTCCAGGGCAACCTCGGTCCGCAACCATTGTTCCAGTTAGTCTACCATGTTGCCCCCTTCCACTCCTTCTGGCAGGGCCACCACCCGTATGTTGTTGCACCTGTTCCGCCCATCTGCATCCACTTCCCTCCTCTCCAGTACCTGCAGCCTAAGAGTAAATTCCCCCATCCGAATGTCCCGTGCTTTCTGGGAGGGTTCTAGAGCCTCCAGCGTGGTCTCAGCCTGCTTCACCCTATTGACCAGCTTCACATGATCCGCCCATAGGAGGCCCAACCCCAGCGAAACCTGGGCAATGTCCTTCCAGAGTGCTTCCTTTGTGTCTGTGATAGCCTTGAGGATTTGGTCCACCTGCTGCTGCATCAGCCCTTCCGGGTGCGTATCAGCCGCATCTTGCTTCCGTTGCTCCACAGGCTCATCCGCCGGCTCCGGGTGAGCCCCCCCTGCCGGCTTCGTGGTTTCCCCATGAGTTTCAGGCTATCAAGTCCCCAGCCACGGACCCACTGCTCATCGTCTCCCTCGCCTCAGCGTTCGAGGGCACCTCCAGCAGTTGGGTAAGATGACTCACCGTATCGCCAGCCCCACTGTCCGCTACACACCCGGGTGCCCCTCTGCACTCTTCCGCTCTTCTTGGTAGTCCAATGAGCCAGTCCACTAATGGGCTAGATGTCCACCGACGAGGCGGGGTGGTCCAAGCTGCCCAAGTCCAACTCTACCACAGATGCCTCCTCAGTGTCCCCCGTGCCCGATGCGGCCCAGCAGGCTCCTCTAGCCCGGCTCCCCCAAAGGTTAGGGCTCCCAGTCAGACCGTGATGGGTGTCCACTCTGGACCGCTGGAGCAGCCACACACCAGGATGCTGCAGGGCCCCTGGCTGCCCACACCTCCAATGCTTGCTCTCCTTCACCTCTCCACAGTCGCCCAGGGCAGCGGCAGCACTCCCAGCCCCCGATCTGCTTACGGGGCCAGGGACAGTTCCACAGCCTCAGTTTACCCGGGTCTGCCCTCCGTGCGGCAGCGTTACACCAGGCCCTCACTCTGCTGGCCCGTGGGCTGATCTCAGGCTTAAGGGTTGTGTCAGAATCTTAAGTGAACTCTTACCACCAAGGCTTGCGCAGCAACGGAAGTTGAATATTTCCCAACTCCCTCTAAAAGATCCCTCAGAGCCCGTTATAAAACTTCACCCTAAGTGACCCTCCAGGGGGAATGGATAAAATAAGAGAGAGAACAGAAGAGGCTGCCCTGGAACTGTTCTTACTGCTTCTCTTGCTCAGTCCGTCCTGCAGACTTAACTTCGGAGAAACCTGGATTGTATCAAAGAAAGAGTTTAAGATACACCTAACTACTCTAATACTTTAGTTCTACTTCTAAACAGCCTTTTACCTATTATTCCAGTAAGCTTGCCTCTCTTCTTATCTTCGTTACGTTCTGTTGTCTTAACTGTTTTCTTGACCAGATGATTCCTATTGAACAAGATTGTGTTACTATATCTATTGTAGTTCTATAGCCGTATTTATTGTATTACTGAATTAACTGCTTACCATCTCATCTGTATTGCGCTTCTTTAATCTCTCTCTCCAGTTTCCTACTTGTATGGAATGCTAACCCTATTCTAAATGCCTAAACGAAGCCTAGGCTACCTAATATATGCCTTATTACGTATTAAGCCTATTTCTAACTACTATGCATTTAGTGCCAGACTATTAACTGTAATTCATTTCTAGCTGAATTTCTCCTCAGTATACGTATGTCCTTTCCTTTTCTCTTCACAGGTCTTCTTAAGTTGAAAGAGCTCTGGTAAGTATTAATGAAAGACTGTATTCCTTAATTGAACTTCAACCAATTTTGGATGCACAACTTAGATATAGTGACTTCAATTTGTAACATGTGAATACACTTATCTCTCTTTTCTTGTTATCTTCTCAGGAACGCTGCAGACGTTGGAGGCCTCTTGCCGAAATTGCCGAAAACAGAGCGAGACTGCCAAACTCGATGTTACCAAGTTGGAGACTCGGCGTCAGGAACAGGTAATTCCTAATCATCGTTATTTCTATAACGCAGTAGAAATTTCGTATCAGAAGTGCCTTTAAACAAGAATTTACCGGAGCACTACGCTACAAGTCCTTCTCCGGGAATCTCTTCAGTGAACTCCATCCACTCCGGATCTCCGACCGACCCCTGCCCTCACCACGTCTTCAACAAGGCCGACGTTGTCATCGCACCCCACCTACGGGACATTATCAACACCTCCTTCGACACCGCCACCTTCCCGGAGAGCTGGAAGCACGCAGAACTCAGCGCTCTACTCAAGAAACCTACAGCGGACCCAACCGAACTCAAGAATTACCGTCCCATCTCGCTCCTCCCGTTCCCGGCCAAAGTCATCGAAAAGACCGTCAACAAGCAGCTGGCCGCCTTCCTCGAGACGAATGGATCCCTCGACCCCTCACAGTCCCGCTTCCGAGCCAACCACAGCACCGAGACCGCCCTCATCGCCGCCACCGATGACATCCGAACCCTGATGGACAACGGAGAAACAGCGGCCCTCATCCTCCTGGACCTCTCCGCGGCATTCGACACTGTCTGCCACCGCACCCTGGTGCAGCGCCTCAGCAACATCGGTATCCAGGAGAAGGCACTGGAATGGATCACCTCCTTCCTCGACGGAAGAACTCAGAGAGTCCGCCTACCACCGTACAAATCAGAGGCCACCGAAGTCATCTGCGGCATCCCTCAAGGATCCTCGCTGAGTCCCACCCTCTTCAACGTCTACATGAGCCCCCTCGCGGCCATCGCACGCCAACACAACCTCAACATAATCTCCTACGCCGACGACACCCAGCTGATCCTCTCCCTGACCAACGACCCCGCCGCCGCTAGAGCCAACCTGCATGAAGGGATGAGAGATGTAGCCGAGTGGATGACGACCAGCCGCCTGAAACTGAACTCAGACAAGACGGAGGTCCTCATCCTGGGCTCCTCGCCCTCCGCCTGGGACGACTCCTGGTGGCCCCCCGCCCTGGGCACCGCACCCAAACCCACGGACCACGCACGCAACCTGGGCTTCATCCTGGACTCCTCCCTCTCCATGACCAGACAAGTCAACGCCGTCTCCTCGTCATGCTTCAACATCCTACGCATGCTACGGAAGATCTTCTGGTGGATCCCCGCCGAGACCAGGAAGACTGTCACCCAGGCCCTCGTCACCAGCCGACTGGACTACGGCAACGCCCTCTACGCCGGAACCACCGCCAAGCTCCAGAAGAGACTCCAGCGGATCCAGAACGCCTCAGCCAGACTCATCCTCGACATCCCACGAAACAGCCACATCTCCGGACATCTCAGAGACCTGCACTGGCTCCCCGTCAACAAAAGAATCACCTTCCGTCTCCTCACCCACGCACACAAAGCCCTACACGACCAAGGCCCGAGCTACCTCAACAACCGAATCAACTTCTACGCTCCCAAGCGCCACCTCAGATCATCCAGCCACGCCCTCGCCGCCGTCCCACGCATCCGAAGAGCGACAACAGGAGGAAGGTCCTTCTCCTACCTGGCCGCTAAGACCTGGAACTCCCTCCCGACCGACCTGCGCCTGACCCAAGACCACCTCTCCTTCAGGAAGAAGCTCAAGACCTGGCTGTTCGAGCAGTAACGGCACCCCCCCCTCCTAGCGCCTTGAGACCCTACGGGTGAGTAGTGCGCTCTATAAATGTATTGATTGATTGATTGATTAGACTTAAACAGCGCACTTCACCTGAGCTCCCGCACCTGTTGAAAGCTGAAACACTAGACCGCAACTTCTTCCTTAGAGTTGGCGGCCATCTTGGAGTTCCGCTTGTGGCTCCAATATCTCCATCCAATAAGTAAGGGGCATTTTCCTGTATTGAACCAGTGGGATTTACTTGACAAGATGGATACTACATGCATTGCCTGCTGAGGAGTTCTGACAGTAACCCCCAACAAAGGAGGTCCTTCGTTTCTTGGTTTGGTGGGAAATCTTTGATGGAAAGCCTTCACCAATCTGGGAGCATGGACATCCATACAGCATTCCCAAGATCTTTCCTCAGGTCCATAGCCTTTCCAATCCACCAAATAGTACAATTGTCATTTGACCTTTTTAGAGTCCAAGATTTCTGTGACTTCATATTCCACTCCAGATTCAAACTGAATAGGCTTTGGGGGTGAAACCTTTCGTAGATCTGGTGACGTCTTTTTCAAAAAAGAAACATGGAAAACTGGGTGAATTTTCCATTTGGTAGGTAGTTTCAAATGGTAGGTGTTGGACCTGCGATGGGCAAGCCCAGCACAAAGGGGATAGCTTGGCTCAAGTGACAAGGCAAGTGAAGGCTGTAGTGTTAAGCCGGCTCTGACCCAATAATAACTCCTTGTACATCCACACCAAAAAGAAGGACACCACACCACTGCTGTAGAAAAATACGATTCCTTTATACAAAAGTTCTTTGTTGTAAATAGGGTTGACTGGGAAAGCACATACACATTTCTTTTGGTCATACAGTTCTGGTAATAAATAGCATTAATAAATAGAATAACTTCAGGAATGAGTATCAGAATAAATATCAGAATAAATATCAGAATAAATATTAGAATAAATATCAGAATAAATATTGGTTCATTTAAATAAACAACCACATGTTTCTTCTGGTATCGCTGCCACCAATTAAATACTTTAGAATCATTACATCTGCAATACGTTTCAAATGGGAAAGATAACTCTTACAGTTTATGTTGTTTTCAATGACCATGTATACGGCTTCTCTGAGCACAAAATAAGGTTTGGGACTCTTTAATGATCATTCAGGGTGTATGCACGTATATCTAAAAAGGCAAGGAAACACAGTAAATACATCATTTGCACTCGGCGGTCACCAGGACAGGATCTCTGCTTTTGCCGGTGAAGTCTATGCGCGCCTATGGGCTTTAGCACCACTAGAACACAGGCGGCACCAGTTCAAAGTCTTTAGACTGACGAACGGGCTGCCGGAGAGGTCACACAACCTTTGCGCACAGTCAAATGAATGCCGGTTCTCAGTTCCTTCACAACGCTGCATTCACTATGAAGAAACGGGCCCACCTCACATCGGCTGCAATCGGAATACGATTCAGTCAGGCACAGCACTTCTCTCGTCAGCGACGGGTTCTCAGGGGCTCCACGGACCTCCCTCTGACTTCCGCATACAGGGTGGTTCCCGCCCACAGCTACGGCTCCCGGGTCACTGGGGAGTGGCAGGGACGCTAGTCCCGCCCAACGAAGGCCGGCCTTTCCCCGCCCCGGCGCACCACCTCACCTTCAATCTGCGCAGGAAGCGCTCTACGCTGGTGGGGCTCGGAGACGTCCGAGCTCCCCTCTAGAGGCACCTGTCGCGAAGGGGGCACAGCTGACGATCGCGGTCGCGGCGAACTTGCTCTCGCCTCGCAACTCGATAAATCGATCACAGTTCACCACCGGGGGGCGGGGAGGCACACGAATCTGGCCACAGTCTTTGGGGGCAATGAGGTACTCGCTGGGCAGGCGCTGTAGGCGCTAGATCACTTCTCACGTAGCTGACTGGAACACCAGTCAGACACAACGCCAGCAACCCTTTGCTGCTCTACTGCCTGCGCTACCAGCCACCTCAGGGGTCAACAGGGCAGGTGTCAATCTGGTGTCAAGTCTGGAATCTCTTCTCTAATCTGAACTTCATCATCATCTAAAATGGCCGCCAGGGACTGGGCTTTATATAGCCAGTGCCCTGGGGTACTGGCACGAGCCAGAAGGTTCTAGAACCTTCTCTGGCTGTGACAATGACATGGCACTCTTGAGGGGTATTTAGGACACTCACAGCCACCGTACTGGGGTTCTAGAGCAGCCATTTTGTGTACCTGAGGAAAATAAAGGAATTCCTGTCAGAAATGTGCGCCAAACAAAGGGCGCCAAAACCTCAAGAGGCCAGGGTTCATGAAGGCTCCAATGGGAGTCACTCCACATGAGGAAAAAGGGTGTCCACCATTTTAGGTCCATTTATACAGGTTGACAACCCCAGTTTGTAATGCCACAGGTTTGGCCAGGCACCTTGTAAATAGGTGCCACAAACCTTGTGTGCAACTGGGCGTCAAGGAACATCTAACCCCATGAAACAACACATAAAAAGTCCTGGTAGACAAATAAAAAGCGACAAATTTTGGGAGGTACAGGGGAACAAAAGAAATCATAGTGGTGAGGGGACTCACAGAAGCAGACGGGTCTAACACGCGTCCCCCCAGCTGAAAGTGGGGAGAGCTACCCAACCCCTTGGGAGTCCTCAACACTAAGGCGGAAATACCTGGAGAGACTGTCTGCATTGGCGTGGTCAACTCCGGGCCGGTGTTCCACCCGAAAGTCCATTCCCTGTAGGGAGATAGACCACCTCAATTTAATTTAATTTAATTTTAATTTCTTATATCGTTCAGGAATCAATCCCGTAAGGGTATCTCCGCGCTTTGCCCATCAGAACAATTAACAGAGTCAGTGAGAGTGATTAGTGGAGCTGGAATGCTTCCCGGAAAAGGAGAGTTTTTAATGTCTTTCTAAAGGACAGATGATTGGTGGTCATTCTCAAATCTGTAGGAAGCTTATTCCATAGAGCAGGGCCGACTGAGGAGAATGCTCGGTCTCCCTGTCTGGATTTTTTTGTTGCAGGGGGTTTCAGAAGAGCTTGGTTGCTTGAGCGGAGTGACCGGCTAGGTTGATACAACTCCAGTGATTGAGAAAGATATTTAGGACTCTCCCCATATAAGCACTTGTGGACCGTGCAGCATATCTTAAAACTGATGTGCTGCCGTATTGGGAGCCAATGCAGCTCATCCAACAAGGGCTTAGAGGGAGTCCTAGCCGGTACACTCATGACCAGTCTAGCCGCAGTATTCTGGACTACCTGCAAACGGCCTACTGCATCTGCGTTTGCTAGTGTCAGCAGGCCGTTGCAGTAGTCCAGGCGGCTAGTGACCAGGGCCTGTACGAGAGTCTTCCTGTAGATGTCAGGAAGATACGGGAAGACTCGTCTTAGGAGGCCAATGGTATGGAAGCACAGTGCTGCGATGTGGTTGGTATGTTCCTTAAGGGGCAGTTTTTGATCAATTTTTACCCCTAGATTTTTAACGTGTGGCTTTGATGTTGGAACTGGACCCAAATCCAGCGGCCACCAATCTGGAGACCACAAAAGACTTGCTTTGCCGAAGAGCATAACCTCTGTTTTTGCAACGTTACATTGGAGGCAGTTTGCGGCCATCCAATGTGACACTGCCCTCATACCCTCAGCAAAATTTTCCTTGACTTTGGGGCCAAGGGAGCTGAAAGGGTAGAGGAGCTGGGTGTCATCAGCGTAGGAGACCGGTGTGAACGCGTACTTCCGCACCATCTCAGCAAGGGGGGCCACATATACATTAAACAATGTAGGGCTAAGGCATGAGCCCTGTGGCACCCCCTTTGTGAGCACCCTTGAGGTGGAGCGGTAGGGGCCCAGGCTAATAGATTGCCTGGAAAGGAAGCTCTCCAGCCAAGATAGTGCTGAGCCTCCGATCCCCACTCCCTGCAAACGGCTGAGAAGGATGTTTTGGGACACGGTATCAAAGGCCGCAGACAGGTCCAACAGCACTAGGATCATGGAACCCCTCTATCCTGTGACATTTTGATCTTATCAGTCACCGAGAGGAGGGCCGATTCAGTGCTGTGGTTGGGCCTGAACCCAGATTGTGATTGGTCCAGGCCCCCTGTCCCCTCGATAAAGCTGGAAATGATGGTGTTAACGTGTTTCTCAGCCAGTTTGCTAATAAAAGGGAGGAGGGAAATGGGGCGGAGGTTGGAGAGCTCTGACCAAGGTAGGGTTGTATTTTTGCGTATGGGGTTCACAACCGCTTCTTTCCAGGGTTGTGGAAGTTGTCCTTCGGCAAAGGAGAGATTCATTAGTTTTAGAATAGTGGGGCCTAGAGATTCCGTCAGGGAGGAAATCATTTTAGCAGGAATCAAGTCATTGGGGGAGCCGGTCTTCATTTTGTTGATAAGTGTGGTCAGTTGTTGTAGAGTTATTTCTGGGATTACATGAAGGGTGTTCCCAAAGGTCACCATTGGGGAGATTCCAGAGACCGCAGTCTCTAAAGAACCTGAGACTTTCATGATTTTCTTATATATCCCCTCAATTTTATCTTCGAAGAACTGGGAGATTTTATTACAGAGGTCTTGGGTAAAAATATCCGGGCTCTCACACATTACTGGGTTGGTGAAGGCCTGTATAACCTTAAATAACTCTCGAGTAGAATTGCCTGCCTCTGTTATTTGGGAGGTAAGACTGATTTTCCTCGCTTTTTTGATGCTTTTGTAGTAAGTGGTCATAGCTACCAAGTATCGTTCCTTGTCTTCCCCCTTACGTGTCCGTCTCCAACGCTTCTCTAGTTTCCTACATCCCTGCTTTTCTGCTTTGAGGGCCTCATTATACCATATTTCCCTCTTAGCCATGATTGGTTGTTTAACAGTTTTCTGAGGAGCCAGTGTGTTAATGGCTGTCACCAGAGTGGAGTGAAATTTGGAGAGGGATGTCTCAATGTCATCCGAGTTTAACAATACTGGCTGCTTCCAGGCTTGTGCAAATCTGGCAGGAGTGACTTTATGCCATGGTCTGCGTTTAATGGGCTGTGTAGTAGGGTGATTAATGGGTTCAGGAAGATGCAAAAAAGAAAAGTCTAGCATTTTATGATCAGACCAGTAGATGTACTTAGGGGGATGACAGTAAACTTTAGGAAGGGAAGTAAAAATTAAGTCCAAGGTGTGGCCACCTATGTGGGTGGAGCCATTGTTACGAAGATGAAGGCCCAGTAGAGCAAGATCTGTCAAAAGTGCTATTGTATCAGGGTGGTCTGCAGTGTCGATGTGAAAATTGAAGTCTCCAAGTAAAATAAAATTTGCATTGGTTTTAATGTAAGGAGCTAAGAGTTCGGTCAGGGATAGGGAGAACCCAGCATTAGGTCCAGGTGGGCGGTATACTAGTGCCCCTTTCCAGTGTACCTTAGGGCTAGCTTTTAAGTGAAAGATTACTACTTCCATAGTAGGTAGCATTACTTGTTCTAGAACTCTAATATTCAGAGTATCTTTGTATATAATGGCGATCCCGCCTCCTACTTTTCCAAGTCGATCCTGGCGAAAAATGGTATATCCCATAGGTATTCCTAAGGTGATAGTGGGGATAGTGTGGGGTTTAAGCCAGGTTTCAGTAATAAAACAAATCTCTGGTTTAATGCTGTGTATGGTGTCCCAGAGTTATATATGATGTTTAGGGAGGGACCTTACATTTAGTAGAAAGCTTTTCCAACCTTTTGGAATATCAGGATTATCACAGGGGCGCCCAACTGTAATATGGAAATGAGTAGCTTGAAAGCCACATGAAATGCAGGAGAAAGGCCCTTCGGGACATACTGACAATCTGTTAGTACAGCTATACTTGGCCTGGGGTTGCAGGGCAAGTAGAGCATGTGCAGAATACCTTATATAAGGGGCGGTTGTAGGCACGTCCATAATACCAAAAAGCGGCAGAGTAAAGGGCCCCTGGCCCCGTCCTGTCGTGGACGGGCGCAGACGGGCAGCTCTTTGGCGGGTCTTAGGCGGGGCTGCGCGCGATCGCTGCGCGCTCGGGGAGGGGCGAGGGCTAACAGTTTGGGATTTTCCCCCTTCATTTGCATGAGCCAACGAAGGGGTCGGTGGTCTGTCTGAACAAGGAAGTGTGAACCAAACAAATATGGTCTCAGCTTCTTCAGTGCCCAGACCACCGCAAAGGCTTCCCTCTCGATGGTACTCCACCTCTGTTCCCGGGGAAGCAGTCTTCGTGACAGAAAGACCACGGGTTGATCCAGACCCTCTTCATTGAGTTGAGATAGCACCGCCCCAATGCCAATGTCGGATGCATCTGTCTGGACAATGAACTCTTTTGAAAAATCTGGAGCCTTCAGGACTGGAGCTTTACACAATGCTTGTTTCAGAGTGTTGAAGGCTCGCTGGCAAGCCTCCATCCAAATGACTCTCCTGGGTTGCTTTTTGGCCGTGAGTTCTGTAAGGGGTGCCACGATAGTGCCATACCCCTTCACGAATCGTCTGTAGTAACCTGTGAGGCCCAGGAAGGCTCGGACCTCAGTCTGGGTCTTGGGGGGTTTCCAGGCCATGATTGCCTCAATCTTCGCCTGAAGGGGCTGCACCGTTCCCCGGCCCACCAAGTGTCCTAAGTACACTACCGACCCCTGTCCAATCTGACATTTGCTGGCCTTGATCGTCAAGCCAGCCCGTTCCAGGGCCTGGAGAACGGCTTGCAAGTGCTGCAAGTGATCCTCCCAGCTGCTACTGAAGACAGCTAGGTCATCCAAGTAAGCAGCAGAGAATGACTCCATCCCGGTGAGGATCGTGTTCACCAGCCGCTGAAAAGTGGCAGGAGCGTTCTTGAGCACAAAGGGCATGACGCAAAACTGGTAGTGTCCATTCGGTGTGGAGAAGGCTGACCTTTCCTTGGCTCCATTAGACATGGGAATCTGCCAGTACCCTGCAGTGAGGTCAATGGTACTGAGATATTGGGCAGCTCCCAACCGGTCAATCAATTCATCCGCCCGAGGGATCGGATGAGCATCCGTTTTGGTTACCGAATTTAGTCCTCGGTAGTCCACACAGAATCTCAATTCTGGTGTGGTGCCAGGTGGGGCAGCTTTAGGAACTAACACCACCGGGCTAGACCAAGGGCTACTTGAAGGTTCGATGACTCCTAGCTCCAGCATCTTAGCTACTTCGCTTTGGATACTGGCCTTCACCTTGTCAGACAGCCGGTAAGACTTTGACTTCACAGGTCGGCTGTCCTCTGTGTCCACGTCATGGGTACACAGGTGGGTCTCACCCGGGACAAGGGAGAACAGAGGAGCGAATGACCCCAAGACCTGGCGACATTCCTCCTGCTGCTCAGGAGTCAGGGTTGGCGAGAGTTTCACTCCCTCCACTGACCCATCCTTTTCTTGAGACGCAAAAAGGTCGGGGAGAGGCTCCGTGTCCTCTTCCTCCGATCCGTCAGTCACCATAACCAACATGACTTCGGGCCTCTCGTAGTGGGGCTTGAGGCGATTGGCATGTAACACCCGATGCGGATGCCGAGGGGTCTTGACGTCCACCAGATAGGTAGACTTGCCCTTCTTCTCCAATACCTCATAGGGGCCTATCCAACGGTCCTGGAGGGCACTCAGCTCTCCAGGCTCCATCACCCACACCTTCTGGCCAGGCTCCAACTCCACTGGGTGAGCGTTGTGGTCATACCACGCTTTCATAACTGCCTGACTGGCTTCCAAGTTGTCAGAAGCTTGCTTCCACAACTTAGCCATTTGGCTTCGGAAGGCCAGCATGTAGCTCACCACATCCTGGGGAACTTTCCGGGGAGACTTTTCCCAGGAGTCCCTCACCAGGCTGAGAGGTCCACGTACAGGGTGCCCGTACAAAAGCTCGAAGGGGCTGAAGCCCACTCCCTTCTGTGGCACTTCCCTGTAGGAAAAGAGCAAACAGGGTAGGAGGACGTCCTATTTCCTCCGCAGGCTTTCGGGTAGACTTCTGATCATACCCTTCAAGGTTTGGTTGAACCTTTCCATAAGACCATTGGTCTGTGGGTGATAAGGAGTGGTGAACCGGTAAGTCACTCCACACTCCTTCCACATGGCCCGCATATATGCTGACAGGAAGTTGGTCCCCCTGTCAGACACAACTTCCTTGGGGAATCCCACTCGGGTAAAGATCCCCATCAGGGCCTTTGCCACTACTGGTGCAGTAATGGTTCTCAGAGGAATTGCCTCTGGATACCTTGTGGCGTGATCCACCAGGACCAGGATAAACCTGTGACCGGATGATGTAGGTGGATCTAGGGGCCCAGCAATGTCGATGCCCACCCTTTCAAAGGGGGTGCCAATGACGGGAAGTGGTTCCAGGGGAGCCTTCAGCTTCGTCCCTGTTTTCCCACTGGCTTGGCATGACACGCACGACCGACAGTATGTGTCGGACGCCACCCTCATTCGAGGCCAATAAAAGTGGGGGACAAGCCGGGCAAAGGTCTTGTCCTGACCCAAGTGTCCTGCCAAGGGAATCTCATGAGCCAACTCTAATAGGAAGGCTCGGTAACACTGTGGGACTACCAGGGCCCGTGACAATCCGTGCACTGGCGCCCTGGGTTCACTGTAGAGGAGACCATCCTCCCAGTAAACACGATAGTTCCCAGACTCGTTACCTGCTGCCTGGGCTTCAGCCTGTTGCCTCAGACCCTCGAGGGTGGGACATTCCCTTTGTCCCTTGCTCAGTTCCTCCCTGGATGGTCCTCCTTCCACTCGCCACTCAGCGGGGATAGGCAAGTCCTCCAACGGAACCATGTCCTCCTCCGCGGACTCCGGGTCCACCTCCACAGGTGGCCTATCCGTCTCACGGGGCATGGACCTCGAGGCAGGCTTCTCCTGTCCTCGAGATGTTCCCTCATCAGCAGCTGGGTGGGCCATTGTTCCAGGCTCCAACCCACGCGACTTCTCCTCCCGAGCAGCCGCAGACCTGGTACTCACACAGGCCCAATCAGGTGTACCCAGCATCTCAGTATGAGTCCGGTATTCCACCTCCTTCCAAGCATTGTGCTCCATATCATTACCCAGCAGACAATCGACTGGCACGGCGGGGCTTACAGCAACTCGAAGTGAACCTGCAACCCCTCCCCACTCAAAGGGAACCTCGGCCACAGGATAGTGGCCCATTCTGCCATCAGCCATCGCGGCTGGATGAAGTACGCCTGGAATCACCTGCTCTGAGGACACCAGATGACTCCTTACCATAGTCAAACTGGCTCCTGTATCTCTCAGAGCTTCCCCTCTATGGCTATTGATGGTGACCCATTGCCCATACTTGGTAGTATTTGAGGGCACCTGGATCTTTGGAACCACCTCCCGATCACCCAGGGACACTAAGGTGACACCCGCCCACTCCCCCCCCTTAACTAAGGGCATCTCCTCCCCGAGCGCTACACTAGCGACTCCCGGGGCCTTTCCTCCAGTGGGAGGGGGTGGTCTCTTTGGGCATTTCACGTCTCCCTTATAATGTCCAATACCACCGCACTCATAGCAATGGATAACCCCTGGCTGCTGACTCTGGCCAGGATTAGGGTTTTTCTGCGGTTTAGCCTTAGAAGTGGAAAAGAAACTTTTCCCCTTAAAGGTATTTTGGGGGCCTTTGGAGAACTCCTGCTTCTTGTTATCTCCCCCCTCTTTCTTCTGGGGAGCGCCCTGTCCGGACTTCTGAGAATCTCCTCCCGTCCCCTTCGTGGACACTCGGGTACTTGCCCAAATGTCCGCCTCCTCAGCAAGCTTACGGGGGCAAGTAAGTTTGCTGTCTACCAGGTGTTGCCTCAGCTCGGGAAGACATTTCTCGAGTAGATGTTCCTTGAGTATTAGGTCGTACAACCCTCGATAGTCCTCCACCTCATTACCTTGGACCCACCCATCCAGGGCTTTCTTGGCAAAATCCAGGAAGTCAACCCAATTCTGTGAGCTCAGCTTGTGGCTGCCCCTAAACCTTTGCCGGTATTTCTCGGGGGTCAACCCAAACTTCCTGATGAGCGCCACCTTCATGGCGGGGTAATTAACCTGTTCCTCCCGGTCTAGGGCCAATAGGGCATCCCTACCTGTCGGAGGCATGTACCGGTATAATCCACCACCCCAATGCTTCTCATGGATCCCATGGGCTCTTAAGGAGACCTCATAGGCTGCCAGCCACTTGGCTATGTCGTCTCCAGCGGTATAACTGGCGACTACGTCCTTGGGTAAATGGGGCCTGGGCTCCCTGGCAAATTCCTTTGATTCGACACCCTTCGGAGTGATGTTAGGGGCCTGGAGTTCGAGTTCTCGTAGCTTGAACTCGTGTTCCAACCTCCTCCCCTCCCTCCTTTCTTCCAACTCCATTTTTGCTATTTCCCACCTTAACAGTCTTTCCTCTCTCCTGTCAGCTAACTCGGTTTCTGACAACTCTCTCGATGACACACTGCTGCCCTCCCGTGAGGTTGCCTTGGGGCTGATTGACATCTCACCCACCCCCGGGGGACATTCCGCAGTCCTATCAATGACAGTACCTCTGTTCGATTCCTCCTCCTCCACCGTTCCCTCCGTGTGTGCTTCCACCCATGCTCGCAGACTAGTACGGAGCTCCTCTCTTTTGGCCCCTCGCCTGACAAACACTCCCCTCTCCTGACAGAAATCCTTGAGCTGTGCCACAGTATAGGTCTCCAGCTCTGACATTTCGAATTCCATCTTGTCAGTGAAAAGTGTGGACAACCACCCCGAAGTAGGTGACCAGGATAAGAACTTTGAGGGTCACTTCCACCCACCTCCAGGAAAGAATTTGGAAAAAGCAAAACGTTGAATTTGAGGGCCGCTAGGAGAAAACTCCGGGTGTGTACCTGTGGTGCACACTGAATTATTATGGGGTACAAAACAAGCACGGCTCGCAATCCCACCCGCTGAGCACCAACTTTATGTTGGACCTGCGATGGGCAAGCCCAGCACAAAGGGGGTAGCTTGGCTCAAGTGACAAGGCAAGTGAAGGCTGTAGTGTTAAGCCGGCTCTGACCCAATAATAACTCCTTGTATATCCACACCAAAAAGAAGGACACCACACCACTGCTGTAGAAAAATATGATTCCTTTATACAAAAGTTCTTTGTTGTAAATAGGGTTGACTGGGAAAGCACATACACATTTCTTTTGGTCATACAGTTGTGGTAATAAATAGCATTAATAAATAGAATAACTTCAGGAATGAGTATCAGCATAAATATCAGAATAAATATCAGAATAAATATTAGAATAAATATCAGAATAAATATTGGTTCATTTAAATAAACAACCACATGTTTCTTCTGGTATCGCTGCCACCAATTAAATACTTTAGAATCATTACATCTGCAATACGTTTCAAATGGGAAAGATAACTCTTACAGTTTATGTTGTTTTCAATTACCATGTATACGGCTTCTCTGAGCACAAAATAAGGTTTGGGACTCTTTAATGATCATTCAGGGTGTATGCGCGTATATCTAAAAAGGCAAGGAAACACAGTAAATACATCATTTGCACTCGGCGGTCACCAGGACAGGATCTCTCCTTTTGCCGGTGAAGTCTATGCGCGCCTATGGGCTTTAGCACCACTAGAACACAGGCGGCACCAGTTCAAAGTCTTTAGAGTGACGAACGGGCTGCCGGAGAGGTCACACAACCTTCGCGCACAGTCAAATGATTGCCGGTTCTCAGTTCCTTCACAACGCTGCATTCACTATGAAGAAACGGGCCCACCTCACATCGGCTGCAATCGGAATACAATTCAGTCAGGCACAGCACTTCTCTCGTCAGCGACGGGGTTCTCAGGGGCTCCACGGACCTCCCTCCGACTTCCGCATACAGGGTGGTTCCCGCCCACAGCTACGGCTCCCGGGTCACTGGGGAGTGGCAGGGACGCTAGTCCCGCCCAACGAAGGCCGGCCTTTCCCCGCCCCGGCGCACCACCTCACCTTCAATCTGCGCAGGAAGCGCTCTACGCTGGTGGGGCTCGGAGACGTCCGAACTCCCCTCTAGAGGCACCTGTCGCGAAGGGGGCACAGGTGACGATCGCGGTCGCGGTGAACTTGCTCTCGCCTCGCAACTCGATAAATCGATCACAGTTCACCACCGGGGGGCGGGGAGGCACACGAATCTGGCCACAGTCTTTGGGGGCAATGAGGTACTCGCTGGGCAGGCGCTGTAGGCCCTAGATCACTTCTCACGTAGCTGACTGGAACGCCAGTCAGACACAACGCCAGCAACCCTTTGCTGCTCTACTGCCTGCGCTACCAGCCACCTCGGGGGTCAACAGGGCAGGTGTCAATCTGGTGTCAAGTCTGGAATCTCTTCTCTAATCTGAACTTCATCATCATCTAAAATTGCCGCCACGGACTGGGCTTTATATAGCCAGTGCCCTGGGGTACTGGCACGAGCCAGAAGGTTCTAGAACCTTCTCTGGCTGTGACAATGACATGGCACTCTTGAGGGGTATTTAGGACACTCACAGCCACCGTACTGGGGTTCTAGAGCAGCCATTTTGTGTACCTGAGGAAAATAAAGGAATTCCTGTCAGAAATGCGCGCCAAACAAAAGGCGCCAAAACCTCAAGAGGCCAGGGTTCATGAAGGCTCCAATGGGAGTCACTCCACATGAGGAAAAAGGGTGTCCACCATTTTAGGTCCATTTATACAGGTTGACAACCCCAGTTTGTAATGCCACAGGTTTGGCCAGGCGCCTTGTAAATAGGTGCCACAAACCTTGTGTGCAACTGGGCGTCAAGGAACATCTAACCCCATGAAACAACACATAAAAAGTCCTGGTAGACAAATAAAAAGCGACAAATTTAGGGAGGTACAGGGGAACAAAAGAAATCATAGTGGTGAGGGGACTCTCAGAAGCAGACGGGTCTAATAGTAGGTCACTGGATTTATCTGTTTTTCAATTGGATAAGGATCTATGAATCTAGGTAAAAACTTTCTATTACCTTTCAACCTAAGATTTTCTGTGCTTAACCAAACATTGTCTCCTTCTTGTAAACTAGGACCTTCTCTTCTCTTTCTGTCTGCATATTTCTTATACCTTCTTTTAGCCTGCTCTAAATTTTGAGAAGCAACTTGATGAACCTCTTGCAAATGAGTTACCAAATCTTTAACTGCTGGGACAGTGATTTCTGCACTGGTTACTGTGTATTTGGGATGTCTGCCAGAATTGAAATAACATGGAGAATAGCCTGTAGAAACATTTTTAGCATTATTGTGAGCAAATTCGGCTGCCCAAAGATAATCTGACCAGTTCCCACCCTGTTTCAAAAGGAACAATCTCAGGTACTGCTCTAATTCTTGGTTCACCCTCTCGGTTTGTCCTTCTGTTGCTGGATGGTAACTAGTGGAATACCGAGCCTCAATTCCTAAACCCACCAGAAAGGCTTTCCAGAAATGGGACAAGAACTGCGAACCTCTATCTGAGATGATCACCTTTGGGACACCATGTATTCTTACGATATGGGTGCTGAAATGACTAGCAAGTTGCTTAGCAGTTGGAACCCCTTTTAATGCCCAAAATGGGCCATTTTGGAAATTGCATCCACCACCACCAGAATTGTGTTACACCCCTGACTAGAAGGCAAATCGACTATTAAATCTAATGTAATTGTGTGCCAAGGACCAGGAGGGGTGGGTAGGGGTTGCAACAACCCCTTTGGGGCCAATCGTTCCGATTTTCCCTTAGCGCAGATTTCACATGTCTTAGCATAATTCTCAATGTTGGTAGCCATTCGAGGCCACCAATAGTGTCTCTTGACTAATTCTGCGGTCTTAGCTTCACCTTTGTGTCCTGCTAGAGGGTTGTCATGACATTCATACATTACTTGACGCTGTAATTCCTTAGTGGGTAAATACAGAGCTCCCTGATGATAAGGCAGTTGATGCCGAATTACACGGTCAGGTTCTTCTCTAACCCACTCCTGCATTTCCCTTGGACTCATGGATTGGACAATCTGTTCGGTCAAATCGATGGGTGCAGTGGTACAAATTACCTTTGAATCTGGTATTATCGTTTGATCTTTCTCTACTGATTTGTGAATCTCCGTTCCTACTCGAGACAAGTCATCTGCCTTTCCATTCTGAGCTCCAGGTCTGTAAGTGATGACGAAATCATATTCGGCAAAGTACAGGGACCACCTAAGTTGTCTGGGCATCAAAGTTTTAGCTGATTTCAAAAACTTTAAATTCCGATGGTCAGTGAAAACTGTCACTTGATGCCTTGCTCCCATAAGATAATGACGCCATTCCTTGAATGCATCTTTAATCGCCAGTAATTCCTTTTCGGTTATGGTGTAGTTCGTTTCCGCAGGTGTTAGCTTTCTAGATCTGTAAGCTACTGGATGTAGATGTCTGGTCTCCTTATGTCTTTGGGAAAGTACTCCACCAACAGATTGTTCAAAGGCATTGGTTTCCACATAAAACGGTTCTGATGGATCTGCATGTAACAGTACTGGGGCCGAAGTAAAACTTTTCTTTAGTGAATTAAAGGCTTCTTCAGCTTCTTTAGTCCATTCAAAACGAACACCTTTCTTTAACAGTTTTGTGAGAGGTAGTATTTTCCGTGAAAATTCGCTGATAAATCTCCTGTAGAAATTTGCGAATCCAATAAAACTCAGCACCTCCTTTACGCTGGTTGGAGATTTCCATTCCACTACTGCCTGGATTTTTCGTTCATCCATATTCATTCCAGTTGGCGAAAGAATGAATCCTAAAAATTCTACCTTGGAGACATTAAAGGCGCATTTCTCCAGTTTCACAAATAATCAGTTCTCTCTGAGCCTTTGCAAAATTCCTCTAACCTGTTCTGGGTGCTTTCTCGTGTCATGAGAGTAAATTAGGATATCGTCAATATATACTATTTTACATTGGTCGATATAATCACGGAGGATGTCATTGATAAAGTGCTGAAACGCTGCCGGAGCATTACACAGACCATATGGCATTACTTGGTACTCAAACAATCCAAACTTCGTTCAGAAAGCGGTCTTCCACTCGTCGCCTCCTCTCATTCTAAATAAATAGTAGGCGCCTCTTAAGTCTAATTTTGTTTAAATTTGTGCTCCTTTGACCTGATCTAGTAAGACTGAAATGAGAGGAAGTGGGTACCGATTTTTCTTGGTGATCTTATTTATGTATCAACAAGGAGAAAGGTAGGGAGAAGGGAACACTCTTATTCCCCACTAATCATCATTAACAACAACAGAAGAGTGTTCAAGCTCGTCGAGAAGGACGGATTTCAGAGCACAAAGAAAAGAAAGTAGAAACACCCTCTTGGTGTTTAAAGAAAGCCCTCACTCACCGACCTACTTTCTTTTCTTTGTGCTCTGAAATACGTCCTTCTCAACGAGCTTGAACACTCTTCTGTTGTTGTTAAAGATCTTATTTATAGCACAATAGCCTATACAAGTCCTCAGATCTCCTTCCTTCTTTGGTATAAAAAACAACGGTGAAGATACTAGAAACTGCGACGGCCGTATGAAACCGTTTGCCAAATACTTTTCTAAATATTCCTTCAAGTGCTGATGTTCCTTTTCTGTTAATGCATATACTCTACTACAAGGCAAATTAGCAGCGGGTTCCAGGTCAATTTTACAATCGTAAACACGATGAGGAGGCAATTGTTCGGCCTCTTCCCGTCAAATACGTCTGCAAAATCTTGATATTCCGGGGGGATTTCCTGGGAATTGATAATACTTACAGATGCGTCAGCCATGCATAAGGAATGAGCTGGATTGATTTTACAATTTTTCTTCAAAACAGTTCTCCTTACAGTACGTAGAATCCATCGTGATTGTTCGTGTACTCCAATTGATTGCGGGGTTATGCTCTGTTAACCACGGCAAACCCAATATCAGCTGAAACTGTGGTGCATCAATCAAATTTAATTTAATTATTTCCATATGCCCATCATTTGATATCATCTGCAACGGCTCAGTGTGGCTCACAATTGGTCCACACGAAAGATTGGTGCCATCCACAGCCCGCACTGGTTCACTCTTGATTTTTGGTATTGCCGCCAACCCGATTTTAGCTGCGAATTTCAAATCGCAAAATGTTCCCGTAGCGCCGGAGTCAACCATCACAGAAACCTCAGTTAGAATTGTTTGTCGGAACTTGATTACCATGGACAAAATCAGGTGAGGAAATGAAGACTGCAAGGTATTTGCCAACTGGTGTTCTTTTGGAGTTGATTCTAAATTAGCATCCACTTGTCCTACTCCTCCTACAGGTGGTGCTGCGAGTTTTCCTTCGGCTTGAATATTGTTTTGGGTTTCTTTGTACAGTTTCTCACAAAATGACCGTTGGAACCACAATACATACATACATTTTCGGCTCTCCTTTTCTTCTTTTGTTAATGGACCACTGATGGTTCCAATCTGCATTGGTTCTGGATTTTATGATCCATCTGTAGTTCGGTTATTTTCAGACCTGGCTCTATCAAATCTCGAAATGGCAGGTTTAAAATCTCTTCTTTTTTCGCCCTTTCTTTCTCCTTGACGAAAATAGATTTCCAATACTAAATCTATTAATTTGGGAATTTCTGTAGGTCTGTTGGGTATTTGTGCAAGCACATCCTTAAGTTTGTCACGTAGTCCACGATAAAAAACTGCAGCTCTTTTACTCTCTGGCCAATTTGTTTCGACTACCAGTTTATTAAACTGGGCCAAGTAAGCCACCAAGTCTCGATTACCCTGTCGTAATTCTAGCAATTCATTGTCTACGGCTTGGGAGATTCTCTGTCGGTCAAAGATCCAAAGGAATTCTTTTTTGAACTCATCATAATTCTGCAGAATGGGGTCATCTCTAGAAACCAATGGCATTGACCATGACGCTGCGTCTCCACTCAGGTAGGATAAGGCAAATGCCACTCTTGACTGCGCATCAGGGAAAATGGAAGTGAATGTAACACTGGGTGAGGGATATTTACACCTTTTGTGGGTCCCCCACTAAATGTCTCTGGGGGGCTAAAGGAATAACTGCGGATAAGAAATTAATTACTTGGGTGGTTAATCTATTGGAACCTTCAGTGAGAGTATTTACATTTTTCCTTCCTGAGCCTAATGATTGTCCCATTATCTGAGCTAGCTCAGCAGTTTCTTTCCTAGAATTTGCCATTTCCTGTCTAAGACTCTCTAACAGCCACCAATTCTTTTTGAATTGCTTCTGGAACTGTTCCCAAGGTTTGTAAATTTAGGCCTTCAGCCATTCTGTTCGGGCGCAGGTATTAAAACGTGGGCACTTCACTCTGTCAGAATCGGATGTGAGCTCTTACCACCAAGGCTTGCGCAGGAGCAGAAGTTGAATATTTCCCAACTCCCTCTAAAAGATCCCTCAGAGCCCGTTATAAAACTTGACCCTAAGGGACTCTCCAGGGGGAAGGGGGAATGGATGAAATAAGAAAGAACAGAAGAGGCTGCACTGGAACTGTTCTTACTGCTTCTCTTGCTCAGTCCGTCCTGCAGACATAACTTCAGAGAAACCTAGATTATATAAAATAAAGAGATTAACATACACCTAACTACTCATTTCATTTCAAATAACTATATTCGATTCAAAAAAAGAATCATAAAAGTATACTAATAAAATTGTCAAATGTCAAGTATCATACATTCAAATGACAAATGGTATTTCACGGATCATATTCACAATTCCAAAATTCACGGACAATAAACACGAAAAAACTATACATTGATGGGGTAGATCATTAAATAGTCCTGGCTATAGTCTCTGACGCTGACCCCCCCCATGGTCACTGAAAAGTCTAAAGTACAGTGCATTAAAATAAATTTCTCATCTCCAGATCGCTAATATTATTTCATATTCATACAATAGGATCATAGAAAAAAATACACAATATACAAAATATCATGTTAAAAAGACATAAAGCCAATAAAAAGGTTCATAATTCATAATGGTTCCTAATCAAAAGTGCGGATCTAATAAACAGAGCTACCGATAGAAGCAGTTGACCATGATCGCAGGTACTCAAAGCCTTCCATATATGTACAAGGTCTAATATCCCTCAAAAGGGGTTTGATAAAACGATCACTTGAGGCTTTGTAAAGTGAACAGAAGAGTACAATGTGCACTGTGCATTGTTGGGCTACATTATTACATGGCAAGGGGGCGGCCTCTCACACCAACCCCCTTGTTTAGGAAAAGCAGCCAAAAAGTGCAATATTTTCAACCGAAATCTAGTCAAATAGAAACACCATTGTATGTGTGTGGTAACAGACAAATAAAACTGGTGTTGTAATGTAACCACTTGATTAGATGTTAATGTTTCTTGCCTATGCGATCCTACAACAGTACAATATGCATTCTTGATGACCTTCTTCATGTTCAAATTGATAGAGGCCGGATTAATATAAACATTTCTAGCCCTATTTTATAGAAAGTTTTCTTTACATAACGTAGCCAAGATATCAACATGGCCTTCTCGAGATTCATGCAATCCTTTAAAATGTCTTTTGAGAATGACAAATCCTCAGAGGTCCATATTTTTCCCCAGAGGAGTAAGTGGGACACATAAATTCTGTCCTTCACAGGTTGCAAGCCCACCTCTGTGTGGCAGAAAATATTTAGAGAACTATTGGGGATTGATAGTAGTCGCTTTAAAAAATGTATTCTTCATAATTTGAATCTGTTCACTTTTATGGCATCCCCATACCCCTGCCCCGTAAATCGCCACAGACACACACTTTGATTTATACAAAGTCATCAAATCCCCTATTGGTTTTTGCCCCAGTTTGCTAGCGAAACGGAAAAGGGCCTCTACAGATCGAGTTGTTTTTTGAATCCGAGTCTTTATCAAGTCATCCCAATTCAATGTTCTATAAAAAAAGGTTTCCCAAATAATTAAAAATTGGGACTTTTTCAATGACCATGTTGTCCACAGTATATTTACAGGTCTTAATTCTACCTGGACCACAGGCCAAGGCATAAGATTTATTAAAATTGACCCTAAGATCTAGACACAACATAAATTCATTTAAAGCATCCAGGCATTTCTGCATGCTATTAGCCGTTAGAGTCATCAAAACGGTATCATCCGCGTATGACAGTAACTGTACATAATTGCCGTTTATCTTAGGAAAATCTAAAAAATTTTGCAATAAAAACTGTTCCAGACCATTTGTGTAAATTAAAAACAAAAAAGGTGCCATGATGCAGCCCTGGCGGATGCCTTCAGATGAGGTAATTTTCCCAGTTTTTTCACCTGGGCCATATCGTACAGCAACAGAAGTTGCAGCATGCAGTCTACGCAACAGGGCGAATCCCATAGACTCCATTAAAGGCCAGAGATTTCCCCTGCATACAGTATCAAATGCACTGGATAAGTCCATGAAGGCCAAGTGGATTGAAACACCCTTGGCCTTCATGTACTTACCCATGATCATTGCCAAATTAAGACACTGTTCTGTGGGCCCCCTACCTCTCCTAAAACCATATTGGGAGTCCACAATGATGCCAGAGGCATCCGCCCATGTTTCCAAACGCACCAATATTACTCTACCCAATAGTTTGCAGTAGGCATCTATTATCTCCCTTCTTAAAAATGGGGACGATAACCGCCTCTTTCCAAGATGATGGAATACGTCCCACAATAGTCGCTCTAAAAACATTTAACAGGAAGGGTGCCCAACGTTGAGCGTTATTTTTAAACAGATCCAGTGGTACGGCATCTGGCCCTGGGGCCTTCAGAGCGAGGCCTTTTCTCAAAGCCTCCTCCACTTCCTCCAAGGAAAGTGATAGGCTAAGCTGCCGCGAGGACTCAACATTCAACGGAACATCATCCCCACAGTCATTTAATAATAAAATACCCTTTGGGTTAAATATCTTTGAATAGTGGGCCTCCCAAACCTCCCTGGTTATATGGGATACCATAGACCTCTCTTCACTGATAAAAAGTGGACGGTTTATGACCTCCCAAAACAACCTACTATTTCGTAGGTCACTGGCTTTTTCCAAGTCGTCCCAGGCCTTCTCCTTCCGTTCTAATTTTCTCTTGTCAACTGCCTTTCTGTACATTTGTCTTGCATTCCTGACCATTTTTTTATCAAGGGGTACCACATGGAGAGCCGTCATCAGCGCTGTCTGCGCTTTGGAACATTACCCATTAAACCATTTCTTATCCTTGGTAACACCTTTCTTGGCCGGTTTGAGTAGATTTGTGGCCACACTCTTGCAGAGGACCTCAAAATGTTGCACTATCTGCCCTGGGTCAGAAGTGGCCGTTAGACATGTTATTATTTCTAATGAATTAGCTTTAACGATCCATTCCTCCATCTTTTTGGGATCGATCTTGTCCCATTTTATTCCAACCCCTTGGTTGAGATTATATACTATTGGTTGTTCTAGGGCCCTTATCCTTGGTGTCGCTGTACTCAATGATAAGGTGAGGGGGTTATGATCGCTAACAAGATTCGGTTCTACTCTAAAATCATCAACTAAATGGACATATCTACTAGAAATTAAAATAAAGTCTATTATACTCATGGACCCTCTGGCCCCCTGAAAAGTTGGAATGGGCACCATTGACATATCAGTCGGGGTATCAAGTATGCGAAGGTCGTTTACCACAATGATGTTGTTTAATGCATCTCCCTGTGTAGTGTGCTTAAAATGCGCCAGAGGTTGTTCATCGATGTCCGATAACCCACAGGCATGACTCCCGCTAAATGGACATAGAGTGCAATTAAAATTCCCAAGCCACATAATACATAGAGGGGACATTTTCTCAGTCACTTTAGTAATTTTCACCTGCAAGGAGTCAATGATAACAGACGTGTGAGTATCAAAGATTTTATAATACCAGTTAATCATAAGCAAAGGTACAACAGTCAAATTAGTGCACAGGATCAATTGGTACCATGGAGAAGAGGATATTTTTTTATCCTTAATGACATATTACATATTGAGATTGAAGTCATTAAGCCACCCTTTGCCCTGCCCGAGGGGGATGGTTCAGCAACAACAGTCAGGGTATTATAACCATCTAAGAAAAGGTCCTCTCTGCCCACGTTTCTTGCAGACAGATGATGTTAAAGGATTTGATGTATTCTACCCATGCCTCGTCCGATAGCCTACTTAAGATGCCTGCTACATTCCATGAAATCAGACGGAAGGTGCCACCAACTGACTGGCTATTTGCTAAACTTGGGGATTTACTCGACTGATTCCTTTCCATTTGTTGTTCAGCTTGTGTCATATTCCGATAATCCTCGCTGTCTTTTAATAAGCCCTGTATTTTATTAATAGTATTAAAAAAAATCAGCAAATCGCTATTATTGGCCAAGGGATCAGGGGGAGAGAGAGTTATTTCTGCATTTTCCTGATCACCCTCTAATTGAAGTCAATCGACCTCAGCCAAGGTACTCAAGGGATCAAAACTATTTGGATGGTATCGTGGGGCAACGATGGATATAACTTTGGCCCTATTTGAGATACAGATTCTATTTCACTAGATCACCCTACAAGATGTTGATAAAAGAACCCCAGAGGCAGTATAAAAACCCTAGACTTGTCTATATTCTGCTCATTCACCATGTCGATTATGGCTCTTACCAAACCAGGGGGTCTGAAGGTCAAAACGATACAGTCTCCCTCCATTGTTTTCTTGGCAGGGCCAACCATGGGCACCATACTTGGTAGTCCTATTTAATGAGATCTTAGCGGGGACTGACCCACCAGATACTTGGCTTGGAGCTGAGATCGTTCCGATCTTTAAGAAAGAATGCCCATTAACACCCTCAAACTATAGGCCCATCAGTCTTATAGACACAAAACAAAAACTAATGGGCAGGATCATCTTGGACAGGATCCCGTGGTGGATGGAGGAAAATGAAATACTGACCACACTCCAGGCTGGATTTAGGGCGGGTATCTCTACACTGGATCAAATATTCCGGTTGCAGGTTTTATTTTGGAAAACGGCTAGTGTAGAGGGTGGCAGCCTCTACCTTGTCTTAGATGACCTGCGAGCCGCTTTTGACATTGTTCCCAGGGCAAAGCTGTGGAAGGTCCTGGCAGACCTGGGTCTCCCGCCCTACTTATTGTCTATTTTGATCAGACTACACACTGGCAATTATGTCCAAGTAAGGTGCGGGAGGCACGGAGACCTGTCAGGACGTTTCCCGGTGTCGAAGGGAGTTCGCCAGGGGTGCGTTCTGGCACCAACATTATTTTGTCTGTACATCAATGGTCTTATTGATCACTTAACTGGTGTAATAGACAATGACGCCCCTAGGTTGGCCACTGGGAGACTGCCCGCTCTGATGCTTGCGGATGACACTTTGCTGTTATCCGAAACATCATCGGGCATTCAGCGAATTGTGGACGGTTTTGCATCGTTCTGTGCTTCTCGTGGATTAGAGATAAACTTGGACAAGACAAAGTTTCTGATTTTTAATCCACCGAAACAGACCCGTCAAAACCCTAAGCTTAATGGTACCCCCCTCGAGAGGGTCAAGACCTTCGTCTACCTGGGCATTACTCTGACAGAGAATTTTGATTGGGGCTTTCAAATTTCTAAATCAGCTCTCTAACTATCCCAAGTAACTGGGGGTATAAGTAAATTCCATAGAGCATCTGACTTTAAGCCGGCAGCTCCGGTCCTTGAAATATATCGACTTCAAGCTAGAATGGCCACAACCTATGGTGCTGAATTATGGGGTCATAAAAATTTATCCAATCTTATGAGGGTGGAGTATAACTTTATGAGTAACTTGGTGGGATTACCACAAAGTACGCCACTCATTCCTCTACGATTGGATTTGGGGCTGGAGTCAATTCAAGAATTGGTAGCTGTGCGTCCTATGCTCTACTGCAAGAGGCTGTGGTCAGTTCCTGAACTGGCCCCTTATAGAGCGGAATTTTGGGCTCTTCTCAAATGTAAAATTATCCCATGGCTGCTTCATATCAGGGCTCTTTGCATACAGATTGGTCTGCGGGAGCTCTGGGAGACTCCGAGCTGTGTTGCCCGGGGATATCAAAATCGGACTTACAAACTCAGTTGAGGTGGCAGAACTCACTAGCCCTCCAGAGTTCAACAACCTTGGGTAGGCTGTCAGTAGAGTTCCTCCTAGTAAAAATGGACTCTCGATTAGAGGAATTCTTAGATGAAATACAACCTCCACTGGCGAGGAAATTATACACTCAGCTAAGACATGGCAGCCTACCGCTTAGGGCATTTACTTGTAAATGGGAAAACCCAGATAAGGAGATCTGTCCGGCATGTAACTATAAACGTGAAGATGTCCCTCATGTAATGTTCTTTTGCCCTGCGTATGTAATGATAAGGAAGTGTTGGCTAACCCAACTATGTAGGAACCGTGGGTTTAGAAATTTTACACAGGCATGTCAGGTTCTAATTTATGATACCCACCCCCCGATATTTTTCGCCGTATCCCGTTTCTTGTTTGGTATGTGGTGTAGAAGGAAAGCCTTTGTATGATATATTTGATTAACTATGAATTTGATACCTTTTGGTCTTTGATAACTGCTCAGTTTAATCTTTTTTTATATTCAAAATTGACCTGTCCATTATTTATTGTCTTAATGATTTGTGCTTTGTATGTATTTTATCTGCACTTTTATGGACTTCGACCGAAATAAAGTTATCAAATGAATGCAATCCATTCACTCGCAAGTTGCTCAAAAATAATGCAATCCACTCTCTCGACAATGATTCAGGTAATTCCCGGATGTGGTCTAAAAATGTAAAGGGCTGATTAAATAAACCCATCCGGCTGTTTGATGCTAACAGTAACGAGTTGGATTGCCTAACTCATGCAAAATGCTCACCTTTCAATTTGTAGTAACAAATACAAAGATCGCTCGGATGCTGCAATTTCTTCCTGCTCCATCTGCGCTCGCTGTGAATGTGACAGCGGCTAACGACTCATACTTGTATAAGCCGGTTTGGCAAGCGCGAGGACATTTCCCTGGAAACGATGCGCCGCCTGGTTGCTAGGCAATCACCTTCGCGTTAGTGTTTTACGTCAGCTGACCTCATGGGGCCGATTAGGGTTCGAACCGGTGGTCTATAAGCGTATTCAGATATTGTGGTCATTAAAATTATGCTAAGGGTGGAGATGGCGCTCGCATGAGTGGGCATCCCGGAATATCATTTGTAGCGGAAGAATGGTGGGTTGTACATGTATTTAAAAGTGCACGCAGGGACATCATCACAGTTAACGGAGTACATTTTGCACATAGTGCGTTCCGTTTGAAAAGCATTTCAGTCATAGTAAGTTATAAATATGCACATGTACTAAATTGGCCGTGAGCATAGCGATATTATTTCCATTTTTAGTCAGTAGACCAGTGAGTAAGTAAGTAACGTTTATTTGTACATGATTAGTTAAAACCTTTACAAAATTATAAAAACAAGAGTAGGTACATTTAAAAAACCATTTGTACTTGAGCGTATCAAGTTAGATTAGATTAAAAATAAGAAGTTAATTAAGATCAGTTCATGGTTATCATCAGGGCCATATAATGTTCGTCAAACGCTGTTTAGTCTTTTTCTTATTGAGTCAAATAACCTCACGACCTGGCAGTTCAATTTGGTGTTGTTGTTGTTAAGGCATAGGTTGACTGCCTGCCTGCAAGTCCGAACGGCATGTAGTTTAAAGGATGGTCGTAAAAAGATATACCTCAGGTCCTTTAGTCCAGGACAGATGCAAATCACATGGACGATGTCCTCCTTGCCAGTGTTGCACAGGCGACATTGCTGTGATGAGTTGTTTCTTTCCCAAGGTAGAAGTTGTGGGAGTATAGGGATTACGCCAAGGCGTAGCTTTAGAAACTTTTCTTTAACTTGTATTTTCATACCGATGTTGAGGTATGCTTGTGGTTGTATTTTTCCATATTCACCCAGCGTAATCCAGCCGTGCGCCCTATTTGCTAGGTCCTGCTTGTCTTCAATCGCTGAGACAATGTGTGCCGATTTTTTGGCAACTTTTTTAAATGACAAACAGTCTATTGACATTTCCCAGATGTCAGTCAGGCCTAGAACTTGGAGTGATTCAAATAGGTAATCTCTGGGCAAAGATTTGCGATGCCGAAGTAACTCTTCCCATACGTTAGAGCTTAAAGAGCCAGTCTCCGCCTTTCTAGTGTTTGTTTGAGGATGCCGAATTCTAGTGCGATCTGAGCTGAAGAGGCATATTTTGGAAGGTTAAAAATAGCCCTATATGTGTGGGCTATGACTGTGTCCAGTAATACGGCGTCCTTCCCATGGAGCGATTCGCTACCGTATGTAAGGGTAGGCTGTAGTTTTGCACGCAAAATTTCAAGGATAGGTTTAAAATTGAGATCGGGAAGTTTGGCCTTTAATGGTTTTAATGCCAAGTAGATAGTTGTCGCCTTACCTCGAAAGGAGTCAAGTTGTGCCCTAGACGTGTTTTTTTAGTCCAGGATTACTCCCAGGTACTTATAGGTGGTCACCCGATCGAGCTTTTCTCCATTCAAGTGCCAACAGAGATTCCTTTCTTTTCTATAATTCACGGCCATGACCTTTGACTTGTTGAAGTTTATTTGAAGGGCATTCTTAACTGAGAAAGTATGAGCTTCATTCAAGAGATGCTGAAGGCCTGTTGGCGTCCGACTTATCAGCACCAGATCGTCTGCATATAGCAGATTGGAGAGGGTGATTTTCCCTAATTCGGGTGCATGATTAGGGCATTTGTCAAGTACCCCAGGTAGGTCGGCTAAAAAGAGGTTGAATAATAAGGGTGCTAGTACGCACCCCTGTTTTAGCCCTTTTGTTGTCCTGATGGCCTTCGAGAGGTGCGGACCTGCCCCAAGTTTGATTTTAATCCAGGTTTTTGAGTGGAGTAGTATTAGCACATCTAGGAGGCCTTTCGGTATTCCCCAATTGTCCAGTTTCTGCCAAAGTTTATTGCGGTCAACATGATCAAATGCCGCTGTATAGTCGATGAACGATAGGTATATAGATGACTTGATCTTTTTTGCTGCTCCCATCAGCAAGGACAGTGCCATGATGTTAGTTGTGGTCCCTTGGCCTTTGCAGAAACCTGTTTGGTTAATTGGGATAATAGAGTTTTCAGCTGCCCATGATGTTAATTCCTCCAGGTTATTTCCAGCGAAATATTTTGCCTCCACATCTAGTAGGGCGATGAGCCGATAGTTGTTGGGATGCTTCTTACTACCATGTTTTTAAATCGGGCTGATGACTGACCCGTGCCAAGACTCAGGAAGAGTCTGGGTGTGTCTTATAATATTAAATACTGGTGCCAAAGATTCACTCCAAAACTCCGCATCTGATTTATACAGTATCGGTGGTAATCCATTCGGCCTCGGTGCTCCACTGGGTCGCCCCCTCGTTATTTGCCGTCTTATGTCCGCTGGAAGAATTTTCTTCTTTGGCCCTAGCTCGACAGCCTTCGCAGGGCGTTCTTCCATCTTTGACTTATCAAGTTTTGATGGGCTCGTAGCTCCGTGCACACACTTTTCTTGGGTTTGTGTGCCCGTATAGTAGATTGGTTTCCCTTTTGTTTTAGACCTTATGGCTTTTGTACAGGGATTGTTTGTAACGGCGTCCTCTGTGGTATCATAGTTATTGAAATGCGTTAATAGGTATTTTGTCCATAGCTCCTCTGATATGTATGAGTTTTGGCCTAGGGTGATCAGGATTCTGTAATCTTTTGACCATTTGCCAAAACTTAGAGCTGCTTTTCTGCTTCCCTTCATAAAGAAGTTTTACCCACAGGTCTTCATTTCTTAGCTTCTGGTTTTCCCATTTCAACCGTTTTAGCTGTTTTTTTAGCTTCCCGTAGAACAGCTTGTAGGCTCTGGTTTGTTTGATCCTTTCGCATTTGTCTCAATGTTTGATTTATTAATCGTTTTTGTGTTTTCATTTCCGGGGTTAGTTGTTTTTCATTTGAAGTTCCCTTCCCTTGACGTAAGTTATTTGGCATAATGTTTACAATTTTCTCTCTAATCGCTTGAATGACGTTTTGTCAAACATCCGACATCTTGTTTGAGGAACTGGCAGTTTCAATGAAAAGGGTTTCTGCTTTGGAGCTTATGGAGTCAATATTGCCAGGGTTACACTGTAACCGCTTTACGTTTTCGCTGAATTCTGTGTCGGGGCCTATGAATGGCTCTGTTTCCAGTTGGGGGTTAGATCTTTTTTCGGCCTCTAGAGGCAGATGGTCACTGACGTCGCTCGTCCCTATTCTGAAAGTTGTTACCCAGAAAAACATGTTTAGAGATATGAACATGTAATCAAGATGAGAGGATTGTTTATTGGAATGGAAGGTGGCTTCTGGTGGATCATCATCGACGTAGCGACCATTTAGGGCCCTTAAGTTAAGTTGCTCCAGATGTCGGAGTAAGTTTTTTGAGTGCTTCGTTGATATCTTATTTTTTGTTGGGCCTTGTGTTGGTAAGCCCCATGCTGCATTCAAATCTTGGATAAGGTCGATGTCTTGATCTTTGCTGATGAGGAGCATATTAAAGTCGCCGGCCAGATTGAATGAGTCGGACTCCCTTGCTTCCATTATTTTTTCCAGCACTTTTGCCAGATCTTCCGCCGCTTTTTGTTTCTGCTTAGGGTGGATGTATGTGTTAACTATAATTACTCCCTGGATCTGCTTCTTTAACTGGTATGGCGCTTGGGGGAGGTATATGAAAATCCATTGTCTCAATTTCTCCTATTGTTGGTATTGAGGCGAAGAACATTAGACCTCCTGATCTTCACCCAAAGGTGGCGTTTTTATTTGCCGGAATGCAGCAAGACGTGAACCCTTGGAGCTCGAATGCTTTTTCTTCCCAGGTTTCTTGGAGCAATAGAAGGTCAAATCCATTCAGGTATTGAAGAAATTCGAGGTCATTACTTTTACTGGTTAAACTGTTGATGTTCCAGGAGCAGATTCTGATTTCCCTGCGCTTAACTGAATGGGTGGTAAATTCTTTCCTTTTTTGTCAGTTATCAACGGTCGTTGGGACGATTGTACGTTGTATTGACTTCCAATCATGGATGGTTTTGGGCGAAAGATAACTACCTTGATTTTGATTTTTTCCAAATTGAGGACTTTTTATTTCTCGCGGGTACATCTTAGGCGAACTGCTCCTTGCTCCCTTTAGTATAGAGTTAGTAATTATTTGTACCGAGGGTCTTATGGGTGATAGAAGAGGTGTCGGATAGCGTGGTCACTTTTCAAGTCTCAGTTCTATCCCCCATTGCTGGAACGTTGCTTCTTCTTCTTCTATGATTTTGTGTGCTGTCTCTGATGAGTTCCATATTGCTTTTGTTATATCTGGACGATGAGGCTCGGTGTTTGGCTGAAACACTATTTGCATGAGGTCAGTGGAGCTGATGGTTGCTAGGGTAGTTAATGAGTGTAGGAGTCTTAATATATTATCCCTATTCAGTATGTCATCCCTACCTCGAGAAATGTTTTCAGGAATGAATACAATTGATGTTGGGCTATTCAAATGCTGGAGTGTTGCTGAGATAGTTGGAGGTCTTTCGTAGCCCTGTTGGTTTGGTTGAGGGGAATGACTTGGGCATACCGTGTCCAAGTAATTTGGTTGCTCGCTTTGGTCTTTGTCTGTCCTTAGTTCCCGGATTTTACTATTCAACTTACGTACCGGTTGCTGAGGTGACTCCGCGTTGATAGCTATGGCGTTGTCTTCTCTTCCTGCTATTGGAACACATTCAGATGAGGTTGATTGAGCGTTATAAGTGTTATGTACTGCTTGGGTTGGTTTGAATTGTAAAAGTTCCTGTTTGAGTTTTTTTGGTGCAAATTTCTTAGTAACGCTGGCTGTCAGTTTTACGCAGCATGGTGGGGACTCTGATGGAGTATTTTCAGAGATCTTGCGCGTGGGAGACGATTGTTCGTTATCATTTGGTGTCCTGCCGTAGGTAGCTGGTAAAGGAGAAGAATTCGATTGTGTTTCTATATTTCGTCTTGCATCCGTTAGTAGCCGATTTCTTCCTTTCCTTTTTGTCTTTCTGCGGGTCCTACTAGAGGCCTGATTATTTGTGAAAGGTGGTTCAACTATAGTCGCAGTAGTAATCATTAACTCTGTTTCCATTAATCTGGGCGATGGTATTTGAACTGAGGGTAGAAAGGTAACTGAGCTCTGCTTGGCCAGCTGCTCCGTCGTTAGGCCTTTTGGTGCCACTGAGAGCTCTGGAGGTAGGTTCGAGGTTTGTGGGATCAGGGTTTGTAGAACTGTTGATTTTAGGTCGCTTATCAAGTCCTCTAACATAGATGGTAAGAATGATAATTATCTAAAATTGGATCACAGGATAGTGGTTGAGGTGGAATTATTTGAGCAGCAGAAACGGCGTCTTGACCCCTCCTTATGAGACCGTTTAATTCCGAGATTTTCCAGTCGATTCCTGAGATAGAATCGGCCATTATCTGCAGAACAGAAAGCTGCATGTCCATTTTTTGTGACTGGGCTGTGGCCAAGTGTTGCAGGGTGTTTAGGATTGTTAACCATATAGATTTGGGGACTGGCTTTCCTGGGTTGCTACTCCTCTCTGGTCTCGGCGATACGTCAATGAGTGGTTTCCCTTCGGATGGTTTGAGGGTATAGGTAGCAACTAGTTCTTCCGACTCCAGTGCTGCTATGGAAGACATGTCATTGTTTATGGAACTGTTTATGGATTCAGAATCGTTGTACGGTAATAAGGTGCGGCGTTGAGATGGCGTTTGCGTTATTAACTTGCTAATTGGTGCTATTTGTTCGGAAGTGCTCCTCCGGTTTAATTGGTGTATCTTGATTTGAGTCAAGGATGTGTTTGACAATTGGGATGGTTGAATTCCACTGCCTTGCTCCTCAGTTACTGTAAATTGGTTCTGGTCATGCGTCTCCGGTTTCCTTCATTGACTTGGGTGAGCTACTAAGTAAATGAGGAGGAGATAAGTCTTCTCTTCCCTCCTCTTTATGAATCAGTACCTTTACTTCCACTAGCGCATCTTGATTTTCAAAGTGTGGTGAGTTGAACTTCCTAGGATGAATATCACCCTGATTCACTAAATGTGTATCAGTTGCTGTCTCTAGGGGCTCAGCTTTCTTTAGTAAATTCCAGTCTTTGATGGTAGTTTTTCTAGTACACGCAATTTCCAGAGTATTGTGATTGGTAGGTTCTTGGTCTGCTGGGTAAGTGTCTGCTGCGGCTCTTCCTAATTCAGGCGATGCTGCATTGATGTGACAGCGGCAGCCTCGATACTGGATGAGTAGAGGACTTCGGCTAGTCGTGGTAGATCTACTTGGTTACTGTTAGTCCGGCTACAGTCAGATTTGCTTTGTAGAAGCGGTGTATGAAGACCTCTGATGCTTCCTGTCTTGGAGAAAATGGCTGTCCCAGAGTCTTTTAGGAAAGAGAACTTAGTATAGATATTTGGTTGGTGGGAACATATCCTTTTCTTTGCAGGCATTCCGTCAATGGTTACTAGGTTATCAGAAACCGTTGGTGGAGGCTTTGATACTGGAAGTAATAAGGTTTGTGTGGATCTCTGTGGATGCTGAAGGGCTGTAATTAGACAAGGTGATGCGGCAGAGGTCTTGACTTGAACGTTTTTGTTTATTACTTGAGTTGAGGTTGGATGTTGATTTGTTACTAGTGCCGGCATTTCCGCTACTGCTGAAGTTGTGTCTTCTTAATTTTTGCCGCAGGCGGTTTGGGTGTCTTCATGAAAGTTGTTTGGATGTAATGGAGATACTGGCTACTGTTTCCCCAGTTTCCTTTTCCGTGATTTAGATTTGGAGTTAGATTTTGGTTTTGGTAATTGCCTAACTCTGCCTGATCTCATCACTCTGCTTTGCTTTTTCCTACTCTCTCTTCTTCCCTTTTTTTTTCTTTTTTTGTGTCCTTATTATGTCCTTATTGTGTCGGATCGCTAGTAGTTTAGGGAGCTAGACTAGCAAGACAAGTGAGGGTTTCTCCCCTTTTCGAAGTCCTCCTGGTGGGGTCTGTTGATGTGTTCCTGCTTAAGCTTCGGTGTTTTTCCGTTTTGTTTTTTAATTCAATTGATGCTCTAGTTTTGATTGTAGTTGACTAGTGGCAGATTACTATCTGCTGGGTACTGGTGGCCGCTAAGTGCTGGCTGGTGGCTGATGTTAGATTTTGGGGGGGCACAGAGAGGATGCAGTGGTGGCAAGATGTGCTCGCGGGGAGGACCACAGATCAGCAAGACCTAGTCGAGCTGCCTTCCTGTCACTCCCCGGAATCTTACTTTGCAACCGCCTCTATCGGCAGCCGCGCTCGCTCGCACCCGCCCTCTGGCGCAAACCCCCCCCCACTGCCCTCCTGTCCTTGAGTCTGGCACAGTCTCGCAACACCCTCGCCTCACCTCCAAATGGGCATGAGCTGAGACCGAGCGTGCAGCCTCTTCCTCCTCCCCTGGCACAGAGAAATTACAAGGCCCGCAAACCGGTGGAGTCAGGGGATGCAAGGGGAATGGCAGGCGATCAGGTGCTCACTAGGTGCTCACCAAGCCGGGAAATCGTCAGCAGCGAGTAGTGGACCTCAAAGTAGCGGCCCCGCGCAATTTAATCTGCTGCTCTCTGCAGCTCCCAAGGGGCCTTAAGAGGCTCAGTAACTCAATAACACAGTGGGGGGGGGGGGAGGCACAACTGCAATGCTCCACAGATGCTTAATGGGCACTTTTTTGGAGTCCTTTAGCATCCTTTAGAAGTTCTTTGAGAGTGCACTGAGGCTCAACACAAGTTCAGAGGCAGAGGCAGAGGGACAAGCAAACATGCACAAAGGTGGGCAGGCACAACGATCAATGCCGGCGAAAAACCAGTGTGAGTCACAGACTTTAAGTACCTGCCTCAGCGGCCTCGCAGGTACTTGCGGGAGTCCGTTAGTGATTGGTGATCCCACAGTTCTGGCCCTGGCTGTGCCCTCCGTCCACCAACAGGCAAGAAACGCGTCCACCAGCTGCCTCCGTCGCCGCTCGTGCGCCTGCAAGCACTTGCGGTCGTGATCACGGGAGGTCGCGTGGAGTCGCAGGAGGTCACGACTCGCAGCCCCTGGCTCCTGGCTCACTCACGGCTCACTCCTGCTCCTTGGTAAGCCTCAGTTGTAACCGCGGCCTTGGCCACAAACAAGCCGCAAACAATCCGCCTCTGTGTCTCCATGTGGGCTACGGGTGCTCTGCGTATTCGTGCCTGCCTGCCTGCTCCTGCTCGCCTCGCCTGCTCCGCCTTGCTCAAACAGACCAGTGGTCGAAGTGGGAAAAAAAAAGTAGGGGAACTGTGGGTGGAGAATCAGGGAGCAGGAATAACCGAAGATTGAATCAGTGGGCAAAGTCAGGGGCGTGGCTAGAAATAGCGAAACATACCAATTTTTAGTACATTTAGCATTTCACTGACCAGTTAGAGCTTATAACGTTATTTAATTAAAACAATGGATAAACATGTTTATTTTAGGTTTAATACAGGAAAAAGCAAACACTCATAGGGAATACAGGTTTATGTAAAGCGTGTGAAACATAAGCAGGAACAACATGTTACCTTAATGCTTTTACTCTCATCGTTCAGAAATCCATGATTATTTTTTGTCTCAAACATTGAGGTCATGAATACAGGGCTCCTCCTGTAGACATGTGTTAAGCAGGGCTCAGTAGAGAAAGGGAATCTTCAGGAGAATCTAGATTCACGGAAACCCACAAAGGCTCCTTCATATTCATGTCAGCCAGCTAGCTGCTCCATCATAATATAGCAAAAAGAGCAACTGGTGGACAGAATGCAGGACAATGTCATACATTCAGTACAGTACAGAGTACAGAGATCTGGGCCTAAATCCATTGTTTCTTTGCTCACGATGCCATTCCAGTTTGGACCTAGCCATATGCAAATCATTCTTGATCCTGCACCCAATGGGAACAGTCCAGCCCGAACTGCCAGGCCAGGTCCTCCCTGGACTGGAAACAAGCATCCTAGGACCGGTTTGGGCTTTCAGCCCTATCAGCCAGGAAAGCTTGATTCCAGTGGCATGGAGAGCATGGGACTCATGTCTGAGCATACCTGTCCCACTCGGGGTGACAAATGCAAAAATAACAATTGATGGACAGGATGCAGAACAATGTCATACATTCACCCCAGTTCAGAGATATGGGCTTAAATCCATTGTTTTTTGCTCACCATGCCATTCCAGTTTGGACCCAGCCATATGTAAATCAGTCTTGATCCTGCGCCCAATAGGAACAGCCCAGCCTGAACTGCCAGGCCATAGGTATTCAAGTGTCCTTTCATTCGGGAAGTGAACACAAAGCAGTACCCACTGAACTATGCACATAACATATTGCTCATTGATAATATGCATGGTACATGTTCTTTGCAGCAGGCATATTGCCCCTCTGCACTACCTTAGATGAATAAAACAGCCACTAGACAAAACATGCTCCCATCTCTCTCCAGCAGGTACATTGATCACCAAAGTTATCTTGGCACTTGTATTGTTGACCAAAACCTGCTGAATATTCAAAGAACTTTGCAGTGTTTTTAAAACTCCTGCACTTGTACAAAACCAGTCCCCCCAAACTAAACTGGCCCCCTACCCTTCCAGTCGCCCTGGGAAACACCTGCTCCTGCCCTTTCACTGCTCCTGTCCAGTCAGTACTCCTGCTCATGCTCGATCAACACTCCTGCTTTGTCAATTCCCCTGCCCCCTCCCTTCTCCTGGCCCATCACTTCTTGGCCCGTCACTTCTCTTGGCCCGTCACTTCTCCTGCCCTGTTCACTGCTCCTACCCTGTTCACTGTTCCTGCCCTGTTCACTGCTCCTGCCCTTTTCACTGCTCCTGTCCGTTTACTGCTCCTGTCCGTTCACCGCTCCTGCTCATGCCTAATCACTGCTCCTGCCCCGTCACCTCTCATGCCCCATCACCTCTCCTGCCCCATCACCTCTTCTGCCCCATCACCACTCCTGCCCATCACTTCTCCTGCCCATCACTTCTCCTTCGCTGTCGCTTCTCCTTCCCTGTCGCCTCTCCTTCCCTGTCGCCTCTCCTTCCCTGATGCCTCTCCTTCCCTGGCGCCTCTCCTTCCCTGGCGCCTCTTCTTCCCTGACGCCTCTCCTTCCCTGACACCTCTCCTTCCCTGGCGCCTCTCCTGCCCTATCGTCTCTCCTTCCCTGGCGCCTCTTCTTCCCTGGCGCCTCTCCTTCCCTGACACCTCTCCTTCCCTGGCGCCTCTCCTGCCCTATCGTCTCTCCTTCCCTGGCGCCTCTTCTTCCCTGGCGCCTCTCCTTCCCTGGCACCTCTCTTGCCCTGTCGCTTTTCCTGTCCCGTCACCTCTCCTTCCCTGTCACCTCTCCTTCCCTGTCACCTCTCCTGCCCCGTCACCTCTCCTGCCCCGTCACCTCTCCTGCCCCGTCACCTCTCCTGCCCATCACATCACCTGCCTGGCATTTCTTGTGCCCGGTCACCTCTCCTGCCCTGTTGCCTCTTCTTCCACGTCACCTCTCCTGCCCTGTCGCCTCTCCTGCCCCATCACGTCTCCTTCCCCGTCACTGCTCCTGCCCTGTCACTGCTCCTGTCCCGTTGACTACTCCTGCCCCTTTCACCGCTCCTGTCCTTTCACCGCTCTTGTCCTTTCACCGCTCTGGCCCGGTTACTGCTCTAGCTCATGCCCCATCACCTCTCCTGCCCCGTCACCTCTCCTGCCTGTCACCTCCCCTGCCCCGTCACCTCTCCTGCCCCGTCACCTCTCCTGCCCCGTCACCTCTCCTGCCCCGTCACCTCTCGTGCCCGTCACTTCTCCTGCCCGGTCACCTCTCCTGCCCAGCTACCTCTCCTGCCCAGTCACCTCTCCTGCCCCGTCACCTCTCCTCCCCGTCACCTCCCCTGCCCCGTCACTTTTCCTGCCCCATCACCTCTCCTGCCCCGTCGCCTCTCCTGCCCCGTCACATTTCCTACCCCGTCACTTTTCCTGCCCATCACCACTCCTGTCCGTTCACTGCTCCTGCACGTTCACTGCTCCTGTCCAGTTAGCACTCCTGCCCGATCACCGCTCCAGCCCCATCACTTCACCTGTCCCATCACTTCACCTGTCCCATCACTTCTCCTGCCCAGTTCACCTCTCCTGCCCCATCACGTCTCCTTCCCCGTCACTACTCCTGCCCTGTCACTGCTCCTGCCCCGTTCACCGCTCCTGTCCTTTCACCGCTCTTGTCCTTTCACCGCTCCCGCCCGGTTACTGCTCTAGCTCATGCCCCTTCACCTCTCCTGCCCGTCACCTCTCCTGCCCGTCACCTCCTCTGCACCGTCACCTCTCCTGCCCCATCACCTCTCCTGCCCCGTCACCTTTCCTGCCCCGTCACCTCTCCTGCCCATCACTTCTCCTGCCCGGTCACCTCTCCTGCCCAGCTACCTCTCCTGCCCAGTCACCTCTCCTGCCCCGTCACCTCTCCTGCCCGTCACCTCTCCTGCCCCGTCACCTCCCCTGCCCCATCACCTCTCATGCCCTGTCACCTCTCCTGCCCCGTCACATTTCCTACCCCGTCACTTTTCCTGCCCCGTCACCACTCCTGTCCGTTCACTGCTCCTGCACGTTCACTGCTCCTGTCCAGTTAGCACTCCTGCCCGATCACCGCTCCAGCCCCATCACTTCACCTGTCCCATCACTTCTCCTGCCCAGTTCACTGCTCTTACCCATTCACTGCCCCTATCCGTTCACTGCTCCTGCCGGTTACCGCTCCTGCCCATGCCTAATCAGCGCTCCTGCCCCTTCACTTCTCCTGCCCCCTCACTTCTCCTGCCCCATCACCTCTCCTTTCCTGTCACCTCTCCTGTCCTGTCACTGCTCCCGTCCCGTCAACTCTCCTGCCCCGTCACTTCTCCTATCCGTTACTTCTCCTGCCCGTCACTTCTCCTGCCCGTCACTTCACCTGCCCGTCACTTCACCTGCCCGTCACTTCTCCTGCCCGTCACTTCTCCTGCCTGTCACTTCTCCTGCCCGTAACTTCTCCTGCCCGTAACTTCTACTGCCCAGTCACCTCTCCTGCCCTAGTACCTCTCCTTTCCTGTCGCCTCTTCTGTCAGGTCACTGCTCCTGCCTAGTTTACTCAGTGTACAACATTGACAAATTACACAAGGTGTCAAGTACCCCACAGTACTCTGTCTGGGGAAAGCTCCTCTGTAATCACCAACTCCGATCTCACTGGTACATGATATGCTAAAGGCAGAAGGCAGGCGCATTGTCATTCGAAAGAGGATAATCTGCCTCAATCGGAATGACAATGGGCCTGCCCTCGGTCTGTGCGAGCTCGGGGAGGGGCTGCTGTAGCCTCTGGAGTTCAACAGAGAAGTGCGAGCCGCCCCTGGAATCTGAGTGAAAAAAGTTATCTGTTATCGTTTTTAAGTAGGACTATTCTTGCCGTCCCGGGATGCTTTTTTGAATGTAAGAAGTAGAGGAACGGACTGAAAGAATTTTTAGAAGTAGGGGCACGCCGTGCCCTTCCGTTCCCGCCCACTTCTACCACTGCAGTAGACAAACACTTTGCATGTATGCAACATTATCATTGTATGTGAATTACAAAGGTGCACGTAGTGACATTCTGCACGTTGTGTGTTCAGTTTAAAATATTGCAAATTATACGTATGCGCACGTTCTCAATCGGCTGTGGACCTAGCGATGATGTTTCAACTACGGTCAACCACTTGCCAAATAATGGTTAACAGAGTGCCCGCACTGACAATATCACAGTTTTCAGAGAACATTTAGCACGTTCAGTTTAAAAAGCATTTCAGACATTGCTAATTACAATTGTGAGTACGTTCTAAGTCGGCCGTGAACCTGGGACCTTGCTGTGTCACCTAGCTAAAGGCAGGTATATTTTCATCATGTTACTAGAAACATTATGCATTCCATTGAACACAATCACTTAGGTTTCTGCAGTTGAGGATATTCATCTTAAAATAACCCCTGGATGGAGGTAGGCATATTTCCATCTTGTCACCCGATACATTATGCAACCACTAAGGATTGGCAATTACTGCAGATTACAACCACCTGCATTTCTATTTATGTAGCATAAATAAAGTGCTAGATCTGCAAAATTCCACCAGGAGCCTAAATTTAACTTACAACTTTTTTGTTTTTCACCTCGAGTGTACTGACAATATAATATCGGGTTGCTTAATATTGTTTTCTTTAAATATAGTCCAATAATTATTAAACTGTACCCTTACATAAACACGTGCAAATCGTACATTTTTAAAATCAAACTGTTAACACCGACTCACATTTCTGTTTTTTTAGGTCTCGGCCTTCGCAGCGCGCATGCGCTACAAAGGAAAAAGACCTTCTGGGAACGCATTGGCTTTTCAGCCAAGCACGTGCAGGCGTTCCATTGCCTTCAATGGCAACGTGTGTACGTCAGGATATTCACACGCGGGAGCGCGCGCGCCATCTGGCAGCTCCCGCAAGTGAATCTCGCAGCCCCCTCCTCACCCACGCGCGCCTCCCCCTGCTGGAGCGCAAGCTTTTTTTTTTCAGAGGCGCAAGACTTATACTTTACTCTCACGGCTGCAGCGCGAGCTTATTTTGTTTATTTTACCTCCAGTGCATGGGTTTAAATTATCCTGTACACGAGGCCTGTAAGTAAATCGTCAAATTCGCATTGGTGCTGGCTGCCTCATTGATTGACATTTGGTTGCCATGGCAAGGGATAGACTTTCTGCACACCTGGCAGTTCACGCACGGCCATGTTGGCGGATACATAAACAGTGAACCGCATTCTTTCATTCCTTTCTCTGACGCATCATGCCCGGTTTCCTTGAAATTCGCGAGCAACGAGGAGGGCCAGTTTCCATGTCATTGTAAATATATGGCCTTTTGTCTCCCTATCAAGATGCGTGTCAGGAACGCAGTTTGCTGTGCCTTTCAGATAAGCGAGCCCATAAAAACGGAAACTATTCCGAGAATGTTTGACGCGCAGTAAAAGGCAAGCAGAGTTTCTCTTGGAGGACGAACGCTGCTGCCATATTTGGCATCACGTGGGGCAATTCCCAAATCACTTTTGCACGTGCACTGAAGATAAGGCGAGGCGGTGGGAGTGCAGTAGTAATACAAAAACTAGAAGCAGGCACTTTGGTTTCGTTTTCTTTTCTGTCCCTCATGCCTGGGCATGTTTTCAATGTCGAGTGAGCGCCTGATGTTATACACCAGAATTTATGCAATGCCGTGAAGAAAAAAAATCCCATCAGAACATAGAGGCGGGCGAACCAACTAATACAACAGAAAGAGAGCTGAGAAAGAGCAGGGCATGGTTTGGCTCGTAGAGCCCGTGCACAAGCCGAGTAGTGAAAGAGTTGGCATGTAAATCATGTAAAAACATGATGTAAAAATATGACAGTGTGTCTTATAAATTCAAAAAATTGTATGTCTTTATCATGTGGAGGCGTTTACCTTTTTGCATCAAAATATATAACAGTATTGATGGATAATTATGGAAAGTGTTAGTTTTTAAACGTGAAATTAAAAACGTTACTGCCCCCTCTTCCTGACGGAAATGTGAATTAACAAGGAATCCAATCTATATCCTGTGTACGCCCAGGATTCGTGAAATAACTGTAGCAACATTAGAGAATATCACATCAAACAAAATACGTTTTTGTACAGCCCACACCCTGAGCTCAGGTATTTGACACTGCTCCCATATGTGATAATGAGGAAAAAGTAGATTTAGTGAAATACAAATATTTGCCTAGGATCACTCAATTTGCAATTTAGCATCTGAATTGGTATTTCTTTCTCTTGTTTTTAAGTTCAAATGTTTTATGCTTGCTTATCATTCTTGGTGCCTGAGGGTAGATCATGGGTGGCAGGCAGAAGCCACATAGAGGGTCAGTTCGTTTTGGGCTCAAGGCTATGAGGCATCTGGCTCGAACTTTCAGTGTTTGCCCACCTGTATCAAAAGAGGAAACCAAACAGAAGTATCATTTTAAGACAAAAAATTGTAAAGCCCTAAAGAAATTCCATTAATACTGTCACCCACTTGGCTTATTGAAATTACATTTACAATGAGTGTTGTTGGCACAGTTCTCGGTTCAGCTGTCTCAACAACAATTGGGCCTTTTTAGGGAAGACTAAACGAACTTATTGAAAACAAATGTTATCGCTGCACTGTTTTTATGCGGTTTGGAACAGCTGTACCAATTCCATGCACTGGGCAGCAAAACACGTTCACACCGATGTTCACGAGCTAACACGACTCCAGTCGGCTATCAAAGTGACCGGGAGAGCCCTATGCATGGCAGTCACCTTTCGCATTGAGGCGCGCGCTTGATTGACCTTACTTAAATGGCAATGTTGATCTCAGTTCTGTCCCCGGGGCCTACATAAACAGCATTAACATTACATTATGGATGGATCCTGCACAACAAAAGCAACTGGCACAAAATGCTTTCAATTGGGCGGTACGGCTGCATATCAGTCCGTTTGCGGCAATCACTCTTTCTGTCCCATCAGAGAACTTTTTTGGCGCTGCTCAAAGACAAGCGGCAGCAGAGTCAAGGAGATATGGCGCTCCATGTGGTTGCAAGTGCATCCTTATTTTTTGTGTTAAGTCAAACACAACAGTACAAATGTGTTGGTGAGCAAGTCACGTAGATGCAAACTCTTTAAATCGCTCCTCAACTTGAGGGAACGCAGGCTTTTGATGATCCGGGTCAACAAAAATTCAGAACACCGTGAAGGAAAGATCACAATTCCTTTAATTCATAGGTTTCCAACTTAGATCCATTAGGGTAGTCTCCATATCGGGTGTTCAGTATAGCCACAGAAAATAATGAACATACGATCAATGTAAAGCAAAACATTTTTGTTTGTATAATCATTGGTTACCCTAAAACCAGGGCTTTAAGTAGGCCCGGTCCAGCTTCATTTCTAACAAGCATTGGAATAGCCAATAGGTCTCACTTTTAGGACCTTATAAGTGTTAAGTTATGCAGCACAATATCCTTGGTGCAACAAGATCAACTGTTGCATGGCTAAACACTTATAAGGTCCCAAATTATTATTATTATTATAATTGCATTTGTTGAGCGCGCAGCTACCCGAAGGTTTCCCGGCGCTGTAGCAAACGGAAGATGGGAAGAAAAACATGGGCAAGGCAGTTACATGTTAAAAAGCCAGGTCTTAATACCTTTGCGGAATGCCATATAACAGACTTCCGAGCGCAGGGATTGGGGCATGGAGTTCCATAAAGAGGGGGCCAGAAAGGCGAACGAACGTCCGCCCATCTTGGCTCGCTTCACACGTGGAATTTGAAACTTATTTTGGGTGGACGATCTTAAAGTGCGAGATGGAACATAGTGCTGGACAAAGGAAGATAGATATTTCGGGGCCTGATCCATTTTAATACGGTGCATGATACAAAGAGCTTTGAATTTTATACGGCTCTCTATTCGTAGCCAATGCAGTTTGTGCAGATGGGTAGTGGCCGATGATCTAGCAGGTAGGTTACATATCAAACGCACAGCCATATTCTGAACAACCTGAAGTTTCTTTAGTACCTCCTTACAGGCGCCCAGAAGTAGTACATTCCCGTAGTCCATCCGAGAGATAACAAGGGCTTGGACCACGGTTCTCAGGGTATCCACTGGGAGCATCCATGTGATTTTTCTAAGCCACCTGATGATGGTAGTACAGGTGGCAGAGACCTTTACCACATGTTGCTTCAATGACAACTGGTTGTCAAGCAGAACCCCGAGATTACGGGCAGAGTCTGAGGGGGTAGGTAAAGGGCCCATCTGAGGAGGCCAATGTTGCGGGCCCCACAAAGGTGCATTGGGACCGAATAGGAGCAGCTCCGTTTTGTCCCCATTGAGCTTTAATTTATGTCTCTGCATCCAATTGGCAATCTGTTCCAAACCGGTCTGCAAAGAGGAGGAAGGCGAATGATTCTTGGTGGAAAGAGAGTAGACGATTTGAGTATCGTCAGCGTAAGAATATATTGTGAGACCCGCTTGCTCTGCCAAGAAAGCAAGCGGTCTCACATAGAGATTAAAGAAGAGGGGACTAAGAATAGACCCTTGGGGAACACCGTGAGGGGAAGAGTAGATAGAAGAAACAGAGGTAGCAGAAAAGACCTGGAAAGTGCGATTAGAAAGGAAACTAGCAATCCAGGCCAGGGCAGGGCCAACAATCCCCGCGGATTGCAAGGTGGACAATAAGATGGAATGGGAGACGGTGTCAAATGCGGCACTCAAGTCAAGTAAAATGAGTGCCACAGTCTCCCCATTGTCCACCTGTCTCCTGATGGTCTCAGACACGCCAAGAAGCGTAGTCTCCGTGGAGAAACCAGCCCTGAACCCAGACTGAGAGCAGTGAAGAAGGTGAGAAGATTCAACATAAGAGGTGAGAGAAGAATTCACGTGTTTTTCAAGAATTTTAGAATAACAGGAAAGGAGAGAGATAGGACGAAAGTTAGAGAGGATATTAGAATCCGCATTGGCCTTCTTTAGCAATGGAACCACCATTGCATGTTTCCATTCGCTGGGAACTGAAGCCTCCTCCAGTGAGGCATTCAACATATCTAGAATAATCTGAAGCAGATTTGGGTCCAGGGAGGCCATTATTTGAGGGGGCAGCGGGTCGGTGGGGGAACCCGATTTAATTTCCTGTAAATATTTCTGGAGAAGCGGAAGAGATATCGGTTCCCAAAAGTGAATAGGTGGGAGGCGAGACCTATTGGCTATGCCAATGCTTGTTTATTTGTTTTGCGCAGCCGACTTAAAACACACTTATCTTAGTGGCAATGTTTGCAAACAACTCTCTTGGGGAACCATATATGTTGGTTAAATACTTAATATATGGGCTAAGAAGTCTGTGCTATTATACCAGCAAAAACATTGGTCACTGAACATATTTCAACAGTGTGACCTCTGTATGACTACAGAAATTGTTATTTCACAGAGAAGGATCAATATTGAAATACATTCTCATTTTGAACCAACTTCTCGTACAGTCACGAATAGTGTTTAAAGCAGACAGGGCAGCAATTCCATATTTCTTTAAAGCACATGACCCACATTGAGAATTTACTATTTTGGGGTGAAGTAGAAGCATTACTAAATACTCTTAGGGTTAAAACATTTGCACCCCTTATTAAAAAAGTGCAAATTGTCATGCCAATTGTTCCACGTGTGTAAAGTGCCAGGGAATATTTTATGATTTGACGATGGTTGTCTGCCTGCTGTTCTCCACTCGTCGACTCTCTTTGATGTACACAATGCTCTGTCCACACTCTTCCTCACCTCGGGGGCCATTTTGTCCACGAGAACGTCTGCCGGGCTCGCTTCTGCTGATTGGATCACCTAGGCACCTGCTTTCGAGGATGGTTGGTGGCTTCACTGTGCTCACTGGTCGAAGTGCATTAAAAAATGTAGGGGAACTGTGATGCTGTGCGCAATGGGGTCGGGTTGAGTGAGCGTAGGGGTGCCCTCAAAGACATGACAAACAAAACCCAAAATATTCTGTAACTTCTTTCGGTCTTTCACCTTCAGGCAACTACATATAAAATATGGCACAGCTTCAATGGAAAATAAATACATGTTAAGTTAATCCAAGGGAAATTCACTATAGTTCATTATAAAACCTCTATTTGGTAATGCACTGCAGAGGTCTGTGTCTGTAACCAGAGAGCTACATAAATGAATCCTGGTTGGTGGAGTAGAGAATAGTGACTTGCCTACGTTTAGTGCTACGAGGTACAAGTCTGTGACAGAAAGCACTGTGAATATGTATATAACTATTTTAAACTTTCAATGCACACAGTATAAGTTGTTACAAAAAGCGCACACATTTAAGATAAAAAAGTGCTTCCAAAATATAGATTGTAGTAGTACCCAGACTGTACATAGTGCAGTTTTTGTTGTGACTGTCCTTAAAAAGCCCATGCTACACAGCTCACCTGGTAACTGCCTTTCAATACCACTCACAAAGAATAAATCTGTGTCACCAGGAAGCTTCAAGTCATTTTATCAATTAAAGGAAATACTGGACTATAGCAACACTCTGGGGTTGATTCCGATCCGGTAAAAAGCGCTCCGAATCGACGTACGGAGCGTTTTTTTCCCGTACGAATCGTACCTGTAAACGTCCCATAAGTACGACGAAGTACGATTCGTACTAGGAGCCGTACTCCTTATGAGTCGTACAAGACACCGTACGACTCTAATCTCCATACGATTCTCCCTCGGACCCCGCTGTACGCGACATCTGTACGGTTCGCGGCTGGTTTTTACGACCCAGCAAGTACGATATGTGTCGGGTACGCACTGTACGACCCTTTTTCTACGGGAGCTGAAAACAGCCGTAAAACAGAGTTCGCGCCGAAACAGGTACGGAACGCCCCCCCCCGGGTACGGTGCGTACCCCCATGATCGCAGGGGTACGCACCGTACCCCTGCGATCATGGGGTGTACGAGCCATACCCCATGTGCGATCGGTGTACGAGCCGTACCCCCATTGCACGATCGGTGTACGACCCGTAGCCCCATTGTACGATCGGTGTACGAGCCGTACCCCCATTGTACGATCGGTGTACAACAATTATTTATAATTATGTTATATTTAACTTCTACGCTATCCAACACTTTCCCTACTGTTGCACTGTCTGGAGTTGGAATAGTAATTTTTACCCCTACGCTATCCAATGCTTTCCCTACTGTTGCACTCTCTGGAGTGGGAATAGTAATTTTTACACCTAAGCTATCAAACGCTTTCCCTACTGTTGCACTCTCTGGAGTTGGAATAGTGATTTTTACCCCTTCGCTATCCAACGCTTTCCCTACTGTTACACTCTCTGGAGTGGGAATAGTAATCTTTACCCTTACACTATCCAACGCTTTCCCTACTGTTGCACTCTCTGGAGTTGAAATAGTAGTTTTTACCCCTACTCTATCCAATGCTTAACCTACTGTTGCACTCTCTGAAGTGGGAATAGTAATTTTTACCCCTACGCTATTCAATGCTTTCCCTACTGTTGCACTCTCTGGAGTTGGAATAGTACGTTTTTACCCCTACGCTATCCAACGCTTTCCCTACTGTTGCACTTTTTGGAGTTGGAATAGTAATTTTTACCCCTACGCTATCCTATGCTTTCCCTACTGTTGCACTCTCTGGAGTGAGAATAGTAATTTTTACCCCTATGCTATCCAACACTTTCCCTACTGTTCCACTCTCTGGAGTTGGAATAGTCATTTTTACCTCTACGCTATACAACGGTTTTTCTACTGTTGCGCTCTCTGGAGTGGGAATGGTAATTTTAAGTTCTATGCTATACAAAGTTTTTATTACTGTATTTTTTGAAAGATGGATTTTGAATAGTATTTTTATTTAGCTATTTAATATTATTTGTATAATTTTAGATAATGTAGTATATAATTAATTTTAAAAATATTAAAAGCATATTTAATTTTTTTAATTTATTAAACATAATTATTTACTATGTATTTATGTTTTTGTTTTATGTTTGTAAATGTAGTTGTAATTTATAATATTTGTTATTAATTTATAAATTATTAAAATCATATTAAAACATTTATATTTTCACAGAAAAAAACAATATTTTTAACATCGATATTTTTAATATCTATATTTTTATTTCGATATTTTTGTACTTACCATGTTGTAGATGGGTTGTCGATATTCTTGTCTTTGATATTTCAGCATCGATATTTCTCTAGGTCGATATTTTCTACTTCGATATTTTGTCAGTGATTCGTTACACAGTATGTCTGTAAGTACTATTTTCTTTAATGAGTTTCTCCTACTGCAGGCACTACATGCTTTCCTGCAACATTCAGCTTGCCATGTGCGCTTTCACTTTCCAAGCAGCCGGGGCAATGGCAGCCACTTCTTTGAAATGAAATAGGTCTAGAATTTACAAGAGTTTCAGCTATTGGCATTATACATGACAATGCCTTTTTTATGTGTTAATTATCACCACAGATAAATGAAAGACATTGTCATTTACAATGCCAATAGCCTAAACTCTGGCAAAGCGAGACCTATTGCATTGCAAATGCTTGTTAAATGTATATACAGCAATCTGGAAGGGAAGAGAGGAAGGGAGAAGGGGAGGGCAGGAGTTAGAAAGGGACAGAGAAGCGAAAAGAAGAAAGGTAGGAAAGAGGGATGGAGGAGGGATTCAGAGGCGTAGGAATGGGGAAGGATCAAATGAAGATGGACAGAAGTCAAGGAAATGAGTGAACAACCTAAAGAAACGGATATAGATTCCACTATATCTTGTCATGAAGTGCAGACCAGTGACCCCATGCTGCACAAGGCTGTGAACGTCTCCATGTGAAGGGGAAATCTTGTAACCTAAATAAGTGTAAAACAAAAGCAATTACCGACCACGTCTGTTTATCCTCTTGTCTTTGGCAATCCACTGTTCTCTTCCTGGAAGAAACCCACGGAGCCTGAAGTAACCAGCCAACAAACCTAACCAATCCTGGAGCTGCTCTGCATGAGAGCAGCGCCATGATTGGTTGAAGCAGGCTCACACAATGCTCCTTTTCCATGTAGGAGCCGGTGCCTGCAGTCTGTCCAACTGTTACACAGCTGGTATTGGTGCGGGCTGAAGTACGCATGTTGGGCTGGCTGTCGCAAGACAGCTGGCCAATTCAACATACACACTTTAGGTTTTAGGCATCTCATTCCTGCTGCCAATCAGCAGCAGGAATGGCTCCGCCAGAGATGAGACACTGTAAGTGCTCTTTAGTAAATCAAATTTCTGATTGCTGCTGCACTTGCAGCAGGCGGGGCTCCGCCTTATAGGAGGAACCGCCGCTGGGTAAAGGTGCCTCTTATTCATCAGATATACAGGTCTGTGCTCATAGTATCTTTCAAGGTCAATGGGCCCCATTCACAAAGGTAAAGTTAAACCAAAAGTCTAACTCTAATACTTTTCAGTATTCACAAAGGTAAAATTTGACCAAAAGTGGAACTTTAATAGTAGACTTTTGGTCTAAATTTACCCATGTGAATATCGAAAAGTAGTAAAGTTAAACTTTTGGTCTAAGTTTACCTTTGTGAATACCAAAAAGTAGTAAAGTTACACAAAAGTGTAAGTTTACCTTTGTGAATCGGGCTTGGTAACTCTGTGGACGTCTCGGACCATGGTACCCACTGCGGCCCTAAACGAAAGCAGTCAACTCAACAGCCACACCCATCTAACGTCTGTCTGCCACTGTCATGTCTTAAATCATCAATCATAAAACACTGTTCAATATTTCATAAGGACTTTATTTTGATTGGATGACTGCATGTCAACAATATAGAATTTATTATTGTTGCACTTTAAAGCTAACACATCATGCCTCCCCTCACTGGCCTAATCTACAACACTCAACTCGAAGGTGGACCAGCAAAATCACAGTTATAAAGATAGAAGACCCCATCATCAGCCCAAGGTCCTCCTGCCGCGTGTGATAGGATGATCTCAGCAGGGCATTGGTGGGTGATCCAAGACAGGCTTCATCCTGTAAAGAAAATAATAGTGAATATAAATGTATACGCAGAAGCAAGTGCACCAGAAATCCTTGCAATGAGATATAACTGCACAATAAGGGGCATATAATGAAAGAGAGTCGGCCTTGAGCGGCGCAAGGGGGCGTGAGGGTGACACGACTCTTTTGATGTGTGGCCTTGTGTGGCTTGATAATTTTAGAGTAACGCAATGCAGAACAAATCACTGCATTGCGTTACTCTGCCCCAGGGAGGCATTCCATGGATAGATATGAGTGTTACCATGCATCGACCCATGGATTCTGGCACAATCACAGATTTAACATCAGTGGTAGGCCTGGGAATGTTTCCAGTCCAGGGATGACCTGACCTGGCAGTTGGGGCTGGACTATTCCTATGAGGAGCAGGGTCAAGACTTATTAACATATGGCTGGGTCCAAACTGAGGTCGCATAGTGAGCAAAAGAACAATGGATTCAACCCAGATCTCTTGACTGGGGGTGAGTGATTCAAAAGTTTTAGCACTCTGTCCTTCATCTTTATGTGTTTGCTAGGCCTAGGAATGCATCAAAATGCTAAGACTCCCCAGGTGAGGCATAACGTGGAGAAACATATTTAGTTCTCTAGGTTACTTCCTCTTTCTATCTGTGCTGCATTGTGCAGCACACATTGAATGAAGAAAATACCTCAGGGGATTGTTTTTGTGCAGGAAGGTGTCCCTTTGTGCACAACAACAATCCTCCAAAACAAAGGCACCCTTGCACCATGGTTGCAAGGGTGGCTGAGTTGGCGCTACGCAGCATATGTGCGGCAGCTCTGGGAAATGTCAGGAATGTGCGGTATATTGTTAAATAAGGTGCATTTCTGCCCTTTCCTTATCACATGCTGCACGCGTGATTATTTGGTAAAGAAACGCCTAAGTCAATCTATACAGAGTCACATTTGACCAGACTTTAGACTAAGAAAGAGATCAAGTCAAGCCGCTCTATTTAATTGTGTGATCGGGGCAGACCTTATTTCATTTTCATTTCTACCAGTAGTTGAGTTTCACAAAGCATGTTAAGTAAACAGTTGTATTTGGAAGGTGAAGCTGCACATTATTCTTGACATGCATATAGCTGCATGTGCCACGTGCACAAATACTGTGCACTGACCGTTATTGAACATACATCATGAGCATCATTCAAGATAAGTTATTCCAGGCCAAGATAGCATAAGACAATCAAAAAATGTATAGAAGTGTAAATGTTTTGTAAAAAGATTTCCCTGGCCTAAGAGGGGCTTTAGGCTTCCAATATTGAGTAGCAAATGTTTTTCCCACTATAACATGTTCTTAAATCAGGATGTTACATAACTGTAAAGCTCTTGGTGTATCAGGCCATTGAATCTCTAGCAAATGCCCAATGCCTAATACTAACAAACTCCTATTCTGAATTATAACAAAATTACGGCACACATTATAAATAAGTAACTTAAATAACTTATGAACTCAAGCTTCTTCATTATGAGATTTCATATGTTTCAGATCTGCGTTGATTTATTGCAACCTGCAATTCAAACTAATTTAAAAAAGCAATAACATACATTGTAATTGTGCAGCCATTCCTGCCAGGACTATATTACAATTAGCAACACTAATGATATATACCTAAGGAATTTACCCTCTGTGACGCTTGAAGTATGGGGCGGTTACTAATTTTGTTTTGAAAGGCTATCCCAGCCACTTTTCATTCCATTCATTTTACTTCGCTTGATTCTTCCTGTCCAGAATAGCTGGGTACCTGAACCCAGTCTTTGCCCTTACAATCTGTGCTTCTGCAGTTTATGTAGGCCAAATGTGGACCGTGGAGGGAAGTTAATGTACCACTTTTGCCTTCTCTTCCTATTTTTATGATTAAACCTTCCTTTCTCCTGCCTCTTCTTTTTCTCTATTTTTTCCACCCTACCTTGTTCTTCTTTTTCACCCTGTTCCATATTGTCTTATCCCACCTAAACCCTATTGTGACCTTCTTTCTTTTTTCTTTCACTTTACATTTGCTTTCCTTTCTATTTTTTTTATGTTTTTTGCTTATAGGTTGACCATTGCTTGATATTCCACATCTTCAACATTGACTGAAATAGACCCCACAAATGTGCAGAAAACAATAATGTTCATCGTATTAAAAGATGTATTAACATTATTAAATGATGTCCCTGAAAGAGATGTATTGATGGTTGTACTAAGTAACATCCAATAAAGTGGTGCGCTGAATTGCTTGGACTGGATTACTACCTCGCATTACAAGCGGTGCCCTCCAGAATGGAGTATTTCATCAGGGGTGAAGCTTGGTCAGTAAGATTCGGGGGGTGTAAGCCCTGGATTTTCAGACAATCATGCTGGCATATCAGGGGAATGAAGTAAAGATTTTGAGGAGAAATTCAAACATTGTATTTTGTATAATATCCATGTTTTCAGAACTTCAAAACAGATACAAGCATTTGTGTTTATGTGTTTTTGTCTGAGTGAGTGTTTAAAAATCTCAGGTGAAATCGAACAGACATCTTACTATATCCGACTGAAAGATCCTGTACCCAATGATGCATTAAATAATACATTTATTGGGCAGGTCTAACGATCCACTGAAGCTTTACCCCTGTATAACATTCTAATTTATCATCATATCTGCATGTTCTGCTACTTACAGAAGATTTTGTCCTGGTGCTCATCAGAAAGGTTATGCTGCTGATTTGTATGTTATTGCACTTGTTAATTAGTGAGTGCAGAAAACTTTACACTGCTTATTATTCTGATCTCTATGCAGAAGGGTGGTACAACGTGTGCCGATTCTTGGGGACATTGACTCCTAAATACCCTCTAAAAGACCTCCAGAAACGGAAGAAACTAGCACTCTGATGATGCCCATCCTAATGTATGTTTCTGGATCGTGCTTGGCCTGTGTGCAATGGCTGTGTGCTACGTCTACTCTCCCAACCTACTGTATATTTCTGGATGGTGCTTGTGTGCTCCGCCCACTCTCCCAACCTAATGTATGTTTCTGGATCATGCTTGTGCCTGTGTGCAATGGCTGAGTGCTCCGCCCACTCTTTTAACCTACTGTATATTTCTGGATCGTGCCTGTGTGCTCCGCCCACTCTTCCAACCTACTGCTGTATATTTCTGGATGCTGCTCGTGCCTGTGTGCTCCGCCCACTCTCCCAACCTATTGCTGTATATTTCTGGATCATGCTCGTGCCTGTATGCTCCGCCCACTCTCCCAACATACTGTATACTTCTGGATCGTGTTCGTGGCTGTGTGCTCCGTCCACTCTCCCAACCTACTGTATACTTCTGAAACGTGCTTGTGCCTGTGTGCTCTGTCCACTCTCCCAACCTACTGTATATTTCTGAATTGTGCTTGTGGCTGTGTGCTCCGCCCACTCTCCCAACCTAGTGTATATTTCTGGATCGTACTTGTGCTTGTGTGCAATGGCTGTGTGCTCTGTCCACTCTTCCAACCTACTGTATATTTCTGGATTGTGCTTGTGGCTGTGTGCTCCGTCCACTCTCCCAACCTACTGTCTGCTTCTGGATTTTGCTTGTGCCTGTGGGCTCTGCCCACTCTCCCAAAACTGTATACTTCTGGATCGTGCTTGTGCCTTTGTGCTCCACCCACTCTCCCAACCTACTGTATATTTTTGCATCGTGATCCCAATTTACTGTATATTTCATGATCATGCTTGTGGCTGTCTGCTCTGCCCACTCTCTATGCTTGCTGCTGCTTTATCACAGTTTCCAGATCAACAGTTGCTGAACATGGCAAGGCCAATGGGATTTTACCAGCTCTCTAACGGCTCTCTACCAGATTGTTGTTCTGCACATGTTACAAGTTGAAAGGACTGTCCGTTCTCTCAGGCATCCTAATGTCCCCACACAGCGACCTTGGCCTCAGTCCCCTTTAAAGGGGTAAAGAGGACCCCTGGGTCTCAGAACTGCGATTTTCATTTGCCATACTTGGAAACAGATTTGAGGTGCGTGTGCAGGTAGAGTGCGGAGTGAGAGGTGAGTGCTGTGTGCTGTGAGGGGGATGCTTCAGTGTTGCTGAAAAAGCAGCGTCTGCTGTAACATTGGGAAAACAGGATATGAGGAGTTTTAAGAGTATTTATAATTGGTGATGGTGGTAAAAAAAAACTGGATAAATTGTTAAGAGCTAGACGTGCCTCCTGTGTGAGCTGAGCCAGTGTCAGCATCTGGCAGAAGGTGTCCTGTGATCTCTTATTAGAGCTGTTATACAAAAGTGATATAAGAACAATTTAGTGAAATCTTTTGAGATACCAGGAGCAACGAGGAGAACCAACAAATTATCAAGCCTTTAGGGAAAGGGTATGGGCAAGATGCATCACAAAGGGAAAATTAAACTCTTTGAAAAATGATCTCAGCTACAACTGCAGGAGAAAGTTGAAAACGTCCCAAATAAACTCAAAGGCTCCTCTACGAGCAAGGCTGGATCACCACCCATCGTCTCACTAGTCTCCTCAATAATGCATCTCATGTAACAGCACTTTAAAAACAAGAAAGGTGGGGAGGATGAAGTAACAGTAAGCTGCCTCAGCCAGGAAACATATGAGGTCCAGAGTGTGCAAATAAGGGGAAATGCTTGCAACAAACTATTTCAGAATTTGGAGTTAGATCTTGATGGCCACCAATGCACTGGTTTATTGATGGAATTTCAAGATTCGCAAGACCCAGAGATTGAGATGCATCTCTTTGGTCAATGGCTTTCATCATCACCCCAAGTGCCAATCGTGATGGTTAACCCCAGTGTGGGAATAGATGACACCATTTCCGAAATAGACATGCTAAAAAAAGTTAATAGAGCTGATCCTGATGAACAGATAAAGACAAAGGAAGATAGGACACAAGATTAATTCTCCTCCTTAACTCCACGGCCACTACAACTTCTTCAGTGCTTGACATGCTACACTCAATACAAAAAACTCTACATGGAATGTTTGAAACTATAGTTTTAAATATTGAAGAGATTAAATCACAAATTTAATTGTTAAATAGTATTGCATGTGAGTTGAGGTAAATAAATAAAAGCATGCTGTCCTGTGTTAAGCCAATTGAACTAACTTCCAGTGAAGAGACACAGGTAACAGGGGATGATGCAGGATTACAAGAGGCCAAGTTAGGAAATGAGGTTGAGGGTATACATTCCCTATAAACCCATGCTAGTTAGAAGGCGTGGGGAGTGTCTATATGGTAGTAAAAGGTACATATAAGATATAGAAGATACAGAAAATGAACACAAGTAGTAAAGAAGAACTCCACTAAGAATGCAGTGGTAGTGTGGTCGAGCAGTTTAGGATTATCAGAGGGTAGTGTTAACCACTTGTTGGTAGTGTGGTCGAGCAGCTTAGGCTTATCAGAGGGTAGTGTTAACCATTTGTTGTACACATAGTCATTAAATGAGACACACACTCAAGAAGGAAATTCAAGACCAATTTAGAAAAATAACACATATTTTTAGATAATTTCAGACACCAAGTCATGTAAGCATTTACGGAGTTATAGATTTTTGTAGAAATTGAAAAGAACAGTTGAATACCATTTTGAGCCATGAGCCTTGGTAGCAGAAACATACATTGCATAGATATACATAGAAACGTTTTTGGGAGGATACCCTCTAGGACTTAAGGTGCCTAGGGACCAAGGTCCAAGAAACTACCAACAGTTTGGTTTGACCTGCCCTGGTATGTTCAGGTGCAAGGGTGCTGGTCGTGTTGGTAGCCTTGAGAGCTACGTGTTAAAGTCTATGGAAGAAGTACCTGCAAAAAGAAAGGCTGCAAGTGGGGACAAGTCTGGCAGAACTCAAAAGGGGGGCACAGCTCTTGAGTGTCTCCCGAGGCAGAGGGACACAGTCGGTTTACATGAACCTGTGCTGGGGGGGCTAGGTGCAGAAATGTTTTATCCGGCGGGCCTCTGCTGTTAGAGGCTCTCACTTGGCGTTGGTGACCTAAAGAGAAGACAGGGCAGCATGGTCACTGTCGATCAAGTCCTAGTTGATCCTAAAATCCCTTGATGGTAGGTCTGTGTTGGCGTCATTAGTGTCTGGACTAGACACCCAACAAGGCTTAGTAGTTGCAAGAGCACCTGTACACAGGATATTGGCGGTGACAGGCTCCTGGAGTGATTATCGTCTCAACACTTAGTGAAAGCAATGGGGTTGCCCTCCTGAATTCATGACAACATCTGCTTGGCAAGTAGCTCCCTCAGTGGGCCCGATGCCCAGTAGGACAAAGTACCAGGTCGATGGGGTCGGTGCCTACAGATGTGGGGGGATGGCTCCTCTTCACCAAGGGAGATGCTGCTTGGTTGTTAAAAGGGGCTGCTTGGTTGTTAAAAGGGGGAACAGTCCTCCAAGGGTTTGGGGAGGCTGTTCAGCTTTTGGATGAGTCGGTCTTTGTGATTGTCACGGGTCAAGCAGCCAGGCAGGATTTGGGGCCAACTTCGGTGCAGTACCTCTGTTCTCATGACCTCAGCTCTTCTTTGTTCTTCCTTCACTTCCCAGTAGACAAATCTGTTTTCCTGGTGTTAGGGGGACCCATAAATACTTAATTTAGGGGTGTTTAGGGGAGTGTATGTTAGTGTCCAAAGGGCTCATTAATCCTGGAATGACTGCACCCCATTTATGATCACTTCCTGTGGAGAGTGGGCAAAATCCTGACCCAGAGTTCCTAGTTTCACAAAATCCAAAATGATGAAATCCTTTCTCAACTGTCTACTTCAGGTGACCCAAGTGAAAGTGTCACACGCCTTCTGACTATCTAATTTTCCCTCCTGCTCTGGCGCGAACTGGAGTTCCAAAGTTCTGGGGGAAGCCAGGGTCATATATCAAAGCTTTCAAGCCTCTGACCTAGATATGCTAAATCACTAGCAATCCTGCTGGAGGAGGTGTTAACACCACCCTCTGGAGCAGGCATTGTTTCTGGCCTCTGAGAGGGATGAGACTCTCTCCTACAGGGGGTCAGAAAGTCATCTGTGGTGGCAGACTGGATGATACCTGTCCGCCTGCACACTAGAGGACAAGTAGGTTATCAGGACACACCTCTAAGGTGCCCTGTGGGCGCATATCGCAATAAATGTGATAATGGCATCAGTATAGATTTATCGTGACGAAGTGTTTGATACTAAACACTATTGGTTTCAGTGCAGCCATCATGTAGCTGGGTAACTTGTAAAGGCTAGTGCCCAGTACATGTCCCTAAGATGACTGCCTTATCTCTTGGAATACCTAGTAATGGAACTAGATATCAAAGGGGGCAATCTGCTTATGCAGGTGGGCCCTCTCATATAATATAATGCACCCTGCCTTAGGGCTCTAAGGCCTGCTGGGTGACTTAAATATAGTATATGCAGTGTACCTTGGCATGGCACACAGTGAGTGGGCCACGTCGTGTTTTCGGAATGGTTTGCACCAATTCACGCAGCCTACAATGGAAGTCTTCATGCTGTTTGGGTGTGGGTCCCTAAGAGTGACATAATACATGCTAATGCCCTGGGAGACTTTATGTAGTGCCCATGTCCTAGGAATCAGGGGTGCCATTTATTAGGGACATACAGGGGTGCTAAAGCCCTTGCAAATTGGTTGACAATCAGACATGTTAACTTGTTTTAAGGGAAAAGAGCACTAGCACTGGGGGCCTGGTTAGCAGGGACCCAGTGCACTTTCAGTAAAATAGCATCAATACTAAGGCAAAGTGGGGGTGTCAAAAAGGGGCACTTTCTTACACAACCCCCCCTCCAACAAATGGGAATGATACTGACCTAAGTTGAAGAACCCGGAAAGTTCATCTGCATTGGCATGGCCAGTCCCAGTTTTCCACTGTAAAGTCCATTCCCTGTAGGGAGGTGGACAACCTCAATAGTTTATGATTTTCCCCCGTTCATTTGCATCAGCCATCTGAGAGGCCTGTGGCCAGTTTGCACAAGGAAGTGAGTACCAACAGATATGGTCTTAGCTTCTCAGAGACCAAACCACCGTAAAGGCTTCCCCCTCAATGGCCCTCCTGTTCTCTGGGGAGTAACCTACTACTAATAAAAGCAACAGGCTGGTCCTGACCATCATCGTTGTTCTGTGATAGGACTGCTCAGAGGCATCTGTTTCCACAATTAACTGATTTGCATAATCTGGAGCTTTTAGAATGGATTCTGAATACATTGCTACTTCGGAGAGTCAAAGGCCTTTAAACAGCTAACTGTCCAGTTTACTTTCTTGGGTTGTTTCTCCGTTCTGTGACCTCAAACATCTCTTTTAGTACACAGTCAAGCCAAGGAATGCCCTCACTTGAGTCTGGGTGGCTGGAGCCTCCCAGTCCAGAACAGTCTGGATCTTGGACAGTAAGGGTTGAACTTGGCCTCTACCTACATGGTGGCCTAAGTATACAACTGAGCCCTACCCTATGGTGCATGTGCTTGCCTTGATAGTGAGTCCTGCATTCTGCAGAACCTCTTGGACCTTTCCCAGGTGGATTAGGTGATCCTGCCAAGTGGATCTATAGACAGCAATATGATCAAGATATTATACTGCACTAAAAGAATCCAGCCCAGCCAGGACTTTGTTCACCACCCTTTGGAAGGTTGCAGGGGCATTCTTTAAACCACACAGCATCACAGTGAACTGGTCATATCCATGTGGGGTCAAGATTGCAGATGTTTCTTTGACTCCTGGGGTGAGACCAATTTGCCAGTACCCTGAAGTCAAATCAAAAGTACTGAGAAACTTCGCTTCACTCAATCAGTCAATCAGTTGATCAGCCCCTGGAATAGGGTATGCATCTGTCTTAGTAGCAGCATTGAGACCCATGTATATTTCACAAAAAACTCAGCTCTGGTTTTCCTTCCTTGGAATGTGGTTTGGGAACTAAGACCACTGGGCTGGCCCAGTGACTATCAGAGGGTTCAATCACCCCTAACTCCAGGATCTTGTTGACTTCAGCTCTGATGTTTTTCTTGACTTGATCAGACTGCCTGTACATTTTGTTTTTGACAGGTAGGCTGTCTTGTATGGACACATCATAGTTACACCAGGGTGTTTGACTAGGGGTCAAAGGAAAGAGATCAGCAAACTGCCCCAGGACTTGCCAGAAGCCAGTTTGCGGTTGGACAGTGAAGGTGTCTGAAAAGACAACTCCCTCCACAAACCAATCTTTAGAATTGTTGGAGAGGAGGTCAAGTAGAGGTTCACTCTCTTCATCCTGATCTCAGCAGTGACCATCAGCAGGGTCACATCAGCCCAGTCATGAAAAGGTTCTAGGCAATTTACTTCTATTACCTCTTGGGGGCTCCTGCAGGTGCCTAGGTCGACAAGGAAGGTGACCTCCCCTTTTCTTTCTAGTATAGGGTAGGGACCACTCCAGTTGTCCCAGCGGCCTCTAAGTGCCACAGTCTTCAAAACCCATACTTTCTGCCCCGGCTGAAACTCAACCAGTGCAGTCTTTTGATTAAACCACTGCTTCGGGGGCTCCTGGCTGGTCTCAAGGTTATTATTTGCTTTTTCTATGTACTCAGTCATCCTGAAGCAAAGGTTAAGCATATATTCCACAATGTCAAGTTAGGGCTCATTGAGAGGCTTCTCCCAGCCTTCCCTCACTAGACTCAGTGTTCACCTAACAGGTTGACAAAACAGAAGCTCAAAAGGACTAAAGCCCACTACTTTCTGTGGCACCTCTCTGTAGGCACAAATCAGGCATGGCAAAAGGATATTCCATCCACTGAGATTTTTAGAGAGTCCCATTGTTGCAAAAATGTGAATTTACCTTAAAAATTAAAAGACAAGAGGTGTTTGGCAAAATAGGAACAGTTGGTTTTATTAAATGCAGCAGCAAGGGGAGGATGCAACAAAGATGGGGTGTGAAGGCTGTCTCAAAGCACATTGTTTTCAAAGTCATTGTATACCTTATATGAAGCATCACAAAGTAATTTGTACATTTGTAGGGATCCAAAAATCTGGGCCTAGTCATGGGCAATAAATCTGGTCACTTGAAAAGAAGCGCAAATGGGTCTCAATCTTGTATGGACACAATGCTGGGCCAGTGGTTATGTGTGCAGATGCCCGTGATGGGGAGGACAGGCTCACTGCTTGTAGTAAGCATGCTGTGTTGTGATTGGCTGAGTGTTCCTAACTTAGGTGGCCTCTGACTTACTGGTGTTTTGGGAACGTGCGCCCCTCAATCTAAACTTGTTTCATTGGGCCAATCTCCTTAGACCATTGTGGTGTCACTGCCTATCTGTGGAATCGATCAGTTTTTTCCTGTTCTCACATTTGTCTAGGGGTTACATGTCATCCCACATGTGATATGTCTATCAGTTGGTTCAGGGCTAGGCCGCAGGGCCTGTCTGAGCACGTACTTCTGACTCAGGGTTTAGGGGGAGGTCATATTGCGGGAATTCAAAAGCGATAATGCAAGTTCTTTATTCTAAGTATATATATATCACGATGTCCATTGATATTGTATTTTTCAAAATTAACATGATGATCATACCTTTCATGGTCTTGTTGAATCTCACAACCATATTCACAATGGGAGTAACAGGGGGAGACAAGGAGTCAGACCGCCCCACTCAGTCAATGATAAACAATATGAGGTCGGACCCCGAAAGTAGTGAATCATACTTCTTTTCAAGACTCCTGGGGGTTATGAACTACTTTCCAGAGAGAACCTCCCAGTACAGTTCTGTTTTGCAATCCATGAACTGATTAGTTGTTACTGCTCACATTTAAAACAAACATTCATCAATAACCACATCAGATACACATCCCACCCTAGTCAAAATCAAATGTGCATACAAAACTCATAGGATGAGATAAAGTTAGAAAAAATGTGTTAAAGGGCTAGAAAGCACCTCACGTGCGCAAACCCACAGGGCTGCTGGATGGTACTCGCCAGTATGCTCACGTTATCATCATAAATCATTTTCTAGCCACAACGAAAAAGTAAGAAAAGCAAGAGAGGTGTGTGTGAAAGTTCTTTAAAGGTAAAAAAGTCAAACAACATAAATAAGTGTGTAACAGAAACACTGAGATTCTGTAGCTCTCTCAGTGTTTTCTTAACCCCAACCGTGCAAAGAGAAGACGGTTCTTATGTCTTATGGTGATTAAGACATTAAAGATATGATGATTGAACTGTCCCTTTAAATTGGAAGAAATTGGATGTGGTCCCTTTTCAATGTCTAAGAAGTTACGTTATTTAAATCTTAAATCAACCCACTGATCTTGCAGCAGATTGCATTTGAGGAAGAGTCGTGGGACTCGAAACGCATCATGGCTGACAGTCTTTTTAATAAAAGTAACCTTGCTGATGTGGCCTGGATTACGTCGCAGATGCACCGCATGATTTCTTCAGGATATATATATATATATATTCACTCAAAAAACTATAAGTTTTAGTGGTGTTATAGTTAGCTGGACATTTTACTCATACAAAACCATTGAAATTGCTCCTTTATAGTTAGTTGTACTAACTATATTTCGCGCACCCGCAATCCACTGCTGATGATGTCACATATTAGATCATTCATGACATGGTCAGTGACATCACTGATGACATCTCAAATGACATCACTGATAACATCACTGATGACATCATCCAGTGAATGTGGTTTGCTTCGTTATTTAAATATGCATTATATATATAGCAATTTGCATTGAAGAATAAGTGGATATATATAAATAATTATTTGGATGGAGGATTTAGTAGCAGTGTAATTAACTGTTTACTTGACCAATTTATAATGTCTCGCTAAATATTGTGGATAGTGACTAAACTGTGTGAATATCTGTATCACTTTGCCAGTTGTTGTGTAAACTGATTCTACAGTTGGTTACTAGCTATGTGAAAGTCTATATTAGTAATTGATTAGTTAACTGAGTATTTGTATGGGAGTGTGAAAGTGTGTGTGGTTCGGTGGGGGGTGTGTGACTGTCCAAAGATGTGTGAATAGTTGATTCAGTAGATATATGAAGTTAAAACTACATGTTCTAACAGTTGTTTGGGTGAGTGAATATCTTTATGGGTGTGGTGATGAGCAAATATATTTCTCAATGGTACAGGTCCAACAATCTAGAAAAATAAAAGGCAGTGTATGTGTCAGTTGTTGTATATAACTAAGTATACATAAGACACAATGATTGTGTGAGTGACTGTATGAATAACTGTATACTTGTAATAATGATTTTATAATTCACTAAGTATGACTTACTATCTAAATGAATAGAAGAAGTGGTGTTTGTATAAGTGTTTTGCTTAGTAAATATGTAAGTATGATCCATTGTTTGCATAAGTGAGTAGGATGACTTCATATGTGAATAGGATGCGTGCTGTTGTTTAATGTCGATATAGATGTATAAGTATTTTTGATAGTGTTCTATTGTTCATTGACAGCATGTATGAGTGAATCCATAGGTAAGTGATTAGATGTGTGTATACATATATGAATCACTGAGTGGATTTTTAGATACTTGTATTGCTGTGACAATGGATTTAAATATGATACTCTGTATTTTACAAAGAGTGATTAAACATTGTAATAGTGTATGAAAAGGTGTATGTGATTGTCACGTGGATGATGTCATCAGTGATGTCATCAGTGATGTCATTTGAGATGTCATCAGTGATGTCACTGACCATGTCATGAATGATCTAATATGTGACATCATCAGCAGTGGATTGCGGGTGCGCGAAATATAGTTAGTACAACTAACTATATAGGAGCAATTTCAATGGTTTTGTATGAGTAAAATGTCCAGCTAACTATAACACCACTACAACTTATAGTTTTTTGAGTGAATTTCAAAGGTTTTTTAAAAGCTAATTCCTAACTATATAACTCCTGAAACCTATGGTTTTTTCAGTGAATTTCAAAGGTTTTTTTAATGCTAATTCCTAATTATATAAGGCCTGAAACCTATGTTTTTTCAGTGAATTTGCAAGGTTTTTTAAATGCTAATTCCTAACTATATAAGGCCTGAAACCTATGGTTTTTTCAGTGAATTTCAAAGGTTTTTTAAATGCTAATTCCTAACTATATAAGGCTTGAACCCATGGTTTTTTCAGTGAATTTGCAAGGTTTTTTTAAATGCTAATTTCTAACTATATAAGGCCTGAAACCTATGTTTTTTTCAGTGAATTTCAAAGGTTTTTTAAATGCTAATTCCTAACTATATAAGGCCTGAAACCTATGGTTTTTTCAGTGAACTCGCAAGGTTTTTTAAATGCTAATTCCTAACTATATAAGGCCTGAAACCTATGGTTTTTTCATTGAATTCGCAAGGTTTTTTAAATGCTAATTCTATTAGCGGATAACGTTTTTATATATTAAAACGTTTTTTAAATCTCAAATGCCTGCTTTGCTAACAGAGTTTTTAAGCACAGGCTCTTTTGTCTCTGGTGGCCATCTTGGGAGACTGCATATCAGAATTTGTTTAATGAAATATAAGAGGATTTGAGAAGTCACTCAAAATGTGCCCTAATTTTTCTTTCTTCAGCACTAATCATAATTTCTATGGCAAAATGAACCCCCTCATTTTGTTCGTTTGCAAATTAAATGTTTTAAGTGTTAACACTTTATTCCAATCAAGATGACTTCAGGTGTGCCATACTTTTGTCATAAGTAAGACTGTTAGCGCTCTAGTTGTTCTTTAGAACACTCTGGGACATTCTGTCATTGGGCTATAGTTGGGCTACATCTGGCTGATATTTGGGCTACATTTGATTTTTTTTGTCTCTGGTGGCCATCTTTGGGCTACATTGGGCTACATTTGGGCTCTAACATATATGTAGCCCAATGTAGCCCAATATATATTTTTTCAAAGTTAATTTTCGTAAAAACCACTGGAGCACATATCTTGAGACATAGCAAAGGCACATCGGGCTACCAGTCCCTACAATTTTGCCAAGTTTGGTGGAAAACCATTCAGCCGTTCGGGCTAAAAGTGAGTCCAACCTCCCTATGGAAATTAACATGGGGAAAACACGTTTTGGGACCCCCTTTTATCTCAGCCTCCGCATGACGATTCCCCCCCAAACTTTCAGGAAAGGACCGGAGCCCCGCGAGGCAAAGTTAAGGAAAATTTCAGGAAGATTCCTCAACCGGCGCCAAAGTTATTCCCAATAGAATGTTGCGATTTCCCTATGGAAAACAATCCTAACTATATATATCTACTGGCGATCGCCAGTAGGTAATATATATATATATATATATATATATATATATATATATATATATATATATATATATATATATATATATATATGTATATATTACCTACTGGCGGTCGCCAGTAGATAGTTATAGTTAGGATTGATTTCCATAGGGAAATCGCAACATTCTATTGGGAATAACTTTGGCGCCGGTTGAGGAATCAGCCTGAATTTTCCAGCAACTTTGCCTCGCGGCTCTCCGCTCCTTCCCTGAACGTTTGGGGGGGATTCGTCAAGCGGGGGCCGAGATAAAAGGGGGGTCCCAAAACGTGTTTTCCCCATGTTAATTTCCATAGGGCGGTTTCACTTTTAGCTCGAACGGCTGAATGGATTTTCACCAAACTTGGCAAAATTGTAGGGACTGGTAGCCCGATGTGCCTTTGCTATGTCTCAAGATATGTGCTCCAGAGGATTTGGAGTAATTTAGGTTAAAAAAAAATTATATATCTATAGCCGCGCCCCGGTACGCGTACCGGGGAGCGCTCCGGGCGCGCCACGCGACTTGCGCACGGCAAGATGATTGGCTCTCGGGTGTCTGTAAACATTCGAAACAATCTGCAGCGGCCGCCATCTTGTGTCTCGGTAGGATCGAGACACAAGAGGTGGCAAAAAAAAAAGGGGGAAATGACCAAAATGGGGCATGGTAGACCCCCCTGACCCCCTAGGTTTGATGTGGGGGCCATAAAAGGGGCCCGTGAGGCAAAAAAATAAATAATAATTTTCGATTTTCGCGGGGGGAGCGCCCGGTACACGCACCGGGGAGCGTACCGGGGAGCGTACTTCGGGGAAAAATTGTGAAAAAAGTTACAAAAAGATAATCATTTGGAGTGATCAGAGGTAGGGTAGCTCTGAAAAGAGCTTTTGGGTTCTGTGGCTGATTTAGGTACCTACAAGTAGGTACCAATGCACAGTCTTAAATTCAGGAGGAATATTCTATTCCCTTCATCTGAGAAGTGCACACCATCACCTCTGTAGATATCTTGCATGTTGTAACGCAAGTTGTTGTTGTATATTGAACCCATTCCATAGTCTCTCATGTAAGCAGAAACAGATTTATTCACATGTTTCCGTGCTATCTCAAATTGTGGACAAAATTGGTTGGACCACTTCCATTTCTGTCTTTGGCATATATTGGAATATACCAAGGCAGTTTGAGGAAAAAGGGCCATCAATTGCTCAAAGGTGTCCTTTAAAAGTATTTCCAGACCTACCCCATTCAAAGTGCCCAAGTCATTTCCTCCACAGTGCACAATTAAGAGGTCAGGGTGTGGCAAATGCAAAAAGGTTTTCACCAATGGAATCAATTGGTGACATTTTAATCCTCTCTGGCCAATCCATTTTATGTTCACATTTGATAAATCAAGGTTGCGAACATTTCTGGTATCTGCATATCTTTGAGCCCAGTGGATATAGCTATGTCCAATAATCCAGACAGAATACATGGTGAGAGGAGATTCTGGTGCAGTCAGATGAAGTGAGGGAAAGAAATGGCAGTTGGAACAATAGGAGTTTGAAAAAAATAAAATGTAGACTTTCAGTGCTGTTGAATCACAAGCAATGATTGGTAGATTGAGATAGTTGAAAAGTGAAAGTTAGGGTGCATGGTTGTGTTCTGTGTAAGAAGTAATTTGAATGGTTAAAAAAAGTCATTTAAAGAAAGCTTGCATCAGATAAGCTGGTATATTCGCAGGTCAAACATCCTTGTTGAGGTGATTTGCAACATTGTAGAATACATTTTTAACCCTGAGAGCTCAGTGAGGAGGGAGTTGCTATGGTAACAGGTAGAAAGGGCTGAGGGGGGGAAGGGTGTTGGTTTGAAAATACAGAGGGAAGAGTTTTGATTGGTTACCATGAGCAATATGTGTGTAGAATTAGAGGTTTTCTGTGCCTTTACGGTTTGCAGTGCCTGGAGAATATACCTTTTGCTCTGCTAAAGAAATATTTGTGTGTGTATCTGACACTGTTCTGAATCTCTTAAAGCATTTGTAAAGGTGAGTTATGATTCATTTGGATAGAGAGTTCAGATTAAGAAGCACATTGATTTTCTTGGCTGTTGGTTTCTTTGATGTTTTTTGAAAATGCATGGTTTCTATATTTGTAAAATAGAGGATTTGTATTTTGTGTAATAGTGATGTTTCAGTAGTGTAGTTGAATGGTTGTACATAGGACCTGTGTTCTGTTCCTAAAATGGTAATTGAAAAACGATTTTAGTGCAAATCAATGGGTTTCAGTAGTAAAAATGAATCGTTGTACATAGGACCTGTGTTCTGTTCCTAACATGGTAATTGAAAAACGATTTTAGTGCAAATCAATGGGTTCAGGGCCGGACTGGCTACCGGGCAGTTGTGTGTGCTGCCGAGCAGGGTGGTCATTTCGTTGATGGGGACCTGTGTGTGCAAAACGAAATTCGTTTTGCTTTTTTTATTACAAAGCGCACGCAGGTCTCCATCAACGAAATGAGCTCACACCACGGAGAAATCCTCCCCCTGCTCGGCAGCACACACAACTGCCCGGTAGCCAGTCCGGCCCTGAATGGGTTTCAGTAGTGAAAATGAATGGTTGTACATAGGACCTGTGTTCTGTTCCTAAAATGGTAATTGAAAAACGATTTTAGTGCAAATCCATGGCTTTAACATTTTTAAAAAGGAAAAAATAGAGTGTGCTTAATTACATAAAAATATTTGAATCTTTTACAAACATGTTATCTGTTTTACCTCAGATTGGGAAGCAGACTGAGTTTCTTTGCTGTTAGCTTGTTTCATTTTTATTGGAAATGTTTGGTAGGAATGTTTGCAAGAGATAGGAAATGTATTTGGTAAAATTGTGAGTTTTCAATACTGAAATGGAATGCTTGAACTCCAGCAATGCATCCTTTCATATGGCGAAAGCTTCATATGAAAGCATTTGCCTCAGTCTTATGTCTGCTCTGAGGGAGGCGCAATATTTTGACGTAACACTGTTCTAATAGTGACACAGTGAAATCTCATTGCTTTTACTGCGTCACTATTACGAGGCTTTCTGCGGAGAAATGACCCTTCTGTGTGCATTACACCTGATAAAGGTATAATGTGGCGCAGAGGTTTAAAAAGTGACGCATCTACTTACATGGTTCACTTTTTAAATATGGCGGTACAAGGCTAGTTTAGTTATGTCTACTGCACTCTTGGGGCAGATTTATGATGACTGGCGCATCCCCAGGGATGCGCCAGTTATCTTGCGCCGCTGCTCCGCCACCCATGGTGCGCCGCATTTACAATGCGGCGCACCATGGTCCATGGGGCAAAAACACCTCCAGCAAGGCTCGGGGATGTCCCATCTTCACAATGCTGCGTCAAGACCTACGCCTGCTTCAAGAAGGCGCAGGGTTTTGACGCAGCATAGTCCTGAAAGTGTCTGAGTGAAATCTTATAGATTTCACTCAGCCACTTTTAGGAGGCGTCTTGCGCAGGAACGCCTCCTCATGGCGCAGGGCTTTACAACGTGACGCATCTGCCTAGATGCGTCACGTTGTAAATGAGTCGCAGGGATGCGTCACGTTTACGCCAGGGCCGGACTGGCTACCGGGCAGTTGTGTATGCTGCCGAGCAGGGGGAGGATTTCTCCGTGGTGTGAGCTCATTTTGTTGATGGGGACCTGCGTGCGCTTTGTAATAAAAAAAGCAAAACGAATTTCGTTTTACACACACAGGTCCCCATCAACTAAATGACCCCCCTGCTCGGCAGCACACACAACTGCCTGGTAGCCAGTCCGTCCCTGCGCCGCAGTTGCGTGATGCAAACGTGGCGCATTCCCAACATAAATCTGTCCCTTGGACACAAGCCTCATCTTTTGTGTTCCCCTGGACAGGGTTCATCCAGGGCCGGACTGGCTACCGGGCAGTTGTGTGTGCTGCCGAGCAGGGGGAGGATGTCTCCGTGGTGTGAGCTCATTTCGTTGATGGGGACCTGCGTGCGCTTTGTAATAAAAAAAGCAAAACGAATTTCGTTTTGCACACACAGGTCCCCATCAACGAAATGACCCCCCTGCTCGGCAGCACACACAACTGCCCGGTAGCCAGTCCGGCCCTGGGTTCATCTCATCTGCACTGCTGCTTAGGTGTCAGAATCGTATCACATGGGGAAAGCAGCATGTGAAAGCGTTTGCTTCAGTCTTATGCCTGCTGTGTGGCAGGTGCAATATTTTGATGTAATAGTGTCCTAAAAGTGATGCAGTGAAATCTCATAGATTTCACTGCGTCACTATTACGAGGCTTTTTGTGGAGAAATGACCCCTCTGTGTACTTTGCACCTGACAGAGGTATAATGTGGCGCTGAGGTTTAAAAAATGACGCATCTACCTACATGCGTCACTTTTTAAATATGGTGCAACAAGGCATATGTTTTATGTCACCAATGCGTCACAAAAAATGACACATCAGTAGTGCAAAACTGACACAGGGTTTTATAAATGAGGCTCATCTTTTTTTTGCACACTACTCCAGTTTAGTCCTGTCCACCACATTCTTGGACAGAAGCATCACGTTTTGTGATCCCCTGGACAGGCTTCATCACATGAGCAGTCCTGCTTAGGCCTCATAATGTTTTTTTAGAATAAAATTTGAAAAACATAGATAAGGTGAAATGTATAAGCTTTTCATTACACTGCTGAAACATTTACAGTGGAAATTAATGTGTTTTACATTTTTTAGAAAGAATACATTGTGTGTGCATGATTACATAAACAAAAATTTATCTTTTCACAATCATGTCACCTGTTTTACCTGAGATTAGGAAGTAGATTGTGGAGATGAGGTAAGGCATGTTCAGAGGGACAGAGGAAGTGATGTCTATGTTCAAGACTGTAGTGGGAGAGAGGTCTTTCCTGGGAAGCATAGGTTGTGAAGCCTTTGTATAAGAGTGCAGTGGAGTAGAGTTCATGAAGTCTATCCCCTACTGGACTCTTAGACACAGGTCTCATCTACTTTGTACCTCTGGACAGAGCTGTCTTCCACTACACTCTTCAACGCAGGCCTCACCTCTTCTGCACCCCTGGAGAATCTTGACTTGATTTGTAACCCTGAATAGACCGTATGCTTTTTGTCATTGCTTTGTTGTTTGGTAATAGTGATCTATAATGTGTTATTTTTTTCTTTAACACAGATTGAAATCAAGATTTGAGGAGTAAGTCAAAATGCCTTCAAGGGAAAGTCGAAGAAAACAAGACAACCGTCAAAAATCAAAAAGAGCAACGGAATTACAGCACTCTTCCACAACAAATACTTCAAAAAACCGGAACAAAGCTCCTGGTAAGAGAACTAAGTCTTTCATACGTAACATAGGTACATCGGAAAAAAATTATGGACAGCATGTAGAAAAAGAGAATGAGAGAGTGAATTTGAAAAGGAAGGAGAGAACCTCAAAGAATTCTACAACTGGAGCAGGAGAGAAAAATATGTATAGGAATAGAAGGCAGAATCGGTTTCGAGACATTCGTAAACGAATGTTTCGCAATAGGGTGGTTTTAAATTTGTTAAAAAACATTAGGAAAGGTAAACAGAGAGCTGCTTTTTATAAGAAAAAGAAAAGTGTAGAGAAGATTGTTGAACAGGCTTTTGAAGTTAAGAAAAAAAATTTATTTTAATAATCAATAGAATTAGGACACTTAACAAGACAATTGATGTTTTCAAATCAAACAGTAGATGGAAAAGAGTAATTAATCAGACTAATTTTTGTAAAGTTCTTTCGGGAGAATGGATGCACAGTTCAAGTTGTGAGCCATTTTTTAATGAGTAGAGTTATTTCCAGGATAATGATTTAGTGCATGCAGTTGACACCAGTGGTCGAGCGTATGAAGTGAAAGACGGTTGTCCGATTGAAAAAGGGAAACTTGTGCCTAGAGAACCAGAAGACGTGTTAACTGATGAAGTTTTAGGGAGACGTACTAAGGGTCCAGTGTACACTTGGAAGTGTAGTCGTATTTGTAGTGTGCAACAGGAATCAATTGATTTGTTTTGTAATTTCTTACGTACATATAGTAAGTTGTTGCAAGACTTAGATCCTTGCAGAGTGAGAGAAAACACAGGTTTGCAAGGGCATTCACTGGCTTGTCTTTCGAGAAAAGTATGTCAGAGTGTTTTTCATCATTTTAGGATGTTAGCAGTGCATCATACCAAAATGAGGAAATTAGTGAGAATGTTGTATTATGCAAAAAGTCCAGCACTTAAGCTTAAACAATTAAACAGTGCTCTTTTGCATGGAACTGAATTAGATGTGAAGAACATTTGTGAAGAAATTGAGATTTGTTATTTTGGTGACAAAGAGGACAGTGTAGAAATTGACACAGCAATTCAAGGTAATGTGGAAGACAATGTACAGATTTCAAATATAGAAAAGTTTGAGCAGGAAATTACCAGGTTTAAGGTGAAATCAAGTGAAAGGCCGAATTTTATTTGTGTGTGTTGTCGACGAAGTCATTATAAGCATCAAACTAGATTAGTTGATTTATACGTAAAAAGTGAAAAGATGAATAATTATGTGTGGAAGAATTTTGCTACTTATTTGTGGGTGGAGAATTGTTTTGATTTGAGTTCTGATCAGCGTATTTGTAAATATTGTTATGATAAATTAAATCAAAACAGAATGCCTGCTAGAGCTGTTCATAATAATCTGGAGTTGGTAGACATTCCCTGTGAATTGATGGATTTAAATACATATGAGACTATTTTGATTCAATGTGTCCATCCTTTTCAGGCAATTGTTCGCATGGAGCCTAAGATAGGGAAATTGCCTCCTACAGATTTGCAGAGAGGATTAAAGGGAAGAGTTGTTTATTTGCCTCTAGATTTCAAAAAAAATATTGATACAATTGGTATAGAAAAAGTAGAAGAGGAACCTCTGGTTATTTTAGTTAATGGAGTTCCGACAAAGAGTAAAAAAATCTGGCAAGATTTAGTGGATGTTAGGAAAGTCAAAAAGGCAACGTTTTATTTAGTCAAAAACAATGAGTATTACAAAGATGTATGTGTTGCAGCAGAGGAAACAGCTGCAGATGAAGACAGTGATTGTTCAGGCGGCCAAATTGAAAAAGTTGATGTGTGTAGAAGTGAAGAAATATATGAACATTATACTGTTCATACTTTGCATTCCAAAGAAGTAATGGGGAATGCAATTGAATTGTTTCAAATGAAAGCAGCAAAAGGAAGTCCCATTAGTGTATGGGAAAAAAGTTTGGAAGCTCGTTGTTTTCCACAGCTATTTCCAACAGGTCGAGGTGGACGATATGACGACCGACCACTTCAAATTCCAGCATCTGAATATCGAACTGTAAGATTATATGCTGAAGATCCAAGATTTCGTCAATGCATTCCCTATTTGTTCCATCTACTGTATGAAAGTGACTTGTCTGGTCTTTCTTAAGCAGTAAACCATATACTGAAAAGTGGAGCACATCTGCAAAATGTTTCGGCGAGGGACTTTATGGAGAAAGTGAATCTGCAAGATAATATTTTAGAATCTCATCTAATCAATTTCATGGCATGTCAGCGTGGTACAAACGAGTATTGGTACCGTTGTCATGGGGAATTGAAATGTATGCTAAGAAACTTAGGAACTCCTACATGGTTCCTCACTCTTAGCTGTGCCGAGTATGCATGGGATGACTTACTTCAATTTCTACGAGAGGCAAATGTAAATATACAAAATATAGAATTTAAAACACCTGGAGAACTGTGTTCTTTGGTTTCAGTGAATGTATGCAGATATTTCAATCATAGATTTGAAGCTATTATGTCTTTTATTACCAACAAAAAAAATCCTCGCCTTGGAGAGGTTTTGGATTTCTTTTGGAGAATGGAGTATCAAGCGAGAGGTGCTCCTCACATACATATGTTGTTATGGATTAAAGATGCACCCAAATTTGGAACAGATTCGGATGAGACAGTGATGAGCTTCATTGAAGAGTATTCAACATGTGCTGTTCCGAAAACTACGGAAGAAAACAGTTTAAGGCAACAAGTTTTACGCTTTCAATCCCATCGTTGTGGAAAGTACTGTCGTCAAAAATTCAGAAACAAGGACAAGTTCTACACAAAATGTCATTTCGGCTTTCCACGACCAGTGATTTCTAAAGGAAGAGTAAATAATTTGATGTCTTCTCTGCGACATACTGTGACGAGGAAATCACCAAAAAATACATACAATTTAAAAAGAGACGAAGAGTCCAAGTACATCAACGACTACAACCCAGTGATTTTGTCCATGTGGAATGCTAACATGGATATTCAATTCGTTGCTGACAACTCTATTGCTGTGGCTCGATATGTGACATCTTACATCACAAAAAAAGAAAAGACAGAACTGAAGGAAATGTGGGAGGACATTTCACATGAAAAGAGCCTAAGCAAGAAATTATACAGTTACAGTCTGAAGATGTTGTCGCATCGAGAAATTGGAGCGTATGAATGTTCTGATCGATTGTCATCAGCAAGTCTCTATGCCAAATCTAGAACCATCATTTGGGTGAGTCTAGGTCTTGCTGCAACACGAAATCGAGTTTTGAAATCTGTACAAGAGATAGAGTATTTGGCGGAGAAAGAACCAGAAAGTACAGATATTTTGAAGACAAACATGTTGGATACATACTATCCAAATAGAAGTCCTCACCTTGAGAACGCTTGTCTCTATGAAGTTCTGCAAAGATATATTTATAAGAGGAACATCAGAGAAGATATCAATAATGGAATATATGCTGTCATTGGATGTGAAGGATGTCTAGTGAAACAGAAAAAAGGTCATTTGATTAATCATCGAAAATTGAGTTGTGATAATCCAGATAAAAGAGAATTTTATTATTTGGCTCTTTTGCAACTCTTTAAACCATGGCTTGAAGAAGAGGAACTACTTGGAGATTTTCTCTGTTATGAAGACTCCTTTAATGCAACGAAGGATACCATAGAATGTCCTGTTTTTCCAAATTATCTGCAAATGTTGAATGAAGAAATAGAGCAAGAATCAACAATTGCTGCAGAGATTGCGAGAGACAGTTCTCAAGGCAGTCAGAGTTCTGCTTCATTGAGTCAGGATCCACTAGGAGGACCAATTATCCAAAATGAAGCTGCCACTGCCATGGATGAGGTGGAAAGAGCTATGGAGCAAGCACAAGAGGATGTAATTAATTTAGAAGATTTGGTGAAACAATTAAACCTTGAGCAGAAACAGATATATGACGAAGTCACAGAACAGGTTGAACATGGATTGAGTCATGAGAAGAAAGAGTGCTCATGTACATCATTTAAGCCTGTCCGACTGTACGTGAGTGGACAAGCGGGAACTGGAAAAAGTTTTCTGATTAAAGCAATTGCATCTTATCTGCAGAAAAGGACTGAATCACCGCTGTCTTTTGTTGTTACCGCTCCAACTGGGCTGGCAGCACATAATATTAAAGGGATTACTTTACACCGTTTACTGATGCTGCCAGTGGAGCATGATAACAAATTGCAATATCGCAAGCTATCTGGAGATGCGTGTTCCGAAGTTTCGAGAGTCCTGAAGAAAATGAAACTTCTTATCATTGATGAAGTAAGCATGGTGTCAAATATAATGCTTGCTTTTGTGCATTTGAGAATGCAAGAAATTCTTAGAACAGACTATGATGTTTTATTTGGAGGAAAACATATTATTGTTTTTGGAGATCTTCTGCAGTTGACTCCAGTGAAAGTGTTCAAAAAGCTCACGCATGAAGATACCAGGAAGTGCCTAGGAAGCATTGGAAACGTTAATATATGGTTAAACTTCAAATATGCAGAACTGCTTCAAAATATGCGGCAGGCAAAGGATGAAGATTATAAAAATATTTTACAAGATGTAAGAGTTGGAAAAATAAGTCAGCAAGGGAAAGAAGCTTTACATGGATGGTTAATTTCAAATTTGTACCCAATGAAAACATTCTTCCAGAGAATATTTTTAAGAAAATTAACGAGAAGAAACCTGCCATATGTTTGATGCCAACTCTGAAAGAATGTTCCATGTTCAACAACAAAATGTTACATTTAGAAAATGAAGAGATAGTGAAACTGGAAGCTACAGATAAAATAGAGCATATGGGAGCAACAATTGTTTTGTCTGAAAATTTGAAGTCAAAATTGGATTCATTAGAGAAGACTATATCTAAAACTGCTGGTTTTGAAAAGACTCTGAATGTGTGTTTGAATTGTCGTATCATTTTGAGAAGGAATTTAAATGTTGAAAGAGGTCTGGTAAATGGAGCAATGGGTCATGTTGTTGGTTTTGTGAATTACAAGAATAGAGATGAAATTGAAGTTTTAAAAATTAAATTTGATGGCATTGATGAAATAGAACAAATTTGTCGTTGTTCAGCTAGATTTTTGCTCGTGAAAGACTTATATGTTCGTCCGAAACAGTTTCCTATTTGTTTGGCATATGCAGTGACAATTCATAAATCTCAAGGTTTAAGTGTAGATAGTGCTTTGGTGAACATTGGAAGTTCTGTGTTTAAAGAGGGTATGGCATATGTGGCATTATCACGAGTCAGAACTTTAGCAGGATTGTACTTGATTGAGTGTGATGAAACAAAGATTTGTGCTGATCTAGATTGTGTTAAAGAATACAATAGGCTAAGAAGAGAGTATGCTCCACATTTGCCTCAATATCCTCTGATTGAAAAACGTGTGGTAGGCCGAAAAAGAAGAAATGAGATTAATTGCAGTGAGGTATCAGCAAAAAGGCAAAAAGTAGATAAAAGTGTAATTGTAAAGAGAAAGAAAAAGGATTCTGTGGAAGATGTTGTTGGATTTCAGTTTGAAAACAGTTCTGGTGTCAACTGCTATGCTAATGTAGTAGTTAATGTTGTTTTTTTTCTTCAAAATGTACAAAAACAGATTGTCGAAAATCAGGAACAAACATTGTGCTGTTTACTGAATTCTGTGTTAGAGAAATGTAGTAGTGATAGAGCAAAAATAGAAAGTGTTTCAGAAATTAGAAATCTTGTAGACATATGTTCAGGTCAAAATCAATTTTCACAGATAATTCAGCAGGATTGTCAGGAATTTTTAATGTATATGTTTGATGTATTGGAAGATGAAGGAGTAGATATAAAAAATCTTTTTAACCTTTCTTATCAATGGCAACATGACTGTGATAACTGTGCTTCATCAAGTACTACTAGAATAGACTCTGAAAGATTTATATATTTGACTTTACCAGACTGCAAATCAGTGCCTTTTAATAATCTAGTTAAAGCAGCGGATCACAATATGGTGTGTACCCAATGTAAGTCTACAATGCTGTCCACATTATTTCTACAAAGTTATGGTCACTATGTCATTTTAATGTTCCAACGATGTAGACCTGATGGAACTAAATTGACAACTTCTATTAAAAATATCGTGGCATCTCAGTTATCAATTTCAGGAAGAACCTTTGCAACTGTAGCTATTATTTTTCATGATGGTCCTTCTACAACATCGGGGCATTACACAGGCTATTTAAAAACTTCTAAAGGTTGGACCCAATGTAACGACACTCATTTGACTTTCAAACAACGTTTGCCTTTTGGCTTTATAAATTCATATCTAGTGTTTTTACAGCCAAAATTTAGGTAAAAGTAATTGGCCTATGAAGACGGGAGCAGTTAATAAAGGTTATTTTGCTGTTTAAAAATATATTGTGAGTAAAAGTGATCTAGGCAATATAAAAAATTGACTTGTCATATAGGTACTGTAAGTGGATCTCATAGTAATTGATATTAGTTTTATACAAAATGATGAACATGAGTGAGTCAGAGATGGTTTTACAAATACTTAAATATTGTGAAAATGTTGTAGAGCCTTTCTTTCAGAACGTCGGGAAAAAGGTCATTTCAGAGTGCCTTAGAATTAATTTGAAAATATACTCATACATCTGACACTATTTGGCCAAATGGAAAGGTGCAGGAATGAGTAAAGAGTCATGACTGAAAAAAAGGAGTATATGAAAATATTCGAAATATTTCAGATGTTCTTGGAGCTTTTCTTATAGAAAGTCGATGAAATGGATTTTTAAGTGAACAGTCAAGTACTTTGCAATGAGAAAAGGACCTCCATGATCCAGTATTTGCCCTCAAGGAAAAGTAAGTCAATCTAAGATTAGCGTACATTTGTCATTTGTCAGTATTTAAGTTTTTTTTTAAAACACAATCTTTTAGATTGTGTTTTTTTCCCGCTTTCATATGATGAGTAATTTGAACTCACTGTTTAAAGTGAAATTCAATATATTCTGAGAACAGCAAAAATAAACTATGTAACATGCTGTAGAAGTTATTTTATACTTTGGATTGTGTAAATTAAATTGTATTCCCATTCTCTGACACTTACTTTCCTTTTTCCATCCTGTTTCAGCTCTTTTTACTCACTTATAATGTCTTTCTCTCCCTCTCTGTAACCCCCGTTCCTTTACTCCACTTCTTTGACAACCTCTCATTCTTATTTCAACTGTGTGCATCTCCTCTCTCCCTTGCATAACTTTTCAGCTTTCAGTCTCTGTGCTTTATTTCCCTTTTCCGTATTTTCCTCCTTTTCTCTTTTAGTAATTCCTGTTTACTCACTCAGCAGTATTATGCACTCTATCACTATAAATCACCCACTCTCCCTCGCTTATCTTTGTTTGCTCCTTAATTTTGACCTCTTCTCTCTATTTTTCGTTCACTACTTCTATGTCCTCAGTGCCTCACTCTACTTGTGTTATGTTCACTTCTGTTTATCTACCTTCTATCACTTCTTTTACAACAACTTCACTGCTCCTTTCTCATCGTTCTTCATCTCATTTCTTTTACTCTGTTCCATTACTATCCCTCATTTCATTTCTTTCAATGTCCTTCTCTTTACTTTCATCACCAAATTATTTTCTCTCTGTACCACTGTTTTAGTCGTCTTCTCCTCTCTTTCCTTCTTTTTGCTCTCTCACTCATTTCTTTTTCTCACTCATTGTACTCCACCTCACTCAGTTTTTCTCTCAGTGTGTCTACGTACTAACTTTCTCAGTCCATTTCCCTCAATCGTTGTATGTTATCCTCTCTCCTTTCATCCTTTCTCTCTATGACTGTTCTTCACTTACTCTCAGTTATATTCTACTCCTCATTCTTCTAAATAGATACTTAATTAGACTGTTTTCTGTCTCAGTCATTATCTTTTTACTTACTTTTGTTTCCTGATTTAGTTTTGGTAACTCACATTGTTTTAGTATCTTTCTTACCTTCAGTTCATTTCTCTGTTCTTCTCTCTCTCTTTGTCAGTGAATCTATATGCCTTACTGTTTGTAATTTGCTCTCCTTCTATTTCTTTTTCTCTCTTTTTGTCCTTTTACCTTACTTTATTTCCCTTTCTGTGTTCTTCACTCTAATTTTATATCTGAATAGAGTGTTATGATTTTTAACCTCTTCATTTGTATCCTTTAATTTAAAATACATATTTTACTAATTATAACTTTTTTTTTCTTCTCTCTTTCACAGATACAAAGTGTAGTTAAAAAAATTATTGAAAGTTACATTTATAATATGGTAAGTATGACTAAAAAAATGTAGTTTGTCATCACCCTTTGCTTTAAGGTCACTAACATTTTCTCAATCAACCTCACTCCTGTGTCTTTACTCTGCATCCCTCACTTATTCTTATTCTCCATGTTTACTCCCCTTTCCCTATTTCCCCTCTCATATTCAACTTCTTTCAATCCCTATTTTTTACTTCACTTACCCTCTGTTCCCTTCTTTTGCTTCTTCACTCATTCTCTATTTCTTAATTATTTACCTTACTCCTACACACACACCTCATCCCCCTCCCAACACATACACACACCTCTAACATGTACCCCACACACACATCACACACACACCTCATACCCACAAAAAATCCTTCCACACACACTCCTCAAACACATACACACATTCCATACACACATACATCGAACACATTTACACCCCACACTCATACACTCTTCATACATATTTCACACACCCTCACCTCCACCCACACCGAAACACCCCACACAGCCAAACCCACAGACACATCTTACACACCCACACCCCAACCTACTCCCACTGACTCCCTATAAGTCACACACACTGCATTACTTATCTTTCTTTGCTTTTTTACTCAAGACCATTCATTTACTGTTTACTTTACTCTCTTTCTCCTCTCTCTTTGTAACTTCCCATGTCTTATCCTAATTCAATTTTTCCCCCTCTTTCATCCCTCTTTACTTATACTACGTGGTCTTTTCTCACCATCTCTCACCGTTCTTCATTTATCCTGGTTCCGCCACTACCCTTCATTCTCCATTTTTTACTGTCCTTTCTTTTTCTTTTAACAGCCAGTCACATTCTCCCACTATCTCTACTTTAGTGTTCTTCCTCTCTGTTCTTTTCTTTCGCTCCTTTAGTCATTTCACTTTTCTCACTTTCATCCAATTACACCTTCTCTATTTTTTACTATGTAATAAACAATCCCTCTGTGTTCATCCTGCAGCTCTTTTTCCAGGGCCGGACTGGCTACCGGGCAGTTGTGTGTGCTGCCGAGCAGAGGGGTCATTTCGTTGATGGGGACCTGTGTGTGCAAAACGAAATTCGTTTTGCTTTTTTTATTACAAAGCGCACGCAGGTCCCCATCAACGAAATGAGCTCACACCACGGAGAAATCCTCCCCCTGCTCAGCAGCACACACAACTGCCCGGTAGCCAGTCCGGCCCTGTCTTTTTCTCTTAATTTAACTGTCTTTGTGTCCTTCCCTCATCCTATCTGCTTCATAAAAATTTTTTTTTTTTGGGGGGGCGCGCCCCGGTACGCGTACCCTAAGGACAAAAAATTGACAGAGATCCTTTAAAAATATAGGTTTAATTTTATAAATGAAAGGTAGTTATGAAAAGAACTTTTTTTTAATTCTTTTTGTTGTTTTATATTTTTTTTAATGTTTTTTGAACATTTTGTACTTTTTTTGGCTTTTCAAAACAGTTTTATATTTTTTTTGTATTTTTTATGGGAACAAACAAAGAGAAAAGGAATTGAAAATGGCTCAACTGGAGCAAAAATCAAAAAACGGAAAAAATGACTTTTTTTGGGGGCAATTGTTATTGTCACCAGCAAGGACGACGAGCTTCACGCTCTTTTCACCATAGGCGATGAGCTTGCCACATTCAATGCATGTTATTCTAAAATCAGCAAATCGTGGCTGAATGCAAGGCATCGTCTCCATTGATTCTGGTCCCGATTGAGTGGGTTGCTTTCTTTTGGAGCTGGTCCTTGAACACTGGGGGAGGTGACTGGCCAGTTCCCTGGTCTCTGCACGAGAATAGTTATTAGGATGCTTCCGGGTCATATGACGAATCATGGTATTATTACCAAATGAATATTTTTTATCTGGATTGCCCCTTGAGAGTTCTGCACCACAGATTCGACAAGTTACCTTGGCCGCATTAACTTTTTTCTTGCCCTCTGGAAGAGAAAAAAACTCCCATACAATATGTTCTTTTCGGTTGTATGGGGTATTTTGTTCAGGCAGCCATCCTCTCTCCTCCTCTTCCACTTCCTCCTCTTCCTCTTCTTCACCACCAATGTATTGTTGTGGTAGTCCTCTTGGTGGTGGTGGTGGTGGTGCAGATGCTCCAGCTGTTGCTGCTACAGTAGCCATTTCAAAGAACAGAAGTATTGTCTCTGTAGATGAAACAGGTCTTCCTCAGTCAAAGGACAAAGTCAGAATAAGGAAAAAAGGTGGGGTTTATTATCATTTGGAAATAAAAAGTGTCCTGAACCAATCAGAAGTGTTATTTACAGGTCACAAGACCCAGGCTGGTCACAAGACCCAGGCTATACTCATTTGGAAAACCAAAACTGTTCTGCACCAATAGAAAGTGTTATTTTCAGGTCACATGACCCGACGCGCTTACGCTACGCGCCGTGGGGCGCGCCCGTAGTCGCGCCCGCGGGTGCGTAGCGTAAGCACGTCCGGACGTTCCGCGATCGTATGCGATCGCGTGCTTTCGGTTGCGATTACGTTGTGCGTCATATGACGCATCACGCGTCTACGCGATACGTCACGATGTTGTTTTCGTTCGCGGGAATAGCGCTCCCTGGACGCTCCTCGGTACGCGCCCTGGGACGCGCCGTAATATAGCGCTTACCCGTGCGTTCCCCGGTACGCTCCCCGGGAGCGCCCCAGAGTCAAAAATAAAAAAATAAAAAATTAACATATTTATACAATATAAAATTCGTTTAACATTTTTCACTTTTTATACCTATAAAGAGATGCTATTAAAAAAACATTGAAATTCACTGAAAAAACCATAGGTTTCACACCAGTTATAGTTAGGAATTAGCATTAAAAAAAACTATTAGATTCACTGAAATAACCATAGGTTTCACACCAGTTATAGTTACCAGGAAGTTTTACTCACATAAAACCATTGAAATTCCCACGTTATAGTTAGTTGGACTCACTATAACTTGTGCGTGCAATGCACTGCTGATGACGTCACATATTACATCACTCATGACATGGTCAGTGACATCACTCATGACATCACTGATGACACCATCCTTGTGACAGACTGACAGACCTCCATTCACTGTAATGTAACCCATGAAACACATATTCAGTAATAGAAACTAAAATGTTCAAAAAAATGGAGATACCCATACCAGTTACAACAACCAATTCAATAATTCCACCATCTATATACACATCCACTCATTCACCAATAGTTCTATATAGTCACTCATACATATAGTCACTCATCATATGTAGTGAAACACCTAAACATCCTCTTACACACCAACAGTCATCCAACAGATACTCTCACACATACTCACACATGTAAATAAACTATTGAACATCCATTTATTTCCATATACAGCTATACACACACTACCACTTTACTTCTAAGGAAACGTACACATACTTACTCTCTAAAACAATCACTTATAGAAACACATACTAATTTAAACAGGAACTCTTACAATCCCTCACTCTCACATATTCTCACTTATATACATCAATATTCACAAGTACTAGATTAAAACATATGTAGTTACTGATAAAGATACTAGTGAGACAGTCATTCACTCACTAACACACACATATACACACTTATCCACCCATATAGTCCTGCACATATGCTGTCTTCAAAACTCATGCATACAGAGAGTCAGTCATTCATGCATCTATGTGCTAAGTAATACCCCCACCAAACCATACAGATACTCATACTGATACTAAAAAAAATCTAATAACCCATTTACTTACACATGTAGCTACTCACAAACCCATGCAGCCAATTATACAGAAAGTGAAACAATAATACATATATTTAAATATTTAAACATTACTCACTAATATTTATTTTTCAGAAAGACACACATTCACTGGATGGTGTCATCAGTGATGTCATGAGTGATGTCACTGACCATGTCATGAGTGATGTAATATGTGACGTCATCAGCAGTGCATTGCACGCGCAAGTTATAGTGAGTCCAACTAACTATAACGTGGGAATTTCAATGGTTTTATGCGAGTAAAACTTCCTGGTAACTATAACTGGTGTGAAACCTATGGTTTTTTCAGTGAATTTAATAGGCTTTTGTAATGCTAATTCCTAACTATAACTGGTGTGAAACCTATAGTTTTTTCAGTGAATATATATATATATATTACCTACTGGCAGTCGCCAATAGGTAGTTATAGTTAGGACCTAGCTACCATAGGAAATCCGCAACATACTATTGGGAATAACTCTGGCGCCGGTTGAGGAATTTGTGTGTAATTTTCCAAAATTTTGGCCAGCTCCGCTCCGCTCCTTCCCTGGAAGTTTCGGGGGGATTCGTGAAGTGGGGGCTGAGAAAAAAGGGGGATCCCAAAACATGTTTTCCCCATGTGAATTTCCATAGGACGGTCTGACAAGTCTACAGCCCGAACCGCTGAATGGAATTACGCCAAACTTGGCAAAATTGTAGGGACTGGTACGCAGATGTGTCTTTACTATATTTGGTGGAAATTGCTCCAGTGTTTTTTTTTTAAATTAACTTCAAAAACACATATATATCTATAGGCACGCTCCGAGCGCTCACCGGTACGCGTACCGGGGAGCCACCCGGCGCGCTATGGGAGTGCGCGAGCGGAAAGCTGATTGGCTGTCGGGTGTCTGTCAACATTCTAAACAGTCCGGAGAGTCCGCCATCTTGCGTCTCGGTAGAATCGAGACACAAGAGGAGAAAAAGAAAGGGGGAAATAATTAAAAGGGGGCAGAGTAGACACCCCCTGAACCCCTAGGTTTTCTGAGGGGGGCCTAGAAGGACCCTGAAGGTCAAAAAAACTTTTTTTTTTTACATTTTCGCGGGGTAAGCGCTGGGTGCGTTCCCAGGTGCACTCTCCGGTACGCGCACCCTGAGCACACCAAAGGGAAAACCATATTTACAAGCCCCTTGCGCAATGTTTGACAATAATGCTGGTATAGAGATAGTGTAATGGTTTCATTGGCATATTTACAAGCCCCTTGCGCAATGTTTGACATTAATGCTGGTATAGAGATAGTGTAATGGTTTCATTTGCATATTTACAAGCCCCTTGCGCAATGCTTGTCATTAATGCTGGTATAGAGATAGTGTAATGGTTTCATTGGCATATTTACAAGCCCCTTGCGCAATGTTTGACATTAATGCTGGTGTAGAGATAGTGTCATGGTTTTATTGGCATATTTACAAGCCCCTTGCGCAATGTTTGACATTAATGCTGGTATAGAGATAGTGTAATGGTTTCATTGGCATATTTACAAGCCCCTTGCGCAATGTTTGACATTAATGCTGGTATAGAGATAGTGTAATGGTTTCATTGGCATATTTACAAGCCCCTTGCGCAATGTTTGACATTAATGCTGGTATAGAGATAGTGTAATGGTTTCATTGGCATATTTACAAACCCCTTGCGCAATGTTTGATATTAATGCTGGTATAGAGATAGTGTAATGGTTTCATTGGCATATTTACAAGCCCCTTGCGCAATGTTTGACATTAATGCTGGTATAGGGATAGTGTAATGGTTTCATTGGCATATTTATAAGCCCCTTGCGCAATGTTTGACATTAATGCTGGTATAGAGATAGTGTAATGGTTTCATTGGCATATTTACAAGCCCCTTGTGCAATGTTTGACCTTAATGCTGGTATAGAGATAGTGTAATGGTTTCATTGGCTTATGTTTCTTTCCTCCCTCACTCAGACTTCTACTCTCACTTTTTCTTTCACTTTCTCTGTCTCTTCACTCCCTTACTCATCTTGTCTCACACTCACTTGCCTTTATCCAGTCTGTATCTCCACTCTTTCCTCAACATCACTGCTGTTTTCTTACCCTTCCACCCCCCGTTCCTTTACTACATTTTCTTCACTTATCCTCATTCCCCATGTTCACTCTACTTCTCCTCATTCACCTCCCACACTCACCTTCTTTCAGTCCCCCTACTTCACTTCTCTTCCCCTCTCGTCCCTTTCTTTGCTTTCTCACTCATTTTCCTCTCCTCTCTCACTGCACTCCACTTCAGTTACTCTTTTTGATTTTTTTAAGAATACAGCTCTTTTTTGAGAATTGGAGGTAGTTCTAAAAATAACTTTTTTTTGTCTTCTTTTTTCGTTTTTTTCTCAACAAAAACAAAAACAGGGAATGCAAAACTGCTCAACAGGAGCAAAAAAAAAGAATCAAAATTAGGGCTGGGTACGGCAGCGGTGATTTTCTCTGGTTCGGACAATGTTAATAATACTTTGTTCACCATAACAAAGTAGTTCATCACAATCTTTGCATTTGATTGTGATGCCATAGAAAACAGGCTGAATATTTGGAATCAGCTGTTCTGGTCGCCCCCTCACCGATGATGCAGTTGCTCCTCCAGTCGAAATAGAAGCACCATCCCTTGGAGCCTCTCGTGCCAGAGCCCTGACACTCTCCCGGGCATAGTTCTGAGGATGCCTGTGTTGAACGTGGCGAATCATTGTTGAATTTCCAAAACTGTACTTCCTTCTTGGGTCTCCTCGGGAAAGTACAGTTTGTCAGATGTTGCATTCAACTTTGGGAGCATTCACCTTTTTAAATCCTTCAGGTAATGAAAAGAACTTCCAAATAAAATGTTCTTTGACCTTGGGCTGAGGAGGCTCTTCATCAATGAAACCATCTGACTCTGTCAGGGGTTGACTGATTGTGCCTGCATAGGAGGAAAACTACATCTCCCATAATGCTCGGAGTAAAGGGGGACGGCACTAGAAGGCATAAGTTCTAGGCGAGGCTAATGCAGTTGCACGTGATTATATTTCCGAAGGGTCTGCTGTTGTGGACGCTCTTCCGCAGTGGATACTACGGGGTTCTGGAGATATCGTATTGTGCCTACTGCTTCGTTGCTGCGGAGATTGCTGATTGTTGGCTCCAAGGAGTCGACCGCTGGGTTTTGGAGGTAGTTGCCGGCTGGCGCTACCATCTCAGAGTACTCGCGAACGCTTGAGACGCTGGATTGCCCCCTCAGCGTTCGCACTGTGTTTTCATGTTGGACGGGGTTGGTGACGCTTGAGACGCCGGATTGCCCCCTCCGCGTCACCTTCACCCCGTGCTGTGCATCGTAGGCAGTGTTTGAATAGATACCGCTGTAGCCCTTATCAGCGGGTTAAGTCCTTATTATTTAACGGTTGGGAAGACGCTGGATTTCACGCCTTCCCGACCGTAGTGTGAGGATTAGTATTTGCAAGACTTTTTCTGTTGCTTTAGAATCAGGAGACGCGGGATTGCACCCTCCTGGAACTCTACGGGTATTCCCTTATATAACGGGATTTTCAAGAGGCTATTGAAGTACACTCCCGTCCTTTCCCTGAAACAGCCGGTAGGCTGTACTCCATTTCTATCGTTGCCTATTATAATTTACAATTACTCCTTCGGAGTATCCAAGACCTTTTAAGGGGTAAGGAGCATGACCTTCGTAGGAGAGATGAGATATTTTACTTTCCGGAGCATTGCAGCTTGTTCTGTTTACACTTAATGGTATGTATTCAAGTGTGTGGTGAGGAAGCCAGAGTGTGTGGTGTATTCACGATAAAGGTTATAAGTTGTTGTTCTTTTCTATTTTAGACCTTCCTTGCTTTAAAGGAGAGAGGAATCTCCAAGAATAGGGAAGGGGTTGCCTCCTAGAGTTATAAGGTATGCACAGAAGTCCACCTACCCTGATAGAAGCAGAGAGAGTAATAGAAGTGTGTTCTAACGTATGCCTTCTTTTGTTACAGGTCCCTATTCCTGCTGCTCCTACCCTTACCTTTTCCCTTGCCTGACTGCCTTTGTGCTCTGTATGATTCAGTTAGTCAGAGTACAGGGACGTCAGGAGGTGGACCCCATTTGAGCATCGTTCTGACCCCGAGGAGCGGCAGCCGTGACAGAATCACGTGCCCACATTTATTTTCTCCTCCTGGTCAGAAGGATTCCCAAACATGGCGACTATGGATGATGTGCTTCAGGCTCTGCTGTTAGTACAACAGGAACTGGCTACGTCCAAGGCAGAAACCACTGCATTGAGGGAGAGATTAGATCGCCAGCAAGGCAATCCTTTTGATGCCTCAGCAGGGACCCGACAATACAGGTAACGGTTCCTCCACCAATACCTTTAGCCAGTCCCGAAAGGTATTCGGGGGATCCACAGAAAATACAGGCCTTCCTGACACAGGTCACTCTTCATTTTTCATGTAGGCCTGCTTCGTTTCCTACGAATATGTCCCGGGTGGCCTTCGCCATTTCATATTTGTCAGGAGACGCACCCAATTGGTCGGTTCCCTTCGTCAGAAACGATGATCCTATCCTGAATGACTGGCCTGCTTTTCAGAAAGAGTTTGAGCGAGTGTTTGATCGCAGAGCGACCACTCTCAGCGCAGATAGGGAATTATTGGAGCTCCGCCAAGGGAAGAAGGATCTAGTCACTTACATGACCACTTTCAATCCGTTGGTGGCAGAAACGGCTTGGCCTGAGGAAAAAAGGATGGCGCTATACTACCAGGGCCTGTCTGATGACTTGAAGGATGTGATCGCCCAGATAGACCCCAGCCCACTACATGTGTAGGTCTGATTAATCTCACCTTACGCCTAGATCACAGGTTAGGAAAAAGGGGCGGTGATCGTAGGAAATATGACAGAACCTCAGGAGGGATGGGGCAGGGGTCACAGACTGTCACAGGAAGTAGGGACAGCGCCCCGGAACCTATGGATGTGGGCGCTATTCGAGCACCACTGTCTAGAGCCGAAAGAGAGAGCCGCCGTACTCAGGGGCTCTGTATGTACTGTGGGAAGAAAGGGCATTATGTCAAGGAATGTCCCCAGAAGCACAAAAGACCTAAGTCCTCATATTTCGGTAAGAAGGTGGCGCTCATCACAGTAGATTCCGGGGTAAGAGCTGAAACGGATTTGACTAATCAAAGTCAAGAGAAGGAATGGATGCTGACTTCGTTGGCATCTACTACCGAGAAACTCCCCGCTACTCACATCGTATTGCCCACGATGTTACAAACCAAGGAACAACAACATGCGGTATGGAGCATGATAGATTCTGGGGCTACCGGAAACTTCGTGGATGATGGACTGGTGCGTCGTCTGGGCTGGGACGCGTAGCCAATGCCAACCCAGAAATGCTACTGGCTGTTGACGGAACTCCCCTGAAGTCTGGGCCTATTACCGAACATACCGAGGAAATCGCCCTAATCCTAGACAATAGTCAGGAAAGGCACGCAGAAGAAATAGTGTTAAACATCATAGAAGCTCCTCAGTATGAGGTAATCCTCGGGATACCATGGCTGAAGTTGCATAACCCATCCATAGACTGGAAAGCAAAGACCGTAAGTTTTTGTTCAGAGGAGTGCCAAACCAGTTGTGTGAAAACCACCGGCTCTCACACTTTAGCGTTGGCTCGGGTTATGCATCTAGCTACGGCAGCAGAGAAAGATACTGTTCTGCCCGCGGCATACCAGGGGTACCTAGAGGTGTTTTGCGAAGTTAAGGCAGAACTTCTTGCTCCCCATCGGGAGTATGACTGCCAGATAGACCTGGTGGAGGGAGCCACAGTTCCATCTTGTAGGGTATATGCGTTGTCGGAGCTTGAGACTAAACATCAGAAGGAATATTTGACACATTTCAGCGCTATAGGATTTATCAGACCGTCTAGGTCTCCGGCAGCCTCGCCTCTGTTTTTCACGTCAAAAGCCAACGGCGAGCTGCGCACGTGCATTGACTACCGCCAGCTCAACAAACAGACCATACGGAATCGCTATCCTCTCCCACTCATCCTTGTCTTGTTGGATCAGGTGAGGGAGGCTGTGATATACACTCGGCTGGATCTCCGTGGTGCCTACCACTTGGTCCGGATCCGCAAAGGGGATGAGTGGAAGACAGCGTTCAAGACTCGGTATGGCCTTTTTGAGTACCTGGTAATGCCGTTCGGGCTATGTAATGCCCCGGCGGCATTCCAGTATTTCCTCAATGACGTACTGAAGGAATATATCGACCAATTCGTCATTGTTTACATTGATGACATCTTGATATATTCTAACTCTCTGGCACAACATGTCAGTCATGTCATTCTGATACTGAAGAAGCTGCTGGAAAATTGTCTGTACTGTAAGCTCAGCAAATGTGAGTTTAGTGTGGATGTGGTGGAATTCCTTGGGGTAATATTGACTCCAAGAGGTTTTCGTATGGCCGAGCGAAAGGTGAAAGCAGTACGAGAATGACCGGTACCTACCAGTGTGAAAGAGGTGCAGTGTTTTCTTGGTTTCGCCAATTACTATAGGCGTTTTATCTCTCAGTTCTCCTCGTTGGCCTCTCCTATCACCAGACTGCTGAGAAAAGGGGTTCCTTTCCAGTGGAATCTCGAAGCAACAGAGGCTTTCAAATGTCTGAAAAGCGCTTTCGTCACTGCCCCGATTCTGAGGCACCCGCAGCTGGACATTCCGTTTGTAGTGGAAGCGGATGCCTCTAATTCAGCAGTAGGTGCGTGTTATCCCAAAGAGACAAAGAAACGGACAATTACACCCGGTGGCGTTCCTGTCTAAAAAACTCAGTCCTGCCGAGGCCAATTACACGATCTCTGAGAAGGAACTGCTAGCCATTAAGAGAGCCTTCCAGGAACGGAGACACTACCTCTGGGGAACCCAACATCCGATCACAGTGTATTCCGACCATAGGAACTTACAATTTATGAAGACCGCACGTCACCTTTCTCATCGTCAAATGCGGTGGATGTTGTTCTTTGCGGAGTACAACTTCACGGTCACTTTCCGTCCCGGATCATAAAACCGGAAAGCCGATTCCCTCTCCAGACAAGGGGGAGATTCAGTGCAGTCACAAGACGAACCGAGGGCCATTATCGCGCCAGAAAAAGTGGTATGCACCATAACAGTGGAACGGTTCATTAAATCTGTCCAGGACAACCGGAGTCAGGCCCAGTGTCAGATATGGGCGAACCAGAACAGCCTCCAGACCATAAAACATGGCATACCACTGCACGATGGAAGTTGTTCCTACCCACACATGCCTTGAGGATAAAGGCATTCAATTGGTGTCACGATGCTGTGCTTGCGGGACATCCAGGAATCAGGAAGACGGTACATCTAATACAGCACCAATTGTGGTGGGATAAGATGACAAAGGATGTGGAGAAATGGATCAAGCAATGCAACACCTGTGCAAGGGCAAAAGGAGACCATACGATGAGTCGAGGGAAACTCATGCCTCTCCCTACACCGTCACGTCCATGGCACACCATAAGTCTGGATTTTATCGTTGGGCTTCCAACCGATCAAGGGTGCAATGCCATCATGGTAGTGGTCGATAGCCTCACAAAGATGGGACATTTCATTCCATGCAAGAACCTACCAACGGCCAGTCAGACAGCTCAGTTGTTACTCACCCAGGTGGTACGGATTCATGGGATTCCGCGAGTAATAATTTCAAACAGAGGACCGCAGTTTGTAGCAAGATTCTGGCATATGTGGTGCAAGGCACTGAGGGTGGAAGACGCTCTTTCCACCAGCTTCCACCCCCAGACCGACGGCCACACAGAGCGGCTGAACCAAACGCTAAAACAGTATTTGAGGTGTTACTCGGAGGAGGCCAGCCAATCCTGGGTCTCTCTGTTGTGACTTGCGGAGCTATCATACAACAATGCATGGCATAGTTCCATCGGAGAGAAACCGTTTAAGGCAAACACTGGGTTGCACGCTAACACTCTGCCATGAACTGTACCAGGGGAGGTACAGAACCATCCCACAGTGGCCGTACACGTGAAAGATCTTATAGCGACACATCGGCGAATCCACAACGCCTTGGTCAGGGCAAAAACCTTGTACAAAAAATGGGCGGATAAGAATCGACAGGAAGGTCCTAGATATGAAGCCGGCGACAAAGTGTGGCTGTCCACTTGAAACATTTGTTTCCGCTATCGTAGTATCTTCCATCCAAGATACATTGGTCCATATGTCATTCTCCGAAAAATAAATCCAGTGGTCTACAAACTGAAGCTGCAAGCATCTTTGAGGATTCATCCCGTCTTCCACAGCAGTTTGCTGAAGCCGGCAGGTTCGGCGCGACGCAAAGCTGCTCCGCCTATCCAGAAGGGTGATCAACTGGAATACGAGGTGCGTCGTATCATTGACTCCAGGTATCGGCAGGGGAAGTTGTGGTTTCTTGTTTCCTGGAAGGGGTACCAGCCAGAGGATACCTCATGGGAACCGTGTGAGGAGGTCCATGCCCCTAGACTGGTCAGATCGTTCTTCGCCCGCAACCCGAGGAAGCCTGGTGCTAGGAGGCACGGGGGAGGGGGACGTACTGTCAGGGGTTGACTGATTGTGCCTGCATCGGAGGAAAACTACATCTCCCATAATGCTCGGAGTTAAGGGGGACAGCACTAGAAGGCATAAGTTCTAGGCGAGGCTAATGCAGTTGCACGTGATTTTGTTTCCGAAGGGTCCGCGGTTGTGGACGCTCTTCCGCGGTGGACACTGCGGGGTTCTGGAGATATCTTATTGTGCCTACTGCTTCGTGGCTGCGGAGCAGATTGCTGATTGTTGGCTCCAAGGATTCGACCGCTGGGTTTTGGAGGTAGTTGCCGGCTGGCGCTACCAACTCAGAGTACTCGCGAACGCTTGAGACGCTGGATTGCACCCTCAGCGTTCGCACTGTGTTTTCATGTTGGACGGGGTTGGTGACGCTTGAGATGCCGGGTTGCCCCCTCCGCGTCACTTTCACCCCGTGCTGTGCATCGTAGGCGGTGTTTGTATAGATACCGCTGTAACCCTTATCAGCGGGTTAAGTCCTTATTATTTAACGGTTGGGAAGACGCCGGATTTCACCCTTCCCGACCGTAGTGTGAGGATTAGTATTTGCGAGACTTTTTCTGTTGCTTTAGAGTCAGGAGACGCGGGATTGCACCCTCCTGGAACTCTATGGGTATTCCCTTATATAACGGGATTTTCAAAAGGCTATTGAAGTACACTCCCGTCCTTTCCCTGAAACAGCCGGTAGGCTGTACTCCATTTCTTTCGTTGCCTATTATAATTTACAATTACTCCTTCGGAGTATCCAAGACCTTTTAAGAGGTAAGGAGCATGACCTTTGTAGGAGAGCTGAGATATTTTACTTTCCGGAGCATTGCAGGTTGTTCTGTTTACACTTCATGGTATGTATTCAAGTGTGTGGTGAGGAAGCCAGAGTGTGTGGTGTATTCACGATAAAGGTTATAAGGTTGTTGTTCTTTTCTATTTTAGAACTTCCTTGCTTTAAAGGAGAGAGGAATCTCCAAGAATAGGGAAGGGGTTACCTCCTAGAGTTATAAGGTATGCACAGAAGTCCACCTACCCTGGGAGAAGCAGAGAGAGTAATAGAGGTGTGTTCTAACGTATGCCTTCTTTTGTTACAGGTCCCTATCCCTGCTGCTCCTACCCTTACCTTTTCCCTCGCCTGACTGCCTTTGTGCTCTGTATGATACAGTTAGTCAGAGTACAGGGACGTCTGGAGGTGGACCCTATTTGAGCATCGTTCTGACCCCGAGGAGCGGCAGCCGTGACAGACTCCTCACTGCTGCTGGATGCTCTGGCAGCCATTCTTTCCACAAATTATTAGGACAGCAAAACAGAGGTGTTGCTCTCACCAAAGTGAAGGAAAAGGGTGGGGTTTTCATTAGTTGTAAAAAAAACTGTTAACAACCAATGAAAAGAGTTATTTTAAGGTCACATGACTTGAAACGCTTACGCTGCGCGCACCGGAGCGCTTCTGGGGGCTCTTACGCGGCGCGAATGTAGGCGCTTCCGGGGTGCTTACGCGGCGCGCCTCAGTGACGTTTTGGTAGCTTTACGGTAATGCAAAATAATTTTCATTCGGAAAATTCAAAATACTACTTTTATAAGCATGGTACTGAATGTCTTGCATTATTATTTAGTTTTCATACATATTTTTTTTTACGAACGCAGAAATAGCGCTCTCGCTGCGCTCTCGGGAGAGCTTACCGGTGCGCGCACCCTGAGCGCACCAGGAAAATAATTATTAAAAAAAAGATAAATACATTGGAAAAATACTTTTTTTAAATAAATTAATAATAATTAATACTTATACAAAACAGCTAATAAAAAAACACTAAAAATCGTAGGTTACAAACTTGATATACAAAGGAATTAGCTTTTAAAAAACCTTTGAAATTCACTGAAAAAACCATAGGTTTCACATTTGTTATAGTTAGGAATTGGCATTTAAAAAACCTTTGAAATTCACTGAAAAAACCATAGGTTTCACACCAGTTATAGTTAGCTGAACATTTTACTCATACAAAACCATTGACATTCCCACATTATAGTTAGGTGGACTCACTATAACTCGCGCGCCCGCAATCCACTGCTGATGATGTCACATATTACATCATTCATGACATGGTCAGTGACATCACTGATGACATCACTGATGACATCTCAAATGACATCACTGATGACATCTCAAATGACATCACTGATGACATCACTGATGACATCATCCATGTGATAATACAATACACCTCCTCACACTCTAATCTAACCTTTGATACACCCAGTGTTAAATACAAACTACCATTCCTGAAACCATTGACACAGCAATACCAGTTACCACATACGCACTCACTGATTTCTAGGTCTACATACACATCCACTCATTCACCCATACAATCACTCATGCATACAGTCACTCATCAATACAACACTATCATATGCACTCATACACCTATACAGAGACTCACACACTGCCTCTCATCCATGGAGTTACTCACAGACCTAGTCAGTCATGTAAATAATCAATCACACTCCCATTTCCTCATCTATACAGTTATACAAACAAAACCTTACTTATTTAAACATAGACTAACACATACTTACTTTCTTTTACAATCACTGATACAAGTGCACACTGATAGACACATTCACTTATGCAATCACAGGTTGTCATATATAGTCATTTATATATGCCAACTCTCACATGCACTGTGTTTTACATATGTACTTAGTTGGACATGTAGCACTGAGATATCCATTCACTCACCAACACACTCATACACACAGTAAACCGCCTATACAGCTGTTTCCACATACACTCTTGAACCCATACATCAAGTGAATCAACTGTTCACACATCTATGCACAGAGTCACACACTTCCCAGTCACCTCCACAAACACTCACCCTCACATACAAATACTTGGGTTACCAATCAATAACCTATATAGCCAGTCATATAGCTACTAATCAATACTTGCAGCAGCTTACACAACAACAGACATAATGATGCACACATTCTAACAGCTTAGTCACTAACCCATGCATTCAATAAGACACAGTTAATTTCCCACTCATTCAGTCAGTCATGCACCTACGAAATCCATTACCCAGACACTCATACAAACACTCATTCTTCAATATGTTAAACACATTTTAACTTTACAGGAACACACATTCACTGGATGATGTCATCAGTGATGTCATCAGTGATGTCATTTGAGATGTCATCAGTAATGTCATCAGTGATGTCAGTTGAGATGTCATCAGTGATGTCACTGACCATGTCATGAATGATGTAATATGTGACATCATCAGCAGTGGATTGCGGGCGCGCGAGTTATAGTGAGTCCAACTAACTATAACGTGGGAATTTCAATGGTTTTGTAAAATGTAAAATGTTCAGCTAACTATAACTGGTGTGAAACCTATGGTTTTTTCAGTGAATTTCAAAGGTTTTTTAAATGCTAATTCCTAACTATAACAAATGTGAAACCTATGTTTTTTTCAGTGAATATATATATAGGTAGATATAGCTAGGATCTAGTTTCCATAGGAAATCCGCAACATTCTATTGGGAATAACTTTGGCGTCGGTTGATGAGTCTTTGTGAATTTCTCAAAGAAGATGGCCCGCTCCGCTCGGCTCCTTCCCTGAAAGATTTGGAGGGATTCGTGAAGTGGGGGCTGAGAAAAAAGGGGGGTCCCAAAACATATTTTCCCCATGTTATTTTCAATAGGACGATTAGACACGGAAGTGTTGGCAGCCATCTTGTGCTCGATAGACCGAGGCACAAGAAATCAGAAAAACAAATGTGTAGAACACAAAAAGGGGGCAGGGTAGAAACCCCCTGACCCCCTAGGCCTGCCCAGGTGGTTCCACAAGGACCCCCAAGGACCAAAAAATGTTTTTTAAAAACCCGGTCTGTTTTTTTTCAAAATACCCCCCGAGGGGACCAAATCGCGGGGGCATAGTGATAAAGAAGTGTGGAGGGGCCCCAATCCCCCCAAACTGCCCCGGGGCAAAGCAACGCAGCCCCCTGGCGCATACTGGAGGCTCCTGGTGGGCTAGTTGGCCCCCAGGGACCCCCAGTATGCAAGAGGAATAAGTCCCCCCTCTACAAACGCGCCAGGAGGCTGCATTGCAGAGAGGTGTAAAAAGGGGCATAGCCTCATTACACCTCTCTGCAATGCAGCCCCCTGGCTCATGCTGGAGGTTCCAGGTGGGCTAGTTGGCCCCCAGGGACCCCTAGTATGCAAGGGGAATTAGTTCCCCCTCTGCAAACGCGCCCTGGGGCTGCGCTGCAGAGAGGTGTAAAAAAGGGTGTGGCCTCATTACACCTCTCTGCAATTCAGCCCCTTGGGGAATACTGGAGGTTCCTGGTGGGCTAGTTGGCCCACAGGGACCCCCAGTATGCAAGGAGAATTAGTTCCCCCTCTGCAAACGCGTCAGGGGGCTGCGTTGCAGAGAGGTGTACAAATTTGTTTTTTTCAATTTATATTAAAAATATGTAATGTAATTTAAAAAATAAAATATCTAAAAATAAATAATTTAAAATAATGTAGTAAATCAGTATAATAAAATATAACAATTAATACATTTAAAGATTATCATTTACAAAACCATTGAAATTCACTGAAAAAACCATAGGTTTCAGCCACGTTATAGTTAGGAATTACCATTTAAAAAACCTTTGAAATTCCCCTGTTATAGGCGCCTATTAGGATGGCGGACGGACCGGCATCCGTCCGCCACCCCCGAGGTGGAGGGACCGTCCGCAGGGGCAGCGGCGGTCCCTCCGGTGGAACTAGGATGTGACCGCCACCCTGGCGGTCACATCCCATATAATTAACAATGCGGCGGGTGCTGCTTTAAGCAGCACCCGCCGCAAAGTTAAATATGCATGCTCTGCATTTGCATGCACAAAGCGGCAGGCACCGCGCGGTGCCAGCCGCATTGTGCATGCAAATGCAGGGGGTACCATAGCTACCCCCCATGTGCACCCCCCAGCCCCCCTTCACACTGGGGGCCCGCAACGGGCCCCCAAAGAAAAGACTGTATGCCTTTCCGTGGCGGCATTACCGCCACAGAAAGACATGTCCTGAAGCTCATCCTAATATGGCTGGCGGTGTCTGATAGACACCACCACCATATTAGAGCTTTTCCGCCATGGTCGGAAGGCGACCGCGGCGGAAAAACGGTGGATGGTCTTCCCGTCCACCGATGACCCCCCAGCCATCCTAATGTGGCGGGGAGTCTTTTCATTTACCGGAGCGGTGAGTCCGCATCCTCCGGGCCGGCGGTGGCTTCCGCCGGCCCGGAGGATGCGGATTCACCGCAATCCTAATCGACCCCCAAGTTAGTTGTACTCACTATAACTCGTGCGCCCGCAATCCACTGCTGATGATGTCACATATTACATCATTCATGACATGGTCAGTGACATCACTGATGACTTCACTGATGACATCTTAAATGACATCACTGATGACATCACTGATGACATCATCCTTGTGAAAGAGTGGCAGACCTCCTCTCAGAGTAATATAACCCTTGATACACACATTCAAAAATAGAAACTAACATTTTCAAAAAAATGGAGATACCAATTCCAGTTAGAACAACCTATTCAGTAATTCCAAAATCTACATACACATCCAGTCATTCACTAACAGTTGTATATGGGCACTCATACATATACTCACTCATCATATGTACTCATACACCTATACATCTTATTACACATGGACACTCGTCTATAGAGTTACTCACACATAAACTCAGAAGAATCCTGTGGCTGCTGTTCTGCCATTTTGATAGGAAAAAAGCTGGAACAAAGCAGAGATCCTTCTCTCAGGAAACCAAAAGAGATAGTGAGGGAAGTGGGTGGGGTTTTTCAAGATTCTGGAAAAGAAACTACTATAAACCAATCAAAAGTGTTGTTTTCATGTCACATGACTTCACGTGCACGCAACGTGTGCGCACGCATGCGTGCACTTTGCGTGACCATCGCATATAAATGACGTTTTACCCGATTTTCGTAAAAGCTTTTAAAAACATGAAAAGGAGGCAGGGAAGAGACTCCCAGACCCCCTAGGCCTTCTCATGGGGTCCCTGAAGGACCCCGAAGGGCAAAAAAAAATTTTTTTTTTTTTAAATGGCGAGGTGCGCGCACTTTGCTCGCACCCTCGAGGCAGAACTGAGTCAAAAACAATAGTGGAGAACATGAAAAGGGGGCAGGGTAGATACTCCCTGACCCCCTATGCCTTCTCAGGGGGTCTCTGAAGGACCCCGAAGGGAAAAAAAAATCAAAAAACAAAAATCACGAGGTCCGCGCAAGTTGTGCGCACGTTGAAAAAAAAAAATATTAATTGACAAATTTGACAGTTTATATTTTCATTGAAGATGTAGACTATACTGTTTAACTTTATACAAATCATAAACACTAGCTGTGCCGTGGCCTATTACAGGATACAGTCAATGTATTACAATATACAAAGGCAGTTTGTTGGAAAATAGGTATATAAAAAATATAAAAATTGATACAGAAATTAGCATTTTAAAAACCTTGGAAATTCACTGAAAAAAAACAAAGGTTTCACACACGTTACATTTATTAATTAGCACTTAAAAAACTTTGTAAAATCACTGAAAAAAACATAGATTTCACACACGTTATAGTTAGGAATTAGCATTGAAAAAACCTTAGAAATTCACTGAAAAACCATAGGTTTCACACACATCATAATTAGGAATTAGCATTTAAAAAACCTGGCAAATTCACAGAAAAAACCATAGGTTTCACGCCTGATATAGTTAGGAATTAGCATTTAAAAAACCTTTGAAATTCACTGAAAAACCCATAGGTTTCAGGCCTCATATAGTTAGGAATTAGCATTTAAAAAACCTTAGAAATTCACTGAAAACACTGTAGATTTTAGGGGTGTTATAGTTACCTGGACATTTCACTCATACAAAACCATTGAAATTCCTCTGATATAGTTAGTTGTGCTAACTATATCTCGCATGCCCACAATCCACTGCTGATGATGTCACATATTACATCATTCATGACATGGTCAGTGACATCACTGATGACATCTCAAATGACATCACTGATGACATCATCCACGTGACGATACACCTCATCATACACTAGTGTAACCTTTCGTCACTCACTGTAAAATACAGAGTACCATATTTAAATCCATTGACACACCGATACAAGTTTCTAAAAAAGCACTCAGTGATTCCTAGATCTATACACACATCTAATTACTTACCTACAGATGCAGTCATACATGCAGTCAATGATCAATAGAACACTATCAAATATACTTTTACACCTATATCGACATCACACACCAGCACACATCCTATTTACTTATAAAGTCATCCTATTCACTTATGCAAACAATGGATCATACTTACATTTACTTAGCTATACACATATACAAACACCACTTTATCTATTCATATAGATAGTAAATTATACTCAGTGTGTTATAAAATCACTATTAGAAGTATCTTTTTACAGTGAGTCTTACGTATACTTATTTATAAAACAACAACTGACACACACATTGCCTTTTATTTTTCTACTTTGTTGGACATGTACCATTAAGAGATATATTTGCTCATCACCACACCCATAAAGATATTCACTCACCCAAACAACTGTTATAACATGTAGTCTTAACGTCATATACCTACTAAATCAACAATTCACATATCTTTGGGCAGTCACACATCTCCCACCAAACGACACACAAATTCACTCTCCCATACAAATACTTAGTTAATTAATTAATAACTAATATAAACTTTCAAATAGCTAGTAACCAACTGGAGAAGTAGTTTTTACAACAACTGACAAAGTGATACAGATGTTCACACAATTTAGTCACTATCCAATATATTTAGAGAGACACTTTAAATTAGTGAAGTAAACAGTCAATCACACTGCTACTAAATCCTCCATCCAGATATTTATATTTATATATCCACTCATTCTTCAATGCAAATTGCTATATATATAATACATATTTAAATAACAAAGCAAGCCACATTCACTGGATGATGTCATCAGTGATGTCATTTGAGATGTCATCAGTGATGTCACTGACCATGTCATAAATGATGCAATATGTGACATCATCAGCAGTGGATTGCGGGCGTGCGAGATATAGTTGGTACAACTAACTATATCGGAGGAATTTCAATGGTTTTATATGACTGAAATGTTTTTTTAAATGCTAATTCCTAACTATATCAGGCCTGAAACATATGGTTTTTTCAGTGAATATATATATATTTACCACGCCAGCCAGCGGCGTGCTACGGAGGCCCCTGCACATAAGTGGCCTGATCATCACTGGCTTGTCTTTGCTCCGGCGAAGTATTCTTCACTTCCGAGGAATCGGAATGGATCAGGTCCACCTTCGACTGCGGGAGAAATGGAAGCGGTGTCAGAGTCACTGTACTCTGCGCTGGGCGAGGCGAACTCTCGCACTTGCCCCCGCGGAACAAATGCCTGCTAGCGGAGGTGGTGCAGTTGGGGGACCCAAGGAGCCTCGATGTTTCAACGGGCACTGCAGGACACTGGTAATGGGTGACACGACTCCCCGCTGCTTGCGCCAACACTGTACTCTGCGCTGGGCGAGGCGAACTCTCGCACTTGCCCCCGCGGAACAAATGCCTGCTAGCGGACGTGGTGCTATTGGGGGACCCAAGGAGCCTTGATGTTTCAACGGGCACTGCAGGACACTGGTGATGGGTGACACGACTCCCCGCTGCTTGCGCCAACACTCGGCGGCCCTTTCCCGGCAAACCAATGCATGCTGGGAATTGCAGTCCAGAGACCATCTAGGAACGGCTGCAGGTAACACTGATCATCACATTGGGCGGAGCAAACTACAGTTGCTTAAGTGGGGCTGGACTATGGACTTCGTGTTAACTCACTCACCTCCTGTTTTACTCCTGGGCGCTGACGAGGCTACACAGCCAAAATGCTGCATTCGCCCCTTTGTGCCTTAAATTGAGAATAAAACACTCCGAAGTATTCCCCTGTTGAGGCCTCCGCCTTTCTTGTTGAGGGGATTACTGTTGCATTTACCACGCCACCCAGCGGCGTGCTACAGAGGCTCCTGCACATAAGTGGCCTGATCATCACTGGCTTGTCTTTGCTCCAGCGAAGTATTCTTCACTTCCGAGGTATCGGAATGGATCAGGTCCACCTTCGACTGCGGGAGAAATGGAAGCGGTGTCAGAGTCACTGTACTCTGCGCTGGGCGAGGCGAACTCTCGCACTTGCCCCCGCGGAACAAATGCCTGCTAGCGGAGGTGGTGCAGTTGGGGGACCCAAGGAGCCTCGATGTTTCAACGGGCACTGCAGGACCCTGGTGATGGTGACACGACTCCCCGCTGCTTGCGCCAACACTCGGCGGCCCTTTCCCGGCAAACCAATGCATGCTTGGAATTGCAGTCCAGAGACCATCTAGGAACGGCTGCAGGTGACACTGATCATCACATTGGGCGGAGCAAACTACAGTTGCTTAAGTGGGGCTGGACTATGGACTTCGTGTTAACTCACTCACCTCCTGTTTTACTCCTGGGCGCTGACGAGGCTACACAGCCGAAATGCTGCATTCGCCCCTTTGTGCCTTAAATTGAGAATAAAAGACTCCGAAGTATTCCCCTGTTGAGGCCTCCGCCTTTCTTGTTGAGGGGATTACTGTTGCATATATATATATATATATATATATATATATATATATGTTTCACCAAATTGCCTGCAGCATTGGGAAGCACACGACAGTGCTGTGCCCTCCGGCAGTAAGTTGCAGCCTGATTTAATCGCTCCACATGTTTTGAGGGTGCCGACGCGTTTCAAGGTAATTAAACCTCTTCTTCTGGACTGCAATAATGACACCTGATATCGCACTTGCCTGCTTTTACGGCTCACTTTTATTTCAATTCAAGCCCCTCAGTGGGAGTATGCTGAGTGCAAGGTCACTGATGAATCATGGTACTTGAAGTTAAAGTGCGATTCAAAATGTTCACTTATAGTAAGTTCAAGTGTTCATTATCAATTATGCTTCATTTTCATACCTATAGTAGGCTGTGTTGCTTTAATCAGGCAAGTAATGCTTCAGCGCTGTGCCTGCAGGATCCCAAGTCGTCTTAGAACTTCAGGCTCTTCCTGCCGGTTCCGATTTTTCAGCCGGCTGGAGACGGTGCCTTCCCCACGGCCAGGCAGCCGTGTATGTTCATGTTTCACCACATTGCCTGCAGCATTGGGAAGCACACAACAGTGCTGTGCCCTCCGGCAGTAAGTTGCAGCCTGATTTAATCGCTCCACATATTTTGAGGGTGCTGACGCGTTTCAAGGTAATTAAACCTCTTCTTCTGGGCTGCAATAATGACACCTGACATCGCACTTGCCTGCTTTTACGGCTCACTTTTATTTCAATTCAAGCCCCTCAGTGGGCGTATGCTGAGTGCAAGGTCACTGATGAATCATGGTACTTGAAGTTAAAGTGCGATTCAAAATGTTCACTTATAGTAAGTTCAAGTGTTCATTATCAATTATGCTTCATTTTCATACCTATAGTAGGCTGTGTTGCTTTAATCAGGCAAGTAATGCTTAAATGTGCACCAAATGAAAGGACCACAAGTCCCAGCAAACCTGTGATTGACGTTGCACTGAGCACACGCCTTCTGGGGGGGCTTGATTAAATAAAAGGCCAGTAAAGAAATTGGTGCAATTACGAGTGTTTTTACCTGCAGCCCATGAGGAAGGGGGTGGTTCCCTGAAACGCGTCGGGCATCCTGAAATAATGTGATGTGGAAAGGCATGCTGAGTGAGAAGCCCGGAGGGCAGAGAACTGTCGTGTGCCTCTCGAATGCTAAAGGCACTTTGTTGAGATATATATATATATATATATATATATATATATATATATATATATATATATATATATATATATATATATATATATATATATATATATATATATATTCACTGAAAAAACCATAGGTTATAGACCATATATAGTTAGGAATTAGCATTTAAAAAACCTTATTTTACTCACACAAAACCATTGAAATTCCATATATAGTTAGTTGCACTAACTATATATCGCGCACCCGCAATCCACTGCTGATCATGTCACATATTACATCATTCATGACATGGTCAGTGACATCACTGATGACATCACTGATGACATCTCAAATGACATCACTGATGACATCACTGATGACAACATCCAGTGACTATATGTTTCTGTAAAGTTAAAATATGTCTTACATATTGAAGAATGAGTGGATGTATAAGTGTCTGGATGAAGGATTTAGTAGGTGCGTGACTGACTGTATGAGTGAGTGATTAAATGTGTCTCACTGAATGCATGGGTTAGTGACTAAACTGTCTTAATTTGTGCATCATTATGTCTGTTGTGATGTAAACTGCTGCATGTGTTGATCATTAGCTATACGAGAGGCTATATGTGTTATTAATTGGTTGCCCAAGTATTTCTATGGGAGATTGAGTTTGTGTGGGGGTGGCTGGAAGGTGTGTGACTCTATGCATAGATGTGTGAGCAGTTTATTCACTAGGTGTATGAGTTCAAGACTGCATGTGGAAACAGCTACATGGGCAGTTGACTGTGTGCATGAGTGTATTGATGAGTGAATGGATATCTCAATGCTACATGTCATAGTAAGTACATATGTTAAACACAGTACATGTGAGAGTTGGCATATATAAATAACTGTGCATGAGAGCCACTGAATGAGTGAGTGGTTGTATCGATCATTGTGAACTTGTATCAGGGATTGTATAAGAGAGTAAATATGTGTTAGTATATGTTTCAATAAGTAAGGTGTGTTTAACTGTATAGTTGAAGAAATGGAGGTGAGATTGTTTCTTTGCATGACTGACTGGGTGTGTGAGTAACTCCATAGATGAGTGGCAGTGTGTGAGTGTCTGTATACACTGAGTGTATCTAAGGTTATATTAGAGTCTGAAGAGGTTTATCGTATTAGCACAAGAATGATGTCAAATGAGATGTCATCAGTGATGTCATCAGTGATGTCATTTGAGATGTCATCAGTGATGTCATCAGTGATGTCACTGACCATGTCATGAATGATGTAATATGTGACATGATCAGCAGTGGATTGCGGGTGCGCGATATATAGTTAGTGCAACTAACTATATATGGAATTTCAATGGTTTTGTGTGAGTAAAATAAGGTTTTTTAAATGCTAATTCCTAACTATATATGGTCTATACCCTATGGTTTTTTCAGTGAATTTCAATGGTTTTTTAATAGCAAATATCATAAGCTGTCGAATGTCAAGTACGTGGTAAGTAAAAACATTTTCGTGTTTATGCACACTGATCTGCTTTGAATGCTGCCCCCCACCCCTCATTTCTATTAGGAGTACTCTCTCTTTGCAGATAGTGAAGGGTAGTTAACGCAGGCCTTTGCCCCCGTTGCCCCCGTTGTAATCCGTCGTGCCTGCTTCTCTCTCCATTTGATTGATTGTTCTCTTTGGTTCATTCTCTATTTACAAACAAGCACAGAGTCGCAATACTCTGTTTAGTCTTTGCAGATAGCGAAAAATCGTGTAAAAAAACAAAAGGAATCGAGCAAAATCAGTAGGCCACTAATGGGATCTCTTTTTGACCTCCCTAAAATAGAAACATTAGGAACAACCTGTTGATAATACCAATGTGTATGTACATAAGCGGCGTTCATTTGTGTTCACAGTACCCCTTGTTGATTGTTTGAATCGAGCATTGAATTGTTCGAAGTTGATTCTCTTAAGAATCTTCTCTGCCTGCAAACGAGGAAGAATAGGAATATTCTCTCTCCCTTTGCAGATAGTGAAGGGTAGGTAACGCAAACCTTTAACACGTCGTGCCTATTTCGTTCCTCATTGATTGATTGTTTCCCCAAACATTGACTGTTTGGGAATTGGTTCTTTTTGGAGGTATTCCCTGTTTGCAAATATACGTAGGAAAATCTTTGCAAATAGTGAAAGGGTACGTAATGCGGACCTTTCTCCCCCGTTGTAATCTGTCATGCCTATCTACTCCCCACTGATTGATGCAACTGTTTCACCTGGACCATTTACTAGAGATACGTCATCTGGCCCGACCAGAGAGCACCCCTAGTGAAAAGGACATATGCAATAATAACGAAGTGATCACTGTATCCTGTTAACAGAAACTTTAGCATGAAACAACCTGGAAAGAAAAGAATAGGAAAACGAAAATCAGTAGGCCACTGATGAACATGAACTTTTATTAAACAACGAACAAAGAAACGATAACATAACGTAATGATAAAACCTATTAATGTCCTAGAAACAAGAAAACGTTAAAATATGCCAGTGGTGAGAGACCAGAAAAACAGTAAGAGATACCAAATCACCCCTCGCTGTCCCACCGCCTGCCACGCCAAAAAAATCGATAGACTAGGGAAAATGCAAGTCAGTAGAACATCCGCCCCCACTCTGGAAACTTCCAAGGTGGGGCAGGGTTGCGGCTACGCCCAGCCGGGAGCAGCCCATATAAGGCGGTTCCTGCTGCCACGCCTCGGCCAGGAGATCCTAACGTAGGGTGTAGCCGGAGGAGAGGCCGAGGCCAGCGGGACCCGGCCAGGGGATTGCCTTTACAACGCTGAACAGTTGCAGGGGGGGGGGAATGTCTCCTCGACCCTCCCCTCTCTCTCCCAGTCCGGCCGCGGTGGCCCTTGACAGTTTCAGGTAGTCCCGCCACATGCTCTTCCGGTCCGGCCACCAACGGTCGGGGGGCCGAGGCCGACGGGATCCGGCTGCAGCCGATAAACCAAGAAACCCGTTCATGGGGCCAGAGCGAGGGGCGTCCGGCCGACATCTACCGGAAGCCCGGCCCGAAGACGGACGGGACACTTCTGCTTTCTTGAATAATGGCTGCGACAACACTGGGGGGGGATGTCTTGCACATGCCTCCGACCCCCCCCCTCGTCCTCATCGCCTGGTCCGGCCATAACAAATCTCAAGCGAGACGACGTGGGGTGCACTGGGAGGGAGAGACGGTGCGAACAGGCCTCCCCAGGTGGAGGCTTCCCAGCTGCACCCTCAGCGCTCCAGGCGCCCGGAAAAGGGTTCTTCCACTGTGGCCATGCTGCAACGTCTCGCCCGGCAGGGTGGAGCCCGTCTGCTCATTTGACCCCGCGATCGCCAGTAGCTACCGAACTCTCAAAATGGCGGTCGACCTGGCAAGAGCGGGCCCACCATAAAGAAATGGCCCGGTCACTGGTTGACTCCACCACCGTAGTCCTCCATGACCTTGAAGATTCTAGAGGAGCCGCGGGAGTCTCCGACCCCCGATGGGGAATGACTGCCATGATCGCCCGTGGAGTGACGAAACTGTAGCCGCGGGACGTCGGCGCTCCCATGCTGGCGCCAGCCTCAGTTTGAATTACTAGAATCCTGCAGACCTCTGTTCCGGTGAAAGCACAGTGTGACCCGGTAGGAAAAATTGTTGCACCCCCTCCCCTTTTTGACTGATAGTTCAAACCACCGATCCTTTCCCTTGCCCTTTTAACGGAACTTTGGACTGCCTCCCCCTCTTTTACATTTTCTAGAGAAAACAAAACATTAACCACTACATTAGCATAGCAGTTGACACCAGAACTGTTTTCAAATTGAAAACCAACAACATCTTCAACAGAATCCTTTTTGTTTCTGCTGTGACCCTGCTACAGCACAGGCATTGTCCCCAGCAGTAATTCTGCAATGCCGGTAAGAATAGCTGTGGTGCCTACTGGACTCACTCACCCCCGCGGCGCCCCACGCCGTTATTTGCTGGGCGGCAACTTACTAGACATCACTTTCGTGCCATCTAGATTTCAGCGCGTTCTGCTGCCTTGGAACTATTCGCACAACAGACTGCTACTGACGACCCACCCCCAGGCAACATCTTCTGAATTTTCATAATTTGAAAGAACTAGTAACATGTCCTCATCAGGAATTCAAAAGAAATTGCCACGGTCTCTTCGTTGTTTAAATGTTTTTACTGTTTTTGTTTTGTTGTATATATTTATATGTTATTAAAGTTTTATATTCCTACTACTTTGTTGGAGTGCTATATATTTTTAATGTGACACATAATTGTAAAAACTTTGATGTACAAAGAGTCATTCCTGGAATCTTCCGCTTCAGGCTCGGTCCCCTCCCCAATCACAATACAGGATGGTTTTCAGATAGTAGGAACACGTGTGGTGTGACGGATCTCATCGGGTGTGGGCCTTGATCTACTATAACTCCTTTGAAGAGGGGTGATTCTTTACAGCTGGGGCCATAAACTACATCTTCAGGGCTAGGTGATAGCCTGGACAATCGGACACAGAGGAAGAGGAGTGTCAGAGGGTGCGGTAGTGAATAGGGCGAAAGGGAGGTGTCGGGCGGGCACAGAGTGTGATTTTCAGGGAAGAGCAGCGCAGATGGGGGGAGGTTTATTGCCGATGCATAAGACAGAGAGCGGGGGTGACCAGTGCCTGGGGAAGATGCTTGCGAGGGTGGGGAGCCATGCTACCAATCGACAGCGTGCAGAGAGTGGGTCTGGTCAAGGCATCTAAAATGGCTGCCGTGCACGACAAAAGTGTGGCATTTCAAAAAAGGCAAGATGGCGCAGACAATGTTTTTCAACACTTCCTCATTTCCTTCGAATCGAACGTTAACAGACGTTGGTGCATATTACCAAAGTTAAGCGATATTTATCGCTAACGATGCTTACCAACGAATTTTTTACCGCTAAGCATCGTCAGAAATTATCGAAGATAAACCTTGCTATTATCAAGGTTTATCGCAAATGCGATAATAAACGGCCAAAATGCATGAATATCGCTAAAAAGTCAGCGATATTCATGCATTACCGAGCTAATGCTCTTAGCCATGTTATCCACCTCCCATTGGATAACATGGCTAAGAACTGCTCAGGGCAGGTGTTACTTTTTGGAGATATTCGCGCTTAGCGCGAATATCTCCAAAAGTTGGTAATAGGAGATAGATATCTTGCATGTTGTAATGCAAATTATTGTGGTATATGGAACTCATACCATAATCTCTCAGGAAAGCAGAAACTGATCCTTTTGGGACCGCCTAAAAAGGCCTAGGGGGTGAGGGGTACTCTACTTTGCCCCCTTTTCACGTTCCGAACTATTTTATTTTACTCTCTTCTGTAATTACACAAAATAGCAGCGATAAGATGCATCGGAGACACACAGTGAGAGAAAGGAGGCCGGAGATGAAGAAGAGATGTCAAATACACATTGGAGATAATATAGTGGCAGAAGGGAAGTAAATATGAGTAAACTTACCATGTAACATAAAAATGTTGCACTCTATAATATAAGTCTCATTTTATACTACAATCACTTCGCTACAACCTCATAAATTAAAAATAAAAATGAATAATGTCTCAAACAATTTTTGATTTCTAAATATAAATTTATTCTTCAGAATTTTCTAAATTTGAAAGAACTAGTAACATGTCCTCATCAGCAATTTCCTCATGAAAAGTCTGCAATGATGATTCTTGTAACTCTATGGTCTCCAAACATTCGATAAATTCGCCATCAACAGATTGATCAAAAAAATCATTCAAGTCATCTCCTCCTTGTGACAATATTTCATTATTGGTGCTGTCAATTTCAATCAATGTAGTGGAATCATTCAAGTCATCTCCTCGTGACAATATTTCATTATTGGTGCTCTCAATTTCAATCAATGTAGTGGAATCATTCAAGTCATCTCCTCCTTGTGACAATATTTCATTATTGGTGCTGTCCATTTCAATCAATCTAATGGAATCATACAAGTCATCTCCTCCTTGTGACAATATTTCATTATTGGTGCTCTCAATTTCAATCAATGTAGTGGAATCATTCAAGTCATCTCCTTGTGACAATATTTCATTATTGGTGCTGTCCATTTCAATCAATCTAATGGAATCATACAAGTCATCTCCTCCTTGTGACAATATTTCATTATTGGTGCTCTCAATTTCAATCAATGTAGTGGACAATTCAAAAGAAATTGCCACGGTCTCTTCATTGTGAGCCATTTTATTTTGAAATTGCTTGCTGTAAATTGCAGAAAAAAATAATCACTTTCATTTATCGTTTTTAGTAATACATAATATAAAACTAACTTTATCAAGTATTTAGTATAACAGAAGGACTGCAAATAAATAACAGAAAACATTTTTCAAATTATCTTCAAGTGTACAACATAGTTCCCCTTACAAATTAACACTCACCTTTTTAAAAGTAGGAGAAGTGTTAGTACTGTGTAAATCAAACACCAGAAATTCACCACCAAAAATTCCTCACAAATGTACCTCAGACAGTAGTATCACAAAATGGCTGTGGTTTCCTCTCATTTGACATATATACATAACCAATTAACTTTCATCACACACAAATACAAAACCAAAGTAACATTTTAATTGGTTCTAAATTTCAACACTTTCAAATGTGTTTTCCCCATGCAATTTTCCATAGGACATTTACATACGTCTACAGCCTGAATGGCTGAACGGAATTACACCAAACTTGGCAAAATGGTACATCAAACCTAAGAGGTCAGGAAGGATCTACTATGCCCCCTTATGGTCATTTCCCCCTTCGCTTTGGCCTCCTCTTGTCTCTCAATCCTACCGAGAGACAAGATGGCGGCCGCTACGGACTGTTTGGAATGTTGACAGACGCCGGAGAGCCAATCAGCTTCGCAAAGCTCCGTAACGCGAAAAGTACGCGAAGCGGAGCGCTGTTACAGATATATATCTTTTTTTGAACGTTAATTTCTCAAAATCCACTGGAGCACATATATTGAGACCTAGCAAAGGCACATCGGGCTACCAGTCCCTAATATTTTGCCAGGTTTCGTGCAAATCCATTCAGCCGTTCGATTATTATTATTATTATTTTTTTTTGCCCCGTGGGGCCCTTTTAAAACCTCCACATCAAACCTAGGGGGTCAGCGAGGATCTACTATGCCCCCTTATGGTCATTTGCCCCTTCGCTTTGGCCTCCTCTTGTCTCTCGATCCTACCGAGAGACAAGATGGCGGCCGCTACGGACTGTTTGGAATGTTTACAGACGCCGGAGAACCAATCAGCTTCGCTTCACAAAGCTCCGTTGCGCGAAAAGTACGCGAACTGGAGCGCTGCCCGGTCCGCTGTTACAGATATATATCTTTTTTTGAACGTTAATTTCTCAAAATCCACTGAAGCACATATATTGAGACCTACAAAAGGCACATCGGGCTACCAGTCCCTACAATTTTGCCAAGTTTCGTGCAAATCCATTCAGCCGTTCGGGCTAAAAGTGAGGCCAACCGCCCTATGGAAAACTCAATGTTAAAAACACGTTTTGGGACCCCCCTTTTTTCTCGGCCCCCCCTTGACGAACCCCCCCCAAATTTTCAAGGGCTGCTCAGAAACAAAATGTGCCATTTTCCTGAAAATTTCAGCCAATTCCGTCCACAAACGCCAAAGTTATTAGACATAGAATTTTCAAAAATCCCATAGGGAAAAAATCCTAACTATATATACCTACTGGCGACCGCCAGTAGGTAATATATATATATATATATATATATATATATATATATATATATATATTACCTACTGGCGACTTTGGGCCGGTTGAGGAATCTTCCTGAAATTTTCCTTAACTTTGCCTCGCGGCGCTCCGCTCCTTCCCTGAAAGTTTTGGGGGATTCGTCAAGCGGGGGCCGAGATAAAAGGGGGTCCCAAAAGGTGTTTTCCCCATGTTAATTTCCATAGGGCGTTTGGACTCACTTTTAGCCCGAACGGCTGAATGGTTTTCCACCAAACTTGGCAAAATTGTAGGGACTGGTAGCCCGATGTGCCTTTGCTATGTCTCAAGATATGTGCTCCAGTGGTTTTTACGAAAATTAACTTTGAAAAAATATATATTGGGCTACATTGGACTATATATATGTTAGAGCCCAAATGTAGCCCCATGTAGCCCAATGTAGCCCATTGTAGCCCAAAGATGGCCACCAGAGACAAAAAAAAACTAATGTAGCCCAAATATCAGCCAGAGGTAGCCCAACTATAGCCCAATGACAGAATGTCCCAGAGTGTTCTAAAGAACAACTAGAGCGCTAACAGTCTTACTTATGACAAAAGTATGGCACACCTGAAGTCATCTTGATTGGAATAAAGTGTTAACACTTAAAACATTTAATTTGCAAACGAACAAAATGAGGGGGTTCATTTTGCCATAGAAATTATGATTAGTGCTGAAGAAAGAAAAATTAGGGCACATTTTGAGTGACTTCTCAAATCCTCTTATATTTCATTAAAACAATTCTGATATGCAGTCTCCCAAAATGGCCACCAGAGACAAAAGAGCCCAAATGTAGCCCAAATATCAGCCAGATGTAGCCCAACTATAGCCCAATGACAGAATGTCCCAGAGTGTTCTAAAGAACAACTACAACGCTAACAGTCTTACTTATGACAAAAGTATGGCACACCTGAAGTCATCTTGATTGGAATAAAGTGGTAAAACTTAATACATTTAATTTGAAAAGGAACAAAATGAGGGGTTTCATTTTGCCATAGAAATTTTATATATATATATATATATTCACTGAAAAAAACATAGGTTACATACCAGTTATTGTTAGGAATTAGCATTTAAAAAACCTTTGAAATTCACTGAAAAAACCGTAGGTTTCACACCAGTTATAGTTAGCTGGAAATTTTACTCACATAAAACCATTGAAATTCCCACGTTATAGTTAGTTGGACTCACTATAACTTGCACGTCTGCAATGCACTGCTGATGACGTCACATATTACATCACTCATGCATATATTTAAATATTTAAACATTACTCGCTAATATGTGTATTCACTAAGATACACTTAATAAGCCAGATAACCAATCATTTTTTTTTTTTAAAACACTGAAAAAACCATAGGTTTCAGGCCTTATATAGTTAGTAATTAGCATTTAAAAAACTTTTGAAATTCACTGAAAAACCATAGGTTTCAGGCCTTATATAGTTAGGAATTAGCATTTAAAAAACCTTTGATATTCACTGAAAAAACCATAGGTTTCAGGCCTTATATAGTTAGGAATTAGCATTTAAAAAAACCTTTGAAATTCACTGAAAAAACCATAGGTTTCAGGAGTTAAATAGTTAGGAATTAGTTTTTAAAAAACCTTTGAAATTCACTCAAAAAACTATAAGTTTTAGTGTTATAGTTAGCTGGACATTTTACTCATACAAAACCAATGAAATTGCTCCTATATAGTTAGTTGTACTAACTATATTTCGCGCACCCGCATTCCACTGCTGATGATGTCACATATTAGATCATTCATGACATGGTCAGTGACATCACTGATGACATCTCAAATGACATCACTGATGACATCATCCACGTGACAATCACATACACCTTTTCATACACTATTACAATTTTTCATCACTGTTTGTAAAATACAGAGTATCATATTTAAATCCATTGTCACAGCAATACAAGTATCTAAAAATCCACTCAGTGATTCATAGATGTATACACACATCTAATCACTTACTTATGGATTCACTCATACATGCTGTCAATTACCAATAGAACACTATCAAAAATACTTATACATCTATATCGACATTAAACAACAGCACGCATCCTTTTCACATATGAAGTCATCCTACTCACTTATGCAAACAATGGATCATACTTACATATTTACTTAGCAAAACACTTTATACAAACACCACTTCTTCTATTCATTTAGATAGTAAGTCATACTTAGTGAATTATAAAATCATTATTACAAGTATACAGTTATCCATACAGTCACTCACACAATCATTGTGTCTTATGTATACTTATTTATATACAACAACTGACACATACACTGCCTTTTATTTTTCTAGTTTGTTGGACCTGTACCTTTGAGAAATATATTTGCTCATCACCACACCCATAAAGAGATTCCCTCACCCAAACTGTTAGAACATGTAGTTTTAACTTCATATATCTACTGAATCAACTACTCACACATCTTTGGACAGTCAAACACCCCCCACCGAACCACACACACTTTCACACTCCCATACAAATACTCAGTTAACTAATCAATAACTAATATAGACTTTCACATAGCTAGTAACCAACTGTAGAATCAGTTTACACAACAACTGACAAAGTGATACAGATATTCACACAGTTTAGTCACTTTCCACTATATTTAGTGAGACATTATAAATTGGTCAAGTAAACAGTCAATTACACTGCTACTAAATCCTCCATCCAAATATTTATTTGTATATATCCACTCATTCTTCAATGTAAATTGCTATATACATAATGCATATTTAAATAACGAAGCAAACCACATTCACTGGATGATGTCATCAGTGATGTCATTTGAGATGTCATCAGTGATGTCACTGACCATGTCATGAATGATCTAATATGTGACATCATCAGCAGTGGATTGCGGGTGAGCGAAATATAGTTAGTACAACTAACTATATAGGAGCAATTTCATTGGTTTTGTATGAGTAAAATGTCCAGCTAACTATAACACCACTAAAACTTATAGTTTTTTGAGTGAATTTCAAAGGTTTTTTTAAATGCTAATTCCTAACTATATAAGGCCTGAAACCTATGTTTTTTTCAGTGAGATATATATATATATATATATATATATATATATATATATATATATATATATATTCACTGAAAAAACCATAGGTTATAGACCATATATAGTTAGGAAATAGCATTTAGAAAACCTTATTTTACTCACACAAAACCATTGAAATTCCATATATAGTTAGTTGCACTAACTATATATCGCGCACCTGCAATCCACTGCTGATGATGTCACATATTACATCATTCATGACATGGTCAGTGACATCACTGATGACATCACTGATGACATCTCAAATGACATCACTGATGACATCTCATTTGACATTACTGATCACATCACTGATGACATCATTCATGTGATGATACAATGAACCTCTTCAGACTCTAATATAACCTTAGATACACTCAGTGTAAACAGACACTCACAGACTGTCACTCATCCATGGAGTTACTCACACACCTAGTCAGTCTTGCAAAGAATCAATCACACCTCGATTTCCTCAACTATATAGTTATACACACCTTACTTATTGGAACATATAATAACACATATTTACTCTGTTATACAATCCCTGATACAAGTTCACAATAATCCATACAGCCACTCACACATTCACTGGCTCTTATGCACAGTTATTTATATATGTCAACTATCACATGTACTGTGTTTTACATATGTACTTACTTTGACATGTAGCATTGAGATATCCATTCACTCACCAATACACTCATGCACACAGTCAACCGCCCATACAGATGTTTCCACATGCACTTTTGAACCCATACATCTAGTGAATCAACTGCTCACACATCTATGCACAGAGTCATACACCTCCCAGACACCCACACACACACTCAGTCTCCCATACAAATACTTGGGCAACTAATCAATAACCCATATAGTTAGTCATATAGCTAATGATCAACACATGCATCAGATTACAAAACAACAGACACAATGATGCACAATTTAAAACAGTTTAGTCACTAACCCATGCACTCAGTGAGACACATTTAATCACTCACTTATACAGTCAGTCATGCACCTACTAAATCCTTCATCCAGACACTTATACATCCACTCATTCTTCAATATGTAAGACATATTTTAACTTTACAGAAGCATACAGTCACTGGATGTTGTCATCAGTGATGTCATCAGTGATGTCATTTGAGATGTCATCAGTGATGTCATCAGTGATGTCACTGACCATGTCATGAATGATGTAATATGTGACATCATCAGCAGTGGATTGCAGGTGCGCGATATATAGTTAGTGCAACTAACTATATATGGAATTTCAATGGTTTTGTGTGAGTAAAATAAGGTTTTCTAAATGCTATTTCCTAACTATATATGGTCTATAACCTATGGTTTTTTCAGTGAATTTTCAAGGTTTTGTAAATGCTAATTCCTAACTATATATGGTCTATAACCTATGGTTTTTTCTGTGAATTTCATTGGTTTTTTAACAGCTAATATCTGTAGCTGTAAAATGTATTCTTCTTTAAATCCAAAAATATATTTTATATGTTTATGAATAATTTTTTTTTTAAATATTTTTTTTTCTTCGTTCCCGCTTCGCGAATCGGGAAGCTTCCCGTTAGCTGACCTTGATGCCGCGAAATAGACCGCGAGCCGGTAAACGTTTCTTTACCGCAAGTGCCGCGTTAGAAAACAACATCGTGACGCCTCCCGTCCGCATGACGTTCCACGTTGTCGCTTGATACGTCATATGACGTGCTACGTTAGCAAACTGGTACGCGAAGCGAGTGCCAAAGCGCAGGTTTCTGGAAGCAAACCGGGAGGCCCTGCAAAGCGCTTAACGTAAACACAGCAAGTCATGTGACTTGGTAATAACACTTTTCATTGGTTCATTTCACTTTTGGTTTCCTAATGATGTAAGACTAGGTCATATAATCTAAAATGAACACTTTTGATTGGTTGAGAACTCTTGTTTTTCCCAAATGATGAAAATCCCTCCTTCTTTCCTCACTCTGACTTTCATCATTGTGAGAGAAAGACCCTTTGTGATCACTGAGCAATGGCTTCTTTAGTAGCTTCAGCTGGTGCTTCCCCACCACCTCCACCACATCCAAGGAAGAGTGGACCACCTGCTCAAGTTGTAATTCAACAAGAAGAAGAAGAAGAGGAACAGGAGGACGAGCACGAAGAGAGGCAGTTTTTGCCTGAGCAGCCCAAGACGTCTCACCGGAAAGAAAACTTCATTTGGCAATTTTTTAAAATTCCCAAAGGTCAGAAAAAAGTAAATGCAAGATACGTAACTTGCCTTATATGTCAAGATAGACTGTCCAGAGGGACCGACAAAAAATACAGTTTCGGAAACTACACAATGCATCGCCATATGACTAGGTGGCATCCTAACAACTACAGTGCTGCACAGTTTCGGAACGACCTAGATAATCTCCCTATTATGGCCAGAAGATCTGTTGTACCGGAAGTAACGGGACCAGAGGGCAGGGAGATGGTGCCAAATATACAAATGAGATTTGGTGAAGTAAAACACACCTGCGTATTTTGCGATGGATTCATTTCCTACGGAGAAAGAAGCATCACTCTGATCAACAGAGCTATTGACTATCATATGCAAGTTTGTCCGAAACGCCCAAAATAATAAATACTTCTTTTTTTTGTTTTGTTGCTCCTGTTGAGCCCTTTACAATGAATCGTTTTCATTGCCCCCTCCAAGAAAAACCCAAAAAAATATAAAACTGTTCCGAAAAATTCAAAAACAGTAAAAAAATGTTCAGAAAAATAAAAAAAAAAGTTCTTTCAGAACTACCTCCCCGTTATTAAAAAATTGGTACAATATTTGGAACTGTGCCAACCTCTATTTCTCTTAGTTCGCTTCCTAGTTCGCTCGCTGGTACGCGAACTGGAAGCGAACCAAAAACAGTAAGTATAAGGGAAGGAAACACACACTTATGTTAAAAGAAAGACAGCTATAGGGGAGTAAACTAGAGATACTATTACCCATAATCCACTACTGATGATGTCACATATTACATCATTCATGACATGCTCAGTGACATCATCAGCAGAGGATTGCGGGTTTTTTGGCAACATGCCTTATCCACGGTTTAATAACGCTGCCTTTTGCTTTATATAAGTTTTCAAATTGTATGAAATATATACCAATAGGTCTTTATGAACCTTTAGGTAGTGCTTTTGTTCATGAGGTCTGGTCGCTTCCATACACATACAGATGTTTCAAAGATGATCAAGAAGTTTATCTGAATGGAGAGGAATGCACTGAGACGCCAGATCATTCACTAATGTGTAGGCACATACAGTTACACGATTCATGCAACAAACACCGACCAATTATGGCTTGCGTGTTGCAAGGCACGCCAGTTCCTGCTATCATCCCCACGTTCAAGTTGTTGGAAAATGGTAGTTATTTGATGCTCAATAATGAAGATTGTTCTGAGTTAATTAAAAAGTATTCCTTTTATCGTAACAGTAAGTGAACGGGTTATTTGCTGCAGAAATGTTCTATTTCCTCCCACACATGAACATAGGGAGTTTTCAATCTGGCCACAAATACCAACCTTGGGACACGTTTCAACGGCATGACAAGAATAAGAGCTCTTTTGTCTCAGAGAGAGGTGGCCTTGAGTTCGGCCCGTGAAACTTTCGTACTTCACATAGCGAACACCCGTACACAGGTTTGCCTTTCAATTTCAGCAACATGTTTCCGACTATCTTTAACGCATCCTCCACAAAATCCCTGGCACACTTTTTTAAAGTTGTTACCAGTGGTCTCGTGACTTCATTTGAGAAAATCTTTGGAGTCATCCCTGCTCCCTTTCATTCCATTTTCTCCACTCTGGTTCGTGGATTGCATTTTTACTTGCATTACCAGCGGACGCTCTTGTGCTTTTTTACATTTTTAAATATGGATGTCCCTCCTATGCAACCTCCGACCCTGCAGCTGCTGACACTGTTCCGCAATCGCATGCTAGAATATTATGGCACAATGCCGTTGGCGATATTAAGCACGGCATATGGATTATCTTTTCGGTTCTCCTACTTCACCTGTGTCCAGCCTGTATTTCACTGCCTGACCTGTGATTTCGATTGGGCCATTGATTTGTGTCTCTGCGGACCGGTTTCTCCTGACGTCGACTTTAATCAGCTGATGACTCCTATCATTACTCACGAGTTGATTTGTCCTGGCGAAAGGATTATGGCTGTGGCATTGATGCATGGACTACTTGGTCCCTGGAATTTACTGGCGGCAGCACAGTCTTTCTTGGAACACAGCTTTCTTGAAAACCCACCGAGCTGTCCTCTGATGGTGATAGAGGATCCGGTGCTGGGAGAGCACGTATGTTCTTTTCCGCTTTTAAATTGGATGGCTGAACTGTTTTCGGATGAAGACGGTGACTTCCTATTGGAGGCTGTTGCAGCTTATTTTGCATACACAGTTATGTCATAGACCTTTTTCATGTTTGATATGCTGAGTACTAGCATTTCATTGACAATTCATTGACTTATTTGTCAAGTTTTTATTATTTACCTTGCCTATTGGCTTAAGACTCGATAAAGTACTTGGCTGTTTTATTTTTCTTTAGCATTGAATTTTCCTAGTTTTTAATGCTTTACCTTGCGGACCGTCCACATATAAACTTGCAATCTGCTCTCATGAGATGGCACTTCTATTATCTTATTCAGTTCGTTTCCGGATCATGAGGAGGTGTCATCTAGGTCCTGGATATCTTTACACCGTGTTAAGTTAGCATGGGCTCATTACCGGTTTAAACGCCATTTTTCCTTTTTTGCAACTTCTGCACACGACACTTAGTTGTTGCTTTAGCTTTCCACCTAGTAGTTCATCGTGGTTTACATGAGAATAATATGTTATTGGTCTACTATCTGCTTTACTTGTTAAACTATATCTGTACAGCGAGTGCTAAAGTTTCAAGAACAACACGATACAGAATTGTTATGAGGTCTGATCTCCACGACTTCATACTCATAACATAAGTGCAACTTCTGCCAATTCTGGGCATGAGGCGGGTTTTATATTGCTTTGCCGAACACACATACACAACAGTTGATGCGGTTCACATGAAGAGAGAGCTGGTGTATGCTGATGTGATTCCTTCAAATCTAAGACACTAAAGTATGGACACGCCCTAAACCAACACAAAGAGACCTTCTTAGCAAATAATATAATATGTGTATTAGGGAGGGTGAGATATAAGCAGCCGCGGGCCGTGGAGGGAGTTACGATGGGGCAGGGAGGCGGGGAGGGGGAGAAGCAGGGTGGAGCCCTCTCTACCTTGCCCCTCCCCCTCCCCGCCTCCCTGCCCCACCGTAACTCCCTCCACGGCCCGCGGCTGCTTATAAGTGTTGCTAACTCTTATTCATTTACAGCATGTTAACATACTGTCACCATTCGCTTTTTATGTACTAGTAACTATGCTGGTAATTTTGCTACTGATAATATGTGTACTTGTATTCTCCACCCTGCTTCTCCCCCTCCCCGCCTCCCTGCCTCACCGTAACTCCCTCCACGGCCCGCGGCTGCTTATAAGTGTTGCTAACTCTTATTCATTTACAGCATGTTAACATACTATCACCATTCACTTTTTATGTACTAGTAACTATGCTGGTAATTTTGCTACTGATAATATGTGTACTTTTATTATCTAAGGTACTACGCCTGAGAAGACGGCATTAGTAAATAAACATTTCAAATACACATGTGTTCTTCTTAACTCCATGTTCTGGTTTCTAAGAAATATATAACGACCGACTGTTCATGAGTTCCACGTATCCTGAGGTACTATAAGTTCATATTCTGGATTGTCTAAACATTGAGAGTTTGTTATATCCAATGTGACACTGTACCTAGCTTGCTAAATAGTTTTTGATTACTAACGTGAGTTTTGGGACACCCTAATTCGCCGAGGTTCCAATCCTCTGTCCACAGTTCTGTGTGAGAACAGAAACCCTGCGACAGGGGCACCCCCGACCCTTGCTGGAGCTTCATCACACTTGCGATACAACTCCAGCAATGCGCCACCTTTACGGCACAGATACATCACGCATCTGTGCTGTTTTTGCCCCATGATGCGCCGCATTGTAAATGCAGCACACCATAGGTGACGGAACAGCGGCACAGAATGACTAACACATCCCTGGTGATGCGCCAGTCATCATAAATCTATCCCTATGCTTCTTATCTTGTTAGAGATGAACCGCCATATGTATCATAAAAGTTATTTGCATTTCCTAAATAGCGAACTTTAAGGAATAAATAGCGATTCTTTACCATTCCTAGTTTGCGATGAGCTATTTGCTAATTAGCCGAATGTAGCCCAATGAAGCCCAATGTAGCCCAATGTAGCCCAAAGATGGCCGCCAGACACACAAAAAAACAAATGTAGCCCAAATATCAGCCAGATGTAGCCCAACTATAGCCCAGTGACAGAATGACCAATCAGCTTCGCAAACCTCCGTTACGCGAAGCGGAGCGCTGTTACAGATATATATCTTTTTTTGAACGTTAATTTCTCAAAATCCACTGGAGCACATATATTGAGACCTAGCAAAGGCACATCGGGCTACCAGTCCCTAATATTTTACCAAGTTTCGTGCAAATCCATTCAGCCGTTCAATTATTATTATTTTTTTTTTTTTTTGCCCCGCGGGGCCCTTTTAAAACCTCCACATCAAACCTAGGGGGTCAGCGAGGATCTACTATGCCCCCTTATAGTTATTTCCCCCTTTGTTTTGACCTCCTCTTGTCTCTCGATCCTACCGAGAGACAAGATGGCGGCCGCTACGGACTGTTTGGAATGTTGACAGACGCCGGAGAACCAATCAGCTTCGCTTCACAAAGCTCCGTTGCGCGAAAAGTCCGCGAACCAGAGCGCTAACCGGTCCGCTGTTACAGATATATATCTTTTTTTAAACGTTAATTTCTCAAAATCCACTGGAGCACATATATTGAGACCTACAAAAGGCACATCGGGCTACCAGTCCCTACAATTTTGCCAAGTTTCGTGCAAATCCATTCAGCCGTTCGGGCTAAAAGTGAGGCCAACCGCCCTATGGAAAACTCAATGTTAAAAACACGTTTTGGGACCCCCCTTTTTTCTCGGCCCCCACTGGACGAACCCCCCCCAAATTTTCAAGGGCTGCTCAGAAACAAAATGTGCCATTTTCCTGAAAATTTCAGCCGATTCCGTCCACAAACGCCAAAGTTATTAGACATAGAATTTTCAAAAAACCCATAGAGAAAAAATCCTAACTATATATACCTACTGGCGACCGCCAGTAGGTAATACATATATATATATATATTCACTGAAAAAACCATAGGTTATAGACCATATATAGTTAGGAATTAGCATTTAGAAAACCTTATTTTACTCACACAAAACCATTGAAATTCCATATATAGTTAGTTGCACTAACTATATATCGCGCACCCGCAATCCACTGCTGATGATGTGACATATTACATCATTCATGACATGGTCAGTGACATCACTGATGACATCACTGATGACATCTCAAATGACATCACTGATGACATCATCTAGTGTCTGTGTGTTTTTGTAAAGTTTAAATACGTTTTACATATTGAAGAATGACTGGATGTATGGAAGACTGAGTGTGTGTGTGGCTGGCTGGGAGGTGTGTGACTCTGTGCATATCAATGTGTACTTGTATCAGTGATTGTATAAGAGAGTAAGTATGTGTTAGTATATGTGTGAAAAGTATGGTGTTCTGTGTTTAACTATAGATGAGGAAATCGAAGTGTGATTGATTCTTCACAGGACTGACTAGGTGTATGAGTGCATATGATAGTGTTCTAATAATAACTGACTGTATGTATGAGTAATTGTATGGGTGAATGAGTGAATGTGTGTGTAGACGTACGAATCAGTGAGTGCGTATGTAGTAACTGGTATTGGTGTGTCATGATGTCATCAGTGATGTCATTTGAGATGTCATCAGTGATGTCATTTCAGATGTCATTAGTGATGTCATCAGTGATGTCACTGAAGTATGGTGTTCTGTGTTTAACTGTATAGATGAAGAAATGGAAGTGTGATTGATTCTTTACAGGACTGACTTGGTGTGTGAGTAACTCCATGGATGAGTGGCAGTGTGTGACTGTCTGCATAGGTGTATGAGTGCATATGATAGTGTTGTAATAATAAGTGACTGTATGTATGAGTTATTGTATGGGTGAATGAGTGAATGTGTGTGTAGACGTAGGAATCAGTGAGGGCGTATGTAGTAACTGGTATTGGTGTGTCATGATGTCATCAGTGATGTCATTTGAGATGTCATCAGTGATGTCATCAGTGATGTCATTTGAGATGTCATCAGTGATGTCATCAGTGATGTCACTGACCATGTCATGAATGATGTAATATGTCACATCATCAGCAGTGGATTGCGGGTGCGCGATATATAGTTAGTGCAACAAACTATATATGGAATTTCAATGGTTTTGTGTGAGTAAAATAAGGTTTTCTAAATGCTAATTCCTAACTATATATGGTCTATAACCTATGGTTTTTTCAGTGAATTTTCAAGGTTTTGTAAATGCTAATTCCTAACTATATATGGTCTATAACCTATGGTTTTTTCAGTGAATTTCATTGGTTTTCTAACAGCTAATATCTGTAGCTGTAAATTGTATTCTTCTTTAAATCCAAAAATATATTTTATATGTTTATGAATAATTTTTTTTTTAAATATTTTTTTTTCTTCGTTTCCGCTTCGCGAATCGGGAAGCTTCCCGTTAGCTGACCTTGATGCCGCGAAATAGACCGCGAGCCGGTAAACGTTTCTTTACCGCAAGTGCCGCGTTAGAAAACAACATCGTGACGCCTCCCGTCCGCATGACGTTTCACGTTGTCGCGTGATACGTCATATGACGTGCTACGTTAGCGAACTGGTACGCGAAGCGAGTCACAAAGCGCAGGTTTCTGGAAGCAAACCGGGAGGCCCTGCAAAGCGCTTAACGTAAACACAGCAAGTCATGTGACTTGGTAATAACACTTTTCATTGGTTCATTTCACTTTTGGTTTCCTAATGATGTAAGACTAGGTCATATAATCTAAAATGAACACTTTTGATTGGTTGAGAACTCTTGTTTTTCCCAAATGATGAAAATCCCTCCTTCTTTCCTCACTCTGACTTTCATCATTGTGAGAGAAAGACCCTTTGTGATCACTGAGCAATGGCTTCTTTAGTAGCTTCAGCTGGTGCTTCCCCACCACCTCCACCACATCCAAGGAAGAGTGGACCACCTGCTCAAGTTATAATTCAGCAAGAAGAGGAAGAAGAGGAAGACGAGGAAGAGCAGGAAGAGAGGCAGTTTTTGCCTGAGGAACCCAGGACGTCTCACCGGAAAGAAAACTTCATTTGGCAATTTTTTAAAATTCCCAAAGGTCAGAAAAAAGTAAATGCAAGATACGTAACTTGCCTTATATGTCAAGATAGACTGTCCAGAGGAACCGACAAAAAATACAGTTTTGGAAACTACACAATGCATCGCCATATGACTAGGTGGCATCCTAACAACTACAGTGCTGCACAGTTTCGGAACGACCTAGATAATCTCCCTATTATGGCCAGAAGATCTGTTGTACCGGAAGTAACGGGACCAGAGGGCAGGGAGATGGTGCCAAATATACAAATGAGATTTGGTGAAGTAAAACACATCTGCGTATTTTGCGATGGATTCATTTGCTACGGAGAAAGAAGCATCACTCTGATCAACAGAGCTATTGACTATCATATGCAAGTTTGTACGAAACGCCCAAAATAATAAATACTTCTTTTTTTGTTTTGTTGCTCCTGTTGAGCCCTTTACAATGAATCGTTTTCATTGCCCCCTCCAAGAAAAACCCCAAAAAATATAAAACTGTTCAGAAAAATTCAAAAAAAGTAAAAAAATGTTCTGAAAAATAATAAAAAAAATATAAAACAACAAAAACAATAAAAAAAAAGTTCTTTTCAGAACTACCTCCCCGTTATTAAAAAATTGGTACAATATTTGGAACTGTGCCAACCTCTATTTCTCTTAGTTCGCTTCCCAGTTCGCTCGCCGGTACGCGAACCGGAAGCGAACCAAAAACAGTAAGTATAAGGGAAGGAAACAGACACTTATGTTAAAAGAAAGACAGCTATAGGGGAGTAAACTAGAGATACTATTACCCGTAATCCACTGCTGATGATGTCACATATTACATCATTCATGACATGCTCAGTGACATCATCAGCAGAGGATTGCGGGTTTTTTGGCAACGTGCCTTATCCACGGTTTAATAACGCTGCCTTTTGCTTTATATAAGTTTTCAAATTGTATGAAATATATACCAATAGGTCGTTATGAACCTTTAGGTAGTGCTTTTCTTCATGAGGTCTGGTCGCTTCCATACACATACAGATGTTTCAAAGATGATCAAGAAGTTTATCTGAATGGAGAGGAATGCACTGAGACGCCAGATCATTCACTAATGTGTAGGCACATACAGTTACACGGTTCATGCAACAAACACCGACCAAATATGGCTTGCGTGTTGCAAGGCACGCCAGTTCCTGCTATCATCCCCACGTTCAAGTTGTTGGAAAATGGTAGTTATTTGATGCTCAATAATGAAGATTGTTCTGAGTTAATTAAAAGTATTCCTTTTATCGTAACAGTAAGTGAACGGGTTATTTGCTGCAGAAATGTTCTATTTTCTCCCACACATGAACATAGGGAGTTTTCAATCTGGCCACAAATACCAACCTTGGGAGAGATTTCAACGGCATGGCAAGAATAAGAGCTCTTTTGTCTCAGAGAGAGGTGGCCTTGAGTTCGGCCCGTGAAACTTTCGTGCTTCACATAGCGAACACCCGTACAGAGGTGCAGACCCTTTTCAATTCAGATTTGCCTTTCAATTTCAGCAAGATGGTTCGGACTATCTTTATCGCATCCTCCACAAAGGCCCTGGCGCACTTTTTTAAAGTTGTTACCAGTGGTCTCGTGACTTCATTTGAGAAAATCTTTGGAGTCATCCCTGCTTTCTTTCATTCTATTTTCTCCACTCTGCTTCGTGGATTGGCATTTTTACTTGCATTACCAGCGGACGCTCTTGTGCTTTTTTACATTTTTAAATATGGATGTCCCTCCTATGCAACCTCCCACCCTGCAGCTGCTGACACTGTTCCGCAATCGCATGCTAGAATATTATGGCACAATGCCGTTGGCGATATTAAGCACGGCATATGGATTATCTTTTCGATTCTCCTACTTCACCTGTGTCCAGCCTGTATTTCACTGCCTGACCTGTGATTTCGATTGGGCCATTGATTTGTGTCTCTGCGGACCGGTTTCTCCTGACGTCGACTTTAATCAGCTGATGACTCCTATCATTACTCACGAGTTGGTTTGTCCTGGCGAAAGGATTATGGCTGTGGCATTGATGCATGGACTAATTGGTCCCTGGAATTTATTGGCGGCAGCACAGTCTTTCTTGGAACAGAGCTTTCTTGAAAACCCACCGAGCTGTCCTCTGATGGTGATAGAGGATCCGGTGCTGGGAGAGCACGTATGTTCTTTTCCGCTTTTAAATTGGATGGCTGAACTGTTTTCGGATGAAGACGGTGACTTCCTATTGGAGGCTGTTGCAGCTTATTTTGCATACACAGTTATGTCATAGACCTTTTTCATGTTTGATATGCTGAGTACTAGCATTTCATTGACAATTCATTGACTTATTTGTCAAGTTTTTATTATTTACCTTGCCTATTGGCTTAAGACTCGATAAAGTACTTGGCTGTTTTATTTTTCTTTAGCATTAAATTTTCCTAGTTTTTAATGCTTTACCTTGCGGACCGTCCACATATAAACTTGCAATCTGCTCTCATGAGATGGCACTTCTATTATCTTATTCAGTTCGTTTCCGGATCATGGGGAGGTGTCATCTAGGTCCTGGATATCTTTACACCGTGTTAAGTTAGCATGGGCTCATTACCGGTTTAAACGCCATTTTTCCTTTTTTGCAACTTCTGCACACGACACTTAGTTGTTGCTTTAGCTTTCCACCTAGTAGTTCATCGTGGTTTACATGAGAATAATATGTTATTGCTCTACTATCTGCTTTGCTTGTTAAACTATATCTGTACAGCGAGTGCTAAAGTTTCAAGAACAAAACGATACAGAATTGTTATGAGGTCTGATCTCCACGACTTCATACTCATAACATAAGTGCAACTTCTGCCAATTCTGGGCATGAGGCGGGTTTTATATTGCTTTGCCGAACACACATACACAACAGTTGATGCGGTTCACATGAAGAGAGAGCTGGTGTATGCTGATGTGATTCCTTCAAATCTAAGACACTAAAGTATGGGCACGCCCTAAACCAACACAAACAGACCTTCTTAGCAAATAATATAATATGTGTATTAGGGAGGGTGAGATATAAGCAGCCGCGGGCCGTGGAGGGAGTTACGGTGAGGCAGGGAGGCGGGGAGGGGGAGAAGCAGGGTGGAGCCCTCTCTACCCTGCCCCTCCCCCTCCCCGCCTCCCTGCCCCACCGTAACTCCCTCCACGGCCCGCGGCTGCTTATAAGTGTTGCTAACTCTTATTCATTTACAGCATGTTAACATACTGTCACCATTCGCTTTTTATGTACTAGTAACTATGCTGGTAATTTTGCTACTGATAATATGTGTACTTGTATTCTCCACCCTGCTTCTCCCCCTCCCCGCCTCCCTGCCTCACCGTAACTCCCTCCACGGCCCGCGGCTGCTTATAAGTGTTGCTAACTCTTATTCATTTACAGCATGTTAACATACTATCACCATTCGCTTTTTATGTACTAGTAACTATGCTGGTAATTTTGCTACTGATAATATGTGTACTTGTATTATCTAAGATACTACGCCTGAGAAGACGGCATTAGTAAATAAACATTTCAAATACACATGTGTTCTTCTTAACTCCATGTTCTGGTTTCTAAGAAATATATAACGACCGACTGTTCATGAGTTCCACGTATCCTGAGGTACTATAAGTTCATATTCTGGATTGTCTAAACATTGAGAGTTTGTTATATCCAATGTGACACTGTACCTAGCTTGCTAAGGAGTTTTTGATTACTAACGTGAGTTTTGGGACACCCTAATTCGCCGAGGTTCCAATCCTCTGTCCACAGTTCTGTGTGAGAACAGAAACCCTGCGACAGGGGCACCCCCGACCCTTGCTGGAGCTTCATCACACTTGCGATACAACTCCAGCAATGCGCCACCTTTACGGCACAGATACATCACGCATCTGTGCTGTTTTTGCCCCATGATGCGCCGCATTGTAAATGCAGCACACCATAGGTGACGGAACAGCGGCACAGAATGACTAACACATCCCTGGTGATGCGCCAGTCATCATAAATGTATCCCTATGCTTCTTATCTTGTTAGAGATGAACCGCCATATGTATCATCAAAGTTTTTTGCATTTCCTAAATAGCGAACTTTAAGGAATAAATAGCGATTCTTTACCATTCCTAGTTTGCGATTAGCTATTTGCTAATTACAAATTACCCATTCATTTCCTTCATTTCCATAGGGCGGTTGGACTCACTTTTAGCTCGAACGGCTGAATGGATTTCCACGAAACTTGGCAAAATTGTAGGGACTGGTAGCCCGATGTGCCTTTGCTATGTCTCAAGATATATGCTCCAGTGGTTTTTACGAAAATTAACTTTGAAAAATATATATTGGGCTACATTGGCCTATATATATGTTGGAGCCCAAATGTAGCCCAATGTAGCCCAATGAAGCCCAATGTAGCCCAATGTAGCCCAAAGATGGCCGCCAGACACACAAAAAAACAAATGTAGCCCAAATATCAGCCAGATGTAGCCCAACTATAGCCCAGTGACAGAATGACCAATCAGCTTCGCAAACCTCCGTTACGCGAAGCGGAGCGCTGTTACAGATATATATCTTTTTTTGAACGTTAATTTCTCAAAATCCACTGGAGCACATATATTGAGACCTAGCAAAGGCACATCGGGCTACCAGTCCCTAATATTTTGCCAAGTTTCGTGCAAATCCATTCAGCCGTTCGATTATTATTATTATTATTTTTTTTTGCCCCGCGGGGCCCTTTTAAAACCTCCACATCAAACCTAGGGGGTCAGCGAGGATCTACTATGCCCCCTTATGGTTATTTCCCCCTTTGTTTTGGCCTCCTCTTGTCTCTCGATCCTACCGAGAGACAAGATGGCGGCCGCTACGGACTTTTTGGAATGTTGACAGACGCCGGAGAACCAATCAGCTTCGCTTCACAAAGCTCCGTTGCGCGAAAAGTACGCGTCCTGGGACGCTTCCCGGTCCGCTGTTACAGATATATATTGTCTGTAATATTATATAATATTCCCGGTCCGCTGTTACAGATATATATTGTCTGTATATATTGGCAAAATTGTAGGGACTGGTAGCCCGATGTGCCTTTGCTAGGTCTCAATATATGTGCTTCAGTGCATTTTGAGAAATTAACGTTCAAAAACAAGATATATATCTGTAACAGCGCTCCGCTTCGCGGAGATAAAATTATATGTGTATTACCTAGCTGTTGCTAACACCAGTTAGCGACGGCTAGTAGAAGATAGCGACCATCTTGGGCCCCACTTTGCATGTGAGTGATATTTATCACTAATGACATGCAAAGTGGGCATGCCAAGATGTTAGCGACTGGAAACAGTCGCTAACATCGCTATCTCCTATTATCAACTTTTGGAAATATTCGAGATAAGCGCGAATATCTCCAAAAGCTACCACCTGCCCTGAGCAGTTCTTAGCCATGTTATCCAATGGGAGGTGGATAACATGGCTAAGAGCGTTAGCTCGGTAATGCATGAATATCGGTGAGTTTTCAGCGATATTAATGCATTGCGGTCGTTTTTTATCGTATTTCCGATAAACCTTGATAATAGCAAGGTTTATCTGCGATAATTTCTGACGGTAAAAAAATCGTTGCTAAGCATCGTTATGGATAAATATCGCTTAACTTTGGTAATATGCCCCAACGTCTGTTAACGTTCGATTCGAAGGAAATCAGGAAGTGTTGAAAAACATTGTCTGCGCCATCTTGTCTTTTTTCAAATGCCACACTTTTGTCGTGCACGGCAGCCATTTTAGATGCCTTGACCAGACCCACTCTGTGCACGCTGTCGATCCTTAGCATGGCTCCCCACCCTCGCAAGCATCTCCCCCAGGCAGTGGTCACCCCCGCTCTCTGTCTTATGCATGGGTAATAAACCTCCCCCCATCTGCGCTGCTCTTCCCTGAGAATCACACCCTGTGCCCGCCCGACACCTCCCTTTCGCCCTATTCACTACCGCACCCTCTGACACTCCTTTTCCTCTGTGTCCCATTGTCCAGGCTGGTCCTAGGGTATCAGCTAGCCCTGCAGATGTAGTTTATGGCCACAGCTGTAAAGAATCACCCCTCTTCAAAGGAGTTATAGTAGATCAAGGCCTACACTCGATGAGATCCGTCACAGCAGAAGCGTTGCTATTATCTGAAAACCATCCTGTATTGTGATTGGGGAGGGGACCGAGCCTGAAGCGGAAGATTCCAGGGATGACTCTTTGTACATCAAAGTTTTTACAATTATGTGTCACATTAAAAATATATAGCACTCCGACAAAGTAGTAAGATTATAAAACTTTAATAATTTATAAATATATACAAGAAAACAAAAATAGTAATAACATATAAACATTTTTAGGGAAAAACAACGAAGTAGCGGTCGGCTGTGCGAATAGTCCCAACGCAGCACAACGTCCAGATTTCCGGCGTGGGGCGTCGCGGGGGGGTGGGTCATCAGTAGCAAACTGTTGTGCGAATAGTTCCAAGGCAGCAGAACGTTGAAATCTAGATGACACGAAAGTGATGTCTAGTAAGTTGCCACCCAGCAAATAACGGCATGGGGCGTCGCGGGGGGTGGGTCATCAGTAGCAAACTGTTGCGCGAATAGTTCCAAGGCAGCAGAACGATGGCACCAAGGTGATGTCCAGTAAGTTGCCGCACTGGTTTTGGTATCGTACAATGCTGCTCCGAATAACGGCGTGGGGCGCCCCGGGGGAGGCGGTGTGAACGGGCCTCTCCAGGTGGAGTGTCATCTGTTGTAGTGGGGCGCCCCTTTACCGTTTTAGTTGCCATTCCGTCCGTTTTTGGTCCACTGTGTCAAAAGCCGCAATTCAGCTGAGTTGCGCCCACTCTTGCGGTGCAGCGATAGGCGGCTGTCACAGGACTCTCAAAATGGCGGCAGGCTGTTTCCTTTTTGGGCCTGGTCCACTGAAATGGCCCTGGGACACCTTGGAAATCGGACGCTTGTCTGCTAGGTCTTGGACCCCATTCTCGAAAGCGTCCCCTCCGCCTTGAGAATTCATCAAAAGTTTTGGGGGCTCCGACTCCTGCAGGCTTCTGGTGGGGAGCGGCTGCCATGATTGCTCGCGGAATGACCACGACTGAGCTACGAGATGGTGGTGCTCTCATGCTGACGCCAGCTTCAGTCTGAAACATCCAGAAACAAGGTGGGGCTTTCATCGTTTGGGAAAAAAAAAAGTTTTCATCCAATGAAAAGTGTTGTTTTTAGGTCACATGATCAAGCCTTCCATCATTAGGAAACCAAAAGTAAAATGAACCAATGAAAAGTTTTATAAACAAGTCACATGACCTGTTATGCGGCATAGGGTGTAAAATGCGGAGAAAATACGTTGGCACGTGAGGCGGCGTCATTAGCGGACCGATGTGCGAATAGGCCGAAGGCAATACAACGCGCCAAGATCCGGATGGCACCGAGGTGGTGTCCAGCAAGTTGCAGCAGTGGTGTGGCCATCCTACAATGCTGAAAGTCGGCGTGGGGCGCCCCGTTGGCCTGTGAGTTTGCGTCAGTAGCGGACCGATGTGCGAATAGGCCGAAGGCAGCCCAACGCGCCAAGATCCGGATGGCACCGAGGTGGTGTCTAGTAAGTTGCCGCACTGGTGTGGCCATCCAACAATGCTGAAAGTCGGCGTGGGGCGCCCCGTTGGCCTGTGAGTTTGCGTCAGTAGCGGACCGATGTGCGAATAGGCCGAAGGCAGCACAACGCGCCAAGATCCGGATGGCACCGAGGTGGTGTCTAGTAAGTTGCCGCACTGGTGTGGCCATCCTACAATGCTGAAAGTCGGCGTGGGGCGCCCCGTTGGCCTGTGAGATGGCATCAGTAGCGGACCGATGTGTGAATGGGGCCGAAGGCAGCGCAACAATATTTTCGGAATAGAAGACACCACTAGGCGCTGAGATGCCAAGATCCGGATGGCACCGAGGTGGTGTCTAGCAAGTTGTGGCACTGGTGTGGCCATCGTACAATGGTAAAAGTCGGCGTGGGGCGCCCTGTTGGCCTGTGAGATGGTGTCAGTAGCGGACTGATGTGTGAATGGGGCCAAAGGCAGCGCAACAATATTTTCGGAGTAGAAGACACCACAAGGCGCTGAGATGCCAAGATCCGGATGGCACCGAGGTGATGTCTAAGTTGCGGACCGATGTGCGAATGGGGCCAAAGGCAGCGCAACAATATTTTCTGAAGAGAATACACCACAAGGCGCTGAGATGCCAAGATCCGGATGGCACCGAGGTGATGTCTAAGTTGCGGACCGATGTGCGAATGGGGCCAAAGGTAGCGTAACAAGATTTTCTGTATGGAAGATACCACTAGGCGTTGAGATGCCAAGATTCGGATGGCACCGAGGTGATGTCTAGCAAGTTGTGCCACTGGTGTGGCCATCGTACAATGGTAAAAGTCGGCGTGGGGCGCCCTGTTGGCCTGTGAGATGGTGTCAGTAGCGGACTGATGTGCGAATGGGGCCAGAGGCAGCGCAACAATATTTTCTGACTGACACCACAAGGCGCTGAGATGCCAAGATCCGGATGGCACCGAGGTGATGTCTAAGTTGCGGACTGATGTGCGAATGGGGCCAAAGGCAGCGTAACAATATTTTCTGAATGGAAGATACCACTAGGCGTTGAGATGCCAAGATTCGGATGGCACCGAGGTGATGTCTAGCAAGTTGGTGTGGTCATCCTACAATGCTGAAACTCGGCGTGGGTCACCCCATTAGCCTGTGAGATGGCGTCAGTAGCGGACCGATGTGCGAATAGGCCGAAGGCAGCACAACGCGCCAAGATCCGGATGTCACCGTGGTGGTTTCATAGTTGAGAGGCACTTCATCTGCAGTGGGGCGCCGAGATCCGGATGGCACCGAGGTGATGTCTAGCAAGTTGCTGTACTGGTGTGGTCATCCTACAATGCTGAAATGTAGTGGGGCGCCCATTTACCGTTTCAGTTGCCATTCAGCTGAGTTTCGGCTGCTCTTGATGCTACAGCGACAGGCGGCTGCAAGAGGACTCTCAAAATGGCGGCCTGTTCTTTGGATTTGGGCCTGGTCCACTAAAATGGCCCTGGGACACCTTAGAACTCGGCCGCTCGATTTTTTTTTCCTTTCCTGTACATGCAAAAAAAGGTAAATGCCCGGTACGTTACACGCTTCATCTGCCACGATGAACTCTCCAGAGGAACCGAAAAAAAATATAGTTGTGGTAACTATACCATGCATCGTCATATGGAGAGGTGGCACCAATTAATTATAGTGCTGCATAAAAGAGAGATGTGGAGGAGAACCCCTGACCTGCTAGTACATTCATCAAAGAAGTGGCACTGAGAGCTTCAGAGGCAAGGGAAACGGTCCCAAATATTTAGAAGAACTTTGGAAAGATTAAAATGACATGTTTAGATTGTGGTAAATTAATTTCATGTGGACAGATGAGTGTTACTCTAATAAATACAGCATATGAACATCATCATAGTCGATGGTTGGTAGAGACATTTTGACTATATCCTGGACCTGCCCGTCCTCGCCCAAAATGGCGCCGGAATAAATGGGACTCGTAACTCCTTGTTGTGTACTGGTTGCAGAACCTTGAAATCACGAGATACGTATGCAGTTTTGAAGCACATGGCGGGCGGGGACGAGAATTGATTGAATATTTCGACATCCCTGTTGATATTAAGTTCTGATGTGTTATTGATTACTGTACTGTTGAAAATTCGAATTAACGTCACCCATGGTACTTGCCCGCAAATGTATATCTAGATAATTTTATTGTAACTGGCCCTGTCGTATTTTAATTATAAAATGTACGTCCACCGATTCCGTAACTGTTAGACACCTTAGTTCTTGCAACCTAATGGCCCGCCCGTTACGTTCCTCTACAGTGTAAATGTCTATTCATCATATACGATTACAGTTTGCTCCGTGGCAGGCCCACGTGGTTATAGGCTCGTATTTGTATAATGAAATTTTCACAATAAAGGTTTTGAAAAGAAAACATGGTAGTAGTATATACATTGGTAAAGTTTTTAATAATAGTCACTGTTTTAGAATCATTAAAAGGCAAGTGAAATAAAGCAGACCAATTACATGAAGGGTAAAAGGTATAATACGAAGGAACGCAGTAAAGATAAATGGTCAAGGGCTGTTGTGTTTTCTATTCCTGCAACATAAAGTGATCGATAAGAATCTCATATTCAGGCGTATCGGCGACTAAGACAGCAGGTCGACCCTCTTTTGCTCAACGGCTCCGTCATGGGACGAAGAAACGCTCTTTTTCTCGAAAAAAGAATATATTTTACTTGCAGAACAGTTGTAAAATTTCCGGGAAAGTACATTAGCCTGGAACATTATAACATATATTTAAGAAAAAATAATGTTCGGAAGTAATTAAAAGCGTAATTTTTAGGTGTTATGACCAAGGCTTTCATCATTAGAATAAGAAAAGTAAAATGAACCAATGAAAAGTTTTATTAACAAGTCACATGACTTGTTATGCTTACGTTGCGCGCTGCGCGCCCCGGATGACTTCCGGATGCGCTAACGCGGCGCCTCATATGACGCATTACGCGACAACGCAGGTCCAGAATATAGTCAAAATGTCTCCACCAACCAGCGGTCGAAACACAACCCCTTTCAGCAGGCTAAATAGTTCTGTTAAATGACAACAGAAGGGACAGGCAACAAGAACCATCAGTCAAAGAGGGGAGGGCTAGTTCTTCTCTACCGGGTTACATTGGGGCGCTACCGGAACTGATCGAATTGGTAGTCTACAGTGTTTCTGGATGTTTCAGACTGAAGCTGGGGTTAGCATGAGAGCACCACCATTTCGTAGCTCCGTTGTGGCCATTCCGCAACCAATCATGGCAGCCGCTCTTTATCGTTATTTTGGGCGGGGTGGGTGGCGGAGTCGAGCTGTTTTGCAGCCATCATTGTGTGAAGTTCAGTTCATCTCACTAGTTTTGTATTTGTCATGAGGGGTTGTTCCTAATGTTTCTATTTTAGCGAGGTCAAAAAGAGATCCCATTAGTGGCCTACTGATTTTACTCGATTCCTTTTCTTTTTTTTTACACGATTTTTCGTTATCTGCAAAGACTAAACAGAGTATTGCGACTCTGTGTTTGTTTGTAAATAGAGAATGAACCAAAGAGAACTAATTCTAAAACAGTAAATACTTGGATAACAATCAATCAAATGGAGAGAGAAGCAGGCACGACGGATTACAACCGGGGCAAAGGCCTGCGTTAACTACCTTTCACTATCTGCAAAGAGAGAGTACTCCTAATAGAAATGAGGGGGGGGGGCACCATTCAAAGCAGATCAGTGTGCATAAACACGAAAATGTTTTTACTTACCACGTACTTGACATTCGACAGCTTATGATATTTGCTATTAAAAAACCATTGAAATTCACTGAAAAAAACATAGGTTATAGACCATATATAGTTAGGAATTAGCATTTACAAAACCTTGAAAATTCACAGAAAAAACCATAGGTTATAGACCATATATAGTTAGGAATTAGCATTTACAAAACCTTGAAAATTCACTGCAAAAACCATAGGTTAGAGACCATATATAGTTAGCTGGACATTTTATTGACATAAAACCAATGAAATTCCATATATAGTTAGTTGCACTAACTATATATCGCGCACCCGCAATCCACTGCTGATGATGTCACATATTACATCATTCATGACATGGTCAGTGACATCACTGATGACATCACTGATGACATCTCAAATGACATCACTGATGACATCACTGATGACATCTCATTTGACATCAATGACCACATTACTGATGATATCATTCATGTGACAATACAATGCATCTCCTCACATTTTAATATAACCAGTGTTAAAAAGAGAGTATAATTTTTGAAACCATTGACACACCAATACTAGTTACTACATACGCACTCACTGATTGCTACGTCTACACACACCTTCAGTCATTCACCCATACAATCATTCATACATACAATCACTCATCTTTACACTATCATATGCACTCATACACCTATACAGACACAGTCTGCCACTCATCCATGGAGTTACTCACACACCTAGTCAGTCCTGGAAAGAATCAATGACACTTCCATTTTCTTGTCTATACAGTTAAACTTAGAGCACCTTACATTTTCAAACATATACTAACACATACTTACCTTCTTATACAATCATTGATACAAGTACAGATTGATCTGCACAGAGTCACACACCTCCCAGCTAGCCACACACACACTCAGTCTCCCATACAAATACTTGGGCAATCAATCAATAACCCATATAGTTACTCATATAGCTACTGATCAACACATGCAGCAGTTTACAGAACAACAGACATAATGATGCACAAATTAAGACAGTTTAGTCACTAACCCATGCACTCAGTGAGACACATTTAATCACTCACTCATACAGTCAGTCATGCACCTACTAAATCCTTCGTCCAGACACTTACACATCCACTCATTCTTCAATATGTAAGACATATTTAAACTTTATAGAAACAAAAAATCACTGGATGTTGTTATCAGTGATGTCATCAGTGATGTCATTTGAGATGTCATCAGTGATGTCATCAGTGATGTCACTGACCATGTCATGAATGATGTAATATGTGACATCATCAGCAGTGGATTGCGGGTGCGCGATATATAGTTAGTGCAACTAACTATATATGGAATTTCATTGGTTTTATGTCAATAAAATGTCCAGCTAACTATATATGGTCTCTAACCTATGGTTTTTGCAGTGAACTTTCAAGGTTTTGTAAATGCTAATTCCTAACTATATATGGTCTATAACCTATGGTTTTTTCAGTGAATTTTCAAGGTTTTGTAAATGCTAATTCCTAACTATATATGGTCTATAACCTATGGTTTTTTCAGTGAATATATATATATATATATATATAGGTATATATAGTTAGGATTTTTTCTCTATGGGATTTTTGAAAATTCTATGTCTAATAACTTTGGCGTTTGTGGACGGAATTGGCTGAAATTTTCAGGAAAATGGCACATTTTGTGTCTGAGCAGCCCTTGAAAATTTGGGGGGGTTCGTCAAGGGGGGGCCGAGAAAAAAGGGGGGTCCCAAAACGTGTTTTTAACATTGAGTTTTCCATAGGGCGGTTGGCCTCACTTTTAGCCCGAACGGCTGAATGGATTTGCACGAAACTTGGCAAAATTGTAGGGACTGGTAGCCCGATGTGCCTTTTGTAGGTCTCAATATATGTGCTCCAGTGGATTTTGAGAAATTAACGTTTAAAAAAAATATATATCTGTAACAGCGGACCGGGAAGCGTCCCAGGACGCGTACTTTTCGCGCAACGGAGCTTTGTGAAGCGAAGCTGATTGGTTCTCTGGCGTCTGTCAACATTCCAAAAAGTCCGTAGCGGCCGCCATCTTGTCTCTCGGTAGGATCGAGAGACAAGAGGAGGCCAAAACAAAGGGGGAAATAACCATAAGGGGGCATAGTAGATCCTCGCTGACCCCCTAGGTTTGATGTGGAGGTTTTAAAAAAGCCCCGCGGGGCAAAAAAAAATAATAATAATAATAATCGAACGGCTGAATGGATTTGCACGAAACTTGGCAAAATATTAGGGACTGGTAGCCCGATGTGCCTTTGCTAGGTCTCAATATATGTGCTCCAGTGGATTTTGAGAAATTAACGTTCAAAAAAAGATATATATCTGTAACAGCGCTCCGCTTCGCGTAACGGAGGTTTGCGAAGCTGATTGGTCATTCTGTCACTGGGCTATAGTTGGGCTACATCTGGCTGATATTTGGGCTACATTTGTTTTTTTGTGTGTCTGGCGGCCATCTTTGGGCTACATTGGGCTACATTGGGCTTCATTGGTCTACATTGGGCTACATTTGGGCTCCAACATATATATAGGCCAATGTAGCCCAATATATATTTTTCAAAGTAAATTTTCGTAAAAACCACTGGAGCATATATCTTGAGACATAGCAAAGGCACATCGGGCTACCAGTCCCTACAATTTTGCCAAGTTTCGTGGAAATCCATTCAGCCGTTCGAGCTAAAAGTGAGTCCAACCGCCCTATGGAAATGAAGGAAATGAATGGGTAATTTGTAATTAGCAAATAGCTAATCGCAAACTAGGAATGGTAAAGAATCGCTATTTATTCCTTAAAGTTCGCTATTTAGGAAATGCAAAAAACTTTGATGATACATATGGCGGTTCATCTCTAACAAGATAAGAAGCATAGGGATACATTTATGATGACTGGCGCATCACCAGGGATGTGTTAGTCATTCTGTGCCGCTGTTCCGTCACCTATGGTGTGCTGCATTTACAATGCGGCGCATCATGGGGCAAAAACAGCACAGATGCGTGATGTATCTGTGCCGTAAAGGTGGCGCATTGCTGGAGTTGTATCGCAAGTGTGATGAAGCTCCAGCAAGGGTCGGGGGTGCCCCTGTCGCAGGGTTTCTGTTCTCACACAGAACTGTGGACAGAGGATTGGAACCTCGGCGAATTAGGGTGTCCCAAAACTCACGTTAGTAATCAAAAACTCCTTAGCAAGCTAGGTACAGTGTCATATTGGATATAACAAACTCTCAATGTTTAGACAATCCAGAATATGAACTTATAGTACCTCAGGATACGTGGAACTCATGAACAGTCGGTCGTTATATATTTCTTAGAAACCAGAACATGGAGTTAAGAAGAACACATGTGTATTTGAAATGTTTATTTACTAATGCCGTCTTCTCAGGCGTAGTACCTTAGATAATACAAGTACACATATTATCAGTAGCAAAATTACCAGCATAGTTACTAGTACATAAAAAGCGAATGGTGATAGTATGTTAACATGCTGTAAATGAATAAGAGTTAGCAACACTTATAAGCAGCCGCGGGCCGTGGAGGGAGTTACGGTGGGGCAGGGAGGCGGGGAGGGGGAGGGGCAAGGTAGAGAGGGCTCCACCCTGCTTCTCCCCCTCCCCGCCTCCCTGCCTCACCGTAACTCCCTCCACGGCCCGCGGCTGCTTATATCTCACCCTCCCTAATACACATATTATATTATTTGCTAAGAAGGTCTCTTTGTGTTGGTTTAGGGCGTGCCCATACTTTAGTGTCTTAGATTTGAAGGAATCACATCAGCATACACCAGCTCTCTCTTCATGTGAACCGCATCAACTGTTGTGTATGTGTGTTCGGCAAAGCAATATAAAACCCGCCTCATGCCCAGAATTGGCAGAAGTTGCACTTATGTTATGAGTATGAAGTCGTGGAGATCAGACCTCATAACAATTCTGTATCGTGTTGTTCTTGAAACTTTAGCACTCGCTGTACAGATATAGTTTAACAAGCAAAGCAGATAGTAGAGCAATAACATATTATTCTCATGTAAACCACGATGAACTACTAGGTGGAAAGCTAAAGCAACAACTAAGTGTCGTGTGCAGAAGTTGCAAAAAAGGAAAAATGGCGTTTAAACCGGTAATGAGCCCATGCTAACTTAACACGGTGTAAAGATATCCAGGACCTAGATGACACCTCCCCATGATCCGGAAACGAACTGTATAAGATAATAGAAGTGCCATCTCATGAGAGCAGATTGCAAGTTTACATGTGGACGGTCCGCAAGGTAAAGCATTAAAAACTAGGAAAATTTAATGCTAAAGAAAAATAAAACAGCCAAGTACTTTATCGAGTCTTAAGCCAATAGGCAAGGTAAATAATAAAAACTTGACAAATAAGTCAATGAATTGTCAATGAAATGCTAGTACTCAGCATATCAAACATGAAAAAGGTCTATGACATAACTGTGTATGCAAAATAAGCTGCAACAGCCTCCAATAGGAAGTCACCGTCTTCATCCGAAAACAGTTCAGCCATCCAATTTAAAAGCGGAAAAGAACATACGTGCTCTCCCAGCACCGGATCCTCTATCACCATCAGAGGACAGCTCGGTGGGTTTTCAAGAAAGCTCTGTTCCAAGAAAGACTGTGCTGCCGCCAGTAAATTCCAGGGACCAAGTAGTCCATGCATCAATGCCACAGCCATAATCCTTTCGCCAGGACAAACCAACTCGTGAGTAATGATAGGAGTCATCAGCTGATTAAAGTCGACGTCAGGAGAAACCGGTCCGCAGAGACACAAATCAATGGCCCAATCGAAATCACAGGTCAGGCAGTGAAATACAGGCTGGACACAGGTGAAGTAGGAGAATCGAAAAGATAATCCATATGCCGTGCTTAATATCGCCAACGGCATTGTGCCATAATATTCTAGCATGCGATTGCGGAACAGTGTCAGCAGCTGCAGGGTGGGAGGTTGCATAGGAGGGACATCCATATTTAAAAATGTAAAAAAGCACAAGAGCGTCCGCTGGTAATGCAAGTAAAAATGCCAATCCACGAACCAGAGTGGAGAAAATAGAATGAAAGGAAGCAGGGATGACTCCAAAGATTTTCTCAAATGAAGTCACGAGACCACTGGTAACAACTTTAAAAAAGTGCGCCAGGGTCTTTGTGGAGGATGCGTTAAAGATAGTCGGAACCATCTTGCGGAAATTGAAAGGCAAATCTGAATTGAAAAGGGTCTGCACCTCTGTACGGGTGTTCGCTATGTGAAGCACGAAAGTTTCACGGGCCGAACTCAAGGCCACCTCTCTCTGAGACAAAAGAGCTCTTATTCTTGCCATGCCGTTGAAATCTGTCCCAAGGTTGGTATTTGTGGCCAGATTGAAAACTCCCTATGTTCATGTGTGGGAGGAAATAGAACATTTCTGCAGCAAATAACCCGTTCACTTACTGTTACGATAAAAGGAATACTTTTAATTAACTCAGAACAATCTTCATTATTGAGCATCAAATAACTACCATTTTCCAACAACTTGAACGTGGGGATGATAGCAGGAACTGGCGTGCCTTGCAACACGCAAGCCATATTTGGTCGGTGTTTGTTGCATGAACCGTGTAACTGTATGTGCCTACACATTAGTGAATGATCTGGCGTCTCAGTGCATTCCTCTCCATTCAGATAAACTTCTTGATCATCTTTGAAACATCTGTATGTGTATGGAAGCGACCAGACCTCATGAAGAAAAGCACTACCTAAAGGTTCATAACGACCTATTGGTATATATTTCATACAATTTGAAAACTTATATAAAGCAAAAGGCAGCGTTATTAAACCGTGGATAAGGCACGTTGCCAAAAAACCCGCAATCCTCTGCTGATGATGTCACTGAGCATGTCATGAATGATGTAATATGTGACATCATCAGCAGTGGATTACGGGTAATAGTATCTCTAGTTTACTCCCCTATAGCTGTCTTTCTTTTAACATAAGTGTCTGTTTCCTTCCCTTATACTTACTGTTTTTGGTTCGCTTCTGGTTCGCGTACCGGCGAACGAACTGGGAAGCGAACTAAGAGAAATAGAGGTTGGCACAGTTCCAAATATTGTACCAATTTTTTAATAACGGGGAGGTAGTTCTGAAAAGAACTTTTTTTTTATTGTTTTTGTTGTTTTATATTTTTTTTATTATTTTTCGGAACATTTTTTTACTTTTTTTGAATTTTTCTGAACAGTTTTATATTTTTTTGGGTTTTTCTTGGAGGGGGCAATGAAAACGATTCATTGTAAAGGGCTCAACAGGAGCAACAAAACAAAAAAAGAAGTATTTATTATTTTGGGCGTTTCGTACAAACTTGCATATGATAGTCAATAGCTCTGTTGATCAGAGTGATGCTTTTTTCTCCGTAGGAAATGAATCCATCGCAAAATACGCAGATGTGTTTTACTTCACCAAATTTCATTTGTATATTTGGCACCATCTCCCTGCCCTCTGGTCCCGTTACTTCCGGTACAACAGATCTTCTGGCCATAATAGGGAGATTATCTAGGTCGTTCCGAAACTGTGCAGCACTGTAGTTGTTAGGATGCCACCTAGTCATATGGCGATGCATTGTGTAGTTTCCGAAACTGTATTTTTTCTCGGTTCCTCTGGACAGTCTATCTTGACATATAAGGCAAGTTACGTATCTTGCATTTACTTTTTTCTGACCTTTGGGAATTTTAAAAAATTGCCAAATGAAGTTTTCTTTCCGGTGAGACGTCCTGGGCTGCTCAGGCAAAAACTGCCTCTCTTCGTGCTCGTCATCCTGTTCCTCTTCTTCTTGTTGAATTATAACTTGAGCAGGTGGTCCACTCTTCCTTGGATGTGGTGGAGGTGGTGGGGAAGCACCAGCTGAAGCTACTAAAGAAGCCATTGCTCAGTGATCACAAAGGGTCTTTCTCTCACAATGATGAAAGTCAGAGTGAGGAAAGAAGGAGGGATTTTCATCATTTGGGAAAAACAAGAGTTCTCAACCAATCAAAAGTGTTCATTTTAGATTATATGACCTAGTCTTACATCATTAGGAAACCAAAAGTGAAATGAACCAATGAAAAGTGTTATTACCAAGTCACATGACTTGCTGTGTTTACGTTAAGCGCTTTGCAGGGCCTCCCGGTTTGCTTCCAGAAACCTGCGCTTTGTGACTCGCTTCGCGTACCAGTTCGCTAACGTAGCACGTCATATGACGTATCACGCGACAACGTGAAACGTCATGCGGACGGGAGGCGTCACGATGTTGTTTTCTAACGCGGCACTTGCGGTAAAGAAACGTTTACCGGCTCGCGGTCTATTTCGCGGCATCAAGGTCAGCTAACGGGAAGCTTCCCGATTCGCGAAGCGGGAACGAAGAAAAAAAAATATTTTTAAAAAAAATTATTCATAAACATATAAAATATATTTTTGGATTTAAAGAAGAATACATTTTACAGCTACAGATATTAGCTGTTAAAAAACCAATGAAATTCACAGAAAAAACCATAGGTTATAGACCATATATAGTTAGGAATTAGCATTTACAAAACCTTGAAAATTCACTGAAAAAACCATAGGTTATAGACCATATATAGTTAGGAATTAGCATTTAGAAAACCTTATTTTACTCACACAAAACCATTGAAATTCCATATATAGTTAGTTGCACTAAGTATATATCGCGCACCCGCAATCCACTGCTGATGATGTCACATATTACATCATTCATGACATGGTCAGTGACATCACTGATGACATCACTGATGACATCTCAAATGACATCACTGATGACATCACTGATGACATCTCATTTGACATCAATGACCACATCACTGATGATATCATTCATGTGACAATACAATGCATCTCCTCACATTTTAATATAACCTCTGTTTCACCCAGTGTTAAAAAGAGAGTATAATTTTTGAAACCATTGACACACCAATACTAGTTACTACATACGCACTCACTGATTGCTACGTCTACACACACCTTCACTCATTCACCCATACAATCATTCATACATACAATCACTCATCTTTACAACACTATCATATGCACTCATACACCTATACAGACACTCACAGTCTGCCACTCATCCATGGAGTTACTCACACACCTAGTCAGTCCTGTAAAGAATCAATGACACTTCCATTTTCTTGTCTATACAGTTAAACATAGAGCACCTTACATTTTCAAACATATACTAACACATACTTACCTTCTTATACAATCATTGATACAAGTACAGATTGATCTGCACAGAGTCACACACCTCCCAGCTAGCCACACACACACTCAGTCTCCCATAAAAATACTTGGGCAATCAATCAATAACCCATATAGTTACTCATATAGCTACTGATCAACACATGCAGCAGTTTACAGAACAACAGACATAATGATGCACAAATTAAGACAGTTTAGTCACTAACCCATGCACTCAGTGAGACACATTTAATCACTCACTCATACAGTCAGTCACGCACCTAAATCCTTCATCCAGACACTTATACATCTACTCATTCTTCAATATGTAAAACATATTTAAACTTTACAGAAACACACAGTCAATGGATGATGTCATCAGTGATGTCATCAGTGATGTCATTTGAGATGTCATCAGTGATGTCACTGACCATGTCATGAATGATGTAATATGTGACATCATCAGCAGTGGATTGCGGGTGCGCGATATATACTTAGTGCAACTAACTATATATGGAATTTCAATGGTTTTGTGTGAGTAAAATAAGGTTTTCTAAATGCTAATTCCTAACTATATATGGTCTATAACCTATGGTTTTTTCAGTGAATTTTCAAGGTTTTGTAAATGCTAATTCCTAACTATATATGGTCTATAACCTATGGTTTTTTCTGTGAATATATATATATATATATATATACATATATGAAAGAGTTGCCCCAAGGTGGGATGCACTTACAGGTAGGAATTGATGCCAAAGCAAGGGTGCGAGCCGCGAACAAAGTCCTTTTCCTGCCAGACGCGTTTCGGACCAACGCCCTCTTCAGTGGCAGACCATGTGACATGGCGGCAAGCACCAGTAAATACCCACAGTAATTATACGCGGGTGTACGACCTGAAGCAATGCTTTCTGGGACTGGTGGTTTAGTAGAAGCCAAGTGGGTCGCCGCTGCCATTCACATGCAAAAAAGTATTAAAAGGATTGCCAATGTCCCCGCAAGCACCCCGCAAGTAAAGGGCACCTCCCGTACCACAATTAGCTGCGCAAAAGAGTTAGCTGTGGACCCGCAGTTTTTCCGCGGTAGTGCAATCCAGCGACCGGGCTGGCCGCTAACAAATGGAAGACAGAGTTGCCCCAAGGTGGGATGCACTTACAGGTAGGAATTGATGCCAAAGCAAAGGCGCGGGCCGCAAACAAAGTCCTTTTCCTGCCAGATGCGTTTCGGGCCAATGCCCGCTTCAGTGGCAGACCATGTGACATGACGGCAAGCGGCAAGCACCAGTAAATACCCACAGTAATTATACGCAAGTGTACGACCTGAAGCAATGCTTTCTGGGACTGGTGGTTTAGTAGAACCCAAGTGGGTCGCCGCTGCCATTCACAGGCAAAAAAGTATTAAAAGGATTGCCAATATCCCCGCAAGCACCCCGCAAGTAAAGGGCACCTCCCGTACCACAATTAGCTGCGCAAATGAGTTAGCTGTGGACCCGCAGTTTTTCCGCGGTAGTGCAATCCCGCGACCAGGCTGGCCGCTAACAAATGGAAGAAAGAGTTGCCCCAAGGTGGGATGTACTTACAGGTAGGAATTGATGCCAAAGCAAGGGCGTGAGCCGCGAACAAAGTCCTTTTCCTGCCAGACGCGTTTCGGGCCAACGCCCTCTTCAGTGGCAGACCATGTGACATGACGGCAAGCGGCAAGCACCAGTAAATACCCACATTAATTATACGCAGGTGTACGACCTGAAGCAATGCTTTCTGGGACTGGTGGTTTAGTAGAACCCAAGTGGGTCGCCGCCGCCATTCACATGCAAAAAAGTATTAAAAGGATTGCCAATGTCCCCGCAAGCACCCCGCAAGTAAAAGGCACCTCCTGTACCACAATCAGCTGCCCAAATGAAGTAGCTGTGGACCAGCAGTTTTTCTGTGGTAGTGCAATCCCGCGACCGGGCTGGCCGCTAACAAATGGAAGAAAGAGTTGCCCCCAGGGGGTAATTTGAGAGCTGAACATGCTTAGCAGAAACATTCGATCAGGTTTTTAAATGCTTTACGAAGTGAAGAGCAAGCATATTGATGCAGAGCTGCATAACCCCTTGCAGGGGATTTAACTTACTAGTGCAAAAGCTATGTTGCACTGGGAAGGAGCCCTTTTTTCCAGCAGCAATATTATTCTGCTCTGCTGTGTGCCAATTTACATCAAGGGAGCATTACCTAATCAGTAGTGAGTGCAAGAGTAGGGAAAGCATTCGATAGCGTAGGAGTAAAAATTACTATTCCCACTCCAGTGAGTGCAACATTAGGGAAAGCGTTGGATAGCGGGAGGGTAAAAATTACTATTCCCACTCCAGAGAGTGAAACAGTAGGGAAAGCGTTTGATACCAGGAGGGTAAAAATGACTATTCCCACTCCAGTGAGTGCAACAGTAGGGAAAGCTTTGGATAGCGGGAGGGTAAAAATTGTTATTCCCACTCCAGAGAGTGCAACAGTAGGGAAAGCGTTGGATAGTGAGAGGGTAAACATTACTATTCCCACTCCAGAGAGTGTAACAGTAGGGAAAGTAATGATTTAACATTAAAATAAGATTACATTAATTATCAATACCAATAAACAATTAATTAAAAATAATCACCAATTAATACAAATTAATTACCAATTAAAGATGAATTGTTAATTAAGTATCAATACATATGAATAAAAATAAATATTTACCTTATTACAATTAAATTACTTCCCACCCTATTCCCTATAAACCCACAACCTGCTCCAAATAATAAATAATACAACTAACATATTTATCAATTAATCAATAAAAAAAATGTAATTACCAATTAATACAAAGTAATTATCAATTAATAATTAATTATCAAGCAATTAATTATCAATACATATACATGAATTTTTTTTTTAGTTTACTATAAATAAACCACCCTATTGCCCTATAAACCCAAGACCCGCTACGGAATTAAATAACGCAAAAATTAAATGACATAACATTCATTACTTGAATTTTTTTTTAACATACATTACAAAATTAATACATCATTTTAACACATATACTACTATACATAACACTAAAAAAAATCGATATTATGGAAATCGATATTTTAAATTAAATATTATGGAAATCGATATTTCCTGACCCAATTTCGATATTCTGACTAACTTTATTTTGGTAATTCGATATTCTGGCCTATCTATATTTTGGAGTCGATATTCTGTACTGTCTATATTTTGGATTCTATATTTTGGTCGTTCACCGCATAGGATATTGAATCTGAGCAGTAGAAGGGGCGTGACAATTAAGTAGCAACCAATTGTGAAAATGAGCTAACGTTTTGGCCATAATGTTTTTCTGAAGACCAGGCACCAGGCAAATTAATTCCATGGAAAGCATTACAGTCAATTAGATTTTTTCATGAAGCTTTGCAAACTGCATGATCCCAACAGGAGTCCTGTTTTTTGCAGAGTTTAATTAGCAATCCAAATGTTGAACAAGAGTGTACATTGTGAGGATGGTATTATCAATATAAATATTAACTCTTAATCTTCTTATATAGCCTTGTAGACTGCTGCAAAGGGCTGTACAAGCTCTTAAAAACCTTGAATCCGAGTTATAAGCCCCAAACGAGGGTCTATAACGAGTCAGAGGACCTTTCGCATACAGTATAGCCTGAGGCAGGAGGGTTAAACGGCTATTAGACCATTCCACCTACTGAGGGTAGATTGTTCCAAATCAAATAGTCAGAAACAAGAAGCAAATATTGAATGTTGGAGCAGAAGGGTTACACCAGCATTATAAGTTCTGAACCACTGCATTGTCTTCTATAGAGATCCCAAAATTCCAATAATCTACTTATAATTATTTTACCAGGGCTGTTGTTAGCATTGGTATTATTTGAAAATGTAATTTTCATTTAGATAAAGGTTAAAGCACCACCATTAATTCCATTCTAGATATTTTCCCTTGTGATCGCAACCAAACGCAGGTGAAATTATAAGTTCCTTAAAGGGTCAGCAGGAAGTATTACCTACTAAACCAAAGAAACTGTATTGAGTATTTTCAGTAAAAGCAACACTCTCTTTTCTCATTGTGCACCAGCATGTCCTACCGCGTGGCCCAGCTCCCCCTAAATCTCAACCAGGATCTCCAGCTGAAGCCAGCACCATTGATCTTGGCAATCTCCATGGTGCTAATTGTGAGTCCGGTGCTAATACCATACATCTCATTAAGTACCCAACTTACGTAATGTCAGTATCAAAGGTTCCACCTGACAAAGCCATCAACAAAGCTAACAATTGAGCCCTTTGCTCCCTGGTGAAGTTACCTGGCAGAGAATCCACACACTTCGTCTCACATTTGACGCGGCAGCACTTCTGGTTATCCCCGCATGGGCGGTAGACGGAGCACACATTTTGGTCAGGCATTGGGCAAGATAGGTCACCTGTGCAGGAGCCTGGATTCAGAATTTCTGAAAAAGTCACAGGTTTAGTAAGTGAAATAAAGATGATGTTGCGCAATAAACACAAATCAAAAGACAGTATTCTCAATTTTAATGCATTTTGCTCCTAGAGTTAGGAGTGATGACAATGCTGCTTGGAAGATTCAAAAGAAACGTTGGAAGGGATGTGCTAAATGGCAGCATCACACCTGTCTCTGTGGCACATATCTATAGCATTGTTAGAGGGAACGATGAGAAGATGCTTGACCAATTAGTTGCCAAGGTCTTCAAAGCAACTTTTGTGATTGCCAAATCAGTGCGTCAAGCAGGAATAATGCTGGAGTTTGATCTCCAGAGACAGAACCTGGTATCAAAAGGAGCTTTTTTAAAATGCATTGTCGCATTGTAAACATCAGCACCAGCATCCTTATGGAACATTTGTTGTCAAGAAATAGACAAGTCTGTCTATACGGCTAAATGGAGATCTTATATTTTAACTTCCCTAAGAGATATTGGACTGCATATTGCACTGCAAGATCTGAAAATGCCCAATTACAAGTTAATTTTAAAAAAGCTTATCAAAACTGAATTGCTTAACCCCTTCGATGCTCATGACGGAACGGTTCCATCATGAGCGTCGGTTGAGCTGTGCTCATGACGGAACCGTTCCGTCATGAGCCGGTAGGCTCATTAGAACCTTCAGCACAGCGCAGGAATCTGCGCCGCGCTGAAGGTGTTAAATTGGATAACATTGAATTAGCAGAGAAAAATTATTCATGGTATGTGCTTAATTCATACCATCCCTCCGTATTCAGCCATATTAAAATGTTTTTTCTCAGCAAAGTTTAGAATTAGTTTTTAAGGTTACTTATGGGATTAAACCCAACAAAGGAGGGCATGCAATTGTGGATCAAGCAGTGGCCAGGCTCTAACTGTAGACTTTGTGGTTGGCCACAGGAAACACTAGCCCATATAGTGTGTGTGTGCCTCAAGTTAATTAAGCTTCGACATACAGTTTTGAGACCACATTTCTTGAAGAGCGGGGTGAAAAAGTTATTGGCAGTTGAAAAATGTTTGATGCAATAAAGTAGATTTCCAGTATTTCTATGGCTGTGTTGACTAATAGTATTATCCAGCTTATAATCTTTACTACTTAATAATCATGTTGCGAGGATGACAACTTGAAATGTCAAAACAGACGTGCCACTACTACCGATAATTGATGGACTTTACTATTATTTTAAAATGACGTTCGCTGAAATAATAGCACATTAGCACTTTACAGCAAATTGATGCACAGTATTATTGCTTGGATATGATGGTTGCTGCAATAATTGCACATTAGCACCTTGAAATGTAATTTGTGCATGAAATATACATTAGACACTTTTTTGTTTCAGGTAATTATGCCTCATAGCATTGATGCTTTGAATTACAACATGTGTAACATTTTTCAGCTGAAATTAATGGTTATTCATTAGAATATTTTGCCATTACCTGTAAGGAAATAGTATGCTGTGCAAGGCGTCACCTTAAAATATAAAATGTGCAATATTATTCCGTAAATATTGATGTTATGTGTTTGGATTTTATTTTATTGATAAGTTTTAAATTGTATATATAGGACATTTTCTCATTTTATGTGTTGGGAAGATGTTTTGCTTGTAATGAATTTTTTAATGATTAATCTAGTTTTTAAGATTGAGATGTGAAGTAGTTGTGATATCAATTATTTTAAGTAATCAAGCAATAAAGATTATTACCATATCTATAGCATTAGTAGAAATGCCCAGCCCCCACTGAAGCCCACGAGAAGCACCAGAGGATATGCTGCTGGCTCGACAATCTGTCTTCTGTTACTGCAGATTCAACATTTTGGAATTATTGTTTTATATTAAACTACAATGGATTTTTTTACATCTCTTCCTCAGTTACAAGGGCATTTACAGATAGATATTGCAAGCTCATCATTTGTTCTCAAAATTGCAACTGCAACACATCGATCGAATCTATGTGTGTTTCTCAGATCAATTAATGAATTTCAGTATCCTATTATATGCTTCATTTTCATCAAATTTCTCGGTCTTTTTAGTCAGCAAGTCTGAAGCAACCATTTGAAATTGACTTTGTTTGTAAGAATAGGAAGGATCTCTGACAGATTACAACAATATCATGATACAGAAATATTGTGTCAAAAATAGAGGGTGAAAGACAGACAGAGGGAGACAGACAGAGGGAGGAGGGAGACAGAGGGAGGGAGACAGAGGGAGGGAGAGAGAGGGAGGCAGAGAGAGGGAGATAGAGAGAGACCGTGGGAGGGAGTCAGGGGGAGGTAGAGGGAAGGAAAGGTATAGCCCAAGTCAGTTCCTCCCTCCCACCCTGCCCAAAATGACCCATCAGATGTCAATGGCCCATCAGGATATGAATGGCCCATGATGCACGCCTTTGTCTGTGAGAGACAGAGGGAGGGAGACAGACAGAAAGAGACGGAGGGAGACAGATACAGGGAGGGAGACAGAGGGATGGAGACAGAGACAGAGGGGGGGAGACAGAGGGACGGAGACAGAGGGTGACAGACAGAGGGAGACAGAGGAAGGGAGAAAGGGAGGGAGAAAGGGGGAGAGGGAGACAGAGGGAAGGAGACAGAGGGTGACAGAGGAAGGGAGGGAGACAGAGAGAGAGAGAGTTAGTCAGGGGGAGACAGGGGGAGGGAGACAGAGAGAGGGAGGGAGACAGAGGGAAGGAGACAGAGTGAGGGAGAGATAGGGAGAGGGGGACCGAGGGAGACAGAGAGAGGGAGACAGAGAGAGGGAGACAGAGAGAGGGAGACAGAGGGACAGAAACAGAGGGTGACAGACAGACAGAGGGAGACAGACAGAGGGAGGAGAGTGACAGAGGGAGGAGGGAGACAGAGGGAGGGAGAGGAAGGCAGAGAGGGAGAGGAAGAGAGGGGGGAGGGAGAGGGAGGGAGACAGAGGGAGGGAGAGAGAGGGAGACAGAGAGAGGGAGATAGAGAGAGACAGTGGGAGGGAGTCAGGGGGAGGTAGAGGGAAGGAAAGGGAGGAGACAGACAGAGACAGAGGGAGGGCGACAGAGGGAGGAGGGTGACAGAGGGAGGAGACAGACAGAGGGAGACAGAGAGAGAGGGAGAAGGAGGGAGACAGAGAGAGGGCGACAGAGAGAGAGGGAGAAGGAGGGAGACAGAGAGAGAGGGAGGGAGAGAGAGAGGTTATTGGTATTATTTGAAAATGTAATTTTCATTTAGATAAAAGTTAAAACACCACCATTAATTCCATTCTAGTTATTTCCCCTTGGATCTCAACCAAACGCAGGTGAAATTATAAGTTCCTTAACGGGTCAGCAGGAAGTATTACCTACTAAACCAAAGAAACTGTATTGAGTATTTTCAGTAAAAGCAACACTGTCTTTTCTCATTGTGCACCAGCATGTCCTACCGTGTGGCCCAGCTCCCCCTAAATCTCAACCAGGATCTCCAGCTGAAGCCAGCACCATTGATCTTGGCAATCTCCATGGTGCTAATTGTGATTTCGGTGCTAATACCATACATCTCATTTAGTACCCAACTTACGTAATGTCAGTATCAAAGGTTCCACCTGACAAAGCCATCAACCGAGCTAACAATGGAGCCCTTTGCTCCCTGGTGAAGTTACCTGAAAGATCCACACAATTCATCTCACATTTGACGAGGCAGCACTTCTTGTTCTCCCCGCAGTCGCTGTCCATGGAGCAGCCATTTTGGTCAGACGTTGGGCAAGATGTGGCGTCTGGGCAGTAGTCTGGTTTCAGAATTTCCGAAAAGTCAAAGGTTTAGTAAGTGAAATAAAGATGATGTTGCGCAATAAAAACAAATCAAAAGACAGTATTCTCAATTTTAATGCCTTTTGCTCCTAGAGTTAGGAGTGATGACGATGCTGCTTGGAAGCCTCAAAAGAAAAGTTGGAAGGGATTACTAAATGGCAGCATCACACCTGTCTCTGTGGCACATATCTATAGCATTATTAGAGGGAACGATGTGAAGATGCTTGACCTATTGGTTGCCAAGGTCTTCAAAGCAACTTTTGGGATTGCCAAATCAGTGCGTCAAGCAGGAATAATGCTGGAGTTTGGTCTCCAGAGACAGAGCCTCGTATCAAAAGGAGCTTTTTTTAAATGCATTGTCAACATCAGCACCAGCATCCTTAGGGAACATTTATTGTCAAGAAATAGACAAGTCTGTCTATGCGGCTCAATGGAGATCTTATATTTTAACTTCCCTAAGAGATATTGACTGCAAATTGCACTGCAAGATCTGAAAATGCCCAATTACAAGTTAATTTTAAAAAAAGCTTCTCAAAACTGAATTGCCTAAATTGGATAACATTGAATTAGCAGAGAAAAATTATTCATGGTATGGATTTAATTCATACCATCCCTCCGTATTCAGCCATATTATAATGTTTTTTTCTCTGCAAAGTTTAGAATTCGTTTTTAAGGTTACTTATGGGATTAAACCCAACAAAGGAGGGCATGCAATTGTGGATCAAGCAGTGGCCGGACTCTAACTGTAAACTTTGTGGTTGGCCACAGGAAACACTAGCCCATATAGTGTGTGTGTGCCTCAAGTTAATTAAGCTTCGACATACAGTTTTGAGACCACATTTCTTGAAGAGCGGGGTGAAAAAGTTATTGGCAGTTGAAAAATGTTTGATATAATAAAGTAGATTTCCGGTATTTCTATGGCTGTGTTGACTAATAGTATTATCCAGCTTATAATCTTTACTACTTAATAATCATGTTGCGAGGATGACAACTTGAAATGTCAAAACAGACGTGCCACTACTACCGAAAATTGATGCACTTTATTATTATTTTAAAATGACGTTCGCTGAAATAATAGCACATTAGCACTTTACAGCAAATTGATGCACAGTATTATTGCTTGGATATGATGGTTGCTGCAATAATTGCATTAGCACCTTGAAATGTAATTTGTGCATGAAATGTACATTAGACACTTTTTTGTTTCAGGCAACTATGCCTCATAGTATTGATGCTTTGAATTACAACATGTGTAAAGTTTTTCAGCTGAAATTGATGGTTATTCATTAGAATATTTTTCCATTACCTATAAGGAAATAGTATGCTGTGCAAGGCGTCACCTTAAAATATAAAATGTGCAATATTATTCCGTAAATATTGATGTTATGTGATTGGATTTTATTTTATTGATAAGTTTTAAATTGTATATATAGGACATTTTCTCATTTTATGTGTTGGGAAGATGTTTTGCTTGTAATGAATTTTTTAATGAGTAATCTAGTTTTTAAGATTGAGATGTGAAGTAGTTGTGATTTAAATTATTTTAAGAAATCAAGCAATACAGACTATTACCATATCTATAGCATTAGTAGAAATGCCCAGCCCCCACTGAAGCCCACGAGAAGCACCAGAGGATATGCTGCTGGCTCGACAATCTGTCTTCTGTTACTGAAGATTCAAACATTTGGGAATTATTGTTTGATATCAAACTACAATGGATTTTTTTTACATATCTTCCTTAATTACAAGGGCATTTACAGATAGATATTGCAAGCTCATCATTTGTTCTCAAAATTGCAACTGCAACACATCGATCGATTCTATGTGAGTTTCTCAGATCAATTAATGAATTTCAGTATCCTATTATATGCTTGATTTTCATCAAATTTCTCGGGCTTTTTAGTCATCAAGTCTGAAAAAAACATTTGAAATTGACTTTGTTTGTTAGAATAGGAAGGATCTCTGACAGATTACAACAATATCATGATACAGAAATATTGTGTCAAAAATATCGATTACAAAAATATAATTTCCCTATACTTATAAAGGTAAGTAGAAAAATATCAAAGAAATTATTGTTGTACACGAATATTGTTAAAAAAAAACATTAAAAAATCCCTTATTGTGTGTGAACCAGCTCTACAGACGCTACATGTCCATATTGCTCTGTGTCTCAGGAGGAGGCCCTTGGAACAGTTGTCATTTGCTGCATCTGAGCACTGTGTAGCGCGGTTACCGCTCCTGCAGCGTATGAGGCCAGCGGGCTGTGCCCCAGCCAATGGCAGGCTGTCTTGCAACTGTCTGTGCCAGGAAGAGCCAGAGCACGGCCTTCCCCCTCATCTCCTACATCCGCCATTACACTTCATTCTGATTGGCCCGTTCATTGCTGATGCTTGGAAGTTCCCTATTTGTTTTCATATGGGACTCACACTCTCTCTGTCTCCCTTTACTGAGCAATCGCTTGCCCGTGTGATCGAATATAGGGGAGATACTGTTGGGAGTGCCCCAGTTTCCCTGCTGATCAAACTGAAAGAAAGGTGTCTCCTTGCAATTAGGGTCCATGGAGGGGCCTCCTCTGCCAGGCCTCTCAGGGATAGTGTCGGGAGGCCTATGGGAGAGGGACACTTCCTCTAGTCTCAATTGCAAGGTGACCATTCAGAGACACTGCAGGACAGCGGAACAACATCCTGGTGCCAGCTTGTTTATTGTGCCCCCGTACCGTGCAGGTTATCTAGTCAGGCAGGCACCACCATCTTGTATACTGCAGACAGTGTTTAAAAAGAAGTCTGGGGTCTACTCTCCGACTCTTCCGTCAGTGTCTCGTATCCCTAAGCCCAGAGTGTGCTTTACACAGAGGTGTGAGAGAGCTTAACAACAGAAAAAATGATTGTAGTTAGTGCATCAAGTACGTACCTGGAATTAAGTTCTTTCCCACCTGAATGGGAAATTCCTACGTTAGAATGCTCAAGAATGCATCCAACCCAGCAAATTACAGACCAAGGCATGGTACACCTCACAGGGCGAGGGGATGATAAACCTCACTACTCCCTCTCCCTTTTTTTGTTGAGATTTAATTTCCTTTATGGGACGAGGCACTTACCATTATAATGGTGAATGTGTGATATTTTAATGACCAAAATACAATTGAATGTACAATAAAAAGCAGCCCCAGCCATTTAATCTGCTCCTTACGCTAATTCTGCTTACAAGTTACCTCTGCGGTACCTGCTGCTTCTCCAGCCCTCCCTCCCGGCCACTGCTCATACACTTCTCGACGTAACAGAGTCCACAAACTATGCAGACAAAGGAGGACAAACTTGCACAGTTAACAACTTTGTTTTAATGAATCAAATTTTGCTTATAATACATTTCCAACATTTAATAAACTCTTTTCAATTATCTGTCTATACGTTAGATGGTAAAACAACAAGTGCATGAAATTCTCTGTGTAAATAGAACATACTAACTCATACAAACCACTTGAATCGCAGCAGCCATCCAATGCCCATATGTTGAAATTGCAACTTCTAGATTGTAACCAACCCTAGCCGGAGAGGAAGAGGAGATGGTTGGTAACAGTAGCCAAGGTAATTGGGCCCACCACTTAGGGTAGTTGGCAAAAACAACAAAAACAACACTGCGCTAAGCCCATTATCCAGCATTTAACGCCCCCACAGTTTCAACTTTCAGCCCTCAAGCAATTCTCACACCTTCAGCCTGATATGAACTGTAAAAGAGATGCTTGTAGGAGTCTGGGAGGAGAAGCTGAGGCCCAGGAGTCGTGTGCACAAAACAGCTTCCTGAGCTCTATCACATATGTCAATGAGAGGGGCCTCGCACATTCTCTTTTGGCCCAGGGCCCCGCAAATCGTAGAACCGGCCCTGCCTCAAGGAAGGAGAGAACAAAGAACACATGCTCGTTTTAGGGGCCTACACTGCTGGAATCCATTAGCAAGGAACATTGGTAATGTCCAGGCCACAGCTCCCTGGGAGGGCTTGTTACACTGCCGCACAGGGTGACCTGTGTCAGAACGTTAAGCTTTTGGTTCTATAGTGACTTTGCTCTGTAGTAGTTTTTAGTGCCTGACACGTAGTCAAATAGCGAGCAGTTGCAGCTTGGGGGCAGCCACAAGGTTCTCTGGCCGATCTACACTGAGGGGGATTTGCAGCTTGAAATTAAGTAAGTTGTTGGATTTAAAATCCTTTATTTGGGTTTCTCCTAAGCTTCCCAATTGTAATATTGTCAACTAACCAGTATGTTTCAAGTAGGGTACAATATTGTTTGGTAGTGTAGTTTGCATTTCCCTTTTGGCCATGAAAATACATTTTAGTGGGCAAATTTGAGCTTTTCATCTGATGTTTTAGTTCTTTTTGGCAAATATCCTAGCTCTTAGTGCATGGAGGATTGGGCCATTATTCCAGGCTCCAATACCTCTTTTTTACCCTGCTCCCGCATTGTGCTCTTCTTTTACAGAAACCTAGTCAGGTATTCCCAGCATGGCTTTATGGATTCTCATCTCTACCTCAAACTGTGCTGAGGTGTCCACATCATTATCTAGCAGGCATTCTACTATGATAACTGCATATGTCTGTCCAGTTAGGTACCGTTCCGAGGAAAGCAGTTTTTCAGTCACCATGTTGGCACTTGCACATGTATCTCTCGGTGCTTCTACCTCAACCCCATTGATATGTGGATTTTGTCTCTATTTCTCCAGGGTACTGGGCCAGAAAGCCAGGGTCACCATATCCACCCCTTCCTCTGAGATTAAAGTAGCTTCAGTGTGCTCTCTGACCTGACATGGGGACACCAAGGATTCCATCTAGAGACAATCCAGGAAGGTATTTGACTAGTGGAAACCATGAGCAGCAGGAGGGGCGTGAGAATTAAGTAGCAACCAATTGTGCAATTGAGCTAACGTTATGGCCATAATGTTTTTCTGAAGATCAGGCACCAGGCAAATTAATTCCATGGAAAGCATTACAGTCAGTTAGATTTTTTTCATGAAGCTTTACAAACTGCATGATCCCAACAGGATTCCTGGTTTTTGCAGAATCTAATTAGCAACCCAAATGTTGAACTAGAGTGTACATTGTGGGGATGGTATTATCAATATAAATATTAACTCTTAATCTTCTTATGTAGCCTTGTAGACTGCTGCTAAGGGCTGTACAAGCTCTTAATAACCCTGAATACGAGTTATAAGCCCAAGACGAGGGCCTATAACGAGTCAGAGGGCCTTTCACATACAGTATAGCCTGAGGCAGGAGGGTTCAACGGCTATTAGACCATTCCACCTACTGAGGGTAGAATATTCTAAATCAAATAATCAGAAACAAGAAGCAAACATTGAATGTTGGAGCAGAAGGCTTACACCAGCCATTATAAGTTCTGAACCACTGCATTGTCTTCTATGAATATCCCAAAATTCCAATAATCTACTTATAATTATTTTACCAGGGCTGTTGTTAGCATCGGTATTATTCGAAAATGTAATTTTCATTTTGATAAAGGTTAAAGCACCACCATTAATTCCATTCTAGATATTTTCCCTTGTGATCTCAACCAAACGCAGGTGAAATGATAAGTTCCATAACGGTTCAACATGAAGTATTACCTACTAAACCGAAGCAACTGTATTGAGCATTTTCAGTAAAAGCAACACTCTCTTTTCTCATTGTGCACCAGCATGTCCTACCACGCGGCCCGGCTCCCCCTAAATCTCAACCAGGATCTCCAGCTGAAGCCAGCACCATTGATCTTGGCAATCTCCATGGTGCTAATTGTGAGTCCGGTGCTAATACCATACATCTCATTAAGTACCCAACTTACGTAATGTCAGTATCAAAGGTTCCACCTGACAAAGCCATCACAAAGCTAACAATGGTGCCCTTTGCTCCCTTGTGAAGTTACCTGGCATAGGATCCACACACTGCATCACACATTTGTCGTTGAGGCAGCACTTCTGGTCCCCATCGCAGCCGATGTCCGGGTTACACCCATCTGGGTCACGCTGTGTGCAAGATGCGTCGTCTGGTTTTCAGGATTCATGAAAAGGCACAGGTTTAGTAAGTGAAATAAAGATGATTTTGCACAATAAACACAAATCAAAAGACAGTATTCTCTTAATGCCTTTTGCGCCTGGAGTTAGGAGGGATGACGATGCTGCTTGGAAGCCTCTAAAGAAACGTTGGAAGGGATGTGCTAGATGGCAGCATCACACCTGTCTCTGTGGCACATATCTATAGCATTATTAGAGGGAATGATGTGAAGATGCTTGACCTATTGGCTGCCAAGTGCCCGAGCCAATGGCAGGCTGTCTTGCAACTGTCTGTGCCAGGAAGAGCCAGGGCACGGCCTTCCCCCTCATCTCCTACATCCACCTTTACCCTTCATTCTGATTGGCCCGTTCATTGCTGATGCTTGGAAGTTCCCTCGTTGATTTCATATGGGACTCACACATTCTCTGTCTCCCTTCACTAAGCAATCGCTTGCCCGTGTGATCGAATATAGGGGCGATACTGTTGGGAGTGCCCCAGTTTCCTGAACTTCTATTATTCGAGAGTTTTATCGTTTATTTACATCATAACCATTATCACTGTCCTGATGAGACAAGATGTTTCCCAACCGATCACCTCAAGGAAGGAGGGAACGAAGAGCGCATGCTCGTTTTATGGGCCTACACTGCTGGAATCCATTAGCAAGGAACATTGGTAATGTCCAGGCCACAGCTCCCTGGGAGTGCTTGTTACACTGCCGCACAGGGTGACCTGTGTCAGAACGTTAAGCTTTTGGTTCTATAGTGACTTTGCTCTGTAGTAGTTTTTAGTGCCTGACAAGTAGTCAAATAACGAGCAGTCGCAGCTTGGGGGCAGCCACAAGGTTCTCCGCCCGATCTACGCTGGGGGGGATTTGCAGCTTGAAATTAGGTACGTCGTTGGATTTAAAATCCTTTATTTGGGTTTCTCCTAAGCTTCCCAATTGTAATATTGTCAACTAACCAGTATGTTTCAAGTAGGGTACAATATTGTTTGGTAGTGTAGTTTGCATTTCCCTTTTGGCCATGAAAATACATGTTAGTGGGCAAATTTGAGCTTTTCATCTAATGTTTTAGTTCTTTTTGGCAAATATCCTAGCTCTTAGTGCATGGAGGATTGGCCCATTATTCCAGGCTCCAATACCTCTCTTTTACCCTGCTCCCGCATTGTGCTCTTCTTTTACAGAAACCTAGTCAGGTATTCCCAGCATGGCTTTATGGATTCTCATCTCTACCTCAGCCCATGCTGAGGTCTCCACAGCATTATCTAGCAGGCATTCTACTATGATAACTGCATATGTCTGTCCAGTTAGGTACCGTTCCGAGGAAAGCAGTTTTTCAGTCACCATGTTGGCACTTGCACATGTATCTCTCGGTGCTTCTACCTCAACCCCATTGAAATGTGGATTTTGTCTCTATTTCTCCAGGGTACTGGGCCAGAAAGCCAGGGTCGCCATATCCACCCCTTCCTCTGAGATTAAAGTAGCTTCAGTGTGCTCTCTGACCTGACATGGGGACACCAAGGATTCCATCTAGAGACAATCCAGGAAGGTATTTGACTAGTGGAAACCGTGAGCAGCAGAAGGGGCGTGAGAATTAAGTAGCAACCAATTGTGCAATTGAGCTAACGTTTTGGCCATACTGTTTTTCTGAAGACCAGGCACCAGGCAAATTAATTCCATGGGAAGCAGTACAGTCAATTAGATTTTTTTCATGAAGCTTTGCAAACTGCATGATCCCAACAGGATTCCTGGTTTTTGCAGAATCTAATTAGCAACCCAAATGTTGAACTAGAGTGTACATTGTGGGGATGGTATCATCAATATACATATTAACTCTTAATCTTCTAATATAGCCTTGTAGGCTGCTACTAAGGGCTGTACAAGCTCTTAAAAGCCCTGAATCTGAGTTATAAGCACCAGACGAGGGCCTATAACGAGTCAGAGGGCCTTTTTACATACAGTATAGCCTGAGGCAGGAGGGTTAAACGGCTATTAGACCATTCCACCTACTGAGGGTGGAATGTTCTAAATCAAATAATCAGAAACAAGAAGCAAACATTGAATGTTGGAGCAGAAGGCTTACACCAGCCATTATAAGTTCTGAACCACTGCATTGTCTTCTATGAAGATCCCAAAATTCCAATAGTCTACTTATAATTCTTTTACCAGGGCTGTTGTTAGCATCGGTATTATTCGAAAATGTAATTTTCATTTAGATAAAAGTTAAAGCACCACCATTAATTCCATTCTAGATATTTTCCCTTGTGATCTCAACCAAACGCAGGTGAAATTATAAGTTCCTTAACGGGTCAACAGGAAGTATTTCCTACTAAACCGAAGCAACTGTATTGAGAATTTTCAGTAAAAGCAACACTCTCTTTTCTCATTGTGCACCAGCATGTCCTACCTTGTGGCCCAGCTCCCCCTAAATCTCAACCAGGATCTCCAGCTGAAGCCAGCACCATTGATCTTGGCATTCTCCGTGGTGCTAATTGTGAGTCTGGTGCTAATACCATGCATCTCATTAAGTACTCAACTTACGTAATGTCAGTATCAAAGGTTCCACCTGACAGCGCCATCAACAAAGCTAACATTGGTGCCCTTTGCTCCCTGGTGAAGTTACCTGGCTGAGGATCCACACACTGCATCACACATTTGTCGTTGAGGCAGCACTTCTGGTCCCCATCCAGCCGGGGTCCGGGTTGCACTCATCTGGGTCACGCTTGGTGCAAGATGGGTCGTCTGGTTTTCGGAATTCATGAAAAGTCACAGGTTTAGCAAGTGAAATAAAGATGATTTTGCACAATAAACACAAATCAAAAGACAGTATTCTCTTAATGCCTTTTGCGCCTGGAGTTAGGAGGGATGACGATGCTGCTTGGAAGCCTCAAAAGAAACAATGGAAGGGATGTGCAAGATGGCAGCATCACACCTGTCTCTGTGGCACATATCTATAGCATTATTAGAGGGAAGAATGTGAAGATGCTAGACCTATTGGTTGCCAAGTGCCCGAGCCAATATCAGGCTGTCTTGCAACTGTCTGTGCCAGGAAGGGCCAGGGCACGGCCTCCCCCCTCATCTCCTACATCCGCCATTACACTTCATTCTGATCGGCCCGTTCATTGCTGATGCTTGGAAGTTCCCTAGTTGTTTTCATTTGGGACTCACACTCTCTCTGTCTCCCTTTACTAAGCAATCGCTTGCCCGTGTGATCGAATATAGGGGAGATACTGTTGGGAGTGCCCCGATTTCCCTGCTGATCAAACTGAAAGAAAGGTATCTCCTTGCAATTAGGGTCCATGGAGGGGCCTCCTCTGCCAGGCCTCTCAGGGATAGTGTCGGGAGGCCTAAGGGAGAGGGACACTTCCTCTTGTCCCAATTGCAAGGTGACCATTCAGAGACACCGCGGGACACCGGAACAACATCCTGGTGCCAGCTTGTTTGTTGTGCCCCCGTACCGTGCAGGTTATCTAGTCAGGCAGGCACCACCATCTTGTATACTGCAGACAGTGTTTAAAAAGAAGTCTGGGGTCTACTCTCCGACTCTTCAGTCAGTGTCTCGTATCCCTAAGCCCAGAGCGTGCTTTACACAGAGGTGTGAGAGCGCTTAACAACAGAACAAATGATTTTAGTTAGTGCATCAAGTACGTACCTGGAATTAAGTTCTTTCCCACCTGAATGGGAAATTCCTACGTTAGAATGCTCAAGAATGCATCCAACCCAGCAAATTACAGACCAAGGCATGGTACACCCCACAGGGCGAGGGGATGATAAACTTCACTACTCCCTCTCGCTTTTTTTGTTGAGATTTAATTTCCTTTATGGGACGAGGCACTTACCATTATAATGGTGAAAGTTTGAGATTTTAATGACCAAAATACAATTGAATGTACGATAATAAGCAGCCCCAGCCATTTCATCTGATCCTTACCCTAATTCTGCTTACAAATTACCACTGCGTCACCTGCTGCTTCTCCAGCCCTCCCTCCCGGCCACTGCTCATACACTTCTCGACGTAACAGAGTGCGCAAACTATGCAGACAAAGGAGGCCAGCTTTATTTTAATGAATCAAATTTCGCTTACAATACATTTCCAACATTTATAAACTCTTTTCATTTATCTGTCTATACGTTAGATGGTAAAACAACAAGTGCATGATATTCTCTTTGTAAATAGAACATACTAACTCATACAGACCACTTGAATGGAGCAGCCTTCCAATGCCCATATGTTGAAATTGCAACTTCTAGATTGTAACCAACCCTAGCCGGAGAGGAAGAGTAGATGGTTGGTGACAGTAGCCAAGTTAATTGGGCCCGCAATGTAGGGAAGTTGGCAAAAACAACAAAAAAACAACAACAAAAAAACACCGCGGGAAGCCCATTATCCAGCATTTAACGCCCCCCAAGTTTCAACTTTCAGCCCTCAAGCAATTCTCACACCTTCAGCCTGATAAGAACTGTAAAATCCAGGTGCTGCTCTTGGCCCGGGAAGCACAACTTGCTGCTCATTAGGATACTGAGGGGATGCGACTTCGATCCCCACCGGCTCCTTAATTATACAGGGGTGCTGCTGAGGTTTGCGCATGTCGGGCTGGGCAGGGAGAGGCCTCTGGCCAACCCAACATGCGCATTAAGCAGTTGGTGTTTGCACTGACTGTCACTGCTGTGCTGCCTCATAATCCCACCCCCTAAGCCTGCCTGGTGGTCACGTGATGTCGGCTCAACGCTAAAACAGTTGACTGCCATTGGCAGCCGCAGCAGTCAGCTGTCTCAGCCACTGGCCGCATATTCCTACCACACTTAAAGCTGCCACTGCAGCCCGAGGCAAAAATAATAAGGGGGCAACGCCCAAGCGCCCACACGGAGGAGCCGCCACTCACAGCTCCTCAAAGCCTCCTGGGGTAAGGCTAATTTGCAGCTCTTCAGTTTGTAAACACGATACTGGCACCTAGTGAAAGTGAAGAGAACATGCATCATGGTGAGGAGTCACTTTTCATACCTGTCATCACACATTCCTATGTTGGCCTGTACGTTTGTTCAAGGAAATCCGCGCATCCTATAGCAATGTCCTTCTGGACACGTTAGGACACGTTAGGAGGGTTACCCTCTCTGCCATTTCTGTTCTTTTATTCAGACTAGTGCTGGCAACGTGTCTGTCATATTCTCTCTCTGTGCTCTTCTTGTGCCAGGGTGAGTGTGCTGGTGATTAAAGCTCTTCTGAAATATTGATGCTGGAGTTACTGCAGTTTTTTGCGTCAGTAGGTTCAGCGTCCCCTTAATTTGCGCAGCGCCGTCTGATTTGGCGCGTACTGTGATGCTGTTCAGTGGGCTGTTTCAGAGCCCAGACAGTTCCTGCTAAGTAGTTGTTTTGTACCCCCTTAACACGTTTCTTAAAACATGATCTCTGAAGATCGAGCTGTGATGGGTGCCAGGGGGCAGCCAGCCACCCAGGCAGCAACGTTTACCAAGCAGAGGTGGCAGTGCAGCCGATCACACTCACTGGAACAGGATGCTGTGGCCTCGTCCTTTGGACTGGCATAGAAGCAGGCCCATGCAGGCCAGTTGCTATGTTATCAATTTGCTAGGTTTGCTGTAGCTTATTTTTTTGTCCACCAGTGTCTCACTGTGCTCTGCCCCACTCTTCCTATCTGATGTTCTTACATCTGCCCCTGATATTCAATGATTTGAGATCTATGCGTCTACTGCCCTTGTTACACGACTGGCGCCAAATGCCGCTGCTAAGAAGTCTGACCTGCTGCCAGTGATCTTGCCAGCTAAAGTTTCCACAGTATACAGACCCCCTCATCCCTCCCTCACACTCCCTGTCTCCTCTCTGTAATGCCTTTTCACACATTCTGCCGTTCTGTACCTCCTTGCGCTGTGCACTCGCCCACCTCTCGCGCCCTCCTCTTTCTAAGTGCCCCTACCACTCGTCTTGGTGCTGCTCTCACTTATACTCAGAAACTGGAAGATGTGCACAGTCCGTCTCTATCCATGCTCTTTCTGTCGACTCATACGCCTCTCTAAGTCCAGTTCCTCGCCATCAGCTAATAGAGTGGTCATTGCCTCTTCGAACATCTGCCTTACTTTAACCCCTCCCATGCTCATGACGAGCTGCGCTCGTCATGAGCCACAGCGTTCTGGTGCTCATGACGAGCTCAGCTCGTCATGGCCCGTGGAACGCTCAGGTGCGGGGAGAATTCCCCTGCTGTGCTGAGCGTTCCACGGGAGCCGGTGCACCTGTGACGAGCTCAGCTCGTCATGAGCATGGGGTCGCTAGGCGCGCCCCCTCCCCCCAGCAGAGCGGGGGAATTACCCCCGCAGCAAAGGGGTTAAGGTTAATAAGGTTTCTTCGGGAAGAGCAAGCAGTCCCCCTCTCTCTCACCCCTCTCTCTCGCTCTCTAAAGCCCTCTTCGTGCCTCTCTCATGTGGTTGACTTCAGGTCTTCGAGAACAGTTCCTTTCCCATGCCTCTTCAAGGTTCCCGGCCCTCAATCCCACGCTATCCTCTTCTTGGGGTGTCTTCTGCTAACACAAACGCTCCCTCTTTATGCGCCTGTCGCCAGCTCTCGCCTTCTTTCTCTCTTTCTCACACTCTTTCTGCTCCTCTGTCTCGACCTCATTCACCACTCTGTGCACAAACTATGCATCTCCCTCTGTGTTCCTGTCTATCTATTCTGTGCAACTCTCTCCCCTATCTTTGCACCATGCCACATAATTCCGCTACACAAATCCACTCTTCACCACACAACTCCACCCCACACAATTCCACAACTAACAATTCCAATCCAACCCATATAATTCCACTCCACTCCAAACCAAAACACATGGGTAAAAGACATTGTCAGTTACAATGCCAATGGCTCTACATCTAGTTTATTATAACTTTCAACATGCTGTATAGCAGACACACTGCTCCACAACATAGTTTAAAGACATTGGCAAATCCAATAGCTCTGGCTAAACACATACACGGTCCCAAAGGCGAGACCTAGTGGCTATGCCAATGCTTGTTTAAACAACAGTCTCTCGGAAGCAAGAGTGCATGTGCTAGCACATGGCTCATGCAGACTCAGCCCTAAAAAAAGGCTAACATTTGATTACCTGTGGAAAGGTGATATAGAGGTTTGCTTCGTGGCCCTGCAGCACTTGAGTGCACTCTCCTTGCTTTCCTGGCACAGATTAGCCGGAAAGAAGTTCTGCGTCACTCAAAATTGTGCAAGCTTTTCAGCGTTCAAAGAAATATAATGTACACGTTTCTGTTTGGATTGCTACTTCCTGTAGTTTTCATTGTCAACCCTGAAACACAATTCCTCAGAGTTTCATGAATTAATAAAAATGAGTCCCATGGATTTTCGTATAATCTTAAATCGACGCGCATTTGTTACCTTTTAGAAAATCTACCAGCTGTCTGCAGAGTTTTGTCTTTCATTTGTAATACTAGGTATTTCTCATAAGTACAAAGCTATTCAGTCAAATAGTTATTAATGATTTGCAGTTTTTTTATAACTTTACTTAACGCTTAAAACAGGCAAACCCTCTGAAATTCTTTTGTATGTACTTATCATAAGTAATTTATTAATAAACGTTCCTCATGAAGGGACAAACCTATCCCAAAATGCATTGAGGATATCATTACTTGAGTATTTTAAACGTAATCATTTCTTCCTCAAATTTAAAATGTAAAATACTAGAAATAGAGACATTTCATCAATAGAAAACTAGGATGGAAATAAAATATGTGTCAAAAATAAACTTTAATTTCATTTTGCGTACTATGGGAATGCATAGGTAGGTCCAACCTCGTCCCTAAGATGGGACCTATGGACATAGCAGGAAAGACCTGTCTTTACCCCTCGTGCCAGCCAGTTCTCCGCAGATGCTGGCGGCCCCTGTCCTCTTTGCTCACCTGCAAACGCCATGGAGAGGACAAGGAGGCTGAGAGCGAGGAACCGCCCACTGGAGACCATCTTGGCGCTATCACGAAGAATGTCTGTGTCCAAGAGTGCCCAGGAATAGACTGAGGACCAGCGTTTATAGGCAAGCAAACGTGGCAAGGGATCATGGCACTGAACTGGCACGTCAGCGTTGGTGGCACTGAGCCCTGTGCGTTACAATGACACTTCACAGCCCAGAGCACTCAGAACAGAAGAACAATGGAAGCCCAGCAGGGTCAAGTCAAGCATCATTGCAGCCTTCGCTTCAGAGGAGCCTGCCTTAGTTAATGTCTTTTTTTCATCCAAAACATCCAGTTCAGGCCCCCAGTCCTTGCCCTCACTGTCTCTACCACCCTGGATGATGCCTCTTTCAAATACAGTGTTTTATCATAATTTGTATATTCCTACATATTGATAGGACAAGCACCTTAGTTCATCGAACCATCCGGAGGTGCCTGGTCCTGAATAAAGAATAGCATTACCCCTCTTCCTGCCACTGTACAAAATGGTAGAGGACATACTTTCCACTTTCTGTGAAATTTACATTTCTCCTTTTGACTCCTGCACAAGTCCACCCCTATAACATGACTGACATCTTCCAGGTTCCTGTTCTCTTCCCAGGTCAAACAGGATTACTTTAGAAGCCATTCCAGCTTCATTGGATGATCATCAAACTACTATAGAAGTCATTTCCACGTCATCAGACATCAAGCTCTTGAAGTCATCAGCAAAGTTTAGAAACTTGAGCCTGATGATTTCAGGATGACAAGAAAATGACCATTTGATTACTTCACAAGATAATAATCTTCCTGATAACTGAGGATGATTTGAAACTTAGTTTAGGATTACTTCTTAGGCTGAGATTGTTCCTGATGACTTCAAAATGATTTAAAAATGACTATCTGATTACTTCTGAGAGATTAACATAGTTGCATTTTCTGTTCTCTCTTTTGGTCGCATTTTTATCAGCAATGCTGAGCCTTTTGGCTGATTACCGAACAGTGAAAACTGTTTAGCTCCTACATGAGTTGCCTGTAACATCCAAATAAGCAAAGAATGTGCTTCAGAAAAATGTGTGATATTTTTAGGTTTTTATTAGATTTAGGTAGACCAGAGCAGAAAATAAAATGTGTGACTGCAGGCGTACTTAACAGTAGTCAGTCAGTCAGTCTAAGATCTTTATTCGGAAAAAATAAATCCATAAAAGTACACAACAAATGCAATGGCATACAGTACAATACAAGAATGAACAACCGAAAAATATAATCTGTCTGATGTGCAAAAATGCAGAAACATGTTAAAAAGACAAGACAATATATACAGTATTTTTTTAAAATTCTTAAAAACAGCGACAACTATCCGAACAAGTATATGTGTGCAAATTACAATGTGCAAAAAAGAGATGATATAAAGTGCAATATGCAAATAGTGGTTTCTTATCAATCAATGTGCAAAGTAGCTCGTGAGGGAACAGCAGCTTTGAGAAAACAGCTCACTCTAAATATTATTTCATCAGTACCTAACATCAGCAAATTCCTCATTGCAATCTTAAAATCTAGGAAATCGTGTTTCCTGCAATATGGCATTAAATAGTGCACAGTAAACAATTTATAGAAATCACAGAAAAACATGAAATGCATAAGGCTTTGTTTCATAGTCGGGTTACATGGACAACCTAAGGTTTCCAAATGTTTGTTATAACCCAGTGGAAAATTTAACAGATTTACTATGCTCCCGTCCCGGAAACGGAATAACAAACTTCTATTCCACCTACCAAGATTTAAACGTAGGTATTTCTGGGGCGGGGCAGAGTAACTAGAAGTGAGCTCTAAATGGCCCATATATTTTGCGACCGTACATTTTGGAAAATGTATCCTTTCCCGTTTTTCTCTGTACAAGTTGTACAAAGCCCTTTTAATACACTTCTTATGAGAACAATCTATAAGGTTAGGGGATGTAAACAAATGACCATGCCCTACATTTGTTAGACTTTCATTTACTGCTTTCAGCCATGGTATATAATGTGCCCTATCACATTTTAAGCAGTCTGATATTATATCTTGGGTCAATATGGCTGCCGGGTTCGTCCATATCTTTAACCAAAAAAGGGCAGGCCTTGATCTAACAAAGTCCTCAATATAGGGGATGTTTAATTCACTATGACATATGTAATTTGAAGCACAGATAACTCCACCCAACACTGTCCGGCAAAATCTGTTTTCTTCCGTCTGGATATGGAGACAATTTGTGTATCCCCATACCTCTGCACCATAAGTGCCGGTAGGGATGCATTGTGTTTGATAAATCTTAATTAATGGTGTTATCACATCCGCATGGTTGGGTTGGCGTAGAGAGATTATTGAGTTAATAGCTTTACCCAATTTGTTTCTTGCATGAGAAACATGCGGTTGCCAGGAACCGCTGTTTGAGAACAACAGCCCCAAATATGGGAAAGTGCATGTGCTTTGTAAAACATCCTCCCCAGAGGTTATCCTTGTAATTTTATGCTTTTTTGGGCCACAGGACATAATAAGGGATTTTTTGAAATTTGTACTTAAGCCCAAATCAGCCATAAAACTAACGAAACCTGAGATTAAAATACGCAGTGCCTTTGGAGTGCGGCCCATTAGGACCGCGTCATCAGCGTAAAGTAGGGTGGGTATCGGCATGCCGTTGATATACGGTACATCTTTGGTTAGGGTACTTAATGAGCTACTCAATTCATTAATGTATAAAATAAAAAGCAGAGGGGCCAGGACGCAACCCTGTCTGACTCCCCTGCCAATTAAAATGTTACTTGATACTTCGCCAGTGGAGTTAATACGCACACGAGCTCTTAGGTTGCTATGAAGATAAGATAAAAAATGCACCAAATTTTCATCTAAACCATAATTAAGAAGGACGGTCCATAAACGGGAGCGGTTTACAAAATCAAAAGCAGAACTCAAATCCATAAAACCAAAATATAAGGGGGATTTTTTGGCAATTGTATATTTGGCCATTATCAAATTTAGGTTTAAACACTGTTCTACCGTGCCCACCTTACTGCGGAACCCTAGCTGGCTTGGGTGTAAGATGGAACTTTCCTCCGCCCAAGTTCTAATTCTTTTAAAAATTACCCTACCCAAAACTTTCAGGGTGTTATCAATTAATGATATTGGGCGGTAACACCTGGGATCCAGCCTGTTGCCTTTTTTAAAAATGGGGACGATAGTACTGTTTGACCATGTTTCAGGGATGGATTCGTGTGTTAGGTTATTAAATACATTGCATAGTATCGGTGCCCAGAAATTAATTTCACATTTTAATTGGTCGATGGAAAGACCATCTGGGCCAGGTGCTTTATTACTGGCAGATTCAGCAATAGCATCCTCTACCTCAAGCAATGTAATGTTTAAAGGAGTTGGGGGAGGAAGGTTTACTACAGGGTGATCAGATACAGCATAAATCTTTGAGAAGTGCTCCACCCACACAGGTCCCAAGATGTTACAGTTAATTGATGTTATATTTGAGCCAAGTGATCTTAAGTTCTTTACCTCCCTCCAGAACCCTGGAGTGTCTTTTAGGGCGGCTGTACGTACAAGGGATTCCCAATGATCTTTAACTAGTTCATTGGATCTAATACGCAGGGTGGATTTATACCTTGCTCTCAAGAGCCTTACCTGGGAAATATCCCGTGGTTTGGCCGTGAGAGCAGCCCTTAGATCCCGATTTGCCTTCGAGCAAGAGGCATCAAACCATTTCGGGGCTTCCTCAACTTTCCTTGATGTTGGCTTGGAAATCTCGCTTTTTATTGCGAAGCAGAGTTCACCAAATGATTTAATCAAGTTACCCCCGCAGCTGTCAATATCTAGACAATCCGAGATTAATGCAGGATGTTTCTTAATCACGGTACCCAAGACACCCCTATTATCCACCCCCCTCCAAACAACCCTTAATCCATCCGTTGTGGCAGCCAAATTTGCTGCCCCAATTTCCCTATGTGGTTTTTTCTCCCCTAACAATTTTAGATAAATCACAATTGGGTAGTGGTCACTATATACATTACACACTACCTCTGCTTTTGATAAAACATCGGCAAGGGAAGGTGAAACAAATATATAATCAATAGTTGTTGCACATCCGTGACCGATGTAAGTAGGAGCCGGTTTAGTGCTTATGTCATTGTCAGCAAACTCCATAGAGTTTATAAGTTCTCTAGTTGCAAGGAGATCAGATAGTTCTACACCTCTCCTGCAAGGGGGATTCCTTAAATGGATGTGAGCATTGAAGTCCCCTCCTAAGCAGATCCCATCAAATGTCCCGTATTTACGTCCCTCCACTATGTCATCAAAGAAATTAAACAAGTCTAAAAAATTACAATTAGGATAGGATAAAAAATCATTATTATAAAAATTAATCAGACATAATTTTACATCTCTCGCATATACCAGTGCCATAAAATTTGGGTTATTGGTTTGTATTACTTCTGTTTTTACCTCTGCTGTTATCTTTATCCAAATTGATAAACCCCCGCTTGGGCGGCCTAAGGGTGAAAACGGCACAATACTATTGTGACAGCTATACCCTTCTAATAACAGATTAGTTGTACTCCAAGTTTCCTGGAACATTAAAACATCATAACAATTTACCCAATCCTTCCAGGCTTTAATTTCTAATTTTGCCTTTAGCCCTGCAATGTTCCAACTTATAATGGACAAAGTCTCATTAATACGTGGGCAAACATCATAAATGGCAATGGTTGTCAAATTAGCCGGTTGATCACATTGAGGGTTTGATGGCAGAGAAGGGTGGGGTAATGTCAAAGCCACCTCGGAATCTACAGTCTTTAAAAGATCGTCAGCAATGGGCACCGCTACAACAGAGTCTTCCCGAGTTACTGGCAGTCAGTCTACAGTGCCCTGGTCTAATAGTGCTGAAAATCTGTTATGTAACGGAAACATAGGTGGTGATTGCAACAATCTGTTAGGGGGTCTGTAAAAGTAACTCAGAGGTAAGGGGGTCACCACGGTAGATGGACCATTCTGAATATTCTTCCTGTTTAGTAAACATTTTACTACGCCCGGGTTCCTAAAGTTGATTGTAATACAATCCCCGTTGATGTTTTTAAACAGGGGTCCGACCCAGGTCACCCGGCGGGCAGAGAGAATTTCATTTGATATGTCGTATCCGACCCCCTTGTGTTTGGTTAACCAGTCAATGCATTTGTTGTGTAACTGTACCCAAGATTCGCCTTGACCCTCCCTAAGTGGTGGTATACCGGCCAAAACCAAAACATATGGGCACGACTCAGGAGGAAGGTGTAAAGCAGGACCTTGATGTTTTATCGGTCTATTATCCTCCGATTGACCTCTGTGCTGGCCTGGCCTGGTAGATACTTTCTGCTTAACTATACCACTGGAGGGGTTACTCTTTTTGATAATATTTGTGGTATTAGGCAGTCCGGAAGATGGTGGAGGAATGGGAGGCGGAGTTATTGGAGAGTCATTTTGCCTTGTATTAGCTTCCACTGATGGTTGTGTCAAGGGGGCAATATTGACATTTAAAGTCCCTGTGGCCCCTTTAGATGTAGCTAAATTACAATTTGTATTAGGCTCTCCGCTAGATAGGGTGCTGGTGATAGACTCTAAGTCTTTTAACAGGCGATCACCTCTGATTTGATCTAGGCAAACCATACCTTTCCTCTTAGCTTCATCATTTTTCACAAGAGTCTCCAGTCTGTCAAACCTCTTAAAAATAATATTAAATTGTTTGATCATTTGACCTTCAAGTTGTTTAAAAATTGTATCTGCAATAGTCTCTATAAGGTTTACCTGTGGTTTGAGTTGATGAACATTTTCATTAGGGAAATCCGTCTGTGTGCAGATTGAATTGGTGCCATCATTTATTATCACAGTATCACAATGATCCCCAGTGTCAGAGCAAACTGTTGGGACCTCTATTTGACACTTCTTCCCCCTAGACCACATGCTCTGTGGAGTTGGCTGATTAACACTCCTAGGAGGCTGCTTCCTCTTGTTTATTACAGTCTTTGCTGGGCCCCTTTTACGTTTCGCTCCTGTGATCTTAGTGTTTGCAGATGGAAGCGCTGATAGCAATTCAAGATCACTAGCAGCGTCAGTAGCTATGACAAGGGTATTTCCTTCTTGTGACGCAACAGATGTGCTCACCGCAGAGGTAGATTTTACTACAATTACCTCTGGCAGTAGGGGTGTAGTGTGGTTAGGACTAATAATAATGGTCGGTTGGCCGTTGCTTTGGGAAGCCAAAGACAACCTCCTTTCAGTCTCTGCAATCTCATTGAAGGCATTGTCCAAGAGACTCTCAAATGAGAGTTGTAGAGATGCAGGGACTTCAATAGCCTGAGAGTCTATGTTGATTGTACTGGTGGAGATATTATTACTTTCCCCCATGATAGACAATAAGGCTCACCTTCCAATGGAGGTTAGATGTTAGATGGGTGGCCCGCCCGACCACTGTTGACCTCTGAGGGCCTCAGAGGGCCCGCCCTTTGCCCGGGCTTAGCCCGGCGACGCCCGTGCGCGTCCGCGATGCGGAGCGAGCCTCCGCCTTTTACAGCGCCTCCGGGCGCGTGGTGACAGGAAGCGGCTGGGCTGGACTCGCAAAGCCTGCTGGGAGCTGCAGTTCCACCTCGCAGCGTCAGGGACCCAGCGGCATCAGTGGCGGCAGCAGCGGTAGCAGCGGTGACCCCCGGCATCAGGGTAAGTGTTTCGAAGAATGCCCCCGCTCTCCAGTGAGAGCCTCCGCCTTTTACAGCGCCTCCGGGCGCGTGGTGACAGGAAGCGGCTGGGCTGGACTCGCAAAGCCTGCTGGGAGCTGCAGTTCCACCTCGCAGCGTCAGGGACCCAGCGGCATCAGTGGCGGCAGCAGCAGTGACCCCCGGCGTCAGGGTAAGTGTTTCGAAGAATGCCCCCTTAACAGTAATAAAAGTTAGTAAATCTGAATTATTTGGCTGTGTGTATATCTTGAAATTCCTATTTTCCTTACATTATAAAGTATTTTTCACTTGCTGTGAGCTAATTAAAGCAGAAAATGCTTTGCAGCATCATCCACCAGCTGCTACATTCCTAGACCTGGCATCTTTTGGCGTGTTTCCCCAGTCTTTTGCTTTCTGAACTCCTGTTTTGATGGAATGCTGGACTTCGTTTTTGCTGGTTAGGTGTCTCTGCGCACTTTTTCATTGCTATTTAGTGCTAAAGTACAAGTTTTTCTACTGCAAAATTGTGTTATGCTTGATTTTCCATGATTAACATATTTAATTTACTTGTAAATCCCTAGTAAAGTACACTGTGTGTGGCCAGGGCCTTGATATAAAATGCTACAAGTGGGCCTGCAGCACTGGTTGTGCCATCCACACAAGTAGCCTTTCAAAGGTGTCACTTCAGAGTCAGTGCACAGTTTTTACTGCCATGTCCACCTGGCAAGTGCACCCTCTTGCCAGGCCCCAACCCTCCATCTTACTATATGTAAGGTACCCCTAAGGTTGGCCCAAGGTACCCCCAAGGGCAGGGTGCAGTGTATGTGAAAGGTAGGACATGTGCTGGTGTGTTTTACATGGCCTGATAGTGAAATACTGCCAATTTCATTTTCACTATTGCAAGGACTAGCTCTCTTGTAGGCTAACACGGGAGCTGCCTTTCAACATTTATACAAGTGTAACTTTCCACTGGGAACAGATAGAGATGTAGAGCTTAGGCTCTCTGAACTTAGAATTTGATAACACACATTTTAGTGTAGGTGGCTTTTTAATTGTGGTTGAAAATTCCACATTTAGAAAGTGGGTACTTTCTTGTTTAACCATCCTGTGTGTCTCTGCCTCTTTGTGTATTCACCATCTGGTTTTGGAGTGACAGGATCTGGGGATGTGCATTCACTCTAGACAGACATCAGGGGGGGTGAGGTGTGTCCTGCCTTTCCTGAGTGACTCATAGACTGGCTGAATAGACCTTTCAACTTTTAGAGTGATGGTAGGAGTTTTCACTAGTACCTGAATAGGCTGTGTCTGCTCTGCACAATACTGTCGCCACCTCCTGTAGTGAAGATGGACCAGGGAGGACAGAATGATCAACCCGATGCCGTCAACGACGCTGCTGCCGGCCCCGTGACCTGTTGGCACCATCTAGAGCACCTTCCCGCTTTTCACCACAACTCTGGTCTCACTGAATACGCCGCCCTCCGCCACCGAGCTGCTGCTTGTATTGTGACCTGAGGGCACCGCACTTCGTACCGCCCAGCATCACCACCCTAGTATCCCTGACATCGATGCCGCTGTCTTCACTGTGGCCTGGGGACACCGCTCATAAGTTACACAATGCACTGCCCCATCCCACACTGCAGCCTTGGTCCACTGATGTCGGCACCATTGACTCCAGATCATCTACTGACGACAGCACTTCTTCAACAACACCACTGTTTGCAGCATGATCTGCCAGCAGCACAGCGAGCATCGCAGTACTAGTCTCAGTGATGCAGCTGAATGCCATCACCCAGCTGCTGCCTGCACCACAACCCGAGGGCACCGCAAGCCTCACTGCTCCACTTCACACCAGAGCATGACGCCTGCCAATCCCGGCGCTCCTGACTTCAACCTCATGGAGTTTGATTTGCAACGTGAGTGACTTCAAGGGCCCGACAAGTTTCTGCACAGACCTGTGGAACCGACGCCTGCCGACACAGCTCTTCGGAGCTCATCACAAGGTCCACGGGTCCCTGCATTTCCAAGGTATGGTTTGCGGGTCTTCCTGACACCGTAGCTGGCCCGTGATCTCGCGGTCGGCCTGAACTCTTGGATTTTTCTTTGCTCACAATGCTGTGGTAGTCCCGGATGGAGCTATCGACTTCAAGGAACTGTGTTTAAAGTCTTTGTTTGAATTATTCATGTCTTGATAACTGTATGTTGGACTTTAATCGTTTTGGTCTTGTTTTACACAGATAAATATTGGCTAGTTTTATGAAACTGGTTTGGTGCCCTTTTAAAGTATTTTCACTGTATCACTGCGTGTTATGTGCAAATGCTTCACACACTGCCTCTGAGATAAGCCTGACTGCTCGTGCCAAGCTACCAAGGGGGTGAGTAGGGGTTATTTTAGAAGTGTAATCCCCTTACCCTAATATGGCGGGGTTGCAAGAACTGAGCGCAGGCCTGATTGGGGTAGATAAGGTTTATTTTTCCTAAGACGCGCTTGTGTCTACCTGTTGGTCTCTGGTCCACAAATGCGGTGGGATCTGTCTTGGTGGTAGTTTCGGGTACCATTGGAAGTCGGTATGGCTTGGCTACTGGGACTCCTAACCTCTGGTGTCCGCGGGTCGGACGTCTCCTCAGGTGGAGGAGTATGCAGCGTAAAACAAGAGAGTTGAAAACACGTGTCAGGATCCTTGTCCTACTTGTAGCCCATAAGTAAGGGACCGGGGAGTGAGGGAAAAACACCAGACTTGTGCACTTAGTGACACACCACTCCAAACAAAAATAGGGGTAGTGAAGTGGTGCTCGTGCAGGTGAACGATTGGGTTTTAAGGTTAGTGGGGATCGAGGATTCTCGCTAGATGGGTTTATGCTCTCTCCTGCCCACCCACCCTGAGAACTTGTCCCGTACCGGTACCTGTTCTAGCCACGCTCCTCCTGGAGCGTGGCACGGTGGCTCGTGGTAACGTTGACCTCCTGGCTCCGTCGGGGCTGCAGCGGGACCTGCTCCTCATTCTTCTCCGATGTTTCCTTCCGTTCCTCTGGTCACTCTAAACTCTCTCACTCTCGGCTCCTTCTCTCCTCCGGTGTCGGTGCACCCTGATTCCCCGGGAGTCTCCGACCTTAACGCCTGGAACGTGCTGACGTCGTCATGGGGAGGAGTCTCGTCAGGTACGAATCCCCAGTTAAGGGAGCCGCTCATCTGTTTGTCATCTGTGTAGTGCAATAAAGTTTTGTTCTCGGGCATCCATTCTTCCTGCTGAAAGGGGAAAAGAGGTGTAGAAAGAGGTACAGCAGACCACCAGTCGCCCTTTTCTTGCAGATTCCTGCATGGTGACCCCAACCCGTCACACCTAACTAGAAGGAAGAGTCCCTACTTGGACACGGAGGATTGCTCTGCCAACTAGAGACCTGCATTTCTAACATGCATGAATTGAGATTGCAATAAAAATGTTTCTTGCTCAAAGGGAACCTAAAAACACACAGCAGACTTGGTGCTTGCAATACCATGGCAAGCACACTGGAAAAGCTAGCTAGTAAAGCTTCAAATGCTCCTTGCTATATGCAGATATTAAACAGGTAATAAAGAGGTACAAATATTTGTACAAAATATTATTGACCTCAACTGAATGTCTGGGGAAGGAGTTTCACATTTGCCAACGTTTTACAGCTGGAAAGTGGAATATTTCAAAAGAAGTCAGGGAATGCATTTTCCCCATTGACATACTTTGAATCAGGGGCAATTTTTAAGGGAGAGGCAGGCGAAATAAAGTGCTTTTTGCTTCAAAAGTCTTGGGTCTCCCGCCTGAATCAGGTCTGTTGGCTTGTATGGCCCTTGAATGCAATATAAAAAAATCTGTTCCTATTTAACATTTATCAGACAGTTTTCTCTGCCCTGATATAATATCAGAGCAGCCACATCCTTGGTGGCATCTTAAGTGACTGGTGTTAATATATGACTCAACTCTCTACAACTCATTTCATTGACATCAGAAGGGTGAAACGCCAAGCTAGCCCTGCTGGAATTTCCTGCAGTTGGCTTAGATATCTCTGCAGCAGATGCAGAAACCCATTGTATCTCATCCTTTTCAAACACCAAAATGTGTATCACAAACCAGCGTGTGTGCTACACGTGATAACATATACTGCAAAGTTGTCAACCCAGCAACAGCAACTACATTGCATCTACCAGTAGCCAGCTGGGCTGATAGAGACATTTTTTTTCTTTTCACTTGCCATGTCTTTGCTTTTTGCCCTGGTGCTCATGCCCCCTCCCACCAGCCCTACACCCCAATCTCTTCAATGTTGCATTTATAAAATGCAAAATAAGACCAATGGATATTGAGCGTTTTACATGTGCACCGAATTACAAAAGCTCATATTATTTAATTTATTGCTGATATGGTGTGGCCTGCCCCTCCCACCAACCTCATGTCTCTGTTTGCACCCTATCTTGCTGCCAGTCCTTCCAACAGAAAAATCATGTTTGGAGTAATATGCAGCTCTTCAGTGGTGAACATAATTCGCCTTGCCGTCCACCTCAGAAATGTTTCTCTTGAAACCGAGCTTCAAGCGAGGCTCAGAATCTTCGGCTTTAGGTGTCTATTATTTGCAATAAGGTCAAATCAGTTGATAATTTCTTGCTTTTTTACTAGAGGGCTGGAAAATTTGCAGCTATTACCCGACTGGCCGGATATATTATTCTGATGTAAAGGCATATTATATGAAATCGGCTTTGAGTCCACACAACCTGCATCGTCATAGGGCAACTAACAGAAAAGGCAACGTGAGAGCGTAGGCCACCGGGTCAAACACCTTTTGATAGGAGGTAGCAGTCCCCTCTGATCAAGCCTCCTCAGTTGTATCACATCCTGCTCTTCCTCCATTACAGTAACAATGCCGACCCCAGGGGGACACTTTTAAAAGAATGATTTTCCCCAACTCGAAGAAAGACTAAAACAAGCATAGGCAATGCAAGTATATCTAACGTATGAGAGAGCTATTAGCTTTGTCAATGTTTTTAGCCGTGTCAGACAGCAGCGTGGCTGAATGAACAAACAAGCATTGGCATAGCCAATAGGTCTCGCTTTTGGACCTTATAAGTGTTTAGCCATGCAACAGTTGATGTTGTTGCACCAAGGATATTGTCCTGCATAACTAAATACTTATATGGTCCCAAAAGCAAGACCTATTTGCTATGCCAATGCTTGTATTATCTTCTTCCGAAGACCCTGATCCATGTAGGTGCACAGCTGGCAGCAGCTCAGCCCTGTCCAGTCTGACCCCTACAACAGTATGGATGCAGCAAATAATGCTCTTCTGAAGAGGCGGAAGGCTGTCCAATCATTCACACATCAAATTTGTCCATTATGAACAGTGCAGCCCAAAGTACCAGTCTTTTTTATTCTGATTTAGATTTCTTTTTATCATACCATGCATGATTAGGGCAGTAAAGCTTTTCCTTTGCAAACATGACATTTCCAGCAAAACTTTGCAAGCTTTTCAACCATCAAGACAATTGAAACCAATAAAAATTTGCTACGAAAAACCCTCCACAAAATTGGGAGTTTTCTTTGGTAAAAAGCTTTTTCAAGTGAATGTTTCTGCTTTCAAATGTTTGTGATAGTTACAGAACGCTGGAACATTTATGATGTGATGAAAACGCTGTAAAAGTGCTGCAGAAATTTACATTTTTGCCCAACCACGAACAACAATGTTGAACATTTATATCTTTTGTAGCAATTAACAGTACATTAATTTAAGCAATAGCATTGAATAAAAAAACAACTTATATTTAGTCTTCTTACTTTGCCCATAATATGGGTGCGGAGGGCACTAAAAGTGTAATACTCAAAACTGGAGCAAGCTTTGCTTGCCAGTTGGATTACATAAAAGTTACATGCACTCCATAGACAGACTGTGGAAAAATAAAGATTTCTGCAGCACCAACGCTTTCTTCCACTCTCAAATTCTTATTCAAAAAAGTTCTCAATCAGTTAAACCACAAACTCTGAAAAAGCCACCTTGTCCTGACATTAAATTCACTATTGTTACTCACCTTGAGTAATTGTGATGCTAGTCTGGGGGAAAGCATGCGTTGAAAGTAAAAGTGTCAACAGAAGGGTGCAGACGCCCCAGCTGAGCCGTGTGACAACCCGGATGGAGAACCCCATGTCCAGGCTTGAAGGCAGCGCGTGCGTCCAGGTCGCGCAGAGGTATATGGTCTGTGGCTGGGCGTGCTCGCTCACTTCACTGGCACAGACACAAGCTAAAATACACTCCTCCCACCCCCGAAATATATGATCTCAAGTGCAAGCTGGGCGGGATGGAGGGGCGAGACCATAAGCAGTGACCCTCAACCTCTCAGGAAGCAGAAATACTGCTGACCTGTTTATATCGGGCGCATTCTTTGAGTACATTACAGGGGTCAACGGCGGTGTCTTCCCTCGTTTAAACAGACTTGTGTATAATATAATGGCAAACACATTCGAGGCACGACTTTGAAGGTATGTTATGTGCTTCTCAGAGGCACTCTGCATACATTTGCAACAATATAGACAGGGACCGTTTCCAGATGTGACAGAAACAAATAAGAGAGTCTGGCGCATTCTTCGGGAGAGGAATTTACGAATTTTCAAGGGAGTTTAGATTTTCGGTATTTCACTAATATTCAATGCAAGAGAACCCCACGGCAGTAAACAACTATTTTTATTTTCTGAAAGTACTAGCTGCTTGGTGGAACAAGCGTGCGCGCAGCAGCAGAGGGGCCTGCGCCATTCCCTTGCGGGAGCGATAATTGCTACCATATGGCGGCGCTCGCTCCCGCAAGGGAATCGCCACACGTGCACGCACTGCCATTGAAGGCAATGGAACACGTGCACATTTTAGCCTGAAAAGGGCAATATATTGCTACAGGTCTTTTTCCTAAGTAGCACATGCGTGCTGCGTAGGCGAGACCTAAAATAAAGCACCATGACAAGTCTGTCATGGTGCTTTATTTTTTACTTCTAGCCTCGCTGCTATACCAGATGGCTTAAAATAATGCCAATAGTTCTCTTGTAGGCGAAACCTGTTGGTTTTGCCAGTGCTTGTTGTTTTCTGGCAGCACGATTTGACATTTTAGTGGTTCTGACACTATTTTTCAGACAACATTTAATAAACGTTAAGAGTTAAACACAAGTTTACAAGCCAAAAAAAGAGTATGTTTAATTCTGGATAGAATTTTTTTTTATTTGCAGATTTATATAGCATGAACTTGGCCCGAAGGTACTGGAGCTCTTTACATGAGCACCAGTTACATTAGTACACATTCATATTTTTGTATTATTAAAAATGGTGTGTTCAGTGCTCTTGTGCAACGGACATGGCACTATCTATTCTAGAGGTACCCTGGTAAGAAAGCCGAGCTAAACATTACTCTGGGGTTTACTGTTGTCCCTTTTCTATTTCGCGTTTTTCAAACGGAAGTTGCCCTCGAGTCCCGGAAGCGGGTTGTAGCCAGACTGGCGAGGACGAGGAGAGACAAAGATGAAGAGCTGCTGTGCCGAGTGAAATGAAGAGACGAAGGGAGATGGATTGCTGAACGTCATTAAATGTGATTATGTTTTTTTTAAAAGAGGGTGTACTGGCTTCCCACCTCCACACTTCTGGTCTATCTCATCTGTGGTTTCGAAGGCGGGAAACTCTCCAGACGTGTCGGCCATTGAAAGAGTGTAAAAAAACGATGGATTTAGGCCCAGATCCTTGTACTGGGGTGAATGTATGACATTGTTCTACATTCTGTCCATCAACTGTTTTTTTTGCAATTTTCACCCCGAGTGGGCTGGGTATGCTCAGACTTGAGTCCCAGGCTCTCCACACCACTGGAGTCAAGCTATCCAGGCTGATGAAGGCTGATAGCCAGAAACCGGTCCTTGGATGCTTGATTCCGGTCTGGGAAAGACATGGCTTGGTAGTTCGGACTGGACTGTTCCCATGAGGCACAGGGTCAGAGCTGATTTGCATATAACCAGTGTCTAACCCAGGGTGGTGTGGAGTGTAAAAAAACGATGGATTTAGGCCCAGATCCTTGTACTGGGGTGAATGGATGACATTGTTCTACATTCTGTCCATCAACTGTGTTTTTTGCAATTTTCACCCCGAGTGGGCTGGGTATGCTCAGACGTGAGTCCCAGGCTCTCCACACCACTGGAGTCAAGCTATCCAGGCTGAATGAAGGCTGATAGCCAGAAACCGGTCCTTGGAAGCTTGATTCCGGTCTGGGAAAGACATGGCTTGGTAGTTCGGACTGGACTGTTCCCATGAGGCACAGGGTCAGAGCTGATTTGCATATAACCAGTGTCTAACCCAGGGTGGTGTGGAGTGTAAAAAAACGATGTATTTAGGCCCAGATCCTTGTACTGGGGTGAATGTATGACATTGTTCTACATTCTGTCCATCAACTGTGTTTTTTGGCCATTGAAAGAGGCGGGTATTGTTCAAAAGAGGTGATGCAGTAGGCTACCTCTCACCCTGCATCGCTCCAGTGAAACGGAGAGCGGGCAATCATACATCGAGCCATCACCCACACTTCAGGGTAGTGGAATGTACTTCTAACCTGGCTTTTCTTTGCACACTATCTGTGCCACTGCTGCAGACGTAGGAGATCTCCAAAGATGTATGGTAAGGAAATGGCTGGGCTGTGGAAGGCGCGGCACACGGGAGACCAAGCGTCTGCTGCCACATTCAAGGCCTGAAGGAGATAACTCGGTCGGGGCAAAAGTGCAAGCCAGCTGCTGCTGTTGCACTGGAACAATGGAACCAGTGCAGCGCTTGAGTCCTTCGTGAGTGAAAACATGGAGTTTACTTCAGAGACATTTACCTTTCTTTTGTCTGCTTTTATGGCGGAGTTCGCATTTGGGGGCAAGGAGAAAGTGATCACACTTAAAATAAATGGAAAGCTCTTTCAACAAATACTGCCTCGCAAGATTATTGATGCTTGATGTAAAGGAAAACATTTTGTAAAGTAATGCCTTTTTAAATGGAAAGCTCTTTCAACAAATACTGCCTCGCAAGATTATTGATGCTTGATGTAAAGGAAAACATTTTGTAAAGTAATGCCTTTTTCCGTGGGTTAAACAAATCAAGTTGAATTTGACCTAAATAAAAGGCCGCAGAATCCGGCAGGCAGAGAGCACTGTGATTCATGGAGTGCTGTGCGCAGGGTATTTCACACAAAGATCACAGAGATGTGGGCCGCTCTTGGCCTCTAAAACTTTGCCGTGTCCACTGACATTTTTGCCTCATACAGGTGTTTTCTTATGTCTGCCAGTCTCGCCTTTTCCTTATGCCAGTACCACACACCCCCTCTTCAAGGCTTCTCTCTTAGCTGCTCCCACACTTTAGCTAACAATCCTGCTACTGTTAGCCTATATCTTTATTTGTGTACATTTCGCACCTCCTGTACCCTTAAACCATAATCGCCTCCGCCGTGCACAGTGCTCTGGTGGCGGGAGCCCGCCTTTCTTAAACATTACAGTGATGCACATTAATTTAATGTGCATCACTGTAATGTAGTTCTTTATGTGAGAGAGCTGGAGGTAGGATTCCGCCTCTCAAGGAACTTAATGGAGTGTGGGGTCTTTGCTGAAATATGAGAATAGGATCCTGTAATTTGTGATTTTGGGATGCTGCTGGACATTAAATATGGGACTTTACGAGGAGGAGCTTCGCGCGCACCCAAGATGGTCGCGTGAGCACAGGGCTCCCGGACCCTCGCCACCTCCACTGATTATCCTGTATTTTATCCTGCTTTGGACGACGGGTTGCTCATGGCGAAGCCTTGCTGATCATTTATCCGTTCTCGAAAACTGTTTTGGACTTTGGGGACCGGAGCTACGGACCTTCAAACTTCTCGGGCCCGCTCATGGTGGTGCCCCGGGCTATGTTATCTCTGCCAGCCGGCCAGTAATTGAATAACAATGGCTTCCTGAATTCGTCTGAGCTCGGCAGTCACTTTCGGTTTCGGTTCTTGTCCGGAGACCTGATTGACTGTGCCTATTGCGCGGCTGGACTTGATTGCCGTTCCTCGCCTTTCAACGTTTGACGCCGGACTATTGTGGCTTCGGGCTTGGAGAAAGACGTCTACTCTACCCTCCTTGGTGCTGCAGATGCCTCTACAGTAACCATTTTTACCCGACGCCAAGCGGCCCTCCTGGGTCCGGGATTTAAGATGGCCACCAGACCAGAGGGTGAGAAGCGCAAAACCAAGCCGGGTGTCCGAGGTGGCTCTGTACAATCGAATGTCATGGACAGGTACACCCTTACTAAAGGATCACCGGGTGCAGTGTCTAAACCCTCGACCGTAGCTCAGGAGGACCCCTCGATTGAAGAGGAACTCTCGTTACGAGACGTCATGGGCGCCATTTCTGGAATGAAGGCTGCACTGGGACAACAATATGAGGCCTTGTCCCTCAAGTTGGATACGGTCGCCATAGATGTCAATCTGATCAGGGCGGACCTGGCGAAAACGAATGAAAATGTCAAATCCCTTGATATCAAGACTTCCAGCCTTGTTACCGATGTATCTGATTTGCAAGCTGAGGTCGGGAATCTGCGGAAAGCTAATGACTATTTCTCCGGGCAGCTGGAGGATTTTGAGAGCCGTGCCAGATGGAATAACGTTCGCCTGGTTGGTGTGCCGGAAAAATCGGAGGCTACCTCGACGGACCTCTTGGTGGAAGACCTAGTGCTGAACCACCTGGCACCCAAGGGTCTTAGCAAGTTTTTTGCTGTCGAGCGTGCACACAGGATCCCTGGCGGCACGCCTAAACTAGGTGCTAACCCACGTCCCATCATTGCGAGGATTTTTAATTTCCGGGACAGAGACGCTATCCTGCAGGCATCGAGACAGTCTGGTCCCATCGCCTTCGAGAACTCCACGGTCAGCTTCTATCCGGACTTTACCCAACAGGTCCAGAAACAGAGACTGGGGTTTCAAGGGGTTAAGAAGCGGCTGAGAGACAGATCCATGAAGTACGCTATGCTCTTCCCGGCTCGCCTACGTGTGGTGCATAATGACCGAACCTTTTTCTTTGACCATCCTGGGGTTGTGAGTGACTGGTTGGACTCGCTACCTATGGATCAAGAACACTCCGAGGGTTTTGGTCAATCGGACCGTGCGGAAGGAGGCCTGCGGGAACAAGAATAAGGACCAGTATCGGTTCCCGCTCCCTTATGGTTGAATTTCAGCTGTGGCTAATGCCGTGACTTTATAGTTTGCAAGTACTTGGTCCTTTTGGGGGTGGGTGGGGGGTGAGTGAGTCCTTCTCCTTCTGGGTTTCTTTTCGTAGACTAGTTGGGTGGTAGGGCGACAGGCACACTGCAAGTTTATGGGGCTTTTTAGTATTCCGCAGGGGTGCGGGGTGGGGGGTGAGACGGATAGGGCGTGTTTGGGGATAAGGGGGTTTTGGTTTGAGTTTTATTGTTGTTATTTGCAAGGTGAAGACAATACGAATTTCTGTTTTTGGATGTTGCTTAGGATGTGGAGCGGGGGTGGGGCTGGATGCGGGGATGGGGGGTAGAGGACTTCGAATATTGTGTTGGAATGTAAACGGGTTGGGGGACGGGATCAAGAGGGGTGTAGTGTTGCAGTTGTTGAAACGTTTGTCTCCTGATGTTGTTTTTATTACAGGAGACGCATTTGCTCGGCAACAAGTGCTATGCTCTCAATAGGCGTGGCTATCGCCTTGTGGCGCACTCTGGCTTCACTTCGGGCTCCAGAGGGGCGGGCATTCTAGTCGGGACTTCCCTCCCCCTGGCCATTGATGATGTCATGCTTGACGATAGGGGAAGATATGCCGCCATTGTTGGGCGTTGGGAGGGGAAGGTTGTTGTCTTGCTTTCTGTATACGTGCCCCCGGGCCTCCAGGCCACCACATTTGCAGATCTGAGTGGGGTTATCCTGGGACTTCCCGAGGGCTTGCTTGTAGTTGGCGGTGACTTCAATTCCGTGGTTTCTGGGTTGTGTGATCGCTACCCTCCCCGGGACCTTCCGAGGGCCCAGTCTTGGTTGAGTGGCTTTCTGGAAAACCTGGGGCTTACTGATTGCTGGCGCTTGCTCCACCCGGGGCAGTCGCAGTATACTTTCCATTCTGGTGCCCACGGCAGTCTCTCGAGACTGGACCATATTCTTATTCCCTCTTCCCAAGCCTCCGCCATACAGGAAGTAAAGCATCTTGCAAGAGGCATTTCGGACCACTCTCCGATTTGGTTAGTTGTGGATGCACAACGGGGTTCGGCGGGCCGCGTGGCTCAGATCAACCCCTGGTATCTCCGGGATCCCGAGGTCAGGGCAGAACTGATTAAAACACACGATCACTACTTTGCTGAGAATGTGGGTTCTGTTTCCTCCCCAGTTTCTCTGTGGGAGGCTTACAAGACTGTCATTCGTGGCCAGGCTCTTTCTTTGATCGGCAGCGTCAAGTGGGCCAACCGTGCTGAGGTGGTTCGTGTCGAGGGTGAAATCACTGCTCTGGAGGGAGGCTTGGAATCTGGGGTCACTACGGAGGGGCTGCATCTGCTGGAGTTGAAGCAGTATGAATACAGGGCTCTGGTCACGGATGCTGCTAAGGAAATGGGTAGGGAGCGACAGGGACGTCTGTATGATATGGGTGACAAAGCTGGTAAGCTGCTTGCTTGGCTGGATAAAAGGGAGAATGCAAGCCGGGTTGTTCCTGTGATTGTTGCCGCAAATGGAGAAAGTTACACTGACCCTGTTGATATTGTTACATGCTTTGCCGAATACTTCCAGGAAGTGTACTCCCCAGTGTCTGATAGATCTGAACAGGACTCCCACTTGCTTTTACGGAATATCGCTCTTCCCCGTTTGTCTGATATTGATAGGGACGCTTTGGATGTGCTGCCTACTGTGGAGGAGATTGCTGCTGCCGTCCGTTCGGTCCGATCTGGCAAGGCGTCGGGCCCAAATGGACTTCCCATTGAGCTCTACAAACTTCGCCCAGATACGCTAGCCCCGCACTTGCGCTTGATGTTCCTCGAATCTTTGAAGGTGGGTTCCCTCCCCCATGACCAAAGACTGGCCTCTATAGTCGTTATTCACAAGGAAGGAAAACCACGGGATCGCTGTGCCTCTTTTAGACCTATCTCGTTGATTAACGCCGAACCTAAGATCCTGGCCAAAATGCTAGCTACGCGTTTGGCTACGGTCATAGGGGACTTGGTCCACCCGGACCAATCCGGTTTTATACCGCATCGCAATACGGCGCTTAATCTTCGACGTTTGCATGGCGTCCTAGCGCGAGCTGGGACGTTGCGTGAGCCTGCCATTTTGGCGTCTTTGGACGCCACTATGGCGTTTGATACAATAGAATGGCCGTACTTGTGGGCGGTTCTTGTAAAGTTTGGTTTTGGTCCAGAGTTCATTAAGTGGGTAAAACTGCTCTACACTGATCCCATGGCTCAAGTAGTTGTTAATGGTCATGTCTCCACTCCCTTCACACTTGGCGGGGGTACGCGACAGGGCTGTCCTTTGTCCCCGCTTTTGTTTGCTCTCGGCTTGGAACCACTGGCGGCCTGGTTGAGGTGGGAACCGTCTCTGAGGGGCATTGGATGGAATTCGGAGCTTGAGGACCGTGTGTCTCTCTATGCGGATGATATTCTGCTATATCTAACGTCACCCCGAAAATCCCTCATTGTTTTGTTTGATGTCTTGTCATCTTTTCGCAAGAACTCGGGTCTCGTCATTAACTGGTCGAAGTCCTGTATATATGTCCTATCGGGAGACACTCCCCTTCTGCCGCGAGGCTGCCCCATCGCGGTTGCGCAAGACGGATTTACCTATCTAGGCATTTTTATCACTCTGCAGCCTGCTCTGCGTTTTGAACAGAATCTGCTGCCCCCTCTTCAACGCCTCCGGGCGGATGTTATAGCTTGGGGTAAACTGCCTCTCTCCCCTCTGGGAAGGGCAGCATTGTTTAAAATGATGTCCCTGCCCCGTTTCCTCTACGTATTGCAAAATACACTTGACATAGTGCCTACTAAATATTTTCGTGAGATTGAGAGCTTGCAGAGGCAATTGGTGTGGGGGGGAAGATCTCGTATTGCTATTGCTAAATTGACACTCCCGTGGTACGATGGTGGTATTTCTCTACCTGATATCCGTCGTTACTATTGGGCGTCCCAATTGGGGGCGATAAATCATTGTATGTACGGCCCTTCACTGAATCCAGCCTTCGAGCTGGACAAATGGCTTTTGCCTGGGGGTGATTACTATAGAGCTCTTTACTCCAGACCCGTTCCCCGAAATGTAACGGGTCCCACCAGGACAGCCGTCCAAGTATGGCGCCATGCCTCAATGGCGTTAGGCTGGACTGATAAATTGACTCGCGCCACTCCACTGTAAGCCTCTGACAGGCTCGGGTCCCTTTGGCAATCGAAGGGATTTGATAGATGGGATTTGATAGGTATCAGCAAGGTGAACGACGTGTGGGCTGGAGGGAGAATGAAGATGTTTGACGAACTGAAAACTGAATACGGTCTGAATGATCGCAAATTTTTTCGCTATGCCCAGGTCCGTCACGCGGTCCTATCTGTTTTCCCCTCAGGCACAGACATACCGGAAGCATCCCCACTTGAGGACAGAATACTGGATGGGCACGTCCCGGACAGTACGATTTTGCTCATTTATAAAAAATTGATGAATTCCAGGTCCGATCTCTTGTGTCACCTTAGAGAGAGTTGGACTAGTGACGGACTAGAGCTCGACGATGAAGATTGGCAGGCGGCGATATCCTCCCCCAAAGAGGTGGCCATCCCGGCGCGCCTCAGATTTGTACAGCTCAAAATCCTTCATAGAGTGTACGTGACTGGTCCCCGATTGGTACACATGGGCTTTTCTGTTGATGGCCTGTGCCAGCGTGGCTGTGGTCTCGTGGGCACATTCCTACATATAATATGGGAGTGTCCCGAGATAGTGCGATTTTGGTCTCGTGTGCATGAAGTGATGAGTGAGATTACGGGTGTGCGGTTGGTGCCGGAGGCTAGGAGATGCTTGCTGAATGTGTGGGAGCCGAATGACTACAATGTACCGCAGCTCCGATGGGTGACCCTGGGTAATATGATCGCCAAGAGGGATATTGCCCAATTATGGGGTGCTCAGGGACCGCCCAGGGTTCGGCAATGGAAACAAAATATGGATTGGTGCATGTTAAGGGAAAAAACTGTGTATATTTCTCGAGGTACACCCCGTAAATGGGGAAAGATATGGAGTCAATGGAACTCTTACCGTGGCGATATATGTACCCCCCCTCTCCCGGAATTGGATATCGAACTGACGTCCCCACAACCCAATGATTCCTCCACTTGATGCTATATATTGAACCGTTGAACTGCTGTTGCTCCCTCTGCCCCCCCCACCGAAATTCCTTCCTGAGATATTGTATGACCACTTGTAGACTCTCCCCACTCCTCCCACATGATGCAACCCTGTAAAGAAATGATGTCGTTTTATTTCTCTTTGTTCCTTGCAAAGTTGTTTGTGTTCTTTAAAATTAATAAAATGTTTAAAATAAAAAAAAAAAAAAAAATATGGGACTTTAATAGTGGCAGTGTTTCTGAGCTCTCCTCGCAACATCGGCACAGATAAATTACGTGCTCTATTTACAAAAGCATGAGTGGTAGAGAATGGATGTGGGATTTTGGTATGGTCTAATGGTCACATCTGCTGACTTTCAAACGGAGGGCCCAGCATGGAGTCCTAGCGTCGGCTCCTGTGATTCTGGGCAAATAACTTAATAGTTGCAAACAAGTTATGCTTGAGGTACTTCTGCATAAAAGTTGCTAAGATCGGATCAGCTGTTTTAGTTGCCCATTAAACCATGACGATTGGATGGCTCATAACACGCAGCAGACAGCTTCTGACGAGTCTTCTCAAAGGGGATTTCCGGGCTTTTGGGAGAATGTGGCGCCCCAAATAAATCCCTGCAAAATATTTTAAAGAGCATGAATCAACCTTTAACGTCGCCATTCCACAGCCGTTTGTCTGCCATTTGATGTATTTTACCTTATTAGTTAATTTGCTCAGGGAAAAACTATGAAAACGTCATAATTCTCTCTGCCTATTTTTCCTTTCCTGGTGACGTTTTTATATTTTTTCCCCTGAGACAGTTAACTAATAAGGTAAAACATATTATTCATGGCAGAGAACCCTGTCACAGTGAAGGAATCTCGATTGTGTGTCTGGCAGCAGAGCGATGCATTAGGTGAAGCCTAGTAATGATATAGGTCCTCCTGAATGTTATTTTATTTCTATACATACATATTATAAAACGGAGGCATACGTCCTTTCTCCGTCTCCGCACTATTTTTTAGTCTTCCTTCCCATTTCACCATGCTCCTTTCCAATGTTCCAGTCTTTCGTGCTCTGTTCTATGTGCGCTTTCTTTCAACTCTCCCCTCCGAGACTACTTTTCACCTTTCTTGCCCACTTTCCTTTTTCCCCCCTTTTCACGCATCCTCTTGGGTTCTGCTTTTTCCCTTTCATTCCCTTTCCACTTTTAATTATCTTCATCCTCCCTTCTCGCACTCCAATTTCTGCTGTTACCAGTTCTCTTCAATCTTCTCATTCCTTCTGTACCCTGTCTTTGGCTATCGCTCTGATATCTTCTCCTTCTTACCTCTCACATTTATGTTTTTAGATCTTGCCGAGCCAACGCTTGCGCTGTCTCTGCGAGAAATCTTGTTTTTAGAATATTCGCTTTGAACTACACCTATTTTTAAGGACTTTCCTTATTACATGTAATGTTACTTAGACAGTTTGCGGCACTATTTGTTCCTTTAAGCTAGAACACTCGAGACCAGTGCTTGTAGCTTACCACCACTCTGCTTTACACCAGTCACTCTGCTTTACTCTACTCTACACAACTCCACGCAACAGCATTCGGCACAATGTCACCCCACTCTACACAACTACACTACTTCATCCAGCACCAAACAACCCAGCGCCACCCACGCAACCCACTCCTCTCCACCCAATATTCCTCCGCCTTATGCAACACTAATTCAACCAACTGCACTCCACACAATGCTTCACAACTGCACTCCACTTTACTCCACTCAGAGCCATACAACACCACTCAATACAACACCAATCCATACAGCCACACCACGCAACATAATTACAATCCACATAATACCATTCAACATCACATAATTCAACTCCACCTAATTACACGCTTCTCATTACCACATAAATCCACTCTATACCACATAACAATCCGCATAAAACACTCCACATAATTGCACTCAACTTAATTTCACTCTATATCACACTGCTCCATGCCACACTATTCAACTCCACACACATCCATTCTACACTCGATAATTACAAAAAACAAACATTATTCCACCACAACACAATCCACTACACAAAACATACATCCACTTCAATCCATAACACATAGGTAAGAAAGATTTACAACGCCAATAGCTCTAACTCTTTCTCATTTTTTTTAACACACATCTGAATCTTAGCTCCTACCTATTTCCTCCTTTTTGCCACCAAACAGGTAAAGCTTTCCATACTGTCACTGACTCTTAAGGGCACTACTTTGTGTGGATTTACTTCTTGTGAACAGTAAGAATGCCACCACTTGCAGTAAAGTTAGCCAATAGCTGTAGTGGGCTGGCCCACTGTCCTGTCCCAAGCTGTATGCTGCAGTGGATGGATGAAAATGCGAATGACACAATAATAGACCAATTGATGAAAAGGGTTGGCTGAAAGCCTCTGTAGCTAAGTGTATTTGTGTGTGTGTGTGTGTGTGTGTGTGTATATATATATATTTATATATTCCTTCCTTCGGTTCCCTGTGTCCGGGAAATGCAGCGCTCAACGCTCGGTTCGTGATCCCTGCGGCAGAACCACGCCGCTCCAAAATATGCACACAATCCTCCCTTGGCAGAGAGAAAAATTGGGACGAACTCTCGTACTTCCAAATATTTTGCTATTTTTATTTACTTTTAAAGCCTTCAGATAGCAATATGCATTTTGACCTCTCTCGGGGTCTTGGTCACATATGTAATTGTAATAAATTCTAAATGTCTTGTCCAGGGTTCTCCAAAATCAGTGCTGGAGGGATGGAACAATGCCAGATTTTTAAGATAACTAAATGTATCTAAATGGGGGAATGCAAAAATATATAGCATGGATCTTGCCTTCTAGGACCGACTTTGGAGAACCCTGGTCAATGACCGCAATAGAATAGAACTGAGTCAGGTAGGCTCCTTGCCTTCTATTGAAATCACATTTGGTGGCAGGGAGTCCTGTTAGTGTCAAGGGTGCCATTCAAAATGCAATTAATTCTGCTGTTAAATTAGGGTACCATATGGGGATTTCTTACATTTAATGTCTATCACCCAAGTATACATTTTTTATACTATACTTCCTTCTTTTAAGAGCGATATCTTGCAGTTGTTACTATTACACTCTTTTATCATTCTCAATTTTCCAATCTCAGAAGGGTGGTTGACCTGCGCTCTATGCCACTGCACTCTACCTGCACTGCTCAACTGTACTGCACTCTGCACCACTACACACTGCATCCCGCCATACCACTCTAATCTATTCTGCACCACTGCAGTTTACCCTACTCCGCTCTACACCTCTGCAATCTACGCTGCACCACTCCACTCTACTCTGAAACAGTCTACTTTACGCCACTGCAATCTACTCTGCATCCTACATCTCTCTACTCTGTACCAATGCACTCTACACCACTTTACTCAAACCCAGTGCATGCCACATCAATCTACTCTGTACCACTGAACTTTACACCCCTTCATTCAAGGTCACTTTATGCTACGACGCTATACGATATAATACTCCACTCTGTCATGCTCTATTCAATTAAACTCTACTCCGCCTTATGCCACAACACTCTACTCCATGCTGTTCTTCCCTACTCAACAACACTACAACACTCCTTCTATGCCACTTTACTCCACTCTATTCTATGACACACTACTTCGCTCTACTCCACGACACTCCACTTTATACCACTCCACTTTGACGCTCAACTCTACAACACTATACTCCACTCTGCAAATGCACTCTTCTACACTACTCCACTTTATGCAACTACACAGCAATCTACTCTGCTCTACACCACTCCACGCAACACCCTCAATGTTACTCCGTTCTACACCACTCCATGACACTCTTCAGCTATAATCTAGCCCACTTCATCACATTCCACTTTTCGACACGCCACTCTCCTTTATCCCACTATTCTTTAGCCATGCTGAACAACAGACACACTGGCGTACAATATGGCTAAAACATATTGACAAAGCCATTAACTCTTGCAAAGACCAGACCTTTTGGCTTTGCCACTGCTTGTTTATTTTAACCAATACTGCAGGCCATCGGCAGAAGACATTGGCAAGCCACTTGGTTAAAAAAGCAAGACCTTTTGGCTTTGCCAATGCTTGTTTTTGTTGCAATATTTTTCTCTGCCAACAAACTAATAAAACAGTGTATTTCTTAACAACCTGTGCATATCTAACAAGTATTACTACTAGAGATCATCACAGAGCCGCGGTACTCATAGAACTGCCCGCGGGCTATCCCTGGCGTCCCCCTGACCTTCTAGATAATGTACCCATGGCACCCCAGAGAGAAAGTGGAGAGAGAGAGAAAGTGGAGAGAGAGAGAAAGTGGAGAGAGCGAGAAAGTGGAGAGGGAGAGAAAGTGGAGAGGGAGAGAAAGTGGAGAGAGCGAGAAAGTGGAGAGAGCGAGAAAGTGGAGAGAGCGAGAAAGTGGAGAGAGCGAGAACGTGGAGAGAGAGAGAGTGGAGAGAGAGTGGAGCGAGAGAGAGAGTGGAGCGAGAGAGACAGTGGAGCGAGAGAGAGTGAGAGTGGAGCGAGAGAGTGAGAGTGGAGCGAGAGAGAGTGAGAGTGGAGCGAGAGAGAGTGAGAGTGGAGCGAGAGAGAGTGGAGCGAGAGAGAGTGAGAGTGGAGCGAGAGAGAGAGTGAGTGGAGCGAGAGAGAGAGTGAGTGGAGCGAGAGAGAGAGTGAGTGGAGCGAGAGAGAGAGTGAGTGGAGAGAGAGAGAGAGTGAGTGGAGAGAGAGAGAGTGAGTGGAGAGAGAGAGAGTGAGTGGAGAGAGAGTGAGTGGAGAGAGAGAGAGTGAGTGGAGAGAGAGAGTGAGTGGAGAGAGAGTGAGTGGAGAGAGAGAGAGTGAGTGGAGAGAGAGAGAGAGAGAGAGACAGAGTGAGTAGAGAGAGAGTGGAGAGAGAGAGGAGAGAGAGAGAATTTCGGTTAGCGACATCCATGGTCTAGTCGTAAGTGGGGAGCACGGTGTGTACAGGTGTACATGGGAAGTAAAGGAGGCATGGAATGCACAAGAGGGCAAGGAGAAGAAATGAAGAAACAACCAGGACAGACAGAGTGGCCACAGGAGGAACTTGGGACTTGGTACAATTGAAATATCAATTTTCCTTCCTCATAAATATTGATGCACCTATTAAGGTTGGGGTGCCATGGGGCTTGGGTGTGCATTGTGCCTACATGTAATGCCTCCAAATACAGAGGCACTAGTAATCTGTAGACGTCTTTAAAAAGAACAATGTCCTTTTTAGCTGTGACACTCCACATTTTTGTCCCTTTCCACTTGTCCCATTGGTGTATGCAGAGACGTTAATATAACACAGCCATGCAGTTGTGTGTGTGTGTTTTATTATGTGGCAGTAGCAAGCTGCTTTTCAAAAACCAAGCAGCAATATGATATAAAGTGATTATGGGAGGGCTGCACATACTTCACGATGCAGATCAGAGAAAGAGTACCTACCATACCAAACCCCCATTTTGTGTTCCTTGTCCCGTCAGACAAAAAAAAACCTTATGTTATGCCTCGGCCAGCACTGTTCTTGTCATAGTACTTTCCCCCATGATTTTAGCCATGTAATATTCCAAGAGACATAGGCAACACCAATAGCTCTTGCATTGTGGAGACCTATTGGCTTTGCCAATGCTTGTTTGCATCAGGTCAGTATCGTCCCCATCCCCACCCCCTTAAGCCATCTACTAAGTATTAGCTTGTATTCTGGTACCTGTAAAATGTATAGCTTGAAATCTGTGATAAAGTTCACCGTAAAGACTTTAAAGGAACTTTGTATCAGCCGCATCATTTTGTAGGCAGACGAGCCATGCACTTCCTGTTTGCAAATGACTTGACAGTAATTTGGATTTGGTGAAAAAATATTGATGTACATACATCTCTTAAAGATTCGGTATTTGCAAGGGATGCCCTTAAAATGTCCCTTCCAAATAGTCATTTGTTAATTTATACCTAACCCATTTATAGGGGTGAGTGAAATATTCTGTCCCACTGGCATAATTGGTGTTATTTTGGGGAATTGGTGTTATTTTGGGGACTCAGTGTAACTGGTGTAACAGAGTCTGGCCAACTTCCACCAATCGCAGCGTTGTGGGATTTTATTCTCACGTGGCTCCAGAACGGTAAGTTGGTGAGCAAAATTTGGTGCCCACCAACGTGATTTCCAGTCGCTAGGGGTACATGCGTTGACAATTTCCTAACACGGGTGGTCGCAGACAGTTGCAACCGTTTGAAATCTGAAGGCTGCTGCTTGAGAAGAAAATTGACCCAAACAGCAGTAAAATCAACTTGAGCAGCTGCACCCTCTGGTGCACTGTGCGGGACCGTTTGTTCTATTGTTTTTGCACTGGGAACATGTCTATTTACGTCCCTCTTCCATCCCTCCGCTACCCTTTTCTATCCAAATAACTGAATACCATATCCAGCACACAATTTACTTTCTTATTTTACTATACTAACTCAACACTAATCCTTTGAGTTCCAGAGTAGCGTGCTACTCGCCAAAAAAGTGCTTCAACATCCAATCAGGGGTATCAAGCGCTAAATAAATGCAAACCTCTTACCCTCTTCTATCCTCCTGAATCCAAATAACTGACTAATCTATCCACTTTTCAAATTACTTTCAGATTTCACTATACTAATTCAACACTAATCCTATATGGGTTCCAGAGTAGCATGCTACTCGCCGAAAAAGCGATTCAATGCCTCATCAGTGGTAGTAGGCACCATATAAATGCAATTACAGTACAATACCTCCGGGTATTCAAATTCTGCTAGTTCGACCCCCCACTGCCGACTTAATAAATCGGGAAAAAAATTGGATTGTTACTTTGATTTAGTATTCTACAAAAAGTGTTTTAGCGATTACAAACCCTCAGATATCCTGAATGTGAGGGTTTTGCAACTATTAAACCATTTTGTAAGTTAGGTCCCATAAGTATTATGTGATGTAAGTGCCATAAATGAGTAACATTTGATTACTGTGGGTGATGATGGGGGACAGAGTATGTGGGTCTAAGTGACCGGCTTTGCTGTTCGAGAAATAAAAGTAAACACCAGTCCCCATATTAAAATAATAAAGCAGCTTTACATTGACATCTGTCTTTGAATCGTCAGCAAACGTGACAGTTAAACACAGAATTTAAAGGCATCTTTGTTATTCTGACTTTTGTGACTCACCAAAAATCAGCTCGCAAATCACAGTTTGGTGAACACTGTCTTGAAATAATACATCTCCATCATAAAGTAATCATCAAATAATACAGTACCATTATAAAGTTACGTTGCGAAAATCCTTGAGTAATACATGCTCTTTCTCAAGTCATCACATGATCATTTTGTAATAATACAGCCCCATCCTGAAATACTCATAAAATCATCGGAATAACGCAGCCTAATCCTGAAATCATCACAAGATCATCCTGCAGCAGTACAAGATCATCACATGTTTTCGACTGAAGTAATCAATAACCCATCTTGGAGTAATTCACCCTAATCCTAAAATCATCATGAGATCCTCCTGCAGTAGTAAATGATCATCACATCTTTTCCACTGAAGTAATCGTGCTCTAATCCTGGGGTAGTTTCTCTGATGACTCTAGATAACGTCATCCCATTTAAATAATTTGCCCTGTGGGCAGACTTCAGGATGGCCTGGGATGACATCCCCAGTTAATTGCAGGAATCGCCTGGCTGAAGTCATCGAATGACTTCAGAATCACTCCAGGATGATCTTCCTGTTTTTAGCATATGATCACAGGTTTAAATCCCTGAGGGCACACTCAGCCTTTCATCTTTCCTGAAATGAGGACCACTGAGTTGGGGACTGATAGGCATCTGTTCTCCGGCACAAAGGTTCCCAAGGCAGTAAACGTGTGCTTTACAAATACGCATGATGTTCATATGGGAATGTAGGGACCCTTCTCTACATGGATCAGGGTACAAATCAGCAGTCTGGGGCAGCTTTTGAGGCACTGAATGTAATGCATATGTTTGTATAAACAAACTAGCTTTGGTAGTAGCTTTTATACTGTCTTAAGGGCTTACAGATACGAATGCTGTTTGTATCATTTATGAGACTTCAATAGGCCAGGGGAACATGACAAGATGGCCTCCCTCATGCCCAGTATGTCTTCCATGAGCCCTCTGAAATCCTGCTCGCCTAGAGGACTGCACGACTGAGCCAATTGGCCGGTGCCACTGTAACAGCTTTCACTAGAGAGTGACTGTGTTGTGTTTGTTTAAGGGGGGACTTGTCACCTTTTATGGTAAACTACCTAGTCTGGTCACAGAACTAAGAAGCCTTTATAAGAGGGCCAGGCAATCCTGACTCTGCACTGGCGACCTCCCAGTCACACATTACTCTGATTGGTCTGCACGGAGGCGTCACCGGTAGCGCTGCGTATCTTCTGACGAGGGGTGCTTGAAAGGGTACAAGGAGGGTTCAGGAATATCCTTGGGTACTCTGAAAGATAGCAAGGAAAAGGTCAATTTGCATCATTTGCTTCCACATAATTATGTGAAACTGTAGCAAAATTAACAATGAGTATAAAAATTGCGAAGCTGGGATTTCAAATAATTTTTTTGTGCAAAATGTGTCCTCAGGCAGATCACGGAGGATGCATTTTACACTAACAGAATGCGACAACCGCAAGAAACAGCAGCTCGGGCTCTGTTGTTCCTGTGCGTTTACAGTAAATATTTACTGTAGAGTTTGCATTTGTGGTATATTTTTATCACAAAATGTGCGTAGTTATGAGTAGTGGATTAATGGCCTAATATCAGGACTTTAATGCAATAAGCATAATGCAAAGCTCCAAATATTCGATTGATTATGCCAGAGTAATTTGAATTTCATCCAGTTTGTAGTATTCCGGCGCGTGAGGTGGTGGTCCAGCCTACCCGCTCTGCCGGCGTGCTCCAGCGCCGACGCGTGACGTCAGGCGCTGGGGGATTAAATAAAGGGGCGTGGCCTCGACGAGTTAGTCGGGAGCCGCGTGCAAAGACTAAATGCCGGCTCCTGTTGTTTCAAGTCAAGTAAAGTCGGAATTAATATAGCGCACTACATACCCAGAGGGTCTCAAGGCGCTTGAGGAAGGGGGTAGGTTTATTTATCGAATATCCAGGTTTTAAGCTGTTTTCTGAAGGCTAGGTGGTTTTGAGTAAGGCGTAGGTGGGTGGGAAGGGAGTTCCAGGTCTTGGCCGCTAAGTAGGAGAAGGATCTTCCCCCCATGGTGGCTTTGTGGATGCGCGGCACAGCGGCGAGGGCTTGGTTGGACGAACGCAGCTGGCGGGTGGGGGTGTAAAAGGAAAGGCGCGTGTTGAGGCAATCAGGTCCAAGTTCGTATAGGGCTTTGTGTGCGTGGGTAAGTAGACGGAACGTTATCCTCTTGTTGATGGGGAGCGAGTGGAGGTCTTTCAGGTGAGCGGAAATGTGGTCTGTGCGGGGGATGTCTAGTATGAGTCTGGCTGAAGCATTTTGGATGCGTTGGAGTTTTTTCTGCAGTTTTGCGGTGGTACCGGCGTAAAGGGTGTTTCCGTAGTCCAGACGGCTTGTAACCAGTGCGTGGGTGACCGTTTTTCTTGTTTCGGTGGGGATCCAGCGAAAGGTTTTTTTGAGCATGCGTAGGATGTTGAAGCATGATGATGAGACGGCGTTGACTTGTTTGGTCATCGAGAGTGAGGAGTCCAGGATGATGCCTAGGTTCCGTGCGTGATCCGTTGGTATGGGGGCTTTTCCTAGTGCCGTTGGCCACCAAGAGTCGTCCCAGGCGGAAGGGGGTGCGCCTAAGATAAGGACTTCAGTTTTGTCCGAGTTTAGTTTCAGACGGCTGTGCTTCATCCACTCGGCTACTTCTTTCATCCCTTCATGTAGGTTGGTGTTGGCGGAGATTGGGTCTTTGGTGAGTGAGAGGATCAGCTGAGTGTCATCAGTGTAGGAGATGATGTTGAGGTTGTGTTGACGTGCGATGGTTGCGAGGGGGCTCATGTAGACGTTGAAGAGGGTGGGGCTGAGTGATGATCCTTGCGGGACGCCGCAGGTGACTTCGGTGGCCTCTGACTTAAAAGGGGGGAGGCGGACTCTCTGAGTTCTTCCAGCGAGGAACGAGATGATCCAGTCTAATGCTTTTCCTTGAATTCCGATGTCTCTGAGGCGTTGTATCAGGGTGCTATGGCAGACTGTGTCGAAGGCTGCAGAGAGGTCAAGGAGGATGAGGGCGACTGTTTCTCCGTTGTCCAGTAGTGTTCGAATGTGGTCTGTTGCTGCGATGAGGGCGGTCTCGGTGCTGTGTTTGGCTCGGAATCCAGACTGAGAGGAGTCGAGTGGTTTGTTGGTTTCGAGGAAGGCGGTGAGCTGATTGTTGATGGCTTTCTCAATGACTTTGGCAGGGAATGGGAGGAGCGAGATGGGGCGGTAATTTTTTAGTTTGGTGGGGTCAGCTGTGGGCTTTTTCAGAAGGGCGCTGAGTTCGGCGTGTTTCCAGCTTTCTGGGAATGTGGCGGAGTTAAGGGAGCAGTTGATGACGTCTCGGAGAAGGGGTGCGATAATGGAGTTTGCTTTGTTGAAGATGTGATGGGGGCATGGGTCTGTAGGGGCTCCTGAGTGGATGGAGTTCATTAGGCGGATGGTGTCTTCTGTGGTGATTGGGTTCCAGTCGAAAAGGTTATTCGGAGGAGTTACAGGTTCGGAGGTAAGTTAGGTTGACTGGTTTAGGGGTCGGTTGTCAACGCTGTTATGAATGTCGACGATTTTGTCATGGAAGAATGAGGCTAGGGAGTCGCAGAGGACTTGAGAGGGCGTGATGTCGTTTGAGATGGCGGTGGGGTTGGAGAATTCTTTGATGATGTTGAAAAGTTCTTTGCTGTTGCGGGCGTTGTTGTCTAGTCGGTCTTTGAGTGATGATTTCTTGGCTGTCCGGATTAGTTGGTGATGTTTGCGGGTTGCGTTTTTGAAGGCGGCTTGGGTGATAGTGTTTGGGTCTTTTTTCCAAGTTTCCTCGAGGGAACGACAGAGCTTCTTGGATTTTTTAAGGTCATCGTTGAACCAGGGGGCGTTCTTGCTGCCTTGTTTGGTTTGATGTTTTTTCAAGGGAGCTAGTTTGTCGGCGGTTTGGGTTAACCATTGTGTGAAGTTGATGGCGGCTTGGTTAGGGTTCGTTGAGTGGGCCGGGGGTTTTTGAAGAAGCGATGTGGAGATCTGGTCGATGGTGATTTTGTTCCAATTTCTTCGCAGAGGTGGTTGAGGGAGGTTGTGGATCGTGGTCTTATTGTAAGTGAAGTGGATGCAACAGCTGCTTGGATTTTTGCTGTGCACATCGCGCTTCCTGTAAGAAGCTGCCTGCTACTGGAATATTTTAAAACCAACCCTTTTTGTCGTTTATGTTATTTAAGTTAGCCGCTTTTCCCCCGCTTTTAATAATTGCTTAGAAGTATAGAATAATTGTATCCGTTTCCTTACCTGTGTCCTAACTTCACTGAACGCTTTCTTGCACAGCGGTACTACGCCGCAATCACTGCCATTTGGGCGGGCCGGTCCCCGCGCTCTGTTTACTAGGGGCGTCCTTTTGGGTGGGGCGGAGTAAGTCTCCTCAGCTATTCGCTGAGGCCAATCACGCGGACTGGCTAGAGGCTGTTCTCTGGTGTCCTACTTAACACGGGTAGGTTGAGAGGCTCACTCTCTGCTTGGATTTTTGCTGTGCACATCGCGCTTCCTGTAAGAAGCTGCCTGCTACTGGAATATTTTAAAACCAACCCTTTTTGTCGTTTATGTTATTTAAGTTAGCCGCTTTTCCCCCGCTTTTAATAATTGCTTAGAAGTATAGAATAATTGTATCCGTTTCCTTACCTGTGTCCTAACTTCACTGAACGCTTTCTTGCACAGCGGTACTACGCCGCAATCACTGCCATTTGGGCGGGCCGGTCCCCGCGCTCTGTTTACTAGGGGCGTCATTTTGGGTGGGGCGGAGTAAGTCTCCTCAGCTATTCGCTGAGGCCAATCACGCGGACTCGCTAGAGCCCTTTATAATACAATGGACACGACGCGCAGCGTGTACGCGCATCGTGGGCGCCGCAGTGACGCCGAAGTCGCGCCAGAGTCCAGCCCGTCTGCGCCCGTCCGCGCTGAGGACGCGCAGGACGGCTGGACTCTGGATTCTGCCGATGCTACATCCCCTCTGCACAGCTATTCCCGTCAGGAAATGCTGCGACTAAAACCTCGTCGATTAGGGTGTACGCACTCTCTTGAACCAGACAGCATACTTCTCCCCCTACGCTGTGGCTGTCTCCCTAATCCCAGACCTTCTGATCCCCTACTCCATTCTTCTTCTGGGTACTCTGGCGCTACTAGGCCCACAAATACGATAGCAGAAGGTATCCTGGTTAACGCCCGTTCCCTGGTTAAAAACAAGATAATGTTTAGGGAAATGGTTTCAGATAGGAAACCGACCTTAGTGTTCATTTCTGAAACCTGGGCAAAAGACTCATCTGGCCCTGATTTAACTGAAGCGGTCCCTGAAGGGTACTGTCTGGCTAGACTTGATAGGCAGGGTCGAGTGGGAGGTGGTATAGCAATTCTTTATAAAGACCACCTTCAATGTCACACTACACCTATTCCTGACTTCCCGGACTTTTTCCAAGCCCTTCATTTTTCCATAAGGGAAGCACAGTGCCTTCTCTTCCATGGAATCCTACTATACCGACCACCAGGCCCACGGACTGACTTTACGTCTAAACTTCTCCAGGCTTTGGAACCACACTTTGGTAGAGAAAACTTTTCCATCCTGGGTGATTTTAACTATCATTTAGAACGACAGGATACTCCTGATACATCAGGACTTATTGAGGCTCTGGCCTCCTGTGGGCTTACGCAGCGCGTCAGGGGGGCCACTCATCGGGCAGGCCACACGCTGGACGGCATCTTTTCAAATGACTGTCGTATAACCACCAAGGAGCCAGTGCATCTATCTTGGTCCGATCACCTCGCATTTCCATTCCATCTGGAATATTCTCTGAGTGACGGAAGTAAAAAAGGGAACCATGTAATGGTCACGGCTAGAAACCTTAGGGACATTAGCAGCCATTCCTTTGCGCCTTGGACTGCTAGCCTTTCTATCAAAGGCATGGACAATGTACAGACCGCAGTTGGTCATTTTGAGCGGGTTGTTACTGAAGCTATGAATGAGCTAGCTCCTATACAGACCCGACGTCGAGCAAGAAAGAGACCTTCTGCCCCGTGGTTCTCCGACTCCCTTAGGCTCCTCAGGCAAGAAGTGAGGAGGAAGGAGAGGCTCTGGCACTCTAGTTGGGATTTTAAGAACAAAGAGGCCCACAAACTCCTTGTCAGGAAATATAAGGCTGAGATTGTGCAGGCTAAACAAGATTACTTAGTTACCCTGACAACCTCGCTCTCCTCTCCGAAGGAGCTTTTTAAAATCGTCGACTCGTTAGTCGCCCTACAATCCCCTGACCCTGTTATTCCTTCGCAGGATTTATGTGACAAGATTGCCTCATTCTTCCACACTAAAATATTGGATATTCACTTGGCTCTTGAAAAACAAAGAGCCTGCATTAGTGTGCCTACTGCCCTGGCTCCATCGAATGTATCCATCATCGACGCCTCCCCTTTGGCCACCCTGGACTCCTTCCCACCACTAGAACTGCAGGATCTTGAAGTCCTGCTTAACAAGATCAAATCCGGCTCCCCTCTGGATACTTGCCCTTTGAAAATCATCAAGCAGTGCAGGGAGTCCCTCCTACCACCATTGCTAGAAATTATGAACCTAGCAATAAGAGATGGTGTCTTCCCCTTGGAATGGAAGAAAGCAGTAGTAAAACCTCTGCTAAAGAAGGCCTCCCTTGATCCGGAAGTCCTGAAAAACTTCCGACCAATTTCGCTGCTTCCCGCCCCTGCGAAGATGCTTGAGGTACACCTGAATAAGCATCTTGCCGCTTTTGTGGAACGCTCGGGTTGTCTTGACTCCTCTCAGCATGGATTCAGGAGGGAACATAGCACCGAGTCGGCCCTCACTGTCGTGCTCGATAACATCCGCTCGACAGTGGATAGAGGCCAGACCACCCTCCTGGTCCTGCTAGACCTAACTGCGGCCTTTGATACCCTCTCTCCCTCAGTTCTTTCATCTCGCCTGAGGGATGTGGGGGTGAAGGACGCAGCTCTGGATCTCTTGATCTCCTTCCTTACTGGGAGGGAACAGAGAGTCAAGATGGGTGAGTTTCTATCTCCATCCCGGCCTGTGCTATGTGGGGTCCCACAAGGGTCGGCTCTTAGCCCAACCCTATTTAACATCTATGTGACCCCACTGGCCAGACTTATTAGAACTTTCGGGATGGAGGTAGTTTCCTATGCTGATGACACCCAAATACTCGTCTCTCTCGCCCATTCAGACGTGCAGACCGCCTCCAGATTTAGATCATGTATGGAGGCGGTTGGTCACTGGATGATACAGAACTCTCTTAAGCTGAATGGGGAGAAGACTGAGGTGATGGTGTTTGGTGGGAACGAAAACATCTGGTCTTCTAGTTGGTGGCCTGATTCGCTTGGAGTCTGTCCCTCCCCCACCATATCTGCAAAAAATCTTGGGGTGATGGTAGATTCTGCCCTGGACATGGGCAGACAGGTGAGTAGGACCATTTCCACCTGTTGGGGCCTTATCCATACCCTGCGAAGGATCAGGAAATATCTTTCTGTGCAGTCCAGAAAACAAATAGCTGTCGCGCTCATCGGCTCTCGCCTGGACTACTGCAATGCGCTGTATGCGGGGCTAAATAAGACCCTCCTGCAGCGCTTGCAGGTAGTCCAAAATGCCGTGGCCAGATTTGTCCTGGATGTTCCTAGACACTCATCGGCCACTTTGGCCAGAAAAATGTTGCATTGGCTCCCTGTAGAGTGCCGAGTACGCTTCAAGGTCTTGTGCATGACATACAGAGCCATTGCAAGGAACTGTGACTCTGGAGTGGGTTCCATCATCTCACACTACATCCCTGGAAGGAATTTGCGTTCCTCCGGGAAATTGCTTCTGTCTGTTCCTCGTGTGCGAAAAGCAAAATGGGGTGGTAGGGCTTTTTCCACTCTAGCTCCCAAATGGTGGAACGATCTTCCTTTGGACCTTAGGTCCCTACCCTCCCTGCAGACATTCCGCAGTGCCTTAAAGACCCGCCTCTTCCTGAAAGCATATGTGTAATGGTGATTGATTCAGACTTCCGATATTATTGTTAGGCGCCTTGATACCTTCGGGTTATGGTTTTCTGCGCAATATAAATTTTTATCAATCAATCAATCAATCAACTGTGGTCCGTCCAGTGGAGGGGTGTGGTGTGCGTGAAGGAGATATGCTTGCCGGAAGTGAAGATAGGGTCGAGTGTGTGTCCTGCATAGTGTGTGGGGGTGTTAACAAGTTGTTTGAGTCCGAGATTGGCGAGGTTGTCCAGGAGGGTGGTAGTGTTACTGTCGTTGCTCTTTTCCAGGTGGAAATTGAGGTCTCCCAGTAGAATGTATTCTTCCGAGGGGAGGGCGTGTGGGGTGATGAAGTCAGTGATGTCTTCGCTGAATCTAGTGCGGAGTCCTGGTGACCTGTAGAGGAGGGTGCCTCTAAGTGTGGTCTTGGGGTCGGTGTGGATCTGGAAGTGAAGGTGTTCGGCGATAGCTAGTTTGTCTTCTGAGCTGGTTGAGACGCGGATGGTGTTCTTGTGGACGATGGCGATGCCTCCTCCTGTTTGGAGGGTGCGGTCCTTACGGATGATCTTGTAGCCGTCCGGGATGGCTATGGTGATGTCTGGAGCTGAAGAGGCATTCATCCAAGTTTCTGTTAGGAAGGCGATGTCCGGAGAAATGGTGTCGAGTAGATTCCAAAGGTCGATGGCGTGTTTGTGAACCGAGCGGGTGTTGAGAAGGATGCATTTGAGGTGGTTGGTATTGGATCTTTGTTTGATGTTTGAGGGTTTGGTGTGGGTCTTAATGCAGCTGAATTTGCAGGAGTGGCAGGTGAAGGGTCCGTGGGTGTGTCCTGGTGCTGCTTGGGCGCAGTTAGGGAATCATCCGGGGTTAAGTGCTAAGAGGGTGGAGGCGTTGTATGTAATGCGGCTGGGGTGGGTGGTACGGGAGCCAGGGGGTCTGGCGCTGGGCACGGTCCAGGCGCGGACGGGCGTAGACGGGCTTACCTTTGGCGCACCTTTTGCGCGGCCGCAGCGCGTGGACGCTGCGCGTTGGGACATCTGCCTTAAATGGATAGTGGAGGGGGCGGAGCGTGGGAGGGGCAGCTGGGAGGCGGTCGCGGGGAGGTAGAGGCTGGCCAGGAGAGATGACAACAACAACAAAATGGTGGCTAACAGAGTCAAAACGAAACCGGGGCACAGTCGAAGTAAAGGCAGAGCTATTTCCACACAATTACAGACCAATGGTGGGTCCGGCCAGAAGCGCTATGTAAACAAATGACAAGCAGCTCACAAGTAATTGCAGAAACGAGTTGCGTGCAGAAGCGCGATGTTATTTCAATATGTGCAGAATGCGAAACCAGTATTCAGGCAGCAAATTACAAAGGTAACAGTTCTGTGCAAGAGCGCTGTATGAAATCAATGCAAGCAGCGCTGTATGGAATCAATGCAAGCAGCTAACGATACCAGTACTCGTTCCAGGGCCAAGGGAGCGTGGGGAGCGACCGTGCAGGAGCGAGTCCAGGCGGTCACAGCTGCACAAGGGAGGAGGCGAGTCTGCTATTCGTGGGTGGGAGGGGCAGCTGGGAGGCGGTCGCGGGGAGGTAGAGGCTGGCCAGGAGAGATGACAACAACAACAACAAAATGGTGGCTAACAGAGTCAAAACGAAACCGGGGCACAGTCGAAGTAAAGGCAGAGCTATTTCCACACAATTACAGACCAATGGTGGGTCCGGCCAGAAGCGCTATGTAAACAAATGACAAGCAGCTCACAAGTAATTGCAGAAACGAGTTGCGTGCAGAAGCGCGATGTTATTTCAATATGTGCAGAATGCGAAACCAGTATTCAGGCAGCAAATTACAAAGGTAACAGTTCTGTGCAAGAGCGCTGTATGAAATCAATGCAAGCAGCGCTGTATGGAATCAATGCAAGCAGCTAACAATACCAGTACTCGTTCCAGGGCCAAGGGAGCGTGGGGAGCGACCGTGCAGGAGCGAGTCCAGGCGGTCACAGCTGCACAAGGGAGGAGGCGAGTCTGCTATTCGTGGGTGGGAGGGGCAGCTGGGAGGCGGTCGCGGGGAGGTAGAGGCTGGCCAGGAGAGATGACAACAACAACAAAATGGTGGCTAACAGAGTCAAAACGAAACCGGGGCACAGTCGAAGTAAAGGCAGAGCTATTTCCACACAATTACAAACCAATGGTGAGTCCGGCCAGAAGCGCTATGTAAACAAATGACAAGCAGCTCACAAGTAATTGCAGAAACGAGTTGCGTGCAGAAGCGCGATGTTATTTCAATATGTGCAGAATGCGAAACCAGTATTCAGGCAGCAAATTACAAAGGTAACAGTTCTGTGCAAGAGCGCTGTATGAAATCAATGCAAGCAGCGCTGTATGGAATCAATGCAAGCAGCTAACGATACCAGTACTCATTCCAGGGCCAAGGGAGCGTGGGGAGCGACCGTGCAGGAGCGAGTCCAGGCGGTCACAGCTGCACAAGGGAGGAGGCGAGTCTGCTATTCGTGGGTGGGAGGGGCAGCTGGGAGGCGGTCGCGGGGAGGTAGAGGCTGGCCAGGAGAGATGACAACAACAACAAAATGGTGGCTAACAGAGTCAAAACGAAACCGGGGCACAGTCGAAGTAAAGGCAGAGCTATTTCCCCACAATTACAGACCAATGGTGGGTCCGGCCAGAAGCGCTATGTAAACAAATGACAAGCAGCTCACAAGTAATTGCAGAAACGAGTTGCGTGCAGAAGCGCGATGTTATTTCAATATGTGCAGAATGCGAAACCAGTATTCAGGCAGCAAATTACAAAGGTAACAGTTCTGTGCAAGAGCGCTGTAGGAAATCAATGCAAGCAGCGCTGTATGGAATCAATGCAAGCAGCTAACGATACCAGTACTCGTTCCAGGGCCAAGGGAGCGTGGGGAGCGACCGTGCAGGAGCGAGTCCAGGCGGTCACCTGTTTCTAGCGTGACCGCGCCGCTAATGATCAGCGCGAGCGCACAGGAACTCCACAAAATTGTAAAGAGGGTTGCTACAAAAAAGCACAATCCTCGGAGTTACTGTGTGCCTCAAGTGCTTATATCATCTTCTTTATTAAAGTTCAGCTCAGTCAGGTATTTAAAGCTCAGTCCCAGCAGCTGCTCTAAGGCTCATCACTGCTCCAACCAGAGCTTTTCATTTCCTACTTCTCTTTCAAGGTAGAGCTGGAGCCAGGCCCGGTTCTAGCGGGTGGGCCGGGTGTGCCAGGCCCACCCAAACATCAGCCTGGCCCACCCAAACAGGATCCTTGACCCTCGCCCTTGGCCCTCGCCTGGAGCTTAGGCGACCTGACAGGTATGTGTAGTGACTGCAGCTGTCAGGTGGGTTGGGACAATAAGAGACAGAAGAAGAATTCACCCAAGACTCCAGTTTTATCCACAGTGCATGATGTCTTTCATCCATCTCACCTCCTGTTGACTAGTTCCTGCCTCCACACCAGGCAATGAGCCAGGCCTTCGGAGGGGATGCAAATATGCCAAAAAGGGCCTATTTCCAGACCCCGTTTGTATCCAGGACGCTCTGAATGGCTGTGAGAGAGGGGTTCCTGAGATCATGATTGCAGTCAGAAGAGTCACCATCCAACCGAGCTTCGTGGACCTTGGCAAAGATCCTAGAAGTATAGTGGCAACCTAATGATTCAAGGCGCTATACATATGCACCAATGTATGTGGCACAAAAGCAGAGACGTATGCCCTTTATGCAGCTGAATCCCCAAGTCACTGCCACAGATTTGGGGCAGAAATGGTGTTGCTCTTCCCGTAATTCTTGGCCCCAGGCACATCAGCCCAGATGTTGGTCCAGAAAGTGTTGCAAGATAAATAAAAAAGTTATTTCCTGTTCGGAGACTCTCAAAAATTGTTTTTTTTTGGGGGGAGTTTTATATAGCGCGAACTAGAACCGAACCGAATCAGTTATCCGAGCGCTTTACATAGCACCAGTTACGTTACACGAGGACACACTTTCATTTTTTTTTTTTTTTTAGGCACGGGGAGATTAAGTGATTTGCCCAGAATCACAGGGGGCTATTGGCGTCGTTACCGAGACTCGAACCCAGATCCCCAGGTCCGAGGTCGAGCGCCTTAGCCGTTAGGCCAACCCCTCTCCCCTGTTTACTGCCAGCCCGCATTATTCTCTGCTGGGGCTCTCTAGTCGATATCATTGATATGTCTTTGATAACAGGAATAAAAGGATAGATAGAGTATCCTTATACCTGTGCTCACTCCCCATTTTCAGTGGCTTCCAGGGATACTCAGTGGATTCTGGCATTGAAGCAGCAAAAAGAAATATCAACAAAGGTCAACTGGGCACTGGAATTGTTTTGTATGAGCTAAATAGACTGATGACTCGTTTCTACATGTCCTGGATCACTAATTTTCGCATTGCCTTCAAATCCAGAGTAGAGCCAGGAGCAGCTTGACAGGGGGCGAGGCTTTGTGCAAAAGGCGAGCTCTCCAGAGTCCTTAATACAAAAAAAGATTGAAGTATTTTTTGCATCAGATTTTTTAATACAAAATCCTTGAGCAAAATTCATACTAGTTACAGATAATACCCTTCTCTACTAGTAACAGTTGGCTATTGATCAAAAGTGTCCAGAGTAGGCCCCAGAGGGTCAAGGCCATGCCAGACAATCATAAAGTATGCAAATGAGCTCATTTTAGATTAGCTCACATTCTTCAACAGAGCTAAGCATCAGGGCTTAGCACATTATGAACTCTCACTGGATTCTCTGAACTCATATTGCAATGGTTTTCTTCACCTCGTTCAGATGGGATTCTCGGGATCCTAGCAACAGCCATCAATCTGTGGAGCACTTCAAGCTTCCATCTTCAGTGACCTTTAACCTCTACATGATGCATCTGTGAGTACTACTGAGTCACAATCCTTCAAAACAGGCACAATACTGGAGTCTGTATTAAAATCAGCTCCATAACATTAACTAATCATACGATACACATGTATCTGCCACAAGCATCATTTCACTCTGGCCAGGCTACTGTTTAAATGCACTGAAGTGACACATGCCAGGCACATGCCAGGCAAACGTTCATATGTCATTGGAAAGAAACTATTTTTACGTATTGATACATCATTCCTAAATTGGGCCCTGTAAGCCCATAGTGCAGGGTGCTAATATATACAAATAGGGCACACTACATAGTAGGGTTAGTGTGAACTCAGTGTAAAAAAACAACTACCGATTTTACTGAGTAGACTTTGCTAGACATCCCATGAACCTAAATGGAAAAGTAGATTTGTAAAAGTGCACTTTTTTCTGCTATCCCGTTTTGACGCCTTGAGTGTTATGGGCCCCTGTCACTTGCCCATTATTAACTGTTTATTTAAATACATTGTGATGCATACATGCTTATAAAGTTCAGTGATTTTTTTTTTTTAACTAAAAGTGAAGTTCTGAACCCCCAGGTGAGAGCTATTGTACAGTAATGGCATGATGTGTGCTGGATTCATTTTCTACCCCGGAAGATGGAGAGAGGCTGGAGGTAGAGGGAGAAGGCAGAATAGGAAAAAAATCAAGAGAAAGAGACTAAGAAAGGTGAGGAATAAAGAGAGCAGAATCAATATTAACAGAACAACAGATTAAATTACAAAAAGAGAAAGAAACTTGAATTAAATAGTAGAGTTAATAAGAGATGAAGAGGTGAAGATCTTATAGAACAACAGGGGAAACTAGAAGTAAGGATAGAGACAGGAATAAGAGTAATGGGATACCAGGGATAATAGTAAGCTTTATGCATAAAAATAAAAATGGAAGCGATAGAAGTAAAGAACGAGAAGTCATAATGAGCAAGGGGGTATCGAAGAAGATAGTAGAGGGGGAGAGTAAAACGAGGAACTGAGAGCAAGATTTACCTAGGTGTAAAATAAAACAAAGGGATCAGAACTGTAGAGAGAAGTGAGAATTCCAGGATAGTGTACACAGGAATAGACGTGCCATGTTGGTACAGGCTTGAATGGTCTGGGGGTGTATATTCATTACCTTGGCTTAGGGTGCAATGTATGCTGCCATTTCTCAGTCGGCCATGTATGACATTGAGTCTCTGAGGTCAAAGCTACTTGCATGACCTGGCCATCACCAATATTTCTTTGAAAATGGTGCCCATGGCACACAGTAAGCACATATCATTTTCCCATCTCTCATTGCAAATCAGTTGTCCACAAGCCCAGGTAATGGATTTGCAGTACATTTGCTATCCTTTAGACACTGGAAAGTAAAGATTCTGTGTGGTATTTGCTGGCTATATTTGAAGTTTCTAGAGGGTTGCTAGTGTAATTATCAGTGCATTTTCCACCTTAGTGGTTCTGTTTGTCATAGCAATTCTAATTTACACATTTCTCCCATGTTATCTGCACAGTCCAGCACCACTTGAGAAGGCTTTGCTTCATAAATAGCTAGCACTTGTGTTCATGAGTGGATGACTCAGTGATCAGAGTGACCCTCACAAGTTTAAATCTCAGGAAAAGTCTCAGTTTTCTATCTTCTGAGGTCCATCTTCCTGCTATTTAAAGAATTTCATAGCTGCAGAAATATGACATGAAGTGGTGTGAAAACAACCTATTCCAATAAGTACTGCGATAGGGAGGTTCTGTAACATGGTGTCATGCGCAACTTTGCCCTTTGGTACACTTTTATTTCAAGGCCTGCCAATAAAGTACTACTATCTACTATTTAATGCTCCTCCCCTATTGTGCATTTGTAGGAGCTTCACCTTGTCTTTAGCTTCATTTTAGTCCTGCCCACACTTGTCTTTATTGTGATGTTGCCTCCTTTTTGTATTGATGCCTTACTTTCATTATTGGAATGTGGTCTTAGTAGAGCTCGGGGTTCCTGTATGTCAGTCGCTACCAACCAGAGCACCCTTCTTCCCAGCCCGGGTTCTAGAGACATTTATAAAACAAATAATCCCATGCTTTTGCATATGAATGGCTAGCAATCCATGTATTGCTTTTGTTTCACATGCTTATACATGAACTTAATTCTGATTAATAACACTTTGTATGGTACACTGTGGCGTTGCGAGGTAGCCTCATCAATCTCCTTGACATTGTTCAGGTTCTACTTATATATATATTTTTAATACATGAGGATTAGAGAGTTTAGAAAACAAATATGTGGGGACTTAAAAAATAATTTTAACCAAAGTGCTGTATATCATATTTCTATCTTCCTATGCAATTTGAGATTTAAATCTTTGTGAGGTTTTGATATAAGTGGTCCTACCCATTGTGGCGGACAGAAAACTGCAAAGTCCCACTTAACCTCTATTCCTTCCTATATGCCTATCTAGTGCTATATGGTTTTGTCCCCAAACAGAATTATGCTCAGTGTGTAAGTTCATTTATCAAACATGATTTATTCTTAGCCCATATTTTCTCCATACTTGATATTACCATTGGACGCAGACAAAACAAATCCATAATTGATTTCACATACTTTAGACAAGTTTGTTCTACAAATTACTTCTTAATGAAAGATATTACAATCAAAATATTGGGCACATTAAATGCATACAATTAAAATAAAAAGTACCCCCAATCATCAATCCTCTCACTCCTACATACATCCAGAATCTAAACCTATCATGCTCTACATTCACACCCAGACCCAGTCACTCTATACATGCACAGCACGAGATACAACGGAAAAACTGTTTTGAATTTTTGGCCCTTGTAGTGCTGTGAGCTGGAATCACTCTTCAAAGCGTTCAACGCATGTTTCGGTGTGGGCAATTATCTCGTCCAATCACCTTCTTGAAGACCACTCAATAATGCAGATGCTGCAACAGATGGTCAAGGGTGGTATGCAGATATGTGAATCAAGGTCACACAGGGATCAAAGTAATGAAGCACATCCTCAAAAATATTTGTTATATATATTCCTGAAAGTATCCACTCCAAGGGGCTAACACAGATGGAGGGAAAGTCCTTGTATTAAGTGCTACCTATGAAGGTAAAAGATGAACCATACATGGTTAATTTCTTTGCAATCCTAAAAAGTGACTATATTAACTTGTGCTTAACGCCCTGGTAGCTTGGCACAAAAGCGGATATGCTTAATTTGATATAAAGTATTTATGTAGCACACAAAAAGTTATAGAGTGAAAACACACCACAAGAACAATCATAAAATGATACCAAATGACAAAATCCAATCAGTAGTACCGGAGATATTCAGTTCTAAAGTTTTCAGTGTGTATGGCGCCTATAAGCACAAAGTGCCACTCGTGGTTATCTGGTCGAGCTAGACACGGGCAAAGTCACAAGTTCAGGCCAACTGCGATGGAGCATGAGTTGGATACAGAAACTGGGTTAGTCCGGCCAAAAAGTTACCTTCTGAGTCCAGCACAAAAAGTTAAGTTTGCATCGGAGGAGTCCACAAGGAATATGCGGAGTGTCGTGGATGATCGTTACTGTAGAGCGAAGAGCAGGCTGGGCATCACGGACAGTTGTCACTGTAGTTCAAAGAGCTGGTCAAGCATCACAGACAGTAGTTGTTGCAGCTTCTTGTTGTCGGTTGTTGCTGTACAGCGAAGCATAGGTCTCACGTTGGGGTCACAATGGGCAGTCATTGTCAGAACAAAGAGCAGGTTTCACAAGAGCTTTGCATTGGCTGTTGCTGTGGACAACAGGGTCTTGCCAAAAATTAGCCTGTCTTTTTATTGTCAATACATTTAATTGGTTATCTCTCTTTGTGTCAGCTTAGTACATAGTTGAGAAACAAAAGAGGAGCTTGGCCCTGATGGACAAATGGGGAGGCTGGGCCTAGTTAGATAAATGAACATAGAAAGGTGCCCCACCATTTATTTTTTGTCCCACACTTGAGGAAAGTTGAAAACGCTGTTTGTCGTACTCAACTAGGTATTTTTATTTATACCAATCAAATTTTTGAATATCAAATTCTATTTTGTCAAAAACACTTATTATGAACAGACAAACACATATATACAATGTACATTTAACATGTAATGTGACTTATATACACGACAACGTGTTATCCAACAAATATTATTCACTATTAACAAAAAATTAAATGCAGTAACATTTTGCAACAGACAGTAATATTTACAGTGTAATAAATGGAACACACATTATCAAATGTGAAGGACTCTGTGCGAAAAACAATCGGTGATAAAGTGAGAAAATTAGGAAAGGAACGTGAAGGCAAATTCGAAATTAATTATCAGCCAGCAAGTGCTGGTTTCCAAATTGTCCTTTTCTAATTGGCCGACGCGTTTCGAATCCAGGAGATTATGTACCGGATTCTCATCAGGGCACAATTATTCTGTCTGTGAAGTTTAAAAAAAGAGAGAATAACGTTTTTGAGTGTTCGTGATGAAAAGACAGGGCTCCCTATGAAGTGACATACTTCAAGTTTATCGATCGATGACAGCAGGACCTGCTCAAATGCGAGGACTTCTTTAGGGATATTTTGGTTGGGGACAAAGGTGGACTTATTACGTAGGCCAGTGACCTCTGTGGAAGGCGGTGATGGATGATTCCCAAAAAATATTTTTAAACGAATTTTACGACAAAACTCAATCGCCTCTAGTTTGAGTCTTGTGTAATCCGTTTTGCGGCCAGGTACAAATTTGAGACCAAGCGCTAGAACCGAATGTTCCTCTGGTGTTAGTTGTCTATCAGACAAATTCACCACAGTGCTAGGGCTTTCTATGATTTGTATGAGCGGTTCCTGGTTCGCATCTCCCATGGTGGTTTGAAGCGAGTCTTTGGCTGTTGGCCCTGGTCTAAAAAAGCCACCTGTTTCTTGTTTATATTACGATTGTCCGAGCTCGATGAATCCGAGGAGGACGTCTCCGAAAATGTTGTGAACCGATTTCTGGACCGGCCTTGAAACGTAGATAACACTCTACGAGATTCTTGTTGTGTGTAATAGTCCTCTTTTAGAAAAGGATATACCTGCTCTATTTTGAACGACTTGACGTCTCGCTCATATTTGAAAGTTTTGTCATTAATGGTGTTGTCCTTGAAGGTCCTAATTTCCTTCTCTATTTTTTCCAGGAGTGCCTTGGCGTCCGTCACTGCCGGACTAGTCTTAATCGTCTCAATTAGTTCCTCAATTTCTTTTTCCTCCTGTAAGCACAATCTCTGTGCTGTTTCAACGGTGTGGACCATGAGGTCCCGGCTGCACTTAGTATTGATAAAACTAAAACCTTTTTTATATTCTGCGTCGTCTACAAATATCACAGGGACATTCTTTACCTGCAGGCCCCAGGGAATTGTACCCCCTTTGAGGTGCCTGAGCAAAAAATGTCCATGTAATTCCGTGCGAGTGTGCTTTTTTTGTAAACGTATCAGTCTATCTGACTCGTTTTGCTGTTTTGCGGTAGTGCTGAGGGTCACATTTGCAAAGGGAGAACCAGACCCCCCGCGCCTAGTGATTGAAACTCCAAGGTACGTGTCTCGTCACCCAGTCCAGTGCTCGTGGTTCGAGTAAATTGCAGCTATATATACTAATTCCGCACTGTCTGTACACAGCGCCCTGACTCATCCTTCAGTGAGATTCCATAGAAGAATCCAATTTTACACCCGAAGGCGACTGCCCCCGTCAAGCAGAGAAGTAGCTGACGGTATGTGCATTTTTGTCCCTGTTCCAACCGAACTCTGCACTTTATACGTTCTGGCCGCACTAATGTCAATTCACCTCCTTTCAGGAAGTTCTGCCCCCCTGACTCCTTTTGGAGCCGGTCCAGCCTGCATTCAAAACTTTTCCCCGAATTTGCTTCTGCTGAAGACCCGGTAGGTCCCTTTGCTGTATGTCACTTCATAGGGAGCCCTGTCTTTTCATCACGAACACTCAAAAACGTTATTCTCTCTTTTTTTAAACTTCACAGACAGAATAATTGTGCCCTGATGAGAATCCGGTACATAATCTCCTGGATTCGAAACGCGTCGGCCAATTAGAAAAGGACAATTTGGAAACCAGCACTTGCTGGCTGATAATTAATTTCGAATTTGCCTTCACGTTCCTTTCCTAATTTTCTCACTTTATCACCGATTGTTTTTCGCACAGAGTCCTTCACATTTGATAATGTGTGTTCCATTTATTACACTGAAAATATTACTGTCTGTTGCAAAATGTTACTGCATTTAATTTTTTGTTAATAGTGAATAATATTTGTTGGATAACACGTTGTCGTGTATATAAGTCACATTACATGTTAAATGTACATTGTATATATGTGTTTGTCTGTTCATAATAAATGTTTTTGACAAAATAGAATTTGATATTCAAAAATTTGATTGGTATAAATAAAAATACCTAGTTGAGTACGACAAACAGCGTTTTCAACTTTCCTCAAGTGTGGGACAAAAAATAAATGGTGGGGCACCTTTCTATGTTCATTTAGTACATAGTTAAGGCACATTATTTGATTTAACATTAGCTTTCTCACATTTTGTTTGTTCCTTTGCCAAGTGAATAAGTTTGGCAATAGTTAGCCTGTTTGTGGTCGCGAAGAGCCCAAACTTCAGGATTTTCACTTTTTCTTCAGGAGGAGTGCACTCTGATGCCAGTCAATGGTTCAGGACCTGGGGACATCTCTGGGGGATCTGTACTCACTCCAGCAGAGGCCAACAGCAGGGCTGAGGAAGGTCTAGTTGGAGCAGGCCAGCTGGGCAGTTGCAGGGAGATCTCTGAAGCTGGTTGTGCCTCTGTAGCTCACACAGAAGGTCAGTCAAGTGCCACTTGAAATCACTCTGGCTAGCCTGGCATTAAGACAAGCAGGTCCAATCTTCCTTGTCGGACAGTAAGATAGTCCTTCATGCAGGAGGGCAGGCCTTCTGAATCTTCTATAAGTCCAGGACAGGTCTGCTGTGTGGCTCTGGAGGTACAATATTTATATCTGGTTCTAGCCTTTGTGTGGCAGGACTCCCTGTCCTACCCCAAGCTGGGTCTGGAAAGTTCTTCCTCTAGTCAACTGTCTGGAGGTGACACAAGCCATGGGATGCCTGGTGTCAGATTCCTTTTAGTGGGCTTGAGGTAATGCTCTTTGAAGTGTAAGTGAGGCTGGGCACAGCTCCTTCCCAGCTATCCTATCAGGATGGCCCATCCCGTCTATACCTAAACTCCCTTTGTGTTACTGTCTGGAAACAATAAACAAACTCCAACAGAAGAGCCATCCCAGGATGTGACCCAGGACACTGGCAGAACGGCAGTGAGACAAGTTGGGACAAGAAAATGCTAACCTTCTAAAAGCGGCATTTTCTAAATTGTAACTTGTAAATAGGTTTTTAAATTATAATTTATTTGAGTGTAAACTGCATATCTTTATCTTCTTCCAATCAAAGGTTAACACTTAATTACTTGGCAAACAGTTCCGAAAATTGGCTGGAGCTGACCGCAAGCAGGGAGTACATACTGTGTTTTTGCAGCACCTGAGGAGAGACGGAGTCGGAGGCTCTGTGGTTCTGCGGTTCTGCTGCGTAGCGAGGTACAGTCTGCCTTGCAAGCCTGCCCCGCCTGCCGCGGTGAAGACGGAGCGATAAGGACGGAGGACGGCGAGGCGAGGTGAGCGAGGTGAGATGCTGGGCCCGTTAGGAGGTGATGTGCTATCACCATCGCCACCGCTTACTGCTTGTTCACCGACACCTTCTGCTTGTGTACCGACGCCTTCAGCTGTACGGTGCGGCCATCGGTCTGCGGTTGCCTAGCATGCCTTGCATGCCTTGCACTGTCAAGGTTGGGGGCGGAGGCGGATAGTTGGCGAGGTGAGCTGCTGGGCTCATTAGGAAGTGCCGTGACTGCTGCCACCGCACCATTACTACCGCTGCTTAGTGGCTGTGTGGGTGTGTGTTCAACGCCTGCCACTGCCTGCTCAGTGGAGTGGAGTGGAAAGCTACCTCACTAGAAAAACCGGGAAAAAAACAACAGATGCACAACCAAAATCACAACCAAAAGCCACGCCACAATCCTGCGACCACGACTCTCTGTCATGACGCTGCAGCAGGAGATGTAGCTGAGAGCTGTAGTTGAGAGGTGAGCACCAGGAAAAAGCAAGTGGCATATCTATCCAATTGGGACTTGTGTTCACGCCACACACCATACCTCACTCTCACGCCTCACCCCTTAATCCACCCCTCATGTATTAAAGACAGCCAGGAGCACTGGGGGCGTAGGCAAGCCGTGAGCTACAGGTGGCAGAAGTGGTTTGAATGAAGGGACTCAGGAGACAGGCAGCATTTCACCCACTCTGACCGCGCTTGGACCCTGTTGTTCCTTTATAGACCCTCTATCAACCCTCTATTAGCCCAGCTACCTAAACTCCTTGAACTCATCTGAAGTGGTGAAAACGAGTTAGGAGCTGCAGAACTTCTAAAAAGCGGCTCGCAAGCTTATATGTTGCCTGTCGAACTGACTGTCTGCTCAGTTTATATTAACCAAAATTTGGAAATGGGATCAGGCAGGGTGAGGAAGGCTCCAGGAGAGAGAGTAGTCACACAAAAAGGACTTGCCATGGGAAAAAATGCAGCAAGCCAGTAACAGCAACAGCAAAGGGGAGTACTTCTACTTCTACAACAAAGAGCCCGCTAATCTCTCCTATTGCTTCTATGTTTGAAAAATCATTACTAAATAAAAAAACGATGCAAAACTCAAGACTTCAATATTTAAAGGATTCTACTTCATCTCTCTGTGTTAAACCAGGAGAAACATTAGGTCTAATGACCCCTTTAGCCCCGCAAAAAATATCGCAATGGGTAAATCAGAGAGGGGTGGATTCAAACAAAAAAAACACCTTAACAAAATTAGCAGAAATCCCAAGTCAAAATTTCATTGAGGCATTAGACTTAAGCAAACTAGAGGAAGTAGAACTTCGAGACAAAAAAAGTCCAATAGGAACTCACCCTTCAAGTAATATCATCTTAACAATGGTAATAGTGCACGCAAACGGAAGTGACACCAGCGATACTAACATTAATTTGGAACATCTACATTGTGATCCACCATCAGCTTCAATTACAATTCATGGCGAAAGCACTTCCTACAGCACAGATAAAAAAATAAGCAATGACCTTACACACACAGCTGAGCATGGTCAAGAAGCTAGCCAATATGAGTTGCACTTAAATATGGATGGATCAGTGCATCAATAGTCGAGAAATGAGCAAGCGATAACCAACCTAGAGGATTTAGGTGCGAGTACATGCATGGAAACTATGCACGTCACAAAGCTGGAAAAAGACGGGAACGGAGTTGACGACGAGATGTTGCCCACCGCATGGGAGAGTATACCGACGGAAGATTTATATGTGGAAACAGGTAAGAGACAGAGGTGAGAAGAGAGAAATGAACAGACGCCAAGTCCAAATGATATGGAAGGAAAAGGCAAAATCTCAGACCAGGAAATAAAAAACAAACCAATTGTAGTGGATAAACCGGGACAAACATCAGAAACAGGGACAAGAAACATTGAAAATAACATAAACGGACAAACTGAATTAATCTCAAAAACCCTACAGGCACTTCAAATGTCCACAGCAACGCTGATAATGCAGTCAGACAAGCTGGATATACAGATAGACCTAATGAATATCATTGCACCACACATAGCTGGAATAAATACAAAACTTGAAGACTTAACAAAACTAATAGAAAGAGTACAATCAGTTTACTCACCGCAAGAATCAAGCTGTACATGTGGACCTATAATAGATAAATTTGTTTATAGATTTAGGAAGGGTATTGGAACAACTATAAATATTCTGTCGCTTGCATTGATTGCGGAAAGATGCAGAAATAGAAAATACGATCTCCATTTATGTTATAGTGACCCTAAAGCTGCCTTTGACAGTGTTGTTTGGAAACTCATGTGGTCCAAACTAAAATCCTGGGGCATACCAGACAGAATATTGAAAGGTCTACTACTATTCTATACAGATACCTGGGTACAATTGAAACTTAGAAATGAAGCTAGATTATCAAGGAAAGTGTATACCAACATGGGTCTAAAGCAGGGGTACGTACTATCTCCACACCTTTTTAATTTATCTCAGACCTCTCAAGACAGCTAGATGAAATTAATTCACACTCACCGAAATTAGGAAAACTTCAATTATCACATCTTGCCTACGCAGATGATATTATTCTCTTAAGCTTGACTAAGGTAGGCTAGACAAGATTATTAAATGAACACTCCGAATTTCTGTCGGCAAACAAACTGGAATTACATTTCTCAAAAACCAATACGATGCTTATTACAAATCGAACTGCCTCGACTCAACTTATTATATTAAAGGGTAATCTGCTGGAGAAAGTGTCATGTTATAAATATTTGGGATTTTTCATTGATGATAAACTTTCGTTCTGTGATCAGAAATAATACATGAGACAGCGAGAAGGGGCTCTAACATACGGCCTCAAAACACTTGCAAAGAAACTGGAGGGTCCGTCCTTGAAACCATTACTAACGATAATCTCGGCTAAAGCTCTGCCAACACTATCATATGCCAGTGCTGCAATGCATGGTAATGATGCAGAAACCCTAAACAACCTAATAACGCGCATTTAAAAAAAGGTTCTTCAACTCCCGAAGACTGCCTCACCAGCACAGATGCGCTTGGAGTTTGGGCTAGTGAACTAAACATTGGGAAGGCTATACACATACATTAAAGTATGGTACCAAATAAAACAACATGTAGAAAAAAATAGCCTTAATGAATCCTTATGGCAGGAAATTGAACAAGATAAACACTCGCCAGCATATACATTTTTGGAACATTCCTTAAAGAATACATGCACAAGGGAGCTGTGGAGTAAACAAATGTCTTACCAAGCATTCAAACTTACAATAAATAAGGCTGCAAGGTTCCACTCATTACTGGCTGATAAAGACCTTTTTCGTACAAGAAGTCACTCGTGGACATTGATCAATACTTATATAAAACCCTGAAACAAGTGGCCTACTTGGATTCCGCTTATTCCATTTACGTAAAGAGGAAATTAATGACATTAAGGTTGGGACAGTTCCCTACTTTTGCGGATGCCCCTCATTGGAAACTAAAGGAAGATCAAAATTGCCGGCATTGTGGTTACAAAAAGGAAGATCTGGGGGCTTTTTTCACCGCTATGCGGTAGGACGTGTGGCAGAGGGGCTCCCGTAGCCTACCACCCTTTTTTTGCTATTAAAGCGGAGCTGGGGTGCCTTCCTTTGCCCTGCTGGGGGTGGAAATTGCCTGCCCCTGTTCGGGCTGTAAGCGGAGCCGCAAAACTTGCCCCTGTAGTACCCGAAGGCGAGGACGCCTGAAGGAAAACGGCAACCCCGCGGCTGGAGCCGCCATCTTGAACCCGCGCGCCGGGACCCGCTCTACAGTCCCGCGGTGCGCTGCTCTGGGTGAGGCTGTTGGAGACCCTTGGCGAGGTGCGGGGCTCTGGCGACATCGGCGGAGCCTGAAGTGCGAGCCCTGGAACAATTGCCAAGCTCCCAGCTGCTGTGACAACGGTGATGAACGGTGATTGACAGCCGAGTGAGTAAGTCCTGAGGCGGAAAGCCGGGACTCTGCTTTGTACTTTGCACAATTTTTGATGTTTGCGCTCTGACTCTGATTTTAATCACTTTAACACAGTGTTTGCTCGAAATGATTACTTTTTTACTTTCGCCCAAGAATTTTTAAAAACCAATTTTCATTGCCATTGCGCACTTGGCGCTGCATTTTATAGATTACCTGTCCGTTTTGTAGCACGGTAGCCCCCACCACAGACGATTAAGGTCTGGCTGGGCTGACTACTGTGGGCGCCTCCCGCCCCACAAGCTTAAATGGTTCCCCTGGGCCGGAAGCGCAGCGGACGAGCGCAGCGGGAGCGCCGACTTCGCGCCGAAGTCGTGCCAAAGTCCTGCCCGTCTGCGCCCGTCCGCGCCATGCCGGGCCCAGGGGCCACGTGCTCTGATCCTCCTCACATTAGATACTCACGGGTGGCCCTATTGAGTCTCCAACCATCCCCTTGCACTTCTGGCCCCAACATGAATTGTCTGGATGCACCACTAAAATGTCCTAAATGTGCTCTGACGCTTGACTCGGTTCCCTCGGGCACAGACTCCTCTTCATCCACTTTCTGGGACACTCCGTCTACCACTTATCAGGTCCCTTTTACTAAATCGAGATGCCCTGATCTGAATTTTATGAGCATCAATTGCCGATCTCTCCCTAGGCACAGGAGAGATATTTTTGACCTCCTTGAGTCATCCAGCCCAGCAGCCATGTTCGTCACAGAAACATGGCTAAACGAGAGCTCTGGTCCTGACATCGCCATGGCCCTCCCCAACAACTACACCTTTGTGGGGAGAAATCGTGTTCTCAAGGAGGGTGGAGGGATTGCTGTTATCTTTAAAAGAGAGTTTTCCTGTTCATGGGAAGACCTGGACTTTCCAGGCTGCGAAGCAGGTCTCTTTAAACTTCTTCTCTCTCCCTCTTTCACTCTGACAGGTATCCTCATTTATCGGCCCCCTGGGTCAGCTTCAGCATGGGCCTCTGCTCTTCCTGAGCTTATTGCCCCTTTGATTTTACAATCCACTAATCTCCTCATAGTGGGAGATTTAAATATTCATTTTAATCAAGCATCTTGCCCCATAAGCACACGTTTATTACTGGACTTGGCTGCATTGGATCTCCACCTACTCAACTCCGGCCCTACTCATAAAGCCGGTAATCTATTAGATCCTCTCATCTCGAATCTTAAATGCATCACTTATCACTCTTCCTCTCCGGTTATTTGGTCCGATCATTTTGTTATTGATTTTTCAATTAGGATATCCACTGACAATTCTTCTTCTGGCCTTGACCCCCATAAGGCCAGCAGGAATTGGAAACGACTGGACAAGGATAAGCTGAACATCTACCTTGACACCTCCAAACCTACGTGCCCTATCATCAGCACGCAGGATGTGTCTATCGTCAGCTCCTGGTTGACATCAGCCCTAGACTTATGTCTCCCAATTCAGAGAAATAAATCACAGATTCACCATCCTCCGGCTCCCTGGTTTAATGAGGCACTTCGCCTTGAAAAATCACGTTGTAAGAAATTGGAGCGCATTTGGCGCTCTAATTACTGTGCGACTAGTAAAATAAAATACAAGGACGCTTTGCGAACCTACCACTCTGCCTGTGATACCGCCAGAGCTAATTATGCCAATACTACCATACTTAATGCTCAAAATCGGCCAAAGGCCCTGTTCAAAGTGGTAAAAGATCTTTCAGGCATGTCTTCTGTGCCTAAAGACCCTAGTCTGGACACAACCCAATGTAATGCCCTGGCAACCTTTTTTCTTGAGAAAGTTGATAAGATTTATGCTATTCTCGATGCTTCTCCCTCGGTTCTCTCTGCCTCCGTGTCTCATTTGCCTAATCTTTTTTCTACTGATACTGTTAATCTAACCACCACTGTTCCTTTACTGCATTCTTGGGAGCCGATTTCGCTCTCACTTTTCCAAAACTATCTTAAGGAAATTAAATCCGGATCTCCCCTTGATTCCATGCCTCCACAAATTCTGCGTACTCTGGACCCAGCCATACTTCAGATCATTTTAAATCTCTTAAATGCTTCTCTGGTTGAATCTACTGTCCCCAATGAATGGAAGCATGCGATGGTGGTTCCACTGATAAAAAAGGCTAACGCAGACCCAAATAATCCTTCTAATTTTCGCCCTATTTCTTTACTTCCCTGTTATTCCAAGATTTTGGAAAAACACGTCAACTCTCTTCTTACCTCTTACGTTGAATCCTCTAATCTTTTACACTGCTCGCAATCTGGGTTCAGGGCTGGCTTTTCCACCGAGACTACACTCCTCGGTGTGTCTGAGACCATCAGAAAACAGGTGGACAGCGGGGAGACTGTGGCACTCATTCTATTAGACTTGAGTGCCGCATTTGACACCGTCTCCCATTCCATCTTGCTGTCTACCCTGAATTCGGTGGGTATCTCTAGCCCGGCCCTGGCCTGGATTGCTAGTTTTCTTTCTAATCGCACTTTTCAAGTTTTTTCTTCTTCGTCTGTCTCTTCCATCTTTTCATCTTCTCATGGTGTTCCCCAGGGGTCTATCCTCAGCCCTCTTTTCTTTAATCTTTATGTGAGACCTCTTGCTTTTTTGGCTGAGCAAGCAGGTCTCACTATATACTCTTACGCAGATGACACACAAATCATCTATTCTTTATCTACCAATAAACATCTTCCGACGTCCTCTCTTCGGTCCGGGCTGGAGCAAATTGCCAACTGGATGCTCAGTCATAAATTAAAACTGAATGGTGATAAAACTGAGCTACTTTTATTCGGTCCTCTCACCTCTCTTTGGGGCCCTCAACATTGGCCTCATCAGATGGGTCCCACTCCCACCCCTTCAGCCTCAGTTCGCAACCTCGGGGTTTCTTTTGACAACCAACTATCATTTAAGCAACATGTTGTAAAAGTCTCGGCCACCTGTACTACCATCATAAGATGGCTGAGAAAAATCACATGGATGCTTCCAGCTGATACCCTGAGGATTGTAGTTCAGGCCCTTGTCACCTCTCGCATGGACTACGGGAACATTCTGCTTCTGGGTGCTTGTAAGGAGGTAACAAGGAAATTTCAGGTGGTCCAGAACATGGCAGTCCGCCTCCTTTGTAGCTTGCCGGCCAGGGCATCGGCTTCTATCCATCTGCGCAAGTTGCACTGGTTGCGCATTGAGAACCGAGTTAAATTTAAAGCTCTATGTATAATGCACCACATTAAAATGGGTAAAGCTCCCAAATATCTTTCCTCTTTAGTTCAGCACTATGTCCCTTCCCGTACTCTGAGATCCTCCACTCAAAACAAATTTTTGATTCCTCGGGTCAATAGAGCTAAAATGGGCGGCCGCTCGTTTGCTCTATTGGCACCGTCCCTATGGAATTCCATGCCTCAATCTTTACGATCTGAGTGTTGCTACCTTACATTCCGCAAAGGAATTAAGACCTGGCTGTTTAATACTTAGTTGTGTCCTGATTCTTCGTTTAAACTTATTTACTCTCAGTCTTTCTCTAGCGCCGGGAAACCTTCGGGTAGCTGTGCGCTCAACAAATGTAATTATAATAATAATAATAATGCTACCGAGGCCTGTGAGGTGGAGGGAGGACCTGCCGCCATCTTGTGCCCCTCGCGCTAGGCTCTGCACGGCTCTCCCTGCGGGGGGCCCGACAGTTCTGAAGCGGGTGCCCTGCTGCGGCCGAAGGCTGCTCGCCTTACCTGGGCTGCGAGCGGTGCTGACATCCTGCCCCTGCGGTGTAGAAGTGTGGGACTGGCCGGTGGCAAGCATAGTTCTTGGGATTGGAGCTGCCATTTCGTGACCCCCTCCCTGCTACCCTGCACTATACAGGCCCGTGAGAGGCCGCTGGAGACTGCCGGCGAGGAGAGGGAGCTCGGAAGGCAGTAGTGAGGGCTACGGCGCAGAGCGGGCCGCAGGGTGCCCATTCATTGGCGCACGAACATTGGAGGAGCTGGTACGGCCTACGAGGGGGTGAGAGAACCACGTGGATGATTGGCGCCCTCTGCACCGGGACCTACGCTGCTTTCCCTGCGGTGGGTATGACCGGGAGAAGGCGCGATTGAGCAGAGGGAGGGTGCGAGGATCCAGCTGAGACGCGAGTGAAGGTGTGAGTGGGCCCTCTGTGAGGTATAGAGAAGTGCGGGGCCCGCGACCTGCAGGCATTCGGCGAGAGGGGCCTGGGATCTGAAGACAGACGTGACCCGCCATTTTGGGGGCTGAACGGGCGAGGTGCACACGCGTCTGGGGGTTGCTGGCTTGCCCCTGTGTGGACACACTACGGGCTGAGGACCGCCTGGCGGAAGGCCGGCTTGCGACCCTGTGGAGAGGCCCTGAGAGCAAGTGGAGGCTGGGCAGTCAGCCCCCCGGGATACCTCGAGGCCTGCAGTGCGGCGGGCCTCAGAAGAGGCGAAAGAGCCTACTGGAGGAGCTTTCACTGGGCGCTGTGCGGCTGGTCTGTTCCTGGAACATCGCGGACCGACTATAGGCAGCTGTGAAGGGACTCGGCGGCGCGACTAACAAAGCGACCCTCGGCGAGACTAGACCCGTGCCTTGAGGCAGCAGACATCGGCAGCGGGTGAGGCCCTGCTTTCCGGTGGGACATTGAAGCGGGGAGCTGGCTTGGGACAGAACCAGACACCAAGGTGAGCGGAACTGGTCCAGGGAGCAGGGCGGCAGTGGACAGTGAGGCCCGCCAGTTTTGGGAGTGGGGATTGCATTACGAGGCCCAGCACTGTGAGCAACGGAACTTTGATTGGGGAGGGTACGGGCAGCCTTTCAACCCTAATGTGGACCCCTGGCGCTTTTGGTGGCTGACAGGACAGTGGGGTGCTTGGCACGGCGTGGAACTTGCTGCAGGGGCCTTAAATAACTAGGCGGGACACTCCGCTCACCCGGCCATTTGCGACCTGCTCGCCAACAGTGGAACTTGTTGCGACGGCCTGGAGAAATAGCAGCCTGGTCTACAGCTTGGAAGTAGGGGTGCGCAAGCTGTTGCCTGGGTGCCTTTGCAGAGGAAATTGCTGGTGAGGCTGCAGAGGCCTCCTGTAGCTGTGTAGTGGCTGGTCAAAGCTTGCATTTCCCCTTGAGTACGGGTTCGACTGCGGCGGGGGAGGGGTGTACTCTTATGCGTCAGGGCAGGCAGTTTCTCTCAGTGAGCTGAAGTAGGGGGGACCCTGTTGCCCTGTTGTGATTCTTGCCTTCACCGCCCCGGTCGTGGGAGCTGTACGGGTGTTCTGTGCTGTGCCCTGACCCCTGCCCTCGCCGAGTTGGTGGCCTGGGCCCCTGACGGCGGGCCTGGTGACCCCCGCACGTAGCCTTGCACCCTGCGGGTGGAGGGGAGGATCTGTTGGGGTACTATAGTGTGGAGAAGTTAGTGGAGTGAGTGTGGGCCTTTGCTTGGCTCTTTTGCTGGCGCCTCGTGCCCTGGCCCACTACCCGGGGTGTCGTGGAGACCACCCGTAACTCTCGGTTGGGAGTAAGTGAAGCTGGCAATGACGCGCTCCAATAAAGGGAACAAAGCCGACCCGAATGCAACCCCCAGGGACAACACTGTCGTGGCAATGTGGGGGAAGGCGGGGGCGCCTGCTGCCAGTGAAAGCTCGTCCCAGACCGCTGGAGACTCACCGCCGGTCACCCAGGCCTTTATGACCACCTTCATGTCGGAATTGAAAATGGAAATAGGATCCCTGCGGACTGAGGTGCACACATGTGTGAAGGAACTGCAGAAGGAGGTCACGGATCTTGGGGACCGCGTGGACGGGCTGGAGAGGACGATGGACACGTGCGCGGAGGACCAGGAACACCTATGGCAGCGTCTGGCGGCCCTTGAGGAGCAGAATATCGAGCTTCAAGTAAAGCAGGAGAATTTGGAGAACAGAAGCCGCCGTAACAACCTCCGCATCCGGGGGGTCCCTCTTGGAGAAGAGGGGGAGGACATCATGGGATATGTGGTGCAGCTCTTACACGAGGTCTGGGGTGACGAGAACGCCTCCCCGCCGTCTTTGGATCGAGCCCATCGTGTATCCGGGCCCGCGGGGAGGCCGGGGCTCTTACCGGATATTTTGACTAGGGTCCACTTCTTCACCGAAAAGGAGGCAATCTGGAAAATAGCGCGGGACAAATCAGATCTGCGATACAAGGGGCACAAGATTCAGATCTTTCAAGATCTGGTGCCCAACACCCTGAAGAGGAGACGAGCATTTCGCCCGGTGACCGAAAAAGTGTGCAGTATGGGCATCGCCTACCAATGGGGGCATCCGTTTGCTCTCATATTTCAGTGGGAATCCAAGCGCAGAATCATAAGGTCCTATACGGAGGAGGCGCAACTCATCCGCCTGCCGACAACACCGCCGGCGAGCCCATCTCAGCCCCGTCGGCAGTAAAGGATACCGGCTGGACCGTCTTGGACCACAGTACGTCGGCAGCATCGTGTATCCCCCAAGACTGAGCGTTCACCCTCTCAGACTAAGCAGGACATTATAGCTCATATCCGATCCCTTGAAGGGTATAGAGAAGAGTCCGAAGGGCGCTCCCCAACACCATGAAACGCGGGGCGTATGCTTATTACCTCCTGGAGGGGAAGCTTCACTCCCACACACACATGTCCTTGAGGGAAGGGATGCAATGTGGTTCCTCACATACTACCCTGGCTCCTGGATTGTGGGGGGGGGGAAGCGGGAGCCCCCAGTTGTTAGATCTTTAAGACCGCCACAAACCCCCTTTGGTCTGCCCCTAAGGGAGTGACATCCCAGAGTGTGTCCAAACCTGCGGGTGCAGGATGCTCTGTAACGGGGACAGTGTACCATGGCCCTGTTGGCCGCGATGGTTATGTCAAGATGGGTGGCCCTATTGGCCGCTCTTTCTCTCTCCACTCCTTTCCTCCTTCTCTTGTTTCCTGCTATTCTACTTTCACTTTCCTTTCTCTTCTCAGGGGAGTGCGGGGAGGTGGCAATGGGTAATGGATTGGTGTGGGACTGTGCAAGTGCATGCCTATTGTGAGTATGGAGTATGCGGGATGACTGTTAAGGGGGCGTGGATGACGCACAACAAGACCCTAGCATGGCAGGAAACACACTTCATGCTGTGTAATATTTATGCCCCTAACCAGGCGCAAGCTCGCTACCTTCAATCAATCAATCAATCATGGACATTTATAGAGTGCACTACTTGCCCGGAGGGTCTCAAGGCGCTTGGGGGGGGGGGGGGTGCTGCTACTGCTCGAACAGCCAGGTCTTGAGCTTCTTCCTGAAGGAGAGGTGGTCTTGGGTCAGGCGCAGGTCGGGAGGGAGGGAGTTCCAGGTCTTGGCGGCCAGGTGGGAGAAGGACCTTCCTCCTGTTGTCGTTCTTCGGATGCGGGGGACGGCGGCGAGGGCGTGACTGGCTGATCGGAGGTGGCGTTTGGGAGCATAGAAGTTGATGCGGTTGTTGAGGTAGCTCGGGCCTTGATCGTGTAGGGCTTTGTGTGCGCGGGTGAGGAGACGGAAGGTGATTCTCTTGTTGACGGGGAGCCAGTGCAGGTCTCTCAGATGTCCGGAGATGTGGCTGCGTCGGGGGATGTCGAGGATGAGTCTGGCTGAGGCGTTCTGGATCCGCTGGAGTCTCTTCTGGAGCTTGGCGGTGGTTCCGGCATAGAGGGCGTTGCCGTAGTCCAGTCAGCTGGTGACGAGGGCCTGGGTGACCGTCTTCCTGGTCTCGATGGGGATCCACCGGAAGATCTTCCGTAGCATGCGCAGGATGTTGAAGCATGACGAGGAGACGGCGTTGACTTGTCTGGTCATGGAGAGGGAGGAGTCCAGGATGAAGCCCAGGTTGAGTGCGTGGTCTGTCGGTGTGGGTGCGGTGCCCAGGGCGGGGGGCCACCAGGAGTCGTCCCAGGCGGAGGGCTAGGAGCCCAGGATGAGGACTTCCGTCTTGTCTGAGTTCAGTTTCAGGCGGCTGGTCGTCATCCACTCGGCTACATCTTTCATCCCTTCGTGAAGGTTGGCTCTGGCAGCGGCGGGGTCGTTGGTCAGGGAGAGGATCAGCTGGGTGTCATCGGCGTAGGAGATGATGTTCAGGTTGTGTTGGCGTGCGATGGGCACGAGGGGGCTCATGTAGACGTTGAAGAGGGTGGGGCTCAGCGAGGATCCTTGAGGGACGCCGCAGATGACTTCAGTGGCCTCTGACTTGTACGGTGGTAGACGGACTCCCTGTGTTCTTCCGTCGAGGAAGGAGACGATCCATTCCAGTGCCTTCTCCTGAATTCCAACGTTGCTGAGGCGCTGCACTAGGGTGCGGTGGCAGACAGTGTCGAATGCCGCGGAGAGGTCTAGGAGGTCTAGGAGGATGAGGGCCGCTGTTTCTCCGTTGTCCATCAGGGCTCGGATGTCATCGGTGGCAGCGATGAGGGCGGTCTCGGTGCTGTGGTTGGCTCGGAAGCCAGACTGTGAGGGGTCGAGGGATCCATTCGTCTCGAGGAAGGCGGCCAGCTGTTTGTTGACGGTCTTCTCGATGACTTTGGCTGGAAACGGGAGGAGCGAGATGGGGCGGTAATTCTTGAGTTCGGTGGGGCCCGCTGTTGGTTTCTTTAGTAGAGCGCTGAGTTCGGCGTGCTTCCAGCTCTCCGGGAAGGTGGCGGTGTCGAAGGAGGTGTTGATGATGTCCCGCAGGTGGGGTGCGATGACAGCGTCGGCCTTGTTGAAGACGTGGTGAGGGCAGGGGTCGGTTGGAGATCCGGAGTGGATGGAGTTCATCATGCGGACGGTGTCATCGGTGCTGATCGGAGTCCAGGCGCGGAGGGTGGTGGTGGGCGGCGTTGCTGCGGTCGTTGTGTGCGATGGTTGAATGCTGAAGCTGTTGTGTATGTCCGCGATCTTGTTGTGGAAGTAGGAGGCGAGGGAGTTGCAGAGGTCTTGCGATGGGGTGATGTCGTTGTTTCCGGCGTTGGGGTTGGAGAGCTCTTTCACGATGTTGAAGAGTTCCTTGTAGTTGTGTGCGTTGTTGTCCAGCCGGTCCTTGAATGCAGTTTTCTTGGTGGCGCGGATCAGTTGGTGGTGCTTCCGGGTGGCAAGCTTGAGGGTGGTCATGTTGTCCGGTGTTGGTTCCCTTCTCCAGACTTTCTCGAGGGCTCTGCAGTTCTTCTTGGAGCTCTTGAGTTCGTCGGTGAACCATGGGGCTTTCTTGCTGCCGGGTCTGCTGGGCGGGGTCCTCAGAGGGGCGAGTTCGTCCGCGCAGTTGCTGATCCACTTCGTGAGGTTGTCGGCGGCCTGGCTGTGGTTCGCTGAGCTGGCGGGAGGGGGCTGACTCAGGGAAGCGGCGAGCTGGTCGGCTGTGATCTTGTTCCAGCTTCTTTGGGCAACCTGTTGCTGGTGGTGGTGGATCGTCGTTCTTCTGAAGGTGAAGTGGACGCAGCTGTGGTCCGTCCAGTGGAGTCCTGTGGCGTGGCTGAAGGCGATGTCTTTGCTGGATGAGAAGACGGCGTCGAGTGTGTGTCCGGCGAGGTGGGTGGGGGTGGTCACCAGCTGCTTGAGTCCCAGGTTTGCGAGGTTTTCCAGCAGGGTGGTGGTGTTGCGGTCGTCGTTGTTCTCCAGGTGGAAGTTGAGGTCCCCGAGGAGGATGTAGTCGGCTGAGGGGAGGGCGAGCGGGCTGATGAAGTCGGCAATGTCCTCGCTGAATTGTGTGCGTGGTCCCGGGGGTCTGTAGATGAGGGTGCCTCTGAGGATGGTCTTGGGGTTGACGTGGATCTGGAAGTGCAGGTGTTCGGCGGGTGCAATGGTGTCGTCGGTGTTGGTCGTGATGCGGATGGTGTTCCTGTGAATGATGGCGATGCCTCCTCCTGTCTGTTTGACGCGGTCTCTCCGGATGATCTTGTAGCCGTCCGGGATGGCGATGGCGATGTCGGGCGCTGAGGAGGCGTTCATCCAGGTTTCCGTGAGGAAGGCGACGTCTGGGTCTGTGGTGTCGAGCAGGTTCCAGAGCTCGACGGCGTGTCTGTGGACGGAGCGGGTGTTGAGCAGGATGCACTTCAGGTGGGTGCTGCTGGTGTTCTGCTTGGTGGACGCTGGTGCAGTGCAGGTCCGGATGCAGGAGAACTTGCAGGACTGGCAGATGAAGGGTCCGTGGGTGCGTCTCGGGGTGGCTCGGTAGCATCCAGGGGTTCGGCCGGCGTTGAGTGCGTTGAGGGTGGCGGCGTCGTACGTCCGGCGGGTGGGCTGGGGTCTGCGGGGGCCAGGGGTCCTGGCGCTGGGCGCGGTCCAGGCGCGGACGGGCGTAGACGGGCTTACCTTTGGCGCACCTTCGGCGCTCAATCGGTGCTCCCGCTGCGCGCGTCCGCTGCACGGTCGCTCTGGGGACGTCATAAGAAGGGAGCCGGTCGGGAGGGTCTGCGGGGAGGCGGGAGCGCGAGCCAATCGGCTGTCGGGGGGGCGGGCCACGGGCTGGGGCGGCGGGAAAAGCTGGAGCCGGCTTGGCGGCCCTCGAGAGGCTGGGGCGGCGGGAAAAGCTGGTGTGGGCTCGGCGGCCCTCGGGAGGCTGGGGCGGCGGGAAGCGCTGGTGTGGGCTCGGGAGGCTGGGGCTGCGGCAGCGGCAGCAGGCACAGGAGCATGGGGGTGACCAGGCCGAAGGCGCAGTGGTCACTCCCTGGATCTTGCTCTGGCTCCCCTTAAGAAGGGAGCCGGTCGGGAGGGTCTGCTGGGAGGCGGGAGCGCGAGCCAATCGGCTGTCGGGGGGGGGCGGGGCCACGGGCTGGGGCGGCGGGAAAAGCTGGAGCCGGCTTGGCGGCCCTCGAGAGGCTGGGGCGGCGGGAAAAGCTGGTGTGGGCTCGGCGGCCCTCGGGAGGCTGGGGCGGCGGGAAGCGCTGGTGTGGGCTCGGCGGCCCTCTGGAGGCTGGGGCTGCGGCAGTGGCAGCAGGCACAGGAGCGTGGGGGTGACCAGGCCGAGACCTTTTGAGGGAGCAGGTGCCGCAGGGTGGCCCCTCGCTCATTATAGGGGGGACCTCAACCTGGTCTGGAACCCTGAGATGGATCGGAGTGAGGGCTCCTTCAGTGGTGCGGGAGCAATGACCTCGGCACTGCGCAAGCAGATAACGGATTTAGGGCTGTTCGATGCGTGGCATTACTTCTCCCCAGACAAGAGAGAGTACTCGTTCTACTCACATGCACACCGATCCTACTCTCGCATTGATTATTTGTTTATCTCTCACTATCTCACCTGCAAAGCCCTAGGGGTCACTATGTCTGATATTTCGCTCTCCGACCAGGCCCATGTTGAGTTACTCCTGCAGGACCCGGCCACTTGTCCTGCCTGGGAACGGAGGTGGTGTCTGCCGCCGAGTATCCTTCGGGATGCGGCTGACGTTGAGGACATCAGGGGGGCCATTGTCTCCCACTTCGAGTGCAATGACCTGCCTGAAACACCCTTTCCAGTTGTCTGAGACGCTGTCAGGACTCAATCTGTGGGCCCTATCATTACCTATCCAACTGCGCAGTTGAGTGAATCAAGAGGTACTACAAACACGTGAGTTGACAAGGTGCGATCTTGGAGACGTAAGATGGCCGCCGTCGTTGCCAGCGTGGAAGACAGCAGACGTTCTAGTCTCTCAGACCCCAGCTGCTGAGATTTCTATGTGGAGCGCGAGTGTCATGAAAAACGCGCACTTCACTGAAGACCCTAGCTGAGGAGGTTCGTTTTCCTGAAGCGACGAAGATTCTAGTAATAAGCTTTTCCCAGTTTGCGAAGTCGAGTATCTTAGTGATTCATTTGTGGAAGACGTCGGACTCAGACTCGGCGCAGAAAGTCGAGCGCGAGTCTCTGAGGGCATTGTGAGCGTCAGAACTAAAGACTGAGAAATACCGTTGACAGCCGCTAAGAAGCTGAGAAGCGGCCGCCTGTCAAATCCGTCGGAAATTCAAGTCCTAAGGGAACAAGACCGGGCGAGAAGCGCCTACAGCGCCAGTCACTGAAAAAAGCAAGCTAAGTGAACTTCTACCAATCTACTGTGAAATATATATATATATATAGACAATACAAGAATTGCAATTCAATTAAGCAACTGTTGTTCTTTTAAAAAATAGAACTTATAAGTAAAACGTTTTACAAGAAAAAGAAAGACAATATGTAAAATATGTAAATACTTACCACAACTGCTGAAAACAACTCGAGGAGCTCAGTGAGCCTGCAAGGAAAGAAAAGAGAGCAAGAGTTAGTCATCAGTTAGACACCTAATAAGTAAATAAGGAAGGACAATTCAAAACAGAAACCCATTTTTACAGAAAAACTCTGATATTAGTGAAGTAAGTGCACCTTCCCTACCGAAATATAAATAGGTAATATCAAGCAAGAGTTACCAGAAACAAAATTAATCTATGTTTGCTGTTTATTTGTTATACTAGTGACAACTGATAGATGAGCAGAGTTTAATCATTTCATTAAGAAGAGAGGCAAGGTCCAGCAGCACAAGGGTGGGTGAGCAGAAAAAGCACGTATTCAAGAGTAGACAAATGATAAACCGGATAGCAGGAATGTAATGTTGTGCTATTGCTTTTAGGTTCCTCAAAGCTACAGAGCCACCAGAAGGCAGAGACCAGAGGGAACCAGCGCAGGACCATTCTCTTCTCTGTTTGTTATTTTATCCACACCCCCTTCCCTGAGGGTAATGAAGGGATGGTTCAGTGACTTGACCCACCGACATTTCTCAGAGGGATTTGGGTTCTAGCATCTCTGTTCCCGTGCAAGACCTTGGTGAGCCAGATAAGTTGCATAGTCCTGACAGAGTGAAGTGCCCAAGTAGCCTTTGCACCTGAACAGAGATGGCAGAAGGAATTGATGTCCAGTCCTTAGGTACAATCCTAGATGCTATACAGAAGGAATTGGGAGCGGTGAGGGAGGAGAATCGAAGCTTGAGGCAAGAAGTGATTAGTGCTAGGAAAGAAACTGCTGATTTGGCGTTAAGACTACGCCAACCAAGTAGTTTAGAGAGAGAAGCCATGAACCCAGTCTTAGAGACAACTAATAGGTCCACTACTCAGGTAATACATTCTCTCTCTCTGGTCATTCCACTAGCAGCTCCAGAGAGATTTAATGGGGATCCTCAGAAAGCGCAGATATTTTTATCACAGTGCTCATTACATTTTATGTGCCGCCCTTCGACCTTCCCCGACGCGCAGTCTAGAGTGGCTTTCATACTTTCATATCTTAGTGGAGATGCAGCTTCGTGGTCCATGCCCCTAGTCACAAGAGATGACCCCTTGCTACGGAATTTTGAGGATTTTAAACAAGAATTTTTAAGAATATTCGACCGACGGAGAATTTCTCAGGTGGTGGATAATGAACTCTTAGATCTTCGACAGGGGAATCGAGACTTTGATTGCATACCTGGCTCAATTCAATAAGTTGGTTGTAGAGACCAATTGGCCAGAGAGCAAGAGAGCCGCAGTATTTTATCGTGGGCTGAGAGATGAATTAAAAGACACCTTGGCTCAAATTCCTAATCGGCCTACCGAAATTTCAGCACTGATAGATTTAGTGTTAGAGATAGATTTCCGTCAAGGAGAACGGCGTGCGGAGAAGAAGAAAGATTTTAACCCCTTCAGTGCTAATGACAAGGGTAACTCGTCATGTAGGGCCCATTGATTTCAATGGAAAGTCAATGGACCTACATGCACACCCCTTAGCAGCCAAGTGGTTAAGGCAATACCTCTGAGATTTGACCGGGCTCGGTCAGATGGCACTAAAACCTCTGAAATTCATACAGGAATTGAACCGATGCAAATTGGGACAATAAGAGGCCCTTTGACTAAAGAAGAGAATGAAAGAAGAAGAGCGAACAACCAATGTATGTATTGTGGATCCGGAAGCCATTTCGTCTGAGAGTGTCCGAAGAAACCAAAGGGTCCATTCAAGCCGCAGGAAAACTAATGGCACCACCTGTGGGGGGAGTTGAACAGGTGAGTGCGACTCAAGAAATAACTCCGCATGAACACCAAGTCGCGAACACGCTACAGTCAGCGGCGCCGCATATAGTTTTGACAATGGAAGTGAAATTCAGACAGACTACCTTGACTGAAGTGTCGGTGATGATTGACTCAGGTGCCACAGGGAACTTTTGTGATTTACAGTTTGCCATGAGGGTTGGAATTCAGGCAATTCGGAAGGCCAAGAGTAAACCAGTACGTGCTGTAGATGGGACAAATCTTTCTTCAGGGCCCATCGTGAGTCATACCGAGGCTATCCAGTTGACAACCAGAGAAGGACATCAGGAGGAAGTTCAGTTTAATTTGATAGATGCCCCTCAATTCCAATTAATTCTTGGCCTCCCTTGGCTTACGGAGCATAATCCTACAATTAATTGGAGTTCCAGAACTATAGTGATGGATTCAAGCTACTGTTGTGAAAATTGTTTCGATTCGGAGAATCAACTTGAAAAGAACACCCCAGCGCAGGCCTTGAGTACCATCGAGCATTCCCTGTGTGTGATCAACGTTCAAGAAATTCCAGAAGAATATAAGGAATTCGCAGAAGTATTCAATGAAGTGGAAGCAGAACGCTTACCGCCACATCGAGTTTATGACTGCAAGATAGAATTAGAGCCTGGGTCAAATTTGCCATGCAGTCGTGTCTATGCCTTGACCGAGAAGGAACATCAACATTTGAAGGAGTACTTGGATAAGTATCTTGCCAATGGTTTTCATTCGACCGTCCCAATCGCCAGTTTCGTCGCCTCTGTTTTTTGTGCCTAAATAGGAAGGAGAATTGCGGACGTGCATCGACTACAGAGCCATAAATAAAATAACCAAGAAAAACCGATATCCTCTACCACTAATCTCAGTGCTTCTAGACCAAGTTAAAGGGGCTCGAATCTATACGAAGCTCGATCTAAGAGGGGCCTATCATCTAGTCCGGATGCGGGAAGGAGACGAGTGGAAGATTTAGGCTTTTTGAATATCAAGTGATGCACTATGGATTGTGCAATGCCCCGGCCGCATTCCAGCACTTCATCAACGACGTCTTGAAAGAGTTTATAGATCGGTGTGCAATTGTGTACATAGATGATATCCTAATTTATTCTTCCGATGTGGCAAGACATCACGAGCAAGTGAGAGGAGTGTTACAGAAGCTACAGGAAAATAAATTCTTTGTGAAGTTAGAAAAATGCGCCTTTGATGTAACCAAGGTGGAGTTCTTGGGCTTCGTACGGTCACCTTCCGGAATCGTGATGGACCAACGCAAGGTGGAAGCAGTGACAAACTGGAAATCCCCGAGAAGTGTGAAGGAAGTTCAAGGCTTCATAGGATTCGCTAACTTTTATCGGAGGTTTATTAGAGAATTCTCCAAGAAGATCCTCCCTCTCACCAAGTTACTGAGAAAAGGAACCAAGTTTGAGTGGTCTGAAGAAGCGGAAGAGGCCTTTCAATCGTTAAAAAAGAATTTCACCACAGCGCCAGTTTTATTGCATGCTGATCCCTCAGAGCCTTTTTACGTAGAAACTGATGCGTCAGATCAGGCGGCGGGAGGAGTGCTGTCACAACGGCACAAAACCACGGGCCAATTGCATCCGGTTGCCTACAGATCCAGAAAACTATCTCCTGCTGAAGTGAATTATACCATCACGGAGAAAGAGCTGTTGGCTATCAAGGACGCCTTTAAGGAGTGGCGACATTATTTGATGGGGGCCCGACATCAAGTAACGGTGTTTACGGATCATCGTAATTTAAAATTCTTGAAAACGGCCAGAACACTTACTCCACGACAGCTGAGGTGGTCGCTGTATTTTGCAGCTTACGATTTCATAATCACTTTTCGTCCTGGAGCCCAAAATGGAAAAGCAGACGCGTTATCCAGAATTGGTACTGAGTTTCAGAAAACCTCCAAAGACATTCAGCCGATCATTCCCAGTGATAAGATTATCGGAGCCATAACCACCATTCAACTACAAGAGTCAATTGCAGATGTCATGAGCGAAGCGGCCATGCAGAGATGGGTGGAAGAAGACACCAACAGAAGAATAATTCAACAATTGCCCTATCATCAGAATGCCTTGTACCTACCAACAATCGAGTTACGTCAGCAAGTAATGCAAGAGTGTCATGACGACAAACTGGCTGGCCACAAGGGAGAAGCTAAGACAGAGGAATTAGTCAAGAGACATTATTGGTGGCCTAAAAGGGCGTCAGATATTGAGACGTATGTGAAGTCTTGTGAGATTTGCGCGCAGGGGAAGTCAGAACGGCAGGCTCCAAAGGGGTTATTGCAACCCCTACCCACACCCCCCCATCCATGGCACACAGTTACATTAGACCTTATAACAGACCTGCCAGTAAGTCGGGGATTCGACACCATTCTAGTGGTAGTGGATGCCTTCTCAAAAATGGCCCATTTCACAGCTCTAAAGGGGGTACCTACAGCCAGACAGTTAGCAGCTCACTTTAGCGCCCAGATTGTTAAAATACATGGAATTCCTAAAATAGTCATTTCAGACAGGGGTTCTCAATTTGTGTCCCGTTTTTGGAAGGCCTTTATGGAAGGGTTGGGAACGGAAGTTAGGTTCTCCACTAGTTACCACCCCGAGACAGATGGGCAGACGGAGAGAGTAAACCAAGAATTGGAACAATATTTACGACTCTTCCTTTTAAAAGAAGAAGGGAATTGGTCGGAATATCTGTGGACAGCAGAATTTGCTCATATTAATGCAAAGAATACTTCGACAGGGTTCTCTCCTTTCTTTGTGAATTATGGCAGACATCCAAACGCAACCATCCGACAAATGGAAACAGCAGTTCCAGCAGTAAAAGAAGTCATGTCACATTTGTTTAGAATCCAACAAGAAGCCATGAACAATCTTCGATCGGCTAAAGCAAAATACAAGGAATATGCTGATCGGAAGAGAAAAGCAGGACCTCTTCTGGTTAAAGGTGACCAGGTTTGGTTAAGTACCAAAAATTTTAGACTCAAACGAAACAGGAAGTTTCAACCTCGATTTATCGGTCCTTACTCTATAAAGGAACAAATTAATCAGGTCACTTATCGATTGGAACTGCCATCCAAGTTGAAGATACATCCAGTCTTCCATGTTTCACTGTTAAAAAAGGCTTCTACAAGTCTGAGGAGCCAATTACCTCCAAAGCCAATTCAGTTGGAAACTGGAACGGAGTTTGAAGTAAAAGAAATTTTGGATTCCAAGTGCTCCAAAGGCAAACTGTATTATTTGATAGACTGGAAAGGCTATGGCCCAGAGGAACGGTCTTGGGAGCAGGAAGAGGATGTTCATGCACCAAGATTAGTAAAATCCTTTCATCAAAGATTCCCTACTAAGCCAAGAAGGGAAGGATCTACCTTGTTGGGGGGCACTGTCAGGACTCAATCTGTGGGCCCTATCATTACCTATCCAACTGCGCAGTTGAGTGAATCAAGAGGTACTACAAACACGTGGGTTGACAAGGTGCGATCTTGGAGACGTAAGATGGCCGCCGTCGTTGCCAGCGTGGAAGACAGCAGACGTTCTAGTCTCTCAGACCCCAGCTGCTGAGATTTCTATGTGGAGCGCGAGCGTCATGAAAAACGCGCACTTCACTGAAGACCCTAGCTGAGGAGGTTTGTTTTCCTGAAGCGACGAAGATTCTAGTAATAAGCTTTTCCCAGTTTGCGAAGTCGAGTATCTTAGTGATTCATTTGTGGAAGACGTCGGACTCAGACTCGGCACAGAAAGTCAAGCGCGAGTCTCTGAGGGCATTGTGAGCGTCAGAACTAAAGACTGAGAAATACCGTTGACAGCCGCTAAGAAGCTGAGAAGCGGCCGCCTGTCAAATCCGTCGGAAATTCAAGTCCTAAGGGAACAAGACCGGGTGAGAAGCGCCTACAGCGCCAGTCACTGAAAAAAGCAAGCTAAGTGAACTTCTACCAATCTACTGTGAAATATATATATATATATATATATAGACAATACAAGAATTGCAATTCAATTAAGCAACTGTTGTTCTTTTAAAAAATAGAACTTACAAGTAAAACGTTTTACAAGAAAAAGAAAGACAATATGTAAAATATGTAAATACTTACCACAACTGCTGAAAACAACACGAGGAGCTCAGTGAGCCTGCAAGGAAAGAAAAGAGAGCAAGAGTTAGTCATCAGTTAGACACCTAATAAGTAAATAAGGAAGGACAATTCAAAACAGAAACCCATTTTTACAGAAAAACTCTGATATTAGTGAAGTAAGTGCACCTTCCCTACCGAAATATAAATAGGTAATATCAAGCAAGAGTTACCAGAAACAAAATTAATCTATGTTTGCTGTTTATTTGTTATACTAGTGACAACTGATAGATGAGCAGAGTTTAATCATTTCATTAAGAAGAGAGGCAAGGTCCAGCAGCACAAGGGTGGGTGAGCAGAAAAAGCACGTATTCAAGAGTAGACAAATGATAAACCGGATGGCAGGAATGTAATGTTGTGCTATTGCTTTTAGGTTCCTCAAAGCTACAGAGCCACCAGAAGGCAGAGACCAGAGGGAACCAGCGCAGGACCATTCTCTTCTCTGTTTGTTATTTTATCCACACCCCCTTCCCTGAGGGTAATGAAGGGAGGGTTCAGTGACTTGACCCACCGACATTGCTCAGAGGGATTTGGGTTCTAGCATCTCTGTTCCCGTGCAAGACCTTGGTGAGCCAGATAAGTTGCATAGTCCTGACAGACGCCTTCAAGGTCACGATACAGGGGCACATCACATCCCTCTCGATCGCGCGGACACGCGAGGCACGAGCGCTGGGGGATAGGCTAACGGGACACTTAAAGAAGGCGGAGATACAGGACCAGGGCTGTCCTACCCTGCGGTCGAGACGGCAGCTGGCTAATCTTAGAGGGCAGCTCAGGATGTTGCGCAAAAATAGGGCAGAGAAATCCCTCTTGGCATTGAAACAGAAGTATTTCACGGGCGGGTACAAGGTGGCGTGGAGGCTGAGAGCCCGTGCCGCTAAAGCACATATAGCCAACGTTCAATTGCCAAATGGGAACAGAGTTGTGGCGGAGAAGGATAAATGTCAGGCTTTTAGGGACTATTATGCGGCACTGTCTCAGCAAGAGAAACCGCCTCCAGATATGGTGGAGGAAGTATTGGGGTAATATGGGGGGACGACGCTACATCCCCATTATGCGAAGTTAATGGAGGAACCGATCACGCAGGAGGAGATAGCATTAGCCATCCGAGAGCTCCCCCTGGGGAAAACTCCGGGGCCTGACGGGCTCCCTCTATCCTTCTATCGCATGTACCAGGCGCAGCTCGGACCCTACCTTCTCCGACTATACAACTCCTTTACGGATGAGGAGGGACCGTCCCCTGATATGGGACTGGCGGAAATTGCCTTAATCCTGAAGCCTGGGAAAGACCCTACATTGTGTGCGTCATACCGCCTGATTGCTTTACTAAACACTGACCTTAAAATATACACCAAGTTACTAGCGAAGCGACTGGATCCCCATATGCCGGGCTTGATAGACCCAGACCAGGTGGGTTTCATTCTCAACCGACAGGGGGCAGACAACGTACGCAGGGTGGCACACCTTGTGGGGAAGGTTCGCCACTGGAAGATCCCAGCCTGCCTCCTCTCGCTAGACGCGGAAAAGGCGTTTGACCGGGTGGACTGGTCCTTCCTAAGGGCGGTATTACATAAGATAGGGCTCGGCCAGAAGATGATCACTAGGATCATGGCGCCGTACCTTGCACCACGGGCCAGGATCCGAGTCAACAGACAGCTCACTGAGCCGTTCAGCATCGGGAGGGGAACCACGCAGGGCTGCCCACTCTCGCCCCTATTATTTGCCCTGGCAATTGAGCCCCTAGCGGATATGGTTCGTCGGGCCCCTAACATCCATGGCATCCCCCTAGGCGGCCAGGACAACCAAGTAGCGCTCTTCGCTGATGACCTCATCCTTACACTCACAAAGTCCCGAGAGTCCCTGCCGGCAGTGCACAGAGCGCTGTGCCTTTTTGAGCATGTCTCTGGCCTGAGAATCAACCACAACAAGTCCTGGGCCCTCAACCTTACCATCCCGAAGACAGAAATCCCTCATCTGGAACATATAGCCCCTTATCGGTGGACGGACCAGTCTATCCGATATCTTGGCCTCCAGCTGACCCCCTCGCTGGACGACTGGACACAAGTCAATTGGAGGGAGTGTCGACGATCTGTCCTTGAATATCTGCAGCGGTGGAAGCTGCTCGTGCCGTCATGACTGGGCAGAATCAATGCAATTAAGATGTCCATTCTACCCAAAATCTTATATTTATTCCAGTGTCTCCCCACTCCCATACCGCTCCATAACATAAGAGGTTTGCAGCGAGACCTGACCAACTTCATCTGGGGGGGAGGAGGCTTAGCTTCTCCCAAGCTCTTCTGTTGGCGCCACGAGATCGGGGGGGACTGGCCTGCCCTAACCTGGTGGAGTACTATTGGGAAGCACATCTCTGTTTTATAGTAGAATGGGGCGCGACTGAGAGCGAGAAGGGGTGGTTTCACATGGACAGAGCCGTGACTGGGCGCACCATCTGGGATGTGGCGTGAAAATCTAAGGTGGGGCATTCTCCGAGTGCATACTTGGCGGTGCCCACGAAAATGGTGTTGGAGATCTGGGACAGAATAGCGGTACGCAGGCGCCTTATGACCTTTCCCTCGCCATACACCTCAATTGAGGGGAATCCGAGGTTCCCTCCGGCCCATCGTACTAGGGCATTCCATAAGTGACCCCAGGGCAACTGTAGAGTACTTATGGATCTATTTGATGGGGGCTCTCTCAAGACCTTCGCCCACTGCAGAGAGGAATTCCGAGTACCGCCCGAGGCTGGGATGCAATATGCTCAACTGAGGCATTGGGTATTAGCAGATGACACATATCAGACGGCCAATGCGCGCTTTCACTCCGTTCGAGCGGCTAGCTCGCTCCTTCACTGAATCTTAGAGGGCAGCTCAGGATGTTGCGCAAAAATAGGGCAGAGAAATCCCTATTGGCATTGAAACAGAAGTATTTCACGGGCGGGTACAAGGTGGCGTGGAGGCTGAGAGCCTAAAGGATGGAGAGGAAGTATTGGGGTAATATGGGGGGACAACGCTACATCCCCATTATGCGAAGTTAATGGAGGAACCGATCACGCAGGAGGAGATAGCATTAGCCATCCGAGAGCTCCCCCCTGGGGAAAACTCCGGGGCCTGACGGGCTCCCTATATCCTTCTATCGCATGTACCAGGCGCAGCTCGGACCCTACCTTCTCCGACTATACAACTCCTTTACGGATGAGGAAGGACCCTCATCTGGAACATATAGCCCCTTATCGGTGGACGGACCAGTCTATCCGATATCTTGGCCTCCAGCTGACCCCCTCGCTGGACGACTGGACACAAGTCAATTGGAGGGAGTGTCGACGATCTGTCCTTGAAGATCTGCAGCGGTGGAAGCTGCTCGTGCCGTCATGACTGGGCAGAATCAATGCAATTAAGATGTCCATTCTACCCCAAATCTTATATTTATTCCAGTGTCTCCCCACTCCCATACCGCTCCATAACATAAGAGGTTTGCAGCGAGACCTGACCAACTTCATCTCGAAATGAGAGTTTGTTATATTGTTATGGTTTTAACTAACTGAACAATAAATAAATAATTCAATTCAATTCAATAACACTTACGTAATGTAATAAACAACCCAGTGTTAGACAATGGGAGAAAAAAGCCTTAAAACAGTGAACAAAATGTAAGTACACATGTACTACTTTTTATGTTTAAATTAGTTTTATTAGTTTCAGGCAAAGCAAACATCACAGAAAGTACAAATCCATAATGCGGATACAAATAAAAGCAGCCAACCTGCAGGAGGAACCACATCATAGGACCCAACAAGTATCTCATATAGTGCGGAAGATCACGTGATCGCTCTCCTATTGCGTCCCTCCCATCAATTGCGGTATCATCAGGTAACCTTCTGTGCGTCTTAGCTAGCAAACACATGAAGAAGAAGAACAACAACAACCCTCCCACCCAATACCCAGAACTCCCCCCCACCCCAACCAGTGTGCCGAATCGTGTCTCTACATGAGCCCCCTCGCAGCCATCGCACGCCAACACAACCTCAACATCATCTCCTACGCCGACGATACCCAGCTGATCCTCTCCCTCACCAACGACCCCACCACCGCCAGAGCCAGCCTACACGAAGGGATGAAAGACGTCGCCGAGTGGATGAAGGACAGCCGCCTGAAACTGAACTCATACAAGACGGAAGTCCTCATCCTGGGATCATCGCCCTCCGCCTGGGACGGCTCCTGGTGGCCCCCTGCCCTAGGCACCACGCCCAAGCCAACGGACCACGCACGCAACCTGGGCTTCATCCTTGACTCCACCCTCTCGATGACCAGACAAGTCAACGCCGTCTCCTCATCTTGCTTCAAAAACCCTGCGCATGCTCCGCAAGATCTTCCGATGGATCCCCATCGAATCCAGGAAGACCGTCACCTAGGCACTCGTCACCAGCCGACTGGACTACGGGAACACCCTTTACGCCGGAACAACAGCCAAACTTCAAAAAAGACTCCAACGCATCCAGAACGCCTACTCATCCTGGACATCCCCCGACACAGCCACATCTCCGGCCTCCTGAGAGACCTGCACTGGCTCCCCGTCAGCAAGAGAATCACGTTCAGGCTCCTCACCCACGCACACAAGGCTCTCCACGACCTGGACCCCAAGTACCTCAACGACGGCCTGACCTTCTACACGCCCACCCGCCAGCTACGATCGACCAACCATGCCCTCGCCGCCGTTCCAATCATCTGGGAGGCGGCTTGTATCGCGAGGCACATTTGTCGCCCCTATTGGATTTCAGAGGGAAAGTGAGTGCGTTCGGGAGGCCCAGAAGGGTGGAGGCTGGAAACCGTGGTATTTCAGTGCCCAAGGAGCTATCCATGTCATTGAGGACTGTGATCCAGTACTCCTTAACTTCCGTGCAGTCCCATAAAAGATGCGTTAGCGTACCTATTTCCCCACATCCCCTCCAACAGGATTTGCTCCGGGATGGGTTGCCCCTGTTAAGCCTCGCCGGGGTGAGATAGCAATATGTGGGTACTTTCACCGCCGATTCCCTGCCTGCTGCATTCCTCGCTGTGTGGTTGGCCCTGTAATACATCGATCTCCATTCTTGGGCCGTTAAGGTTCTCCCCAGCTCCTGTTCCCAACGTCTCTGCCCTGCAGTGTGGTGTGTCTCGGGGGTAGGAGTAAGCCGTTTGTATAGATCAGTAATAAGGCCTCGGTCCGAGTCTTTTGTTGCCAGCCATTTCTCAAATGCGGTCAGGTGTCTACCGAACAAGTGGACTAATTGTGGGTTGCAGAAGGCAATGTCGCAGCTGAAAGTATTGAAAGAGCTGTGGCGATGGGATGTCATACCCTTGGGATAAGTCAGCGAGTGGGAGAAAGCCCTCTAGGTCGAAGAGGTGCCCTGCGGACCTGCAGCTGGATTCTCGCCATTGCGGAAATGCCCAGGGATCCATGCCCGGGGGAACTCGGGATTATCTAACAGTCTGGACGTGTTCCCCGCCAAACTTTACCCCCTGTATGTTGAGGTGGTCGCGTATTCGCTGCGCCAACGGCTCAACATAAAGCGCGAATAGAAGAGGGGAGAGGGGACACCCCTGCCTGGTCCGGCGCTGAATTTTAGAAGGTGGGGAGTACAGGCCGTTGAGGCGGACCCACGCTCGGGGATTATGGTAGCAACTTGCAACCCAGGCTTGAAAGTGTTCTCCCACTCCGAAGTGCTCCAGGACCCTTCTTAAAAAGCTCCAAACGACACGATCGAACGCCTTTTCAGCGTCAATGGCCAGGAGTCAGATTGTTGAAAGTGGGCTTTATCAATTAAATATAGAAAGCGCTTAGTGTTATCACTGCATTGTCTGCCCGGGATGAAGCCAGATTGATCTGGCTCTATAATACCAGGAAGGCATGGTCCGAGCCGCGAAGCCAGAACACCCGTAAAAAGCTTAAGGTCAAGGTTAAGCAGAGAGATTTGCCGGAAGGCGGAGCATTGCGTGGCATCCTTACCTGGCTTTGGTAAAACTATTACGTCTGCCTCCAGCATGTCGGGCGGGATTGAGCCGGGGCCTTGAAATGAATTAAAAAGCTTCGTAAGCAGTGGGGCAAGCAGCGGGCAAAAGGTTTTATAAAAACCAGCGGAAAAGCCGTCAGGGCCTGGTGACTTTAAGGGTTTGAGACGGGAGATGGCACTGATCACCTCTTCGATTCGAATAGGTACGTCTAGGGCGCTGGCGCTCGTGGAATTTAGGGCGGTGGTAGCCGCACCTCGGAGATAGATCTCTGCTTCAGCCTCTGAGTTGGGCTCCGTCGTGTAGAGTGAAGCTTAGTAGTCTCTAAAGTCCCCGCTATCCATGCCTCATCGCGAATTTCATCCCCGTTCTCATTACGCAGGACCATGATTTTTGATCGCTGAACATTGACTCGTGATGCGCTCGCAAGGAGGCACCCCGTTCTATTCCCCCCTACATAATAAGTGTGACGCAGGCAGAGGGCAGCTTACTCAGCCCGATCCACGTCCAGACTCGTCAGTTGAGTCCTGGCCACTTTGAGTTGTTTCCAGACTCTAGGTGTGCCTGTTCGGCTGTGTACTCGTTCTAATTCGACTACCTTAGCCGTAAGGTCTTCTCGCTTAGCTTTGAGGTCTTTGGCCTCTGCCGCCGCCACTGCAATCAACTTGCCCCGCTTTAAGCGCCCTCCACACTGCTGTCAAGGGAGTGTCAGGATGGTTGTTAACTGCTAGGTAGTCAGTGATGCACTTGCGGAGCTGCCGGACTACGTCTACACGTTGCAAGAGGGGTTCCTGCAGCCGCCACCTACCAGGGGGTCTCTTGGTGGCTGGGACTCTAATCAGAAGTTCCACGGCCTCATGATCTGAGATGGCCGCTGGGGTGATATCTACGTCTGCTACTCGAGCCACAAGGTCCGAGGAGCTGATGAAGTGATCCAATCTGGGATAAGTGTGGTGTACATGCGAGTAGAAGGTGTAGTGGGAAGCCCCTGGATGTTTAGCCCTCCACAAGTCCTCCAACCCCCTCTGCTTTAACCAATCTTTACCTGCCTCCGAAAGGGTCCCTGTGCAACCATAACGGTGGCCCGATCTATCCTTATCTTTGTCCATCACTATGTTTAGGTCCCCTCCCAGGAGTAGTAAAGGATCAGGGGAGCACAAAGCCTCCGATAGGGCGTTCCGTAGAAATGGTTCCTGCCCAGTATTTGGTGCGTATAGGGACCCAACCGTCATCCGCACAGAGCCCACCGTACAGCTGTGGGCCAAGAGTCTACCCTTAATCTCACCTACTTTGTCACCGACTCGACCTGAGAAATGCCTGGCAACCAAGATTGCGACACCCGCCTTCTAATCATGAGTGGAGGAGAAGAATTGCTGTGGATGGCTCGGGACCTCAGCCTGTGCCGGTCTTTGGAAAGCAAATGGGTTTCTTGCAGTAGGCATATTGCCGCCCCCGAGTGTTCTAGGTAGGATAGTACTGCTCACCTCTTGATGGGATTGTTGAGGCTTTTCACGTTCAATGTTAGGATTTTTACAGTATCATTAGCCATGGTGGTGGCAGTGAGTGGTGTGCGCCGGCGTCGCCCCATTTTGTTTCAATGCCCTAACCCCAGTCCCTGTCGGCACACTGGTTCCCCCCCCTCGCTCCCCCCAGTCCTCCCAACATCCCCCCCAACCTGCCAACCTTCCACCCCCCCTTCGAACCTCAACACCTATCCCCCGCCTCCACCTCTCCCTAACCCCAACCAGGAACTCCCAAGTGCAAACCATAGTCCAAGGCCTATCAGTATGCAGTTCAGGCCTGTGGTAACGAGACATGGAGGAGTGTGTGGCAGTGGCGACCTCGTTGGCCCCCCGCCCGTCCCCCCCTCAGACCCGGGTGAAGTCAGTGCGAAGAAAAGCCCCCTGTCGTTGCTGCATCAGTTCAATGTCGCTGTGTCCTTGGACACTTCCTGGACAGCCGCTGCTTGTTCCTGAGCCATTGCCGCTGGGTCTGGTTTAAGATCGAATTTGGATGAGCGTTGGCGTCCCACACGCTGCCATCCGCATCGCGAGGTTTGTGGTGACTTCTCCTCTGAGGGTCGCACTGAGGCCCCCTCCGTCTTTGAGTCCTCGTCGAGGTCGATGCCCAGCAGGGCACATGTTTCGCGCGGTGATCTGAGCTGATGTAGGCTCCCTTTCCATTTAAAGATGAGCCTGAAGGGGTGGCCCCAGGAATAGGGAATCCCGTTGTCACGCAAGTATGTCATGGCCACCCTAAAGGCTTTCCTCTTTTGCAGGGTGATGGCCGAAAGGTCCTGGTATAATGCCACTGAGTGGCCTTGAAATTGGAGAGGCCGTTTCAGGCGTGCCTCCCTCAAGATTCTTTCTTTTAAGGGAAAGTCAGGTAGGAAGGCCAGTATGTCAGGTGGGGGGGGCAGGCGCTCGGTGCTGAAGGCCTACTCTATGTGCCCTGTTGATGTGAATTTCAAAGTCATCGGTTTCCCCCAAAATCTCTCTAAACATTCCCTGCAGGAAGCATGCAACACTGTTCCCTCTGCCTTGGAAGGCACGCCTCGGACCCTTATGCTGTTCCTCCGAGAGCAGTTCTCCAGGTCTTCTGCATGTGCCTGAAAAACGACTTGTTGCTCACGGAGGTGAATGACTTCTTGCTGCAGTTGTTCTACCTCCTCACTTCTAGTTTGGTCCGCTTCCTCCACCGCCGCCACTCATTCCCCCAAGCTATCCACATCACGACGTAACTCACGGTGTTCCCCCGCCATGTCTTCCTTGAGCATCTGGAAGTCCTATTGCGGGGAATTAAAAAGAGACCCTAGGAATGCTTTAGTGATGGGGGCCCCTCCATCCTCCTGCCCTGGGGGGTGTTTCGCTGCTGCCGGGTGCGACGGGTTCTTCTCTCCCTTAGGGGTGCCCTTAGTCAACATGTCTGTAACATTTCGGCCGCCCCTGCGTCCCGTAGCAGCCATGATGCGCCGACTGCCCTAGCCCTTGAAGGCCTCGCAGGCTTGCCCACTCGAATGGAGTCCACCCCGGCAAACGCGTGCCCACTTGGTGCACAGGCAACGTGGGTCGCAATCCGGGCCCTCCACGTCATTTTCTGGGCCATGCCGGTCAGGGGCCCCAACGACCGCTGCTCTCTAAGTTCAAGGGGGGTATGCGCTGCAGGGGTTCTGCCTCGAGTCCCACCCACTGCCGGGCAGTGCAGGTTGGGCCTCGTTCCCCCAAATCTGCCAGAGCTGACTCAAGCGCACGGTGCCCCGCCTGGTACACCCACCCCGCTGGTAAAGCGCTATGAGCGCTGGACAAGAACCATCAGTCCCGCCACTCCAGGCCACACTCTTCGGGCCCCGGTCCCCACTCGCTGGGCGGTCGTGTGTAAGCGCTGTTCTGCACTCCAGTTTGTGCCCCAAGACGTCGTCTCTGCTCCTCAAGGCTCGTGTCACCGCTCCTCACCAGTGTTGATGCTGCAGGTAGGCGCGCCGTAGTAGGCCCGATGCCTGGGGGCTCGATTCTTGCGCTTCCCTAGCGCCGTCTCCTCTACTCGGCTCCTCACCGTACATGAATGATTTAATGGAGGCTGGTCTGACCCAGCACACCCCTTGGAATTGCACACCATGGGCCTGTTTAATCTTCAAGGTATGAATTACGGGAGCACTATCCCCCAAACCCTGCCTGAGGTGCTTTTGGCCTGGCAAGTGGCTCTGAGCCACACCCAATGGTTGGATAAACTGACCCAACATACCCCACTGTGGTGTGGCACATGGCTCCGCGAGGGCAAAAAATAATAATAATAATTACAAAAAAAAACAACAGTACATACTGCAGTGGCAGGCCTGAGACATGTTTTAAAAGGCTACTTTAGTTGGTGACACAATGAGTCCTGCATGCCCACCAGCAATGTTCCCTCTAATTTGTTTCCTCTGTGTGCAGCAGTCCCTCAAATATACTATTGAATAGGATTGCTGTTTTTTATTTGGTAGGCCTAACATTCTGAGCAGTCGATGAACAGTGAACCTTGAAGAGAAAAGTGAGGTTTAAGACATCTTAGGAGAAGTATTAGTGATTAAGCTACTTTGTATGCGTGTGCGGAAATGTACAGTCGAAGTAGGCCTCTATCTGCACATCTGTTGCTTCTTTCTGTACCGTCTTCCTCTTTCTGCAGTTTTCTTGCCTCTTTCAGCATTTCTCTTGCTTCTTTCTGTACCTTTCTTCCTCTTTCTGCACCTCTCTTGCCCCTTTCTGCACTTCCCTTACTTCTTTCTGTGCCTTTCTTCCTCTTTCAGCACATGTCTTACTTATGTAGGCATAGTTAGAAATTAGCTTTTAAAAACCTTTGAAATTCACTGAAAAAAGCACAGGGCCTTATTAAGGGGCCGCTAAGCCAAACCTGTGTGAGCACCGCCTGCCACATTTTGACGTATTTCATCACTGGTGGACGGCTCTTTGGTGGTCCCACGGCGGTGCCTATAAAAAAGGCACTGCAATGGGAATACTAAATACAGTTCCTGCAGGGGATGTACTGTCAAGTCCATGCTCTGCAGGAACTAGGGGTGCACGCACACAGGGGGGCACACCATGTGCCCCCTGCATGTATCCCTAGGCCTAGAGGCACAAGGTGCCATGAAGGGCACCCTTTATTTTCTCACCTCCGAACTTTTCACGGCGGGCTCATTGCCGTGAAAAGTCAGATGGGGAACAAACTTGTAATATGCTGGCGGGGCCGCTGTGGCCCCGCCAAGCACATGCAGTCTCAAGATCTCTGGAAAACCATAGGGGATCATGGATCCCCGGTGGTAGCAATGGTTATGTATCAGAATAAGGCATTCTGGTGGAACACGGACCGCCACCATGACCTGGACTGCCTTAGTCAAAATAAGGCCCATAGTATTTTGTTAGCCAACTGCAACTTTGTGTACTTTTCTTTTTTAATGACTGTGTGCCTGATAGTTACCTCGTCGATCGGTACACGCTCAATACTATAGGCCTAAATTTGATATGGTGAAAAGCTATATTGATGCTCTAGGAAAAGTGTATTTAATGGAATAGTTCTGGTCTTCCTATTATGAAACATAATTACAAATGAGCATATTGTAAAGCCATAAAGTCTTTAACAGTTGTTTGTTATCACAGTGGGGTAAAGGCCATAGACTGGTATTGTGTTACATATAATCTCAAAGATTATCATACTAGGCAAAGGGTTTGGTGTTGTCCACTTAACCTGACAAACCCTGGGGATGATTCTTGTTAGGCCCTGTTGAGAGAGATTGTGTAATGTCTTGCAAGCTGTTTTTTCTACATATTTGGAATTATAAAACTATACGTTGTAAGGTAAGGTGAGGTTAGGTGTAAAACCAATGGTAAAGTGTATAGGCTTCATTGGGAAATGTCATACCAGATTTCATAGTTTTGATCTGTTTATTATGAAACATTCTAAGGAAGCCAGTAGGCCTGAGCTCATTAGACCATGGGGTTTTAAAAATGGTTTGTTAGTACACTGCGATAAAACCTGTTTACAGGTATTGTGTTACATTAGATTTTATGACAATCATTATTATTAAACATTGCAATGTGAGTTTATAAAATATACATTTGAATATAGTTAATGGTTACGTTTTGGCAAAGGGAATAGGTCTGATTTCTTTATGTTGATGTGCAGCACCTTTGATAAAACCAACAGGCCCACTTATTATATTTAAGTGTTCTTATCCTTTGAAAAAGCCAATAGGTCTGCCATACTAAAAATGACCCCCTTTATATTGTTACAAGACATAGTAAGATGTTAGGCATCCTTGGGGGTTTGAGGGCCCACGAGGTGTGGATTAGGGACCAGATGGTGGCTGTGCAGTAGCTCCTCCACAGAGCTCTGCCGTGCCGCTTCTCAAACATACGGATCCCAGGGGTCTGGTCGCCCGGTGCCTCACCTTCGGGCGTGGGAAGTATCCAGCTGTCTGGGGGCACTATCTTGACTCCGAGTAGCATGGGCCATCCTAATGCTTGCTGAATATCCTGGGTTGATCGGCAACAGTATGGCGTGTCCATTACTGCAGGTACAGCGCTGCACCGGCAACAGGCATGTGGTCGGAGATAGCTTCACGGTAGCCATAGCTTGTCTTGGTGCTGCCCTGATCCAGGCAAAGCAGAGTGGAGCGATAACCCTTTCTGGGACTGAGTGACGTCGATGCTGTCTGGAGCGGCCTGGGGAGAGGCCGCAGAACAACGGACACTGGGCGTTACAGGAGCAGCTGGGAGAGGCTGATTAACGCCCTTCTGGTGGCTGTGCTGGCCGGGTGCTGCCGGACTGGGAACGGCTTCCGCTGGAGTGTAGCAGCGCCCGGACCCCAGCGGAGAAATGGAGAGCACCGGTAGGTGTGGGCTATTCTTGCCTGCCGGGGAGAGGGTGTGGGAGACCGCTGAGACTTGGATGATTGTGTTGTGACTACCCCCCTTACACGGCTGGGTCAATTGTGCTGGAAGAGAGCGTCCCGCACTGGCTGAATAACCGGAGTGCTAGAGACAAGGGCAGACACATCAGATAGGATTCCAAGACCAGAGAGCAAGGTCAGTGTGCACGTTGCTTGGTTTGATCCCGGGCTGCCTGGGACTGAACTCTAAGGCCGATTGGCTCAACTGGCAGCTGGGGGTACGTTTCCCTTCTGGCATAGGTTCTGTGAGCGGCAAGCGGCTCCGGACCTCAGCGTGTGCGAGCTCTTTATTTGTTTACTGGGGCATATACTCTCCAGCTGGTTGGGATGAGGAGCATTATCAGGAACGGTTAGTCCACCTCAGGCTAGCAACGGCAGCTAATCAGATCCACGCCTGGCTGTGCCTGACCCCAAGATGCCGGCCCAACAGGCTGCCGAAGATCTCCTAATTGAAGGGGATGACGTATTAAAGTGCCTCTGCGGCATCTAGCTCTGCAGTGCAGCATGAGGATGTAAAGAAGGAGGAGATCGTGGCCTTCCCTATAGGTCATCAAACACTGATAGCGCTCAGCAATTGGCTACCCTTTCTGGGAGAAAGAGCCCTGAGAACTGATAATCTGTTTCTTTCACCTTTCCACTCATGGAGCTAGCCCGGGTATGAAGCGGAGGGTGTTTCCCAATTACACCGGTAACAATACCTTTGATTGAACTATGATGATACCCCTTGGCCGAAAACCGAATCTGTTTGTACTTACCGCTGAACCCGAGTACCATTGGCCGTTACCCAGTGGAGCTATCCTATGCAGCTATAGAGGAGTCTGGCTATGGTGCACCCCCTCGGCCGTTGTTTTTAACGGTGCATCACGGTCTTGTCTATCTTTCATTTTGACTGGTTGTTTCCCCTGAAGTACCTTCCCCCTTTACCTTCCATTCCACATAAGACGTTTTGTCTTTGTCATGTAATGCAAAAATAACTTAGGTTATCGTGTAATCTCATGTTTTTCTGCTGCCTGTTCTCACCGCGGAGTCCGAACAACCTTGGCCGATGCCCGGTGGAGCTGTCCTATGCAGCTTTAGAGGAGTTTGGCCCTGGTTCACCCCCTCGGCCGTCACCTACCCAGCTGGACATCTGAAATGGTTTTCCTCGCCTCCCCGTTATGTTTCCATCCCTCTATCTTTCTCCTTTGTCTATACTTGGAATCTGTAACTAAAGTAATCATGTAATCTGTAACTTGCTGATCATCATGTAAAGCACTCTGATACCTCCTTGTCTAGCCAGCGCTATATAAAACTTTATAAATTAATAAATAAATATGGTGTTGGTTGTACACTCTGGCCTCAGGCTCTGCCCAACCCCATGCCACGGGCAGCCAAAGGCCATGATTAGCGAGGGTACCTGTGGAAGGTTAGGTGCAGGGGCGGGCCTGTGTATATACTCTGAGTCCAACCTAGTGTTACACATGGACAAAGGCTGTGTGCAGTGGAGAGGGTCGGTGCCTGCTGTGGTTGAGCACATCCAACGCCACGCCACTCACGGTGTTCGACACAATACTTTACTTTAAGAAAATATTGAATTTCACAGAGAAAACCAAAGTTTTTGTGACATTATAGTTAGGAAATGTAATAAAAGCTTCATTTAAATCTTTACAAAAAACATAGAAATTCACTAAGAAAACAAAGGTTAAGTGGAGCTTATAGTTAGGTGAAAATGTCAGTTAAAACATACTGTTTTAAACTAACCAAATAATTGAAATTCACAAGTTTTAGTTGGCTCAAGTAATAATAACTCATGCCCTACAGTAACTATAACACGTCCCCTTGCCATGCACTGCTAATTACCTCAAATATGATGTCACTCGTGACATATCACTGCCTTGCTTGCCCTGTGAATTATGGTATTTTCTCATCATATGTATACATGGGTAAATGTTTTTGTGCATTTACCTTTTTATATCATCATCAACTTGCAGAATGTATCTTTACTCTTGACTTTACATGTATACACTTATATCATGCTACTGCCTTTGAAACAAATTTGCTATGGCATGTTGCATTGTGTTTTCTTGACTCATGTTAAGTAGGTCTCAATTTTGGACTAGTTGCCATCTTTTTTAAAATGGATGTCCCCCCTGCACAGTCCTGCCCTCTCCCGATGACCTTAGCATAGAATGGGCAAAATCAATATTTATATAGTGGGGTAATGCTTAGGTGCCCAGGCAATATAATGTTTAATAAAACTGTGCTTCACTTTTCTGAAAATGTAACATTTTTAATCAGGGCTGGCTTTAGGGTGGTATAACCAGTGCAGCCGCACCTGGTGCTGACCTTGACCTCTGTGTAGAAATAACAAATGTGTTTAAAAGCATCAGCTGCAGAGTTCCTTGTGTGTCCAGAAGTTTTCAGGCTACACTAAAAATGTTAGGATAACTCTAGTGAATAACGTTCCTGCTGGATGGAGAGCAGAGTTTAGTCTAGAGGCAGGTTGGATTCATGATAGGACAAGAGGGTTAATATACCTGCTGAAAAGAACGTATATCATGCAGATCACAGAACTGTATTTTATGTGGATGGCACGGTGGGTTACTGCTTTTGTCACAGACATCCTTTTGTTACTTGCAGTTCATACGTTTTACTATCCAAATATAGCACAGTAACCTATACACTGTTATGACAGAGCTGCATGCCAACTGCAAGGTATAGGTTAGGACATTATATTTTTCTCTGCAGTCTTTCATTATTCTAATATAGCTAAAAAAGGTACCTTTGGATAGATATACATTCTTGGTAGTAAAGCTAACCTCAACCACTGTGATATGTTTTAAATCCTGAGTTGACTACTAGTATGGCTGGCAAGCTATGTCTACACCTTGTAACCCTCATTGTCTAATGTAACATTTTCTAAGCTTGATTTACAGATGGATGATTCTTGCACCAGGCACCACCAGCGCTAAAGACTATTTAGCAGATTTAGTGATTTAATGTACGAAAATAGTGTATATGAATCCTTCATTTTGGAGGTGAGCCAGAACTTTAGGAAGAACGTACCAATGCTGCTTGAAATGCTGCCCAACTTCTCTTTTGATTTTGCTGTCTACTTGGAATTTTTGACCTACTCTGCAATGTTCAAGTTACTAAGAGGCGTCACCGCCTTGACTCTGCATTTGCATTTACTAACTCTTTACACACACAGAGTTGCGTTGCAGAGATGTGTAAAAAGGGGCGTGGCCTCGGACCACCTCTCTGCGACTCAGCTCTGTGGCACTTAATGGTGGTACCTGGTGGGCTAGTTGGCCCCCAGGGACCCTCAGGATTCAAGGGGAATTAATACCCCAACCTAAAACCCGCCAGGGGCGTGTTTGCACAGTGGTGAAGGGAGGGGGCAGGGCCTGATGTGAGATAAGTGTACTTATGCAATCACTCAGCCAAAAATCCAAGCACTTATAATAAATTTACCATGCACTCTCCTCACAGCACTCTAATCATCCAGTCACTACCCATGCACTCATGCAATGACCCATGCACTAACTCATGCAGTGCTACAATACCCTGAGCAGTAACCATGCAGTCCAGCCATCGCCCTGTCACTATCCATGCACTCCTTCAATCACGCACCATGTACTTATCCAATCACTCTGCCAAAATCTAGGCACTTATAAATTCACCATGCACTGTCCTTGCAGTACTCTAATCATCCAATCAGTACCCATATACTTATGCAATGACCCAGGAACTAAAACACGCACTGCTACAATCCTCTGAGCACTACCCATGCAGTCCAGCCATCGCCCTGTATGTACCGATGGACTCCTCCAATCACCCAGCCAGCATCATGTACTTATCCAATCACTCCCCAAAACCCAAGCACTTAAAAATTCACCATGCACTCTCCTTGCAGTACTCTAATCATCCACCCAGCACCCATGTACTCATGCAATGACCCAGGCACTAACTCATGGCAAACACAGAGGAGGTCATGCTAATCACAGGGGTACCCCAACGCATAGTGTTCCCTAGTATATGTAGGTGTTTTCACTGTTTTCTAAGTGTCTTTTAGCATAGCACTGGCTCCGGTCCTGGTTAGTCAGTCAGTTACCACCAGTACCCATCAGTAAAAAATTGGGGGCACAGGAGGACGTTTTGCTCCTCTGTTGTTTCTGCACATCTGTTGCTTCTTCTTGCACTTTTCTTCATCTTTATGGACTTCTGTTGTCTCTTTCTGTATTTGTCTTGCTTCTTTCTGCACTTTTCTTCCTCTTTCTTCACATGTCCGACCTTTGTAGGCATATTAGAAATTAGCATTTAAAAAACCATTGAAATTCACTGAAAAAACATAGGTTTTAAGCACGTTATAGTTAGAAATTAGCATTTAAAAAAACATTGAAGTTTACTAAAAAACATATGTTTCAGGCAAGTTATAGTTAGAAATTAGCATTTAAAAAACCTTAGAAATTTACTGAAAAAAACATAGGTTTCAGGGACGTCATAGTTAGTTGGTCATTTTACTCGTACAAAACGATAGAAATTCCCCCATTATAGTTACTTCAGCTAACTATTACTCCCTCCCCCGCAATGCACTGCTGATAACGTCACACATTACATTATACATCACATGGTCAGTGACAACACTGATGACATCTCAAATGACATCACTGATGACATCATCCACGTTAAAATATGATGCACCTCCTCATACTCTAATATAACCTTTGACACACCCACTGTAAAATACAGAGTACCATTTTCGAAACCATCGACACACCAATACCAGTTACTACATACGCACTCACTGATTCCCAGGTCTACACACACATCCACTCATTCACCCATACAATCACTCATACATACAGTCACTCATCAATACAACACTATCATATGTACTCATATACCTATACAGATGATCACACACCGCCACTCATCCATGGAGTTACTCACACATCTAGTCAGTCAGGCAAAGAATCAATCACACTCCCATTTCCTCACCTATACAGTTAGACACACACCACCTCACGTATTCAAACATATACTAACACATACTTACTCTCTTACTCAATCACTGATACAAGTACACACTCATTCATACAGCCACTCTCACAATCACTGACTCTCACGTATAGTCATTTATATACTCCAACACTGCCTTTTACATAAGTAGATACTTGGGCATGTACCACTGAGACATCCAATCTCTCACCAACACACCCATACACACACTCACTCGCCCATACAGCTGTTTCCACATGCATTCTTGAACCCATACACCCAGTGAATCAACCACTCACACATCTATGCACAGAGTCACACCCTCCCACCCAAGCACACACACACTCAGACTTCAATACAAATACTCAGGCAACCAATCAATAACTCATATAGACACTCATGTAGCTACTGACTAACACATGCAGCAGCTTACACAACAACAGACATTCTGATGCACACATTCAGACAGTTTAGTCACTAACCCATGCATTCAGTAAGACACATTTAATCACTCACTTATTAAGTCAGTCACGCACCTACTAAATCCTCCATCCAGACACCTATACACCCACTCATTCTTCAATACACCTTGGCATATATATAAAACATATTAAAATTGTACAGAAACACAAGATCACTGGATGATGTCATCAGTGATGTAATCAGTGATGTCATTTGAGATGTCATCAGTGATGTCACTAACCATGTCATGAATGATGTAATATGTGACATCATCAGCAGTGCATTGTGGGGGTGCTAGTTATAGGCAGCTGAAGTAACTATAACAGGAGAATTTCTATCATTTAGTATGAGTGAAATGTCCAACTAACTATAACTTTCCTGAAACCTATGTTTTTTTCAGTGAATATATTTATTATATATATAAATATATATATGCCCTGTGTATCTCATGACATGTTACCTGAAAACTTCCCCCCTTCCATCTGTAAGCAAGGTCCTCAGACACTTTAGGATAATTTGTATCTATGGTTATTATGGTAAGGAACATACGGAAACCGAAGCGTGATTCCACTCCAGATCGGACGCATTGCTTAATTTAAGTAACATGACAAAGTTATGCCAAATTCATCCAAATTTCATCCGTTTTATTCAAAGTATTCTTAAAATTATTTTTCATTCATCGTGTTACGTGTTGACCACTTATGTATAACACAGCTTCGAAACGGCAGATATGCCTACTATTATATGCCATTTTATAAATTAATCTATAGTGATTGTTCTTCTCCACCCAATGCATGCTTGTATAAGCTCTTCTTCATGGGGTTCACTTTAAGTATTAAATAACAACCATTACCTTTTTTAAAAACTCAAACTGAAGTGTATATGAGATAATTAACAGTTATTTACTAAATTCATGCTACATTTTACTCCAAACCAGTAAGTGTCATTTTCCTTTTATGCATGTATCTCTACGCTACAAACAGTTACCCAAACGAGTCTCACCCCGATCTTGACATTTCTCCATATTACCGACTTCGTTCCCCTAAAGCTCGTGCTTGACGATATTTTTGGTGAACCCATCTCTTTAAACCAACATTATTTATTACCCTTCCTCCATACCTTTATCTTCGCTCATTACGATCTTTCTCCAAACAAGTTTTCTTCTTCTAACACAGTGACATTCAATTCACTACTCTTATCTTCCTTCTTAACTAATGTCAAATAACTCCTCCCCTCTACATCAGCCAATCCCATTAAGCTGCGTCCTTTGGAATTCACTGTCCCCATTACTACAAGTCCCATAATGTATTGTTTCAACCATTCTCCGTCCCTTTATTATTCAAGACTTGTTTAGGCATCTTTTTCAAATACCCTGCCCCCCTTAAAGCTGTTATACCTTAGCACATTCTAGAATTTTAATGCATATAACTCGATTGTTATCACTAATTAATCATCAACATCTTAATATAATCAGTTCAAGTTAAATCCTTTGTGTTTCACAACTGCCATTTCTGGAGAATGAATTGTTCTTATATCGGCTTTGCATGTAACACTTATATTGTTTTTCATTATTAGTCGTTGTGGGTGCAACTTGTTAGTAGGACTGGCAATAGTTTCAATATCCAACCCAATATCCCAATAATCCAATATCCATTATATATATATATTCACTGAAAAACATAAGTTTTAGGGGTGTTATAGTTAGCCGGACATTTCACTCATACAAAGCAGGCATGTCAGAAGGAGTTCCCCTCACAGAGGATCAGACTACTCTGGTGAGACCCCTTTCACATCAAACACGCCTTTACACCTTGTTCTTGCTGGCCTTGTCCAGAATAAGCTACCACTACTGCTTAGAGCATACCACCTCCCCACCAGCCCAGGGTACCTCCTAACCCACATGACACCTATGCTAGTGTAACTCTCCAATCCCTATAGGAACCAACCCCTCCCCCAGCCTAGTCAAAATGTCCTCTATCAAACCTACATACGCCAACCCCCTCACGTCGAGCTACGTCAAACCGAACGGCCCGAACTCCTTCTCGATCGTTCTCCCCCTAACCTCCCACCTACATCGAGAAAAAACCTCAAACACAAACTGATCAGGCAATTCCCCAAATCACTATTTGCAGACATCAATCATTGCCCCTTTAAAGGCCAAGTAAAAATGGACCTCATCTTTCACACTGAAAGACCCGAGAAGTGGATCTCCACCCTCAGATCACATCCCCACATTACCAAAACTACGAGTACACCCCATAGCTGCAAGCTCTCTTTCCCTATTCCTAATTGCTCGACAAGTAGGGGGAACACCTTCGTGACCATCTATTCCAATGGCACAGTCTTAATCCAAGCCAATAATGACAACCTTGAGTCATTTGATTCCCTCTTCCCCTCACTTAGGACTGCCTCCGCTCATACTCATCTCGCCAACCCAACCCACCCCCCCAACCCGACATCCAAACTCCTCAGAGGAACTCCCACCACACTCCGGCACCCGCCATCAGAAACCCCCTTCCGCCTACTACTCGTGCCACCACCAGCACCTCTGGCACCAAGAACAAGTCCCCCTGGCCACCACAGGCTCACCCCCGTGAACTGCCCCCCACTTATTACCCACCTCCTCCAACTCCGTCCGCCCTCACTATACAAAGACCTCCAATAACCCCCCATTCCTCCCTGCAATAGAAAGCAGATGACACATCACAACAACCTGCACCCCATACCCCTCCCCAAAGACCCCAGGGATAACACAAGAAAGACCAGAAGGCAACACAACAGAGTCAGGCATTCGCCACTCCAGGTAGACCCCGCCCAGAATCCTTCCACCCTAACCTAAGATGAGATGGGGCGTCGGCTCTCCCTGCTTGAAAGCCAATTAACCATTATAACACAGGGCTTCAATGTCATACTAAGCAACCTCGCTACGCTCCGCAAGCCATCCAAAAATTGCAACAGTACCTCCACTCTCTCGAACCTTGCACACCAAAGGCATGTCAAGGCCACGCGACTCACCGACATCTCTCCCCCTCTTGAGTTATTCCCTGAGACCCAAAAGAACTATGGAGGTTAAGCCCCCAGATGAAGCGGTTGATCTGGCCTCCTCGTACGACATCCCCGCTGCTTCCAATCCCCAATCCACGTTTCAGGTAACCACTGGATTTAGAAGAGACCACTCCACTCTGAAACTCCGTAGACCCCCAGCCTCCTTCATCAACATCCCCACTGCACCCTCAAAGTTAAAAACAATAATAGAGCCACCATCTACTAACTGCATGCTCATAAACTGCAGATCAGCCACCAAACATGCCTCAGAGCTTGCTGAATCCATTCTCACCCATGACATAGACATAGCCTTCATCACAGAGACATAGTTTAATGACTGCTTGCCTCCTATTCTGGACACCCTCGTACCCCCAGGCTTCTCAATAATAAACAAGGACCGAAAAGACCAAAGCGGCGGAGGCGTAGCAATCGTTCACAACAACAACCTGTCTGTGACCCAAATAGACACCTTCAACTACAACACCTTTGAATGTCTAACCGCCAACTTCAACACCAGTAACAACAAAGTACTGCAATGCCATCTCCTATACCATCCCCCAGGCAACACCCCCACTTTCACTGAACACCTGTCAGACCTAATTGCACACTGCGCACTCCGAGACAATAACAACCTAATTCTGGGTGACCTCAACTTGCATTGGAATGACAAAAACAGCCCACATATAAAAAAACCTGAATGAGCTACTACAAACCAACAACCTTACCCAACACTGCTCTGAAGGTGCACACAACAAAAGGGCTATCCTTGATGCCATCATTGCCCAACACAACGCCATCACAATTGATCACATACTACCAGTTGACTGGTCAGATCATCACATAATCCTACTCCATATCACGCAACCGATCATGCATCAACCTCCCATCCAAAATCCTCCCACGTGGACAAGAAACTTATCACAGATCAACATGAGTGACCTAGAAGAAAAAATAAACACGCTCCTGCCCATCTCCCCTGACGGTCGCTCCGCAACAGAACTCACATCACACTACAACATAACCATGGCGTCCATTCTAGACCAACTTGCCCCCCTGAAACTGAAAAAACCTAGGAATATTCCTTCAAGATCCTGGTTTAACAAGGACATCAATGCTGAAAGGAGACAACTTAGAGCTACTGACCGTTTATGGAGGAACAATCCTTCTTCAAGCCTATGCGAGCAACTCAAAGCAACTCGAAGGAACTACAAACAACATATCAACAAGGAAAAAAGCAACTTTTTCTGCACCGCCCTTAACAATGCAAAAAAACAGGCCTAAAGAACTCTTTAAAATCATCAGGCAACAGACCTCCAAGACCTCTGCAACCCCATTCCAGGCCTCCAAACATCTGTGCAACAACTTTGCCAACTTTTTCAATGACAAAATCACCAAAATTGAACTATCTCTTGATACAAACCTCTACCCCGCCTGCAAAGACCAAACCCCACCAACCGAAACGTACACGAAAAAGCCCCCCTCGAAAGCCTGGAAATCCTTCGACCCTGTACCCGAAGTAGAGATTCTTAAGCTAATCTCCTCCTCTAAGCCTGCATCCCACATCCTCGACCCTCTACCCACCCAATTAGGGTGTCAATAGGCTAAGGAGTCTTTTAGTTCATACATGTGACAGCAAGTGACAGTCAATGACATCCATCTAGACCAGACAATGGAGCAAATCTATTTGCTAAATTAAGTCCAGGCGGATATGCCATAGCCCCATACTGGTTACTACGATTGTCACTATTATAGTATTCAATATCAAAACATTCCTCAATGGGCATGCTCTCCTGGTTCAGCTGAGAGATAATACTATGATATTCACTGCACTATAGAATCTCACCCCGAAATGCTTTGCTGGGCCTTTGGTTGGTGTTGTAATTTTGCCCATAACTTTGCTTGGGGTGGTCCTAGGAGGATGGAACCACCACCGAATTGTTCAGCATGATATGCTCTTTGTGTTTAAGGCATCTGCTTGGTCCTCCCCTTAGGTTAGAGGTGACCCCAAAATCATCATCTTTCTCATTGCCTAATATTTTTCAAAGTTCACTTTTGTGAATTGGTCATATATATTTTTTTAGCATGTAGAGGTTAATTTGTTTTATCAAAGAGATGTGGATGCAGTAGCTAATTCTGCGACCCCCGCTAGCGGAGCAGAGATCAATGCCTACGATTACATCTAGGACCATCAAATTAGAGCAGCCCAATCACTTCTTTAATCTAGCAATGTGCTGCCAGTACCTTATGCAATGGAAGAATCTAGAAACTACTATGAGCAAATATAAATAGGATTTGCATCAGAAGTGTTTATTGGTGGTTTTCAATACTATTTCACATACAGGTCAGGCTAACTTTGGTGCTCTAAGAGCCTCAACGCAAAGGCACCTGTTGCAATTGCCTGTTTGATTATACTTTCAAGATTCGGTTGCATGCATATATATTTTAAAAAGAAACATAACCCAACACTATGTTAACAAAAGGTCTTTTGTGGAACATCAAATACTAAAAGACTCAAATCTTTCATTTTAAATAATATCATATCAGTTCGGGAAAAAAAGCTCAGCTGTTGGAATGTAGTTTCTTAGATATGTTTTTTTAGAATCACCAAACTAATTGTGAGACCTTTTCTCTGAGCTTTGGGGAAATGGTGATTAATGGGAAGTTTCCAAGGTGGGTGCCGCTGGTGGTTTAAGTGTGCAAAGTGAATAACATTAGCTGAGTCTCAGTTAGGTTAATAGTTTTGTGCACTTAAAGATGGAAGGGTAGCAACGCGGAGTAATGAAAAGATACTACAGGAGGTGATAAATCATTTGCATCTCAAACACTGGATGGCCCAAGCTAATATCTATATTTCCAGTCAATGACCAATGTTTTAAAGCTCTTCTTTCAAAATACCAAATATAAAAATCCCAAACTGAATTAGAAAACTGTTGTAAATCTTAATAAACAAAATGACACTAAAGACAGATAAGTTTCGCAGGACAGTTTAGAGCAGGAAAGGTATACATTTGACCCAGGGCCAAGGTTTTGTTGGCCGGATATTTTTGCAACTTCTCTCGATCAAAATTTCTACCCTGTGTCTTAGTAATGGGAGCTGGATTTTTCCAGCAAGAATGGTGGCAGGCTGTATCTGAAGAGGGCGGCACAAATCGGACACCTTATCGCCGAGGGTCAGCGGAACAATTCCCTGCAGCAGACTAGCTCCTAGTGGGATAAACGTTTTATTCAGCTGTAATGGTTGGTCATGGTACTCTAGTGGTTGAAAGCCTGAAGTTCCAAAATTGTGCAGTGGCAAGTCCCCTTTTCCCTTAGCTCTTCACTTAAGCTTCCTGGCTTTTCAGGCAGTATGGGCAGGGGTAAGCTCTTGGAAATTTAAGACCTGGTTCAGCAAAAAAAAAAAAAGAAAAGTGGTTCTTAAGCTTGTTGTGTACCTGTAGACATAGGAGGTTAGCCACTGCTACTTGGAGTCCACTTCTTTGTCCTGGGTACAGGAGAGCAGTTCTAGTCTTTCAGAACACCTCTCGGGTTACAGAAAGTAGGTTTTGATTCTCTACTGTAGGTCTAGAAATTGCTCTGAGGATGGTGTCTTAGCATGCCACAATTATGGTTGGCACTAGGAGGTGTGACAGTGACTCCTGTTTCCTCCTTACCCAATTGGGTCAATGTTCTCCAGGACAACTCTACTCTCCTTTTCAGCAGTTCCCATTTGTCCTCCTGCAAAGAATCCCACAGTGCACCACACTCCTAAATCCAAGATGAGGAAACCATTTCTTCCTTGTGCAGAACCTGTATGCTTGCCCGTAGTTGTGCCCAAGAAAATGAGTAGTCCCTTAATTTGTGGTCACTAAAAACTGGTTCTGATAGTAGCTTGCCTCCCACTAAGTTCGAAGCTAGCCTAGATGGCGGAACAAAGATATGCTATTCCCAGGTCGCACATTACATTTACTTGTGAAAGGTAAGGCCATTTACAAGTTATGGGTACATTCTAACTAGTCTTTCTGCAAGAGGAAAAAAACCACTTCCCACACCGAGGCAATTCTTTCTGCTCTAGGAGCACTTTTCACGTATCATTAAGGTCAAGCACTGGCATACTAGCTGTTTGTGGGATAATGGTAATTTGCTCAGTGGAGCTTCAGACATGTACAAAGTACCTTCCTAAAAGTTACTTTTTCTAATTATGTATTAACAATCTGACTTTACCATTAAATTAGATTTTTAATAAATATTAAAATTACTTTTTGAATACTTTTGTAGTCATTTTCTGTCAATAGTTACAGATTAAAGTGTATAAGCTGTGTTTTGACATTTTCTATGATTTAGCTGCAGCCGTTCCAGTGAAAATACCTTTTGAGGGCTAGTCACTGGTGGAACATTCCAATTTTAATTTCACAGATGTTCCACTTTTAAATATCAGGCACCATACCCTATTAGTAACTTATGGGTGAATTATTAATATTTAACCACTTCCATGCTGATGATGAGCTCAGCTCGTCATCAGCGTTACCTACCGTGTGCTGATGACGAGCTGAGCTCGTCATGTAACGCGGTAATTCGCAAATTGCCGCATACCGGGGGAAAAACGGCCGCACGCATGCGGTTAAAAGCAGAGTCTCCCACCTGTCAGAAAGAGTTATCTTGACAGATTGAGCAGCATGTTTTTAGGCTACGGTCAGGCTATACTTGGTTGGGCTGAAGCCATGTTTTACAGACCCTCTCTATGGTTGGCACAATAGGTGCTGCAGTCCACTGGTGCCATTTAACATTCAGGATCTGAGTGCATTTTCTACACCATATAGTTGGGACTTATAGGCAATTTAAATATGTCGATCTGGGAAGGGCCAATTTAACCTTGTTTAAAGGGGTCGTACAGGCACTTTATCCCTGTTTAGAATTGGTTAAGTGCACACAGTAACTCCAGCAAAAGAGATGAAGCAACCAGTGTGGGGAAATTCCGAAAAAGAAGGTGGTTTCATACACTCACTCAATAGATTATTAATTCAAAAAATGCTCTGCTTCCATCAAAGGGAATGAGTGAAAAAAATGCATCACATCTAATAAGGTTCAGCAAATTTTTGCACTTGCACATTTCCGGCTGCCATTCACAAACAAACACACCCTTGCACCATAGGAGAAGGGTGCATACATTCTCTAATACTTAGGTTGAAAACATGTTTCCTTGTTACCCTTGTCTCAAGGCGCAAATCCCTGTCTATGAATGTAGGACATAGGGATGTGCATAAAAAAACATTGCTAGTTCCATGGTAAAGCCATATACAGGCCATGGAATGCCCCCTTGATGCAAAGTAGCGCAGACTGTGAATTTCCATTACTTTTGGGAGACTTTCCAATGCAAATCCTACTTTTGCGTTGGATATCAAATCCCACCTCAACACTTTGCGCTGAGTTTGAATCTTGTATGGGACGCAGAAATCTAAGCTCAAAATATTGCCTGAAATAAAAAGTCAAAGTAGAGATAAATAATGGAATTAACTCAGTCCTCCAACTCCAGATTTTTTTTTAATTATTCAGAAAAAACACAAAAAACAACAAATCCACAATTAAAAAATAGAAGTTCAACATAGAAAAAACACTTGTAAAACAAAACACAGGAAAATCAAACAGACCCCTACATATACATTAACATACGTCAAAATTCCTAAAAGTAGTCGAACACACAAGATATATTCTTGCAATGAAAATGCATATAAAATAAAACATTTTGGCCTTCCGCACACACTTTGAGCAAATAAGACAAGGTCCTTCACTAAATTTGGCCTAAAATCACATTAAGATGTAGTTACTAATCTTACTAATACTACCATTAGAAACTAGATAAAAGTTGGACATACTTTTATCGGAGAACAGCAGCATGGTATTACTAACATGCAGAGTCACCGGCATACAATAAAACAAAAGTAAACTACAACATAATGTAAGCTGTAAAATAAATGGCAGAATAATGACATTTTATTTTAGACAAACAATGCAGCTAATTAATGCAAGTACTGAATATATTTTGTAAGAGAATGTACAAATTCTCTAAAAATTGTAAATGTATGCAAATAATGTTTTGAAAATGTCTCATGCAGAAATTTAATATATGTAAAAATACCGGAAAGCATGCATTGACAATGTCAGTGCATGGGTCTTATACATGGAAGAATCTTTTGTGTCGTTGGTGGCATAAGTCACTCAATACGTCATCATAAATGCACCCTGTCATTCATATGGCAGGGTGCAATTATGCATTGTTTCAACCATTCTCCTTCCCTTCATTATTCAAGACTAGTTTAGGCATCTTTTTCAAATACGCCGCCCACCCTTAAATGTGTTATACGTTGGTTACGGCATGTTCTAGAATTTTAAAGCATGTAACTCGATTATGTTATTACTAATCGTCAACATTTAAATATAATCAGTTCAAGTTAAATCCTTTGTGTTTCACAACTGGCATTTCTGGAGAGTGAACTGTTCCTATAACGGCTTCGCACGTAACACTTATATTGTTTTTCATTATTAGTCATTGTGGGTGCAACTTGTTAGTAGGACTGGCAATAGTTTCAATATCCAAGAGAAAAGAGTTAACAAGTGCACTCCTGTGTATTCATGTTCCATAATTATTCCATGATTTATAGAAGTGTTGCGCGCAGCCTGAATCGCAGTCAGCCCTCAACCACGTGCGTTAATAAACATACGGAAACCAAATCATGATTTCACTCCAGATCGGTATGTTATGGTAAGGTAACAGAGGCTTACTGTCCACTATATGCATTTTAAAGATGAAGCATAGCAGGCTCAAAAGCACATACTAGAGGGTTTATATAACAAACACAAATATAAGAAAAAAAAACATATGAAGACATTCCCCCATGTATCGCTTTTCTAGTACAAAAGCAAATGTTAAAAAACCCAGAATACGTGGAGTCTTTGAAAAAGATATATATGCAGGTACCACTTATTTCTTGCTCGCAGAAATAAGTATTTATCTTATGTCTCTATTTAGCCCATAGATATGCCACAAGTTTTTGGCACAAATTCCACATCAGATAAGTATTTGCAGAGTTTTTAAAGTAGAAGTTTTAAATCGAGCTAAGCACATTACCCTCAACTTGGCACAGAAGGATATCCAATTTTTTAAAGGTTTGCATTTATCTTTGTTTCTTTGCAGGAATTTATGGAGCTGATTAAGAGCAGAAACAAAGAGGAATCCAGGACACCGAGAGAATACGTCGATCAAGGGTGACCCGACGGGGGAACCACTGAAGGCTCCAACGCAGCGTGCTGTGGCCAGAAAGAAACAGGTAGGTGGACTGATAGCAGGAAGCTGCTGCCTGAAACACTGAAATGCCAAGCAAACTTCCAGACGGTTGTTAGCGGCTTTAGGCTGGCTGTGCTCTGCCCCACCATATCCGGTATACAGATCGCAGCAGGCACAACATTAACAATGTCTCTGATTCATCAACCAGCAGGAGTTCTTTTGAGGTAATATTTTGGAGTATAGAATATTTGTGGTCCCCTGTGCCCACAAATGCGCTTTATTATCATGGCTGGTTAGCAAGTACTTTAGTTTTCAATGTTCTCCTTTTATAGTTTCCCTTTCATTTATTTACTTCTCCTCTTTTGATTGTAATATTTCATATGGGGATACTACAACTCACCAGACAGTTAGCAGGTTGCTTGCTTACCACTCATTTATGCTGCAATTTGCTGCATCTCTAATGGCCACTTCCTATAGAAGAGGAGATCATTATGGAATATTGTTGTCCACAGTGTCCATCATTATTTTACCATTCCAAAATGGTCAACACAGGTCAGATACCCCTGCTATGTTTAGTTTCATTATTGAAAGCATATGACTACTTTCTTTAGATGGCAGCATGTTTTCTTTTTTCTACTTCTATACGTTTAGCTTATCTTGCATACACTGTTGAGTGTGTGTATGTATTATTGTATGTGTATCAGAGGATGAGTGCAGGAATGAGACAGTGGATAGCTGGATGCATTAGTGCAAATATGAATGACAGAGTGCATGTATGATGACGCATTAAGTGACTTATGCCACCAATGACACAAAAAATGCTTCAGTGTATAAGGCCCATGCACTGACATTGCCAATGCATGCTTTCCGGTATTTTTACATATATTACATTTCTGAATGAGACATTTTCAATACATTATTGGCATACATTTACAATTTTTAGAGAATTTGTACATTCTCTTACAAAATATATTCAGTACTTGCATTAATTTATTGCATTGTTTGTCTAAAATAAAATGTCATTATTCTGCCATTTTTTTTACAGCTTACATTATTTTGTAGTTTACTTTTGTTTTATTGTATGCCGGCGACTCTGCATGTTAGTAATACCATGCTGCTGTTCTCCTATAAAAGTATGTCCAACTTTTATCTAGTTTCTAATGGTAGTATTAGTAAGATTAGTAGCTGCATCTTAATGTGATTTTTAGGCCAAATTTAGTGAAGTCCTTGTCTTATTTGCTTAAAGTGTGTGCGGAAGGCCTAAATGTTTTATTTTATATGCATTTTTATTGCAAGAATATATCTTGTATGTTCAACTACTTTTAGGAATTTTGACGTATGTTAATGTATATGTAGGGGTCTGATTGATTTTCCTGTGTTTTGTTTTACAAGTGATTTTTCTACGTTGAACTTCTATTTTTTAATTGTGGAGGTGTTGTTTTTTGTGTTTTTTCTGAATAGTTAAAAAAAAAATCTGGAGTTGGAGGACTTCCATGGATTTTATAAGGTCAACCTGAGTGAATTCCATTATTTATCTCTACTTTGGCTTTTTATTTCAGGCAATATTTTGAGCTTAAATTTCGGCGTCCCACACAAGATGCAAACTCAGCACAAAGTGTTGAGGTGGGATTTATTATCCAACGCAAAAGTAGGATTTGCATTGGAAAGTATCCCCAAAGTAATGGAAATTCACAGTCTGCGCTATTTCGTTAGCTACTTTGCATCAAGGGGACATTCCATGGTCTGTATACGGGTTTCCCATGGAACTAACAATGGGTTTTTTATGCACATCCCTATGTCTTAACATTCATAGACAGAGATTTGCGCATTGAGACAGGCGTAATAATAAGGAGACATGTTTTTAACCTAAGCATTAGAGAATGCACGCACCCTTGTCCTATGGTGCAAGGGTGTCTTTGTTTGCGAATGGCAGCCGGAAATGTGCAAGTGCATAGGGGAGAGAAAAAAATTTACTGAACCTTATTAGATGTGATGCATTTTTTCACTCTTTCCCTTTGATGAAAGTAGATCATTTTTTTAATTAATAATCTATTGAGTGAGTGTATGAAATCACCATCTTTTTCAGAATGTCCCCACAATGGTTACTCTATCTCTTTTGCTGGAGTTACAGTGTGCACTTAACCCCTGCTAAACAGGGATAAAGTGCCTGTACGACCCCTTTAAACAAGATTAAATTGGCCCTTCCCAGATTGACATATTTAAATTGCCTATAAATTCCAACTATATGGTGTAGAAAATGCACTCAGATCCTGAAAGTTGAATGGCACCAGTGGACTGCAGCACCTATTGTGCCAACCATAGAGAGGGTCTGTAAAACATGGCTTCAGCCCTACCAAGTATAGCCTGACCGTAGCCTAAAAACATGCTGGTCAATCTGTCAAGATAACTCTTTCTGACAGGTGGGAGACCCTGCTTTTAAATATTAATATTTCACCCATAAGTTACTAATAGGGTATGGTGCCTGATATTTAATAGTGGAACATATGTAAAATTAAAATTGGAATGTTCCTCCAGTGACTAGCCCCCAAAAGGTATTTTCACTGAAAGGGTTGCAGCTGAATCATAGAAAATGTCAAAACACAGCTTATACACTTTAATCTGTAACTCGTGACAGAAAATAACTACAAAAATATTCAAAAAGTAATTCTAATATTTATTAAAAATCTAATTTAATGGTAAAGTCAGATTGTTAATACATAATTAGAAAAAGTAACTTTTAGGAAGGTACTTTGTACATGTCTGAAGCTCCACCAGGCAAATTACCATTATCCCACAAACAGCTAGTATGCCAGTGCTTGACCTTAATGATATGTGAAAACTGCTCCTAGAGCAGAAAGAATTGCCTCGGTGCTGTAAGTGTTTTTTTTTACCTCTTGCAGAAAGACTAGTTAGAATGAAGGCATAACGTGTAAATGGCTTTACCTTTCACAAGTAAATGTAACGTTTGACCTGGGAATAGCAATTCTTCGTTCCGCCACCCAAGCTGGCTTCGAACCTAGTAGGAGGCAAGCTACTATCAGAACCAGTTTTTAGTGACCACAAATCAAGGGACTACTCATTTCCTTCCTTATGGGCAAGCATACAGGCTCTGCACAAGGAAGAAATGGTTTCCTCATCTAGGATTTCGGAGTGTGGTGCACTGTGGGCTTGTTTGCAGGAGGACAGAACGGAACTGCTGAAAAAGAGAGTAGAGTTGTCCTGGGGAAAATTGACCCAATTGTATAGGGAGGAAACAGACTTGCTATTGCCAACCATAATTATGAGATGCTAATACACCAATCCTCAGAGCACTTTCTAGACCTACAGTAGAGAATCAAACCCTACTTGCTGGAACCCAAGAGGAGTTCTGAAAGACTAGACCAGATCTCTTGTACCCAGGAAAAGGAAGTGAACTCCAAGTGTCAGTGGCTACCCTCCTGTGTCTACAGGGACACAACAAGATCAAGAACCACTTTTCTTTTTTTTTGGCTGAACCAGGTCTTAAAGTGCTAAGAGCCTAACCCTCCCCATACCACCTCCAAAGCCGGGAGCCTTAAGTGAAGAGCTAAGGGAAAAAGGAACTTGCCACTGCACAATTTTGGAACTTCAGGCTTACCACCACCAGAGTACCATGACCAACCATTACAGCTGAATAAAAGGATTATCCCACTAAAAGCTTCTCTGCTGCAGCAAATTGTTCTGCTGACCCTCTGCAATAAGGTATCTGATTTGTGCCGCCCTCTTCAGATACAGCCTGTCACCATTCTTGCTGGAAAAATGCGGGCCCCGTTACTAATCCCCAGGGTAGAAATTTTGATCGAGAGAAATTGCAAAAGTATCCGGGCAACAAAACCTTGGCCCTGGGTCAAATGTATACTTTTCCTGCTCTGAGCTGTCCTGCGAAACTTATGTGACTTCAGTGTCATTTTGTTATTAAGATTTATAACAGTTTTCTAATTCAGTTTGGGATTTTTATATTTGGTATTTTGCAAGAAGAGCCTTAAAACATTGGTCATTGACTGGAAATATAGATATTGGTTTGGGCCATCCAGTGTTTGAGCTGCAAATGATTTATCACCTCCTGTAGTATCTTTTCATTACTCCGCTTTGCTACCCTTCCATCTTTAAGTGCACAAAAGGAGTAAACTTAACTGAGACTCAGCTAATGTTATTCACATTGTACACTTAAACCACCAGCGGCAGCCACCTTGGATACTTCCCATTATTCACCATTCCCCCAAAGCTCAGAGAAAAGGTCTCACAATTAGTTTGATGGTTCTAAAAAAACATATATAACTTTCCAGCATTTTTCATATCTCAGATGTTGAGGAAACTACATTCCAACAGCAGAGCTTCTTTTCAGAACTGATAAGATATTATTAAAAATAAAGCATTTGAGTCTTTTAGTATTTGATGTTCCACAAAAGACCTTTTGTTAACACAGTGTTGGGTTAGGTTTCTTTTTAAAATATATATGCATGCAACCAAATCTTGAAAGTATTTCAAATGTAAATAAATCAAACAGGCAACTGCAGCAGGTGCCTTTGTGGGGAGGCTCTTTGAGCACCAGAGTTAGCCTGACCTGTAACTTTCAGTTCTACATTGTTCTGAAGGCTCTCAGCTTTGAAATAATATTGGAAACCACCAATAAACACTTATGATGCAAATCCATTTATATTTGCTCATAATCATTTCTATATTCTTCCATTGCATAAGGTACTGGCAGCACATTGCTAGATTAAAGAAATTATTGGGGTGCTCTAATTTGATGGTCCTAGATGTAGCAGTAGGCAATGAACTCCGCTCAACTAGAGGAGGTTGCAGAATTAGCTACTGCATCCACATCTCTTTGATAAAACAAATGAACCTTTACATGCTAAAAAAAATATGTAACCAATTCACAAAAGTGAACTTTGAAATATGTTAGGCAGCTTGATGTGCTCTTGATGTTCAAGGCATCTGCTTGGTTCTCACCTAGGGATGAGATGAGGGGCGTTTCACAAACAGCATTCATGCAGAAACTCTGGAGTAATCTACTGCACCCACAACCCTATGATAAAACAATTTTACCTTTACATGCTAAAAAGCATATAACCAATTCACAAAAGTGAGCTTTGAAAAATATAAGGCAATGATAGAGGTGATGATTTTGGGGTCCCCCTTAACCTAGGGGAGGGCCAAGAAGATGCTTGGACCCAAAGAGCATATTATGCTCAACGATTGTGGTGGTCCCATCCTCCTGGTACCCCCCCCCGAGCAAAGTTATGGGCAAAAATACAATGGCAACTAGGTCTGGCCGGTAAATTCCGTGCCGCTCGCCCAATTTGGGTAATTTCGCGTTCCACGGAGAACGCGAAATTGCCCAAAATTCTGCGATCCGCGATTTCGTGAAATATTTTGCTCCGAGCATGCAAACAGCGATTGCAAGCACAAAAAGAGAATTGCAAATAAGCAGTTCCCCGTGTTGGCGGAATTTCTGCGTGTTCGCGGAGAGTTTTTTAACATTTCGCAGAGATTTGCGTAACGCAATTACGCAAATTCTGCCCACCCCTAATGCCAACCAAAGGCCCAGCAAAGCATTGTGCGAGATTCTAGTGTGCCGTGAATATTATAGTATTAGCTTAAAGCTGAGCCGGGACTTCCTGGGGAGTGCATATACCGTCCCCGAGGGTGACACATAACTCATGTGTTGTGTGACAGTCTGCCTGGTGCAGATCTCCCGACCCTTGTCCATATGACAGTGCGTGAGGATCCCCCAGGACAGAAGAGGTGTCGCCATGGTCATTCCTTGGTGACTCAGCCCTTCTGGCTGGCCCCTGAACCACTGGTTCTTCCACCGGGGACTCTTTCCCACCTCACCCCTCAATCTGGACTTTTGCACCCTCCACTTAGGAGTGGCACTGCCAGACACCAGAACGGGTGGAGGCCTGCTTACAGACATTCCCAGTTCACCAGATACTAGGGGATACCCCTCAAGGGGCAGACCATCAGGACAGCCTAGGCTCCCCACCTGGTGTTCCCGTAAAGAACCATCCAGGCTCTAAGACTGGGTTTCAGGCACCTTGGGACATGCAGCCCCACACTCACTCCGTTCCCACTGAGATAGGATGTGAGCCCCTACACCCCTCCCACCACACCGGGACCTAGCTGGACTACTCTGAACCTCCTCTACCACACAGGTCCGGAAGATACTGGAGCCACTCCACTCAGGGTCGCTCCCCAATGCCTCTCCAGACCCTCTGGAATCCACCAAAAGGTCTGCCTCCAAGGTGAGGTCCCTGGGGTCAGAGAACTGACACTCCAACAGATGTTGGCATAGCTCTAGAAAACAGGGACTTACAATATGCTCTCCCACAACCGAATCATATAGCCCCACACAAGGGTTAACCAAGCAATCCTTTACCTCACCTTCCAGCGCCTCGCACACGTACTCCACAACACTCTTCTGAGATTGGCAAGACAGTATCTGACTGTCTCTGTCATTCAACCCACACTCTTCTTGGCGGTCATCACACTCACATACCAGGACTTCAACCTTGGGGGAACCCCTTTCCCTGCACCTCTCATCTAGAGTAGGTAGAGTGTCCCTGCCACCACTAGGACGATGAACCCCTGCATCAGTTATCCCATTTGCCTTGGGGACGCTATGCACTACTGGACCTACCTCATGTCCTTGAACATCCTGGTGTATGTTAACCCCTTCTTCAAGTCAGGTGCCACATCTCTGGGTGTATGTACTGCTCCCTCAGCACTAGATAACTCAATGTTGCTGCCACCATCTGAGCTGAATTGCACCTCCAACTCAGAAAAGCTCACTTCCTGAGCTACACGCATTTATTTTTTCTGGGCTGAGACACTCATGGCCTCAAGCCTCTCGAGCTCCAAATCAAGCTCCCTAATTCTCAACTCATGCTCAAACTGTATCCTCTTTTCCTCTAGGGTCAATGTCTTAGTTTGCAACTCCAATTCATACTGCCCACTCAACTTGAGCTTGGTCAGCTCCATCTCATGCATCCTACTCTTCTTCCTGTCCTCCAGCTCTACTGGGGACAGGCCCTTGGCAGAAACACTGCTACCTGCTGGGGAAGGTGTTCTCCTTCCCCTTGGACCCAATGGCCCTTCCAGCTTCTCCTCTGCATTTTCATTCTCGTGGGTATTCCTTACTTTGACCCAGGCCCTCAGCGCCTTTTGGAACTCCTCCTTCTTAGAGAGACCGGTCATAGCAACTTTAAATCTCCTGCAAAAGTGCTTCAGCTGTTTCACATTGTAGCATTCTAGTTTCTCCTCTTCCCAATCAAAATCAACAGATGCTATGGATGCTGCTTTATATCTGGTGGTTAAACTTGGCAGTTCTTGGCAAAAATAGAGAATCCCAGGAAAAATAATCTACCAAAATGTATGTGGTTGCGTTTGGTCTACACTCACTGTATATGAATCACAAATGCAAGTCCAAAATCCTCAACGCTGACCACCAATGTTAGATTTGGGGGTCTCTAGTTGGCTGAGGTAGGTACCTATGACCAAATAGGGACCCTTGCGTCTAGTCAGGGTAAGGGGGTACACTCCTATAATAACCCCTGCTCACCCCCTTGGTAGGTTGGCACGAGCAGACAGGCTTATCTCAGAGGCAGTGTGTAAAGCATTTGTGAACACATACAGTAACCCAGTGACAACACTTCAGATGGACACCACACAAGCCGTAGTATAAATGCGACTTTTTGAGTTCAATGTACCTTTGGATGCGTAATGCTATTCAACAAAAGTGTTGCAGGGGAGGTGATTCGTCGGATTCTTACTGCGCTTCCAAGGAGATGCAACCAGCAGCGCCGTAATGCGATGAAGATCCGGTGCAATGAAACAAAATGGCGTCTTCTTCTTGATGCGACAACGATGCGTGCACGCCCGATGGCAACTCAACGATTCCTCTGAGCCACGACAGGACCTGTGACACGCTTCTCCGGTGATGCGACGGCGTCTGCTGCGACAGCGACACTCTTCTTCGGTGATGCGAGGCGCTTCAGGTGATGCAATGGTGACAGCGGCAGTGGCTGCACGCTTCTACGGTGATGCAACGGTGACTGCTGCGACGGCGACACTCTTCTCCGGTTATGCAGCGACGACACCTGCTGCGGCGACAAACTTCTTCATCTTGAGTCGCGTCTCCAGCTCCCAGCAACACGCAGTCTCTCAGAAGGCCCAGCTCAAAAGCAGGCACTTCAATTCCCAGCAATGGAAGGTGGGGGAGCTGGTTGAATGAATGAATGAAATGGCATTTGTAATGCGCACTATGCCCAATGGGCGTCAAGGCGCCTAACCAAAGCTAGCTGTCAGCAATCAGAATCAAGGCTTACTGATACGCTTTAATGAAAAGCCAAGTTTTCAATGATTTCCTAAAAAGGTCAAGTGAGGGCAGTGACTTGATCTCAAGGGGAAGTGCATTCCACATCTGGGGAGCCAGAATGGAGAAGGCTTTACTCCCCCAGCTAGCCTTCTTGGCACGTGGGATTACCGGTTGATTAAGTTCACTGGAACGTAAACATCTGTTCGGAACATACCTAGTAAGTAGGGATCCAAGGGCATCCGCCGGGCCTGCAGCTAGGGCCCTGTATGTAAGACAGAGAAGTTTGAACACGATCCGTGAAGAAATAGGAAGCCAGTGGAGATTCTTCCTCGCCAAGGTCATAGATGACAGCCAGGGCAAGGCCAGGACAAATCGCGCTGCCGCGTTTTGTATGACCTGCAGGCGCTGCAGAAGGCCCTTGTTGGCCCCAGCATAGAGTGAATTACAGTAATCGAGTCTTGAGCCAACAAGAGCGATCACAACCTGCTTCCGTGCCTGTGGGGAAAGATAGTGAGCGATCCTCTTCAGAGTTCTGATGACACCCCAACAAGTGGCCACAGTTTGGTGAAGTCTGTTGTCCCTGAGACTTCAGCAGGAGGCAAGCTCTATCTCAAGCCCTTGGAGATCCTTTACTAGTTAATTTGAAAGTAGCACAAAGTCCTTTCCCCTTTCTTTGGCAGTCAGGCAACCATTGCAGGCCAATCCCCCAAACATCACTCAGCTTAAGGATAGTCTCCTCCTCAGTACCTCTGGTTCCTATCCTCAGTAACGGTTCCCAAAAGTGATCTAATTCTCTGGGGCCGGGTTCCCATATTTATATCAGCAAATCCTTTGTCCTCTGAAGGCAGAGGGTCCTGTACCCAGTCCAAACCAGTTCTGTGCAGTCCTGGAGCACTTTGTTGACAATGTGGTGTTGGGTTCAAATCAGGCCTACATACTCTGCTAAACTCTCGAACACCTTAGTATAGAAGTTGGCACGGACACTGGAAAATGCAAAAGGCAAGTTTATTAAGACCCCATGGGGTGGTGATACATTCCTACAGCACCCTTCGGCAATGTAAGAAGTAGCACACCGAACATCGGTGCGCGACCTCTTTTATACAGTTTAATGGCAATAAAAAGGTAGGCGTTTACAAGTGATACATTTTAGGTACATATAAGGTCATTTTTGGAACACAGCCAGCATGTGGGAGGAGTTCAACGGCACTGGTCAGTTTGTGCTAACATTCCTAAAGAATGACCAGTCGATGCATAGTGCGCATGTGCGCTTGACCAGTACTAAAAATAGCCTGTTGCCGAGCAGAATAGGTGACCATGGGTATCGAGAAAGGACAAAGGGGCACGCTAACCACGAGGCAACGTGTTCATACAAAATGGAAGCCGAAAGGATTCAAAATGGCCCCCGTACAGTTTAGTCAAGTTAATAGCAAAGATCGTGTAGCTGAGCTAAACGCTAACTCAGGAGCTGCCAAAATACGACAGACAGCCCTTTTAGCGTTTAGCAAAAGCTACCTCATAACGGACGTAATCAGGATTCTCGTCATCAATGTTGATGGCCATTATTTTCAGCACTTCGTCGTTGACCAATTTCTCTTGCTTAATAACAGCTCGTTTGGACGGGATACAGGCTGTGATACATACAGAACATAAAGTTGGGCCACATTGAATACATAGACAAAGGGAAAACAATATTCCAATAAAAATACATAGAATGGTTAATAATTTCCAACCCCAAGTACTAAGTAGGGTCCAGAACCAACCAGAAAAGGTCCAAGTCCCATTTTCTGGGTGGATCTCAGCAGCTATCTTATGTAATTTCGTAATCGAATCATACACGGAAGGTGAATTATCTGGCACGTACACGCAACAACTGCTACCGATAATGCGGCATGCTCCACCACGATCAGCTAGTATCACATCTAGAACCATCCGGTTCTGGAGCGTCACAATTCTGGTAATTTGCAATTCTTCAGTTATATTCCCTAAAGCAGAGGCAGTTTTATTAGCAACGGCTTCCACCACACGTGTACGCCGCCTTATCTTTCTGCTATTCAATGCAGCTCCTACAAATGAAAATAAACCTAGATTGAAATCTACATATTGCTGTAAAGTGGTATCAGTTTGATCTATCCCATCAAGATCTAATGTTCTTTTAACTCTGTTTAGTACGAAGTCATGGTACAAAACATAATCATTGTGATACATAGGGGGAGCAATAAATACAGGTGGCAATACAAAAGCTATGTAACATGTTCCTAACCATCCCAGTGGAAGACGATGATATCCCTTATTTCCACAAATGAAATATGTATTACGTGAGGCCACAAATGCAATTCCATTTGGTGTATCAAAGGTAAGTGTAACATTACATTCACTGCGGCCTATAGGGATTGTACCTTTATTCCTGATACAAAGATCTGCTTTTGTATCAATAACCGTTATCACATGTAAATTCGTTACATTTATAAGTCTTTGATTCGTATAAACACAAGGTGAAGATACATTGTCCGGACGATATTCTTCCCATTCAAGTTTAGTTCCTTCAGCTTGTGGATAACCATCTTTATCATTGAAACATATTTTATTCAGTCGAAAGAGTAGTCCACCTTTCGTTGGCCATCGTAAAGTAAAAAGAAGAGTATACCAAGCATTGCAAGAACCATTATGAGAAAACGGGAGAGGAATGAGTGGAGTTCCTCCCCTCTTTTGATGTCCAGGCAACATTCCACATACCCAACAGTTTGATGTGTTGGTCATGTTGTGAGTGTGATGCAAAATCTGAATAAAACTGTTATTCAAATAGGTCTGTCTATGCCTCTCCTCATGATAAGGCAAAGTAAAATGAAAATGTTCGGATGGGCTTGGAGTGGTAGACAGTAAATGTTCTCGTGCAGGAAACAATTGTTCTATAGTCCAAGCTACCACTGCAATTACTACTATAATCAAAACAAACAATACAGCACCAAGAATTCTCCCTTTTCGTGTCGAAGGAGATGCCATAGTTCGCAAAACAATGATCTTCAAAAGCAACACTAAAAAAATAAAAAGGTGGTTCTGGACTGAGGCTGCCGTTGGTTTGTTCTCCGAGATTCAAGACGGGTGTCGCTATACTGGACAGAACTGATCCCCCCCCCTTGATATTCCCGGCTTCCGTTTCACAAACCTCAGAGCGGTTACCAACCAGTTTCAAAAATGCAAAAAGAAATTATTTCCTGGGACGTAGATTGTACTTCACTCCATCAGAAACAGTGTGGTCCGGGAAGGCTCCCTCCAATTCGTTGGACGTAACAGCTGGGCTCTTTTCAGCATCCAAAATTTTTCTGTAGTCGGATAACACCACAGGGCTCACCAGATCCGGGGAAACACGACGACAATGGGTGGAATGAATCCACCGTTTCTTGTTGGTGACTCTTACTGCAGTCCGGGTAGCCAGCAGCACCTGTTCAGGGCCATGCCATCTCGGTTCCAAACTGCTGGACCTCTCGAACACGCGGACCATCACGTGGTCCCCAGGATGAAGATCGTGAGCCTCTCCAGTAGAGTTATCAGGGAGCGCTTCTCGAACCTGTTGATGAATAGAAAGCAAATCATTTGTTAATCGTGCCAAATAATCGTTCATCATTATACAAGGCACATCATGTATCAAACGAGGTTTAGGAACTCCCCAAATATTCATCGGCCTTCCAAACACCACTTCATAGGGTGTGAGGCCAGATCGGGAATGTGGCACTGATCGAATAGACAGCAATGCCAAAGGCAAAGCATCCGGCCATTTCAAAGATGTGGATGCCACGATCTTTGCTAGCTTCAGCTTCAGAGTTGCATTGTATCTTTCTACCAAACCTGCTGATTGCGGATGAAAGACAGCGTGGAATCGTTGCTTGATTCCCAATCCTTTCAGGACGTACTCCACTACTTTCCCAATAAAATGAGGACCATTATCATTCCACATAAATTTACAAACACCATAGCGCGGGAAGTACTCTTTGAGTAACACCTTAGCTGTTGTCAATGCTGTATTGTCTTTCGTAGGGTAAGCCTCAATCCATTTACTGAAGGCACACACCACCACTAAGACATACTTGAGGTTATTACAGCGCTCCAGCTGGATGTAATCCATTTGCAGTACTTCGAATGGTGCAGTAGGTGGAACAAACCCTCCTTTAGGAGTATGAGTCCCTTGTCCAGGATTGTGCTGTAAACATATCAGACAGGTCTGCACTACTCTCTTAGCCATACTAGCAATTTCAGGATTTTCCCAAACCCGTGTAAGCAATTTAGTAATTGCGAGAGCTCCAATATGTGCCAGCCCATGTGTCATTTGCACCATTGTTTGTAAATAGGCCATAGGTAATTTCCATCTTTCCATATCTTTACTTCGCCAGCAACCCTCATCGTCCAACACTCCTTCAGTGGCCCATTTCATAAGTTCTGCTTCAGATGCTGACCTCTGTATATCTAATATTTCTTCTCTAGCATCATGCCACCGCTCGGCTTGTGATTTCACCACGTACATGGGGGAATTATTTTGTAGCATAGCAGTCTCTCTCGCAATGCGATCTGCAAAAGCGTTGCTTGTCCTATTTTATCTGTCACCTTTTTGTGTGCACTGCATTTGACTATTGCTACTTTCTTTGGACACAATAATGCATTCAGGAGATCGCGTACCAATTCTCCATGCATAATGTGTACTCCATGTGAAGTCAAGAATCCTCGTTCCTTCCAGAGTAGGCCAAAATCATGCACTACTCCAAAAGCGTAACGACTATCCGTGTAAATGTTCACACATAGCCCAGCACTTAACTCACATGCTTTCGTTAAGGCTATCAATTCAGCTGCTTGGGCCGATTTCTGGGGTATTCGTGCTGCTTCTACCACTGTCTTAAGTGTCGTGATCGCATAAGCTGCGGAAGTCGTACCATCTGGTAACTTCACACACGATCCATCGACCCACAGTTCCCCATCTACATCTGGAAATGGTGTATCCTGTAAATCGATACGACCCTTTGTTTGTTCCTCAGTCAGAAAAACACAGTCATGTTGTTCTTCCTTCTGAGTCTCAACAACAGGATCCGGCAGTAAAGTAGCAGGGTTCAGTGTCGCACATCGCTTTAATGTGATGTGCGGCGCCAACAACGTTAGCTCATATCCTGTTATGCGGGCGCTTGTTAGATGCTGTGTTTTCGTTTGATTCAACAATGCATCTACCTCATGGGGAACTAAGACCAACAATTTGTGTGACAAAACTATTCCCTCACTTTGTCGTATAGCTACAGCTGTTGCTACAACTGCTCGAAAACATCCAGGCAACCCTCGAGCCACAGGGTCGAGTACCGCCGAGAAGTATGCACAGGGTCTCTGTTTGTCTCCGTGTGCCTGCACTAAGACTGACAATGCGCACCCATCCTTCTCATGTACGTACAATGTAAAGATCTTCGTGTAATCAGGTGTACCTAACACAGGTGCAGAACAAAGAGCTTGTCTCAATTGTTCAAAAGCATTCTGACATTCATCCGTCCATTCAATGGGAATCGGTGTATCTTTGGACAACAATGCCAACAAAGGCTTAACAATGTGTGAAAAACCCAATATCCATTGTCTACAAAAAGACATCAGACCTATGAAGGCACGAACATCTTTCTGAGTGCGGGGGACTGGTGTGTCTAAAACTGCTTGAATTCGGTCTGGTGTTAATGCACGGCCCTCCTTAGACAAAAGATGACCGAGGTAGGTCACCTTGGGTCTACAATACTGCAACTTTTTCTTCGAAACCTTATGATTATTTTTGGCTAAGAAGGAAAGCAAGGAAAAGGTACTTTTCTCAAATTGTTCCTGCGTGTCTGCTGCAAGTAAGATGTCATCCACATACTGTATAAGAGCCACTCCATCCTGTAATTCAAAGGAATCAAGCTGCCTTTTTAAAGCCTGACTATAGATGCTAGGACTTTCTGTATAGCCTTGAGGAACTCGACAGAATCTATACGATTTATTATTTAATGTAAATCCAAAGAGATATCGACTATCAGGATGTACAGGAATCGAGAAAAATGCATTTTTCAAATCGATAACTGTAAAAGTAGTTGCCGTCGGTGGAACCAATGTAAGCAACGTGGTGATGTCAGACACCACCGGGTACTGAGGCACTACTATCTTGTTGATTTCCCTCAAATCAATAATAAAACGGTAAACCTTAGCATCTGTATCTCTTTTAAGGATCGGTAGAATTGGGCTGTTGCAAACATTGTAGGGAACTTCCTCAACTACTCCTGCCAAAATCAAATCATTCACAATGTGTATCAAAGCAATTTCGCCTTCCCTCGAGATTTTATATTGTGGGACACGTGGCAGGGATACTCCCTCCTTTACAGTAATACGTACTGGGGGAATACTCATCTGCCCTACGTCAGTATCAGAAGTGGCCCACAACGTTTTTGGTAGGGAGGCTAATACTTCAGATTCATGGAGAAGACACACTCGCTCAATTTCTGGATAATTTTCGTTCAACACAACCCGCACTCCTTCCGGGGCACAGCGAATAGTAGCTCGAAAATGTTTTAACACATCGAGTCCCATAATATTATCTGGTGTATTTGGAGACAGCAAAAAGGGACAAGGGGCAGCAAATTTATCAACATGAAATGCAACGGGTTGAGACAGTGGGCTAGAAGTAGGTGTTCCATCGAACCCTATAGCTGTAATTACCTCGCCAGACAGGGGAGCCCTTGGAACCAAGTGTTTGGACAAAGCGCTACGAGTAGCTCCTGTATCGACCAGAAATTGATCAGTGGAACCCAAGACATGTGCTTCTATGTATGGACCCCTTTGATCAACCGGTACCTCAACCGATTCCACACCCCATCCTACGCAATCCTATGCATAGCGCTCATCGCGTGGCTCAGCAGAGCCACCCTCATTTATCTGATATTGATTGCGATTATCAAACGTATTATAATCTGTCTGACCACGACCCCTTGCTCCATATCCTCCGCGATCATTCACTCCATATCCTCCGCGATTATTCGCTCCATATCCTCTTGGTCCTCCATAATTATTCCTAGACCTTCCACCTCCTCGTCCCCGCAAATTACACTGTTCTCGAAACACCGGACAATCTGCAATCCAATGTCCAAACTGTTTACAGTATGCACACTGATTCACAGATATGTCGAAACGAGGAGGAGGAGCATTATTATACGATCCTCGTCCCCCTCGATTGTTTCCCCTTGTAGCCTGAACCTGAGCCAACATTACCTTCGTCTTCAAATCCTTCGCTTTCTTATCACTACTTTCCTTTGCCTCCAATTCCTGTCGTTCATAATATTGAGCCATAGTCAATAAAGAAGCAGGGGTTGCCGTGGTCCACGAACTTTCACTCGCCTTTAATCGTTTTGCAATCTCCGGTAGGAGATTAGCCACATACTTGTCGACAAATAAATGTCTGCCTGTATCTTCTGTTAATGATTGCCCACTGTAATCATGGAACGCTTCCTCAAAGCGAGAAAAGAAATCAGAAACCGATTCATCCGTTTTCTGCTTACAAGAGGCTAATATGGTCCAATCAATCTTTTTAGCGGGAACAAGCGTTTTTAATTTATTTAGTATAGCACCTGGAAGATCCAATATTAATTGACAAGGCTTACATGCTGGTTCCCTGTCTATATCAGCTTGAACTATATCTTTCCAACTTGCCCCGAGAGTCGTGTGATCATCAAACTTACGAATCGCTCTCCACATATCAGGGGGCAATATTAGCCCAAAAAACAGATCAATATCAACTAACGTCATAATACACGATGAAATCGCGCTTTCAACACTTTCATAGAAAGCCGCTGGATTTTTACGGGGATCAGGCAAAGCATTCTTAAGTGCCATAACATCTGCTCTATTCCAAGGCGTATAAACCCAGTTATATACAAAATACCCCTTCGCGTCTTTAGATGTTTTATCATCATCTGTGCCATCCCCTTTATGAGGGACATACAAAGGCGCAGCTTCTCGCATAGGTCTAACATTAATCGCAGCGATCTTATCTGTTCCAAAGATAGAGCATTCTTTGGATATCTCCGTCGATCCGGACGCAGGCGGACCCGATGACTTTTTCAACTTCCGTAGCCGTGTCGCCTCATTCCGTAGCTGAACCAAGCGTTTGAAAAATTCATCCGCATCTGAAAGAACAAAAAGACCTTTACGAAAGTTATCGCGACCCTTGGATATATCCTTGGGTTCTAACTCTGGAGAATATTTTCTAAATCGTTCAACAACCTCATCTCCAAAATGATCTAAGAAATACATTCGCTCCTGATCAGACCATTGTTCCATTTGCTTACTAATTTCAGAAACAGTGATAGTATTAATATTTAGCTTTCGTGCAAACGAACGCAATTCCGCAGTTCGTTCCGCATGTAACCTTGTACGCTGTGTATTGTGATCGTCCTCATCCGAGTCCATGTTCGGAGCTGTAGGTGCGACGTACGGAGGCGGACAGCGATCTAGTAATGAAAAATCATCTGTTTCATTAGTAAGGACCGGATAAAGAGGACGCCGGATGGGAAACTGACCATTAACCTGCAAATTATGTTCTCGAGTCTCCCTCTCTTTCTGTTCCTGTAACTCCTTCTCCTGTAGCTGTAAAGCTTTGTCACGTGCAGCCTTTCGCTGCACCTTCTCCGCCAAGGCTTCCTCACGCTTCACTCGTTCACGCACCTCTTTCTCCCACATACGCACACAATCAAACATATCTTGTCTAGACCTTCGCTGAAACAAACACTGCTCTACATATTGAACCTTTCGAAGATCAAATGACCCATGTAGTGGCCACTGTAATTCACGATCGGTTTTTGTATACTTGTGCCATAACGTGCTATACATTATTGGCGGAATGCCAAATTTCACATACATCTCACGATTTGGAGTCCCCTCTGGGGGAGCCGGCTGTGATTTATTTAATCGATAATTGGTACCATTCTCAAAGCAGCACATCCCTCGGAGCGTGCTGAAAACAGGCATGTTCAAAAGTACCACGGAAACGCGATACTACATAAAATGGCACTTAATGTGCTTCATACACGGTGTGCCGTTCAAATCAAATAAATCAGAGAAATATCTCTACATGCCTGCCTATGTGAGGTGCACTCCACATATACATCAAATTCAAAGATTCAATGTTAGCTAACTCAAACAAATTCAAATTCAAATTCAAAAAGCCATAGTAAGTGTCAGTAGACTACCTCACCAATCAGAAGCTTACCAAATATCTTCAAACGTCCAAGATCCATCTGCCAAGTTCTGTGATCGAATCAGCCAAAACGGCACTACACGACAATCCAAGATCAGAATCTCAGTCGAGGACCGGCGCCACCTGGAAGGTCAGATCAGAAGGAAGGAAAGAAACACCGTGGATGCCAAGACTCGGGTCACTCAATGGCAGCGATCGCTTCCATGGCGAGTTTCCAAACCTTCGTCGCGACCTCTCCTTCGGGCATCCGAGTCGCCGATGAGTCCCTTCGTGGTCGCCAATTGTGGTGTTGGGTTCAAATCAGGCCTACATACTCTGCTAAACTCTCGAACACCTTAGTATAGAAGTTGGCACGGACACTGGAAAATGCAAAAGACAAGTTTATTAAGACCCCATGGGGTGGTGATACATTCCTACAGCACCCTTCGGCAATGTAAGAAGTAGCACACCGAACATCGGTGCGCGACCTCTTTTATACAGTTTAATGGCAATAAAAAGGTAGGCGTTTACAAGTGATACATTTTAGGTACATATAAGGTCATTTTTGGAACACAGCCAGCATGTGGGAGGAGTTCAACGGCACTGGTCAGTTTGTGCTAACATTCCTAAAGAATGACCAGTCGATGCATAGTGCGCATGTGCGCTTGACCAGTACTAAAAATAGCCTGTTGCCGAGCAGAATAGGTGACCATGGGTATCGAGAAAGGACAAAGGGGCACGCTAACCACGAGGCAACGTGTTCATACAAAATGGAAGCCGAAAGGATTCAAAATGGCCCCCGTACAGTTTAGTCAAGTTAATAGCAAAGATCGTGTAGCTGAGCTAAACGCTAACTCAGGAGCTGCCAAAATACGACAACAAGACTCCTTCATTCCTTTGACAGTGTGGGCCAGGGACATCAGACGCACCACAGAAGGTCGAGCCAGCATGGTGGAAGTCAGACACAACCCTATTTAGGTCCCAGGTGCAACTCCTTCTACCCATCTACATCCAGTTAGCTCTATTCAGCCCTGTGCGGACTCACCCTGTCTCCTGGAATCCCCCAGCCCCTGTCACTCAAACTCCAGACAAGGAATACAAAACCTAGCAGAGGCAGGCTTGGATAATTAGGCAAGAAAATACCTACTTTCTAAAAGTGGTATTTTCAAACACAGAATGTTAAAACCAACTTCACTAAAAGTTGTATATTATCATTCTGAGTTCAGGCATACTAAACTCGAATTTCTACCTAGTTTCCTGAGTCAGTTAGGATTATAGGATGTTATAATCAAACTGCCCATTCTGGCCTTTGGGGAACAGGTAGCTTTGCAATACTGAAAAATGAAAATGGAGGTAATTCACTATTAAGACACGCCACACACACACCAGGGCATGCCACACACACACCAGGGCATTTCCTATCTTTTACCTGCAATGCACCCTGCCCTTGGGCCTTCCATAGGGGTGACTAATATGCAGAAAAGGGAAGGTTTAGGGACTGGCGAGTGGGTGCACTTGCCCAGTCAACATGGCAGTACCAGACTACACACAGGCTCTGCAATGGCAGACCTGAGACACACTTTACAGGCTGCTTCTGTGGGTGGCACAACCAGTGCTGCAAGCCCGCCAGCAGCATTAGATTTACCAGCCCTGGGCACCCGCAGTTCACTGTACTAGGATCTGACAGTAAATCAAATAAGCAAATAATGTAGTCACTAATCCATACATCAATTTACAATAGGGAGAGCATCAGCACTTCAGCACTGATCAGCAGTGGTAAAGTGCCCAGAGTCATAAAACCAACAAAAACAGGTCAGCCAAAATACAGGAGGAAGGCAAACAATGTACCACATCTTAAAATGGCTGAGCTATGAAATGGTGATGGAAGCTAAAAAATCCATCAGCTGAATAGGATTCATGGTGACTGTTTTTTACTGCCCACTAGGAAGCGATATTGGCTGATATGCTCCCTATCATGTTGCTGGAGTTTTCACCCTATTATTTCTTTTCTACAGAGTTTTTAGGATCTGGCTCAAATAGAGGCCACAGACTGGGGCTGAGTGCTTGAAGGAGAATGTTTGTGCTAACAGAGGCTGTTGTAATTGATTTGGCACGGAAGGAGGCACAGCTCTGGGAATTTGGCAAAATCCAGTCTGACACTCTGCTCCAGACTCACTTTTAAGGCTCATAAATGATAAACAAAAGAAAGTCTTGAAACTGGAGTGATGAAACATCTAGAGGGCAGTCTGTATGTTGTGGGTGTTTTAGACTCTTATAGTCATGCATTTTGCTCTAACAAGTAAGGCTGTTGTCAGGTCCGGCACAGTACAACTGGTCTAGATATGCAAATTAAGCCTCCCTGATGGATATAAGGACTGCTCTGAGGTACACCTGTTGTCTGAATTGTAACTAGGTATACAAGTTGGTCTTCCTTGAAAGTGAGGATTTTTAGGATGGTGGTGTTACCTTTTTGGGAATAAACGGAACATGGTCACGAAGTGTCCACATCTTGTGAAGCTGGAGTATAGGTTATAAGCACCATTTAGCCCTTTGAGACCTAGCTCTGAGTGAATGTTCCATACGCAAAAGTGGACAACAAGCAGAAATCATGACTACAATGAGTTGTTCCATGTTTATGTGGAAATGTATGTTTGAACAAGTTCTAAGCATTACATCTGAATTCAGAACTTTATAAATGTAAATCACTATAGAAAGATGATGGCAAAATATATGCATTTTTTTATTTAATGTTGTGCCACTTAATATAGGCTCACTTTGGTAAGGTGTGAGTACTCAGATGTTTTTCTGTCAAATGGTAAGCTCTCTAGAGTGTTATTCATTATTCAGATCAAAGGGCAAGTGTTGTTTACGGTCATGATCCAATAATTAAATTTTTCAGTGTACGTGTAGTTTTTGCCAATACATGTCACACACTACAAACAATAAGGGGCATATTCACAAGAAAATGTGGAGCGCGGAACTGTGACAAATACGGCAGCTCCACGCTCTGACGTTTTCAAAACGTTTGACCTAGTGCTATTGCAATAAAAAAGCAGCCTAGCACCAGCACAGGGACATTTGTTTATGTGCTGGAAGGGACACCTTCCTGCATATATGCAATCAATAATGGCGATTTGCACCTTCTATGTGTGCTGCATGCTGCAGGATGCAGCACACATGGAAAGAGCAAAAAATGAAGAGAAATTCATAACTTCTTCTTGTTGCGCCATTCTAATGCCTGGTATTTCATGGTGTTAGTTTTTGGAGCTGCCTCAGGCTTGTAAATCAGGGGCAGCATCAAAAAGCAATGCGTGTTGCGGTGGAACGCCCACAGCAACACCCATTGCATGCCCCTTTGCCACAGAGGACTGCAGCAGAAAGGGGCACATTTACAGGGAAAGTGGCTTAGTGCCACTTTGTAAATATGGAAAATTGCATTGCACCACTGGAGTGGCAAAAACAAGTGACTCTCTGGTGGGGCTGAGGCTTGTATATATGCCCCTATGCGTCTAGTCCCTCAAACTAGCAGGCATTATGTTTATCCATGTTTTATCTTTATTTCCAATGCATTTTATAAAGAACAGGAAACTAATCAGATTGAGAATCTTGCACAAAATATATTGAGTTAATACAATATTCAATATCCACTTAATCGCATTGAAACCTAGAAATAGAAGTAGTGGTACTACTTTCTGAAATATGCAATGATAAGCAGTATGATCCTTCGCAAGATTCATCCAGCTGTCCCAGGGCAGCTAAATATGTCTTAGGTTCACAAGAAATGAAACAATAGGATAATAGCAGGATAATGATTTGCAAACTTATTTTCAGTTACAAGGTATTGGGTTCATGAATAGATTGCCAAAGCTGAGTAGCCGTAGCCTGTCAGACACCATAAGACCATGGTCATAGCCAGGGGCGGGCTCAACTGGGCCGGGACAGTCTATATTTTTGTGCGCTCCACCTCAAACCACAGGCCTCAGTATTTCTGTTATTATTATGTGCTTCAACACTGTCTTCAGGTACACGCTTCTCTGTATTTGAGGGTTGCAGCTACGACATGTATACACCAGATTGGCAGAATTGAGGCTCTTGCTGCCGCTTATGAAACAAACAGAAACTGAAACTGGTTCTGAAAAGAGAGTTCTAACGAGAATGATGCAGGGCGGGGCTATGAGGACATCTTGAACTGGTAATGGAGGTCTGGAACTTTCTCATGCTGCCCCTTGGACCAGCACATATTAACTGCAGAGATGTGCAGATGAGACGCACATGGACCGTCTGTCCTTCGCCACTAGGACAACGGCCTTTTCTGTGAAGCAAATGAAAGTGCCCCCCCCTCAAACTTCAGCCCAGCATCTTGACCTGCTGCCATGACCGGGCCTGCACTCAGATTCAGACTGCAGGGCACCCTGCCTGAACTGGCAGCGTCAGGCCTGGCACACCGGCTGGAGGGTGGATAGCAAGGGGGAGGATACCTTTAATGACCGCCAGAGACAGTGAGTGCCCCGCTCGGGTACGCAGTGTACTTTATGTCATAACATCACAACAAAGCGAACATTTACTTGCACATTATTTTAAACGTCTCACGTTCCCAGGAATTGCACAATGCAATGCCCGAAGCGCATGATGTACTTACATGCTGGAGCACTGCATTTTGACATATCTATAGGAAAATGTATAGTTTCGACGCCTTGAGTGTTATGGTCCCCTGTCACTTGGCCATTATGAACTATTTATTTAAATAAATTGTGATGCATACATGCTTATAAAGTTCAGTAAGTGTTTTGTTTTAACTAAAAGTGAGGGTCAGAGCCCCTAAGTGAGAGCTATTGTACAGTAAGGGCATGCTGTGTGCTGAATTCATTTTCTACCCTGGAAGATGGAGAGAGGCTGGAGGTAGAGGGAGAAGGAAGAATAGGAAAGAAAATCAAGAGAAAGAGACTAAGAAAGGTGAGGAATAAGGAGAGCAGAATCAATATTAACAGAACAACAGATTAAATTACACAAAGAGAAAGAAACTTGAATTAAATAGTAGAGTTACAAAGAGATGAAGAGGTGAAGATCTTATAGAACAACAGGGGAAACTAGAAGTAAGGATAGAGACAGGAGTAAGAGTAATGGGATACCAGGGATATTAGTAAGCTTTATGCACAAAAATAAAAATGGAAGCGATAGAAGTAAAGAACGAGTATTCATAATGAGCAAGGGGCTGTCGAAGAAGATAGTAGAGGGGGAGAGTAAAATGAGGAACTGAGAGCAAGATTTACTTAGGTGTAAAATAAAACAAAGGGATCAGAACTGTAGAGAGAAGTGGGAATTCCAGGATAGTGTACACAGGAATAGATGTGCCATGTTGGTACAGGCTTGAATGGTCTGGGGGTGTATATTCATTACCTTGGCTTAGGGTGCAATGTATGCTGCAATTTCTCAGCCGGCCATGTATGACATTGAGTCTCTGAGGTCAAAGCTACTTGCATGACCTGGCCATCACCAATATTTATTTGAAAATGGTGCCCATGGTACACAGAAAGCACATATCATTTTCCAATCTCTCATTGCAAATCAGGTTGTCCACAAACCCAGGTAATGAATTTGCAGTACATTGGCTATGCTTTAGACACTGGAAAGTAAAGATTCTGTGTGGTATTTGCTGGCTATATTCGAAGTTTTCTAGAGGCTTGCTAGTGTAATTATGAGTGCATTTCCCACCCTAATGGTTCTGTTTATCATAGAAATTCTAATTTACACATTTCTCCCATGTTATCTGCACAGTCCTGCACCATTTGAGAAGGTTTTCTCCCATGTTATCTGCACAGTCCTGCACCACTTGAGAAGGTTTTGCTTCATAAATGGCTAGCACTTGTGTTCATGAGTGGATGACTCAGTGATCAGAGTGCCTCTCACAAGTTTTAATCTCAGGAAAAATCTGTTTTCTATCTTCTGAGGTCCATCTTCCTTCTATTTAAATCATTTAATAGCTGCAGAAATATGACATGAAGTGGTATGAAAACAACCTATTCTAATAAGTACTGCGATAGGGAGGTGCTGTAACATGGTGTCATGCGCAACATTGCCCTTAGGTACACTTTTAATTCGAGGCCTGCCAATAAAGCACTACTATCTTTCCTCTGTTTGGATCTCCCAAAGAGGGTTAATATACCTGCTGCAAAGAACGTATACCATTCAGATCACAAAACTGTATTTTATATGGATGGCATGGTGGGTTACTGCTTTTGTCACAGACATCCTTTTGTTACTTGCAGTTCATAAGTTTTACTATCTAAATATAGCACAGTAACCTATAAACTGTCATCATAGAGCGGCATGCAAACTGCATGGTATAGGTTAGGACATTATATTTTTCTCTGCAGTCTTTCATTATTCTAATATAGCTAAAAAGGGTACCTTAGGGTAGGTATACATTCTTGGTAGTAAAGCTAACCTCAACCACTGTGATATGTTTTAAATTCTGAGTTTATGCACTCTTAAAATATACTGACTACTAGTATGGCTGGCAAGCTATTCCTACACCTTGTAACCCTCATTGTCTAATGTAACATGTTCTAAGATTGATTTACAGACACATTTCCCTCTAGGCCGCTCACGCGCGCGCACCTTCCCTGATGTCAGCGCGCACCACCTAGCGTGGAGCGCGCACACAGGGCATCGCTAGAGAGTCGTGCCGCCCGCCACTTTTAACAAGCAAGCGGCGCAAACATGAGGCACTTTTCCAGTGGTGGTGGCGGGCGTGAGGAGTGCGGAGTGCAGGTAAGGAGGCAGGGGGGAGCTGGTGGGGATTGTGGGGATTATGGCGATTATGGTGTTTGCGGCTGCGTGGCAGACTGTGGCCTTTTGTTTAAATATTACTGACAATCAGAGCCCCTTCACAGGCACCGATTAACAGCAATACTTAAACAAAATGCCAGTCTGCCCCGCGCTTTACTAACAAAAGCGTAGACACTTTCCAAACACAGTGTTTTTTTAAACACTCATCCATACAACCACTCTCACAATCACTAACTCTCACGTATAGTCATTTATATACTGCATCTCTCACATACACTGCCTTTTACATATGTAGATACTTGGACATGTACCACTGAGACATCCAATCTCTCACCAACACACCCGTACACACACTCACCCACCCATGCAGCTGTTTCCACATGCACTCTTGAACCCATACACCCAATAAATCAGCCACTCTCACATCTATGCAAAGAGTCACACACCTCCCATCCATGCACACACACACTCAGTCTCCCATACAAATACTCATACAACCAATCAATAACTCATATAGACACTCATGTAGCTACTGACCAACACATGCAGCAGCTTACACAACAACCAGGGCCGGACTGGCCATAGTGGGCACTGGGCATTTCCCCGGTAGGCCGCTAGGGTGGGGGCTGGTTTTAGGCCCCTGGGGGACCGTTTTTGTTACCGGGGGTCGCCTATGTCGGCCCCCGGTAACAAAAACGGCTGAAACCGGACATCGCAAACTGCTCAGCTGCACTCCCCCTGATCCCAGGAGGGTCCAGCTGAGAAGTTTGCCAGGACCGGTTCCTGTTTCCAGTCCGGCCCTGACAACAACAGTCATACTGATACACACATTCAGACAGGTTAGTCACTAACCCATGCATTCAGTAAGATACATTTAATCACTCACTTATTAAGTCAGTCAAGCACCTACTAAATCCTCCATCCAGACACTTAAACACCCACTCATTCTTCAATACACCTTGGCATATATATAAAACATATTTAAACTTTACAGAAACACAGTCACTGGATAATGTCATCAGTGATGTCATCAGTGATGTCATTTGAGATGTTATCAGTGATGTTACTTACCATGTCATGAATTATGAAATATTTGATGTCATCAGCAGTGCATTGTGGGGGCGCGAGTTATAGTTAGCTGAAGTAACTATAACTGGGGAATTTCTATCATTTTATACGAGTGAAATTTCCAACTAATTATAACGTCCCCGAAACCTATGTTTTTTTCAGTGAATATATATATATATATTACCTACTGGCGGTCGCCAGTAGGTAGTTATAGTTAGGACCTAGTTACCATAGGAAAATGGCAACATTCTATTCCCAATAACTTTGGCGCCGATTGACGAATCTTCGTGACATTTTTAAAACTAATTCTTTGTTGAGATCAGCTCATATGTCAAAAGTTTGGGGGCGATTGGTCAAGGGGGGGCAAGAAAAAAGGGGGTCCCAAAACATGTTTTCCCAATGTTAATTTACATAGGAGCTCTAGACAAGGCTACAGGTCGAACAGGTAAATGGATTTACCCCAAATTTGGCAGGGAGAAGGGTCTTGGTCTAAAAAGCACACTTTTGTTTATTTGGTGTAAATTCGTTAAGTAGATTTTGAGAAATATCGAAATTTACAGATATCGATATTTGGGAATTCTGCCATCTGATTGGCTGAGGCATCACATGCACGAGCTTGTTGCTGATTGGCTGCGAGCGGTGCGAGCGGTTGCAACTAGGAAGTGTTGTCTGCCATTTTGTGATTCTGTTGAAGCAAGTAAGGTGAAAAGAGGGGGGAAAAGGGGGAAAAGTGGGAAATAGAAGGGTAGGAACACTGTAACCTCTGTGGGGTGTTCAGAGTGTGCTATTGAGGGGGTGCAAAGCAAAGTAATTACCCCTACTGGTGTGTAAGTGGTAGGCTACGGAAATTAAGTGAGGTATTGCATAGAGTCTGATGCGGGTCTTATGCGGGTAAGGTGAGCTGGTGCGTGACTCGGGGATTAAAGATTGAGGCCACATTGTGTGTCTTTTGCTGTGAAGTCATGTGCCGTGGCAACTACACTACAGTTGTGGAAGTAGTGCCCGGATGTGTTTATAACTACTAGGATGAACTACTGACCCGTACTGGTCTGAAAGTCCTGGGGTACGGCATATATGTGAGGCAGTGTCTAGAGTTTCATGTTGCTAAGCTGAGCTGCTGCCGGAGTCGAGGATTAAAGCATGAGCCCAAACTGTGTGTCATATGCTGTAAAGTCGTGTGCTCTGGCCGCTGTGCCACATCTGTGCAAGTAGTGTCAGCATGTAGTTATAGCTACTTGGATGAACTTTTGTTTAGAACATTGTAGCTTGTGTATGGTACTTAGGTGGTGGTGAAAGAAGGTAAATCAATATGGTATTTGTAAAGCACAAACTACTCAGTCAGTCAGTCAGTCAATAGGCTTTATTTCAATAAAAATTATCTAAAAAAGCATTACATAAACGACAAGTTAAGGAAGAGAGCTAGCTCGTAGATCCAAAGGTCCTTGGTTCAATCCTGGCTTTCGGCACAACTTTTTTTGTGCAATTAATTTATGTGTAATTACTTTGTCGTTTTTCCCTAGACTCGTTTTTCTGTATATTTATTTTTGTGTGATGAAGAAATTATTTTGATAAGAATCGATTTGTTGCCCTTAAATCCTTGTTTGTTATTTTCATTGTGCTTTTATAAGGAACTTTCGAAATATATTTAAACATGGCGCCCGTCTAAATGCCCTATGTTTATTTCTGGTGCCTAAACATCATGTGATTCTTTTTGGGTGAATTATGAGTAATTCTATCCTACTTTTAACCGGCGTGATGGTTATGGCGGGTTGTTCGAAAAAAACGGGTTTGGAGACACGGACTCGGCATTTGCGGGTAAGATGACTACTGCTGATAATTTCTCTGGTGGGGCCTCATGTTAGTAGTGCACCATTTCCTCGATTTTGTCTAAATGACATCGATGTGTACACTTCTGTTTCTCCGTTGTGATACATTTTTGAGAGATCCGGTCAATGATTAAGAATGATACACTCTTATTTTCCAATGAATGATGGTTATCTTAAGGGGATATATAGATGCCATGCAGGTAAAATGCAATGTGACACCAATTGCGATCACTAAGGCATAACAATGCGAAATACTTTCATTCGTAATTGTGATATCTAGGTGGTTTGTACCTTTGCCCTCAACAGATGGGTGACTTCACACTTTAGCGTTTGTATGTTTTGAGATATTTGCTATCCTTTTTCAACAATCAAACTTCATATCATTTTAGGTGCAAGTTTAATAAATATAGATAGTGCTACTGTGAAGTGAATATTGAAAACGTTTCTCTTATTTCCACAGAGATTACGATCCGTTTTCTTGGGGAGATCATTATTAGTGGTTCAGGTCCTTATACATGTCTTTGACCACAGCGAGTGTTTTAAAATTTACAGGTATTTTTTGTTCACAAGTATATATATATATTTTTAGATATCCTGATAGTAATTGGTTGCTTCACTGTTATGAATATGCTAATAAGTGTCTATCTCTCCCAATAGTTTCTACCCCCTATTTATGCCAGCTCTTTATGTGCTATTCTAAAAGTTGATGAGGGATGACCTCCGAACTCAACAAGGTGGGTTTGAGACTTTATTTGTTTAATAAAATGTCTACTTCATAGCGTATCTGAGTATTGAACCCCGGTTCTTACGGTTATTATAACGTCTCCGAGCGTCACATTGTTTATGTTCTCCTTTATAAAATTCTCTCTACATATCCCTTAACCTCCGCTTATATTAATTTTTCCATTTCTTTCGGGTATCAAGAGCAGTTCCACTGATTCACACCTGGTACAACATTGGAACTTGGCCCGATTTGCTATTTGTTTTGGTGAGCATGTTTTCTCTCCTCACCGCAGTACTATGACATGTGTGGTCAAAATATATGTTTTTTTACGCTTGTCAATTTCTCAAAGACTGACCTAGTAACTATATGGTGTGTGTTATAGTTCGTTTCTGGGTTTGGCCTCTAGGTATAATGTGTCAGAGTAACTTTTTCAGGGAGTTTAAGACTCATAATGTATCAACGTATATATTTTTTCTACATAGACACATGGTCCTTTCGTGTCCTGATCATAAAGTCTCCTGCCCGGTGATGCTTAATGGCGTTAAGGAATTTTTCATAATACGTCTCATCCATATATTGGGAGGTGAGATTTTTGTGATGTCAATTGGTTACTGAAACTAGAAGACTAAATCTTGTTTTGAAGACTATGTGGTTCATGTTAATCGACCTGTGATAGGTGCGACATCTGTATTTGTCTGAATGAGGTTTTTGTATATATTACTGAATTGATCGCTTGCACATCTCTTTATGTAGATCTTAACGTGGAGGTCTTAATCCATACAAACTGCGCTTGGTAGCCTTATTTGACCAGGCTTTTCTCTAGGTGAGTGTGTGGTATTACTTCTTTTGCAATTTGTTTTTTGATGCTCCCTTGCAGTCAGACTCTTCTTATGTAATGTTAATGAATATGATTGAGTAATATGTTTTTTTGGGTGGCCACAGACAGATTGGGCCCGGTAATAAGAATGGTCCAAAGAAAGGGGATGACAATTCTATGAGTTTTTCTCCCACGTCTTCCCCTAACTGTGGTCTATATTCTCTATTCATTTTTTCATTTTCTTGACCTTTTGACCTTTCTATTTTTATGTATTTCTTCTTTCTCTCTTTTTCTCTAGCTTATAGATATCTCTCCCTAACTAGTTACTTTGAGATATCACAATATGATTGTTATTTATTCTCTTTTCCTTCCTCTCCTCCTCTTTTTAGGGATTCTCATCCCGGTTTAATCATATGGATAATGTTTGTATAATAATGTAATACTAGATGTTTTTCAGACTTGTATAGTTTTATGTCTATGTAAATATTTTGTATATATTTGTGTAAATATATATATCTATGTTATGTCTTTGTATGTCCATATACTGAGTGGTTTTATTTGTGCTCTTACAGCCCTGACGAAGTTCGTATGGGAACGAAACGCGTTGGCTGATGGCCTTTTTAAAGATTGAAAATAATAAAGGACTTTTTTGAAAAATTCAACAGCCTGTTTGGACTAATAAATTCTGGTGCACCACCCTTTGCTATAAAAATGTTAGCCCTATTTACCAAGGTTTGCCAAAGCCAATAGGTCGCACCTGTGTGAAAGCTATTGGCTTTGCCAATGTCTTTTAGCCATGTTGTAAGCAGCAATGATAAAAGTTAGAAAACAAGCATTAAAATGCAATAGGTCTCGCCTTTCATTAAGTTAAAGCCATTTGCTTTGCTATACAATACCATTAGCAAAGAAAATGGCTTTAACTTAATGAAAGGCGAGACCTATTGCATTTTCAATGCTTGTTATATATTAGCACCCTACCCTATAGGCTTACAATGCACAATTTAGGAGTGATTTATCAATATGTAAAAATAGTTTTTTTTCTAAATGGTAAAGGAACGTTTCCCTTCCTTGTGTCACTTCAGTGCATTTTAACTTTTGCCTGGCCAGAGTGCACTGATGCCTGTGCAGATATATGTGTATCATATGATTGGTTGGTGTAAATATTCACACAAGCCCACATGACATTTAACTTCCACACCACAGATGCATGTGTTGTTACATCTATTATGGTTTTATAGGTCGATAAAATAGACCAATTAGGTGAAACCAATGTTACCAGTGCCAGAGCAGATGCACTGAAGCACTCAACAGCTATATCACAGTCCTCTGTGTGTATACCAGCAGAATAGAGGCCATAAGAAGGCACAGCATCATTGGTTGTTTGGAGCTGTTAGCGATGACAATGGTTTTGTTACTCCTAAGGTTTAGTTGTAGGTAGTTGCTAGATATCCGAGACTAGCTGGCTGGATGAGTGGGTGGGTGGATGGATGGACGGATGGATGGGTGGGTGTATGGATGGATGGATGGATGGATGGATGGATGGGTGGATGGATGGATGGATGGATGGATGGGTGGGTGGGTGGATGGATGGATGGACGGATGGGTGGGTGGGTGGATGGGTGGATGGGTGGATGGGTGGATGGATGGGTGGATGGATGGATGGGTGGATGGATGGATGGATGGATGGATGGATGGATGGATGGATCGATGGATGGATGGATGGATGGACGGACGGACGGTGGGTGGATGGATGGATGGATGGATGGATGGATGGATGGATGGATGTGGGTGGATGGGTGGATGGATGGGTAGGTGGGTGGATGGTCAGTTAATATTATAGAGGAGATTTGTTTACAGATGTCATCATTGTGCCAGTACTGAGGGATGGTGACTCCGTAGTACTCACAGATGCTCCAAGTAAAGGTTAAAGGTCAGTGAAGATGGAAGCCTGAAGTGCTCCACAGACTAATGGCTGTGCTCGGATCCTGAGAGTCCCAGCTGTGGCAGCTGAGGAAATCTATTGCAACACGACTTCAGGGAATCCTGTGAATGTGTTAAGCAATGATGCTTAGCTGTGATGAAGGATGCAAGTTAATTTAAATTAAGCTCATTTGCATACTTCCTGATTATCTGTCATGGCCTGGACCTTGTATGGCCCACACTGGACACCTTTGGTCAAGAGCGAAACTGGTGCTAGTGGACAAAGGTATTATCTGTTACTAGTATGAATTCTGCTCAAGGATTTCACACAAAAAATCAGATCCCAAAAATACTGCAATCTTTTTTGGTATTAAGGACTCTGGAAAGCTCTTTGCACAAAGCCTCGCCCGCTGTCAAGCAGCTCCTGGCTCTACTCTGGATTTGAAGACAGTTGCAAAACTAGTGATCCAGAAACGAGTCATCAATCTATTTAGCTCATACAAAACAATTCCAGTGCCCAATTGGCAATTCCAGATGTTTTGTTTTCAATACCTGAATCCATTCCGGAAGTGTGTGCGCGATGGTAAAAGGATACTGTCTGTAACCCAATACCTCTGTAATCAAAGACATATCTATGATCTCGACATGAGAGCCAGAGCAGAGAATAATGCCGTCTGGCAGTAAACCATTTTTTAGAGCATCGGAAAAGGAAATACCATTTTTATTTATCTTAAAACACTTCCTGGACCAACACCTGGGCTGATGTGCCTGGGGCCAAGAAATACAGGATAAGCAGACATTCTCATATGAACATATCATGCATATTTGTAAAGCAGACATGTACTGTCTTGAGAACCTAGGCGCTGGAGTACAGGTGTTTATTGTTACCCAATTCAATGGCTTCATTTTATTGACCCAGGAATGATGAAAGGCTGAGTAGGCCCTCTAGGATTTAAACCTGTGATCGTATGCTAGAAAGAGAGAGAGGTAGAGGACGGTGAACCTGGAAGAGGTTAGTCATGATATAGGGATGTACTTGTGGAGGACTCAACAGGAGAAATGTAAATTTCATAGAAAGGAGAAAGCCTGCCTTCAGGCTGCTGTCCTCAACTAGTGTGTGCAGTGACAGGGACGAGGAGTAATGCTATTCTTCATACAGGACCAGGCACCGCCGGATGGCTTGATGAACTAAGGTGCTTGTCCTATCAATCTGCTGGAATATACAAATTATGATAAAACACTTTATTTGAAGGAGGCATGATACAGGGTGGCAGAGACAGCGAAGGCGATGACTGGGGGCTGAGCAGGATCTTTGGAATAAAAAGTACATTAACTAAGGCTGGTGCCTCTGAGGCGAAGGCTCCAGGGACGCTTGATCTGACCCTGCTGGGCTTCCATTGTACTTCTGTTCTGAGTGCTCTGGACTGTGAAGTGTCATTGTAACGCACAGGGCTCAGTGCCACCCGCGCTGACGTGCCAGTTCAGAGGCATGATACCTTGCCACGCGTGCTTGCCTATAAATCCTGGTCCTCAGTCTATTCCTTGGCACTCTTGGATCAAGACATTCTTCGTGATAGCGCCAAGATGGACCCCAGCGGGCGGTTCCTCGCTCTCAGCCTCCTTGTCCTCTCCATGGCTGTGTCTTGTGAATTGGGCACAGCACCGCCAAGAGGTGAGCAGAGAGGTTCAGAGGGCAGGGGCCCTCAGGGTCTCCAGAGAACTGGGTGGTACCAGGGGTAAAGAAAGGTCTTTTCTGCTGTGTCTATTGGTCCCATCTTAGGGACAGGGGTGGCACTATCTAGGCATTCCAGTAGTATGTAAAAGGAAGTTATAGTTTATTTTTTAAATATATTCCATCCTAGTTTTCTAATGATGAAATGTCTCTATTTCTACTTTTTTAGATTTTAAATTAGAGAAAAACATGATTGCATTTAAAAGGCTCAAGGAATGATATCCTCACTGCATTTTGGGATATGTTTGTCCCTTCATGAGGAACATTTAATTAATAAGGTATATATGGGAAGTTCATACAAAAGAATTTCAGAGGGTATGCGTGTTTTTAGCGTTAAGGAAAGTAAAGAAATCTGCAAATCATGAATACCTATTTGAGTGAATAGCTTTGTACTTATGAGAAATACCTGTTATTACAAATGAAGGACAAAACTCCGCTTACACCTGGTAGAATTTCAATATTTTTCTTTCATAGGCACCCGTCACTTGGTGAAAAGGTACCAAATGCGTGTAGATTTAAGATTATGGGAACATCTATGGGACTAACTTTATTAATTCATAAATTCCGAGGAATCATGTTTCAGAGGTAACAATGAAAACTGCAGGAAGTAGCAATCCAAACCGAAACTTATATATTTCTTTCAACTCTGAAAAGCGAGCTCAATTTTATGTGCTGCAAAACCTCTTTTCGGGCTAATCTGTGCCAGGAGAGTGCACTCAAGTGCTGAAGGACAGAACCACCTCAAGGCTAAAAGCATCTTGAATTTGTCAAGTCAAGTCAAGCAAGCTTTATTCGACGATTGTCATAAAAGCATACAGTACTTAAAAGTATGTTTAAAATAATAAATATTCTTAGAATTTAGATAAAATAGAACTAGTAAAAACAACATAAATACACTTAAGAAGGTACATCTTTGGGGGAGGAGCCTAGCTCGAGGACGTAATGGCCGCCTTTTAGCTCGGCTCCGTCGGCCCTCCGGCTAACTTCGACTATCCTGCCATATATCCTGCACTGCGACGCTACTTCCATACAGAATTCGAACTTTAAAGACCCACTCTTACTCACCGTCTGGTCCGGAGGTCCCTGTGTGCTGTGGATCCGCAGCTGTGCCCTCGGTGGGATTGAGGCCTCCGGGCACTCGAGACCGGGACCTCGCCTGCGGGACCCGACCGGCGGAGAAGAGATTCCTGCGGGACCCGACCGGCGGAGAAGAGATTGCCGGCCCCGGCCGCGAAAGTGAGCCACTGGTGGGAACCGTTGTGCGTGTGCCCCGGTGATCCTGGACCGGCCCGATGACTGAACCGTGCAGCTGGAGGGGGACGAGATGTGTTGGGGGCTGACCGTGTGAAGGGGTCCCTTCGCCTTTGTCCTGTCCGGCGGTCCTGGACCCCGCGCCTGGCTCTCGCCTGTGGGGCCTGCCATTGTTTGGAGGGGACCCCCCCCCCCATCGGGCGCTCGCCCATCCTGTGCCGGTGAGGCCGTTGTTGGGAACTTCCGGAGGTCTGTAAAGTCCTACATTTGGGAACTGTTTGGGGGCCCACGGTGGAGTGTGGGATGGCGAAACTCACAAGATGGCTGCCGACAACGTGGGGAGTGCTCCGCTCCGCACCGACGCTCCTTACCGGTCGGATTGTGCGGAGGCCTGGGTGTGTGCTCGGGTGCCCACGCCCGGAGTTGTCCTGGACGCCTTGATGTCATTGCACGCTGTCTTGGCCCCCGGTGCCTCTACCGACTTCATGCGGCTCGCCGCCATTTTGGGCCGCCGCTCTTTCATGCACCCCTGTCGTCCTGATGCCGCCATTGCTTCGCCCCCTTCGGCTGCGCCAGGAGTTGCTGTTGTTGTTCTTCGGCCGCTTGATGGGCCGGTGACTTTTGATCCTCTGCTTCCTCGCCGCCTGGATTTCGAGGACTTCCACACGACGCGGAGATCTGCTCCTTCCCGGGTACCTGGAACTCATGGTGGGCCGCTGTTTGCTCCCGCTACGTTGGATTCGAACTTTTGTTCTGGAGGGGTACCTTTGTATTGTCGGATTGCGCACCTGGACTCCGGCTTGCCGTTGCTTGCCCTGTCGTTACTGCTACAATTGACTTGTTTAATTGACTTTTTGTATTCCCTCCGTACGAAGGCTCTACCTGATTTATATCACTGCCGTGACTCTGGACTACGTTACGATTCTTTTGTGCTGGGTGGTACGCTCCACATTATCCTTTATTGGGTTGGTTTCGTGGTCAGGAAGGGTTGGGGGTGAGTTGCACGACATGATAGTCTGCTGGTCTACCTACTCGTTGTATTGATGTTTGTACTCCCGACACGGTGGAACGTTACAATCTCTCCCCCCTCCCCCTCCCTGTGGTTCTTGCTGTATGTGAAGGTGTAGAACTGATTTGATACTTCTTCATTTGTTGGTCGGGGGTGAGTCGTGGCCAAATGTGTTTGCTCATATCCTCTGGCTCCTCCCTCATATTTTCTTTTTGTTTTGTATTTCCTTTTCTCCTCTTTTTGTCTTTTTCCTCTACCTTTCTTTTCACTATATTTCGGGTTTCGGATTAGGGCGACAGGCACGCTGTTTGGAGGGTAGGCCGTAGCCTTCTGCAGGGGTGCGGGGTGGGACGGGTGGGTGGGGTCTTTCAGATGTTTTCTTTTGGTTCTATGGCCCTTTTCTATCCCTTTATAGCGGTGCCGCTTCTGTCCTCGCTTCTCAGGCATGGGTGGGTTGGGGTCTGTTACTATGCCACTTTTCTTGGTTTCGATGCTTCGTCGTAACTGCCATACCCTTTTTTTCACCAGCTTCCAATTTCTTCTGTACTATTAGCCGTGGGTCGCCTGGCCCGGGGTGGCGCCCATCTTGCACGATTGTGTTTCTCCTTTTATTTTTCTTTCTTTTGTTCTTCTCTCTTCCTTTCCCCCCTTTCTGTCCCTTTTTGGTTTTTTCCCCCTTGTTTCCTTCCCTTTTCCCCCCCTTTCCTTCTTCCCCCCCCCTCCCCCCCCCCCTTCCCCCCCCTTTTTCCCAGGCTCGTATTGAAAGATGTGGGCTTGATTCGTACAGTTTCCCGCTCCCCTTGCCTCCGTTAGCGTGTTATTGGGTGGGGGTCATGAGATCTTGGTAGCACTTGTATGCTTCTCCACTATATTTTGTGTTTGTTTCGTGCTACGGTCATATCGTGCCCTTACATCCTCTTCCCCCCACCCCTTCCCCCCTCCTCTCGTTTTGGCATGGGTGTAATCCTGTTTTTGGGTTTTTTCCGTATTTGTGAGTCAGTCATGAGCCTTGTCCCCTTATTATAAAATAGACCTCACTGATCCTGATGTTGGGCCGTTATTGCCGCTTATCCCGTCTCTAGCATTGTCCAATTATGTTTGCTTGCCTGCCAACTGGCCTTGTGTCGCTTATTTTGATTCTTGATCGTTTTTGATTTGTGGCCGGCCGGATTGGTTGTAGGCCCATACATGTTTAACCTAATAATGCAAATAAAGGTCTTCAAAAAAAAAAAAAAGAAGGTACATCTTGAATATGAAGCTAAGAAGCAGAAATTTGTATCACCTTTCCACAGGTAATCAAATTTTAACCTTTTTTAGGGTCCACGCGCTCTTGCTTCCAAGACGTTGTTTAAAAAACAGGCTTGAAGGCCGCCCATTCATCGGCATCATTAACACTCCCCTTCACTACCTCCTAATTCAGAAACATGTCCCAGGCATTAGTTTTTGCATCGCTTCCATTCTTTTTTTCTCATGGACGAACTGCGTCTTGATTTCTCCTAATAAGAGCACATCCACTGATGATGCTGTGATTGACTAAAATACACAAAATGTGATGGATGGAATACTCGAATAAATCTCAGCCACTGGTAAATACTCAGGGGCAGATTTACAAGAAAGTGACTCATCTGTAAAGATGCGTCACTTTCCCTGTGCCACCCTGAGACACCCTTGCACCACGATGGATGTACCGTATTTACAATACGGTACACCATGGTACAATGATTGACAGATGCATCAGATATTCTGACACATCTGTTGATGCAAAAGTCACGCATTGCTGGAGTCGTATCACAAGCACAACTCAACTCCAGCAATGCAGGGGAGGCCTTTCCTCATTGTGCTGCGTCACTCCTTACACCTGCTTCATGCAGGCTTAAGAATTTGATGCAGTGGCGTGGGGAAATCTTGTAGATTTCATTGCGTCACTTCTACTAGGCCTTTTTGCTTTGGAACGCCCACCCTGCATACTTTTTACCTGACCCAGGTATGATGTGACGCAGCGCTTTACAACGTGACGCATCTCCCTAGATGCGTCACGTTGTAAAAGGGTTGCATTTTTAAGCTGCTTGTGCGTCACAATAAAAGTGGCGCAAAAATGATGTAAGGGGCTTGTAAATCTACCGCTCAGGGTGTCATCCAAACCATTATTATTTTACACACCATGTCACCTAAAATTGCACCCAGCTATATGCAAAGCTTTCTTGACCCAGCTCCAATGGGAACAGTCCTGCCACAAACTGCCAAGCCAGGTCCTCCCTGAAACGGAACATAAGGAACCCTGGACCACTTTCACCCTTGTTAAAAGGCTGAGTCCATATTGGGGTGGCATGGTGTGCAAAATAACAAAGTACTATAAAAAAAAGCCAAAGAAATAACTAACAGTGGCTGAAATTAATTCAAGCATCCATCCATCACTTGAGGAAAGTGCCTCTTTTTGTATCGTTAGCCCCCACTTTTTGCTTGATACCTAATGCGATTTTGAACTGTAAGTGCAGTGGGTCCCTGACCACTAGGTCCCCAGTGCCAGATCGCTTTCCCAAAACACTGCACCACGATTGGCACACCTACAGCTACCCATGTAAGTCCCAAGTAAATGGTACCTCTGATACCTAGGGCATGGGTACTGAAGAGGGTCCTCTGGGGCTACAGTACTGGTTGTGCCACCCCAGGGTCCCCACCCCAAGGCTATACACTCTGCCATTGCAGGCTGCTTGTCTTGGTGAAGGAAAATCAGAAGATTCAACATGGCACACAGTCCTGTGTGCCATGCCACCCATGCACTGCATACGATATAGGAAAGTCACCCCTAATGCACACCTTTAGCCCTAAGACAGGGTGCACTATATAATATAGGTGGGCATATCAGTATGACCAGATATGCCCCTACAATGTCCAGTCCATTCTGTGATGTTGTAAGTGAACAGGGAATCCATGAAGAGTACATGGGCTGGTTACTTGTCAACACAAGTTTCCTAGCTCCATGATGATTTCACCGATTTCTAAGATGTTTGGTACCAAACATCTTGTCTTTAGAAATCCTCTCTGATGACAGTGTTGGATTTGTTCACAAAGGAGACCCTTTAAGAGGGTCCCCTAAAACTTGACTAATAACTAGTGGGGTCTCTTGCCACTTTTCACCAGTCTGCCACCACCAGACATTTTCTGACCTCATGGGGTTAGAACCAGCACTCTCAGAGGACATAAACAATACCTTCTCTGGCGGGGGTGTTTCACACATACATCAGGAAAGGATGGCCTTCCCGAGTGGGAAGCTTCAAAAGCAATGCTGCCTTTGAAATCCAACCCAGGAACCCCCAGATAAAGGGAGAGGCCAAGCCCCCTTTCCTTCTCCACTTTGGGTTGGAGAAAAAGCAGAAAAATCTGTTAGATAAGGAAGAGTGTCCCCCTCAGCCTGCACCACCCCTAAGACGGACCGGCCGAAGGGAACGCCTCTCCTGAAATTCCACCATCATGAGATGGTGAGAAAACCTCCAATCAGGTCTAGGGTAGTGCCTCTTCCCACAGGAAGTGGTCGCTAGAGGGCACCCTAACAGTAGATAGCCTATTGGCTATTACCTGTCTCCCCTTGTAACACCCCTAAATTCAGTATTTAGGTGGCTCCCCGAGATCTGAACATCAGACTCATCAGACCAAAGGAGACTAGGGCAAGCAAAGACCTGTTACGCGATAACTGAAGCCCTGCTGCAGAAAGAAAAGGTGCTAAACCATGCCAGCTGCAAGAAGTAGTTGACAATCACTTCAGTTGTGTCGTCCTGAAACCTTAAAGGCCTCCAGGAACCGTGGAGAACCTCTAGCAATCGAGAAATCGCAGAGAAGCTCCCTTGGAATGAAGATATCACTCCTGTGCACACTGCAGGCACCAATCCTGTGAAGTCCAGTTTATCGTCTCGCTGCTTCCCGATGACGGAGAACTGAAGCAAGAAGAGGTACAACTTAGGTATGAGATCTCCAGGCATTGTGAGATGCCCCTGGGTGCAGTTTTTGTCTCCCCCTCATCCAGAGGATTGGGCTGTCAGCCCCTGCTGGCTACGGTCTGCCCGCAACCTGGAAGACTACGGAGGACCTGACCAAGCCCAGAGGCCAGCTCCTTGCAGTGGGCGCTTTCCTCATCATCGCCCCGGAGGACCCACGTATGGTTAGAACTGTGGAGGGAGTAGTTGGCTACCGGCGCCATTTGTTCTTCCGTGGCCATTTTGTGCCCTTTGGTGCTGTTGCCCCCGGACCGGCCAGGAGCCTGATGCCCGGCAGTGGTGACTGGTGACACACTTGTGCTCGACTCCGCTCTTTGTGTCCCCCGCGCATGCAACTCCCTGGAGTTCGGTGCTTTATCTGGTGTGCCATCTGTAACTGCTCCTCCCATCACATCTGACCAACATCAGCTTCCTACACACCAGCGACGTGGTGGAAGGCCGAGTGTTGGGCTCGACTGTCAGTCTTCAAGGAGCTCCGCTGAAATCTGGAGTGCCGGTCCGATCCGACCATTCGCTGCCTCTCAGTGCCCGAGCCTCAGGGGGTCTCTAAGATGAGTGGTGAACACTTTGCTTTACCCCAAAACGGCGGATGACATAGCGCTCCTTAGTCAACCTCGCATCGTAAGCAAGAGGTAAGCAAGGTCTCCAAGCCTCAGTCCCTCACTCGCCACAGACAGCTGCCCTGATATCTGACCACACACCACGTCCCTCTCGGCATTGCCTGAGGCGATCCTGGCTCTACACAAACCTCACTCTGCCTGACTTTAACATGGCTGCTACCATCAATGCCTTACTCGACTTCTCAAGAAGCCTAAACAAATTTTGCTCAGCTCACCTGACTGCTCGCCGACCGTGTAATTAAGCCTGGTCGTGCGCAGATCGGCTGTGGGTCTCCTCGTGGGTGCCAACGAGAGTCCTACAATTTATTTCACTATAATTATATTATATATTTTACTATAATACTGTAATGGTGGTCTCTATATGCACTTGAACGACGCTTACTTTGTATCCACCTTTAGATTGTTAAATGGCCATTTTGACTTTTATGTGCTGCTCATTTTTTTTGAAGGTGCCTTCATTACACAATAGAAGCTGTCCTTACATGCCCTATTCATAGTAAGTGAAAAAGGACTTATATATGCTTTCACAACAATAGAAAGAAGGCTGAGCCAGAAGCTCCCCATAATAACAGAAAGAGGACTTCTACAGCAGTCATCTTGGCATGGGCATATATTCAACAGCCCTCTCAACTTATTCCACGGAAAAAGACCTGGTAAACCCACACCTTGGCATGGGCATATGATTACCAGCCCTTGCATTTGCTCTTTCGTTCCTCATTTAAGATGGGCCATCTTGGCGTTGTAGCACTTTCCATAAGTAAACCTGGACAGTAGGGCAGACCTGCTGATACATCTCACCACGCTAACGAACCGCTGGGGCGATAGTCTCATCACTCTCCCCAGCATGGCAGAGCCCTGCTTGATCTCCACGGCCGACAACCACTACACCGTTATTCATCCTCCTAATCTCTCCAAATCTGCCTCTAAATCCCTCAAACACTCCATCCTGAAAAGCCATCCTATGACCCTGATATTTGACCTTTGTCTCTGCGTGAACCAGAGCACTGTCATAACAACCTAATCTTCCACCCCAGGAAAACGTCTCTCTGGTGCAATGCCTTCTTGAGCCTCCTCAAAGTACAGGAAGCCAGAAACATCCCTCACGGAAAAAAACTCACAATCACGCCATCTACAAACCTGAGTGCTGACCTCACCATCACCTTATACAACAGTGGCATTATCCTGATTCAAGGGTCTCCCAAAGACCTCATGAAATTTGCGGATCTCTTCACCGTCCTTAAAAAATATGTTCACAACCCTTCCCAGTCCACGCTCCCACCACTCCACCTCTTGCCCAATCCGCCAAGTGTACGTAGCCTCTCATCAACCACACATGCCAATGACCATGTCATTGGGCGACCCGGCCCTATCACCTTGTCACCAACGCATGCCAACAACTGCATGCCCATACCACTGAACTTAGACCCTCAAGCGCTCCCTGCTCCGTCGGCTTCCGAAACTCCCCCTAGGACCCACATCTAGAGCCAACGTAGCCCCGCTATTACGCATCCAGCACCCACCATCAGAAGCGTCCCTAAATCCATAACCTCCTGCTCGCGTAATCTTCCCGCACTCCGGGCTACTGAAACTCCTACTAGGGTCCACAACACTGGTACTTAAACGTCTAATAGGGCCCAGAACTCTGGTGGTTTTAGCTCCACCACTAGGATGCCAACTCAATTTGACAGAATCGCTCCCACCCTTTCAGCCCCCTGTCCGCAAATTCTTAACTCTCATAGGGATGCTGATCAACCTAGCCCCCACACTCCATCCGAATCGCTCGCCTGCAACCGGCCTTTGACCCGCCTGAACCCACCGCTAGGCTAACAGCTCATTCTATCAGAACGGCTCCCATGCAACTGGCCCCCTGCCTGCCAGAACCTACCTCTCTTAGAGATATTGATAAGCTCCACCGTAGAGCCACCAAATTAACACTGAGCATCCACTAGTCCATTCTGGACCTAAAGCATCTCCTTCACATCACCAAACTCTCCTTCTTATTTATTTATTTATTTTGAAGCTTGTAAAGCGCTCAGCTACCCCCAACGGGAGTGTCCCGGCGCTGTATCTGAATCTCTGGCTCTTGCAGAATGCAACCCACATCTCCTTTACTAAGCTCTGCCTTCACACACCCAATCAAGCAACCCTTCCACCTCTCGGAGGAGGAAATTCTTGCTCTCCTCCAAACCTATAAACCCACCCCTGACACGCTTAACTCGTCAGACCTCATGGAGGAAGAAGTGGTTGACCTCCTCAGTAGCCACGATTCAGACTTGACAACCCGATGCCCCTCAGACATGAGGGAAGAACACCATATCTGCACAGTTGCAACCAACCGTAACAGATCTGTTACCCTACGCGTCAGAGGGATGGTCAATAGCTGTGGAAAATGACAATGTATATGTACATAAGCGGCGTTCATTTGTGTTCACCATACCCCTCGCTGTAAGCAGAACGAATACCGCGAAGCATTGACCGCATCATCCCGCCAGCATAGGCCTATGCACGCACGTACACGACAGCCATTTTAGGCACCAAGGCCTCTCTGCCTGTTTGTTAAATCCCCAGCACGCCCCCCCCCCCATTGAACACCCCCGCTCTCTCATGCATAGGCCATAAAACCCTCTCCCTCTGCGTGACCCTGCTCTAAAAGTGACACCCCTGCCTGACCGACACCCCCTGCATTCCTCCCAGGAACACCCTTCCCCTCTTCTGATGACCCCCCCCCCGGCTAAACCTGGCCTCTCGACCCGGTCCCAAGTCATAAAACAAAGCCTCATGGATGTACCCCCCCCTGGCCCTGCATAGCGAAACGTGATACACCAACCGAAGTGCCCGATCTTATCGCCTGCCCAACCTTAGATCTGACCACCCCCTCTTGCCCTCGTGTCCTGTTGGAATGTCCGGCTGCAAGATTACAATCACATGTTACAATTGGGAGGGGAAACGACATCCGGGCGACAGGCATGGGAATAGGCCTGAAGCTGGGATTCCAAACGTGCCTTTTTGTACTTCAAAGTTTCTTTATTGCAATAAGGAATGTTTGTGCATCATAAACCTGTGTATAAAAGACGGAGCCTCAGAGAAACTTGTTAGAGCACCTCTTGAAGACATTGTGCATGTGTCCGAAATGACAGGCTCTCCTCATGAGAAATAAAAATCCGTTCTTGCACTCCCGCTTCCAGCGCCCGTCTCTTTATTTGGTAGCTGATCAAAATGGGAACTAAGAGGCGTCTTGTGCCAGCAGCCTGGGCATCGGTTGTAATTTGGGCTGTTTTTCCTCAATTGGCGTCCCAACGCGGGGCCCATCAGCGACATAAGGTCCAGTAAGAGAGGTCCAGACGATGGGGTGAACATCTGAACGATTGGAGTATACCTGCCTTGAGAGGGCCCTCGTCCGGCTGCCGATTGAATGAACTTCACCGATTCCGAACGGACCTCTCTCAAGCGATCTACTGTCCTGACTGGGATCCCACAGGAATGCTGCGGTAAAAACATGGAGTAAGAGAACGATCGGGCGCTGGAAAGGGAAGGCGAAGAACTGTCCACACGGTCCGGTCCGGGTAAGGTTAAGTAGGACGTCTTTACGTCTGATAATCGGTATTTAAATACTGGTATTGTTCATTGATTGGTTCATTTAGCCTTGGTTGCTACTTGAAGTATTGGTTCTCTTTGAGACATTCTCTGTTTGCAAACAGCGACGAATAGGAACGTTCCTCTCTCTTTGCAAATAGTGAAGGATAGGTAATGCGGACTTTTGTCCCCCGTTCTAATCCGTCATGCCTATTTTTCTCCCCACTGATTGATTGGTTGCTCTGTTGCTCTTTGAGACATTCGCTGTCTACAAACGGGGAAGAATAGGAATATTCTGTCTCCCTTTGCAGATAGTGAAGGGTAGGTAATGCAGACTTTTGTCCCCCATTGTAATCCGTCATGCCTATCTTTCTCCCCACTGATTGTTTGTTATCAATTTTTTATCGATTATCGCTCTTTTGAGATATTCCCTGTCTACAAACAGAGAAGAATAGGAATATTCTGTCTCCCTTTGCAGATAGCGAAGGATAGGTAATGCGGACTTTTGTCCCCCGTTGTAATCCGTCATGCCTGTTTTTCTCCCCACTGATTGATTGATTGTCTGGACATTTATTGTTCAAGGAATAGTTCTTTTGAGGTATTCTCTGTTTGCAAATAACGTGGAATAGAAATATTCTGTCTAGTCTTTGCAAGTAGTGAAGGGTAGGTAATGCGGACCTTTGTCCCCCGTTGTAATCTGTCATGCCTATCTACTCCCCACTGATTGGTAAACTAGTTCCACCCGGACCATTTATTAGAGGTAGATCATCTGGCCCAACCGGAGGGCGCCCCTAATAAAAAGGACATATGTAAAATACGAAGTAATCACCGTATCCTGTTAACAGAAACTTTAGCACGAAACACACTAGAAAAGGAAGGAAAAAGAAATCGAGCAAAATCAGTAGGCCACTGATGAGTTTTTTTGACTTTGCTAGAAATAAGAAACGTTAGCAATAGCCCGCAATAAGAAACATGAAAGTGGTGAGAGAAGCCAAGCTTGATATCACGGCAGCCACGAGGTAGCTAGGCTCCGCCGCCCCTCACTGCTCCAAACATGTCTGTCCCACCGCCCGCCACGCCCAATAACGGTAACATAAGATAGATACAAGTCAGCAGATACCTACCCCCATTCCGGAAGCTCCCGAAGTGCAACAGGTCCACGGTCACGCCCATCCGGAAGACGAGGCCTCGACACGTGCAGGGCGGGGCCCGGCTGGCCGTCATCGGCCGGAGAGGTCGTGGGGTGGATGGCCCAGAATGTACTGGTCTTCCCATCCTCTTCTTCTAGCGCCTTGCAGGCCACGGGGGGATGTCTTGCTTATGCCTCCGACCACCCCCCCTCTCTCATCGCCTGGTCCGGCCGTCACGAATGTCAGCGCCAGAAGACGGCGTGGGGTGCACTGGGAGGGAGAGGCGGCGCGGACGAGCCTCTCCCACCTCCCCAGGTGGAGGCCCCTCAGCTGCACCCCCAACGCTCCACTCACCCGACAAGGGTTCGTCCACTCCTGCGGTGCACCAACGCTCCACTCACCCGACAAGGGTTCATCCACTCTTGCGGTGCAACGCCACGCCCGACAGGCTGGAGTCCGTCTGCTCTTGCGATCCAACGACTGCCGGTTGCCGCGGAACTCGTAAAATGACGGTCGACTCTGCAAGATTGGGCCAGGCGTGCAAAGATGGCCTGGTCGCTTGTCAGCTAGAAAATGAGTTCCCCGTCCAGAAGCGTTCTCCTCAGCTTTGAAGATTCTATGAGAGCTGCAGGGGCCCCCGACCCCCGCGGGCCCCCCCGATGGGGAATGACTGCCATGATTGCCCGCGGAACGACCAAGACGTAGCCTCGAGACGTTGGCGCTCTCATGCTGGCGCCAGCCTCAGTTTGAATGACCAAAATCCTGCAGACTACCAATTTGATCAGTTCCGGTGGAAAACCATTATGACCCGGTAGGAAAGTTTGTTGCCTCCCTCCCCCCTTTGACTGATGGTTCATATCGACGGCCCCTTCTGTTGCCCTTTAACAAAACTTTTGGACTGCCGAAAGAGGCTCTGGTCCAACCACGAGTTGGTGGAGACATTTTGACTATACTTGGACCTGCCTGACCTCACCCAAAATGGCGCCGGTACAAATGAAACTCACAACTCCCTGTTGTGTTCCGGTTGCTCAGCCTTGAGATCATGAGATATGTATGCAGTTTTTGAAGCGCATGGCGGGAGGGGATGGGTACTGAGTGAACATTCAGACAATGAATTGATATTAAGTTCTGACGCGTCATTGATTACCGTATTATTGAAAGTTCGAATTTTCGACACTTATGGTACTTGCCCACAATGAATTTTCGATATGATTTTATTGCACTTGTAGAACCTTTATGAAATCAACGACCACCGACTCCGTTACGTTTTCCTCAAATAAATATCCCCTCAGGTACAGTTCCAGTCTGCTCCGTGGCTGGCCCACGTGGTTGTAGGCCCGTATTTGTGCGCCAACATTTTTAAAAAAAGGATTTTTTTGAAAAGCAAACATAGTTGTAGCGCTTAGATTGGTAAGTTTCGAATAAATGGCCACTGTTTCCGATATAAGTAAAATACAGGTGAAATGAAGCAACTCGATTACTTAACCACTTGGCTGCTAAGGCACCTGATGAGCTTCCATTGACTTTCCATTGAAATCAATGGAAAGTCCATGACGAGTTACCCTTGTCATTAGCGCTGAAGGGGTTAAAGGTTAAAAAGCAAAGTACACAGAAATTTTGCAAATGTGAATGGTCCAGGTTTGTTGTGTGTGTGTTTTTTATATTTTTATTTTTGTGCAACGTAAAGCAATCGATAAAGGTCCCGGTATTTAGCCTTTACTTTATGTGCCACATGTATCAGGGAAGTTGTTTCAGATGTCCCTAAGCCACTCCGAAGGAATGCCACCTAGCCCCTCTAGTTTCCGTGCCTGATGAACAAAAACGACCCTGTACCACTGTAGACCATCCCTCCTCCTCGAAGGAGAGCACGAGTTCACCCCCCACTTTACACTGACTGCCCTTTGTTTTGACCCTTCCCTACACACGACCCATAATACCACACTTGGGCGATCTATGCAATACACAGTCCATCAATGATTATCTCTCCCGCACTACCGGTCCCTCTGGGCTTAAACGCCGAGATGAAAGGGACTGCATCCCGCGGAAATGGGTCGAGTATGTGGTAAGTAAAAGCATTTTCGGGTTTTTGCGCGCTGAGGTGTTTTAAAACGCTGCCCCCACCCCTTCTTTTTCCCTTCTTTTCTGCAGGTCACATCGGAACGTCGACTAGAGTATGGAGAAGACCTAAGCAACACGCCATGGTTCCGCACGGAAAAATTGTATATTGTCTATGGGGACTGCCCCTGAGAACGTGACGAATTTGTGTGATATGAATGCACGCGTGTATGCCCTGATGTGTATAGCTCGACTGAATATACGTTGCACACGTTTGGATTGATAAGAGAAATGTTTTATGTATGACTTAAGTGATGATCGAACGGCCGATGGAATGGGGAAAAGGGGTCTGAACATGGTGCCTATACACGACGAACAAACAAAGATATAGCACTCCCCTACTTAGAAACGACTGTCTCTCTCTCTCTGAACCCAGCGACTGGGAGGGTGGCCTGAAGCAGAAACTTGGCGGGTTATTGCAGTATGACAAAATATGACTCCAACCGGCACCCCAAATAATGCAACCAAGAATGACGTGCACCCATGAGTAAATTCATACAGTAACTAAATAGGGAAAGGTGCAGGAATATTCCGGGGTGAGGTTTACCCAAGTACCCTCCTCCTGGAAGACTAGGAATATTGTCAATGTTTGAGATTTACCACCTCCTTCTTGCACCCCCATAGACATGAAACTCAAAGCTGCCCCATTGTTCTCCCGACTGACACCCTCCGTTGCCTCAGCCTGGATACCCATTCGCTAAAAATGATTCGAAGATCCCACCGTGAGTATTAGCCCGACCAGGTTAGTTCCCGAACAATTGACAAAGGTGTAAGTATTTGCAACCGAGGCCACCAGCAAAGGCAGCCAGATGAATTAAGTAGGATACTAAGGATGCGCAGCATGCAGGAAGAAATCTTTTTGGCCAAGTACTGTTCTATGTTTTGTCTTAGATTTTTGTATATAATACATGTACTATTCCCCCCCCGCCTGAATTCATGTGTACGTAATGTATGGATCTACGTCGTCCCTCAGCCTGTGTTTCTATATAACTTGACCCCTGCTGTTCTGTGTTGTGTGCGCACTAAATGGCCTATTATTGTACACGTTTCTCTCTCCCTCTTTCTCTCTCTCTCCATGTCGTACGTGTACCGAATAGTTCGTTTAAAATGCGGACGACTCTCTCTCTCTCTGAGGGTCCCCCTGTTCCCTCTTCCTTTGTGTGGTAACGTTGTGCCCCGCCGGCACAAGCCTAATTGTTTTTTTTTAACACAAAGGTTTTCGGCAAAATTGACAGAAACTAAAACAATTGTAATTTGCCATATTACTACCTCTCCTTTCTGTAAAATGATGGAACTTGAATTGGCTAAGATGGAAAGGACAGGTAAGACGACTGATGTCCCCTAATCTGGCCCTTTTTATAGGGGGACTATATGTCAGTGGCCTTCTGTTCTCAGTTCGTTAGAAACACAATCCCCAATGCCCAGATTGCCCCACCTCTCTGCACCCAAGTACGGATGTCCAAAGCGTCCTCGTTTCTCCCGATTGACCCCAGCTCCATATCCCGAAGTATAACTGATGACCCTGATTAACCGTTGCTCCCCGAGAAAAGAATGTTTAGCCTCTGTCCCTCTCTCATGATGATAGAAGATTGCCAGGGCTTGGGTTAGAAAGACAAGTCTCTACCGTAGGATCCGATTTCGAGTTTGATGGAATACGCAGTTGATAGGAGTCTGACTTCTCTCCATATACATCATGAATGAACACCAAATAGACTTAGTACAAACTCAGTAGAAATGCCCGCATACATACTCCATAGTGATAACTTCTGACCGTGACCGATTAACGTATCCCCAACTACTTAAGATTGGGGGCGGAATTGAAATGTATAAATGTCTTCTCCTGCCAGTTCTCTAAAGCTTGTTTTGTACCCATTCAAAGATACACAATCACCGGAGGAGAGGGGCTGGACGTGACGCACAGCCTAGCCGCAGATCATGAAGCACATGTGACCTCGACCAAAGGTGGAGCCGCAGAGCAACGAGACGCGGGACGAGGCACCACTCTCAAAAACGGAAAATGAAAGGATGGAGGGCTGCCTTGAAGCCCTCTGCTTGCTAACCAACGCGTGCCAGAAGTCCCCGCCCCTTTGAGCCCGATTGATAGGCCTGCCTGCTCGTTATCCTTTGCTCCCTTGGTTTGTCTCAAAGATCTGATCCCACTCCGCCCTCTCTTCCCTCGATTATCCGACAACACCCCCTTTTTTCACATGGATTTTGACTCAGAGAAGAAGAACAGCATTTAGGTAGAATAGGGTTTGCCACGGAAGAAGAAAGAAATGCAGGTGCCCAGCATGAGGCACCCTTAAAAAGATTAGTTAGGAAACAGGACTGTGGTCTAACAGCAGAGGACAGATCGCACCCTGCGACGTGTAAGGATGGATCCGAGCTGGACCTATAGCTCCACCGCCGGTGCTCAACAGCGCCAACGGAAGAAAACAAACTACTAGAGCCTACCAGTGATGGCTCGCTGCTAAAAAGACACAGTGTGGCGAAGACCCCCCCTCCCCTTTCTGAACTTTCTACCCACCCCTGACTACTTGCTTGTATTGAACTGAATTCCTCCCTCAACCACTTTGTATTGCTTTCAAAATGTTTCATCGGTCACTTTTAACTGTACATTGATACCGCCGGAGAGAGAGTCAGAACATGGTTCCATAATGTGTTGGGACATTTCCTTGATTGACTCCGACTGAGTTGTATACCGATCTCTAGACTCGTATATATAACACGACAAATGTAAATTCATATGTATTGCACCTCGTCTATCGCATCGACTGCACATGGTTATATGCAATCCGCCAGTATTGACAAACGCTATTTCATTGACCACACATGGCTATATGTACACCCCGTCAGTTATGATAAACACGGAAATGAACTAACTTATGTTAAAAAGCGGCGACTGTGGAAAATGACAATGTATATGTACATAAGCGGCGTTCATTTGTGTTCACCATACCCCTCGCTGTAAGCAGAACGAATACCGCGAAGCATTGATCGCATCATCCCGCCAGCATAGGCCCATGCACGCACGTACACGACAGCCATTTAAGGCACCAAGGCCTCTCTGCCCGTTTGTTAAATCCCCAGCACGCCCCCCCCCCCGTTGAACACCCCCGCTCTCTCATGCATAGGCCATAAAACCCTCTCCCTCTGCGCGACCCTGCTCTAAAAGTGACACCCCTGCCTGACCGACACCCCCTACATTCCTCCCAGGAACACCCTTCCCCTCTTCTGATGACCCCCCCGACTACACCTGGCATCTCGACCCGGTCCCAAGTCATAAAACAAAGCCTCATGGATGTACCCCCCCCCCCGGCCCTGCATAGCGAAACGTGATACACCAACCGAAGTGTCCGATCTTATCGCTGCCCAACCTTAGATCTGACCACCCCCTCTTGCCCTCGTGTCCTGTTGGAATGTCCGGCTGCAAGATTACAAACACATGTTACATTTGGGAGGGGAAACGACATCCGAGCGACAGGCATGGGAATAGGCCTGAAGCTGGGATTCCAAACGTGCCTTTTCGTACTTCAAAGTTTCTTTATTGCAATAAGGAATGTTTGTGCATCATAAACCTGTGTATAAAAGACGGAGCCTCAGAGAAACTTGTTAGAGCACCTCTTGAAGACATTGTGCGTGTGTCCGAAATGACAGGCTCTCCTCATGAGAAATAAAAATCCGTTCTTGCACTCCCGCTTCCAGCGCCCGTCTCTTTATTTGGTAGCTGATCAAAATAGCAACTAAGAGGCGTCTTGTGCCAGCAGCCTGGGCATCGGTTGTAATTTGGGCTATTTTTCCTCATAGCAACCTAGCTAAAGTTCCCATCTCCGCTACTACCCTTGACACTCACTCCTACCCCTCCCTAGCCGGCCTCCTAATAAACTACGGGTCAGCTGTAAAGCATGCATCTGATGTTGCTGACCTCATCCGGAGACATACATCGGACTAAGCGACCTTGACTGAATCTTGGCTCAAGGAATCCTCATCACCCTACCGAGACGTCTTAGTCCCACCCAAATACAACATCGTAAGGATGGACAGGCACTCAGAGAAAAAAGGGGGTGGCATTGACTGTATCTACCGCTCTAACCTCCTTGTCACAGAACTGCCGGTGGACCCTACAGACTCCTGCGAATACCTCGCACTCTCCATTCCCAACAACACCTCCCAACTGTGCAAACTTCACATCTTTTACCACCCCCCAGGCAAGAATGACACCTTTATGGACCTCCTCATGGAAATCATCACAGCCAAGGTTTCTCCAAACTCTAATGACATTTTCCTTGGTGACTTCAACCTGCATTGAAACGATCCTAAGGGCCCTCAGGTCAATGCCATCAGACTCTTCTTGGCCGATCAAGCCCTTACCCAAGCCTGCTCCCTCCCTACTTAGTCGAAATGCGCCAACCTAGACTGGATCATTGCTAAGGAATCAGCGGTCAAACTTATCTCTATTGACCCTTGTGATTGGTCCGACCAAAACACCATCACCTTCCTCCTGCACAGTACCCACAAGACATGGACACCTCAACCTGTGATTCCCAAACAATCGGTTAGAGACACCAAGAACCTTGATCATGAGAAACTGGCAGCGCATTGTCAGACCGACCCCCACGCCCCTCTGTGCACCTCGGTTGACAACATAGCGGATCACTATTCCTCAACCATATCCGACAGTCTCGATGACCTGGCAACACTAAAATGAAAAAGAACCCAGATCAAAGACAGGAATCCCAGGTTCAGTGGATCCCTCAACAAGGAGAGGAGATCCCTTCGACAGACTGAACGAAACTGGAAACAACAACCATCATCAGCCCATTTACAACTTCTCCGCCAGGCCAGAAATGCCTACAATAAGAAAACCCTCAATTCTAAAAAATCATTTTTCAGATCTGAACTTGAGAACGCAAAAAATCGACCTCGCAAGCTGTTTGTCTTGGTCAAACACCAATCAAACAAACTAGCGAAAACCTCCAAAGAAACAGCTAAACCCCTAATATCAAGCGAGGAATTGTCATCCTTCTTCTGCGACACAATCTCTGCCCTAGGAAATGAACTTAAATCCGCAACTCACCACCAAAATCAAAATCTGCCAGCTCTACCTATTCTCTCCGCGCTGTCTTCACAAACCTCACCCAAAACCCTACCGCAATGGTATTACATTAAAATCTATGATGAACAATCACTTTAATGATCCTCTCCCTTCTAACTGCATAGCTGCCGCCTCTCAGGCTATCATCCCTTCTTGGACCTCAATAATCAATGCCTCCCTTCTACAGGACTCAATTCCTTATTCACTCAAGGCTGGCCAGGTTGTCCCCATCCTAAAAAAACCTACGCTGGACCCTGCTTCTGCTGAGAACTATAGACCATATCCAACATCCCATTCCTAGCCAAAGTTCTGGAAAAATGTGTGCAACAGCAGCTGAGCCTACACATCAACAACTTCCACCTGCTAGAGGACTTCCAATCCGGGTTCAGACCTGGACGCAGCACGGAAATCACCCTCATCCACATCGTGGATGATGCCCTCAAAGCCCTCGACCAAGGCAAAACCTATCTCCTAATCCTCCTAGACCTTTTTTCTGCTTTTCATACGGTTAACCACGAAATTCTCCTTGAACGCCTCAAACTCAGGATGGGGTTGGATGGCACCGTCCTTGAATGATTTAGATCCTTCCTCCAAAATCGCTCACAGAGAGAGTCATCAACGGTAATCTGTCTGTCCCCTATCCGGTTACGGTTGGAGTCCCCCAAGAATCAACCCTCTCCCCTACACTTTTCAATCTTTACCTCGAACCACTCACGGAGGTGCTATGTGCTGCCAATATCTCCTACAACAACGAACGTCGACGATACACAGATCTACATAAAATCTCTTCCCCTGAGGACATTTTCTCCCTGAACGAGGCCCTGAAGCTGACAGTCCATTGGCTCACCGCCAACCAGCTTAAACTCAATGCAAATACAACTGATTTTCTTCTAATCTCCCCACCCAAAACCAATCCAGACATCCAGGAATGGATCAAGACCATCACATCACTAAACTGCCCTCCTACCATTGTTGACTCAGTGAAATCCCTTGGAATAACCCTTGACGGCAGTCTAAAAATGCGTGGCCATATAAACTCGATGCCCAAAACAGTCAGATTCCACCTGAGTTACACAAAAAACTTAAAACCCTTCCTCGATGTCTCTGACCGTAAAACGGCAATCCAGGTACTAGTCATTTCCAGACTAGAATATGGATGCTCTACTCTCGCAGGGCTACCCAAGAACTCTCTGGCCCCATTGAAAGCCTGACTCAACATCGCCGCAAGACTCCGAACTGGCTCAAAGAAATTCAACCATATCTCTCCCCACCTCAAAGGTCTGAACTGGCTTCCCCTAGAGCCCTTAATCCAACTTAAACTGGCCTGCTTACTCACAAAGCTCTTTACTCCAATTCCCCTGCATTTCTCACCCCAAAACCCATGATATCCGGAGGAACCAGAAACTCCCGATTTGCCAAAGACCTATAGCTGCAACCAGCACGCTTCCGGAAGAAAAAAACCTACAATCCGGCTTTCTCTGGGGCCGCTCCAAGAATTTGAAACTTTCTCCCACCCGCCATCAGAAGACTTCCGTCCTTGGCACTCTTCAAAAAGGAGACCAAAACCTTCTTAATGGGCAAATACCTTGTCTAATGATTACATTACAATCACCTTAACGACTTGTGCCACCCTCCACCTCGGCATTATCCATGGCTTCTACGGATGATACCTATTCCTGCACTCCTGGGCATCCCGCCCAAGAGCTGAGACTGTCTGACTTCTTTTATATTGTATTTACCTGTTTAAATTTTTATCCCACATGTAGCCGAACCTTAGACTGCATTCTTTTTTTTCTTGTATAATGTTTCCCCTATTTTACCCAATTGGTCCCTCCCTTCCTAACGCTTTGTATTCCACCCTTAATCATGTAAAGCGCTCAGATACCCTCACAGGTCTGGTTCGCGCTCTATAAACCTATAAAATAAATAAATAAATAAACAACAGCTCTGAAGTGTCGGATCTGCCTCTCCACTAAGTCTGGAGGCACCAGCACCTACCGGAGCTACAGTGTACCAATACCTGGGGTGCTGAACCCCCAAAGATAAAAAAACAAGAAGAGGAGTTCACTCCGGACTCCCAAAACACCAGAAGCAAGCACCCGTCAAGGGACATTGAGACACCCGAGACCCACTCAGTGAGTGGCCCAACTGTCCCAAGACCGTCTCTCCAAGTTGCCTGCTCCTGACTCAAGATGCACAAGCCTGGCTGAACTGTTTGCTCTGCACCCGGCTCCAGCACTGACTAATCAGCTCTGCTCCTGTGGTTCCCAGTCTCTTGCGACCTTCGCTCTCCAAAGAGACCCACCAGACTTACCTGTAAGTCCTCCTGTGGAGTGCATTTTCAAGTGCCCCCCTTTGCCTTTGTAAACCAGTTTCCAAGACCCTCAGCACTCTGCTCCCACCCAATCCGGGACGCTCCCGAGCATCTCCTGCTAGAACTTTGGATCTGGTCCCGACATCAACCTAAAAAGAGAAGGTGAACTTCGTGAAGGCTTTGCCTTATTGTATATGCATTTTTCCTCTTTTCCCCCATTGATTTTATGGTGCGTAATTGTGCAAAAAAGTTATGTATTTTCTGAACTTTAAAAAATCGTAACTTGAAAAGTACTTCCTTTAGAACTGGGTTCTTGGGCTTAAAAAGTTCAGAATATTCTTTTTATAAGTTGGTCTCAGATTTATTCTTGAGCGCTGTCTCATTTATTTCCTTGGTGAGTTCATCAAATGATTAGCACTCCCATCTGATAAGCCTAACTGCTCACCACCAGTATCTCAAAAAGAGCATTATAATTACCTGATTTGTGGACACTATATAGAGAACCAGCCACTTTTTGTATACTTTAGTGTGTCTCCCTAAGTGGTACTGCTATCCCAAGATGTGGGTCCTATGCAGACTATGTCACTGGAATCATGCTGTATCAGGCTATATCTGGCTGATGAGCTCTAACTAGGGCGACACTGGTCTTACATTTCTTGTATTCTGGTCTCACTCTGGACCCCACCTCACCCTGCTTGGAGGAACCTCAACCACACTTCTTAGGGTCACTTCCGGGAACCTTCTTGGACATTCTGTTGCTGATCCAAACGTCCACTTCCTTTGCAGGCTCCCTTGGGTCAGTGAGCAGCACACAGGCAATGGAACATTCGAATGATCAAATATGGTGTTAGAACATAGAAGTTGCTGTTGTCCATGTCACAACCCTCACTGTAGGGTGTATTCCTCTCATCTAGGCCCCTATGGGCATACACAATAAACAATTTTCCAATAAAAAAGGAAATATGAGAAGAGAACAGAGAAGAAAGATAAAATGAGAACATGAAAAATAGTCCAATGTCCTATAACAGCAATGTCCGGAGGTAGAGGCCATTGGTAGCCTTCTCTGACTGGTCTGATGTGGGGCAAGGCCGATGCGGGCTGAGGGCATCCATAACCAAGGAGGGAGTGACCTACAGTAACTGGAAGACAGGTTAGGGGGCTTACTTGGTCAATAAAGGCCAAAGTCTATTAGTCATGGAGACTCAGCCGAAGCAGCGGTGTGCATGTTTGTCTGTATGTCAGGAAGCTGTAAACTGGGGGCTCACAGGAGATACGGTGGTGAGATGTAGGAGGGAGATAAGTGATCCCTAGCCTCAGAAAGAACGGGGAAGCAGTATTCAGGTCTGCCCATTCAGATCTCACTCAGAGACATCTGTCAGGCCCCCCCATGCAGCTGTACTTAGCTGAAGTCATCCACATTGATCAGCTCCAGCTCCATTGTAGGCAAAAAGGAAGAGAGGTAACCTTAAATTTGGGAAAAAGAAAAACAGCTACATCAAAAACTAAGGAGAATTGAATCAGGTTACTTATGCAATTTTGGTGTTACAAAAATCACTGAGTGGCACTGCTCAACACACAAGTACTAGATCCCACCACAGTGCACTAATGTAGGAAATTGGTTTTTTGGTTGAAGGGTAGCCCTTGGAGTGACTCGGGAAGTCCCGGGTTCTAGAAACAGGTCCAGTCCTTCTTCAATCAGCAGGACAGAACGTCATTCCTTTAAGCAGCAGGGTAGTCCCTCTGAAAGCAGGGCAGCAGGCAGTCATTCTGAATCATCCATAGGTCTAGGAGGTAGTACACAAGAACCTACCTTAGGGGTGGTAAATATATATTGAAATAGGAGTTTTCGTATTGGTAAAAAGTTTATTTTACCATGTCGAATTGGTAGTTTAATATTGCCCAAAGACTGCAATGACATACCTGAGATATGTTTTAAAGAGCTACTTGAGTGGATCACACAATATGTGCTGTAGGCCCACTAGTGTGAATTGGGGGTTTGGCCCTTACCTACAACCACCTTGGGCCTTAGATAATTGTATACACAAAACAACATCAGTTGGTTGTGAGATTTAAACACATCTTTACTTGTGCATGAGGTACATTTTACTCAATAATAATGACCTCAAATATGTTTTAGTAATGATGGAACACAAACTTTTTTAAACTTTCACATTTGGTGCAATAAAAGAAAGGACAATCCACATTGAACTCGATGGATATACAGTGAAAAATATTTGAAAACATGTGTAAAACATGGAAAGATAAATCAAGTACACATTTTAATAACGCAAAATGTATACATGAACTAGGCTAAAATTGCATCTTCACCAATCCAAGATTTTACAAGACCAGTGCATTACATTCACAGGAAGTGCTCTTAGTACTGGAACGTATAAAGGGTCCAAAGGTATCTAATATGGGCTTCCAATTGTATCTTTAGACAAATGAATGTATGCGTCCATATTGATACTGGTTGAACTAGGATCCCTATTCATCCCAGTCTACGTGTTTCGAACCCACGCTTTCTTTGGGGGTTCTCGCCAGGACAAAGGTTTGTGAATTTTGCAAGGTTGAAGGAAAAACACTTTTGAGTTGAGTGATCAGCAAACTCTAATATACTTTCACATGGCACAAAGGTTACAAATTTACCTTTAGGGGGCACGACAAAAAGTTTCGTTTCCGTCTTGTCAGTTGTCGAGGTTATTATGGATTTGTACTCATGCATCAAATGAAAGGAGCAGGACAGGCTTTTCTGGATTGCTCATGTTGTTCTGAAAGGAAGGGATGAACTTAAATAAATAAGGTATTTACAAATTGGAAGTGAAGGGCAGAGTTCGTAGAAATTTACAAAGCTTATATTACATGTGAGTCTCTGTAATTATCATTTGTTTAGAATTGAATTCTGGAGCCCAGTGTAATTCCTTTCTGTAAAAAACAAAACGGACCTGTTTCAGTCTTTGCTTTCACCTGCACGCTTTTACGGAATTAGCACTCCAGACAGCAAATTTTAATGTTATTGGTTACCCGAACCTTCATCTAGAGCTGCTGGAATCCCCAGACATTTTGAGCTTCCTCAGGGACTTGGCAGCATGCCAACTGACTCAATTGGTCCCGGGTTCCACGCATATTGCTGGGCATCTCCTCCACCCATTTTCTTCAAACTTCCAGTCATTGGAAGTTCAAGCACCCATCCCTATGATCTGGACAAACCACTTTCTCATCTCAATACGGCTAACGCTAGCCAGTCCTAAGAGCCACTGTATTCAGCACCCTTCTTTGAAACGGCCTTGGCACAAACTTGACCAGGCAGCTTTCCTTACAGCCTTGAGCACACAGCCGCAAGATAAAGCCGTAAATATGGAAGAGGCCGACACGCAATTCCAAAGGTGGGTAACCCAAGCACTAGACACTTGTATTCCATTTAAACTCACCCACTCTAAAGGTGCTCGGGCTAACGCCTGATACAATGAGGTCCTGACTTTAGCCAGGAAGAATTGCCTGGTTTTACTAAGAGCCTGGATGCGTTCATATGATTCTCAGGCAAAAGTGCAGTACAGATCAAGGCATTCCTTAAACTGGTGCCTAAAACTAGGGCAGCTCACTACTCCAGCCTGATCACTACAAGTAATATTCGTAGCAAAACCATATTCTCCCTTTTGAAGGATTTGGTTTCATCTCCCTCGGCATCAGGCAGCACTATATCATCCAACCTACAATGTGAAGAGCTGGCATATTTCTTTCTGGAGAAGGTGGAACGTATCTATCATAATTTTGACCACAGCGTAACATCCAACGTAACCGGGAGGAACATGAACATAGGCCCTGAGATCATCTCTCTCACATCACTTCCCCCTTTTCCCTCTAAAGACTTGGAAGCACTGAGTGTCAAAATAAAATCAGGTTCTTCAGATGACCCCTTAAGACCTGACCCTTTTTGAAAAGGTCAACAAGGCCTCTTGCCTGAGTGTCTGGAGCTGCTCAATCCATCCCTTGCTTCAGCGGTTGTTCCAAAATCCTGGAAGCATGCCAAAGTGGTCCCCTTACTTAAGAAACCAACACTGGATGCATTCAAGTCGGAAAACCATCACCCAATCTCGCTTCTTCCATTTCTATCCAAAATCTTGGAAGCTCATGTGAACTCGACTTTAACTCATTTCCTGGAAGCAAATTCTATACTAGATATCTCTCAGAATGGGTTCTGACCACAATATAGTACCGAGTCTGCTCTGATGACAGTCGTGGAACAACTGCAGACCACCTCGGATGCCGGCAGAACCTCAGCTTTGGTTCTGTTCGATCTGAGTGCGGCATTCAACACCGTCTCCCATGAAACCCTTATTCTCCGTTTGGGGGACATAGGGGTCAGTAACAAAGTCTTATCGTGGTTCTCCTCCTTTCTGTCCGATCGGACTTTTCAAGTTATAGCTCCCCCTTTTGCCTCCCATGTTTACCCACTTCGTTGCGGAATCCCACAGGGATCGGCTTTGAGCCCCACACTTTTTAATGTTTATATGAGCCCATTGGCATGGATGGCCAAAGCGCGGGGAATCTCCTTGGTGTCATATGCTGATGACACCCAATTGGTGATCACCCTGTCAAATAATCCTAGACAGGATAGAGTGAAATTCAAAGAAGACATATCGGCTGTTGCAGAGTGGATGACAGCTAACTTTCTGCAGTTCAACTCAGCCAAGTCTGTGATTCTTCTGGTTGCAAAGATTCCCATCTCTGGGACAATGAATTGTGGCCTCCTGCCCTTGGAGCCTCCCCTACCCCTTAATTGGTGGTTTATAATTTGGGAATTATGCTCGACAAAAATCTTAACTTTGAGACGCATGCCAAAGCAGTGGCCGGGAAATGCTTGGGGCTACTTCATGGCCTTAAGCCGATTCTCAGTCTGTATGACGCCCAAATGCTTCAGATGATCATCCAAGTCTCCATACTGGCCCAATTAGACTACTGTAATGTGCTTCTTCTGGGCTCTAATAAGTCTGTCGTGAATCGCTTGCAGCGGGTCCAGAATGCTTGAACCCGTGACATCGTTGCTCTCCCCAAACACTGCCATGTCTCCAACCTTCTTCATTGTCTGCACTGGTTGCCCCTTGCGCAATGAGTTTGTTTCAAGGTGCTCTGTATTACACACAAGATTCTGACAGGCATTGGCCCAGAAATCCTGAGCGATCTGTGTGCCCATTATACACCCTCACGAGAGCTGCGCTGGGCGAACTTGCTTCTCATGAGAATTCCACGCATACGAAGGACCAGATCCGGCGGTCGCTCCTTCAGGCGACTGGCCCCTGTCCTATGGAATTTTCTCCCTTTACACATCCGTAGCAACTCAGATCACTTGGCCTTCCGAAGATCAGTAAAGACCTGGCTCTTCTCTCAATGATAACTCCTCGCCTGCTCCTCACTCTGACCTGCTTCAGCGCTGGGACGCCTCACTGCCGAGGCAGCCATGCGCTTTAAAAATATTCTAATCTAATCTTCAAAAGAACAATCAACGCTTTAGAAGCCTTGTAAAAAATGCTTGCAATCGGGATTAGCTGTTTGCCTGTTAAAAAAAAAAACTTTAGACACATCGTGCTGCCAAACCATTTTGTGCTGCATTATATCAAGGTCACTCTTGCTGCTATTGTAATTAAGTTGCATCCACCTCCCCCGTGTGTATAAACTGTATTTTCAGAGTGCATATTCACAGAAAACAAGCGTGCAAGACCGAGTCTTCTGGTATTAAAAGTATGCGCTTTTGGTACATTGTATATTATGACCGCTGCTAAGCCACCAGGGTTGCCTGGGAGTGCAAAATTCTTAATTCTTTTAAAACATGATCCAACAGTTCTTTGTTTTAACTTTACACAAAAGCTTGTTGGGGCTCCCTCTGGATGACATCATCCTACTGCTCCATGGATGATGGCCTGTACTTTTGTGGCCATTGATTTTGGTGATAAAATCCATCGTGTCTCTCAGGTATAATGGCACTTCCTGGAGGAATGGTTTGAGAAATACATATACGTATTGGGAAATCGGTTCGAGGACCGAGTCACATCCAGACACAATCGGACAGCCAGGTGTATTTTGGGGATCTTTATGAAGTTTAGGCAGAAAGTATATGACGGGAATCCTTGGTTTTGTTTTAACCAGGTACGCAAATTTCTTTAGTCCCATAATGTTATTGTCGAAACCTTCCTGTAATACCTGATAGATCTCCCTTGTGGGGTACACTAGTAGCATTTACTTGCCCTGTGTACATGTAGTATCACTTTATTAGGGACTTACAAGAACATTGAATGTGTCAATCGGGTGTAAGCCAATTTTATCATGCTTTGGGGAGTGAGCACAAGCACTTTAGCACTAGCACTAGCACTGGGAAAGTACACGGACTCCTAAGGCCCAAAAAATTATTTCCAGTAAAGCAGAAGGAGAGAAGGCAAAATGTTTGGACTACCCTAAGGCTAATAAGTCTAACAATTACCATCTACTGGAGTGGATGGGAGAATGGCTGGGCTTGCCCAAGAAACCCAGAAAGCATTTGACCTGGACACCATTTGCACCTGAAAAACGATTAGAAGTTGGCACAAACTGCACCTGACACAGGAGTTTATACCCATTATTTGTCAGATTCGCTCCAAATCATGAATGAAATCAAGCACAATTTGTGTTTGTGCAACTTCTGACCAAGGAAATTCAGTAATGGGGAGTGGAGCCGCTAAGCGTGTTCCAGAAGGTAACTGTGATGAGGGCTTACCTGAACAGACACTATCTCTTATTTTCCATCCCAGACGCTACTCTGATATGGCTCCTACAGGAAATAGATAGCAGGGACATGCTGGAGAGGAAAGCATGGCCATAGGAAGAAGACAGCGTGGAGCTCACAGCTGTGAGGGAAAGGGCAGTGCTGTCTCACATTGGTCCATTAAAAAATCATCTCTGGTGGGTTCCAATGGCGGAGAAGGTAACCGAAGACCTTGCGAGAAGCGTCTGTAGGAGAGCCCACCACGCTGCAGATTGTGTTTGAGAAAACTTAACTCTGAGAAGAAGCAATCCAAGGAGGATGACTAGATTGGGTTCGAGTGACATCAGCCTACAGGTAGAATTCTACCCAAAGGAGGTAGAAAACGTCCTGAAATTGCGGCTCATCTTTTCGGACCAGCCATGTTCCCAGGAGGGGTTGTTGCTCACCAGGTGGGTGGGCCCATGGCAACGCTAACCAAGGAGGTTGCAGTAGAGGGATTCTGTTTCCTATTCAAGCTGGACTACATTACCAGTAACTTTTAAAAAAGGCCTTAAACGGCTACACCTCATTTTGGTCTTTTTCTTTTTTGTCTACGTTCCCCATTGTTTGGTTGCCTTAAAGGGAAGAAGGTTTCCCAAAACGTTTTATTTGTATCAAGGGCAGGCTTTAGGACCGTGCCTGTTAACTCTGGTGAAAGACCCAGTTGTTACCTAAAAGAGTAACAAAAATAAAAGGCTGGGAAGAGTAGTCTTGAGTAATAAGGAGAATCCAAAAATGCAGATGCAGGTTTAAGCCCAAAATTGTGTTTTTGTTTTGGTTATTTTGGGTGATTCCTAGTACTTACCCATTGTCCTTTATCTCTGCGCTTTATTGGTGGCAGGCGATTCCTGGGCTTCTGCCTTCCTGCACAAGACATCAGAAATGGAAAACAAGGGGATTAGAGGTCACTTCAAACACCTGGTTACCAAACAATCTCAAGCAAGAGCAATCAAAATCTTTGAGTTAATTCTTGTTTACTGCAAATATAACTGTCGCAATGACCAGGGCTGTATCTTTTGTCCCACGTAATACTAACTTTGGCTTACAAGACACCACCATGCATTTCATTTATTTTTGCTTTGATAATAAAATGCTTACGGACACACTGGGTCCATTGTTTGTGTTGCTGTTGCTGTTGCTGGGAATCCTTGGTCAGCCGTGATGAGAACCGCGAGCTGCCTGGGCTGTCTGCTGACCGCTGACTGCGAACCACGGACTACAGGGCAGAAACCGCGCAGAAACCGCCCTGCTCACCTTCTTTTGTGGACACGGGTTACGGGCATAGGTGGCGGGCGGGGTGCGGAGCGGAGCAAAGCGGGGAGACAAGCGGAGAAATCAGGAGCAAAGGCGGACCGCGGAGGTTCCTGACCCCGCTCTACATCGGAGTGAGCCCATGGCGTACAGCGCGGCAGCTTGAGAGGCTTGAGAGAGATCGAGAGGGCTTGAGAGCCGCTTGCCTCTCGTGTCCAGCTTTTCATCTGCCCAGCATTTACGTTGCCAGCCAGCCAGTTAGCCAGTCAGCCAACCAGCCAACCAACAGCCAGCCTTCTGGAGGTGAGCCCGTAATATTTTTGAACTATTGAACTATTACGGTTCATTACCGACCCCCAGGACTTTCTGCTCCCGCAAGGCTACCACTCTGATTGCTAACTAACCTTCCATCCGGCCTTCGACCCATTGCCCGTCCGTTGCCGTTGTTGCCCACCTTGCAGATTGCCTAATTATATAGCTGCTCTCTGCATCGGCAGCGCGCTTGCCAGGTGATTGTCAGGCGTCTGCAGGAAGGGCAGGGCAGGGCAGGGAGGTGGGCCAGCGGACGGACAGTTTGGGGTGCTTGGGAGCTGGAGGGTGGAAATATTTTGCACAAGGGGCGTGAGAAGTGGCGCCTGAGCCACCAGGCTGTTAAGACACTAGAGGAAATTGGGCTTCACTGGTTCTGCTGGTTACCTGTAACCTCCTGTGCACGACACTTAAGCCCGGAAGAAAAGGTGAAGCACTTGCTCCTTTTGTGAAGGCTCTATCGCTGCACCAAGGGAAACAGCTATAGGGAGCACTCATCAGCCTCATCCCTGCCCCAGTTCCACTTGCTGGGCGCCTTCTGGGGGCCTGTTTGCACTGACAGTACATCAAAGTTGGAAAATTGCGACAACAGCACCAGCAGGCCACACTAAGGCTGGTTGTCCACCTGGTTTCACTTGGTCTCGCTTGATAACCTTCAAACTATCCTCTAACGTGCAACTGAGGGACTGAGGGCCCAAAATGAGGTCAGGAAGGGTCCAAGGAGGCCCAACGAGCAAAGGAGGATCAAAAAAGCGCAAACAAACAACTAAGTCATCTGAGGAAACCAAACAAACTCCGCCAGCTAACTTAAGCCCATGATACAGAGCTCCCTAATTGACATAACATTGGACAAGTCTGCTTCAAACAACTTAATAAGTGACCACATGGCCAAAAATAGAAAGGAGCAAAAAATAAATCAAACCTCGTTTCAGCCCAAAATTTATACAAAATTCTGTTTTCTAAAAAAAGCAGGGGACACCTTATTTTCAAAGATTAATGAAGTATCAGGATTACAACTGCCTCTTGAACCATCTCAGCTCCCCCTGCCCTACCAGTTTAGTGGCACACAGCCCTTACAGGACAAGGATAACTGCAAAGGAAAGAACAGCACAATGCCTATAATCTCACCTCAAACAACATCGACACCCCAGCCTAAAAACTGCCAGGCAGGGCGAAAGACCACAACCGCGGTAGCCACAGCAGGGAGGAAATTGGCCATAGACACCAACCTAATCCAAGTACATTGGCCAAATAATGCAAAGGACAAGTCACCAAGAACACCAGATGATAGCAACATTAATATCAGCGATAACGCCGAGAGCAATAGCATGAGGAACGGACAAAGCCCTGAGGCTATAAGCCGCATCTGGGAACCCAAAAACAAGGAGGTAATTGGAACTGACCGTGAGGAAGAGAAGGATCTATCCCTGGTAGTCCTTGACACTTCTTATAAAGAACAAGTGGCAGGAGATAAGAAGACGAAAAGGACTCAAAGTAAAGTAGAAAGGCAAGTGAGCCCAACATCAGAGGTGATAGAAATATCCTCTTATTTGGGGAAGGAGGAATGGGAAGAACTTATCGCTGCATATCCTCCAGATTATAGCAGAAGCAGGACGGCTTCAGACATACGGATCACGAGAACTGAAGGCATTCAGGAAAAACAAGCGGAAATAGGCACGTCAGAAGGAGTAGAAAACTGCAAGGGGCAACCCAAAAGTCAAGAAAAAACTCCAAAACATCCCGGGCAGGAAAGCGTTTGGCCTAGCCTTCTAAACACAGTACAACTCCTGGTGGAAGCTCTGCACTACCAATCAGAGAAAATTGACACCCAACTAACGTTATTAGACACATTAGCCGTGTTTGTGGTTGCCATAGATGGGAAGCTGGGTACGCTAAACATGCTTCTCCAGAGTAAATTGGACAATCTTCAAGACGTAAACAGGATCATCAGCAGTGGGTGCGGATGCGGCCCTATCATTGATAAGTTAGCCACTCTCCCAACACTGCTGACAGACCTGTGTACACAGCTCAAAAGACCTGCTCAGCAAAACTCCAAACTGGGCATGGACACACAGGGTCACCTAAAAACAAAAGACACCAAAATTGCTCTCTCTACACAAACAGAGGACACTGAAAAAGGAACAATTGGTGAAGACCCTGAAGCTGTAAGAAAGATTGAACTGTCGGGCACAGGCGCTCAAGAACAACTCAAAATGAATGACCTAACCAAAAGCATAGCGGTCAATGAAATGGGACCAATGAGCCCTTCATTAATGGGCAACAATGATGAAGATAACATCTATCTAAAATTAAACGCGAAACAGAGACGAGCTAAAAAACGCAAAGGTAGGAAATATAAGCTCTGCTCAAAACGCGAAGGATTCACGCAACTTTTTGGCCGATCTATCATTCAAGAGCAAAGAAAATCGCAACTTGGGGAAGTAATAACTTCACATCAAAACTCCAATGAAATGTTTCACACAATCGAGCACTTGGAAAAACCAGCTAACACCAGATCAGATGAACAAGACGCCCATTCTCAATACGGCCTATTAGTATCTGCCCAATTATCTGGGAACAGCACAACGCCTACTAATTCTGGCCTGTCAAACGCGTTAAAAAACAACACGAAGTCCAGCCCCAATCCCACGAAAAACATAAAACAAGGCCTGACTTTGGGCAGCATGGGAAAAAGACCAGAAAGTCAAGGTATAGGACTGACGGACAGTCAACTATACGCTATTAACCAAGCAACTGTGCCAATACATATACGGGAAGACCGCACAACAACAGAACCGGCACCCTTAAATCTGACAGGCAACACGCACCGTCCGTGTGGCTGGGGGATACACAAAGAACCTGAAATTTTTGCATCCTATCAACACGCCAATGACCAAGCCCCAGGCGGGGCGACCAAAATCGACATCCATTTGGCAAAAGCAAGACCATCAGAATTGCGGACCTGAAATCATCAATCAACATCTATAATGGAGGGCGGTGTACAAACAATCAAGGGAATACCCCAGATGCCATATGGTTTAACCCAGATTTCATCCCCAAAGGAAGACATGACAGCCTCAACAGAAGCAACATACTACGGCTACTATCCCACATTCCTTCATTGGCAAACGTGTCAAGCACAGACTTGTTGTCGATTGAATTCATAGACGCAGAAGGTACAGGAAGGGAAGCGACGAAGGAGACTTGGGCCTCGGGAGCAATATCGCAGAAAATTCTATCTGAAGCAGAGGTATTTAAAAACTGGGGCATTACGATAAAACCACATATAAAGCCAGGATACCCGGACATACTATATCCAGGAGTAAAGCTGGAGTCCAGGGAAAACGCAGGCAGCTTCAGGACCTCGGTTCTCAGAGGCGCGGTAGGGCCATGTGGAACAGGCAGCAACGAGCATTTTGAAATTTTGTGCTCGAAAGGAGCAGACAGGGCACCTCCAACTGAGCTGAAAGATCAAAGATGGATCGTGAGAACCATAAAAAACAACAACTGACAAATCGGCCAGAACCCATGTGTACATATGCAAAACCAATTGTGCATATGCTCCTGGAACAATAATGGTTTAGCCACTAAAATGCAAGATCTAGAATTTATAGCTTACATAAGATCATTCGACATAGTGGCATTACAGGAAACATGGCTCGCTGAACCTCCACACCTCCAGGGGTACCTACGCTTCTTCACAGGTGCCAAAAGGACAGCCAAGTACGGGCACCTAAAGGATAGCCTAGCAACATACGTAGCAACCACTAGTTTTGTCAAGACAGAAGAAATTGGGATTTCTTCGGCAGCTGCTCTTGCAGTTAAGCTGGCCCTAGCACCACCAGGTTCAGGCAAAGCCAGTATCGATTATATTCTGATCAACGCTTATATCAATCCCAAAGAAAAAAAAAAAGCAGCAAAGGAACTACACATCTTCTTGGAGGAGTGCATCACGGGAAGATCAACAACTAACATTTTACCTACAGGGGATTTCAACCTCAACCTCATGGGCACACCACAAGAAGAGGTAATATTAGCTCAAAATACAACTTGGGACCTACCGTCGCAAGGGTAGCTACAAATAGCTAAACAAACAAAATTGGGAGCACAGATACTTGAAGAATTGGAACACTTCAATATCAGAGCCTTAAACGGTAGGTTTGTGGAATATAGGCCGCCAGCCCCAACTTATTACTCAACGAGAGCCAACAGCATATTAGATTACACCTTTATCTCATTACCTCTTTTTCATTATACAACCTCGTTCCGGATAGGAAAAAAAACTGACAGTGACCATTGCCCTCAGGAAATTGTTTTGGATATTGCGAGACCCATACTCGAGCGATCAAATGCCCCAAAAGAGTCTATTCATACTGTTAAGTTAAAAAAAATTAAGTACTCGGTAGCAATGGGCGAAATCTTAATAGGAAGGGCACAACATCACTTTACGGAGCGCACTGGATCAAATGAAATCATAAAATGGGAACAATTTACAACCACCATGTCGAATTATGCAACGAAGCCCAAAGCATATGCAAATCTCAGCAACATGGACAATCTATCTCGAGAGCACAGAGAAAAAATTAAGGAAACAAAAAACTCGATTTACCGTTTAATGAGAGAAATACAGCTGGATCCTAAAGAAAAATCAAAGCAAAACCACCTTCGGACACTGAAATCTTCACTAAAAAAGCTGAAATGGGAAGCAAACAAAACAATGGAGGAAAACTTGTGGGCAAGACTCCACTCAGACATTAAACAGAATGACGGGCAAGGTTTTGGAACACCGTTAACTCTCTAACATGTCCAGCAAACTTGGGGGTTTCTTCTAACATTACAGAGGAAACATGGGCACTCTATCTTGGTAAGCACTTTAATCAAGACTTACCCAACAACCGGGATTTATCCAACCCTAACATCACAAAAGACTATAAAGCTGACAATGCGCAACAAATACAATTGTACACAAACATTAAAGACAGTTATGAACCAAATAATTCCCCAAAACTGCAACATAACATCAAATGCCAAATCAAAAAAGGCAGAAGGGAAGGAGCTCCGGGACCAAATGGGATCCCGCCAATCCTCTTCAAACAAGATGTGGGCTATTGGGCAGCAGCTCTCAAACCCCTTTTTCTTGTAATCAGGAGCTCGAACATCTTGCCAGGCTCCTGGAAGGGCTCTATCATTACCCCAATATATGAAGCAGGGGATAGGGCTCTCCCTCAAAATTATCGACTAGTGGCCCTAATTGACAATGAGGCGAAGTACTTCGCAGGCCTACTGCTGGAGGAACTACAGGCATGGGTCACAAAGAAAGCTCTGATACCGGTTTACCAGACAGGCTTTGTTAAATCAGTGGGCACGACGACCAATATACTAACTATGGGCATACTAATAGACAAGGCAGAGACAAAAAAATGGCCCCTTCACCTCTGCTACATAGACTATAAAGCGGCTTATGACAACATCAAGCGGAATCTCCTATGGTCAAAATTAAACGGCTGGGGGATCTCAAAACCATTGTTGGACTTGTTAATAAATCTGCACACGGAGACTTGGATACAGATAAAGGTGGGGGACGGCTCACTGCTGTCAAGGCGCATACAGACCAACAATGGCCTCAAGCAGGGCTGCGTCTTGGCCCCCACACTGTTTAATCTGTACTTGGGCGACCTGGCTCCAACTTTGAACAACTGCAACTCACATGCTCCTAAACTAGGAGGGCTTAATCTACCATGCCTCTTATATGCGGACGATATTGTTCTAATAAGCCACACTAAAGTAGGGCTCCAAAACCTCTTGAACACCACGCAGAGCTATTCCAAGACAAACGACCTAATAGTAAACCTCGAGAAAACTCAAACTATGACCATCAGCAAAAGAAAAAGGAAAATCTTTTAGTGGTTTTGGAGCAATTCTCGTATCAAAGACACGTCGACATATAAATATCTAGGCGTGAACATTGATAACGGCGGTCGATTCAGTGTGCAAAGGTCTAGCATCAGAGGCAAAGGACTTGCATTGGCAATTGCCTTAAAAACACTGAATAACAAGCTTTCGGGCCCATCTCTAACACCTTTGGTACAAGTTATCCGTGCCAAACTGCTGCCTACAATAACGTACGGAAGCGAGGTGCTACGAGGCAGAGACGCAACAATACTTGAAAGCACAATTATAGTCGCATATAGAATCATCTTTAGCCTTCCTAAGCGAACCTCCCCACCACAGATCAGGCCGGAGTTTGGCATTCAACAACAGCTCCTGGCACGACAGGGGGCCTACATTTGTGTATGGGACAAAGTGAGGAAATCCGCAGAAGGAACATTGAACGAATATCTGTGGAGGGAGTTAGAGCAATCTCCGACCTCACCAGCAGCTAAATACTCAGCAAAAAGTCTTGTAAACACCGGGCTGGAACAGCTCTGGGCTTCCACCACAGACCACAAAACGTTCAATAAACTGGCAAAGAAGTCGATTAAACAACAGTCGTGGGTCCAAGATAAAGCAGACTTCTCAAAAAGAACGCACGCCTGGATGATTCTGAACTCATACTCTGCAAAAGCTCCCCAGTACTAATTTGGTCTGGGCTACGCCAAAAAAACCAAAATGTCCTTCTTAAGGTACAGGCTAGGTCTGCTGCCGTGCATTCAGCATCTCCCACACTGGCTAAAAATGAAAGCAGGCACACTATGCCGGTTATGTGGTGTCACGCAAGAAGATATGCTTCATCTGCTATGCTCCTGTGAGAAAATGCTAGAGGAGCGGAAACTTTTTTTGAAGCACCATTTCATCCGACATGGGACACGCACACGAAGGAGCGCAGTTCTTACCTGTTTTTCATCTCAGGACCCTCAGCTGAGCTGTAGCCTTGTAAAACTTTTAAAGGCAGTGGAACAAAAAATGCCCGGACTCGATCCTTGAACTGACTTAAAACAAAAAACAAAAAAAAATCTGATTTTAAACATCTGATTTTAACCTGTTTTAAAACAGAAACTGTGTCTATTGTCTAAATACTAGTGTGACAAATGAAAGGATAACATATCAAAATATATGTCACTTTATATTGTGTTTTATTTTAATTCATATTTTGTAATTGTACGGCATTGGTTTTAATTAACTGTGCAAATAAACTTACACTGGCAGGTGAAAATGCTTAAGGGTTCATACAATGTCTTATGCCCAAGAAGTCTGTATGAACAACTAATGCCATATCAAGAAGTATCCTGTGTTATGTAGAAGAATGTAATGGTTGACCAGTGTCTAAAGCACAAGCATTGACCATCATGCGAGAGGATGCTAAATGGTCAAAGAAATTGCACTGGTGTTGGAGTTTGCCTTTTGTAGTTCTTTCTGGATGAAGTTCATGTAAGGAATACATTGCCACTGTACATCCTGATGAAAAAGACCCTGCTATCCTTGTGTAGCAGATGGAATTTTACTTTGGCTGTGCTCCCCTCACACTAGATGTAGCATCCTATTAAGCTGCCACAATCTATGTGTAAGCCATGCTTAAAGGAATCCAGTATCTTGAAATGGGAGGTACTGAAGTGTGCATTATTCTTGAGACCTTTGGGGAATCACTGATGCCCAAAGAAAATTATGTGATACAAAATGAATGAGATTTTTGTCTTCCCAACATATCAGTAGGGAAGGGGAAAACCCAGAAGACAAGAACAGCTCTGTATTCATCCAGTATTCTTAAAGTCCCTATACTTTCCAGTTTTACAATGGCCAATCAAATGAGCAACAAGCTGCGCTTCTGAATTGATTGTTATGCACTTACCATCCACACTATCCAAGAGCAGGGGACAATGTGGAAGAGTACCTCATTATCTTAGAATGAAGCTGGTGTTTTTCTGTTCTAGAATTCAAAGCAGGTACATTTAGATACTGATTTGAGACTGGCCATGGAAAGACATTTAGCTGCTGCTGGGACTCTGTCTTGGAGAACGTCAAAGGACTCTTTATAGCCCTAACCACCTTGTAGAGGATCGTGGAATGCACTACAAAAGGCATAATCCTCCTTAAAGATCGAGCACAAGAACAAACTCCTGAAGTAACTCAATCTGCTTCCGAACTAATGTTTGAAGTCCTCCTCTGCTGTTGATAATCCTGCAGCTTCACATATGAAATACTCTTTGTCTTGGGAAGAGGATTAGAGGTGGTCACTGCCAGGGTGGAGGCCTCAAGGAATTGGCATCATCCCAAAACTCTAAAAGGACTACAAACTTTGCAAGGATTCTTTAAGGGAAATATTTTGTGCCAGGATTTGAAAAGATTATCAATTCTGTTTCTGAACTGATTCAAGGATACCATATGGCCAAATCTATGAAAGGAAAACAGACCTCTGATCCCCCGGCACTGCCTTATCACAAGGTCTGCAAGCAATTTGGTCGCTACTGGACTACTGACTAGGATTTTGGTGCCAATTGAGATCAAGCTCTATTTGCAAGATGTGATTTCCTATTGCAGAAGCAAATAGTGGAGTTTGGAATCAAAGCAGACATCTTCTTTACATGTTGACACCTCCAAGGGGTGGAAACTAGACTGGGTTAAGTTATCCCCAGGAACTCTGCCAGGTCCTACACAAAAACATACCAAAGTTATGCTACATATGACTGAGGTCATTTAAGATGCTCTGGATACCTTTCAGTGACCTACTGAAATCTGTCCAACACATACCAAGAACATATTTGTACAGCTCAGCTGCGAGATCCCAGCATGACACTAATGGGCATGCTGAATTTAACAGAATATTGTAAAGAATCAGAAGGATGTTGTGCTTGGCCCATAGTAGAAACTATTTTGGACGGCATTCTAGGACCTGCACCCGTTGCATTGCTCTAGATAGCTTACTCCAGGTGACTGTTGCGAGAAAGTTGATTATTAGTTGGTGTGGTTGTGAGATCTAATCGTGTAATGATGCCACTATTTTCTATTGGGTCCAGTTTAGGTTACTTTACCTAACTATAGCTCAGTTGTGGGTAGCTGTGGCATAGGGCAGTCAGACTGAATCAAATGAACAAGTGTAAAGCATTTAGACGTACCGAAACATAACTAGGTAAAACCAAAACACGAAAAAATAACTCCGCCTTATAAAAACAGTGCATATTTTTAAAATTATAAACCTACACAACAACAGAAATCTATTGAAGGGAACTGGAGATATGGTTTTTCAAATGTAGAATAAATCACAAAAAAACACAATAAATAACAGCATTTCACTTAGCAGCATTCTTTGAGCCCCAACCGAAGGTCAAAGGCAAGTTTCAAGCCAACTCCAATAGAGCAAAGGACCTGGAAGTTCCCGGTCACAGGTTTAACAGTGTACTTAGGAACTTTTTAGATTCTTTCTTTTGCTGATGGGCTTTGTGCCGGGATATTCACCAGTGCCGATCCAGAGCTGGATTCCGCTTTATGGTGAATTGGCTTGGCTCTTATCAGGCGATCGAGGCTACAGAAACTGGCAAATACTTTAGCAGGAGCACTCCAATTACTGAAGCTGGGCATGGCTTTGACATTGAAGGAAAAATGATTAGCAGTTTTGTCATAGCCTGTGGTTCTTTGGCAAGAAATTGTTATCTTTGTACTTCCAGGCTACCCAAATTGCAGTCTTTTGGGGTAAGAGTACACTGTAGTGCAAACCAACTGTACAGGGTGGAATAGGCGCCTCTTTAGGACTAGGACGCAATCTCCCAAAATGCAACAGCAGAGTGGCTGGCATTTCCAGTTGCTAGCGGTCAGCGGTTTGATAATATGCCCTTGTGAATTCCCATAGAAGCCCAGGTTATCACGAGCACCTGGGCTTCTATGGAAATTCACAAGGGCATATTATCAAGCCCATTATCGCCGCTTTAGCGGCAGTTTCCTTCCAATAAAAGCGGCGATAATGTATCGCCCTTTCTTGATAATATGGCCCCTCCTTCTCCTACCTTGCTTCAAAGACATGGAACACACTGCCCCATCCACCTCAGAAAATCACAGTCACTGACGCAATTCAGGAAGGACCTCAGACCTGGGACTTTGGATTAATTCAGCGCTTAGTCTGATCCGATGTGCCCCCCTCTCCCCACAGTGCCTTGAGAACAACACTGGTGAGTAGCCGCGCTTTACAAACCCTGATTGATTGATTGAAAGAATCATATCACTGAGAAAGAAGTGGAGGACTGTGCTATTTTATTTAATGGCATGAAGTGAATTTTGAGTATATTGGCATGTGCATTTGTCTTAAAAAAAGATAAGAAATGTGTGTATGATTGTAGGTATTTGGAAACCAATGTTTCTTTCTTCCCTAGTGTCCCTTATGGAAGGTGAGTTTGAGAATCTGGGTGTTCAATGTCAAGATGTTAGAGTAGGTTTTTACGTTGAATTGTACATTTTGCAGCTGCGGTCAGTGCAGGTAACAGCGATGGGGCGGTTGGGCTGCGTTGGGGGGATTTCGAGGGGCGATGCAGAGGGAAAAATAAAAATGTATTTAATTTTCCATTGGCGTCTACCTCAAAATCCCCCCACGTGGAACTCTCTGCTGTTATCTGCACGGACCGCGGCTAACATTTTGTGTTTAGTTGAGGTGAACCTTGTCGACTGAGGCTGACCTGTGATAGAAAGTTCTGCGTGCAGCTCTCCACTAATGCTGAAAATACCACCAGTCCCCACTTTCTTTTCAGTGGCACACAAGGTGCTCATCCATTGCACACGCAGCCACTGTTCCCGATACCAGGTGCTTCTGCGTTCGGGGGGCACTTTTTTGGTGCATTGAGATCTCGAGCCTGGAGGCCCATGCTGCACCTGCAGACTCATCTGCGCTGGGCTGACATCCTAGTAATGCGCTGTTCCCGAGGGAGTGCCCCTGACTACAGCGCTCCAGCACAGAAACTACCACCCGGCCTGGCCCAAGTTGCCCAAGCCAGACACCGCATCAAGTGACTTCTGGGCCGGGCTGGAGGCACCCCTGGAGCAGAGGGGCCCCTGATGCTTTGAACTCTGCGACACACTGGTCTGCCTGCACCCCGCGAGGTCATGGTAAGGTGCAGGCCCATCCGTTGTTGCATGCTCCGGGTCGGTGACAGCGCTACCTGTTCGTATGCCGCGGGGGCTGGGGAACCCCACTCCCTTACCAGCCCTTCTTCCTGATTCCGCCCGCAGATGTGACCGTGCAGTGGAGATACACTATGGAAAGCCCTGGGGGGTGATGCGGCCCTCACACACACGGCCCTGGAGACGCAAAAGTAGAAGACCCAAGCCAGCCTAAATTCAGATGGCGACTCCCCCGCGGTAATTAGGAAGATTGATAATACACAGACAAAGTGCTCAGTACACGCGTTACACTCGCACCACGTAGCATTACCGCTTTCGATGCTCATGACGGAACAGTTCTGTCATGACCGCTCCCGCGAATAGAATGTTCAGCACCGGGGGAGAATCGGCGCCACAGGCCCGGTGTTAAGATCTGTGAAACCTGTCTCCAGAACCCTCCCCAACAACAAAAAGTGAACACTGTCTCAAGCCATACCAGGCCCAGACCACGGACGGCACTTATACTCTTTAGGATTGTATACATTTTTCTTATTTTTCAAGCAATGAAATGGATATTATACAGATCATCTGCCTACAACCAACACGGCCTGCGGGGAAAAGCGAACAAACACAAAAGAAGGACGATTAGAGAAGAAGAGAAAGATCGTAAGCAAACAATATTCAACTTATACATCAATAACAAAACAGATCACCTACCCAAACAAACCCACCCATACTTCATGCATATCAATCTAATCCTACTTCCATCTCTGTTTCACTTAAGAGTCAGAGTTCAAGCCGGCTGTTAAGCGCAAAACACGTAGTTATAATCGGACATGTGAGTTCACGAAATGTGTCGGACAGGTATTTAAGGTAGGGTCCAGAAACCAGACACCAGAAACCATAGGACTGCGAGAAGACTATGCCGTGACCTACGCGTATATCACAGAATGGTGGCAAACCAAACAATCCTACAAATCACCACAGGCGCTTGGTAGCAACTCAGAAGCACCCCCAAATACATTACTATAGCCTTAAACAGGATTGCAGTGCAGCACATATGATTCTAGACTCGCATGTCCTCGTGCAGATAAACTCTTTTGAAAAGAACGGCTTCAGCGATCCTAAGATTTCTATTGGGATACTAAATAACTATCTGTCCATTGGACTACCTAGCAGTCCAGACTCAGACTTAATTCTTCAGTGTACTTGCACTGTTAGAAGCAGATGTTTTTAGAGACCCCCATCTCGTATGTTCTGGAATCTACACACTTCCGGCCCTGATGAAGGTGACAACATCCAGCTTTCACCGAAACGCGCGTAGGCCTCCTACACACGTCTTAGAACTCTTAACAAATACCTAGAGAAAAAAAGGAAAATTGATTTCTTTGGGAGCAGCCAATGACGGGTTCACGCTACCCCATGTATAAATAATACAAAGAAGATAGTGTTGTTCTTCTCAGATGTGGATTTGCGTTTACATTTCTCACCGAGTATGAGTCCTAGAATGCATGAGTAGAATGAATGAGAGAGAGACTGCAGGAATGATTGGTTTTTGATTTTCACACAGTTTTCTTAGTGGGGGTCAATTCAGCCAACTTTGTTAATTCTTGGATCTTATTGTTGTTTGTACATAAAAAGTCAAAAGTATTCTATTGGATATATATTTATAAAAAAACGTTTTCTTATGTATTTAGAAAAAAGTAAAAATAACCATGTCTTTTGTATAAATAAAGATAGCTCAAAAAGCTAGACTTGAGCCTATCTTTTTATGTCTCTGTGCTGTAAATGGTTAAATACATAGAGCTATGACCAAAGTTTAAATCATATAGGTCCGTCAAGAGGATTCTAGTTCTGGTTCTCTTTCCTCCCCCTCCTCTTGGGCCTTAAAGTAAATAGGGGGCACCTTAGCTATATAATAATTTAAGGCAGGGGCTCCAAGTCTTCTCAAATTTAGGGAGCGTGTGATCTATAAAAGCAGATCATTTCTCCATACTCAATCGATACCAGAGTCTATGCAACCAGTTTACATTTGTTGCTATAACATCAGTCCCCCAGCGTGAAAGTAATGCTTGCTTTGCCGCACATAACGCTAGGGTTATGGCCCTCCTCCCGAGCGAATGGAGGGGGTAAGTCAAAACGTTGGGGAGACCCAAGAGAACATAACTAGGGAAGCCGGGCAACTCCAACTGAAACATCTGGTCAATGGTTATCAGTGTCTCCTCCCATTATTAATGTAGTTTGGGGCAAAGCCATAAGAGGTGAATCAGTGTACCTGTGTTATTGCAACCCTGCCAACATTTATCACTAAAACCCTGTTTCCACTTCGATAGTCGGGCAGGTGTATAGTACCTGCTTTTTTGAGAATGGGCGAGACCACAGCGGTTTTGAAGGAGTTGGGGACCACACCAGAAGTAAGGGAGTTGTTAAGGAGGGAAAGGGGGGATCCGGGATGTTGAGGAAGATCTCCCGAGCGATTTGGGGGGGACAGCTGTCCCGCGGAGAGCCGGAACATACTTTCCAAAGGAGTGAGGAGAAAACGACTTTGGTGAACATTGGGAAGTTGGCGAAAAGAGCGGGGTTATGGGGTGCCGCGTTGAAAGCGGTAGAAGAGCCAGCTTTGGGGACTCTATTTTTGATTATAATTATATTTTCGATGAAATAACTGTTGAGGGAGTTACAGCGGGATTGTGAGGGCCGGGGCTTGATGGTTACATGATCAGGTTTCACAAGTTCGTCCACTATCCAGAAGATGGCTTTAGTTTTGCAGGTGGCGTTCAGGATTATGGCCGAAAAATGTTCAGTTTTTGCAAGGAGGATGGCTTTTTTATAATCCTGTAAGGCAATGAGAAAGGTGGATTTCTTAAGGGGACAGTAGTCAGATCTCCACTTGTGCTCCGTTTGGCGCAGCGTGAGTTTCCTGTCTCTGAGGTCTTTGATGAACCAAAGCTGGGCATCATGGGGCCTCTTCTTCTTAAGGGCTTGCAGAGGGGATAAGTTGTCCCTGGCCTGGGCCAGCCAGGAGTTAAGATTGTCAGCCTGAGTGTGAAGTGATGGTGGCCGGCTAGAGGGTGAGAATGTGGTGGGCAGAGTCAAAGTGAGGGATGCACAGAAGGACGGGATGTCTACGCGGCTCCAGTTTCTGACCATGATAGGGGCAGTAGCATGGGCTCTAGTGACGATGGGTTTAGTAATGGAAAAGGAAATCAGAAAGTGGTCCGACCAGGCGCAGCGGGCGATCCAGAGATTGGTGATATCTAGATTGGAGCTCCAGACCTGGTCCAAGGTGTGGCCTTTGATGTGGGTGGCCACTTTGATATGCTCCGTGAGATTCAGACTATTTAATGTTTCCGTGAAGAGCATCGAGCTGGCTCTCTCGTGCACGTCATGGGGCCAATAGTTGAAGTCTCCTAATATAAGAATTTTGGCATGGTTTATTGCTAGTTCTGCTGTCAGGTTGCTAAAGAACTGGAGAAAGTCAGACGAATGGGTAGGGGGCCTGTAGATAGCGGCACATGTTAAAGGAATGTTTTTAGAGTCGAGTTTGAACAGAAGAATGTCAGCAGACGGTGTTTTAGGGGTGGTGAGGGATGTGAAGATGTGATACCTTTAAATATCTGGGGGTCATTACCCAATAACTGTAACATTATATTTATCAACCTCTTACTGTAACTCTCTGTTTTAACATTTAACATTGTTGTATTTAGCCACTCATAGCTGTTCTCTTGTTGTTTTGTCCTAGTCTGTAACTCTGCTGTAGCTCCTCTGCTCTCCCCATCGCCATTCATTTTCATGTCGTTTTACGCCTAGAACCAAATTAATGGAAGCTGCAGTTTTTACCAATGGTAAGACTGTCTGCACCCGTCCTTACCTGGACAGTGTACAATGCCATGAACCATGGCCCTCCCCCCACCATAAGCTACTCCGCCACCGAGCTTTGAGCGCTGGACCTATGATCCCACAACAATAACTGCTGCTGCACATCTACTGTAAGACCTTTCACCTGCCACCACAGCTTCTTCGCCTGCAAAACCGGAGCTTCTGCACATATGGAAACCACTTCTACACTGACCACAAATACTACAGAACATCTCTATTGCCTCCTCCTCAGTGTACGATCTCTCTGCAAACACTCCCTTGAGATGTAGGACACCATCACCTCTCTCACCCTGACGTCATCTTCCTCACCAAGACTTGGCTCAACTCCGCATCAGCACCTAAACATTGCCCAGCAACACCAGATGGGTACAAGATACCACACCGAGACTGCGCCAACAAACAGATGGAATCCCCACGAGGAAACCATCCACTGCACCACCACGCAGAGGACACCACACCGATAATGGAACATCTCAACTTCTAACTCCACCTACAGAATTCCAGGTCTCCACCCCAGCTTCTGCGATGCCATCCCTGATCTCATTGCCCCTCTCACCATGGACTCCAAGCACTACATCGTCCTCGGAGATCTCCGTTTCCATCTTGAGCACCCTGATGACACCAAAACTCCCAACCTCCTCAAAAGCATGAACATCCTTGGCCTTACTCATCTAGTTACCAGCCCCACACACATTTCTGGACACACACTGGACCCCATTTTCACAGCCAGCAACAGAGACAAGGACAGTCACGTCACTGAACTCACCAGGACAGACCACGCCATCATCCACTTCACTATCATAGGTCATCCTGGCACCATCACCAAACTGGCCAGCACCTCTTACTGAAGTTGGAACAAAGTATCAGAGGGCCATTGGGCCAATGCCCTTAACTACTCACATCCAGACACCTCAACCAACCTAGAACAGGCTGTCAAGAACTTCTCCGCCTGGATCACCGACTGCACTGACCCATCAAGCCCACAAAACCTAGGAGAACCTCCAACCAAGGCAGCTGTTATACCACAAAACTAACAACCATTGAACGTACCAGCAAGCAACAGGAAAGAAGATAGCGAACCAACAAGGACACCACACACCGAACCTCCATTAAAACATTGCTCAACCAGTACCACCAACTCCTGAAAAGTACACAAAGAAGTGGCTTGCCATCTGCATCAAGACCATTATCAACAATAGTAAGGAATTATTCAACATCTACAGAAAGTTCTCCATCCCCTCAACCACTGAAAACACGATCACTACCTCCCAGAAATTCTGCGACACCCTGGCGGATTTCATCCCTGACAACATTTCTGACACACAAAAACTTCAAGCCCTAACCCACCACCGCAGACGTCCTCAGCCTTATTGTGCCCACATCTGCAAACCCTGATCACCTGCTAACCACCTGGGACAGCTTACCATACAAAACAATACTGCCATCATGAACTCTGTTCACTCAGGAGCAGCCATTGGTCCCTGTCTCCACCACATCTTCAACCTCAGAAGCAAGTCAACCAGAAACAAACTCACCACCATCCTCAATGCATCCATCGCTGCGTCCATCTTCCCCGATGGGTGGAAACATACTAAAGTCAAACCACTTTACAAAAACTGTCCACCAATCCCAGTCAACTAAAGAACATCTGTCCCATCTCTTTGCTCCCCTTCCCCACCAACATCCTCAAAAAAGCCATCAACTGACAACTCACGGAGCACCTGGAGAACAATAATCTTCTGGACATCTTGTATTCCGTGCCAACCACAGCACTAAAACCAGCTCCCTATTTAGAAGAAATGTCACTTCAAGATGCTGATCTACGCAAACAAAGCTCTGCACAACCAAGGACCACCATACATCATGCACCGTCTGATCTTCCACCAACCGTCCAGTCACCGGCACTCCGCTTTCCTTTACCTCGCTCACATACGTTGTAACTACTGTGAGGTTGTTTCTTCACCTAACTTGAAGCCAGATCCTGGAACAACCTCCCCTTTCATCTTGGGAACTCACCCTTACTGCTGGAATTCAGGAAAGGATTCAAGACCTGGCTTTTCAGCTGAGCCCCACCTTCGCAGCAGGATCCTCAGTGCCTGGATACCCTCACTGGTGATTAACAGTGCTATAAAAGTCCTGTTTGATTTGATTTAAGGTAGATGAGAACATTGTTGGCATATAGAGAAATCCTATCTTCCACTCCTGGTGTCAATTTAAACCCTCTAAACTGTTCATCCACCCTCAACCACTCCATCAGCAGTTCAATTCCAAGACCAGGGGTAACAGCGGTTAACACTACCGGGTTCCCCTTTCAAGCAGAAAAGGCTTTAAAATTGTACCTCCAATACAAACCCTCACCATAGTTGATGTATAGAGCAGTACTTTTGGCTAGTAGACAGCACACAGTCCTAGCCCATGGAGTTGAAGCCTTTGTAGAAATCAACCATGATTAGGGCATGGTGGCCAGGTAATATGTTTGCAAGGGTCTGCATATTGTGAACTCTCTGGATATTATGTGTGGTTGCTTGGTGGATCATAAAGCACGGCTAATCAGGATGTATTGGTAAACTCACCACTTTCAGGAGTCGAAGTACTAGGACTGTAGCCCAGATATTTATTGCTGTATTTTGAAGAGAGGTGGGACGAAAGAACCAAATCGGTTTGTGGCAGAACCAATTTTGGTATAACAATAATGTCAGCCGAACTGAGATTTGGTGGAAGAAAAACCCCTCTAGAGCCTCTTGAAAGATGGCAAACAGCTAGGGTCCAAGACATGAACAGGACGCCTTGAAAAAAGCTGTTGGGAATCTGTTAATGCCCAGGGTTTTACTGGGCTGAAGCTGATGCTATGCCTCAGCCAGATCTTCAACTGTGATTTCCGCTTCTAGGAAATGCTTCTCCTCAGAGTCTAATTTAGGAGTGGGGATGTCTGCCAAGAAGGAGTCCACGACTGCTGATTTGTGAGTATGTTGTTTAGCATAGAAGTGTTTGGGTGTGGAGCAAATCATTAAGGGCAAACCTGTCTTGAAAGTCAAGGTTTCAGGTTATAGGCTACAAATCCGAGCTCACAGATCCACGAGAACTTGCTGTGCTGTATGTTTTTGTCCCATACAGTAATTGATTATCCCCCCATGTATCATGGCCTTTACAGCCTCTCACTGCGTTCCGGCCGATCTGACCAAGCCTTTATTTGCCTCCACCTAGGTGTCTATGGCCATGAGGAGGACAGCTGAGGTCCAAGACTTGACCAGGAGGCCATGAAAAAATCTGCTGGGAATCTGTTCATGCCCAGGGATTTACCGGGCTGAAGCTGATGCTGTGCCTCAGCCAGATCTTTGACTGCGATTTCCACTTCTAGGAGACGCTTCTCCTCAGAGTCTAATTTAGTAGTGGGGAGGTATGCCATGAAGGAGTGCAGTATTTACAACAAGGGGTGGTGATGGACAGAGTCTCTGAATTAAGCAGAATACTCTCACCCAGTCAAGAGATCTGGGCTAGATCCAACACCGTTTTTAGCTCATTACACCATCCCAGTTTCAGAACCTGGCTGTATGCAAATTAGTCTGTCCCTGGCCCAGTGCATCATGGGAACAGGGCAGACCAGACTACAAAAGCCAATTCTTACACTGGGAAGGAAACAAGCTTCCGGGGACCGGTTTCTGGCATTTAAGCCGTCTTCGGCCCGGCTTGCTTGAATCCTGATGGTGCAATGAGCAAGGGACTCACATCTGAGTATACCCTTCCACGCTTAGGGTGGACAAAAATAATGAAGGAGTGCAGGGCTGCTGGTTTGTGAGTACGTTGTTTAGCATATAGCTGACTATAGTAGGTTGCTAAACTACAGGTTATGGCATAAGCCTCCACATATGGCCTCAATGTTACTGTCTAGGATGTGAGTAATGAGCTCTAATGCATGATGGGGGAGCTGAGCCTATTCAGTGATTTGTTTGCTTTGTGCCCCTCATTGGTATATGCGACTCTGGGTGGCTAGCCAAGCGGTATGTGCATTGTTCAACAGTCTGTTAGAGGAGTGTTGGGGTGTTGAGCAAATCATTAAGGGCAAACCTGTCTTGAAAGGCAAGAAGTCATAAGTACCAGGCTACAAATCCGAGCTCCCAGATTGATGGGAATTTGTTGGGCTGTATGTTTTTGTCCTATACAGTAATTGATTATCCCCCACTAATCATGGCCTTTACAGCTTCTCACTGGATTCCTGCAGATCTGACCACGGTGTCTATGGCCATGAGGAGGACGCTCTGGAATTCTGGAGCTGCCATTTTCCAAGCTCCGAGCCTCCAACCTTTTCTTCCTGGTCCGTCTATAGTATAATTTTGACAAGGGAGTGGCCTGATAGACTTCGAGCTAAGATCCATACCTCGTTCACTCGCAGATTACCTTATTTGGGTATCAAAAAGTAATCCAGATGTGGGGATGAACTGTGCACCTCTGAGAAGAAGGTGTAACATCTCTTAGTGGGTTGATGGAACCGCTATGCATACACCAAACCCATTGAGCTTGTCCCTCTGCCACAGAGTCGGGACCGCAGACCAGTCCAGTGTGATATCCTCTACTCCATTGAGATTACCCCCCTATCACCCACGGTCTTGTCAGGAGCCGTAGCAGAACATCCCCCAGGAGTCTAAGGAAGTCTGTAGACAGCATGGGGGGGCGGATATAAGTTGATCGTAAAGAGTACCCTCCACCATGGCAACTAGTTCTAGTTTATACCAGATCTGGGACACTTTGAAGGCCAACTGGCCAGAAGGAGGAAGGCATGAAAAAGGGAAGAGGAGCCCATGCAGGGAAAGAAGGGGCATTTATTCCCTAACAGGTGGGTCTCGTGGAGAAAGAGCATATCTGGTCCCAGCTGGCAGGATGTTTTCAGGACTGCCCCCTCTTCACTTTGTTGAGACCATTAACATTCCAATTGAGCAGGAGCAGTTGGCCCTGGGATGAGAGGTGCAGTGTCCAGTCAACTAAGGAAGGGGCTAACGATGTAGGCTGAGTGACATGGGACAAGATAGGTTGGGCCGCATGATTGATGTAGTTGTCCCTAGTCAATGTGAGTTGAAACTGACTGCATTCAATATGTATAATCCCCCATATTTTAAAAAAGAGAAGTAGCAGTTGTGGTGCAAACTAGGGACTATTGCCAACAGGACAATTTTAAAGAGAAATCCACCCCTTGAGCTAGAATGTCCTCAAGTCTTCCCATAACACAACCCATAATCAGAAGCTAGCAAAGGAGCAAAGTTGACCCAATGTTTGTGGTGAAACCATTCCCCACTGGCAGTTAGTTCCTGAGTGATCTAATTATTTTAGTTAAATGGTAGTTTAAGTTGTTGTCTGTTATGGTATTGGGGAATGGGATGCGCTGTTCTTTTTTTATTACCAGATATGTGTGTTGTATATTACATCTGTCACCTGGCCTCCATGAGCAGTGAGGTCATGCTTAAGCTTCACCATTCATGCCGCACAGCAAAGGGATAATTTTAGCAACAATGACCAGGGGTGGGTGATAGATAGCTCCTGGTCCCACCCCACATGGTTACTATTATATAAATGTTTCACTGCAGTTCATGTATATAGAATTTGTGACTGTTACCTCATTCATTAGTTCAATTTGCACAACATTACTGTTTTACATGCATACAACAATTTGCTTAGTATTTTAACATTGGATATGCACCTCTTTTCTTTTGTAACCTTATATTCATTGCACTTTACACATTAACTTGATGATGTATCTCAGTCTTGCATTGCTAGGAAGACAATAAATTATGAATAGTTGTGAAATATTGTAATGCATACTTTAAAAATGTTTTTTTGTCATTTGTTACAGTAAAGAAAGGAGTCTGCCCAGTTTCTGTACCACAGTGTACAAATGATTACAACTGCCCAGGATGCCAGAAATGCTGCATTGACTGTGGATATAAATGCCTGGACCCAGTGGACAGTAAGTTATTTTTACTATTAGGCTTAACGTCAGTTCTTGCTTAAAACTGTGAGGAATGGGAATGGAGATGTGCACAGTGGTATCAAAGACACAAATGTCAGACTTGGCAGCAGGGCGAAGACCAGAATAGACAAGTTACTTCACCATACATGGGAGTCAATGAGGAGTCTCTGGTACCACATCCTTCATGCATATCGAGATTCATGCAAGCTCTTCAGTATTTCCCCATCATATGGTTTTGTTATTGTCTTATCCTCTGTACTCTATGAATAGGGACATAGGGGCATACATTTTATGAATAATAAAGGTCAAAGATAAATGATCAGTCTATTAGGTTATTGATAAGTATGCATGAACCAGTCACAACTTGCCCCTAGTGTTTTACATCAGAATGGTACAGAGAAAAACCAGTGAACAAGAGTAACGATTTGTAAAGTGAAGATTTAAGCTAATTTATGCCATTAAGTTATGACCTTAAATGGTTGGGGCAACAGAATAGAGCTGTGAAGACAATTTTCATTCTGGCCATGTTTCTCGTCACATATATGCATTATTTTCCAATGCATATACGGTGTTCAGCATTGTGGGAAAAGTGTCTCTCTATTTTAAAAAAGTCTTCAGAAAAACATCAAGATAACATAACCTTTGTTCACCAGCATCAACTATGTATGTGTTTTTATAGTGCAAAATGTTCCAGGGAAGGGGGGCCACAGAGCCACCCTTCCAAGAAAAAGACCCCTAAAAAAAGCTGGCAACTTACAGAGGCCCCACTCCCTTTCTCCACCAATAGGTCTTCTGGCACACTGCTGGGTGGGGGTGAAGTCCCCTTGGTTGCCGAGGGTCCTTAGGGGCCAACAAGACCTCCTGTTATTTCCAAACAGCCCCACACTGTGGGTTTTGTTGAGAGGTGGTCCGAGCCACGCCCCCTTTCTCCGCCACTCTGCAAACGTGCCTCTTGGCGCACTACTGGTGGGTGATGAGGTCCCCTTGCCTGCTGAGGGCATCAGGGCTAAAGGGTATTGTATCCCCAAGCAGCAGAGAGCCAGGAGGCGTGTTTGCAGAGTTTTGGAGAAAGGGGATGTGGCCACTGATGACCTCTCAGCAACTGTGGCATAACACAGGCCCTCACAGCCCCCGGATTGTGGGGGCCCCGAGCTGCAGGGGGCCCCATCAGCACAGTACTCAGGCCTGAGAGCTCCTGATTAAATCCAGAGCGGGGGCCCCTCAACTTTCGTTATGCCACTGCATAGCAATCCAGCTGTATGGGTCTTACTTAAGGTTAAAAGTGGGCTAGTTGGCCCCAAGGACTCTCAAGAGTCAAGGAGACCTCAACCACCAACTAGTAGAGCGCCAGAAGGCACGTTTGCAGTGTGGTGGAGAAACAGTGTGTGGCCACTGAAAACCTCTCAGCAAACCCACTGTGTGGAACTTTGTGGAGGTAACATGAGTGGTTGTTGGCCCACAAGGACCCTCAACAGCCAAATGGACTTCATCACCCTACTAGTAGTGCAGCAGAAGTCCCCTTTGCAGAGTGGTGAAGAAAAGGGGCATGGCCTCCTACCAGGTCTGAACTATCCTGCTGAGTGAAACTTACTGGAGGTAGCTTGGTTGGTCCCCAAAAACATCCTTGGGGACCAACTACCCCTTCTGTTATCTCCAGTAAGTCCCAAACAGCAGGATTGCTAAGAGGTCTTTGGAGACCACGCCCCCTTTCCTCACCACTCTGTAAATGAGGCTTGTGGTATACTAATGGTTCGGACATGAAGTCCATTTTACTCCTGAGGGACCTTGGGGACTAAAAATCCCTTTTGGTACCTCCTGTAAGTCCATAAAGTAGGATTCAAGAGAGCTAGTCAGAGGCCCAGCCCCTTTGTCCACCACTGTGCAAACGCAGCTGCTAGTTAAAAAACCTTAGAAAGTCACTTAAAAAACCAAAGGTAACAGAGACGTTAAAGTTAGACTGACATTTCACTCAGAGAAAACCAGAGAAATTCAGCAGTTATAGTTAGCTGAGCTAACTGTAACTCGCACCCCTGCAATGCACTGCTTATGACCTCACATATTAAATTATGCATGAAATGGTCAGTAACATCACTGATGACATCTCAAATGACATCACTGATGACATCATCCACATAATCTCTGACGCACACACTCACACCCCAGTATAACCTTTTATACACCCACTCCAACTTCCACACTACCATTTTCAAAACCATAAAAACACCCATACCAGTACTTACATTCCCACTTACTGATTCATAGCTCTAAACATACTTTCACTCACTCACCCATTCATCACTCATAGCCAACTCACTCACTAATGCAGCCACTGACATATCCACTCGTATACCCATACAGCCACTCACACCCATAGAGCTACTCACACACCTGCTCACTCACCCATAGATTATAGGTTATATACACACCCATTCACTGATTCATACAGATACTAATGCATACTCACTCACCTATACAGTCAATGACACAAACACAAGCACACACTCACCCATACAGCCACTCACACAATCACTCATTCAAACATACTCACTCACATAGTCCAACATTTACCTACACTACCTTTCACATATGCAGTTACTCACCCATCTACCATCGACACATCCATTCACTCACTGACACAACCATACACAGTCAGTTGCCCTTACAGCACCTCACAGACATACTCACTAACCCATACAGCCGTAGACTCACAGCACTCCCTCATCCATGCAGGAAGTCACACACACCCACACAACAGACATTCATATACCCATACAAGTACTCAGGCAACCAACCAATCACCCATACAGCCACTCATATACCCACTTACCAACCGATACAGCCACTTAGTCACCAACTGACAGACTGATACAGACATTTACACAACCTTGTCTCTCTCCCATACATTCACTGAGACACCAAATCACTCACATATACAGTCAGTCACGGAGCGACTGAATCATCTAATCAGGTACTCATACACCCAATAATTCACCAATATACCTTGGTATATAATTTAACACTCAAACTTTTTAAAAACACTCACAGTCACCGATGATGTCATGAGTGATATCACTGACCATGTCATGAGTGAAATAATATGTGAGGTCATAAGCAGTGCATTGCAGGGGCGCAAGATATAGGTAGCTCAGCTAACTATAGCTGCTGAATATCTCTTGTTTTGTACGAGTGAAATGTTAGACTAACTATAACGTCTCAGTAACCTTTGCTTTTTTCAGTGAATATATATATATATCGCAGCTCCAAATCCCTCCAGCAACTGCCGAACTCTTAGGGCGGGTACCACGCAATTTTTGAGGGTAGGATTCACGTATTATATTCACGCTCCAACAGATAGGGCACTTAAGGGGTCACTTTCATCATACATTTATCTCAGCATATGCGTTCAGTAATAAGCCTTCCTCAGTGCTCCAAATCTATGTATATCCTGCAAAACATCGAGTTCATTTAAGTATAATACACACCCTTCTCATTGGTGAGTTTAAAATGATGGCCAGCAAGAAAGGACTGCAGACGTTTTCTATCCATATCAGCTGCCATGTTGGAAAGGCCATGTCCCAATACCTAGTTCACAATAAATCATGGACTCCAATGTCCTGATAGCACAATCTGCCGAAATGGGTGAGTATTTCATCATTGTCCTTAATTCAATGGCTTGCCACACCCCATGCAACTCAATTCTTGTGATTGTAGCCCTGACTGTGTTTTTCTTTAAAGTGTACATATGCATTATATATATACCAAGGTGTATTGAAGAATGAGTGCGTGTATAAGTATCTGAATGGATGATTGAGTAGGTGCCTGACTGACTGTTTAAGTGAATGATTACATGTGTCTTACTGAATGCATGGGTTAGTGACTAAACTGTGTGAATGTCTGTCCCAGTCTGTCTGTTGTATTAGCTGCTGCATGGGTAGGTCAGTAGCTACATCAGTGTCTACATGGGTTATCGATTGGTTGCCTGAGTATTTGTATGGGTGCCTGGGTGTGTGTGTGGGTGGGTGGGAGGTGTGTGAGTCTGTGCATAGATATTTGAGTGGTTGCTTCACTGTGTGTATGGGTTCAAAGGTGCATGTGGAAACACCTGTATGGGTGGGTGAGTGTGTGTATGGGTATGTTGGTGAGTGAATGGATGTCTCAGTGGTACAAGTCCAAGTTATTACATATGTAAAAGGCAGTGTATGTGAGAGTTGGAGTATATAAATGACTATATGAGAGAGTCAGTGATTGTGAGAGTGGCTGTATGGATAAGTGTGTACTTGTATCAGTGATTGTATAAGAGAGTAATGTTTCTTTCTGTTCTAATAAGTGATGTGTTGTGTGTATAACTGTATAGGTCAGTAAATGGAAGTGTGATTGATTCTTTGCATGACTGACTAGGTGTGTGAGAAACTCTGAATGAGTGTTGGTGTGTGGGTGTCTGTGTAGGTGTATGAGTGCATATGATAGTGTTATATTGATGAGTGACTGCATGTATGAGTCATTGTATGGGTGAATAAGTAGATGTGTGTGTAGACCTAAGAACCAGTGACTAGATATGTAGTAACTTGTATTGGTGTGTCTGTGGTTTCAAAAATGGTATTCTGTTTTTTGGAGTGGGTGTATCAAAGGTTATATTAAGGGGGAAAGAAGGTGCATCAGATTGTCACATGGATGATGTTATCAGTGATGTCATTTGAGATGTCATCAGTGATGTCACTGACCATGTCATGAATGATGTAATATGTGATGTAATCAGCAGTGCATTGCAGGGCGTGACTTATTGTTAGGTGAAATAACTAAAACAACACATTTTCTATGGTTTTGTAGGAGTGAAATGTCCAACAAACTATAACGGGCCTGAAACCTATGGTTTTTTCAGTGAATTTCAAAGGTTTTTTAAATGCTAATTTCTAACTATAATGTTCATGAAACCTATTGTTTTTTCAGTGAATTTCAAAGGTTTTTTAAATGTTAATTTCTAATTATAACGTGCCTGAAACCTATATATTTTTTTCAGTGAATTTCTAGGGTTTTTATATGCTCATTTGTAAATGTAATATTTATACAACCTTTTATGTTTTTTCTGAAAACTGCAAGTTTTTTATTTAAAAGATATTTTATAACTGTAATATTATATCATTATTTTCTTTCTTTAATTTTAATTTAATTATATGATGTTATTGTCTTTTAAAATATATGTATATATTTTTTTCAGAAAATATTGGAGTACCCATTGTGCACCTATCACGGGGGTTGCGCGAATTCAAGCCGCATATTGCAAAAGTCGAGAAGAAGCTGTGTTTGGTTTGCGATGGGTGAATGGCCCCACGTAACGTCATATACATATGAGATCGCATCATGTGCGCGATTGGTATAAAACAGGTGCGCGGTGCATGGCCAGCGTAACGTCATATACGTATGGATTCGCGCCATGTGCGTGCCTCATATGCGATGTGTGCGCAGTGCCAGGACCCGTGTGACGTCATATACGTGCCGGGTCGTGCTAGGTGCGCGACTCCCACAAACATTTTTTTATGTTTTAAAACTATATGTATATAACTTTAATGTACATATCAGAACAAGAGATCATCTAAACTAATAATAAAAATAATATATATGTACTTGTAATAAACTTATATTATTGTTAAATACATTTTCACGATGTCGCGCTGAGTGTCCGCTGGTTGCGCGATGCTCGTGTGACTTTGAAAGAAACTATTTCATTGGTTGACAATGTTTTCCATTCTAGAACTTGGAGGACTCCACCGTCTTTATTCATATTCTCAGCTGCATTAGAGGAGAGATGCCTGCTGTGTTTTTAGGAGCAATACTGAGAATCTTTTGGGGGTTTACTTAAAAAACTTTTCCAATGGCTTCTTCACCTCCAGCAATAGACCTCACATCTGATGATGAAGATTTTGGGACAACCTCCGAAGAAAAGACCAGAGTCTATTGTATGGAATTTTTTTACGATTCCGGAGAGAGAAAGGAAAGTATATGTGAGGAAGGTCAGCTGCACACTCTGTCCCAGAGTTCTGTCAATAGGCAGTGACAATAAGTACTCCTGTGGGACGTCCTGTATGTATAAACATCTACAAACTATACATCCAAGACAACTTGCACGCAAACAATTGTGACATGCTCAAGAGGCCTCACAAACCAAGGAGCTGGCTCCAGCACATTTGGAGGCTCAACCTCTTCATCTCGTGGACCAGATATCCGCACATAGTTCGCAAACCTGAAACAGCATTGTATAAAATGCAATGCCATTTTATGCTGTGGGGAGCAATCAGTTGATGCTGTATGTTCAGCAAGCAGAAATAATCGCTGCTAATTTATTTGTTTTAGTTGGAATTACGTTTTAATTCCAAAAGTTTAAAGTTTTCTCTGTTTGTTTTTTGTTTTTGGAAAAACACCCCAAAAATCTCAAAATTGTTCAAAAAACACAAAACACATTTCAAAAGAAGAAAAAAAACTATTCTCTTCAGAACTACCTTATTTGGTTATAGAAGAGAAATAACTGCATGCTAACATCTGGGTGATTGATAGAGTACATGTGTAGAGCATGATTGATTCTAAGAGTGCATGATTAGTGAGCGGCAGATAGCTGGATTGCATGATTAATGTACATGTAATTGTAGGTCTACATGTGTTAGCGCCTATGTTATTATAGGAGTACATGGGTACTGACTGGATAATTACACTACTGCAAAGAGAGTGCATGGTGATTTTATAAGTGCTTGGGTTTTGTCAAAGTGATTGGATAAATACATGGGAGTGGCTGAGTAACTGCAGGAGTGCATTAGTACTAACAGAGAGATTAATAAACTATATAGGTAGCAGTCAAAGGAATGTAGAAGTACAGGAATACGTGCGTGAGTAATTGCATGAGTATATGGCTACTGACTGGATGAGTAGAGTAGTGCAATGTGAGTGCATGGTCCATTTATAAGTGCTTGGGTTTTGGCAGAGTTATTGCATAAGGACATGGCACTGTAATTGAAGGAGTGCATACGTAGTAACAGAGATTAGAAAACTGTATAGATAGCAGTCAAAGGAATGTAGAAGTGCATGAATAAGTGCCTGGATAATTGCATGAGTACATGTGTAGTGACTGGATAATTAGAGTATTGCAATGTGAGTGCATGGTGAATTTATTAGTGTTTGTGTATTGGTGCAGTGATTACATAAGCACATGGTACTGGCTCAATAATTTAAGTAATGCACAGGGAGTGACAGTGTGATTTCTGGACTGCCTGGGTACTACCTTGGTAATTGGAGGAGTGAATCAGTATAGTAGAGGTGGTTTGTGAACTGCATGAATAGTCACATCTGATTGTAGCAGTACATGTGTTAGTGGCAGGGTCATTGCATGAGTATATGCATACTGACAGGAGACTTAGAGTGTTGCAAGGAGAGTGCATGGTGAATGTATAAGTGCTTGTGTTTTTGCAGAGTGATTGAATAAGGACATTGGACTGGCAGGGTGATTGGAAGAGTGCATACGTAGTAACAGGGAGATTACTAAACTATATAGATCTCACTCAAAGAACTGCAGCAGTGCATGTGTTTGTGACTGGGTCAATCCATGACTACATGGGTAGTGACTAGATGATTACAGTACTGCAAAGAGAGTGCATGAGTGAATTTATGAGTGCTTTGGTATTGACAGAGAGATTGGATTAGCACATAGTACTGGCTGGCTGATTGGAGGAGTACCCAGAGAGTAACAGGGTGATTGGTCTGCATGGATAGTGAACATTTGAACGTAGCACTGCATATCTTAATGGCTGAGTCATTGTATAAGTACATGGATAGTGAGTGGATACTTAGAGTGCTGCAAGTTTACAGCATGGTGAATTTATAAGTGCTTGGGTTTTGGTGCAGTGATTAGATAAGGACATGGTACTGGTTGGATGATTGAAGGACTGCACCGAAAGTGACAGTGTGATTGCTGGACTGCATGGGTGGTACTTGGTACATTGAAAGGGTGAATAAGTACTGTGGAGGTGGTTAGAGGACTGCATTAATAGTGCACATCTGTTTGTAGCACTACGTGTGTTAGTGCCAGGGTCACTGCATGAGTATATGCATACTGACTGGAATACTTAAAGTGTTGCATATAGAGTGTATAGTGAATTTATAAGTGCTTGTGTTTTGGCAGAGTGATTGGATAAGGACATGGGACTGGCTGAGTTATAAGAAGAGTGCATACGTAGTAACAGGGAGATTACTAAACTGTATAGGTAGCACTTAAAGAATTACAGCAGTGCGTGTGTTTATGACTGGGTCATTGCATGACTTCATGGGTAGTGATTGGATGTTTTGAGCGCTTGAAGGACATCGCATGAATGAATTTATAAGTGTTTGGGTATTGATAGAGAGATTGGATTAGTACATAGTACTGGCTGGGTGATTGAAGGAGTGAGCAGAGAGTGACAGATTGATTGCAGGACTGCATGGATAGTACCTGTGGAATTTAGGAGGTAAATGAGCAGTGTCTAGATGGTTACAGGACTGTATGGATAGTGCACAGTGTTTGCGTTACTTAATTTTACCTTTACAATACTAGATGTCAAAGTATTTGATAGCATTTTTGCAGTTGTGTTTTATAATTTAAATGTTGAAAACGTTCAAAGTTTAGAATTTGTCTCTTTAAAAGAGAAGAAAAAATACATTTATAACATATAATATTAAAATTTTAAGAACACAATATATTTTTACTGTTATATAACATATTTCGTTTCCCTTTTTTGCTGTTTTTAGAATCTATTGAATTTCACCATATACAGTGATTTCAATGTTACTTATCATATAACAGTGAGCAAAAAATGCAATCAATAATATTGATAAATAACAAACAAATGTGTGTCCAAAATATTTACAACAAAGTCAACTATCTCTTCACAGTTTCTAAAATAAACATTCTCAATAACATTGCATATAATACAACTATCAAATATTTAAAATGGTTATTTCTAAGAGAATTTTCTAAATACAATATCAAAGAACGGAAACGATAATTTAATCAGTAATTCTTTATTAATCCACAAAAGTCTAAATCATTTGCTGTGACAATATCTAAAATAAACACATTAATTCATATTGATATTGTTTCCACTACGCCAAAAGATATTCCTTGGCTTCTTGTATTCCACCTGGTGACCTTCCATCTGATGAAAAAGATTTAGTTCCACCTCTACAAAAAACCCAAAGTCTATTGTTTGGAAATTATTTATAATTCCGTAGGGAGAAAGAAAAGTAAATGCAAGGAAGGTGAGCTGCACACTGTGTCCCAACGTTTTAACAAGAGACAGCGAGAAAAAGTACTCATGTGCCACTTCGATTATGTATAAACATCTGCAGATTATATACAACTGCGACGAGCTAAAGAGGCCACACCACAAACTGACCAGGGAGCTGGTCCCAGTACTTCTGGAGGCTCAACCTCTGTATCTTGCAGCCCGGATATTTGTACAGAGCTTGCAATGCTCAAACAGCATTGTATAAAATGAAATGCCATTTTATGCTGTGGAGAACAATCAGTTGACACTGTATATTCAGCAGCAAGAAATCATTGCTACTAATTTTTTTTCAGTTTGAATGACATTTTGACGCTGTACAAAAAATAGGAAAGAAAATAGTTTTCTTCAAAACTACCTTATTTGGTTAAAAAAGAGAAATAACTGCATGCTAACATCTGGGTCATTGCTAGAGTACATGTGTAGAGCATGATTGATTCTAACAGTGATTGTAGCACTGCATGTGTTAGTGCCTGGGTCAATGCATGAGTACATGGATAGTGACTGGATACTTAGAGTGCTGCAAGGAGACTGCATAGTGAATTTATATGTGCTTGGGTTTTGACAGAGTGATTGGATTAGGAGATGGGACTCGCTGGGTAATTGAAGGAGTACATAGGTAGTAACATGGAGATCACTAAAGTGTATACATAGCACTCAAAGGATTGTAAAAGTGCAAGAGTTAGTTCCTGGTTAATTGCATGAGTACAGAAATACTGACTGAAAGATTGGAGTACTGCAATGTGAGTGTATGGTGATTTTATAAGTGCTTCAGTTTTGGCAGAGTGATTGGATAAGTATATGGGACTGGCTGAATAACTGAAGGAGTGCATACATAGTAACAGGGAGATTAGTAAACTGTATAGGTAGAAGTCAAAGGAATGTAGAAGTACAGGAATAATTGCCTGGGTAATTGCATCAGTACATGAGTACTGACTGGATGATTGAAGTACTGCAATGTAAGTGCATGGTGAATTTATAAGTGCTCTGGTATTAGCACAGTGAATAGATAAGGACATGGTACTGACTGGAAGACTAGAGGAGTGCACAGAGAGTGACAGTGTGATTGCTGGACTGCATGGGTACTACCTGGGTAATTGGAGGAGGGAATCAGTACTGCAAAGGTGGTATTGGAACTGAATGTATAGTGCATGAGTCTTTGCATGGATGTATGGGTGGTGCTTGCATACTAACTGGGAGATTGCACAATATAGAATCAGTAAATCATTTTTCATGTACTTATAAAATCACATATTCACTATCTTTGCACCCCTATTATCAGTCAAGGACCTCTCAAAAATTCACTAAATAAACATACAACAATATAAATACCATATACCATTTGAACACATAAATTATTCATTACATACTATCTAGTTGAGTAGATAACTACAACATAGCAGAAAGAGTAAAACGTGGTGGTTTACTTTTGAGCTACATCTTGACCATTAAATCTAGAAATATGCAACATCATTAAACTATACCTCTCAACAGATTTCAGGAAGGAAACTAATAAACAACACCTTTAATTTTTTTCATGTCTAAAACCACATTTTTATTATACATCTTCAGCATTATATCTAAAATAATTTGGCATCATTCAACTATACCTTGGCTCAAACTACAAAAAGAAGCATAATCATTTCACCATTCTATCCTACAACATATGGCATTACCTTCTGTACAAACTAATAACAGAAACTTAATTATTAACACCTTATATGATCATCTTTCAAACTGCACAGATGTGCTACATTTTACCAAACTAACTATAATTATGCAGTATCATTAAACTATACCTTTGTAGAAAGAACAAATGATGCCTAATAAACTATTTGAAAATACACATTTGTAGTGCATGTTCAACTAACTATCAAAAAATAAGAAGCATCATTCAGCTATACCTTTAAACAGACTTAAAATATATATATTACTGTACAAACTGTTGTTTTAACAAACTTCAATTACAATAAAAATAATCCCAATATACATCTCTACATTTAATAATATATTTCAAACAACACAGTTTTAGAATAATGTCAAATCTATTGTAAATGAACCTCAATAATATATAACTCACCTTTAAAATAAATCTGTTGAATGAAAAATCTCACACACTCAGACAGGATTTTCTTTTATACACAGAGAATATAGATCACCACACTCTCCAAGGTAAAACCACTAATGGCAAGATTTCCCACAACTTTTCTACATAATAACACTTTTCAAATGATTTCTTCACCCCTTCTGCTTAAGGCCAGTTTCCTTAGCAACAGCTCATGCAACATTCAACTTAACTGTCAGGTCGAAAGTTCACCACAGAATGCTGCAAATAAGAACAGCAAGTGTGGTTGCTATTGTAAAACATACCCTTATCCTTTATTCTGTGCCTTTCAAACATTGTTTCTAACCAATAAGAAACATGCTTTTTAAACAAAGTAAAATTAAACCTATATTTGAATGTAGAATCTTCTTAAGCAGCCAATCACATCTCTACTTAATTAAAAACAGCATCTTCTCCACCATTTTAGATATCTCTCATTCTACCAACTGACTCAACAGCTACAGACATCTTTTCATTAGCTAAAGAGATCCCTTCAAGATGCTTTCAGTGTGGATTGTTGGGCACAGCTATGTATTCTGGTGCAAAAGGTATGCTGAAAGCAGAGGTATTGACAAAGACCTAACTTTGCAAAATGTAGACATTAAATGGATTGGACAGAGAGGATTAAAGTGGCACCAATTGATGCCTGTTGTTAAAAACCTTTTTGCATCTCCAATCCCCTGACGTCATAATTGTGCACTGTGGTGGCAATGACCTAGGCACATTGACTGGGGTGGGTCAGGATATGCTTATGAAGGACACCTTTGCAGAATTGATGTTCCTTTTTCCCCAAACTGTTTTTGTGTACACTAACATATGGCAAAGACAGAAATGGAAGTGGTCCAATCAGATTTGTGCACAGATTGGGAAAGCTAGAAAAAATGTCAATAAAGCTATTTCTGCTTACCTCAGAGACCATAGAATGGGCTCCATATACAACAACAATCTGCTTTTCGAAATGGATGGCATCTACACGTGTGATTGTGTACAATTCACAGATAAGGGAAATAGAGTCCTTCGCAACAACCTACGGCTCTGCATCAGCACTTACATGTAGCTATAAAAATCTCCCAATAAACACAAGGGCTTATTAAGAAAAGACAAATTAAACTTGTCATTAAGTAAATGCTTTATTAGCATAAAATTCAACCTCCTGCCACAAGAGCTTACAGTCTATCAACTGTCATATCAACTGTCAGTACAGCACCAGAGAAGAAGGAACATTCCAAAAGGGAACAGAAACAGGGGTGACAAGGGAAAGGAATGACGCAATACAGGGGGACAAAGAAAGGGCTAAAAAAAAGGAGCAAATTACAACACTTCTCCCTTCCTCACAACAACATGAAATAAAAGGAGGAGGGAGACTAAGGATGGGAAGAGTGATAAGATATGTGACGTATGCAATAACACAAGGTACTTATAGAAGGCTAGGATGATCAGGAACGTTCCCCATTAGTTATAAGGTCTTTTTGCGAAGTCCGAGGATTAGCACAATTGTTATTCATACGGAAGGAGTCTTGGTGGTGACTATTATCACTGTAGCTAGCATTGTCATGTGATTTTCTATCCATGCTCCAAGTCCTATCATCATCTAGTGTGACCCCATTCTTTTTTACCTCAATTATTCTCATGGGTTTAGAGAACTTACTGCCACAGGAACGACGGGCAACTGGAAGTTTTACTACTACATTGTCCCCAACCTTCCAATCAGGAACTTTCACTGCATGTTTGAAATCATATCTTTTAGTATTCTCTTCTTGATGTCGTTTAACATTACCCTCCATCTCCTCTCTGTTTACCCATCTGAGTTCTCCTCCTCCCAACCAGTTAGGGATCATTTTAGTACCAGGTAACCTACCCTTGAGTGCTAGAAATGGAGAAATATTCATTACAGAATTTGGTGTAGTATGATAAGACCAGAGCATGTCCTTAAGTGCTTTATCTACAGGTTTACAAGGGACTTGGGCCAATTGAATGCATTCTTTATCATATGTTTCACACGTTCTACAAGACCATTGGCCCTTGGACAGTACAAAACAGTTTTAAAATGGCAGATAGACAAATTCTTCAAAAAATTGTGCATTTCATCTGAAGAAAATTGAACTCCATTGTCTGTTATGATGGTACTGGGAACACCTTCATTCATGAAGGTATCAGAAAGGAATTCAATCAAAGATGACTTGTTGATTTTAGTGCAGGCTTTTGTCGTTATCCAATGGGAATGGTAATCTACCAATACTAACATGAATTTGCCTTCCCACAAAGAGTTTTTTAGAGGACCAATGATATCTAAGCCAAGTTTATCCCATGGTTTTAAAGGTACATTTACAGGAGACATAGGGACAGCCCTTGTAACCTTGGTTTTGTCAATCAATGCACAGATCATGCACTCATTTACCTTGTTCTCTACAATTCTATCAATACCTGGGAACCAATAGGATGCTCTGACCTTAGACTTAGTTAAGTTCTTGCCCAAATGGCCTTCATGGGCTAAGTCTGCAATTCTATCCCAGAGATCTTTAGACGGTACTAGTTTATCTTTCCTCCTAACCTTCTCATTTACAATGCTTAATTCATTGCAAATTCCCCAAAAATCCTTCAATTAGTCTTCTACACCCCCTTGTTTCAAAGGCCAACTATGAACAATTTTTTCCTTAACCTTATTGAGGGACTCATCTGTGCTCATGCCCACTTCCCATTCTCCTTAAGAAATTCCTGGAATCTCTACTAGCATGACTTGTTCTACTATGCTGTTTGCTTCTGTTTCCTCTCCACTACACGGTAATCTAGATAAGCAGTCAGCTACTGTGTTCCTAGTACCGGGAACATAATCAATTCTGAAATTGTATCCTTCAAGGCCCATGAGCCATCTGCTTATTGGAGGAGTGGTATTCCCTCTGCCTTTAGTAGAACATTTTTTATTAAGTGGTTTGTGGTCTGTGCGTACAGTGAAGGGTAAACCCCACAGGTAAAATTTAAAGTGAATAATAGCCCATGCCTCAGCTAGAGCCTCACGATCCACAGTGGAGTAGTTGCGCTCAGCTCCTTTTAATGCTCTCAAGGCAAATGCTATAATTTTTTCTTCGCAATCTATAAATTGACTGAGGGTCGCCCCAACGCCTTTGCTGCTGGCATCTGTTGTTCATATGGTTTTACGTCTAGTGTCAAAATTGCCCAAGAATGGTGCATCCACATAGCTTTCTTGTTGAATTCAAAAGACTCTTGACAGCCAGGACTCCAGACAAAGTGTTTCCCTTTTTTTAGTAACTCCCTTAAAGGACCCCTGATATCAGCAAAATTGTTTACAAACTTTGTCATGTATTCGACTAACTCTAGGAAGGACTTAACTTCCTCTTTGTTAGTAGGTGCTGGTGCTTCCCTTACTGCCTTCATAAGATCTATTTTAGGCTTAAATCCACTATTCGAAATAGTGTGTCCCAAATAGTCAACAGATTCTACATACATTTTGCACTTTTCTCTCTTTATGGTCAGGCCAGCTAAAGTGAGAGCTTGTAAATCTTGTTTAAAACATGATTGTGTTGTTTACTAGTTTCTCCATAAATTAAAATGTCGTCTTGGAAACAGATTGGTACAAAAGGGGGTGGTGATGGACGGAGCATCTGAACCAATCAAACACTCACACCCATTCAGGAGATCTTTGTTCGCCAACTTATGGCGAACAAAGTGGTTCAGATGTTCCATCCATCACCACCCCCCTTTGTACCACTTTGTTCGCCATAAGTTGGCAGGGTATGCTCAGATGTGAGTCCCTTGCTCACTTTGCCACTGGATTCAAGCAAGCCTGGCTGAAGACAGCTGGAATGACAGAAACCGGTCCTAGGAAGCTTGTATCCGGTCCAGGGAAGGCATGGCTTGGCATTTCGGGCTGGACTGTTCCCATGAGGCACAGGGTCAGACTGATTTGCATATGGCCATGTCTGAACTGGGATGGTAGAGTGGGCTAAAGAACGGTGATGGATTAAACCCAGATCTTTTGACTGGGTGTGAGTGTTTGATTGGTTCAGATGCTCCGTCCATCACCACCCCCTTTTGTACCACTTTGTTCACCATAAGTTGGCAGGGTATGCTCAGATGTGAGTCCCTTGCTCATGTTGCCACTGGATTCAAGCAAGCAGGGCTGAAGACGGCTGGAATGCCAGAAACCGGTCCTAGGTAGCTTGTATCCGGTCCAGGGAAGGCATGGATTGGCAGTTCGGGCTGGACTGTTCCCATGAGGCACAGAGTCAGACTGATTTGCATATGGCCATGTCTGAACTGGGGTGGCAGAGTGGGCTAAAGAACGGTGTTGGATTAAACCCAGATCTTTTGACTGGGTGTGAGTGTTTGATTGGTTCAGATGCTCCATCCATCACCACCCCCTTTTGTACCACTTTGTTCGCCATAAGCTGGCAGGGTATGCTCAGACTTGAGTCCCTTGCTCACTTTGCCACTGGATTCAAGCAAGCCTGGCTGAAGACGGCTGGAATGCCAGAAACCGATCCTAGGAAGCTTGTATCCGGTCCAGGGAAGGCATGGCTTGGCAGTTCGGGCTGGACTGTTCCCATGAGGCACAGGGTCAGACTGATTTGCATATGGCCATGTCTGAACTGGGGTGGCAGAGTGGGCTAAAGAACGGTGATAGATTAAATCCAGATCTCTTGACTGGGTGTGATTGTTTGATTGGTTCAGATGCTCCGTCCATCACCACCCCCTTTTGTACCACTTTGTTTGCCATAAGTTGGCAGGGAATGCTCAGACGTGAGTCCCTTGCTCACTTTGCCACTGGATTCAAGCAAGCCTGGCTGAAGACGGCTGAAATGCAAGAAACCGGTCCTCGGACGTTTGTTTACGGTCCAGGGAAGGCATGGCTTGGCAGTTCGGGCTGGACTGTTCCCATGAGGCACAGGGTCAGACTGATTTGCATATGGCCATGTCTGAACTGGGGTGGCAGAGTGGGCTAAAGAACAGTGATGAATTAAACCCAGATCTCCTGACTGGGTGTGAGTGTTTGATTGGTTCAGATGCTCCGTCCATCACCATCCCCTTTTGTACCACTTTGTTCGCTATAAGTTGGCAGGGTATGCTCAGACGTGAGTCCCTTGCTCACTTTGCCACTGGATTCAAGCAAGCCGGGCTGAAGACGGCTGAAATGCCAGAAACAGGTCCTCGAAAGCTTGTTTCCGGTCCAGGGAAGGCAAGGCTTGGCAGTTCGGGCTGGACTGTTCCCATGAGGCACAGGGTCAGACTGATTTGCATATGGCCATGTCTGAACTGGGGTGGCAGAGTGGGCTAAAGAACGGTGATGGATTAAACCCAGATCTCTTGACTGGGTGTGAGTGTTTGATTGGTTCAGATGCTCCGTCCATCACCACCCCCTTTTGTAACACTTTGTTCGCCATAAGTTGGCATGGTATGCTCAGACGTGAGTCCCTTTCTCACTTTGCCACTGGATTCAAGCAAGCCGGGCTGAAGACGGCTGAAATGCCAGAAACCGGTCCTCGGAAGCTTGTTTCCGGTCCAGGGAAGGCATGGCTTGGCAGTTCGGGCTGGACTGTTACCATGAGGCACAGGGTCAGACTGATTTGCATATAGCCATGACTGAACTGAGGTGACAGAGTGGGCTAAAGAACGGTGATGGATTAAACCCAGACCTCTTGACTGGGTGTGAGTGTTTGATTGGTTCAGATGCTCCGTCCATCACCACCCCCTTTAGTACCACTTTGTTCACCATAAGTTGGCAGGGTATGCTCAGACGTGAGTCTCTTGCTCACTTTGCCACTGGATTCAAGCAAGCCGGGCTGAAGACGGCTGGAATGCCAGAAACCGATCCTAGGAAGCTTCTTTTCTGTCCAGGGAAGGCATGGCTTGGCAGTTCAGGCTGGACTGTTCCCATGAGGCACAGGGTCAGACTGATTTGCATATGGCCATGTCTGAACTGGGGTGGCAGAGTGGGCTAAAGAACGGTGATGGATTAAACCCAGATCTCTTGACTGGGTGTGATTGTTTGATTGGTTCAGATGCTCCGTCCATCACCACCCCCTTTTGTACCACTTTGTTCGCCATAAGTTGGCATGGTATGCTCAGACGTGAGTCCCTTGCTCACTTTGCCACTGGATTCAAGCAAGCCTGGCTGAAGACGGCTGAAATGCCAGAAACCGGTCCTCGGAAGCTTGTTTCCGGTCCAGGGAAGGCATGGCTTGGCAGTGCGGGCTGGACTGTTCCCATGAGCCACAGGGTCGGACTGATTTGCATATGGCCATGTCTGAACTGGGGTGGCAGAGTTGGCTAAAGAACAGTGATGAATTAAACCCAGATCTCCTGACTGGGTGTGAGTGTTTGATTGGTTCGGATGCTCCGTCCATCACCACCCCCTTTTGTACCACTTTGTTCGGCATAAGTTGGCAGGGTATGCTCAGACGTGAGTCCCTTGCTCACTTTGCCACTGGATTCAAGCAAGCCGGGCTGAAGACGGCTGAAATGACAGAAACAGGTCCTCGGAAGCTTGTTTCCGGTCCAGGGAAGGCATGGCTTGGCAGTTCGGGCTGGACTGTTCCCATGAGGCACAGGGTCAGACTGATTTGCATATGGCCATGTCTGAACTGGGGTGGCAGAGTGGGCTAAAGAACGATGATGGATTAAACCCAGATCACCTGAATGGGTGTGAGTGTTTGATTGGTTCAGATGCTCCGTCCATCACCACCCCCTTTTGTACCATCTTGGAAACAGAGTACATTTTTAATTTCTTTCAAAATCTGATGCATCACTCTTTGGAAAACTACTGCCGCTGATGCAAGACCAAACGCATCCTGCAGTACCTAAACGCACCAAAAGGTGTAATAAATGAAGACAGAGACTTAGAATCTTGATGAAGTTTAATTTGGTGGTACGATTGGGAGAGATCTATTACACTGAAATCTTTGGCATCTCCAATCATGCTTATCATTTCATTTATTCTAGGGAGCGGGAATCTGTCAACCCAGATGTTTGCATTAATGTCTCTTAGGTCAACACATAGGCGCAAACCCCTTCCACCAGGTTTTTGGGTGACTACTATGGGAGCCAACCATAATGAGCTCTCAATAGGTTCAATAATCTTTTGACTTACTAATTTGTAAAAGTTCTCTCTTAAGGGGTTCATGCATCAAAAGAGGGATAGGCCGGACTTTGTGTACAACTGGCACTGCGTTTTCTTTAAGTTTAATTTTGTGTTGGAAATTCTTCAAAAGGCCAATTTCATCACAAAAAACATTAGGACATTCATCAACAATGTGTGTACAACCATCACTTTTATCTACTGTTAAAAGTTGTTCTGAGCTGTTAGGATCAAGTTTTATCCCTATTTCTCTCTGGTGAGCCCAACATAACAAACTAGATACTTTTTTGCTAAATATACTTTTCCCACTACGATCTTTAAAAGAAATGTTCATGTAAACTTGTAAACTTGTGGATTTATAAAGCGCGAATTGTTGCCCGGGGGCGTCCAAGCGCTAGGATAGCCAGAGTTTACCAGGGGCAGGAAGGGGAGGCAGACAGTTAGTAAGAGGATGCAAACAAAAAGGTCTTTAATTGCTTGCGGAACTCCGTGAGGTTAGGGTTCGCTCTAAGGTGGGGTGGCAGGGTATTCCAGGTCTTGGATGCGTTGTATGTGAACGTCCTTCCACCAGATCTGGATCTTTTTATTCTTGGCACCACTGCCAGGAAGGTCTGGCTGGAACGAAGACTACGGTTAGGGATGTAGTGGGTAACCAGATCACGTGTGATGCTGGGTCCTAAGTCCCAGAAGGCTCGATGAGCTATACATAGTGTTTTAAACAAAACTCTCTGCCGGATCGGTAGCCAGTGAAGGGTGATCAGTCCGGCCCTCACTGATTGCCTGCGGGGAATTTTGAGCAGTAGGCGCGCTGCGCAATTCTGTACAATCTGCAGCCTGCGTAGGGTGTATTCTGGGCCGCCAAGGTAGAGTACATTATTAAAATCAAGGCGTGATTGAATAAGACCTTGAATAGCTACCTGTTTTGCTTCCAGGGGAAGGAGGGGAAATATTTTGTGTAGCACCCTCATAATACCAAAACAAGTGGCTGAGAGTTTAGTGGCCTGGGCATTAAAAGATAGTGAGCTGTCCAGCCACACTCCGAGACTCTTGATAGTCTTTTTGGGTGTTGGAGGAGGACCTAGACAAGGGGGCCACAGAGAGGGGGGAAGGGCCAGGTCTGATGGGCCTAAGAGCATCAGCTCTGTTTTATCCCCATTCAACTTCAGGGATGATGACGACATCCAGTTCCTCACCTCCTCCAGGCACTCTCTAAGCCCGCCTGGCGCAGTTTGATTAACCTCCTGCGCCAGTGAGACCACTAGCTGCGTGTCGTTGAACATACCAACTAATGGAATATGATCTTTGTTATAACCACGAGGCTTAATGTCTGCTTGCTGAATTGCATATCATTTTCCATTACATTTTTCTTTAAAAGTATCATAATCGATCAGGGTATACGGGGAACATGAGTCAGCAAAAACCCTCACATCCACACCATTTAAGCTAATGTTGCACGTAAGATAGTTACCCTCTGCCACCTTAATTTCATTTACAGCATGGAAAATTAAACTGTTATTTCATCCTCAATTACATGTACATCTTTCTTTTCAAATTTCACAAACCTATACTGTCTTGCAAAGTTCCCCCTAATGTTGCATTTCTTGCAAATAACAGATCTGGCTGGGCAGTTAGGATTATTTGCCAGATGATTAGCATTCCCACATCAATACCACCTTAATCTTTCCTTCTTTTCATCCACTTCTCTTTTTTTGTTAATCGGCACATTTAATTTTAGTACTCCTTCACAAGAATCTGCTATTTCACATTTACTCATGAGATTTTTAAGTTCATGTACATTGTCTGAGTAATTGCTCTGTTTCATTTCCTTTATACACTCAGCTGTATGTTCAATGCTTTTAGCCTCATGGATAGCCTCTTTCAGTTCTAGATTACTACTCAAAAGTGTTTCCTGTGCTTTGGGATTATTTGTACATCTTACAAGTTGATCTCTGATCAATGAATCTCCAAGCGCATTAAATTCACATTTATTTACAAGCCCGCATGAAACAGCAATGTAGGCTGAAACTTTTTCACTTTTTCCTTGAATTCTTGAAAAGAATTTGTGCCTTTCTAAGACTATGTTCAATTTTGCGCCAAAATGCTTTTCCAACTTATTGATTATTGCCTGGAATACATCTATAGGTAGCAGTTCATCCTCTTCCTCACTACTAGAGTCTGATAGATTTTCATAAATTTTCCTACCTTGCACACCAATATTATGCAATAATATGTCCTGTTTCCTTATGGCAGATAATCTCTCTCCCTCAATAGCAATTAAGTAGGACATAAATATTTTTTCCCATTCTTTCCATGGTATAATTGGTTCACCCATGTTGTCTAAGAATGGAGGTGGGTGGTTGTGTCATATTTGCTATTGCCATGTCAAAAGTAAAATTCAATTTAAATATTCAAAAATATTCCTCTACTAAAATCACAACTATTTTCTTTAAATGTGAGTACACGTTAAGGTTAAATCAAAACACAATGAGAGAGCCAGTAAACTTGCGAACCTTGTTCAATATTGAACATCAGCCATATCTCAACAGCTTCTTAAAAAGAGGAAGAACTAGCATAAGATTATATTAACTCTTTTACGTAGTAATACATTTCAAAACTTTTCGTTTTATTACAACACTCGATAAAGTAACATATCTGAAAGCTCAAAAGTATTATATAAAGTTTCCTTCTAAGAATTCCTTTTATTTCCTATAAAGTCGAGTCTTTGGAGTAATAGATAAACTGTGCCTATCAGTGAGATGATAGGCAAATGTAAACAATACTGTGCCTTTCAGCGGTGATGATCTCGTAAAGCTAAGAATACTCTCTGACACGCAGTAGAATAATAAACCTGCAGTCACTTAAATAGTCTTCACGATGGGTGTGACAAAGTGAAATTGAAGCATTAATGTTAAATTAAGAGAGGTCTTTATTAAACAACCTCATCTATCAAGCAAGCAGTGGCAACTGCCACAGTTCAGAACATTGAGAAACTTGGTTCCATGTCAGAACACCAGACATGGAACCCAAATACATCACACATCTCCCTTCATATATAATTAACATCAAAAACTTACCAAAATGGTAAGTAAAATTACATGTCACATAACCTTACAATACTGACATATTATCTAACAAAATCCTGCAGATAACTGGGAATCTTACTAACTCTGAGACTCCTTCGTGTAGAATCATCACCTGTAACAGACTTGGAAGCATCATCTCCAGAGACTTTAAAATCATCTCCAGAGATTTTTTTACCAACAAGTGCCACACGATTATGATTCCAAATACGACCATCATCTGTTTTCACAGCATTTTTAAACAACTTGATAATTGTTTTCACACCAGTTTATTTTGACCACTTTTGACAGCCAACAGGAACTTTAATTTTTACTTTGTCCCCTATTTTGAAATTCATAACTTTCGAAGATTTGCTAGATTCATAATAAATGTTCCTCTTATTTTGAAGCAATAACTCTTTATCTCTCCACTACCCAATCTTATTGTCTTTAAATCCTTTATCTAATGACATCCAACCCGGACACAAGCTTGTATTCGAAGACCTTCTTCTAAATAATTCAAAAGGAGTTCTACCCGTGGTAGCATGATGTGTAAACCTGTATGCTGAAATCCTATTTTGTAGTTCAACTTTCCAATCAAGACAATTAACTCTTGCTAATTGAATACTCTCTTTTAGCGTTTTGTTGAACCTTTCCAAAGAACCATTAGACTCTGGATGATATAAAGATATCTTCTTGTGTACAACACCACTTGCCAAAAGATATCTCTCCATTTCATCAGAACAAAATTGTGGCCCATTATCAGATAGCAATGATTTTGGAAAATTTACTCTTTTAAAAATGGATTCTAAAAACTTGATTATGCACCTAGATGTTATTTCACGTACAGAGCTAACTTCAACCCAACGAGAGTACAAGTCCATCAATACAATCAAATAGGGAGTTTGATGTTCACCATGTAAAGGACCCACAATGTCAATTGCTACCTCATCCCATGGACACAACGGTAACTTTCTGCAAACCATAGGAGGACATCTTGGTTTTAACACTTTATCACTTAACTGACAAGGTATACAATCACGAACAACACGCTCAACCATTAAATCCAAACCCGGCCACCAAAAATCTTGTCTGATGCGTTCCTTTGTTTTAGAAATCCCCATGTGTCCTTCATGAGCCATATTAATAATGGAATTTCTCAAACTCTCCGGGGGAATTAATCTTGTGCCTCTTGCCAAAACACCATCCACAATGGCCAACTCATGAGACATTAATGAGCATGGTTTAGAGAGCTTATCATTCAAGTTTTTAGACAATAACTCCATCACTTTCACCAACTCTCCATCTTTAGCCAACCCCTCTTTTCACTCCTCTTCTTTTATGGCACCCAATGTAATCTCACACACACTCACATCACACACACTACCAAATACTTCGTCATCACCAAGGATCTCAGTGGTATCCACATTAACAACCAAGCGTGACAAACAATCCGCAGAGATATTACAACTGCCAGGAATATACTCAAATTTAAAATTAAACTCTTGTAAGGAAATAACCAATCTCCTAATCCTGGACGACACAGAATCCAAACCTTTTTTTCCCAAAATCTCCTTAACCACTTGGCTGCTAAGGGGTGTGTGCGAGGTCCATTGACTTTCCATTGAAATCAATGGAAAGTCCATGACGAGTTACCCTTGTCATTAGCGCTGAAGGGGTTAAGGGGCTTATGATCAGATCCCACCACAAACGGAATACCCCACACAAACTTTCTGAACTTATTTAGTGCCCAATAAATGGCGAGCGCCTCCTTCTCAATAACTGAATAATTAAGTTCAGCTCCCTTCAAACATCTAGAAGCACAAGCTATTAAATCCTCTCTACCATCCCTCATCTGAAAAAGCAAAGCACCCAGCCCTTTACAACTTGCATCAGTGACTACATAAGTGGGATCACCAGGCTTAAAAGCCTGTAGATTAGGTGCATTTTTAAGATCTTCTTTAATCTGCTAAAATTCTCTATTACATTCCTCATTCCACACAAATTCATTTTTCCTGCACATCAAAGACCTAAGTTTTTCAGTTTTGTCTGCAAAACTTCTTATGAACTTATTGTAAAATTCCGCCATTCCTAAAAATGACGAAAGTTCTTCTTTAGAACATGGCTCTTTCAGCCTCTCAATAGTTTTAACCAGATCATCTTTTGGTCTCACTCCCTGCTTAGAAATATGATGACCCAAATAGTCAAGTTCACTTACTCCAAATTTACATTTTTCACGTCTAAGAGATAACCCTGCTTTTAACATTATACTTAACACACATTTAAGTTTCTGATCATGTTCCATTTTAGTTTTTCCACAAATTAATACATCATCTTGGTAGCATCTCACCCCCGACACCTCCTTGAACTAATCATTCATAATTCTCTGGAAAACAGAGGCAGCAGATATTAATCCAAATGGCATTCTTAAAATTTTAAATGAGCCAAAAGGAGTAATAAATGCTGTAAACTCCTGAGACTATTTGCTAAGAGAAACTTGATGATAGGCTGAAGCCATATCTAACTTTGTGAAATAAGAAGCACCATCCAATGTCGAAACTAATTCTTCAATATTTGGAAGTGGAAATTTGTCAACCGCCACTTCTTTATTTAACGAAAACCAAGCAAGGGTTTGGCTCTTCTGCAGTATGGCCAAGCCTTAAAGTTATGAAACAACCACTGTGTGCCAGTACTGCAAACCTGTTTATCAAAACATCAACTTGAAGAAAAGAATTAAACTACTTCTTCAGAAAGAAACATTCCTTTGAATTAATCCATTTATTTCCAATAGCGAATCAAAAACTCATATTTTTTCTTTTTTTATCAAAAAGTTACATATTAAATCAACAGGAGAGAGAAGGGGAATGGGGGAAGAATCCCTTGTCTGAATAAGATTTGTGTTTTCTTGAAGATGTCGCACTCTTACAATCATTCATTCACTTTTCTCATACATACTCATATATACAGTTTTTTAACCAACAGAATTGTGTTGTTTGAAGAAGAAAAGAAAGAAGGGGGGTTGGGAAAGAGTTTTAACAAAAACAAAAAGCAATTCTACAACGTAGTATCAAAAAAGAGGAACATTTAGAATCACATTTATAAATTTGATAATAGGCCATCTAAACCATTAATCATCATTCCACAAAGATTTATTTTCAATAAATATCGATTGGCCTAACACAATGCTGGTCGACGCGTTTCGAGTTCCCAGTGTAAGGAACTCTCTTCAGGACCTCTGATGGTTCTGAAAAATAAGGAAAGAACTATCAGCCTGATTCATGTACATGCCGTTTTGCGTGTCCCTAATAGCGAATCATAGCGATTCGCTATTGAGGACACGCAAAACGGCATTCATGTAGGAATTGCTACTTAAATAGCGATTCCTACATGTTCTTTATTTGCGAGTAGCAATTTGCTACTCGCAAATACTCCCCATTCATTCCTATGGGCCAAGAGGCCCATAGGAATGAATGAGGATTTGCGAGTAGCAATTTGCTACTCGCAACTAAGATAGCGATTTTAAGGGTGCCAGGGGTGTCCAAAGGACGCCCTGTAGCACCCCTAAAATGCACTTTTGGACAGGTGTTGTGCACACACATGTCCAAAGGACATGTGTGTGTGCTACATGCAACTTTGAAAAATGCTTTTAAAAGCATTTTTCTGAGTTTTTGCTATTTACCGACAGGTCTGACCTGTCGGTAAATAGCGGCCCCAAAAGTTCAAAATCGCTATTTCTTGATGTTTCATGAATAGCATTTGAGGAATCTCTATTAGAGATTCCTTAAATGCTATTCCTCGCATATTTGCGACTTCTTAAATAGCGATTTTTGCATTTGGTATCATGAATACCAAATGCAAAAATCGCACTCGCAAAGGGCCAGATTCTCAGAATCTGGCTCTTTGCGAGTGCAATTTACCTACATGAATCAGGCTGTATGTCTTATTTTGTTATAACAAAACTTTTGGTATTCACACCCACTCCCAGCCGGGAGCAATGACTCTTTTACCTTAGCTAATTTTCTTATACACTGTGACTTCCATTGTGGCATTCATTCTAAAAAAATAACAATGACCCTAGTAAATGTTTTTGGCTAAATGACTCCAAGACCAATGTGCAGGGATTGTAAGTAAAAAGTCCTTACTCTTGACTGCTTTGCGCTTGATTGTATTGAACACTTAAGTTGTCCGCTGGTCTAGGCTAGAGCGAAGCCTGCAAAAAAAACCCGGAACATCTTATTAATGATTCGTTCCTTCTAATCAAAAGGCACATCAAGATTGGGTTGTTAAATTCTCATACCTCAAATATCACTTTAATCCAACGTGGTCCGAGACTCTCATCAATTTGTGTAAAAGGTCTGTGAAAAAGTCAAAGGAAACGGTTTCAATCATTGGCAGGGGCATTATGCAGTCTGAAAAATAATCTATGTTTACGCGATGGCGTTTGTTTAAAAGCCTCTGTGGATCCCCAGGATCAGATAGAAAAAATGGCGGAGATGTAAAATTTTGCATTTTCAAACAAGAAACTGTTAACTAAATACTTTCACCTCAAAGTGAACTTACTATTTTTATCACTTTTAAATAAATATTTTTTTTTTTACAATATAGTCCAAGTTAAATAGTGGTGTGCTTGTCACCGTATATACAAGCACAGTTGAATTTGAAGTTAAACCACCTTCCAACTATGATGTGTTTGTCACCATTACAGAAACACTCTTTAATCTAGTGTAGAATCCCGAAGAAATCCTTCCTTTTCCAACAGTCACTGCCAAAATACAACGTGAGTGTGACTTTTAGTAGATTTCCTTCTTACTGCATAGCGTCATTAAGGAACCCAAACTTATTTCACATATGTACCTTGAATTTCCTCTGCAAAATTCTCCAAATCTGCTTTTATTTCGACTTTCCACCCACTGAGGATTTATTCAATTTTTCTCTTGATGTACCGCTGCAACAAAATACCAGCCATCTTCTTTAATAGGTTATTAAAACGAAAGCTCGAAACTCTAACAGTTCGCCGATTTTCCTTGCTTAAAATGGCCGTTCTCGAGAACACCGTAACAAAAGACCCAATTTCTTAAGGAGTTAGTGCTTTTTTGCTCCCATAAGCATTCTGTCCTTTGTCTCTAAAACGAGGCTTGAAACGCACACGTGACACGCAGGCAAGTCTCGCGTATAACAGGAAATATGAATCTTGGAACGCAAGACACCTTCCCATGACACGCACACGTCAACTTCAAACTGACAAAGCGAGGCCTTTTGTTCCGACGCACAAATTCCACCTTCCGGCAGTATTCAACGATCAAGTCTTCTCTCACCAGCAAGGTAAAGAGAGTTCTTTGTTATTCCTATTTCTTTATTTCTTCGAAAAATTCCTTCGTTGCTTCTTAAATACTTTTGTGATGATGAGTTTCTCCACGTCTGTCCCCACGACTTTTCCAGCTTGACATTGAGGTTGTTCTTGACACGTCGCTTCCCTTTAACCACCTTGTCAAGCCTTGCACACGATCGTCGCCAGTGTGACAAAGTGAAATTGAAGCATTAATGTTAAATTAAGAGAGGTCTTTATTAAACAACCTCATCCATCAAGCAAGCAGTGGCAACTGCCACAGTTCAGAACATTGAGAAACTTGGTTCCATGTCAGAACACCAGACATGAAACCCAGATACATCACAATGGGCACACAAAGACTTGTGCCTAATATCATCACCAACCCATCAGCCACTTAGTTGTGCGCATCAGCAGAGTAACTGCCAACAACTGAAGAGACAACTGCTGCACTGTAGAGAAAACAATGCACGCTAAAGTCAGCTTCTGCCAAGAGACACCAACGGACAGAAATTGAAGGGAAATTGGAGCCTCAGATAAATATCTTGTATGAGCAGCCATGAAAATGCTCTACTTACTTTGGCACCAATCTTTATTAATTTTATAACTATAGTGCCCCACGAAGTATTGATTACTTGGTATACATGCTGTCCGTGTCAGCGGGAAGTCTCTGTCGAAGTTGAGGAGACTGACTGACACACTGCGCAACACCGCGCTATAAAGATGCTCCTCACACAAGGGCACCAAAGGACCGAAAAAGAATTCCTTCAGCAGATTAAACTGCTCCTCAACACTGGAAACCTCAAGGGCACGCAGGAAATCCTCTTCACTCATCAATTTCGCCAGTCAGATGCTGGTTGAAACAAGACAACCCCTGTGCTCCTCACCTAGATGGTTCTGATACCAAAAGCAGGGTAATTGAAGAGAAGCCTCGAGGATCCGTATTCCGGTAACGATGTATTGAATAAGAATCTCTATTCTCCTTCAGAAGTTGTAATAATTGTGCTGCACGCCAATATTCTGTAAAACTTTTAAAATAATCCCTATTTCTTCGTGGCACTTTAATATCTGGGGAAGAGGTTTGTAAAAGCTGTCCCCAACCAGCAGTCTTCGCCAATATTAAGAAAAGACAAATGATTCTTGTCATTAAGTAAATGCTTTATTAGCATAAAATACGACCTCCTGCCACAAAAGCTTGCAGTCTGTCAACTGTCATATCAACTGTCAGTACAGCACCAGAGAAGAAGGAACATTCCAAACGGGAACAGAAACAGGGGTGGCAAGGGAAAGGAATGACGCAATACAGGGGGAATAGGAAAGGACTAAAAAGGAAGGAGCAAATTACAACAGGGCTCTTTTAGAGCCACCCAATAACACATCATATAACTAGCTTTTTCAAAAAATATGGTAATTATTTTTGCTTGGAGTCGCACATCCAGCGCGACTTAGAGCCGCGCACCCATCAAATTCACACTAAGGGACCGCGCTTGGACCAGCGCACCCCTCGTGTTCACATTAGGGGGCCATGCTGAGTGCCGTGCACCCCTTCACATTCACACCAGGGGGCAGCTCTGGGAGCCACTCACCCCATGCGTTCACACCAGGGGGTCGCAATGAGTGCCGCGACTCCAATTAAAAAAAAAGTCCACTTTCATTCATTTACATTTGCCCGGGGACCCAGGACACTGTGGGAGCCGGTCCTGCGGAGTGGCGGGCTCCAGGGCCATCGAGGGCTCCAGGATGGGGGCCCCCCCAACTAGTTCAAAGCCAAGGGGGAGGTAGTGGTCCCAGGGGTGTGTGGGGGTCACACAGTTTTCATTAATAAAAAAAGAAAGCCCCATGGGGTGGTGGTCCCTGGCGCTGTGGGGGGGCCGTCTGCCCCGCAAATTATTGTGAAAAGCCCTGGGGTGGCGGTCCTCGGGGGTTGGGGGGCCCTTGGAGGACTCCTCACAAATTACAAAAGCCTCAGGGTGTGGTGGTCCCCGGTGCTGCGGGAGCCCCTGCGGGCCCTCGCTAATATTTTTGGGGAATGCCCCCAGGACCTGGCCCACCAGGGGGCCTCAATTAAATCAAGCGGAGAGGAAGCGCTTAATTTATTTTTTGGGGCGGGTTTTGCGACCCCAGCGGCATTTCACCGATTTGTTTTTAATTGCTTTTTGTGGACCTGGGGGTCCTTGTAGGACGCCCTTACCAGACCTAGGGGGTCAGGGTGTTTCTACCCTGCACCCTTTTCTTGTTTTCCAGCTTTGTTTTACTGTTTTCTTATGACTCGGTTCCACCAAGTCACAAGTTGGCTGCCAACACTTCCTGGTTTGGAGTGTTGGCAGCCAATCAGAGTGAAGCTCATGCTCGGTTGGGGTCACGACTCCACCCCTTCCCTAGATATCGAAACTTTTTCTTTTTCAAATTTCTCAAGAACTACTGAACAGATTTACACCATTTAAAAAAAGGTCTCTTTCTGAGCCAAGCTCTACCTTTTGCCACACTTGTGCCCCTTCCTGCACAAAAAATATCTCCCCTTGGCACAGGCATCCTTGCACCATGGTGCAAGGGTGCCTGCGCCTGCGCATGGCAGCTGTTTGTGCGTCAGCAGAGGGGAGAGCACAGGAATGTAACATATTCTTGTAAATATGTCGCAATCCTACGCTCTGAAAGTCCCGCAGCGTGGTGCAGCCAAAGGGTTACGGTGCCACGCTGCGGTACTTTCTTGTAGATCTGCCCCTGCGTACCTAGACTGTTGCACCTCATTGACTCGCAGAGTCTGGAGGTGAGTGTTTTTCTTGAGAAGTCAGAGGCAGATTTACAAGCTCCTTGCGCTTCTTTTCCCATGTTAAAAGTGACACAAAAGTGGCGCAAGAAGCTTGTAGATCTGTTAGTCAGACTGTTGTAACCTATCTATTCTCATTGCTCGGAGGTAATTGTATATTTATACGCAGTGAATGTGCTAGACACTACCCACTCTCTCCTTTCACAGATAACTTGTTATTGTTTCGGAAACAAACTTCTTTGCTTACCTAGTGCCATTGGCGTGATTTAAAGAGGGTGCACTACATGTCGAAGCAGGCTTCACTGTAGCCAACAGAGTTCACTACTTGTACTTAGCTAAGGTTGTGCATGGCAGAGTGGAGAGCAGCGTCCATAACTTTAAAAGAGAAAAATAAACGACGTGAGAGAAAGTGAGAAAGAGAAAGAGAGAAAAACGACATTAAAACGTAGGAGAGAGAAAGTTATAGATGGAGCTGTTAATACTGGAGGAAATACTCATAGCTCACGTTTTGCCTCCGTTGTGTGTCCAAGCACGTGCTGGTTCATAGTGCACCCTCCAGTTTAGCGATCTGAAAGATAGTATAAAGAGTTAGTAATAGTATAGTCCCACTTTCTCCTTTCACTGATGACTTGTCGTTGTTTCGGAAACAAGCTTCTTTGCTCACCTTGTGCCATTGGCCTGATTCAAAGAGGGTGCACTATGTGTCGAAGCAGCTTTTTCAGAAGTTGTTATGATGGCCACGCATCATCGCAGAATCCTCGAACATTGAGTTTTAGAGGTGTTGCGGGGGACGCCAATTTGTGAAACACTACCTGTAAGATAAAAAGGAAGTTAACATTGTGTGTAATTTTTTTATCAAAGGAGAGAGGAAGGGAGAGAGTGACTGCAAAGAATATTCGCAGATCAACTTTCTGTCACCAGTGTGTTTTTCACTACGTGCCGGGACATAATGCACCCTGAAGCCCTATATCTAAAAGATAGTAAAAGAAAAATGTTATGATTGGTAATTGTTACTCTCTTAATGTGGAGTTGAATACCATCGCCCTTTCACACACATTTCTTCTCACATTTAAAATAACTATTTGTATAGTTTATATCCCGGAAGTTTGAGCGATAATAAAAACATTCCTGCTATTGGAAACAAAATATATATATGTAATTTGATACGATACACTATATAGGACTGCGTTTTTCTAAATCGCTGCGTCGCTTGTTTGTATCCAGTCTGCTACAGCCCTTCGATTCCCTCCGATGCGCACCCAGGCCTCACTGCTCACCTTTTCATGACAGGACACCTCCTGCATCTTGTAGTCTAGATCTGCCACAAAGAAGTCTCATATATGGTGCCGAGTCTTGGTATCTCTATGGCTAACGACATACTCTTGCTCCCATCCTCATCATCGCAGGTTCTTCACCCGCTCAATGCTTCGGGTACCACTAACTCAGTGACCAAAGAGGCCATGCATGTGGTAGTGGGCCTCCTTGTTCGGTAGTTTGGGTCTACGTGAAGCATGCGAACCACCAGGACGGGCCACCCCAGCGCTCGCGATGGAAGCAACTCTAAAATGGCATAGAGCACGTGCGCCCCGTCTTTTTTATAGGTAGGGTCACGTATGTAGTGACGGATGCACTGGATGTGTGTTGTGTGGGTGTATACCAGCCATGAGGGACTGTGTATGCCAAACTGACAACTAGACCTGGAACTAAGAAATCACTACAATAGAAGTCTGGGCCATGTAGTGTTGTTGTGTTTTCCTGGTAGCATAAGCGGAGTGGGCTGTACTAGCGTATTCAGCCTCAAATAATTTACCATCACCCCGGGGGCTTTTAAATGTTGAGAGGGGGGCCGCGCGGCTCCGGACACTGCAGGAGCTGGCCCTGGGGCGTGTCAGTCTCCAGGGCGTTCGAGGGCTCTAGGCATAGAGTCACGCAGTCTGCCTCACACAATACACTAAAAAAGAAGAGTAAGTGATGAGAGAGGATTTGTGACTTGTTTAGGCTTGAGAGCCTGAATAATCATTAAATGGGGTTTGGCAGTGAAGTGCGTACTTATTCTGGAAGAAGACTTTCAGGTCTTGCGCAAGCAAGTCATCTTTAATAATTGCCTCTCTCTGCGTGTACTTGCAAGGTTATCTGATTTGCTCGTATGTTAAAAATAGAAACTTTCAACACCTCTTTTTGATTGGTTGTGAAGCATTGTAAGAAGACGTATTAGCGACAAATCCCTTTCCTTGCGCAGATTTTGAAAAACATTTGATTGGCTGTTGTGTGGTTACGTCTACCTTCCTGATCCTAATTTTGAATTGCTTTTTGTTTCTATGTGACGTTACGATACACTCACCATGTCTGTAGCCCATTTTGTGACGCACTTTATTTTACAATGCGTTTCAAAAACTAGTTGTGGTATGGTGTTTTTAACTTCAACTGTGTACTCTGCTTACAACTTTGTTGACTGTAAAGGTATTTAAAGATATGCACAAGTTTTCAAAATATTCTTATTGACTCTTTTATATTCATCATATGGGTGAAGTGCATTTTTTTTTCATTCATTGGTATCACGCGTTGGACCACATTTCTTTTATTTTATCATAAGCACTCATTTCTTAAGTTTACATTATATAATTGTTGCCCCATCATCTTTTTTTAAATGTTTGGGCTTTTTTTACTTTCAGAGAAAGTAGAATAGAACTGCTACGATATACACTCCCTCACTTCTTCATCTTTTTTTATGTGCCTTTCATGTCATTATTACATTTTACAATCATTTTTAAAAATTTAAAGAATTAATATTCACATTAACATTTGAAAACACAATTATATTATTTTGTTGAAAAAAAGTGCTTGCGAAGATAATCCTCTTGTTCTTCACGAGTGAAAATTACTAAAAGCACTACTCAATATAAATACTTTTAGCCCATTTTCACTCCGGAAGTTTTTTTTTTTTTTGCAGAGTTTTATATAGCGCGAACTAGACCCGAACCGAATCAGGTATCAGAGCGCTTTACATATTTTCCAGTTACGTTACATGAGGACACACTTTCATTTTTTTAGGCATAATTATTTTTTTTTAAGTTAAAGAGTATTCTTCTTTATTGCTAAGTATTTTCTCGAAACCTTATTTATACTATATTTTTCAACCATTTAGAAATACTTGCATACTAAAAAAAATAATTCTCGGTTGTAAATATACATTAACAATATGATCCCTCTGTGGAAATGAAAGATAAATTGAAGATTATGACATTGCTTCTATTCATTACTTTGCACGTAGTAATTCCTTAAATAACCTATATTTCTTGTAATGGTTTTTTATTGAACTCGTTATTATATTGTATTTAAACGTAATCATATCACATTCTATAATCATTTAAATATTTTTGCTTTCTTTCTTAAATATATAAAACATATACCCATTAAAATAATTTACCTCTCTTCAATATTCTTCCCTTCCTCCATCGAAATTCATCCAACTCCTCTGAAGGGGATATAACATTTTATGTATTTTTAAATATACATTAACAATATGTTCTCTCTGAGGAAATGAAAGATATTGTCTAGATGCTTCTGCAGTCCCGAATCATTACCTTGCTCGTAGTTTCTTCGCCCATATTGATTCTCCGACACAAAACAAATTATCCCACGGGTGGGGTTTATATACTTTTTTGGTTACTTAACAGACTACCGGATCAATTTATTAATCCTCCCACTTTTAAGTCATGTTTTTCAGTTGACAGGTGTTCTCATGTCCACTGTTTTAGTGAGCCACGTGTTTATGTAAACGTGCTTCCTTCCATACTTTTTAACTTTCGTTTAATTTCTAAAATGCTTTATTTAAACTCGTTTTTCTTATTAAAGTATTTCTATAGGTTATTTTTTTTAATACGAGTATTAACATTCCTTCTCTTTTTTTTCGATTTATTTTTGTAGTAACTTCCCTTTTTTTGTAATTCATTCAGTAAAGTAAAAGTGAACCAATTAAGAATTCACTCAGTGTCTTTACTTATATTAATGTAATCATTCACTCAGTAAGAATGTACTCTTGTAGTGAGGCAGGCTTTAGAGAATGGAGAGCTTTAAAGTATCTGTGACGTATGCGCGGGTACGCGTACAGTACGATTACAGTTGCGCAGCAGTGTGAGAGGACGGTACGCGTACCATACGTTTACCACAAAAAAATGCTAAAAAATAGAGAAATACATTTTCATATATTTAAAAAAAAACATTTTTGATTTTTTTGTATTATTTTACATTAAAAATATGTAATGTAATTTAAAAAATAAAATATCTAAAAATAATTATCATAAAAAAATGTAGTAAATTAGTATCCAAAATATAAATATAACAATTAATACATTTAAAAATTGGCATTTACAAAACCTATAAAATTTATTGAAAAAACCATAGGTTTTAGGCACGTTATAGTTAGGAATTAGCATTTAAAAAACCTTGCAAATTCACTGAAAAAACATAGGTTTCAGCCACGTTATAGTTAGGAATTAGCATTTAAAAAACCTTAGAAATTCACTGAAAAAACCACAGGTTTCACCCATGTTATAGTTCGATGGACATTTCACTCATACAAAACCATTGAAATTCCCCCGTTACAGTTAGTTCAGCTAACTATAACACGCGCGCTCACAATCCACTGCTTATGACGTCACATATTACATCACTGATGACATGGTCAGTGACATCACTCATGACATCACTGATGACATCTCAAATGACATCACTCATGACATCACTGATGACATCAACTTGTGAAATACTGGCAGACCTCCTCTCACCCTAATATAACCTTTAACCGCATGCGTGCTGCGGTCATTTTTGCGCTGTGCGGCTATTTTGCAAAAGTCGCGTTACATGACGAGCTGAGCTCGTCATGAGCATGCGAGCGGAGCAACTCATGACGAGCTCAGCTTGTCATGAGCACGGAAGGGGTTAATACACACATTGAAAAATAGAAACTAACATTTTCAAAACAATGGAGATACCAATACCAGTTAGATCAACCTATTCGGTAATTCCAAAATCTACATACACATCCACTCATTCACCAACAGTTCTATATAGTCACTAATACATGTACTCACTCATCATATGTACTCATATACCTATACATCCTGTTACACACCTACACTCATACATTGAGTTACTCACACACATACTCACACATGCAAATAAACTATCAAACATCCATTTACTTGCATATACAGCTATACACACACGACTACACTTACGTCTACAGATACGTACACATACTTACTCTCTTAAACAATCACTTATAGGAACACATACTTATTTATACAGGAACTCTTCCAATCTCTCACTTTCATGTATACTCACTTATATACATCAATAATCACATATACTAGTTTAAAACATTTGTACTTACTCATAAAGACACTATTGAGACAGTCATTCACTCACTAACACCCCTATACACATACTCATCCACCCATACACTCTTGCACACATGCTGTCTTCAACACTCACTCACAGTGACTCACTCATTCATGCATCTATGCACTAAGTAATATCCCCCACTGAACCATGCAGACACTCATACTGATACTCAAAAAACCAAGTAATAACCCATATAGACATATAGACACTCATGTAGCTACTCACAAACCCACGCAGTCACCTATACACAAAGTGAGAGACTGATACTGATATTTACATATTTAAACATTACTCACTAACCCATATATTCACTAAGATACACTTAATCGGTCCGTTATCCAATCAATTTTACAAAAAAAATATTAAATTTAGACACTAATATTCCAATGTATTCTTCCATCAAACTTGAGATATACATATATAAAACATATTTAATTTTCAGAAAAATACACATTCACTGGATGATGTCATCAGTGATGTCATGAGTGATGTCATTTGAGATGTGATCAGTGATGTCATGAGTGATGTCACGGACCATGCCATGAGTGATGTAATATGTGACGTCATCAGCAGTGCATTGCGGGTGCGCGAGTAATAGTTAGCTAAACTAATTATAACAGGGGAATTTCAATGGTTTTGTATGAGTGAAATGTCCAGCTAACTATAACATGCGTGAAACCTATGGTTTTTCAGTGAATTTCTAAGGTTTTTTGAAATGCTCATTCCTAACTATACCATGGCTGAAACCTATGTTTTTTTCAGTGAATATATATATATATATATATACTACCTACTAGCAGTCGCCAGTAGGTAGTTATAGTTAGGACCTATTTTCTATAGGAAATACGCAACATTCTATTCCCAATAACTTTGGTGCCGGTTGACGAATCTTCGCGAAATTTTTTAAAATTTGACCAGCTCCAGTCCGCTCTTATCCTGAAAGCCTCGGGGTGATTCGTCAAGCAGGGGCTGAGAAAAAAAGGAGGGTCCCAAAATGCGTTTTCCGTATGCAATTTTCCATAGGAACCTTTAATCACAGCTACAGCCTGAACTGCTGAACGGGATTACATCAAATTTGGCAAGGACGTAGTCCTTGGTTCAGACTTGTGCCTTTTTGTTAAATGTTGTAAATATGTTCAGTAGTTTTTTAGATATTAAAGGAAAAAATATATATCTTGGTGGAGCCTAACGACACATCTCATCGTGAGTTCTGATTGGCTGTCAGCACTTCATCCAAGAAGTGTTGGCAGCCATCTTGGGACCAATATACATGATAGCACCTCATTAAAAAGCATTGCAGATAATAGAAGGTTTTAAGACTTTAGTTACATTATAAAGCATTTGTTGATAGTACCATACTCATTTTAGGAATTGTGATGTGTTCTAAGGTGATTTTACTATCTGAAAAAGCCTTCTGCTGGGATATCATCAATCATGTTTGAGAGAAAACTATTTTCTCATGCTGTTCCCACAGAGGTTTGGAAGGTGATCTACAGGCTAAATTGAGAGCATATTTTCTGTAAATTTACATAATCTTTCTCAGTCATGTGAGAATGAAGTCTGACATTCTCAGTAAAACATGTACATCCTACAAGGGCAGAGACTGTCTGTTGATTCCTTTGTGTTCTACTGCAGCTTTCCAGAGTGTTCTAAAGAACAACTAGAGTGCTAACAGCCTTACTTATGACACAAGTATAGCACACCTGAAGCCGTCTTAATTGGAATAAAGTGGTAACTCTTAAAACATTTTATTTAAAAAGGAACAAAATGAGGGGCTTTGTTTTGCCATAGAAAGTATGATTAGTGCTGCAAAAAGAAAAAGTAGGGCACATTTTGAGTGACTTTTCAAATCCTATTCTATTTCATTAAAAAGCATTCTGACATGCTGACTGAAACATGTACTTTCCATACCAGCAGCAGACTTCCCTGGTGAGCAGTAGCTTTACAAAACTGATCTAATGAGCAACTAGAGTGCTAACATTCCGAAAGTATGGCAAATGTGTGACACATCTGAATGCCTTCTTGATGGAACCAACGTAAAAAGCCTCAAAGTATTTCCTACTGAGGAGACTGTAGTAACTGAGAAATTAGGAAACTTCATAACAAATACGTCTGGGGTGGGTGCTTTGCAAAAACCCCAGTAGGGTGATCTATCTCCCTATTACCTCGGGGTAAGTGTCATCAGGGGGTCCATCTGGGTGTGGAACTGAGCAGTATCCGTCGAAAGAGGTAAACAGGAATCAGCTGGGCTGGAACTCTGGCGTGCAGCGACCTCGCCTCGCAATGTCAGGGAAATCCTCCTCTAACTAAACAAGGAGGTTATGCTGCTTTTATTATAAATATCACCCATGTTGCGATGACGAAGCCTTAGTCAGGTTGCAATTGTTATTTCTATTGTTCTATTGTGATAGCTCTGTTGCTGAGTGGATACCATGAGAGACAACATTTTGCATAGTGTACCTGGCCTCTATACAGAATGTTCAAGGCGGCATGATCAAATGCATATGAAATGTAAATATAAGCAAAGCCATTTTAGAGAATATTATCCTACACAGGTATGCAATGAAATGTGTATCAAAGGTCAATAGCGGTACAAAAGGGGGTGGTGAAGGACAGAGCATCCAAACCAATCAAACACTCACACCCAGTCAAAAGATCTGGGATGAATCCATCACCGTTCTTTAGCCCACTCTGCCACCCCAGTTCAGACATGGCTATATGCAAATCAGTCTGACCCTGTGCCTCATGGGAACAGTCCAGCCCGAACTGCCAAGCCATGCCTTCCCTGGACCGGAAACAAGCCTCCGAGGACCGGTTTCTAGCATTGCAGCCGTCTTCAGCCCGGCTTGCTTGAATCCAGTGGCAAAGTGAGCAAGGGACTCACGTCTAAGCATACCCTGCCACACTTATGGCGGCCAAAAGCGGTACAAAAGGGGGTGGTGACGGACGGAGCATACAAACCAATCAAACACTCACACCCAGTCAAAAGATCTGGGTTTAATCCATCACCGTTCTTTAGCCCACTCTGCCGCCCCAGTTCAGACATGGCTATATGAAAATCAGTCTGACCCTGTGCCTCATGGGAACAGTCCAGCCCGAACTGCCAAGCCATGCCTTCCCTGGACCGGAAACAAGCCTCCGAGGACCGGTTTCTGGCATTGCAGCCGTCTTCAGCCCGGCTTGCTTGAATCCAGTGGCAAAGTGAGCAAGGGACTCACGTCTGAGCATACTCTGCCACACTTATGGCGGCCAAAAGCGGTACAAAAGGGGGTGGTGACGGACGGAGCATCCGAACCAATCAAACACTCACACCCAGTCAAATGATCTGGGTTTATCCATCACCGTTCTTTAGCCCAGTCTGCTACCCCAGTTCAGATATGGCTATATGCAAATCAGTCTAACCCTGTGCCTCATGGGAACAATCCAGCCCGAACTGCCAAGCCATGCCTTCCCTGGACCGGAAACAAGCCTCCGAGGACCGGTTTCTGGCATTGCAGCCGTCTTCAGCCCGGCTTGCCTGAATCCAGTGGCAAAGTGAGCAAGGGACTCACGTCTGAGCATACCCTGCCACACTTATGGCGGCCAAAAGCGGTACAAAAGGGGGGGGTGACGGACGGAGCATCTTTACCAATCAAACACTCACACCCAGTCAAAAGATCTGGGTTTAATCCATCACCGTTCTTTCGCCCACTCTGCCACCCCAGTTCAGACATGGCTATATGCAAATCAGTCTGACCCTGTGCCTCATGGGAACAGTCCAGCCCGAACTGCCAAGCCATGCCTTCCCTGGACCGGAAACAAGCCTCCGAGGACCGGTTTCTGGCATTGCAGCCGTCTTCAGCCCGGCTTGCTTGAATCCAGTGGCAAAGTGAGCAAGGGACTCACGTCTAAGCATACCCTGCCACACTTATGGCGGCCAAAAGCGGTACAAAAGGGGTTGGTGACGGACGGAGCATCCGAACCAATCAAACATTCACACCCAGTCAAAATATCTGGGTTTAATCCATCACCGTTCTTTAGCCCACTCTGCCACCCCAGTTCAGACATGGCTATATGCAAATCAGTCTGACCCTGTGCCTCATGGGAACAGTCCAGCCCGAAATGCCAAGCCATGCCTTCCCTGGACCGGAAACAAGCCTCCGAGGACCGGTTTCTGGAATTGCAGCCGTCTTCAGCCCGGCTTGCTTGAATCCAGTGGCAAAGTGGGCAAGGGACTCACGTCTGAGCATACCCTGCCACACTTATGGCGTCCAAAAGTGGTACAAAAGGGGGTGGTGACGGACGGAGCATCTGAACCAATCAAACACTCACACTCAGTCAAAAGATCTGGGTTTAGTCCATCACCGTTCTTTAGCCCACTCTGCCACCCCAGTTCAGACATGGCTATATGCAAATCAGTCTGACCCTGTGCGTCATGGGAACAGTCCAGCCCGAACTGCCAAGCCATGCCTTCCCTGGACCGGAAACAAGCCTCCGAGGACCGGTTTCTGGCATTGCAGCCCTCTTCAGCCCGGCCTGCTTGAATCCAGTGGCAAAGTGGGCAAGGGACTCACGTCTGAGCATACCCTGCCACACTTTTGGCGGCCAAAAGCGGTATAAAAGGGGGTGGTGACGGACGGAACATCCGAACCAATCAAACACTCACACCCAGTCAAAAGATCTGGGTTTATTCCATCACCATTCTTTAGCCCACTCTGCCACCCCAGTTCAGACATGGCTATATGCAAATCAGTCTGACCCTGCGCCTCATGGGAACAGTCCAGCCCGAACTGCCAAGCCATGCCTTCCCTGGACCGGAAACAAGCCTCCGAGGACCGGTTTCTGGCATTGCAGCCGTCTTCAGCCCGGCTTGCTTGAATCCAGTGGCAAAGTGAGCAAGGGAGTCACGTATGAGCATACCCTGCCACATTTATGGCGGCCAAAAGCGGTACAAAAGGGGGTGGTGACGGACGGAGCATCCGAACCAATCAAACACTCACACCCAGTCAAAAGATCTGGGTTTAATCTATCACCGTTCTGTAGCCCACTCTGCCACCCCAGTTCAGACATGGCTATATGCAAATCAGTCTGACCCTGTGCCTCATGGGAACAGTCCAGCCCGAACTGCCAAGCCATGCCTTCCCTGGACCGGAAACAAGCCTCCGAGGACCGGTTTCTGGCATTGCAGCCGTCTTCAGCCCGGCTTGCTTGAATCCAGTGGCAAAGTGAGCAAGGGACTCACGTCTGAGCATACTCTGCCACACTTATGGCGGCCAAAAGCGGTACAAAAGGGGGTGGTGACGGACGGAGCATCCGAACCAATCAAACACTCACACCCAGTCAAATGATCTGGGTTTATCCATCACCGTTCTTTAGCCCAGTCTGCTACCCCAGTTCAGATATGGCTATATGCAAATCAGTCTAACCCTGTGCCTCATGGGAACAATCCAGCCCGAACTGCCAAGCCATGCCTTCCCTGGACCGGAACCAAGCCTCCGAGGACCGGTTTCTGGCATTGCAGCCGTCTTCAGCCCGGCTTGCCTGAATCCAGTGGCAAAGTGAGCAAGGGACTCACGTCTGAGCATACCCTGCCACACTTATGGCGGCCAAAAGCGGTACAAAAGGGGGGGGTGACGGACGGAGCATCTTTACCAATCAAACACTCACACCCAGTCAAAAGATCTGGGTTTAATCCATCACCGTTCTTTCGCCCACTCTGCCACCCAAGTTCAGACATGGCTATATGCAAATCAGTCTGACCCTGTGCCTCATGGGAACAGTCCAGCCCGAACTGCCAAGCCATGCCTTCCCTGGACCGGAAACAAGCCTCCGAGGACCGGTTTCTGGCATTGCAGCCGTCTTCAGCCCGGCTTGCTTGAATCCAGTGGCAAAGTGAGCAAGGGACTCACGTCTAAGCATACCCTGCCACACTTATGGCGGCCAAAAGCGGTACAAAAGGGGGTGGTGACGGACGGAGCATCCGAACCAATCAAACATTCACACCCAGTCAAAATATCTGGGTTTAATCCATCACAGTTCTTTAGCCCACTCTGCCACCCCAGTTCAGACATGGCTATATGCAAATCAGTCTGACCCTGTGCCTCATGGGAACAGTCCAGCCCGAAATGCCAAGCCATGCCTTCCCTGGACCGGAAACAAGCCTCCGAGGACCGGTTTCTGGAATTGCAGCCGTCTTCAGCCCGGCTTGCTTGAATCCAGTGGCAAAGTGGGCAAGGGACTCACGTCTGAGCATACCCTGCCACACTTATGGCGTCCAAAAGTGGTACAAAAGGGGGTGGTGACGGACGGAGCATCTGAACCAATCAAACACTCACACTCAGTCAAAAGATCTGGGTTTAGTCCATCACCGTTCTTTAGCCCACTCTGCCACCCCAGTTCAGACATGGCTATATGCAAATCAGTCTGACCCTGTGCGTCATGGGAACAGTCCAGCCCGAACTGCCAAGCCATGCCTTCCCTGGACCGGAAACAAGCCTCCGAGGACCGGTTTCTGGCATTGCAGCCCTCTTCAGCCCGGCCTGCTTGAATCCAGTGGCAAAGTGGGCAAGGGACTCACGTCTGAGCATACCCTGCCACACTTTTGGCGGCCAAAAGCGGTATAAAAGGGGGTGGTGACGGACGGAACATCCGAACCAATCAAACACTCACACCCAGTCAAAAGATCTGGGTTTATTCCATCACCATTCTTTAGCCCACTCTGCCACCCCAGTTCAGACATGGCTATATGCAAATCAGTCTGACCCTGCGCCTCATGGGAACAGTCCAGCCCGAACTGCCAAGCCATGCCTTCCCTGGACCGGAAACAAGCCTCCGAGGACCGGTTTCTGGCATTGCAGCCGTCTTCAGCCCGGCTTGCTTGAATCCAGTGGCAAAGTGAGCAAGGGAGTCACGTATGAGCATACCCTGCCACATTTATGGCGGCCAAAAGCGGTACAAAAGGGGGTGGTGACGGACGGAGCATCCGAACCAATCAAACACTCACACCCAGTCAAAAGATCTGGGTTTAATCTATCACCGTTCTGTAGCCCACTCTGCCACCCCAGTTCAGACATGGCTATATGCAAATCAGTCTGACCCTGTGCCTCATGGGAACAGTCAAGCCCGAACTGCCAAGCGATGCCTTCCCTGGACAGGAAACAAGCCTCCGAGGACCGGTTTCTGGAATTGCAGCCGTCTTCAGCCCGGCTTGCTTGAATCCAGTGGCAAAGTGAGCAAAGGACTCACGTCTGAGCATACCCTGCCACACTTATGGCGTCCAAAAGCGGTACAAAAGGGGGTGGTGACGGACGGAGCATCTGAACCAATCAAACACTCACACCCAGTCAAATAATCTGGGTTTAGTCCATCACCGTTCTTTAGCCCACTCTGCCACCCCAGTTCAGACATGGCTATATGCAAATCAGTCTGACCCTGTACCTCATGGGAACAGTCCAGCCCGAACTGCCAAGCCATGCCTTCCCTGGACCGGAAACAAGCCTCCGAGGACCGGTTTCTGGCATTGCAGCCCTTCTCAGCCCGGCTTGCTTGAATCCAGTGGTAAAGTGAGCAAGGGACTCACGTCTGAGCATACCCTGCCACACTTATGGCGGCCAAAAGCGGTACAAAAGGGGGTGGTGACGGACAGAGCATCCGAACCAATCAAACACTCACACCCAGTCAAAAGATCTGGGTTTAATCCATCACCGTTCTTTAGCCCACGATGCCACCCCAGTTCAGACATGGCTATATGCAAATCAGTCTGACCCTGTGCCTCATGGAACAGTCCAGCCCGAATTGCCAAGCTATGCCTTCCCTGGACCGGAAACAAGCCTCCGAGGACCAGTTTCTGGCATTGCAGCCGTCTTCAGCCCGGCTTGCTTGAATCCAGTGGCAAAGTGAGCAAGGGACTCACGTCTAAGCATACCCTTCCACACTTATGGCGGCCAAAAGCGGTACAAAAGGGGGTGGTGACGGACAGAGCATCCGAACTAATCAAACACTCACACCCAGTCAAAAGATCTGGGTTTAATCCATCACCGTTCTTTAGCCCACTCTGCCACCCCAGTTCAGACATGGCTATATGCAAATCAGTCTGACCCTGTGCCTCATGGGAACAGTCCAGCCCGAACTGCCAAGCCATGCCTTCCTGGACCGGAAACAAGCCTCCGAGGACCGGTTTCTGGCTTGCTAGAATCCAGTGGCAAAGTCAATATACAGGGTTCAAGAAAAGATGTCAATTTAATGTGAACATGCAAACTGGTGGCATTCCCCCTCAACCTGAATGTTACCGCATGACAGCATACACTAGAATGGCATGCTGTGGAGTGTCGTAGTTTGTAGTGGAATACAGTGAAATAGCATAGAGTGGAGTGGCGTTCAGTCAAGTGGCGTAGAGAGTAATAGCATATAGTGGAGTGGCTTACAGTGACTGGCATACAATGGAGGGGCGTCCAGTAGAGTGGGGTAGAGTGGAATACCATGCAGTGGAGTTGCATAGAATGGAGTTATGCACAGTAAAGTGCCTAAAGTGGAGCAGTGTAGAGTGGTGTGGTGTATAGTTGAATAGTGTATAGTGGGGTAGAGTAGAGTGGTGTACACAGGAGTTGTGTGCAGTGGAATACCGTTGAGTGAAGTCTGTATAGTGGAGTGGCATGTACTAGAGTGACGTGCACTGGAATGAGGTGGGATGGAGTGAAATAAAATGGATGGTGTACAGTGGAGGTGCATACAGTGGAATAGCCCACAGTGTAGTGGCGTAGAATACAATGCCATGGATTTAAGTGGCGTATACTACAGTGGCATAGAGTGAAATGGTGTGTGATATAGTAGCATAGGGAGGTTTAGCATAGAGTGTATTGACTTAAAGTGCAGTGGTGTGCACTAGAATGGCGTACATTGGTGTAGATATGTAGATTAAATGAGGCAGGAATGTAGAATATGGTGTGAAAAGTAAAGCAAGACAGCGAATTGCACTACTTTGTGTTTCTCGAGATTTACCAACCAACACAGAGACACACATGGTAGCCTTGCATTTCTTTGTAATTGTCATTAAAGTATTGTGTTGTCAATGTGACATCATTCAAATGTAATGGGATACAAAAATAAATCTGAGCATTAGGGATATGTTGCACCATGGTATCCCGCAATACGTTTGTGGTATACCATGGTGCATGCCGGTGGGAAGGCAGTATTGGATTATTACTGCATTTTGGCTGAATTTTGGGTTTGGGTCTTATGTATAGGTAAGTAGTAGGTTTTATTGTTTTACCCTACTTTTTACCACTTTAATAAAGTGGCAATAGGTACAGAAATTAAAATATATTTTTCAATATATTTTTTTAAGTGTTTATGAAGTACCTTACTAACAGCTTGTTATTTAATATTTAAAAGTTTGAAAATATAATGCAGTACACGATATTCATAACATTTGGTTTACGACAGTGTTTTAAAAATCTTTTTACACATTTTGTGTCCCATAATATTTTTAACAAACATATACATTATAATTCTTTTTCTCTACCTATTGCCACCCAGACCACAGCCAAAGTGTACTTAAAACAACGTGGCTACCTTAAACTTGTGTAAAGGCAGTCATTAGCCAATCATATAATTCCTTGGCATCAGCATGTACCATGGTGGTTTCGCGAAAGTACCTTAAATTTAAAGCAACAAAACTAATTAGGGACCAATTTATGATATAGTCATGCAGTGCAGCGCAGCACACATAGAAAGAGGAAGTAACAAGGAGAAATAAAGACATTTCTCCTTGTTACGCTTTTGGAACATTCCCAGGTTTACCAGGTGCGGTAAATCTGGGAATGCATAAAAAACCATGGGAGTTGCATTAGAACACCCACACAATGCCCATGGAACGCCTTCCCAGGGCAGAGTAAGGCATTACAGGAATTTGTGCTGTGTTGCTTTACTCCATATTTTGAGAGCTACTCATGGCTCTGCAAAGTGTCCTCGCGTCCCTCTTGCACCGAGTTGCGCAAAGTGGTGCAAATGATTTGCTCCCTTATAACTTAAAAAATACTTACCCTACTTAACTCTAACCCAAAAAGGATCATTTACACTCCATAATCTATAATCCCGCCAATTTTCTTCCAAATACGACTGACTTTGGCCTCTATGGCAAATACAAAAAGTCTATCGAAAATGCTTCGGCGGGAAAAAAGCATTTTTGGACCAACCTTTTTCTTTGTGCCCTGTCGACCAATCATCGTGAAACTTTCCATCATTCACCAATGTAGAAAAAGCTATAGATCTGCATAGGATTTTGAAGATTTGTCAAATAGGTGCAAAGGTATTAAGGGGCAAAACTTTGAGGAATTCCTATCTCTAGTAAACTTAACTATAGAATGGCTACTGCAACTCTTTAATATACATATATATTACATAGTGTAAGTAGTCTCTCTGTGATTATAGTTAGGGTTACCAGAGACAGTGATTTCTCTGATTTTTGTCACTTTCACAAATCTCCACAAAACTATGCAGACCTGTTAAATTTTTGGAGGATTGAAAGTTTTGCGGCATTTGGTCAATGGGTGTAAAAAAAAGGAGGGTCCCAAAACACACTTGAAATCCAATGCATTTTACATGGACCTTTGTACTTTACATAGCTTGAAACCACGGCAATCTGATTTGGATGAAATTCATCAGGTTTGAAGATGCATTGTAGCTGCATCTATGAATGGTAAGTATGTATAAAGTTGTTAGCATTTTAAACTTAGTGATACCTTTTAAGGCTGTAGTTTTGAGGTACTTTCGGCGTATTATCACGATACATAGTGACGACAAGTGATTATCTGATTGGATAATGACTGTCTGTACAAAACTTGTAGGCAACTATGTCATTTTAAGGCCATTTTGCTGGAGTCCTAGCGTAAGGACTTTAATATAGGTGAACATTAAGCTTGATAAGTGTTCCTTACCTATTACCATTTAATTATTATAATTTAAATGGTAATAGGTAGAGAAATATAATTATGCGTTTCTATCAAATAAAGAAATATTACAGAGTACCAAGGTGCTACCAAGGAATTACATAGGTAGTACCACAGTACCTTTAAAAAAAAAGGATGCAAATTGAAAAATTACAGTTTCTTTACAAGTTTTTTACATATTTAATTATGTCACAAAAGTCAATGCATTTCCACAGTAATTCCTAAAATGTACCACATTACATAAAAAAAATACTATTTATTTTTTCATTTGGTAGAAAATATGGTACGTACTAGGTACTACTGCAGTACTGAGTAAACTGGTTATATACCTGTATACCAAATGATACAAAGATTTCCAGACCTATTTCCACTTTCAGAAAATAGCAATAGGTTGGGAACAACAATAAAACCTACCACTTACGTATGTTTAAGACCTAAGCCACAACAATCCAAAAGTCAACTAACAGGATTATGGCTTCCTTTTAAATTCGCAAAAGCAGACATTAGCCAATTATAAACTGGCTTGTTATCACTGTGTACCACGGCATACCACTAACTTCCAGTGGTATACTATAGCACATTCTATTGCATTATCCTTGCGTTACGCATAGTGTCGCAAGGGTAAAACAATACTTATGTGACATTTACAAAACTGCGTAAAGCCAACATTCATTGCCTTGCTTTGCTTGGTACACATTCCGAAACTCAATGCAGCACAAGTCTCTGCCTAGCTTTACTCTGCACATCATAATCTACTGTCCTTCAAAATTTCAAATACAGCTGTACCCCACTAAACTGTACGCCACTGCACTATACAACATTCAACTTCATGCTATTCCAATATACGCCACTGCACTGTACACCACTCCAGTGTATGCAACTCCGCTGTACGCAACTCGACTTTACACTATTCCACTCCACACCACTACACTGCATGCTAGTTCACTATACGCCACTCCCTTCTATGACACGCCACTCTATATTATTTCACTTTATGGCACAGCTCTGACAGCTGCCCCAGAAGAAGAAATTAAATCCGTTAAGGATGCCAGACGGAGAGCTGCGGTAGTCCTTTTGGACCTTTCCAATATGGTAATCCATGTCGTGTTACTGGATCATTTATCCAAATTGGTATTTCTGGTTTCAACCAGAATCTTCTCTCTACTTTTTTTGAGGGACAAGGAGCAGATGGTGTCATGGGTAAATTTCAATTCTGGATATTTTTCCCTTTCCTGTGGCGTCACTCAGGGGTCCTCAATCTGCCCAACTATATTTAACATATACATAGCCCCTTTGGCTGAGTTGATTTACTCTTTTGCGTTCACTACAGTTGCATATGCTGATGATGCTCAGATTGTGATCTCTGTTGCAGGCCACCTAGAAGAAGTTGCTGACAGGTTTAACAAGTGTATGAGCTCAATTGCCAACTGAATGTCTGCTAATTGTCTGAAGTTAAATTCAGATAAAACATAGTTTCTTATTTTTATTTTTGGATGGTAAACTAGTTTTTGGGATGATTCATGGTGGCCCGGCATTCTTTGTTCCCTCCCTGAGCCTATCACCAAGGTAAGGAACCTCAGAGTAGTCTTTGACTCAGATCTATCTTTCAGGGACCAGATAAACAAACTGACCTCTTCTTGTTTTTTTATGCTAAGATCCTTGAGGAAAGTACTTCTTTCATTCCTTTTCAGCTCCAACAACAGTGGTCATTGCCTTGGTTTTGTCATGTATAAACTAATGTAACACCCTCTATATGGGCGCCTTGCAGGGTACATTTAAAAAGTTCCAGAAACTGCAGAATGCAGCTGCCCACCTTTTTAAAAAACTTCCCAAACCTAGGTCAGTAACAAACGCCTTTGTGGAGCTTCACTAGCTTCCTTTAAGAAAAAGGGTTGCCTACAAGGCACTGTGTCTGGCAAATAAAGCTCTGAATGGAGTAGGGTCTGACTACCTGAGGAAGAAAATTAAGTGGAACCATTTTCAGAGAAGACTAAGATTTGAGCGAACCTTGACCCTGGTTCAGGGTAGGCTGCTCCTCACACTGCACAGCGCCTCCTGTGTGCTCGTATCCGGGCCCGCTGCGGCTGCAAGCTCGCCGCTGCTGTCAGGCTCTTGTTTATGCCTCATGTTGTCTACTGATTCTACTGCTTATTTTCTGCTCCTGTTGTTATTGCCTTTTCTTATTGCCTTTTTCTTTCCCCTGATAAACTGTTGATTTTGATTTAGTTTTCTTTCTCTGCTCTCTGTAGCCCCGCTGTGTACGCTCCAGCCATTTTTTCCCACTGCTGACTCTCCTGCGGCCCGCCCCCTCAGCACCCATTCGTCGTCCCGCTCCCGCCTCCCAGCTGCTCCTCCCTCCCTAATCCCCTTATATGGAGGCCGCACGCAGCGAGCGCGCCGCTGGCACGCCTAAGGCAAGCCCGTCTGCGCCCGTCCGCGCCTGGACCGCACCCAGCGCCAGAACCCTTGGCCCCGGCGAACGCCAATACACCCGTCTCCACTACAACTCCAGCACCCTCCACACACTCAACGTCAGACGATCACGCGCCTGCTTCCTGGCCGCCCCGAAGTGCGCCCAAGGACCCTTCTCCTGCCGGAACTGCAGCTTCACCAGCTTCTGCCCCATCAATCCACCTACCAAAGAACCCAAGCACCTCAAATACATTGTACTCAACACCCGCTCCGCCCGCAAACACGATGTTGAACTCTGGGACCTACTTGATTCCAATACCCCAGAAGTCAACTTCCTGACGGAGACCTGGCTGAACGACTCCTCGGCACCCGACATAGCCATAGCCATCCTGGAAGGCTACAAGATCACCCGCAAGGACCGCACCAACGGAGTAGGAGGAGGAATTGCATCATTCTTAGGAACACCCTCAGAGTCTCGACCAATACCGACGACACCCTCAGCACTGCCGAACACCTGCACTTCCAGATCCACACCAACCCCAACACCACCCTCACAGGAACCCTCATCTACAGACTCCCCTGGACCCCGACCACAGTTCAGCGACTCTATCGCCGACTTCGTCAGCACACATGCCTTCGCCACCACAGACTACATCCTCCTCGGGGACCTGAACTTCTACCTCGAGAACAACAACGACTCCAACTCTTCCACCCTGATCACCAACCTCACCAACCTCGGGCTCAGACAACTCATCACAACACCCACCCACTCTGCGGGACACACACTTGACCCCATCTTCTCTGCAAGCTCCCACGTCTCCTTCAACCACACCACCGTACTCCACTGGACCGACCACCGCTGCATCCACTTCACCTCCCGGAAACACACCACACACCACTGCACCCGACAGATGCCTCACCACTGCTAGAGCAAAGTCACCAAAGAGCAGCTAACCACCATCCTCGCCCGGAGCCCACCCACAGACCCGACCGACTCTGACGCCGCTGCCCGCAACCTCAAACAGTGGATCGACGACTACACCAACACCCTCGCCCCACTCAAGAAACCCTCCAACAGCCACACCAGAAAGAAAGCCAGCTGGTTCACTGAAGAACTCCAGGCCTCCAAGCAAACCCACCGAAAGCTAGAGAAGAACTGGATCCGTGAACAAACACCACAAAACTACACAGCCCACAAGAACGCCACCCGCAGATACCACCACCTTATCAGATCCGCCAAAAGGGCCTCCTTCAAATACCGCCTAGACAACAACGCACACAACAGCAAAGAGCTCTTCAACATTGTGAAGGAACTCTCTAACCCCAGCTCCAACACCAACGACATCCCACCTTCACAAGACCTGTGTGACTCGCTGGCTACCTTCTTCCACTGCAAGATGACAGACATCCACAACAGCTTCAATGCCGTGACCGCCCTGGCAACCACGATGCCGTGACTGCCCCGGCAACCACTGAGACCTCCACCCCCACGCCCACCACCCGCACCAACCGCCTGCTCTCCTGGACCAACATCAATGACAACAACACCATCAAGATCATGAACACCGTCCACTCCGGATCCCCGTCAGACCCTTGCCCACACCACATCTTCAACAAAGTCAGCACCCCCATCGCACCCCATCTCCCGAAAGCCATCAACATCTCCTTCGAGATAGCAACCTTCCCGGAGAGTTGGAAGCACACTGAGATCAACGCCTTACTCAAGAAACCCAAGACGGACCCCAAGGACCTCAAGAACTTCCGACCCATCTCCACTTACGACCCATCTCCCTGCTCCCGTTCCCGGTAAAGGTCATCGAGAAGGCTGTCAACAAGCAACTGACCAGCTTCCTTGAGGAGAACAACATCCTGGACCCGTCCCAGTCCAGGTTCTGAAGTAACCACAGCACTGAAACTGCCCTCATCACTGCCACTGACGACATCCGGACCCTGCTAGACAACGGAGAAACCGCAGCCCTCATCCTCCTGGACCTGTCAGCCGCCTTCGACAAGGTCTGCCACCGCACACTACGAACACGCCTCCACAACGCCGGGATCCAAGAGAAGGCCCTGGACCACCTCCTTCCTCTCCGGCAGAACAGAGAGCGTCCACCCCCCTCCTTCCGCTCCAAAGCCACCAAGATCATCTGCGGCGTACTCCTGGCATCATCCTTCAGCCCAGCGCTGTTCAACATCTACATGGCACTGCTCGCCCGTGTCGCTTGACTGCACGATCACAACATCATCTCTTACGCCGATGACACTCAGCTGATCCTCTCTCTCACCAAGGACCCCCACACCGCCAAAACCAACCTCCGCGAAGGAATGAAGGCCGTCGCCGACTGGATGAGAAACAGCCGACTGAACTGAACTCCGACAAGACGGAGGTCCTCATCCTCGGATCCACCCCCTCGGCGTGGGATGACTCCTGGTGGCCGACCACACTAGGAACAGCGCCAACACCCACTGATCACACACACAACCTAGGGGTCATCCTCGACTCCACCCTCTCCATGACAAAGCAGGTCAACGCCGTCTCCTCCACCTGCTTCAACACCCTCTGCATGCTCCGCAGGATCTATGAGTGGATCCCCACCATAACGAGAAGGACGGTCACCCAGGCCCTCGTCAGCAGCAGACTGGACTACGGAAATTCCCTCTACGCAGGAGTCTCGGGCAAACCCCTGACACAGTTACAATGCATACAGAACGCCTCCACACATCTCATCCTTGACATCCGTTGCATCAGCCACATCACACCCGACCTGAGAGACCTGCACTGGCTCCCCATCAACAAGAGGATAGCCTTCAAGCTCCTCACCCATGCACACAAAGCACTCCACAACACCAGACCAACGTACCTCAACAGCCGACTCAGCTTCTACACCCTCACCCGCCAGCTCCACTCCACCGACCACACCCTCGCCACTGTCCCCCGCATTTGTAGAGTGACCGCCAGTGGCAGATCATTCTCCCACCTCACCGCTAAGACATGGAACACCCTCCCCATCCACCTACGGCAGACCCAAGACCTACTGACCTTCAGAACACTCCTCAAGACCTGGCTCTTCGAACAGTAGCAGTACCCCCCACCCCTTAGCACCTTGAGACCCTCACTGGTAAGTAGCGCGCTTTACAAATGCTTTGATTGATTGATTGATTATATCTGGTTTCTGTTCCTAGGATAAAGAAGGCTGCCTGGGGTGGTCACAGCTTTTCCTTTATCACCTGTCAGCTATGGAACACCTTGCATTACATATTAAAAGCCAGTTTCTGTAAACAGCTGAAGTCTTGGCTGTTTTCTCTTCCATTATAAGCCTTATATTCCTCTGGTCAGTGCTGAAGGTCCTTAGTGCCAATGCACCTTGTGGTATTCGCGCACTTAAGAAATATCAAATATCAATGCATGCAACTCCACTGTACGCCACTCCACTGTACACCATTCCATCCTTTGCTACTCCCTTGGATGATAATTTATCCTGTGCCACTCCACTTTATGCTGTTCCACTCTACCTGACTCCACGGTATGCCCCTGTGGTATTTACGACTCCAATGTTTGCAAATCCATTGTACACACTGCACTGGATGCAATCCAGTTTACTCTACTGCACTGTATCAGCTCCACTGTTCACTACTCGACTATACACGGTGCTCTACGCTATTCCACTATATGGCACTCCACTGTATGCCTCTCTAATGTTTGCTAAATCCGTCTACATCACTTTATTATACGCTATTCCATTGAACGCCACTCCTTTGTACGACACTCCACTAAATGGTATACCAGTTTACCACACTGCACGGTACACCACTCTATGCCACAACACTGTATTCCACCCTACTGTATGCTATTCCACATGTGCTAATCCACTGCACGCCACTCCACTGTACTCTACTATACGGTACTTCACTTTACGTCACTACAGTGTATGCCACTGCACTCGACGCGACTCCACCGTACAACACTCTGCTCCCCGCTCTAGAACTGCACAATTTAGAACTATATTTCCCTTTATGGCACTGTAGACAACTCTACTTCACTCTATCCACATAGATTCCAATGTCTAACTCTACAGTCCAATCTGTGCCGTACACTCCATTTTATAACACTCCATTCCACTAAACAACTCTTTTCTATACTGTACGATACAGACCTCCATTCTACTGAATGGCATACCGTTTCAATTTATTATAAGAGTTTGCTCGACTATACGACATGCATCTGCACTATAATCCACTCCTTCTACAGCAAGCTAATACACTGGATTATTCTTTACTCCATACTATGTAATGCAACTCCACTGAACTCTATTCCACTCTACTCCACTATAAGAGACTTTACCTCGCTCTACACCACTGTCCAATCATCCTCTCTATGCAGCTCCACTACCAAAACTACTGTACTCTATACAATTGTACAATACTGTACTACATTGTGTCCCACTCTACCCCACTACATTCCCCTACACTGCCTACAATTCCACTATACACTACTCCACTCTACGACATCAACAGTACATCACTCACCTTCAATTTACTGTACGACTGTCCAATGAACAATACCTTCCTACATTTCTCTCAATGCTGAAGTTTCAAACACACTTTCATTAAAAACCATTGAAATTCTGTGAAAAAAAAGGTTAAAGATCACTACAGTTAGAAAAACATTATTTATTCTTTGCCTATAAACCATACTTGAACTACACAAACATTAGAAATTCAAAAGTTATAACTTTAATTTACACATCACCTGTGCTTTACTATTAGTTGCCCACCTACGTATACAGTGTAACATATACCTTGCATTGTAACTTAAGGCACCACCTTGAAATTACTTACTAAAAGTTGCGCATCTTCGTACACAGTATTTCCACCTCATTCATCATACTACATTAATCATAACTCACGACTCCACCATGCATTGTGTCCTGAAAAATCATCTCAATTGAGATGCCATAACTAAGTATTGTTATGAAAGCTATGATTTCAGAAGGTATAACTAACATCATCTGCAGCCAGTGCAATAAAGAAGGCTTGAGTTATAGTTAATGTAGTATGACGACTTTGTGCCACTCCACTTGATGCCACTACAGTTTATGTTACTCCAGTCTACAGCACTGCACTCTACTTTACAACACTCTACTCACCATTCCAATTTATGTTACTTCACTGTATGCAACTGCAGTCACGCCATTCCACTATACGCCACTCCACTCTGCTCTACAATATGCTTCACATCTGCACACCAATCCTGTCTATGCTACTCCAGTGTATGCTATTCAGTAGTATGCAACTCCACTCTAAGTCACTTAATTCTGCAGTATTCCACTGTATGCCACTCCACTCTATGGTATTCCAGTGAGTCTACTAAAGTGTCATACATTGGAAGGCTGTGTTGTAGAGTAGCATAGACTGCAGTAGCATAGAGTTGAGTACCATGCTGTACATTAGAGTAGACCACAGTAGAGTGGAATACTGTTTAGTGGAGTGGCGCAGAGTGGAGAGACGTATAGTGGAGTATAGTGGAGCGGAGTGTCATACACTGGAATTACAAAGAATGGAGCAGCATAGAGTGGAGGGACATAGGTGCTGTGCTGCAGAAGGTAATTGTCAAAAAGCCAGGTCTTGAGCCCCTTCCTGAAGTGAGTCAGTGAGGGTGTGGCGTGGAGGTTTAGAGGAGGGCATTCAAGGCTTTGGCAGCGAGGTGGGAGGAGGATCCTTCAGAGCAGCAGCGACGGATATTTGGTATCTGTGCCAGGTCAAGGTGTGCGGAGTGGAGTGGAGAGTCCTGTATGGTCAGAGGAAATGCAGGTGGTGGATCATGTAGGCAAGTCCTTGGTCATGGAGGGCTTTGTAGGCATGGGTCAGAAGCTTGAAATGGCATCTCTTCTGGACGTGGAGCCAGTGGAGGTTCCTTCAGGTGCTAGGTGACGTGTGTTCTCTTGGGCAGGTTGAGGATCAGTCTGGCCGCTGCGTTCTGGATTTTCTGGAGTCTTTGCATGAGTTCAGTGGTAGGGCCTGCAAAGAGTGCCTTGTCCTAGTCTAGTTGGCTGGTGATGAGAGTCCGAGTCAGCGTTTTCCTTGTGCTGATGGGGAGCCACTTTAAAACTGTCAGGTGCCCCACAAGACTTACCTCTGCTTGTGAAGCAATTCCGCAGAGACGACAAGAGCACCCGCCCCGGTACCCACCTGACCCTTGTGGAATGTAGGACCCAGCAGGGATGATATGGACGCAGGGAAGGGAGCCAGAAAAGGATGTAGAGGCTTGGTGTGGGCGTGGAGCTTGCGGGGTATCTCGGGGCCAACTGGAAACCAGAAAAGAACCAGATCAGAAAAGAACCACACCTCCCGCTTTCAAAGCAACCCCTAAAACACACACAGAAATAGTTTTTCCTCCGGGAACTCACCAGTGCTTCTGTAGACTACGGTACCCAGGAATCATTGCAGCTCCAAAGAAGGATAACCAAGGTGAGGCGCTCCTGCGCAAGGTACCCAAGCAAAACCAAAGGAAAAGTGCTCCTGCGCAATGTGCAATCATCAAACGTCAAACTAGAAGGCAAAGCGCTCCTGTGCGTATTGCACAAACCTAAACTTAGTCACAACTGAAAATGTGGCATCTCAGGAAGGCAAACGTACGCTATGAACAATGCTCCAGCTCTGCGGAGCTATACCCCAAAGCAGCGCTCCAGCGCGATGGGGAAACAAAACAACTGTGAGGAAAACTCAAAAGTAAAGCACTCCTGTGCAAAGACCCTTAACCCCTGTACAGCACTCCTGCGCGGCAAGGGTTAGTGTAGGCAGAAAACGAACTGCCCTGGATAGCGCTCCAGCGCGGCGAAACCAAAAGAAACCAAGCAAGCGCTCCTGCGCGAGTACACATAGAACAAGCAACAGCGCTCCTGCGCGGCAAGGCTTCACAGGTCGAGGACAAGTTCAATACCTTGACTCGCGCTCAGCGCGGCAAGGAAAGCAAACAAACAACGCTCCAGCGCGGAGTAGAACAGCTGGTTCCTGAAGCGTCTCAGCTCTGGGAATACCAACGCGTCTCAGGAGAATCCAGAAAGAATTAGAAGCACGGAGCCGGCGAGAAACGCGATGTTTAAGCGTTTCCCCCGGAAGTGCTTCTGTAGACTAAGGTCAGCTGCCAAGGACTAGACCGGGACTCAAATTCCGCCCGGAAGTGAGTATCCCGGCAATTTTGTGTGTGTTTAGCGGGGATGGCGGGGAACGGCAAGCGCCGCGAAACATGACAAAAACTCTGCAGACCGTGTGGAAGCAAGTGGAGGAAACGGCGTTGACCTGACGTTTCATAGAGAGTTTGCAGTCCAGGTTGACAACACACCACTCCACATTATGACACGCTACTCTACTGTACAATATTCCACTCTGTATCACTCCACTCTATGCTGCACTACTCTTTGCTATTCCATTGTACATTACTCCACTCTGTGGCATGCCAATCTATGTCCCTCCACTGTAAACACTCCACTGTACAGTATTCCATTCTACACCCCCCAACTCCACATCACTCCACTCCACTCAACTCTTCGCTATTCCACTCTATGGCAATCCACCTACCTATTCCACTCTATGCTACTAAACTCTATGCCACTCCACTCTACGAAATTCCATTCCACTCCACACCACACCACTCTAGAGTACGACACACAACTCCACTTTATGCCACACCACTCCTCGCCAATCACTCTCTATACCATTACAGTCAATGCCACTCTAGTCTACGCTGATCCATTGTACTCCATTTCACTGTACAATTCTCCACTACCCCATTCTACACCACTCCACTCTATGTTACTGTCTGCCACTCAACTCTTTGACACTGTGCCACCGCACTCTACTACTCGTACAACATTTCACTCAACTCTACGCCACTCCACAACACTCTAATAAACTCTGTGGCGCTCCACTCTATTCCACGCTACGAAAATTTCACTCCACTGTAGAAGTTTACAGACAGTTTCCTTGACTCTGCACTACATCACTCCACTCTATTGCACTCCATGCCAAACTACTCTACGACATATCACTCCATTCTATGACACTTTACTCCACTGTACGCTATTCCATTACACCCTACGCCACTCTGCCACTACATTGTACAATACTCTCCTCCACTGTACTGTACGGCACTTCACTTAAGGGCACTCCACTCAACGACACTGGACACTACGATTTGGAAGATTTTGTTTTCTAATGTTAGAGTTATACATTAAATTTAGGAATCACCTGCAAATTATTATAACTCACACACCTCCACGCACAGTGTAGTGAAATCAGTAGCCATGTATTAACTATACCTTGTGCCTTCTCCATACGCTGCTTATAACCTTTCATATTACATCATTTATAGGATCTAAAAATATAGGATTCATAACAACACTTATGACATCTCAAATCACATAATTTTTGAGAACGCAGTTCATGGTACAGTGACAAGTTACAGCCATACATCCTACTTTTTAAGTATAATTAACTCTGCCCTATGAGCTTTTAGGGCCTACCTTACGGGTTACTTATACATAATAAAAAGGGAGATATAGTCCTGTCAAAACGTTGAAATGGCATTTTAAAACTGCACAAAGGCTGCAATGAAAGGCCTGAAATATGATTTAAGGGACTACTTAAGTGGGTGGCGCAATCATTTCTGGGTATTCAGTATACCACTTTACTACGGTATTTTAAGTAAATTAAATAGGCCAATAAGTTGTAAGCCAATTTTTCCATATTTTAGGGACTGAACAGCACTTTAGCACTGGTTTGCAGACGTAAGGTGCACAGAGTCCTAAAAGTCAACAAAAGGGGGTTCAGAAAACAGGAGGGGTGAACCGAAATGTTTAGGGGTAACAATGCCAAGTTCAACACTGTCTTTTTAATTTAGACATTTTTACCCTCGTGGGTGCAACATTATCCTTGTAGTCATTCTGCTTTGAGATATACCAGCTGGCCAATGTATTATGGCCTTGCATCATGCTTGCACCACGCAATGTGATACATGAACGATGCAAAGCCCCATGTCATATTTATGAAGCCACACAAAGTCACCTTGTGTGACTTTGAACAGTTTCACAAATATGGAGTAAAGCAACGCAGCACAAATCACTGCATCGCTTTACTCTGGGCAAGAGAGGCATCCCGTGGGCGTTGTGGTGGATGTTCCCACACAACTCCCATTGTTTTTGATGCATTCACAGATTTCCAAGGAATTGTGAACCTGGGAATCCTGAAGTGAGGTGTACGAGGATAAATATGTCTACTTCTCCTTGTTCTTTCCTCTTTCTTTGTGTGCTGCATTATGCAGCACACATAGAAAGAGGAAACACCACTATGGATTGTTTTTGTATAGGAAGATGCCCATTCCTGCACAAAAACCATCCTGCCTGCAATGGAGGAACCCTTGCACCATGGTGAAAGGGTGCCTGCGTTGGCGCTAGGCTGCCAAATGACGCTAGCTTAGGGGATAAGGACAGGAATGAACCATAATAGATAAATACGGTGCATTCCTGCTCTTTCCCTGAGGTGTAGGGCAACGTATCAAGGTAAATTGCTGAGCTGCCCGGCACAACCATTCTTATAAATATGCCTCCAGATGTTTAAGGGTGTCTCCTTTGCAGTAGGCCCTCGCTTGAGACAAGAGGATATAATTCAGGTTCAGTGCCTTTAAGTACGGGTGTAGGGCACAAGTAGTGGACAATACCACTATTTAAGAACTCCAGATGTGTTTATGATTGGTGTTTATATTATTAGCAATACATTTAGCTCCATAAACTACCCAGTGCATCTCCTGTCTGTTGCCTTTTGACAGTAACTAGTACTGTATACATTGTGCATTGATTTCATAAATGATAGTTCCACACTGTCTCAGGTTTGTCTTACCCCTTGCGCTTGAGTTAGAGGCTCATCAGATTGGGGGGAGGGGATCGGCCATAGCTGGGTTCCAGGGTACTAGCGGCTGGACATCAGGAGTGAAGCAGCAATGCCGATTCCAGGAAAGGGGTGTTTTCCAGTGAAATTCCAAGATATTTAGGAACTGAACATGGGTATGAATTCCAGGATAAGCTAAATTCTCATGATGGAAAAGAGGAATAGCTATTCACATCCATGCCCAGCTGTATTTCTGTGACCATAAACCTTGCAAATTAACAGACTGCTGTGAAAAACCCGGCAGTCAGTAGCTGCAAACGAAAGAACTAAACCCACCCCAAAAATGAATTGCAGTAAAAGGTGTGCTACAAAGCCCCCAAAAGGAAGCTTAGAGCCACTATGTCTGCTACTGGGTCATCTCAATTGGCAGGTGGGGTGCTGTGCACTGGTGGCAGCAGTGTGTGGGTGATGTGGTGCACTAGCATTGTGCAGCTCACAACCTAGCTCAAAAGGTTAGGGCAGGGACTGACAGGCGACTAGCCAAATGACCCAAAACCCACACACTCTGTATTATTTGGTATTTTACTGTACAAATTTTTAACATGCGGTAACAAGATCAGTCTACGATTCAAACCATTTCATGCAGAGCAAGGAGTATCTGAAATGCCCTTCAGCTGATTCTCAGCACTCCAGCAGTCAGGGAACATCAATAAGGCACTTTTATTATCGTTAAACATATTTTCTGATCTTCAACTCTGCTCAGTTGAGCAATGCCTCTGTCCAGGATCTTTTGAATTTGAAAGCCATTAAGGTAAGGCTCATGTTGCAGATCCTACCCACAGCCATTGAGCTGTCCAAGCCTTTATCTCCACCCATTGCCCTAAAAAGCTCCATTTGTGGATTTTCTTGACTTCCTTGATTGTTTTATTGGCCATTTGCCCTGCATTGATTTGAATGATAAGTGCTACTGTTTATTATTGATGTATGAGTCTTCTATATATCACTGGTTGGGCTCATTTATTTTTAGTTTTGAAAGGTTATACTTTGCAACCTGTAACTTTTATTGTGCAGAAACTTAGATGACTCAGGGCCGCGTTCACACTCTAGAAACGTGAGATGGGGGAATATGAATGAGTACTTGATTACAGTATTCCAAATTCAAAGATTGTAACAATATGTTTTGGTGCGGTACCTTATGAACCATCTGTCATATTGAAACAGTTTCTAGTTCACTGGTTTGCTACATTTGTTTGCTGTGGACGGCAGTCCTTGTACTTAAGTGTATAAGAACTTCCTTTATTTTTTGGGAGGAGATATCGTGCTTGTCCTATCCTAACAAAAAAATAGGACAATCCAAATTGTTACTTCAGAATTGCTGAAACAAAAGCCTGAGAAATTTGATAAAAGTCAAGCATATGATAGGAGCGCAAAATTAATTAATTGATCTGAGAAAATCAAATAGAATCGATGTATTTGCAGTTGCAACTTTGAGAGAAAATGATGAGCTTGGAAAATCGGTGTATAAAAGCCCTTCAAATTGAGCTACAGATGTATAAAATGCACTAATTGTGGTGTTTTATCACACAATAGTTCCAAATATTGAATCCACAGTCAAAATAGACAGATTTTGGTGCCAGAGGCACATCCTCTGGTGCTGCTCGCGGGCTTCAGTGGGGGCTGGCCATTTCTACTAATGCTATGGATATGTGATACAGAGACAGGTGTGATGCTGCCAGCCAGCACATCCCTTCCCACTTTCCTTTAGAGGCTAACCAGCAGCATCTTCATCGCTCCTAACTCCAGGCACAAAAGGCATTTGAATTGAGAGCGCATTGCTAAATACTGTCTTTTGATTTTATTTTATTTGCCAACATCATCTTTTTGTCTCTTGTCAAACCTGTGACTTTTCAGATAAGCTGAAAAAAGGCATGTGCCCAATGGCCGCTGCATATTGCCCCACGCGTGGCCCAGATAAGTGCTGCGTGGACGATGACTGCCAGAAGAAGCAGAAGTGCTGCCTCATCATTTGTGCAAAGAAGTGTGTGGATCCTTTGAAAGGTAACTTCACCAGAGAGCAAGGGGCACCATTGTCAACTTTGTTGGTGGGGTTGTCAGGGGGAGCCTTTGATACTGACATTATGTAAGTTGGGTACTTAACAAGATGTATGGTGATAGCATCAGAACTTACATTTAGCACCATGGAGAATGCCAAGATCACCAGTGCTGGATTCGGCTGGAGCTCCTGGTCGAGATTTATGTGGATCTAGGCCATGCGGTAGAACATGCTGGTGAACAATGAAAAAATATAGTGTTGCTTGTAATGAAAAGACACAATCAGGTTGTTTAGCATTGTAGGTGATAATTCCTCTTGACTAGCCTGGCTGATTAAGGGTTTTAACCAGAAAATTGGCCCAGGATGCTTGTTTCCTGTTCAGAGAAGACCTGGCTTGGCAGTTCGGGCTCGACTGTTCACATGAGGCACAGGGTCAAGACTGATTTGCATGCAGCTGGGTCTGAATTGAAGTGGTGAAGTGAGCTAAAGAATGATGATGGATTAAACCCAGATCTGTGAGTGGGGGTGAGTGTCTGAAAAGTTTCAGTGCTCCGTCCATCATCTCCTTGTGTTTGCTTTGTTAACCCTATGGGTGTGTCAGGCTATGGTGGATACTCCTACTCTGCTTACTCATTTTTCCACTTGTCCTGCCACCAAAACAGTGGGGTCTGGATGGTGGGCCACATCTCCTCTAGTTGGAGCTGCCGAAATCAGAACATCACAAGGTGAGAGCCTTTGAGACCTTTGAGGCTCACTGTCAAGCATTGCTGTTCCTGCCAGGGGGAGGATTAAAGCACCTACACACAGAGCAGGCTTTATTTCTGACTTCCAGGAGCATAATGAGGTCAGAAACCTTTCTGGTGGTGGCTGGCTGGCAGGGACCAGTCAGCCAGTACTAGAGGTCAGTCTTTTTCTAAGGGGCATCTCTAAGGTAGTGCCATAGTGCTTAGGCAGCTAAGCCCTCCCCCGTGGAATGGTGCACCCTTGCCTTAGGACTGTGAGGCCAGCTAGATGGGCGACTTATCCATTCCAAAGGCGGTGTTGGTGGGCATGTTGACTCTTCACTTTGGGCAGCAGCAAAGCACGCAGCCTGCACTGGCAGTGTGTGTGTGTTAAGGTGGGGGGTCTCTGAGGGTGACATAATACATGCTGCAGCCCTCGGATGCCTTCTCTGATCGCAAGGCCCTTTTATGGCAGGGGTACCTTTTACAGTAGACTTATATGTGACCCAGTGATGTGCCAATAGTGGGAACAAAGTTACTGTTTTGTGAAAGAACACAGGCCCTGGGAACCTGAGTGGCAGGGACCCAGGGCACACTCAGTCAATTTAGCATTAGTTATCTGGTGAAAAGTTAGGGAGTAACCATTCAAAAAGAGGCACTTTCCCACAGTATTTAAGTGACCTTGACATCTCAATCCCACACAGTCTGTGGTTGTTGGAAGAATGTGTTTCCTTATCAGGTCGTAGAGTCAACTCTGGCAAATACAATTTCATGCTACTCAAACATACAATAGTAGTAATAAAAAATATTTTATTAGGAAAATAGTGTGTTAAAATATTCCATACATGAAACAATAAGCAACATTCTATATCATAGCAATAACAATTACTAAATACCCAAATTAATAAACATATATTAAAATATGAATTATTTAAATCATAGCACATAAAAACCTTAAGGTTACATAACGTGTTTTAATATCATATTTGATTAAAATAGGCTTTAAGAACCTACGGCATTAGCTAATATAAAACCAACAATTCAATAAAATGTGCACACTAGTACATTTCATATTCGTACCATAGTCACAAAGTCCACCAACCCGAAGAGACACTTTGGGTAATTTTATACCATACAATAACAGGTTAATGTCCTGTTGGACTTGCCCCTTTCTGCAGGGCTACTCCCAAACATTTTACCTTCCTCATCCCCATTTTGCTGAATTCATTTTTGCTGGTTTTAGGGTTCTGGAAACTTTACCACTTCTAACCAGTGATAAAGTTTATTGTTTTTGTGTATCCCCATTCTGCCAATTTACTTGTTGGCAATACTCCTTTCCCGTTACCTTGGCTGACCAGGGATGGAGTCATTCCACTCAAGAAAACAAGCTGCTTCCACTTCCACCCTTCTCTGGTATGCCCGTAGCAATGGAAGAAAAACAGGACTGATAGCTTAATTATTGGCTTAATCATTAGATCCCAGTTGTTTGACTCAAGTCCACCAACAAAGCCCATATCTTTTCCCGACTACTAGGATCACACGCCATGTCCTGTTGACTTATGGATATAATACTCTTTTTACATTCCAGAAAAGGGGGTGGAACATCTGATGTTCATGCTCTACAAATCTGCGGGCTCTCCAATAAGGTCACATAAAAGATGAATCTTGCAACATTCTTATTTTTGGCGGAGGTACTACCTTGACACCTTCCAAAGAATGCAAGTAGGGGACTTGCCCTCACATGTACGTCTGTAACTTCCGTCAAAAATGTACAAAGTTCAGTCCAAAATGTGGTAATCTGTGTGCATGTTAAAAACATTTGATGGTCGTCTGCTGAGGGATCTCGACATCTTGGACAGACATACTGTGTTCCTGAAACTTTTGCTAATTTTGCTGGGGACCAATACACCCTATAAAGAGTGAAAAGACGGTTGCGTTTAAGAAAGGCTGGGTTAAATGTCTCCCACAGCAATGCGAATGAAGCCACCCAAGCCTCACTCAAATTTATGTTTACCAAATAGTCACCCCAGAGCTTTTGAATATCCTTCTCCAGGTCAGCATCTACCTCCACCAATGATCGATACCACAAAGGGACCTCCTTCTTAATGGTACCCACTTTTGTAGCTAGATTTAGCCAAGAGTCATCCTCCTGCTCCTCCCAGTCCTGACTCGCCCACCAGGCGGAAAATTAATTGACCCTGCGTAAGTAAGCTCAAGGTTTCCCAACTAACCAACTCAGTTTCTGACATCAAATCACTCCAACGGGAAATTCCTGCATGATTCAATGGTAGGCTGAGCAGATCTTTTACACACTCCGCCATTCCTGGTGAGCCCCATATCGGGGCATTGGCAGAGTAATGAGACACTCCTATTTTTTCTGAATAAGGACCCAAGTTTTCAGTGCCTCTAACAAAATCTTCAATCTTACTTTCTTGAAATACTTTGGGTCCCCATACTTGAATAGGAAATGCTCTTGCCCATCCCTCAACTCACTGAGCATTGCCCCATAGAGAGTACCAATTGCAGAGTCATCAGGTTTATTTAACAACATCCGATAATTCTTGAAGAAGGCATGTCCATATATCAACAGGTCAGGCAATGCCAACTCCCCCTTTTCCAGCCTTCTTCTCCATCTTTTCCAAGATATACGAGAGCCATTCGAGGCGTTGATAGCGGTATGGAATTAAAGAAGAAAGTGACGTTTGGCAAAACGATCATCTTGATAAGGTTAACCCTACCATATATATTTTGGGGAAGATTTGCCCATCTACCCAACAATTTCCCTATCTCCTGGCTGATCTTCCTCCAATTAACTATAGTCACCTCCACTAATTTCTGTGTGATAATGATACCCAAATAACGCATATGTGGCTTTGCCCCCGGAGTCTGAATTGGTTGGTTCCACTCCATAATTTCAGTCTTATCTCTGTTTAGTCTATACTCGATACCTTCCCAAAGAATTCTGCGTTAGCCATCAAAGTGGGAATAGCCTTTTCGGGGTACAGAGTATACAGAATAATGTCAACCGCATTTAGGGCTAATTTAACCTCAAGATCTCCATATTTAAAAGGGGCAATGCACTTATCCTGTCTGATCCAGGCCACCAACGGTTCAATACAGAGATTGAATAAAAGCGGGACAGGGGGCACCCCTGTCGTGTTCCTCGCAGAATATTGAACCAATCCGTTAACTCCCCATTTACTAAGACCCTAGCTCTAGGTGAGCGATATAGGAATTGGACAGCATTTAATAGATTGTTAGGAAAACCAAAGATCTTGAGGGCCTCCCAAAGATAGGGCCAGTGAATCTGATCAAAAGCCTTAGCGGTGTCAACTGCCTCAGCTGTTACTGGCAGGTTATATGATTCAGCTAAGTCTACTACCCCAAGCATTGTGAAAGTTAGCTCATTAAGCTGTCTTCCAGGGAAAAAAAACATATGATCTCTATGTGCAACCTTCTTCATAATTTTAGCCACCCTGGCTGCCAATATCCCTGCGAACACTTTATAGTCTGTGTTCAACAGGGATATTGGTCAGTAAGAGTCCGTCATCAGCAGGTCCTAATTTGGTTTCAAAATTAAAACCACTGTTGCTTCGGCCCAGGACAGTGAAGGGTTTTCACCTTCCATCAGTATAGTGTTAAATAGCTTTTTAAAGACGGGTACAATGCTATCCAAAAGACACAGATACATTTCTATTGGAAGGTCATCCGGGCCGGCCGCATTCCCTCTGGCCATCTTCCTCAGCTGTACTCTCTAAACTCAGAAGCCAAAGTCTCACTCTGATCTTCACTAAGGTGTGGAAGTTCGACATTCTTAAAAAACTCCTCGATGAACTCCCTCCCCGGAGAAATATCTTCTTTATACAAATTACTCATATATCTACATATTTCTAAGCCTATCTTAACATTTGTATCTGCTATGTCTCCTGTTCTACTCTCCCTCAGGCAGGTTATTTAGTTGCGAGCTTTGTCAACTTTGGCTTTCCAAGCCAGAAGGGTGCCACTCTTCTCACCATACGATTAATGTTGTAATTTACTTCCATCTATCAGCTAAGATATTATCGAGAACACCATGGTATTCTTCTTGGAGCTGTTCTAACTGTTTGGTTAACAAGGCCACCTTACTGACACATTCTAACGATGCCTTTTGCACCTCCATCTGTTTGCTTTCGATATTTTTTAAAGGTGCTTCCTCCCGCTGCCTCATACTGCGTCTTTTACCTACCATTATAAAGGAGCCAACCGCTCTCAAGAAAGCCTTAAAGGAGTGCCACATTATCTGATTTTTTGCTGATCTAATATTAGCTTTAAAGAAGACCGTGACCTCATCTTGCAGCTTAGCTATCACTACCTCATCTAATAAGATTGTCCTATCCAGTGTCCATATTGTTATACTCTTCTTTTCCTGGAGCCTCGAAGAGAAGTACACTGCAGAGTGGTCAGAGAGAATAACGGGCAGATGGTTAATCTTTTCCACTCCCGTCAATAACTCCTGATCTATTAAAAAATAATCAATACGGGAGTGGTGCCCATACTTCTTATTACCCATCTTATTTCTCCAGACATCTACGAACTTTAATTCCTGAATCAACGTTTTAAGAACTACCGTTACATTAGGGGAGCTTACATACTTTGCTTTAGAGGTTCTGTCCAAGTCCGTCCTTTGAACTATATTAAAATACCCTCCAATCACTACCGGGGCATGAGTTAACAAAAGAGCAGACTCTAGTTTAAATAGTGCGTTTGGCTTATCCTCATTCGAGCCATAATAGCTGACACAAACTAATTTGTGGCTTGAATCCTTAACTTAGCTAATATCATCTCCCTGATACATCCGTCTGGTGGCTTTCTAATTTGATATCGCAATTAGATCTTGTAATAACAGCTACTCCCCTTGTGCTACCTCATTGAACTGAATAGACAATATCCTGGACCCCTGACCATTTTTTAAATGCGTTTATACATTCAATTTTTTCTAGGTGGGTTTCTTGAAGCAGGATGACGTTAGCCTCGGTTTTCCTAAGGAATTCCATAGTTCGAGCCAGCTTCCTCATAGACCTCACCCCATTTACATTCCAGGAGATGAAGTGAACTAAGCTCTTACTCATTTATCAAATAGTCAGGACCACTTCATCCCACTCCCATCAAATTGAGGTTGCTTTGGATCTCCCTGTTTGGAGCGACTAAGGATTCAAACAGGTTTTATCTGAGTAAAGCAACTATACGATAGATTGAGGATATTATTTTTTTTCTTTTTCTCCCACATGCTCCCAACACCCCAACTTCCCAGTCCCCTTCCCCCTGGGAAACCCCCTCCCTATCTTCTTGGGCGTGAGCGCCTTCAAGAAACCCCCATACTAGTGAGGTAAATCCAAAACCAAAAACTAACTAAATCATTGCCAAGTCCCAAAGAAATGTAAGTACGGGCAACATCTAAAGACTACCCAGGTGGAATCAAACTTACAAATTCATATCTAAATACCCACCCGAACCTATTCCTTTAAATTCAGTCAGTGCCGAATGACAAAAATGTAAATCCGAGCGACGTATAAAGTGTACCCTGGTGAATCTTAACTTCAGATTCATATCTATGCGACCACCTAATCCCAAACCTCTAAATTAAATCTATATAAATACTATATACATTCCATGTGCTAGCTGTAGACATCATATACCGCAATCTCTATTCCGTGCCTTCCATCTGCACCAGCAAGGAGTCTACCTCATCAGGTTCTTGGATATTGTACATTTTATTTTGACACAAAGGGGGTCATTAGGATGGCGGATTTCCCGCATACTCCGGGCCGGCGGAAGCCACTGCCGGCCCGGAGTATGCGGGAAATCCGCCGAGGAGGCCTGAAAGACCCACCGCCAAATCAGGATGGCTGGTGGGTCTCCCAATCCGTCCGCCGCTTTTCCGCCGCGGTCGGAAGGCGACCACGGCGGAAAAGCAATAACATGGCTGGCGGTGTCTATCAGACACCGCCAGCCATATTAGGATGCAGGGTGAGTCATGCTTTTCCGCGGCGGCTTTTCCGCCGTGGAAAAGCATACGGACAGTCACTTTGGGGGCCCGTTGCGGGCCCCCTGGGTGAAGGTTGCGTGGGGGGTGCACATGGGGGGTACCTATGGTACCCCCCTGCCCTTGCGTGCACGAAGCGGCAGGCACCGCGCGGTGCCTGCCGCTTTGTGCATGCAAATGCACGCCTTTCGTTTTTTGCATTGCGGCGGATGCTGCTTCAAGCAGCATCCTCCGCAATGTAAAACATACAGGATGTGACCGCCAGGGTGGCGGTCACATCCTAATTGCTATGGAGGGACCGCCGCTGCCCATGCGGACGGTCCCTCCAACTCAGGGGTGGCGGACGGACGCAAGTCCGTCCGCCATCCTAATCGGCCCCATAATCTGTAGCATGGCAGGGAACTTCATATGCACCTGGGCCCCTCTAGAACACAATTCATTAATTTTTGTACCTAATAGCCACTGCATCTGAGCCATTCTCTTGCCCATATCAGAACGTATTTGGTGGGTAAAATCCCCATATTTCCGCGACCGTTCCTTCAATGCTTGGCCCAGAACAAGTTCTTTATATTGAAAAGGTGACAAAGTATATTAATATCTTCCTGGGGGCTTTTCTCCCTTGATGCAACCTATAAGGGTCTCTATGTACCCTTTGGAGCTCTCTTTCCCAGTCGATATCAGTTCTGTCCCTAAAAATTTCTCCCAGTAGCTTACACACAAAGGCTTTGATGTCTGGTCCTTCTACATTCTCAGCAATACCCAAAAGATGGATGTTATTGCGCCTGGCCTGAAGCTCAAGCCTTTCCATATCCTCCTGTAGTTCCTTAATTCCTTGTTTAAGCCTCTCTATTTCTCTAGAGTTTGCAGTAGTAACCTCACCCAGGGCCTTCACCTCCTCCTCCAAAGCCCTTGTATGCAATGCGAGTCCATCTATCTTCTGTTTGAGTGTCTCACATTTCTCTTGGATGAACTTCTGATTACTTTCCGAAGTTTCAAACTTAACCAAGATTTCTTGTCTCAAGCTTTGTTTTAAGTCGATCACTTGGGTCCCTGTAGGGGCTCCCTCCTGTGGGGTGCCTACTCCCCAAAGTTCGCTGCCTCCAACGAGGATAATCCCTTGCCTAAATTGCTTACGGGGGAATCCCGTTTTGAGCCGTAGAGAGTAGAGCTTCTGGGGCACCAAATGGGCTTCCATCTTCTGCTAATGCAGAGAACCGATTTCTCTAACCTCAATGGGTTTGTTGTATAGCATTTTAGGACCCTAGTGTAATTTTCCCGATTCATGCCCTTATATAGGTATAAATCACCCTATCCTTATATAGGCATAGAAATCATAACCACATTTAGACATAGCTCATGTAGTCCAAATACGAAAGGCTACTTCCACTCGTTTCGAAAATCCACAACAAGTTCTTGGAAAACTCGCCCTCAGCAGTCAGGGACTTCCCCTTGCTTAAATATTGATTTGTCCAAGAACTCATGGAGTTTTCAAAGAACTGAGACTCTTTGATGACGGTATTATGTCCAACCTTACATCAAACTCGGCACCTTCAAGTTATAAATATGCCCACACTACCCCTAGCAAACACACAGTGGTTTGGAGCAGTTCGACTATCTACTTGCCCGACGCATCTTGCTGCATCAAGTGCCGAAGGAAGCCGACCCTCCAGCAGACGCACTGAGCGAGACGCTGTCTTTCCTCTTGACGAGAAACCCAGCTACAGTATTTCCAAGCTCCCCTTGCGGGGTGTTGGGAAATCGAGTCCTGAGAGAGAGATACCAGACCTCCTTCATTCTAAACCAAGGTACGGAGCTGATTAGACCCTAAGAGAAATCTTGGATAGATTTTTGGCAAAGAATACTAAAACCTATGCTACACTTCACTTAATTCTTCCCTCGTACTAGACCTAAGTTAGGTACATCGGGGTAGGCGTATTTTAGAAGCACCAGTTGAGTACTTTTAGTCATTATTATTTATGTATATATTTTATGGCTTAGAAACCATACCATGCTTTTACAGTATTATTTCATAATACTCTTCTTGCTGTATGCATTATACTTTACAGCCAGTCTTATGATTGTAGCAGTTCAATTCTTCTGCATGAGAAAGAAGACTGTTCAATAAATACCTTTTATTGAAAACGCCTGTCTCTCTGTTTCTCTGCAACTATGGTGAAACGAAGCATGCACGATTGACTGAGTGAAATCTATCTATTGTTTCCGCGACTCAAGAGAGACATTTCTTATTCTTGGGAAACAAAGTTGTCATATTTATGCGGTTGTCAGAAACTAATCCCTTCTTGTTCATTCGAGAAAATTTCTAGTGACCTCTGAGCTAGCTGGCACTCACAATTAAGTCTAATATATTCGATAGAGACCTAGTTGACCACAGTCCTACGTCAATTCTATAGTATATATTATTCCAATGCGCAGAGCCTATTGGGAATATAGGAACTACACTACATAGCGCCCAATGTTTGGAAGGCACTAATTTATTGCTAGATACTAGAGTAACTCAGTTGTGCTTTTCACAGAGACCCCTTTTTCCGGTAAAATACTCCAATAGACGTCTGGAGTCGGTGAAAGGATAAAATATCTGCCGAAACTGAGTAGGACAAGAATCCTATTTATTAGTTTTTGGTTAGTTCAACGTTGAAGGATACAGTGTTCCAAAATATTGTGCACCTTATCTTTGTTTCCTTGAAACTTGCTCTGCAAAACTTTCATTAAACAATGTCGCTTAACGGCAACGAGACCGGTGGAGCTGCAGTAGCAGACCAACCAGGTTTAGACGTTACAGGGTTTAATGAATATGACCCGGACGCTATAATCATCCCAACAAACGTGAGGAAAACCATCACTATAAAGCTTATAACAAATGGCATATCATCGAGAGGTGGTAGAGTAATCTTTATTATAGAGGCACAAGAATATCGTCAGACAGAGGTATTCTATTCATGGATTCTGTTTCTACAGCAAATCCAGTAACACATGAGTTCCATGACTACAAAATAGAGGAACCTCCAGTGAAATACATTCCTTTCAAGGATATTGAAATACCATTAACATACCAAGAGCATCAGCTCTGGTTTAAAGGTGCCCTACAACATCAAAATCACATTACCAGGCGCGGTCCACTAGTTAGACCAGGGGCAACATGGCCGGTACTAGCCAGCTAATCACCACATCTTGACATTGAAAGAATGACAGGTCCAGAACTGTTAGCTCAGCTGAAACAGTTAATCAAAATACATAGACAATTGGTTCAATATGTCATGCAGACTTTAACCGTCCAACCTGCTATAAGGATACCATAGCACACCCCTCACCAGGGGAACACAAACAAAATTACACCACAGACTATATAATCAGTCATTGGTAAATTACCAGCAAAGGGGGAACTAATTCCATTCTGGTTAGCTCAAAACATTACTCAAATAGAGGCAGTATTTCCCTATAGTACACCTCATGAGAAACACAGGATTCTAACAATCTGTTTACTAATGGGGATCGCACCACACGTGGAGGACTGTGACACTTGGAATACAGTATTTGCTTCAATCTACACAAAAACACAAGGTGCTCTGTCTATGGCGGTAATACCAGATGTCCTGAAACAGATTCACAATTAATACGGACCAGAACCTGCCTTGAATCTAGGTAGGAAATTACTAAAAGATTACAAACAGGTCTCGGCTATATCATTAGCTAACATTAAAGGTGAAGCAGCATCCGTGGCAATCCGCCAAAAACTAAAAGAACTTGATATTACTGAGCAACCGTATGAACTTGCTAGAATTATTGAAATATCCTATGAAAAACGAGGTAGAGATAGTTTGGGTGGGAAACCAGTAAAACCCCAACTCACAGAATATCCTGAAAAGGTTTTTATTTAAAATAATCTCACTACGCCTAAAAAGAAGTGGGAAAACACTAAACAGACACTTCCTAAAGAAAAGCGTTCTCAGTCCAGAGGAAGGTCTCCTCAACAGGAGCCCTCTGAAAAGAGGTATACCTCAGAAATAGGGATAATTTGAGAAACCTGATAGATATCCAGATACTGATACACGTTCCTCTCGTACCTTTCAGACTTACTCACAGAAATCGGAAAGAAGATGAAGAGCAGAACACAAAGAAAAACGGGTGAAGTCCAAAGACGATCAGCACGTTCCAAAAAATAATTAAACCCCAATCCACCAAGAAGAATGTAGCAGGTCTAAAAATCAGACATGTTGAGGATCTTGAGGACACAAATCAAGAACGGGGAGTGGGCTCAGACAATGCTGGACAGCGCAGCAGAAGTTACCATAGCTCGCAAGATCCTGAAGGATCATCTGGAGGCAGTGGACTTAAATGAATGCATTCAGGTTGAATCTGCCGATACCAGAGTTAGTGTACCACATAAATTATATGAAGTAACGCTCCGGATGGAAGGCGACATAACTAGAAAAATAAAAGCACTCTTTGCTCTCTAAGGGTTATGACTTTCTTCTAGCTGAAAAAGACTGGCCACCTCAATTTGTCAGGGAGTGCCCCCATGGCGAAGACATCATTATGCCAGCCTTCTCAAATCATATTCCAATTCATAAAAAACACACTTATGCCAGAAAATGAGCAGTAGCCCAAGCTCCAGCATTATATAAAAATCATGTGGGATGGGATGAGGATTCTCCTCATCATAAAATCCAGTTGAAAACTCAACCAACAATGCAAAGGCAATATCCTGTTAAACAGGAAGCTAAAAAACAGGTCAGGGAGATCTTAGATCAACTTGAATACCAAGGGGTGATTGAAACATGCACCTCGTCCATGAACAATCCTTTGTTTCCTGTCTCTAAACCAGACAATACATATCGTCTAGTTTTGGACTACAGACATTTAAACTCTTGTTGCAAAACTTTTGCAGTACAAAATGCACACAGTGCAACACTGATGAATAACATTGAGTGCAAAAAATATAAAACAACATTAGATATTTCTAACGGTTTCTTCTGTCAAAACATTGCACCTGAAAGCAGGAACTTGACCACTTTCTCAATCATGGGAACACAGCGTCATTTTTGCTGTCTCCCCAAGGATTCAAGAATAGTCCAGGTTTATTTTCAGCCAGAGTAAGAGAGTTACTACAAACGTATGATGATGAGGCATTATCTTATGTCGATGACATCTATCTAACAGACGATAACTTGGATAGGCACTTGAACAGAGTGAACACCATAATACTTGGCTTCGCATCTGAAGGGTACAAATTCAATTTTAAGAAATAGCGGATTGCCCACCTCAACGTCCTATTTTTAGGATACGAACTTTCAAGTGAAGGCAAAAGCCTGGCAGCAAACTTTCTAGAGAAATGTGCGCTTCTCCAACCTCCAAAGACGCTGAAAAACTTACAGTCAATTCTAGGTTTCCTAAATTTCGGAAGAACTTACATTCTAAATTACACAGAAAGGGTTAAACCTCTCTACAAACTAATCAAACCAACTAATTGGACTCAAAAACACACAGAAATTTTGCGTTCAGTGCAAACAGACATGTTAGCAAAAACACAGTTACAAACATGCGACAACGTACGCAATCTTGTAATACGAATCATCCCAGGGAGATGCGGATTCACATACCTAACCTTTAATGAAGGTGAAAAGGTACCAATAGCTTATAAATCACACTTGTACACACAAGCTGAAATTAAATTCACTTCAACAGAAAAAATTCTGACAGCGGTTCAAACTGCAGTAGCAAAAGAGAGAGCCCTCGCACTGGGAAAACGCATAATGGTTGTTACACCTGTACCTGCCCTAGAGGCAGTGATGAAAGCAAGCATTCCAAATGCTAAAGCTTTACATATGAGATGGATACAATGGGTTAACTCTCTTGCTGCAACAGACGTTGAATACGTTTTTGACCCCTACTTGAAAACTCAAGAATTTTTACAATACGAACACGAATGCCCTCTGCCCACTGAGATTCTGCCTCTAGAATATTACAGATGTATAATTTATACAGACGGATCAGCACAGCCTGCTATTGGGGGCAAATAAGCCTATAGTGCTGCGTGTGCGATTGTTAAAAGTCGCTGGGGCGATGGTAAATTCAGACCGATGGTCACAAAAACTCAATCTCTAGGAGACTGTACAGCTCAGCGAGCTGAACTCCAAGCATTCAAAATGGCGCTTGAAAATACCGATCGCGAATTCCCCACACTCATGGTGTTCGATTCGTATTACTGCGTCCAGTCTTACAATGAGTACTTGCAGAACTGGGTTCAAAACGGTTTCAAAGATGCAAAAGCTGGCACACTTAAGCATAAGTTGCTTTGGGAACAAGTAGTTCTATTACAGAAAGAACTACAAAAGACTCATGTGATCCATACACTGAGCGATCAGTGTGATGGCGTTCATGTTGTCGGGAATTCATTGGCTGATGAAGCAACTGTGCAAACGGCTCCGTAGCTGCAATCAGTCGTTCAAAAACAAAAATAGACAGCAAAATAATGCAAGCTGTCTTTGCATTATTACGCGCTGGGAAGCAATCAGGTCGACTTTGGGCGCCATCTTGTGTTGGGAAGGCTGCCCGGTTTGCTCGGCGCCCCTCCCGCCCTCCCAGGGTATTTAAAAGGCGTTTTACTCGCACTGCAAAGTAATTGACAATGTTTTCCCTCTGAGGCAGAAGCCGGAGGTCTGCTCTGTGTACTTTGGAAATTTAAAAACGACTGATATTATACTCGTTTTGCATTTCGTTTTAACCTTTGTAAATATTTTAAATTGCTCCTGTTTTATATGCCCGCCCCCCCACCCAGGCGAGACTACTTCGCCGAGGCTAGGGTTCATTATTACGCGCTGGGAAGCAATCAGGTCGACTTTGGGCGCCATCTTGTGTTGGGAAGGCTGCCCGGTTTGCTCGGCGCCCCTCCCGCCCTCCCAGGGTATTTAAAAGGCGTTTTACTCGCACTGCAAAGTAATTGACAATGTTTTCCCTCTGAGGCGGAAGCCGGAGGTCTGCTCTGTGTACTTTGGAAATTTAAAAAGGACTGATATTATACTCGTTTTGCATTTCGTTTTAACCTTTGTAAATATTTTAAATTGCTCCTGTTTTATATGCCCGCCCCCCCACCCAGGCGAGACTACTTCGCCGAGGCTAGGGTTCATTATTACGCGCTGGGAAGCAATCAGGTCGACTTTGGGCGCCATCTTGTGTTGGGAAGGCTGCCCGGTTTGCTCGGCGCCCCTCCCACCCTCCTCCCGCCCGCCCCATTATGTATATTAATAACAGAGCCGCCCGACCGCGCAGCGGGCGGGCGCAGCGGGCGCGCCGGCGGCGCGCCGAAGGCAAGCCTGTCTGCGCCCGTCCGCGCCTGGCCCGGGCCTGGCCCAGGCCTAGGGCCAGCCCCCCTGGTCCATCCCACCCTATCCCCCGTATATGTTATACAGCAGCTCAGCTACGGTCCCTACGCCCCACGACCAGCCAGTTATGTTGCATATACCACCCCATGTCGCTGCCCATAAAGCCTGCAGCCCACTGCACCGGCTGTCATGTAATGTTACCGTCCATTCGGAAATCTTTTCAGACTGGCAAGCACCATTCCACGGAATCTTACATCATTGCGCTTACAAATGTCCGCTCGCTTGGCAAACACAGCCAGGACATCCATGACTTGATACAGGACCACAAAATAGATATCCTGTTCATGACGGAAACGTGGATGGGACAAGCATCTGACCCGGATCTTGTCATAGCCGTCCCAGCGGGGTTCACTACCTACAGATTGGACAGGCAAACCAAGAAAAAAGGCGGCGGCATTGCAATCATAGCCCGTGACACCTATATTGTAAGGCATATGTTAATTCCCCTGACCTCCTGCGAAGCACTAGAATTCGCAATAAAATTGACCCCCTCCTACACCTTTAAAGGGATCCTCCTTTACCGACCACCAGGACCCAGGGGTGATTTCCTGGGGGCTCACAGATCCTTGCTGGAAACATCCGCGCTGGAGAACTCCTTCACCATTTTAGGTGATTTTAATTTTCATTTTGATGTGCCCGATAATCCCGATACTGCCACGCTTTTAGCTGACATGTCTACTTTTGGTTTATCCCCTTTGGTTCATTCCCCTACGCACGAAGGAGGTCACACTTTGGACGGCATCTTTTCTAATGCCCCGGCCCTCAAACTCACAGCAATACTCCCATTAACTTGGTCGGATCACCATCTCATCCTGGCCTCACTTCCAGCAATCGACCCTCTGGTCGACAAATCCCACTCTAAACCCTGTCTCCCCTACTTGGCATGGGATGATCTAGATGTTTGCAGGCTGGAAACCTTGCTTAATGACACCCTCCCAACGCTATCTCCGAACGCTAATACTGCCACGTCCCAATTTTACAACTGGGTGAGCTCAGCAGCCAAAGATCTGGTCCCAGTTAAACAACGGTCACGCAATAGATCTACCCCCTCGGCCCCGTGGTACTCAGAGGCACTGCGTACCCAAAAGCAACAGTGCCGAAATAGAGAGAGACACTGGCGGAAGGACTACTCACCCGAAGCCAAACTCTTATATAAAGGGTCGGTAGCTATATACAAACAGCTTATCCTGGACGCTAAAAAAAAGTACTACTGCAATAAAATTGAAACCGCCCAAAATTCCAATAAATGCCTATATGAGACCACCAAACAACTAGCGGGTCTCTCTGTGGATCTCACACCTCCCCCGTCTCAAACCCTTTGCGACGCTTTATCGGAATTCTTCTTCAGCAAAGTTGATGATATCTACAGGGTTTTCGACAATAATGTCACTCTCCCCCACAGGCCATTCATTCAACCTGAAGGACCCATTCTCTCGCAGTTTTGCGAGGTCACGTGTCCGGAGGTGCTAAAAACAATCTCCACCATCAAATCGGGATCGGCTCTCGACCCATGTCCCTTGAAGGTCTTGAGACCTATCATGGATGCAGTCTTACCCTCCATAACCAACATCTGCAACTCCATGTTTAACACCGGCATCTACCCCGAGTCACTAAAGAAAACCCTAATAAAACCGCTGCTCAAAAAACCCACCCTTGATAGAGAAGAACTCAAAAGCTACCGCCCAATTGCCAGTCTCCCACTATTAGCTAAAATAGTGGAAAAAATTATGAATGCTCAACTTTCCTCCTTCATTGAGGATAACAAATGCCTAGATGAATCTCAGTTTGGCTTCCGTCGCTTCCACGGAACCGAGACGGCCTTGGTTAAAGCGGCGGACGACATCAGATCCATCCGGGATGCGGGAGGCACCGCCGTCCTGATTTTATTAGACCTGTCGGCTGCCTTTGACACGGTCGACCACACCACCTTGGTCGACCGTGTCGAGAGCATAGGCATTCAAGGTAACGCCAAAAATCTTTTGGCCTCTTTCTTGGCCAACAGGACCCAGGGCGTTACTGTGGGACCTTTTGAATCTTCCCCCCTGTCACTACCGTGTGGAGTGCCCCAAGGCTCATCCCTCAGTCCGACACTATTTAACATTTATGTGTCGGACCTTGCCAATGTCATCAGGGCACACGGGATGAGCCTCACTTCATACGCTGATGACACTCAATTGGTCCTAGCCGTAAAAAATGATGGGCTTCAGAAAGCCAACATGTTCAACCAGGGTATGTCGGCTATCGGGAACTGGATGTCACACAATAGCTTGAAGTTAAACTCCGATAAATCGGAGCGGGTACTTTTTGGTAATCTCTCTCCGGAGTGGTCTCCCATTTGGTGGCCATCATCCATGGGCCAGGCTCCAGTCCCGGTCGACAAAGTGAGGAACCTGGGAGTCATGTTCGACAACCGCTTGAACTTCCTTCCACACGCCAACCAGATATCCGCCTCAGCCTTTCATAAACTTAGGCTCATCAAAAAAATGTTGCCCTTCATACCTGAAAACATGGCGAAAACGCTGGTAAGCTCCCTGGTGCTCTCCACCCTAGATTATTGTAACACTTTGTTTCTAGGGGCCCAGGAGAGAGTGTTAACAAAAATGCAGTCTATACAGAACGCGGCCGCCAGGCTCTTAGGACGAATCCCTAAATTCCACCCGGTATCACCCCACATAAAACAACGTCACTGGCTTCCAGTGAGGAAGAGGATTAAGTTTAAAACCTTATGCCTGGTATATAAGGCTCTACATAACGCTGCTCCTTCGTTCTTCACTCAGAACCTTACCCTCTACTGCCCATCCAGAGCACTGCGTTCCTCCAGCTCCCTGGACTTGGTGATCCCCCGAACTAAATCTGTCAACTGGGGTGACAGAAGATTCCTTGTTGCTGCTCCAAAACTGTGGAACTCTCTGCCCCACTCGATCAAGTCCAGCACTTCCTTATGGTCTTTCAGAAAAAACCTCAAAACTTGGCTTTTTAATCAATGATCTTCTGGCCCCCTCGGTGGCCAAACATTGCAGTTACTCAGCGCCGAGATGCCCTTGGGCCTTCGTGTCGCGCTTTACAAATGTTAAAATAAATAAATAAAAATCAGTAAAAGATAGTGGTAAAACACTTCTGAAATGCTTCCCACTCAAGTACTCATATATAACTGATGCAAATAATGTTCTTTTTGCTTGAATCCCTGGAGTGGGGGATAGAGTAATTCCAAACATGGAACATAGATTAGGACACATCTTGGCAGCACATGAAGGACTCACCTCTGCACACGCAGGTGTTTCCGCCACAGTGTCATTATTAAAGAAGAGATATTGGTGGCCACGCATGAGAAAACAGACCGGAAACTACATTCTGGAATGTGAAATCTGCCAAAAAATGAAAGTTTGAACAGTGAAACATCCTGCGCACACGCCCCTTCTTATTTCAGTTAAACCACTAGCATGTGCTTACCTGGACCACTGTGGTCCCTTACAGAGGGATGCCAATTATAAATATATTATAGTCGCAGTGGGTTCATGCTCAAGATTCATTTGGATGTGGCCTCATTGCTCGGCTGATGGACAAACTGTTATAAAAGATTTGCGAGTCTTTATCGGCACATACGAAATCAGCACGCTACATTCTGACCAGGGTACTGCGTTTAGCTCTCGAGCTTACAAGGAGGCCGTGGCCAGCTTGGGCATTGCATTGCAGTACTCAAGTCCATTCCATTCTTCAGCGCCTTGAGACCCTACGGGTGAGTAGTGCGCTCTACAAATGACCTGATTGATTGATTGATTGATTCTGAGGGAAATGCAGTAGTGGAAAGAAAAAACCGAGACATAAAGCAATCTATAACAGCTAGGGTATTAGGCTTGGGTGACAGGTGGGTCCAACGTAGTCTTAACAATCAGCCAAGAAATTCTCTGGGTGGATTCATCCCATATGACAGCTTTTTGGTACTAGAATGATTGTCCAGGACCTTGATCGTCACACTTCCGTGGTGGAACAAACACACTTTGATATCAAAGACCGTTTAGCTGTTTTGCAGGACTTAAATGAAACACGAAGAAGTCTGAGCAACACAATACAGAAGCCAACGACCACTGAAGAAAAACCACCTGTCCCAGCAAGACCTGTCTGGATTCCAAAGATTGGGAATCTAGTCAGGGAAAAGGTTGCGGTTAAGAAGGAATTTGAGCCTTCTTACAGAAAACCAGTACCTGTATTAGCAATCCACGGAACAAGATCAGTGTTACTGCCGCCCCTTGCTGGAAGAAAGGAGAAAAGGGTTGTGTCCATCGACCTGGTCAAACCTCATCATGTGGCCGATAATATGTAGTAGGCCCAGTGGACTCCAAAGGTGTAGCAGACGACCAAATCTTGCTACAATACAAGAGGTTCAAACTGAAAGACTCATCACCTTTGAAGAATCTGCAGTAAGAAAAGAAGGACTATGTAACAAAGCCATGGAACTTGTGCCTCTTGAAACCCAAATAACAGTTTGTCAAGAAACACCCGTCTACAATGATGTAACATCTGAGTACACAAATATGACAAAAGATCAAGCAGCTCCAGCGATTTCAAGTAATCCGGATGCAATTCCAACAATTGACAGAACTGCCTCTGGCTATTTCATCAACTTTGATATGTTTTCTGAGGATCAGAGAGAGCCCGAAACAACGCCAGCAAATAAAACTTTCAAAGAAAGAATAACAGAACTCTTTCATCAACTTGAAAATACATATCTGGTTTCACCATGGGTTGAATTTTGGATTGTGTTAGGTGTACTTTTTCTCCTACTTTGGCTCATTCTTGTTTTAAGATTGGGAAAGCTGATAGATGAAAAATACAGTAAAATGGACACAGCAAGTAAGAACATAAACTTGCTCCTGAAACCTTACAAATCATCTCATCGTGAACAAAGAGACCTGTCATCAGTAAACATCACAGCCGTTCCTATACCTGGTGTTATAGCATCGGACACAACTGATTATGATATTTATGGTCCAATTGAGCTGTTGAAGATTCCACACCAATTTAAGGTTTCCTTGAGTGACTTTGTTTCACCCAGCACATTTTCCTATGATTGGGACTTTGACAATGTTAATGACATGATGACAGATTTAGAAATGTCAGCTAAATTCACAAAACATGAATACTTAGACAGTTCATCAGATTATGAACAAATGTATTGTTTTAATCATTATGGTCATCATTATTTGCAAAAATCTGCAAACCCTAGAAATGTGTATACTTATAATCAATGGGAACAAAGTCCAACACCACCAAAGGGTAGCTCGAAAACATTTTATGAAAAATGTCCATACTTTTCAGGTTTCAACGTCACAAATCCGGAATCTTTTTACTTTAAAAATGTAAATAAGACAGGAATGAAAAGTATGTTGACTAATACTAAACACATTTATTCTGCGGCCTTTTATGCGCGATTGTCTACATTAGGTTTCAACTTTTGGAAAGACAACATTGAGACAAAAACTGTCTGGGGCACAAAAGACTGGCAGGTGCAAGGTTTAGAAGCTTTATTTAGAGCCTGCATCATCCCAGAACAAATAATGTTTTTAAATGACACTGTTCAACAGACATCCTGTCTTGGCCTAGCCAAGATAAAAGATTTAAACAAACCGTCCATACCAAATAGAGTAATAGTAATAGAGCTACAGATGAGGATGTAGATGCAAACTATATTTTACAACAGAACAGAACTAATCCTGATTGTAAAAATGGATGATCTGGCCCACAGACACAAATAACTTTCAAAATAGATTCCTGAACAAAAAATAAAAAGGTTTTACAGTAACTAGGCCAGATCCAAGATACGCCCAGAGGCAACATCCAGGGATAATAACAACATACAGTGTAGGAAAACTATGCCTTGAGTGGCTATAGAAATCCACACTTCCAGAATAAAACAACACTTAACTTTACTTAAAGATGGCGTTGATTTGAAAGATTTCTTACATGGACCTCGTAAACCATGTCATAAACGTTTCATTTACGCCGGTATATACGCTGCTTATAATGAAGCATGGAAAGTCACGCAAATGAAAACTGCAGAACGAATATGAGAAATTGATCGTATTAATTTAGAGAAAGCTCTCTCTGTAGTTGACAATGGGTTAACAACTCTGTCATCCAGAATGTATTCTTTGGACAATATTGTATCCTCTGCCATAGACATAATGGAACAGGACTTGCTCATGTTACAACATGGCCAGTCTCAATTGCGTTCTATAATGCTGCTAGGCTGGACGTTACAAAATCTTTGTTCAGGCTATGTGCCTTGGCATCTAATCAACACCACATCATTGTTTACTGGATTTAACCTTACAGAAAAACAAATCTCTTTGGCACAGAGGGGAGCAGATTATACGGTGCTTAGCATAGAAAAACTGGAAAGATTACCATTAACTGTTTCTGAGAAACCAGCCATTGAATACATGGCACCATCACGATACCAGTGACGATTTTCCAGTATTGCTTGAAACACATACCAGCACACCTGTATGAAAGGTTTGGTAAAGAATAGATTACGTCGACTTGGGATTTACCATACACACACAAATGTTGGAGTGGAGGAAAGGAGGTATTTCTTAGCTTTAAAAATTGCAAAAACTCACTGAGTGGTACACTTTTGTGTCAAGGTATTAATTTACACAGAGCCTGCGAGGGTTCTTCGACCAACCTATCTTGCCACCTGCAGGGTTCCCCGATAGCAGTGATAGATCCAGTTTTTAGCCAGCTTTCCAATGGAAGCTACAAAATTTTGAATGATCACAGCTGTTGTGGAATGATGCCAGGAATAGCCTATCTCGTTAGTGTGTCAGCCAGCATCACTTGTTGTATGCAAGTATTGTTTCCTACAAGCAAGACAGACGGGGAGTCGACGCTATGGCCTTCACTGAACACCTCTTCTATATGAATTGATACTTTAAGCAGAATGAAAGCCATTCTTTTACAAAAAACTGTGCCACTGACCTTTTCCAGAGAGACGTATGATCTGGAAGTTGCAAGGTCCTCTGCGGAGATACATGCCCTATTATCAATAAACTGTCCCATACATTTCGCAGAAATGTTAGGTCGTATCTTAAACATGTCTGATACCAGTGGTATAGTACATGTATTTAAGGCAGTTTTTTCTGGACTGTTAGCACCCTTTGAAGCAGTCCTAGGCATTTTTCCAAACTTCGTGCACTCTGTGTTCGGTGGCCTGACTCTCGTCTTGGGACTCGTAGCAGGGATACTATTTTTATTTCTTCTGCTCCGATATGGCAAGTCTAGTCACCAGCAATACCCAGACTACCATGGAGAACGCTCTCCTGGCCATGCAGGATTGTGACCGAATTACACAGATTCTTGGCTTGGCTCGTTTGAGAGATCTGAATACCACGTGGTTCCTATCATTCAGACCAATCTGGCAAGATTGCATCTTACCTGTTATACGATGCCTACTTTGTGGAGAGGAATGCGTGTTAGATATCTGCCTGACACGCCCATCAGCACTGCCAACGGATGTTGACCCTTTGCTTGGTTGCCCCAACGGCTACCAATCCCGATGACGGCATTCATTGAGGTCTCACCAGCAATTCCAGCTGAGGTTGAGATACGCCGACCAACAGGCACACAGGTACCTTCTATTACGAACATTGTTAATGCGACTGACGCTGACGGCGATGCTCTCATCTGTGTACGATTGATCTACTTAATGAAGTGGTCCTACAGTGGTTGACGATTTCTTTGCCAGCTTAGATGATTTAATGTTTTCTCCTGACACCGAGAATAACTTTTGAAATTTTCACACAGTGTTCTATCAACTGTGAATTCGACCTTCATTTTTTCAAAACAAAACTTCTAACTTTGGAACTCTATTTTTTCTACTATTTGATCTGACTTTTTTTTTCAAAAATTGAACTATTTTTTGGCACAAAGTAATCTGCTTAAAGTAGAACTATTCTTAGAGAACAAGAATTGTTTGAATACTTCCTAGAAACAATATTGAATATTGACCACATCTAACCAAAACAGTTTATATATTCTGCTATGGAATGGTCTCAACCTTTTATTCTGTAAATAAGAGCCATTTCGTAAATATAATTTTCATGATTCATTCAGTTAGCATTATCTAATTCATACTATATGCTTCAAATGGAATCATTGCTTTCAAATGCGTACAGTTCAAATGCTCATTTTATGTGTACAACCATTTTCAAATGCATTCCATGTAATTTTGGGTGGGATTGTAAACACATGCTTTAGATATGTTTTAAATGCTTAGAATTGAGTAATGTCGAACATAATAAAGTGGAGTGGGTGGTGTATAGCATTTTAGGACCCTAGTGTAATTTTCCCGATTCATGCCCTTATATAGGTATAAATCACCCTATCCTTATATAGGCATAGAAATCATAACCATATTTAGACATAGCTCATGCAGTCCAAATACGCATGGCTACTTCCACTAGTTCCGAAAATCCACACGATTTCTTGGAAAACTCGCCTTCAGCAGTCAGGGACTTCCCCTTGCTTGAATATTGATTTGTCCAAGAACTCATGGAGTTTTCAAAGAACTGAGACTCTTTGATGATGTTATTATGTCCAACCTTACGTCAAACTCAGCACCTTCAAGGTATACATATGCCCACACTTGCCCTAGCAAACACACAGTGGTTTGGAGCAGTTCGACTATCTACTTGCCTGACGCATCTCGCTGCAGCAAGTGCCGAAGGAAACCTACCCCCCAGCAGAAGCACTGAGAGAGACGCTGTCTTTTCTCTTGCCGAGAAACCCAGCTCCAGTGTTTCCAAGCTCCCCTTGCGGGGTGTTGGGAAATCGAGTCCTGAGAGAGAGATACCAGACCTCCTTCATTCTATACCAAGGTACAGGGCTGATTAGACCATAAGAGAAATTCTTGGCAAAGAATACTAAAACCTATACTACACCTCACTTACTTCTTCCCTCGTACTAGACCTAGGTTAGGTACATCGGGGTAGGCGTATTTTAGAAGCACCCGTTGAGTACTTTTAGTCATTGTTATTTATGTATGTATTTTATGGCTTAGAAACCATACCATGCTTTTACAGTATTATTTCATAATACTCTTCTTGCAGTACACATTATACTTTACAGCCAGTCTTACGATTGTAGCAGTTCATTTCTTCTGCATGAGAAAGAAGACTGTTCAATAAATACTTTTTATTGAATATGCCCATCTCTCTATTTCTCTTCACCTCTGGTGAAACGAAGCATGCATGATTGACTGAGTGAAATATCTATCTATTGTTTCCGCGACTCTAGAGATACATTTCTTTTTCTTGGGAAACAAAGTTGTCATGTTTATGCGGTTGTCAGAAACTAATCCGTTCTTGTTCATTCGAGAAAGTTTCTAGTGACCTCTGAGCTAGCTGGAACTCACAATTAAGTCTAATATATTCGATAGAGACCTAGTCGACCTAAGTCTACGTCAATTCTATAGAATATATTATTCCAATGCGCAGAGTCTATTGGGAATATAGGAACTACACTACAGGTTGCCCTGCTTCAGCTGGGGCTTCGTAGTCTCCGCTCCTTTGACCGTGCCCCTATTATCACCCTCAGGCACGGCTGATCCCGCCGCCTGTTCCATGATTTTAAAATAGGACCTTAGGGAGGAAGGTGGTTTTGGAAGGTAGCACTATTCTCTAGATCGACACTTCTTTACTTTGAATCTTTTAGTAGGTTTCTTGACAGGGGTTACGGCTGGAGATGCCTTAACTGTTTTCTCTCCCTCCGTCACCTTCTTTTTAGGGGCCGAGCGCAAAAGGAATCTGTTCCTTTCTGGGACAGGTTGCTCTCCCTTTTTTTAATACCTGACGGGGCCGCAGAACCCCCCAGAGTTTTTGCAGCACTAATATTAGCCTGATCAATTGCGGAGACCCCAGCACCGCTTACTCCAGTTGCAAAACAGTGCTGGACGTTAGAAATTGGGACTCGAGGAGGGGTCGCTCTCCATCCACTCCCCTTTTGCTTTTTGAAAGGAACTAAGACTGTTTCTTTGCAGAGAGGCCTCTGAAAAAACAAGTGATAGCCCCGCAAAACCTACCACAGGCAGCCCAGCTTTGGCAAGATTACTTTCACCCCTTTCACTCCCAACATGCGTTATACAAAATCTACGGGGGTTGAATGAAGTGCCTTTCCACCTGCCATGCAGTCTTGTAACCACTGCCTGAGTCCTCCTCAACTAAATCGCCGCCCGGCTCCAACACCCTTGGGGGGAGGAGTTGCGTCTCACTGTAGTGGTGAAGCCGACATCCCAGCCCGAACACAATTTTACCTTAAATTCGCAGAGGAATAGAAGCGGTTAAAAGCCTTGCCCAGATTCCAAATCCATTGACGACCTCTATCTCCTTCTTATCTCCGAATGCTCATGGGGCACTGTTGCTCGCCATCCGACATCGGACTCACTTCACACCGCATGGAGGTTCTCCCGACTGTTGTTAGCCAGCCGCCATGTTCCCCAATCACGTGGTCCACAACAGTGGGCCAGTGATAAAGTGCATGTTCTCTTTCGCTAAAATATGATAACATTGACATATCCTCAATTGGCATACTTAATTTATTTATAAGTCCCTAGGAAAGTGCACCACATGTGCCAGTGGCCTGTAAATTAAATGCTACTAGTGGGCATGCAGCACTGATTGTGCCACTCACACATGTAGCCCTTTAAGCTTGTCTCAGACCTACCATTGCAGATCCTGTGTGTCCCTTTTTAAATTACTATTTCGACCTGGCAAGTTAACCTTCTTGCCAGGCCCAAACCTTTCTTTTTAATATATAGAAGTCACCCCTAAGGTAGGCCCTGGACAGCCCCAAGGGCAGGTTGTTGTATCATTTTTAATTGGGAAATATAGATATGTTGAGTTTAGTGTCTCTCGGATTTTCTTACTTTAACCATTCTGTTCCTCTGCCTGTTTCTAATTACATGTCTGGAGTGGGTGACATCTGGGCTTTGTGTATCCCTTTTAGACTGCCACATACAAAGAGAGCTTAGGTGTGCCTGGTGGGCCATTCACATCCTGATGCACCATCACCAGGCTAATAGGGCTATCTTGGGCAAGATGTGAGGGAGGAGCTGACACTTGCATATATATAGGGCAGTGCCTGTTCCCAAACAAAGAGCTGCATACCCCCTAAAATGAGTCTGGAGCCAGAGGAGGAAGGGCAGGAACCTTGTGCAATTCAAAGGTCTCTCTTTGAAGTCTCCCTTACTTCAACGGCACAGCGTGGTATAAGAACTGGACCACTGACCCCACAAAGTCAGTACACTTCTGGACCTAAGGACATTCTGCAGGGAAGAAGGACTGCTGTGCTGCCAGAAGGGACTGACACTCTGCTGAACTGCTTTGCTGAGTTGGCCTGCTGCCTCTTACCTGGGAGTGAGAAGGACTGGACCTGCATCTCTGCATCCTTAGGGATCTTAAGTGACTACAAGTGCTTGATTCATGTTCTGAAGTCTCATGGGCATCAAAGGCTTAATTCAGCCTTTCTACAGCTGCTGACCTCTGCCCACTGTTAGTCCTGACCTGCCAAGAGTTGCCATACCAGTCCTAGGAATTCGTTTTTGAGCTGTTTCCTTCCAAAACGACGCATCGTCGGCTTTGCAATGGTCGGAACTGATGCATACTCTTCTATGTCGATGAAGCACCGATTCGAGGACCCAAAGCGCCGCTCAATGATGAGGCCTCATCTGACTGAGCAGCTTGACTACAACGCATTGCCATTCATCCCATGAGGTCCATTGATGACACAGCACCTGACTGCATAGCTTGACGAAGGCACATCACCTCCATCAGAAGGGTTTTGGAGTTGACGCATCTCCCAACTGCATGACTGGGAACCGAGGCATCTTCCTTCCTGTCATTGACGCATCCTCTGGAAGGGTACTGTTTGCAGCAGGCCCTGCATGGCTCCTGTATCCAACCCATGCTGCATCGTGGTCGGCCTGAACATGGATTTACCCCGTTCAAGAGCAACCAGATGTCCCCGCTTGGCGCCTTTTGCCTTCAAGTACTATATTGCAGTTTAATCTTTAAAAAATCATCTCTCAAGTTCTACATATTGATTGTTAGTCATTTTTGTCTTCTTTTACTCATAAACATATTCTTCAATTTTCTAAACTGGCGTGGAGTCTTTTGTGGTGTTATCTCTGTGTTACTGTAATTTTGGTGTTGCACAAATACTTTAAGGTAAGCCTGACTAGGATTGTGATCCCTACTTGTCAGGGTGCATACCTCTGCCAACTAGAGGCCCAATTTCTAACATACCGAATCTATAATTCAATTTAATGTTTAGCAAGCTGGGATCTAGTATACAGATAGACATCATCATTGCAGCAGTATTCCAATAAGTAGGTGACTGATGTTTTTGGAGCCTGATACATATAATTATCTTCTCTAGCTAAGATCTCCCTTTTTATATTTACATCCATTTATGACATTTTTAAGGGCAATCCTAAAGTGGAAGAGTGTAGGGAAAGCAGGTTATAGAATTTCTTTAAAAGCTTTCTAACACTCGCATCCCATGAAAAATGAAATGCAAATGTTTACAGAAGTGAGAAATTCTATCATCTCTGTTGATTAGTAGCCAGTTCCAAAAAGCAGCTTTTCATAGAAATATGATGCCAAGACACATGTTAAACATCTAATCTTATTGCTTGAACCAGGAACGATTGAGGAAGAGTTAGCAATCTTTTAAGGCATTGACATTCCAACGTATTCCAATTAAGATATCCATTCAAGCAAAGGATCTCTGTACCACACTGAAACATTTGGGCAGATTTATCAAGCAGTTGCATTGCCCTAGCACCACGCAATGGGCCGCCAGGGCAACACAACTACTAAGAAAATTTTTTAAATCCACACATTGCCACCTTCTGTGGCTTTGTGTGGCTTGATAAATCTAGAGTAACACAACGCAGTGCAAATCGCTGTGTTGTTTTACTCTGCGCCAGGGAGGCAGTACATGGGTGGAGCGTGGGTGTTCCCTTGCATCCACCCTTGGATGTGGGGACATTCCCATACTTACCATTAGTGGTAGGCCTGGGAATGCGTCAAAATGCTACGCCTCCCCAGATGAGGCATCAGAAGGAGAAATATCTTTATTTCCCCTTGTTACTTTCTTTTTCCATGTGTGCTGCATTCTGCAGTATGCATGGAAAGAGGTAAATGCCTCAGAGGATTATTTTTGTGCCGGAAGGTATAGCTTCTTGCACAAAAGAAACCCTGCCTATAATGCAGGCATCCTTGCAGCATGGCACAAGGGTGTCTGCATTGGCGGTAGACAGCAGTTTGTGCTCCAGCGTAAGGAATATAGAAATGCGCTGAATGATGATAAATACAGTGCATTCCTGCCTTTTCATGCAGCATGCAGGCCTAGTGCGCTGCGTGAAAGTTTGATAAATGAGGCCCATAGTTTGCATCCTCGCCCTAAAGGCTTTTATAACTGGGGTCATGTCATAACCTCCATAGGCCCCATTAAACTTGTGTAAACGCAAAACTGAGGGAAGTGCACATGCTTTAGCAATATTCAGGTGGGATTTCCAATTTAAGTTTGACTCAAAAAACTTCCTCTACCCTTGACTCATTAATTAACCATTGATGTTTGCCTTTTTAATAACCAAAGACCAACGTCTTAGTTTTGCCTATATTAATGATCAAACTTTTCATACCATAGTATTTAGCAAAAGCCTCCAAATTCCTTTGTAGCCAAATAGGGGAACATCCTTAATTACTAAATTGTCTGCATTTAGCAAGCAAGGAATGCTTCGACTACCCATTTTGGGAGACAATTCTCTCACACCTGCCACAGTATGGGGTAGCTCTGATACATACAGGGCAAATAGAGTGGCTGGCAATATGCAACCCTGACGTAAGCCAATGTTAATTAATATTTCTTGGCCTTCATGATTTCATTCAACCCTTGCCCAATCACACCTATGGCATTTCTTTAAAAATATTTACTATCACTGCATTGATCTTCATAGTCTTCAGATGCTCCCATAATATATCATTGTTTACCAAATTGAATGCAGCCTTGAAATCAACAAAGCAAGGATACAGGTGACCCACCATTTATGTCAATTTCTTGGCTTTTGTCCATAGACTAAAACAATGATCAATAGTTGAATGTCCCTTCTTAACCTCTTTTCTGCCAGGCCTCTGCCCCCCGTGCCACTCCTTTTCTTGGCCATTTTGGCCCCCATAACATTTTGTCCACATAAGATATTCTGACCAGCTTTGCGTCCTTTTCTTCCAACATCCTGAGTATTCTAAAGGTACAAAGGGTTTGTGGATTCCCCACAGTGGAAATCAGCCAAAATACATCAAATTGTTTTATTTTTTGAAAAATAGGAAAAAAGTGCTACAGAAGAAGGCGTATGTTTTTTTACCTACAAATGGTATCAATGAAGAGTTTTGTGGCGCTAAAATCACCATATTCCCAGCTTTCAGGAACCGGTAGCCTTTTGTCAGAAAACCAACATTTTCTACACAGTTTTGGCATTTTCCTGGGACATAGCCTATTTTTCCTATTTTTTGTGTGCTTTCAACCTCCTTTCAGTTATTGGTAGAAATGGGTGCGAAACCAATAATGGATACCGGAAACGTATATGTTTCTGAAAAGAAGACACAATTCTAAATTCAGAAGGGGTCATTTGTGGAGATCCTTCAAGTAACAGTTTGAATAAATAAATGTAAATGTATTTATATAGCGCAAATCACTGACACAGTATCTAAGCGCTTGCTTAGGGAACCCGTCCTGGTATTCCCCTGTGAGATACCCTGGCAGGGTATCCACAAGGTGAAAGCCAGGCATCCCACTGCAAGGGGCCGTAGTGGAGATTAAGCAAGCTATTGCCCAGAGTCGCAGAGTGTGACCCCGTGAGTCGAGTAGGCACCGGAGCGAGAATTGTCAAGTCCGTGGAATTTTTGAGCCCGAGACCCGCAGAGGCGGGGAATCGAACCCTGGTCCACGGCCGATCTCAGCTTCCGGGTCTGCCACCTCTAACCACTGAGCCACGCTTCTCCACTTGAAATTTAGTTGAAAAAAAAACATCCATTTGGGCCTACATTTACACCTGTAACTTCTTCCAACTATGCTAGATTTTTTAAATCAATATACCGTTGCATCCGCGGGCCCCTTCTGGTTGCAGCGATATATATCGGGCTTGTAGGATCACAAAGAACCCGAGTTACCCAGAGCCAATAACTGCACTGCACTTTGCAACGTTTTTTCATTGTGTTCTGGCAAACAGCAATTTATTTGGTAAAATATTAAGAAAATAGGTATCAAGGAAACCTATGTATGGCAACAAGATATGGAGTTTAGAAGGCGTGGCTTGGGCACGAAGCATGATGGCTGCGTGAGTGAAGCGCTTTGCTGCGGCCTAAAATATAACCTGTGGAATCAGCTGCTGGGGAGTCAGCGTAGAGGCAACAGAAAAGCGAGCAAAGATGAGCTGACTGACAAACAGAGACGACTTGAAATCCGTGGACTGAAGGGGACACAGTGCTCAGGGTAGCTTGTCAGAGAACTGCAGCTGCCTGCTAAAGGGTCGGAGGAGAAATGGCTGTGGTGCACTGGGGAACTGCCTTTGCTGTGCTGCCCGAGTGGTGCTCTGGGAGCTGATCCAGGGTGCGGATGAGCATTGGTAGCGGTCACTGGAGCAGACGGCCTGGAAGCAGCAGCCGGGTGGTGACACCGCACCCTTGGAGGGCTACTTGGGACCTGTGACTGCCCGCTGGAGGATTGTGTTGGGAGCAGAGGCGTGCCGTCCGATAAGTTGTGAAAAACTGGAGGTCACAAACTACTGGTGACAAAGAGCACGGGGCGACTGTTTGGGCCTGCAGCTGCATGTTGGAGTGTTAAACTGCACCACGATAGGAAGAAACAGTGGTGGAGTGCGGGGCGCTATCTTCGTTGCCTGCATGCCCGGGAGGGCTCGAGCGTTGTGCTGGTGGATGATCTGGGAGCCCGGTGAGCAATGACGATAATCACTGAGGCAGACGGCCTAGAACCTGTAGCCTAGTTGTGAAGCCGCACCCACGGAGAGCTGCCTGAGACCTGTGGCCATGCGCTTGGGGGGGGGGGGGGCGGCCTGCACTGCAGAGGGGAGAGAAGGCTGCAGAGCCATGAAGCGCTAATTTTGTGGTCCCTAATTATACTGGGGCGGCCTAAATGGAGCGCTGGTGGCTGGCCCGAGCACCTGCTGTGCGAACACGCAGGCTTCATCGAGCAGTGGAGGCATGTAAGGTAGGCCTGAGGGTTTTGGGATTGTCTGAATGGGCTCTGGAGGACCTGGAATATAGGCTCCAAGGTGACAGCATTCTTGAACTCTCACACAGGAATTGATTGAGGGAACTGCAACAGTGAGCCCGCAACGCGCAGGACATGAGGGGGAAGTACCTGGTAGAGCAGTGTACGGAGTGTATGGCACACTTATTAAGCCCTGCGGAGGGTGGATTTGACTGCTGGATGCCGTGGTCCCGAAGGCTCGGCTGGGACATAGAACTTGGATTGGAGTGGCGTAGCAGCGTAAAACAGAAAGGCCCTCCCGGTCACTAGGAGGCTGCTGAAGGCCTGGGTAGGAGGACTTCCTTAGACATAAATGGGGAAACAGAAAAGGGGCACTATTAACAGTTGAACGGGGCAATATAATCCTCGACCGGAGATAGTGGCTAGTCAAGGCAACTGTGTCTTGACCTGGTGATTACCGGTTACAGACTGAGGTGAGACCTGGAGCTGTGTCTGTCGAGGAGTGTTGTGTGACAGACATTTTCCCTCCGGATTTCAGATACTCTTCCACCATGGGAAAACCACAGCAGAAACAGGGAGATGCATCCACTGAGGAGGGGAAGCCCAACCTCCAGGCAATGCTCTGGGAACCAAGGAGTCAGAGTAAGTAGATCAGGCCCTTCACAAACACCTTTATAAGATACTAGCAGCAATCGCAGAGACAAAAATACTGCTGCAGCAAGATATTGGGGCAGTGTCTGTCAGCCTGGGTCTCCTGCAGGTGGAGCACCATAAGCTAGTGGACAGGATGAAAGCAGTCAAGCAGACTATTGAAATGATACAACCAGCTCCACCAAGCTGGAAAATCTGACCGCCAGAGTGGGCAACCTGGAAAGAAGAGCAGAAGACACTGAGGGGTGTAACAGACACAACAATATACGTGTGGTGGTATTGCCAGAAACCAAAGAAAGTTCCGATATGGTGACTTATCGGGCGGAATGGTTGAGAACTACAGTGGCACCAGGCCTACTAACTCCTTTCTTTGCCCTAGAAAGAGTGCATAGAGTTCAGTCACGACGGCCAGCACCAGGGTTGCCATCCCGGCCTGTGGTGGCACGCCTACTGCACTACAAAGATCGTGAAATCTTGATACAGCAGGCTCGTGCCAATGGACCTTATCCCATGGACAACTGCAAGGTATCCACTTTCCCCAATTTCACTGCTAAAGTGCAAGCCCAATGCACTTATTTCCTGGAGGCGAAGAAAGGAAGTTGGCACTGCATGCTATGGCCGAGGTACTGATGCAAACCACAGAGAAGGGTGGATCTGGGAAAACCTCAGAACACAGTACAGAGAAAGTGAAGGAGAACTGCCAGGTGTGATACCACAGGCAGCTAATAACATAATTTAGATTAGCTTCAGCTTCTCAAACAAAAAGAACATATGAGCATAAAGCGAGAGAGGCACCAGGTCTGCCGACAACAGGAGGGAACTATCTCCCTGTCAGAAAATGTTAAGGCCTAGGAAGACAAAATAAGTGGTGTTCAATACCTCGCACAACCCCACCAATATAATCCTGATAGGTTGACATCAGGGAAAATCTTTCACTAATGTTTTTTCCTTTGTCCAGTTCTGGGCGGGCCAGCCCTTGCGAAGCTTCTCTGGGTTGAGGGATTTACTTGTTGGTAAAATGTGTCAGTCTCTAGGGGGTTGTTACTCTCGCATGTAGAAATACCATCAGGTGGTGGGGGCAGAAGTGGGAGGGGGGGTGTGTGATGGGTGGGATTGTTTTATGATATGCCCCTAGTATACTAGTTAGAATGTTAAAATGATCTCCTTGAATGTACGGGGAATGGGGTCCTTGTCTAAACTATATAAAATTCACAGTTTTCTCATACACCGTGCCATGCAAGTGGCGATGTTGCAAGAAATGCATCTCAAGCTAACAGAGAGTGCTAGACTCCGACGCAGATGGTATGGACAGTTATACGCCACCACCGTAGTGTAGTTCCTATATTTCCAATAGGCTCTGCGCATTGGAATATTTTACACTATAGATTTGACATAGGACTGAGGACAGAACTCTATCGAGTATATTAAACTTAATTGGTGAACAACCTTTACAACAAAACTTTTACAACGCACTACCATTACAACGCGGTCATTACAATGAAAACCATTACAATGCATTGCGCTGGGGGGCGCTCTAGGATAGGAAATAAGTTTAATTTTCTATCCAACACCTTCCCTAGTGTCCACGGGGACTGGAGTTGGAATAGAAAATTAAACTTACCTCTATCCAGCACCTCTAAGCGCTATGCGTTGTAAAAGTTTGCGATGTAAAAACCGCGTTGTAAAGGCAGGCGTTGTAATAGCCTGCATTGTAACGTCATACATCCAACTTAATTGTGTGTGTGTCAGCTAACTCAGAGGTCACTAGAAACTTTCTCGAATAAACAAGAAGGGATTAGTTTCTGACAACCGCATAAACATGACAACTTTATTTCCCCTATAACCGGAACAATATCTTCAGAGTCGTGGAAACAATAGATCATTATTTCACTCAGTCAATCGTGCATGCTTCGTTTATAGAGAGTTACATAGAAATAGAGAGACGGGCGTTTCAATAAAAGGGTTTATTGAACAGTCTTATTTCTCATGCAAGAGATATGAACTGCTACAATCGTTAGACAGAATGCGAAGTATAATGCGTACAGCGCGAACAGTAATATAAAATAATACTGTAATAGCATTGTCTGTTGCTATGACATATATAAAAATACATACATAAATAACACAGGCTAAAATACTCAACTGGTGCTTCTAAAATACGCCTACCCCAGTGTACCTAACCTAGGAGTAGTACGAGGGGAAAAGTAAGGGCTGTTTAGGTTAAGTTTAGTTTTGCCAAGAATCTGCCAAAGGTTTCTCTAGGTTCTAATCAGCTCCATACCTTAGAATGAGAGAGGTTGGTATCTCTTTCTCGGGACTCGATTTCCCAACATCCCACAAGGGGAGTCATAAACACTAGTGCTGGATTTCTCGGCAGGAGGAGGACAGCTTCTGGTCAGTGCGTCAGATGGAGAGTTGGCTTCCTTCGGGACTTGCTGTGGTGAGCTGCGTCGTGCAAGTAGATAAACAAACTGCACCGAACCACACCGTGCTTTGCCATAGCAAGTGAAGTTATATTTATACCTTGAAGGTGTTTAGGAATGCCAGCATTGACGTAAAGTCGGACATATGAACGTCATGAATTAACCCCTAAGGAATAGATGTCCATGCATAATAAATGAGTTCTTTGGAGAAATCAATATCCAAGCAAGTGGAAGTCCCTAGCAACTTAAGAGTCTGGTTTTCCAATAAATCTTTGTGACATAGATGAACGGATGGAGGTAGCCATGCCTGTATTTGGGTAGCAAGGACTATACCTAAATAAGGACTGGATATCTATGCCTATATAAGGGCAATGTGAAATGTACCTATATACGGGCATGAATCGGGAAATGCATACGGACTCTAAATTGACATACAGCACCACATATTCTGCATTCTCAAGGAGCACACTAGTAGGGATAAGGACAGGTACTCCCAGTGCTACTACACATCCTCCCTATACCTGAACCTACATTAACACCCAAATGGAGACTAGATCCTAGTCTTCTGGAGGATGTTCCATTTTGCACTCTGTTACAGGGTGCTGTCACAGAATACTTTCAGTTTAACCATGGGGTAGTTGGGTCTAGGGCTACCGAATGGGAAGCCTTCAAAGAGGTATTGAGAGGGAAATGCATGGGACACAGGGTTGTTACTGAGGGAGGCAATATTGGAGGAACTCACCAGCCTAGAATCTAAACCGCATGAGGTGGAGGCTGACCTGACTAAAGAGGCCAAGGCTTATAAGAAGCTACTTGACCTGCGGAAAAAGCATGACAAAGTACTAGAAAGACTGAAATACTTTGATATGCGGGAATATCAAATGCGGGTACATATGGAGGGAGGTAGAGCAGGTAGATTACCTGCATGGTTAATACGGCCTGAATATGGTAGAAATCCCATAACCCAGATACAATTATCAGAGGAAGTGATTAAACACCACCTTAAAGAAATAAACAAATAATTCAGATCTTATTACGTCAAACTATATTCTAAGCCAAAGGCGCAAAGGCGAGAATCTATAAAAGCTTATTTAACACTCTTGCCTCTAATAATCTTATCTCCTGGCAATTGTGAGCTGCTTGGGGGACCAGTAACTGTGATGGTTACCCAGAATCCCTTGCAAACATCAAACCTTGTCAAAAAAACAAATTTTCCTCACATATATGTGATGGAAAGTTCTGGAATCTGTGGGGCACCACAAACCTTCACCCACCCAGCATTCCCCTAAGTCTCCCAATAAAAATGGCTCCTCACTTGTATAGGTAGGCCTCGTGCCCGCCACCGGAAATGGCCCAAAACAGAACGTGCAATGTCCCAACCAGATGGACACAAATCTGTCATGAAGATTTCAGCACATAACACACCTATTCTACAAGGTTTAGATCATATCTACGTGTCTAGCCAAACAATTTGTTAAAACAGGGAAAGAAGGGACTAATCCTTCTTAATGTCAGTTAACGTGAAAATAATACAAACAGGTCTACAAGTTAAGTATGTCAAAAAGATATTTTGCAATTTATTACACATATATTAATTAAAATACACTTTACTTGTACATTTCATAAAAGCATAAGAACATATCATACATCACAAAACAATTATTTATTAAAAAGAAAACTACAGTCGACGCGGTGTTTCGATGATATTTCAATGGTGTTCACCTTCTTCAGGACAGTCAAAAGATGTGTCAAAAGAAAGAAACGTGAACAATACTATATGTGCCTTTTTAATACAGTGACAAAAGGACTCAATAGTAGGGAAGATTGGGAAAAACTAATTCATTAACCCCCCTTTTTTTTATATAAATCAGCTGGCCAAGTCAATATATATTCATATATACGCCAATGGTATTATACCTATATATAAACACTGAGTAAATAAGCCAGTCAAGAATTTGGGATCTAGACTGAGCATAACGGGACAGGTAAAATTCTACCTACTCTCTGTCCGAATGTATAAATAAGACTCTAAAAACGTGAGGATCAACTACAACTAGTGGACAGACCATTTAATAATCATACTGGTGGATATATAGTAGATGTTATTAAAACGAGACTTCTATTACTTAAAACTTCACATCGGTCCTTATTGTATTGGTAAATAAGCCTTGACTATTTCTAAATAATAAATCCTTAGTACACAGTAGCTCCATATAAGCAGGGTAAGTCTACAGATATATTACCGATATTTGGACACTTCAAAATGGCCGCGACTATTCCACACTGATACGAGTATGTATCATTGACTTCGAGTGGATAAAACACTCTAGTACAAAATGAAACACAAAACACGGGGCCGTTTTTGTAGAAATTGTGGAAATGGTAGAAATGATAAAAAATAAATCATCACAGACAGGTTGGCTCCACAAGAACCTACAAACTGGAAACTGTAAATAGGAACATTACGAACTTAATAATAGAGCGAGTCATCACGTGACGGATAAGCCCTTCGAAAAATGCTATGGTTTTATTTTCTGGACAAATACCGTCACCATATAATACTAATGCAATATAATAGGAGTTAGAAAAAACAAGGATTCAAAGCAAGGCTTTATATAAATTTTAAAAGCAATATTGGGAAACGGCAAAATCCCTGACCCTTGACCTATGTGCCATGACGTAAATAGGCGGCGACCATCAGCAAGGATCACTATTCGGATCAAGAAGCTGGGTGGATGCAGGGAGGCCGTTCCAAACTTTGGAGGTAAGCTTGCTAGTCGGCATACTATCGGACCGACATTAGATAGATAGTTTAACTTGATAATAACGTAACTGTTTGCAGACTTGGAAACCTCCGTGAGCTGGGGATCCTTTATCTAACCCATACAAGTAATGGAGGAGGCAGAAGTGCGCGACTAACTGTAAACTAAGCGCAACAATAAGATACTACTTAGTTTCACTGTCATAGCGAGAAGGCACCGAGTTGTTGTATTTTAATTAATGTACTTCGACTAGTAGTGCGCAACTAACTGCAAACCTAGCGTAATAATAAAATACAATTCAGTTCCATTGTCACAGCGAGTAGGCACCGAATTTTTGTATTTTAATGAATGTACTTCGACCAGTAGATACATATTCACTGAGAGGAATGAATAATTCGTAAATTAGAAAATAAAAGGCTATACACGGAAATAGAAATGACCATTAAGAATAATGTAAGATGGCACCCTGTGTAAAAACGATATTCACAACATGTGAGGTTTTCTCGGCAGGAAGGCAAAATCCCTTGGCTCTCCCCTGCATAAAATTATCTGTATCTTCATAGGATCAGGTAAAGGGATAAAATATGTAATACTGCCAATGAGGGCTGTCGAGACATTATTTGTGAATTTAAGAGAGGATATTATTAAGATGTTCCACTAAAATTTAAAATGTGTATATAATATTCATCTAGGTGAAGAAAATCTCGAAATACTCACCCATGACGATATCTTGAGGGGTTGGAAGTAACTGGCTTCATGAAATACCTGTCAATTTGAGGCAAGTTCACACTACTTTTTAGTAAAGTTCTCTCCCTAGATTTTAGTTCTGGATACCATTCTAAATTTATGCAAAATGTTGTATCCACTGCATTAGTTTTTAAAAGATAATGAACCAACACAGTGGCTCCAACCAAGCATCTCAGAATTCTTAAATTGTTTTTATATGGTATGTATAAAATAATGTGTTTTTTATAAAAATCATGAAAATAAATGGCCAAATATAACTGCAACTAAGTGTTGTTTATCAGTTTCAGAGCTGTACTGTATGACATCTCTCCAGACAAGTTAGAATTTGACTGTCAAGCATTGCTGTAACTCTGTGATAAATAGAGAGATACTGCAAGGTATGTTGATGTAACATTGAAGATAGCATTAGGGTACTATGTAGTAATGTCAGTAACTCAGGGATGTGATAATAATACAAATATTTTCCACTATTTAGAAAACTGTCCTGAAGAAGGTGAACACCATTGAAATATCACCGAAACGCCGTGTCGACTGTAGTTTTATTTTTAATAAATAATTGTTTTGTGATGTATGATATGTTCTTATGCTTTTATGAAATGTACAAGTAAAGTGTATTTTAATTAATATATGTGTAATAAATTGCAAAATATCTTTTTGACATACTTAACTTGTGGACCTGTTTATATTATGTTCACGTTAACTGACATTAAGAAGGATTAGTCCCTTTCTTTCCATCTTTTAACAAATTGTTTGGCTAGACACGTAGATATGATCTAAACCTTGTAGAATAGGTGTGTTATGTGCTGAAATCTTCATGACAGATTTGTGTCCATCTGGTTGGGACATTGCAGATTTTGTTAGCTTATCTACCCAGTCCCTATTGTGAATTATAGGGTACCTCCCTTTTCTTTCAAACCAAAACAGAACGTGGACACATCAACAATTTCCACAGAAAACTACCCTTTTTTTGCAATGTGCCAAACTGTGGATTTTGGGCCCCGGCTCAGCTGGCCCCCAGGGAAACCTAGCAAACCTGTACATTTTTTTAAACAAAACACCGAGGGCAATCCAAGTTGGGATGACTTCTGTGGCTTTCACCAAGTTCTGTTACCCAGAATCTCTTGCAAACCTCAAACTTAGAGAAAAAAAACATGTTCCTCACATTTTTGTGATGGAAAGTTCTGGAATCGGTGGGCAGCCACGAACTTCCACCCACGCAGCATTTTGCCAAGTGTCCAAATAAAAATGGTCCCTCACTTGTGTGAGTAGGCCTAGTGCCCATGACAGGAAATAGCCAAAACACAACGTGGAAACATAACATTTTTCCACAGGAAATAGACCCTTTTTTTGCAATGTGTCTAGCTGTGGATTTTGGCTCCCAGCTCAGCCGGCACCCAGGGCAACCTAGAAACTAGGAAACCTGTACATTTTGAAAACTAAACACCCAGGGGAATCCAATATATGGTGACTTTTGTGGCTCTCTCCAGGTTCTATTACCCAGAATCCCTTGCAAACGTCAAACTTTGTCCAAAAACACATTTTCCTCATATTTCTGTGATGAAAAGTTCTGGAATCTGGAGCCACAAACTTCTACCCGCCCAGCATATCCCCAAGTCTCCCGATAAAAATGGTACCACACTTGTGTGGAAAGAAAATACCCCCTATTTCTTTGCTTTATAGAGTACACAGCAGCTTTCAACCATGTTGATTGCACAAAGCTCTGGCAGAAACTGGAAGGATGGGGGGTACCTAAACCTCTTTTAGACCAACTCAGGCAGTTGCACACCGATACCTGGATTAGGATAAAACTAGGTGCTGGGACACATCTATCAAAGTGAATCCCTACTTCAAAGGGGTTAAAGCAAGGGTGCGGCCTAGCCCTGTTGCTTTTTAAGCTTTTTCCAGCAGACCTCCCTGAAGAACTTAACAGATGCGCATCCCACGCCCAGAAGCTATTAAAAACAACATTGTCAAATCTACTTTACGCGGATGATTTAATGTTAATAAGTCGGACCCCCATAGGACGTCAACATATCTTGGACATAACTCACAGCTTCTCGCAATGAAACACCTTAAAAAAAAATCTAAAAAAAACAAACATTATGGCAGTAAATTACCACTGGGAGAAAAATATCAACTGGTATTTGGATGGGCAGCGCTTAGATCAGACAACAAGTTATAAATACCTTGGGATACTCTTAGATCATAAAAGCTCCTTCAAACCACAGTTGGAGTCCTTGCGGAGAAAGGGTGTTGGGACTTACTTAGCCATAAAGCCTTTGAAGAAGAAGCTGCCTGATTTAACATCTGACCCCCTTGCTAAAGGTTCTGAGACCTAAACTACAGCCAACTCTGACCTATGGGAGTGAACCTCTGATAGTGAAAGATGCTGCAGTCCTGGATATAATAACATCTAATTCTTATAGAGGGATAATTCATCTCCGCAGATATGTTTCACCGGACTAAATACAGTTGTAATTAGGGCTACAAAAACAATCGGTGGAAAGAAAGGGTGCTTAGATAAAATGTTGGCATAAAATCCGAAGAGCTGAGGAAGGATCCCTGAACTCCCACCTCTGGATTGAGCTGTTTCGCCCTGGAAAATCGCCAGCCGGAGAATATTTTCTAAACTCCATCAAGCTTTTGGGACTGACAGTTCTTTGGAATACTCCAATGGAACACCTTTCATTTAAAAAAATCATGACAAAGGCAAGTCAACTGATATCTGCCCTAGAGGATAAAAAAACACTCGCCAAGCGAACACATGGCTGGGTAGTGCTCAACAACTATGAAGCCCTCGAACCCCAACCCAACTTTAAAATGGGAATAAAAACAGCAACCAAGGAGAACTTTTTAAAGCTCTGTTTCGGTGTCATTCTGATGATCCCTTTTTTACCAACATGGGGAAGGAGAGGAGGCGAGCAGCTTTGTCCTTCTGTGGGGTCACGGCACTGAAGATCTTATCCACGTCATCTGTATTTGCCACATCCTAAGGGACATATGGTGTACTTTATTAAAACCAATATTTAGGCAGCATGGCATCAGGACCTGCAGGAAGTTGAGCTTAGTCTGTTGCATTCCGTAGCCCTCCTTGCCGCTGGACATGATGCACTTATCGATGCCTTATGATTGTAGGGATTTGAGCGCAGAAACAATCCACCCAAGTAATAACTGTCTCCTGCCACTGCAGCCTGTTGGTTTTCTACTGGCAGCAATCCACAATTCACTTTGATCAGCAACTGTTGGGGCAGCGGCGCCCTGCCTTCCGCCCACAGGATGATAAGTTGTCGCCCCTGGGGGTCAGCACATGGGATATCCAGATACACAAGAGCCTAGGCATAGTTCAATCCACTTATTGTGGAGCCAGGAAGCAGCACACTATTCGAGGCTGTGGGGCTCCAAAGGCCCACTTCACATCTTCAAGAGGGGCAAGGTGGGTTTCAGTGTATCTCTTGAGTAGAGCTGTGGCAGATCCTTCTACAGCGACCCCAGGTGAAGCTGCAGGCAGGGCGCGCCAACAGGCGACAAGCCTCTCTATGTCTCCTAGGCGGGTGTGCTCCAGCTGTCTCAGCTCCATGCCAGAGCGCACCAAGGTCGTCTGGGCTCACTTGACGTGCAGCACTCCCGGAGGGCTCATTATGTGGGGGCATCAGCGCAGTCTTTCACCGGGACAACGGGGCTGCCCCCAGGCTGGTGCCGCCTCACCAGCTCTGCAGCTGTCTTGTCCCGGAGGGACCCGGATTGCCTCACTCTTTTCGCCTCCTCTAGGACAGTCACGTTACCTCAGGGGGAACCAGGCCAGCACCATGTCTCTACTGGTCTTTCCATGACTACTATTGAGTCCCAGTCTTGTTACGGGGGTCAGCTGTGTCCCAGTCCATCGTTCCATGCTGGCTTTAACCCCTGATCACCTCAGGACATAGCAGCAAATTCAGGGCCAAGCACCAGGCCCCAGTAAAGCCGCACTCTGCTCTCCATGACATGAGCCCCTGGGGTGTCCTTGTCCACACAACTGGTTAGCAATGCCTGTGCAGGATTTTCATAGTGAAATTATGGCACCCTGGAAACGTATGGAGACGGATGTAATGGGGTATTGAAAGCGGGTCCCACGAGCCCGACTAGTGTACAGTCATTTTCTAGTGATGATGCTGTTTGACTGAAAGTGCACTGGATCCCTGCTAAGCAGATCCCCAGTACCAGTGCAAAATGTCTAATTGGTGTCCAATTGGTAAGGACTTTAGCACCCCTGTAAGTCCCTAGTATATGGTACACCTGGTACCTAGGGCATGGGTACTAAAGAGGGTCATGATCACAGGGGTATGCAGTTCCTAGTAAGTCTACTTTTAAGCCAAACCAAGCGACATGAGCTAGTGTCCTAAAAGGTATAGAGAATGACTATAACACACAGAATTCCAACAACATGTCCAAAAAGCTAAACGAAGCAGTTAGATAATTGTTCAATGACAAATAGATCACATTAAAACTAGCAGCCTTGTCCAGCCTGCCATCACAGATGAGTTTCCGACCCCCTGTAGGAGAGAGTCTCCGCCCTCTCAGAGGCCAGAAACAATGCCTTCTCCAGAGGAAGGTGGTAACACCTCCTCCGGCATGAAAGCTAGTGATTCAGCAGATCTAGGCCAGAGGCATGAAATCCTCTGCAGCCTTTTGTATATGACCCTGGCTTACCCCAGACCTGGGGAAATCCACCCCCTGTCCTGAAGCTCACTTGGCACCAGAGCAGGTGGCAAATAAAGATATTCCGAAGGCGTGTCACACTTTCAGGCTAGGCACACCTCCTAAGGTGAGCCACCTGAAGTGAACAGTTGAGAAATGGTTTCACCATTTTGTATTTGGTGAAATAGGAACTCTGGGTGAGGATTTTGGCAACTCTCCACAGGAAGTGGTCATATAGGGGGTGTAGTCACTCCAGGTGGGGGTAGGCCATTGGCTACTACCCTAAACTCCCCTAAGCACTCCTACATTCAGTATTTAGGGATCCCTCTGACACCAGGAAACTAGATTTGTCTACTGGGAACTAAAGGGAAAACAAAGAAGAGCAGAGGTCGTGAGAACAGAGGTCCTGCACTGAATTTGGTGCCAAATCCTGCCTTTCTGCTTGCACCATTACAATCACAAAACCTGACTCATCCTGAAGCCGAGCAGCCTCGCCAAACCCTTGGAGGACTGTTCTCCCCTTCAAAAATGAAGCAGCTTCTCCCTTGAGGTAGAGGAGCCCCCCACTGCATCTGCAGGCACCAACAACATTAACCCAGTACTTTGTCTTACTAGCCATCGGGCCCACCAAGTGAGCAACTTTCCAGTGACAAGTTGCTGTGGGTTCAGGAATACAGCTCCATTGCTTTCACCAAGTGTTGAGACGCTGACCACTCCAAGAGCCTCGCAGCACCAATATCCTGGTCACCAGAGCCCTTGTAACTACCAAGACTTGTAGCGCCTCCTGTCCGTACATTACTGCTGCCAACACCAAACTGCCATTGAGGATCCACGTGGCCTTCATTGAGAGTGGCCCTGCTGCCCTGTTTTCTCCCACTCTCCAGGTCACCAAAGCCAAGTGAGAGCCTCTAACTGCTGCGACCCGCCGGAAAAAAAACACTTCAGCACCGAAACCCCCAGAACGGGTTCATATAAACTGACTGTGTCCCCGTGCCCTGGAGACCTACAAGAGTGGGGCCCCCACTTTGGGTTCTGCCGGACTTGCCCTCAAGTTCACACTTGCAGCCTGTCTTTTGCAGGTACTTTTTCCATAGACTTTAACACGTAGCGCCCAAGGCTACCAACACCACCAGCATCCCGGCACCTGGACACACCAGGGCATGTCGAACCGAACTGCTGGTGGTTTCTTGGCCCCTAAGCATGTTAAGTCCTAGAAGGCATCCTCAAAAAACTGTGTACAAGTATATCTATGCAATGTATGTTTCTCCCATAGGATATCATTACTGCTCCCAAGGCTCATACCTCAAAATGTTATTCAACTGTATTTTTCTATTTCTACAAAAATCTATAACTCCGAAGGTGCTTACCTGACTCCGATGATCTTGGTGTCTAAAATTATCTAACCATCTGTGTTATTTTTCTAACTTGGTTTTGGATTTCCTTCCTTAGTGTGTGTCTCCTTTACTGACTGTGTACAACAAATGCTTAACACTACCCTCTGATAAGTCTAAGCTGCTCGACCACACTCACACAAATAGAGCACTTGGAATTATTAATTCAAGCCCTGTAAACCAATAAGAGTTGTCTGTACTTTTTGCATGGTGTGCCCTTACATTGGCATCACCACATAAAACCAGCTTCCTACAATTTATCATTTCCCTTCCTCGTCATCTTCTTATATATTCACTTTTTCCCCCTTATACGGTACTTCATTCTTAGTGGAGATCTTTTGAAATTCCATCAATAAACTAGTGCAGTGGTGGCCATCAAGATCTGACTCCAAATCTTGGAATAGTTTGTTGCAAGCATCTCTCCTTATTTGCAAATTCTGGCCCTCCTATGTTTCCTGGCTGGGGTGGCTTACTGTTCCCTCAACCTCCCCACATTTCCTGTTCTTAAAGTGCTTTTCCATGAAATGTTTTATTGAGGAGGCTAGTGAGACGATGGATGGTGACCCAGCCTTGCTCGTAGAGGATCCTTCGAGTCCAAGTGGGACATTCTCATCTTTCTCCTGCAGTTGTAACTCAGATTTTTTTCAAAGGGGTTAATTTTCTCTTTGCAGTGTATCTTTGCCATACCCTTTCCCAAAAAGCTTGATAATCTGGTGGTTCACCTTGTTGCTCCTGGCATCTCAATGGAATTCACTAACTTGTTCTTAGCGTTTGTATCTCAGCTCTAATAAGAGATCACAGGAGACCCTCTACCAGATGCCGACAGTGGCTCAGCTCACACAGGAGGCACGTCTTGCTCTTCTCAACAATTTACCTTTTTATTATTCACCACCATATATGTGCAAAAGTGTCCTACCCACCTCACCAATTATAAATACTCTTAAAACTTACTATCTTGTTTACCGCATTGTTACAGCAGAAGCTGCTTTCTCAGGCAACACAAATTGAAACTTCCCCCTCACAGCACCCAGCACCCTCCTACAACCCTGCACTCTACCTGCACACCCACCTCGAACCTCCTTCCGAGTAAGATTGGTGTCAGGTACCCAGCTATTCTGGACAGGAAGAAACATGCGAAGTAAATGAATGGAATGGAAGGTGGCCAGAGATAGTCTTTCAAAACAAAGTTAGTAAGCTCCCCTTACCTCAAGGGTCACAGAGGGTGCATCCTTAAGGGATATATCATTAGTGCTGTAAAGTGTAATAATATAGTCCTGGCAGGAATGGCTGGACCATTGCAATGAATGTAAAGTGCCTTTAAAAATTAGTTTCAATTCCAGGCTGCAATAAATCAATGCAGATCTGAAACATAAAATCCAATAATGAAGAAGCCTGCGTCCATAAGTTACTTCAGTTAAATATTTATGATGTGGGCCAAAATGTTCTTATACTTCAGCATAGGAGTTTGGGTGTATTAGGCATTGGGTTGGGCATTTGCTGGAGATTCAATGGTCTGATATACAAGGGGTTTAACATTCATGTCACATCCTGACTTAAGACTCATTTAAAGCTGGGAAAACGTTTGCTAATCAATATTGGTAGCCTAAACCCGCTCTTAAGCCAGGGAAAACCTTTTGTAAAACTTTTAGAGTTTTATAACCTTTTTTGATTGTATTAATGCTACCTTGGCCTGGAAAAATATATCCAGAGTGATGCACATGATGTATGTTCAATGACGGTCAGTGTGCAGTACTTGTACACATGGCACATGCAGGTATATGCATGTCAAGAAAAATGTGCAGCTTCACCTTCCAAATGCAACTGTTTTCTCAACATGCTTTGTGAAACTCAACTACTGCCAGAAATGACAATGAGATATGGTCTGCCCCAATCACAGTATAAATTAGAGTGGCTTGACTTGATCTCTTTCATGGGCTAAATTCTGGTAGATTGATAGACTTAGGGGCATGTTTAACAAATAATCACATAGTGCCGTAAGTCACCTTGCTGCCTTGCGTGATAAGGAAAGGGCATGAATGCGCCATACTTAACAATATACCGCACATCCCTGTCATTTCCCAGCACTGGTGCAGAATATGCTGCCTAGCCCCAACGCAGGCACCCGTGAACCATTGTGCAAGGATGCCTGTGTTTTGGGAGATTGTTCTTGTGCAGGAAGGAAAGCTTTCCTGGACAAAAACCATTCCCCTGAGGCATTTTCGCTCTTCTATGTGTGCAAAGAGGAAGTAACGTGGAGAACTAAATATGTTTCTCCACTTTATGCATCACCTGGGGAGTCTTAGCATTTTGATGCATTTCTAGGCCTAGCAAACACATAATGATGGACGGAGTGCTGAAACTTTTCAATCACTCACCCCCAGTCAAGAGATCTGGGTTGAATCCATTGTTCTTTTGCTCACTATGCAACCTCAGTTTGGACCCAGTCATATGTTAATCAGTCTTGACCCTGCTCCTCATAGGAATAGTCCAGACCCAACTGCCAGGTCAGGTCATCCCTGGACTGGAAACATTCCCAGGCCTACCATTGATGTTAAATCTGTGATTGTGCCAGAATCCATGGGTGGTAACACCCACATTCTACTACTCTAAATTTATCAAGGCCACGCATCAAACCTAAGAGTTGTGTCACCCTCACGTCCCCTTGCACAGCTCAAGGGCGACTCTTTTTCATTATTATGCCCCTTGTTGTGCAGGGGCATCTCATTGCAAGGATTTATGGTGCACTTGCTTCTGTGTATACATTTATATTCACTATTATTTTCTTTACAGATGTTTATGGATGAAGCTTGTCTTGGATCACCCGCCAATGCCCTGCCAAGATCATCCTATCACACGTGGCAGGAGAACCTTGGGCTGATGATGGGGTCTTCTATCTTTATAACTGTGAATTTGCTGGTCCACCTTCAAGCTGAGTGTCGAAGATTAGGCCAGTGGGGGGAGGAATGATGTGTTAACTTTAAAGTGCAACGATAAACAAATTGTACATTGTTGACATGCAGTCATCCAATCAAAATAAAGTCCTTATGAAATATTGAATAGTGTTTTATTATTGATGATTTAAGACATGACAGTGGCAGACAGACGTCCAATGGGTGTGGCCGTTGAGGTGACTGGTTTCACTTAAGGCAGCAATGGGTACCATGGTCCGAGACGTCTCCAGAGTCACAGGGCCCGATTCACAAAGGTAAACTTACACTTTTGTGTAACTTTATTACTTTTTGGTATTCACAAAGGTAAACTTAGACCAAAAGTTTAACTTTACTACTTTTCGATATTCGTAAGGGTAAATTTAGACCAAAAGTCTAAAATTATTACTTTTCTGTATTCACAAACGTAAATTACTATTATTAATGTTCGACTTTTGGTCTAATTTTACCTTTGTGAATACTGAAAAGTATTAAAGGTAGACTTTTGGTGTAAGAAGTTTACCTTTGCGAATACCAAAAAGTAGTAAAGTTAGACTTTTGGTTTAACTTTACCTTTGTGAATGGAGCCCATTGACCTTGAAAGATACTGTGAGCATGGACCTGTATATCTGATGAATAAGCAGCACCTTTACCCAGCGGCGATTCCTCCTACAAGGCGGAGGAGCATCGCACCGCCTGCTGCACGTGCAGCAGCTGCAGCAATCAGAACTTTGATTTACCAAAGAGCACTTACAGTGTCTCGTCTCAGGTGGAGCCATTCCTGCTGCTGATTGGCAGCAGGAATGGCATGCACTAAGTGTGTATGTCGAATTGGCCAGCTGTCTTGCGACAGCCAGCCCAACATGCGTACTTCAGCCTGCACCAATACCAGCTGTGTAACAGTCAGACAGACTGCAGGCACCAGCACCTACTTGGAAAAGGAGCGCTGTGTGAGCCTGCTCCAACCAATCATGGCGCTGCTCTCATGCAGAGCAGCTCCAGGATTGGTTAGGTTTGTTGGCTGGTTACCTCAGGCTCCGTGGGTTTCTTCCGGGAAGAGAACAGTGGACTGCCGAAGACAAGTGGATGAACACACGTGGTTGGTAATTGCTTTTGTTTTACACTTATTTAGGTTACATGATTTCTCGTTCACAGGGTGACTTTCACAGCCTTGTGCAGCATGGGGTCACTGGTCTGCACTTCATGACAAGACATAGTGGAATCTATATCCGTTTCTTTAGGTTGTTCGCTCACTTCCTTGACTTATGTCCATCTTCATTGAATCCTTCCCCATTCCAACGCCTCTGAATCCCTCCTCCCTCCCTCTTTTCCTACTTTTCTTCTTTTCATTTCTCTGTCCCTTCCTAACTCCAGCCCTTCCCTTCTCCCTTCCTCTCTTCCCGGTATACAGTCAAAATATCGAGTTAAAAATATAGAATTGCAGTAATATTGAATTAAAAATATAGAATGGACAAAATATCGAATGGACAGAATATAGACAACAAAAATATCGAATTTAATGGACAAAATATCGAATGGACAGAATATATACAACAAAAATATTGAATTTAATGGACAAAATATCTAATGGACAGAATATAGACAACAAAAATATCGAATTTGAGTTAAGTAAGTTAATATCGATTTACATAAATATAGAAAGTCAAAATATCGAAGTATATAATATAGGTAATAAATATATCGATTTTTTAATAATATCGAATTTTTTAAAGTGTTTTTTATGTTAGTATATGTGTGAAAAGTGTGTATTTATTTTATAATTTAAAGTAATGAATTTTATGGTATTTAATTTTTGGTCATTTAATTCTGTAGCGGGTTGTGAGTTTATAGGGGAATAGGGTCAGAAGTAATTTAATTATAATTATTTAAATGTTTTAATCTATTTATTGGTATTTATCTTGAATTAATTGTTAATTCATTTTTAATTGGTAATTAATAAATTATAATTGGTCATTATTTTTTATTAATTGCTTAATTGATAATTATGGTAATTTTATTAATTTATTTTCTGTAGCGGGTTGTGGGTTTATAGGGGAATAGGGTGGAAAGTAATTTAATTATAATTGATTACATTTTTATTTTTATTTATTTTTTATTTTTTTTTCCTTCCTTTTAATTATATTTTATTTTAGATTTCAAAAGAAAGCACACATTACAAAACAATGCAAATACCAAATATTGCCTCCTACATATGTTTGCCCAAATATTGCCGGAAGCTTTAAATCAACTACACTTAAGCATCATATTATAACATTTCTAAGAAACACAATCATGAAAAATAAAGAAAAACCCCAGCTAAAAAGAAAAGACAAATTAGCAAATTGGCAAAAATGGATCATCCTATTCCTGTTCTCCATTTCTCCAAAGGTCCCCATATCTTAATACCTCGAGCTCTCCCTACCCTACCCTACCTTGCATATATATATTTCTCTAAATTATGTATAGCAATAAGATTTGATAACCACACTTGCAAGGTTGGGGGATTCTTATCTAACCATACCCTTGCTAACATTAATCTGAAGACAGCTGCTGCCATAAACATAAACATTACATCACCTGAATCCATTTGGACATTTCCTGCGTCTACTCCCAACATAATTAAGCTTACTGTAAAGGTTGTCCTTATCTTTAATGAGTTGACTAAAAATTGTTCGATGTCCTTAATTAACGTATAAAGTTGGGGACATGTAGCAAACATGTGAACGATATCTGCCTCTGTAGAATTGCATCTGGGACATATAATACCCTCTGTACCCCCCCATTTCGCAATCCTGGCTGGAGTATGGTACAGCGAGAATAATGTTTTGTAGTGCTGGGATTGCAAGGGGGCAGAACATAGCATGGACCGCCCTAATTCCATTGATTCGTTGAATGATTCAGGAGCAGCCTCTATCCTATCCTCCCATTTAGCCCTATGCTTATCCAAATCATCTGCACTAGTTTTTGTCAGTGCAGCATATATTAGCCTAATGGAGTATTCCTCCCCAGTACTTAGCCCTTCCATCAAGTCATTTGTGTGAAAGCCCAATGGCCCCCCTTGTTTATTCCTAAGAAAACTCCTAATCTGAAGGTATTTGAAGAAGTCCCTTCTATTTATTTTATATTTTCTAACCAGTTCCTCAAATTGTACAATCCCCTCTGAGTTTAATAAATCCCCAATTTGATGTATCCCTTTATTTTCCCAGTTTGCCATCACTGAATCCGCAAAAATCTCTTCCGGGAAGGATTTATTTTTATAAACTTTCGTGTACCTGTTGAATCTACCCATACCTATCTTCTTCTGAAAAGTACTCCAGATTTTAAGTGCGGCCCTAAGAGTCTTATATGCCTGCCTTCTAAGATAGCCCAAATCCGTAAAGTACAGGAAACAGTTTGCGGAATTTGGTCCTAGTACCACTGAGTAGGCTTCGATTGACATAGTGACGGCCTTTGATGACCCCACACCTCCTCCTATTATTCCCTGCATATACTGGAGAGCGGCAGCCAAATAATATAATCTAAAATCTGGAGCACCCCAGCCCCCTCTATCCCTTGGCAGAGAGATAAATTTGTAAGCCCTACGTGTTTTTCCTCGTGCCCAGATAAATCTATTAGCTACGCTCTCCAGCCTATTGAACCATTTGTTCTCAAAACTTAAAGGTATTGATCTGAATAGGTACAAAAATTTAGGCAAAACCATCATCTTCAACACATTTGTGCAACCGACCAAAGACAGATGTAGATTGTTTATCCTTTCCAGATCGCTATTAACCTTTGCTACCAGTGGTTCCATATTGCGCTCGACTAACTCCTCCAGTTTTACAGATATATCAATCCCTAGGTATGTTGCATTGTTGACCACCCTACTATCTGAGCTTGTAGCAAACCTGTTAATAATAATCTGGGTTTTAGTTTTATTCAAACAATATCCTGAAATCAGCCCGAATGCCTGTGCTTCTGCTTCTACTCCCACCATGGCTATATCCGGATTTGGGGTCAATATAGCGACATCGTCCGCATAGGCGAGAGTTTTCACAGTACAATTGTTTAGTACCATAGGTTGGATATCCCGGTTTCCCTCTAACTTGCGTAATAGTGGCTCTATATACAGGGCAAATAGCAGTGGGGAAGACGGGCAGCCCTGGCGAGTCCCCCTTTGTATATGTATTAACTCCGTATGCCCTCCATTTACTCTAATTTTAACAACCGGGTCTCTATACAGGGCTTGTATTGCTCCTATATACCCTGGACCAATACCACACCACTTCATAACTTCCCATAGATATTCCCAGGCGACCCTATCAAAGGCTTTCTCAGCGTCTAGAAACAGTGCTGAAATAGGGTCGCCTGTGACTTCTGCCGCATCAATCATGGTGATCAGAGTTCTGACGTGCTGTGCCGTGCCCTTCCCAGGTATGAAACCATGCTGAGATGGACTCACCAAGTGTTCTATACAACCTGTTAATCTCTTTGCCAACATCCTAGAATAAACCTTGCTGTCTGAATTCATTAGCGTAATGGGTCTGTAGGAACCAGGAAGGGTTGCGGGCTTCCCTTTTTTAGCTATAACAATTATATCGGCCCCACGCCATGAATCTGGTGACTGCCCCCCTTGTTGTACAAATAACATAACCTCAAACATATAAATTAACAGATAATCACGAAACACTTTATAAAATTCAACCGGAATTTGATCGGGTCCGGTCGCCTTCCCTGATGGTAGACTATTTAGTGCATCGATACATTCCTCCAGCCTTAAGGTAGATTCTAACATTTCTCCTTCTTCCCTTGTGACAGAGGGTGAGCACATACCTCTAAGGTACTTCCTTATTTCAACTATTCCCTCTGTATCTTCCTGTGTATACAATTTCTCATAAAAACTTCTAAAGACATCTCTGATATTATCTGAGTCTGTGACAATGACACCCGTTGGATCCATTATCTCTTTTATCTCCGCAGCTGCCCTCTGTTGTCTAACTTTAACCGCAAGTATGTGGCCCACTTTCTCACTACACTCAAAGGCCTCTTCCTTCTTAGCCAGGTATTTTTCTGCAAGTTTTTTCGAGAAACTTTCTACTGCGTCTGCCCTCAATGCTACTAGTGCTAATAGTATGTTTTCCAAGCTAGATTTGGATTGTACTGCAGTAACTAGTTTTGCTTCCTCAGTAATTATCCTTTGTCGGATAGCTTCATTCTTTACCCTCTCTTTCTTGTGTCTGGTCAGCACATAACTCAATGTCTCCCCTCTGACACCTGCTTTAAAGCAATCCCAGGTTTGCCCTACAGAGGCAGTTCCGTGATTGATCTCCCAATAGGACCTGATCCACCCTTCCATGTATTTCCTATACTCGAGGTCTTGAAGAAGACTCCTCTCAAATGTCCAAGTGGGCCTCTTACTCTGTACTTGTGGGACCTTAACTGTCAGAATTAGTGGACTGTGGTCAGAGATAATCCTTGGCTGTTTTTCAATCTGTGTCCCCAGAATCAAAGACCTTGAAACTAAAAAATAATCTAATCTCACCAACACCTGATGAGGTGCCGAAAAGAAAGTGCTTCCATCTAACAGTGGGTGCTGCATTATCCAGGGGTCTTCCAGGAGATTGTTTTTAACCATGTTTGCAATAGCCCTATTTACTTTTCTTTTTCTACCATTATATGCCACTCCTGTACCCGTAAATGAGCTTGTAGGGTCATGCATGTTAAAATCACCACAACATATTACTGATTCGGGCCATTGTGGTAGTTCAGTATCTAAAAACTGCCATATCTCTGGATCATCCTCGGTGGAACCATATACATTTACTAATGTTACATTGAGGCCTTTAATGCTTAACTCCACAATAGCCCACCTCCCCCACCGGTCTTCTTTCTTTCTTCTAACCCTCACATCCCTTCTCCTCCCCAGTATCGCAACACCTCTTGTCCTAGATCCTTGCCTGCTGGCAGCAAGTACATCAAACCCTAACTGATTCATCAGATAAATCTGCTTTTCCTCTATATGGGTTTCTTGTAGGCATACTAGGTCCACTTGTAGGGTTTTTATATAAGCTGCTACATTCGCCCTTTTCCTTGAATCATTTAGCCCACATACATTTATAGAGACTAACCTACATGACATTGTGTATTAAAGAAAACAAAACCATCCCTTCCTAACCCAGCTATTCCTTCTCTCCTTCTCTCCCCCGCTCCGAACTTTCTCCCTCTCCCTCTTCCTTTACTCAAAAATGTAGTCAATGAAAAAAATAGATAATCAATGTGTGCTAACTGCCATATCCAAACCATACATTTCAGCTGCTTTTTGGTTCCCCCCTTCCCCCTCTCCCCCCTCCCCTGTATCCCCTCCCCCCCCTTCCCCCTGCAGGCAAATAGGTCAGCAATGACCTATGTGTGGACGCTTCCTGGTTGTGTTAGCCGCACCCCTCTCCCATCATCTCCAGTGTGTCCCCCCTCTCTACAGTCTAATAACTATCAAGTCCCAAAGTCCCATAGCAATGCCTTTCCCCTCAGTGCCCCTCTTTCTTCGCCCTTCTTAATTCCTGAATAAACTCCTGTGCTTTCACTTCTGACATAAACATCCTGACCCTGCCCTTTGTAACAACCTTCAGCCTGGCTGGGAATAGCAAATACGCCTCAGATCCTAAAGCCTGAAACTCTGAAATCATTTTCCTCAGCCTCCACCTCCTTTCTACTGTCACGTGGCAAAAGTCAGGCCTAGTAAAGAAAGTAACACCCTCCGCCGTTCTTCTGCTGTCTGGTCTGGCTTTCTGGATAAGTTCCTCTCGGAGTAGAAAGTTGCCAACGTTCACTAATATTGCACGGGGGAGTGGCGCTTTTGGCCCTCCTTCAGCTCCATATGGTTTCCGCTGGACAAAGGGGAACCTATGTGCCCTCTGTACCTCTGCCTCCCACTGCCACTGGGACTCCGGGAAAGCACCCCTTAGTAGCTTGACCACAAAACCCCTTGGATCTTGCCCCTCCAGCCCTTCTGCCACACCCAAAATTCGAACGTTATTGCGCCGCTGGCGGTTTTCAAAATCCTCCATCTTCCAGAGGATATCATCCGCCTTTTTTTCCTGTTGTATTTTGAATTCGCTAAAACTGCGAAAGTCGTCCTCGATCTTGCCTGTTCTCTCCTCCACCTCAGAAACTCTCCCAGCCAGCCCTTCATACAGTTTATTTGTCTTCCTAAGCGTCGTTTGAATTTTCTTGAAGTCTTGTCTCGTTTTACGACTTGTGGATCTTGCTTCGGATTGTATTTGTTTCAGCATACTAAATACTTTCCCCAAAGCATCGTCCTGATCTAGACCTGGTTCTGACTCCTCTTGATACGTCTGTGATGTCGCCGAATAATCCCAGTCCAGCTTCCTCTCAGCACCTCTTTCGTGCCTTCGTCGCAGAGACTGCTTCTTTTTTAATGTAGATTCTTTGTCTTTGTCTATGTCGGTCTCAGAAGAGGTAGAGGCCACCCAAGATTCATCCTCCTCCTCTTCTTCAACCTCCTCCTTCTCCACCTCTCCTTCCACCTCTCCTTCCTCCTCTGAATCTGACATCTCCCTCTCCTGCTGAGTGGAGTCAGAGTCCTCGCCCACTGAAAAGAAGTGTTCCCCCTCCACCGAGCATAGATCCTCCCTCTCTTTCTCCGTGTGGTGTCCAAATATTAGGTTGTCAGCCACCAAGCTAACCGAGCTCCCCCATGTGGGATTAGGGTTTTTAGCACTTAGTTCTGCCTCCACCTGCATTATAGCCTGTAGCATGTCGGCATTTTCCTGCCCTTTCACCCCACTTGCTTTTTGCGCATTCTTACCGTTTTCACTGTCCGCGGTAGTCTTTTCTGTGGGGAGACCCCTCAGGGACATTTCCTTTAATCCCCTCTTTCCAGCGCTCGTCTCCGCTCCGTCTGCTGCCTCCTGTTTGCTTCTGCTTGCGTCCTGCATGGGGCTCGTGGGAAGCGGAGAAGTCAGCCCAGCCGGTCGCTTGGCAACCGATGCCTCAGCGTCTCTCGCGCTCTCAGCGCTCTCAGCTCCTGTCTCCGCTGCTGGCGCTGCTGTTGCGTCCACGAGGACGTTCTGCTGCCATCCTACACCCTCGGGCGCCCCCTCTGCTCCTGTAACACCGCGGGCACCGGAGACGCATAGACTTCTGCTGGCGAATCCTTCTGGGTTGCCTGGATTACCCGGGCGGGTGAAAGATTCTGGTAAGGTGGGCTGTCTGGAAGGGGTCCCTTTGTTTTTAGTCATCCCAAGCTTTTCGTTTCTTTTGGTGCGCTCTCTCGCCGTAGCGCTCTCCACTCTGCCAAGCTGATCTCCTTTTAAATCCGTCTTTTTTCTGACAGCGGGCTCGATCACCTTCCTTATGGCACCAGGGTTCTTTGCCGGTAACTGTGATTTCTGAATGTTAGAAGTCGCTGCAGCGGCGGGAGTTAGATTGCTCGCCTCGCTGGGGTCTTTCGCTTTCTTCTTATCAGATTTTACAGGTTTTACAGGTTTTGGCGGCATTGTATACCAAACGTTCCGCTCTTTAACTGTCAGTGCTGCTCTATTCACCGCACTATTCACTGCACTGTTCACTGCTCGCTTGAGCAGGCTGGCTGCGAAAACTCTCAATCTCCACGTTAATCTCCTGGCCAGCCTCCCAAGCTCAGCTACCACCAGGTCTCCGAGGTCATCCGAGTACCTGATATCTGTCCATGCCGTCTCTAGCATCCCATCGCCTTGATTAATGGGACCCAGTCTTGCATTCCCGTCCCGTGCAGAGTTAGGAACAAAGTCTAAGGATCAGAGCCATCCGAGGGGGCTAATACTCCAGCGCCAGCTTTCTCAAGCTAGCATGTCAGATAGGAGAGAGGTTCTGGTGCGACTGCTCACCACAACCCACCCGCGGCCATCTTGCCAAAACTGCTCCCTAATTGATTACATTTTTAAATGTATTTATTGGTATTTATCTTGAATTAATTGTTAATTATTTTTCAATTGCTAATTAGTTAATTGTTAATTGGTAATTAGTTTGTATTAATAGGTAATTACTTTTAATACATAATTTGTATTTGTATTTTTAATTGAATAATTATTATAATATATTAAATTGGTAATTATTTTTAATTAATTTGTAATTGGTATTAATATTTAATTTATTTTAATTAATATATGAAGTATTTACTTTCCCTACTGTTGCACTCACTGGAGTGCGAATGGTAAGTTTTTACCCCTACGCTATCCAACGTTTTCCCTACTGTTGCACTCTCTGGAGTGGGAATAGTAATTTTTACCCCTACGCTATCCAACGCTTTCCCTACTGTTACACTCTCTGTAGTGGGAATAGTAATTTTACCCCTATGGTATCCAACGCTTTCCCTACTGTTGCACTCTCTGGAGTGGGAATAGTAATTTTTACCCCTATGCCATCCAACGCTTTCCCTACTGTTGCACTATCTGGATGGGAATAGTAATTTTTACCCCTACGCTATCCAACGTTTTCCCTACTGTTGCACTCTCTGGAGTGGGAATAGTAATTTTTAACCCTACGCTATCCAACGCTTTTCCTACTGTTGCACTCTCCGCAGTGGGAATAGTAATTTTTACCCCTCTGCTATCCAACGATTTCCCTACTGTTGCACTCACTGGAGTGGGAAAAGAAATTTTTACCCTCCCGCTATCCAACGCTTTCCCTACTGTTGCACTCACTGGAGTGGGAATAGCAATTTTTACCCTCCCACTATCCAACGCTTTCCCTACTGTTGCACTCTCTGGAGTGGGAATAGTAATTTTTACCCCTACGCTACCCAACCCTTTCCCTACTTTTGCACTCTCTGGAGTGGGAATAGTAATGTTTACCCCTACGTTATCCAACGCTTTCCCTACTGTTGCACTCTCTGGAGAGGGAATAGTAATGTTTACCCTCCCGCTATCCAAAGCTTTCCCTACTGTTGCACTCACTGGAGTGGCAATAGTAATTTTTACCCCTACGCTATCCAACGCTTTCCCTACTGTTGCACTCACTGGAGTGGGAAAGGTAATTTTTACCCCTATGCTATCCAACGCATTCCCTACAGTTGCAGTCTCTGGAGTGGGAATAGTAATTTTTACCCCTAGGCTATCCAACGCTTTCCCTACTGTTGCATTCACTGGAGTGGGAATAGTAATTTTTAACTCTACGCTATCCAATGCTTTCCCTACTGTTGCACTCTCTGGAGTGAGAATAGTCATTTTAACCCCTACGCTATCCAACGCTTTCCCTACTGTTACACTCTCTGTAGTGGGAATAGTAATTTTACCCCTACGGTATCCAACGCTTTCCCTACTGTTGCACTCTCTGGAGTGGGAATAGTAATTTTTACCCCTATGCCATCCAACGCTTTCCCTACTGTTGCACTATCCGGAGTGGGACTAGTAATTTTTACCCCTACGCTATCCAACGCTTTCCCTACTGTTGCACTCTCTGGAGTGAGAATAGTAATTTTTAACCCTACGCTATCCAACGCTTTTCCTACTGTTGCACTCTCTGCAGTGGGAATAGTAATTTTTACCCCTCTGCTATCCAACGATTTCCCTACTGTTGCACTCACTGGAGTGGGAAAAGTAATTTTTACCCTCCCGCTATCCAACGCTTTCCCTACTGTTGCACTCACTGGAGTGGGAATAGTAATGTTTACCCTCCCACTATCCAACGCTTTTCCTACTGTTGCACTCTCTGGAGTGGGAATAGTAATTTTTACCCCTACGCTACCCAACGCTTTCCCTACTTTTGCACTCTCTGGAGTGGGAATAGTAATTTTTACCCCTACGCTATCCAACGCTTTCCCTACTGTTGCACTCTCTGGAGAGGGAATAGTAATTTTTACGCTCCCGCTATCCAACGCTTTCCCTACTGTTGCACTCACTGGAGTGGGAATAGTAATTTTTACCCCTATGCTATCCAACGCTTTTTCTACTGTTGCACTCACTGGAGTGGTAATTGTAAATTTTACCCTTTCCGCTATCCTACGGTAAAAATGTGTATATTTTTTATTAATATTACGTTCATATATATATGTATTAAGAAATCAAATTGTATGTTTTTTTTAACTTACATTAATTATTTATTAATGTTAAGGTTATTTAAGTATTTTAAGTATGTTTAAGTTAATTATATTCATTATTTCATTAATTTTTAATTACCTTTAAGCATGTAAAAAAATTCCATATTTTGACTTACAATACTTTTTTACAACAATATTTTTGATTCAATATTTTTGTACTTACCTGTTTGGAGATAGGAATTCAATATTTTTGCATTCTATATCTTTTTCCTCGATATTATGGTGGTACTAAGGAGGGAATAACAAGCCTATTAACAAATCGGAAGCCAGCATTTATGAAGGACAATGACACAAGCCAATGACAAATATTGGCAGAGAGTGGGCGGGGCTTCAAGTCCATACTCGAATACTGCATGCCTCGCAGAGCAGCGCATAGGTCGCTCAGGCTCAACCTAAAGATGTATAATAAACATGGACTGTGCCCAATGGCATGTGATTCATCTACCAGCGTTAACAGCGGGCATCAAAGTGCTTGTTCTCTTTTTCAGCTGATTTGTAAGTGGATGCATTTAAATGAGTGGGCATGTCCACATGACATTCAAGCTCCCTGAGGTCCTGAGATGGGTGTTGTCTATTTATAAAATTACTTTATGTAACATTACTGTGTTATGTTATGCTGATTTGTATAGTGTACTAATGACCCAAGAGTATATTCAGGCGCTTCGGCAAGGTCTGTGGACCCAAGGTGCTTATACGAAGACCCAGATCTTCAGCTTTTTGCGGAACTCAAGAAGTGAGAAGAAGGTTCTGATTTATTGAAGGAGTTTGTTCCATGTCTTGGGACGATGTAGGAGAATGAGAGAATTATCGAAATCCAGTTTTGCTTTTGTGGATGCGGGGAGTTTGTTCGAGTGAGAATGCGGAGAGCGTAGGAGTCTGGTGGGTTAGTGACAGTGTATTTGGCTGTTCAGGTATTCTGTTCCTGTGCTGTGTAGGGCTTTTTATGTGTGTGCGAGAAGTTTGAATTGGCTGCGCTTGTGAATGGTGAGCCAGTGAGGCTTACTAAGGTGCTGTGTGATGTGGATGCAGCATAGGAGGTCGAATATGAGTCTTGCGGCTGCATTCTATAGAGTCTAGAGTCTGTGTATGAGTAGTTTGGAGATTCCAACATAGAGTGTTGCTATAGTCCAGTATTTGTTTTAATTCCTAGAATGACTTGAAGCTTCCTGGTGACACAGATGTATTAGTTTTGAGTGGTATTGCAAGGCAGTTACCAGCTGAGCTGTGTAGCATGGGCTTTTTAAGGACAGTTATAACAAAAACTGCACTATGTACAGTCTGGGTATTACTAAAATCTATATTTTGGAAGCACTTTTTTATCTTAAACGTGTGCGCTTTTTGTAACAGTTTATCTTACACTGTGTGCATTGAAAGTTTAAAATAATTATATACATATTTGACGTGCTTTCTGTCACAGAATGGTACCTTGAAGCACTAAACATATGCAAGTCACTATTCTCCACTGCATCAACCAGGATTCATTTCTGTAGCTCTCAAGTTACAGACACAGACCTCTGCAGTGCATTAACAAATAGAGGTTTCATAATTTACACGGATTAATTTAACATGTATTTATTTTCCATTGAAGCTGTGCCATATTTTATATGTAGTTACCTGAAGGTGAAAGACCGAAAGAAGTTACAGAATATTTTGGGGTTAGTTTGCCATGTCTTCGAGGGCACCCCCACGCTCACTCACCCCGACCCCACTGCACACAGCATCACAGTTCCCATACATTTTTTAATGCACTTTGACCAGTGAGCACAGTGAAGCCACCCCACCATCCTCGAAAGCAGGTGCCTAGGTGATCCAATCAGGAGAAGCGAGGCCGGCAGACGTTCTCGTGGAGAAAATGGCCCCCGAGGCGATGTCGCGCGTGGACAGAGCATTGTTTACATCAGAGTGAGTCAACGAGCGAAGAACAGCAAGCAGCCAACCATTGTCAAATCATAAAATATTCCCTGGCACTTTACACACGAGGAACAATTGAGCATGACAATTTGCACTCTTTTTTTAATGAGGGGTGCAAACGTTTTAACCCCAAGAGTATTTAGTAATGCTTCTACTTCACCCCAGAATAGAAAATTCTCAATGTGGGTCATGTGCTTTAAAGAAATATGGAAATGATGTCCTGTCTGGTCTAAACGCAATTTTGTGACTGTATGAGAAGTTGGTTCAAAATGAGAATGTATTTCAATGTTGGTGCTTCTCTGTGAAATAACAATTTCTGTAGTCATACAGAGGTCACACTGTTGAAATATGTTCAGTGACCAATCTTTTTGCAGGTATAGTAGCACAGACTTCTTAGTCCATATGTTAAGTATTTAACCGACATATATGGTTCCCCGTGAGAGATGATTGCAAACAGTGTGAAAGGAAGATGCTGATCCAATTGTATTTAATTTCTTTATTTGAAGAGAAATCCAATAAAGCGACCGGCCAGAGAGACAGCAAGATACAACTGACTCTAACCGTATCCACATGCCACCATTCCAGGATGAAACATAAGTCATGGTGGCATGTGCTAGACTCATAAGTAAACACACTGCCATAAATTTAGCGCTGAGACACCATTTTTGGTATTTGCACGCTTTATAAATATCATTATCATCATCATTATCATCAAAGGAACACACTAGTATTATTGCTATTAAATGAACACAAGACCCAACACATCTTTTCCCTTAATATTTGAAACAAAATAATAAGTAACAAATAATGCCAAAATGAAAATTAAAAAAAAATTACAGAAATTATACATAATCTTTGTACTTGATAGGAAGTTTTCTTACTCTTGCAGAAGCTCTGATTCCAGATTTAGCTTGTGTAGTACCAGGTCCATGATGTACAGAATCAGGCACGCTTTGAGATTCCATGCTAGCCCGTCTGCGCCCGTCTGCGCCAGTGTTAGCACCAGACGCCAGACATGCTGCCATTTTTGGGAACCCTCATGTACCTACTCCCAGAAGGAACTTCTAGCAGCTAGAGCACTAGCCAGTAGCTGTTCAGTTCATGGGTTACAGGATTTAGAGGGTCCCTTTAGCTGTAAACAGTGTGGGTTCACATCTATGGTCCCAGAAGGTGTGCAGGATCGTCCTTCTCCCCGAGGCAAGAGCTAGACATTTTTTTTATCTTAATTGTCGCTCCTTGGTCAAACACTGTGCAGATGTTTTTGACCTTCTGGAAACCGAAAGGCCGGACACCTTGTTTTTAACGGAGACTTGGCTCTCGGAAGATTCAGGGCTGGCACTTTCGGAGGGCTATGTCATGCACACTCTTAATAGAGACACAAGAGGTGGTGGCATAGCAGCCATTGTGAAAACTGGTTATGCTTGTTCCTTTACTAAACAGCCCATTGTAGGCTGCGAATGTGCCTGCTTAAAAATCACTTTTAATTCCAATTACACAATGACTGGGTTACTAATATATTGCCCACCGAGTCCATCTAAAGCCTTTAGGGAAGCATTTATTGACACTGTATACACCTTGGTGGTCAACTCTCCCAATTTTACGATCTTGGGAGATTTGAATTTTCATTTTGATAACTACACTGATGTGGATGCGGTGAATTTAATGGCGGATTTAGCGGCCTGCCAGTTAGACCAGCGGGTTACAGATCCCACTCATTCAGCCAGTCACCTGCTGGATCCGGTTTTTACCAACATTCCTTCCCTGATTACACAATCGCCGGTACCCATGACCTGGTTGGACCATTTTTTGGTCCCTTTGTGTATTCAGGGCATAGCTCATATACGTAAATTAGAGAAGTCCTATTCCTTAAAATGCCCTTGGCATAAGCTTAATTGGCATCAATTTGAAACCTTACTTTCGAGCTCCGTCCCAGTGTTGTCGACAGATCCTGACAAAGCGTATTTAGCCTTTTCTGACTGGATTAGTCAGCCACTAGATAAGCTAATCCAGCTAAGTGGTCCCCTAATCGTTTGTCCAAGTCTAATCCGTGGTATAATGAAAAGCTAGTTTTGCTGCGAAAAATCTGTAAAAAATGTGAAAGAACCATGGAGAAAGGACTTTGACCCTCTAATTAAAGCGCACTATCGGGACGCAGTACGGACCTACCACAGGGCAATTCACACTGAAGGTGCAGCTGTTTATGCTTTAAAAATCAGGAAAAGTACTAATCCTGCAAAGAGTATCTTCTCTATTGTGTCAGATTTAAACAATCAGAAGGAGACGGCTGGCCCATTAATTTCCTCGAGTCAGCAATGTGAGGAACTTGCCTTATAGAAGACATCTACAAGGCTTCCCCATGACTGATCTGGACTGCCCTGAAATACTTAGCAATGGGACGCTGAACACCTAAGAGGTATTTCCTCAGATTGAGCAGGACTGGTTACTTGCCCTTTGTGCAAAAATCAAATCAGGCTCATCGGCCGATCCTTTGAAACCTGACCAGTTTAGGAGAATTTTACCTACTATTTCTCCCTCTCTTGGCCAAGAGATTAATAAATCACTCAGTCGAGCTATCGCTCCTACAGCATGGAAACAGGCCAGAGTACTGCCATTGCTCAAAAAACCTTCCCTGGATGCCAAAAAAACGGAGAACTTCAGGCCAATTTCACTGCTTCTGTGGACTGCTAAAATTGTGCAAGCATATATTAATTCAATTCTTTCGGACCACCTGACCAGCAATAATATACTCGACCCCTCGCAAAATGGATTTCGTACTGGCCATGGTTCGGAGTCAGCACTGTACAAGAACATCTCTGGGCAGCACTGGACGCAGGACAGACGTCGGCACTGATCCTTCTGGATCTCAGTGCTGCGTTCGATACGGTGTCCCATGCCATCTTGCTGCATCTGTTGAAAGAGGCAGGCATCTGTGGCCTTGCTTTGAAGTGGCTAGCGTCATTTCTTTCAGACAGGTCTTACCAGGTGACTGCTCCCCCTTTTTTTTCATCAACCTTTCCAATCAAGCACGGAGTACCACAGGGTTCATCTTTGAGTCCTCTGCTCTTTCACTTGTATGTACAACCTTTGGCTGTTTTTGCCAAGAGCAGAGGGCTGACTGTGGTCTCCTATGCCGAGGACACGCAGCTGGTGGTGGCACTTTCTAGTAATTCTAGGGATAACGCCGCTAAGTTCCAAGGTGATCTTGTGGCAGTTGCCGGCTGGATGACAGCCAAAAGCCTCCAGCTGAACGCTAGTAAGTCGGAGGTGTTGCTGGTGGGAAAGGACCATGGGTTATGGAATGAGCACTGGTGGCCCAGGAATCTAGGTACACCTCCCCCTCCTAAACAGGTGGTAAAGAACTTGGGGGTCTGGATGGACTCTTCACTTAGTCTCCAGACTCAAACAAAGAAGGTAGCGGGTACCTGTTTCAGTCTCCTCCTTGGGCTGAGACCCATCCTGGGCTTCTTTGATGCACCGACCAGACAGCTCATTATTCAAGCACTAATTATCTCTAGGCTTGATTATGAGAACTCTCTGTACCTACCTAGGGGTAAACAAGGCAGAAGTATTAAGGTAACAGAGAGTTCAGAATGCCGCAGTGAGAGCTCTTTTGGACTTGCCCTGAGTCTGCTCAGTGTCTGGCAGTCTTCGCCGCCTTCACTGGCTGCCCGTGGCTCAAAGGATTGAGTTTAAAGCCCTCTGTATAGCTTTTAAAATTCTGAAGCTCAGATCCCCTAGCTCACTGACAGATTTGCTTGCTTTCTTTGTCCCCCCCCCCGCCAGCTTCGCTCTATGGGCCAACATTTGCTGCGGGTCCCTCAAGTCAGGAAAGTTCGAGCTGGAGGTCGCTCTTTCCGTTATAGAGCGGCAATTCTTTGGAATTCTCTGCCCCCCCCATGTTCGTGGCCTTGAAAATCTCACTCATTTTAGGAGAGCTATTAAAACCTTTCTTTTTCCTACTGTGTAGACTGTCTTCCGTATCTTTGCTGCTGTTTTGCTTCTAGCCCCAGGACGCCCCTTGGCTGGGGCAGCTGTCGCGCTCTATAAATGTTTAAAATTGAAATAGAAATAGAATTCAGTTTAGACAATCTTTCCATGTTCCACCATTTACCATCCCTTAACATCACAGACCTGCCCCTTACAGACAAAATTTGTTTGGGGCATGAGAACTTGGAATGACCCTTGGAAATGTAACCAGGAAACCTGGAAACCTCACTCTAACCCAATCCCCTTCTTTGAAAATAACTTGTTTCCTTCCCTTAATAGGTTCTTTAGTAATGTACTTGTCCTGAGCTATAAGGCAATTGGCCTTGACTGAATCCGAATTAATTTTAGTAACACTCAAATCACGCATCCAAGGTCTGACTAATTTGGAAGAGGCTGACATCCCTTTTAATAAAGTAAAAGGGGAAACTTTAGTAACAGCATTGGGAGTAGTGCGCAAAGCCCAGAGTAGATTGGAAAGTTCTTTCTTCCAGTCCAGACCATTTACCATAGACAATTGGATATTATCCTTTATATTTCCATTACAACGTTCCACAAGACCATTACTGCGAGGGTGATATAAAGAAGTAGTGATATGTTTAACACCCCAATGAGATAAAAATTCTTGAAATTCTTTGGACACAAATTGTACCCCATTATCTGTTACAAGTTCAATGGGAGCACCTGTAGTGTAGTTTCTATATTCCCAATAGGCTAGGCGCATTGGAATAATATAAACAGCAGTTTAGACGTAGGACTGAGGTCGACTAGGTCTCTATTGACTATATTAGACTTAAGGTTTGCCAGCTAGCTCAGAGGTCACTAGAAACTTTCTCGAATAAACGAGGAGGAGTTTAACCTCCCTGGATAGACAAGAAGGGATTAGCTTCTGACAACCATAAAACATGACAACTTTGCTCCCTCAGAATAAGAGTGTATCTCTAGAGTTGTGTGAAAACAATAGACAGCTATTTCACTCAGTCAAGTGTGCATACTTAGTTTCACCAGAGTGCAGAGAAAAGAGAGACGGGCTTTTTTAATAAAAGGTGTTATTTATTGAGCAGTCTTCTTTCTCATGCAAGAGAAATGAATTGCCACAATACTCGTAGTAAAGTAAAGTGCGTACAGTAAAAGGAGGATTATGAAATAATACTGTAAAAGCATTGATATGGTTTCTTAGCCATATGATACTTTAAAATAGATAAAATATATACATACATATATACATTGACTAACGTACTCAACTGGTGCTTCTAAATATGCCTACCCCGGTGTACCTGACCTAAGCCTAATATGTGGGAAGGAGTAAGTAAGTAGCAGTTTAAGTTAAGTTTGTTTTGCCAAGAATCCGACTCAAGAAATCTCTCTAAGGGTTTAGTCAGGTCCGTACCTGGGTAATAGAAAGCAGGAGGTCTTGTATCTCTCTCTCAGGACTTGATATCCCAGTGACCCGCAAGGGTATCTGGAAACACCGGAGCTGGATTTCTCGGCAGGAGAAAAGACAGCGTCTCTCTCAGTGCGTCAAAAGGGAGGGGCAGTGTCCGTGGGCTCTCGCATCAGCTGGGCTCTCGGGCAAGTAGATAGCTGCTCTGCTCCAAAACCACCACTGTGTGTTTGCTTAAGGCAACGTTGGTATATTTATACCTGAAAGGTGCCGGGTTTGACGTAAGGTTGGACATAAGACGTCAATAAAGATGTCACTAAGAACTGGCCGTTCTTACAGTGCTTTACCGGAGTTCTAGGACGAAATCAAAACAAAAGCAAGGGGGATTTCTTAGGTTGCTGGAGGTTTGGTTTGTTTAGAGAACTCGTTGTGCTTTCTAGGAGTCCGGGGAAGTAGCCTTGCCTAACCTGACTGCATGGGCTACGACTAAAATATTGATATGATTTTTATGCCGTTATAGGGATAATATTGATTATAACCGAGCAAGGGCATAAAATAGAAATATCGATATAGGTTCCTAGATAAAAACACAATACCCACTCCATGATCTAATGTCCATCATTACTAAAACTAAGCAATAGTAAACATATTAAAGGTGCATGTGTATTCCAACCCACCCTAAAATACATATGTTGCATTTGAAATGGCGTATGCGAAATACATGACAATTATTATAGGTACTGTACGCTTTTCAAGCAGTGTAATCATTCAGTTAAAGATGCATATATATATCAGCATGAATGATTTGCGAAATTTACACATGAAATGGCTCTTAATACAGAAAAGAAGGTCGAGACCATTCCATCACATATAAATACAGGTGCTGTAAATGTGCTAGAGGCTGAGGTAATATATTGTCTCTAGAGTTCCTAAAAATAGAAGCTCTGTTCTCTAAGAATAGTTCTACTTTAAGCAGAGTACATGTGCCAGAAAGAAAGGTAAATATTTTGAAATATGAAAAAAATGTATTTTGCTTTCAGGGGAAAAAAGAGTTCCAAATATTTTCAGTAGCTTTTGTTTATCAAAGCTGAAGGCTGAATTCAGAGTTCAGGGAACGCTGTGTGCTCATTGCTAAAAAGTTATTCTTTTTGTTCAGGGGAGAACATCATTTCAGACAGACTTTCAAAAAAGTTGTCTACCGCTTCAGGTGAAAGTTCGACCAAGTTTGAAAATGCCGCAACAGTGCAGTCGTGAGAATGATTGCTATCATCGATGTCAGGATCAGCAATGCTCACAGAAGGTCGTACCTGGGTGATGTTGCTCTCATCTCGTACTTCACTACCACCTAATCGTAGTGTAGAAGTTTCAACGAATGCCGTCATCAGGATGGGTAACCGCTGGGGACAACACGATGCTTGAGCCGTTACTGGACTTAGCAAAGTATCTGTATCCAATGGTACTGCTGATGGTAGTGTAAGACAGACGTCCAACACGCATTCTTCTCCGCATAGCATACATCGAAGCCCAGGTAAGATGCAATTCTGCCAGATGGGTCTGAACGAAAGAAACCAGGTCATATTCAGATCTCTTAGCCGGGCTAATCCAAGGACTTTAGTTATGCGGTCGCGATAGCGTATAGCTAGGATCGTTTCTTCCATCGTTGCTGGAGTCTTGTCTGTGACATGGCTTGCCATAACGGAGCAGAAGTATCAAAAATAAAATTCCTGCTGCGAGTCCCAAAAGGAGTGGTAGGCCGCCAACGACAGAATGGACAAAATTAGGAAAAATTCCCAGAACTGTTTTGAAGGGTGTTAACAGCCCCGAAAAAATTGTCTTAAATACATGTGGGATACCACTGGTATCAGACATATTTAGGATTTGGCTTAGAATTTCTGCAAAATGCACCTGGCAATTTGCTGATAAAAGGGTATGTATCTCTGCCGTTGTCCTTGCAACTTGCAGATCATACGTTTCTTTTGATGACGTCAAGAGCACAGTTGTCTGTAAAAGAACAGACTTCATTCTGCTTAAAGTATCAATTCGAATAGAAGAGATATTTAAAAAAGGCCACATTTTTGCCTCCGTGTCTGGAGTGCTGTTTGGATACAATACTTGCATACAACAAGTGACCATGGAACTAACGCTCACAAGATAAGCTTTTCCTGGCACCATGCCACAACAGCTGTGGTCCACTATTAGAATATAGCTCCCGTTAGAAAGCCGTCTAAAGAATGGCTCTATTCGTGTTGCAGGTGTGCCATGCTGGTGACATGAAAGGTTTTTTGAAGTCCCCTCACAGGCCCCATGCAAGTTAATACCTTGACACAGAAGTATCCCGCTTAGTGATCGTTTACAATTGTTACCACTAAGAAATACATTCTGTTTCTTTTTACTATAACATGTGTGTGTGTAAGGCAATTTCCATGATGACTTAATGTACCCTTTACCCAACCTTTCATACTGGCCTGCAGGTATATACTCTTGACAGTATTTAAATTGGAAAGTTGTTATCGGAATTGTTATATATTCCGTGTATTATCCATTCAATGACAGGTCTTTCTGACATTGTCAATGGTAATCTCTCAAGTTTTTCAATGCTCAGAATCGTATAGTCTGCTCCTTTTTGTGCCAAACTGATTTGTGTATCAGTAAGGTTAAAGATAGAAAATAATGACGTTGTGTTAATTAAACGCCACAGTACGTAGCCTGAACGCAGATTTTGCAACGTCCAGCCAAGCTGTACAATAGAACGTAATTGGTACTGACCATGTCGTAACATTAGTAAGTCCTGCTCTATTATATCAATAGCAGATGATACAATACTGTCCACTGAATAAATTCTGGAGGACAGACTCATTAACCCATTGTCCACAACAGAAAGTGATTTTTCCAAATTAATACGATCAATTTCTCGTATTTTTTCCGCTGTTTCAATTTGCGTTTCTTTCCAAGCCTCGTTGTATGCAGCGTATACACCGGCCGCTATGAAACGTTTTTGACGCTGTTTGCGTGGTCCCATTATGAAATCACGCAAGTCAGCACCGTCTTTAAGTAAAGTCAAGTGTTGCTTAATTTATGCCAGTGTGGATTTCTGTAGCCATTCAAGGCAGAGTTTTCCTACACTGTATGTTGTAACTATCCCTGGATGTTGTCTCTGGGAGTATCTAGGGTCTGGCCTGGTCAATTTGAACCCCTGCATTTTGTTCAGGAATCTATCTTGACAGTTATTTGTGTCTGTGGGCCAGATCAACCATTTGTTCCAATCAGGATGTGTTCTGTTTTGGTTAAAAATATGGGATACGTCTATCTCAACATCTGTAGTGCTATTACTGTCAGGTGTTGGCTTTGGAATAGACGGTTTGTTTAAGTCTTTAATTTTGGCTAGGCCAAGACAGGTTGTTTGTTGAATTGTGTCATTCAAGAATATAATTTGTTCTGGGATCATGCAGGCTCTAAATAATGCTTCTACACCCTGGACCTGGCAATCTTTGGTACCCCAGATGGTTTTTGTTTCAATGTTGTTTTTCCAATAATCGAAACCAAATGTAGTCATTTTCTCATAAAATGTTTCTGAATAGATTAATTTAGTGTTTGTCAGCATTGTTTTCATTCCTGTCTTATTTAACATTTTGAAATAAAACGTTTCTTCATCACTAGTGTTAAACCCTGAGAAGTATGGGAATTTCTCGTAAAACGTTTTCGAACTATCTTTTGGTGGAGTTGCACAATGTTCCCATTGATTATAATTAAAAACATTTCTTGGCTGAGCAGATTTATGCAAATAGTGATGTGCAAAGTGGTTGTAGCAGTACATTTCTTCATAATTAGATGAACCCTGTAAGTATTCATGTTCTGTAAATTGTGCTGACATTACTAAATCTGACATCATATCATTAATACTTTCAAAGTCCCAATCATCAGAGAATGTGCTCGGTTTTACAAAGTCACTTAATGAAACCTTGAACTGGTGTAGATTTCTCAAGAGCTCGACCGGGCGAAAGATTTCGTAATCAGTTTTGTCCCAAGCTACCCCACCGGGTATTGGATTGGCTGTGACATTCACTGATGATAGTTCTCTTTTCTCAATGTGAGATGACTTGTGTGGCTTTAGGACCAAGTTGATGTTCTGACTTGCTGTGTCCATTGTACTGTATTTTCCCTCAATGAATTTTCCCAAACAAAGAACCATGATGAGCCAAAGCAGGAGGAAAAGTACACCTAACACAATCCAAAATTCAATCCATGGAGAAATCAGATATGTTTCTTTGAGTTCATGAAAGAGTTCAGTTACTTTGTCTTTAAAAGTTTTTGTTGCTGGCTTTTCGTCAGGTTCGCTTGGATCTTCAGAAAAGTTATCGAAATTGATGAAGTAGCCTGATGCAGTTCTGTCAATTGTTGGAATCGCTTCCGGATTTTCATTTGCTTTTGGAATTTTCTTTGTTTCATTAGAATAGTCTGAGGCTACATCGTTGTAGACAGGTGTTTCTTGACAAACTGTTGCAATTTGGGTTTCAAGAGGCACAAGTTCCATGGCTTTGTTGCATAGTCCTTTTTTATTCACTGCAGGTTTATCAAAGGTGATTAGTCTCTCAGTTTGAACCTCTTGTATTGTAGCAAGTTTTGGTATTCTGCTATTTCTTGGGAGTCCACTGGGCCTACTTCTTATTATTGGCCACATGATTGTGGTTTTACCAGGTCGGTGGATACAACTCGGTTCTCCTTTTTACCAGCAAGGGGCGGTAGTACAACTGATCTTGTTCCGCTGACAGCTAAGACAGGTACTGCTTTTCTGTAAGAAGTCCCAAATTCCTTCTTCACCGCGATCTTCTCTCTGACCAGATCCCCAATCTTTGGAATCCAGACAGGCCTTGCTGGGACAGGTGGTTTATCTTCAGTGGTTGTTGGCTGCTGTTTTAACTTTACGTTGCTCAGGTCTTTTCTTGTTTCATTTAAGTCCTGCAAAATAGCCAAACGATCTTTGATATCAAAGCATTTTTCTTCTACCACTGAAGTCTGACTATCTAAGTCCTGAATATGCATTCTAGTACTGAACAATAGTTCGTACGGACTGAAACCTTTCAGAGAATTTCTTGGCAGATTGTTAAGACTACGTTGGACACTTGTTAAATGTTGGACCCACCCATCACCCGAACCAAATAACCTCTCCGTTATAGATTGCTTTATGTCTCGGTTTCTTCTTTCCACAATCCCGGTTCCCTCAGGATGGAAGGGACAAGAGTACCACAATGCAATGCCCATGCTGGTCATGGCCTCCTTATAAGCTCGAGAGCTAAAAGCAAGACCCTGGTCAGAATGTAGCATGCCAATTGCGTATGTGCCGATATAGACTCGCAAATCTTTTATAACAGTTCTGGCGTTAGCCGAGCGCTGGGGTCTACATTTTAAGTGAATCTAGTCTTAAACGATATAAATTGGGACGCATTTTTCCTGTTTGATTTTGTGTATAGATCGCCTTATGCTTTCTAATAGTGGTCCTGGCAATACTCCGGCCGGCTCTCCACTGCGATCTCTGTTGCAGTTTGGACAGCTCATTGCAAATTTGTGTTGTTGCAAGCTCATTCCCGGCCACCAGTATTCTGATTGTAATTCTTTCAGAGATTCCTTGATCTTCTGGTGCCTTAGACCTAATCCCATATGTGCTTCTTGAATCAAGAAGATTCTCCTGTTCGTGTTTTGGAATTACTCTATCCCCCACTCCAGGGATTCGAGCAAAAGGAACGGAGTTTGCATCGATTATGTATGTATAATTGAGTGGATAGTTCACGGGTAGTGCTGCACAGTTGCCTTTTGAAGAGGTTTTTACCGCCAGCATGGTTTCCCCGTCTATGTATTTTTCTGAACGCTTTTTTGTGGCTACGGAAGCCTGTTTAGTTGCTTCCGCTGTGGCTGTGTCAGCCAATGAATTCCCTGCAGCGTGAACGCCATCACGCTGATGACTCAGTGTATGTATCACGTGAGTCTTTTGTAGTTCTTTCTGTAAAAGAACTACTTGTTCCCAAAGCGTTTTATGCTTTATTGTGGCATCTGTGTCTTCTTTGTAACCGTTTTGAACCCCGTTCTGCAAGTCATTATTGTAAGACTTGACGCAGGAATGCGAATCGCACACTATTAGTGTCGGGAATTTGCGATCAGCATTTTCAAGCGCCATCTTTAAAGATCTGATCTCAGCTCGCCGAGCCGAACAGTTTCTCAGTGATTCAGTTTTGGTCATTTTCGGTCTGAATTTACCAGAGCGCCAGCGACCTTTAACAATCGCGCATGCAGCGTTGTAGGATTTTTTCTCTACATCGTAATGTTGTGCAAATCTGTCCATGTAGATTACACACGTGTACTGTTCTTGAGGCAGAATTTCGATTGGCAGAGGATATTCTCTTTCATATGTTAGATATTTTAATTTTTTCATTTCGGGGTCAAAATAGTATTTCACTTTTTCTGTAGCAAGAGAGTTTTCCCACTGTATCCATTTTGGATCTAATGCCACAGTAGTTAGATTGCGTGGACTTGTTAATGCCTCAAAGGTTGATTCTGCTGTTAAAACAGTTATATGTTTGCTTTGGGCTTGGGCTCTTTCTTTTGCTACAGCTGTTTGAACTGCATTTACAATGTTTTCCGCAAGACTGAATGTTTTTTCAGTTTCTGTGTACAAATTTGATTTGTATGCTATTGGTACCTTTTCTCCCTCATTAGAGGTCAGGTACGTGAATCCGCATCTTCCTGGGATGACTCGGATTACAAGGTTGTGTGTATTATCGCGAGTTTGCAATTTTGTTTTAGCTAACACGTCTGTTTGCAATGATCTCAACATTTCTGTGTGTTTTTGAGTCCAATTGATTGGTTTAAAATCAGGTTTTATTAGTTCATAGAGAGGTTTAACCCTCTCTGCATAATGTAGAATGTAAGTTCTTCTGAAATTCAGGAAACCTAGTATTGATTGTAAGTTCTTCAGCGTTTTTGGTGCTTGGAGTACAGCGCATTTCTCTAAGAAGTTGTCTGCTAGGCTTTTGCCTTCACTTGATAATTTGTATCCTAAAAACAGGACTGTTAGATGGGCAATTCGTGACTTTTTAAAGTTGAATTTGTAACCCTCTGCTGCTAACCCAAGTATTATGGTGTTCACTCTTTTCAAGTGAGTATCCAAGTCATCATCTGTTAGATAGATGTCATCGACATAAGATAATGCTTCATCATCATATATTTGTAGTAACTCTGTTACTCTTGCTGAGAATAATCCTGGGCTATTCTTGAATCCCTGTGGGAGTCGACAGAAGTTTTTTCTGTGACCCCATTATTGAGAAAGCGGTCAAATACCTGCTTTCAGGTGCAATGTTTTGACAAAAGAATCCATTAGAGATGTCTAATGTTGTTTTGTATTTTTTGCGCACAATGTTATTCATTAGTGCTGCACTGTGTGAATTTTGTACTGCAAATGTCTTGCAACATGAGTTAAGGTGTCTGTAGTCCAAAACTAGATGATATGAATTGTCTGGCTTGGAGACAGGAAACAAAGGATTGTTCATTTGTAAGGTGCATGTTTCAATCACCCCCTGATATTCAAGTTGATCTAAGATCTCCCTGACTTGTTTTTTAGCTTCTTGCTTAATTGGGTACTGCCTTTGTGCAGTTGGTTGACATTTTAACTGGATTTTTGTGAGGAGGAGAGTCCTCATCCCATCCAACATGATTTTTATATAATGCAGGAGCTTGGGCTACTGCCCATTTTCATGCATATGTATATTTTTTATGAATTGGAATATGATTTGAGAAGGCAGGCATTATCATTTCTTCGCCATGAGGGCACTCCCTGACAAACTCTGGTGGCCAGTCTTTCTCAGCTAAAAGGATGTCATAGCCTTTGGAAAGGTTATCCCAAAATAGACCCCTTACTATCCTAGTCTTATCTCCCTCTATACGTAATGTCATCTCGTATATTTTATGAGGTCTGCAGTTTCCACCTGAATGTATTCATTCGTGTCCACTGTCTCCAGATGATTCATCAGGATCTTGCGAGCTATAGTCACTTCTGCTGCGCTGTCTAGCATTGTCTGGGCCCACTCTCCGTTTTTCAGTTGTGTCCTCAGTATCCTCGACATGTTTGATTATTTTAATACTGGCTACCTTCTTTCTTGGAAATTGTAATTTTTTACTTTGAGCAGGTTCCTTGTCTTTGCACTTGACGTGCTCTTCCCTGTGTTCTGACCGTCCTCCTCTTTCCGATTTCTGCGAGGAAGTCTGAAAAGATCGAAAGGGACGTGTATCAATATCTTGATATCTATCAGGTTTTTTCAAATTATCCCTATTTCTAAGGTTGTATCTTTTCTCAGAGGGCTCCCTCTGGGGAGACTTGTGTCCTTGGTCCGGAGATCTTTCTCTCCGCAGAGGAGACTTTCCTCTGGACTGGAATCTTTTTTCTTTGGGAGTGGATTGTTTATTTCCATCCCAGTTCTTTTTAGGAGTGTTTAGATTATTGTTAATAAATATCTTTTCAGGATTTTCAGTTAGTTGGGGTTTTACTGGTTTCCCACCCAAACTATCTCTTCCTAGTTCTTCATAGGAATTTTCTATGATTCTGGCAAGTTCAATTGGTTGGTCTGCTATATCTGTTTCTTTCAATTTCTGGCGGATCGCCACAGATGCTGCTTCTCCTTTTATGTTGGCTAATAATATAGCCGAGACCTGCTTGAAGTCTTTCAGTAATTTCATACCCAGAATTAAAGCAGGTTCTGGACCATATTCATTTTGAATCTGTCTTAGCACATCTGGTATTTTCGCCATAGACGGAACACCATGTGTTTTTGTGTAAATGGAAGCAAAGACTGTGCCCCAAGTGTCACAGTCCTCCACATGTGGAGCGATCCCCATTGGAAGACAGATAGTCAGAATTCTGTGTTTCTCAGTAGGGGTAGTATCCGGAAATACTGCCTCTATTTGAGTTATTTTTTGTGCTAACCAGAATCGAATTTGTTCCCGTTTTGCGGGTACTTTACCCAGACATGATTGTATGTTCTGTGGTGTAATTTTGTTTGTGTTCCCCTGATGAGGGGTCAGCTGTGGAATGTTAATAGCTGGTTGGACTGTTGAAGTCTGCATTACATATTGACTAATTGTCTATGTATTTTAATTAGTATTATTAGCTGGGCTAAACGTTCCCGGTCTGAAATTTTTTCTATGTCTGGATGTGGTGTAGCTGGCTAGAACCGGCCACGTAGCTCCTGGTCTACCTAGTGGACCGAGCCTGGTGATGTGATTATTATGTTTTAGGGCGCCTTTAAACCAGAGCAGGTGCTCTTGGTATTTTAATGGGATTTCCACCTCCTCGAAAGGAGTGTATTCATCCGGAGGTTCCTCTATTTTGTAATAGTGGAAGTCGTGTGTGACAGCGTTTGCTGCTGGAAAGTTTATCCATAAATAGAATACCTCTGTTTGCCGATATTCATGGGCCTCTATTACGAATACGACTATACCACCTCTTGGTGTTAGTCCATTTTCTATAAGTTTAAGAGTTATAGTTTTTCTTATGTTGACCGGAATGAGTATAGCATTTGGGTCATTTTGTAGGAGACGTGTGTCATCCGCTAGGAGTTGAGCTGATATTCTAGCTGCCTCCCTTTCGTCGCCACTTTCTGACATTTTTACTGACAGAAAGGTTTTTGTTGCAGATCAAGTTTCAAGGAAACAAAGATTAGGCGCACAATATTTTTGGAACACTGTATCCTTCAACGTTGACTAAACCAAAAACTATACATAGAAATCTCTTCCTACTAAGTTCCGGCAGATTTTAACCTTTTACCCACTCCAGACATCTTTTGGAGTATTTACGGGAAAAAGGGTCTGTGTGAAAAAGCACGACTGAGTTACTCTAACGTCTTGCGTTAGATTTATCGCCTTACCAAACGTTGGGCGCCATGTAGTGTCGATCCTATATTCCCAATAGGGTCTGCGCATTGGAATGATATAAACAGCAGTTTAGACGTAGGACTGAGGTCGACTAGGTCTCTACTGACTATATTAGATTTAAGGTTTGCCAGCTAGCTCAGAGGTCACTAGAAACTTTCTCGAATAAACGAGGAGGAGTTTAACCTCCCTGGATAGACAAGAAGGGATTAGCTTCTGACAACCATAAAACATGACAACTTTGCTCCCTCAGAATAAGAGTGTATCTCTAGAGTCGTGTGAAAACAATAGACAGCTATTTCATTCAGTCAAGTGTGCAAACTTAGTTTCACCAGAGTGCAGAGAAAAGAGAGACGGGCGTTTTCAATAAAAGGTGTTATTTATTGAGCAGTCTTCTTTCTCATGCAAGAGAAATGAATTGCCACAATTGCAATACTCGTAGTAAAGTAAAGTGCGTGCAGTAAAAGGAGGATTATGAAATAATACTGTAAAACCATTGATATGGTTTCTTAGCCATATGATACTTTAAAATAGATAAAATATATACATACATATATACATTGACTAACCTACTCAACTGGTGCTTCTTAATACGCCTACCCCGGTGTACCTGACCTAAGCCTAATACGTGGGAAGGAGTAAGTAAGTAGCAGTTTAAGTTAAGTTTGTTTTGCCAAGAATCTGACTCAATAATTCTCTTTAAGGGTTTAGTCAGCTCCGTACCTGGGTAATAGAAAGCAGGAGGTCTTGTATCTCTCTCTCAGGACTCGATATCCCAGTAACCCGCGAAGGTATCTGGAAACACCGGAGCTGGATTTCTCGGCAGGAGAAAAGACAGCGTCTCTCTCAGTGCGTCAAAAGGGAGGGGCAGCTTCCGTGGGCTCTAGCATCAGCTGGGCTCTCGGGCAAGTAGATAGCTGCTCTGCTCCAAAACCACCACTGTGTGTTTGCTTAAGGCAACGTTGGTATATTTATACCTGAAAGGTGCCGGGTTTGACGTGAGGTTGGACATAAGACGTCAATAAAGATGTCACTAAGAACTGGCCGTTCTTACAGTGCTTTACCGGAGTTCTAGGACGAAATCAAAACAAAAGCAAGGGGGATTTCCCAGGTTGCTGGAGGTTTGGTTTGTTTAGAGAACTCGTTGTGCTTTCTAGGAGTCCGGGGAAGTAGCCTTGCCTAACGTGACTGCATGGGCTACGACTAAAATATTGATATGATTTTTATGCCGTTATAGGGATATCATTGATTATAACCAAGCAAGGGCATAAAATAGAAATATCGATATAGGTTCCTAGATAAAAACACAATACACCTTCCCTTAAAAATAACGACTGGAGAAAAATCACCACTTCATCAGTAGTAGCAGCCCTTACAAATTTCACCTCTGGCCACTTAGACCCATAATCTATCAAAACTAGACCATACCTGCATTTGTCATCCAAAACAAACATGGAACCTATGATATCTAAAGCTAATTTAACCCAAGGTTTGTCAGGTATGGGAATGGCTTCCACTTGACTGGGAAAAGTCACTTGGGTCTTATCACTAGTGGCACATGAAATACAGTCTCTTACAAAATGCCAGGCCACCAAAATATTTCTCTAAGTTTCCTTTCCATTGCTCTCATACCAATGTGGCCTTCGTGAGCAATCACCAAAACTTTACTCTAAAGAGATACCGGAACAACTAATAAATCTAGTCTCCTGAGTATACCACACTCAAAATTCAATTCAGGGAAAACATATTTAAAAACATCTGTCTCCTCACTTTTGGATGGCCAACCTTTATTCAGAATAGCAATGATTTCTTGTAACACCACATCTTGGTGGACAGCAGATTTCCACTCTTCCTCTGAAATACACGTAAAATCCGAATCCACTAAGGAAGCTGCAATAGAAAATTCCTCCTCTTCTAACTCACTAGATTTTTCAGTGGCTAAAGGAAGTCTAGACAGACAATCAGCAAAGATGTTCTTTGCACCAGGAATATACTCCATTAACCTGTAATGCCGCAGAGCAATACGAGGAGTAGCGTTCCCAGCACCTTTGGTCGAAAACAAATTAACTAGAGGTTTGTGGGCCATACGAATCATACATTTAGAACCCCATAGGTATTGTCTGAAGTGATTGACACCCCACCAGCAAGCTAAGGCTTCTCGCTCCACAACTGAATAAGTTGATTCAGCACCCCTTAAAGTGTATGAAGCGAAAGCTACAACTACCTCCTTTCCCTCTCTTTTTTGGAGTAATACAGCACCTAGACCGTATTGGCTGGCGTCTGTGACAACAATGGAAAGATCATGTGTGTTAAAATGTTGTAAAGTAATGGCACTACTCAATTCCAACTTTATTGACTGAAATTCATTCTCACAATCATTAGACCATTCAAAGTGTTGATTTTTCTTCATGAGTAATCTCAAAACATGTGTTTTACTGCTACAGTTAGGTATAAATCTAGCATAGAACCCTAACATTCCAAAAAATGATCGAAGTTGATCTTTGTTCTGAGGAGTAGGAAAGCATTTTATAGCAGACACCAAATCTTCTTTGTGTTCAACTCCCTTTGCTGATAACTTGTAACCCAAATAATTTATCTCCTGAACTGCAAATTTGCATTTCTCAGCTCTCAAAGTTGCACCACGATCTGCTAGAATGGATAATACAGTAGCCAGAGTTTTAGCATGTGATTCCGTGTCCTTTCCATAAATTAGCATATCGTCTTGAAAACACCTAACATTAGGTACATCGGCAAACATGGACTCCATCACTCTCTGGAATACTACTGATGCTGATGCTAGCCCAAAGGGTATTCTTTTAAAGCCATAAGCACCAAAAGGCGTAACAAATGAAGTAAGATGACGATTGTCTTTTTTTAGTGTAATTTGGTGACGTGCCGATGACATATCTAAGGTAGTGAATACCTTTGCACCTTGGAGAGAACCTAACATTTCCGTGATGTTTGGAAGGGGATGCCTATCAACCCATATTCTATCATTCAGATCTCTTGAATCAATACACATCCTAAGTGTGACATTTGGTTTTCTAGCTAAAACAACTGGGGAAAGCCATTCTGAGCTTTCAGTGGGTTCAATTATCTTTTGTTTACATAGGGAATCTAGTTCTAGAGATAATTCTCTTCTCATGGCTAAAGGAACCCTTCTAGATTTGTGCACAACTGGTTGTGCATAATGCTTGAGGATGATTTGATGGGAAAAACCTTTAATCTTGCCCAGGGTTTCACAAAATACAGTTGGAAAAGCTGATATCCAATCATGGGAGTTTATGGTGCACACTGGTATAAAATTATCTATAAGAAGAACCTGCTCCTCATTGTTAGGGTCTATAATTATACCCACATTTTTCTGTTCCAGCCAACCCAACAGTGAAGATTTATCATCAGCAACATACACAGTAGCTGGAGTAGAACGCCCGTTGAAAGTTAAGGTACAATCAAATTCACCTAAAACTTCTACAGGTTTATCACCATAGGCTACAGGTTTGATGAATGACTTTCTTAAAGAAATATCAGATGCTTTTAATTCTGCCACTCTTCAGGACCAATCAATGTGAAAAAGGAACCCGAATCAGCCATCATTATAATTTGATTACCATGTATTATCACTTGACAATGAGGACGCTTAATGTTTTAAAATTGTAGTTTCGCAATCTGCAAAACACCTTCCTCAAAAGTGGGAGTGGATAACATGTTTTGAGACTCAGTAACACACATTTCATGAGCATTAGACAACATCATAATTTCATTACCATCCGAACTGTCCGAACTGGGATCAGGCTCAGGTTTGGTTTCAATAGCCAGAACTTTCTTAAAGGCAGATTTAACATTTGGATTGGAACTAGCATACATTGATTTTGATTTACACATTTTAGAAAAATTGCCTTTCTTTTTGCATTTAGCACAGAATTTGTCAATGGCAGGACAGAAAGGAGCATTTCCCAAATGATTTTTGCTACCACACCTATAAAATTCAAAAACTTTACGTTGTTTGTCATACTTAACTTCTTTCTTGACTACAGTCTTCTGTACAGCTAGAGGAGGTGTCTTAGTGTCTAAAGCCATTTGATCCATATACATGGCAGTTGATTCTATATTTTTCGCTATTTCTAAAGTAAGATCTTGTATAATTGGCAACTTTTTGCTATTTGTTTTTTCAACAATTTGATCTCTTAACATTTCATTATGAAAAGTTTTATAATCGCATGTAGCAGCTTAAACCCTTAAATCACTTACAAACGTTTCAATAGACTCACCAGGTAACTGTTTTCTCATATAAAATGTATCCTTCCTTCTGTACCTAAAGAGTGACGTAACAATGAAAACTTTTTCTTTTGTGTGAAAACATCTGCTTCAATGGTTTCAAGATAAGCCTCAAAACCCAAACCACAATTCCCACTCTATAGGAGGGTTTCCAGGAATGGAGATAAAAGGAGGAGGTGGTAGAATAGATTGTTGCATTATAGCAAGTAATTATCAATAATCTGAAATTGAAAAAAAATAGAGTACCTTAAAGAAAATGAAAAATACAGTTCCTGTTGAAGAAAAATTCACATTGAAGTAAGGTGTGTGCATCACCGAAATGCACGTAGAACCTTTACACAATAATAAACTTTATACAGTTAATCCTGCTAGTTAAAAACTGGTAAACACCATGAAACTGAAAGTATTTGTTTGAAAACGGGGCTTGAAACACGAAGAAAAGACTTTTGTGAAGGAAACCTTGGCGCTCACGTTGAGATGATGCTTCAGAGTTGAATAGCCAAATACTGTAAACTTAGATAAAAAATGGCATGATGTTGCGACGTTTAAACACCGATCTTTAGCGCTATGCTGCACGCTCTGAAAACATTCAATCCTCGCATTAAAATTAGTGTGCAAATCACTGAAGGTTTAATTTGCACAAGAACTTGAAATAAATAGTGTGTGCAAATCAGAGAGAGTTTAACTCGCACCATAACTTGCATAAATACTGTGAGAAAATAATGTTTAAATTGCTGCTGTTTAAGCTGAAGTTCCACCAAAAACCACACAATGTCAGTGTTGGACAAAGAACAGTAAGAGATACACTCTATGACGACAACTCGATGGTTGGAATGAAGTAAGGAGGAAAAGATCTCCGTGAAAATCCAACTGCAAGTCACAGCAGTGAAGAGTTGTTAAAAAAAAAAAAATTCACGAAAACACAGGTAATTCCTTCTTTGGGCTATATTTTTTGATGGGCTCAAGTGATGTGTCACTGCGCAGAAACATAAAACAATGTACACGTTAGGGCTTCAGCTTCATAGAATTGTAAACGCTGTTTACATTCAATTACAAGCACGAGCCCCTTCACACTTTACTGACGAGAATAAATGCACGCGCTGAAAGCAGGAGTTGAAAACTCGAAGTAAGAATCAAGGGGTATATTACCAAGGAATAGCGATATTTATCGCAAAATGCTCTTAGCGCATTTTTTTTCATCGCTGCCTATTGCTGGATATGTTAGCGGAGAAAACATCCTATTAGCAACGTTTTTCTCCATTGTGCTAAAATAGCCAGCGAAATGCGTGAATATTGCTGAGAATACAGCGATATTCATGCATTAGCGACTAAATGGTCTTAGCCATGTTATCCACCTCCCATTGGCTAAAATGGCTAAGAACTGGTCTGGACAGGTGTTAGTATTTGGAGATATTCAAGCTTAGCGCGAATATTTCCATCGCTACGCCTGCCTTGCTAATCGGTGATAGCGACGTTAGCGACTGCTTTCAGTCGCTAATTGGTTGGGTACGCCCACTTTGCATGTCATCAGCGATAATCATCGCTGACATGCAAAGCGGGCCCCAAACCGCTCGCTATCGCCTAAAAGCTGTCGCTAACATCAGTTAGCGACAGCTTGCTAATAGGGCGATAGAATTATCGCCGCTTAGTTATTCACTTATTTAAAAATTTCAGACTTTAAATTATGCGCTTAAGGTCGTCCAGGCTCTCATTTGATGACACATTCCCTTCGACGCTTGGCAGTATACTTTTAAATTATGCAGTAAAGGTCGACCAGGCTCTGGTTTAGTAAGGCACTCCTTTAAACGCTTGGCAGCACAGCAGCACACTCGATGTTATTTAAAAGCTGAAAGATAACTTTCTCTCACACTTGGTTGGAGATTCTCTAACCTCGGCACAATACAGTTTATTCACCATCAGAAGATAGATGAAAATAAATGGTTTCGTAGGCAAAGTTTATGAATAACTGACACAGAGCCACAAAACGAAAGTAGAAAGGTCAAATATTCTTTTTGCTAGCAGCAACTCGCACAAGTCGCACAGGAAAAAGTCTTAGAAGATGATGAATGAAGTTCCCACCCAGATTCGAGATCAAATGAACTCCAGAGAAATAAATGCTGTCCAAAAGGTGTAAAGCCTTTTAAATGGTTCTGTGCCGGTCCAGGGTTTGCCCAATCGTTGCCAGTGAAAGGAAGAGGCTGATCCAATTGTATTTCATTTATTTATTTCCAAAGTTCAAAGTTCAAAACTTCTTTATTCGACTGAAGATAAAATCAGTCATAAAAGTACATAAAAAAAGAAAGATAACACATATATGAACGGTTCATCATTTAAAAACAGTTAGATATAAGACAATAAATTGCGATGTACCCTATCACTACTCATCCAAATGTGGCAGTGCGATTCATTAAGACACTAGTTATCCTTCCATACTTTTCCTAAATCTCAGAGCTGTTTTTAAAAAATTGATTACATATAAAGTGCTTTCACAGTGCAGCATTTTAAGATAAATTAGTGCAGGCCTTATTTGCACGAAATTCAATTTTTTAAGAAGAGGTTTTAAAAACATTTTTCGAGGTACGGTATAGTATGGGCATATGAATAAAAAGTGTGCCAGATCTTGCGGAGACAAATTGTCGCAGCCGCAAGCTGGCAGCACTTGCCCCCTGTGGGCTCCACTGGGCACAGCTAGCAGCAAATGAAAAAGGTCAAAACGAAATCTAGTCATTAAAAAGCGCTCATATCTAGAGATGGCCCAGGATAAATATTTATTTGAAAAAGAAGAGAAATCCAATAAAGTGGTCGGCCAGAGAGACAGCAAGATAGAAGTGACTCTAACCTTATCCACATGCCACCATTCCAGGATGAAACATACGTCATGGTGGCATGTGCTAGACTCATACGTAAACACACTGCCATTAAAGGAATGCACTACTATTACTGCTATTAAAAGAACACAAGACCCAACACAGTGCCACTAAGATAAGTGTGTTTTATGTGGTGCTGCAAAGGTTGTGTTTTTTTAAACAAAAAACCCCCAGAAATGTGAGTCAGTGTTAACAGTTTGATTTTTAAAATGTACGATTTGCGTGTGTTTATGCGAGGGTATAGTTTAATAATAAATGGACTATATTTAAAGAAAACAATATTAAGCAACCCAATATTATATTTTCAGTACACTCGAGGTAAAAAACAAAAAGTTGTAAGTTAAATTTAGGCTCCTGGTGGAATTTTGCGATCTAGCACTTTATTTATGCTACATAAATAGAAATGCAGGTCGACATATTCCTCAGAAGTTACTGCCTCGTATAGTTTTCAGGGCTGTGGTGCCCTTCACCGGAGCAAACAAGAGACACTCACCATCACTCACTCACCATCACTCACTCACCATCACTGGGTCTAAACAGTGGCATACATTGATAGATATAGGTGGCGTGTACCGTGTTCAGTACAAAACAGATCAGCCATTGGTTATCAAGACTGCCATGTCCAGCCAGGTGTGAGCGATTTATTACAATTCTGAAAATTGTGCAATAAAATTACCCAAACAATAAATTCAATAGCGACTGTGTAGCTATGGTAGTGCCAGTTTCCAATAAAAAGGTTTTTGTCAAGGCTCATGCAGATCCATCCAGGGGCAATAATAAAGCAGAGGTCAACAATATGTATTTTCTCAGACACAGCCCAGGAAGGGGCTCACGCAAGAAACACAACACGGTGCTGGTTTGGTCACACTTCATTAAACAAACAGGCATGAATATGATCACCTAAAAAACAGATTTGCTGACGGTAAGCAATCCGCAAAGTAAAAGAAAGAGAAATGATCCAGAGTGAACCTTTTGCTAGCTGGAAGATCTGATTTTATGAAGACTTCAGGCAACCTCACAGTGGATGGTTGATCTGCAGAATGCTGGATTCAAGCTTGTGTGTAGTCTCAGTGATGTCACTAACAAGTAGCCTTAAATATCTAAAGAAGTGTGAGTCTTTCTTAAGAGACAGGCATATGGCATCTGCAGTTTCCTTCTGCTTGGACAGATTGTGCTAGGATTTCTCACAACATGATTCAATTCTGTCTCATCATTTTCTACAGCAGTCATATGGGGCCACATGTGTCAACCTATTCTGCATTCGCAAACAGGGCAAATCGCTAAATTTGACCATTTGCAAATGCAAAATAGCCTTTCATACAAGATGAATGAAAGGTTTCGGCAGTGCATTTCAGGCAATAACTAATATTTACGATTACCTAAAATTGAGACTACAAATAAGGACTTGTAATTTCCGATATCCCAAGCACATGTACCAAGCATTTCCTAAATGTAAGCTAAGCATTTGGAAATACTAATATCATAGACTCCACATCGTTGGAAACCAAGTGCAATTTTTTAGAATACATTTTTCAAAGTTTCATGAGGCGCACACATGCACCTAGGGCACGTGTGTGCTTTACATGTGCACATTGTTTTTGGGGTGCTTCAGGGGGGTCTTAGGCCTCCAGGTACCCGTGGTTTTGCATTTCCTAATTTGAGATTATCAATCAGGTAATCACAAATTAGGTAAAGCAAAACCATTTGCCACTATTGTTAGGTTTGAAAATCCCATTCATGCAATGCCATTCTTTCATGCTATATTACGTTAGCAGTGCGGGCTAAATAGACACCATTTGTATTCACGTTATGCAACCCACTGAGTTTTCCCCGTAATGTGCAGGCTTCACTTAGCGAGTGTGACTCCATTTTGCATTTCGTAACCCTTATTAGGCTGCTTAGACTGTGCCTGAACTAGGCCTCATTATTCGTACTGCTTGCCTCAGCAGATTATTGTGCTTCGGTATTATTTTCTCTTCTGTTCAAGGCTGCTTCCCGACTTACTAATGAATAGGCCATTCTGCCCTCGCATAGCTATCTGAGTGTGTAGTTCTGCTCCCACATTAGGAGACGCTGAGACTCAGCACGCTAACCTTGAGTTGCAGATAGCATGTGCCCATCTGGCAGGTGGTAGCCCATCTTTCTGTGCCTCTTTTGTTCATGTTCGGCACAGGCCGGTAACTTTCCACTGTGGGCGTGGTTGGAGGTTCTTGGGAAGAATCATTACGTGTTGCAGACTGTTGCGGGGTCAGTCCCTCAGCAGACATCTTAGGGTGCAGGTCAGATTGGACTCCTCTGCAGAAAATCGCTAATAATAGCTTGTTTGTATTCTCTACTGTCTGACCGACTCTTCTTTCTTGCGAAGGCCTAGCAGTTGGTTGTAAGTAAGCTGAATGGCCCCTAAGGGCCACCTCCTTTAGTTGTCACCCGAACTGGGTCCCCGCAAGGTAACCCGACTCACCCACAAGCGGGTTGCAGGTTTGAGGTTGCGTCCGGTTGGTTGGGCGGATCGAGGGTACCCCCACATGATTGAGCTTGGTTCTCTCAGCTGCTCCACCCATCTGATCATGGGACGCCTCATCTACTGGTCACCGGCTTGGGTCCTGAGAAGGAAAAACCTTGGAATTGACTGTTTTGTCCAATGAGTCAGCAGTGGGGAATAACTTGACTCGACCTGTGTGCACCAGGTGAGTGATTTGATTCTTGAAAAAATGGCGCCATTCTTGAATGGCACGAGCCTACGGGCTGTGTCTTGGTACAGTCTCCTGACTGTCGTGGTGCAGTTTTCAGAGTGCCTTGCTTGAACGGCACGAGCCGACGGGCTGTGTCTTGGTACGGTCTTCGGGCTGTCTTGGTTTGAACTTGGTGGGTCTGCGGACCATTTTAAAAAAGACGCAGAGTGTTTGCGAACAACCTGCCAGGCCAACTGGTAATTTGATCTACTCTTGAAAAGGTTTGGAACTAGAGCCTGTCTTCTTGAACAGTCTCCGGACTGCAGTGAGCGTTTTTTTTGACCGTTTTGGTTTGGTTCTTGAACATTTTTTCTCTTGTTTATTTTTCCTTTTATTACTTTTTTTGATGGTGTTATACTCGTCCGTTGGGGACAGCGTATGCGAGCTATATTAAGATGCCCTATTTAAGTACGGTGTTTTGGATGTAGATGTTGCTCTACTGATGCCCGGCTGGAAGACAGCCAGCCTGCGCCTCCGGAGGGTATCCCAAATGTTGACGTATATGTCAAGCACGGTATTGGCCCTATTATGTTTAGCACATTGTGGAATAAATATACGCGGGACAATGCTGAGTTACAATGCCCCCTAACTGGCTCATTCGCTGAACAAAAATTGAATTTCTTGCAGGACAAAATGTTCACCAAAAAGAGAAGGCAGTCAATGTTGGATTCTCCGAGGGTATTGCAGAAGGAAGCAAAGCAGTGATGTATGAGAGCAGAGAAAGAGGCCCGGAAAAGGCAGACTCAAACAATAACACAGAAAGCAGTGGCCTATGAAACGGAAAAGATAGAGAAAGGCATGGAATGAGCAGATAGAAAGTTTTGATTGCAGAATGATAAATGTTATGTTACTAGGAAGGAAGGTGATGTTTTCATTGAAGAGCTATTGGCTTCTTGCCCTCCTCCACCCTATGCTCCTGAGCGGATATACCCAAAAGTCCCCACATCTCAGTCCCCGGCCGCTGGTGTAGCTCTCCTCAGTATTTCCACCTCTGGCCAAACTACTTCAGCCTTAGCCCGCCTGCGTCCTCTCTGCCCACGCAAGTAACAGGGGCGAGAGCGGTTAGCTCTCCTGTTCTGTCTACTGACTCCTCATCTGCCGCTACACACCCTTTTACTCCTACGGCATATCTCTACATCCGCTCTTTCCCCCTTAAGCGCAGCACCTCAGACACTGCAAAATGGCGAGACACCAGTGCTTGGCATACATGAAGGGAATTGGGCAGACCGCATGGAGAAAGTGTTGGTGCGCTCTGCTGTGGGTGATGAGGAGAAGCAAATGGTGGCAAATCAAGCAAGCTCAATGGGCCCGGACGGCGATCTATAGTGTGGAAGATGTGTAGAGTGTGATGAAAGATTATGATCCCTTCATACAGAAGCATGCCCTTAAGCATATGTCTGCCACGTTGATAGGACTGTGGGAGCAGTGCTTTCAGGGTGTTGCATCGCAGATCATCTATGAGTTACGGGACAGGGTATATGCTACAGGTATGGCTCCCAATGAGGTTTTTAGCAATTTAACAACATTGTGGGTTACCGGGGCAGATTGTTTAAAAGGTCCAGACGATAGTGACACACTGTCCCATGAGGGAGGTCCATCCCATTTACCATCTTAAAATACCAGAACTGCACGACTCCACGGTCACTGTAATTAAACCGCGCGTCGACGCTCGGTTTCAGGAACAGTGGATCTATATTCCTTGGAAGAGGAGTGAGGTCCTATCCCTAAAGAGCTGCTGGACCCTCTGAAAACCCCTACTGCATATTATAAAGAATTGACGGAAGCAGCCCCCTCCACAGTGATGACATTAGCTGATATAGAGTTATTTTTCGGCCTGCTGGTACCGGTGGATATATGGAGGCAGGTTCATATGCAGGATCATGCACTGGAGTTGGGTGGCACATGGGATGAGATCAAGGCTTGGGATAAGGAGCGTAAGCTCAGTGAGAAGCTAAAACCGAAGCTCCTAGCTTTGCCGGGGTGTATTATCACTTACATGCACTCCCTTATCCCGCCAAGGCGAGTAGATTGGGATAAGTTGACTGCGTGTCACCAGAAGAAGGATGAAAGTGTGTCTGATTTATTTACTAGATTTAAAGGGGTGTTTTTAGACTTTAGTGGTCAGGACCTGTCACAGGACGGTGGTGCTCGTTTGTTTGTTAACAGATTTGTCACTAACGTGCTTCCCGAGATTGAAACTAGGTTGCAGGCTTCGGAAAGTACTAGGATGACCTCATGCCCATCAATGATTGTGAGTATGGCACAGTATTATGAGCATAGGGAGAATGAGGAGAAGGACAAAGGGGAGACAAAGACCAAGGACTTGAAAACGAGGGTGTTGATGCAGCAATTAGTGTAGTGTAGTTCCTATATTCCCAATAGACTCTGCACATTGGGATAATATACCCTGCAACTTAGACGTAGGACTTATGTCGACTAGGTCTCTGCCGAATATATTAGACTTAATTGTGAGTGCCAGCTAGCTCAGAGGTCACTAGAAACTTTCTCGAGTAAACAAGAAGGGATTTGTTTCTGACAACCATATAACATGACAATTTTTTTCCCCCAGAATGAAACGTATCTCTAGAGTTGCGGAAACAATAGACAGCTATTTCACTCAGTCAGAGGTGCATGCTTCGTTCCACCATAGTTGCTTTAGAAATAGAGAGACGGGCGTTTTCAATAAAAGGATTTATTGAACAGTCTTATTTCTCAAAGCATAAGAAATGCACTGCTACAATTGAAATGCTAGTCAAGAAGTACAACGCATATAATACGAATAGTATTATAAAATAGTACTGTGAAAGCATGATATGGTTTCTAAGTCATAAAATACATAATATGCATAAAATACATACAATGATAAAAGAGTGGCTAAAAGTACTCAACTGGTGCTTCTAACATACGCCTATCCCGGTGTACCTAACCTAAGCCTAGTACAAGGGAAGAAGTAAGTGAGGAGTAGTTTAAGTTTTAGTATTTCTCTGCCAAGAATCTGTTCAAGAATTCTCTAGGGGTCTAATCAGCTCCGTACCTTGGTTTTAGGATGATGGAGGTCTGGTATCTCTCTCTCGGGACTCGATCTCCCAGCAACCCGCAAGGGTAGCTTGGAAACACCGGAGCTGGATTTCTCGGCAGGAGAAAAGACAGCGTCTCTCAGTGCGTCAGTTTGAGGGTCGGCTTCCTTCAGCACTTGCAGCAGGGCGTCGGGCAAATAGTTAGTCGATCTGCTCCTGAACCACCGTGTGTTTGACTGGGCAAATGTAGGCATATTTATACCTCTGAAGGTGCCGAGATTGACGTAAGATTGGACATAATATCGTCACTAGTGCCTTAGTTCCTTGAAAACTCAGGATTTCTTGGATAAATTAGTATTCAAGCAGGGGGAAGTTCCTGACTGCTGAAGGCTGGTTTTACCAAGAAATCATTGTGGATTCTCGGAGTTTAGTGGAAGTAGCCATGCCGTATTAGGGCTGCACAGGCTAAGACTAAATAAGGCAATGATTCTTTATGCCTATATAAGGACTGTCTGAATTATACCTATATATGGGCAAGAATCGAGAAAAATTACACTAGGGTCCTAGATTCCCAGATAACATTAGCAAGGGGAAATGGAAGAGGCAGAGGTTTGGGTTCGGCCCAGCGGCTACTCCAGTCTAACAGGGGTGGTGCTGCGAATGCGCCCATTGGCCTCAACCAATGTGCGTATTGCAAGCTGGAGAGACATTGGCGGAATGAGTGTCTGGAGTGTTTTCAGAAAGGTGAGGCCTGAGAGGATGGAGGTTTAGAGGACGTGGAAGAGGAAGAGGCTGGGGGAGATGCGTTCGGAGGATACATTGTCTAATAGACAGAGCGGCAACTATTTTGCAGCCCCCAAGGAGGCAGTACTACCATGATGACTATGACATGGACGAAGTGACGGTGTTGTAATTTAGCAGCGATTGGGGTTAGCATCTAGCTGAAGCCATCTTGTATTTGTCAGCCATCTTTTCTACCAGGTGCTACCATGTGCTCACCATGTGCTCTGTCCTTCCTTACTGTTGTTTGCTCTTGTATTCTGCCTTTGAACAAACTATATTTAGCTTCTTCTACACTGCAAATGCTCAGTTGATCTTGCAGCTGTCCATGAAGCTGTCTTTAGTCTGTAACTGTCAGGATGTGTTTGCTAGAATTAGCAACTGTTAGCTCCACCCTCTTGTTGACTGTGCATTTTCTATATGACCTTATATGTACATAAAACCTTCTTTTTGTACTTGACCGCCTTTTTTGAGCCTCTGTGTGGGTATAAAATGTCCATGTTCCTTCTGTTCAGTGTGCTACTTCATACACTACCGAAGGGTGTTATGTGAATGTAGTTCCACCTCATAAGGTTAATAAACGCTTTGTTTATGGCTCATTCGCTGAACAAAAATTGAATTTCTTGCAGGACAAAATGTTCACCAAAAAGAGAAGGCAGTCAATGTTGGATTCTCCGAGGGTATTGCAGAAGGAAGCAAAGCAGTGATGTATGAGAGCAGAGAAAGAGGCCCGGAAAAGGCAGACTCAAACAATAACACAGAAAGCAGTGGCCTATGAAACGGAAAAGATAGAGAAAGGCATGGAATGAGCAGATAGAAAGTTTTGATTGCAGAATGATAAATGTTATGTTACTAGGAAGGAAGGTGATGTTTTCATTGAAGAGCTATTGGCTTCTTGCCCTTGTAAATAAACTCTTTGTTTTACATTCCAGTTTATGTGCCAACTTCTATTCTATTTGTCTGTGGACTTGTGCAGGGAAGGGCGAACGCCTATCATTGGTAGGCCTTGATGAGGGCCACTACGACAACAGGGATGTCTCACAGCTAGGATAGCCATGGACAGGGTAAAGGACCAGTTCCGGTGCCTGTAGATCAGCCCGGACCCTATGTCACTGCGGATTTACAAGGTACGACAGATACATTTTTAGTTGATACAGGGGCTATTATTAGCTCTGTTTCCCGTTCACTGGTCCCAGGGCAGCTCTGTCTGGCCAAAACAATGTTTCCGGGGGTTTCTCAGATTGTTAGCCCCATTTCCAAGCCCCTTGCTCTCACTATTGGCCCCTTCACAGTCTAGTCACCATTTCTATTAACGACAAATTGTGGGGAGAATCTGTTTGGATTGGATTTGTTAAAAAGGTTACATGCGACAATTCTTTGTTCTCCAGAAGATGTTTACATGACTATTGGACTGCAAGTGGCCCTTGCAAAAGCAATGCCTTGCAAAGGGTGCCCCCCTCCCCACTGAGTTTAAAGATGTGCCATGCACACTGTAGGCCACAGGAGACATGGATGTGGGGTTACTCCAGATCCCACTGGTCTCCATCCAAATAAAGGACAATGGTAAATTGCCACACATTCCCCACTACAAGCTCGCGCAGACAGGAGAAAAGGCTTTATTACAAATAACACAGAATCTGATTGAGTCTGGTGTGGTTGAGGAGACAGTGGCAAATGTGTGCAATAGCCCTCTTCTTCCTATTTTTAAGAAGGCATCCCTGAATTCTCCTGATGCTCATTCTGATATTTATCCCTTTGTGATAGACCTTAGAGAAGTCAACAAGATAGTGATTCCCAGTATCCTGTAGTTCCAGACATTACCACGATTTTGACAATGATTCCCCATCAGCAACATTATTTTCTGTAATTGACTTAAAGAATGCTTCCTTCAGCATATCAATCCATATGGGTAGCAGATATCTATTTGGATTTCCAATAGCCCGCCGGAGCTTTAGATTCTGTCGTGCTCCACAAGGCTATACAAAAAGCCCTAGTATCTATAGTCAAGCTTTAAAGATTCAATTGGATTCTTTGGAACTTCCCACTGGTAATGTGCTCTTGCAGTATGTTGACGACCTTCTGGTGGCTTCTGATCCTGAGGATGGTTGTAGAGAGGCTACAGTTAAATTGCTGTTGCATTTAGCACAGCGATACAAAAGGGGATGATGGACGGAGCGTTTAAGCAAATCAAACACTCACCCCCAGTCAACTGATCTGGGTTTAATCCATCCCCATTCTTTAGCCCACTCAGCTACCCCATTTCAGACATGGCTATATGCAAATCAGTCTGACCCTGTGCCTCATGAACTCTCTGAACTGGGGTGGCTGAGTGGGCTAAAGAATGGTGATGGATTAAACCCAGATCAGTTGACTGGGGGTGCGTGTTTGATTTGCTCAAACGCTCCGTCCATCATCCCCTTTTGTATCGCTTTGTTCGCCCTAAGTGTGGCAGGGTATGCTCAGACGTGAGTCCCTTGCTCACTTGGCCACTGGATTCAAGATAGCCTGGCTGATGAGGATTATTAATCCGAAACCGGTCCCAGGATGCTTGTTTCCGGTCCAGGGCAGACATGGCTTGGCAGTTCGGGCTGGACTGTTCCCATGAGGCACAGGGTCAGACTGATTTGCATATGGCCATGTCTGAACTGGGGTGGCTGAGTGGGCTAAAGAATGGTGATGGATTAAACCCAGATCAGTTGACTGGGGGTGAGTGTTTGATTTGCTCAAACGCTCCGTCCATCATCCCCTTTTGTATCGCTTTGTTCGCCCTAAGTGTGGCAGGGTATGCTCAGACATGAGTCCCTTGCTCACTTGGCCACTGGATTCAAGATAGCCTGGCTGATGAGGATTATGAATCCGAAACTGGTCCCAGGATGCTTGTTTCCGGTCCAGGGAAGACATGGCTTGGCAGTTCGGGCTGGACTGTTCCCATGAGGCACAGGGTCAGACTGATTTGCATATGGCCATGTCTGAACTGGGGTGGCTGAGTGGGCTAAAGAATGGTGATGGATTAAACCCAGATCAGTTGACTGGGAGTGAGTGTTTGATTTGCTCAAACGCTCCGTCCATCATCCCCTTTTGTATCGCTTTGTTCGCCCTAAGTGTGGCAGGGTATGCTCAGACATGAGTCCCTTGCTCACTTGGCCACTGGATTCAAGATAGCCTGGCTGATGAGGATTATGAATCCGAAACCGGTCCCAGGATGCTTGTTTCCGGTCCAGGGAAGACATGGCTTGGCAGTTCGGGCTGGACTGTTCCCATGAGGCACAGGGTCAGACTGATTTGCATATGGCCATGTCTGAACTGGGGTGGCTGAGTGGGCTAAAGAATGGTGATGGATTAAACCCAGATCAGTTGACTGGGGGTGAGTGTTTGATTTGCTCAAAAGCTCCGTCCATCATCCCCTTTTGTATCGCGTTGCATTTAGCACACCATGGATACAAGGTGTGCTTTTCCAAATTTCAGTACAGGAGTTCACCTATTTAGGTCACCTACTGTCAAATGAGGGTCACAGACTAAGACCTGAATGCATAACTGCTATTACTAATATGCCTGTTCCCAAGACTCAATGCGAGGTGCGCGTCTTCATTGGTATAATTTTTTATTATGGGCACTGGATCCCTAATTATTCCTTACTAAAGAAACCTATCCTTTTCCTGACCACCAAAGAAGTGCATGAACTATTGCCTTGGACATATACATGCCAGCAAGCTTATGAGCAATTAATGGCTGCGCTTTGCACTGCTCCTGTGCTTGGTACTCCTGATTACTAGAAGCCTTTAGTGCTCTACGTACATGAGGCGGATGGTTGTGCGTTTTCTGGTTTAACACAGGGTTTCAGTGGTAAGCAGAGACCCTTTGCTTATTTCTCTGCTATTCCTGATAACGTCAGCAGAGCTCTTCCGAGCTGCCTGAGAGCTGCGGCAGCAGTGGCAGTTTCTATCAGACAATCTGCAGGGCTCGTCGCTTGATACTGATCTCACAGTAATGGTACCTCATGCTGTGGATACGCTATTGAATAAGACAAAGACGTAGCATCTTACTAGTGCACGTCTGACTGGATATGAATTAACCTTTTTTGCTCGGCACATTACCATCAAAAGGATGTACTACTCTGAACCCAATCGTGATGGATTAAACCCAGATCAGTTGACTGGGCGTAAGTGTTTGATTTGCTCAAACGCTCCGTCCATCATCCCCTTTTGTATCGCTACTCTGAACCCAGCCACGTTACTGCCCCTCCCTTCAGAAGAAAGGAAAATAATGTTCATGATTGTTTATTTTGGACTGAGGAAGAAATGAAAGGAGGGGTAGACCTGACTGATGTTCCCTTATCTTACCCCCAAGGGGAACTATATGATGATGGCTCTTGTTTCAAACTACCAGATGGCACTACCACTGCAGCTTATGCAAGCACCAAGTTACACACTGTAGTTGAGACATCCCGTATCCCATACAAATCGGCCCAAGCTGCAAAGTTGGTTGCCCTCCTTAGGGCTTGAAAGTGAAGTGAGGGACTGACTGTCAATGTCTACACTGACAGCCAGTACACTTTTGGGGTAGCCCATAATTACGGGTGCCTCTGGGCGGAGAGAGGGTTTTTGACCTTGCATGGATTGCGAATACAGAATGGCCCATTGATACCTAGACTGTTGTCGGCATTGACACTCCCTGAAAAGTTGGCAATAATAAAATGTAGCACTCATAAAGCAGTGACAGATGACGTTGGGGAAATACATTTGCAGATCAGACAACTAGGGATACAGCTAGATCAAAGATGAAGAAGCTGTTCGTGGCAGGACCCGCTAGGTGGGTCTCAGACAATGGAATGTTCGAGGACATATTGGAAAATGTCAGGGAAATACAGAGTGAGGGGAAATAGATGAACTGGCAATACAGGAGGAGAGGACAGGTCATTTGGACGAGGATGGGTGCTGAACTAACTTGTCTGGGAAACAGAGATGGTTGCTACCCAATGCTTATGTGCTCCCTGTTGTTACCATGGCCCACGGCCCAGCACACATTAGTGTCAAACGAATATGCAAGCTACTGGACCCAGTATGGCAGAACGATAGATAATATCTTCAAGGTAGCCACACACCTAGTCAAACACTGCATTATTTGTTTAAAACATAATCCTGGGAAAGGTACTCCTACACCTGCAGGAAACTTTCCACCGCCTTACTTCCCTTTCAAAGTTCTCCAGATGGATTTCATCAAAATGGAGCAAGTTAACAATTTGACGTATGAGCTAGTAGTGATTTGTGCATTCAGTAAATAGATTGAGGCTTACCCCACTAAAGAGAATACGGCTATGGCGACGGCAAAGGCACTCTTAAAAGAGGTCTTCCCATGCTATGGATTGCCACAGTTGATCTAGAGTGACAACGGAAGTCACTTCAATTATTATTATTATTATTATTATTATGCGTTCTTATATAGCGCTCGATTACCCGCAGGCATCTCGGCGCTTGCCTTGGGAACCCGTCCTGGCTTTTTCCCTGTGAGATACCCGTAATGGGCATCCCCAAGGTGAAAGCCAGGCATCCCGCCGCGGGGGGGCCGTAGTGGAGATTAAGCAGGCTAATGCCCAGAGCTGCAGAGTGTGAACCCGTGATTCGAGTAGGCACCGAAACGAGAATTATCGAGTCCGGGGATATTTGGGCTCAAGACCCTTCCGCGTCGGGAATTGAACCCTGGTCCTGGGTCTGACCTCTGCTTCAGGGTCTGCCTCCTCTAACCAGTGAGCCACACTTCTCCACTAAGCCACACTTCTCCACTAAATTTAAAGGTCATTGAATTGGTGTGTAAAGGCTTTCATATTAAGCAGAAGTTTCATGCAGCGAACCACCCCCAGTCAGCAGGCTTGGTTGAAATGTACAATGGTACTCTCAAAGTGAAATTAGAAAAGATTCAAGAAAGTACAAGTTTTCGATGGCCTGATGCTCTACCTTTGGCTTTGTTATCTATCAGAGCGACAGCACATTCTAGAACATGGTTATACCTATATGAGGTGGTCTTTGGATGCCCCGCATCCCAAGACCCAAGAGCTTCTCCGAGATAGAGTACCCCCTGCTTGTAGACTATCTGTATGAGTTAACTAAATATCTCTGTTCTATCCAGCAACAGATTCACACCATGCTGCAACATGTACCAGAGGGGCCCGGGCATCAGCTACAGCCTGGCGACTTCGTTTTGGTGAAGAATATTCTAAGGAAGAGGTGGAAGGGGCCACTGCTTGTCTTGCTCACCCCGCACTGCTGTGAAGATTGAAGGGATGAAGCCTTGGGTACACGGATCGCATGTCAAAAGGATCCCTCTCCCGCTTCCGTATGATCGGTGGGTCCTCGACAGCTTTGCTGACCAGGAAGGGGAGCGAGTGCCCCATTTCGTTCCCTTCTCTGATGCCCGATTGAGGTGGACGCAGACAGATGAAGAAAGCGACGCAGCTTTGCTTGAGGCGGTCCCCCCGCAGATAAGGGCAGCCTCAGCATCTACCCCATCTGATTCACAGGCCCCTGAGTCTCAATGCCCTTCTGGGCCTGAATTTCTCCCCCTTTTTGTTGGCAAGACAGTGCCTCGAGTCACCAGGTATAACCTGCGGCCACTAAAGAAGGACAGTGCGTCAGTAGGACAGTCCAGGAGTTAGGGAAGGACTCGCGCTTAGGGCGTAGGTGCCATGCCTAAGGTGCCTGCATTAGATTAGAGAGGGGGAACAACAGGCTTACCTGACGCTTTTCGCCATCGGGCATTGCCGTGAGGGGAACGGCGGGAAGAGCAGAGTCCAGAGGCACAAGCCGGGAGGCGAGGGAGGCGTCCCGTGCAACCGGACCACACTCCCCAGCATTCCCTCTGCAACCAGCGCGCCCGTGACGCGCAGTGAGCGCCGGAGGCGCCGAATAAAGGCTGACCCCCCGGGAGCCCAGTGGGGGAACAACAGGCTTACCTGACGCTTTTCGCCATCGGGCATTGCCGTGAGGGGAACGGCGGGAAGAGCAGAGTCCAGAGGCACAAGCCGGGAGGCGAGGGAGGCGTCCCGTGCAACCGGACCACACTCCCCAGCATTCCCTCTGCAACCAGCGCGCCCGTGACGCGCAGTGAGCGCCGGAGGCGCCGAATAAAGGCTGACACCCCCTATCGCCCCCGCGAGTCGCGCGCGGGAGCGCCCGGGGCGAAGCCCGGGCAAAGGGCGGGCCCTCTGTGGCCCTCAGAGGCCCGAGGAGACTGGTCTGGGCCAGGGACTTTGCATCGCCCCATTCGGACTACTGTCGTGCTGAGTGCACGTAAGACTCTTTTTAATTTTATGATTTGTATTTTTGTGAGTGTGTAGACCTGAGGGTATTTGTGTGAAAGTTTATAAGTTTTAGTACTATTGCCCATGATGTCTAAATCTAAATCTGACAAGGTGATGGTAGGGCCTGCTACTCTGGATAATTTCATTGTCAGGAAAGTAAACCAGATTAATAATGACAGACGTGTATCCTTGGGGAAGGGTCCTGTGACAGGGGATTTATTAGAAAAATCGCCTGTTCCTGAGCCACAAATCTCTGAAGCTAATACGAGGGATGCTATCTCTATTGATCCTCCAGTGCCCATTACAGTGAGTGTTGAGGTTTATTCTGACCCACCAGTGCAGTTAAATGATGATAATGGTATAATGAATGAGACCCAACCTGAGACTAGGCCCTTGAGAACCTGTAGAATAGTATCTCAAAAAGATAATGGAAAAAATTACAACTCTAAGACTAAAAAAAAGGATGATAAAACAACTAATAGCCCTGCTGTAATAACTCCCTTCGTATTTACAGGTACTAGTGGTAAAGGGGCTAATTTATCTTCTGACTTGCTTACTTCACTTATAAAAAGTCTTGAAGTCTCTTTAACAGCAAAAATAGAAGAACTTATTAAACCTTTAACTAATAAAATCGATAATTTAGCAAAGGAAGTCTCTAGGCTGGGTGGTCTGTTATCATCATCACAGAAGTTAGTAACACCTGGAGGGATTGTTCATCCCGGGGGTAAAGGGAGAGAAACTGTTGAAGTTAATGATATACAGAATAAGGGGAGGGGGAATACTGTTGCAGCAGTACCTATAGGGTCTGTAAGATCTAATACAGTGGATGCCCCTGCGGTAATTGTCCCGCAGTCACATTCATCTATAATCTCCCAAAGCAGTGGAGCCCCCAGACCCCCAAGGTACAATCGTTACCTAAATTTACCACCTGATTGTGCTCCATATGTAGCAGTACTGACTAATGTCCCTCCTTGTGGCACCCATCCTGCATCTCCGTATGACGAATCTCACACTTCCCTGAAAAATAAGACAGTGGCTTGGCTTAATAAAAATTGTGGTTTTCCCATCTCATACTCTGACCAGATAATGGCAGTAAGACGTGTAAATTGGGTGGGACCATCCAAAAAGTCCGGCTCTGGAGACTGTTTAGTCATTAATTTTAAACGCCCTCAGCACGTGGCAACTGTTCTTTTGAGAGCTTCCTCACTGGTATATAATGAGAATAGTATTTGTGTACGCCCTCTGGGATATTTTTATGCGCATCTGTGTAAACCTACACCACAACTGAGCTTAACCAGGCAGGTGTCTGAACCATATACTCCTGTTCAAGACACCCAATTTTTCTATAACATCACCAATCCTTGTGGGTCAGTTGGATACACTGATGCTTATAATAGAAGTACCAGTGTGGGGCAATATCGGCATGGCACCAACTTAACCACACAGAACAGGTATGAAGTATTAGCCGGGCTTGAGCTGTGTGACTGACGGGTGGCACCTGCGGCTCAGGACACTGTGGCTACAGGTGAATTATCAAATACAAATTTAGATAACCCGGTGGCTATTAAGCCAGGATGTCATGCTGTCTCTTGGAACATTGCTGGTCTTGCTGCTAAAATGTCTGATGTAAATTGGGTGACCTATATTAAGCAATTCTCGATCATCTGTTTACAAGAAACTTGGGAGGTGGGTTGCAACCTTTTTTTGGAAGGTTACAAGGCCTTTTATGTGCCAGCTTTGCCGTCATTAAGAGGTAGGCCAAAGGGGGGTCTTGTAATTTTTGTCTCCATACTAATTTCATGTGCAGTACGTAGAATTGAAGCACAGCATACAGGTGTAATGGGCTTAGTTCTATCTGGAGGAAATGTTTGTGTGGGTCTGGTGAACTTTTATAATGCTACTTATGATAGTGCAGGCAGAAATTATATTTTTATACTAAATTCCTTTGTCTCTAGCCACATGGAAGATTTGGGCCATAACCTGATGATTATGGGGGATTTCAATGTGCATCCTTGTATAGACCCATTACACAAGCGTTTACCAGAAATGTCTTGTGAACGGGTAGGTTCTCTTCACATGGAGCATACTAAGGAGGGGGAAATGTGCAATAACTTATTGGATGACTTTGACCTTTCACTGGCCATGTCCCTTAAAGACCCTTTACATTGCTTTGATACCCCCACCTTTAAGGGACACGGAAGGGGTACCTTCATAGACCACATACTGGTTTCTCGGACTATGCAAACTTTTTTAGACTCTTTTTGCATTGTCTCGAGTGAATTCAGTGACCACAATCCTCTAACAATCTGTTTAAAATGTCCCTGGGCTGAAAAGGGAAACAAGATCACCAGTCAAGGCAGCTTGGGAACAACAGATGGGAGGAGGAGGTTAAAATGGTCAACGGTGTCTGCGGATACCCTTTATATAAACATTGTTGAAAGGTGTGCAGAGGACATTAAAGTCTGCATGAATGAGGGGGACGACTCAAGGAAAGTGTTAGAGGCCTATCAAAATATGTCGGAGAAGGTGTCTGCGCTTCTTTCTGTTCCCAGTAAAAAGCAAGTTAATATTGGCCCGAGATGGTTTAGTCATGATTGCACCAAAGCTGCTCGCAAACTAAGGTTGGCATTGTCAGCTTCACCAAGGAATCGGGAGGACGTAAAAGTATGCAGAAAAGAATATAAGGCAATTATTGTCGCTCGTAAGGAGCTCTTAAGGAAGGAGGCCTGGGAGGAATTAATTGATTCATCCACCCTGAACAGCAGCACCAAGTTCTGGGCACTGGTTAAAAAACCTTTTTTGACCGAGGACCCAGGAGACGGTCTTGTTTGCTGCATAACGAAAGAGGACTGGGAAAGTCATTTTAGGAACCTGTACTACTCGGAGGATGTTGGAACTAGGGCTTCTACTCCCCATGTTAGGAGCAATACCATAATTTTTGATAAAAGTGAGGTCCAGGTTGCCATTATGGGTCTTACTGCAAATAAAGCACCTGGCCCTGATGGAATACCACCGGATCTCTATAAATCTGACCCAAATTTCTGGGCTCCAATCCTGGTTGCTGTATTTAATGCTGCGGCTAGAGCTGGATGTCCGGGAACGTGGGGATTATCAACCATAGTCCCTGTTTTCAAGAAGGGAGACAGGGGAAGTGCTCTCTGTTACCGTCCAATATCCCTAATAGACTCAATGGTTAAGATTATGGGGAGGGTCATACTCCAACGCTTAGTAAGCTGGTCGATTGAAAATAATATCATGTCGACCTCCCAATATGGCTTTTGTGAAGGCCGCTCCACCATAACTCAGTGTCTTAACCTGTTTCTTATTCTGAATAAATATACTGTCGTACAGAAAGGAGTAATTCACCTCGCCTTCATGGATCTGTCCTCAGCCTTCGACTGCGTGAACAGGGGGAGGCTGTGGCGGACCATGAGGGACAAAGGTGTTGATAGGGGGATCGTGGATTTCCTTGCGGACCTACATAATGACACTAGAGCCAATGTAAGGTTTTCGGCTAATGGGGAAACCACAGGCAGTTTCAGTATTAATAAAGGAGTACGTCAGGGGTGTATCCTGGCTCCATTTCTTTTTAATTTTTATATAAATGACTTAGAGGCTGAATTGCAAGAGGTTAAATCAGACTGCCCTAGAGCGGGTGTGCGGGGTATTCCTTTACTTTTATACGCAGACGATGCGGTTTTAATTTCACGAACAGAAAAGGGTCTCCAAGCACTTCTGAATGCTTTTAATAATTTCATGTCTGATAGGGACCTGATGGTCAACAATTCTAAATCTTACATAATGCATGTTGGCCGTCAACCTAAAAAGAAGTTCGTTTTTAAATTAAATGATGTTTTGATCCCTGTTACCCAAACATTTTCATATTTGGGTGTCCTATTTGATACGAAGCTTAGTTGGGCTCCACATATGGCCAGGAAGAAGGGTGAAATGACTAGAGTAAATGCTTCCATCTTTAATTTTGCCAGTAAACTGGGGAAAAAGCCTACTGTGGCCATGATGAAACTATATAATGCCAAATCCATAGCTACTGCAGTCTATGGCAGTGAGATATGGGGCCATACAAATGGCGAACAACTACAAATAGTTGAAAACAATTTTCTAAAGCGTCTGTTGTGTGTCCCAGGAAGTACACCGAATTTAGCGGCACATGAAGAGCTTGGTTGTCAGTATATAACTGACATTGTTGGACTGAAACCATTGTTATGTTGGCTAAAATTATGGCTAAATCAGGAAATCCCCCTAACACACCAGATAGTGGAAGATCTTGTTTCACTTGATTATGCGATGTGTGTACCGTGGCTAAAATACTTGAAGTCCAATTTTTTGAAGCTTGGTCGCCTGAACGTGTTTGAAAATCCTAGGGATATAGTCAAGGGTGACGTTGTAGCAATTAAGAGGGCCTTTCTTATGGATCGCAGTGCCCTAAGAGATGAGGTTGAGCTTCTGAAACCCAATGTTAGAAAGTATATCATGTTAAGAACTTGTGATAATATGGAAATGTATCTAACATGCTCCTTCTCCTCTCATGATAAATTTTTGCTGACTCGGTTCAGGTTCAATATTTTTCATCATGTTTTAATCAGACCAATGTCGGACATTTTTAAGAAACCTGCAGCTCCCTGTGGCTGCGACGGGAAGTCTCCACAGGATATGCTGCATTTTATATTTTTATGTACATTTTATGAGTACCCCCGTAGGCGGTATCTTGTCACTCTTTTAAAGAAACTAAATTTTAAACAAATTAGACCCGCCCTTGTATACTTACAGCTGTTGCATTCTGATTGTGTTCTTCAGGTGTTAGAATTTTTAAAACTAACGGTGAGAATAAGAAAATGCCTTGATGAGTAATTGTGAATTACAGCCCGAAGCACTTCTGCACTTTATTACAGCTCGAAGCACTTCTGCACTTTTTTTTTTTTCGCACTTGGGCACTAGTCGCACTTTCCCTGTACTGTTTTGTCTATTCACTTTGTTAAGAAATTCATATGTACTATGTACTCAATATTGACTTTGTAATTCTGTGATGTTCTTCTTTTAAAATGAAATGTATAATGTTTTGTACTTTTATGGATTGCAATATATCCGAAATAAAGTCAATTTGATTTGATTTAGATTAGAGTGAAATACACTGGTGCACTGCCCTGGACACTGGACAGGATCGTTTAGGGTACTTGCCCAGGAAGTAGGGTGCCCTATCCTGAAAGAAGAGGATTTGTTTTCCAGCAAGGGCTGTGATCACGCAGGGGGCATGAGCCCGGGGTAGCGCGTCAGCCTGAGGCCTAGACGAGCAGGAGATTCTCCCTTGGCGACGGCGAAGGCACTCTTAAAAGAGGTCTTCCCATGCTATGGATTGCTACAGTTGATCTAGAGTGACAACGGAAGTCACTTCAATTTGAAGGTAATTGAATTGGTGTGTAAAGGCTTTCATATTAAGCAGAAGTTTCATGCAGCAAACCACCCCCTGTCAGCAGGCTTGGTTGAAATGTACAATGGTACTCTCAAAGTGAAATTAGCAAAGATTCAAGAAAGAACAAGTTTTCGATGGCCTGATGCTCTACCTTTGGCTTTGTTATTTATCAGAGCGACAGCACATTCTAGAACATGGTTTTACCTATATGAGGTGGTCTTTGGATGCCCCGCATCCCAAGACCCAAGAGCTTCTCCGAGATAGAGTACCCCCTACTTGTAGACTATCTGTATGAGTTAACTAAATATCTCTGTTCTATCCAGCAACAGATTCACACCATGCTGCAACTAGTACCAGAGGGGCCCGGGCATCAGCTACAGCCTGGCGACTTCGTTTTGGTGAAGAATATTCAAAGGAAGAGGTGGGAGGGGCCACTGCTTGTCTTGCTCACCCCCGCACTGCTGTGAAGATTGAAGTGAGGAAGCCTTGGGTGCACGGATCGCATGTCAAAAGGATCCCTCTCCCGCTTCCGTATGATCGGAGGGTCCTCGACAGCATTGCTGACCAGGAAGTGGAGCGAGTGCCCCATTTAGTTCCCTTTCTGACGCCCGATTGAGGTGGACGCAGACAGATGAAGAAAGCGATGCAGCTTTTCTTGAGGCGGTCCACCCGCAGATAAGGGCAGCCTCAGCATCTACCCCGTCTGATTCACAGGCCCCTGAGTCTCAATGCCCTTCTGAGCCTGAATTTCTCCCCCTTTTTGTTGGCAAGACAGTGCCTCGAGTCACCAGGTATAACCTGCGACCACTAAAGTAGGACAGTGCATCAGTAGGACAGTCCAGGAGTTAGGGAAGGACTCGTGCTTAGGGCGTAGGTGCCATGCCTAAGGTGCCTGCATTAGATTAGAGTGAAATACACTGGTGCACTGCCCTGGACACTGGACAGGATCGTTTAGGGTACTTGCCCAGGAGGTAGGGTGTCCTATCCTGAAAGAAGAGGATTTGTTTTCCAGCAAGGGCTGTGATCACGCAGGGGGCGTGGCTTCGGAGCCAATATGGACGGTCACGTGAGCGGAGAGCTCCGCGCCGACCCCACCATTTATCTTAGGAAGAGTGCCGGCTTGGCGTCCCTGTGAGTCGAGGAAGGTGACCGCAGGTGTCGAGGCCTGCAGTGAGCCAGATCGGGTGCTTTCTGGCCCTCCGGCGCTAAACTACGGACCCAGGAGGTGAGAGGCCCAGCCCGCGCACAAACAAAATGGTGGTTGTGTCCGCAGTTCGATCCTCTGCATGAGCCCGGAGTACCGCGTCAGCCTGAGGCCTAGATGAGCAGGAGATTCTCCCTTGGCGTGTAACTGGCACTGGCACCCACTGAGCGGACCTGAACTCCTCCGCGATCGGAGAGGGAGGAGACGGACTTGCTGGTGCTGCGGCTCCTGCGAGATCCCGCGGGCACCCGGCTGCACAGACGCGGGAGGCCGCAGGCAATGGGGAACCGGAGATATTCAGAGTTTTGGCCGGCGGACTGGAGAGGAAGACTGATGGGCGCTCCTGACCCGGAGTGAGTGCCATTCCTTTGCGGAGCCAACCTCGAGCCTGAGATTAGCCCACGGGCCCAGCAGAGTGAGGGCCTGGTGTAACGCTGCCGCCCGCAGGGCAGAGGCGGGTAAAGTAAGGTTGTGGAACTGTCCGTGGCCCCGTAAGCAGATCGGGTACCGGGAGTGCTGCCGCTTCCCTGGGCGACTATGGAGAGGTGAAGGAGAGCAAGAACTGGAGGTGTGGGCGGCCGGGGACCCTGCAGCGGCCTGGTGCGCGGCTGCTCCAGCGGTCCAGAGTGAACACCCATCATGGTCTGACTGGGAGCCCTCGCTCAGCGACTGTTTACTGGGCCCCATCCATAGTGGGTGCTAACCTTTGGGGGAGCCGGGCTAGAGGAGCCTGCTGGGCCGTATCGGGCGTGCGTGGCACCGAGAAGGCATCTGTGGTGGAGTTAGACTTGGGCAGCTTGGACAGCCACACCTGGTTGGTGGACATCTAGCCCTTTAGCGGACTGGCTCTTCGGGCTACCAAGGAGAGCGGTAGAGAGCCGAGGGGACCCCGGGTGTGTAGCGGACAGCAGGGCTTGCAAAACGGTGAGTCACCTTACCCAATTGCTGGAGGTGCCCTCGAACGCTGAGGCGAGGGAGACGCTGAGCGGTGGGTCCGTGCCTGGGGCCTTGATATCCTGAACTCATGGGGAAACCAAGAAGCCTGCAGGGGGGGCTCACCCGGAGCCAGAGGATGAGCCTGTGGAGCAACGGAAGCAAGATGCGGCTGATACGCACCCGGAAGGGCTGCAGCAGCAGGTGGACCAAATTCTCAAGGCTATCACAGGCACAAAGGAAGCACTCCAGCAGGACATTGCCCAGGTGTCGCTGGGGTTTGGCTTCCTACGGGCGGATCATGCGAATCTGGTCGATAGGGTGAAGCAGGCTGAGACAACGCTGGAGGCTCTAGAACCCTCCCAGAAAACACTGGACATTCAGATGGGGAAAGTGACTCGCAGGCTGCAGGTACTGCAGGGGAGGGCAGAGGATGCCAAAGGGCAGGACAGGTGGAACAACATACGGGTGGTGGGCCTGCCGGAAGGAGTGGAAGGGGGCAACATGATAGACTACCTTGAACAATGGCTGCGGACCGAGGTTGCCCCGGAAGGCCTGACACCATTCTACATTTTGGAAAGAGCACACAGGGTGCCGGCCAGGCCACTGGTGCCTGGAAGACTGCCTAGGCCAGTGGTGGCCTGCTTATTCCACTATAAGGACAGGGACCTGCTCCTGAATAAAACACGCACAGCAGGTCCATACAGGGTGTACAATAATAACGTGTCGCTGTTCCCAGATTACACCTTTGACATGCAGCGCCATCGAGCCTCGTTTCTGGCGGTTAGGAAGGCCCTGCGAGATGAAGGCATTCAGTACTGATGTTCCCAGCATGCTTGAGAGTGACATTGGATGTCAAAACGTTTTTTCATAATTACCCTGAGGAGGCATGGAGTTTTCTGGAATCCTACCGCAAAGGGTTGGGTGAAACAGGAGGTGGCCTGGGACAGCGGACAGAGGCACCGTGACCGCGCAGCACAAGGCGCACCAGACGACGTCGCACTGGAGAACAGAAACCCACTACATCTCAGACAGAGAAAGAGAGATCGGCAGCACTACAGGCTGTGATGGAGATACCCCAGGTGAGCGGAGCGGTGTCGATGGGAGCGACAGACTCAGAAAAAGGGTCGGCTGGAACTGATACTGACGGGACAGGCACAGTGAGTGTCCCGGGGACAGCAGAAGAGCTAGTTGATGCCTGAACTTGTGCGGTAATTCCTGAGACCAGTAAGAGAGGTTGAATGGACGTGGCCAACCATGCTCCTGGGGGTGTAATCGGGGGGAATGTAATTAGGATGGCTGAGGCAGGGGGGAGGTAGCAGTGTGAAGCTGCCTCTGCCTGGGGCCCTTCCGGAGGAACTGAAGACTCTTTCATAGTGGGGTACGGCGTTAGGACTCAATGGGGTTGTGGATCGGAACCTCTCGCCACTAGGGCGCCCCCCTTAGTTTCGCTCTCTGAGTGAATCCCTGGTAGATACCAGAGGGACTGTTAGTGGATAGTTTGGATAGGTACTAGCTGTTTAGGGACTGTTCTGGGGAGGGGTTGTTGGGAGAGTTCGAGGGATGTTTTTGGAATTGTTAGAGCTACCGGTGTGCCACTGAAGGGAGTGCAGTTGCAGATGAGAGATAGTCAACACAATGGGGACATCACCTGAGTTAAAATGCATTATGTGGAATGTGAGGGGGATGCATAAGATGTTAAGACACCACAGGGTTCATGCTTATTTGGTGCGTAGGGGAGTGCAGATTGATTTTCTCCAAGAAACCCATGTTGACCGAGCTGACCGTCTGGCATTACAGCGCAGGTGGAGAGGGCAGCTTTTTTATACGTCATACTCGCCTATTGCTGGGGGAGTGCGAAATGGGTTAGGGCGGGGGTTCCTTTTTAGCCAATACAGCGCCTAGTGCATCCAGAGGGGGGGTTTGTGGCTGTCATGGAGTGATTTGATGGGAAAGATGTGATGTTATGCAGTGTGTATGCCCCTAATATGGAACAGGCAACCTATTTTGCTAGACTTTCAGAGAAATTGGTGCCCTACTTGACCGGTTCAGTGATAATAGGGGGTGATTTCAACTCTATCACAGATATTGAGATGGATAGGTCTCACCCGCCACTTCCCGAATTGCCTACACACAGGCTCTCAAAACTCAGATGAGACTGGCAAGATGAGTGGGGGTTGATAGACACATTACGCGCGCAACATTTAGGGAAGCGGGATTATTCTTACTTCTCCGCTCTGCATGACTTGCATGTACGGTTGGACGCCATATTGTGCACCCTGGACATTCATCTGATGGTAAGGCACAGCAAATACCTAGCGAGTCAATCTCAGATCATAATCCATTGTCGCTGGCGTTGCACTGGACGCGGGGAGGCCTGCAATTCCTACCTGGCGAATACGCCCGGAGGCTTTGGAGGACCCAGTAATCCGTGCGGAGGTGCAGGAAGGTATAGAGCACTACTTCCTCGAGAATGAGGGTACAGCTTCGACCTTGGCACTGGAGTGGGATACTTTTAAGGTGATATTGCGGGGCTTAGGTATAACCAAAATGGTGGGTGTGCGGAGGGCGCTGCTGCAGGATATAGAAGAGGAGGAACTGCGGCTGCGTCAGGCAGAGAAAGCCCGCCCAGAGAACCTGGGGGCACAGGCCGAAGTCTTGGCCATGAGGGAGAGAGTAATGACACAAGTGGAGAGGTTGCGCTGCTTTGATCATGAAGCGTATTTGGTGAAGGCGCATGCAGAGAGGGATAAGGCAGGCACACTACTGGCCTGGCTGGCCAACTCGGCCCGAGGGGTATGCCTATCCTGGCCTTGGCCTCACCCACGGCAACACCGGAGTATACCCAGCAGGGGATTAATGGGTTATTCCTGACATACTACGCTGATCTATACAAGAGTAAACTATAAAACATTGGAGATGGGCTGGAGGACTTCTTAGCCATGGTACAACTGCCGTGCCTTGAGGAGGACCAGATGGACACATTAGAACGGGAGAAACCAGTAGGGGAAATACATAGTGCAATAAAACATATGGTGCACAAGAAAACCCCAGGCACTGACGGGCTACCGATAGAATTTTACTCAACGTTCGTTGATATTTTGGCCCCCAAACTGCTGGATGTTTTCAAGAAGCCAGGGACTTGGGGAGGCTGTCTGCCTCCACTCGGGATGCCATCATTATCCCGCTGTTGAAACCGGAAAAAAAACGCTTGACTGGGTCGGCCTACCACCCGTTATCAATGCTAACATCTGATTATAAAATATTAAGTAGCATTCTAGCAACCCGGCTCCTTCCCTACATGGAGCAGTTGGTCCATAGTGGCCAGGCGGGCTTTATTCTGAAACGCACTACGGCGACAAATGTGAGACGCCTTCTCCGCATCCTGGGGGAAGATCATAGCAAGACCCCCACTGCAGCGGTTCTCTCAGTAGACATCGAAAAGGCATTTGTCAGCCTGGAGTGGCCATACTTGTTCCGGGTCCTTCGCAAGCTCGTCTTGGGGAATCCTTTGTGGGGTGGACAGAGATCCTTTATTGAGCGGCGACGGCTTGTGTATGGACAGGAGTGACGATCTCCCCATCTTGTCTGATAGGACGGGGAACACGACAGGGATGCCCGCTCTCTCCGTTGCTGTTTGCCTTAGCCGTTGAGCCTTTGGCTGCCCATGCCAGACTGGGGAGGCACTACCCTGGGTTTAACCTTCGTGGGGACACTCAGTTTATCTCCTTATATGCGGCGAGGCGGTTGCTCCATGCGTTTGGCATGCTATCAGGGCTGGGGGTGAAGTGGACGAAGACTTGCTTGTTCCCGGTGGCTCCGTCAGGGGTGAGACCTTCCCAGGTGGCGGGCATTCGCTGGAAGCCCCGGTGTTTGCCTTATCTTGGCACTAACATATATCATACCCCTGAGGATTTGCTGGAGGGTAGCGTGGCTCGGGCCATACGAGGGCTTAGCAGCAGTTTTGCGTTTTGGAGTACATTGCCACTCTCAGTGGCGGGCCGGGTGGCGCTTCTGAAGATGGTGGCGCTCCTTCGATTATTTTATTATTTTCGGACACTGCCAATCTGGGTGCCGGACTCCATATTTAGACAGCTCCGCTCCATGGCCGGGGGGTTTCTATGGGGGTCTAGCAGATGGCGGATCGCGATGACTACAATGATGCGTCCGAGAGACGACGGGGGTATGGCAGTGCCGGATTTTGAGTGGTCCGGACGGACCTGAGGGATGGTGAGGCCCACGCTATATGTTGTCCTTTATAGTACTTCAGCAGAGGCTGCGCCTTGAGTTGCTCACTAGTGAAGAGCGGCCACTGAGATTGTGCTGGAACCGGAGCCAGCGCAGAACTGGGATCGCTCACCCGTATGCCCCGGAGACCTCGCTGGGTATGTGTACCGCCCTCCCGCATGGCAGGGACTGGACAACATTGGCCGAATGGGAAGTGCTGGGAATCCAGGTGCTAGGAGATCTTTATGAAGATGGAGTCCTATTACCATTTCAGGCTCTGCAGGATAGATATGGTCTTCCACGGGGGGATTACTTGCTGCATTCAGCACTAGTCTCGGCAATGCAACGTTACTGGAAGGCGGAATTGTGTGGAACCACCGATATCAATGGCATGCCAGTACGTGGTAATGGCCGCGGAAACCTTCAAGGCCATTATGTGCCTTTATAGGCATATGCTGACTGAGGGGCTGGAGCCATTGCGCGAACTGCAGGGGAAATGGGAGGTGGACTTAGGCAGGGAGATCCCTGAGAAGACATGGGCCCAACTGGTTAAGAGAGCTTGGAAGGGCACGAGGAACGCCAGATTCCAATTGGTGCAATTGTATATCCTGCATAGAGCGTACTTAACACCTGCTAAGATTAACCAATATTTTAGAACGGACACTGCCCAGTGCCCGAGATGTAGGCTAGAGGGGGCAAACTTCCAGTATATGATCTGGGGCTGTTCATGTTTGGGAACGTATTGACAGGAAGTAATTGATTTGCTTTGTGGAATAACTGATCGTAACATCGAACATGATCAGGGCACTTGTTTACTGCACTGGTTCCCGCATACCTCTGAAACGAAGGTGACGAGCAAGTTTATAGACTTGGGCCTAATACTAGCTAAGAGAGAGATCACTGCGCACTGGAAATCGACAAGATGGCCCAGCATGGGGAGGTAGAATGCCGAGTTACTCAAATGGGCATTGAGGGAAGGTACACTCAGACTGCAGCAGGCCCTGCGAACTAATAACAAAAAGGCACTGGAGTCAGCAAGGGCGTGGGAGGGCTTAGTTGCAGCACTACAGGCGCCTGAGATGGACTCGGAGGAGGGTTCGGTCCTGGAAGACCCAGTGGGTTCTCCTGACACTGGTCGGTCCAGGGAAGATAGGGTTTGGCAGTTCGGGCTGGACTGTTCCCATAAGGCACAGGGTCAATACTTATTTGCATATAGCTGTGTCTGAACTAGGGTGGCAAAGTGAGCTAAAGAATGATGATGGATTCAACCCAGATCTGTGACTGGGGGTGAGTGTTTGAAAAGTTTCAGCACTCCGTCCATCATCTCCTTGTGTTTGCTTTATTCTTGCTAAGTTGTCAGGGTATGCCCAGACCTGGGTCCCTTGCTCACTTTGCCACTGGATTCAAGCTAGCCTGGCTGATGAGGGCTGTTAGCCCGAAACCGGTCTCAGGAGGTTTGTGTCCAGTCCATGGAAGACAGGGCTTGACAGTTCGGGCTGGACTGTTCCCATAAGGCACAGCGTCATTACTGATTTGCATATAGCTGTGTCTGAACTGGGGTGGCAAAAGTGAGCTAAAGAATGATGATGGATTCAACCCAGATCTGTGACTGGGGGTGAGTGTTTGGAAAGTTTCAGCACTCCCTCCATCATCTCCTTGTGTTAGGTTTAGGGAACATTCCAGTAGGACAGAGCAGTTACAACTATACATACCGATTGAACACTACTGGTAGCCCACCTTTGCTTACACCTACAAATGTATACTTCATTTGTGGGGAGCAGGCTTATACATGGCTTCCCAGGGGATGGTCTGGCCGTTGTTTTGTCTCATTCCTTTTACCTCCTGTTTACATTGCACTGTCTAATTATCACAAGGATAATAAGCTTCAGGGTAGGGATCTCCATTCACATCAAGTTAAAAGAGTTGTCAATCCAGAAGATATAGATCCGACAAATACTTCCCTGCAGCAAATTACTGACATAATGAAGGGCATTCTGCCGTTCTGGGGCCCCATGATCAATAGTCGTAATATTTGTTGCCTTGCCAGATTAGTTGAGGGAGTCATTAATACTACTGCAGGTATACTGACTAATCTTACAGTTGAGCCTCAGGCTACGAGGCTCGTTGCTCTTCAAAACCGAAAGGTTTTAGACATCCTCCTTGCTGATAGGGGTGGAGCCTGCCGCGTCATCGGGAGCAGCTGTTGTGTTTACATTCCTGATAACGTCCCTACTGTATACTCTGCAATACAGAAATTACACAGACTTGCTTCAGATATCCATCAGGATAATGGTTCATGGTACCTCATAGGGTGGCAATGGGGCCTGCTGACATCATGGGGTTGGAAGATACTACTTGTTCTAGTAGCTATCTTAGGTGTCATCTTCACATGTTGCCTATGGATTAATTGCCTTCCAGCATGTTGCACCTATTGTGTGAGCAAGCTCACCCCTACCCCTAAATTGCCAGGACGTGATAACACGGTCTCGACTATAATAATAATAATAATAAGGGAAATTTATAAAGCGCATGGTTACGCACAAATGGCGTGTCCCCGCGCTGTGGAGAGTGAAATCAGCAGAGTCGCACCGCAAGGCCAGCCCGGCTTACTGCGTGTAGAGGTGGGTCTATGATGATGCTATGATGCTGTATATCAAGGATATGATGCTCATCGATGAGGGCATTTTTGAATACTAAGTGAATTTTGATACTAAGTGAGTTGCTTTATTCTCCCTTGTAACTTGAGTGACTATGCATTTTCTTTCTCCCCACTTAGAATTGTAAAGACCCTATCGGATAGCCTCAATAAAGCATTTAGCCACCCATGCTAAAAGGACGGTCTGTAGGTTTGAAAATCCCATTCCGGCAATGCACTTCTTTCATGCTATATTAGGTTAGCAGTGTGTGGCTAAATAGACACCATTCTTATTCATGTTATGCAACCCACTGAGTTATCCTCGTAATGTGCAGGCTTCAGTTAGCAAGTGTGACTACATTTTGCATTTCGTTACCCTTATTAGGCTGCTTAGACTGTGCTTGAACTAGGCCTCATTATTCGTACTGCTTGCCTCAGCAGAACACTGTACTTCATTATTATTTTCTTTTCTGTTCAAGGCTGCTTCCCGACTTACTTATAAATAGGCCATTCAGCCCTCACATACCTATCTGAGTGTGTAGTTCTGCTCCCACATTAGGAGACGCTGAGACTCAGCACGGTAACCTTGAGTTGCAGATAGCATGTACCCATCTGGCAGGTGGTAGCCCATCTTTCTGTGCCTCTTTTGTTCATGTTCGGCCCAGGCCGGTAGATTTCTACTGTGGTCGTGGTTGGAGGCTCTTGGGAAGAGTCATTACGTGTTGCAGACTGTTGGGGGTTCAGTCCCTCTGCAGACATTTTAGGGTTCAGGTCAGATTGGACCCATATGCAGAGTTTTGCTAATAAAAGCTTGTTTGTATTCTCTACTGTCTGACCGACTCTTCATTTTTGGGAAGGCATAGCAGGTGGTTGCAAGAAACCCCAGTAGCCCCTAAGGGCCACTAGTTTGAAAAGGTCTATAACTAGTGAATAGTTCAAGTTCAGAAATTTGTATAGCGCACTACTCACCCAGAGGGTCTCAAGGCGCTTGTGGGAGGGGGTGCATTATTTATTGAATAGCCATGTTTTAAGTACCTTTCTGAAGGAGATGTGGTTCTGTGTAAGGCGGAGGTGGGTGGGGAGGGAATTCCAAGTCTTGGCCGCCAAGTAGGAGAAGGATCTTCCTCCCATGGTGGATCTATGGATGCGTGGAACTGCGGCGAGGGCTTGATTGGAGGATCTTAGCTGGCGGTTGGGTGTGTAGAAGGACAGTCGTGTGTTGAGGCATTCGGGTCCTAGTTTGTAGAGAGCCTTGTGTGCGTGGGTGAGGAGACGGAACATTATTCTCTTGTTGACGGGGAGCCAGTGGAGGTCTCTCAGGTGACCGGTAATGTGATCTTGGCAAGGGATGTCCAAAATGAGTCTGGCTGAAGCGTTTTGGATGCGCTGGAGTTTTTTCTGTAATTTGGCTGTGATTCCGGCGTAGAGGGTGTTTCCATAGTCCAGTCGGCTAGTGACCAGTGCGTGGGTGATAGTCTTTCTAGTCTCGGAGGGGATCCAACGGAAGATTTTTTTGAGCATGCGAAGTACGTTGAAGCAAGAGGATGAGACGGCGTTGACTTGTCTGGTCATCGAGAGTGAGGAGTCTAGAATGGACCTAGGTTACGTGCATGGTCTGTGGGTATGGGTGCTATGCCCAGGGCCGATGGCCACCATGAGTCGTCCCAGGCGGAGGGAGATGATCCTAGGATGAGGACTTCCGTTTTGTCTGAGTTAAGTTTTAGTCGGCTGTTTTTCATCCATTCGGATACTTCTTTCATGCCTTCGTGAAGGTTGGTTTTGGCGGTGTTAGGGTCTTTGGTGAGGGAAAGGATCAGCTGGGTGTTGTCAGCGTAAGAGATGATGTTAAGGTTGTGTTGTCGCGCGATGGATGCGAGTGGACTCATGTAGACGTTGAAGAGGGTGGGACTGAGAAATGAACCTTGTGGTACTCCGCAGATGACTTCGGTGGTCTCTGATTTGAATGGGGAGAGTCGGACTCTCTGGGTTCTCCCGGCGAGGAACGAGATGATCCAGTCCAAGGCTTTTCCTTGTATGCCGGAGTTGCTGAGGCGTTGTATGAGGGTGCTATGGCAGACTGTGTCGAAGGCGGCGGAGAGGTCTAGTAGGATGAGGGCAGCTGTTTCTCCGTTGTCCAGTAGTGTTCGGATGTCGTCTGTCGCTGCAATGAGGGCGGTTTCAGTGCTGTGTTTGGCCCGAAAGCCAGATTGAGAGGAGTCGAGGGAGTTGTTGGATTCAAGGAAGGCGGCGAGCTGGTTATTGACAGCTTTCTCGATGACTTTGGCAGGGAATGGGGGGAGGGGGATGGGGCGGTAGTTCTTAAGTTCAGAGGGGTCTGCTGTGGGTTTCTTCAGGAGGGCGCTGAGTTCGGCGTGTTTCCAGCTTTCTGGGAAGGTAGCGGAGTTGAAGGAACAGTTGATGATATCACGGAGATGGGGTGCGATGATGGAGTCTGCTTTGTTGAAGATGTGGTGGGGGCAGGGGTCGGTTGGTGAACGAGAGTGGATGGAGTTCATTAGGCAGATGGTGTCTTCAGTGGTGATTGGGTTCCAGGCGCTAAGGTTGTTAAAGGGCGGTTTAGGTTCTGAGGTGGGTGGAGTGGGTTGTTCTTTGGAAGTGTTCTCAAAACTGTTATGTATGTCGGCTATTTTGTTGTAGAAGAAGGAGGATAATGAATCGCAGAGGTCTTGGGAGGGAGTGATGTCGTTTGAGGCTGCGGTGGGGTTGGTAAATTCTTTTACGATGTTGAATAGTTCCTTGCTGTTATGGGCGTTGTTGTCGAGTCGATCCTTGAATGCTGATTTCCTGGTGGTTCGGATCAATTGGTGGTGTTTGCGGGTGGCTGCCTTGAAGGTGGTCAGGTTGTCAGTGGTTGGGTTTTTTCTCCATGTTTTTTCGAGAGTACGGCATAGTTTCTTGGATTTTTTAAGATCATCGTTGAACCAGGGGGCCTTTTTGTTACCTTGTTTGATCTGGTTGTTTTTTAGGGGTGCTAATTCGTCAATGCTGTGAGTGATCCATTGTTTGAGTTTGGTGGCCGCCTCGTTTGGGTCCGATGAGGGGGTGGGAGGGTTTTGGTTGAGCGATGTGAGGAGTTGGTCGGTGGTGATTTTGTTCCAGTTTCTGCGAGGAATAGGTTGTGGGGGGTTGTGGATCGTGGACGTTTTGTAGCTGAAGTGAACACAGTTGTGGTCCGTCCAATGGAGAGCTGTGGTATGATCGAAGGAGATGTGTTTGCAGGAGGTGAAGACAGAGTCGAGCGTATGTCCGGCTACATGAGTGGGGGTGTCAACAAGTTGTTTGAGTCCGAGGTTGGCCAGGTTGTCCAGAAGGGTGGTGGTGTTGCTGTCGTTTTTCTTTTCCTGGTGGAAGTTGAGGTCTCCCAGAAGAATGTAGTTCTCGGAGGCGAGGGCATGTGGGCTGATGAAGTCAGTGATGTCTTCGCTGAATTGATTACGGGTTCCTGGTGGTCTGTAGATGAGGGTGCCTCTAAGTGTGGTCCTGGGGTCGGTGTGGATCTGGAAGTGGAGGTGTTCGGCGGTTGCAAGGTTATCGTCGGAGCTGGTCGTGATTCTGATGGTGTTCTTATGGACGATGGCGATGCCTCCCCCTTTTTGGTTGGTGCGGTCTTTGTGGATGATCTTGTAAGCGTCCGGGATGGCTATGGCGATGTCGGGTGTTGATGATGCGTTCATCCAGGTTTCTGTGAGGAAGGCGATGTCCGGTGAAGCAGTGTCGAGTAGGTCCCAGAGTTCAGTGGCGTGTCTGTGGACCGAGCGGGTGTTCAGCAGGATGCACTTGCGGGTGGTTGGAGTCGGAGTTGTGTTTGGGGTTAGTGGGTTTGGTGAGGGACCTGATGTAGGTGAACTTGCAGGAGTGGCAGGCGAAGGGTCCGTGGGTGTGTCCTGGGGCAGCTACGCAACATTGTGGGGTGCGTCCAGGGTTGAGGGCTAGGAGGGTGGAGGCAGCATACGTTATGTAGGAGGAGGGCCGTTTGCGGGGGCCAGGGGGTCTGGCGCTGGGCGCAGACCAGGCGCGGACGGGCACAGACGGGCTTACCTTTGGCGCTTCTTCGGCGCGCATGGGGCGCGACCGCTGCGCGTGAACGCTGCGCGAAAATGCATCTGTCATATGCGGATAGTGGAAGGGGAGGGGCGAGGGAGGGTCAGCTGGGAGGCGGGGTGGAGATCAGGGGAAGGAGGCAGGACAACAACAAACAAAATGGCAGCAAGCAGGCAATATCCAAACAACACTGGGGCACAATGTAAGCTAGCGTGATGTGAATGGCGGAGGCGCGGGCAATCAGGCACAAATACAATTTCAGGCAGCACAGCACAAGAACTGTTGTCGCACAGGCGCACCTTGGCAGTAAAGCGTAACAATCTAATTGGCCTCGGCAGATTTAAACAATAATGCGCAGCAGGCGGGGCAATCTAGCGCTACGAACTAGCTAGATGATTCTTTGACTATGCAGGCTAAGGCAGAGTGCGAGATAGGCTCTCAATAGATAACGATACCGGTTGAGGAGGCTGGGAGCAGCGTGTGGAGCGGCCGCTTCTGCTGAGGGCAGGACGGTCACCTGAATGAACCTAAATGGATAGATACATCTATATCTTATACCCCACTACATACAGACTTGTCACCAACTACATAAGTGTGTTTTTTCAATTTTATTATTCAAATATATATTTTTTTTGCTTTTTTTGAGAGAATAAATATACATTTTATGGATACATTCCAATATATTTCGTAGTGAATTGATATTTCTATGGATGTTCTCATATAAATCTTAAAAATTACATAACACACACATAGATAAGCATAAGACAAAAAGTGATGGAGGCAAGGCGGTAGGTAACACACAGGCAAAGCGGTGGGTAACACACTACGCGCGGTTCGGCTTGGAAGCCTTCATCAGGTGACCCGTCTTTGGCAATAGGTAGGTAGCTCAAGATGTGAGGAAATGCTGGCTTAAAATCATGTAGATCGTCAGAGCCTTGTATTCCAGAAGTCGATGATTATCACAGATAAAGTAAAATATTTGGGAGATGAGCGTCCTTCAAATATACGATGATGATTAGTAGAAAATGCTTCTACAGTTTATGGAGGGCTCCATGATGTATATGGTAATTCTTGTGTGAACAGCCAAAAGAATAATATAGGATGCAGACAGTCAATCTCAGAAATAGGATCGCTTTATGATGACCGGGGGCCAGAGAAGTGTTCACGTATAGTTTGGCGAGAGTTCTAGTGCTGTAAAGCGTAAAACGGGGTATGGCCCTCACGACGTCTGGTGTTCTGCAAAAACCGGCATTGCGTGTCGGTTGAGATAAACCATAGCAGGTGGTTGCAAGAAACCCCAGTAGCCCCTAAGGGCCACTTCCTTCACTCTGGGCCTATAGGAGTAGAATTTGCTGTAGTTAACGCAATTAGGAAATTGCTATTTTATTGCATACCAATTTGCTTTCCCTAAATAGAGATTACCTACAATTTGCTATTTAGGGAATGCAAAATTGAACTTTGATACATGTGGCCAATGATCTAAACTAGCATGTTTATAATGGTGCAATGTACCTTCTTATCACCATGCGGCAAGCAGGATCCTCTGCATTTTTTGGCCACATGTGGTCACCATTCCCTACAAGCTCACTTATGAAATGTTTCTGTCTGCTATAGCAAAAAATCTGAATGGAATTACACACAATTTTGCATGAAACTAGTTACTTTTTTTGTATATATTCTATCAGCATTTCGACAAGCATGACTATGTACAGTATTGCAGAATAGAACAGTACAAATATTTTCCAACTTGCTCCTGCACTAATTACAGTCAATCAAGCAATCAGGGAATTTTGATGCGTGCTACTCACCCATGAGGGTTTCAAGGTGCTGGTGGAGGGGCAGCTCCGGGTCAGTCGAAGAGCCAGGTCTTGAGGCTCTTCCCGAAGATGTGCAGAGTGTGGGCGCATCTGATGTTGATAGTGAGCTTGTTCCAGGTCTTTTCCGCGATGTAGGAGAAGGCTGTTCTGGCTCTGCGGATGCGCGGGGTTTCGGTGAGGACAAGGTCGGCAGATCGAAGGTTTCTCTTGGGTACATGGAAGGAGATTCTTTTGTTGAGATATTGGGGTTCGGTGTTGTGTAGGAATTTGTAGGCATGGGTGTGTATCTTGAAGGTTACTCTCTTCTCAATGGGGACCCAGTGGAGGTTTTGCAGGTGTTGGGTGATGTTTTCATGTTGAGGGATGCCGAGGAAGAGTCTGGCTGCTGTGTTCTGTATGGTATGGAGCTTGCGGGGCAGGGATTGGTTGGTTCCAGTGTAGAGGGTGTTTCCATAGTCCAGTCTGCTGGTATGAGTGTGTGGGTGACAGCCTTTCTTGATTCTAAGGGATCCATTTGCAGGTCTTGCAAAGAATGCAGAGGGTGTTGAAACAGGTGGAGGCCACGGCCTTGATCTTTTGGTTAATAGTGAGGGAGGAGTTGAGTATGATGCAGAGGTTCCTGGCGTGGTCAATGGGGGTGGGGGGGCTGCAGAGGACGGTGGGCCACTAGGTGTTGTCCCATGCAGAGGGAGAGGGTCCTAGGACGAGGACGTCTGTCTTTTCCGAGTTGAGTTTCAGGCAGCTGCTGCCCATCCAGGATGCAATGTCCTTCATAGCTTCCGGGAAACTGTGTCTGGTGAGGTGGGTTTCCTTGGTGAGGGAGAGGATGAACTAGGTGTCATTGATGTAAGTTACTATGCTGAGCCCACGCTGTCTGACAATGGTGAAAAGGGGAGCCATGTAGATGTTGACAAGTGTTGGGCTAAGGGACGATCCCTGGGACACTCAGCAGTTGATCTCTGTCGGTTCAGAGAGGAAGGGCATGAGTCTGATTCTTTGGGTCCTGCCGGTGAGGAAGGAGTCGAGCCAGTTGAGGGGGGCTCCATTTGTGCCGGTGTTGTGGAGTCTGGTGGTGAGTGTGTGGTAGCAGATGGTGTCGAAGGCTGCAGAGAGTCTAGCAGGATCAGTGCCGCAGTGTGGCGTTGGACAAGGAGGGTACGGATGTCTTCTGTGGCAGCGAGTAAGGTGGTTTTGGTGCTGTGGTTGCTGCGGAATCAGGAATGGGAGGGGTCGACGATGGAGTTCTCTTCGATGAAGTTCGTTAGTTGGGCATTGACAATCTTATCTGTGACTTTGGCCGTGAAAGGGAGTAGATAGATGCGTCGCTAGTTCTTCAGGTCCCTATGGTCGGTGGAGGGCTCCTTGGAGGAGGCGCTTGAATCTGCCCATTTCCGGTCAACGGGGAAAGCGCCTGCTTCGAAGGTGGTGTTGATGGTGCGTCGTATCTAGGGTTCAATGGCTGCAGCGGCTCTGTGGAAGATGTGCCGAGGGCAGGGGTCCATGGGGGCTCCTGAGTGAATGCCTTTCATGGTTGAAGCAGTGTCTTTGTTGGTGACTGGGGCCCAGGAGGAGATTGGGGGCTGGCTGTCATTGCTGGGGGGTGGAAGGGTTTCGGTTGCTGGAGTCGGTTCATTTAACTTGTCGTAGAGGGATCTTACCTTCAGGTGGAAGTAGGAGCCAAGTTTGTTGCAGATGTCCTAGGAGGGTGTGATGTCCGTGGCTTCACTGAGGGGCTTGGTGAATCCCTGAACAATGCTGAAGAGTTCATTGGAGTTGCTGGCATTGGCTTGGATTCTGTTTTGGATGAAGGTCCTTTCTGTGGATCTAATGAGCTGGTGGTATTCCGTTATGGCGTTCTTGTAGGTGATACGGTCTCCCGAGGATTTGCTGTTTCTCGATAGATTCTTGAGACGTCTGCAGGTGTGTCTGGATTTTTGGAGGTCGGAGGTGACCCAAGAGGCCTTCCTGGGGCGCTGTCTGTCAGGGTTGCGGAGTTGGTGATCCATCCGTGAAGTTCTTTGGCTGCAGAGTTGGCGTCAGCGTCGGTCGAGGTGGGTGGGGAATCGTGGATGAAGATGGCATTGAGGTGCTCCTTGTGACCTTGCTCCAGTTCCTTCCCGGAAGGCATGGTGTAGGTTTGGTTGTGGTGGTTTTGTCAAAAGAGAAGTGTTCGCAGTGGTGGTCCGTCCAGGGTGATTATGTGATGTGGCTGAAGTGGATGTTGTTACCTCCTGTGAAGATGGGGTTGAGGGTGCCTCCTGCCTTGTGGTTGGGGATGGTGGCTAGCTGTTTCAGTCCGAGGTTGGTGAGGTTGTCCAGGAGGGTGGTGGAGTTGGGGTCGCTGAGGTTCTTGAGGTAGAAGTTGAGGTCTCTGATGAGTATGTAGTCCATGGAGGCGATGGTGTGGGGTGCGATGAGGTTGGCAATGGTAGTGGTGAACTGTGGTTCGAGGTCCGGGGGGTCTGTAGGTGAGGGTTCCACGTAGGGTCGCTTTAGGGCTAGTCTGGACCTGGAAATGGAGGTGTTTGGCGGTGGACGGGGAGTCGCTCATGCTGGATGTGGCGAGTTTGAGGGAGCTGTTTTGTGCAATGGCGAGTACCCCTCCTGGGCGATTCCTCTGGATCTTGTATCCGTCGGGGATGGCAATGGCGATGTCGGTGTGGAGGCGGAGTTGGAGTTGGTCCAGGAGTCCGTGATGAAGGCGACGTCTGGTGAGCTGGTGTCAAGGAGGTCCCAGATCTCTACAGCATGTCTGTACAGGGATCGCTCGTTGAGGAGGATGCACCTCAGGGCATCGGGGTGCTCGTGTCTGACATGAGTGTGGTGGTCGTGGGGGTGAAGAGGATGGTGAAGGATTGTCGGTAGTGTCGGCAGGAGAAGTGGCCGTCATAATAATACAGTATAACTCGCGGATGAAACAAGATACTCAGGGCCTCATTTTTGGTGATTTGACTTAGAGCAGTGTAAAAGTGAAAGGGCAGGAATGCACCGTATTACATTCCTGTCCTTTCCCCAGCACTGGTGCTGTTTCTGCAGCCGAGCCCCAACGCATGCACCCTTTCATCAAACAATCCAGAGAGGCATTTTCCTCTTTCTGTGCAGCACACATAGAAAGAGGAAAAAACAATGAGAAACAAAGTTGTTTATTTATTCAAAGTTTTATATAGCGCGAACAAGATCCTTACAGATATCAGAGCGCTTCACAGAGACAGGGGTAGGGGCAGCAGGAATGAACAGAGATAATGGGAGCAATATAATAGTCACTAACATAGTAGGATAATAATAACGTACAGAAAACATATCAATATACAATCAGGTAAACAAGTAATATAAGACGGCACAAGTCATTGATCCCACTACAGAAGGGTTCAGGTAAACCTTGGATGTGTGGATGGCTTATACCAATTTCTTAGGATAGAGAGAACATTGGGTGGGGGCATCGGGAGGGTGATTCAATAAACCAAAGTGTATCATATATTGGTCGGTAGTAAGAGAGTAGCTCTTGAGTTCAGGACCTTTTGAATGCTGATTGATTCAAAGTTAGTGTGGATTCAGGCTCAGCAAAGAGGTCAGAATCCCAATGCTCTTTGAATGACTATGATTGGGTAGCAGATGCCTTGTCTTATTCTCCTTGATCACTCAGACATCAATGCCTCTTGAACCTCATCTGGATCTTTAGATGGAGAAAAGTGGGGGAGTGGAGGGGGCTTTGGGCACATGAGCTCTATGCTAGTTCAACTTCCTGAACCAAACACCCAACAGAGTCGCTACATCTCACTTCGCTGTACCCCAGGTATCTTCAAAATAATGAATGTCCCAAGGTTCAAAAAGTTGGCATCAATTATGTATACCAATGTTGTAATCTTCTCTGTGTTCATGCTTCAAAGATAAAGAGTTAGTATAGAAGAAGGAGCAAGCGATTAACAAGCCTCACGCAGGGTATGGAAATCGCTATACAATTTCAACATGGTCATTTAATGTATTAGTTTTAATATAATAAAAATCAGTTATATAAGCCCTAGAGAGTGTGATCTTTCTTATTTTATTCAATGTATACTACAGGCTTAAATTCTAAGGATAATGAGGGAGGGAGAGAGTAGGGTGTACTGTCAATATTGTTGAATGAAGAGGACTAGGCAGGGGAACTGAACAGAGCTATCACCTGGTTTATTGACATCCTTGACTCATCCACTTCCTGCCCTCCATTCAAAATCCACACCCCTTTTATCCCTACTGGGCCACTGGCAGGCATTTTAATGGATTGGGAAAGATCATTGATGAGCAGAGTGGGACAAGAAGGGCATCGCATGGGTTCCCCACTAAGTAAAAAATGTCAACACCACATTTATTTTCAATGCGTTGAAGATTTTTACACATTATTTTGACGTGGTGAGTTTTCAACGTGATGAAAACAGAATTGATGTTTTTTGAAAGGGAAGCAAAGTACATAATGGATATTGATGCTGAGTTCTATCACACTCTCTCTGACAAAATCATAACATAGCACTTGTCTTTGAAAAGCATGTATACATTGTTACCAAACTCATTTTCATTTATTTTTTCAAACTCAAGAAAATGAAAGTGAAATGGTTCAGCAAGAATTTGAACCTGTGACCATGGATCCAGCCATAGATCCCTGCAGTGCATGTATTAGTTCACTCTGCCATGAGATTCAGGTAATAAGAACACACTTGTCACCACCTTTTTTCCTTTCAGACGCCTTAGAGGTTCAAACCCTAGAAAACACTGTGAAGAATTTTGCAATAATTCATGAACCAGTTGTGCTGTACTGATGTTTCTTAGGCTTGTTTCTCTTCTCCCAGAACCATTGCATCCTCTTCTCTTTGGGCTTTGGACCTCCCATTGAGTGTGCATTGCTATCTGCAGCATGTTTGTTACCTTACTCTCAGTTTCAGTAATTAATTCAGTAGTATGCTGATACAGTGTAGAGACATGGAGCACTGAAACAAGGGACGCTGCCCACATAATGGTGAGGGGCTTCTCAAAGGGTTGGACTTCTCCTCATTACGCCTCACCTCAGGAGGCGTAAGGGTTTGGCACTTGCCCAGGTTTATATGCTCTCGTAAATCAGGGTAAGTTTAAATCCATAGGTGTTGAGTGGGAAAATAAACAACAATGCCCATAGAATGCCTCCCGATTAAGGAGTAAGGCAATCCCACGATTTGCACTGCCTTGCCTTACTCTACTTCTTTAAGGTAATTCAAAGCTACACATAGTGGCCTCATAGATATGATTTTATGATTTGTGCCACGAGCATCACAAAAAGTGACACTTTGGGTGCGCAAGGGGCTCGTAAATAGGGCCTTCAGTGTAATATTCTTTCTTGGTTTGGTCCCTAGTTTCGGGGATCTATGCTTTAGACAAAAGATGCAGGAGGCAGGTGGGGCTTTAAAGGCTTAATTATTCTACCTTTCGATCAATAATTTAGGCATTGTTGTAGACCTGGGTTTTTCACTCATTCATGGATAATATATTTGAAAAAAATACATCCTACAGGAGGAGGGAACTTGGCAGGTTCTGTTGCAGGACACCAGCCACTAAATCTTGCGTTGTATAAAAAGTGACAGAGGCGTTTATGAGGGACTGATAAAGAATTACCCGATCATGTAGAGGATGTAGGGGTAGAAATAGAGGCAAAAAAACGGACTTATTTTTCTGTCTGTGTTGGACCTGACCCTTTTTGCAGGGTTATCCCCAAACCTTTAGCTTTTTTCCTCCTATTTGTCTGGCCCTCTTATTGGTGGTTTTAGGACTCTGGGCACTTAACCACTGCTAATCAGTCTGAAAGTGCATGTCCTCTCTCCTTTAAACATGTTAGGATTGGTTTACACCTGTTTGGCATATTTAATCTACTTGAACATCTCTTGTAAAGTGGTATCCCTTGTACCCATGGCCTGCAAATTAAATGCTACTTGTTAGCCTACAGCACTGCTTGTGCCACCCACAGAAGTAGCCTTTCAAACCTGTCTCAGGCCTGCCACTGCAGGGCCCGAGTGCGCAGTTTACTGTCACTTTGTTTTAGCATTTAAAACCGCTTGCCAAGCATTAATCTCCCCTTTTAATATTATTATGGGAAGGGTGTTGTGTAAATGAAAGGTAAGAAATGAGCCTTTATTGTGTGGCATGTCCCAGTAGTGACAAAAATCCTATTTTGTTCCTCATTGCTGTGAGGCCTACTACTATCGTAGGATAGCATTTAGAATTCCCTTATATGTACCTAAGTAATAATTCCTGATCTTAAAGGAGACGTGTTGCTATGTTTAGTATGTAGAATGGTGGTGATAAATACTACTTACTGGTGTAGTTGGATTCTACATTATTATTTTAGAAATGCCACTTTTAGAAAGTGGTCATTTCTCTGTGCATTTGGCAATTTGTGCTTTGCAGCCTGACTCCCATCCACACCAAGGCCTAGTTGACAGCTACATGTTGTGCCTACTTTCTAGATAGCCACCACACAGGAATGGGTAGGTGTGCAAGGGTTTACATCTGCATTCCTCTACATACTGATGCTTTTCCTGGGCTGGAAGAGAGAGGAGCATTCACACTTTACATTTGTATAGGTTGTTTCCTTCGCTCACACAAAGGGCTAATTTACCCCCTACTGATGCCTGGAGCCAGGCCGGTGTTTAAAGAGAGTGTTGTACACTTCTAAATGTTCTTTTGAAGTTCCCCATGATTTTAGATGTTGTGCGGACTTGTAACAATAGGCTGCTGGCTCTACCTACTGCACATTGACATAGGACTGCTGTGCTACCAGGAGGAGCCACCATTAGGTCTGCCTGCTTTGTTGTGGTGGTCTGCTGCCTACTGATTACTGGGCAGTAAGAGAGACTGCCACTTTCCTACTTGCCATATGAGCTGGCCTGCGGCCTGCCTACCTCTCTGTGCCCTTCAGTGTTCTCCGGGGGCTGGTTGGCTGCCCCCCGATTGTTGGGAAGCTCAGGAACCTGACGGGATTCCATTCAACAGCCAAGAATTTCCTGTGAGACTCGTGGGTCCGGCCATTGTAATTTGACATGAAATAGAGCGTGGTGAGCACTTCACCTTTCATTGTATCTATTGTCAAAAAGTATAGCATGGTGAGCGATTTATTTTTGCTTCTTCAGCTATTGTGCTGCCCATTGCCTGCCTTACTGTGAGAACCCCCTCCACATGGCTCCATGAGCTGGACAGGCGTACCAAATGCTGCATTGCACATCGAGACCCCCCTAAGTGTTGCTCCCTCCCCTTGAGCATGCTGGCTGAGTGACGCTGGCAGATGCCTATGCAGAGTACCAGTCCTGCCAACATCTCTGAGCCATGTTCCTTAAGCCAGGTATTACTCTGTGGAATTCAGGTGACTCGGCGGCCAAAAAAGCTAACCACAGCAAAGAGACGGCCGTCTTGTAGTTCCTTCATGGATGGCCCTGTCCTTTATGAGAAAGGCTGCATTTCTTTGTCACACCGATGGCGAGGAGGACCAAATGAGGCCTCCTCATGTGTATCCTGTAGTTCATGCCTTCTCCTCTTCTTACGTTGTGTAAAAGACTTTGGGGGCCCTTGAGCTTTAGGTGGCATTGTGGGGTAGAACCTCAACTGAGGCCCCCGATTGCCTAAGGAGCTGGCTGCATTGCTGGAAATTACTGCAACACAGGTAGTAGGCACACTGGTATCCCTGGACCCTACTATTGGCGTTTAAGTACTGTTCAAAGAGTAATAGGAGTACAGGTACACCGTGCCCTATGGTGTCCCAAAGATTCAGGTCTTTTGATACTGAATGTTCATTACTGATATGATGATGGTAATTTATATACTACTGGTGATGTATACTGATGTGTGATGATTCACATGTTTTTATTTTATAATCCATTGGATTTCACACCCTGTTGTTATAATGTATGCCCTGACTAGAGTGGTAGGTTCTACCTGGTCAAGGTATATTCATTACCTAACCAGAGACCCAATTTCTAACAGTGGGATTTATGGATCGAAATTTGGGTCTGCAGATCTGCAAATTTGCTGGTAGGTCTGAGAACGTTTATGAAAATTTCCAATTAATTGCAAATCAAAATGAAAAGAAAAATATTTTCACAGTACAATCACACATAGATCATGTGCAGTGGGCACAGTGGTCCTTGAGGATGGCATGCTGTGCTGAGAGGTTTCTGTTCAACCAATAGCCATGCACAGCTGAATTGGTAGCACTGAGTCCAATATAGGCTTTGAACACAGTCCAGGACATGCTCCCAGACCATGCTGAAATCTTCTCGTTCATTGGTATGAGGACTGATGCAGGGCCTGTACCCTCAACATGCTATGCAGGGCTGAATTAATTGGGGCTGGGCACATGGAAATTTGGGGGCGATATCTAAAAATATTTGCTAAAATACTCGCCAACCGATTAGCACCAGTTGTCCCGTTAGTGATTGGTTGGAACAGGCAGGCTTCGTTCCCAGTCGCAATCTAACTTAGAACCACAGAACCGTCTTTGAAACTATTCTAGCTATAAACCCAGAAATCAAAGCTGCAGCAATTTTTTTAGATGCTGAGAAAGCGTTTGATTCGGTAGAATGGTCATTTATGGAGGCGGTATTGCGATGCCTAGGTGTGCGAGGGATTTTTATCCAATTAGTACAGGTGCTATATAGGGATCCAGTTGTTAGAATTAGAATGGGGAATAAATTCACGTCGACAATCTCCATTTCTTGAGGCACCCATTTACTTGCCCATTGTCCCCACTGCTGTACACCTTAATAGCAGATCCCATCTTGTGCGCCTTGAGTAAGTATCATGGAAATTGCAATTCCAAGGCTATCAATTGATAGCATCGGCAAACGCAGACGACATGCTCCTATATGTCTGGGACCCTGTGAGACACTTTAGCCCTGTTCTAGAGGAAGTGGTCCGCTTTGGACCGGTGTCAGGCCTTAAGATTAACTGGACCAAATTCCCAATTTTTCCACTAATGCCAGTTACAGGTCTGGTGATCATGGAATTCCCCCTATAATGGACCACAGAGTCGGTGCGATATTTAGGAATTCAAGTTCATACAGACCCTGCAATAGTACACACAGATAATTATGGTAAGGCATTGAGCAGACTGGAAGACGACATAGCTAGATGCATTAGGCTCCCGGTTTCATTGATGCATAGAATTTAATTATTGAAAATTATAGTCCTTCCAAGGTTCCTTTCTTTATTTCAAAATATGCCCATGCTTCTTCCGACACATATGTCTGTCACTATAAGGTCACTTTTAATTAATTTAGCTTAGGCTGGGAAACAACCCAGGATTAAGGGGGAGACACTCACGCTGCCATACTCCCACGGGTTCTTAATTCCCCAGGTCTAGAATTGTGTTACTGGACAGCTCAATGCTCACATGCTTACGCATGGATACGTGGCCCGCACTCCCTTCCACATTTATATATGGAGAAATTCACAGCAGTCCCAAACACACTCCCTCGGGTAATTTTTAAAACTTTGTTAAGAAAGCACAGCACTTTGGACTCCCTAAATGCTACTGTTCATGCCTGGCGGGATCTACTAAATAGGCAAGCGGGCGCTCTATTGTACTCGCCGTTGACCCAATTGGAGTGGTGTACCTGGCTACCGACGGGTAGTGTAAGGGAAGTCTCTTCAGCTTTACAGAAGATAGGCCTTTCGTCGGTTGGGGACTTGTTCCAAGACGGGGTGTTCTGCAGCTGGGAGGACATCCACGCGGAGGGGCATGCACATTCAACACTAGATCAATATTAGTACTATAGAGTGAGGCACGCTTTACTAGACTTATTGGGTGAAGATCTACAAGAACTGACAGAGGTTTCAGCGCTTTCTCACATTATTCGACCTTCCACCCCTTCTGAATTGGTTTCTAGCGTCTACAGCCTCACATAAGGTTGTAGACGGTTGTCGCCACTGAAGTCGCGGCAAGACTGGCAAAAAGATCTAGGTCGTACAATACACGACGACAGTTGGAGCTACTGCTTTAGGATGATTAGGCTAGTTTCATTGAACAACAAGCACCGTCTCATCTACTTTAAATATATATTGGATATACTACACATCGAACAGACTATATAGATATGGCATAAGAGACACTGTGTCCTGTTATCGTTGAGCAGAGCAAGAGGACGGGTTTCTTCACATAGCCTGGGACTGTCGCAAAATTCTCGAGTTCTTGAATAAAGTATTCCATACCCTTAATGACATCACCAGTCTCTCACTTGATCCAGACACGTTCCTAGCATTGTTGGGGTATGACAAAAGAATTGTTAAAAGTGTACGGCGACTGGTGGCAATTGGTCTGCCACTGGCCAAAAGGCGGGTGGGTATGCGATGGGCTAAAGGCCCTTCTCCAACAATAGAGGATTGGACAAAAGATATGATATACTGTAACACTCAGACAGGGGTATACAGCAAATATTATCTCCTCAGTACTGACACAAAGGCTTTTTGAGCCTATTCCAACAATATTTGATTGGCAAAGAGACAGGGGAACCTGAGGAGGGCAGATCCATGTACTGGGAAGGACATACAGACATATTTGATTGCGGGATGTGTGTTGAGTCACCGCTTCATTAAAATTATACAAAAGAACATGTCAGCAGGAGGTCCTCCGGCATTACAACTGTATTTGGTCCTGCTTTCCATATTCCTGTTTTTTTGTAACTAGGTCAATGTGTCTTGTACTGTACTCATAACGTGACTATGTTCGCATCGTATTTGTGTTATGTTAACCCAAAATGCAATAAACAATATAAAAACAATTGAATTCATAAATATAAACTAACTTGTGTAACACTAGTGGACGCTGACCCCTCCTAAATATCATATTCAGGTATTTATAGACTAATTATTTACCACTGTGTAATGACCTAGTATTTGCTCATGGATTGACAAATGGAGGAAGGGTCGCGCAAGGTATTTTACTCTGCTTCTTCTTTTTATTCTGCCATCAGTAATTGTTTTAAAAGGCTGTTCTATTTTCTATTTATGAGGTTGTGCTTAGGATTTTGTATTGTATTGTCTTTTTAATTATTTATTTGACTGTGTTTGGTGGCATAATGCCGAAATAAAAGAGTATCTGACTGGGATCGAAAATCAATTGCAAATCAATGCAAATAATTGGGAATCAGCATAAAGCCCAGTTTTATATGCAGCACCTATTAGCCAGCACAATGCAAAGTAATTCAGCAGGAGGTCTGTTATAAAGTCTTCAAGAGTATCCTAAGTCCAAAGAGCAAGAGACTGCCATTTGTAAGGAAGAGCTTCATTTCTAGCTTGCTAAGAGCACAATTTCACTGACTGAAAATAAACAGAATCACCAAACATATTTCATTTAATAATGCTTCAGTGCCCATTTTACTGCATGTGAAGAGAGAACAAATGAGAATATTCGAAATGTAAGATGGAATCTGGGCCAACTTAAGTTCCTTACAGTGCAGCAAATTTGTTTCAATTGTGAATCATTAATGTCATCAAGCAGTCATTATTTATAACATTAAAAATCTGCTCCAAAGTTTACGTTTTTTTTTATACAAAGTGTATACTGAGTTTCAAGGTTACGGACATTGATATAAGGCAGTGGTTCTTAACCTTTTGAATTCTGTGGAACCCCTCTGACTGATTACTGGAATCTGGGGACCCCTACTCAGTCATTATTGAAAGCTGAGGACCCTGGTCTAAGCATTTCTTTGATTTGAACCTCAAAACAATATACAAAAAGAAAGAAATAAGTATACACTAAACAAATCCTCAAATATTTAAGCATTTTGTTTAATTCTGTTATATCTCACCGGTATTTACGCAGGAGCGACAAGAGAGGCGTGAAGCAAGTTCCCAACTTACACCCACCACCAAGACTGCCCAACCTAGGCCAAAGCTAATCGATGTGGAATCGCTGAAGAGAGTATGGGAAAAGAAAAACCAATATGTCCCAAAAAGTCAAAACAGAATGGTGTGTGGTGCTTAAATGTCTCTTTATGCCTTCTGAGTATAAGGAAGAGAATATAAGAACCAGTACACCTGTAAATGTACACACAAAACTCATATTTACAAAAATATACCTGAACAAATCCCCTCATCCGTATATAGGTAAGTGATTGCATACACAGGAGTAGCATACAATCTATGTAAGAGAAAGGAAGAGCTTAGGTTTAGGTAAAGAAAAATAACTAAGGGGGCAGGATTTCTCTGTCTGTATGTGACATGTGTATCTAACAGATATGTTGCTATAGTCATAGAAAGGCCCATTGGTAGATTATAACACCATCAAAATAGAAATTCCAATGTTAGTGTTCTAACTTAGTATACACAATGACTTCTTTTATATATATTCTAGTAAATTAAAAAAAGGTAACAAAAAGAATACAAAAATCGTATAGAGCCTTATGGTGCTTCTACGTGCTTATTTCTTAGAAATGCCAGAAATAAGCTACTGATTCCTTACTGGCTTTTGACTTTCAGATCAAAACACCAAGTTAGCACAACAGCAAGTTTTGGAAGGAAAAGGAATATTTCAGATAAGTCTAACACGCTTGTTGTTTATGTCATAGTCGCAGCACGCGTTACCACCATATATCCGGAAGACGTAGATTCTTTCAATGTTCCACTTTTAATTTTTTGTAACTGTCAGAGCTGGATATGGTTGCAGGAATTGTAGGAAGCTGTGGAAAGAAGTGAAAGTCAACAAACATCAGCACTGCAGAGCACGTCTGAATGCAATGCTCAGGTGACACTTAGGTGGAAGGAAAGTGACCCTTCTGCAGAGAACGCTAAGCAGTCTTCCGGCGTGGATCGATGGATTTAAAGCCTGCTGCACTCAAGCTTCTACCGCATCCAAACCCGGGAGAGCAGCAGGCACGACACGTTTGCATTCAAATATATAAAAAGTTTTTACATTTTCAATAATGCTTCTATATTTGTATGTACTTTATTAATTTAAATGTATTCACTTTAATATTATTTAATTTTGTAAGACAGTTGCAGACCCCCTTATTAGGCTTCGCTGACCTTTTTATTAGGCCTCACAGACCACCAGGCATCCTCGGACCACTGGTTAAGTCTAAAGTTAAAGTAATCAGGCTCGATATTTGAAGTCAAGTCAATATAAAGTGCTTCTCTCCTCCCTTTTGACTTTAAACAAACCCTTCCCACAAAGACCCTGCTCGCTGCATTGGTGAAAGGAAGGTAGTCAGTTTTATTCCACTGTATGTAATCTGTAAACAGTCTTATAGATAAGAAACAGGAGAAAAACCCGTCAACCTTGTTGGGATTGGGGTAAGAAGTTATGTACAATGAACAATATCCCAACTGGTATTATTTAAAGACAAATATCAAGGATATTGGTATAGGTATTGGTATATTGGTATATTAGATTTCTATAGCGCCTTATCACCCAGGGGTCTCTAAGCGCTTTGCAGAGAGTGAGCACCATGCTAGAGGGAAGAGAGTTAGGCAGTACCCCAAGCCTCCTGAAACAACACTGTTTTTAGCTTTTTTCTGAAAGATAAAAGATTTGTTTCTTTGCGCAGGCTCTCTGGCAGTTTGTTCCATGCACTGGGGATTGTATGGGAGAAAGTTCGCCCTCCAAAGGAGGAAAGTTTGAAGTCGACGGATATCTATACAGCATTATCCAAGAAGGAACAAGGAGACTCAGTTTGATTTTTCATATGTGCTCAAGGCATCATTTTTATCAGCATTTTGAAGAATATAGTGAGGGGCGCCTAATATCTTGCTGGGAAGTCGACGGCGTTTCAATCCGCATGAATAAGGATCATCATCAGGACTGGGGGGCTCAGTGCAGTGCTGTAAGGGACAAAGGAGGGGGTTAGTAAGAAGGAGGTATGAGTAGAATCACAGTTAAAAGCGGTGGTCCATCAATCCTCACATAGTGGTTCTTGAAAAAATGGAAAATATAAATTGAACTGTTTGAAAACCACTCTGTTTTTACTCACTGTATATAATTATTCACCAATACTTCTTGCGCCGTTCACGCTGTTTTCACTGTCACTTGTGCCGCCGTAGTGCCAATCACTTTTTGCACTCGTGCACCTTGTAGAACTCTGGGCTGTCACTTGTTATTTATTAAATTGCAGTGCTGATATCAACTGTAATTATTTCTGCCCTATATTCTTCGAAATGCTGATAAAAATGATGCCTTGAGCACATATGAAAAATCAAACTGAGTCTCCTTGTTCCTTCTTGGATATTGCTGTATAGATATCCTTGATATTTGTCTTTAAATAATACCAGTTGGGACATTGTTCATTGTACATATCTGTAAACAGTGGCACATTTGCTCAGATTAAGTTCTCCCATTATACAACCGGGATTTTTTTACCAACAGGAAAAGGAAATATTTGTACAGCTGGTATATCCATGTCTTAATATCATACTGACTTTAAGGCTACTATGTAACACAAGGCAAAGCCTTTAGCCTCCTTTTGAGATCTCAGATGTGACCTCACCTGCAGTTCAAGCATATAAGGAAGTTCAGTCCTAATACCTAGCAATTCAATCAATCAAACAAGCTTTATTCGATTTTAGGCATATAAAATCATAAAAGCAGACAGTTAAAAACATTTCATCTTACTTCTAAAAAGTACATAGGTAATATAGATAAATACAAAATGCATAAAAACAGTTCATTTAGCTATAACTCTCTCTGGTACATGAAAATACAGACTGTTTGGCAGCTATACTTGTAATAATCCCTTGATGGTCTAAACATTTAGGTGTTTCCTTGCTCTCAATATACTTTTTAGTAAGCACTGAAGGATTTTATTGCTGTTCATTTCTGTCTGCTAGCCGGTATTGTACAAATTCTAATTAAATCTGTCCTGTAAAAATTAGAGAATGTTAGCATCTGGCCTGGCTCCGCTCTAAGCATCAAGGGAAGCTCAGTGATCTTCATACGCCTTCTTTGTTGATTTTCTTTTCAAGGCCTGTGGAGAAGCTGAAACACAAAGGAGACTCATTTAAAAAACCCTCCCTCCCAACTCCCAGACTGACAGTATTTGGGGATGCAAATGTATTCACAGAAAGCAGGGGATGACTCAGGGGAGAGGAAGACTGGCCGGCTTCACTCCTGATCTTCCACCAGGACACGTCGAAAGGAGAACTATGGTCTTCTTGTCCAAAACAAAAGGACAATAATCATCTCTAGTGCTTCCCTCTGGAGTCTAGTAAGAATTATAGGGTATTAAAGAAATGAATAGAGGAGTCCAATTGGCCTAGGACTGGCTAGGGCATCTATTTCTACCTCCTGTTGCTCCTGGAATCTGAGAGAATCTTCAGTATCTGGGAATTCGGAGGTACTACAACCAAATCTATCAGAGGCACTATCCACCTCTAGCATAACGTTTGGCATATTTTGGACTTAGAACAAGGTCCCAGGAACATGGAAAACCCTGCTGAGATGGTCTGTGAGATTTCAGGAATCCATTGATGTAATTGGTTTTTTGGTGGTGGAGATTCTGCTCGCTCAACAGACAGATATGAGATGCTAACTGAGGGAGTTGGAATCTGTACCAAACTGATGGTTTAGGTAGGACATTGGTACTGTATTATGCCATAGGAACAACCTGGGCCCTCCCCTTTAGGTGCTTTGCAACTAATTGAATAGCCCTCCAGATTGCCATTAGTTCTCTCCTCCGTTGGATGACCTACCCCCTTCTAATGACCCCTATATGTCCTGAGTGGCGAAGGTGACTTAGACTGCCCCCATGCCAAATTGTTCACATCAGATTTCATGACTAGTGGATTGGAGTAAACAAACAAGTTTCTCTATCTAATAATGAGGGTCTCATCCACCAAAACAAGCTCCTCTGGATTGAGTAAGTCACAGGAATTAGATAGTCGATCTCTCGTGGAGAGGAATCAAAGTATTTAAAATATGAAGTACCTGTTATCCCAGGTAAAGACGAGTCCTGGAACAATGCTCAGAGTTGTAACCTGTAAAAGAGAAGAAAGAAAGAGAGAAAAAAATGCAACTATCTATTGCTCTAAAAACAAAACCAATTCAGGAGGACAAAAAAACGATGAATGATTAACAAGTCTTGTTGGACTCGAAGCGACGCTCTTGCTGAGACTTTTGAACCCACTAATAAAGTCTGCAGGTGATCTTGGCGCTTCTTCTTCCTGACTTCCGGAAATAATGCATGCTCCAAAGTGGTGTCGAACATGGCTCCTATTTTATCTAATATCTGAACTGGGCTGAGGTGCGATCTCAGCCAGTGTATTAGAAATCCAAAGTTTTGAAGTGTCTCAAAAAGTTGTGTTCTTTGAAATTTGCTCTCAGGACAGAGCTTGAATCATGAGATCATCCAAATAAGGATGGATCACCACACCCTGACCATGTAGGAGAGCTATTACCAGTGCCATGACCTTGGGTGAAATCTTCAGACCAAAAGGTAACACTGTCAGCGCTGGTAACTAATTACAAACCTTAAAAAATCTCTGAGAGAAAGCAATGGAAATATGGAGAAACTCAACCTGCAGGTTGAACGTGTTAAGAAAATTGCCCCTGGAAACAAGGGAAATGACCTGCTGAAGTGTGTTCATCTTGAAGCAAACTGGAGAATCATCTAGTTGTGAAACTGAGATGTTTTATTATTATGCTGAACTTCCTTGACGCCGTCTTGACCAAAAACACCCTTGAGTAACATCTTTTTTCTCTGTCCTGTAATGGAACTGCAAGTATGGCCTCCTTTGTTGGCAAAAGGGAAACTGTTTCCCGAAGAGGTTCTTTCTCTGTTTAGTCTAATGCAGGGCTTTAGCCAACATGGTATTTCTTAGGGGAGGGGCATGGCCCCTCAGAAGTTACAGCATAATGGAAGGACCTTTTAACGTTAATACATTTATATAACATATAAATACATATAAATACGAATTTAAAAGATGTATAATTTGCAGCCAGTAACATTGATTAAAACTGGATACAATTAAAAGATTAAGTTTTAGGTGCAAGGGGTCTCTCCTACAAGAAAGGCAGGACTGGATTGGCAACACAAAGCTGCCCTGGCAAATGTTGTCAGACCAGCTCCCGTACGGCGCATAGCGAGCGTGCGTAGCAAGACAGCCTGACCCCGTCTTGAGGGTGGGCGTGAGTTAACCCTCCAAGAGAATGTGGGAAAAAATGCAAAAATGGAGCATTCTACAACATGTATTTCTTCATATATTTTCAATTGTATTAGCTTTAAAAGCATAGTAATTATGACCTTACAGTCCACTGGGATACAACATTCTTTGTTGGGTCCCTTTAATGGTTCCCTCACTATCATCCCCCAACAATGCCTCTTATCTCTCTGTTGCTCCTCTCCCACATGTATTTAATTTGTATTATAGCACCTCTCATACCAGTGCAGGGTGTTGGAGTATTTAACATCACACACACATACAGATACAATGAATCATACATGTGTAAATCATTGTATAGAAGATGTTACATATGACAAAGGGGACTGCAAGGTGTAGGGTATTTTTAGGAGTGGTTGTTCTGGAGAAGCACAAACTCAGGATTCATAACATAATACATTGCTAGGTTTGACTTTACTATCTACAAACAAACCCTTTTTCGAAATGAAATAAAATTAGGTATTTATAAAGTGCACTGCTACTCAGAACAGAGCATCCTGGCGCAGTTTCAAATACCAGAACGATTTACTAAGCCTAGAGGGAAAAAGAACATTAACATTCAAAGACCAAGGATTAAACTGGAACTAAAATCATTCAGTCAGCCATTTAATATAACTCTTCAGGTAAGGGAAAGAGCCAGGTTTTCAGACAATTTTTCAAAGCAGATTTAGTCTCTATCATTCTCAGTGAACTGGGAAGCTGACCGCCGGCTTTAGAACCCAACAAAGCAAAACATGTCTCTCCTTGTGTTTTAAACCTGAAAGAAGTTTGGATTAGAGGATAGCAAAGTCCTTGGGGTCCGATGGTGCATTAATCGACCAGAAAGGTAGTTGGGGCCATTAAGATAAAATGTTCTGAAAACAAAGGTCAAGGTTTTAAAGAGGATTTGCTTGTGGACATGAAGCCAGTGTAATTTGTTGAGGTCCTGAGAGATGGTACAATTCTGTGGAAGCTTAAGAACAAGTCAAACAGTACCATTGAAGATTGTACTGGACCATTTGAAGATTATGCAACAATTTTTAGTAATCCCTAGGTATATGCTATTGCAGTAAATGTTTGATATGTAATAAACATAAGTGTCAGGGACCATCTTGTACCACCCGTTGCCCCTGACAGCTGCTAAGGACAGCAACAAACGCACTACTAATCTTCACAATCTTAAAAGAGTGGCAATTCATGGTCCCAAAAGCTGTAATAACTGCATGAGAAGTAGTCATTTTTATTGTGCATTGAATTAAATAAACAACTGTTGTGCTTATCTCTGAATTTGACTAACAGCGCCACCATGTGGCCGACTATCATAAGTGCCGATGTGGACAATTAAGTATAAGTGCTGAGCATGGGAAGCCACCGGCTCAAATTAAGCACTGATTGCAGTAATCCAGCCTTGAAGTGATGAGCATCAGGGAGACGGTTTTACCTGCTGTCAGAGGGAGAAATTCAAAGAATTGTTTTAATTACTTAATTACAGATAAACAAGTGCCCAATACAGATAAAACCTGAGTGCAGAAGGAGAGAGAACAGTTAAAATTGACTCCTGGGTAAATATTTAAGAGAATCAACATTCATACCCTTATCCAGTGTTACTTTTATTATTTCTGATACTTTTAAAGAGCAGATACCGTGAAGTGCCTGGGTCCGAGACCTGATTCATCGGGATGTGGAAAGCTGGAATTTTCAAGAAAGGCCATAAATAGTTTGTTGACTAATTTTTCCAACAATTTAGTCGGGGCAGGGAGAATGGAGATAGGCCTAAAATTAGATAAAACATTAGGGTCCGCTGTTGGCTTTTTCAATTACGGGTTGGCCACTGCCATCTTCCATGTCTCAGGAACCCACGCAGAGGAAAGAGATGCATTAAGAAAGGCTTTAATCACAGGATTAATGGCCTCAATCGCTTTCCTAATGACAGCCGGGGACACGTGTTAAAATGGGAGTCTGATTTACAAAGTGACATAGCTTGATTCGATTGCTGAAGAGAATAGAGTCGCTGGTGGATGCGATGGGGAGGTATGTGATAGTTAGGGGTGCATTGGATGGCTGCCAGATAATAACTGAAAAGACCATAACTGGCAAACACACTCTGCACCCGATGTCGGGCGGCACCCGAGCACGGCCATCCAAACCCAAATTAGACAAAATGGTGAAGCAGGGGTTGGCGGATCAGATTACAAGCAAGCTGGATGTGGTACTTGCCGCAGTAGAGCACCTCATTGGAATCCAAAAGTGACAAGGTAGCCATCGACCTCACCCATTTACATGTAGATCACCGGAAGCTAATGGACCGTACCACTGCTTTGGAATCTACGCTCGCTGACATCAAACCGCAAGTGACACAAACCGATAAACATGTACAAGATGTGCTGAACCATGTGGAGGTCCTGGAGGATAGAGCTGAGGATGCCGAAGGGAGGGCGCGTCGCAACAATGTACGCATAGTGGGCGTACCGGCAAAATGGGAAGGGAAGGAGCCTGCCCAGCACATAGAGACATGGCTCAAAGATCTACTGCCAGATGTGTCCCTCTCACCTTACTTTGTAATAGAGCATGTCCACAGGGTCCCGGCGAGGCCCCACCACGGGATCAAATCCACGGCCCCTGCTCCTTTGGGTTCTTAATTACCATTGATCGAGATACCATTTTGTAGGCGACCAGGAGGCTCCAGGATATCCACATGGAAAATCACAAAGTAATGTTCTTTCCGGACTACACTATCCAGGTACAGCGCCAGAGGTCCTCGTTCATGGCAGTGAAGAAGTGTCTACGACAACATGACCTGAAATATTCTCTGCTGTTCCCTGCGTGGCTACTTGTGGTTTTCAGTCATAAAACACACTTCTTCAGCACACCGGAGGAAGCGGAAGAATGGCTGGATACCTTCACCAATGGGGAACCTCGAGACAAAACTGCAACCGCAACACTTCCTAAGCATAAAGGCCCTTTTGGCCGTCGACGAAGAGAGTGTAGATCTACGAGAATGGGGACACCACCGTCGCCCGCGCTTGGAGCTCATCCTCATCGGGCAGCGAGACGCCCTACAGGCTGTAGTGGAGATCAGCGGATCATTGAGAACTGAGGAGGCATCTAACTCCAGCCAACAAAACTTGTATAGTGATGACGAACAGATATATGGCTTGCAGAATTCGCAGGACTTGAATGACCGGCCAGATGTCACCCCGCAGTCGGCGGACCTGATAGCATAAGCACCGCAAGCTCCTGTATTTGCATGGACTGCGTATTGAGGTATTGGGGTGTATGAGTGGGGACATGCTATATTGGGTGGCTGGACACCTAGGAAGCCAGTTGATATGACCCTACACTATTTACTCACTGCTGGGATTGTTGTCAGGTTTTATGAGGGAGGTGGTGGGACTCAAATGTATGTAAGGTTGATGTTTTATGGATATCTAGGCACGTGACCTACCTGCTATGTGCTCCTGAGTCGACATATACAGTCTGCCCTGTTTCTATTATGTCTTGCATGTGAAAGGGGGGCCCCTGAGATGCCAGACACAAAGATTGTATATTAACGTGCAATAGTTCGCAGTGCACCCCCCGGATTGTTTTGACTATTGTCTCCAATTGGAAGTTTGGACGGTTGCTGGTTGCATTTTCGCCCTTTTGGCATTACATATGCTTATGTTTTCTTTAGGATTTTTTATTGAGACATCATCTGTTATGAGTAGATCTATGCAATGTCATGTGATGCGAATCAGGGTGCTAGGCAGAATGTACAATGTTAAGCGGTATTTAATGCGCTTGGTTGCTGGGCAGCTACAGACACACGTTTACCTGACGCGCTGTAGGCTGTATGTCATCATTTAAGATTGGTACGTGGAATGTGAAGGGCATGCATTCGCCATCGTGCAGGTATCAGATTTATTTGTACTTCAAACGTCATCATATACAAATTGCCTTGTTACAAGAGACTCACATGGCCAAATCAGAGATACAACGCTTACACCGTCGCTGGCACGGCCAACTGTTCGCCATAGGATATTCGGCTTTTGCATGTGGGGTGCTAATATGGGTGAGGGCGGGCGTTCCGCTTACAATCACACAGTCGCTGGTGGATGCGATAGTTAGGGGTGCATTGGATAGCCGTCAGATAATATTTGCATCACTATACGCTCCTAATACAGAACAAGCTGCATTCCTTAACAAGGTATCCCACATTCTAGCGCCATGGCACGACATCCCTGCTTCTAGGGGAGGGGAAGTGTTGGAGGGAAATACTGATCATTTGGAACAGCTTAGGGAAGAACACTCCAGATCACTAGACCGACTCGGCAATTTAACTATGCAGCACACTCAGCGTGCACCCATCATATGGGAGACAAACCTGGTAGGTTGCGGTCGTGGCTGATACGACAAGACATGGAAACCGCACTTGTGACGGCGATACAGAACACACAGGGGGTCATGGTGCACACCCAACCTGAAATACACTATGCATTTTAGGAGCACTACTCCACAATATACAGATCTTGTTTGACAGCTACGGCTATAGACATACAGAATTTCCTGTCCACACTGATGCTGCTGAAGCTTACAGACAGTCAACGGGGAGACGTAGGTGCTCCTCTTTTGCCGGAGGAAATTAGGGATAGCATCTACTCTTTATCGGATGGCAAGACGCCGGGTCCGGATGGACTGCCGGCTGAATTTTATACGGCATACTCAGATATACTGGTACCAGAGCTGTTGTGAGTGTATGCATTAGCGCTGGAATACTCAACGCTTACCCCCACACAAAACAAGACAACGTTAGTTTCTCTCCTGAAGCCAGGCAGGAAACCTGATCTCCTGGGCTCTTATTGTCCATTGGCCTTGTTGAACACAGATTATAAAATTCTTGCCTCGGCCCTAGCCAAACTCATTGTGTAGTGTAGCTCCTATCTTCCCAATAGGCTCTGCGCATTGGAATAATACCTACAGCAGTAAAGGCCTAGGCCAGACGTTAACTAGGTCTACTACTGTCGATACTAGACTTAAGTTTTGGGTTTGCCAGCGTAGCTCAGAGTTCGCTAGAAACTTTCTCGAATGTTCAAGGAGGAATTAACTTCCCTGATTAGACAAGAAGGGATTTAGTTTCTGACAACCATAGAACATGACAACTTTGCTCTCCCCTAATCAAGAGTCAATCTCGAGAGTCGTGTGAGCACAAGGCAAATATTTTACTCAGTCAGTACGTGCATTCTTAGTCTCATCAGATTGTAGAGAAAAGGAAGAGACGGGCGTGTTCAATAAAAAGGTGTTATTTATTGATCAGTCTCTTTTCTCGTACAAGAGAAATGGATCGATATTATTGCAATACTTATAGTTAAGTAAAGTGCATACATTAAAAGCAATAGTATAAAATAATACTGTAAAAACATTGATATGGTTTCTGAGCCATATGATGTTTAAAATGATTAAAATATATTTACATACACATATACATTTGACTAAACGTACTCAACTGGTGTTTCTAAATACGCCTACCCCGTGTACCTGACCTAAGTCTAATGCGTGGGCGGGAATAGAAAGTTACAGTTTAAGTTAAGTTTGTTTTTGCCAAGTGAATAACTAAAGAATTCTCTGTGAGGGGTTATTCAGTTCTGTACCTGGAATTTAGGATGAATGAGGAATGGTATCTCTTTCTCTGCTCTCGATATTCCAGGCCGCCTGCGAGGGCTGCCCGAAAGCGCCGGTGCTGGGTCTCTCGGCTTGAGATAGCAGCGCGTCTCTCAGCGCGTCAGGAAGGCGGGGCTGCGCCAGCGGGGTCTGCTCTGCTTCTGGGCTTCGGCAAGTATGGCTGCTCCATCTCGTCACCACGCGTGTGTTTGCATAGGGCAAGATCGGCAATATTTATACCTTAAAGGTGCCGAGATTGACGTAAGGATGGACATAGATACGTCAATAAAGATGTCATACGACTTGCTCGTTAGCACATTCTTTACTAAAGTTCTCTGTGAAATCAAAACAATGGCCGCACGGATTTTCCAGGTTGTCATAGGTTTGATTTGTTATGAGAACGTCTTATGCCTTATCAGGGGCTGGAGGAATGTCGCTTGTCTAATTAGATCTCAAGCGTTATGACCTAATCAGATAACACGTTCCTGTGCCGTAGTGTGACTGCGTCAGATAACGGTATCTGCATCATGGGGGCTTTTCTTGCCTCATGGGCTGACTGTTAGTTAACTTGATAGTTAGTTTAACCAGAACAGGGTCAGGAATAGGGGGATTGATTCAGAACCTATAGGAATACACGACACCCACTCCACGCTAACTATGGTCATATTTACTAATCTATGCATAGTATAACATAGTACAACATACTATAGAGTATAGTGTATACCTTACCACCCCAAAATACATAAAAGCATTTTGAAATTTTCAAATATACTGAAAAATTGCAGTCATATATATTGTATGCACTTAAGCTATGAATTAAATGCAAAAGTAAACACGCATTTGTATGCATTATTGCTAATTTGGTATTTGAGAAATACACATGAAATGGCTCTTAATATGGCTATACAGAAAGGAAGTCCGAGACCATTTCATCACATAATAAAATATTTATGAACATACCAGCGGGCAACTAAAGTTTATAAAGTATCTAAAAATAGAAATCTTAGTTCTCTAGGAATAGTTTCTTACTTTAAGCAGAAGATAAGTGTCCCGAAAATTTTGTAAAAAATAATTTGGGGCTGCTAAAAAATTGCTGTCCGTGAACTGGTGGGAAAAATTGTTCATGTGACTTTATTTTTAAAGTTGAAGGCCGAATTCAGGGAATGCCGTGTGCGAGCTTGCTCAAAAGTCTCTATTTCTGTTCTGGAGAGAACATCATATCATTAAGGCTTTCGAAAAAACTGTCAACAGCTTCATGGGAAAGTTCCACTAAGTCGGAAATAGGTGTAACCATGCATTCGTGCGCATGATTGTCTCCATTGACATTCTGATTCGCATTGCTGACAGAAGGTCGTACCTGATCGATGCTGCTTTCATCTCGAACTTCACTACTCTTCAATCGTAGTGGTGAAGATTCCACGAATGCCGTCATCAGGATTGGCAGCCTTTGAGGGCAGCACAAAGCGTGAACCTTGGTAGGAACCAACAATGTATTTGCATCCACTGGCGCATCCGATTGTAGCGTCAGACAGGTGTCTAACACGCATTCTTCTCCGCATAGCAGGCACCTTAGTACAGGTAAAACACACCTTTGCCACATTGGTCGAAATGATAGAAACCAAGTCATGTTCAGGTCTCTAAGCCGGGAGAGTCCCAGGATTTTTGATATCCGGTCCCGGTATCCAATGGCTTGGATCGTATCTTCCATTGTCGCGAGAGTTTGATCTGTGACATGGGTTGCCATAACGAAAAATAAGGACTAAGAATAGGATTCCTGCAATTAGTCCCAGGATCAGGGGAAGTCCGCCAAAAATCGAATGGACGAAATCTGGAAAAATACCCAGTATGGCTTTGAATGGTGTTAATGCCATCGAAAATACTGTCTTAAATACCTTTGAGACCCCTGTGGTATCAGAAATATTTAAGATTTCGCTCAGGATTTCCGCGAAATGTACGGAAGAATTAGTTGATAATATATGCAGTCGTCCTTGCGACTTGTAGATCATACGTTTCTTTTGATGACGTGAGCCTTGTAGGCGTCTGAAGAAGCACTGTTTTTATTCTGCTTAAAGTATCTATTCGAATAGAAGTAATTTTCAAATTGGGCCATGCCCTTGCCTCCCTGTCTGGAAAGGAGCTGGGGAACAAAGAACGTCCACAGCACTTGACCTTTGCAGTCGTAGTGACTAGATAAGGAGTCCCGGGCATAAGACTACAACATCTGCGGTCTACAATAAGAATGTAACTCCCATTATAGAGTCTTTGAAAGAATGGTTCTATTTCTGTTGCAGGTGCGCCTTGCTGGTGACATGAAAGGTTGTATGAATTCCCTTCACAGGCTCCATGCAAACTAATTCCGTTACACAGAAGCGTGCCGCTTAGTGACATAGCACAATTGTTGCCACTAAGAAACACTTTCTGTCCTTTATTACTGACACATGCATGTGAATAGGGCAGGTTCCAAGTTGTTTTAAGGTACCCCTTTCCCAATTTCTCGTACATGCCAGCCTGTATATATTTTTGGCAGTATTGAAACCTGAAGGTTGAGATTGGAATATTTATGATTCCGTGGATTATCCATTCACTGACAGGTCGTTCTGACATTGTCATTGGTAATCTTTCTAGTTTTTCAATGCTCAAGATTGTATAATCAGCACCCTTTTGTGCCATACCGATTTGTCTATCAGTAAGGTTAAAGATTTGGAATAGTGACGTTGTGTTGATTAAACGCCAAGGCACATAGCCTGAACGTAGATTTTGTAACGTCCAGCCCAACTGTACAATAGAACGCAATTGTGACTGTCCATGTTGTAATAACAGTAAGTCTTGCGATAATATATCGATTGCTGAAGACACAATGCTGTCCAATGAAAAAATTCTGGAGGACAGAGTCATTAACCCATTGTCCACTACAGAAAGTGATTTTTCCAAATTGATACGGTCAATTTCCCGTATTCTTTCTGCTGTTTCAATTTGAGTAACCTTCCAGGCCTCATTGTATGCTGCATATACAGAGGCTGCTATGAAACGCTTTTGACGCTGTTTGCGCGGTCCCATTATGAAATCACGCAAGTCAGCACCATCAGTAAGTAAAGTTAGGTGTTGCTTAATTTCAGGCAGTGTGGAAGTTTGTAGCCATTGAAGGCATAATTTGCCCACACTGTAGGCTGTTATTATCCCTGGGTGATGTCTTTGGGGATATCTAGGGTCTGGCCTGGTCATTTTGAACCCCTGTGTTTTATTCAGGAATCTGTCTTGACAGTTATTTGTATCTGTGGGCCAGATCAACCATTGTTTCCAATCAGGATGTGTTCTGTTTTGGTTTAATATATGGTTTACGTCTATCTCTTCATCTGTTTCAGAGCTATTGCTAAACATTGTTGGCTTTGGAATAGATGGTTTATTTAAATCTTTGATTTTGGCTAAGCCAAGACAGGTGGTTTGTTGAACAGTGTCATTTAAAAATATCATTTGTTCTGGGATCATGCAGGCTCTAAACAAGGCTTCTAAACCCTGTACTTGCCATTCTTTTGTACCCCAAACACTTTTCAAATCAACATTTCTGTCCCAATAATCAAATCCAAAAGTATTCATTTTTTCGAAGAATGAATCTGAATATATCAACTTTGTGTTGGTTATCATGGTTTTCATCCCTGTCTTGTTTGACAATTTAAAATAGAATGTTTCAGCATTACTTATGTTAAAACCTGAAAAATATGAATATTTGTCATAAACGGTTCTTGAGCTCCCTTTTGGAGGTGTAGCACAATGTTCCCATTGATTATAATTTAAAACATTTCTAGGTTGTGCAGATTTATGCAAAAAATGGTTACCATAGTGGTTATAGCAATACATACTATCATAATTTGTAGAACCTTGCAAATAATCATGTTTTGTAAATTTAGCAGACATTACTAAGTCAGACATCATGTTATTAATGCTTTCGAAGTCCCAATCATCAGCAAATGAGTTTGGTTTTGCAAAGTCACTCAAGGAGATCTTGATTTGGTGTGGATATTTCAGGATCTCGACCGGACCATAAATTTCATAGTCAGTGTTGTCCCAGGCTACCCCACCAGGTATAGGATTGGCTGTGAAGTTGGCTGAAGAAAGTTCTCTTTTCTCGATGTGTGAAGATGTGTGTGGTTTGAGGACCAGGTTGATGTTCTGACTTGCTGTGTCCATTTTAGCATATTTTCCCTCAATGAAGCGTCCCAAAGTAAATACCATGATGAGCCAAAGTATGAGGATAAATGCACCAAAACCCACCCAAAATTCAATCCATGGAGAAGTCAGATATGTTTCTTTCAGTTGGTTCAAAAGTTCCTTAGCTTTGTCTTTAAAGGATTTTGATGATGGCTGTGTCTTTGATTCACTGAGGCTTTCAGAGGAATCATCGAAGTTTATGAAGTAGCCGGATGCAGTTCTGTCAATTGTTCCAATTGCTTCAGGATTTTTGTTTCTTGCATTGTCACTCGGTACTTCATTGTAGATTGGTGTGTTTCTGCTAAATGTTTTTATTTGGGTTTTCAGAGGTCTTAGTTCTATTGCATTGTTGCATAGTCCTTGTTGTTCTTCTGTAGGCGTTTCGAATGTGATGAGCCTCTTTGTTAGGACCTCTGTACTGGTAGCAAACCTTGGTGTTCTGCTACTTATTGGGAGTCCACTTGGCCTACTGTTTGTTATCGGCCACATGTTGTGGTTTTACCAGGTCGATGGATACAACTCGGTTCTCCTTTTTTCCAGCAAGTGGCGGTAGTACAACTGATCTTGTCCCGTTGACAGACAAGACAGGAACTGCTTTTCTGTAAGAAGGCCCAAATTCCTTCTTTACCGCGATCTTCTCCCTGACTAGATCCCCGACTTTTGGAATCCAGACAGGTCTTGCTGGGACAGGTGGTGATTCTTCAGTGGTTGTTGGCTGTTGTTTCAACTGTATGTTGCTCAGGTCTTTTCTTGTTTAGTTTAAGTCCTGCAAAATAGCCAAACGGTCTTTGACATCAAAGCTTTTTTCTTTAACCACTGAAGTCTGACTGTCGAGGTCAGAGATAATCATTCTAGTTCCAAATAATAATTCGTACGGACTGAATCCCTTCAGAGAATTTCTTGGCAAGTTATTTAGACTACGTTGGACACTTATTAGATGTTTGACCCACCCAGCTCCCGAACCTAATATCCTTTCCATTATAGATTGCTTTCTGCCTTGGTTTTTTCTTTACACCATCCCGTACCCTCAGGAAGGAAGTGAGAAGATTCCCACTGGACTGTGCTCATTTGGCCATGTTTCCCCCCAGGCTGGTGTGCCTGAGTGAAAACAATGGTCAAACGTAACATGCTCTTAGCGTATATGCCATTTAGACTCGCAAATCTTTGTATAACAGTCCAGACGTCAGCCGAGTGCTGAGGATCTACATTATAAGTGGAAATTAGCCTGTATATGTTAATCGCAAGCCATTCTTTTTACTGGTGATGTTATCTGCAGTCAGATTCCACCGTATTATATTTTTTCTCTCCCCACTGCGATTTCTGTTGCAGTTTGGGCAGTTTTTTACAAACATGGTATGATGTAGGCTCATGCCTGGCCACCAGTACCGTGATTGTAAATCTTCCAGAGAATCTTTTAGTTTGAGGTGTCTGAGACCCTCGCCCATATGTGCGTCTGCGATTAACAAGCTTCTCCTGTCCATGTTTGGAATCACTCTATCCCCCACTCCAGGGATTCGAGCAAAAGGGACGGAGTTTGCATCGATTATGTATGTATAATTGAGTGGATAGTTGATCGGTAACGCTGAGCAGTCGCCTTTTGATGACGTTTTCACCGCCAGCACTGTTTCACCGTCAATGTATTTTAATGTACGCTTTTTTCGAACTACGGGAGCCGATTGAGTGGCTGCCGCTGCGGCTGTTTCAGCCAATGAATTCCCTGCAACGTGAACGCCATCACGCTGGTGACTCAGTGAGTGTGTCACGTGAGTCTTTGGTAGTTCTTTTTGTAAAAGAGCTATTTGTTCCCAGAGCAGTTTCTGCTTTATTGGTGCATCTGTGTCATCTTTGTAACCGTTTTGAATCCATGTCTGCAAATCTTTGTTGTATGATTTGACGCAGTAATACGAATCTGACACTATAAGTGTCGGGAATTCGCGATCCGCATTATCTAGCGCCATTTTCAAAGCTATTATTTCAGTTTGTTGTTCTGAATTAGTTTCTACTGAGTGTGATTTTGTTAATAGAGGTCTTAGTTTACCTCCGCGCCACACTTCTTTTGTAATCTCACATGTGGGGTTGTATGCTTGTTCTCCCCAAACGGAGGGTTGAGCATGTCCGTCTGTATAGATTACACAGGCGTAATGTCGTAGAGGCAGAATGTCGATTGGCAGAGGATACGTCTTTTCATATTTTAGATTTTTTATTTCTTCTAGTTCTTAGAAAATTGTCAACCAGGCTATACTTGATAATTCATATCCTACGTACAAGACTGTCAGATGGGCAATTCTGGACTTTTTAAAGTTGAATTTGTAACCCTCTGCAGCGAACCCAAGTATTATGGTGTTTACTCTTTTCAAGTGAGTCTCCAAGTCATCATCTGTTAAGTAAATGTCATCGACATAAGATAATGCTTCATCATCATATAGTTGTAGTAATTCTGTTACTCTCGCTGAGAATACCCCCGGGCTGTTCTTGTACCCCTGGGCTAACCGACAGAATTGTTTTTGAGTGCCATTTACTGAGAATGCAGTTAAATATCTGCTCTCTGGTGCTATGTTTTGACAAAAGAATCCATTGGAGATATCCAAGGTTGTTTTGTAATTTTTTGCGCACTATGTTATTCATTAGTGCAGCACTGTGTGAGTTTTGCACTGCAAAGGTTTTGCAACATGTGTTAAGGTGTCGGTAATCCAAAACTAGACGATATGAATTGTCTGGTTTGGAGACCGGAAACAAAGGATTGTTCATTTGTGAGGTGCAAGTTTCAATCACCCCCTGGTATTCTAGCTGATCTAGTATTTCATTTACCTGTTGTTTAGCTTCTTGCTTAATTGGGTACTGCCTTTGTGCAGTAGGTTGTGATTTTAACTGGATTTTGTGAGGAGGAGAATCCTCATCCCATCCTACATGATTTTTATATAAAGCAGGTGCTAAGGCCACTGCCCACTTTCTAGCAAGTGTGTATTTTTTATGAATCGGGATTTGATTCGAGAAGGCAGGCATAATTACTTCTTCGCCATGAGGGCACTCCCTGACAAACTCTGGTGGCCAGTCTTTTTTAGCTAGAAGGATATCATAGCCCTTGGAGAGATTATCCCAAAATAGTCCCCTTATTTTCCTAGTCTTATCTCCCTCTATACGTAATGTTATCTCGTATATCTTGTGGGGTTTGCTAACTCTGGTGTCTGCAGTTTCCACTTGAAGATATTCATTCGTGTCCACTGTCTCCAGATGATTCATAAGGACTTTGCGAGCTATGCTCACCTCTGCTGCGCTGTCTAGCATTGTCTGAGCCCACTCTCTGTTTTTCAGTTGTGTCCTCAGTATTCTCGGCATTGTTAACTACCTTGATACTGGCTACCTTCTTTTTTGGAAATTGTAATTTCTTTTTTAGCTGAGCAGGTTCCTTGTCTTTGGACTTGGCGTGCTCTTCTCTTTGTTCTGATCGTCCTCTTCTTTCCGATTTCTGCGAGGAATTCTGAAAAGATTGAGAGGGACATGTATCAATGTCTTGATATCTATCAGGTTTTTTAATATTATCCCTATTTCTAAGGTTATATCTATTCCCAGAGGGGTCACTCTGCGGTGACCTCTGTCTTCGGTTTGGAGATTTTTCTCTTCGCCTAGGAGACCTTCCTCTGGACTGGAATTTCTTTTCTTTTGGATTGGATTGTTTGTTTCCATCCCAGTTCTTTTTTGGTGAATTGTTATTAAAAAATATTTTTTCTGGACTTTCAGTCAGTTGCGGTTTTACTGGTATTCCACCTAAACTATCTCTACCTAGTTCTTCATAGGATTTTTCTATGATTCTGGCAATTTCAGCTGGTTGGTCTGCTATATCTGTCTCTTTTAACCTCTGGCGGATCGCCACGTTTGCTGCTTCACCTTTTATATTGGCTAATAATATAGCCGAGACCTGCTTGAAGTCTTTCAGTAATTTCATACCAAGAGTTAAGGCTGGTTCTGGACCGTATTCATCTTGAATTTGTTTTAGCAGATCTGGTATTACCGAAATGGATGGAACACCGTGCGTTTTTGTGTAGATGGAAGCAAAGACTGTACCCCAAGTGTCACAGTCCTCTATGTGTGGTGCGATTCCCATTGGGAGACATATAGTCAGAATCCTGTGTTTTTCTAGCGGGGTGGTGTCAGGAAACACCGCCTCTATTTGGGTAATTTTCTGTGCCAACCAGAATGGTATTTGTTCCCGTTTAGCCGGAACTTTACCTAGGCAGGATTTGATGTTCTGTGGTGTGATTTTATTTGTGTTCCCCTGGTGAGGGGTCAGCTGTGGAAGTTTAATCGCTGGCTGAATTGTTGAAGTCCGCATTACATACTGAACTAATTGTCTGTGAATTTTTAGTAATTGTTTTAGCTGTATTAACAGCTCTCCTGTAGACATCCCTTCGATGTCTGGGTGTGGTGTGTATCTGGCTAAGACCGGCCACGTTGCTCCTGGTCTACCTAAAGGACCGAGCCTGGTGATGTGATTATTGTGTTTTAGGGCGCCATCAAATAAGAGCAAATGCTCTTGGAATTTGAGTGGTACTTCCACCTCCTCGAAAGGAGTGTACATTTCAGGAGGTTCCTCTATTTTGTAATAGTGGAAGTACTTTGTTACAGCATTAGCTGCTGGAAAATGTATCCATGAATAGTATACCTCTGTCTGCCGATATTCGTGTGCCTCAATTACGAATATGACTGTGCCACCTCTAGGTGTCAGTCCATTTTCTATAAGCTTTAGGGTTATAGATCTCCTTTTGATGACCGGGATGAGTATTATATCCCCGTCAGCAGCCTGCATGGTAGCATCAGCTGCTGCGAGTTCAGTTGCTAATCTAACTGCCTCTCTTTCTTCATCACTTTCTGACATTTTACTGTTAGAAAGGTTATTCTTTTTGTTTGCAGATCAGGTTTCTTATGGAAACAGAGATTAGATGCACAATATTTTGGAACAGTGTATCCTTCAACGTTGACTATACCAAGAACCATACATAGGAGTTCCCTCCTGCGAGGTTTTGGAGGATATTACCTTACACCCACTCCAGACGTCTTTGGAGTATTTGGGAAAAAGGGGTCTGAGTGAGATAGCACGACTGAGTTACTCTAAATGTCTTACGTTAGTTTTATCACCCTTTCCAAACGCGTTGGGCGCCATGTAGTGTAGCTCCTATCTTCCCAATAGGCTCTGCGCATTGGAATAATACCTACAGCAGTAAAGGCCTAGGCCAGACGTTAACTAGGTCTACTACTGTCGATACTAGACTTAAGTTTTGGGTTTGCCAGCGTAGCTCAGAGTTCGCTAGAAACTTTCTCGAATGTTCAAGGAGGAATTAACTTCCCTGATTAGACAAGAAGGGATTTAGTTTCTGACAACCATAGAACATGACAACTTTGCTCTCCCCTAATCAAGAGTCAATCTCGAGAGTCGTGTGAGCACAAGGCAAATATTTTACTCAGTCAGTACGTGCATTCTTAGTCTCATCAGATTGTAGAGAAAAGGAAGAGACGGGCGTGTTCAATAAAAAGGTGTTATTTATTGATCAGTCTCTTTTCTCGTACAAGAGAAATGGATCGATATTATTGCAATACTTATAGTTAAGTAAAGTGCATACATTAAAAGCAATAGTATAAAATAATACTGTAAAAACATTGATATGGTTTCTGAGCCATATGATGTTTAAAATGATTAAAATATATTTACATACACATATACATTTGACTAAACGTACTCAACTGGTGTTTCTAAATACGCCTACCCCGTGTACCTGACCTAAGTCTAATGCGTGGGCGGGAATAGAAAGTTACAGTTTAAGTTAAGTTTGTTTTTGCCAAGTGAATAACTAAAGAATTCTCTGTGAGGGGTTATTCAGTTCTGTACCTGGAATTTAGGATGAATGAGGAATGGTATCTCTTTCTCTGCTCTCGATATTCCAGGCCGCCTGCGAGGGCTGCCCGAAAGCGCCGGTGCTGGGTCTCTCGGCTTGAGATAGCAGCGCGTCTCTCAGCGCGTCAGGAAGGCGGGGCTGCGCCAGCGGGGTCTGCTCTGCTTCTGGGCTTCGGCAAGTATGGCTGCTCCGTCTCGTCACCACGCGTGTGTTTGCATAGGGCAAGATCGGCAATATTTATACCTTAAAGGTGCCGAGATTGATGTAAGGATGGACATAGATACGTCAATAAAGATGTCATACGACTTGCTCGTTAGCACATTCTTTACTAAAGTTCTCTGTGAAATCAAAACAATGGCCGCACGGATTTTCCAGGTTGTCATAGGTTTGATTTGTTATGAGAACGTCGTATGCCTTATCAGGGGCTGGAGGAATGTCGCTTGTCTAATTAGATCTCAAGCGTTATGACCTAATCAGATAACACGTTCCTGTGCCGTAGTGTGACTGCGTCAGATAACGGTATCTGCATCATGGGGGCTTTTCTTGCCTCATGGGCTGACTGTTAGTTAACTTGATAGTTAGTTTAACCAGAACAGGGTCAGGAATAGGGGGATTGATTCAGAACCTATAGGAATACACGACAATTGCCCCGTTTGTGCTAAAGTCTGGTGCATACCGACCAGAACAGATTTGTACCCATCAGAAATACCTTCCTAAATATTCTAGGACTATTTCGTATTCAAAAATATGGCACGGAGCACTGGCCCAGATCTGGATGTCTCCAATTAGACCTGGATAGGGCTGTTGATTCATTGGAGTGCATTACCTTGCAGCGGTCTTACGTAAATACGAGTTAGGAAATGATTATCTACAGCTGGTGCAATTGTTGTACCAGCGCCCCACAGTGAGGGCTTGCACAGGCAAGCTCCTATCGGACGAGATCAGAGTGAGACAGGGAACCAGACAGGGATGCCCACTGTCTCTGTTACTCTTTTCCCTAGCAATGGAGCCATTGGCAGCTATCCTCTGGGAGGGTGGCGCGAAATTGGGCATCCCTTTGAGCGATGGACTCCAAACAGTGTCCCTGTATGAGGACGACCTGTTATTGTATATACTAGATTGTCACACTATGCCGCTAGAGATATCCGCACTATTCTGAAGATTTGAGGCGGTGTCGGGCCTAAGGATAAACTGGGCTAAGTCAGGCTCTTACTCCTTCCGTGAGGACGTGGCTGCAGTCGATATAGTAATTAATGGAACTGTGTTACATTGGTACCCAACTACTTTCAGGTACCTAGGAATATATATTTACAGGTCTCCGACAGATATTCTGGAGGGTAATCGGATTCGAGCCATCTCCGCAATAAGAGCGCAGATGCAATTCTGGAAGTCTTTACCGCTCAATGTAATGAGCCATGTCACTTTAGCCAAAATGATAGTGCTACCCAGGTTATTATATTACTGTGCGAATCTTCCAGTGTATGTCCCAGTGAAGCTCTTTAGAGACCTGGAGGGGCTACTCCGTGGCTTGATTTGGAATACAGGGCGGTCCAGGATAGCACTGCAGAAATTATATGCAACCCCGGAATGTGGCGGCTTAGCAGTACCTCATCTGGAATTATATTACTTAGCTGCGGAGTTACAGTGGGTCACAAAGTGGCCAAGTGGCAAGAATCTGGCAGACGCGGCGACCGAGAACACAGTCTGGACGCAAGCGCAGATATGCGGATTGTTTCACCCGTTAGGTACAATCCCTCGACCGACACAAACACATGTTGAGCTTGCTCACAGGTGTTTCAGGAGAAGCCTTCATCTCATGAAAGACACCACCCCATATGCCCCGGTACTGCAACTCCTCGGGACGCCCAGAGGCAGGGACCATATAACGCACATGACGTTGACGCCCTGGGCTGAAGCAGGAGTGGAGACGCTTGAAGACGTATATGCAGACGGTACCTTAGTACGTTTTGCGACATTGACAGCGGACACTGGAGTACCGGTGGGCCAGTTTCTTTTACATGCATCCATTATGCACAAGCTCACGCAAGCATGGGGTGACATGACCAGCGAGCCACCAACACATCAGTTATTACAATACCTGCACGTAATGGGGGAGGGATCGCATGTGATACACTGGCTGGCGCAGGCCCTACTCACCCATGTATTGAAACCACCACAGAGACTCCGCTCATATTGGACTGAGGATAGAGGCTGCCCCTGGACTGACAAGGAGTGGGAGCGCATTTTAGCTAGTGCCACAAACATACCGCGAAATTCACGATTTAAACTTATACAAACTTACATACTTCACAGGGCGTATCTTTTGCCTGACAAAATCAATAAGTATTTCAATATCAACACCTTCAAATGTCCCAGATGCCGCCTCCTAGGCGCTGATCTATTGCATATGCTGTGGTCCTGTCCCATGCTACTACACTATTGGCGTGCGATATTGGAAATACTCACCACTTGCACTAGTACTGAGGTACCTTCCATGTGGGAGGTATGCATCCAGGGGCTTTACAAGAGGACCAAGGCCAACCGGGTAGGCTCCAGATTTTGTGACCTGGGCCTCAGCAAAACAACTCATAACCAAGAGGTGAAAACAGAAGGATCCACCGGAGATATCACATTGGGTGACATCCTTCGAGGTCTGGGCACGGGCGGAGGGCACCACTCTACCTAGGGAGGAAACGGCGGGGTTATGTAAGTATCCCGTTGCGCTGACCTGGGACAAAATGTTCAGAACTCTCAAACTTTCTAATGCCACACTGCAATCACCACTTGTGCAACAATCGGGACTAGACACCTGAGGAGCCACCTAAATGAAGATGACAAGCTGTCTCTGCATGCCCCCCAGGTGTATTAGCCGGACTGGGCAAGAACTTCACAATTCCCACAAACACCACATGGACATAGCTCCTGCCACATGTTACTTTAATGACCAAGCAGCTGCATAGAAAGAAGTAGTAGCAGCCCACACACAACACTCGCAAGCTAACCGGATGCGTCTGCACCCAGATGCCACACTAGACGCTTGGTACATACACTCTCAGCTATTTGATGTCTCTCTTAAATTGATTTATTGTTTATTGTTATTAGACGTGATTGTATTGTTATAAAAAAATGATATCTGATGAATGGACTTTGCACCTACATGTACGTCGATCTATCCGCTAAGGAACCCATATGTGAGGCAATTCGAGAGCTGAATCAAAATGTGAACAACATACATTTGCATGCATTACTGTTCTCATACATCTCTCTTGCTGCCATGGAGAGGCATACTTAACACCTTTACTCTTGTCCTCCATTGGAGATCGCAGATTGTGCGGGCCATAGGAGCCCAAGCAACCTATAAATGCATGTGTAACCATACAAAAAAAAAGATGAAATGCAATAAAGATATTTTTAAAAAACAATTAGTGCCTAACAATCACATTTCCTCAGCTAAGTAGCATTTTTTACTTACTTTGTCCAACAGGCTGCTATTATGGCCTTGTACCCTTAACCACATATCCTAAAAAATATGTACTGTGCCCCTCGCCAAACAGGGTATACATACAAGTTTAATTTAATTACAATAATGCACCTTATTACTAATGTAGGTGAATATTTCTGTTGGTTCTTGTTCTCTTTTTCTGAGTACCCCAAATGTTTTGCATTCCTCTTTATTCTCCTACTAAACCCATTTTTCTTGGCTACTAGGAATTTGTGCACCTTTTCCCTGCTAACCAGTTATAAAGTGTTTGTGCTGTCTGCCTAAAACATAGTACAATTGGCATCTACCTGATTGGTACATTTAATTTACCTGAAAGTCCCTAAATAATGGTATCACATGTGCCCAGGGCCTGTAAATTAAATGTTACTAGTGGGCCTGCAGAACTCATTGTATCACCCACTAAAGTAGCCTTTTGGACTTGTCTCAGGCCTGCCACTCCAGTATATAATGCCATTTTAAACTGCCATTTAATTCGGGCATAGTAATCTTTTTGCCAGGCCTAAACCTTCTTTCTTAATATTTATAAGTCACCCCAAAATTGGGCTCATGTGGCAGGATGCATTACATTCAAAAAGTAGAACAGGTCTGTCTCTCCCATTGACTATCACTGGGTTATTTAATATTAAGTGCCAACTTTTGATTGGGAGGAGATAGAGATAGGCCATTTGCACTCAAATAAATTGCCATTTAAAATCCTCTTTAATGGTGAAGTCGAAATTTAAGTTACAATTTTGAAAATGCTGCATTAAGAGTGTTAGCATTTTCCCAACTAACTGTGCCTTCCTGCCAGTGTCCTGGGTCACATGACTGGGATATCATTAATGTTTCTGGAACCCGTACTGGGAAGAAGGGTGCTCTGGCTGGAGGTGACTGACATACAGGAACCCCTAGCTCTATGAAGAACACATTCCAATAATGAAAGTAAGGCCTCAAAACAAAATGGAGACCACAACACAATAAAGAAAAGAGTCAACAGGGCTACAATAAAGCTAAATACAAGGGTAACCCCCTAAAAATGCACAATAGGAGAGGAGCATTAAATCAGACTAAAGGCACAAAGACCCCAAAAAGACCAAATGGTGGTGGTGCCCTAAAGCAGTTCACAACCTTGAAGGTAGGAGGGAACCCCACTAAGACAGTGCTTTAAAAATGCAATTTCTCCTTGACTCTCTCACTGCACCGGACCATTCTCACCCAAGTAGCATAAACCAAGAGAATCCAAAATTTTGTACATGAAGGTTTCAATTCTATTAAGGACAGAGACGCGAGGATTAGGCTTTCAACTTTCACCATTTATTACACTCCAGCAGCTTTTCAAAAGTCCACATTCAAGTCAAGTCAAGTCAGAATTTGTATAGCGCACTACATACCCATAGGGTCTCAAGGCGCTTGAGGAAGGGGGGGGAGGTTTACTTATCGAATATCCATGTTTTAAGTTGTTTTCTGAAGGCTAGGTGGTTTTGAGTAAGGCGGAGGTGGATGGGAACGGAATTCCAGGTCTTGGCCGCTAAGTAGGAGAAGGATCTTCCTCCCATGGTGGCTTTGTGGATGCGCGGGACAGCGGCGAGGGCTTGGTTGGACGAACGCAGCTGGCGGGTGGGGGTGTAAAAGGAAAGGCGCGTGTTGAGACAATCAGGTCCAAGTTCGTATAGGGCTTTGTGTGCGTGGGTGAGGAGACGGAACGTTATTCTCTTGTTGACGGGGAGCCTGTGAAGGTCTTTCAGGTGAGCGGAAATGTAGTCTGTGCGGGGTATGTCTAGTATGAGTCTGGCTGAAGCATTTTGGATGCGTTGGAGTTTTTTCTGTAGTTTCGCGGTGGAACCGGCGTAAAGGGTGTTTCCGTAGTCCAGACGGCTAGTAACCAGTGCGTGGGTGACCGTTTTTCTTGTTTCGGTGGGGATCCAGTGAAATGTTTTTTTGAGCATGCGTAGGATGTTGAAGCATGAAGATGAGACGGCGTTGACTTGTCTGGTCATCGAGAGTGAGGAGTCCAGGATGATGCCCAGGTTCCGTGCGTGGTCCGTCGGTATGGGGGCTTTTCCTAGGGCCGTTGGCCACCAAGAGTCGTCCCAGGCGGAGGGGGATGAGCCTAAGATGAGGACTTCCGTTTTGTCCGAGTTCAGTTTCAGACGGCTGTGCTTCATCCACTCGGCTACTTCTTTCATCCCTTCGTGTAGGTTGGTTTTGGCGGTGGTTGGGTCTTTGGTGAGTGAGAGGATCAGCTGAGTGTCATCAGCGTAGGAGATGATGTTGAGGTTGTGTTGACGTGCGATGGTTGCGAGGGGGCTCATGTAGACGTTGAAGAGGGTGGGGCTGAGTGATGATCCTTGCGGGACGCCGCAGATGACTTCGGTGGCCTCTGACTTAAAAGGGCGGAGGCGGACTCTCTGAGTTCTTCCAGCGAGGAACGAAATGATCCAGTCCAATGCTTTTCCTTGAATTCCGATGTTTCTGAGGCGTTGTATCAGGGTGCTATGGCAGACTGTGTCGAAGGCAGCGGAGAGGTCAAGCAGGATAAGGGCGACTGTGTCTCCATTGTCCAGTAGTGTTCGGATGTCGTCTGTTGCTGCGATGAGGCCGGTCTCGGTGCTGTGTTTGGCTCGGAAGCCAGACTGTGAGGAGTCGAGTGATTTGTTAGTTTCGAGGAAGGTGGCGAGTTGATTGTTAATGGCTTTCTCAATGACTTTGTCAGGAATGGGAGGAGCGAGATGGGGCGGTAGTTTTTGAGTTCGGTGGGGTCAGCTGTGGGTTTCTTCAGAAGGGCGCTGAGTTCGGCGTGTTTCCAGCTATCTGGGAATGTGGTGGAGTTAAGGGAGAAGTTGATGACATCTCGGAGATGGGGTGCGATAATGGAGTCTGCTTTGTTGAAGATGTGATGGGGACATGGGTCTGTAGGGGATCCTGAGTGGATGGAGTTCATCAGGCGAATGGTCTCTTCTGTGGTGATTGGGTTCCATTCGAGAAGGATATTCGGAGGATGTAACGGTTCGGAGGTGAGTGGGGTGGATTGGTTTACAGGTGTGTTGTCAAAGCTGTTATGGATGTGGGCGATTTTGTCATGAAAGAATGAGGCAAGGGAGTCGCAGAGGACTTGAGAGGAGGTGATGTCGTTAGAGCTGGCGGTGGGGTTGGTGAATTCTTTGATGATGTTGAAAAGTTCTTTGCTGTTGTGGGCGTTGTTATCTAGTCGGTCTTTGAGCGCTGATTTCTTGGCTGACCGGATTAGTTGGTGGTGTTTGCGGGTGGCGTTTTTGAAGGCGGCTTGGGTGATAGTGTTTGGGTCTGTTTTGCAAGATTTCTCAAGGGAGCGGCAGAGCTTCTTGGATTTCTTAAGGTTATCGTTGAACCAGGGGGCGTTCTTGCTACCTTGCTTAGTTTGATTTTTTTTCAAGGGTGCTAATTTGTCGGCCGTTTGGGTTAACCATTGTGTGAGGTTGATGGCGGCTTGGTTAGTGTTTGTTGAATGGGCAGGGGTTTTTTGAAGAAGCGATGTTGAGATCTGGTCCATGGTGATTTTGTTCCAATTTCTTCGCAGAGTTGGTTGAGGGTGGTTGTGGGTCGAGGTCTTATTGTAAATAAAGTGGATGCAGCTGTGGTCCGTCCAGTGGAGGGGGGTGGTATGAGTGAAGGAGATATGCTTGCTGGAAGTGAAGATCGGGTCGAGTGTGTGTCCTGCATAGTGAGTGGGGGTGTTAACAAGTTGTTTGAGTCCGAGATTGGCGAGATTGTCCAGAAGGGTGGTGGTGTTACTGTCGTTGCTCTTTTCCAGATGGAAATTGAGGTCTCCCAGTAGAATGTATTCTTCTGAAGGGAGGGCGTGTGGGGTGATAAAGTCAGTGATGTCTTCGCTGAATTTTGTACGGGGTCCTGGTGGCCTGTAGAGGAGGGTGACCCTAAGTGTTGTCTTGGGGTCGGTGTGGATCTGGAAGTGAAGGTGTTCAGCGATAGCGAGGTTGTCGTCTGAGCTGGTTGAGATGCGGATGGTATTCTTGTGGACGATGGCGATGCCTCCTCCTGTTTGGATGGGGCGGTCCTTACGGATGATCTTGTAGCCTTCCGGGATGGCTATGGTGATGTCTGGAGCTGAAGAGGCATTCATCCAGGTTTCTGTTAGGAAGGCGATGTCCGGAGAAGTGGTGTCGAGTAGGTTCCAAAGGTCGATGGCGTGTTTGTGAACCGAGCGGGTGTTGAGAAGGATGCATTTAAGGTGGTTGGTGTTGGATCTCTGTTTGGTGTTTGTTGGTTTGGTGTGGGTCTTGATGCAGGTGAATTTGCAGGAGTGGCAGCTGAAGGGTCCATGGGTGTGTCCTGGTGCAGCTTGGGCGCAGTTAGTGAGTCGGCCGGGGTTGAGTGCAAAGAGGGAGGAGGCGTCGTATGTAATGCGGGGAGGGTGGGTGAAGCGGGGACCAGGGGGTCTGGCTCTGGGCGTGGTCCAGGCGCGGACGGGCGTAGACGGGCTTACCTTTGGCGCACCTTCGGCGCGGCCGTAGCGCGTGGACGCTGTGCGTTGAGACATCTGTCTTAAATGGACATTGAAGGGGGCGGAGCGTGGGAGGGGCAGCTGGGAGGCGGGGAGTCAGGTGGAGTGACGGTGTGGGAGGACGGCACTACAAACAAAATGGTGGCAACAGTAAACAAACAAATGTTGCAAGGCAGGACGAAGTTAGGTACCAGCTGTAAATATAGTGGATCGTTAATGGGGGAGGATAAAGCGCTACGAGGTATGGCAGTACTTGGGTAAAGTTCACTAAGCTGTCTAATTGTGCAGCCCGTAGGTCGAGGCAAGACTAATTCAGCAAAGATAAAGTGTACTCGGTGATCAGTGAAAAGCACCAAGCGCTGCAAAGCCCAGCAGTTCAATATTATGAGCGCTACGAAGCCCAGCAGTTCAATACTATAAGCGCTAACACCAAGTGCTATGAAGCCCAGCAGAGCGATAGTGAGAGGCGCTACTAGATCCCAGCAGAGCGAAACTAGCAAAGCGTTACAAAAAGTGCCAGCAGAGCGAATCCAACAAAGCGCAACAGAAGCCCAGCAGAGCGAGTACTTAGCGGAGTAGAGGATCTGTGGTAGGATATCAGGATATCAGGTCGGGAGGAGGTGGTGGGAGCGACCGCTTCTGCTGAGGACAGGACGGTCACATAAAACATTAAACATTAAACATAAAAACTACATTTCCCATGATGTATAAGGAAAATGAAAATTGAAAGAGTCCAATGGAGGTAGCCAATCAAGAGCGAGGACATCCAACAACTTCCGTCGAGGATGCTCTACCGTCCTCTTTCTTCCTGCGACCACATCAAGCCAGTCTTCGCTTATTCTTGTTTGCCAGCGTCAGTTCCTAAGTCAAAGAAGGGTAGATGTAAATCTGAGGTATGAGGACCAGTCCAATTATTCTCAAACAACAGTGACACCAGTAATGTCAATAAACAAAGCACCATTAAAAGTCATTGTCAACCAAATCTAATCGTAAACATTTTACTCAGCATAAGTACGTAGGTATTCTGAGAAGGTTCAACTGAAAGGGTGGGCTAATCCTTGCCTCCGCGTCCTTCATGGAATTGAAACTTTTCTGTTTGATGGCTAGGAACTTTTGCGTTCTATGGCAGGACTGGAAGCTTCAGATGAGGTTAGTTTAAAGCTTATCCACCCCTAAAGATCCCAGCGACACCACTGGTTTAAAGTAAAACCTCTTAAAAGGTGAAGTCTGAGGACAAATCTGCGGCGTTAAGGATATCTTCTAGCCCGCTCCCAGGAAAAAAGCCTTGGATGCCATTTCACCACAAACAGAATGATCCCCAAATCGGGAGATATCTATACCTGCCTCCTGCATCATCCAGCGAATCCATCTCGCAATAGTAGGGGATGAGAACCCCCATGTGGTTTGGTGAGGGCTATAAACAGTTGTTTCGCGCCATTTGGGCATATGTCAATTGTTTAACAACAACCGATAAAGAAGAGGGTCCCAGGGGAAATATTTTAAAGACCAAGCACAGATACGCCCCACAAAAGAAAGACAGTATGAAAAACAATGAGTAGCTGTGGGTCTAAAGGAGTAATCCGTGAAACACTGTCTGATATATAACTCAATACTAAATGCGATTGTAAAACTGAAAAAAATGTGATTCAAACACAACAAGATACTGCCATGTTTTGAAAGTACCCATCAGTTATCGTCCGGTACCGCCCTTGTCATCATCTAGGCCTCCTCACACCAAGGAGAGTATACTTGCAACCACTAACGAAATATGAAGTGGGTGCCCCAGTGTGTAGAGAGTTTTAAGGAAGGTGACCATGTACTGATAACTACAAAGCAGTGCGTAAAAAAATATTACAAGTGGTGAGTGTGTGAATAAGTGTAAACTCTAAAATTGGAGAACCAGGAGGAAAATGATTTATTAGGTACCTCACATGTTTCCAATATTTAAAAACCAGTGCGGGAACATAGTAGGTTTAACTAATAGCTACTCTTTATATCATAAGGTCAACATGTTTCTGCAGTCTATGGACCCATAAAGGTGTCCGCTGCTTTCATCAGGACCGTATCTCGCTACTGCTTAAAAACAGAATAAAGTAAAAATATTTGTACTTAACGTGGTAGAAGTGTCACCTGGATATCCTTGAGTAAGAATACGCCCTCCTAGGTACTGGTAGGTAGGAGGAAGGTACTGCACCTCACCTGGCTGCGGCTCAGGTAGGTAGAACACCTCTCTAACCGTCGGTACTCCGGGCGTCCCTCTGGGCTTCATATTTCTGCAGCTATGAAATAATGTAAAGAGCAGAAAGATAAACCTTGGAAAGTGGAAAACTGAGAGTGATCCTGAAATTGAAACTTGTGACCTGCAGGTGCTGTAAGGGGAACTCTGATCACTGAGTCATCCACTCATGAACACAAGTGCTATCCATTCATGATGTAAAACCTTCTCAAGTGGTGCAGGACTGTGCAGATAACATGGGAGAAAAATGTAAATTAGAATTTCTATGATAAAGAGAACCATGAAGGTGAAGAATGCACAAATTACACTTACAGGCCTCTAGAAAACTTCAAATATAGCCAGCAAATACCACCCCGTATCTTTACTTTCCAGTGTCTAAAGGATTGTCCTCAAGTCCATTACTTGCGTTTGTAGTCTACCGATTTGCAATGAGAGACAGGAAAAGTATTTGTGCTTACTGTGTACCATGGCCACCAGTTCAAATAAATATTAGTGAAGCCCAGGTCATGCAAGTAGCCTTGCCCTCAGAGACTCAGTGTCATACATGGCCTGCTGAGAAACTGCGACTCACGTTGCACCCTAAGCCAAGGTAAAGAATATACAACCCCAGACCATTAAAGCCTGCACCAGCATGGCACGTCTATTCCCTTGTACATTACCCTGGAATTCTCACTTCTCTCCACAGTTCAGATTCCTTTGTCATACTCTACACTTTCTAGTTCCTCTTTTCACCCTCTTTCCCCATGTTCTTCTTTGACCCCTCTGCTCGTTATGCACTTCTCAGTCTCTACTTCTATCTCTTGTTTTTTATTTTTGTGAATAAAGCTTACTATTATCCCTGTTATCCCATTACTCTTTCTCCTGCCTCGTACCTGTTAATGTGTATCTCTCTCCAAGTACCCCTCTCTCTCTATCCTTACTTCTAGTTTACCCTGTTGTTCTATAAGATCTTCACCTCTTCATTTCCTATTAACTCTACTATTTAATTCAAGTTTGTTTCTCTTTTTGTCATTCAATCTGTAGTTCTATTGTTCTTGCTTCTGCTCTCCTTATTCCTCACCTTTCTTAGTCTCTTTCTCTTGATTTTCTTTCCTATTCTTCCTTCTCCCTTTACCTCCAGCCTCTCTCCATCTTCCAGGGTAGAAAATGAATTCAGCACACAGCATGCCCTTACTGTACACTAGCTCTCACTTAGGGGCTCTGACCCTCACTTTTAGTTAAAAAAAACCCTTACTGAACTTTATAAGCATGTATGCATCACAATTTATTTAAATAAATAGTTCATAATGGCCAAGTGACAGGGGACCATAACACTCAAGGCGTCGAAACTATACATTTTCCTATAGATATGTCAAAATGCAGTGCTCCAGCATGTAAGTACAATATGCGCTTTGGGCATTGCATTGTGCAATTCCTGGGAACGTGAGACGTTTAAAATAATGTGCAAGTAAATGTTCGCTTTGTTGTGATGTTATGACGTAAAGTACACTGCGTACCCGAGCGGGGCACTCACTGTCTCTGGCGGTCATTAAACGTATCCTCCCCCTTGCTATGCACCCTCCAGCCGGTGTGCCAGGCCTGACGCCGCCAGTTCAGGCAGGGTGCCCTGCAGTCTGAATCTGAGTGCAGGCCCGGTCATGGCAGCAGGCCAAGATGCTGGGCTGAAGTTTGAGGGGGGGGCACTTTCATTTGCTCCACAGAAAAGGCCGTTGTCCTAGTGGCGAAGGACAGACGGTCCATGTGCGTCTCATCTGCACATCTCTGCAGTTAATATGTGCTGTCCTGGGGTGAGCATGAGAATGTTCCAGACCTCCATTACCAGTTCAAGATGTCCTCATAGCCCCGCCCTGCATCATTCTCGTTAGAACTCTCTTTTCAGAACCAGTTTCAGTTTCTGTTTGTTTCATAAGCGGCAGCAAGAGCCTCAATTCTGCCAATCTGGTGTATACATGTCGTAGCTGCAACCCTCAAATACAGAGAAGCGTGTACCTGAAGACAGTGTTGAAGCACATAATAATAACAGAAATACTGAGGCCTGTGGTTTGAGGTGGAGCGCACAAAAATATAGACTGTCCCGGCCCAGTTGAGCCCGCCCCTGGCTATGACCATGGTCTTATGGTGTCTGACAGGCTACGGCTACTCAGCTTTGGCAATCTATTCATGAACCCAATACCTTGTAACTGAAAATAAGTTTGCAAATCATTATCCTGCTATTATCCTATTGTTTCATTTCTTGTGAACCTAAGACATATTCTGCTGCCCTGGGACAGCTGGATGAATCTTGCTAAGGATCATACTGCTTATCATTACATATTTCAGAAAGTAGTACCACTACTTCCATTTCTAGGTTACAATGCGATTAGGTGAACATTGAATATTGTATTAACTCAATATATTTTGTGCAAGATTCTCAATCTGATTAGTTTCCTGTTCTTTATAAAATGCATTGAAAATAAAGATAAAACATGGATAAACATAATGTCTGCTAGTTTTAGGGACTAGACGCATAGGGGCATATATACAAGCCTCAGCCCCACCAGAGAGTCACTTGTTTTTGCCACTCCAGTGGTGCAATGCAATTTTCTATATTTACAAGGTGGCACTAAGCCACTTTCCCTGTAAATATGCCCCTTTCTGCTGCAGTCCTCTGTGGCAAAGGGGCATGCAATGGGTGTTGCTGTGGGCGTTCCACCGCAACACGCATTGCTTTTTTACGCTGCCCCCGATTTACAAGCCTGAGGCAGCTCCAAAAACTAACACCATGAAATACCAGGCATTAGAATGGCGCAACAAGAAGAAATTATGAATTTCTCTTCATTTTTTGCTCTTTCCATGTGTGCTGCATTCTGCAGCATGCAGCACACATAGAAGGTGCAAATCGCCTTTATTGATTGTTTATATGCAGGAAGGTGTCCCTTCCTGCACATAAACAAATGTCCCTGTGCTGATGCTAGGCTGCATTTTTTTTGCGATAGCACCAGGGGAAACGTTTTGAAAACGTCAGAGCGTGGAGCTGTCGTATTTTACACAGCTCCTCGCTCCACATTTCCTCGTGACCCTTATTATTTGTAGTGTATGACATGACGTGGTAAGTGGGCAGTGGCAGTGTCCCTACCGCTTTTTAATCGCGCTACCGGCGTATTAGTGAGTAATACTGGTATGCTGTTACAGCGCTTGTGATAATTTTACTTAACTCTTTTAAATTTTTTGAGCACTGGTGTGGAGGAGAGCGGGTCGCTGTACTCGCGCTGCTTATATCGCGCTATTGCTGGATTTTACCGTAGGACTGGCCGCATTTAGAACTCTGCTCTGCTGAGGCACTCGGGAAGCAGACAGGCAGCCTCAACAACCAATCAGAAAGCACTGGACTCGCCCCTCCCTCCCGCCTCGTTCTGACGCCGGTGGCTAGCGCCGTTTGTGCAGAGGGCGTGGAGGGTCCGAGCCAGCTGCTTCCTGGATTCCACCTGCAGCGCTCTAGTTGTTGGGACGCTGGGGGGGATATAAGGCACCAGAATTTGCAGCTCTTCGTGGTAAGTGGGCAGTGGCAGTGTCCCTACCGCTTTTTAATCGCTCTACCGGCGTATTAGTGAGTAATACTGGTATGCTGTTACAGCGCTTGTGATAATTTTACTTAACTCTTTTAAATTTATTGAGCACTGGTGTGGAGGAGAGCGGGTCGCTGTACTCGCGCTGCTTATATCGCGCTATTGCTGGATTTTACCGTAGGACTGGCCGCATTTAGAACTCTGTTCTGCTGAGGCACTCGGGAAGCAGACAGGCAGCCTCAACAACCAATCAGAAAGCACTGGACTCGCCCCTCCCTCCCGCCTCGTTCTGACGCCGGTGGCTAGCGCCGTTTGTGCAGAGGGCGTGGAGGGTCCGAGCCAGCTGCTTCCTGGATTCCACCTGCAGCGCTCTAGTTGTTTGGACGCTGGGGGGGATATAAGGCACCAGAATTTGCAGCTCTTCGTGGTAAGTGGGCAGTGGCAGTGTCCCTACCGCTTTTTAATCGCGCTACCGGCGTATTAGTGAGTAATACTGGTATGCTGTTACAGCGCTTGTGATAATTTTACTTAACTCTTTTAAATTTATTGAGCACTGGTGTGGAGGAGAGCGGGTCGCTGTACTCGCGCTGCTTATATCGCGCTATTGCTGGATTTTACCGTAGGACTGGCCGCATTTAGAACTCTGCTCTGCTGAGGCACTCGGGAAGCAGACAGGCAGCCTCAACAACCAATCAGAAAGCACTGGACTCGCCCCTCCCTCCCGCCTCGTTCTGACGCCGGTGGCTAGCGCTGTTTGTGCAGAGGGCGTGGAGGGTCCGAGCCAGCTGCTTCCTGGATTCCACCTGCAGCGCTCTAGTTGTTGGGACGCTGGGGGGGATATAAGGCACCAGAATTTGCAGCTCTTCGTGGTAAGTGGGCAGTGGCAGTGGCAGTGTCCCTACCGCTTTTTAATCGCGCTACCGGCGTATTAGTGAGTAATACTGGTATGCTGTTACAGCGCTTGTGATAATTTTACTTAACTCTTTTAAATTTATTGAGCACTGGTGTGGAGGAGAGCGGGTCGCTGTACTCGCGCTGCTTATATCGCGCTATTACTGGTTTTTACCGTAGGACTGGCCGCATTTAGAACTCTGCTCTGCTGAGGGACTCGGGAAGCAGACAGGCAGCCTCAACAACCAATCAGAAAGCACTGGACTCGCCCCTCCCTCCTGCCTCGTTCTGACGCCGGTGGCTAGCGCCGTTTGTGCAGAGGGCGTGGAGGGTCCGAGCCAGCTGCTTCCTGGATTCCACCTGCAGCGCTCTAGTTGTTGGGAAGCTGGGGGGGGTATAAGGCGGATGTTCCCTCGGCAGCGCAGCGGACGAGGGCAGCGGGCGCGACGAAGGCGCGACGAAGTTGCGCCTAAGTTAAGCCCGTCTGCGCCCGTCCGCGGCCGGGCACGGGCCAGGGCCATACCCTCTGCTCCTTCTTCTAGGCATCTATACTGGAGTCGAGAGGATTTAGTCGCCTTTCGCGGTAAGCACCTGGGATCATGCTTACACAGTATGACGGCTGAAGACACGGTGGGCTGTAGCCATTGTAAATATGCCTTTCATCTAGGGGATGTCGAAACTAGAGATCAAAATGTCTTGGTCTGTGGACTGCTGAATGTTCGATCTTTACGCAGACACAGCCTTGACATACATGACCTCCTCAGCGAAAAGCAATGGGACCTGGTCTTCCTCACGGAAACGTGGCTAGACCAGGACTCTACGCCGGAGATTATTGAGGCTATTCCGGAGGGCTACTCCATATTGAGGCTTGATAGAGCACTAGGTAGAGGTGGTGGAATAGCCATTGTAGCCAAACAGGGTCTCCAATGTCACCTGGAACATACTAAAATTGAGGGTAGCGAAGCTGGCACTTTTTCCATCTCGGTCAGTGGAAACTGCACCTTGAAGGGCCTTTTAATCTACCGGCCTCCTGGCTCAGCAGCGAGATTCAGTGAGAGTCTAGTTGAAGGTATCACGGAGGCTGCACTGCAAGCCAATAAATATTTGGTATTAGGGGATCTCAATCTACATATAGACGACCCTAATGATAAGGCGGCCAGGGAATTCTGTCAAGTGATGACTGGACTTCAGTTTGAGCAAAAAGTCAAGAGGCCCACACACCAACTGGGCCACCTCCTGGACCCGATTTTTGCAAACTGGGACCAAGTGGAAGCCCATGACCCCGTACCTATTCCGTGGTCAGATCACCACCTTATACCCTTTATGATTCATATGCAGGGAATGCGCCCGGCAGAACCATCTGCAGATAAACATCCGAGGCGCAGATGGGCGGCCTTCTCTCTAGCTAAAATTAATCAGGCGCTTACAATGAAGGGTAACCCAGGGGGGGTAGGAGTGGAGGAAATTAACATCAACCTGAACCAGCGGATTACGGAGGCCCTGGATCTGGTGGCCCCACTCGGCATGGTAAAGGCGGGGGGCCGTGCTCAGAGAACAGCACCGTGGTATAATGAGGAGGTGCGAGCGGCCAAAGTAGCATGCAAACGTGCAGAGAGACAATGGAGAGCAGCACTTACTGCTCATGCTAGGACAGGGTATATAGCAAACAGGCGCATCTACCACAGATTGATCAGGAAGGCCAAGACCACATACTTTGGCAAGAGGATTGAAGGAGCAGAACACTCCACTAAAGAATTATTCTCAATTTACAAGTCACTTTCGGTAGGAAAGCCTGCAGTGGTGCCCAAGGAGCTCTGCTCGGCGGAGGGCTGTGACCGCATAGCAGAGTTCTTTGCAAACAAGGTGGCGACGATATACGCTACCTTCCCTCAGCAGGTTGGTGACAGCCCTAAGTCTGTGGATACGACTAAGGTAAAAGGAGATCAGCGGCTGACCACCTTTTCTACCCCGTCAACTGAGGAACTTATCCACATTTGCGGGACCATAAAATCTGGCTCGCCCAAGGACCCCACTACACCCAGACGGCTGATGGGCAGTTTGCAGGTATTGGAACCTTATATTCGCCATCTACTAGATGCTTCTTTTGAGACGCAGACTGTTCCCATTGCCTGGAAACAAGCAATTGTACTTCCTCTGCAAAAAAAAGCCAATGTAAGCTTTAAAACACTAGAAAATCTCCGCCCCATCTCTCTCCTGCCTTACATGGCGAAGGTGGCGGAAAAGATCGCAAATCTCCAACTTATGAAGTTTGTGGAGGAGGCCTCCCTGCTCCACGACTCTCAGTTTGGCTTCAGCCCCCGCCACTCGATGGAGTCAGCCCTCCTCATGGCGGTAGAAGCCTTGCGACAGGGGGTGGATGAAGGCCAAACTATGGCCTTGATCCTACTGGACCTGAGCGCTGCATTCGACACTGTAGCACATTCCATCCTGCTACAGTGTCTGAGTGAAGGAGGGGTAACAGGTGCAGCGCTTGGCTGGATTCGATCGTTCTTGTCTGACAGGTGCTTTCGGGTCCGCCTGGGCGACTGCTATTCGAGAGAGATGGGGCTTGGACAGGGCGTGCCTCAGGGCTCATCCCTGAGCCCGACCTTGTTCAATCTCTATGTCTCCCCTCTTGCGACAATTGTTGAAAAATTCGGGCTGCGCTTGGTGTCCTATGCCGACGACACGCAGCTGGTCATCTCCCTCTCACGCGTGCCCGGTCTTGCGGCGGACATCTTCAGGGATTGCATGCAAGAACTGGCTACCTGGATGTCCGCCAACTGTTTGAAACTGAATGGTAACAAGACCGAGGTGCTCGTGGTGGGGGGCGGACCGGCGGCCTGGTCGTCGGCATGGTGGCCACCCTGCCTGGGAGAAATGCCAGTTCCCTGTCAGGAGGCAAAAAATCTTGGTATGTGGCTGGATGCGGATTTGGCCCTTGGCCCTCAGATTGGCCGTGTGGCAGGGGTGTGCTTCGGTGTTCTGAGAACTCTAAGGAAGGTATTAGATCTCCTCCCTATGGCGGCTCGCAGGACGCTGGTGCATGCCCTTGTCACGTCGCGCCTGGATTACGGCAATTTGCTGTATCTGGGGGCGAGGGGAAAGGGCATAAACCGCCTCCAGGTGCTGCAAAATGCAGCTGCACGCTTGGTTTTGAGGCTCCCCAAGAGATCTCCCTCTAAAGCAGCGCTTCAGGCATTACACTGGCTCCCGGTTGCGAAAAGGGTAGAGTTCAAAGCTCTCTCTACTTGTCACCGCATTCTGAGCGGTAAAGCCCCTGTTCCGCTGCAGACTCTGGTGGCCTGGTATGAGCCTACGCGCAGTCTTCGCTCCTCCCGCACTGGGCTACTGAAGGTTCCGAGGGTAAGGAAAGCTCGTATGGGAGGGAGGTCTTTCAGGTACCTTGCGCCTAAGCATTGGAATGCCTTGCCTCTGGATCTACGGCTGGAACCGTCCGAGATTTTTTCAGAAAAAGGCTAAAAACTTACCTATACAGCAGGTAGACGTCTTGTGGGTGGTTGGGGCTCCTATTTCCACTTACCATAGCGCGGGGACACGCCGGTGCGCGTAACCAGGCGCTCTACAAATGCCCAAATAATGCATTGACAAAAACTACACGTACACTGAAAAATGTAATTATTAGATCATGACCATAAACAACACTTGCCCTGTGATCTGAATAATGAATAACACTCTAGAGAGCTTGCAATTTGACATAAAAACACCTTACCAAAGTGAGCCGATATTAAGTGGCACAACATTAAATAGAAAAAATGCATATATTTTGCAATCATCTTTCTATAGTGATTTACATTTATGGAGTTCTGAATTCAGATGTAATGATTTTAACGTTTTCATACATACATGTCCACATACACATGGAACAACTAATTGTAATCATGATTTGTGCTTGTTGTCCACCTTTGCGTATGGAACATTCACTCAGAGCTAGGCCTCAAATGGCTAAAATGGAGCTTATAACTTATACTCCAGCTTCACAAGATGTGGACACTTCGTGACCATGTTCCGTGTATTCCCAAAAAGGTAACACCACCATCCTAAGAATCATCTCACCTATCAAGGAAGGCCAACTTGTATACTTAGCTACAATTCAGACAACAGTTGTACCTTAGTACAGTCCTTATATCCATCAGGGAGGCTTAATTTGCATATCTATACCAGTTGTTCTGTGCCGGACCAGACCACAGCCTTACTTGTTAGAGCAAAATGCATGACTATAAGAGTCTAAAACACCTACAACATACAGACTGCCATCTGGATGTTCCATCACTCCAGTTTCAATACTTTCTTTTGTTTATCATGTATGAGCCTTAAAAGTGAGTCTGGAACAGAGTGTGAGACTGGATTTTGCCAAATTCCAAGAGTGATGCCGCCTTCAGTGCCAAATCAATTATAACAGCCTCTGTTAGCACAAACTTCCTCCTTCAAGCACATAGCCCCAGTCTGTGGCCTCTATTTGAGCCAGATCCTAAAAACTCTGTAGGAAAGAAATAATAGGGAGAAAACTCCCTATCAAGCATCATGATAGGGAGCATATGAGCCAATATCGCTTCCTAGTGGGCAGTAAAAAACAGTCACCATGAATCCTATTGAGCTGATGGATTTTTGAGCTCCATCACCATTTCCTAGCTAAGCCATTTTAAGTATGTGATATTTATACAGTACAATTGTTGGACTTTGCCCTTTTTGCAGGGTTATCCTGACATTTTTACATTCCTCCTGTATTTTGTCTGATCTGTTTTTGTTGGTTTTATGACTCTGAGCACTTTACCACTGCTGATCAGTGCTAAAGTGCATATGCTCTCCCTATTGTAAATTGATGTATGGATTAGTGACTCCATGATTGGCCTATTTGATTTACTGTCAGACCCTAGTACAGTGCACTGCGGGTGCCCTGGGCCGGTAAATCAAATGCTGCTGGTGGGCTTGCAGCACAGGTCTGCCATTGCAGAGCCTCTGTGCAGCCTGGTACTGCCATGTTAACTGGGCAAGTGCACCCACTCCCCAGTCCCTAAACCTTCCCTTTTCTGCATATTTCAGGGTGCATTGTAGGTAAAAGGTAGGACATTTCCTGGTGTGTGTGGCATGTCCTAATAGTGAATTACAACCAATTTCCATTTTCACTATTGCAAGCCTGCTTGTTCCCCATAGTCCAGAATGGGTAGTTAGATTATAACATCTTATACTCCTAACTGACTCAGGGAACTAGGTAGAAATTCGTGTTTAGTATGCCTGAACTTAGAATTATAAAATACATCTATTAGTAAAGTTGGTTTTAACATTCTGTGTTTGAAAATACCACTTTTCGAAAGTAGGTATTTTCTTGCCTAACGATCCAAGCCTGCCTCTACTAGGTTGTGTATTCCTTGACTGGAGTTTGAATGACAGTGGCTGGGGCATTCCAGGAGACAGGGTGAGTCACCACTAGATGGGCGGAAGGAGTTGCACCTGGGACCTGAATAAGGCTGTGCCTGCCTTCCACAATGCTGGCTCCACCTCCTGTGGTGCGTCTGATGTCCCTGGCCGACACTGTCAAAGGAAAGAAGGAGTTTTGTCAACAAAGTGCTCCAGGACTGCACAGAACTGGTTTGGACTGGGTACAGGACCCTCTGCCTTCAGAGGACAAAGGATTTGCTAGTATAAATATGGGGACCCAGACCCCAGAGAATTAGATCACTTTTGGAAAACAAGAAGAACCTTTGCTGAGGAGTGGAACCAGAGAAACTGAGGAGGAGACTATCCTTAAGCTGAGTGCTGTTCGGAGGATTGTCCTGCAGTGGCTGCCCAACTGCCAAAGAAAGGAGAAAGGACTTTGTGCTACTTTCAAATCAACTAGTAAAGGATCTTCAAGGGCTTGAGATAGAGCTTGCATCCTGCTGAAGTCTCAGGGGCAATATACTTGACCAACCAGCTCCCCCGCCTTCCCTTGCTGGGAATTGAAGTGCCTGCTGTTGAGCTGGGCCGTATGAGAGACTGCGTGTCGCTGGGAGCTGGAAGTGTTACTCAAGACAAAGAAGTGTGTCGCCACCGCAGGCGTTGTCATCGCATCACCAGATGAAGCGTGCCGCCGCAGCCGCTGTCGCGATTGCATCACCGGAAGCGCCTCGCATCTCAGGAGAAGAGTGTCGCCGTCACAGCAGACGCTGTCGCATCACCAAAAGATGAAGACGTCTTATTGTTTCATTGCACTGGATCTTCATTGCATCACGGCGCTGCTGGTCGCATCGCCACTGAAGCGCAGTAAGAACCGTAAAAATTTATTTTGAGTTGTGAGCCTCCATTCACCCACCCCTCACACTGTATCTACCACAGAGAAGACTTGGACTGCTCGACCTGCACTACCACTGAGGGTCATGTGCTGAGGATACTTGGCGCAGCAGCTCTGAATCCATAGTAGGTCAGGCCCCAGGACATAAGGAGTAAAATGCCTCAACCCCATGGCAGGGCCCAATAGCTCCCTTTTGCCCAGTGGCCCTCTGCACTGAGTTCAGACATCAGTGAACACCCATCTGCTCTTCCTGGCATCAGAGACACGCTATTGTGCTCTGAGCCAGGGGTGTTGACCCCCCCACCAGGATATTCGAGTTCTGGATAGGCTGAGTGTCAAAATTGGGGTAGCAGAAACAAGTGCACTTTTAAAAATCTACTTTTCCATTTAAGTTCATGGGATGTCTAGCAAAGTCTACACAGTAAAATCTGTAGTTGTGTTTTTTCACTGAGTGCACACTAACCCTAATATGTAGTGTGCCCTATTTGTATATATTAGCACCCTGCACTATGGGCTTACAAGGCACAATTTAGGAATGATTTATCAATATGTAAAAATAGTTTTTTTTCAAATGATATAGGAACTTTTGCCTGGCATGTGTCACTTCAGTGCATTTAAACAGTACCCTGGCCAGAGTGCACTGATGCTTGTGGCAGATATATGTGTGTCATATGATTTGTTTATGTAAATGTGCACATCAAGCCCACATGACATTTCACTTCCACGCCTCAGGTGCATTTGCTGTGCCATCTGTTATGGTTTTATCTGTCAATAAAATAGATCTATTAGGTGAACACATTTTTACCAAGGCCATTATGCATGCCTACTGATAAAAGCTCAGGAAACTGGTGAGATGAAGTAGGAGCTTTATTGATACAACCATCAACCAGCAGAAGTTACGGCAAACTGTATTCTCAACCATTGGAATGTAATCATTCTATTAGTGATGTCACTGACCATGACACTCTTAAAGATACAGCAACATAACACATCCCCTATACATAATAAAAGAATAAAATGAATATTGATGAAGAAACAAAATAACCTAAAAGAAGAAGATCAAAGAGTAACAGAGGACATTAATGTATCACATAATCATTGAACTTCTTGGGAAGCTGTAAAGACCTCCTAGGAGTATTTCTCTAGTAACTGGTGGAAGGAGAAACATTGGGATTACAGGAGAGTTTGGGACCATCATTGTAATGATTTCTGACATCATTGCATTTGGCCAGTTTAGACATGTTCCAAGTCCAACCAGTGTCTAAGGTGACAACATTTTTCTTAATGGAAACAATGGTGAAAGGACCAATGAAGTTCGAAACACCCTTGTGACCAAATTTCGTTTTTTTCACGAGAACACTGTCACCCACGTTCCATTTCCTGTGTTTGACAACCATCATAACGTTGTTTCTATTTCTGCTGATAATTTGTCAACACAGTTCTCCTTCTCACTTCCCTGTCCACACTGTCCTCAACCATCTTCTCCGGAAGCCAAGTTAGATTTAGCTTTGAACAAGCTAGTCTACCTCTCAAAGCCTCAAAAGGAGACCTTTGCATAACAGCATTGGGAGTCGTGTGATGTGCCCACCACGTCTCCCTTAAAACACTGTTGAATGAAGTCTTAGACTCTAAAGCCCTCTGTGCACAACTTTTCACAACCCTATTCATCCTCTCCGTGAGACCATTTGCTTGAGGAGAGTAAAGAGCTGTTTTCTGATGAATAATACCCAGACTTTTCAAGAAACTGTCCATCTCACTGGAAGTGAATTGTACCCCATTATCAGTGAGTAAAAACTTGGGAACACCCTCCGACCCAAACACATCTTTTAAAAATTCAATCACAGTTCTTGAGTTGACCACACTCATACATTTGGACACTACCCACTTTGAAGTGTAGTCAACCAATAAAACAACATATCTCTCATGTGAGGGCATGAGCTCAAAAGGGCCGGCGATGTCTAAGCCTATCTTTGTCCAAACAGCAACAGGAACTTCCACAGGTGACAATGGAGAATGACTGGTGGTACGTGACTTGTCATTCACTGCACACAAATGACAATCTTTAACCACGGTTTCCACCATGCGATCCATTCCAGGCCACCAATATCTTTTCCTAATGCGAGCCTTCGTCAAATTTCTTCCCAAATGCCCCTCATGAGCCAGGTTGACAACCCTATCTCTCAATTCACTTGGAGGCACCACTCTATCACCCCTCATTAAATTGCCTTGGAAAAAAGTTAAATCATCTCTCACGGACCAAAAAGGCTTCAATACACTCTCAAGAGTATCATAATCTGGCCAACCACTCCTGATAACATTCCTCAGCAATAGAAATACAACATCATCATCAACCTTGCGTGACCATTCCTCCTCGGAAATGCTAGACTCCAAAACCCAGTTTATACACGTAGCAACATCTGTGACACAATCTCTATCTATGGGAAGACGTGATAAGCAATCAGCAGGTTTATTGTTCAACCCTGGAATATACTGCACAGTAAAGTTGAACTCTTGCAAACCTTCACTCCATCTTTTCAACCTAGGTGTTACATGATCACTTTGATGACATGAGAAAATTTGAACTAGGGGACGGTGATCAGATTTAACCACAAATGGTATCCCCCATAAGTAAAATTTGAAGTGACATATAGACCAATATACTGCCAACGCTTCTCTTTCGATGCAAGAATAATTATGCTCAGCTTCCTTTAGAGCTCTTGAAGCGAATGCAACAACAACTTCTTCACCATCAACAACTTGGGAAAGCACAGCACCTAATCCTTTAAGGCTGGCATCGGTAGTCAAAATAGTTTTGAGTTTGGAGTCAAAATGACCTAAAGTTGGCATCTCACCTATCTCTTTCTTAACCAAAACAAAAGCTTTCTCGCAATCACTAGACCAGGACAAATGTACACCTTTTTTTAAAAGAGACCTAATGGGCTCAACAAGACTGGCAAAACCCTTAACGAACTTGGAATAAAATTCCGCCATCCCTAAAAATGATTTGACCTGATCCTTATCCACTGGAGTAGGTGCCTTAACAATGCTCTCAGCTAACTCTAATTTGGGCTGAATTCCGTTCCCCGAAATAACGTGTCCCTAATACGTGACAGACTCTAAGCCAATACAACACTTTTCCTTTTTTACTGTAAGTCCACTCTCGTTTAACTTATTTAAAACAGATCTTAACACTTTGTCATGCTCACACGTGTCTACACCATGAATCAAAATATCGTCCTGAAAGAACATTACATTGGAGAGACTGCCCAAAACTATTTTCATCACTCTTTGGAAACATGCGGCAGCTGAAGCTAAGCCAAACGGCATTCTTAAAAAACGGTAAGCACCCAAAGGTGTAACAAACGATGTTAAGTGTCTGCAATCTTTATGTAGTACAACTTGGTGGTAAGCTCCTTTTAGAATGCTGATACTCTAACAGCTATGTTAGGTAAAGGCTGACGGTCTATCCAGATCCATTCATTCAAGCCGCGAAGATCCACACACATCCTAATCGATTTCCCACCATCCTTGGGTGCTAGAACCACTGGACTCAACCATTCTGATGATTCAATCTCTTCAATCACTCCTAAGTTTAACAATTTCTCAATCTCAAGTCTAAGTGGCTCCAGCATCATGTTAGGTACTTTCCTGACTTTATGTACACACGGTTTGGCAGATTTTTTAAGGATGATTTTATGTTCAAATCCTTTCAGACACCCCAATTTGTCAGAAAAGACATTAGGATAATCATCAAAATATTTACTAGACTCACACACAAGATCTATCTGGGAGTGAAGAGAACTGGAAAGAAAATCTTCCATCAGCATGACTTGATTTTTTGGATCTTCTGCTCCCGGATTAAGAATAATCCCTAAGTCATGCTGATGCCACCATCCCAGGAGATTGTCACCTCTGACGGCTACATAAACTTTCCCAGATATACACTTACCACTGAAGGAAATGTTGGCCACAATGTATCCTAAAATATCTATTTTTGACTTATTGTAGCTAAGGGGAGAGATATCAGGTGGTAATAGTTGAACATTTTCCAACCCTACTACTTCATCCCAAATCTTATTACCAATTAAAGTAAAAGGAGACCCAGAGTCTGCCATAAGTTTAAATACAAATTTGTCAATTGTTACATCACAGAATGGCATAAAAATATGTTCTGTGTCAACCATTGTATCATTAACATTGGAAACCACAAGTGTACGTACAATATCAGAGGTTGGCTCACTAATTTCTCTCTTTTTGCCAGATCTACATACACGTGCATAGTGTCCTTTGATACCACAGTTATTGCAGATGCTATCTCTTGCGAAACAATGGGGAAAATTGGAAGTATGAGAGAAACTCCCACATCTGAAACAACTTATTTTTTGGTTACTAATAGGACGTTGTTGGCGAGGATCACGTTCCTTAGAGAAAATAGATTCTTTGGTCGAAGAAGGACGATTATCAAGAGTGTTTTTCTGGGTAAATGTCTTTTGGATAGGTTTGCTCTTAGCACTTACACTGACTTTAGCCACATCTTCGTGATATTCACCAAACAGTTCGTCCTCTTCTAGCATATGTACCGAATCAGAGGCTTTCTTTTTACCATCACTGACAGTGTGAGTATCATCTTCTTTATTCTTTCTTATCTCTTTAACCCATGTAGAAGTGTTTTCCATACCCTCTACTATATCTAAAGCTTCTTTCAATGTGGGATTTTTGGATAATAACTTTTCTTGAACTCTAGAACTGTTCGTGCATCGAACGAGTTGATCTCTAACTAGAGATTCAGACAACTCACCAAAATCACAAGTTCGAGAAAGAGTTTTCAGAGCTGCAACATATGTACCTACATGCTCACGGGAACCTTGGACACGAGTAAAGAATCTATGTCGCTCTAAGACAACATTAATTCTAGGTCAAAAATACTGTTCCAACATAGTCATAGACATCTCGAAAATATCTGCAGGTTCCCCATCAGCTCCCCCCACAGGTATACTGTCCATACTGTCATAGGTATGTCTACCTTCAACTCCCAAATTGTGCAACAAGATGGCTTGTTTTCTGACAGCCGAAGACTTTTCTCCACCAATAGCAACTAAGTATGAATCAAATAGGTTTCTCCATCTTTTCCAAGGAAGAATGGGTTCACCCTCCTCTGAAAGAAAAGGTGGAGGTTGCGACATGCTAGAAGTAGTGGCCATAATGAAACAAGGAATAAGTAAAAGCAAAACACTATAATAATGGTAACAGGCTAATTTTCCAATATTGTAAACTAAAGCGAGTAAAAATACCAATTATCAAAGAAGAATGAAACAATTCCACAACAGCTGTGCACATTAGCGTAGAATTATTAGTCCAAGCCTTCGAATAATAGGATGTGCAGCTGAATATTACCAGTACCTCAGCGTGTTGTCGAGCACATTGATGTTGTAGAATTAACACACTGCTGTGTGTGTCAGCGTTGTAAATTTCAGCTTGTTATTTGTTTTTGAATAAATCTTGCGCGAAAGATACACTGCTGTGTGTATCAGCGTTTGAAAACTCGGTAAAATGCGCTGCCTTGCGCATCGGCGTAACCAAGGTAACCAAGGTAACAAAATGGCCGCCAAAACTACGTGAAATGAGTGACAACGTGTTGACGTTGTACGCGAGGTCACGGTTCGCCGAGAGGAGCGAGCAGGAAGACGAGGCGAGACCAAGATTTGCCGAGAGGAGCGAGCAGCAAGGTGAACGCTGAAGCGCTGCAGCACTCGCGCACTGATGCGTGAGGAGGTGCAATGGCACGCGAGATGCTTCCACCGGAATTCAAACCCAAACAGGAGACAACGGTGAGCGCCGAGGCGATAATGATATCTGTTTTTTGGCACTCAACACCTGGAAATTTGGCTCGTTCTCCACTCGGGGGCGGTGTCCAGAAGGGAGGCTCAGTAATATTTACTTCTCAGCTTCCAATGTAGCTCAACAGCGCGACTTCCAATGTAGCACAAAACAGGCAGTTAAAAATTGTAAATTGATTCAGGAAAGGAAAGAAAAAATTATAATCCATTCAAATACACCACATGAGTAAATCCAAGGGAATAAGAGTAAGACCCAGTTGGGTATCTTGTGTCCAAAGTAGACTGATATTCCAAAAACGAAGATTTAAGTGAATCAAAAATCCAAACCGATATCCAGTGGTAGGGGAGTTGATGGTTGTGGATGCTTGTCCCCAATCAAGCCTTGACCCTCGTCGCCAGTGATAAAAGCTCAGGAAACTGGTGAGATGAAGTAGGAGCTTTATTTATACAACCATCAACCAGCAGAAGTTACAGCAAACTGTATTCTCAACCATTGGAATGTAATCATTCTATTAGTGATGTCACTGACCATGACACTTTTAAAGATACAGCAACATAACACCTACCAGCAGGGCCAATATTTTATAAACACCCTTGTAGAGGATGCCAGTGATAGGTGGTACTTTTGGAACTGAGGGCATTTAATTACCAGGCAGTTTTATTGACTTTATGGTCAGTGCCGCATGACATGTTTTTTGTGAGTCAGAAGCAGGCCTTAAAGCACTGGTCTATAATGAACTCAGTGAATTTCATGTTGGGGTGAGCTGGGGGTGAATGACTAACTTTTCTGGGAGTTGTTTAGGGCTGTTGGTGATGACATTGGTTTTGTTCCTCCTAAGGTTCAGTTGTAGGTAGGTGCTAGATATCCGAAACTGGATGGATGGATGGATGGATGAATGATGGATGAACCGATGGATGGATGGATGGGTGGGTGGATGGATGGATGGATGGATGGGTGGTTGGATGGATGGATGGATGGATGGATGGGTGGGTGGGTGGATGGATGGATGGATGGATGGATGGATGGATGGGTGGAAGGATGGATGGATGGATGGGTGGGTGAATGGATGGGTGGGTGAATGGATGGGTGGGTGAATGGATGGATGGATAGATGGATGGATGGATGGATAGATGGATGGATGGATGGGTGGGTGGGTGGGCTTGGGTGGGTGGGTGGATGGATGGATGAATGGGTTGGATGGATGGGTGGATGGATGGATGGATGGGTTGGATGGATGGGTGGATGGGTGGTTGGATGGATGGATGGGTGGATGGGTGGATGGATGAATGGGTTGGATGGATGGGTGGATGGGTGGATGGCTGGATGGATGGGTGGGTGGATGGATGGGTGGGTGGGTGGGTGGATGGATGGCCAGTTAATATTATGGTGGTGATTTGAATACAGACACCAGCATTGTGCCAGTTTTGAAGGATTGTGACTCAGTAGTACTCACAGATGTGCCATGTAGAGGTTAAAGGTCACTGAAGATGGAAGCTTGAAGTGCTCCACAGATTGATGGCTGTTGCTCAGATCCTGGGAGTCCCATCTGAACGAGGTGAAGAAAACCATTGCAATACGAGTTCAGGGAATCCAGTGAGGGTTCATAATGTGCTAAGCACTGATGCTTAGCTGTGTTGAAGGATGTGAGCTAATCTAAAATTAGCTCATGTGCATACTTCATGATTGTCTGGCATGGCCTTGACCCTCTGGGGCCTACTCTGGACACTTTTGGTCAATAGCCAACTGGTACTAGTGGAGACAGTTACTATCTGTTACTAGTATGAATTCAGCTCAATGATTTTGTATTAAAAAATCAGATGCAAACAATACTTCAATCTTCTATGCTATTAATGACTCTGGAGAGCTCTCCTTTTGCACAAAGCCTCGCCCGCTGTCAAGCAGCTCCTGGCTCTACTCTGGATTTGAAACTAGTGTTCCGGAACATGTAGAAACGAGTCATCAATCTATTTAGCTCATACAAAACAATTCCAGTGCCCGATTGTCCTTGTTGTTGATATTTCTTTTTGCGGTTTCAATGCCAGAACCCACTGAGTATCCCTGGAAGCCACTGAAAATGGGGAGTGAGCACAGGTATAAGGATACTCTATCCTTTTATTTCTGTTATCAAAGACATATCAATGATATCCACTTGAGAGCCCCAGCAGAGAATAATGCGGGCTGGCAGTAAACAATTTTTGAGAGTCTCCGAAAAGGAAATACCTTTTTATTTATTTATCTTACAGCACTTTCTGGATCAACACCTGGGCTGATGTGCCTGGGGCCAAGAATTACGGGAAGAACAACACCATTTCTGCCCCAAACCTGTGGCAATGACTTGGGGATTCAGCTGCAAAAAGGGCAAATGTCTGCTTTCGTGCCACATACATGGGTGCATATGTATAGCGCCTTGAATCATTAGGTTGCCACTACAGTTCTAGGATCTTTGTCAAAGTCCACGAAGCTCGGTTGGATGGCGATTCTTCTGACTGCAACCATGATCCCAGGAACCCGTCTCTCACAGCCATCCAGAGCGTCCTGGATACAAACGGGGTCTGGAAAAAGACCCTTTTTGGGATATTTGCATCCCCTCCGAAGGCCTGGCTCGTTGCCTGGTGCGGAGGCAGGAAATAGTCAACAGGAGGTGAGATGGATGAAAGCCATCATGCACTGTGGATAAAACTAGAGTCTTGGGTGAATTCATGGTCTGTCTCTTATTGTCCCAACCCACCTGACAGCTGCAGTCACTACACATACCTGTCTGATCCCCTAAGCTCCAGCCCTAACTTGAAAAAGAAGTAGGAAATGAAAAGCTCTGATTGGAGCACTGATGAGCCTTAGAGCAGCTGCTGGAACTGGGCTTTAAATACCTGACTGAGCTGAACTTTAATAAAGAAGATGATATAAGCACTTGAGGCATACAGTAACTCCGAGGATTGTGCTGATTTGTAGCACTTCTCTTTACAACTGGACGAAATTCAAATTACTCTGGCATACTTCATCGAATATTTGGAGCTTTGCATTATGCTTATTACATTAAAGTCCTGAAATTAGGCCATTAATCCACTTCTCATAACTAGGCACATTTTGTGATAAAAATATACCACAAACGCAAACTCTACAGTAAATATTTACTGTAAAGGCACAGGAACAACAGAACGCGAGCTGCTGTTCCTTGCAGTGATTTCGTTGTCGCTTTCTGTTAGTGTAAAATGCATCCTCAGTGATCTGCCAGAGGGCGCATTTTGCGCAAAAATTTTACATGAAATGACAGCTTTGCAATTTTTATAATCATTGTTAATTTTGCCAAATTTTCACATAATTATGTGGAAGCAAATGATGCAAATTTCATACAGCCCTACAGCATGTTATGCCTAAAGCAGCCCCCAAGAAAATATCATTGGCATGTGAGGGCCTCTTCCTTGCTATCTCCCAGAGTACCAGAGGATATTCCTGAACCCTCCTTGCACCCTTTCAAGCACGCCAGGTCAGCAGATACAAGCAGCGCTACCGAGAACGCCTCCATGCAGACCAATCAGAGTAATGTCTGACTGGGAGGCGGCCATTGCAGAGTCAGGAATGCCTGACCCTCTTATAAAGGCATCTTAGCTCTGTGAACAGACTAGATAGTTAACCATAAAAGGTTACAAGTCCCCCCTTAAATAAACACTCTATAGTGAAAGCTGTTACAGCGGCACGATAAACAGGAGGCCCGAACAGCCTCCTTTTCTGTAAGCCCTTAAGACAATAGAAAAGCAACTACCAAATCTAGTTTATTTAGTTAAACAAATGCATTACATTTAGTGCCCCAAAACCTTCAGAAGACTGCAGTTTTTACCCTGATCCATATAGAGAAGGCCCCATACATTCCCATATGAACGTATCATGCGTATTTGTAAAGCACACGTTCACTGCCTTGGGAACCTTGGAGCTAGAGAACAGATGCCCAACTCAGTGGTCCTCCTTTTATGAAAGATGAAAGGCTGAGTGGGCCCTCGGGGATTTTTAATCCTGTGATCATATGCTAAAAACAGACATACGAAGAGAACAGGAACCTGGAAGAGGTCGGTCATGTTATAGGGGTGGACTTGTGCAGGAGTCAAAAGGAAAAATGTAAATTTCATAGACATGAGAAGGTATGACCTCTACCATTTTTTACAGTTGCAGGAAGAGGAGTAATGCTATTCTTTATACAGGACCAGGAACCGCCGAATGGTTTGATAAACTAAGGTGCATGTTGTACCAATATGCTGGAATATACAAATTATGATAAAGCACTTTATTTGAAGGAAGCATGGTCCACGGTGGTAGAGACTGCGAGGGCGAGGACTGCGGGTCTGGATGGGTTCTTTGGGATAAAAAGGACATTAACTAAGGCAGGCTCCTCTGAGGGGAAGGCTCCAGGGACGCTTGACCTGACCCTGAAGGGCTTCCATTGTTCTTCTGTTCTGAGTGCGCTGGACTGTGAAGTGCCATTTAATGCACAGGGCTCAGTGCCACCCACGCTGATGTGCCAGTGCATTGCAACGATCAAGTGCTTGCCTATAAACGCTGGTCCTCAGTCTATGCCTGGGCACTCTTCGAACAAGACATTCTTCGTGATACGCCAAGATGGTCTTCAGCGGGTGGTTCCTCGCTGTCAGCCTCCTTGTCCTCTCCTTGGCGTTTATAGGTGAGCAAAGAGTGCAGGAGCCTTCAGCGCCTGCAGAGAACTGGGTGGTATGAGGGGTAAAAAAAGGTCTTTTCTGCTATGTCCATAGGTCCCATCTTAGGGACGAGGTTGGCTCTACCAATGTAATCCCATAGTACGCTAACGGAACGTATAGTTTATTTTTGACACACGTTTTATTTCCATCTTAGTTTTCAATTGATAGAATGTCTCTATTTCTAGTATTTTACATTTTAAATTTGAAGAAAAACTGATTACATTTAAAAGTCTCAAGGAATTATATCTTCAAAGCATTTTGGGATATTGTAAGATGGATGATGGACACAGTGGTAGACTTCAATAAGAGGTTTATTGGAGTATAAAGGATCCCATCCAAGAAATCGGTCAGCACAGCAGCTCAGGCAAATTCCAACTGAACTCGCCTTTACTCATAGCATAACATTCTATTCAAGTCTCACCTAGCAACAGCAGTAGAATGTCAGGATGCCACACATCTCCTTTCCTTAACAAATAATAAAAGATAATAAATAAAACATTAATAAAACCTATTTTACATAGTTACGTAAATACTGTGGAAAGCGGGAAACTCTTGAAGACTTACGAGTTACAGGTGAATGAAACTGTTGCGAAGAAGCCAAAGCAGATGGTGAAACATATTTTTGTGAATCATTCTGTCAACTTTAACAACAGTTGTTCTGACACTTTTTTTAAGATCATGATGTCCCTTCCTGGACTTGATTTTCTTTGACTCACTTGCCATCCAATCACTACTCTCATTCTCTTTAAATAAATTAGGTAACATGTCATTGACCCAAAATGGTGTGAGTAACGTATTGGGACACCTACCCCTAAATAATTCAAAAGGTGTTGTTTTTGTTACAGCATGAGGTGACAACCCATACATTTCAACCTTTTAAAAAATGTCTTTATGCCAATCTAAACTTGCAGACTTTGCCATACTTATGGTTTCCTTGAGGACATGGTTGAACCTCTCAACCATGCCATTGGTTTCTGGGTGGTATAAAGCCGATTTTTTGTGAACAATACCATGTTTCAAAAGAAATGACTCCAATTCTTTGGAGACTAATTGGACACCATTGTCCGTAAGGATTGTAGCGGGAAAACCTTCTCTAGCAAAGATGTTCTCTATGGATGATATAACATGTTTTGTTTCAATTCCTCGAGTATTAGCAATTTCTGGCCAACTTGAGAAAAAATCTACAAGTACAAAGACTTACCACTCTGTGCCAGAAGCAAGTACAGGACCAAGGATGTCAAGTCCTACTTCTTTCCAGGGTAAATTAGGACGTTCCCTAATAATCATAGGCTGAAATTTGGGTTTGACAGACTTTTCGCTTAAAGCACACTCAAAACAAACTCTAAACTTCCGTTCTATCTGAATATCAATCCCTGGCCACCAATATGATAACCTTAATCTCTCTTTGATTTTCGATACTCCTAAATGTCCAACGTGTGCCAAAGCAATGGGTTCTTCTCTGATGGAAGAAGGGGGAACCAACCTCATTCCTCTAAGAAGAAATCCATCTTGCTCAAAAAGAGGGACCTTAGCATGCCAACATTTTTCAACAAAATCACCCATCTTTTTTTTGATGTCCATCCATTACTGATATTGTCCAGAACCTTCCTCAAGTCTGCATCACTCAATAACGCTTCTTTCCACCTTTATTTATCAACAACACACTCCTCTATAGCACAGACCATTTCATCATCCTCATCAAGTTCATCTTCATGAGAATCATCATGCCTTGAGACGAGACGAGATAAGGCATCTGCCACCTTATTCTCCACACCAGGCAAGTATTTTACTACAAAATTGTAATCCTGCAGTGCCACAACCTATTTGATTATTCTACCTGATACTGCATCAATCCCTTTGATTTTCAGAATTTCACACAAAGGCTTGTGATCAGTCCAAATCTCAAATTGTCCACCCCACAACAAATTCCTTAGTTTTTTTACAGACCAATAAACCGCAAGTGTTTCTCTCTCAACTACAGAGTAGCGCAACTCCTCTCAAACTTCTAGATAAGAAAAAAATTACATTTTCTTGATCACCATCATTTTGTAGAAGAACGGCCCCTAAGCCTTTCATGCTAGCATCAGTTATTAAAGTAGATGTCTTTCTAGGATCAAAACTGCACAATTTTGGAGCAGAACTTAATTTTTCCTGGATCAAGCAGATTTCTCTTTCACACGCCTCGTCCCAAACAAATTCACAACCCTTTTTAGCAGAGTTCTCATATTTACACACATAAAGGTGAATCCAATGACAAATATTCCACCATACCTAAAAAGCTCATTATCTCCTCTTTATTAGTAGGTGAACTCATCTTCTGTATAGCAACAATCAAATTAGCTTTCCGATGGAAGTTTTCCTAAACTTACACTTTTCAATTTTTACAGTAAGCCTAGAATCACTGAGTCTAGTTAAAACATCTAAAACTCTCACATCATGCTCTTTATTGTCTTTTCCAGAAATAAGTATATCGTCCTGGTAGACCCTTTAAAACCTTTTCTAACCCCCTTTGAAAGGCTGACGCTGCAGATACCAGTCCAAAGGGAACCCTAACAAAACAGAAAGTGCCCAAAGGGGTTATAAATGCGGTCAAATACTTTGATCCTTCATCTAATTTGATCTGATGATAAGCAGACCGTAAATCGATTGTACTAAACACTTTTGCCCCCTTCAACAACATCAACATGTCCGAAATCTTAGGTAGAGGATAATGGTCTGTAACTACATTCTTATTTAACTCCCTGAGGTCCACACACAAACGAAGCGAGCCATCAGCTTTCTTCGTGGCCACAACCGGTGCAAGCCATTGTGTTTCTTTCACCTCTTCAGTAACTCCTTCTGTCTTGAGACGTTCTATTTCATTCTTTACCTGATCTCTGACAGCTACTGGAATAGTTCTGACCTTACAACAAATAGGTTTAGCATTGTCCACCATACGTATGTGGTGGATGTAACATTTGAGACAACCCAATTTCTGTGAAAAAATATTGGGAAATTTCCCTTTGAGAATGTCAGAAAACTCACTATCTGTGGTATCATGAATGGTTGAAACAGACACATGTCCAAAATTCTCTTTCAGAATTATGGGTGGGGAAGAATTCGGGTCAAGCACGACACCAACATCCCTTTGGTTAAACCAACCTAAAATACTATCACCCTATTGTGAAATATAGATCTTTGCATTATTTAACCTGTTCTGGTATTCTATTAAACCATGGAAATAAGCAAAACGTTTGATACGTTCACCTGCATAAGCAAATGGCCTAGTGTCAGGCTTAAATATTTTAATTTTCCCACTTACATTTTCCAAAAAGAATTCTTTGGAGACTATAGTATTTTTTGCTCTGGAGTCAAACAGAACCTTTTTGGTTTTTCCATCTACAAATATTTCATATGTTGGGCAAGTTTTCTGTTCCTTATTACCTATTGCTTGAACAAGTATTTGTCCTCAATCCAACTCTTCTGTATCCTCACATGTTTGATCAGTGTCATAAAACACTTCATTAATTTTTCCCTTATAAGATATCCCTTTACAAGCACTAGTGAAATGTAGGTTTAATTAAAAGTATTTCAATCTCCGCTGAACACTGCTGAAAAGTGTGTGTGTCACTGCTGCACAACACTTTAAAAAACAAGTGTGTGTAGTACTGTTATGACACACTGTGATAGGCAAGGGTGTGTGTCACTGTTGCACAACATGTCACTGCATTGACACACTATGATAGCCCAGTGTGTGTGTCACTGTTGCAGAATACTTTGAGAAACAAGTGTGCGTGTCAGAGTTGTAACACGCAAGTAAACAGCAAACAGTTAAAGGTAGGCCCAGATTTTGAATAAATAAATGAAATAAAAATACCTGCGGAGCTGTTCGTGTATTTAAAAATAAAGTTGCTACAAAATAAATGATGAAAATGCCCAAGACGTATAAGCACTGACCCAAAATGGTGGCAGGCAAAGACGTCAGAAGTCGACTTCCTGAAACGTCACCCATTAGGGAAGTCTCAGTGGAACATGAAGGCTCCGGTCTGCGCTAGACACTGGTGCTGGAATTCTAATTGAAGCAAAGCGGTGCGTGCCGAAGACTGGCGCTGGTAGTGCATTTGAAGAATGCGGACCGTGCTGGAGACTCGTGCTGGATTCAAATTGAAAAATGCGCGATAGAAGTAGGCGCCTCGTTAAAGGTATAATCTTAGTTACAAGTTAAAATATAACAGATGCAAGACAGCAAACATTCTTGTAAGTGTTTAAAAAAAATATCCAGGAAGTAAAGTTCGAATACAAGACAGTAAATTTTACACACAGTCAAAATACAAGTTTGCCGACATATGTTTGAAAGCCATAAGAATTTCGAGCAAACTACCAAATGACCTTGTATTGAGATAAGACTTTTCCTCAGTATTCACTCTTGCTCCTGGATAAATAGTATTCTTATTGGATGATGGACACAGTGGTAGACTTCAATAAGAGGTTTATTGGAGTATAAAAGATCTCATCCAAGTAATTGGTCAGCACAGCAGCTCAGGCAAATTCCAACTGAACTCGCCTTTACTCATAGTATAACATTCTAGTCAAGTGCACCTAGCAACAGCAGTAGAATGTCAGGATGCCACAGATATGTTTGTCCCTTCATGAGGAACATTTATTAATAAGTTATTTATCAGAAGTACATACATGTTTTAAGCGTTAAGTAAAGTTATAAAAAACTGCAAATCATTAATAACTATTTGAATGAATAGCTTTGTACTTATGAGAAATACCTGGTATTACAAATAAAAGACAAAACTCTGCACACAGCTGGTAGATGTTCTATTTTTCATTCACAGGCACCATTATCTTGATTAAAAGGTATCAAATGCGCGTAGATTTAAGATTATAAGAAATTCCATGGGACTCATTTATTAATTCATAAAAGGAAGTAGCAATCCAAACAGACACTTGTATATTACATTTCTTTGAACTCTGAAAAGCTAGCACAATTTTGGGTGACCCGGAACTTCTTTACGGGCTAATCTGTGCAAGGAAAGCAAGGAGAGTGCACTCAAGTGCTGCAGGGCCAAGAAGTAAACCTTTATATGACCTTTCCACACGTAAGCAAATGTCAGCCTTTTTTAGGGTCGAGTCTGCATGAGCCATGTGCTAACGCATGCACTCTTGCTTCCGAGACACTAATGTTTAAACAAGCATTGGCATAGCCAATAGGTCCCGCCTTTGGGACCTTATACATGTTTAGCCAGAGCTATTGGATTTGCCAATTTCTTTAAGCTATGTTCTAGAGCATTGTGGCTGCTTTGCAGCATGTTGAAAGTTATAATAAACTAGAGTTAGAGCCTTTGGCATTGTTACTGACAATGTATTTTTCCCATGTGTTTTGGTTTGGAGTGGATTGGATGTTTGTGGTATGAAGTGGAGTGGAATTATGTGGGTTGGATTGGAATTGTTAGTTGTGGAATTGTGTGGGGTGGACTTGTGTGGTGCGGAGTGGATTTGTATAGTGGAATTATGTGGCATGGTGGATAGATAGGGCTGAGAGTTGCACAGAATATATAGATAGGAACACAGAGGGGGATAGGTAGTTAGTGCACAGAGAGGTGAATGAGGTCCAGACAGAGGAGCAAAAAGAGTGTGTGAGAAAGTAGAGAGCAGGCGTCAGACACATAAAGAGAGATCGCTTGTGTATGCAGAAGACACACCAAGAAGAGGAAAGCGTGGGATTAAGGGGCGGGAACCTTGAAAAGGCATGGGAAAGGAACTGTTCTCAAAGTCCTGAAGTCAAGCACATGAGAGAGCCACGAAGAGCGCCTTAGAGAGCTAGAGAGAGGGGTGAGAGACAGTATGAGAGTGCGGGACTGGCTGCTCTTCCAAAAAGAAACCTTATTAACCTTAAAGTAAGGCAGATGTTGGAAGAGGCAATGACCACTCTATTAGCTGATGGTGAGGAACCGGACCGAGAGAGGCATATGAGCCGACAGAGAGAGCATGGATAGAGACGGACTGTGCACATCTTCCAGTACCAGAGTATAAGTGAGAGCAGCACCAAGACGAGTGGTAGGGGCACTTAGAGAGAGAGGGGTGCAAGAGGTGGGCGAGTGCACAGTGCAAGGAGGTACAGAAAGGCAGAATGTGTGAGCTGGCATTATAGAGAGGAGACAGGGAGTGTGAGGGAGGGATGAGAGGGGGCAGAGAGTGTGTGAGTATGCGGGAAAGGTGACAGGTGGCAAGATCTCGGTCTGTATACTGTGAAAACTTTAGCTGGCAAGATCAGTGGCAGCAGATCAGACTTCTGAGCAGTGGCATTTGGCCCCAGCCGTGTAACAAGGGCAGTAGATGCATAGATCTCAAATCATTGAATATGAGGGGCAGATGTAAGAACATCAGATAGGAACAGTCAGGCAGGGCACAGTGAGACATTGGTGGACAAAAAAATAAGCTACAGGTAAACCTAGCAAATCGATAATATAGCAACTGACCTGGATGGGCCTGCTTCTGTATCTGTCCAAAGAACGAAGCCACTACACCCTGTTCCAGTGAGTGTGATCGGCTGCACTGCCACCTCTGCTAGGTAAACAATGCTGCCTGGGTGGCTGGCTGCCCCCTGGCACCCATCACAGCTCGATCTTCAGAGATCATGTTTTAAGAAACACATTAAGGGGTACAAAACAACAACCTAGTAGGGCTGTCTGGGCTCTGAAACAGCCCACTGAAAAGCATTGGGAAAGAGGAAAGGTTTACGTCTCTGTTTTGGGGAAAGAAATGATAGGGGTCTATATGCAGAAATGTCAGCCCGATGGGGCAGAAATTATAGAGAAAACAGCTAATACAACAACAGTCCCAATGGGTACTTACATAGAAGAATACCTACATGTGTTGATATGTGGCCACTGGTGTTGTGGTGTTGTTTGTTACATTCCCTCGCTTTGGGCACAGCTGTCAGCTGCTGTTGCTGTCCCTTCCTTACTATTGTCCTAAAGCTTGGGCTGCTGCTGCCAGCATGGACATCCCCTAAAGAAGGAAGTGAATGATAGAAGCATAACTTTGAGGCACCTTCAGGTATCGACAAAGTCTGGCAGCCATCTTTGCACTTGTGTTTGAAAGTTAAACAAAACTCATGCTATACTGTGCATCAGTGAAAAATATGACAACAAGCTGGTGTTTCTAAGGGTATACAGCCTCTACAACGAAACTTTTACAACGAACTACCATTACAACGCAACTTTTACAATGCAAACCATTACAACGCATAGCGCTGGGGGGCGCTTTAGGATAGGGAATAGGTTTAATGTACTATCCAACACCTTCCCTACTATCCATGGGGACTGGAGTTGGAATAGTAAATTAAACTATTCACTATCCAGCGCCCAAAAGCATTATGCGTTGTAATGGTATGCGTTGTAAAACTTACGATGTAAAGGTAGGCGTTGTAAAAGTATGCGCTGTAACGTCATACATCCGTTTCTAAGCAGCAAACTGGTGATCTTCGAATCTCGCCATCTCCGAAGGCTTCTGTCCCTCCTCATAGCTGATAGTACATGTGGGGGTGGTGGGGGCATAGTGACTAATGAAAAGGGACTGGACAAAGGTCCTAAGAATATGTGGCTCATAGTACGTGCCGAATCGGCAGATGCTGCGCAAATGAAAGGGGACGCTGAACCTACTGATGCAAAAAACTGCAGTAACTCCAGCATCAATATTTCAGAAGAGCTTTTATCACAAGCACACTCACCCTGGCACAACAAGAGCACGGAGAGCAATTATGAAGAAAAGTAAGAGAGACACATTGCCAGCACTAGTCTGAAAAAAAGAACAGAAATGGTAACCCTCCTAACGTGTGCTATAGGATGCGCAGATTTAATTGAAAAAGCGTACAGGCCAACATAAGAATGTGTGATGACGGGTATGAAAAGTGACTCCTGACCATGATGCATGTTCTCTTCACTTTCACTAGGTGCTGCAGTGGCAGCTTTAAGTGTGGTTTGAATATGCTGGCCTGCGGCTGAGGCAGCTGACTGCCGCGGAATATCTTCTCAGCCTGTGGCAGTCAGCTGTTTTAGCCATGGGCCAACATCACGTGACCACCAGGCAGGCTTAGGGGGTGGGATTATGAGGCAGCACAGCAGTGACAGTCAGTGCAAACACTAACTGCTTAATGCGCATGTTGGGTTGGCCAGGGGCCTCTTCCTGCCCAGCCCGACATGCGCAAACCTCAGCAGCACGCCTGTATAATTAAGGAGCCGGTGGGGATCGAAGTTGCATCCCCTCAGTCTCCAGATGAGGGGCAACTTGTGCTGCCCGGGCCAATACAGGTGCTGCACTAGCAGAGCCAGGATTGGCTGCTTTCCAGTCTCTAGGCAGAGTCTAGAATGGGGAGCTGCTTGGGACTGGGCAAGCTTGGGGACCAAGATTCACCAATCACTGCACAGCTTTATTGTGAAGCCGTAGAGTGATTGATCTGCCCTAGCTCAGCCTCTTTCTGGTCTCTCCCCACCCCTCTTCATGCATGAGCGCCATTATTACACACACACAGGATTGGAGAGAGAGAGTTGAGGCGGAGAGCTCCTTGATCTCCACTGGCCTGATCTTCTTAATCCAGGGCCTCTGAGCATTGCCTCGAGCAACTTAAATGAAGTTGCCAATGTCGTACAGACTTGTCACCCCTGGTTGGATGTCCTGAGACCCTGAGCGCAGAGTGACGCAGATTCAGGTTTACGGTGTGAAGATTGAGGTGAGGTAGTTAGTGACAGTGTGTGTCTCCCTCCCCTTACAGACAGACAGACAGACTGTGAGATTCAAATCAGATCTAGGGGCGGTCACTGGCCGTCCCTAGATCTGATTAGAATCTCACAGCCCGGTTGGTCATTCACAGTGACCGTCATGGTTCATGATTATTTTCACTATCACTACTAGTGATAGTGAAAATAATCATGAACCGTGAGTGTAACAGGCGTCCCGGTAACTGAGGATGCCGCCTGATTACCGACTTCAGAGGGGAAAGGACGGGTGTTGTTGCAACTTGTGAGCCGACGAGGCCAACCCTTGAACCTGGTTCACCCGAGGGGAACCTGGCTCGAGTCTCGGCATCGTCAGTTCAACATCCTGGGATCTGGGCAAATCAATTAATTTCCCGTTGCCCGCCGCAGCTCTTGAAGCATTTGCAATGCAACACGTCTCGCATTTACTCGAGTTTCAACTATTGGCATTGAAAATGACAATGGTTTTTTATTTATCTTTTGGTATTTAAAACATAAATAAAATGCATTGTCATTTTCAATGCCAATACCTTAAACTTGTGTGAATGCAACACCTATTGCATTGCAAATGCTTGTTTAAGTTGTTATAATGTCTTTAAGTGACACTGTAGTATTTTGGCTGCATGGGATTTCAATCCTAGGTCACGTGGCGATTCAATCCACAGACAAACTTAAAGGATTCGTTTTTAAAATGATCACTAGTAGAACAGCTGCATGAGTTATTTCTTTTTCAAATGGAACTTTTAAGTATATGGAAGCCACACTTAGGAGGTGCATGTATTCTTTTTATTTTGAGATGTATGCGTGCTATCAAAATAAGGCCAGACTTATTGTCTTTGGCAAAGTTTGCATATGGTTTGCGACTGCTGCCCATCAAGGCCATAGCATTTAATGTAAGGTTACATTGTCCCATTTGTCTTCTCATTTACCGCAGGCGAAACAGGATTCGGAGGGGGGTTTGGAAGATTTGCAGGCAAGTGTGTGTTCTTTAATTTATTTGCTTAATTGATCCAATATTATTTTAATTGCAGATGTATTTATTTTTGTTTAGTAAGAGAATGCTTTTTGAATCCTCTCGTCTGTCTTAAAGATACACTGCGTGTTAATTTGTTTTTTACTTTGCTGTCATAATACCATGCTTACTGCTTTATTTGTTCGCATGATGTGCATGCACATTGGGTTTATTAACGATGCAATAGAAAAACTGTCCCTTTCTCAAAGTTTCAACTGTGCAATATTTTGATGTATGTAGGACTTAAATTACACACACACACAGACACACACACACAAACACATGTGCATACACACACACACACATTCACCCACACACACACTTTCCATGACAAAAAGCCAAGACTTCTGGCTTTGCCGATGCTTGTTTCAAATGTGGCTCATACACAGTTTGGCGATTTACAAACACATAAAAATTCAATCAATGGGGGTCTACCACCAAATGTTATGTTGATTGTGGTTTGCATTATTAATACCATGTTACTATATTGTGCATAGCCAGGACTTCACAAGAATTAACTTAACAGATTATACAACTTCAGAAATCGATGTGGCACGGAAAATACTCTCCTGGTAAGCAGACTTTGTACCGCGCCATTCATGCCCACGGAAATTGTGTCCCCTGCATTGCTGTGCCGAATTAACCAGCACTGAAGTTGGATGTTATGAAATTCCTGTGGGCAAGGTGGGAAGGAGAGCATGGTATAGGGGTGGGGTGTCACCTCCCGTAAAAAAAAAAAAGTAGCTATCACCTAGGGTAAACACTGGAGTCAAAAGTAAGTTGGTGTTTTGCACCACCCCGAAATGTCCGCAAATCATTCTGTCTTAATAAGCCACTGCCCGGAAGCTGCCAGCCTAGAGGATGACTTACAATGGGTTAATCTTTTTAGAAATAAAACTAGACCCAGATCAGGCAACATAAAAACCTAGGGTTTTTTCACACAATAGGAGACATTTTATTCAGACATTACACAAGAAACAAGCTGTCTCGCGTTAAAGCGCGTGTGAATATCTCCGGTCCCTACGCGTGTGTGTTGCAATGGAAAACAAGCGTGTGTAATTAAGTGCACGGTGGGAGCGAGTGTGCGCGCGGTGGGAGCAGGTGAGGCAGAGAGGACATGCCACGCGTGTGCACATCGCCTGTCCATGCGCGCACATGTTTTGTCCCCTTCAGGCACCAAACTGACAACAATAGCCTCTCAAAGGCGAAGCAGCGCATGCACTGCATTCGCTAGGCGAGACCTAAAAACTGGCGCAGAGTGCAATGCAGACCAGTCCTGGCGCAGACAGAAATGTTGCTTGAATTGAGGTCCTTCTGGCACGCACCTCCGAGAAGCAGACACGCGGCTGCAATGCTTCTCAGAGGTGCATGCCAGCAGGGCCTAGATTCAGAAACATTTCTAGCTACAAGAAATATTATATTTTCGAAGCTAGGCCCTGCTGGCACGCACCTCCGAGAAGCATTGCCGCTTCTCGGAGTTGCGTGCTAGAAGGGCCTAAATTCAAGCAAGATTCCTAGCTACAAGAAATGTTATCTTTCTGAAACTAGGCCCAGGTGGCCCTGCTGGCATGCCAGAGGCCCCCAGCCTTTCAGCCCGGACAAAGCTAGGTCAGTTGTGCAATGCAGAGAGTCTTGCCCTGATGACCTCCAATAAATATTTGAAATATTATTTTCAAGACATTAATTTTTAATATGGGTTACGTGTGAGACTAGAGTTTATTGCAGACATTGGGCAGAGAAATGTTGAGTTTATGGGGTCCATTAGGATGACAGGCAAACTTTGCCCGCCCGTCATCCTATCGTAAATCGGGACCGCCCGCCATAAGGGCGGGGGTTCCGGGGGTGCCATTAGGATGTGCCCGCCACAGTGGCGGGCACATACTCTATTTTCAGCATTGTGGCGGGCGGTGCTCTCTGCCCCGCCCGCCACAATGCTGAAAATGCACTTTCACATTTTCATTTGCAAAGCGGCAGGCATCGCGCGGTGCCTGCCGCTTTGCAAATGACAATGAAGGGGGGTACCACAGGTACCCCCCATGTGCACCCCCCACCTGTACTTTCCGGCGGAAAGTCATCTAACAATGCTCATTGTAATATGGCTGGCGGTGTCTAATAGACACCGCCACCATATTAAACATTTTCCGCCCCGGCCGCAAGGCGACCGGGGCGGAAAAGTGGCGGGCGGTGTTTTGGTCCACTGCGGCCCCCCCGCCATTGTAATATGGCGGGGGGGAATTCAGGGAAGGATGTCAGGCGGATTGCCCCCGCCAGGCTGGTGGTAGCCACTGCCAGCCTGGCGGGGCGATCCGCCCGACATCCTAATGGACCCCTATGTTTCCTGCAACATCCATAAAAAAGTTTCTTATAGATCTGAACTGGACCTCACACAGGAAAATAGGGGAGGGTGTCGAACAGTCGCAGGGATGATTTGATTAGTGAGCTGCTACCCTGTTACAATATTTGAAACACACCTAACTATACCTCAATGTTTAGGTGTGTACACATTTAGAATTTGGACCTGTGCCTGTGCACTGGCTAAAGATGGCTTGAAAGAGCAGAAACTGGATCATAAGTTCAAAGCTGTTCTGAACAGGGGCCCCCAAAATAGGTTTGGCCCTGGGCCACCAAAATCCTTAAGATATCCCTGCGTGCTAATGCTCTTAGCTTCAGAAACATTTCTATCTACATGATAGAAATGTTACAAAAGCCAAGAGCATTGGGACGCAGGGTGTATGCCTCTCTGTGGGGCACAGAGATGTCTTTTTTCACTCTTATGAAATGCGTTGGCAAGTCCTGAACCAGAAAGAGAATGGCCTGGAAGGGAGTACCCTGTAATTGGTGGAGAGTTCTCATTTGCAACTGCACCTCTGGAAATGCCCAGCTTATATATTTATGCAAAACTCATAAATCTACCCAAACATCAGTGTAAAACGATGGTTGATGATTTGCATTGTTTTTTTGTTAATTAGGACCAGAACCATTTTATGTAGGGACACCATAGGTTTGCTCAATCCAGACGTAAGCAAAATGAATGAAACATTATCCCTCCCCCTCAACCAGGGAGATGAGCAATCAGAGACGTTTTAAGACATAGGCAGAGTGGGCTCTGGCCCAGGGCCCCAGCCCTCCCCCAGAGACTCAGCTCTGTTCTGCAGAGCCTTGCCCTGATGACCTTCAAAAATTCTTAACCATATTTTATTGATTATTATTTTCCTGTCATTTATTTTTTACTGTGGGTTATGGTGTACTTTGAGATCAAAACAGGACCTCACATGTGAGAAATGGGAGGGCATCACAGAGAATGTTTGCATTATTATTAGTGAAGTGCTGCTGTCATAATATTGAAAACACACGTCACTGTCCTTGAATATTAGATGTATATTAGAATTCCGATGAATGTTCCTGTGACATGGTCAAAAAAGGCAAGAAACTTCTAAAACTGAATCATATATTCAAAGCTAAATACCTTTGGCCCAGGGCCCCCAAAATCCTTAAGATGTCCCTGGAGGTGTGTGCCAGGAGGGCCTAGCTTCTGAAAGATAACATTTCTATCTTGTAGATAGAAATGTTTCTGAAGCTAACGGCATTGGCAGAAGAGGGCTTCTCAGAGTGTAGCTTCAGAAACATTTCTATCTTGTAAATGGATGTTTCTAAAGGTAGGCCATGCTGGCACACACCTCAGAGAAGCATGGATGCTGCTGCCAATCTGTGAGGTACTCAGGAGTGTTATTTCGAAGTCTGTTGGGAAGCTCTGTGGTTATACTGAATAGGCAGCTACCTATATTAATATATGACGGGAAACATCCTTTACAACAAAACTTTTTCCACGCAGTACCTTTACAACGCAACTTTTACAACGCAAGCGTTACAACGACTTGCGCTGGGGGGCGCTGTAGGATAGGGAATAGTTTAATTTACTATCCAACTCCTTCCCTACTATCCACGGGGAATGGAGTTGGAATAGTAAATTAAACTATTCACTATTCAGCGCCCCCCAAGCAAGTCGTTGTAACGCCTTGCGTAGTAAAAGTTGCGTTAAAAAGGCATGCGTGGAAAAAGCATGCGTTGTAATGACATACATTCATATATGACATCTCTTTATTAATGCAATAACTACACTTTCACAATTGCTTTATTAACCTTCTTGCCTTCTCAAATTTCCTTTAATATGCACCATTTGACCACACTTTTTTCAAAAATGTTAACCCCCTTAAGTTGTTCGGGCTCGCTCTCTACACTCGCTCGACGCCGTGCACTCCAACACAAATTTTCCACCTCACCATTTTCAAATGTCACCAGCCGCACAGTTTAACTCTTTCCATAAACAGCATCTAGCTTCTGTCGCAGAAAACAACTTTGCTGTGACCTAAGACCAAGCGTGCAAAGCATTGCTTGCGCAAGCCTAGAAATACACAGAGTTTTTTCATTCTACTTAAAGCCCTGGTTTCAACCACACACTGCTGACCCTTCAGAACACACATATAAACCGCCGAAGGTGATCACCAAAGGTTGCAATTTTTAGGCCAGAACCCAAGCAAGCTCAGAGTACCCACAGATTGTCCCCTCCCCCGCCTGCAGATCACAGCCTCAGGCTCACACCTCTTAACCTGAAATAAATAAAAACACCGACCATTTAAAGCACTGCACTCTGTTTCAGCTCATTTTCTTTCTTGCCCTCAATACTGCACTAGGGCTTCAAAATAGGTCTTTATTTCTGGAATTACAAATGTCATTAATGTTAATGTTTTTGTTGTATTGTACTATGTTTGTTGTGCATGCTTGCAATATATTGCATGCACAATGAAGGCTGCATTGTGTTTTAGGTTGGTGACGTTTGCATAATGTGTTGTGTGTTGGCTGATTTGCGGAGTATGTCGAAGGTTTGTGGTTTTACTGAGTAAGTTAGGGTTGCAGTGTGTGTCAGGTGTCGCTGTAGAGTGGGCTGTGGTCAGTGGGTTAAAAATTCTTCTTTCCATCTAGACCATGGAATCAGTGGCTCGCCTTTGGATTGCAAAAATTTAGTGGGAGGATCAAACTGCATTGCAAAGTTGTTTACAATTACCACAAGAATAAAATATTTCTTCGAATGTACAAAGAAAAAATCTAGGAGTGATACAACAATTCAAAAACACTATGCAAAATAACAATGAAGGACCAGGAAACACAGAAAAGAGAAAAGAGAATTAAAAAAAGTACCAGTACAATATCTACAAAATGGTCTGTTGTTGGTACTGATGATTAGAGTAAATTCTTTGATAATTCTTCAATATAATTTGTGCAACAAAATGGTGTGTATCATGTTGAAAAGAAAATCCACAGTTCAATTTACAAAGCCGTGCATTTGCATAGGACCATAAGGAATAGCCGTGCACATAGGTGCACCAGAAAATGGCGATTTAAATTCACTCCATAATAATTTTCATAGGGTTGTGCATCGGCGTGAGAGGCAATGCTCAGCCGTGCATCCCCAATTCAAAATGGCTGATGTCGCGTGATGACAAAACACGTAGACAGCGGACATCACATGATGACGAAACATATCAACCATCCTCACCTCGCCATCTGCTCCTAATGAACGTCATCTCCTCAGTGGCAGGAGTTCCACAGAACTACTGTACCAGATACAGACTCTAGAGAGCGGGTTTGGCGGAATCTCCTTTATGCCTCCGATGTGGTTTACCGAGGGTACCTTCCTACACACAGGTTGGACCTGTATGGTCCTGGACAGGTTCTGGCGACGTGTTCTCACATGCGAGCTGAGACTCTAGGATGGAATCTTCCGAGGTCCTCCAAGTTGAGTTTATTGCATAACACAGATGGAATAACAGGCAACAAATATAAGCGCCACCTCTTGCCAAACGGGACATAGCCAGACTACGGTAGGCAGATACCCCTCCCCTACTGGGTGTCTGGAAGAGGAACGTAGACTTCTGCATGGGTCTTTCAATACAAGTCATTCGTGCCCTGGGACACCGCCAGAAACACAAGAAAATTTGGCAGCAATGGGCAGATTACAGGGGTCTGACTCTGGAGCCTCCGATGATGATAACTGACTCTATAGAGGCGGTGATCAGAGCATATTGTCACAATACATGGCAAAATGCACACACCACTAATTACACACGATTAGGGCTGTCAAGAGGAGGGCGTGCATGACAAACAGATGGATTATAATGCATATGTTGAACTGTCTTGTTTTCTAATTCTGAGACAAAATGTCAAGGTAATGCTTACATGTGTATTTGCTCTTTTAGGTGGCCCTTCTGTGGCATAAAACTCAATAAAGTTTGTTGTGAAAAAAAAACACATTTCTCCATGTTAGCACCTGCATCAAGGAAGTGCAATGTTTGATGCAAAGCCAGATCTGGCTATCTTGGTAGATGGGGCTTTTCTTAAAAGAATGTATGTAACTCTACTAATTAGGTAATTCCCCTTTACGCAAAGTGGCATAAAACAGAACATAATTATATTGATATATTTGCTGGAAAAGGGCTCCTTCTCAGTGTAACTTAACTTTTGCACTGGAAAATACCCCTGCAAGAGGTTATGCAGATCTGCATCAATTTGCTTGACATTTCACTGCGCTGAGCCTCAGTAAACCTGGCCCTAACGTTGATGCGCTAGTAAATAAGTGTGATATTTTGTTTATCACTGTTCCCCATTGTGCTCCCTTACTTTTGGAGGTGCTTCTTTCTGAGTCCACTCAGAGCACATCTAACTGGTGACTCATTTTCACCATGCTCCAACCCAGAGAATTTGTGGGAGCATTTTTGGACCTGGCCCTTTCTGCAGAGTCACCCCTCAAACCTTTGCCTTTCTCCTTCCATTTTTCTAACCTTGTTTTTGTTGGCTTTAGGACTCTGGGCATTTTGTGACATTTAACCAGTCACAACGTGCATGTGCTCTCTGCTTTAAACATTGTTACATTGGATTATCCACAAATGGCAAAATTAATTCACTTCTAAGTTTCTAATAAAGTGCAATACACATTCCCAGGGACTGTACATTAAATACAACTAGTGGGCCTGCAGCACTGATTGTGCCACCCACTTCAGTAGCCCTTTAAACATATCTCAGACTTGCCATTGCAGAGCCTGCAATCTCAGATGTAAACTGCTGTGTTGACCTGGCAAGTTAACCCTCTTACCAGGCCCAAACCTTTATTTTTAAATACATACACGTCACCTATAAGGTAGGCCCTGGACAGCCCTATGGGTAAGATGCAATGTATTTAAAAGGTTAGATTTGTACTTTTAAGTTTTACATGTTCAGGTAGTGAAAAACTCTTTCACTACTGCTTGGCCTAACTCCCCGTAGGTAAACAAAGGAATTGACTTATTACATTTTATAAGTGTAATTTCATATAGGGAAAATATAGATATTTCAAGTCTGGACTCACAATTTGAAATCAAAACTTTTCTTAAAGTTGAATTTTAAGTTGCAAGTCTGAAAAAGCCACCTTTAGAAGGTTGACTTTTTCCTACTTTAACTAATCTGTGCTTCTGCCTGTCTCTGAATACACGTCGGAGGTGGGTGACAGTTGGGCTTTGTGCATTCTCTCTACACCATGGGTACTCACTAACTTTCTCTCAGGGGCCAAATATACAGTGTGGTTTGTCACTGAGGGCCGCACCGGTGGGGGTGGGGTCAGTGGGTGAGTGGGGTGGGGTCAGTGGGTGAGGGAGGCAGGGCTAGAGCAACAAAAATACTGTGACCATGAGGTTGAACACAGGTCCCTGCAGCGGACGCCTTCGTACACCGAGCCACCAGACCCAGCATACACACATCTCTCTCTCTTTCTCTCTTTCTTTCTCTCTTTCTCCCCCCTCTCTCTATCTCTCTCTCTCTCCCTCACTCTCCCTCTCTCTCCCTCTCTCTCTGTCTCCCTCTGTCTCATTCACTCTGACTGTCTCCCTCCCTCTCTCTCTGTCTCCCTCCCTCTCTTTCAGTCTCCCTCCTTTTCTCTCTCTGTCTCCCTTTATCTGTCGCCCTCTGTCTCCCTCCCTATCTCTCCCTCTGTCTCTCTCCCTCTGTCTCCCTCTGTCTGTCTCCTCCCTCTGTCGCCCTCCCTCTGTCTCTGTCTCCCTCTCTCTCCCTCCCTCTGTCTTCCTCCCTCTCCCTCCCCCTCTCTCTTCCTCTCCCTCTATGCCCTCCTCTCCCTCCCTCTGTCTCCCTCCTCCCTCTGTCACTCTCCTCCCTCTGTCTGTCTCCCTCTGTCTATCTGTCACCCTCTGTTTCCGTCTCTCTGTCTCCCTCCCTCTGTCTCCCTCCCTCTATCTGTCTCCCTCTATCTCCCTCTCTCTGTCTCCCTCTCCCTCCCCTGTCTACCCCTGACTCACTCTCTCTCTCTGTCTCCCTCCCTTCCTCTGTCACCCTCTGTCTCCCTCCCTCTGTCTCCCTCCCTCTCCCTCCCCCCTTCCTCTTCCTCTCCCACTCTGCCTTCCTCTCCCTCCCTCTGTCTCCCTCCTCCCTCCTCCCTCTGTCACTCTCCTCCCTCTGTATGTCTCCCTCTGTCTATCTGTCACCCTCTGTCTCCTTCCCTATGTCTCCCTCTCCCCCCCTCCCTCGCCCCCTTTCTCCCTCCCTTTCTCCCTTCCTCTGTCTCCCTCTGTCTGTCACCCTCTGTCTCCCTCTGTCTCCGTCCCTCTGTCTCCCCCCTCTGTCTCTGTCTCCATCCCTCTGTCTCCCTCCCTCTATCTGTCTCCCTCCGTCTCCCTCTGTCTGTCTCCCTCCCTCTGTCTCTCACAGACAAAGGCGTGCATGATGGGCCATTCATATCCTGATGGGCCATTGACATCCTGATGGGTCATTTTGGGCAGGGTGGGAGGGAGGAACTGACTTGGGCTCTACCTGTCCCCGCAGAAAGGGCCTGATTTAGATCTTGACGGAACAGGTCCCGCTGTCCCTTCTTCAACAGGTTTCCTACCTATCGACTTGGCAGTCCGCATGACTGATTTAGATGTTGGCGGGACACGGGCAAATGACCACCACAGTGCTGCCGCCTCCTCCAGGAATCTTCTCCCGCGTCAACAGGACCAAAGCCAGAAGGGGCTGGCAGCAGGACTCCAGCCAAATGTGCTGCTGAGTTGATTACACTGTGGCAACTGTGGTGGGAATCCCTCCAACTTCAAGTCGTCAGAACCAAAGGGAAACTTACCTTTTTTCCCTGTTTTTCGTGCCCGTTCCCAACTTGTATAGCATTTATCGGTATAGTTGGGCTGCAAGGCGTGCTGTTCCAGTTCCCTTGGTTTACTTTGTGGCTTTTTTTGTTTCTGTATGGGATCTTGTGACCCAGACTTGTTGTGGAAATTTCCTTGTGTTGCCTCATGCTTCTGTCCAACATGTTGCCAATTTGTAGATGTCATCTTGAGCTGCTTTCACTGTAGAGCATGAGCAAGTCTCCAACTTGTTGCCAAAATAAATATAGTAACGTAGCACACGCTGGTAGATGTAATTTAAGTAGGTTTATTGAAGTAGATAAACATGTAACTTAGATCCAGTTAAAGTGTGTAGAGCAGCCCCACCAGGAGCAGCCTGCTAGCTGCTCAGCCCTTCCACCAACTGTCACCACTCATACCCAGACACTCAAGCATTCCACTCATGGCCCACACATCCACATTCCACACAGAACATTCACACTGGCTGAGCAGCTAGGAACAAGATAACATAGGACATTGAAATACAGCATGAGAATACTACAAACTTCTCTCAAGGATGTTCTATACCGTCACAGGGCCAACTCTGCCTTTCAACCTTCCGGAGTGGAGGGGAAAAAAAGAGTACAGCTAAAACAGTTAATATGAGCACTGGAAGACATTACAGTTGATGGATGGGTACTGTACACATGGTTAATTCTTTTTATTTGGAGTGTTTAGGCTTGGTATTTAACAGAGTAATGGATGATGTTTAACCTGTTTTTGTGGTGCCATTTAAGTCTCCAGTTCGGTACTACATTCTCCCTGCAGACGGCTGGATTCAATTCCAACACAGCCTCCACCATCTGTAACGTGTTTGTTGCTGGGGGTCTGCACCGCTTCTGGTTTGCACTATGCTTTTCAACCCACGCACTGCTCACTGTTTCGGCTTTGCTTTCTAAAAATTTATTTTCACGTTTTTTAGGGTGCAGAAAGGTTACCCAAGGTTGCTGTAACCAGACGGTAATTTTAACAGCCCTGTCGAGACTGCGCTGCCTGTAGAAGGAAATGTTCAACCTCTATGTGAAACCGTTGGCTGGTGTCGTCAAACAGTGGGGTCTTACGATGGCCTCATATGCGGACGACACACAGCTAGCGGTGACACTTAGTGGAGACCCCGAGGTGGCGGCTCCGAGATTCCGTGCGGGTCTCTTGGCAGTAGCCAGCTGGCTTCGCACCAACTGCCTCCAGTTGAATGCCACCAAAACGGAGGTGTTGGTTCTAGGGAAGCACGCTGAGCTATGGGGTAACCAGTGGTGGCCGTCAGAGCTTGGTGTCACTCCTATTCCAGTGGCTGGAGTGAGAAATCTGGGAGTCTGGGTGGACTCTGCGCTCACCTTCAGGGACCACACCAAGAGGGTGGCTGCCACGTGTTATGGAATATTGCGTGGTATTAGGCCAGTCCTAAAGTACTTTGATCCCCCTACCAGACAGCTTGTAGTTCAGGCCTCAATACTATCGCGGCTGGACTACGGCAGTTCACTGTTGTTAGGGGTGAATCAAGCGGAGGCCTCTAGGCTCCAAAGAGTACAAAATGCCGCGGCACGAGCCATTGTGGGCCTTCCCAGACACTGTTCAGTGTCTGGTACCATCACAGCCTTGCATTGGCTCCCGGTCAGACAGCGAATCAAGTTCAAGGCGCTGTGTCTGGCCTTCAAAATTCTGAAATCTTCTTCGCCACCGGCACTTGCCAATCTACTCTTGCCCTATGTGCCTTCGAGATCCTTAAGATCTGAGGGCCTACATCTGGCTGTCTGTCCGCGATTTAAGTTGAGCAGGATGGGTGGCCGCTCTTTTAGGGTGCTAGCGGCAGGCCTATGGAACTCGCTTCCGGTACACATCCGAGCTCTTGAGGATATGTTCGCCTTCAGGCAGGCGATTAAAACTTTCCTGTTTCCAGTGTCTAGCTAACTTTTTTTCTTATTGTGTGTTATGTTACAGCGTCTGTCAAAGCGCCAGGACGCCCCTTTGCTGGGGCAGCTGTGCGCTATAAAATATAAATAACATAACATAACATAACATAACATTTGTTTAGCTCACCTTCTTTTTCTTAACCCCTTTCTTTCTCCCCTTTCTTTCTCCTGCTATATTCAGGGCCTCTCCTCGCGCCCTCTTTTCCCAGCTTGCTGCCCTGCCGTTCACACTATTTCTCACAAGAACCAGAGGAATTTTACAACTGTGCACAGTCGACCAAGACTTTGTTTGAATGCCTAGCTCCTGCTGCTTCTCACCGCCATTTTTTGTAATTTTTTTTTATTATTTTTTTTATTTCAAAAGGTTTTTTATTTCGAAGATTTTTCAATATAGTACAGAAGTAATGCAAACAAAAGAAGGGGGGTGGGAGGGGGGTACAGCGGGGTCTTTTTATCGTTACATACACGGTTACTCTGAACATATACATTGTACGTTGGTTGTGCTTTTTGGTCTGTAAGCCCCCCGGTGGTGGTGAAGGAGGAAGAGAAAAGAGGAAAAGAGATGGGGGGGGGGGTGCGGCTGCCTAGCGGAGGTGGTGTGGTTCACGGGGGTTTGTCTGACCCCAGGTGTGCGTCTAGGGCTGCCCACATCTCATTCTTAGCATTGTGGTTGGGCAAGAACTTCCCCGTGATGTTGTCTGCTCCTCTGAGGAAGGTGACCCAGTTTAGCCAGCTTTTGAATGTTGCCTTAGCTGTGTCTTTCCAATTCGCTAATATGGTTTTGACTGCTGTGGTGAGTAGGATGTCCACTCGGTCCCTCTCTTCCTTGCTTCCTAAGTCTGGGGTCATGAATGCTGTGGCTAGCCCTATGAAGCCTGGTGGTATGGTTCTTCCTATGACAGTGTTGATGAAGTTGCTCACTTTTGTCCAGAATGTTCTGACCATGGAGCATTCGAATATCATGTGTTCTAGGTTCCCTGTTTCCTTGTGACAGTTCCAGCACGTGTCACTGTCTCTTATGCCTGCCTTCCCAAGTTTTGCAGGGGTCCCAGTCTTTTAAACAGAACTTTAGCTGGAAGATTATATTTGCAAACTGGATCCGACATCTGACAGCTGGAGTTTGTGCGAGTAAATTATGCCATTGTCTTGCCACTGGGCACAAGTCTGTGCCTGCTTCAGTAAAGTATTTCAGGTCATGGGGTTAATGTGCTTTAAACAAAACTCTATGTATGAGGAGAGGTTGCATGTTTAAATATGTTTAGTCAGTATTTATTATGCTTGTTTACAGGGGACCCTGGCACTATCATTAATGTACCACTTTGGCATACACAGGGTGTCTGGCGGAAGCTTGGGGTGGCATTGGTGTGAGAATCCAGGCAAAGGGCAGCTGCAGTCACTGTCTGATTAACCAAGCCAAAGATCAAAGTGTAAATGCAGAAAGAGCATCCATAAATGAGAACAGCCTTCCCACTCTTCCTGACCAAATCCGTTTTGATTTTATTTTTTTAAATCCCTATGATTTTGTATTGCCTGGCTTGTAGTTGCACGCCTCCCTGTGTAATTGTTGGACTACAAGTCCCATCATGCAATTCGTGTTTGGTGAAAATCAGGCCTGGTTGGTATTCTTACACATATTATGGGACACTTATCATCTTTGTATCTCATCAGTCCCACCTGACACTTTCCTTCTTCCCCAAGCTCTCTTTCTCTTCCTCCTTTTTGTTTTCCTCGACCGTTCTCTCCTCCTCCATCTTCCCCTCCCCAATAATTTACTCTTTCTCACTCACTGAATTTTCTACTATAGCTCTTCAATCTCTTGTGGTACAGCACCCAGGACAATATGCTGCATGGTGAAACACTTACAAGGTCCCATTGGCCCTTGGCTATGCCAATGCTTGTTATTACATATAAGTCACCCATAAGGTAGTCCGTGGACAGCCCATGGGCAGGCTGCAGTGTATAAAGTACAAAGAATGTAATTGTTCCTCGAATATTTTTTAATACAATCCACACAATATAGGGAGGTATAGTACCGCTAACCAGTTCTTGGTGTGCCTTCTTGTAATATTCTGTTATAGCGCTGTATGGCGTTACATGCACTAGGAGCTAGGATCTTGGCCTAAAAAAACTAAAACATTTGATGAAAAGCTCAAATTTGCCAACTAACATTTGTTTTCTTGGCCAAAAGGGAAATGCAAACTTCACTACCAAACAATATTGTACCCTACTTGAAACATACTAGTTTGTTGACAATATTACAAATGGGAAGCTTAGGAGAAACCCAACCGGAAGATATTAAACCCAACTACGTAGTTAATTTCAAGCTGCAAACCCCCCCAGCGTAGATCAAGCAGAGAACCTTGGAGCTGCCCCCAAGCTGCGACTGCTCGCTATTTGACTACGTGTCAGGCACTAAAATCTACTACAGAGCAAAGTCACTATAGCAGCAAAGGGCCTAACGTTCTGACACAGGTCACCCTGTGCGGCAGTGTAACAAGCACTCCCAGGGAGCTGTGGCCGGACATGACCAACGTTCCTTGCTAATGGATTCCAGCAGCGTGGGCCCATAAAACGCGCATGCGCGCTTCGTTCCCTCCTTCCTTGAGGCAGGGCCGGTTCTAAGATTTGCGGGGCCCTGGGCCAAAAGAGAATGTGCGAGGCCCCTCTCATTGACATATGTGATAGAGCTCAGGAAGCTGCTTTGTGCAGACGACTCCTGGGCCTCAGCTTCTCCTCCCAGCCACCTACAAGCACCTCTTTTACAACTAGCATCCGGTTGAAGGTGTGAGAATTGCTTGAGGGCTGAAAGTTGAAACTTGGGGGGGCGTTAAATGCTGGATAATGGGCTTCCCGCAGTGTTTTTTTTGGTCTTTTTGTCAACTTCCCTAAATTGCGGGCCCAATTAACTTGGATACTGTTACCAACCATCTCCTCTTCCTCTCCGGCTAGGGTTGGTTACAATCTAGAAGTTGCAATTTCAACATATGGGCATTGGATGGCTGCTGCCATTCAAGTGGTCTGTATGAGTTAGTATGTTCTATTTACACAGAGAATATCATGCACTTGTTGTTTTACCATCTAAAGTATAGACAGATAATTGAAAAGAGTTTATAAATGGTGGAAATGTATTGTAAGCGAAATTTGATTCTTTAAAATAAAGCTGTTAACTGTGCAAGTTTGGCCTCTTTTGTCTGCATAGTTTGTGCACTATGTTACATTGAGAAGTGTATAAGCAGTGGCCGGGAGGGAGGGCTGGAGAAGCAGCAGGTAACGCAGTGGTAATTTGTAAGCAGAATTAGGGTAAGGAGCTGATGAAATGGCTGGGGCTGCTTTTTATCGTACATTCAATTGTATTTTGGTCATTAAAATCTCAAACTTTCACCATTTTAATGGTAAGCGCCTCGTCCCATAAAGGAAATTAAATCTCAACAAAAAAAAGCGAGAGGGAGTAGTGAGGTTTATCATCCCCTCGCCCTGTGGGGTGTACCATGCCTTGGTCTGTAATTTGCTGGGTTGGATGCATTCTTGAGCATTCTAACGCAGGATTTTCCCATTCAGGTGGGAAAGAACTTAATTCCAGGTACGTACTTGATGCACTAACTAAAATCATTCGTTCTGTTGTTAAGCGCTCTCACACCTCTGTGTAGAGCACGCTCTATTTATAAGGGTATAAATAAATAAATCCACGAGGGAGCAGTCTTGTGCTTATTGGCTGCAGTGCAGGGCAAGATTTGTCCCCTGCTGGTACGCTCCGGGCTTAGGGATACGAGACACTGACGGAAGAGTCGGAGAGTAGACCCCAGACTTCTTTTTAAACAATGTCTGCAGTATACAAGATGGTGGTGCCTGCCTGACTAGATACCTGCACTGTACGGGGGCACAATAAACAAGCTGGCACCAGGATGTTGTTCCGGTGTCCCGCAGGGTCTCTGAATGGTCACCTTGCAATTGGGACAAGAGGAAGTGTCCCTCTCCCTTAGGCCTCCCGACACTATCCCTGAGAGGCCTGGCGGAGGAGGCCCCTCCATGGACCCTAATTGCAAGGAGACACCGTTCTTTCAGTTTGATCAGCAGGGAAACTGGGGCACTCCTAACAGTATCTCCCCTATATTCGATCACACGGGCAAGCGATTGCTCAGTAAAGGGAGACAGAGAGAGTGTGAGTCCCTTATGAAAACAAATATGGAACTTCCAAGCATTAGCAATGAACGGGCCAATCAGAATGAAGTGTAATGGCGAATGTAGGAGATGAGGGGGAAGGCCGTGCTCTGGCTCTTCCTGGCACAGACAGTTGCAGGACGGCCTGCCCTTGGCTGGGGCACAGCCCGCTGGCCTCATACGCTGCAGGAGCGGTAACCGCGCTACATAGCGCTCAGATGCAACAAATGACAACTGTTCCAAGGGCCTCCTTCTGGGACCCAGAGCAATATGGACATGTAGCGCCTGTAGAGCTGGTTCACACACAGTAAGGGATTTTTTTTTTTAACAATATTCGTGTACAACAATATTTTCTTTGATATTTTTCTACTTACCTTTATAAGTATAGGGAAATTATTTTTTTGTAATCGATATTTCTGCATCATGATATTGTTGTAATCTGTCAGAGATCCTTCGTATCCTAACAAAGTCAATTTCAAATGCTTTCTTCTGACTTGCTGACTAAAAATTTGATGAAAATCAAGCATATAATAGGATACTGAAATTCATTAATTGATCTGAGAAACTCACATAGAATCGATCGATGTGTTGCAGTTGCAATTTTGAGAACAAATGATGAGCTTGCAATATCTATCTGTAAATGCCCTTGTTATTGAGGAAGAGATGTAAAAAAAATCCATTGTAGTTTGATATCAAACAATAATTCCAAAATGTTGAATCTGCAGTAACAGAAGACAGATTGTCGTGCCAGCAGCATATGCTCTGGTGCTTCTCGTGGGCTTCAGTGGGGGCTGGGCATTTTTACTAATGCTATAGATATGGTAATAATCTTTATTGCTTGATTACTTAAAATAATTGAAATCACAACTACTTCACATCTCAATCTTAAAAACTAGATTAATCATTAAAAAATTCATTACAAGCAAAACATCTTCCCAACACATAAAATGAGAAAATGTCCTATATATACAATTTAAAACTTATCAATAAAAAAAATCCAATCACATAACATCATTATTTGCAGAATAATATTGCACATTTTATATTTTAAGGTAACGCCTTGCACAGCATACTATTTCCTTATAGGTAATGGAACAATATTCTAATGAATAACCATTAATTTCAGCTGAAAAACTTTACACATGTTGTAATTCAAAGCATCACTGCTATGAGGCATAATTACCTGAAACAAAAAAGTGTCTAATGTACATTTCATTCACAAATTACATTTCAAGGTGCTAATGTGCAATTATTGCAGCAACCATCATATCCAAGCAATAATACTGTGCATAAATTTACTGTAAAGTGCTAATGTGCTAGTATTTCAGCGAACGTCATTTTAAAATAATAATAAAGTGCATCAATTCTCGGTAGTAGTGGCACGTCTGTTTTGACATTTCAAGTTGTCATCCTCGCAACATGATTATTAAGTAGTAAAGATTATAAGCTGGATAATACTATTAGTCAACACAGCCATAGAAATACTGGAAATCTACTTTATTGTATCAAACATTTTTCAACTGCCAATACCTCTTTCACCCAGCTCTTCAAGAAATGTGGTCTCAAAACTGTATGTCGAAGCTTAATTAACTTGAGTCACACACACACTATATGGACTAGTGTTTCCTGTGACCAACCACAAAGTCTACAGTTAGAGTCCGGCCACTGCTTGATCCACAATTGCATGCCCTCCTTTGTTGGGTTTAATCCTATACGTAACCTTAAAAATTAATTTCTAAACTTTGCTGAGAGAAAAACATTATAATATGGCTGAATACGGAGGGATGGGATGAATTAATCACATACCATGAATAATTTTTCTCTGCTAATTCAATGTTATCCAATTTAAGCAATTCAGTTTCGATAAGCTTTTTTAAAATGAACTTGTAATTGGGCATTTTCAGATCTTGCAGTGCAATTTGCAGTCCAATATCTCTTAGGGAAGTTACCATATAAGATCTCCATTTAGCCACATAGACAGACTTGTCTATTTCTTGACAATAAATGTTCCCTAAGGATGCTGATACTGATGTTGACAATGCAACAATGTATTTAAAAAAAAGCTCCTTTTGATACCAGGCTCTGTCTATGTAGACCAAACTGCAGCATTACTCCTGCTTGACACACTGATTTGGCAATCCCAAAAGTTGCTTTGAAGACCTTGGCAACCAATAGTTCAAGCATATTCACATCGTTGCCTCTAATAATGCTATAGATATGTGCCACAGAGACAGGTGGGATGCTGCCATTTAGCTCATCCCTTCCAACTTTTCTTTTGAGGCTTCCAAGCAGCATTGTCATCACTCCTAACTCTAGGAGCAAAAGGCATTACAATTGAGAATACTGTCTTTTGATTTGTGTTTATTGCGCAACATCATCTTTATTTCACTTACTAAACCTGTGACTTTTCAGAAAGTCTGAAAACAGACTCCTGCCCAGACGCCACATCTTGCCCAACGTCTGACCAAAATGGGTGCTCCATGGACAGCGACTGCGGGCAGAACGAGAAGTGCTGCCTCGTCAAATGTGAGACGAAGTGTGTGGATCTTGATTCAGGTAACTTCACCAGGGAGCAAAGGGCTCCATTGTGAGCTTTGTTGATGGCGTTTTCAGGTGGGACCTTTGATACTGACATTACGTATGTTGGGTACTTAATGAGATGTATGGTATTAGCACCGGACTCACAATTAGCACCATGGAGATTGCCAAGATCAATGGTGCTGGCTTCAGCTGGAGATCCTGGTTGAGATTTAGGGGGAGCTGGGCCACGCGGTAGGAGATGCTGGTGCACAATCAGAAAAGAGAGTGTTGCTTTTACTGAAAATACTCAATACAGTTTCTTTGGTTTAGTAGGTAATACTTCCTGCTGACCAGTTAAGGAACTTATAATTTCACATGCGTTTGGTTGAGATCCAAGGGAAACTAACTAGAATGGAATTAATGGTGGTGCTTTAACTTTTATCTAAATGAAAATTACATTTTCAAATAATACCAATACCCTCTCTCTGTGTCTCCCTCCCTCTCTCTCTGTCTCCCTCCCTCACTCTCTCTGTCTCCCTCCCTCTCTCTCCCTCTGTCTCCCTCTGTCTGTCTCCTCCCTCTGTCGCCCTCCTCCCTCTGTCACCCTCCCTCTGTCTCTGTCTCCCTCCCTCTGTCTCTGTCTGTCTCCTCCCTCTCCTTCCCTCTACCTCTGTCGCCCTCCCTCTGTCTCCCTCCCTCTGTCTCTCTCTATCTCCCTCTCTCTGTCTCCCTCTCTCTCCCTCCCTCTGTCTCCCTCCCTCTCCCTCCCCCTCTCTTCCTCTCCCTCTCTGCCTTCCTCTCCCTCCCTCTGTCTCCCTCCTCCCTCTGTCACTCTCCTCCCTCTGTCTGTCTCCCTCTGTCTGTCTGTCACCCTCTGTTTCCGTCCCTCTGTCTCCCTCTCTCTGTCCCCCTCTCTCTGTCTCCCTCGGTCTCCCTCTCCCTATGTCTCCCTCACTCTGTCTCCCTCTATCTCCCTCTCTCTGTCTCCCTCTCCCTCCCCCTGTCTCCCCCTGACTCAGTCTCTCTCTCTGTCTCCTTCCCTCCGTCTCCCTCTCCCTCCCTCCCTCTCCCCATTTCTCCCTTCCTCTGTCTCCCTTGGTCTGTCACCCTCTGTCTCCCTCTGTCTCCATCCCTCTGTCTCTCTCCCTCTATCTGTCTCCCTCCGTCTCCTTCTGTCTGTCTCCCTCCCTCTGTCTCTCACAGACAAAGGCGTGCATGATGGGCCATTTGTATCCTGATGGGCCATTAACATCCTGATGGGTCATTTTGGGCAGGGTGAGAGGGAGGAACTGACTTGGGCTATACCTTTCCTTCCCTCTACCTCCCCCTGACGCCCTCCCACTGTCTCTCTCTATCTCCCTCTCTCCGTCTCCCTCTCTCTCCCTCCCTCTGTCTCCCTCTCTCTCCCTCCCTCTTTCTACCTCCCTCTCCCTCCCCCCTCTCTCTTCCTCTCCCTCCCTCTTTCTCCCTCCTCCCTCTGTCACTCTCCTCCCTCTGTCTGTCTCCCTCTGTCTGTCTGTCACCCTCTATTTTTGACACAATATTTCTTATCATGATAGTGTTGTAATCTGTCAGAGATCCTTCCTTTCCTAACAAACAAAGTCAATTTCAAATGGTTTCTTCAGACTTGCTGACTAAAAAGACCAAGAAATTTGATAAAAATCAAGCATATAATAGGATACTGAAATTCATTATTTGATCTGAGAAACTCACATAGAATCGATCGATGTGTTGCAGTTGCAATTCTGAGAACAAATGATGAGCTTGCAATATCTATCTGTAAATGCCCTTGTAATTGAGGAAGAGATGTAAATAAAATCCATTGTAGTTTGATATCAAACAATAATTCCACAATTTTGAATCTGCAGTAACAGAAGACAGATTGTCGAGCCAGCAGCATATCCTCTGGTGCTTCTCGTGGGCTTCAGTGGGGGCTGGGCATTTCTACTAATGCTCTAGATATGGTAATATTCTTTATTGCCTGATTACTTAAAATAATTGCAATCACAACAACTTCATATCTCAATCTTAAAAACTAGATTAATCATTAAACAATTCATTACAAGCAAAACATCTTCCCAACACATAAAACGAGAAAATTTCCTATATATAGAATTTAAAACTTATCAATAAAATAAAATCCAATCACATAACATCGATATTTAAAGAATAATATTGCACATTTTATATTTTAAGGTGACACCTTACACAGCATACTATTTCCTTATAGGTAATGGAAAAATATTCTAATGAATAATCATTTATTTCAGGTGAAAAACTTTACACATGTTGTAATTCAAAGCATCAATGCTATGAGGCATAATTACCTGAAACAGAAAAGTGTCTAATGTACATTTCATGCACAAATTACATTTCAAGGTGCTAATGTGCAATTATTGCCGCAACCATCATATCCAAGCAATAATACTGTGCATAAATTTACTGTAAAGTGCTAATGTATTATTATTTCAGCGAACGTCATTTTAAAATAATAATAAAGTGCATCAATTTTTGGTAGTAGTGGCACGTTTGTTTTGGCATTTCAAGTTGTCATCCTCGCAACATGATTATTAAGTAGTAAAGATTATAAGCTGGATAATACTATTAGTGAACACAGCCATAGAAATACTGGAAATCTACTTTATTATATCAAACATTTTTCAACTGCCAATAACTTTTTCACCCCGATCTTCAAGAAATGTGGTCTCAAAACTGTATGTCGAAGCTTAATTAACTTGAGTCACACACACTATATGGGCTAGTGTTTCCTGTGGCCAACCACAAAGTCTACAGTTAGAGTCTGGCCACTGCTTGATCCACGATTGCATGCCCTCCTTTGTTGGGTTTAATCCTATACGTAACCTTAAAAACGCATTTCTAAACTTTCCTGAGAAAAAAACATTATAATATGGCTGAATACGGAGGGATGGTATGAATTAATCACATACCATGAATAATTTTTCTCTGCTAATTCAATGTTATCCAATTTAAGCAATTCAGTTTTGATAAGCTTTTTTAAAATGAACTTGTAATTGGGCATTTTCAGATCTTGCAGTGCAATTTGTAGTCCAATATCTCTTAGGGAAGTTAAAATATAAGATCTCCATTTAGCCGCATAGACAGACTTGTCTATTTCTTGACAACAAATGTTCCCTAGGATGCTGGTGCTGATGTTGACAATGCGACAATGCATTTAAAAAAAGCTCCTTTTGATACCAGGCTCTGTCTCTGGAGACCAAACTCCAGCATTATTCCTGCTTGACACACTGATTTGGCAATCCCAAAAGTTGCTTTGAAGACCTTGGCAACCAATAGGTCAAGCATCTTCACATCGTTCCCTCTAATAATGCTATAGATATGTGCCACAGAGACAGGTGTGATGCTGCCATTTAGCTCATCCCTTCCAACGTTTCTTTTGAGGCTGCCAAGGAGCATTGTCATCACTCCTAACTCTAGAAGCAAAAGGCATTAAAATTGAGAATACTGTCTTTTGATTTGTGTTTATTGTGCAACATCATTTATTTATTATTTCACTTACTAAACCTGTGACTTTTCCAAAATTCTGAATCCAGACTCCTGCACAGACATCTCATTTTGCCCAAAGACTGACCAAGATCAGTGCGCCATGGAAGACAAATGCGGGGAGAACGAGAAGTGCTGCCTCGACAAATGTGTGATGAAGTGTGTGGTTTCTCCGCCAGGTAACTTCACCAGGGAGCAAAGGGCTCCATTGTTAACTTTGTTGATGGCTTTGTCAGGTGGGACCTTTGATACTGACATTACGTAAGTTGGGTACTTAATGAGATGTATAGTATTAGCACCGGAGTCACAATTAGCACCATGGAGATTGCCAAGATCAATGGTGCTGGCTTCAGCTGGAGATCCTGGTTGAGATTTAGGGGGAGCTGGGCCACGCGGTAGGAGATGCTGGTGCACAATGAGAAAAGAGAGTGTTGCTTTTACTGAAAATACTCAATACAGTTTCTTTGGTTTAGTAGGTAATACTTCCTGCTGACCCGTTAAGGAAATTATAATTTCACCCTGAAAGGCCTGGCGGAGGAGGCCCCTCCATGGACCCTAATTGCAAGGAGACACCGTTCTTTAAGTTTGATCAGCAGGGAAACTGGGGCACTCCTAACAGTATCTCCCCTATATTCGATCACACGGGCAAGCGATTGCTCAGTAAAAGGAGACAGAGAGAGTGTGAGTCCCTTATGAAAACAAATAGGGAACTTCCAAGCATCAGCAATGAACAGGCCAATCAGAATGAAGTGTAATGGCGGAGGTAGGAGAAGAGGTGGAAGGCCGTGCTCTGGCTCTTCCTGGCACAGACAGTTGCAGGACGGCCTACCCATGGCTGGGGCACAGCACGCTGGCCTCATACGCTGCAGGACTGGTAACCGCGCTATACAGCGCTCAGATGCAACAAATGACAACTGTTCCAAGGGCCTCCTCCTGTGACCCAGAGCAATATGGACATATAGCGCCTGTAGAGCTGGTTCACACACAATAAGGGATTTTTTATGTTTTTTTTAACAATATTCGTGTACAACAATATTTTCTTTGATATTTTTCTACTTACGTTTATAAGTATAGGGAAATTATATTTTTGTAATCGATATTTTTGACACAATATTTCTGTATCATGATATTGTTGTAATCTGTCAGAGATCCTTCCTATCCTAACAAAGTCAATTTCAAATGGTTTCTTCAGACTTGCTGACTAAAAAGCTCGAGAAATTTGATGAAAATCAAGCATATAATAGGATACTGAAATTCATTAATTGATCTGAGAAACTCACATAGATTCGATCGATGTGTTGCAGTCGCAATTTTGAGAACAAATGATGAGCTTGCAATATCTATCTGTAACTGCCCTTATAATTGAGGAAGAGATGTAAAAAAAATCCATTGTAGTTTGATATCAAACAATAATTCCAAAATGTTGAATTTGCAGTAACAGAAGACAGATTGTCGAGCCAGCAGCATATCCTCTGGTGCTTCTCGCGGGCTTCAGTGGGGGTTGGGCATTTCTACTAATGCTATAGATATGGTAATAATCTTTATTGCTTGATTACTTAAAATAATTGAAATCACAACTACTTCACATCTCAATCTTAAAAACTAGATTAATCATTAAAAAATTCATTACAAGCAAAACATCTTCCCAACACATAAAATGAGAAAATGTCCTGTATATACAATTAAAAACTTATCAATAAAATAAAATCCAATCACATAACATCATTATTTACAGAATAATATTGCACATTTTATATTTTAAGGTGACCCCTTGCACAGCATACTATTTCCTTATAGGTAATGGAAAAATATTCTAATAAATAACCATTCATTTCAGCTGAAAAAATTTACACATGTTGTAATTCAAAGCATTAATGCTATGAGGCATAATTACCTGAAACAAAAAAGTGTCTAATGTACATTTCATGCACAAATTACATTTCAAGTTGCTAATGTGCAATTATTGCAGCAACCATCATATCCAAGCAATAATACTGTGCATCAATTTACTGTAAAGTGCTAATGTATTATTATTTCAGCGAACGTCATTTTAAAATAATAATAAACTGCATCAATTTTCGGTAGTAGTGGCACGTCTGTTTTGACATTTCAAGTTGTCATCCTCGCAACATGAATATTAAGTAGTAAAGATTATAAGCTGGATAATACTATTAGTCAACACAGCCATAGAAATACTGGAAATCTACTTTATTGTATCAAACATTTTTCAACTGACAATAACTTTTTCACCCCGCTCTTCAAGAAATGTGGTCTCAAAACTGTATGTCGAAGCTTAATTAACTTCAGGCACACACACACACTATATGGACTCGTGTTTCCTGTGGCCAACTACAAAGTCTACAGTTAGAGTCCGGCCACTGCTTGATCCACAATTGCATGCCCTCCTTTGTTGGGTTTAATCCCATACGTAACCTTAAAAACGAATTTCTAAACTTTGTTGAGAAAAAAACATTATAATATGACTGAATACGGAGGGATGGTATGAATTAATCACATACCATGAATAATTTTTGTCTGCTAATACAATGTTATGCAATTTAAGCAATTCAGTTTTGATAAGCTTTTTTAAAATTAACTTGTAATTGGGCATTTTCAGATCTTGCAGTCCAATATCTCTTAGGGAAGTTAAGATATAAGATCTCCATTTAGCCGCATAGACAGACTTGTCTATTTCTTGACAACAAATGTTCCCTAAGGATGCTGTTGCTGATGTTGACAATGCAACAATGCATTTTAAAAAAGCTCCTTTTGATACCAGGCTCTGTCTCTGGAGACCAAACTCCAGCATTATTCCTGCTTGACACACTGATTTGGCAATCCCAAAAGTTGCTTTGAAGACCTTGGCAACCAATAGGTCAAGCATCTTCACATCGTTCCCTGTAATAATGCTATAGATATGTGCCACAGAGACAGGTGTGATGCTGCCATTTAGCACATCCCTTCCGACGTTTCTTTTGAGGCTTCCAAGCAGCATTGTCATCACTCCTAACTCTAGGAGCAAAAGGCATTAGAATTGAGAATACTGTCTTTTGATTTGTGTTTATTGCGCAACATCTTCTTTATTTCACTTACTAAACCTGTGACTTTTCGGAAATTCTGAAACCAGACTCCTGCACAGACATCTCATTTTGCCCAAAGCCTGACCAAGATGAGTGCTCCATGGAAGGCAAATGCGGGGACAACCAGAAGTGCTGCCTCGACAAATGTGTGACGATGTGTGTGGATCTTCCTTAAGGTAACTTCACCAGGGAGCAAAGGGCTCCATTGTTAGCTTTGTTGATGGTTTTGTCAGGTGGAACCTTTGATACTGATATTACGTAAGTTGGGTACTTAATACGATGTATGGTGTTAGCACCGGACTCACAATTAGCACCATGGAGATTGCCAAGATCAATGGTGCTGGCTTCAGCTGGAGATCCTGGTTGAGATTTAGGGGGAGCCGGGCCACGCGGTAGGACATGCTGGTGCACAATGAGAAAAGAGAGTGTTGCTTTTACTGAAAATACTCAATACAGTTTCTTTGGTTTAGTAGGTAATACTTCCTGCTGACTCGTTAAGGAACTTATAATTTCACCTGCGTTTGGTTAAGATCACAAGGGAAAATAACTAAAATGGAATTAATGGTGGTGCTTTAACTTTTATCTAAATGAAAATTAAATTTTCAAATAATACCAATGCTAACAACAGCCCTGGTAAAATAATTATAAGTAGACTATTGGAATTTTGGGATCTCTATAGAAGACAATGCAGTGGTTCAGAACTTATAATGGCTGGTGTAAGCCTTCTGCTCCAACATTCAATGTTTGCTTCTTGTTTCTGACTATTTCATTTAGAACATTCTACCCTCAGTAGGTGGAATGGTCTAATAGCCGTTTAACCCTCCTGCCTCAGGCTATACTGTATGCGAAAGGCCCTCTGACTCGTTATAGGCCCTCATCTGGAGCTTGTACAGCCCTTAGCAGCAGTCTTCAAGGCTATATAAGAAGATTAAGAGTTAATATTTATATTGATAATACCATCCTCACAATGTACACTCTTGTTCAACATTTGGATTGCTACTTAAATTCTGCAAAAAACAGGAATCCTGTTGGGATCATGCAGTTTGCAAAGCTTCTTGAAAAAAATCTAATTGACTGTAATGCTTTCCATGGAATTAATTTGCCTGGTGCCTGGTCTTCAGAAAAACATTATGGCCATAACGTTAGCTCATTTTCACAATTGGTTGCTACTTAATTGTCACACCCCTTTGCTGCTCAGATGCAATATCCTATGCGGTGAATGACCAAAATATAGAATCCAAAATATAGACAGTACAGAATATCGACTCCAAAATATAGATAGGCCAGAATATCAAATTACCAAAATATAGTTAGTCAGAATATCGAAATTGGGGTAGGAAATATCGATTTCCATAATATTGAATTTAAAATATCGATTTCCATAATATCGGATTCCTTTTAGTGTTATGTATAGTAGTATATGTGTTAACATTATGTATAATTTTGTAATGTATGTTTAACTTTTTTTAAAGTAATGAATGTTAGGTAATTAATGTTTTTGCGTTATTTAATTCCGTAGCGGGTCTTGGGTTTATATGGGAATAGGGTGGATTAATTATTATTAATTATAGTAAATTAAATATACATTTTCATTTATATGTATTGATAAATAATTGCTTGATAATTAATTATTAATTGGTGATTACTTTGTATTAATTGCTAATTAACTTTTTTTAATTGATTAATTGATAAATATGTTAGTTGTATTATTTATTATTTGGAGTGGGTTGTGGGTTTATAGGGGAATAGGGTGGGAAGTAATTTAATTGTAAATATTTATTCTTATTCATATGTATTGATACTTAATCAACAATTCATTTTTAATTGGTAATTGATTTGTATTAATTGGTGATTATTTTTAATTAATTGTTTATTGATAATTGGTATTGATAATTAATGTAATCTTATTTTAATGTTAAATCATTACTTTCCCTACTGTTGCACTCTCTGGAGTGGGAATAGTAATGTTTACCCTCCCACTATCCAACGCTTTCCCTACTGTTGTACTCTCTGGAGTGGGAATAGCAATTTTTACCCTGCCGCTATCCAACGCTTTCCCTACTGTTGCACTCACTGGAGTGGGAATAGTCATTTTTACCCTCCTGCTATCAAACGCGTTCCCTACTGTTTCACTCTCTGGAGTGGGAATAGCAATTTTTACCCTCCCGCTATCCAACGCTTTCCCTACTGTTGCACTCACTGGAGTGGGAATGGTCATTTTTACCCTTCTGCTATCAAACGCTTTCCCTACTGTTTCACTCTCTGGAGTGGGAATAGTAATGTTTACCCTCCCACTATCCAACGCTTTCCCTACTGTTACACTCACTGGAGTGGGAATGGTCATTTTTACCCTCCTGCTATCAAACGCTTTCCCTACTGTTTCACTCTCTGGAGTGGGAATAGTAATTTTTACCCCTACGCTATCCAACGCTTTCCCTAATGTTGCACTCACTGGAGTGGGAATAGTCATTTTTACTCCTACGCTATCGAAGGCTTTCCCTACTCTTGCACTCACTACTGATTAGGTAATGCTCCTTTGATGCAAATTCGCACTTAGCAGAGCAGAATAATATTTCTGCTGGAAAAAACGGATCCTTCCCAGTGCAACATAGCTTTTGCACTAGTAAGTTAAAGCCCCTGCAAGGGGTTATGCAGCTCTGCATCAATTTGCTTTCTCTTCACTTCGCAAAGCATTTAAAAACCTGACCCAACGTTTCTGCTAAGCATGTTCAGCTCTCAAATTAGAAAATGTAACTTAATTTTATGAGCAACGTTATTATGGGCGGAATTTTGACTGTCCCACTCACTTTATCAGGGCGGTCTTAGAAGATGGTCCCTAAGTAATTGCCCACTTTAGACATGCCTTAAAATGTCTCTGCCCCTCATACATATACTTTATGTGGCATGTTAGTACCCATTTTGCCATATCTACAGTGCTGTTTGAAAACCAACAGAATTGGGTAGCTTAGCATAGCTATGTTTGCTTTTGTTGTATACATTTTATGATCCACGGTCTTATTATTGATGACCTCACTACATTCGTAATAAGCCCCATCATTGTTCTCAATGCCTATTATGGACACTCCTCTCCTGCTCTTTGGCATGCTAAAAAAAAACTGACTACAACTGCCCTTTTATTGACTTGCCTCCATTACACTTAGACCTGCTACTATGCTTTTGTGCATTACCAGCATGCAGTGCATAAATTAACATTTCTGGTCATTTTTCAATCATGAAGTTGTTATGGTTGCTAACACTACAGTGTAATGGATGGTTTGCTTGGTCATCTGGCTTAGAATGCGAAGCGGTGTGCAAAATGTGCATGGGCTGAGGTACAGATGAGAACCCATAAAGATAGGTGTCTGTAAAAGAAGAGCACAATGTGGGAGCAGGGTAAAAAAGAGGTATTGGAGCATGGAATATTGGACCATTCCTCCACGAAAAAGGCAAGAAGGCTGGAAAACCAACTTCTGATGAGACACAAGATCGGGTCCCCTCTCCTCAGGGAGATGCCCTGCCGGCACTTGAGGGAAATGAGCCCCAGGAACTTGGGCCTTACACAGCAGAGCTTCTAGGCAAAGGAGGGCCCTCCAGGAAAGTTATTTACCTGGCACAAAGCACCTGTCCCACTCTTGAGAGTCTCAGAAAGAAGCTACTGACCAGGAAAAGTGAGATGTCAGTCACGCCCATTGAACCTAATGGGAGGAGGGACTCCCATAAACTGAGGCCAGAGACCCCACACCTTGAGCCACTAGGAGAGTTGCGGTTCCTCAGCAATACAGAGAGTTCTTATTTACCATAGCACATGGCATCCCCCTAAATGGACATCTTGGCCAGACTAAGGGCTTAATTTATATTTTGGGCCGTGGGTTACTCTGTCACAACGGTGACGGATATCCCCTCCGCCGAAATATTAATTCCATTATATCCTATGGCATTTATATTTCGGTGAAGGGGATATCCGTCATCACTGCGACGGAGTAACCCGTCTGCCGAAATATAAATCAGGCCCTGGAATAGGTTAGTTACCCACTTCTACTGGCCAGGTATGTCCCAGAAAGGGAAGGAGTGTTACCTGTCAAGGCAGTGGCAAGACAGGTAGTAAACCGAAATTCCCCCTAATTACACTACCAGTGGTTGGGGTTTTCTGTGAAAGAGTAGGGACTGATATTGTTGGTCCCCTTGACACTTAACAGCACCAGGAAGCAGATGTATACTGGTGGTAGTGCATCATGCCACAAGGTATCCTGAAACAATTCCCCTTAATACTTTCACTGCTCCTGCAGTTGCTAGAGCCTTCTTAAGTAGTTATACTAGAGTGTGTTTCCCTGAGGAGGTGGTTTAAGACAGAGGTAATAACTTCATGTCTGCGTACCTAAAAGCAGTGTGGAATGAATGTGGTGTGACTTATAAGTTCACTACCCCATATCACCCACAACCCAATGTGGTTGTGATATTCAACAAGACCATGAAAGGTATGATCATCATGTTAACTTTGGAAAATATGATATCAATGCGCATCATGGTATATATATATATATATTCACTGAAAAAACCATAGGTTATAGACCATATATAGTTAGGAATTAGCATTTATAAAACCTTATTTTACTCACACAAAACCATTGAAATTCGCATATATATTTAGTTGCACTAACTATATATTTCGCGCAGCCGCAATCCACTGCTGATGACGTCACATATTACATCATTCATGACATGGTCAGTGACATCACTGATGACATCACGGATGACATCTCAAATGACATCACTGATGACATCTCAAATGACATCACTGATGACATCACTGAAAACAACATCCAGTGATTTTATGTTTCTGTAAAGTTTATATATGTCTTACATATTGAAGAATGAGTGGATGTAGAAGTGTCTGGATGAAGGATTTAGTAGGTGCATGACTGACTGTATGAGTGAGTGATTAAATATGTCTCACTGAGTGCATGGGTTAGTGACTAAACTGTCTTAATGTGTGCATCATTATGTCTGTTGTTCTGTAAACTGCTGCATGTGTTGATCAGTAGCTATATGAGTAACTATATGGGTTATTGATTGGTTGCCCAAGTATTTGTATGGGAGACTGAGTGTGTGTGTTGGTGGTTGAGAGGTGTATGACTCTGTGCATAGATGTGTGAGCAGTTGATTCACTAGATGTATGGGTTCAAAAGTGCATGTGGAAACAGCTGTATGGGTGGTTGACTGTGTGCATGAGTGTATTGGTGAGTGAATGGATATCTCAGTGCTACATGTCAAAGTAAAGACATATGTAAAACACAGTATATGTGAGAGTTGACATATATAAATAACTGTGCATAAGAGCCAGTGAATGTGTGAGTGGCTGTGAATGTGTGAGTGGCTGTATGGATCATTATGAAATTGTATCAGGGATTGTATAAGAGAGTAAATATGTGTTAGTATCTGTTTGAATAAGTAAGGTGTGTATAACTGTATAGTTGAGGAAATGGAGGTGTGATTGATTCTTTGCATGACTGACTAGGTGTGTGAGTAACTCCATGGATGAGTGACAGTCTGTGAGTGTCTGTTTACACTGAGTGTATATAAGGTTATATTAGAGTCTGAAAAAGTTCATCGTATTATCACATGAATGATGTCATCAGTGATGTGATCAGTCATGTCATTTGAGATGTCATCAGTGATGTCATCAGTGATGTCATTTGAGATGTCATCAGTGATGTCATCAGTGATGTCACTGACCATGTCATGAATGATGTAATATGTGACGTCATCAGCAGTGGATTGCGGGTGCGCGAAATATATAGTTAGTGCAACTAACTATATATGCGAATTTCAATGGTTTTGTGTGAGTAAATTTCAAGGTTTTGTAAATGCTAATTCCTAACTATATATGGTCTATAACCTATGGTTTTTTCAGTGAATTTCAATGGTTTTTTAATAGCAAATATTAAAAGCTGTTAAATGTATTCTTCTTTTGATGTATATATATATTTTTTTTTTTTGAGTTTCGCTACCGGTCCGCTCACCGGGTAGCTTCCCGTTAGCTCATTTTTATGCCGCGACCCGGTCCGCGTACCGGGAAACGTACCGTTTGCACAACTGCCGCGTTCGAGAACAACATCGTGACGCGTCGCATAAGCGCGACGCATCGCGTTGCCGCGTAATGCGTCTTATGACGTGCCGCGTTCGCGCACTCGGAAGTGCTCCGGTGCGCGAACGAGGCGCGAAGCGCAGCACACCGGAAGCACTCCGGGCGCGGAGCGGGACGCGTAACGTAAGCGTAACAGGTCATGTGACCTGTAAATAACACTTTTCATTGGTTTAGAACTTTTTTTTTCCCAAATGATGAAAACCTCTCCTTCTTTCCTCACTCTGACTTTCATCTTTGTGAGAGAAAGACCTTAGTTATGGCATCTGTAGTAGCTGCAGCTGGTGGACCCCCACCACCACCACAACCACCTAGGAAAGAAGGACCACCTCCACAGTTCCTTCCCAACCCAGAGGAAGAGGAAGAAGAAGAGGAAGAAGACGTAGAGCCGAGGCAGTTCTTACGTGAAGAGCCCCAGAAATCCCACCACAAAGACAGTTTTATTTGGCAATTTTATTCATACCCTCAAGGCCAAAAAAAGGTCAATGCCCGACATGTGACATGCCTCATTTGTAAAGATGTTTTGTCTAGAGGTACAGACAAAAAGTATAGTTATGGTAACTATACTATGCACCGCCATATGCAGAGGTGGCATCCACTCAATTACAGCGTTGCAGAGATGCGTCACCTCCAAGATAACCCACCAACTCCTGTGGCCAGTACATCGGCACATGTAACTCTATCGGGACCAGAGGCGAGGGAGACAGTCCCAAATATACAACAGAATTTTGTGCACATGAAGATAGTGTGCCTTTATTGTGGTGACCTAATTTCATGTGCGAATATGAGTATCATTTTGATTAATAGAGCATTTGAAAACCACAAGTGCTCAAAACGCCCCAAGAAATAAAAAACATTTTTGCTCCTGTTGAGCCCTTTCTAATGCCTGTTTTTCGTTGTTCTCCCCCCAAAAAACCTAAAAATTTTCCCCAAAAAAAATAAAAATTTTCAGAAAAATAAAAAATATAAAACAACAAAAACATTTAAAAAAAAGTTCTTTTCAGAACTACCTCCCATTTTTAAAAAATTACTAAAATTTTTAGCACTCTTGACTTCATTTTTCTCATGGGTGCGCTTCCCGGTACGCGCACCGGTGAGCGCCCCGTTAGCGCAACAAAATAAAAATAAAAAAAAAACAAGAGGAGAGCATAAGAGAAAGAGAAAGAGAGAGTAATGTTAAGAGACAGACAGCAAGAGAGAGCAACACAGATGTACTGTGTAATACATAGTAAAACAGTGTAAAAGATATAACAAAGTGTAAGAGAGAAAATGAAAAAAATATAAGGCTGTGAAACAAAGAAAGAGAGAAGAAGAATACTAAAGCAGAGGCACATGAAGAATGTGAGTGGCTGTAAAGAGTAAAAGGAAAGGGAAAAAATGATGTACAAATAAAAGGTAATAACGGAACCAGATTTAAATAACACTGGTAAGGGAGAGAGAGAAAAAAGTAGTGTGCATAACTAAAGAGGGATGAAATAAGATGGATAACATCAAATAAAGTTAAAACATGTGGATTGACAGAGAGAAAAAACTAAAAGAAGAAAAGAAGAAGTAACAGAAAGGGAATAATTGAAGCAGCAAAGAAATGTAAATAACGTAGTGTGCTTGAACTTCAGGGAGAAAGCATAATGAACAAGTAGTGAAAGAGTGAAGAGACAGAGACAATTACAGTAAGATAGACGGACTGAGTGAACGGGAATGAAGAACTGTGAGAACAGAGGTACTGAGAAATGGAGTGGAAGGAGTGCAGTAAGTAAATCACCCACGCAACACAACATCTACACTACCTCAAAGCACTCTAAAATATTATTTTACTGTTTCTCTTTGTTTTCCCCTTGTTACGCTCCCCAGTGCGCTACCCATAGTAAAAGTGTAAAAGTAAAGAGGGGTGATAGAGGGAGAAATATTGAATTAGGATAACACATGGTGAGTGACAAAGAGAGAGGACAAGGAGAGTAAAGGGAACAGTACCTGAATGGGCTTGAGTACAACAGCAAAAAAAGATAAGTAATGCAGTGTGTGTGACTTACAGGGAGTTAGTGGGTGTAGGTCAAAGTGTGGGTGTGTAAGGTGTGTCTGTGGGTGTGGTTGTGTGGAGTGTTTTGGTGTGGGTAGAGATGAGGGTGTGTGAAATATGTGTGAGAAGTGTATGAGTGTGGGGTGTATATGTGTTCGATGTATGTGTGTGTATGGAATGTGTGTGTTTTTGAGGAGTGTGTGTGGGACGTTTTTTTGTGTGTATGAGGTGTATGTTTGGTGTGTGTGTGGGGTGTATGTTACAGGTGTGTGTATGTGTTGGGAGGGGGATAAGGTATATGTGTAGGATTAAGGTAAATAATTAGGAAAAAGAGAATGAGTAAAGAAGCAAAGGAAGGGAACAGAGGGTAAGTGAAGTAAAGAATAGGAATCAAAAGAAGTTGAATATGAGAGGGGAAATAAAGAAAGGGGAGTAAACATGGAGAATAAGAATAAGTGAGAGAAGCAGAGTAAAAACACAGGAGTGAGGTAGATTGAGAAAATGTTAGTGACCTTAAAGCAAAGGGTGATAACAAACTACATTTTTTTAGTCATACTTACCATATAATAAATGTAACTATCATTTTTTTTTACTACAGTTGGTATCTGTGAAAGAGAGCAAAAAAAATAAGTTATAATTAGTAAAATATGTATTTTAAATTAAAAGATACAAATGAAGAGCTAAAAACATCATAACACTCTATTTAGAAATAAAGTTAGAGTGAAGAACACAGAAAGGGAAATAAACTAAGGTAGAAGGACAAAAAGAGGGAAAAAGAAATAGAAGGAGAACAAATTACAAAGAGTAAGGCATATAGATTCACTAAGAAAAAGAGAGAGAAGTACAGAGAAATGAACTGAAGGTAAGAAAGATACTAAAACAATGTGAGTTAGCAAAACTAAATCAGGAAACAGAAGTAAGTAAAAAGATAATGACTGAGACAGAAAACAGTCTAATTAAGGATGCATTTAGAAGAATGAGGAATAGAAGATAACTGAGAGTAAGAGAAGAACAGTCATACAGTGAAAGGATGAAGGGAGACAGAATAATATACAACAATTGAAGGAAATGGACTGAGGAAGTTATAACATAGACACACTAAGAGAAAAACTGAGTGAGGTGGAGTACAATGAGTGAAAAAAGAAAAAAAGTAAGTCTGCAAAAAAAAAGGAAAGAGAGGAGAAGACGACTAAAACAGTGGTACTGAGAGAAAATAATTTGGTGATGAAAGTAAAGAGAAGGACATTGAAAGAAAGGAAATGATGGATAGTAACGGAACCAGAGTAAAAGAAATGGGATGAAGAACGATGAGAGAGGAGCAGTGAAGTTGTTGTAAAAGAAGTGATAGAAGGTAGATAAACACAAGTGAAAATAACACAAGTAGAGTGAGGCACTGAGGACATAGAAGTAGTGAACGAAAAACAGAGAGAAGAGGTCAAAAGTAAAGAGCAAACAAAGATAAGCTAAGGAGAGTGGGTGAGTTATAGTGATAGAGTGCAATAATACTGCTGAGTGAGTAAACAGGAATTACTAAAAGAGCAAAGGAGGAAAATACGGAAAAGAGAAGAAAAGCAGAAAGACTGAAAGCTGAAAAGTTATGCAAGGGAGAGACGGGATACACACAGTTGAAATGAAAATGAGGGGTTGTCAAAGAAGTGGAGTAAGGGAACGGGGGTTACAGAGAGTGAGAGAAAGACATTATAAGTGAGTAAAAAGAGCTGAAAGAAGATGAAAAAAGGAAAGTAAGTGTCAGAGAATGGGAATACAATTTAATTTACACAATCCAAAGTATAGAATAACTTCTACAACATGTTACATAGTTTATTTTTGCTGTTCTCAGAATATATTGAATTTCACTTAAAGCAGTGAGTTCAAATTACTCATCATATGACAGGGGAAGAAAAAAACACAATCTAAAAGATTGTGTTTTAAAAAACCCCTTACATACTGACAAATGACAAATGTACGCTAATCTTTGATTGACTTACTTTTCCTTGAGGCCAAATAGTATATCATGGCGGTCCTTTTCTCGTTGCATAGTATTTTCCTGTTCACTTAGAAATCCATTTCATCGACTTTCTACAAGAAAAGCTCCAAGAACATCTGAAATATTTTCAAAATTTTAATATACTCCTTTTTTTCAGTCATGACTCTTTACTCATTCTTGCACCTTTCCATTTGGCCAAATAGTGTTAGATGTATGAGTATATATGAATACTCCTCCCGTCTTCATAGGCCAATTACCTTTACCTAAATTTTGGCTGTAAAAACACTAGATATGAATTTATAAAGCCAAAAGGCAAACGTTGTTTGAAAGTCAAATGATTGTCGTTACATTGGGTCCAACCTTTAGAAGTTTTTAAATAGCATGTGTAATGCCCTGATGTTGTAGAAGGGCCGTCATGAAAAATAATAGCTACAGTTTCAAAGGTTCTTCCTGATATCGATAACTGAGAAGCCACAAAATTTTTAATAGAAGTTGTCAATTTAGTTCCATCAGGTCTACATTGTTGGAACATTAAAATAACATAGTGACCATAATTTTGTAGAAATAATGTGGACAGCATTGCAGACTTACATTGGGTACACACCATATTGTGATCCGCTGCTTTAACTAGATTATTGAAAGACACTGATTTGCAGTCTGGTAAAGTTAAATATATAAATCTTTCAGAGTCTATTCTAGTAGTACTTGATGAAGCACAGTTATCACAGTCATGTTGCCATTGATAAGAAAGGCCAAATAGATTTTTTTATATCTACTCCTTCATCTTGTAATACATCAAACATATATATTAAAAATTCCTGACAATCCTGCTGAATATTCAGTGAAAATTGATTTTGACCTGAACATATATCTAGAAGATTTCTAATTTCTGAAACACTTTCTATTTTTGCTCTATCACTACTACATTTGTCTAACACAGAATTCAATAAACAGCACAATGTTTGTTCCCGATTTTCAACAATCTGTCTTTGTAAATTTTGAAGAAAAAAAACAACATTAACTACTACATTAGCATAGCAGTTGCCACCAGAACTGTTTTCAAACTGAAATCCAACAACATCTTCAACAGAATCCTTTTTGTTTCTCTTTACAATTACACTTTTATCTACTTTATGCCTTTTTGCTGATACCTCACTGCAATTACTCTCATTTCTTCTTTTTCGGCCTACCACACGTTTTTCAATCAGAGGATATTGAGGCAAATGTGGAGCATACTCTCTTCTTAACCTATTGTATTCTTTTACACAATCTAAATCTGCACAAATCTTTGTTTCATCACACTCAATCAAGTACAATCCTGATAAAGTTCTGACTCGTGATAATGCCACATATGCCATACCCTCTTTAAACACAGAACTTCCAATGTTCACCAAAGCGCTATCTACACTTAAACCTTGAGACTTATGAATTGTCACCGCATATGCCAAACAAATAGGAAACTGTTTTTGGCGAACATATAAGTCTTTCACGAGCAAAAATCTAGCTGAACAACGACTAATTTGTTCTATTTCATCAATGTCATCAAATTTAATTTTTAAAATTTCAATTCCATCTCTATTTTTGTAATTCACAAAACTAACAACATAACTCATTGCTCCATTTACTAGACCTCTTTCAACATTTAAATTCCTTCTTAAAATGACACGACAATATAAACACACATTCAGAGTCTTTTCAAAACCAGCAGTTTTAGATATAGTCTTCTCTAATGAATCCAATTTTAATTTCAAATTTTCAGACAAAATAATTGTTGCTCCCATATGCTCTATTTTATCAATAGCTTCCAGTTTTACTATCTCTTCATTTTCTAACTGTAACATTTTGTTGTTGAACATGGAACATTCTTTCAGAGTTGGCAACAAACATATGCCAGATTTCTTCTCGTTAATTTTCTTAAATATGTTCTCTGGAAGAATGTTTTCATTTGGGTACAAATTTGAAATTAATCGTGCATGTAAAGCTTCTTTCCCTTGCTGACTTACTTTTCCAATCCTTACATCTTGTAGAATATTTTTATAATCTTCAACATTTGTCTGCTGCATATTTTGAAGCAGTTCTGCATATTTAAAGTTTAACCATATATTAACGTTTCCAATGCTCCCTAAGCACTTCCTGGTATCTTCATGTGTGAGCATTTTGAACACAGGTTGACCTTTCACTGGAGTCAACTGCAGAAGATCTCCAAAAACAATAATATGTTTTCCACCAAATAAGACATCATAGTCTGTTCTAAGAATTTCTTGCATTCTCAAATGCACAAAAGCAAGCATGATATTTGACACCATGCTTACTTCATCAATGATAAGAAGTTTCATTTTCTTCAGGACTCTCGAAACTTCGGAACACGCATCTCCTGATAGCTTGTGATACTCCAATTTGTTATCATGCTCCACTGGCAGCATCAGTAAACGATGTAAAGTAATCCCTTTAATGTTATGTGCTGCCAGCCCAGTTGGAGCAGTAACAACACAAGACAGCAGTGATTCAGTCCTTTTCTGCAGATAAGTTGCAATGGCTTTAATCAGAAAACTTTTTCCAGTTCCCGCTTCTTCACTCACATACAGTTGGACAGGCTTAAATGATGTACATGAGCACTCTTTTTTCTCATGACTGAATCCATGTTCAATCTGTTCTGTGACTTCGTCATATATCTGTTTCTGCTCAAGGTTTAGTTGTTTCACCAAATCTTCTAAGTTAACTTCATCATCTTGACCTTGTTCCATAGCTCTTTCCACCTCATCCATGGCAGTAGAAGCTTCATTTTGGATAATTGGTCCTCCTAGTGGATCCTGACTCAATGAAGCAGAACTCTGACTGCCTTGAGAACTGTCTCTCGCAATCTCTGCAGCAATTGTGGCTTCTTGCTCTATTTCTTCATTCAACATTTGCAGATAATTTGGAAAAACAGGACATTCTATGGTATCCTTCGTTGCATTAAAGGAGTCTTCATAACAGAGAAAATCTCCAAGAAGTTCCTCTTCGTCACGCCATGGTTTAAACAGTTGCAAAATAGCCAAATAATACAATTCTCTTTTATCTGGATTATCACAACTCAATTTGCGATGATTAATCAAATGACCTTTTTTCTGTTTCACTAGACATCCTTCACATCCAATGACTCCATATATTCCATTATTGATATCTTCTCTGATGTTCCTCTTATAAATATATCTCTGCAGAACTTCATAGAGACAAGCGTTCTCAAGGTGATGACTTCTATTTGGATAGTATGTATCCAACATGTTTGTCTTCAAAATATCTGTACTTTCTGGTTCTTTCTCCGCCAAATACTCTATCTCTTGTACAGATTTCAAAACTCGATTTCGTGTTGCAGCAAGACCTAGACTCACCCAAATGATGGTTCTAGATTTGGCATAGAGACTTGCTGACGACAATCGATCAGAACATTCATACGCTCCAATTTCTCGATGCGACAACATCTTCAGACTGTAACTGTATAGTTTCTTGCTTAGACTCTTTTCATGTGAAATGTCCTCCCACATTTCCTTCAGTTCTGTCTTTTCTTTTTTTGTGATGTAAGACGTCACATATCGAGCCACAGCAATAGAGTTGTCAGCAACTAATTGAATATCCATGTTAGCATTCCACATGGACAAAATCACTGGGTTGTAGTCGTTGATGTACTTGGACTCTTCGTCTCTTTTTAAATTGTATGTATTTTTTGGTGATTTCCTCGTCACAGTATGTCGCAGAGAAGACATCAAATTATTTACTCTTCCTTTAGAAATCACTGGTCGTGGAAAGCTGAAACGACATTTTGTGTAGAACTTGTCCTTGTTTCTGAATTTTCGACAACAGTACTTTCCACAACGATGGGATTGAAAGCGTAAAACTTGTTGCCTTAAACTGTTTTCTTCCGTAGTTTTCGGAACAGCACATGTTGAATACTCTTCAATGAAACTCATCACTGTCTCATCCGAATCTGTTCCAAATGTGGGTGCATCTTTAAACCACAACAACATATGTATGTGAGGAGCACCTCTCGCTTGATACTCCTTTCTCCAAAAGAAATCCAAAACCTCTCCAAGGGGAGGATTTTTTTTGTTGGTAATAAAAGACATCATAGCTTCAAATCTATGATTAAAATATCTGCATACATTCACTGGATCCAAAGAACACAGTTCTCCAGGTGTTTTGAATTCTATATTTTGTATATTAGCATTGGCCTCTCGTAGAAATTGAAGTAAGTCCTCCCACGCATACTCGGCACAGCTAAGAGTGAGGAGCCATGTAGGAGTTCCTAAGTTTCTTAGCATACATTTCAATTCCCCATGGCGACGGTACCAATACTCATTTGTACCACGCTGACATGCCATGAGATTGATTAGATGAGATTCTAAAATATTATCTTGCAGATTCACTTTCTCCATAAAGTCCCTCGCCGAAACATTTTGTAGATGTGCTCCACTTTTCAGAATATGGTTTACTGCATAAGAAAGCCCAGACAAGTCACTTTCATACAGTAGATGAAACAAATAGGGAATGCATTGACGAAACCTTGCATCTTCAGCATATAATCGTACAGTTCGATATTCAGATGCAGGAATTTGAAGTGGTCGATCGTCATATCGTCCACCTCGACCTGTTGGAAATAGCTGTGGAAAACAACGAGCTTCCAAACTTTTTCCCATACACTAATGGGACTTCCTTTTGCTGTTTTCATTTGAAACAATTCAATTGCATTCCCCATTACTTCTTTGGAATGCAAAGGATGAACAGTATAATGTTCATATATTTCTTCACTTCTAGACACATCAACTTTTTCAATTTGGCCGCCTGAACAATCACTGTCTTCATCTGTAGCTGTTTCCTCTGCTGCAACACATACATCTTTGTAGTACTCATTGTTTTTGACTAAATACAACGTTGCCTTTTTGACTTTCCTAACATCCACTAAATCGTGCCAGATTTTTTTACTCTTTGTTGGAACCCAATTAACTAGAATAACTAAAGGTTCCTCTTCTACTTTTTCTATACCAATTGTACCAAATGAATCAAAATAGACCCATATGTATTTAAATCCATCAATTCACGGGGAATGTCTATCAACTCCAGATTATTATGAACAGCTCTAGCAGGCATTCTGTTTTGATTTAATTTGTCATAACAATATTTACAAATACCCTGATCAGAACTCAAATCAAAAGAATTCTCCACCCACAAATAAGTTGCTAAATCTTTCCACTCATAATTATCCATCTTTTCACTTTTTGCATATAAATCAACTAACCTAGTCTGAATCTTATAATGAGTCCGTCAACAACACACACAAGTAAAATTCGGCTTTTCACTTGATTTCATCTTAAACCTGGTAATTTCCTTCTCAAACTTTTCTGTATTTAAAATCTGTACATTGTCTTCCACATGAAGCTTCACAATTTTACAAAATACAATTCCTCTATGCAAATAAGCTCAATATACTTCCTACACTGTTTTAAAACACAGCTAACATCATTGTAAAGAGTCAAATTGACACCTGTGTCTAAGAATGCAGACAGGGATATGCTTCATGAAGCCTAGTCCACTGCACACTTAGATACAATCCTCACCACCTAGGCTCCCCAGGAAAGCCCAAACATGTACCTTTTTTCCCCCATATTTAAAAAGTGAAGCATGTATGCGTCATTTTTTAAACCTTTGCGCCACATTATACTCAAAAATGTAAAATCCATTTATTTTCCCCAAAATCGTTTTTGACATCACATTTAGGAAACACAGCACAGATCATATTTACAACCATCTGCCTCACAGCAGGGATAAGACTGAGGCAAAATCTTGCACATGAAGCTTCACAATTTTACAAAATACAATTCCTCTATGCACACAAACTCAATATGCTTCCTACACTGAGTTAACACAGCTAACATCATTGTAAAGAGTCAAATGTATTTCTAATAAACACGCACACATTCTTTATTCCTTTAAAAAAATGTAAAAACTATTTTTATGCTTCATGAAGCCTAGTCCACTGCACACTTAGATACAATCCTCACCACCTCGGCTCCCCAGGAAAGCCCAAACATGTACCTTTTTTCCCCATATTTAAAAAGTGACGCATGTATGCGTAATTTTTTAAACCTTTGCACCACATTATACTCAAATATGTAGAATCCATTTATTTTCCCCAAAATCGTTGTTGACATCACATTTAGAAAACACAGCACAGATCATATTTACAACCATCTGCCTCACAGCAGGGATAATACTGAGGCAAAATCTTGCACATGAAGCTTCACAATTTTACAAAATACAATTCCTCTATGCAAACAAACTCAATATGCTTCCTACACTGAGTTAACCCAGGTAACATCATTGTAAAGAGTCAAATGTATGTCTATTAAACATGCACACATTCTTTATTCCTTTTAAAAAATGTAAAAACTATTTTTTTCCCCCCAAATCGTTTTTTACATCACATTTACAAAACACAGCACAGGTCCTACGTAGAAGCATTCCATGTCACGACTAAAAATTCACAATTTTACAAAATACAATTACTCTATGCAGTAAAAACTTTTTACCAAGCATTATCAAAAAGCATGACACAAAGCAACATGTAAAGACCACAATTTCCTTCCAAATCTTCTCCATAGAGTATACAAGTCTCTATGTATATTAAATGAATCATAACTCGCCTTTACAAATATTTTAGGAGATTCAGAACAGTGTCAGATACACACACCAATATTTCTTTAGCAGAGCAAAAGATATGTTCTCCAGACACTGCAAACCAAAAAGGCACAGAAAACCTCTAATTCTACACAGATATCCCTTTTTGTTAACCAATTAAAACTCTTCCCTCTCTATTTTCAAACCAACACCCTTCCCCCCCCTCAGCCCTTTCTACCTGTTACCATAGCAACTCCCTCCTCACTGAGCTCCCAGGGTTAAAAGTTTATTCTACAATGTTGCAAATCACCTCTGCAAGGATGTTTGACCTGCAAATACACCAGCTTTTCTGGTGTAAGGTTTCTTTAAATAACTTTTTTTAACCATTCAAATTACTTCTTACACAGAACACAACCATGCACCCTAACTTTCAGTTTTCACCTATCTCATTCTACCAATCATTGCTTGTGATTCAAGAGCACTGAAACTCCACAGTTTTTTTTTGCAAACTCCTATTATTCCAACTGCCATTTCTTTTCCACACTTCATCTAACTGCACCAGAATCTCCTCTGACCATGTATTCTGTCTGGATTATTGGACATAGCTATATCCACTGGGCTCAAAGGTATGCTAGTACCAGAAATTTACACAACCTTGATTTATCAAACGTGAACATAAAATGGATTGGCCACAGAGGATTAAAATGTCACCAATTGATTCCATTGGTGAAAACCTTTTTGCATTTGCCACACCCTGACCTGTTAATTGTGCACTGTGGAGGAAATGACTTGGGCACTTTGACTGGGGTAGGTCTGGAAATGCTTTTAAAGGACACCTTTGAGCAATTGATGGCACTTTTTCCACAAACTGCCTTGGTATATTCCAATATATGCCAAAGGCAGAAATGGAAGTGGTCCAACCAATTTTGTCCACAATTTGAAAAAGCACGGAAACATGTGAATAAATCTGTTTCTGCTTACATGCGAGACTATGGAATGGGTTCAATATACAACAACAACTTGCGTTACAACATGCAAGATATTTACAGAGAAGATGGTGTGCACTTCTCAGATGAAGGGAATAGAATATTCCTCCTGAATTTAAGACTGTGCATTGGTACCTACTTGTAGGTACCTAAATCAGCCACAGAACCCAAAAGCGCTTTTCAGGGCTACCCTATCTCTGATCAATCCAAATGATTATCTTTTTCTAACTTTTTTCACTATTTTTCACCATAGTACGCTCCCCGGTACGCTTCCCGGTGCGCGTACCGGGCGCTCCCCCCGCGAAAAATAAAAACTTTTTTTTTGTTTGCCTATTTGGCCTCCTAAGACCCCCTCAGGGTCAAGGAGTGCCTACGATGCCCCCTTATACCCATTCCCAACGTTGTTTGTCCTCCATTTTCTGACTTAAATCTACCGAAACACAAAATGGAGGACTCCCGTAGCGCTGCCGGTACGCGTACCGGGGCGCGCACCGGGAAGCGCTCCCTAAAAATTTTAAAAGTTAATTTAAATAAAAACCACTGGAGACACTTTCACCAAATATAGAATAGCTCATAATACATACCAGTCCCTACCATTTTCCCAAATAAAGTGGAATTCCATTGAGCCATTTGGCCTGTAGCCCTGTCTAAATATCCTGAGGTAAATTACATAACAAAAACACATCTGAAGTGTTAGAATTGACAACCAATTAAAATGTTACTTTCATTTTCTATTTTTTTTCCTGACATTTGATTGGTTATGTACATGAATATAAATGAAAAATGAGAGGGAAACACGGCCATTTTGACTACAATTACCTGGGGTACATCTTGAAAGGATTTTCGCATTTTGTCTTCTTCACCTCTCTGTAAAGTAAATTGATAATTTGTAAGGGGCTCTTTAAGTTATTTTTTTAAAACATTTTCTGATAGTTATTTACTGTCCCTCTGCTATAGTTATAGATAGAGATAGGCTCCTCTGTTATATTTATAAATTGACTTAGGCTTCTCTGCTATAATTATGAATTTACTTACGCTTCTTCACAGGCACTTTTTAATATTTCTACTTCCTGCCTGTTACCATACATTGCCCAAAGTTAACTTCACTATTAAAAAATCAAAACTACCTGTCTGAACTTAAACCCAACAGTGCCATATTTCTACTGATTTTTTTTAATGCAAATTTCAGCACAAAAATGGAAGGAGAACAGAACATTTCCTTTGAAATTGTCCTAGAGATGAACAATGAGGAAATCATTGAACCCATTGACTTGGAATTCATAAATGAATCACGGGACCATGAACTTCTACAATGTGTAGAATCTGTGGATTTGTTAATTCAATATGAGGACGTTTCTGACAGTCAAATGTTGGAAGTTATGTTCAGTCAAAAAGAAGACATTTCGGACAGTCAAATGTTAGACGTTCTATTAAATTTTGAAAAAGAATCAGAAAAATAAATTTATATTTAATAATCAAAAATTGTTCGAGACATTATTCATTATTATATGTAATTCATAAACTAGTACCAAATTGATTATAATATAAACTCAGACTTATAGTATACTGTGCAACGTATTTCTGTTACATAATATTTTGCTCATAGTTACTTCCTTTCTCCCACTATATTATCTCCAATGTGTATTTGACATCTCTTTTTCATGTCCTGCCTCCATGTTGTTTCTGCTTCCCTGACAGACTATGGTATAGATTCCATATACCACAATAACTTCTGTAACAACATGCAAATTATCTACAGAGGAGACGGTGTACATTGACTTTAAGACTCAGCATTGGTACCTACATGTTGGTACTTAAAACACCCAAAAAACACAACAACTCTATTCAGAGAACCCTACCTCTAAGCACTTTAAATTATTATTTTAGTGTTTCACTTAGTTTTCCCCATGTGTAGATGTGGGGGAGGTGTGTGTGGGGGATGTGGGGGGGGTCTGTGAGGTGTGTGTGTGTGTCTAGGGGGGATGAGGTGTATAGGTGTGTGGGGTATATGGATGTGGGTGGGGATATGGGTATGTAAGGTGTGTGTGTGGGTGTGACTGTGTGGGGTGTTTGAGTGTAGGTGGGAGTGTGGGTGTGTGAGGTGTGTGTGGGGTGTGTGTGGGTGTGGGAGGTATATGTGTAGGATGTGTATGTATGTGTGAGATGTATAGATGTGTCTGTGAGTTGTCTCTGTGTGTGTGTGGGGGGGAGATGTGTGTGTGAGATGTGTGGGGTGTGTCTGTGAGATATTTGTGTGTATGTGCATGTGTGTGTGTGTGTGTGGTGGAAGGGGGGTGAGGTGTGTGTTTGAGTGTGGGTGTGTGGGATGTGGGTGTGGGTGTGGATATGTAAGGTGTCGATGTGGGGGTGTAGGGTGTTTCAGTGTGGGTGGAAGTGTGCATGTGTGAACTGTGTGTGGGGAGAAATTATTATTTTAGTATTTCACTTAGTTTTCCCCATGTGTAGGCGTGGGGGAGGTGTGTGTGGGGGATGTGCGGGGGGTGTGTGTGGGGGATGTGCGGGGGGTGTCTGTGAGGTGTGTATGTGTGTGTGTGTATGTCTAGGGGGGATGAGGTGTATAGGTGTGTGGAGTATATGGCTGTGGGTGGGGATATTGGTATGTAGGGTGTGTGTGTGGTGGTGAGTGTGTGGGGTGTTTGAGTGTAGGTGGGAGTGTGGGTGTGTGAGGTGTGTGTTGGGTGTGTGTGGGTGTGGGAGGTATGTGTGTAGGATGTGTATGTATGTATGAGATGTGTGGATGTGTCTGTGAGTTGTCTCTGTATGTGTGGGGGGGAGATGTGTGTGTGGGATGTGTGGGGTGTGTCTGTGAGATATTTGTGTGTATGTGCATGTGTGTGTGTGTGTGGTGGAAGGGGGTGAGGTGTGTGTTTGAGTGTGGGTGTGTGGGATGTGGGTGTGGGTGTGGATGTGTAAGGTGTCGATGTGGGGGTGTGGGGTGTTTGACTATGGGTGGAAGTGTGCATGTGTAAAGTGTGTGTGGGGAGTGTGTGGGTGTGTGGGTGTGGGGTTGTGTGCATGTGGGTGTGTGTGGGACACAATTGTAGGTACCTAAAACAGCCACAGAACCCAAAAGCTCTTTTCAGAGCTACCCTACCTGTAATCACTCAAAATGATTATTTTACACTATTATTTTCACTATTTTTCACCTAAGTACGCTCCCTGGTACACTCCCCAGTGCGCGTACCGGGCGCTCCCCCCGCGAAAATCGAAAAAAAATGTTTTTTGGGTCCCACGGGACCCTTTATGGCCCCCACATCAAACCTAGGGGGTCAGGGGGGGTGTACCCTGCCCCCTTTTGCCCATTTCCCCCTTTGATTTTTGCCACCTCTTGTATCTCAATCCTACCGAGACACAAGATGGCGGCCGCTGCTGACTGTTTCGAATGTTTACACACACCCGAGAACCAATCAGCTTGCCGTGCGGAAGTCGCGTGGCGCGCCCGGAGCGCTCCCCGGTACGCGTACCGGGGCGCGCTTACAGATATATACATTTTTTTAAACCTAAATTACTCAAAATCCACTGGAGCACATATCAGGAGACCTAGCAAAGGCACATCGGGCTACCAGTCCCTACAATTTTGCCAAGTTTGGTGCAAATCCATTCAGCCGTTCGAGCTAAAACTGCGACAGACCGCCCTATGGAAATTAACATGGGGAAAACACGTTTTTGGACCCCCCTTTTATCTCAGCCCCCGCTTGACGAATCCCCCCCAAACTTTCAGGGAAGGAGCGGAGAGCCGCGAGGCAAAGTTGCTGAAAAATTCAGCCTGATTGCTCAACCGGCGCCAAAGTTATTCTAAATAGAATGTTGCGATTTCCCTATGGAAATCGATCCTAACTATATATACCTACTGGCGACCGCCAGTAGGTTATATATATATATATTTATATTACCTACTGGCGGTCGCCAGTAGGTAGTTATAGTTAGGATTGTTTTCCATCTGGAACCTTTGGCGCCGGTTGAGGAATCTGCCTCAAATTTGCCTCGCAGCTCTCCGCTCCTTCCCTGAAAGTTCGGGGGGGATTAGTCAATTGGGGGCCGAGATAAAAGGGGGGTCCCAAAACGTGTTTTCCCCATGTTAATTTCCATAGGGCGGTCGGACTCACTTTTAGCTCGAACGGCTGAATGGATTTTCACCAAACTTGGCAAAATTGTAGGGACTGGTAGCCCGGTGTGCCTTTGCTATGTCTCAAGATATGTGCTCCAGAGGATTTTGAGTAATTTGGGGTTAAAAAAATATATATATCTATAAGCGCGCCCCGGTACGCGCACCGGGGAGCGCACCGGGCGCGCCACGCGACTTGCGCACGGAAAGCTGATTGGCTCTCGGGTGTCTGTAAACATTCTAAACAGTCCGCAGCGGCCGCCATCTTGTGTGTCGGTAGGATCGAGACACTAGAGGTGGCAAAAAACAAAGGGGGAAATGACCAAAAAGGGGCAGGGTTCACCCCCCTGACCCCCTAGGTTTGATGCGGGGGCCATCAAAGGGTCCCGCGGGACAAAAAAACGTGGGGAGCGTACCGGGGAGCGTACCACAGGGAAAACCCAGTGAAAGAGTAAAATAATAATTTAAAGTGCATAGAGGTAGGGTAGCTCTGAATAGAGTTTTTATGTTGTTTGGGTGTTTTAAGTACCAACATGTAGGTACCAATGCTGAGTCTTAAATTTAATGTACACCGTTTCCTCTGTAGATATCTTGCATGTTGTTACAGAAGTTATTGTGGTATATGGAATCCATATCATAGTCTGTGAGGAAAGCAGAAACAACATGGAGGCAGGAGATGAAAAAGAGATGTGAAATACACATTGGAGATAATAAAGTGGGAGAAAGGAAGTAACTATGAGCAAAATTACTCTGTAACACAAATAAGTTGCACAATATACTATAAGTCTGACTTTATATTATAATCAATTTGGTACTAGTTTATGAATTACATAAAAAAATGAATAATGTCTCGAACAATTTTTGATTATTAAATATAAATTTATTTTTGTGATTGTTTTCCAAAATTTAATAGAACTTCTAATAACACATTGTCAGAAATGTCCTCATTTTCAATCAGTGAATCTACTGCTTCTACAGACTGAACTAATTCATGGTTCAGTGATTCATCTATAAAATCAAAGTCATCGTTGTCTTCAATAATTTCTTCAGCGTTGTTCTCCAGAACAATTTTGAAGGAAATATTCTGCTCTCCTTCCATTTTCTTGCTGTAAATTGCATAAAAAATAAATATATCAGTAGAGATAGGGCACTGTTGGGTTTAAGTTCAGACAGGTAGTTTTGATTTTTTAACAGTGAAGTTATCTTTGGGCAGTGTATGGTATCAGGCTGGAAGTAGAAATATAAAAAAGTGTATGTCATAAAGCCTATGTAAATTCATAATTATACAAGACAAGCCTAACTCCATCCATAACTATAACAGAGAAGCCTATCTCAATCTATAACTATTACAGAGGGATAGTAAATAACTATCAGAAAATGTTTTCCAAATTAATTTAAAGTGCAAAACATACTTCAGTTTCCAAAATAACATCTTACCTTTGAAAAAGCAGTTTAAGTTCTCAGTGAAAATCCTTTTGAAATGTACTTCAGGAAGTAGTAGTCAAAATGGCTGTGTTTCCCTCTCTTTCTTTATATATATTCATGTACATAACCAATCAAATGTCATGAAATAATAGTGGAAAATGAAAGTAACATTTTAATTGGTTGTAAATTCTAACACTTCAGATGTGTTTTTGTCATGTAATTTACCTCAGGATATTTAGAGAGGGCTACAGGCCAAATGGCTCAATGGAATTCCACCAAATTTGGGAAAATGGTAGGGACTGGTATGTAGTATGGCCTATTCTATATTTGGTGAAAGTGTATCCAGTGGTTTTTATGTAAATTAACTTTTAAAAAAATTTGGGAGCGCTTCCCGGTGCGCACCCCAGTCCCCGTACCGGCAGCGCTACGGGAGTCCTCCATCTTGTGTTTCGGTAGATTTGAGACACAAGATGGAGGACCAACAACGTTGGGAATGGGTATAAGGGGGCACGGTATTCACCCCCTGACCCCCTAGGTTTTCTGAGGGGAGTTTAGGAGGTACATATATGCCAAAAAAAAAAGAATTTTTTTACATTTTTCGCGGGGTGAGCGCCCGGTACGCGCACCGGGGAGCGTACCGGGGAGCGTACTTTGGTGAAAAATAGTGAAAAAAGTTAGAAAAAGATAATCATTTGGAGTGATCAGAGGTCGGAGGTCGGGTAGCCCTGAATAGAGCTTTTGGGTTCTGTGGCTGATTTAGGTACCTACAAGTAGGTTCCAATGCACAGTCTTAAATTCAGGAGGTATATTCTATTCCCCTCATCTGAAAAGTGCACACCATCTCCTCTGTAGATATATTGCATGTTGTAACGCAAGTTATTATTGTATATTGAACCCATTACATAGTCTCTCATGTAAGCAGAAACAGATTAATTCACATGTTTCCGTGCTTTCTCAAATTGTGGACAAAATTGGTTGGACCACTTCCATTTCTGTCTTTGGCATATATTGGAATATACCAAGGCAGTTTGAGGGAAAAGTGCCATCAATTGATCAAAGGTGTCCTTTAAAAGCATTTCCAGACCTACCCCAGTCAAAGTGCTCAAGTCATTTCCTCCACAGTGCACAATTAAGAGGTCAGGGTGTGGCAAATGCAAAAAGGTTTTCACCAATGGTATCAATTGGTGACATCTCAATCCTCTCTGGCCAATCCATTTAATGTTCACATTTGGTAAATCAAGGTTGTGAACATTTCTGGTAGCTGCATACCTTTGAGCCCAGTGGATGTAGCTATGTCCAATAATCAGATTCCAGACAGAATACATGGTGAGAGGAGGTTCTGGTGCAGTCAGATGAAGTGTGGGAATGAAATGGCAGTTGGAACAATAGGAGTTTGCAAAAAAAACTGTGGACTTTCAGTGCTCTTGAATGACAAGCAATGATTGGTAGATTGAGATAGTTGAAAACTGTAAGTTAGGGTGCATGGTTGTGTTCTGTGTAAGAAGTAATTTGAATGGTTAAAAAAAAGTCATTTAAAGAAACATTGCACCAGATAAGCTGGTGTATTCACAGGTCAAACATCCTTCCTGAGGTGATTTGCAACATTGTAGAATACACTTTTAAACCTGGGAGCTCAGTGAGGAGGGAGTTGCTATGGTAACAGGTAGAAAGGGCTGAGGGGGGGAAGGGTGTTGGTTTGAAAATACAGAGGGAAGAGTTTTGATTGGTTACCATGAGCAATATGTGTGTAGAATTAGAGGTTTTCTGTGACGCATCAGCAGTGCAAAACTGATGCAGGGCCTCATAAATGAGGCTCATCTTTTTTTGCACACTACTCCAGTTTAGTCCTGTCCACTGCACTCTTGGACACAAGCCTCACCTTGTGTGCTCCCCTGGACAGGCTTCATCTCATCTGCACTCCTGCTTAGGCCTCAGAATCTTTTTTTAGAATAACATTTGAAAAACAGAGAAAAGGTCATATGTATTTCAACCTTTCACAATAATGTCACCTGTGTTACCTCAGATTAGGAAGTAGATTGTGCAGTTGAGGTAAGGCATGTCCAGAGGGACAGAGGAGGTGAGGCCTGTGTTCAAGACTTTAGTGGGAGAGAGTCCTTTCCTGGAGAGCGTAGGTGGTGAAGAGAAGCCTGTGTGTAAGAGTGCAGTGGACTAGACTTCATGAAGCCTATCCCCTACTGCACTCTTAGACACAGGTCTCATCTTCTTTGTACCTGTGGACAGAGCTCTCTTCCACTACACTGTTCAATACAGGCCTCACCTCTTCTGCACCCCTGGAGAATCCACACCTGATCTGTAACCCTGAATAGACCGTTTGCTTTTTGTCATTGCTTTGTTTTTTGGTAATAGTGGTCTATAATGTGCTATTTTATTCTTTAACACAGATTGAAATCAAGATTTCAAGAGTAAGGAAAGATGCCCTCAAGTCAAAGGAGAAGAAAACATGATAACCGCAAAAAAACAAAAACAGCAACGGAATTACAGCACTCTTCCACAACAAATACTTCAAAAAAGAGGAACAAAGCTCCTGGTAAGACAACTAAGTCTTTCTTACTTCTTGATATGTAGATCAAAAGAAAATGTTGGACAGCATGTAGAAAAAGAGAATGAGAGAGTAAATTTGAAAAGGAAGGAGAGACCCTCAAAAAATCTTACAACTGGAGCAGGAGAGAATAATATGTATAGGAATAGAAGGCAGAATCAGTTTAGAGACATTCGTAAACGAATGTTTCGCAATAGGGGGGTTTTAAATTTGTTAAAAAATATTAAAAAAGGTAAACAGAGATCTGCTTTTTATAAGAAAAAGAAAAATGTAGAGAAGATTGTTGATCAGGCTTTTGAAGTTAAGAAAAAATTATTTATTTTAATAATCAATACAATTAGGACACTTAACAAGACAATTGATGTTTTCAAATCAAACTGTAGATGGAAAAGAGTAATTAATTGGACTAATTTTTGTAAAGTTTTTTCAGGAGAATGGATGCACAGTTCAAGTTGTGAGCCATTTTTTAATGAGGAGAGTTACTTCCAGGAGAATGATTTAGTGCATGCAGTTGACACCAGTGGTCGAGCATATGAAGTGAAAGACGGTTGTCCGATTGAAAAAGAGAAACTTATGCCTAGAGAACCAGAAGAGGTGTTAACTGATGAAGTTTTAGGGAGACGTACTAAGGGTCCAGTGTACACTTGGAAGTGTAGTCGTATTTGTAGTGTGCGACAGGAATCAATTGATTTGTTTTGTAATTTCTTACGTACATATAGTAAGAAAAGTCTAAAGCAGAAAGTGAAGTTGTTGCAAGACTTAGATCCTTACAGAGTGAGAGAAAACACAGGTTTGCAAGGGCATTCACTGGCTTGTCTTTCTAGAAAAGTCTGTCAGAGTGTTTTTCATCATTTTAGGATGTTAGCAGTACATCATACCAAAATGAGGAAATTAGTGAGAATGTTGTATTATGCAAAAAGTCCATCACTTAAGCTTAAACAATTAAACAGTGCTCTTTTGCATGGAACAGACTTAGATGTGAAGAAGATTTGTGAAGAAATTGAGATTTGTTATTATGGTGAAAAAGAGGACAGTGTAGAAATTGACCAGCAATTCAAGGTAATGTGGAAGACAATGTACAGATTTCAAGTACAGAAAAGTTTGACCAGGAAATTACCAGGTTTAAGGTGAAATCAAGTGAAAGGCCGAATTTTACTTGTGTGTGTTGTCGACGAAGTCATTATAAGCATCAAACTAGATTAGTTGATTTATACGTAAAAAGTGAAAAGATAAATAATTATGAGTGGTAGGATTTTGCAACTTATTTGTGGGTGGAGAATTGTTTTGATTTGAGTTCTGATCAGCGTATTTGTGAATATTGTTATGATAAATTAAATCAAAACAGAATGCCTGCTAGAGCTGTTCATAATAATCTGGAGTTGGTAGACACTCCCCGTGAATTGAGGGATTTAAATACATATGAGTCTATTTTGATTCAATGTGTCCATCCTTTTCAGGCAATTGTTCGCATGGAGCCTAAGATAGGGAAATTGCCTCCTACAGATTTGCAGAGAGGATTAAAGGGAAGAGTTGTTTATTTGCCACTAGATTTAAAAAAAAAATATTGATACAATTGGTATAAAAAAAGTAGAAGAGGAACCTTGAGTTATTCTAGTTAATGGGGTTCCGACAAAGAGTAAGAAAATCTGGCAAGATTTAGTGGATGTTAGGAAAGTCAAAAAGGCAACGTTGTATTTAGTAAAAAACAATGAGTTTTACAAAGATGTATATGTTGCAGCAGAGGAAACAGCTGCAGATGAAGACAGTGATTGTTCAGGCGGCCAAATTGAAAAAGTTGATGTGTCTAGAAGTGAAGAAATATATGAACATTATACTGTTCATCCTTTGCATTCCAAAGAAGTAATGGGGAATGCAATTGAATTGTTTCAAATGAAAGCAGCAAAAGGAAGTCCCATTAGTGTATGGGAAGAAAGTCTCCAGCAAGCACATCTCCTTCGATCATACTACAGCCCTCCACTGGACGGATCATAGCTGTGTTCACTTCAGCTACAAAACAACCCTGGCCAACAACCGTCCACAACCCATTCCCCGAAGAAAATGGAACAAAATCACCACCGAACAACTCCTCACATCACTCAGCCAAAACACTCCCACCCTGGCAACGGACCCAGACCTAGCGGCCACCAACCTCAGGCAATGGATTACCCACAGTGCGGACGAACTAGCACCCCTGAAAAAACACCAGTCGAAATCATCCAGCAAAAAAGCTCCCTGGTTCAATGATGACCTTAAAAATTCCAAGAAGACATGCCGCACCCTCGAGAAGAGTTGGAGAAAAGAACCAACCTCAGATAACATGGCCTCCCTCAAGACAGCCACCCGCAAACACCACCAACTGATCCGATCCGCCAAGAAATCAGCACTTAAGGACCGTCTCGACAACAATTCTCACAACAGCAAGGAACTCTTCAATATCGTCAAAGAATTCACCAACCCTCCCGCAGCATCCAACGACATCACTAACTCCCAAGACCTCTGCGATGCGCTATCCTCCTTCTTCTACAACAAAATTTCCGACATCCACAACAGCTTCAAGAATACTCCCAATGACCAACTCACCCCACCCCATTCAGATCCCACCCCTCCAACTAACTACCTCAACTCCTGGAACCCAGTCACCATTGAAGACACCATTCGCCTCATGAACTCAATCCACTCTGGCTCACCTTCGGACCCCTGCCCCCACTACATCTTCAACAAAGCTGACTCCATCATCGCTCCCCAACTCCGCGATGTCATCAACTGCTCTTTCGACTACGCCACCTTTCCAGAAATATGGAAACACGCCGAACTCAGCGCCCTTCTGAAAAAACCAACAGCAGACCCCTCAGATCTGAAAAACTACCGACCCATTTCCCTCCTCCCTTTCCCGGCCAAAGTCATCGAGAAAGCCGTCAATAGCCAACTAGCAGCCTTCCTTGAATCCAACAACTCCCTGGATCCCTCACAGAACGGCTTTCGAGCCAAACACAGCACCGAAACCGCCCTCATTGCGGCGACCGACGACATCCGAGCACTCCTGGACAACGGTGAAACAGTGGCCCTCATTCTACTCGACCTCTCCGCCGCCTTCGACACTGTCTGTCACAACACCCTCATACAACGCCTCAACAACATCGGCATACAAGGAAAAGCCTTGGACTGGATCATCTCATTCCTAGCCGGGAGAACACAGAGAGTCCGACTCCCCCCATTCCACTCAGAGCCCACCGAAGTCATCTGCGGCGTACCTCAAGGCTCCTCACTCAGTCCCACCCTCTTCAACGTCTACATGAGTCCCCTCGCCCCCATCGCACGCCAACACAACCTCAACATCATCTCCTACGCCGACGACACCCAGCTAATCCTTTCCCTCACCAAAGACCCCAACACCGCCAAAAACAACCTTCACGAAGGCATGAAAGAAGTAGCCGAATGGATGATACAGAGCCGCTTAAAACTCAACTCAGACAAAACGGAGGTGCTCATCCTAGGATCCTCCCCCTCAGCTTGGGACGACTCCTGGTGGCCTTCCGCTTTGGGATCTGCGCCCACACCCACAGACCATGCACGTAACCTTGGCTTCATTCTAGACTCCTCCCTCTCAATGTCCAGACAAGTCAACGCCGTATCGTCCTCCTGCTTCAACGTCCTTCGCATTCTCAAAAAGATCTTCCGCTGGATCCCCCTCGAAACTAGAAAGACTGTCACCCATGCACTGGTCACGAGTCGACTGGACTATGGCAACACACTCTATGCCGGAATTACAACAAAATTACAGAAAAAGCTCCAGCGCATCCAAAACGCATCAGCGAGACTCATATTAGACATCCCGCGCCAAGAGCACATCACCGGCCACTTAAAAAACCTCCACTGGCTTCCCGTCAACAAAAGAATTACTTTCCGCCTTCTTACCCACGCACACAAGGCCCTTTATAATCTAGGACCCGAATGCCTCAACACCCGACTGTCCTTCTACTATCCCACCCGCCAACTAAGATCATCCAAGCCCTCGCCGCAGTCCCGCGCATCCGAAAAACCACCATGGGTGGCAGATCCTTCTCCTTCCTGGCTGCCAAGACCTGGAACTCACTCCCCACCCACCTCCGCCTTACCCAGAATCACATCTCCTTCAGAAAAGAACTGAAAACATGGCTATTCGATAAAAAATAAACCCCTCCCTCCAGCGCCTTGAGACCCTCTGGGTGAGTCGTGCGCTTTATAAATGCATGAACTTGAACTTGAACTTGAAGCTCGTTGTTTTCCACAGCTATTTCCAACAGGTCGAGGTGGACGATATGACGATCGACCACTTCAAATTCCTGCATCTGAATATCGAACTATAAGATTATATGCTGAAGATCCAAGGTTTCGTCAATGCATTCCCTATTTGTTTCATTTACTGTATGAAAGTGACTTGTCTGGGCTATCTTATGCAGTAAACCATATACTGAAAAGTGGAGCACATCTGCAAAATGTTTCGGCGAGGGACTTTATGGAGAAAGTGAATCTACAAGATAATATTTTGGAATCTCATTTAATCAATCTCATGGCATGTCAGCGTGGTACAAATGAGTATTGGTATCATCGCCATGGGGAATTGAAATGTATGCTAAGAAACTTAGGAACTCCTACATGGTTCCTCACTCTTAGCTGTGCCGAGTATGCATGGGACGACTTACTTCAATTTCTACGAGAGGCAAATGCAAATATACAAAATATAGAATTCAAAACACCTGGAGAACTGTGTTCTTTGGATCCAGTGAATGTATGCAGATATTTCAATCATAGATTTGAAGCGATGAATCCCGACAAGCAATCCTCTCAAGCAAATCAGGCTCCCCGTTTGACCCATGCCCCCCAATGCTGCTCCACACTTTGGTGGACATGGTAAATCCAGCCATAAACTCCATTATAAACTCCTCTCTGACTACTGCATCCATTCCGGCTGAATGGAAGCTCGCGGCAGTCAAGCCTCTGCAAAAAAAGCCCCTACCCGACCCCACCACGCTCTCCAACCTTCGCCCCATCTCGTTGCTCCCACTACTGTTCAAACTGACCGAATCGGCAGTCAATAAACAGTTGACAAAACATCTAGAGGAAAACCACCTATTTCATCCTAACCAGGCCGGTTTTAGGGCGAAACACTCCACGGAGTCAGCCCTCCTACATACTGTAGAGACCCTCAAGATGGCACTTGACCAAGGGAAAAAGGCCGTCCTGATCCTGCTCGACCTGTCGGCGGCCTTTGACACGGTCTCACACCCCGTGTTGATAGGCCGCCTGACAGAGTCAGGGCTAGCAGGAACCGCCCTTGAATGGCTGAAAAACTTCCTAAGCCATAGGAGACAAGTAACCGTGCTAGGAAAATACTGCTCGGATGAAAAAACCATAAAAACAGGGGTACCGCAAGGCTCAAGCTTGAGCCCGGTTTTGTTCAACCTTTATATGACCCCCCTGATAGAACTCATCACATCCTTTAACATCAGCACGATATCTTACGCTGACGACACCCAGCTTATCCAAAGCGGAGGAAAATTTAAGAAACTGTCTGACGCCAACCTTTGATTGGATGCGAACGAACCATCTCAAATGTAATTCAGGTAAAACTGAAATCCTCCCTTTCGGTCAAAACAACCTCTTTTCCCCCTCCAATTGGTGGCCTCAAGACGCCGAAATTCCCCCTAACACCATCACGTCGGCCCGTAACCTAGGGATAAGGTTTGATGAAGCCTTATCCTTTAAGCAACAAGCAGGTACAGTGGCAGGGTCCTGTTTCAATATCATCAAAGGTCTTAGAAGATTCTTCGACCTCCTTCCCCTAACAGCTAGAAAGACTGTGGCAGTAGCCCTCATCACAGACTACTGCAACAGCATCTATGCAGGCGCAAACAGAGCTGTTCTGCACAAGTTGCAGATGGTTCAAAACGCCGCCGCCCGCCTGGTGCTAAGGCTACCCAGGAAATCATCTGCCTCAAAAGCACTCAAAACCCTGCACTGGTTACCCATTCACAAAAGAGTGCTATTTAAAATCCTGCTCATTACGTTCAGAGCCTACCACCAGTCAGGACCGACATACCTGTCCCAAAGGTTTGGAAGATACACTCCCCCACGGTCACTTAGATCATCCAACCTAAACCTACTTGCAGTCCCCAAGTTCAGACTAACCACAAAAGGTGGTAAATCCATCGGAGTACTTGGAGCCAAAGCCTGGAACAAGCTCCCACCACAAATGCGTCTTATCCATTCCGAAAAACTGTTTCGCAAAATGCTCAAAACATGGATCTTCAATACCGAAGACTCACTCTGCTTAGCGTTAATCTAATCCACACTTTACTTATAGTCCAGGATCTATAAATAGGATCTACCTTAAGCAGCATCCCCCCTTCTTTGTCGGGACAGTGATGTCTAGCGCCAAGATGCTCCCTGGAGTGTAAGTGCGCTCTTTAAAAGCCTATTCACATTCACATTCACATGATGTCTTTTATTACCAACAAAAAAAATCCTACCCTTGGAGAGGTTCTGGATTTCTTTTGGAGAAAGGAGTATCAAGCGAGAGGTGCTCCTCACATTGTTGTGGATTAAAGATGCACCCACATTTGGAACAGATTCGGATGAGACAGTTATGAGCTTCATTGAAGAGTATTCAACATGTGCTGTTCCGAAAACTACTGAAGAAAACAGTTTAAGGCAACAAGTTTTACGCTTTCAATCCCATCGTTGTGGAAAGTACTGTCGTCGAAAATTCAGAAACATGGACAAGTTCTACACAAAATGTCGTTTCGGCTTTCCAAACCAGTGATTTCTAAAGGAAGAGTAAATAATTTGATGTCTTCTCTGCAACATACTGTGACGAGGAAATCACCCAAAAATACATACAATTTAAAAAGAAACGAAGAGTCCAAGTACATCAACGACTACAACCCAGTGATTTTGTCCATGTGGAATGCTAACATGGATATTCAATTCGTTGCTGACAACTCTATTGCTGTGGCTCGATATGTGACGTCTTACATCCCCAAAAAAGAAAAGACAGAACTGAAGGAAATGTGGGAGGACATTTCACATGAAAAGAGTCTAAGCAAGAAATTATACAGTTACAGTCTGAAGATGTTGTCGCATCGAGAAATTGGAGCATATGAATGTTCTGATCGATTGTCATCAGCAAGTCTCTATGCCAAATCTAGAATCATCATTTGGGTGAGTCTAGGTCTTGCTGCAACACGAAATCGAGTTTTGAAATCTGTACAAGAAATAGAGTATTTGGCGGAGAAAGAACCAGAAAGTACAGATATTTTGAAGACAAACATGCTGGATACATACTATCCAAATAGAAGTAGTCATCTTGAGAACAGTTGTTTGTATGAAGTTCTGCAAAACTATATTTATAAGAGAACCATCAGAGAAGATATCAACAATGTAATATATGCTATCATTGGGTGTGAAGGATGTCTAGAGAGACGGAGAAAAGGCCATTTGATTAATCATCGAAAATTGAGTTGCAAAAATCCAGAGAAAAGTGAATTTTACTATTTAGCTCTTTTGCAACTCTTTAAGCCATGGCGTACAGAAGAGGAACTACTTGGAGATTTTCTCTGTTACAAAGATTCTTTTAATGCAACCAAGGATACCATAGAATGTCCTGTTTTTCCAAATTATCTGCAAATGTTGAACGAAGAAATAGAGCAAGAAGCCACAATTGCTGCAGAGATTGCTAGTGACAGTTCTCAAGACAGTCAGAGTTCTGCTTCATTGAGTCAGGATCCACTTGGAGGACCAATTATCCAAAATGAAGCTGCCACTGCCATGGATGAGGTGGAAAGAGCTATGGAACAAGCTCAAAATGATGTAGTTAACTTAGAAGATTTGGTGAAACAACTAAACCTTGAGCAGAAACAGATACATGACGAAGTCACAGATCAGATTGAACATGGATTCACTCATGAGAAAAAAGAGTGCTCATGTACATCATTTAAACCAGTCCAACTGTACGTAAGTGGAGAAGCGGGAACTGGAAAAAGTTTTCTGATTAAAGCAATTGCAACTTATCTGCAGAAAAGGACTGAATCACCGCTATCTTGTGTTGTTACCGCTCCAACTGGGCTGGCAGCACATAATATTAAAGGGATTACTTTACATCGTTTACTGATGCTGCCAGTGGAGCATGATAACAAATTGCAATATCACAAGCTATCTGGAGATGCGTGTTCCGAAGTTTCGAGAGTCCTGAAGAAAATGAAACTTCTTATCATTGATGAAGTAAGCATGGTGTCAAATATAATGCTTGCTTTTGTGCATTTGAGAATGCAAGAAATTCTTAGAACAGACTATGATGTCTTATTTGGAGGAAAATATATTATTGTTTTTGGAGATCTACTGCAGTTGACTCCAGTGAAAGGACAACCTGTGTTCAAAAGGCTCACGCATGAAGATACCAGGAAATGCCTAGGAAGCATTGGAAACGTTAATATATGGTTAAACTTCAAATATGCAGAACTGCTTCAAAATATCCGGCAGGCAAAGGATGAAGATTATAAAAATATTCTACAAGATGTAAGAATCGGAAAAGTAAGTCAGCATGGGAAAGAAGCTTTACATGGACGATTAATTTCAAATTTGTACCCAAATGAAAACATTCTTCCAGAGAATATTTTTAAGAAAATTAACGAGAAGAAATCTGGCATATGTTTGATGCCAACTCTGAAAGAATGTTCCATGTTCAACAACAAAATGTTAAAGTTAGAATTTTGTCTGAAAATTTGAAATCAAAATTGGATTCATTAGAGAAGACTATATCCAAAACTGCTGGTTTTGAAAAGACTCTGAATGTGTGTTTAAATTGTCGTATCATTTTGAGAAGGAATTTAAATGTTGAAAGAGGTCTGGTAAATGGAGCAATGGGTCATGTTGTTGGTTTTGTGAATTACAAAAATAGAGATGGAATTAAAATCTTGAAAATTAAATTTGATGGCATTGACGAAATAGAACAAATTTGTCGTTGTTCAGCTAGATTTTTGCTTGTGAAAGACTGATATGTTCGCCGAAAACAGTTTCCTGTTTGTTTGGCATATGCGGTGACAATTCATAAATCTCAAGGTTTAAGTGTAGATAGCGCTTTGGTGAACATTGGAAGTTCTGTGTTTAAAGAGGGTATGGCATATGTGGCATTATCACGAGTCAGAACTTTATCAGGATTGTACTTGATTGAGTGTGATGAAACAAAGATTTGTGCAGATCTAGATTGTGTTAAAGAATACAATAGGTTAAGAAGAGAGTATGCTCCACATTTGCCTCAATATCCTCTGTTTGAAAAACGTGTGGTAGGCCGAAAAAGAAGAAATGAGAATAATTGCAGTGAGGTAGTAGCAAAAAGACAAAAAGTAGATGAAACTGTAATTGTAAGGAGAAAGAACAAGGATTCTGTTGAAGATGTTGTTGGATTTCAGTTTGAAAACAGTTCTGGTGTCAACTGCTATGCTAATGTAGTGGTTAATGTTGTTTTTTTCCTTCAAAATATACAAGAACAGATTGTTGAAAATCGGGATCAAAGATTCTGTTGTTTGTTGAATTCCGTGTTTGAGAAATGTAGCAGTGATAGAGCAAAAATAGAAAGTGTTTCAGAAATTCGAAATCTTCTAGACATATGTTCTGGTCAAAATCAATTTTCACAGAATATTCAGCAGGATTGTCAGGAATTTTTAATGTATATGTTTGATGTATTGGAAGATGAAGGTGTAGATATAAAAAATCTTTTTAGCCTTTCTTATCAATGGCAGCATGACTGCGACAACTGTACTTTATCAAGTACAACTAGAATAGACACTGAAAGATTTATATATTTGACATTACCAGACTGCAAATCAGTGGCTTTTAATAATCTAGTTAAAGCAGCGGATCACAATATGGTGTGTACCCAATGTAAGTCTGCAATGCTGTCCACATTATTTATACAAAATTATGGTCAGTATGTAATTTTAATGTTCCAACGATGTAGACCTGATGGAACTAAATTGACAACTTCTATTAAAAATTTCGTGGCTTCTCAGTTATCAATATCAGGAAAAACCTTTGCAACTGTAGCTATTATTTATCATGACGGTCCTTCTACAACATCAGGGCATTACACATGCTATTTAAAAAGTTGTAAAGGTTGGACCCTCTGTAACGACACTCATTTGACTTTCAAACAACGTTTGCCTTTTGACTTAAAAAAATCATACCTAGTGTTTTTGGAACCAAAATTTAAGTAAAGGTAATTGACCTATGAAGACGGGAGCAGTTAATAAAGGTTATTTTGCTGTTTAAAAATATATTGTGAGTAAAAGTGATCCAGGTAATATAAAAAATTGACTTGTCATATAGGTACTGTAAGTGGATCTCATACTAAGTGATATTAGTATTATACAAAATGATGAACATGAGTGAGTCAGAGATGGTTTTACAAATACTTAAATATTGTGAAAATGTTGTATGAGCCTTTCTTTCAGAACATCGGAAAAAAGGTAATTTCAGAGTTTCTTAGAATTAATTTGAATATATACTCATACATCGGACACTATTTGGCCAAAAGGAAAGGTACAGGAATGAGTAAAGAGTCATGACTGAAAAAAAGGAGTATATGAAAATAATGAAAATATTTCAGATGTTCTTGAAGCTTTTCTTCTAGAAAGTCGATGAAATTGATTTTTTTGTGAACAGCAGAGTACTTTGCAACGAGAAAAGGACCTCCATGATATACTATTTGGCCTCAAGGAAAAGTAAGTCAATCAAAGATTAGTGTACATTTGTCATTTGTCAGTATCTAAGGTTTTTTTTAAAAACAATCTTTTAGATTGTGTTTTTTTTCCCGCTGTCATATGATGAGTAATTTGAACTCACTGTTTTAAGTGAAATTCAATATATTCTGAGAACAGCAAAAATAAACTATGTAACATGTTGTACAAGTTATTCTATACTTTGGATTGTGTAAAATAAATTGTATTGCCATTGTCTGACACTCACTTTCCTTTTTCCATCCTCTTTCAGCTCTTTTTACTCACTTATAATGTCTTTCTCTCACTCTCTGTAACCCCCGTTCCTTTACTCCACTTCTTTGACAACCCCTCATTCTCATTCCAACTGTTTGCATCCCCTCTCTCCCTTGCATAACTTTTCAGCTTTCATTCTCTCTGCTTTACTTCCCTTTTCCGTATTTTCCTCCTTTGCTCTTTTAGTAGTTCCTGTTTATTCACTCAGCAGTATTGTCGCACTCTATCACTATAAATCACCCACTCTCCCTCGCTTATCTTTGTTTGCTCCTTTCTTTGGACCTTTTCTCTCTATTTTTCGTTCACTACCTCGATGTCCTCAGGGCCTCACTCTCCTTGTGTTATGTTCACTTGTGTTTATATACCTTCTATCATTTCTTTTACAACAACTTCACAGCTCCTCTCTCATCGTTCTTCGTCCCATTTCTTTTACTCTGGTTCCATTACTATCCCTCATTTCCTTTCTTTCAATGTCCTTCTCTTTACTTTCATCATCAAATTATTTTCTCTCAGTACCACTGTTTTAGTCGTCTTCTCCTCTCTTTCCTTTTTTTGCTCCCTTACTCATTTCCTTTGCTCACTCATTGTACTCCACCTCACTCAGTTTTTATCTTAGTGTGTCTGTCTACTAACTTCCTCACTCCATTTCCCTCAATCGTTGTATATTATCCTCTCTCCCTTCATCCCTTCACTCTATGACTGTTCTTTACTTACTCTCAGTTATCTTTTATTCCTCATTCTTCTAAATGCATCCTTAATTAGACTCTTTTCTGTCTCAGTCATTATCTTTTTACTTACTACTGTTTCCTGATTTAGTTTTGCTAACTCACATTGTTTTAGTATCTTTCTTACCTTCAGTTCATTTCTCTGTTCTTCCCTTCCTCTCTGTCAGTGAATCTATATGCCTTACTCTTAGTAATTTGCTCTCCTTCTTTTTCATGTTCTCTCTTTTTGTCCTTCTACCTTACTTTATTTCCCTTTCTGTGTCCTTCACTCTTACTTTATTTCTAAATACACTGTTATGATGTTTAACCTCTTCATTTGTATCTTTTAATTTAAAATACATATTTCACTAATTATAACTTATTTTTTCTTCTCTCTTTCACAGATACAAAGTGTAGTAAAAACATGTAATTAAGTTTACATTAATTATATGGTAAGTGTGACTAAAAAAATGTAGTTTTTCATCACCCTTTGCTTTAACCTCACTAATATTTTCTCATCGAACCTCACTCCTGTTTCTTTACTCTGCTTCCCTCACTTATTCTCCATGTTTACTCCCCTTTCCCTATTTCCCCTCTCATATTCAACTTCTTTCAGTTCCCATTCTTTACTTCACTTACCCTCTGTTCCCTTCCTTTGCTTCTTCACTCATTCTCTTTTTCTTAATTATTTACTTCACTCCTACACATACACCTCAACCCCCTCCCAACACATACACACACCTCTGACATACACCCCACACACACAACACACACACACCTCATACACACATACACCCCACACACACTCCTCACACACACACACACATTCCATACACACACATACATCCCACACACATACCCCCACACCCACACACCCCTCACACATATCTCACACACCCTCACCTCCACCCACACCGAAACACCCCACACACCCATACCCACAGACACACCTTATACACCCACACCCCCACCTACACCCACTGACTCCTTATAAGTCACACACACTGCATTACTTACCTTTCTTTGCTGTTTCACTCAGACCCATTCAGGCACTGTTTCCTTTACTCTCTCTGTCCTTTCTCTTTGTCACTCCCCATGTCTTATCCTAATTCAGTTTTTCACCCTCTTTCACCCGTCTTTACTTACACTCACTGCTCTTTTTTCACCCTCTCTCACCGTTGTTCATTTATCCCGGTTCCGTCACTACCCTTCATTCCCCATTTTTTAGTGTCCTTTCTTTTTCTTTCAACAGCCACTCACATTCTCCCACAATTTCTACTTTAGTCTTCTTCCTCTCTCTTCCCTTCTTTCGCTCCCTTATTCATTTTACTTTTCTCAGTTTCACCCTATTACACCTTCTCTGTTTTTTACTATGTAATAAACAATCCCTCTGTGTTTCTCCCTCTAGCTCTCTTTCTCTTAACATTACTCTCTTTGTGTTCTTCCCTCATGCTAACTCCTTCATTAATTTTTTTTTTCTTTTTTTGGGGGGTGCGCGCCCCGGTGCGCGTACCCTGAGGAAAAAAATTTGACAGAGATTCTTTAAAAATATAGGTTTATTTTTATAAATTAAAGGTAGTTCTAAAAAGAACTGTTTTTTTTCTTCTTTTTGTTGTTTTATATTTTTTTATTGTTTTTTGAACATTTTGTACTTTTTTTGGCTTTTCTGAACAGTTTTATATTTTTTTTTACTTTTTTTGGGGAGAAACAAAAAACAGGGAATTGTAAATGGCTCAACTGGAGCAAAAAAAAAAAAACAGGAAAAGTTAGGGTTTTCTCGGACACTTATGGTTATCACCAGCAACGATGATAAGTTCTATACTTTGCTCACCATAGCAAAGTGTCTTGTTACAATATTTGCACACGATTTTGTAATCGTTAAACTTAGGTTGAATAGTAGCCATTGTGTCTCTTGCCCCCTGACCTGATGGAGTGGGTTGTTTGGATGTTGAGGGTCTAGATGTTGATGGGGGTAGCTTACTGCAGAGGTCCCTTAACTCTGCATTAGAATATTTGTTTGGATGCAAACGCATCATGTGGCGAATCATGGTATGATTCCCGCAGGAATATGTTTTTGTTAGGGTTCCCCCTGGACAGCTCAGCACCACAAATCAAGCAAGTCACTTTTGCAGCGTTGACTTTTTTAAAACCCCTTGGGATTTTGTAGAACTCCCATATAAAATGCTCTTTTGGTTTGTAGGGCTGTTTATCTTCAGGCAGGAAATGCCTTGTCTGTTCCTCCTCTTCGTCATCCTCCTCCTCTTCCTCTTGACCACCAATGTAATCTTCTGGTGCTCTTTTTGATGGTGGTGGTGGTGGTGGTGGGGCAGATGCTCCAGCTGCTGCTGCTAATGTAGCCATTTTATACTAGTAAAGAGTAGAGATAGAACTCCAAACAGGTCTTCCTCAGTCAAAGGACAAAGTCAGAATAAGGAAAAAAGGTGGGGGCTTTCATCATTTGGAAAACAAAACTGTTCTGGACCAATGAAAAGTGTTATTTTCAAGTCACATGATCCATGCTTTCATCATTTGGAAACCAAAACTGATCTGCACCAATGAAAAGTGTTATTTTCAGATCACATGACCCGACGCGCTTACGCTACGTGCCCCGTGGCGCGTAGCGTAAGCGCGTCGAGAAGTTGCGCGATCGTATGCGCTCGCGTGCTTCCGGGTGCGGTTACGCAGTGCGTCATATGACGTATCACGTGACTGCGCGATACGTCACGATGTTGTTTTCGTTCGCGGCAATAGCGCTATCGGGACGCTCCCCGGTACGCGCCCCGGGGCGCGCCGTAAAATTGCGTTTACCCGTGCGTTCACCGGTACGCGCCCCAGGGCAAAAAAAATTAAAAATTACATAATTATACAATATAAAATTCGTTATAACATTTTTTACTTTTTATACCTATAGAGATTTGCTATTAAAAAACCATTGAAATTCACTGAAAAAACCATAGGTTTCACACCAGTTATAGTTAGGAATTAGCATTTAAAAAACCTATTAAATTCACTGAAAAAACCATAGGTTTCACACCAGTTATAGTTAGCTGGAAATTTTACTCGCATAAAACCATTGAAATTCCCACGTTATAGTTAGTTGGACTCACTATAACTTGCGCGTGCAATGCACTGCTGATGACGTCACATATTACATCACTCATGACATGGTCAGTGACATCACTCATGACATCACTGATGACACCATCCTTGTGACAGAGTGACAGACCTCCTTTCACTGTAATGTAACCCTTGAAACACATATTCAAAAATAGAAACTAACATTTTCAAAAAAATGGAGATACCCATACCAGTTACAACAACCAATTCAATAATTCCACCATCTATATACACATCCACTCATTCACCAACAGTTCTATATAGTCACTCATACATATACTCACTCATCATATGTAGTGATACACCTATACATCCTCTTACACACCGACAGTCATCCACTGGATACTCTCACACATACTCACACATGTAAATAAACTATTGAACATCCATTTATTTGCATATACAGCTATACACACACTACCACTTTACTTCTAAGGAAACTTACACATACTTACTCTCTTAAACAATCACTTATAGAAACACATACTAATTTAAACAGGAACTCTTACAATCCCTCACTCTCACATATACTCACTTATATACATCAATATTCACATATACTAGATTAAAACATATGTAGTTAGTGATAAAGATACTAGTGAGACAGTCATTCACTCACTAACACACACATATACACACTCATCCACCGATACAGTCCTGCACATATGCTGTCTTCAAAACACATACAAAGAGAGAGTCAGTCATTCATGCATGTATGTGCTAAGTAATACCCCCACCAAACCATACAGACACTCATACTGATACTAAAAAGAAATATAATAACCCATATACACACACATGTAGCTACTCACCAACCCATGCAGCCACTTATACACAAAGTGAAACAGTAATACATATATTTAAATATTTAAACATTACTCACTAATATATGTATTCACTAAGATACACTTAATAAACCAGTTAACCAATCAACATGTAAACACTTTTTTAAACATGTATTCTTCCATCAACTTTTACATATACATATACACAACATATTTATTTTTCAGAAAGACACACATTCACTGGATGGTGCCATCAGTGATGTCATGAGTGATGTCACTGACCATGTCATGAGTGATGTAATATGTGACATCATCAGCAGTGCATTGCACGCGCAAGTTATAGTGAGTCCAACTAACTATAACGTGGGAATTTCAATGGTTTTATGCGAGTAAAATTTCCAGCTAACTATAACTGGCGTGAAACCTATGGTTTTTTCAGTGAATTTAATAGGTTTTTTAAATGCTAATTCCTAACTATAACTGGTGTGAAACCTATGGTTTTTTCAGTGAATATATATATGTATATATATATATATATATATATTACCTACTGGCGGTCGCCAGTAGGTAGTTATAGTTAGGACCTAGTTTCCATAGGAAATCGTCAACATTCTATTTGGATTAACTTTGGCCCTGGTGGATGAATCTTTGCGAATTTCTCAAAGAAGATGGCTCGGTCCACTGCGCTCCTTCCCTGAAAATTTGGGGGGGATTGGTGAAGTGGGGGCTGAGATAAAAGGGGGTCCCAAAACGTGTTTTCTCTATGTTATTTTCCATAGGACGTTTAGACACGGCTACAGGTCGAACGGCTGAATGGATTTATCAGAAATTTGGCAAAACTGTAGAGTCCGGCTCGCAGATTACTCTTTTTGTGGAATTGTGTAAATCCGTTCAGTAGTTGCTGAGAAAATTAAAGTTAAAGTCAATTATATATCTATAAGCGCGGACGGGTGCGCGCACTCAAGCGGCTGCGCGCGAGCGGAATCTTTTTTTTGCTGCGTGACGTCTGTTAACGTTCGATTCGAAGGAAATCAGGAAGTGTTGACTGCCATTTTGTCACTGCGAGTAAATATATTGTCATTTCAAAGCGTTAGAACATGGAAAGGGGAGAAGGTAGAGATTGTTTTGCTGCGTAGGTTTTCTCAGGGTGTGCAGTAAGGTCCTTAAAGGCGAAAATATATATATTTTTTTTTCCCGAAAAAAAGTTGCGGGGTGCGCGCACTCGGGCGCGCACACCTATTTACAAGAGTGTGAAAATGGAGATAAATCAGAAGTTTGAGTGCTTTGATATAAGGTGGCTCTGAAAAGAGCCCTTGTGTTTATTGAGTTGTTTCTGCATTTATAAGTAAGTACCGATGCAGAGTCTGATGTTGCAGAGGAAGATTTTGTTTCCCTCATCCGTGAAATGAACACCATCTGTCCTATAGATGTCTTGCATGTGGTAACGCAAGTTGTTGTGGTAAATAGAACCCATGCTATAATCTCTGAGGAAAGCAGAAACAGATTTATTAACATGTCTCCTTGCTTTCTCAATTTGTGCACAATGTTGATTGGACCAATTCCATTTCTGTCTTTGGCATATATTGGAATATACCAAGGCAGTTCGAGGAAAAAGTGTCATCAATTGTCTAAAGGTGTCTTTTAGAAGCATTTCCAGACCTACCCCAGTCAATGTGCCTAGATCGTTCCCACCACAGTGCACAATTATAAGGTCTGGTTCTGGGAGATGCATAAAAGTTTTCACCAATGGTATTAATTGGTGACATCTTAATCCTCTTTGCCCAATCCACGTTATCTGCACATTTGGTAAATCAAGGTTGGAAATTCGTCTGCTTGCTGCATATTTTCCACTCCAGTGAATATAGCTGTGTCCTAAAAGCCAAACCTTCATTTTCAAGGCAGATGCAGTCGTGCTCCGATGGGTTGTGGAAGTGGAATGGCAGTTAGAAGCTGAAATTCAGGATAAAAAAATGGATGAGGCTTGGTGTGGTTGAAAAACAAAAGATGATTGGTTGATTCTAATACGTGAAGATTGAAGACTACGTTGCATGTTAATGTTATGTAAAAGAAAAAGTAGTATTGGTTGTGAAAAAAATGACATGTAACAGAGCTGTGGATAGGCAGGTGTTTCTGGAGGGAAAACAGTGTTGTTAGTTTGCTGTAGAACGTTGAGATATGAACTTTTGACCTGTGCCTTTAGCCAGGTGCAGAATGAGGTGTTACCATGGAAACAGCCAGAGATGGCAGTGGGTGATGGGTGACTTTTATGTGACATTGAAAATATTGTGAGGGACAACCAACTGAAATGTAAATTTGAATACAAAATTTTGCGGGAGGAAATATGATTGGCTGAAGAGACATATATGAGTCTGTATTGACTGGATATCTGTGCCATTGAATTTTGGTTGCAGTGATAGCAGCATAATTGAGACTTCCGTCAAACGAATATCTATTTTGTGACTGTCACTGTTGTACATCGTACAAAGCATTGGTAAAGGTAAGTCTGTAACTGTTTGTTTTGTCATGTACTGTAAAAGAAAGGGTTCACGGGCTGTTATAGGCCTGTGGGTTCTAGTATGAGTAAATCAGGTCGACAAAAGAAAATATTAAGTTAGTACAGCTGAAGTTACGTGGAACTCATGAATACTGTTTCAATATACAATCATTTTAGTTGAGATTATGGATTAAAAGAAAGAACGTGTATATTTGAAATGTTTATTCAGAAATACACTGTTTTCAAGGCAAGTTTCTTATCTAATACGAGTGCAGACATTGTAAAAAACAAAGTAATCGGTATAGCCACTAGTACATAAAATACAAACGGTATAGTTGATGAAAAATGAATATGGTTTAGCAAAATTAATTATACACTCTTATGAGGAAGTATATTGGGGCAGATTTATGAAGGCCTTGCGCCGCCGGTGCGTTACTTTTAATATAAATAAGGCTCATTATATGTTAATAAATGGATGAAGGTCTCTGGCCTTTCAGTTTAGGAACGATACATGAAAATGTTAGTGGTTAGACCAGTGTTTCCCAAACTGTGGTCCGCGGACCCCCAGGGGTCCATGACCCATTCTCAGGGGGTCCGCAGGCAGCAGTTTTAAAAGCACTTCAAAGTTCCTTGCAGAATTATCAGTTTTGGAGCAACAATAAAAGTGTCAAGATAACACCAGTGATTAATGTACCTGCTGGAGAGAGGAGAGTTTTGTCCAGTGGCAACTTCAACTTATCTAATGTAGCACAGAGGGTTACTGCAAAGAATATGTACCATGTATTTAATTTAAAAAAATGTTATATGCATAGGTCAGTGGGTTACTTACTGCTTTTGTAAGTAACTTATTTTTCTTCCCAGATTGTCGTATCCTTGTGCATAATAAGGTCTTCATTTACTATCCTTTGAAAGCTAATAAAATTCAATCTGTAATGATAACTGTGTTGTAGACTGCACCATTGTTTCCCAAAAACCTTTGGGGGAGAGCATTCCAAAGCACCCTCTGTAGTGGTCAGGCTCACTCATTGCACTTGGTATGTACCGTATGGGGACTGGTCTGAAAACATTTTCTAGGGCTGCTTTTGGTTTCCAGACTGGCCCTTGCAGGAGCAGGAGCCTCGAACAGCAAAATAAAACCAGCCATGTAAAGGTTTGTCACTGGGATGCAGCACCAATCTTCCCATTAAATTATTTAGTTTTTTGTAAATTCACAGAAGTGGAGGAGCGTGTCGTTATCCTCCTTGGCTTAATGACACGGTCCACCACTTCGGAAACGAGGGTTTTGGCCATATTTACAAGAATATGGTGCAGCCCTGTGTTCCCCCCTGCGCTTGCGCTACACTTAGCAGGGTAGCGGCAATGCAGGCACCCTTGCACCATAGTGCAAGTGTGACTGCGTGCAGGGGAAGATTGTTAATGTACAGGAAGATCCTCCTTCCTGAACATAAAAAATCCAAGGCGTTTTGCTTTTTCCATGTGTACTGCATAAGACAGCACACATGAAAAAAGCAAAATCGAGGAGAAATAAAGCATTTATCCTCGTTTCGTCAAGTTAAGTCCAGGTGTTACCTGGTTTTAATTATGGCGCTGTCTCCTATTTACGCTGCCCTTGTAAATAGGAGGCAGCGTTAAAATATCAATGGCTGTTGCAGTGGAACGCCCATCGCAACACCCACTGCCCACCTCTTTCACGTTAAGTATTGCATGAAAGTGGTTCTTATTTGCAAAGCAGCGTTAAGCCATAGTAAGTGGCTCAACGGTGCCTTGTACATAGGGCGAAACCCATATCGCCACGGGAATATCGCAAAAAGTGACGTTCCCATGGAGATAGGGGTTTGTAAATCTGCCCCAAAAATTGTTAGTAATTCGAGTTTTTCTTTTGTGTACACCTGAAACAATTTCCCTGAGATATGTGGCATACAAGGTAAAACAGAACACCGGGACCTTTATCGATTGCGTTATGTTGCACAAAAGAAAAAAATACACGTAACAGACTTGGATCATTTACATTTTCACTATTTCTGGGCACTTTGCTTTTTGACCTTTCAGTAACCGACTTGCTTTATTTCGCCTGTATTTTACGTAGATCGGAAACAATGGCTATGTATTCGAACTTACCAATTCAAGAGCTACTATTATATTTGGTTTTCACAAAATCTTTATTCAAAAATGATGACGTACAAATGCAGGCATACAACCACGTAAGTGATGACGCACACATGCCGGCCTAAAACTACGTGGGCCAGCCACGGAGCAGACTGGGGCTGTACAAGAGGGCATATTTATCTGAGGAAAACATAACTGAGTCGGTGGTCATTTTATTTCATCAAGGTACGATAAGTGCAATAGAATCATATCGAAAATTCATTGTGGGCAAGTACCATCAGTGTTGAAAAATCGACCTTTCAATAATACTGTAATTAATGATGCGTCAGAACTTAATATCAATTCATTGTCCGAATGTTCAAGCAATACTCATCCCCTCCCGCCATGTGCTTCAAGAACTGCATCCATATTTCATGATCTGAAGTCTGAGCATCCGGAACACAACGGGGAATTGCGAGTTTCGTTTATATCGGCGCCATTTTGTGTGGGGTCAGGCGGGCCCAAGTATAGTCAAAATGTCTCCACCAACTCGGGGTTGGACCAGAATCTCTTTCGGCAGTCCAGAAGTACCGTTAAGGGGCAACAGAAGGGACCGGTGACATGAACCATCAATCAAAGAAATTGAGGGGCAACAATCTTTCCTACCGGGTCATACTGATGTTCCACCGGAACTGATCGAATCAGTAGTCTGCAGGATTTTTGGTCATTCAAACTGAGGCTGGCGTCAGCATGAGAGCGCCAACGTCTCGTGGCTACGCTTTGGTCGTTCTGCGGGCAATCATGGCAGTCCTTTTCCATCTGGGGCGGTCGGAGGCCCGCGGAGGCCGAGGGCCCTCCGCAGCTCTCGTAGAATCTTCAAAGTTGAGGAGAACGCATCTGGACAGGTGTCTTCCATTCAGAAAATATTGTTGGCAGCATTTTGAAAGGAAAGACAGGGGCACATTTTCTGGTTAACAGGCGACCAGGCCAACTTTTCACGCCAGGCCCATTCCTGCAAAGTCGACCGCCATTTTTAGGAGATCTGCAACCACCGGCAGTCACTGGGTTGCAGGAGCAGATGGACTCAAGCCTGTCGGGCGAAGCATCGTTGCACCGCCACAGTGGACGAGACCCTGCTGGGTGAGTGGAGCATCGCTGTACCGTAAGAGTGGACGAGTCCTTTGCGGGGCGCGTGGATCGTCCCTATACAGCCACAGTGGGCAAGTCCTTTGCTGGGCTCGTGGAGCGTCCCTATACCGCCACAGTATGCGAACCCTTTGCTGGGCTCGTGGAGCGTCCCTATATCGCCACAGTGGACGAACCCTTTGCCGGGTGCGTGGATCATTGGGGGTGCAGCTGAGGGGCCTCCACCTGGGGAGGCGGGAGAGGCTCTTCCGCGCCGCTTCTCCCTCCCAGTGCACCCCACGGCGTCTTGCTGACATTTGTTATGGCCGGACCAGGCGATGAAGAGAGGGGGGGGGTCGGAGGCATATGCAAGACATCCCCCCCTTGTGGCCTGCAAGGCGCCGAAAGAGGAAGGGAATGGCAAGACAAGTTCATCTCGGGTCGGGCCCATGCCTTCTCCGGCCGATGGCGGCCGGCCGCTCTTTGCCACGGCCCCAGGAACGGATCCCTTGGTTCATCCTGGGGACAGGCCTTGGCGCGTGGTATCGCCTCCGGACTATTCGCGTAATGGTTCTCCACCCCAGGCCGTTGCCGACGGCTTTTATAGACTTTCTGATGCTCAAAAACCCTACTAGAAAGCAGCCCAAAAGTAGTCCAACATTGCTACTTTGGGGGAGGAGGGACAGGGACGGCGTCAAGTAGACGGCGAAATGCATTGTGGGTTTGTTGCTGCGGCCGTTTGTCATGTAAATAGTTGTTTTAATATATTTTTGTTCAAGAATAAAAACGTTTTAACCTGTTATTTTGCTGTCGTGTGGTATATTTCTAATATTTGTCGCTCTGATGTCGTTTCCCCTCCCAAATGTAACATGTGATTGTAATCTACAGCCGGACATTCCGACAGGACATGAGAGCAAAAGGGGGGGGGTCAGATCTGAAGTTGGGCAGGCGATAAGATCACGTTGTAATGCATGCGTGGTTAAAGTTTTCGTTGAAACGGCCTCGTTGTAGTGGTCGTTTCCCTTCAGGCCCATGCTGTTTCAAAACTGTGCCTGTGCTTGAAGCAGGCGTAGGTATTGACGCAGCTTAGAAACTACTAAGAACCAATTGGAAGTGTTGTTTTCAAGTCACATGACTTCACATGCGCGTCTCAGGACGTGTACGTGGTGATAGTATCTAGTCACGTACGCCATTTGGAAGTAGCGGTCTAATTTAACGAAGTTTCAAAACGTGAAAAGGAGTAAATTCAAACATATCCGGATTTAATATATCTTTTGAGCTCGATTCAAGCATACAATTGTTAAAGTATAAAACCTTTTATATATTTTTTTGAAAATAGCATGGTGTGTACATTCGGTCACACACGAAAGTTTAAAAAGACATTCGGCTCCATTTAATGAAAATTTTCATGATAATAAAAAAGAAGCCTAGGTTTAGTGTCTTTGACGTAGTATAAGTTCTTTGATGGGTCTATGAAGAAATGTAATAAGTTGCAATTGTAAAGTTTTCTCAAAATATATAGGCGAGTGCGCACACACGGTCGCGCACGAACGAAAGCCAAAAAAGCGGAGATAAACCCCCTTTATAATATGCTCCTGGAGCTCTTTTTGGTACAATGAGTTAGTTCTGAAAAGAACTTTTTTTTTTTTTTTTTTTTTTTTTTTGTTTTTTAAAACAAGTGTTATGTTGTGTTTGATTTTTTAAGCTTGCAACAACATTTTCATGTGTGACACAGGATCGAAATGAAATGAAGAAATTTATCTTTTCTCGGGGCATTTATGACTCTCAATTTTTAGTTTAGTAAGAATGAGGCTCTGCTCTCCGTACAGAAGAATTTCTCCACACTCGTTGCATTTCATGTGCACCTTTGCAAGATATGGTCTCAAGTCCATCACAGCACTCGATGGAGATACAGGTCGTCCACCAGAAGATGTGCTGGCCACCTCTGATGGTAATAGCGTGGCCAGGGCTCTTGTCGATGCCTTTGCAAATTCAACAGGGTGCACTTGTTTGACATGCCGCACCATGGTATGTATGGAAAAGGAATATTTTTTTCTTGGATTTCCTCCTGAGAGAACCTTATTGCATATCGTGCAGGTAACTTTTGGCGCATAAACTTTCTTTTGTTCTTCAGGATAAGTGAAAAATTGCCAAATAAAAGATTCCTTTTTTCTTTTTAAAGGTAGTCGCTCATTTCCTTCAGATTCGGAAGATGAATGCGGGGCGGCAGCCATTTCAGCAAAGTCTTCCGAAGGGTGTTGAATGTTGTTCTCTTTTGAGAGTAGAAAAGATAGTGAGAGAAGTGGGTGGAAGTGTTGTTTTCAAGTCACATGACTTCACATGCGCGTCTCAGGACGTGTACGCGGTGATAGTATCTAGTCACGTACGCCATTTGGAAGTAGCGGTCTAATTCAGCGAAGTTTCAAAACGTGAAAAGAAGTAAATTCAAACATATTCGGATTTAATATATCTTTTGAGCTCGATTCAAGCATACAATTGTTAAAGTATAAAACCTTTTATATTTTTTATATTTTTTTTTAAAAATACCAAGGTGTGTACATTCGGTAACACACGAAAGTTTAAAAAGACATTCGGCTCCATTTAATGAAAATTTTCATAATATTAAAAAAGAAGCCTAGGTTTAGTCTCTTTGACGTATTATAAGTTCTTTGATGGGTCTATGAAGAAATTCAATAAGTTCAGATTGCAAAGTTTTCACGAAATATATAGGCGGGTGCGCGCAGTCGGTCGCACACGAAAGCTTGGAAATGCGCTATCCATTTTATTGAGAACTGTTGCCGAGAGTGCGCACACCAGGTCGTGCACGAAAGTTTAGAAAGGCTATTTTTATTTATAGACAAATTTTAATGCGTTGAAAAAAAGGCAAGGTACAGACTTTCTGATTCTGTATCGCTTTACAAGGAGTCTCTATGCAACTTGAACAGTGAAGAAAACGGATTTTTTCCGAAAAAAATATTGCCAGAACTTTATTGACAAAAGTATAGGTTGCATACACGAGATATTTCTGAATTAGCATTTTAAAAACCAATGAAATTCACTGAAAAAACCATAGGTTTTACACACGTTATAGTTAGGAAGTAGCATTTACAAAACCTATGAAATTCACTGAAAAAACCATAGGTTTGACACCAGTTATAGTTAGCTGGAAATTTTACTGATATAAAACCAATGAAATTCCACGTTATAGTTAGTTGGACTCACTATAACTTGCGCGTGTATGCACTGCTGATGACGTCACATATTACATCACTCATGACATCACTGATGACACTATCCTTGTGACACAGTGACAGACCTCCTTTCACTGTAATCTAACCCTTGAAACACATATTCAAAAATAGAAACTAAAATTTTCAAAAAAATGGAGATACCCATACCAGTTACAACAACCAATTCAATAATTCCACCATCTATATACACATGCACTAATTCACCAACAGTTCTATATATTCACTCATACATATATTCACTAATCATATGTAGTGATACACCTACACATCCTGTTACACACCGAAAGTCATCCAAAAATTATTCACACACATACTCACACATGCAAATAAACTATTGAACATCCATTTATTTGCATAAACAGCTATACACACACTACCACTTTACTTCTAAGGAAACTTACACATACTTACTCTCTTAAAAAATCACTTATAGAAAAATACTAATTTAAACAGGAACTGTTACAATCCCTCACTCTCAGATATACTCACTTATATACATCAATATTCACATATACTAGATTAAAACATATGTAGTTACTGATAAAGACACTAATAAGACAGTCATTCACTCACTAACACAGACATATACACACTCATCCACCCATACAGTCCTGCACATATGCTGTCTTCAAAACACATACAAACAGAGACTCAGCCATTCTTGCATCTATGTAGTAAGTAATACCCCCACCAAACCATGCAAACACTCATACTGATACTAAGAAAAACATCTAATAACCTATATACATACACATGTAGCAACTCACCAACCCATGCAGGCACTTATACACAAAGTGAAACACTAATACATATATTGAACTATTTAAGCATTACTCACTAATATATGTATTCAATAAGATATTCAATAATATATACATATATAACACATATTTATTTTTCAGAAAGACACACATTCACTGGATGGTGTCATCAGTGATGTCATGAGTGATGTAATATGTGACGTCATCAGCAGTGCATTACACGCGCAAGTTATAGTGAGTCCAACTAACTATAACGTGGAATTTCATTGGTTTTATATCAGTAAAATTTCCAGCTAACTATAACTGGTGTCAAACCTATGGTTTTTTCAGTGAATTTCATAGGTTTTGTAAATGCTACTTCCTAACTAAAACGTGTGTAAAACCTATGGTGTTTCAGTGAATATATATATATATATATATATATATATATATATATATTCACTGAAAAAACCATAGGTTATACACCATATATAGTTAGGAATTTGCATTTACAAAACCTTGAAAATTCACTGAAAAAACCATAGGTTAGAGACCATATATAGTTAGCTGGACATTTTATTGATATAAAACCATTGAAATTCCATATATAGTTAGTTGCACTAACTATATATTAGGCGCATCCGCAATCCAATGCTGATGATGTCACATATTACATCATCCATGACATGGTCAGTGACATCACTGATGACATCACTGATGACATCTCAAATGACATCACTGATGACATCACTGATGACATCTCATTTAACATCAATGATCACACCACTGATGATATACTTCATGTGATAATACAATGCACCTCCTTACACTCTAATATAACCTCTGTTACACCTAGTGTAAAATACAGAGTATTATTTTTGAAACCATTGACACACGAATACCATTTACTACATACGCACTCACTGATTCCTACGTCTACACACACATTCACTCATTCACCCATACAATCACTCGTACATACAGTCACTCATCATTACAACACTATCATATGCACTCATACACCTATGCAGACACTCACACACTGCCACTCATCCATGGAGTTACTCACACACCTAGTCAGTCCTGTAAAGAATCAATCACACTTTCATTTCTTCATCTATACAGTTAAACACAGTTAAACACAGAACAGCTTACATTTTCACAGATATACTAACACATACTTACTCACTTATACAATCAGATCCTTCATCCATACTCTTATACATCCACTCATTCTTCAATATGTAAAACATATTTAAACTTTAAAAAAACACACAGACACTGGATGATGTCATCAGTGATGTCATTTGAGATGTCATCAGTGATGTCATCAGTGATGTCACTGACCATGTCATCAATGATGTAATATGTGACATCATCAGCATTGGATTGCGGATGTGCGAAATATATAGTTAGTGCAACTAACTATATATGGAATTTCATTGGTTTTATATCAATAAAATGTCCAGCTAACTATATATGGTTTCTAGCCAATGGTTTTTTCAGTGAATTTTCAAGGTTTTGTAAATACAAATTCCTAACTATATATGGTCTATAACCTATGTTTTTTTCAGTGAATTTCATTGTTTTTTTAAAAGCTAATATCTATAGCTGTAAAATATATTCTTTATTACGTGACGTATCACGTAGCCACGTGAGACGCCTCATGACGCGTCGCATAACCATGACGTATCGGCTCTGCAGCGCAAACAAAACCCGTAACGTAAGCGCGCCGGAGCAATCTTACAGATATATATATTTTTTTTAACCTTAATTAGACAAAATCCACACGTGCACATATCTTGAGGCCTTGCAAAGGCACATCAAACAAACAGTCCCTACAATTTTGCCAAGTTTGGTGGAAATCTATTCCCTTAAATTTGTTTTTACTGTTTCTCTTGGTTTTCCCCTTGTTACGCTTAATGGGACGCTACCCGGTACGCGAACCGGACGCTCCAAAAACACAAGATGGCGGACTACCGTTACGCTGACGGTTAGCTGCCCGGTTCGCGTACCGGGAAGCGCCTCTACCGCGAAAAATCGCAAACATTTTTTTTTTTTTGCCCCGCGGGGCACTTTAATATCCCCCTCATCAATCCTAGGGGGTCAGGAGGGGTCTACCTTGCCCCCTTTCCTTCATTTCCCCCTTCGTTTTTCACCACATCTTGTCTCTCGATCCTACCGAGAGACAAGATGGCGGCCGCTCCGGACTGTTTAGAATGTTGACAGACACCGGAGAGCCAATCAGCTTCGCTTCGCGAAGTTCCGTTACGCGTCCGGTACGCGAACCTGGGCGCTAACCGGAGCGCTGTCACAGATATATATATTTTTTAAAACGTTAATTTCTCAAAATCCACTGGAGCACATATATTGAGACATAGCAAAGGCACGTCGGGCAAACCATATCTACAATTTTGCCAAGTTTCGTGTAAATCCATTCAGCCGTTCGAGCTAAAAGTGAGTCCAACCGCCCTATGGAAAAATGAATGGGAAAAACGCGTTTTGGAACCCCCCTTTTTTCTTGGCCCCCCCTTGACGAAACCCCCCCAAATTTTCAGGGGCTGCTCAGAAACAAAATGTGCCATTTTCCTGACAATTTCAGCCAATTCGTCCACAAACGCCAAAGTTATTCGACATAGAATTTTCAGAAATCCCATAGGAAAAAAATCCTAACTATATATACCTACTGGCTATCGCCAGTAGGTAATATATATATATATATAAAATATGATATATATACTTATAATAAAGAACTTGCATAATCGCTGTTAAATTCACGCGATATGACCTCCCCCTTAACCCGGAGTCAGAAGAACGTGGTCAGGAAGGCACTGCAACCTGGCCTTTTTCAGTTAAAAGTGGCCAGTGACATGCCTTCTTTTTAAACTGAGGACGCTCACCACAAATATTGAAGGATGTGCTGTATGTGAATGATACCTCATTTTTAACTTGAGAACAGTCGTCTCTTTGCACGGTTGGGGTTAATAAAACACTGAGAGAGCTACAGAATCTCAGTGCTTCTGTTACACACTTATTTATGTTGTTTGACTTTTTCACCTCTAAAGAACTTTCACACACAGCTCTCTTGCTTTTCTTACTTTTTCGTTGTGGCTATAAAATGACTGATGATGATAACGTGGGCATACTGATGAGTCTCATCCAGAAGCCCTGTGGGTTTGCGCACGTGAGGTGCTTTCTAGCCCTTTCACACATTTTTTCTAAATTTATCTCATCCTTTGAGTTTTGTATACACATTTGATTTTGTTTTGACCCGGGTGGGATGTGTATCTGATTTGGTTATTGATGAATGTTTGTTTTAAATTTGAGCAGTAACAACTAATCAGTTCATGGATTGCTAAACAGAACTGTACTGGGAGGTTCTCTTAGAAAAGTAGTTCATAACCCCCAGGACCCTTGAAAAGAAGTGTCATTCACTGCTTTCGGGGTCACACCTCATATTGTTTATCATTGACTGAGTGGGGCGGTCTGACTCCTTGTCTCCCCCTGTTGCTCCCATTGTGAATATGGTTGTGAGATTCAACAAGACCATGAAAGGTATGATCATCATGTTAATTTTGAAAAATACAATATCAATGCACATCATGATATATATACTTATAATAAAGAACTTGCATCATCGCTTTTGAATTCCCGCAATATGACCTCCCCCTTAACCCTGAGTCAGAAGTACGTGCTCAGACAGGCCCTGCGGCCTAGCCCTGAACCAACTGATAGACATATCACATGTGGGATGACATGTAACCCTTGGACAAACGCGAGAAAAGGAGAAAACTGATTGATTCCACAGATAGGCAGTGACACTACAATGGTTTAAGGAGATTGGCCCAATAAAAGCACGTTCCCAAAACACCATTAAGTCAGAGGCCACCCGGGAGGAGCCAAGATGGCGATCGGAACGGTCGCATAACCGCCTCGCTCCGTGATCTCTTCCTCCCCGCCACCTATCCTGTATTTTATCCTGCTCGGGGTGTTCCGAATTTGGTCACTGAGGAAGAGCCGTCACTTACCATCCTTTTCCGGGGCTCTGGCGTGCAGTGATTCCGGCGTTCTGCCCTGGTCACTTTGTTGGCCTTCCCGGCCCTGACGCCGGGGCCTCGAGTGCTGTGCCTGCCCGGAGATGATCGGAGTGCCGGCGGTCCGGAACCGGTGGAGAGACCCGATGGTGGGAGCCTGAGAGCCGCGGGCCGGGTCCCCCGGGGCAGACCCGCCCCCGCTGGTGGGCCACCCCGCATGTCCGTTCGCCTACCGGCCCGAAGAAGAGAAGCCGCGCTGTCCGGCACCCCTCAAGTGAGAAACCCACTCCTGTTGTTAGTCCCGCCCGGGATCCGGTGCTGGGCTCCCCCCGAGTGCTGTGGGGAGCACGCCCGTTCTTCTGGTGACTCTCCTTTCTCCGCCGAGCGCCATCCGCCGCGGTTTGGCGGTGAGCCCTGGGGCCGCCGGTGCTCCTGATGGACTTGGAAGAACCTGCGGCGATGGCGGAGGGTGCTGTACTTAAGATGGCGGATGGCCCCTCGGGGTGTCTTTCTCCTGGAGACAGGGAGGTTGCCGCATTTGCTTTCTCCAGCCCTCGTTTGGTTTGGGCGGCCCCTACTCGGAGTGCTATCTGGTTTGCCCTGTCTGCTCTGCGGATCGACCTGTCCTTGAAATGTCGAGCCTTGGAGTTGCGGATAGCTGCCATGGTGGCTCCGCCATTTTGTGACGAAGTGTCGCCTCCCCGAATTGTACTGCCTGAAACTTCGCCGGTGGCTGTGCTGGGATCTCCGGCTGGGTGCTCGATTCTATGGGATCTAGCGGACCCGGTGCCGATGCTGCAGTGCTTTCTATATCCTGTTTTCTTTGCTTCGTGCTGGACGGCCCAGATACTGTGCTTGACCACGTGGATCTTTGAGGAACTTTTGCATTCTGACTGTTGCCGAGTTCTCCTGGTTGCTTCTAGTTTGCCGGGACGTTGTTTTGCGGAGATCCCACCGGCTTTTCCTGACTGGTATGGACCCACTGTGTTCTGCTGTTTTTTGGCTGTGGCGGGGTTGGGAAGCTCGACTCTTCATAAAAGTGGACAGGGGTGATCGTGCCCGGATGTCTGTGGGACCCTTTTTACATGGCATCTCCGGGCCTCGTTATTCTGGATGGTTCCTGTTTACATCCTGGTGTAGGCTTTTCTTGACTCTCCTTTTCGACCTCGATTAGTGCATTATTGTTGCGGGGGGTAGTGTTTTATGTCTCGGTCGCTGGCTCCTCTCCTCTCTCTTTCTTCCTTTTCCTCTCCTTCCTTTTCTTATTCCCCTCTCTTTCTTCGTTATAATTCCCTTTCTCTTTTTCTATATTTCGGGTGACTCTGGGCGACAGGCACGCTGTTTAGTGGGGTAGGCCGTAGCCATTACAGTGATGTAGGGTGGGGGGGGTGTTTGTTATTTTAGTTTGTTTTATTCTATGGTCCCTTTTTTGCCTTTTCCAGGGGGTGGGCTATGTCCCTTGGTGTTTACTACTCTGTTTCGCTAGCGTCTGCACTTTCTCCTTTTTCGGGGTGGATGGGCTGTACGTGTGGCGTCCACTTTATTTGTTTGCTGGTATTCTTCCTCTATTCTGCACCTGGTATGGGCGTGTGAGGTCTTTGGGCTTTGCCCTACTGTGGTCGTCTGCTTGCGTGGGGGGCTATTTCCCTCCCGCCCCCCCCCCTTCTTTTCTGTATATGTTGCATGACGCGCTGGTAGATATGGTTGCTGCCTCCTTTATATAATGTAAAATGAAACCTCTTTTATCCTGGCGCTGGCGATGTAACGACTTTATTTGCATCCATCCTGTATTTACCCTATCGTATACATTGCTTTGTTATTTTGATTCTCCTGACTTTGCGGCCGGCCCCTGTGGTTGTAGGCCAGCGCTTGTACTTATACGTGTCTTTCAATAAAGGTTTTTAAAAAAAACAAAAACAAAAAAAAAAAAATCAGAGGCCACCCAAGTTAGGAACACTCAGCCAATCACAACACAGCATGCTTACTACAAGCAGTGAGCCTGTCCTCCCCATCCCAGACATCTGCACACATAACCACTGGCCCAGCATTGTGTCTATACAAGATTTAGACCCATTTGCGCTTCTTTTCAAGTGGCTAGATTTATTGCCCATGACTAGGCCCAGATTTTTGTTTCCTTACGAATGTACAAATTACTTTATGATGCTTCACATAAGGTATACAATGACTTTGAGAACAATGTGCTTTGAGACAGCCTTCGCACCCTATCTTTGTTGCATCCGCCCCTTGCCGCTGCATTTAATGAAACCAACTGTTCCTCTTTTGCCAAACGCCTCTTGTCTTTTAATTTTTAAGGTAAATTCACATTCGTGCAACAATGGGACTCTCTAAAAAACTCAGTGGATGGAATATCCTTTTGCCATGCCTGATTTGTGCCTACAGAGAGGCGCCACAGAAAGTAGTGGGCTTTAGTCCTTTTGAGCTTCTGTTTGGTCAACCTGTTAGGTGAACACTGAGTCTAGTGAGGGAAGGCTGGGAGAAGCCTCTCAATGAGCTCTAACTTGACATTGTGGAATATATGCTTAACCTTTGCTTCAGGATGACTAAGTACATAGAAAAAGCAAATAATAACCTTTAGGCCAGCCAGGAGCCCCGGAAGCAGTGGTTTGATCAAAAGACTGCACTGGTTGAGTTTCAGCTGGGGCAGAAAGTATGGGGTTTGAAGACTGTGGCACTTAGGGGCCGCCGGGACAACTGGAGTGGTCCCTACTCTATACTAGAAAGAAAAGGGGAGGTCACCTACCTTGTAGACCTAGGCACTTGCAGGAGCCCCCATGAGGTAATCGAAGTAAATTGCCTACAACCTTTTAATGACTGGGCTGATGTGACCCTGCTGATGGTCACTGCTGAGATCAGGATGAAGAGAGTGAACTTCTACTTGACCCCCTCTCCAACAATTCTAAAGATGGGTCTGTGGAGGGAGTTGTCTTTTCAGACACCTTCACTGTCCAACCGCAAACTGGCTTTCTGGCAAGTCCTGGGGCAGTATGCTTTCCTTTGACCCCTAGTCAGACAACCTGGTGTACCCATGATGTGGACACTGGAGACAGTCTACATGTCAAAAACAAAATGTATAGGCAGTCTGATCAAGTCAAGAAAAGCTTCAGAGCTGAAGTCAGCAAGATCCTGGAGTAAGGGTGATTGAACACTCTGATAGTCACTGGGCCAGCCACATTCCAAGGAAGGAAAACCAGAGCTGAGGTTTTTGTGAAATATATATGGGTCTCAATGCTGTTACTAAGACAGATGCATACCCTATTCCAGTGGCCGATGAACTGATTGACGGATTGAGTGAAGCAAAGTTTCTCAGTACTTTTGATTTGAATTCAGGGTACTGGCAAATTGGTCTTGCAGCAGGAGTCAAAGAAAAGTCTGCAATCTCGACCCCACATGGATATGACCAGTTTACTGTGATGCTGCATGGTTTAAAGAATGCCACTGCAACCTTCCAAAGGGTGGTGAACAAAGTCCTGGCTGGGCTGGATTATTTTAGTGCAGTATATCTTGATCATATTTCTGTCTATAGATCCACTTGGCAGGATCACCTAATCCACCTGGGAAAGGTCCAGGAGGTTTTGCAGTTCAACCCTTACTGTCCAAGATCCAGACTGTTCTGGACTGGGAGACTCCAGCCACCCAGGCTCAAGTGAGGGCATTCCTTGGCTTGACTGTGTACTACAAGAGGTTTGAGGTCACAGAACGGAGAAACAACCCAAGAAAGTAAACTGGACAGTTAGCTGTTAAAAGGCTTTTAACTCTCCGAAGGAGTAATGTGCTCAGAACCCATTCTAAAAGCTCCAGATTATGCAAAGCAGTTCATTGTGCAAACAGATGTCTCTCAGCAGTCCTATCATAGAACAGCAATGATGGTCACTACCAGCCTGTTGCTTTTATTAGCAGGAGGTTACTCCCCAGAGAACAGCCCTGGAGAGCCATTGAGAGGGAAGCCTTTGCTGTGGTTTGGTCTCTGAGAAGCTAATACCATACCTGTTTGGTACTCACTTCCTTGTGCAGACTGGCCACAGGCCTCTCAGATGGCTGATGCAAATGAACGGGGAACATCATAAACTATTGGGGTTATCCACCTCCCTACAGGGAATGGGCTTTACAGTGGAACACAGAACTGGGACTGACCATGCCAATGCAGATGGACTTTCCGGGGTCTTCCACTTAGACAATGAAGACTTTTGTTTGGGGGGCAGGGGGGAGGTCATGTAGGAAAGTGCCCCTTTTTGACACCCCCACCTTTTGCCCTAGTATTGATGCTATTTTAATGAAATTGCACTGGGTCCCTGCTAACCAGGCCCCCAGTGCTAGTGCTCTATTTCCTTAAAACAAGTTAAACTGTCTGAGTGTCACCCAATTTGCTAGGACTTTAGCACCCCTCTAAGTCCCTAATAAATGGTACCCGTGAATCCTAGGGCATGGGTACTAAATAGTCTTTAAGGGCATTAGCATGTATTATGTCACCCTTAGAGACCAATATAAACAAAGAAGGTAGAGGGGGGCCCAAGGGAAATTTAAAGACCACGCAAAGACACGTTCCCTACACTGGAATACAAAACAAAAAAGTGTCGAAGGGTCTAAAAGGAGAAGTCTATGTGTGAAACATTAAACCTGTGTTGTCTGTATCATACTACGTTTAATTAAATACACAGTAAAAAAAAATTTACACACTAAAAATGTTTTTTGCCGAGAGGTATCTTAGATAGTAATATGACCAACAAGGGATACCCATCAGTCACCACACGAAACCGCCCTTCATCATTTGGGTTACCTTGTAGACCAGTTTCTTTGGAACACTACCGGTGGACCCGGAAGGTTAGATTTTATAACCTCCAAACCTGGTAGTGACCAGAGTAGTCTCAGTATTGGTGATTTTGTTATGTGGATGTGTGTGTGACTGAGTTGCAGTGCAAAAAAATTGTGAATAATGGTGAGGATGAAGATAACATTGGGTGAGGGAGCAAATATGAAATTTTATTTTGTGTATTACTCGATCCACCTTGTTGTCGAAATAGAATATGTTTATTAGCTACATATCTAGATGTCTATGTTTGTGTCCTCACTTACCTGTTGTCTGTCTGTATATATATCTTTTATCTTCCAACTAGAGACATCACAAGGACGACCACAGCGGGTCTAGACCACACCTATATCACCAGGTGATCTTTTTCCTTGTTATAAGATGTCACATACACAGTCAATATTTTAAAAAATGTCTTCACTATTTGTGTTTTACCTTTGAATTGCAGTAGCACTTTTTATATATATCTAGGTCCTGATGAAGGCAATGGACATAACGGTCCAACTTTGCCGAAACATGTTGACCACTTTATCGATCTGGGTAGCTATTTGTTAAAACTACCTTTGCTGCTTTTTTAACTTTGGTGGAGCGAGTGTTGGATCCAGCCTTGATGGGTGAGAGTATTCTGCTTAATTCAGAGACTCTGTCCCTCACCACCCCTTGTTGTAAATAATTTTGTCCACCCTAAGCGTGGAAGGGTATACTCAGACATGAGTCCCTTGCTCATTGCACCATCAGGATTCAAGCAAGCCGGGCCGAAGACGGCTGTAATGCCAGAAACCGGTCCCCGGAAGCTTGTTTCCTTCCCAGTGTAAGAATTGGCTTTTGTAGTTTGGTTTGCCCTGTTCCCATCATGCACTGGGACAGGAACAGACTAATTTGCATACAGCCAGGTTCTGAAACTAGGATGGTGCAATGAGCTAAAAAACGGTGTTGGATCTAGCCCTGATCTCTTGACTGGGTGAGAGTATTCTGCTTAATTCAGAGACTCTGTCCCTCACCACCCCTTGTTGTAAATAATTTTGTCCACCCTAAGCGTGGAAGGGTATACTCAGACATGAGTCCCTTGCTCTTTGCACCATCAGGATTCAAGCAAGCCGGGCCGAAGACGGCTGTAATGCCAGAAACCGGTCCCCGGAAGCTTGTTTCCTTCCCAGTGTAAGAATTGGCTTTTGTAGTTTGGTTTGCCCTGTTCCCATCATGCACTGGGACAGGAACAGACTAATTTGCATACAGCCAGGTTCTGAAACTGGGATGGTGCAATGAGCTAAAAAACGGTGTTGGATCTAGCCCTGATCTCTTGACTGGGTGAGAGTATTCTGCTTAATTCAGAGACTCTGTCCCTCACCACCCCTTGTTGTAAATAATTTTGTCCACCCTAAGCGTGGAAGGGTATACTCAGACATGAGTCCCTTGCTCATTGCACCATCAGGATTCAAGCAAGCCGGGCCGAAGACGGCTGTAATGCCAGAAACCGGTCCCCGGAAGCTTGTTTCCTTCCCAGTGTAAGAATTGGCTTTTGTAGTTTGGTTTGCCCTGTTCCCATCATGCACTGGGACAGGAACAGACTAATTTGCATACAGCCAGGTTCTGAAACTGGGATGGTGCAATGAGCTAAAAAACGGTGTTGGATCTAGCCCTGATCTCTTGACTGGGTGAGAGTATTCTGCTTAATTCAGAGACTCTGTCCCTCACCACCCCTTGTTGTAAATAATTTTGTCCACCCTAAGCGTGGAAGGGTATACTCAGACATGAGTCCCTTGCTCATTGCACCATCAGGATTCAAGCAAGCCGGGCCAAAGACGGCTGTAATGCCAGAAACCGGTCCCCGGAAGCTTGTTTCCTTCCCAGTGTAAGAATTGGCTTTTGTAGTTTGGTTTGCCCTGTTCCAATCATGCACTGGGACAGGAACAGACTAATTTGCATACAGCCAGGTTCTGAAACTGGGATGGTGCAATGAGCTAAAAAACGGTGTTGGATCTAGCCCTGATCTTTTGACTGGGTGAGAGTATTCTGCTTAATTCAGAGACTCTGTCCCTCACCACCCCTTGTTGTAAATAAAACTATTTTAGTATATGGTTTAGGTGGCCCCTAGGGCTCATCCATATTCGTGCAACTTTTGTGTATTTAAACTGTGTTTTGTTTTAACGCTTGTGCTTCTGTGCTCATAAAGAGTATAGGGTATCTTTTGAGAAATAAATCTATATATATTTTCAATATATATCTGTGTGGTGTCCTTTCATTTGGTATTCAAGGGATTGTGTATGGTAAAACAGCTTGCTTCACATGCCTTTACAGAGTTTAGCCTAAGACTGCTTAGTCCATGCTACCCCTAGGATAGCTTGTCTATAAGGTTGACTTTACAACCTGCACCATAAGGGTTGCTTGGCATGGTACAAGGTGATCACTAGAACTAGTGAGCAGCATATACCAGGCCAACTTCTCACATTGGTGAGCAGCGGATTGGGATTTGAGCTTGCTGTTGTTTTACCATTACAATCTTTGGAAATATCATTTGAAAGATCATACAGGTACCTGATAGGTACACTAAAACAAGACTAGATGTACTTAAGTTCTACTGAACTTAGTTGTTGTAGAGGATAGGGAGTAGCACACCCTGACTACAACTACTAGATAGGTTTTGTAGGAAAACACAAGTGTAGGTAGATTGCAACACATCCACCACACTAGAGCAATGTCTGGAGCAGAGCGATCCACTGGACCCAACTCTGTTGAGAGTGACCCTCCAAGGGCACCATCCAAATTTGCTATCTTTCCATTTAAGGAACTGAGGCAACTGTGTTCCATGAGAGGAGTCAAAACAGGTCCTACTCCTACAGCAGGACACCCCAGAGAGCTGTTAGACCAGTCTGAAGCTCTAAAGAACTCCAAACCAGGCCCCTCAGGGACTGGTGAGGAAGTGTCACCTTCTGAAGATGATAACCCTGATGCCCCTGCCCCTGTCATCCAGATAGATGAGGAAGACCAGACCCCTGGGAATACTCAGCCTGAGGAAGAAGAAGAGGAGGAGGAGGAGGAAGAAAGTGATTCTGATGATGGTAGAAATAGCCAGGTGTTAGTCAGCAGGCCTAACCAGGCTAACTTAAGCTTATTTGGGACTGAAGGTGGGTCCAACCCATTCAGACCCCCAAATGGACTTAACCAGGAGCATAGGAGGAGGAGGAATCACTCAGGTGAATCCAATACTTCCCATGTTTCTAGAGGTTCTCATGGCAACTTCAGAAGGGAGTTGACTAGCCCACAGAGAAGGGAACATGAGGCCAAAATGAGAGAGGCTGAACTTAGGATCCAGAGACAAGAATTAGAAGTTGCCCTGGCCAAAGAGAAACTTGCTAGAGCAAGGCAGCCTAGAGAGAGTGGGTTAGAACCCACTGGTGGCAGCACTATCCCTAAGGATAAAGACAGGTCCTATGACAATAGAAACCTGAGTAAGATTGTGCCCCCCTACAAGGTTGGGGATGATATCCACAAGTGGATGACTGCACTTGAGAGAGCTTGCAAAGTACAGCAGGTCCCTCAGGAGCAGTGGGCAGCAATCTTGTGGCTCTCCTTTGAAGGTAGAGGCTGAGACAGACTCCTCACAGTTAGTGATGGGGATTCTAGAAACTACCTGGTCCTGAAGAGTGCTCTGATTGATGGGTTAGGCTTAACCACTGAACAGTACAGGTTAATGTTCAGAGACACCCAGAAGACACAGACTCAGGACTGGTCTGAATTTGTTGAATGTGCCACTAAGGCTCTGGAGGGCTGGTTGCTGGGAAGTAAGGTTACAGACTATGAAGGATTGTACAATTTGCTTATGAGAGAACATATTTTAAATAACTGTCAGAACCAGCAGTTGCATCAACATTTGGTTGACTCAGATCTAACCTCTCCCCAAGAATTGGGAAAGAGGGCAGACAAATGGGTTAGAACCAGAGTTAAGCAAAAGAACCAGAACCAGACCCAGGGTGGTGACCAAAAGAAAACAGACCAGAAGGGTGGGGAGCAGAAAGCTAAAGACCAGAAGTCTTCAACAGGGCCCCAAACTAATACTGAGGGTGGGTCCCAAACTTCCAAGAAGAAGAAGAAAGAAGGTCAAAGAAAACCCTGGTGTAGCTTTTGCAAAAACACCACTCACTGGACAAGTGATTGTAAAAAGGGTGGAGCCCCCAACACTGCAGCCCCTAAGGCACCTGCACCCACTAGTACAGTTAGCAGTGTTGGTCCACAGACTAAGGGGGTAGTGGGTATCACCTTGGGAACTGATGGAGATTCTGACCTAGTCAGAGTCCCCACACAGGCTGTTCTGATCTGTGATGGGGAGATTGATTTTTCCCCTACTGTCAGTCCCAATAATTTGGGCAAGTACAGACAGACACCTTTAATTAATGAAAAAGTGGCTCAAGCATACAGGGACACATGTGCCAGTGTCACTATGGTGACGCCTAGCTTTGTGGACCCTGGACAGTACCTACCAGGTGATAATTACCTGGTGACCAATGCCAGCAATGTCACTACTACACATAGTGTGGCAATTGTTAACTTTTCCTGGGGAGGGGTAACTGGCCTAAAAAGAGTTGTGGTTAGTGCTGATCTCCCAGTAGAATGTTTGTTGGGCAATGACCTGGAGAACTCTCTATGGTCAGAAGTTGAGTACAGGACTCATGCAGAGATGTTAGGGATATCATCATATGTCCTTGCTGTGACCAGGTCACAGGCCAAAAAGTGCCTCTCTGAACCTCAGGTCTTGGATCCTGGAACAATGGACCAAGTACCTTCCAAGACAAGGAACAGGAGGGTAAAGGCTGTGCCTTCCCAAATGCCTACAAGTGAGGATCAGCCTTCACAGGAAGATGATTCTGAGACCCCTGAAGGAACTGTCCCTATAGAGCTTGAACCTGATCAGGTTGAGTTTCTGGGGACAGGGGGACCTTCTAGGGCAGACTTAGGGCAGGCTCAGTTATCCTGTCCCTCTCTTGAACCCCTCAGACAGCAGGCTGCTGCTGAGGCTGCTGGGAATGCTCAAGGTACCCATAAGGTTTATTGGGATGATGGGCTCCTTTATTCAGAGGGTAGAGACCCCAAGCCTGGTACAACCAGGAGGTTGGTCATACCTCTGCAATTTAGGGGCTCCCTGCTTACCTTGGCACACGATATTCCCTTAGCAGGACACATAGGCCAGAACAAAACATGGGACAGACTTGTCTGTCACTTTCACTGGCCTCACATGTCAGAAGATACAAAGGAGTTTTGTCGCTCCTGTGTAACCTGCCAAGCAAGTGGCAAAGCAGGTGGTACCACAAAGGCCCCCCTGTGTGGTGGGGTGCCCTTTGAAAGGGTAGGGATTGACATTGTTGGACCAATGGATCCCCCTACAGCATCTGGCCACAGATTCATACTGGTGGTGGTGGACCATGCCACCAGGTACCCAGAGGCAATTCCACTTAGGACCACAACAGCTCCTGTTGTGGCCAGGGCCTTACTTGGAGTTTTCTCCAGAGTAGGGTTTCCTAAGGAGGTAGTATCTGATAGGGGTATAAACTTCATGTCAGGATACTTGACAGCTATGTGGAACGAATGTGGTGTCAACTATAAGTTCACCACTCCCTATCATCCACACTGCAATGGGCTTGTTGAGAGATTCAACAAGACCCTAAAGGGCATGATCAAAGGATTACCTGAGAAGCTCAGGTGAAGATGGGACATCCTTCTGCCCTGCCTTCTGTTTGCTTACAGAGAGGTCCCACAAAAAGCTGTTGGCTTCAGCCCCTTTGAATTGTTGTTTGGGCACCCTGTAAGAGGACCCCTGTGTCTGGTGAGGGAAGGATGGGAGTTACCTCTCAAAAAGCCCAAGCAAGACATAGTGGACTATGTACTTGGTCTCCGCTCCAGGATGGCTGAGTATATGAGAAGGCATCCAAAAACCTTGAGGCTAGCCAGGAATTACAGAAAGCCTGGCATGACCAAAAGGCTGCCCTGACTGAGTACCAGCCTGGACAGAAGGTATGGGTGTTGGAGCCAGTGGCCCCAGCAGCACTTCAAGACAAATGGTCTGGACCCCATACCATCCTTGAGAAAAAGGGAGAGGTTACCTACTTGGTGGACCTTGGAACTCCCAGGAGCCCCCACAGGGTGCTCCATGTTAACAGGCTGAAAGCATATGTTGACAGGGCAGACATGGGCTTGCTCATGGCTACAGATGAGGGGCAGGAGGAAGAGAGTGACCCTCTCCCAGACCTACTGACTCAGAACCCTGAAGATGGCTCAGTTGATGGTGTGACCTTAGATGGCAGCCTCACTGAACATCAGCAACATGACTGTAGACAGGTTTTGCAGTCATATCGACATATGTTCTCCCTGACACCCAGTCAGACTAACTGGTGTACCCATGTGGTGGACACTGGTGATAGTCTTCCTGTAAAGAACAAAATTTACAGGCAGCCTGACCATGTCAGAGACTGTATCAAGGCTGAGGTACAAAAGATGCTGGAGTTAGGTGTCATTGAGCCTTCAGAGAGCCCCTGGGCTATCCCAGTGGTTCTGGTCCCCAAACCTCACACCAAAGACGGAAAGAGAGAGATGAGGTTCTGTGTGGATTACAGAGGACTCAATGCTGTCACCAGGACAGATGCACACCCAATTCCAAGGGCAGATGAGCTCATAGACAACTTGGCTTCTGCCAAGTATTTGAGCACATTTGACTTGACAGCTGGCTACTGGCAAATCAGGTTAGCTGAGGAGTCTAAGGCCAAGACAGCATTTTCTACCCCCAGTGGGCATTACCAGTTTGTGGTGATGCCCTTTGGTTTGAAAAATGCACCTGCCACCTTCCAAAGGTTGGTGAATCAAGTCCTTACTGGGTTGGATGACTTTTGTGCAGCATATCTGGACGATATTGCTGTCTTTAGCTCCACCTGGGAGGATCACCTGGTCCACCTGAAGGAAGTGCTAGAGGCTCTGCAAAAGGCAGGCCTCACTATCAAGGCAACCAAGTGCCAGATAGGGCAGAGTAAGGTTGTGTACTTGGGCCACCTTGTGGGTGGAGGCCAAGTTCAACCACTGGAGAGTAAGATTCAGACCATAAAGGACTGGACTCCTCCAACTACCCAGACTCAGGTCAGAGCTTTCTTGGGCCTGACTGGGTACTACAGGAAGTTTGTTAAGAACTATGGTCCATTGTGACTCCTCTTAATGATCTGACATCCAAGAAGATGCCCAAAAAGGTTCAGTGGACAGAATACTGTCAAAAGGCGTTTGGAGACCTGAAGAAGGCCATGTGCTCTGCACCTATCCTGAAGAGTCCTGACTACTCAAGAGAGTTTATTGTCCAAACAGATGCTTCTGAGTTGGGAGTGGGAGCTGTGCTTTCACAACTTAATGTAGATGGTCAAGACCAGCCCATTGCTTTCATTAGCAGAAGGCTGACCCCCAGAGAGAAACGTTGGTCAGCCATTGAGAGGGAGGCCTTTGCTGTGGTGTGGGCCCTGAAGAAGTTGAGACCATACTTGTTTGGCACTCACTTCAAGATTCAGACCGACCATAAGCCCCTCTTATGGCTTAATCAGATGAAGGGTGAAAACCCCAAACTGCTCAGGTGGTCCATTTCCCTACAGGGGATGGACTTTACAGTGGAGCACCGCCCAGGGACTGACCATGGTAATGCAGATGGTCTCTCCAGGTACTTCCACTTAGAACATGAAGACACAACTGGTCAAGGTTAGTCTAATGTCCCTGCGTTTGGGGGGGGGGGTTGTGTAGGAGAGTAGGGTCTGCTATCCTATGGTCACCCCAAATTTTTTGCTTTTTGCTTCACTGGTTTATGACTTAATGTGGCTGTGGGCCTGCTAATCAGACCCACAGCCTGCTGTTCTATCTCTAAATTATTACCCATGTACTTTAGGTGCATAACGACATTAGAACTGGTTCACCTTATTGGCCCCTGTAACAGTGTACCCAGGTACCCAGGGCATAGGTGCTTCCAAGGCCTACCAGGGACTGCAGCATGTATTGTGCCACCCCTGGCCTGGCCTCCATATTTGACACAACTGGCTGATCACTCAGCTGGGGTAAGTCGGTGTAACCACCCCTTACTTAGGTGTAGTATGCCTATACCTAACCTAAAATGGACACATATGTTCCTATCAGTCACTCCTATGGAAGGCCTCATCAATCCTGGAGGCAGAGTGCTTGGAAATATGTGAGATAGTGCTCTGGCATGACCTGAGCCTGTCTGCAGCTTTCGGAACCATGTCCTTTAGCTGTTTAATGATACTGCCATACCATATACTCTTAAGTGCATTATAATCCTCGCGGTTAAATGCTATCTTAGGTTTGGCTTTATCAAAACATGTCGAGTAAGGTGTCATACGAATTGGAATACTACCCCCTCGCCAGTTCTGGCGACGGGGGTAGCATTCCACCCTTCTAGAGGGACACGACATGTACCTAGCCTGAACCCCGGTTAAAGTTAAACAGAGCCTCAGCATCACAAGATGGATGCTGCCACCGCAGACACAAGTCTGACCTCCTGCTGCTGGGAGTCCTTCCAGCGAGGGCAGCTTGGACAAAGGGTTTCCTGCCTTGGGAGGTGCTAGCACCACCCCAGACAGGATTTTGTGTATTGGGTAGGACAGGGCTGAATAGAATCAGACATGCCTGGGGCACACAAGGTGTCCCTGTGCATAGGCCAGTTCAAACCGGTGCTGGGGCCTTCCAGCCCCAGTCCTGGCGCGAAACTGGACAAAGGAAAGGGGGTGTAACCACTCCCCTTCCTGGTTCCACCCAGAGGAGGGACCTAGTAGGTGATCCGGCCCCCCAGATTCGAATAAGAGTGGGAGCTGTGTCCTGAGACTTCAGATCATCCTGAATCAACTTGAAATACAGGCGAAGACTGGACTTCGACATTCTGCTGCACAGAAGACGGAAGAGAATCTCCCTTGTGGCCAAGGAGTGACCACCCTGTGAACACAGGCACCAACCAGCAACTCAACGTCTGCTTTGCCGCCGCCTCCCGCCGGAATCCGAGCCTAGAGCCTGACAAGACCCAGACTCCCAGACTTCTCACCGCCCGATCCACAGTCCCTGCGAAGAAGGGACCCGTGGAGGCATCGAGAGACGTGGGACCGGACCTCTTGGAAGACACCCGAAACGCTGACTGCGCAGCATCAGAGGCACCCTCGATGCTGTGCTTTGGGGTTTGAGAAGCCCTAACCTCGAGCAGCCCTTGCACCAAAGATCAGCCCCCCAGCATCTCCACGATCTGCGTGGGGCCCTTTTGCACCGTGCCACTCGACGTTCCATCCCGGCCACTTGCCACGTGGCTAGCGGCCATCTTGGCGACGAAACCTTCAACTTTCACTGCAGGTCTGGTTGCTCCAGACTTGCCCTTGTTCCTGTAAAAGGGAGCACCCGCTCTGACCTTGCTGGTCCGAGTGACAAGCCTTTTTTGATTCCAGCGTGGCTTGCCCTAGCCAAGGCCTGTTTGCTTCCATCCGGTTGCCGACACCGCCAACAGCGAGAAGCCTGCGTGGGACAGCTCGTGACCGAATCCTGGATGTCTTCGACCCCTCGTGTCCACGTGGCTGCAGAGAGAAGCTACACCTCGATGCCTGGTTGCACCCGACATCGCCTGGTTCCACTCTGGTTCCACGGTAGTCACTGGCTAGTGACTTTGAACATTGTCCCCTCTGCTTTCAGGTCTTCACCTCTTCAGATCCACCCTTGGATCCACCGGAACTCTTCACATCGAGCCGCCTGCAGCGTCTTCAGCTCCAAGCACCATCAACCTGCGTGATGAAACCCGACACTACTTCGACCCTATGCACTCGCTTCCTGTGGGTGAGGTAACTCAGCTCCGTCGGTGTTCCCACACTGGTACACACCTCTAGTGTCTGTGTCTAAAGTTTCATCCTCCTAGGTCACTCGGAAGGTTCCTTAATAACTAACTTTGTAACTTTTCCGCACCATTGACATTGCATTGGTACTGCGTGCACTTTCCGCACTGCACCCGAGTCCCGCGGGCCTTTCCCGACTTCTTCACTGCTAGTCCCGATCAGCTCCAGCGATTCCCCAGGCCCTAGGCCTCTTCATTTCCCCCATAGTGGTTCTTATACCACTATTTTAGTATATGGTTTAGGTGGCCCCTAGGGCTCATCCATATTCGTGCAACTTTTGTGTATTTAAACTGTGTTTTGTTTTAACGCTTGTGCTTCTGTGCTCATAAAGAGTATAGGGTATCTTTTGAGAAATAAATCTATATATATTTTCAATATATATCTGTGTGGTGTCCTTTCATTTGGTATTCAAGGGATTGTGTATGGTAAAACAGCTTGCTTCACATGCCTTTACAGAGTTTAGCCTAAGACTGCTTAGTCCATGCTACCCATAGGATAGCGTGTCTATAAGGTTGACTTTACAACCTGCACCATAAGGGTTGCTTGGCATGGTACAAGGTGATCACTAGAACTAGTGAGCAGCATATACCAGGCCAACTTCTCACAGGAGCCATCCCCCCTCATCTGCAGGCACCGACCCCATCGCTCCGGTACTTTGTCTTACTGGCCATCGGGCCCACCAAGGGAGCAACTCGCCAAGCTGAGGTTGCCATGGATTCAGGAGGACAGCCCCATTGCTTTCACTAAGTGTTGAGACGCTAATCACTCCAGGAGCCTCTCAGCACCAATACCCTGTGTACAGGGGCTCTTGCAACTACTAATCCTTGTTGCACGTCCAGTCCAGACACTAATGACACCAACACCGACCTGCCATCAAGGGATTTTAGGATCCACAAGGACTTGATCGACGGTGACCATGCTGCCCTGTCTTCTCTCCAGGTCACCGACGCCAAGTGAGAGCCTCTAACAGCAGAGGCCCGCCGGATAAAACATTACTGCAACTAGCCCCCCAGCACAGGCTCATGACTCTGTCCCTCTGCCCCCAGAGACCCTCAGGAGCTGTGCCCCCCCCCCATTGAGTTCTGCCAGACTTGTCCCCACTTGCAGCCTTTCTTTTTGCAGGTACTACTTCCATAGACTTTAACACGTGGCTCTTGAGGCTACCAATGCAACCAGCACCCTGGCACCTGGACATACCAGGGCAGGTTAAACCGAACTGTTGGTGGTTTCTTGGACCTTGGTCCCTAGGCACCTTCAGTCCTAGAAGGTATCCTCCAAAAAATGTTTCTATGTATATCTATGCAATGTATGTTTCTGCTACCAAGGCTCATAGCTCAAAATGTTATTCAACTGTACTTTTCAATTTCTACAAAAATCTATACCTCCGAAAGTGCTTACATGACTCCGATGATCTTGGTGTCTGAAATTATCTAAAAATCTGTGTTATTTTTTAAATGGTCTTGGATTTCCTTCTTGAGTGTGTGTCTCATTCAATGACTCTGTGTACAACAAATGCTTAACACTACCCTCTGATAAGCCTAAGATGCTCGACCACACTACCACAAATAGAGCATTTGGGATTATTAATTTAAGGTCTGAAAACCAATAAGGCTTGTCTGTACTTTTTGCATGGTGTGCTCCTACATTGGCATCACCACATAAAAAGCCAGCTTCCTACAGTTTCTCATTCCCTTTCCCTTTCATCGTCTTACATATTTACTCTTTTTCCCCTTATACTGTACTGCATTCTTAGTGGTGATCTTCTTTCCTACTTGTGTTCGTTTTCTGTATCATCTATATCTTATATGTACCTTTTACTACCATGTAGACACTCCCACACCTTCTAACTAGCATGGGTTCGTTGGGAATGTATACCTCACCCTCATTTCCTAACTTGGCTTCTTGTAATCCTGCATCATCCTGGTACCTGTGTCTCTTCACTGGTAGTTAGTTCAATTGGCTTAACACAGGACAGCATGCTTTTATTTATTTCCCTTAACTCACATGCAATACTATTTAACAATTTAATTTGTGATTTAATCTCTTCAATATTTGAAACTATAGTTTCAAACATTCCATGTAGGGTTTTTTGTATTAAGTGTAGCATGCCAAGCATTGAAGAAGTTATAGTGGCCATGGGGTTAAGGAGGAGAATTAATCTTGTGTCCTATCTTCCTTTGTCTTTATCTGTTCATCAGGATCAGCTCTATTAACTTTGTTTAGCATGTCTATTTCGGAAATGGTGTCATCTTTTCCCTCACTGGGGTTTGACATCACTATTGGCAATCAATCAATCAATCAATCAATCATAGCATTTATAAGCGCACAACATACCCGTAAGGGTCTCAAGGCGCATTGGGGGGGCGGGGGGTCTTCGGTCTGCCGTAGGCGGATGGGGAGGGTGTTCCACGTCTTGGTGGCGAGGTGGGAGAATGATCTGCCACCGGCGGTCATTCTTCGGATGCAGGGGATGGTGGCGAGGGCGTGGTCTGCGGAGCGGAGCTGGCGGGCGGGGGTGTAGAGGCTGAGTCGTCTGTTGAGGTACGCTGGTCCGGTGTTGTGGAGTGCCTTGTGTATGTGGGTGAGGAGCTTGAAGGTTATCCTCTTGTTGATGGGGAGCCAGTGCAGGTCTTTCAGGTGGGGTGTGATGTGGCTGCAGCGGGAGATGTTGAGGATCAGGCATGCTGAGGTGTTCTGGATGTGTTGGAGTCGTTTCAGGAGTTTGGCCGGGGCTCCTGCGTAGAGTGCGTTGCCGTAGTCCAGTCTGCTGCTGATGAGGGCCTGGGTGACCGTCCTTCTTGTTTCGGTGGGAATCCACTTGAAGATCCTGAGAAGCATGCAGAGGGTGTTGAAGCAGGAGGAGGAGACGGCGTTGACCTGCATTGTCATGGAGAGTGTGGAGTGGAGGATGACCCCTAGGTTTCGTGATTGGTTGGTGGGTGTAGTGGGTGCTCCTAGTGCCGTCGGCCACCAGGAGTAGTTTCAGGCCAAGGGGGTGGAGCCGAGGATGAGGACCTCAGTCTTGTCCGAGTTCAGCTTCAGTCGGCTGTTCCTCATCCAGTCAGCGAGGGCCTTAATTCCTTTGTGGAGATTGGTTTTGGCGGTGTGGGGGTTCTTGGAGAGCGAGAGGATCAGCTGGGTGTCGTCGGCGTAGGAGATGGTGTTTAGGTTGTGCTGTCTGGGATGGGTCCAGGATGTTGTTCTCTTCGAGGAAGCTGGTCAGTTGTATGTTGACAGCATTTTCGATGACCTTCGCCACGAATGCGAGCAGGGAGATGGGTCGGAAGTTCTTGAGGTCCTTGGGGTTCGCCTTGGGTTTCTTTAGTAAGGCGTTGATCTCTGTGGGCTTCCAGCTCTCCGGGAAGGTCGCTGTCTCAAAGGAGATGTTGATGGTTTTCCGGAGGTGGGGTGCGATGGTGCTGCTGGCTTTGTTGTAGATGTGGTGTGGGCAGGGGTCTTCCGGGGATCCGGATTGGACGGTGTTCATGATCTTGATGGTGTCGTTGTCGTTGATGTTGGTCCAGGCGCACAGGGGGTTGGTGCGGGTGGTGATCGTGGGAACGGGTGTGTGGGCTGTTGCCGGTGTGGTAACGGCGTAGAAGGTGTCGTGGATGTCTGTGATCTTGCGATGGAAGAAGGAGGCCAGCGCGTCGCACAGGCCTTGTGACGGTGGGATGTCGTTGGTGTTGGAGCTGGGGTTGGAGAGTTCCTTCACGATGCTGAAGAGCTCTTTGCTGTTGTGTGCGTTGTTGTCTAGGTGGTCTCTGAAAGCGGACCTTTTGGCAGATCTGATGAGTTGGTGGTGTAGGCGGGTGGCGTTCCTGTGGGCTGTGTCGCTTTCTGGTGTTCTTTCGCGGGTCCAGTGTTTTTTCTAGATTTCTGCAGGTTCACTTGGAGGCTTGCAGGTCTTCGGTGAACCAGCTGGCTCTCTTGCTGGTGTGGGTGTTCGGGGGTTTCTTGAGCGGAGCGAGGGTGTTGGCGCAGTAGTTGATACATTGTCTGAGGCTGCGGGTTGCGGCTTCTGGGTCGGTTGGGTCTGCGGGTGGGTTCTGGGTGAGGGCGGCGGTTAGCTGGTCCTCGGTGATCTTGCCCCAGCTGCGGTGAGGCATCTGCTGGGTGCGGTGGTGTGTGGTGGGTTTCCGGAAAGTGAAGTGGATGCAGCGGTGGTCGGTCCAGTGGAGTTCGGTGGTGCGGCCGAAGAAGATGTGGCTGCTCGCTGAGAAGATGGGGTCAAGCGTGTGGCCAGCAGAGTGTGTGGGTGCTGTGACGAGTTTTCTGAGTCCGAGGTTACCGAGGTTGTCAATCAGGGTGGAGGAGTTGGCGTTGTCATTGTTCTCGAGGTGGAAGTTCAGGTCCCCGAGGAGGATGTAGTCTGTGGAGGCGAGGGCATGTGTGCTGACGAGGTCGTGATGGGGTCACAGAACTGCGGTCGGGGTCCAGTGGGCCTGTAGATGAGGGTGCCTCTGAGGGTAGTGTTGGGGTTGGTGTGGATCTGGATGTGCAGGTGTTCGGCGGTGCTGAGAGTGTCGTCACACTGGGGTTTGACATCACTATTGGCACTTGGGGTGAGGATGAAAGCTGTGGACCAATAAGATGCATCTCAAACTCCAGGTCTTGCAAATCTTGAAATTCTATCAATAAACTAGTACAGCGGTTGCCATCAAGGTCTGACTCCAAATTCTGGAATAATTTGTTGCCAGCATCTCTCCTTATTTGCACACTCTGGCCCTCATATGTTTCCTGGCTGAGGCGGCTTACTGTTACTTCATCCTCCCCACCTTTCTTGTTCTTAAAGTGCTATTCCATGAAATGTTGTATTGAGGAGGCTAGTGAGATGACGGATGGTGATCCAGCCTTGCTCGTAAGGAGCCTTTGAGTTTATTTGGGACATTCTCAACTTTCTGCTGCAGTTGTAGCTGTGATCTTTTTTCAAAGAGTTTAATTTTCTCTTATTTGTTGGTACTCCTCGTTGCTCCTGGCTTCTCAATAGAATTCCCTAAATTTGTATCACAGCTCTAATAAGAGATCACAGGAAACCCTCTGCCAGATGCTGACAATGGCTCAGCTCACACATGAGGCACGTCTAGCTCTTTTTAACAATGTATCCTGTTTTTATTTACCACCATATATCCTGTTCTCCCGTTATTACAACAGACACTGCTTTCTCAGCAACACACATTGAAGCTTCCCCCTCACAGCACCCAGCACTCACCTCTCACTCTGCACTCTACCTGCACACACACCTCAAATCTGCTTCGGAGTATGGCAAATGAAAATCGCGGTTCTGAGACTCCAGGGGTCCTTTTTACCCCTCTAAAGGGGACTGAGGCCAAGGTCGCTGCGTGGTGACATTGGGATGCCTGGGAGAACGGAAAGTCCTTTCAACTTCTAACATGCGCATAACAACAATCTGGTAGAAAGCTGGTAAAATCCCTGTGGCCTTGCCACGTTCAGCAACAGTGACGCCCTTCAACTGTTGATCTGGCACCTGTGATAAATTCAACTGGTGCGTTCACTATACAGTGCATGCAGCGCGGGCAAAGCATCAGCAGCAAGCATAGAGAGTGAGCGGAGCACACAGCCAAAAGCACGATCCAGAAATATACAGTAGATTGGGAGAGTGGGCAGAGCACACGAGCACGATCCACAAATATACAGTAGATTGGGAGAGTGGGCGGAGATCAGAGGCACAAGCACGACCCAGAAATATACAGTTTTGGGAGAGTGGGCGGAGCACACAGGCACAAACACGATTCCGAAATATACAGTAGGTTGGGAGAGTGGAAAAAGCACACAGGCACGAGCACGATCCAGAAATATACAGTATTTATTTATTTATTTAATGAGGTTTAAATAGCGCTGGCTAGACCCAAAGGTATCAGAGCGCTTTACATTCGGTTACACAATGTTACAGAAAATGATAACAATTACACCTTACGTCAAAAATAAGCAACACATTGAAAGAGGAAAGAAAGGTGAGAGAAGTAGGGAGGAGGGGGGAGGATGAGGGAAAAGATGGCAGGAGAGACAAACGGAAGTCTGCCCAAAGACAGACTGAGTAGGTGACGACTGAGGAGGGAATTCACAGCCCGTCTTCCCTTTAGCTAAACAAGGTAGCTCCATCGGGCATCAGTCAAATAGACAGGTCTCAACTGACGATGGAAAGTTCACATAAGAAAGTCCAGTGGATAAACAGGGTGGGAACTATGAGCAAGGACAGATGAGAGCAGGGGTAACTAGCTGGAAAGAAGAGGAGAGTAGAGGGGGAGGGTGAAGGGGGAGGAGGGAAGTAAGGTCAGGAGAGACGCAGGAGAGTTTGCCCAAGGACCGGCTGGGTAGGTGATGGCCAAGTAGGGAATCCATAGCCCATCTCCCCTTTAGCTCGTGAGGTAGCTCCACCGGGCATCAGTCAAAATGGCTGGGTCTCAGCTGTTGATGGAGAGTTCACAGAGTCAATGACTGTGGCGACCATCTTGAGGTCAGGCAGGGGGGGATGAGTCCTTGATGTACGAATTCAGAGGATCTCCACAATTTTCTATAATCTAGATGAAAGCTAAGTAGAGGATCGGCATGATGAACAGTGCCAGGGTTCGCAAGTCTTTAGGCAGAGTGCGTGATGTCAAGTGATAACCGTCAGTAGGCTGGGAGAGTGGGCAGAGCACACAGGCATGAGCACGATCCAGAAATATACAGTAGGTTGGGAGAGTGGGCGGAGCACACAGGCACAAGCACAATCCAGAAACATACAGTTGGCTGTGAGAGTGGACGAAGCACACAGCCATTGCACACAGGCACAAGCACGATCCAGAAATATACAGTAGGTTGTGAGACTGGACAGAGCACACAGCCACAAGTACGATCCAGAAACATACAGTGGGTTGTGAGAGTGAACGGAGCACACATCCACAAGTATGATCCAGAAACATACAGTGGGTTGGGAGAGTGGGCAGAGCACAAAGGCACAACCACAATCCAGAAACATACAGTACGTTGTGAGAGTGGACGGAGCACACAGCCATTGCACACAGGCACAAGCACGATCCAGAAATATACAGTAGGTTGTGAGAGTGGACGGACCACACAGCCACAAGCACGATCAAGAAATATACAGTAGATTGGGAGAGTGGACCGAGCACACAGCCACAAGCACGCCTCAGAAATATACAGTAGATTGGGAGAGTGGACGTAGCACACAGCCATTTCAGACAGTCACAAACACGATCCAGAAATATACAGTGCGTTGGGAGAGTGGATGGAGCACACAGGCACGAGCACGATCCAGAAATATACAGTAGGTTGTGAGAGGTGGTGGAGCACACAGCCACAAGCACGATCAAGAAATATACAGTAGGTTGCGAGAGGGGGCAGAGCACATAGCCACAAGCACGATCCAGATATGCAGTAGGTTGGGAGAGTGGGGAGTACACAGCCATTGCACACAGGCACAAACATGATCCAGAAATATACAGTAGGTTGGGTGAGTGGATGGAGCACACAGCCACAAGCACAATCCAGAAATATACAGTAGGTTGGGAGAGTAGACGGAGCACACAGCCATTGCACACAGGCACAAGCACGATCCAGAATTATACAGTAGGTTGGCAGAGTGGGCGGAGCACACAGCCACATGCACGATTGGGCGGTGCACACAGGCACGAGCACGATCCATAAACATACAGTAGAATGGGAGAGGGGATGGAGCACACAGGCACGAGAACGATCCAAAAACATACAGTAGGTTGGGAGAGGGGGAAGAGCACACAGGCACGAGCACTGTCCAGAAACATACGGTAGGTTGGGAGAGTGGGCGGAGCACACAGCCATAAGCACAATCCAGAAATATACAGTAGGTTGGGAGAGTGGATGGAGCACACAGCCATTGCACACAAGCACAAACATGATCCAGAAATATACAGTAGGTTGGGCGAGTGGGTGGAGTACACAGCCACAAACACAATCCAGAAATATACAGTAGGTTGGGAGAGTGGGCGGAGCACACAGCCATAAGCACAATCCAGAAATATACAGTAGGTTGGGAGAGTGGACTGAGCACACAGCCATTGCACACAGGCACAAGCACGATCCAGAAATATACAGTAGGTTGGGAGAGTGGGCTGAGCACACAGCCACAAGCACGATTGGGCGGTGCACACAGGCATGAGCACGATCCAGAAACATACAGTAGAATGGGAGAGGGAATGGAGCACACAGGCACGAGCACGATCGAGAAACATACAGTAGGTTGGGAGAGGGGGCGGAGCACACAGGCACGAGCACTGTCCAGAAACATACGGTAGGTTGGGAGAGGGGGCGGAACACATTGGCATGAGCACGATCCAGAAACATACAGTTGTTTGGGAGATGGGGCAGAGCACACAGGCACGAGCACGATCCAAAAACATACAGTAGGGTGGGAGAGTGGGCGGAGAACAAAGGCACAAGCACAATCCAGAAACATACAGTAGGTTGTGAGAGTGGACGGAGCACACAGCCATTGCACACAGGCACAAGCACGATCCACAAATATACAGTAGGTTGTGAGAGTGGACGGAGCACACAGCCACAAGTACGATCCAGAAACATACACTGGGTTGGGAGAGTGACCCAATGCGTGGTCCATCCCACTCATAATGGTGGGCACATTCTGGACCTGATCTGCACTAATTTTCACTTGGCCACCTGTGTTCCCCTTCAAATGGTTTGGTCGGATCACGCTTCAGAAATATACAGTAGGTTGGAAGAGTGGACGTAGAACACAGCCATTGCAGACAGTCACAAACATGATCCAGAAATATACAGAAGGGTGGGAGACTGGGAGGAGCATACAGGCACGAGCATGATCCAGAAATATACAGTAGGTTGGGAGAAGGGGTGCAGCACACAGCCACAAGCATGATCCAGAAATATACAGTAGGTTGGGAGAGGGGGCGGAGCACACAGCCACAAGGACGATCCAGAAACAAACAGTAGGTTGGGAGAGTGGGCGTAGCACACAGGCAAACACACGATCCAGAAACATACAATAGGTTGGGAGAGGGGGTGGAGCACACAGGTACAAGCACGATCCAGAAAAATACAGTGGGTTGGGAGAGTGGGCGGAGCACACAAGCACAATCCAGAAACATACAGTAGGTTGAGAGAGTGGACGGAGCACACAGCCACAAGCACGATCCAGAAACATACAGTGGGTTGGGAGAGTGGGCAGAGCACAAAAGCACAAGCACGATCCAGAAATATACAGTAGGTTGGGAGAGGGAGAGGAGCACACAGCCATTGCACACAGGCACAAGCACGGTCCAGAAATATACAGTAGGTTGGGAGAGTGGGCGGTGCACACAGCCACAAGCACGATTTGGCGGAGCACACAGGCACGAGCCTGATCCAGAAACATACAGTAGCATGGTAGAGGGGACAGAGCACACAGGCACGAGCATGATTCAGAAACATACAGTAGGTTGGGAGAGGGGGCGGAGCGCACAGGCACGAGCACGGTCCAGAAACATACCGTAGGTTGGGAGAGGGGACGGAGCACACTGGCACGAGCACGATCCAGAAACATACAGTGGGTTGGGAGAGGGGGTGGAGCACACAGGCACAAGCACGATCCAAAAACATACAGTAGGCTGGGAGATTGGGTGGACTACAAAGGCACAAGCACAAGCCAGAAACATACAGTAGGTTGTGAGAGTGGACGGAGCACACAGCCATTGCTCAGAGGCACAATCCCGATCCAGAAATATACAGTAGGTTGTGAGAGTGGACGGAGCACACAGCCACAAGTACGATCCAGAAACATACAGTGGGTTGGGAGAGTGGGCGGAGCACAAAGGCACAAGCACAATCCAGAAACATACAGTACGTTGTGAGAGTAGACGGAGCACAAAGCCATTGCAGAGGCATAAGCACGATCCATAAATATACAGTAGGTCGTGGGAGTGGATGGACCACACAACCATAAGCATGATCCAGAAATATACAGTAGGTTGGGAGAGTGGACGGAGCACACAGCCACAAGCACGCTTCAGGAATACACAGTAGGTTGGGAGAGTGGACGTAGCACACAGCCATTGTAGACAGTCACAAACATGATTCAGAAAAATATAGTAGGTTGGGAGAGGGGGCAGAGCACACAGCCCCAAGCACAATCCAGAAATATAAACTAGGTTGGGAGAGTGGACGGAGTACACAGGCACAAACACGATCAAGAAAGAAACAGTAGGTTGGGAGAGTGGGCGGAGCACACAGCCAGAAGCACACTTCAGAAATATACAGTAGGTTGGGAGAGTGGACGTAGAACACAGCCATTGCAGACAGTCCAAACATGATCCAGAAATATACAATAGGTTGGGAGACTGGGCGGAGCACACAGGCACGAGCACGATTCAGAAATATACAGTGCGTTGGGAGAGTGGACGGAGCACAGAGGCACGAGCACGATGCAGAAATATACAGTAGGTTGGGAGAGGGGGTGCAGCACACAGCCACAAGCATGATCCAGAAATATACAGTAGGTTGGGAGAGAGGGCGGAGCACACAGCCACAAGCACTATCCAGAAATATACAGTAGGTTGGGAGAGTGGACGGAGTACACAGGCACGAACACGATTTGGCGGAGCACACAGGCACGAGCCTGATCCAGAAACATAACGTAGAATGGGAGAGGGGACGGAGCACACAGGCACGAGCTCGATTCAGAAACATACAGTAGGTTGGGAGAGGGGGCGGAGCACATAGGCACGAGCACGGTCCAGAAACATACCGTAGGTTGGGAGAGGGGACAGAGCACACTGGCACCAGCACGATCCAGAAACATACAGTGGGTTGGGAGAGGGGGTGGAGCACACAGGTACAAGCACGATCCAGTAAAATACAGTGGGTTGGGAGAGTGTGTGGAGCACACAAGCACAATCCAGAAACATACAGTAGGTTGTGAGAGTGGACGGAGCACACAGCCACAAGCACGATCCAGAAACAATCAGTGGGTTGGGTGAGTGGGCAGAGCACAAAAACACAAGCATGATCGAGGAATATACAGTAGGTTGGGAGAGGGAGCGGGGCACACAGCCATTGCACACAGGCACAAGCACGGTCCAGAAATATACAGTAGGTTGGGAGAGGGAGCGGGGCACACAGCCATTGCACACAGGCACAAGCACGGTCCAGAAATATACAGTAGGTTGGGAGAGTTGGCGGAGCGCACAGCCACAAGCACGATTTGGTGGAGCACACAGGCACGAGCCTGATCCAGAAACATACAGTAGAATGGGAGAGGGGACGGAGCACACAGGCACGAGCACAATTCAGAAACATACAGTAGGTTGGGAGAGGGAGCGGAGCACACAGGCACGAGCACGGTCCAGAAACATAACGTAGGTTGAGAGAGGGGACGGAGCACACTGGCACGAGCACGGTCCAGAAACATACAGTAGGGTGGGAGAGTGGGCAGAGTACAAAGGCACAAGCACAAGCCAGAAACATACAGTAGGTTGTGAGAGTGGACGGAGCACACAGCCATTGCACACAGGCACAAGCACGATCCAGAAATATACAGTAGGTTGGGAGAGTGGACGTAGCACACAGCCATTGTAGACAGTCACAATCATGAACCAGAAATATACAGTAATTTACAACAAGGGGTGGTGATGGACAGAGTCTCTGAATTAAGCAGAGTACTCTCACCCAGTCAAGAGATCAGGGCTAGATCCAACACGGTTTTTTAGCTCATTGCACCATCCCAGTTTCAGAACCTGGCTGTATGCAAATTAGTCTGTCCCTGGCCCAGTGCATCATGGGAACAGGGCAGACCAGACTACAAAAGCCAATTCTTACACTGGGAAGGAAACAAGCTTCCGGGGACCGGTTTCTGCCATTTCAGGCGTCTTCGGCCCGGCTTGCTTGAATCCTGATGGTGCAATGAGCAAGGGACTCACATCTGAGTATACCCTTCCACGCTTAGGGTGGACAAAATAATTTACAACAAGGGGTGGTGATGGACAGAGTCTCTGAATTAAGCAGAGTACTCTCACCCAGTCAAGAGATCAGGGCTAGATCCAACACCGTTTTTTAGCTCATTGCACCATCCCAGTTTCAGAACCTGGCTGTATGCAAATTAGTCTGTCCCTGGCCCAGTGCATCATGGGAACAGGGCAGACCAGACTACAAAAGCCAATTCTTCCACTGGGAAGGAAACAAGCTTCCGGGGACCGGTTTCTGCCATTTCAGGCGTCTTCGGCCCGGCTTGCTTGAATCCTGATGGTGCAATGAGCAAGGGACTCACATCTGAGTATACCCTTCCACGCTTAGGGTGGACAAAATAATTTACAACAAGGGGTGGTGATGGACAGAGTCTCTGAATTAAGCAGAGTACTCTCACCCAGTCAAGAGATCAGGGCTAGATCCAACACCGTTTTTTAGCTCATAGCACCATCCCAGTTTCAGAACCTGGCTGTATGCAAGTTAGTCTGTCCCTGGCCCAGTGCATCATGGGAACAGGGCAGACCAGACTACAAAAGCCAATTCTTACACTGGGAAGGAAACAAGCTTCCGGGGACCGGTTTCTGCCATTTCAGGCGTCTTCGGCCCGGCTTGCTTGAATCCTGATGGTGCAATGAGCAAGGGACTCACATCTGAGTATACCCTTCCACGCTTAGGGTGGACAAAATAATTTACAACAAGGGGTGGTGATGGACAGAGTCTCTGAATTAAGCAGAGTACTCTCACCCAGTCAAGAGATCAGGGCTAGATCCAACACTGTTTTTTAGCTCATTGCACCATCCCAGTTTCAGAACCTGGCTGTATGCAAATTAGTCTGTCCCTGGCCCAGTGCATCATGGGAACAGGGCAGACCAGACTACAAAAGCCAATTCTTACACTGGGAAGGAAACAAGCTTCCGGGGACCGGTTTCTGCCATTTCAGGCATCTTCGGCCCGGCTTGCTTGAATCCTGATGGTGCAATGAGCAAGGGACTCACATCTGAGTATACCCTTCCACGCTTAGGGTGGACAAAATAATTTACAACAAGGGGTGGTGATGGACAGAGTCTCTGAATTAAGCAGAGTACTCTCACCCAGTCAAGAGATCAGGGCTAGATCCAACACCGTTTTTTAGCTCATTGCACCATCCCAGTTTCAGAACCTGGCTGTATGCAAATTACTCTGTCCCTGGCCCAGTGCATCATGGGAACAGGGCAGACCAGACTACAAAAGCCAATTCTTACACTGGGAAGGAAACAAGCTTCCGGGGACCGGTTTCTGCCATTTCAGGCGTCTTCGGCCCGGCTTGCTTGAATCCTGATGGTGCAATGAGCAAGGGACTCACATCTGAGTATACCCTTCCACGCTTAGGGTGGACAAAATGATTTACAACAAGGGGTGGTGATGGACAGAGTCTCTGAATTAAGCAGAGTACTCTCACCCAGTCAAGAGATCAGGGATAGATCCAACACCGTTTTTTAGCTCATTGCACCATCCCAGTTTCAGAACCTGGCTGTATGCAAATTAGTCTGTCCCTGGCCCAGTGCATCATGGGAACAGGGCAGACCAGACTACAAAAGCCAATTCTTACACTGGGAAGGAAACAAGCTTCCGGGGACCGGTTTCTGCCATTTCAGGCGTCTTCGGCCCGGCTTGCTTGAATCCTGATGGTGCAATGAGCAAGGGACTCACATCTGAGTATACCCTTCCACGCTTAGGGTGGACAAAATAATTTACAACAAGGGGTGGTGATGGACAGTCTCTGAATTAAGCAGAGTACTCTCACCCAGTCAAGAGATCAGGGCTAGATCCAACACCGTTTTTTAGCTCATTACACCATCCCAGTTTCAGAACCTGGCTGTATGCAAATTAGTCTGTCCCTGGCCCAGTGCATCATGGGAACAGGGCAGACCCAGACTACAAAATCCAATTCTTACACTGGGAAGGAAACAAGCTTTCGGGGACCGGTTTCTGCCATTTCAGGCGTCTTCGGCCCGGCTTGCTTGAATCCTGATGGTGCAATGAGCAAAGGACTCACATCTGAGTATACCCTTCCACGCTTGGGGTGGACAAAATAATTTACAACAAGGGGTGGTGATGGACAGAGTCTCTGAATTAAGCAGAGTACTCTCACCCAGTCAAGAGATCAGGACTAGATCCAACACCGTTTTTTAGCTCATTGCACCATCCCAGTTTCAGAACCTGGCTGTATGCAAATTAGTCTGTCCCTGGCCCAGTGCATCATGGGAACAGGGCAGACCAGACTACAAAAGACAATTCTTACACTGGGAAGGAAACAAGCTTCCGGGGACCGGTTTCTGCCATTTCAGGCGTCTTCGGCCCGGCTTGCTTGAATCCTGATGGTGCAATGAGCAAGGGACTCACATCTGAGTATACCCTTCCACGCTTAGGGTGGACAAAATATTTTACAACAAGTGGTGGTGATGGACAGAGTCTCTGAATTAAGCAGAGTACTCTCACCCAGTCAAGAGATCAGGGCTATATCCAACACCGTTTTTTAGCTCATTGCACCATCCCAGTTTCAGAACCTGGCTGTATGCAAATTAGTCTGTCCCTGGCCCAGTGCATCATGGGAACAGGGCAGACCAGACTACAAAAGCCAATTCTTACACTGGGAAGGAAACAAGCTTCCGGGGACCGGTTTCTGTCATTTCAGGCATCTTCGGCCCGGCTTGAATCCTGATGGTGCAATGAGCAAGGGACTCACATCTGAGTATACCCTTCCACGCTTAGGGTGGACAAAATAATTTACAACAAGGGGTGGTGATGGACAGAGTCTCTGAATTAAGCAGAGTACTCTCACCCAGTCAAGAGATCAGGGCTAGATCCAACACCGTTTTTTAGCTCATTGCACCATCCCAGTTTCAGAACCTGGCTGTATGCAAATTAGTCTGTCCCTGGCCCAGTGCATCATGGGAACAGGGCAGACCAGACTACAAAAGCCAATTCTTACACTGGGAAGGAAACAAGCTTCCGGGGACCGGTTTCTGCCATTTCAGGCGTCTTCGGCCCGGCTTGCTTGAATCCTGATGGTGCAATGAGCAAGGGACTCACATCTGAGTATACCCTTCCACGCTTAGGGTGGACAAAATAATTTACAACAAGGGGTGGTGATGGACAGAGTCTCTGAATTAAGCAGAGTACTCTCACCCAGTCAAGAGATCAGGGCTAGATCCAACACCGTTTTTTAGCTCATTGCACCATCCCAGTTTCAGAACCTGGCTGTATGCAAATTAGTCTGTCCCTGGCCCAGTGCATCATGGGAACAGGGCAGACCAGACTACAAAAGCCAATTCTTACACTGGGAAGGAAACAAGCTTCCGGGGACCGGTTTCTGCCATTTCAGGCGTCTTCGGCCCAGCTTGCTTGAATCCTGATGGTGCAATGAGCAAGGGACTCACATCTGAGTATACCCTTCCACGCTTAGGGTGGACAAAATATTTTACAACAAGGGGTGGTGATGGACAGAGTCTCTGAATTAAGCAGAGTACTCTCACCCAGTCAAGAGATCAGGGCTAGATCCAACACCATTTTTTAGCTCATTGCACCATCCCAGTTTCAGAACCTGGCTGTATGCAAATTAGTCTGTCCCTGGCCCAGTGCATCATGGGAACAGGGCAGACCAGACTACAAAAGCCAATTCTTACACTGGGAAGGAAACAAGCTTCCGGGGACCGGTTTCTGCCATTTCAGGCGTCTTCGGCCCGGCTTGCTTGAATCCTGATGGTGCAATGAGCAAGGGACTCACATCTGAGTATACCCTTCCACGCTTAGGGTGGACAAAATAATTTACAACAAGGGGTGGTGATGGACAGAGTCTCTGAATTAAGCAGAGTACTCTCACCCAGTCAAGAGATCAGGGCTAGATCCAACACCGTTTTTTAGCTCATTGCACCATCCCAGTTTCAGAACCTGGCTGTATGCAAATTAGTCTGTCCCTGGCCCAGTGCATCATGGGAACAGGGAAGACCAGACTACAAAAGCCAATTCTTACACTGGGAAGGAAACAAGCTTCCGGGGACCGGTTTCTGCCATTTCAGGCGTCTTCGGCCCGGCTTGCTTGAATCCTGATGGTGCAACGAGCAAGGGACTCACATCTGAGTATACCCTTCCACGCTTAGGGTGGACAAAATATTTTACAACAAGGGGTGGTGATGGACAGAGTCTCTGAATTAAGCAGAGTACTCTCACCCAGTCAAGAGATCAGGGCTAGATCCAACACCGTTTTTTAGCTCATTGCACCATCCCAGTTTCAGAACCTGGCTGTATGCAAATTAGTCTGTCCCTGGCCCAGTGCATCATGGGAACAGGGCAGACCAGACTACAAAAGCCAATTCTTACACTGGGAAGGAAACAAGCTTCCGGGGACCGGTTTCTGCCATTTCAGGCATCTTCCGCCCGGCTTGCTTGAATCCTGATGGTGCAATGAGCAAGGGACTCACATCTGAGTATACCCTTCCACGCTTAGGGTGGACAAAATAATTTACAACAAGGGGTGGTGATGGACAGAGTCTCTGAAGTAAGCAGAGTACTCTCACCCAGTCAAGAGATCAGGGCTAGATCCAACACCGTTTTTTAGCTCATTGCACCATCCCAGTTTCAGAACCTGGCTGTATGCAAATTAGTCTGTCCCTGGCCCAGTGCATCATGGGAACAGGGCAGACCAGACTACAAAAGCCAATTCTTACACTGGGAAGGAAACAAGCTTCCGGGGACCGGTTTCTGCCATTTCAGGCGTCTTCGGCCCGGCTTGCTTGAATCCTGATGGTGCAATGAGCAAGGGACTCACATCTGAGTATACCCTTCCACGCTTAGGGTGGACAAAATAATTTACAACAAGGGGTGGTGATGGACAGAGTCTCTGAATTAAGCAGAGTGCTCTCACCCAGTCAAGAGATCAGGGCTAGATCCAACACCGTTTTTTAGCTCAATAGAAATATACAGTAGGTTGGGAGAGTGGGCAGAGCACACAGGCACGAACACGATCAAGAAAGAAACAGTAGGTTGGGAGAGTGGGCAGAGCAAACAGGCACGAACACGATCCACAAACATACAGTAGGTTGGGAGAGGGGGTGGAGCACACAGGCACAAGCACGATCCAGAAACATAGAGTGGGTTAGGAGAGTGGGCGGAGCACACAAGCACAATTCAGAAACATGCAGTTTGTTGTGAGAGTAGACGGAGCACACAGCCATTGCACACAGGCACAAGCACGATCCATAAATATACAGTAGTTTGTGAGCGTGGACGGACCACACAGCCATAAGCACGATCCAGAAATATACAGTAGGTTGGGAGAGTGGACGGAGCACACAGCACAAGCACGCTTCAGGAATATACAGTAGGTTGTGAGAGTGGATGTAGCACACAGCCATATTAGACAGTCACAAACATGATCCAGAAATATACAGTAGGTTGGGAGAGGGGGCAGAGCACACAGCCCCAAGCACATTCCAGAAATATACACTAGGTTGGGAGAGTGGACGGAGTACACAGGCACGAACAGGATCCAGAAACATACAGTAGGTTGGGAGAGGGGGTGGAGCACACAGGCACAAGCACGGTCCAGAAATATACAGTAGGTTGTGAGAGTGGACAGAGCACCCAGCCATTGCACACAAGCGCGATCCAGAAATATACAGTAGGTTGGGAGAGTGGGCGGAGCACACAGCCACAAGCACGATTGGGCAGAGCACACAGGCACAAGCACGATCTAGATACATTCAGTAAAATGGGAGAGGGGACGGAGCACACAGGCACGGGCACGATCCAGAAACATACAATAGGTTGGGAGAGGGGGAGGAGCACACAGGCACAAGCACAATCCAGAAACATACAGTGGGTTGGGAGAGTGGGCGGAGCACAAAGGCACAAGTATGATCCAGAAATATACAGCAGGTTGGGAGGGGGAGCGGAGCACACAGCCATTGCACACAGGCACAAGCACGTTCCAGAAATATACAGTAGGTTGTGAAAGTGGACGGACCACACAGCCACATGCGCGATCCAGAAATATACAGGAGTTTGGGAGAGTGGACAGAGCACACAGCCTTGCACACAGGCACAAGCACAATCCAGAAATATAGAGTAGGTTGGGAGAGTAGGTGGAACACACAGCCATGAGCACCATTGTGCAGAGCACACAGGCACGAGCACGATCCAGAAACATAAAGTAGGTTGGGAGAGGGGACGAAGCACACAGTCTTGAGCACGATCCAGAAACATACAGTAGGTTGGGAGAGGGGGCTGAGCACACAGGCACAAGCACGGTCCAGAAACACACAGTAGGTTGGGAGAGGGGACTGAGCACACCGACACAAGCACGATTCAGAAACATCCATTAGGTTGGGAGAGTGGACGGAGCACACAGCCATTGCACACAAGCACAAACACGATCCAGAAATATACAGTAGGTTGGGAGAGTGGGCGGAGCACACAGACATAAGCACAATCCAGAAATATACAGTAGGTTGGGAGAGTGGACGGAGCACACAGCCATTGCACACAGGCACAAGCACGATCCAGAAATATACAGTAGGTTGGGAGAGTGGGTGGGGCACACAGCCACAAGCACGATTGGGTGGAGCACACAGGCACAAACACGATCCAGAAACATGCAGTAGAATGGGAGAGGGGACGAAGAACACAGGCACAAGCATGATCCAGAAACATACAGTAGGTTGGGAGAGGGAGCTCAGCACACAGGCACGAGCACGGTCCAGAAACATACAGTAGGTTGGGAGAGGGGATGGAGCACACCGGCACGAGCACGATCCAAAAACATACAGTAGGGTGGGAGAGTGGGCGGAGTACAAAGGCACAAGCACAATCCAGAAACATACAGTGGGTTGTGAGAGTGGACGGAGCACACAGCCATTGCACACAGGCACAAGCACGATCCAGAAATATACAGTAGGTTGTGAGAGTGGACGGAGCACACAGCCACAAGTATGATCCAGAAACATACAGTGGGTTGGGAGAGTGGGCGGAGCACAAAGGCACACGCACAATCCAGAAACATTCGGTACGTTGTGAGAGTGGACGGAGCACACAGCCATTGCACACAGGCCCAAGCACGATCCAGAAATATAGAGTAGGTTGGGAGAGTAGGTGGAGCACACAGCCACGAGCACCATTGTGCAGAGCACACAGGCACGAGCACGATCCAGAAACATAAAGTAGGTTGGGAGAGGGGACGAAGCACACAGTCATGAGCACGATCCAGAAACATACAGTAGGTTGGGAGAGGGGGCTGAGCACACAGGCACGAGCACGGTCCAGAAACACACAGTAGGTTGGGAGAGGGGACTGAGCACACCGACACGAGCACGATTCAGAAACATCCATTAGGTTGGGAGAGTGGACGGAGCACACAGCCATTGCACACAAGCACAAACGCGATCCAGAAATATACAGTAGGTTGGGAGAGTGGGCGGAGCACACAGACATAAGCACAATCCAGAAATATACAGTAGGTTAGGGGAAAGGACGGAGCACACAGCCATTGCACACAGGCACAAGCACGATCCAGAAATATACAGTAGGTTGGGAGAGTGGGCGGGGCACACAGCCACAAGCACGATTGGGCGGAGCACACAGGCACAAACTCGATCCAGAAACATGCAGTAGAATGGGAGAGGGGACGAAGAACACAGGCACAAGCATGATCCAGAAACATACAGTAGGTTGGGAGAGGGAGCTCAGCACACAGGCACGAGCACGGTCCAGAAACATACGGTAAGTTGGGAGAGGGGATGGAGCACACCGGCACGAGCACGATCCAAAAACATACAGTAGGGTGGGAGAGTGGGCGGAGTACAAAGGCACAAGCACAATCCAGAAACATACAGTGGGTTGTGAGAGTGGAGGGAGCACACAGCCATTGCACACAGGCACAAGCACGATCCAGAAACATACAGTGGGTTGGGAGAGTGGACGGAGCACAAAGGCACAAGCACAATCCAGAAATATACAGTAGGTTGGGAAAGTGGACGTAGCACACAGCCATTGTAGACAGTCACAAACATGAACCAGAAATATACAGTAGGTTGGGGGAGGGGGCAGAGCACACAGCCCCAAGCACATTCCAGAAATATACACTAGGTTGGGAGAGTGCACGGAGTACACAGGCACGAACACGATCAAGAAAGAAACAGTAGGTTGGGAGAGTGGGCGGAGCAAACAGGCACGAACATGATCCAGAAACATACAGTAGGTTGGGAGAGGCGGTGGAGCACACAGGCACAAGCACGATCCAGAAACATAGAGTGGGTTGGGAGAGTGGGCGGAGCACACAAGCACAATTCAGAAACATACAGTAGGTTGTGAGAGTGGACGGAGCACACAGCCACAAGCACGATCCAGAAACATACAGTGGGTTGGGAGAGTGGGCGGAGCCAAAAGCACAAGCACAATCCAGAAATATACATTAGGTTGGGATAGGGAACATGGCAGACAGCCATTGCACACAGGCACAAGCACGGTCAAGAAATATACAGTAGGTTGTGAGAGTGGACGGAGCACCCAGCCATTGCACACGAGCACGATCCAGAAATATACAGTAGGTTGGGACAGTGGGCGGAGCACACAGCCACAAGCACGATTGGGCAGAGCACACAGGCACAAGCACGATCTAGATACATTCAGTAAAATGGGAGAGGGGACGGAGCACACAGGCACGGGCACGATCCAGAAACATTCAATAGGTTGGGAGAGGGGGAGGAGCACACAGGCACAAGCACAATCCAGAAACATACAGTGGGTTGGGAGAGTGGGCGGAGCACAAAGGCACAAGCATGATCCAGAAATATACAGTAGGTTGGGAGGGGGAGCGGAGCACACAGCCATTGCACACAGGCACAAGCAGGGTCCAGAAATATACATAGGTTGTGAAAGTGGACGGATCACACAGCCACATGCGCGATCCAGAAATATACAGTAGTTTGGGAGAAAGGACAGAGCACACAGCCATTGCACACAGGCACAAGCACGATCCAGAAATATAGAGTAGTTTGGGAGAGTAGGTGGAGCACACAGCCACGAGCACCATTGGGCAGAGCACACAGGCACGATCACGATCCAGAAACATAAAGTAGGGTGGGAGAGGGGACGAAGCACACAGTCATGAGCACGATCCAGAAACATACAGTAGGTTGGGAGAGGGGGCTGAGCACACAGGCACGAGCACGGTCCAGAAACACACAGTAGGTTGGGAGAGGGGACTGAGCACACCGACACGAGCACGATTCAGAAACATCCATTAGGTTGGGAGAGTGGACGGAGCACACAGCCATTGCACACAAGCACAAACACGATCCAGAAATATACAGTAGGTTGGGAGAGTGGGCGGAGCACACAGACATAAGCACCATCCAGAAATATACAGTAGGTTGGGAGAGTGGACGGAGCACACAGCCATTGCACACAGGCACAGGCACGATCCAGAAATATACAGTAGGTTGGGAGAGTGGGCGGGGCACACAGCCACAAGCACGATTGAGCGGAGCACACAGGCACGAACACGATCTAGAAACATGCAGTAGAATGGGAGAGGGGACAAAGAACACAGGCACAAGCATGATCCAGAAACATACAGTAGGTTGGGAGAGGGGGCTGAGCATACAGGCACGAGCACGGTCCAGAAACATACGGTAGGTTGGGAGAGGGGATGGAGCACACCGGCATGAGCACGATCCAAAAACATACAGTAGGGTGGGAGCGTGGGCGGAGTACAAAGGCACAAGCACAATCCAGAAACATACAGTGGGTTGTGAGAGTGGACGGAGCACACAGCCATTGCACACAGGCACAAGCACGATCCAGAAATATACAGTAGGTTGTGAGACTGGACGGAGCACACAGCCACAAGTATGATCCAGAAACATACAGTGGGTTGGGAGAGTGGGCGGAGTACAAAGGCACAAGCACAATCCAGAAACATACAGTGGGTTGTGAGAGTGGACGGAGCACACAGCCATTGCACCCAGGCACAAGCACGATCCAGAAATATACAGTAGGTTGTGAGAGTGGACACACCACACAGCCACAAGCACGATCCAGAAATATACAGTAGGTTCGGAGAGTGGACGGAGCACACAGCCACAATCATGCTTCAGAAATATACAGTAGGTTGGGAGAGTGGATGTAGCACACAGCCACAAGCATGATCCAGAAATATACAGTAGGTTGGGAGAGTGGACGGAGCACACAGTCACAAACATGATCCAGAAATATACAGTAGGTTGGGAGAGTGCGCACAGCACACAGGCACGAGCACGATCCAGAAATATACAGTGGGTTGGGAGAGTGGACAGAGCACACAGGCACGAGCACGTTCCAGAAATATACAGTAGGTTGGAAGAGGGGGTGGAGCACACAGCCACAAGCACGATCCAGAAATATACAGTAGGCTGGGAGAGGCGGCGGAGCACACAGCCACAAGCACGATCTAGAAATATACAATAGGTTGGGAGAGTGGACGGAGCACACAGTCATTGCACACAGGCACAAACACGATCCAGAAATATACAGTAGGTTAGGAGAGTGGGCGGAGCACACAGCCATTGCACACAGGCACGAACACGATCCAGAAATATACAGTAGGTTGTGAGACTGGACGGAGCACACAGCCACAAGTATGATCCAGAAACATACAGTGGGTTGGGAGAGTGGGCGGAGTACAAAGGCACAAGCACAATCCAGAAACATACAGTGGGTTGTGAGAGTGGACGGAGCACACAGCCATTGCACCCAGGCACAAGCACGATTCAGAAATATACAGTAGGTTGTGAGAGTGGACACACCACACAGCCACAAGCACGATCCAGAAATATACAGTAGGTTCGGAGAGTGGACGGAGCACACAGCCACAATCATGCTTCAGAAATATACAGTAGGTTGGGAGAGTGGATGTAGCACACAGCCACAAGCATGATCCAGAAATATACAGTAGGTTGGGAGAGTGGACGGAGCACACAGTCACAAACATGATCCAGAAATATACAGTAGGTTGGGAGAGTGCGCACAGCACACAGGCACGAGCACGATCCAGAAATATACAGTGGGTTGGGAGAGTGGACAGAGCACACAGGCACGAGCACGTTCCAGAAATATACAGTAGGTTGGAAGAGGGGGTGGAGCACACAGCCACAAGCACGATCCAGAAATATACAGTAGGCTGGGAGAGGCGGCGGAGCACACAGCCACAAGCACGATCTAGAAATATACAATAGGTTGGGAGAGTGGACGGAGCACACAGTCATTGCACACAGGCACAAACACGATCCAGAAATATACAGTAGGTTAGGAGAGTGGGCGGAGCACACAGCCATTGCACACAGGCACGAACACGATCCAGAAACAAACAGTAGGTTGGGAGAGTGGGCAGAGCACACAGGCACAAGCACGATCCAGAAACATACAGTAGGTTGGGAGAGTGGGCGGAGCACATAAGCACAATCCAGACACATACAGTAGGTTGTGAGAGTTGAAGGAGCACACAGCCACAAGTACGATCCTGAAACGTACAGTGGGTTGGGAGAGTGGGCGGAGCACAAAGGCACAAGCACAATCCAGAAACATTCGGTACGTTGTGAGAGTGGACGGAGCACACAGCCATTGCACACAGGCACAAGCACGATCCAGAAATATACAGTAGGTTGGGAGAGTGGACGTAGCACACAGCCATTGTAGACAGTCACAAACGTGAACCAGAAATGTGCAGTAGGTTGGGAGAGGGGGCAGAGCACACAGGCACGAACACGATCAAGAAAGAAACAGTAGGTTGGGAGAGTGGGCGGAGCAAACAGGCACGAACACAATCCACAAACATACAGTAGGTTGGGAGAGGGGGTGGAGCACACAGGCACAAGCACGATCCAGAAACATAGAGTGGGTTGGGAGAGTGGGCGGAGCACACAAGCACAATTCAGAAACATACAGTACGTTGTGAGAGTAGACGGAGCACACAGACATTGCACACAGGCACAAGCACGATCCATAAATATACAGTAGGTTGTGAGAGTGGACGGACCACACAGCCATAAGCACGATCCAGAAATATACAGTAGGTTGGGAGAGTGGACGGAGCACACAGCACAAGCACGCTTCAGGAATATACAGTAGGTTGGGAGAGTGGATGTAGCACACAGCCATTGTAGACATTCACAAACATGATCCAGAAATATACAGTAGGTTGGGAGAGGGGGCAGAGCACACAGCCCCAAGCACATTCCAGAAATATGCACTAGGTTGGGAGAGTGGATGGAGTACACAGGCACGAACACGATCCAGAAACATACAGTAGGTTGGGAGAGGGGGTGGAGCAAACAGGCACAAGCACAATTCAGAAACCTACAGTAGGTTGTGAGAGTGGATGGAGCACACAGGCACAAGCACGGTCCAGAAATATAAAGTAGGTTGTGAGAGTGGACGGAGCACCCAGCCATTGCACACAAGCACGATCCAGAAATATACAGTAGGTTGGGAGAGTGGGCGGAGCACACAGCCACAAGCACGATTGGGCAGAGCACACAGGCATAAGCACGATCTAGATACATTCAGTAAAATGGGAGAGGGGACGGAGCACACAGGCACGGGCATGATCCAGAAACATACAATAGGTTGGGAGAGGGGGAGGAGCACACAGGCACAAGCACAATCCAGAAACATACAGTGGGTTGGGAGAGTGGGCGGAGCACAAAGGCACAAGTATGATCCAGAAATATACAGTAGGTTGGGAGGGGGAGCGGAGCACACAGCCATTGCACACAGGCACAAGCACGTTCCAGAAATATACAGTAGGTTGTGAAAGTGGACGGACCACACAGCCACATGCGCAATCCAGAAATATACAGTAGTTTGGGAGAGTGGACAGAGCACACAGCCATTGCACACAGGCACAAGCACGATCCAGAAATATAGAGTAGGTTGGGAGAGTAGGTGGAGCACACAGCCACGAGCACCTTTGTGCAGAGCACACAGGCACGAGCACGATCCAGAAACATAAAGTAGGTTGGGAGAGGGGACGAAGCACACAGTCATGAGCACGATCACGAAACATACAGTAGGTTGGGAGAGGGGGCGGAGCACACAGGCACGAGCACGGTCCAGAAACACACAGTAGGTTGGGAGAGGGGACTGAGCACACCGACACGAGCACGATTCAGAAACATCCATTAGGTTGGGAGAGTGGACGGAGCACACAGCCATTGCACACAAGCACAAACACGATCCAGAAATATACAGTAGGTTGGGAGAGTGGGCGGAGCACACAGACATAAGCACAATCCAGAAATATACAGTAGGTTGGGAGAGTGGACGGAGCACACAGCCATTGGACACAGGCACATGCACGATCCAGAAATATACAGTAGGTTGGGAGAGTGGGCGGGGCACACAGCCACAAGCACGATTGGGCGGAGCACACAGGCACAAACACGATCCAGAAACATGCAGCAGAATGGGAGAGGGGACGAAGAACACAGGCACAAGTATGATCCAGAAACATACAGTAGGTTGGGAGAGGGAGCTCAGCACACAGGCACGAGCACGGTCCAGAAACATACGGTAGGTTGGGAGAGGGGATGGAGCACACCGGCACGAGCACGATCCAAAAACATACAGTAGGGTGGGAGAGTGGGCGGAGTACAAAGGCACAAGCACAATCCAGTAACATACAGTGGGTTGTGAGAGTGGACGGAGCACACAGCCATTGCACACAGGCACAAGCACGATCCAGAAATATACAGTAGGTTGTGAGAGTGGACGGAGCACACAGCCACAAGTATGATCCAGAAACATACAGTGGGTTGGGAGAGTGTGCGGAGCACATAGGCACAAGCACAATCCAGAAACATTCGATAGGTTGTGAGAGTGGACGGAGCACACAGCCATTGCACACAGGCACAAGCACGATCCAGAAATATACAGTAGGTTGGGAGAGTGGACGTAGCACACAGCCATTGTAGACAGTCACAAACATGAACCAGAAATATACAGTAGGTTGGGAGAGGGGGCAGAGCACACAGCCCCAAGCACATTCCAGAAATATACACTAGGTTGGGAGAGTGCACGGAGTACACAGGCACAAACACGATCAAGAAAGAAACAGTAGGTTGGGAGAGTGGGCGGAGCAAACAGGCACGAACACGATCCAGAAACATACAGTAGGTTGGGAGCTGGGGTGGAGCACACAAGCACAATTCAGAAACATACAGTAGGTTGTGAGAGTGGACGGAGCACACAGCCACAAGCACGATCCAGAAACATACAGTGGGTTGGGAGAGTGGGCGGAGCCAAAAGCACAAGCACAATCCAGAAATATACAGTAGGTTGGGATAGGGAGCGGAGCAGACAGCCATTGCACACAGGCACAAGCACGGTCCAGAAATATACAGTAGGTTGTGAGAGTGGACGGAGCACCCAGCCATTGCACACGAGCACGATCCAGAAATATACAGTAGGTTGGGACAGTGGGCGGAGCACACAGCCACAAGCACGATTAGGCAGAGCACACGGGCACAAGCACGATGTAGATACATTCAGTAAAATGGGAGAGGGGACGGAGCACACAGGCACGGGCACGATCCAGAAACATACAATAGGTTGGGAGAGGGGGAGAAGCACACAGGCACAAGCACAATCCAGAAACATACAGTAGGTTGGGAGAGGGGGTGGAGCACACAGGCACAAGCACGATCCAGAAACATACAGTGGGTTGGGAGAGTGGGCGGAGCACACAAGCACAATTCAGAAACATACAGTTGGTTGTGAGAGTGGATGGAGCACACAGGCACAAGCACGGTCCAGAAATATACAGTAGGTTGTGAGAGTGGACGGAGCACCCAGCCATTGCACACAAGCACGATCCAGAAATATACAGTAGGTTGGGAGAGTGGGCGGAGCACACAGTCACAAGCACGATTGGGCAGAGCACACAGGCACAAGCACGATCTAGATACATTCAGTAAAATGGGAGAGGGGACGGAGCACACAGGCACGGGCACGATCCAGAAACATACAATAGGTTGGGAGAGGGGGAGGAGCACACAGGCACAAGCACAATCCAGAAACATACAGTGGGTTGGGAGAGTGGGCGGAGCACAAAGGCACAAGTATGATCCAGAAATATACAGTAGGTTGGGAGGGGGAGCGGAGCACACAGCCATTGCACATAGGCACAAGCACGTTCCAGAAATATACAGTAGGTTGTGAAAGTGGACGGACCACACAGCCACATGCGCAATCCAGAAATATACAGTAGTTTGGGAGAGTGGACAGAGCACACAGCCATTGCACACAGGCACAAGCACGATCCAGAAATATAGAGTAGGTTGGGAGAGTAGGTGGAGCACACAGCCACGAGCACCTTTGTGCAGAGCACACAGGCACGAGCACGATCCAGAAACATAAAGTAAGTTGGGAGAGGGGACGAAGCACACAGTCATGAGCACGATCCAGAAACATACAGTAGGTTGGGAGAGTGGGCGGAGCACACAGGCATGAGCACGGTCCAGAAACACACAGTAGGTTGGGAGAGGGGACTGAGCACACCGACACGAGCATGATTCAGAAACATCCATTAGGTTGGGAGAGTGGACGGAGCACACAGCCATTGCACACAAGCACAAACACGATCCAGAAATATACAGTAGGTTGGGAGAGTGGGCGGAGCACACAGACATAAGCACAATCCAGAAATATACAGTAGGTTGGGAGAGTGGACGGAGCACACAGCCATTGCACACAGGCACAAGCACGATCCAGAAATATACAGTAGGTTGGGAGAGTGGGCGGGGCACACAGCCACAAGCACGATTGGGCGGAGCACACAGGCACAAACACGATCCAGAAACATGCAGTAGAATGGGAGAGGGGACGGAGAACACAGGCACAAGCATGATCCAGAAACATACAGTAGGTTGGGAGAGGGAGCTCAGCACACAGGCACGAGCACGGTCCAGAAACATACGGTAGGTTGGGAGAGGGGATGGAGCACACCGGCACGAGCACGATCCAAAAACATACAGTAGGGTGGGAAAGTGGGCGGAGTACAAAGGCACAAGCACAATCCAGAAACATACAGTGGGTTGTGAGAGTGGACGGAGCACACAGCCATTGCACACAGGCACAAGCACGATCCAGAAATATACAGTAGGTTGTGAGAGTGGACGGAGCACACAGCCACAAGTATGATCCAGAAACATACAGTGGGTTGGGAGAGTGGGCGGAGCACAAAGGCACAAGCACAATCCAGAAACATTCGGTACGTTGTGAGAGTGGACGGAGCACACAGCCATTGCACACAGGCAGAAGCACGATCCAGAAATATACAGTAGGTTGGGAGAGTGTGCGTAGCACACAGCCATTGTAGACAGTCACAAACATGAACCAGAAATATACAGTAGGTTGGGAGAGGGGGCAGAGCACACAGCCCCAAGCACATTCCAGAACTATACACTAGGTTGGGAGAGTGCACGGAGTACACAGGCATGAACACGATCAAGAAAAAAACAGTAGGTTGGGAGAGTGGGCGGAGCAAACAGGCACAAACACGATCCAGAAACATACAGTAGGTTGGGAGAGGGGGTGGAGCACACAGGCACAAGCACGATCCAGAAACATAGAGTGGGTTGGGAGAGTGGGCGGAGCACACAAGCACAATTCAGAAACATACAGTAGGTTGTGAGAGTGGATGGAGCACACAGCCACAAGCACGATCCAGAAACATACAGTGGGTTGGGAGAGTGGGCGGAGCCAAAAGCACAAGCACAATCCAGAAATATACAGTAGGTTGGGATAGGGAGCGGAGCATACAGCCATTGAACACAGGCACAAGCACGGTCCAGAAATATACAGTAGGTTGTGAGAGTGGACGGAGCACCCAGCCATTGCACACAAGCACGATCCAGAAATATACAGTAGGGTGGGACAGTGGGCGGAGCACACAGCCACAAGCACGATTGGGCAGAGCACACAGGCACAAGCACGATCTAGATACATTCAGTAAAATGGGAGAGGGGACGGAGCACACAGGCACGGGCACGATCCAGAAACATTAAATAGGTTGGGAGAGGGGGAGGAGCACACAGGCACAAGCACAATCCAGAAACATACAGTGGGTTGGGAGAGTGGGCGGAGCACAAAGGCACAAGCATGATCCAGAAATATACAGTAGTTTGGGAGGGGGAGCGGAGCACACAGCCATTGCACACAGGCACAAGCAGGGTCCAGAAATATACAGTAGGTTGTGAAAGTGGACGGACCACACAGCCAAATGCGCGATCCAGAAATATACAGTAGTTTGGGAGAGTGGACAGAGCACACAGCCATTGCACACAGGCCCAAGCACGATCCAGAAATATAGAGTAGTTTGGGAGAGTAGGTGGAGCACACAGCCACGAACACCATTGGGCAGAGCACACAGGCACGAGCACGATCCAGAAACATAAAGTAGGGTGGAAGAGGGGACGAAGCACACAGTCATGAGCACGATCCAGAAACATACAGTAGGTTGGGAGAGGGGGCTGAGCACACAGGCACAAGCACGGTCCAGAAACACACAGTAGGTTGGGAGAGGGGACTGAGCACACCGACACGAGCACGATTCAGAAACATCGATTAGGTTGGGAGAGTGGACGGAGCACACAGCCATTGCACACAAGCACAAACACGATCCAGAAATATACAGTAGGTTGGGAGAGTGGGCGGAGCACACAGACATAAGCACCATCCAGAAATATACAGTAGGTTGGGAGAGTGGACGGAGTACACAGCCATTGCACACCGGCACAGGCACGATGCAGAAATATACAGTAGGTTGGGAGAGTGGGCGGTGCACACAGCCACAAGCACGATTGAGCGGAGCACACAGGCACGAACACGATCTAGAAACATGCAGTAGAATGGGAGAGGGGACAAAAAACACAGGCACAAGTATGATCCAGAAACATACAGTAGGTTGGGAGAGGGAGCTCAGCACACAGGCACGAGCACGGTCCAGAAACATACGGTAGGTTGGGAGAGGGGATGGAGCACACCGGCACGAGCACGATCCAAAAACATACAGTAGGGTGGGAGAGTGGGCGGAGTACAAAGGCACAAGCACAATCCAGTAACATACAGTGGGTTGTGAGAGTGGACGGAGCACACAGCCATTGCACACAGGCACAAGCACGATCCAGAAATATACAGTAGGTTGTGAGAGTGGACGGAGCACACAGCCACAAGTATGATCCAGAAACATACAGTGGGTTGGGAGAGTGGGCGGAGCAAAAAGGCACAAGCACAATCCAGAAACATTCGGTACGTTGTGAGAGTGGACGGAGCACACAGCCATTGCACACAGGCACAAGCACGATCCAGAAATATACAGTAGGTTGGGAGAGTGGACGTAGCACACAGCCATTGTAGACAGTCACAAACATGAACCAGAAATATACAGTAGGTTGGGAGAGGGGGCAGAGCACACAGCCCCAAGCACATTCCAGAAATATACACTAGGTTGGGAGAGTGCACGGAGTACACAGGCACGAACACGATCAAGAAAGAAACAGAAGGTTGGGAGAGTGGGCGGAGCAAACAGGCACGAACACGATCCAGAAACATACAGTAGGTTGGGAGATGGGGTGGAGCACACAAGCACAATTCAGAAACATACAGTAGGTTGTGAGAGTGGACGGAGCACACAGCCACAAGCACGATCCAGAAACATACAGTGGGTTGGGAGAGTGGGCGGAGCCAAAAGCACAAGCACAATCCAGAAATATACAGTAGGTTGGGATAGGGAGCGGAGCAGACAGCCATTGCACACAGGCACAAGCACGGTCCAGAAATATACAGTAGGTTGTGAGAGTGGACGGAGCACCCAGCCATTGCACACGAGCACGATCCTGAAATATACAGTAGGTTGGGACAGTGGGCGGAGCACACAGCCACAAGCACGATTGGGCAGAGCACACGGGCACAAGCACGATCTAGATACATTCAGTAAAATGGGAGAGGGGACGGAGCACACAGGCACGGGCACGATCCAGAAACATACAATAGGTTGGGAGAGGGGGAGGAGCACACAGGCACAATTCAGAAACATACAGTTGGTTGTGAGAGTGGATGGAGCACACAGGCACAAGCACGGTCCAGAAATATACAGTAGGTTGTGAGAGTGGACGGAGCACCCAGCCATTGCACACAAGCACGGTCCAGAAATATACAGTAGGTTGGGAGAGTGGGCAGAGCACACAGCCACAAGCATGATTGGGCAGAGCACACAGGCACAAGCACGATCTAGATACATTCAGTAAAATGGGAGAGGGGACGGAGCACACAGGCACGGGCACGATCCAGAAACATACAATAGGTTGGGAGAGGGGGAGGAGCACACAGGCACAATTCAGAAACATACAGTTGGTTGTGAGAGTGGATGGAGCACACAGGCACAAGCACGGTCCAGAAATATACAGTAGGTTGTGAGAGTGGACGGAGCACCCAGCCATTGCACACAAGCACGGTCCAGAAATATACAGTAGGTTGGGAGAGTGGGCAGAGCACACAGCCACAAGCATGATTGGGCAGAGCACACAGGCACAAGCACGATCTAGATACATTCAGTAAAATGGGAGAGGGGACGGAGCACACAGGCACGGGCACGATCCAGAAACATACAATAGGTTGGGAGAGGGGGAGGAGCACACAGGCACAAGCACAATCCAGAAACATACAGTGGGTTGGGAGAGTGGGCGGAGCACAAAGGCACAAGTATGATCCAGAAATATACAGTAGGTTGGGAGGGGGAGCGGAGCACACAGCCATTGCACACAGGCACAAGCACGATCCAGAAATATAGAGTAGTTTGGGAGAGTAGGTGGATCACACAGCCACGAGCACCATTGGGCAGAGCACACAGGCACGAGCACGATCCAGAAACATAAAGTAGGGTGGGAGAGGGGATGAAGCACACAGTCATGAGCACGATCCAGAAACATACAGTAGGTTGGGAGAGGGGGCTGAGCACACAGGCACAAGCACGGTCCAGAAACACACAGTAGGTTGGGAGAGGGGACTGAGCACACCGACACGAGCACGATTCAGAAACATCGATTAGGTTGGGAGAGTGGACGGAGCACACAGCCATTGCACACAAGCACAGACACGATCCAGAAATATACAGTAGGTTGGGAGAGTGGGCGGAGCACGTAGACATAAGCACCATCCAGAAATATACAGTAGGTTGGGAGAGTGGACGGAGCACACAGCCATTGCACACCGGCACAGGCACGATCCAGAAATATACAGTAGGTTGGGAGAGTGGGCGGTGCACACAGCCACAAGCACGATTGAGCGGAGCACACAGGCACGAACACGATCTAGAAACATGCAGTATAATGGGAGAGGGGACAAAGAACACAGGCACAAGTATGATCCAGAAACATACAGTAGGTTGGGACGAGGGAGCTCAGCACACAGGCACGAGCACGGTCCAGAAACATACGGTAGGTTGGGAGAGGGGATGGAGCACACGGGCACGAGCACGATCCAAAAACATACAGTAGGGTGGGAGAGTGGGCGGAGTACAAAGGCACAAGCACAATCCAGTAACATACAGTGGGTTCTGAGAGTGGACGGAGCACACAGCCATTGCACACAGGCACAAGCACGATCCAGAAATATACAGTAGGTTGTGAGAGTGGACGGAGCACACAGCCATTGCACACAAGCACAAACACGATCCAGAAATATACAGTAGGTTGGGAGAGTGGGCGGAGCACACAGACATAAGCACCATCCAGAAATATACAGTAGGTTGGGAGAGTGGACGGAGCACACAGCCATTGCACACCGGCACAGGCACGATCCAGAAATATACAGTAGGTTGGGAGAGTGGGCGGTGCACACAGCCACAAGCACGATTGAGCGGAGCACACAGGCACGAACACGATCTAGAAACATGCAGTAGAATGGGAGAGGGGACAAAGAACACAGGCACAAGTATGATCCAGAAACATACAGTAGGTTGGGAGAGGGAGCTCAGCACACAGGCACGAGCACGGTCCAGAAACATACGGTAGGTTGGGAGAGGGGATGGAGCACACCGGCACGAGCACGATCCAAAAACATACAGTAGGGTGGGAGAGTGGGCGGAGTACAAAGGCACAAGCACAATCCAGTAACATACAGTGGGTTGTGAGAGTGGACGGAGCACACAGCCATTGCACACAGGCACAAGCACGATCCAGAAATATACAGTAGGTTGTGAGAGTGGACGGAGCACACAGCCACAAGTATGATCCAGAAACATACAGTGGGTTGGGAGAGTGGGCGGAGCACAAAGGCACAAGCACAATCCAGAAACATTCGGTACGTTGTGAGAGTAGACGGAGCACACAGCCATTGCACACAGGCACAAGCACGATCCAGAAATATACAGTAGGTTGGGAGAGTGGACGTAGCACACAGCCATTGTAGACAGTCACAAACATGAACCAGAAATATACAGTAGGTTGGGAGAGGGGGCAGAGCACACAGCCCCAAGCACATTCCAGAAATATACACTAGGTTGGGAGAGTGCACGGAGTACACAGGCACGAACACGATCAAGAAAGAAACAGAAGGTTGGGAGAGTGGGCGGAGCAAACAGGCACGAACACGATCCAGAAACATACAGTAGGTTGGGAGATGGGGTGGAGCACACAAGCACAATTCAGAAACATACAGTAGGTTGTGAGAGTGGACGGAGCACACAGCCACAAGCACGATCCAGAAACATACAGTGGGTTGGGAGAGTGGGCGGAGCCAAAAGCACAAGCACAATCCAGAAATATACAGTAGGTTGGGATAGGGAGCGGAGCAGACAGCCATTGCACACAGGCACAAGCACGGTCCAGAAATATACAGTAGGTTGTGAGAGTGGACGGAGCACCCAGCCATTGCACACGAGCACGATCCTGAAATATACAGTAGGTTGGGACAGTGGGCGGAGCACACAGCCACAAGCACGATTGGGCAGAGCACACGGGCACAAGCACGATCTAGATACATTCAGTAAAATGGGAGAGGGGACGGAGCACACAGGCACGGGCACGATCCAGAAACATACAATAGGTTGGGAGAGGGGGAGGAGCACACAGGCACAAGCACAATCCAGAAACATACAGTAGGTTGGGAGAGGGGGTGGAGCACACAGGCACAAGCACGATCCAGAAACATACAGTGGGTTGGGAGAGTGGGCGGAGCACACAAGCACAATTCAGAAACATACAGTTGGTTGTGAGAGTGGATGGAGCACACAGGCACAAGCACGGTCCAGAAATATACAGTAGGTTGTGAGAGTGGACGGAGCACCCAGCCATTGCACACAAGCACGGTCCAGAAATATACAGTAGGTTGGGAGAGTGGGCAGAGCACACAGCCACAAGCATGATTGGGCAGAGCACACAGGCACAAGCACGATCTAGATACATTCAGTAAAATGGGAGAGGGGACGGAGCACACAGGCACGGGCACGATCCAGAAACATACAATAGGTTGGGAGAGGGGGAGGAGCACACAGGCACAAGCACAATCCAGAAACATACAGTGGGTTGGGAGAGTGGGCGGAGCACAAAGGCACAAGTATGATCCAGAAATATACAGTAGGTTGGGAGGGGGAGCGGAGCACACAGCCATTGCACACAGGCACAAGCACGTTCCAGAAATATACAGTAGGTTGTGAAAGTGGACGGACCACACAGCCACATGCGCAATCCAGAAATATACAGTAGTTTGGGAGAGTGGACAGAGCACACAGCCATTGCACACAGGCACAAGCACGATCCAGAAATATAGAGTAGGTTTGGAGAGTAGGTGGAGCACACAGCCACGAGCACCTTTGTGCAGAGCACACAGGCACGAGCACGATCCAGAAACATAAAGTAGGTTGGGAGAGGGGACGAAGCACACAGTCATGAGCACGATCCAGAAACATACAGTAGGTTGGGAGAGGGGGTGGAGCACACAGGCACAAGCACGATCCAGAAACATACAGTGGGTTGGGAGAGTGGGCGGAGCACACAAGCACAATTCAGAAACATACAGTTGGTTTTGAGAGTGGATGGAGCACACAGGCACAAGCACGGTCCAGAAATATACAGTAGGTTGTGAGAGTGGACGGAGCACCCAGCCATTGCACACAAGCACGATCCAGAAATATACAGTAGCTTGGGAGAGTGGGCAGAGCACACAGCCACAAGCACGATTGGGCAGAGCACACAGGCACAAGCACGATCTAGATACATTCAGTAAAATGGGAGAGGGGACGGAGCACACAGGCACGGGCCCGATCCAGAAACATACAATAGGTTGGGAGAGGGGGAGGAGCACCCAGCCATTGCACACGAGCACGAAGCACACAGTCATGAGCACGATCCAGAAACATACAGTAGGTTGGGAGAGGGGGCGGAGCACACAGGCACGAGCACGAACCAGAAACACTCAGTAGGTTGGGAGAGGGGACTGAGCACACTGACACGAGCGCGATTCAGAAACATACAGTAGGTTGGGAGAGTGGACGGAGCACACAGCCATTGCACACAAGCACAAACAGGATCCAGAAATATACAGTAGGTTGGGAGAGTGGGCGGAGCACACAGACATAAGCACAATCCAGAAATATACAGTAGGTTGGGAGAGTGGACGGAGCACACAGCCATTGCACCCAGGCACAAGCACGATCCAGAAATATACAGTAGGTTGGGAGAGTGGACAAGGCACACAGCCACAAGCACGATTGGGCGGAGCACAAAGGCACGAACACGATCCAGAAACATACAGTAGAATGGGGGAGGGGACGAACAACACAGGCATGAGCATGATCCGGAAACATACAGTAGGTTGGGAGAGGGGGCTGAGCACACAGGCATGAGCACGGTCCAGGAACATACGGTAGGTTGGGAGAGGGGATGGAGCACACCGGCACGAGCACGATCCAAAAACATACAGTAGGGTGGGAGAGTGGGCGGAGTACAAAGGCACAAGCACAATCCAGAAACATACAGTGGGTTGTGAGAGTGGACGGAGCACACAGCCATTGCACACAGGCACAAGCACGATCCAGAAATATACAGTAGGTTGTGAGAGTGGACGGAGCACACAGCCACAAGTACGATCCAGAAACATACAGTCGGTTGGGAGAGTGGGCGGAGCACAAAGGCACAAGCACAATCCAGAAACATTCAGTACGTTGTGAGAGTGGACGGAGCACACAGCCATTGCACACAGGCACAAGCACGATCCAGAAATATACAGTAGGTTGGGAGAGTGGACGGAGCACACAGCCACAAGCATGCTTCAGAAATATACAGTAGGTTGGGAGAGTGGACGTAGCACACAGCCACAAGCACGATTGAGAAATATACTGTAGGTTGGGAGAGTGCGCAGAGCACACAGGCACGAGCACGATCCAGAAATATACAGTGGGTTGGGAGAGTGGACGGAGCACACAGGCACAAGCACGATCCAGAAAAATACAGTAGGTTGGGAGAGGGGGTGGAGCACACAGCCACAAGCACGATCCAGAAATATACAGTAGGTTGGGAGAGGGGACGGAGCACACAGCGACAAGCACGATCCAGAAATATACAATAGGTTGGGAGAGTGGACGGAGCACACAGTCATTGCACACAGGCACAAACACGATCCAGAAATATACAGTAGGTTAGGAGAGTGGAGCTAGCACACAGCCATTGCACACAGGCACAAACACGATCCAGAAACAAACAGTAGGTTGGGAGAGTGGGCGGAGCACACAGGCACAAGCACGATCCAGAAACATACAGTAGGTTGGGAGAGTGGGCGGAGCACACAAGCACAATCCAGAAACATACAGTAGGTTGTGAGAGTGGACGGAGCACACAGCCACAAGCACGATCCAGAAACATACAGTGGCTTGGGAGAGTGGGCGGAGCACAAAGGCACAAGCAAAATCCAGAAATATATAGTAGGTTGGGAGAGGGAGCGGAGCACACAGCCATTGCACACAGGCACAAGCACGGTTCAGAAATATACAGTAGGTTGTGAGAGTGGACGGACCACACAGCCACAAGCACAATCCAGAAATATACAGTAGGTTGGGAGAGGGGACAGAGCACACAGCCACAAGCACGATCTAGAAATATACAGTAGGTTGGGAGAGTGGACGGAGCACACAGTCATTGCACACAGGCACAAACACGATCCAGAAATATACAGTAGGTTGAGAGAGTGGGCGGAGCACACAGCCACAAGCACGATCCAGAAATATACAGTAGGTTGGGAGAGTGGACGGATCACACAGCCATTGCACACAGGCACAAGCACGATCCAGAAATATACAGTAGGTTGGGAGAATGGGCGGAGCACACAGCCACGAGCACAATTGGGCAGAGCACACAGGCACGAGCACAATCCAGAAACATAAAGTAGGTTGGGAGAGGGGACGAAGCACACAGGCACGTGCACGATCCAGAAATATACAGTAGGTTGCGTTAGGGGGTGGAGCACACAGGCACGAGCACGCTACAGAAACATACAGTAGGTTGGGAGAGGGGGCGGAGCACACAGGCACGAGCACGCTACAGAAACATACAGTAGGTTGGGAGAGTGGGCGGAGCTCACAGGCACGAGCACGATCCAGAAACATAAACTAGGTTGGGAGAGGGGGCGGAGTACACAGGCACGAACACGATCCAGAAATATACAGTAGGTTGGGAGAGTGGAGGTAGCACACAGGCATTGCACACAGGCACAAGCATGATCCAGAAACATACAGTAGGTTGGGCATCATCAGAGTGCCAGTTTCTTCCTTCTCTGGAGGTCTTTTAGTGGGTATTAAGTCGTTAATGGCCCCAAGAATCGGCAGATGTTTTACCACCCTTCCGCATAGAGATCAGAATAAGCTGTGTAAAGTTTTCTGCACTCAGTAATTAACGAGTGCAATACCATACATAGCAGCAGCATAACCTTTCTGATGAACACCAGGACAAAATCTTCTGTAAGTAGGAGAACATGCAAATATGATGATAAATTAGAATGGTATACAGGGGTGTAGTTTCAGTGGGGTGTTAGACCTGCTAATAATTGTATTATTTAATAAATCGTTGGGTACAGGATCTTTCAGTCGGATATAGTAAGATGTCTCTTCGATTTCACCTGGGATTTTTAAACACTCACTCATACAAAAACACATACACACATATTCTTCTATCTGTTTAAGTTCTGAAAACATGGTTATTTTACAAAATACAATGTTTTAATTTCCCATCAAAATCTGCTCTTCATTCCCCTGATATGCCAGCATGATTGTATGAAAATCTGAGGCTCACACCCCCCGAATCTTACTGATCAAGCTTCGCCCCTGATGATATACTCCATTCTGAAGGGCACCGCTTGTTATCGGAGGTAATAATCCAGTTCAAGCAATTCAGTGCACCACCTTGTTGGATTTCACTGAGTACAACCATCACTTCATCTCTTTCTAGGACACTATCAGTCGGGGACATCATGTGAAGTCATAGTCACTCATTTGGTCGTACATATATATATTTTTTTATATTTCTTTTGATTAAACAGTTTGACCAAAACACATCAAATGATTACAAGCATGTGTCTCCATCGTTTCTCAATAATATGTTACACTTTACACAATAATACACAATTATTGTGATAGGTGGATCACGGGGACTCAAGCGTATCTGCCTCGCTCGGGCGATCTGGTGGGGTACAGCTATTCCCTCTATGACGTTTCCAAGCCTCCTTTCCCTTATTCCATTTCCCCGGGCACCCCCTGGCAACATAGACTGACTTCTCCCTGAACATGCACCAATCCAGGTCTGCCATCCATTTCCCAATCTGAGGCGTTTGGCTAGCTCCCCACAGTTGAGCAATGTTACGCTTCGCTACCATAAATGCCAATGTTGCCCACTGTGTTGTGTAGGTGTTGAGATCCGTGGGTTCCCAGACATTTAATATGCATCTATGAGCCTCTAGCTGCAATTCAATCCCTAGAACCACCCGCATTGTGTGGTGGACCTCCCTCCAATATGATTGTATATTTTGGCAGTGCCACAAGATATGAATAAAGGTCCCCATTTCCCCACAGCCCCTTCTACACTCACCATCTTCTGAATAACCCATTCGTACAAGGCGGGGACCCATGACATACGTCCTATGGAGTATTTTAGGCTGCACTAATCTCAGCTTGGCCTGAATTGCTACTACTCGTGGAGAAGAACCTGCCTCCTGCCATTCTTCGTCGTCTAGTTCCAGGCCATCTTCGTTCCACATTCTTTTGAGTTTCAGTAATGGATTTACCATAGTATTTATCAATTTCCGATATATCAGAGAGATGGTCTTTTCTGGAAGGTGCCGTCAAGCACCCTATCTTCTAGGGGAGAGACGTCCGGAAGAACCGTGTACCTGGGGATTTGGGAAAGCAGCACATGTCGAACTTAGGGTAACAGAAGTACTCTCTGTCATGCAAACTGAACTGTTGCTTAAGTGCTTCGACCGTATGAACTGTTCCCCCTGCCCAGATGTCTTGCATTAACGAGATCCCGATAAGGTCCCACTTGTCGAAACCTTTGGATTTCCAGAGGCTCCCTAGTTTCTCCGAGTTTGTGTTCCCACTTTAGGTGCCTATTAACTGCATGCCATATCTGAACGGCGTGTGCCGTACGCCCAGTCAGCGCAAACCTACGTGGCCCAGCATATAATGCTCTGGTATATTCTCCCCCGGGAAGCTGCCACATATCCATGGCAAATCTCGGATCATTTGGCCGACCATAGACCCCGTGATTAATAGCCACAAGCTGGGACGTCCAGTAATATTTTTTAAGGTCAGGCAACCCGATACCTCCATCATACCCGTTGAGAGTTAACTTTGTAAACCCTATACAGGGTTTACCATCCCAAAGGAGCTGTCTCTGGAGACCCACGATCTCTCTGAAATAGGACTCTGGGACTGGATCCATTGTGTTATGAAGTGCATACAAGAACCGAGGCAGAGCCATTGTTTTAAAAAGCACCGCTCTACCCAGCATGGAGAGCGGAAGGGATTTCCAGTGAGTGACGTTACTCCTAAGTCTCAATAAGGGAGGGTTCAGATAGTTAGCATACCGGAGTTTCAAATCTAAAATTAAGTAGATACCGAGGTATTTAAAACCTTCACAAGCAATTTGAAGCCGGCAGGCATTTGGAATAACCGGTGGGTTCTCTCCGGAGAACATATAGCACCGATTTTGACCAATTTTTCACAAAGCCAGAGTATCTGCCAAAGATAGCCAGCTCATCTAGAAGGCAGATCAACGGCCCTCTCGGATTGATGAGATAGAGCAGAATGTTATCTGCGTACAGGGAGATCTTATCTTCCAATGACCACCTCATTCCACATATTGACCGGTCCTGCCTGATCCAGGCCGCGAGCGGCTCCAGGGCCAGTGCAAAAAGAAGCCGAGATAGGGGACAACCCTGCCGGGTGCCCCTACTCAGGTGGAAATCAGGGGACTTGCGATTATTTACTGCAAACAGATACGGCCACTCAACCATGTCAAATGCCATGGTGGCGTCTAAGGATACCAGGGCTGCCGGCTCCATTATCGTGGGAGTCCTGCCCAGCACCCCATGCAAGTGACGCAAATTGAGGGCCGTATTATGGTGGGGCATAAAGCCTGATTGATCTGGGTGTATCAGGGTGGTGATGACTTTTGCCAGCCATGTCGCTAGCAGTTTCGCAAGGTCTTTGGGCTCCACATTAGGCAACAATATAGGCCTATAGGACGCGCAACTTGTTCTAGGTTTGCCCTCCTTATATATGACCACGATGTTGGCTACTCATTGGTCATACGGGAGATGCCCCTTCTCCTTGATTTCTCTGAACATGGAACGGAGGTGCAGGGCCAGCATATTTGACCTCAATTTATAAACTTCGATAGGGACTCTGTTGGGTCCTGAGGCTTTCCCCGAATGTACACCTCTGATGGCCTGGGCCACTTCATCGTCTGTCAGTGGGGATTTCAAATAGTCAAAGTTTTCGCCTGATAATGTGGGTAGCTTAATATCTCTAATCATCTTCCCATTTTCTATTTCAGTGAACCTGCCCGACGTATTATATACCTCACAATAATGATCTGTAAACGTATCTGCTATGGCCTGAGGGTCTGTAATAGCTCTGGAATCTTCCCTTGCACCTCAGGCACCAGTCTCTACGCCCATTCCCTTTTATCCAACCAAGCTATCAGCTTCCCCGCTTTATCTCCATGCTCATATATTCTACTCTGAACTTCTCTACTCTGCGCCTTAGCCCTGTCTCTGGCAATACCATTGAATTCATCCTGTCGTAGCCTCAACAGGTGAAGGCCTTCAAGGGTTACCGCTCGGGACAAATCCCCCTTTGATTTTAACACGTCTTCTTCCGCTCTCTCAAGCTCAGCTTTTCGATCCCTCTTTTTCCCTGCAATTAAGGAGAGGGCCTCTCCCTGAATAACAGTTTTGTATGCCTCCCACAGGGTGTGCGCTAACTCAACCGTTCCCCGGTTATCCTGGAAGTATCTATCTGTGGCTGTGGTGATTTTCTTCCTTGTACTGGGGTCTCTCAGATACTATGGGTTAACGGGGGCGACCCTACCGGCGTTCACATGATCAAATTCCATCTAGAGCCACTCAGGGGAGTGATCCGAGATGCCCCGACCCAGGTGACGTACCTCTCGAAGAGCATGGGCCTGGGCAGCTGGGAGTAGTATCTATCCTTGATAAGCTTTGATGCGCGCATGATATGTGCGTGTATTGTTGTCTGCCTGGGTTGTGTACTCGACAGCCATCTACCAGACCCATTGTGTCCAAAAATTCAGGGAGCCACCTTTGTGTGGGCCTAAGTGTATGAGGTGGATATCGGTCCATGTCCCCATCTATTATTGCATTGAAATCCCCACCCAATGGAGGAGGAGCTTGGCGGGCATCCATGATGGCCGCGTGAGCACAGCGCTCTCCGGACCCCCGCCACTCCCGGCATGATATCCTGACTATATCCTGATTAATTACGAGGACTCTTGTAGAGGAACCTGGGCTGATCCTAATGCTGTTTTTGGATTGCGAATTGGACCAGGGGTACGGACGCTACGTCGACTCAAACTTTCGGGGCCCGCCCGGGTGGTGCGCCCGGGCCTTGGTGAGGCTCTGTTGCCGTGTCTGAGTTGAACAACAGCGGCAGGGAGACTCGACTTGTGGGTCCCCCTCTTAACTTTTGGTTTTGATTCTGCTTCAGACTGCGTCTTCCAGTGGAGGTGTCTGGCCGGTGCTGAGTCCAGCGGCGCGAGGTGGCAGTTGCACCTTTTGCCTGCTTTGTGCCCTTCCAGGCCGGTTCACACCTCGATGTGCCCTCGTTGTTGACTTTTGGCTCCGACGCCCTGTCCTCCTGTGGCCATTTTCACCAGGTCGCGCAGGTCCCTCGGGGACGTGTTCTCCACCATGACTGGCAGAGGGGACCAGGAGAGGCGAAAGACCAAGACGCCCCTTCGCGGGGGCCCGGTCCAGTCTAACGTCATGGACCGGTACACGCAATCGAAAGGGTCCCCTGGAGCCGCCTTGCCTGGCCCGAGTGCGGTTGGACACCCTTCGGAGGCTTCTGCGGAGCCGTCCCTGCAGGACATCATGGGCGCCATTTCTGGCATGAGGGAAACCATCGGCCAACAATATGAAGCTCTGGCCCACAAAATTGATACTGTGGCTATTGATGTGAACTTGATTCGGGCCGACTTATCTAAAACCAATGAGAAGGTGAAGTCATTGGACCTCAAGTCATCTAGTCTCACGGCCGATGTCTCGGAGATACAGACGGAGATCGGCAACCTCAGAAAGGTGAATGATTTCATGACTCAGCGCTTGGAGGATTTTGAAAACAGAGCACGGCGCTGTAATGTGCGTGTGGTTGGTGTTCCGGAAAATCCCGAACCGCATTCTGTTGATCTCCTGGTTGAGGACTTGATACAAAACTACCTTTCTCCATCTGGCTTGAGCAAATTCTTTGCGGTGGAACGTGCCCATCGAGTTCCGGGTGGCCAGGGCAAGCCGGGCGCCCCGCCGAGGCCCATTGTTGCAAAACTCTTTCACTATAGGGACCGAGACGCTATCCTGCAGGCCTCGCGAGTTAAGGGCCCGGTGGCCTTCGAAAATCCCACGGTGAACTTCTACCCGGACTTCTCACAGCTTGTGCAGAGACAGCGTATGGGCTTCCGTGGAGTCAAGAAACGTCTTCGGGACTTGGGACTGCGTTACGCCATGCTTTTTCCTACCAGGCTGCGAGTTGAGTACAATGAACGAACCCTTTTCTTTGATCGGCCTGATTCGGTAAATGACTGGCTGGACTCTCTGCCGGACCGGCCCAACTTGAATGAGCCCGCCGAGCACCCGAGTGGTGCCGAGGGTGGCGTAGAAAGTTGACTTTCTTGTTTGGTCCCCTGTCTCAGTACCATGTGATGTCTTCCTGGGTTCTATACTTGAGTGCCTCTATTTTCTGTGTTTTCTCTTCTTCCTTATTTCTGTCGGGGTGGCGGGTGGGACGGGGGCCTTTTCCTCCTCCGGGGTCTTTTTGTAGAACGGGGGTTTTCGGGCGACAGGCACACTGCATGTTGGGGTGGCTTTTTTGCTTACTGCAGGGGTGCAGGGTGGGGGGTGTTTTCTTGGATGTTGGGGGGTGGGTTGGTGGGGTGTTTGAGGTTTGTGTTTTATTTTTTCAAGGCGACTCTATCTTGCTAATGGAATTTTCAATGTCATGCTCTTTGGGGGATGGTTCCTGCATAGCTTTGTGGGATGGGGGTAGCGGGTTGAGGTTTATTTCGTGGAACGTCAATGGTCTGGGGGATCGTATAAAACGGGGGGTGGTGTTGCGATGCCTGCGACGTCTGTCTCCCGATATTGTTTTTCTGCAGGAGACGCATTTAGTGGGTAATACTTGTAACACCATGAATAGGTGGGGCTATCGTCTTGTGGCGCACTCGGGGTTTACCACGGGTTCCATGGGGGTGGGTATCCTTGTCCGGGCCTCCCTTCCCCTGGCGATAGATGAGGTGATCCTCGATGATAGGGGGCGTTACGCCGTCCTCGTGGGACGATATGAGGGCCGGACCCTGTCTCTGTTCACTGTCTATGTGCCCCCCGGCCTGCAGACCTCTACCTTCTCCGATTTGGGCCGAGTGCTGTTGGGACTCCCTGATGGTGCTCTTTTCATGGCTGGTGACTTTAACTCTGTTCTCCGGTCTGAGTGATCGTTACCCCCCGAGGGATACTCCTTCGGCCCAATTGTGGCTGGGTGGCTTTTTGGATACTTTTGGTTTGGTGGACTGTTGGAGACTTATGCACCCCGCTCAGCTTCAATATACTTTCCATTCTGGGGCCCATGGGAGTCTGTCTAGACTGGATTACTTCCTCATGCCAGCGGCACAGTCTTCGGCTGTTCGGGAGATTAGACACCTTCCCCGGGGCATCTCAGACCATTCTCCGCTCTGGCTTTGCTTTGATGTGGGGGTGGAGGCGGCGGGCCGGGTGGCTCCTATCAACCCTTGGTACCTGACCTCCCCTGGGACCCGTGGCCTATTGATTAAGTTCCTGGATAACTATTTTCTAGACAACGAGGGGTCTGTCTCCTCTGCGGTGTCCCTATGGGAGGCTTTTAAGACGGTGATTCGTGGGCAGGCCCTGTCTCTCATTGCTGAAACCAAGAAGGCGAGGAACCGGGAGGTGGTGGATCTTGAGATGGAAATACTTGAGATGGAGGCTGACTTGGAATTGACTGTTACTCATGACAAACTCCATGCCCTGGGTCTGAAGCAGTTTGCCTATAAGTCTCTGGTCACAGATGCGGCTAAAATGATGTTTAGAGAGCAACAGGGTCGGTTGTATGATGTTGGGGACAAAGCGGGTAAATTGCTTGCCTGGTTGGATAAGAAGGAGAGGGCGAATCGAGTAGTGCCTGTGATCCAGACTTTGAATGGTGTGAGAGTGACGGACCCAGTTGAAATAGTGGAATGTTTTGCGGACTATTTTCGTTCGGTTTACTCCCCAGTGTCGGAACGTGATGCAGACGACTCTCGCCTCTTGCTGCGCGACATAGCTTTGCCCTGCCTCTCTGATTTGGAACGGGTCTCTATGGAGGCCCCGTTCTCTACAGACGAAATAGCGACTGCGATTCGCTCTCTCCGTTCGGGCAAGGCTTTGGGCCCGAACGGATTGCCAATTGAGTTGTACAAACTGCGTCCTGATAAGATTGCACCCTATCTTCGGACCATGTTTTCAGAGTCCCTTGAGTGGGGTGCTCTCCCTTATGACCAGCGCCTGGCTACGATCGTTGTAATTCCTAAAGATGGTAAGCCCCGGGATCTTTGTTCGTCCTATAGGCCCATCTCCCTGTTAAATGTTGAGCCCAAGGTTCTAGCCAAGCTCTTGGCTACCCGCCTCCTAACGGTCATTAGTGACTTGATTCATCCGGACCAATCCGGATTTATCCCGCACCGTAACACAGCTCTTAATCTGCGTCGCCTCCACGGAGCCATTGCGAGGGCGGGGCTTCTGACGGAGCCGGCCATTTTGGCTTCATTGGACGCCTCGATGGCCTTTGATACGATAGAGTGGCCCTACCTTTGGGCAGCTCTTGAGAAGTTTGGTTTTGGCCCGGGGTTTATCGGATGGGTGAAGCTGCTGTACACTGACCCCCTGGCGCAGGTTGTGGTTAACGGTCGAGTTTCTGCTCCCTTTTCTCTCGGTAGGGGGACCAGACAGGGGTGCCCCTTGTCTCCACTGCTTTTTGCTCTCGCGTTAGAGCCGCTGGCCGCGTGGCTTCGCTGGGAGCCTTCTCTCAATGGTATACGTTGGTCCCCAGACTTTGACGAGCGTGTTTCGCTTTACGCGGACGACATTCTTCTTTACCTTACTTCCCCGTGTAAATCTTTAAATGTCTTATTCGACGTTCTCACCTCGTTTGGCAAAACCTCTGGTTTGATTATTAATTGGGCTAAATCCTGCGTCTATGTAATTTCGGGTGATCTGCCCCCGTTGCCAAATAGATTTCCTATCCAGGTTGTTCAATCTGGCTTCAAATATCTGGGGATTTTTATTACACGGGATTCATCGCTCCGGTTTGAACATAATCTCCTTCCCCCGCTTCTTAGACTGAGGTTGGACGTCGCTCGCTGGCGTAAATTACCTTTGTCGCCGCTGGGTAGAGCCGCCCTTTTCAAGATGATGTCCTTGCCGCGATTCCTTTACGCACTCCAGAATTCCTATGATGATATCCCCGCTACTTATTTCCGTGAGGTCGAGAGTCTACAAAGGCAACTGATTTGGGACGGGCGTCCACGCATTGCCCTGGTGAAGCTCACCATCCCTTGGTATGACGGGGGCATGGCGCTTCCTGATATCAGGAGATATTATTGGGCTACCCAACTATCTGCCATTAACCACTCCATGTACTCCCCGGGTCGGGATCCAGCCTTTGAAATGGATAGACTCCAACTGCCGGGTGGGGATTTTAATAGAGCGCTTTACTCTAGGTCGGCTGGGCGCCATCTTACGGGACCGACCAGGATTGCGGTTAGTGTGTGGCGCGCGGCGAATGTGAGCCTGGGATGGGATGATCGAGTTGTGGAAAATTAGTACGGTTTGGTAAACATTATCTGCGCCATCTTGCCTTTTTCACTGATGCCACACTTTTGTCGTGTGCACCCGCCATTTTAGGTGCCTCGATCAGAACCACCCTCTGCACGCCACTGACCCCCAGCATAGCCCTTCGCCCTCGCAAAGCCCGCACGCTGACAACCCCCCCGCTCTCGCATGCCTTGGGTCATAAACCCCTCTTCAGCGCAGCTCTGCCTCAGAACCCCATCCTGTTCCCAGCGCGACACCTCCCTTCATTCCTTTCATGGTCCCAGGCCCTTTTTTTGATACAAACCCCCTTTCCTGTGTGCCCGTTTGTCTTCCTCGTTCCCAGGCCGCCACCTAGCTCTGCGGATACTGTTTATTGCCCCCCCCCCCGTACAGTAGGAAGCTTCCCTCATCAAAGGACCCTCGAGTTGATCAAAGCCCCCACCCTATGAGATCCGATCAACCCCCCACATCCCGTGAATCGGCGGGATGTCCAGCTGCGCGATAATCATCACCTGTTGTGACCGGGGTGGGGACTTCAACTGTAAATGTGTGTGGGAACGGGCCTGAGGGGGAGATTCAGAGGATGTCCTTTCATACTTCAAAGCATTACAAGAATGTGTTACCTGCAATAAAGATCATGAACATGTGTATAAGAGGCCAGGCCTCAGAGATGCGGCTAGAGCACCTCGTGACGATACTGGCTGTCTGAACTGATGTGTTCTCCTCCGGAGAGAATAAACCTTGTTTCCTGCCTTCCAGTCTCCAGCGCCTGCCTCTTCATTGATTAATATTTTGTGGGTTAAAGAGGCGATACCGCCGGGCAAATATTGATTGTCCATGACCTAGTTTTTACAATTGGCGTCCCAAGCGTGGGGCCCATCAGCGACACGTGGATCCAGTGGGAGAGGTCCTGACAACAGAGTGAACGACTGCAACGATCGGGAGAGCTCTTGCCCAATAGACCCTCGCAGCCGATCATCCGAACTTCACTAGTTCCGAACAGACCTCTCTCGAGTGATCTACGGTCCTGACTGGGAACCATCAGGAGTGCTGCGAGGAATACGAGGAAAAGAGGACGATCGGGCGCTGGATTCGGAAGACAAGAAACTGTCCATACGGTCCGGGTAAGGTCGTGTAAACACGACGAATTGCGAAATGATTGTTTAATGGTTCGGAAAATACTAGTATTACTCTTTGTTGACTTATTTGGAGATTCACTGTCTGCACACGGAGAAACAACAGGCTCTTTCTCTTTGCAAACAGTGAAGGATAGGTAACGCAGCCAGCGTGCCTATCTTTCTCCCCCACTGATTGATTATTTGTTCACGAATTGTTTTCGGGAGATTCCCTCTCCCACACTGATTAACTGTTTTTGACCCCGAGCTACTGTTCGCGGATTGCTTTCTGGAGATTCTCTGTCTGCAAACAGGAAAGAACAGGTTCCCCTTTGCAGATAGTGAAAGGGTAGAGGACGCAGACCTTTTGCGGACCTACTTATTCTCCCCACTGGTTGTTTATTAATTGTTTTGATATTGGTTCATGAGGTATTCACTGCCTGCAAACAACGTAGAATAGAAATATTCTGTCTAGTCTTTGCACGCAGTGATAAGATAGGCAGTGCTGACTTTTTGTCCTCGTTGCGAGCCGTCATGTCTGTCTTCTTCCCACTGGTTGGTAGTTGGTTCAGCCCGGACCGTTTATTAGAGGTGGATCCTCTAGCTCCGCTGGAAGGCACCCCTAATAAAGACATGTTCATAAACTATGGATTAGTTACCATAGCCTATAGTAAGCTGTGGCACAGGTATACCAAAGAAAATCAAGAGAAACAGTGGCCACTGATAGGATCCTTCGATCTTGATAAAATAGAAACGTTAGAAATAGCCCTTCGTAATAATAAGACAACGCCTATTATGCTCGACAGTCTCGGTATGTGGCGCAAAGAAGCAATGCAACGAAAGAAAAGAGACGAGGACAGAGTAGGTAAAGGAATATATCGACAGGACAACCCCAGGACACAACCACCCGAAAGTAATCCCCCGACACTACGCACAGGACGACCAGACTTAGGGCAAAACCAATGCGCTTTTTGTAAATATGCCGGGCACTGGAAAGCCCAATGCCCGACTCTACTGAACGAGAGTAGGAGCAGAGGGCCGACAGGAATAACAGGCCGGCAGAAAGGGAAAAGGCGCGAGACAAAGATGAATCAGACTGACATGGACAGGCCAGATGGAACCACCACGTTTGATTATGCCCGATGGCACAGATTTCGCCAGGCCGATTTCAGCGACATGTTCGAGTCCTCATAGATCAAACAACGCTAAGACGGGAAACCCAGTCTAGCTCTAAATTACCCGGCGACGAACCCCGTACTACCACTACTGTTCCCTAACACAAAAAAAAGCCACCCTTTTCGGAGAACCTATAGAAACAATACACAGAGTAGTCTCGGACAGATTAGTATACATTCCATTAAATGAACGCAAACTTCGAGTGCAATGGGACTGATTACTCTCTGCTGCCCCCCCCACTCTGTAAAAAGAAAGGAGCAACTACAGGCATGCATAGACAACCCCCCATTACCCAGACATGCCTGTCCAAACAAAATACCTACCCCCACTCCGGAAGTTCCCGAAATGCCGCAGGTCACCGGTCACGCCCATCCGGAAGGTGAACCACACAGCACATGTGGGGTGGGGCCTGCTGACAACCGTCGATCGAATCGCCAGTGGGATGTCCAGGAGGCACCACGGGCCCGGCATGAAATGGCTGTCCCATCCTCTTCTTCGCGGAGTGGGCTGGGAGGGAGAGGCGACGCGGACGAGCCTCTCCCACCTCCACGGATAGGAGGCTTCCCAGCCCCAGTCCGGCCATCACAAATACCTCCGCTGAAATTAGTCCAGGTTGGGCTGGGAGGGAGAGGCGACGCGGACGAGCCTCTCCCACCTCCTCGGATAGGAGGTTTCCCAGCCCCCGGCCCGGTACCGAAATCCTCCAGTCGGACGGTGCCCATACTTGCGCAGCACCGAACATGCAGCGGCGCCCATACTTGCGCAGCACCGAACATACAACGGTGCCCATACTTGCGCAGCACCGGACATACAACGGCGGCCATACTTGCGCAGCACAAGACATACGATGGCCCTCAAGAGTACATGTGGAGCACGGGATGTGGAGTGGCCATCATGTATGCCTGTGAGAAGGGGCGGCGTGGGGTGCACTGGGAGAGGGAGACGGCGCGAACGAGTCTCCCTCGCCCCCCCAGGTGGGGGCACCACAGCTGCACCCTAGCCGAACGTCCTGCTCCTACGGCACGGAGTTCCATTTCTTTCACCCCAAAAGGTCTCTTCCACTCTTGCAGACTCGACAAAGGGCGGCTGCTGCAGGGCCTCACAATGGCGTCTGGACCCCTGGAAGGCGGGTCCAGGCCGCTAGAGTGACTTTGACCAGCAATGTAACTCGGACGCTTGCCCACCGGGGCACGAGCCCCCACCTCCGACAGCACCTACACGGCCTTGAAGATTCTACAAAAGTCCCCGGAGCCCTCGGCCCCTGCCGGCCTCCAGAGAGGAACAACTGCCTTGGTCGCTAACGAAATAACCACGACATAGCCATCCCTTCTGTTAACATGAATTTTTGAACTGCCGAAAAGGACTCTGGTCCAACCGCCGGTTGTAGGAAACATTTTTTCTGATGCTACTTCCGGACTAACCCGGCCCCGCCCAAAATGGCACCGGAATCAATGAGAACTTACGAACACCTCGTGGTGTTTTTTAGCTAAAAAGACTCGATGTTCTGAGATATGTATATGATCCTTTGTACACTTGATGAAAAAGAGGGAGGGTTCACTCGACGAACATGTAAAAGGATCACGTTAAAAATGTTGTTTTCAATGTACGATTTATTATGATATTATTGTAGCTAATACGTAACCTCGCTTGTGACACACGCCCACGGTATGCATATAGGAAATTTGATTACAACTAGCCTGACTGTGCTTCCAATTATGAAATGAATGCCCCTTGATCCCTCACCTATTGATAGACCTTTTTAGTTTCCTGCAGATGACTAAATAAACCCTTTTTTAATGTTTTTAATGCTGCAAAATAGCCCCCCTTACTGTACGTACTTCAGCCATCGCCGTGTCCGGCCAAATACGATTGCACCCTCATATCTACATGCTGAACGATTGTGCAAATAAAGGTTTTCCAAATTATGAACAGGTATTGCATGTTTTTTAATGTGGGATCAGCGGGAGAGTTTTTCTGTGCACCCTGCTTTGCTCTCTCTTTAAGGTTATTAGAAGATGGTTGCTCAGCCCCAGATGGAAGATCGAATCTAAAACACGATACTCTGCCTCCAGGTATGCGACTGGCTTAGGAACTAACGCATGGAGAAGGACCTCGGCTTCTGAGGACGGGTAAAGTGAAGCGGTGTAAATAATAGAATGTTATAAAGGTACGGCACTAAAAGGTACTAGGGAGCAGAGTTGGCCGAAAAACTGATATACCTTAGAACATCACAGCGTTGGAAAAGATTTAAGGACCCCGATAGCTAGATACACCTACCAACTAGATACCTCGCACTAAGTGCTTCTGATTTTTAACGTTTCCCTACACACGGCCTATAAGGACACACTGCCCCCCCCTGGCTTCAGAAACCAAGACACCAGGGATTCTACCCCGAGGAGATAAGACGAGTATGAGGTAAGTAAAGGACTTTCGTGCCCATGCATTTGGTATGCTCGAATGTTGTCCCCCTCCCTTCCCCTCTTTTTCCTCCCTCTACAGGTTACATTGGAATCACGACCGAGGTACGGTGAAGATCTGAAGCCTCGCTATGTCTGATACATGAAGCGGACTAACGCTGCAAGGTGGCACCTAAGCACACCCACAAACTGCTCTCGTAACGAAAGAGCTAATGAGTTGTATGATATGATGACACACGGTCACCCCTAATCCGTGTTGCGTGAATGGGCACGTGTCACGTATGTCTGAAACTATGAGCAATGTTTTTGTGCGACTGAGGCGCTGACTTGACTGGTCGAAGGACCGAGAGTGCGAGAAGTGCGATACAATGGTGTCTTTTACTCAATGCATGTCCCCTGTACCCGGCCTAATGCTCGTCCGTCCCAAACTGCATGCTTTCGAAATTCTAACACAGACCCGAAATGTCTTATGTTGCGTAAAGCGCTGAATAGCCTATCTTAATACACGGCCACTCCCCACGTCGCACGTGTACTATTTAGCCAATTGTTGCACATCTCTCTCTCTCTCTCTCTCTCTCTCTCTCTCTCTCTCTCTCTCTCTCTCTCTCTCTCTCTCTCTCTCTCTCTCTCCCTCCCCTCCACACTCTCACTCTTCCGAACGATTAGCACCTAATTGGCAAACCGCCACCCCTGGTGCACCACCCAATTGGCTCCAAATACCGCAAGTATTTGCACAAAAGTTGTCTTAAATAAAATCACCCTGATGCCGTGTCACTACCTCTCCTTTCTGCTAAAAATTGATGAAACCTAGAATTGGCCAAAAGGGAAAGGACAGGTAAGACGACTGAGGTTCCCCAATCTGACCCGTAATAAGGGAACTACATGTCAGCGGCTTCTATGATAAACAAAAATGCCTCAGATAACGCGACCTTCCCCGTCCCAAATTGTCTCAATACCCAAACAGTAAAGGTGATCGAAACATCCCCATCTTCCCAGAACGCCCCAGTTTTGTATCAGCTGCCCCGGGCAAGAGTTTTTAATGTCCCTCACCCTCGGTTGTAAGAGATGTGTCGTCTTACGACTAACACAGGCCAGCCGTTGTTCCTAGGAATGATTTGTCGATGAGCAAGCTACAGAGTTTAGAATTCGAGAAATGTCACTGAACGCTTACCAACTGAACTGTGGCCTTCTGCTAGATAAACGCCCTCATGACACAAAGCAAGACAATAGTCCCTCACCACAGTTTGCTATGTTCCTAGTTGTCTTCCATAAGACCTCGTTTTTTAATGAAGTAGTCAGGTTGTAAGAGACCATGTAGGAATTAGAAGGATATTTGCAAAAGTTAAGATTAGACCAAAATGAAGAAAAAATTGTTGCAATAAACCCTGTTAGAAGTAAAATGTTTAGCTGAAAGGTAGGATGCGTTGATCGAATGGAAAATTGTTTAGCCTATGTTCGTTCCTCATTAAGATACCTATCAGACCATGGTGATAGCACGTTGCACTTTTTTCGTAAAATATAAAGCCCTGGAGAACGGTATAGCTTCGTAAGGCTCGTACTAGGGAAGTGGGTCTCTGCCAGAAGAACTGACGTAATTGTAATAAACAAAATGCAATGGATAGGTACCAGATCTCGTACCACGACAATGAATGTAACACCAACAAACACCAAAGAAATAGTTACGAAGGAAAGTTATAATAAATCCAGCAAGCCCATCGTCAATTATTTATATGTTGGTTGTGAACCCCAAAATAACGGATGTTTCTCATTTACTTGGAGCTGGGAGAGAAATAGACTTATGTGATTACCTTCCTCTGCCAATTCTCTAAAGACTGTCTTTTTAAACTCATTTAAGGGTACCACTGTCGGAGGAGAGAGAGACCGGATGTGGGAGCACGCGGCCTGACTACAGATCGTGGAACATCTGCGACACTGGCCAAGGCGAGACCGCAACAGTAAGGAGTCGCAGGACGAGGCACCGTTTCCGACAAAATAAGAGGAAAGGGCTGACCTGATGCCCCTGCTCGATGTTCAACGTGTGCCGAAAAGTCCCCGCTCTCTGAACTCGGTCATGAGCCCGCCTACCTAAAATTTTCCGTCCCCCTGGTCTGTTCCCGATCTGGCCCTGCTCCATCCCCCTTTTTCTCCGACCTACCCTAAGGACTACTTACACACACACTTCTTCCACCTGAACTTTTTGACAATCGACTCAAAGGGACACAGGGCGAAAAGGACCTTTTTGACCAGAAAAGCGAGGAAAAGGTCATGCCCTGCAACGCGGAAACTAGAATAGAGCTGGACCCATAGCTCCACCGTGCCAACAGAAGACGACAAAGAATGCTGAGAACTCGCTAATGATGGTCCATGACAATGGGACCTCCCCTTCGAACAATGACACCCCTGATTATTGTTTTTTACTACGTCTCATTTCTCTCCCAGCCACCATTGTATTGATTATGCTCCCACCAAAAATGAACAGAACTTACATATGTAATAACCTATCAGTTCACATTCCGAATGACTACAAGTATCTATGAAATGTACTCCATGCTCTCACTACAGAATCGTTTTTGTCCGACATTGCATTACTATGACTTTCCTGCAAACAAGTTTTATCGATAGACCCGCCTCCTAAGACGAAAGATTTTAAATGTAATGTTTATAGCTCCTTCACCTGGGTTCCTACTTCTTTACTTATGACCGCCACAGTAGACATGGATAGGAAATAGGCCAGCAAGATGTCTTGGATATGTTAAAGGGAGGACTGTGGAAAATTAGTACGGTTTGGTAAACATTATCTGCGCCATCTTGCCTTTTTCCCTGATGCCACACTTTTGTCGTGTGCACCCGCCATTTTAGGTGCCTCGATCAGAACCACCCTCTGCACGCCACTGACCCCCAGCATAGCCCTTCGCCCTCGCAAAGCCCGCACGCTGACAACCCCCCCGCTCTCGCATGCTTTGGGTCATAAACCCCTCTTCAGCGCAGCTCTGCCTCAGAATCCCATCCTGTTCCCAGCGCGACACCTCCCTTCATTCCTTTCATGGTCCCAGGCCCTTTTTTTGATACAAACCCCCTTTCCTGTGTGCCCGTTTGTCTTCCTCGTTCCCAGGCCACCACCTAGCTCTGCGGATACTGTTTATTGCCCCCCCCGTACAGTAGGAAGCTTCCCTCATCAAAGGACCCTTGAGTTGATCAAAGCCCCCACCCTATGAGATCCGATCAACCCCCCACATCCCGTGAATCGGCGGGATGTCCAGCTGCGCGATAATCATCACCTGTTGTGACTGGGGTGGGGACTTCAACTGTAAATGTGTGTGGGAACGGGCCTGAGGGGGAGATTCAGAGGATGTCCTTTCATACTTCAAAGCATTACAAGAATGTGTTACCTGCAATAAAGATCATGAACATGTGTATAAGAGGCCAGGCCTCAGAGATGCGGCTAGAGCACCTCGTGACGATACTGGCTGTCTGAACTGATGTGTTCTCCTCCGGAGAGAATAAACCTTGTTTCCTGCCTTCCAGTCTCCAGCGCCTGCCTCTTCATTGATTAATATTTTGTGGGTTAAAGAGGCGATACCGCCGGGCAAATATTGATTGTCCATGACCTAGTTTTTACAGAGTGACGCTGGCGACTCCGCTTTATGCCTCTGAACGTCTGGGATGTCTCTGGACGTCAAAGGGATTTGACCGCTGGGACATGATTGGAATCTGTAGAGTGGGTGACGTATATACGAATGGAGCGGTGAAGTCTTTCGAGGCTCTTCGGACTGAATATGACTTGAGTGATAGGGAATTCTTTCGATATTTGCAGGTCCATCATGCCCTCGCTTCTGTTCTGGCTTCTGGTGCCGCCATCCCCGAGTCTTCCCCCCTCAAAGATCGTATCCTGGATGGCCATCTCCCCGATAGCACTATCTCCTTGATTTATAAGAAGCAGATTCACAATCGCTCTGACTTGCTTGTCCGACTCAGGGAGGCCTGGGTCGGCGACGGGCTGGAATTGGATGACGAGGATTGGCAGTCGGCACTGTCTTCTCCGAAAGAGGTCGCCATCCCTGCCCGTCTCCGTTTGGTTCAGCTCAAGATCCTCCACCGGGTGTATGTTACGGGTCCTCGTTTGGTTGTAATGGGTTTTTCCCCGGATGGTTTATGCAAGCGCGGTTGTGGGATGAGTGCTACATTTCTTCATATTATCTGGGAGTGTCCGAGGGTGGCTGCCTATTGGTCTGAGGTGCTTGCAGTAATGGCTGATGTGACTGGCGTTGCTTTGGGGCCGGAGGCCCGGAGATGCCTGTTGAACGTGTGGGAACCTACCGACTATTCGGTTGCCCAGACCAGATGGGCGACCCTGGGATATATGGTTGCGAAGCGGGACATAGCGCAACTTTGGGGCTCGCACAGGCCCCCCACTGCTTCCGTGTGGGAAGAAAACATGGACTGGTCTATGTTCCGCGAAAAGACCGTTTACACAGCCAGGGGCAGACCTAGGGCATGGGCGAAGATCTGGAGTCAGTGGAACGCCTATCGTGGAGACATTTGTACTCCTCCATTGGTTGAGGCCCCCGATGTTACCTTCTCTCCCTAGGCCGGCGTTCCTGAAATTTCATATACTGTCCTTTGGTTGCTTGCCCTCCCCGCTGCCCCCCCCCACCTTGCCTTATCCTATTGAGTATGACTCTGTATTCTTGATTAGTGGGTTTCCCCTCCCCCTCCTGGGCTGACTCCGTTTAGTATGCATTCGCCTTTTTTGATGTTTGTTTTTTGGTATACATCAAAATGAAAAATGCCTTATTTTGTTTCATAGTGTGGGTGACATCTTGTATCCGATTTGTGCCGGACCGCCGGAGTGGCTACCATTGTCCTTATCACATTGTGCCTTGATCTTAGCGGCCAGCCCGTGCGGTTGTAGGCCCATCTCTGTAAACCTGATTTTGTTGCTCAATAAAAGTTTTTAACCAAAAAAAAAAAAAAAAAAAGAAATCCCCACCCAATGCTAAAAGTCCCAGTGGCAGTGTCAAGAAAATCAAGCTCAGGTCTTTGAACGTATCTATCTGCAGGCCAGGAGGGACATACACTGAGACAAACGTAACTGTTTTCCCTTCTCATTGGCCTGAAATCCCTACATATCTACCTCGATTGTCAGTCCACGTGGCCTGTATAGTAAGGGGGAATGAGTTTTTAATCAGAATGCCCACTCCTCGTGGCCCGGTGGGACTCCAAAAGCTTCTGCACCGATTTAGCACCTTTTGCACAGACAGAGGTCTTACTATCAATACCTCGAAAACTAAGCTCATGGCTCTTTCACCCTCCAAAAGATTTAGAAATAATTTTACGCTCAATGGGGCACCCTTGGAGTTGGTTGATTCATTCGACTATTTGGGGGTGCGGATAAACAGTCGGATGAATTGGAAGGACCACCTGGCCAAAATGTTACTTGGCCACAAAAGAGTATCAGGGGTGACCCTGAGGGAGCATCGGGAGTCAACGAGTAAACCTGTGACACCGGTTATGGCAATCTACGAGGGCCAGATACTCCCGGCTGCATTATATGGCTCCGAGCTATGGGGGTTTGAAAATGTTTCTGAGCTAACTATAGCGGAAAATAAGTTTTTGAGGGACGTGGTAGCTCTCCCTGCTTCTACTCCGTTAATTCCACTGCGGCTAGATTTGGGCAGGCGATCCTTCAAAGATTTAGTGCGGCTGCGCCCACTACTGTTCTGGGCTCGGCTGCGAAGGACCAAGGAGCTTGCTAAATACGCTGCTGGGCTGGATGAACTAATACTGCTCGACATCGGTAATAAGATCGGGTGGTTGAGTAACGTGAGGCAACTGGCGATGCAAGTGGGCCTGAGTGATGTGTGGGAGAGCCAAATGCCACCCCCCAAACCAGTGATTAAGAAGCTATACTGGGATTGGGTTCAGGCTGAGGCAACACGCAGTAGGGCTGGGGGTTTACTCACTGAACGGTTTCTAGAGTTTAAATGGGCTAGAAAGTTGGAACCCTTCCTCGACCTCATAACCAAGCCCCTGGACAGAGCCCTTTATTTAAAACTCAGGTACGGGACCCTTCCGGTGCATGAGTTCACCGCGGGGTGGTTTAATGCTGGTAGTCCTTCGCGCCCCTGCCCTGGGTGCGCGTCTCCTAAGGAGTCAGTGGCGCATTTACTTTTTGCCTGCCCCGCTTATAAAGTTGCAAGGAAGGTCTGGTTGAAACCAGTATGTATGGGGTTGGGTTTGAGGTGCCACAGAATGGCCTTACGAGTACTTACTACGGACCCAACATCCTCTGCCATGGTATGTGGGGTGGCTAAATATCTGAGCAGTGCATGGTTGACTCGTTCCAGGAGATTGAAGTTATACTCCACCTTACCAAATTGTTAGCAGGCCTTATTGGTAGGTCGCTATGATGTGACTGGAGGGAATTGAAGGTATTAACCATTATGTAATAATGTACTGACGAGGATGTTTGATTGGGGTCCATAATAATCACAACTGTACTGTATAATGTGTAGGCTCGAACCTTTTAATCATGGATTTTACTGTTGATAGTTTTTTACTAATGTTTTATTGTGTAAAATGTATTCTTTTATGGTGAGAAATTTTTACCGAATAAAGATTATACAACAAAAAATCCTGCATGTGCCACCAGCTTATACCCTCCTCTATGTAAGGCCATGCACTTGTTCCCAATTAAGTGTGTTTCCTGCAAAAGGACCACATTCGGGGCATGTTGTCTAATAAACTGATTGATCATACCCCTCATGATTTTGTCCCCCAGACCATTCACATTCCAACTCAACACGATGATCCCCACAAACCGCCTGTCACTCGCCACTGTATCTGTGCAAAAGTATCACCTGCTCTGCAATGTCGTTTGATGATGTCGAAACAAAAAAAAAACGGGAATAATACAAATTCAAAATCAAAAAACAATATACACATCCCAACTCCCCCCCTCCTACACCCCTGCTTGTGGAGTCCACCCATTACAAAACTGGCAGAGTGCCTGTCTCCCTACACGCCAACACTAACTAATAACTAAAGGTAGGAAAGTGGAGGAAGGCCGGCACTCCGCCCCCCCACCACCAAGTCTGAGTCACATGACGAAACTGGTCCCTGAAGGTTGCAAGCCTTAAGTCCACTTGCGGGGCTCCCAACTCCTGTACCTGACAATCATCTGTCCCTCCGTTCGGCTGGTTTTCAATCTTGTTCCTGCGTCGCACATTCTTCTCCCTTGTCTCCTGCCCCAGCGCCGCCCGTGGGACGACTGTCCAGCCAGTCAGACGCCACATCCGATTTGTCAAAGAACCATGCTCTACACTGCACCTCCACTCGAAGGCTCTCCGGGCGTATTTCAGTCCTTTGTCTCTAAGTTTCTTCTTGACGGTGAGGAAGTTTCTGCATTGTCTCTGTACCAGCTGCGTAAAGTCGGGAAAGAATGAGAGGGTGGCATTTTCATAGCGCAGTGGGGGCACCACCCGGGCTGCCTGCAGGATTGCATCTCTGTCTCTGAAGTTTAGAACCCGTGCTATCATCTGCCACAGTGGCGCTCCAGGTCTTGGCCGTCCTCCTGAGACCCTATGCGCCTGTTCGATAGTGAAGATTTTTCCAAGTCCCTTGGGCTTGAGATGTTGCAGGATGAGCTCCTCTACGGACAGATCTGGGGCTGGGCGTTCTGATTTTTCAGGCACTCCTAAGATGCGAATGTTGTTGCGTCTGTTTACGTTCGCCCGTTTTGCAGAAAGATTCAAAGTCACTCACTTCCTGTTGGAGCTGCGTCACATCCTCCATCAAACTAGCGGTCTTTATATCCAGTGACTTTACTTTTTCGTTGACTTTAGTGAGATCAGCCCGAATAAGGGTCACCTCCATTGAAACTGTATCTAATTTATGATCCAACGACTCCATTTTGTTCCCCAGGGGTGTTTTGACCTCATCGAACGCCGCTCGGGAAAAGAAGCGCCCCTCACCGCCCGGCTCCAATGCCCTGTCGGCCACCAAACTTCGGGCACCAGCAGACGATGGTGTCGGCGCGACCGGTGAGTTCCAGTTCCGACCGCCGAGTTTCGGACGTCTTCAGGCGGCTTGTTCTCCACTTTGTTCCCCAGATTCCAGATGGTGCTCAGGCTCAACTTTGCGGGAGCCCTTACTTCGGCTCACATCCTTGTCGGGATACCGCGGGCTTCCCTCTTCTAAAGCCCGTTCTCCAGGGTCATGATAATGTGCAGGATGTCAGACTCAGGGGAAGGCTATGGCGGAGCCGAGAGGTTACACGGCCATCTTGGTCCGGCGTTAGCCTCCTCCTTGGTCGTACATATTAAAGGTGTGTGGTCAGCTATGTACAGGTCACTGTTAGTTAATAATGCTACTTGTTATTTAATAATGGTAATACATGTTTTAATACGATGAACATTATTGTATTCTGCACATTTGTGGGGTCTATTTCAGTCAATGTTGAAGATGTGGAATATCAAGATATGGTCAACCTATAAGCAAAAAACATTAAAAAATAGAAAGGAAAGCAAATGTAAAGTGAAAGAAAAAAGAAAGAAGGTCACAATAGGGTTTAGGTGGGATAAGACAATATGGAACAGGGTGAAAAAGAAGGACAAGGTAGGGTGGAAAAAATAGAGAAAAAGAAGAGGCAGGAGAAAGGAAGTTTTAAACATAAACATAGGAAGAGAAGGCACAAGTGGTAGATTAACTTACCTCCACGGTCCGCATTTGGCCTACATAAACTACAGATGCACAGATTGTAAGGGCAAAAACTGGGTTCAGGTACCCAGCTATTCTGGACAGGAAGAATCAAGCGAAGTAAAATTAATGGAATGAAAGTCGCTGGGATAGCCTTTCAAAACAAAATTAGTAATCGCCCGATACTTCAAGCGTCACAGAGGGTAAATTCCTTAGGTATATATCATTAGAGTTGCTAAGTGTAATATAGTCCTGGCAGGAATGGCTGGACAATTACAATGTATGTTATTGCTTTTTTAAATTAGTTTGAATTACAGGTTGCAATAAATCAACGCAGATCTGAAACATATGAAATCTCATAATGAAGAAGCTTGAGTTCATAAGTTAATTAAGTTACTTATTTATAATGTGGGCCGTAATTTTGTTATACTTCAGTATAGGAGTTTGTTTGTATTAGGCATTGGGCATTTGCTAGAGATTCAATGGCCTGATACGCCAAGGGCTTTACATTCATGTAACATCCTGATTTAAGAATATTTTATAGCGGGAAAACATTTGCTAATCAATATGGGTAGCTTTAACTTGCCCTTAAGCCAAGAAAATCTTTTACAAAACTTTTAGTCTTTTATACATTTTTTGGTTGTCTTAATGCTATCTTGGCCTGGAATAACTTATCTTGAATGATGCTCATGACGTATGTTCAATAACGGTCAGTGCACAGTATTTGTGCACGTGGCACATGCAGCTATATGCAAAAAATGAAAAATGTGCAGCTTCACCTTCCAAATACAACTGTTTACTTAACATGCTTTGTGGAACTCAACTACTGGTAGAAATGAAAATGAAATAAGGTCTGCCCCGATCACACTATAAAATAGAGCGTCTTGACTTGATCTCTTCCTTGGTCTAAAGTCTGGACAAATGTGACTCTGTATAGATTGACTTAGGGGTTTATTTACCAAATAATCACGCGTGCAGCACGTGATCAGGAAAGGGCAGAAATGCACCATACGTAACAATATACCGCACATTCCTGTCATTTCCCAGAGCTGGCGCACATATGCTGCTAGCGCCAACTCAGCCACCCTTGCACCATGGTGCAAGGGTGCCTGTGTTTTGGAGGATTGTTGTTGTGCACAAAGGGACACCTTCCTGCACAAAAACAATCCCCTGAGGCATTTTCTTCATTCTATGTTTGCTGCACAATGCAGCACACATAGAAAGAGGAAGTAACGTGTAGAACTAAATATATTTCTCCACGTTATGCCTCACCTGGGGAGTCTTAGCATTTTGATGCATTCCCAGGCCTAGCAAACACATAAAGATGAAGGACGGAGTGCTGAAACTTTTCAATCACTCACCCCCGTCAAGAGATCTGGGTTGAATCCATTGTTCTTTTGCTCACTATGCCACCTCAGTTTGGACCCAGCCATATGTTAATCAGTCTTCAGCCTGCTCCTCATAGGAATAGTCCAGCCCCAACTGCCAGGTCAGGTCATCCCTGGACTGGAAACAATCCATGGCCTACCATTGATGTTAAATCTGTAATTGTGCCAGAGTCCAGGGGCGGATGAGTGGTAACACCCATATCTATCCATGGAATGCCTCCCTGGGGCAGAGTAACGCAACGCAGTGATTTGTTCTGCATTGCATTACTCTAAATTTATCAAGCCACGCAAGGCCACACATCAAACCTAAGAGTTGTTTCACCCTCACGCCCTCTTGTGCCACTCAAGGGCGACTCTCTTTCATTATTATGCCCCTTGTTGTGTAGTTACATCTCATTGCAAGGATTTCTGGTGCACTTGCTTCTGCGTATAGATTTATATTCATTATTATTTTCTTTACAGGTTCAGTCTGATGAAGCATGTCTTGGATCACCCGCCAACGCCCTGCTGAGATCATCCTATCACACCCGGCAGGAGAACCTTGGGCTGATGATGGGGTCTTCTATCTCTATAACTGTGATTTTGCTGGTCCACCTTCAAGTTGAGTGTTGTAGATTAGGCCAGTGGGGGAGGCATGATGTGTTAGCTTTAAAGTGCATATACCATACATTCTACATTGTGGACATGCAGTCATCCAATCAAAATAAAGTCCTTATGAAATATTGAATAGTGTTTTATTATTGATGATTTAAGACATGACAGTGGCAGACAGACGTACAATGGGTGTGGCCGTTAAGGTGACTGTTTTTTTGCAGTTTTTTGCAATTTTGGTTTCATTTAAGGCAGCAGTTGGTACCATGGTCCGAGACGTCTCCAGAGTCACAGGGCCCGATTCACAAAGGTAAACTTACACTTTTGTGTAACTTTATTACTTTTTGGCATTCACAAAGGTAAACTTAGACCAAAAGTTTAACTTTACTACTTTTCGATATTCGCAAGGGTAAATTTAGACCAAAAGTCTAAAATTATTACTTTTCTGTATTCACAAAAGTAAATTACTACTATTAAAGTTTGACTTTTGGTCTAATTTTACCATTGTGAATACTGAAAAGTATTAAAGTTAGACTTTTGGTGTAAGAAGTTTACCTTTGCAAATACCCAAAAGTAGTAAAGTTAGACTTCTGGTTTAACTTTACCTTTGTGAATGGGGCCAATTGACCGTGAAAGATACTGTGAGCATGGACCTGTATATCTGATGAACAAGCAGCACCTTTACCCAGCGGCGATTCCTCCTACAAGGCGGAGGAGCATCGCACCGCCTGCTGCACGTGCAGCAGCTGCAGCAATCAGAACTTTGATTTACCAAAGAGCACTTACAGTGTCTCGTCTCGGGCAGAGCCATTCCTGCTGCTGATTGGCAGCAGAAATGACATGCCTAAAACCTAAAGTGTGTTTGTCGAATTGGCCTGCTGTCTTGCAACAGCCAGCCCATTATGAGTACTTCAGCCTGCACCAATACCAGCTATGTAACAGTCGGACAGACTGCCGGCACCGGCTCCTACTTGGAAAAGGAGCGTTGTGTGAGCCTGCTCCAACCAATCATGGCGCTGCTCTCATGCAGAGCAGCTCCCGGATTGGTTAGGTTTGTTGGCTGGTTACTTCAGGCTCCGTGGGTTTCTTCCAGGAAGAGAACAGTGGACTGCCAAAGACAAGAGGATGAACAGACGTGGTCGGTAATTGCTTTTGTTTTACACTTAGTTAGGTTACATGATTTCCCGTTCACAGGGAGATGTTCACAGCCTTGTGCAGCATGGGTCACTGGTCTGCACTTCATGATGAGACATAGTGGAATCTATATCCGTTTCTTTAGGTTGTTCGCTCATTTCCTTGACTTATGTCCATCTTCATTCGATCCTTCCCCATTCCTACCCCCCCGAATCCCTCCTCCCTCGCTCTCTTTCCTACCTTTCATCTTTTCATTTCTTCATCCCTTCCTAAATCCTGCCCTCCCCTTCTCCCTTTTTCTATTCCCTTCCAGATCCCAGTAGATACATTTAATAAGCATTTGCAATGCAATAGGTCTCCCTTTGTGAGAGTTTAAGCTATTGGCATTGTAAATAACAATCTCCTTTATTTATTTGTTGTGATAATTAACACTTAAAAAATGCATTGTCATTCACAATGCCAATAGCTCAAACTCTTGTAAATGCAAGACCTATTTCATTTTAATGAAGTGGCTGCCATTGTCCCGGGCTGCTTGGAAAGTGAAAGTGCGCATGGCAAGCTGAATGTTGCAGGAAAGCATGTAGTGCCTGCAGTAGGAGAAACTCATTAAAGAAAATAGAGCTTACAGACTAAATAAGACATACCATGTAACTTTAGAAGTAAAAGGACCAGACCTCTTGGGAGGTTACAAATGAAGACAAGGTGGTACCAAGGAGGGAGTAACAAGCCTATTAACAAATCGGAAGCCAGAATTTATGAAGGACAAAGACACAAGCCAATGACAAATATGGGCAGAGAGTGGGGGGGCTTCTAGTCCATACTCAAATACTGCATGCCTCGCAGAGCAGCGCAGAGGTTGCGCAGGCTCGACCAATAAATGTATAATAAACATGGACTGTGCCCAATGGCTAGTGATTCATTTACCAGCGTTAACAGCGGGCATCGAAAGTGCTTGCTCTCTTTTTCAGCTGATTTGTAAGTGGATCATTTAAATGAGTGGGCGTCGCCTATTTATAAAATTCCTTTACATAACATTACTGTGTTATGTTATGCTGATTTGTATAGTGTACTAATGATCCAAGAGTATATTCAGGCGCTTCGGCAAGGTGTGTGGACCCAAGGTGCTTATATGAAGACCCGGATCTTCAGCTTTTTGCGGAACTCAAGAAGTGAGGAGAAGGTTCTGATTTATTGAGGGAGGCCATTCCATGTCTTGGGACGATGGAGGAGAATTAGAGATTGAGCGACCTCCAGTTTTGCTTTTGTGGATGCGGGGAGTGTGTGCGAGTGAGAATGCGGCGGAGCGTAGGCGTCTGGTGAGTCGGTGATAGTGTATTTGGCTGTTCAGGTATTCTCTTCCTGTGTTGTGTAGGGCTTTTTATGTGTGTGTGAGAAGTTTGAATTGGCTGCGCTTGTGAATGGGGAGCCACTGAAGCTTCCTGAGGAGTGATGCGATGGTGGTGCAGCATGGGAGGTCGAGTATGAGTCTTGTGGCTGCATTCTGTATCGTCTAGACTCTAGAGTCTGTGTATGAGTAGTTTGGAGATTCCAACATAGAGTGTTGCTATAGTCCAGTATTTCCATTAATTGATAAAATGACTTGAAGCTTCCTGGTCACACAGATTTATTCTTTTTGAGTGGTATTGCAAGGCAGTTACCAGCTGAGCTGTGTAGCATGGGCTTTTTAAGGACAGTTATAACAAAAACTGCACTCTGTACAGTCTGGGTACTACTAAAATCTATATTTTGGAAGCACTTTTTTATCTTAAACGTGTGCGCTTTTTGTAACAGCTTATCTTATACTGTGTGCATTGAAAGTTTAAAATAGTTATATACATATTCACAGTGCTTTCTGTCACAGACTGGTGCCTCGTAGCACTAAACGTACGCAAGTCACTATTCTCTACTCCACCAACCAGGATTCATTCCTGTAGCTCTCTGGTTACAGACACAGACCTCTGCAGTGCATTACCAAATAGAGGTTTCATAATGTACGATAGTGAATTTCCCATGGATTAACTTAACATGTATTTATTTTCCATTGAAGCTGTGCCATATTTTATATGTAGTTATCTGAAGGTGAAAGACCGAAAGAAGTTACAGAACATTTTGGGTTTTGTTTGCCATGTCTTCGAGGGCGCCCCCACGCTCACTCACCCCGACCCCATTGCGCACAGCATCACAGTTCCCATACATTTTTTAATGCACTTCGACCAGTGAGCACAGTGAAGCCACCGCACCATCCTCGAAAGCAGGTGCCTAGGTGATCCAATCCGGAGAAGCGAGGCCGGCAGACGCTCTCGTGGACAAAATGGCCCCCGAGGCGATGACGCGTGTGGACAGAGCATTGTGTACATCAGAGTGAGTTGACGAGTGGAGAACAGCAGGCAGCCAACCATCGTCAAATCATAAAATATTCCCAGGCACTTTACACACGTGGAACAATTGAGCATGACAATTTGCACTTTTTAATAAGGGGTGCAAATGTTTTAACACTAAGAGTATTTAGTTATGCTTCTACTTCACCCTAAAATAGTAAATTCTCAATGTGGGTCATGTGCTTTAAAGAAATATGGAAATGCTGCCCTGTCTGGTCTAAACACTATTTTGTGACTGTACGAGAAGTTGGTTCAAAATGAGAATGTATTTCAATGTTGGTGGTTCTCTGTGAAATAACAATTTCTGTACTCATACAGAGGTCACACTGTTGAAATATGTTCAGCGACCAGTGTTTTTGCAGGTATAATAGCACAGACTTCTTAGCCCATATGTTAACTATTTAACCGACATACATAGTTCCCCGGGAGAGTTGTTTGCAAACAGTGCCACTAAGATAAGTGTGTTTTATGTGGTGCTGCAAAGCCTGGGTTTTTTAACCCCTCACCCCCCAAAAAAAAAATCAGAAATGTGAGTCGGTGTCAACAGTTTGATTAAAACGTAAATATTTGTAAAATTTACGATTTGAACGAGAGAGTACAGTTTACTAATGAATGGACTATATTTAAAGAAAACGATATTAAGCAACCCAATATTATATTTTCAGTACACTCGAGGTAAATAACAAAAAGTTGTAAGTTACATTTAGGCTCCTGGTGGAATTTTGCGGATCTAGCACTTTATTTATGCTACATAAATAGAAATGCAGCTCGACATATCCTCACAAGTAACTGCCTGCGTGCCCTTCACCGGAGCAAACAAGAGACACTGGTGACTGTACATATACGTTTTCTAAAAAAAAATCCATTGTGCACGAGTCTACTTAACCGATAAGTCAATGCACGTCACTCCTTAGACAAAAGGTGACCTAAGTAGGTTACCTTTGGTCTACAATATTACAGCTTCTTTCAAGACACTTTGTGATGATGTGAAGCAAGAAAAGAAAGCAAAGATAGAGTACATTTTTCACACTGTTCCGGGGTGTCGGCTACACCCTCGGGCAATGCAAAAGAATCAAGTTCTCTTTTCAATGCTTGACTGTAAATACTCGGACTCTCAGTATTGCCTTGAGGAACTCTACAGAATCTATACGATCGATTATTCAAAGTGAAACAGAACAAGTACCGGCTGTCAGGATGAATAGGGATCGAAAAGAAAGTGTTCTTCAAGTCTATCACAGAAAATGTAGTAGCAGTAAGAAGTGTGGTGATGTCAGAAACCACGGGATACTGCGGTACGACAATATTATTTACCTCCCTCAAGTCTATGATGAATCTGTAGACTTGTGTATCAGTGTCTCTTTTCAGAATTGGAAGAATCGGGCTGTTGCAAACATTAAATGAGACTTCCTCAACAACCCCAACTTGGATGAGATCATGTACAATTCGTATGAGTGCTTCCTCACCCTCCTATGAAATCCTATATTGTGGCAAACGAGATAACACAGCTCCCTCCTTGACACTAATCTGAACTGGTGGGATAACCATTTGACCCACATCAGTGTCTGAGGTAGCCCACAAAGTTTTAGGAATCGAAGCCAATGCAATATCCTCTTTAACTAAACAAATTCTTTCAGGCTCGGAGTGATTATCATTCAAAATGACACACACTCCTTCAGGAGAACATCGTATTGGGGCTCTGAAATACTCCAGCATGTCAAGACCCACAATATTATCTGGTGTGTTTTTGGAAAGCAAAAATGGACATTGAGCACTAAATTTATCGACATGGAATGCAAGTGGTTGTGACAATGGGCTAAGGGAAGGTGTTCCATCGAAACCTATCGCAGTAATAGTTACGCCAGACAGGGGAGCCCTCGGAACCAATTGTTTAGACAAAGCACTACGAGTAGCTCCTGTATCAATCAGAAACCGATCATTAGAACCCAAAACATGTGCTGTAACATAGGGACCCGTCTGATCTACTGGAACTTCAACTGATTCCTTACCCCATGGTAGGCAATCCTATGCATGAGCAGAATCGTAAAGGTCAGGCTGAACATAATCAGACATCTGATATTGGTTTCGTCTATCAAAAGTGTTTTGACCATTTTGTGTTCGTACATTAGTATCAAATCGAGCACGATCATTCGTATTTCCCCTAGGCCCTGAAAATCCTGAACCATTTCTCCTTTGTACCCGCCCTCGCAAATTCTTTTGGGCACGCAGCACTGGACAATCAGCCATCCAATGACCAAATTGCTTACAATACGCACATTGATTGATAGACAAATTTGCACGAATATAGGGGGCATTGCAAGAGCCACGTCCGCCTCTATCATAACCTCTATCATAGCTTCTATCAAAGCCTCTAGAGGGCGGACCATAGACCTGGGCTAACATAATTTTCGTTTTCAAATCTTTGGATTTCTTTTCCGCGCTACCTTTCGCTTCTAATTCTTGACGCTCATAATATTGAGCCATCATCAAAACATATGCCGGAGGAGATGTAGTCCAAGAACTTTCACTGGCTTTTAAGTGGCTAGCTATCCCTGGCAACAGATTTGTAACATTTTTATCAAAAAACAAATGTCTGCCAGTATCATCCGTCAAAGATTGACCACTAAAATCATGAAAAGCTTCCTCAAAGTGCGTGAAGAAATCAGAAACTGATTCATCAGCCTTTTGTTTGCATGATGCTAAAACAGTCTAGACTGATTTGCATATGGCCATGACTGAACTGGGGTGGCAGAGTGGCCTAAAGAACGGTGATGTATTAAACCCAGATCTTTTGACTGGGTGTGAGTGTTTGATTGGTTCAGATGCTCCGTCCATCACCACCCCCTTTTGTACCGCTTTGGCCGCCATAAGTGTGGCAGGGTATGCTGAGACGTGAGTCCCTTGCTCACTTTGCCACTGAATTCAAGCAAGGCGGGCGGAAGACGGCTGTAATGCCAGAAACCGGTCCTCGGAAGCTTGTTTCCGGTCCAGGGAAGGCATGGCTTGGCAGTTCGGGCTGGACTGTTCCCATGAGGCACAGGGTCAGACTGATTTGCATATGGCCATGACTGAACTGGGGTGGCAGAGTGGGCTAAAGAACGGTGATGGATTAAACCCAGATCTTTTGACTGGGTGTGAGTGTTTGATTGGTTCAGATGCTCCGTCCATCACCACCCCCTTTTGTACCCCTAAAACAGTCCAATCAATCTTTTTAGGGGGAATAACTGTTTTAAGCTTAATTAAAATGGCTGCAGGGAGATCTAGTATTAATCGATGTGGCTTTTGGGCGGGCTCTCTATCCACATCCAATCGTTCTAAATCTTTCCATTCAGCACCAAAGGTAGCACGGTCATCAATTTTACAAACAGTCCGCCACATATCTGGTGGCAAAATTACACCGAAAAATAAATCTATATCACATAGGGTCATAGTACAGGAATTTAAAGCGCCTTCAACTTCCTCATAGAAAGCGGCTGGATTTTTACGCAGATCGGGTAACGCTGCTTTAAGCGCCATTACATCTGCTCTATTCCAAGGAGTGTACACCCAATTATAAATAAAATATCCTTTAGCATTAGCTGAATTTTTATCATCCTCATCACCCGTTCCTTTAGGAGGAACATACAAGGGCGTGGCTTCCCGCATAGGTCTCATATTGACTAGTATTATATTATCTGTCACGAAGATAGGAGACTGCGACACTCCGGACGGATTGGGCTGTGCAGCTTCGTCCGTACTCTTTTTCTGCTCCTTCAGGTGAACCGCCTCATTTCGTAATTTAACCAACCGTCTAATCGCGTTGTCCACCTGAGAAGAAACAAAAGAACCATCACGTAGCTGTTTACGATCATCTGCTATATCATTAGGTTCTAACACTGGAGAGTGTTTTCAAAACTTTTCTACGACTTCAGCAGCAAATGTCTCAACAAAACATAACTGCTCCTTTTCCGACCAGTCCTTTATACTGGCTAAAAGAGCGGGAGCAGAATCAACAATACGTAATGCTATACGAGCAGCTTGTTTGATTTCGGACTAACGCGCAGCAGTCAACATGGATCGAGTGTCCCGCGCTTTTTGTTGCTCTGTATCAGAATCCTCATCGCCTTTGGTCGGAGCGGACGGAACGGCATACGGATGTGGAGGTCGATCTAATAACAAAAAAATCATCTTGCGGTTTATTAAGGACAGGATAGAGAGGCTGTCGGGCAGGATATTGGCCAGATACCTGCAACCTATGTTCTTTCTCCTCTCTCTCTCTTTCAACTCTTTCACTTCTTTCTTTTTCAACTCCAGCGCTTTCTCATACACATTCTTTCGCTGTTCCTTGTCAATCAACGCTTGCTCACGCTTCTCTTGCTGTCGCACTTCTTTTTCCCACATACGCACGCATTCAAACATGTCACGTCTAGACATTCGCTCAAACATACATCGCTCCACATACTCAATCTTTCGTGCATCAAATGACCCATTCAGTGGCCTCCGTAACTCAGGATCCTTTTTGGTATATTTGTGCCACAATGTGCTGTACATTATGGCAGAAAGACCAAATTTCACATACATAGTTCTATTAGGCGTCTCCTCTTGGGGAGCCGGCTGCGATTCCTCGAGTCGTAGACTGGTACCATTACAAAAGCAGCACAAACTTCCGAAGTGCGCTAAAAACAGGCATGCCAAAAATAATGCAAAATATGCAGTATTATACACAAAGTGGCACTTAAGGTACCTTTAGTACGTTGCGCCGTTCAAATCAAATAGTTGAAGAAAAATCTTCACATTGCCTGCCTATATGGGTTGCAACACATAGATATATTCCAAATTCCAAAGACAAATTAGACTAGTCTTTTCCAAATACAAATATGCCACAGTAAGTGTTCCTAAAACTACCTTACCATACAAGGGCATCCAAAACCCACAATAGGTGCCGCAAAACGGCTCTTACCAATCATAGGGTGTCCAGATTCCAACTGCCAAGTTCTAAATTCGACCAAACAGTCACTGCACGGCGAACCAACAGAAGAGATCTCAGTTGAGGACCGGCGCCGCCTGGATGGTCAGATCGGAAAGAAGGGAAGATACGCCTCGGGTGCCAAGACTCGGGTCTTTTCTGGCAGCGATCGCGTCCTCAGCGAGGTTCCAAACCTTCGTCACTACCAATCCTTTGGACATCCGAGTCGCCGATGAGCCCCAGGTGTCGGGCGTCAATTTGTCGTGCAGGCCTCAGCCAGACCCGCTAGTGCAAGGGGTTCGCCCTTCTCTGCACGAAGTCCTCAGACTAGATTGAAAGAAGTTGGCATAGAAACTGGAAATAGAAAACGTAACATTTATTACACCTCATGAGGTGGTGCTACGGTTCAAACAGTACCCTTCGGCATTGCAAGAAGTAGCACCACGAGTTAAGAACGCATGGTTTATTTATATCCACACAAGGGCTCGAAAGAAGGCGGTACAAAGCACAAGAGCACATTTTATGTACATATAAGGTAATATCGAGAGGCACAATCGATCAGTGGGAGAAGCTAACAGTTATGGGGGTTCGGCTAACACATTCCAATCTAGAGCTAATCACTACCAGATGTGAACCCTAACGGTCAGCGGCAAAACAAGGGGACGCTAATAATAGCCTGTTGCTGGGCAGATTCAAGTGTCATGAACAGGAAGATAGGACAGAGCACATGGTCCGCACGAGGTAGCATGCGGCAGTCAAAATGGCTGCCATGAATACAAAATGGAGTCCGTTAAATGTCAAGATAATAGCTAGAACTAAGATGTCTTTCGCTAATGGTCAATCTAATCGCTGTTAAATTACAACATAAGGTAAGGGGTGTCTACAAGGGATTTTGTTTGAATACTACTTGGCTTATTTGTTAGCATTAGTCATGGAGTTAGTTGTCGACAATCTAACTCAAATGTAACCATAGGATAACTGAAATGACTCTTACACCGGACAACGAAGAAGCACACAGAGAATCCTATTTATATGAAAATATATTGAATTTTATATTTAAGAAATCAATTCGAGGGGATACATCAAATAATTAATTGTATGCAAAAAAGTCATGAACAGATGTTAAAACAAATCAGCAAATCAGTTCATAACAAAACATCAACTCCTGTAAATTAAAAGAATGACTAAGACCAATTGAACTCAAAAGTCACTCTTAGACACATAAATTGCTTGAGAGATGATGTAGAGGTCGACGTTTCGGTCTCTGTTGCAGTAGTCTATAAGACCATCATCAGGACAATATATATGTTGCAGAGGAAACCCCTATGTAAATACAATATAGTGATATTAACAACTCTTTCTTTTTACATCTATACATTATGACACTTACAATATCATTTATCAAATGTTTCAACCAGGATATCCATGTGCATAACACTACAACTTGTGAGGCTAATGTTCTCTCCAGGAGAGGGGACATGAGGGGGAAGGGATGGAGGGAATGACGGGGGATGAGAAAAATGCATCTTGTTGACTCAACAGACAGAGACTGCATGAAAATTGCGCTCAGAGCAGCGAGTTAAAGAAAATATTGTCACCTTGTCATATTTCTTATGCCCGTTTTAGATATCTGATGTTATTAGGAACATACGGGAGTAGTTGGTAACAGCTAACAAAGACAAATGCTATGAGCACAGTGTGAAAAACAGCTGGTGCCGCGATCCTCATAGAAGGACCTTCAAATGGGCGGTCGATAATGCTATGGCCACAGATACCACCCCTCCAGACAGGAAGCCGATTGTTTCAAGCATATGTACGAATTAAAGTACTATTGCGGCATTTGCTATGTCTATACGCTGGCAAATAGCATATTTTAGCCGATACTAAAAAAGGGAAAAGTAAATCATGAAAGCGTTGGTAAAACTTACATCGTTCACTTTATCAGCACACCGTCCAAAATCCGGCTACCAGCAGAGTTATCACGATATGTAAAGGGACGGCGTTTGGTTGCACAATTAAGAATGAAAATGGACTATACAAACAGCCAGCCAAGCGTGTTTGTTTTTTGATGCTAAGGTTTGGTGGCCTCCATCTTAGAAAGGTCAAAGGCGGTTTGTGATCAATATAATGGGCCATGGTGGTGATTGTATCAACATAAGAAAATTGGATCGGTCAAGAAAGGCTATTTGTCATAGTCGATTGCGGGATACAACCCCACAGTTACAAGACATATATATGAATATAACAAATAATTCTTCAGTGAAAAAAACGTCTTAGACAACGCGTTCAATGTCAAGATGGATACTATGTTGTAATGCAGCAATATTATATTGGTAAGTACACTAATGCACCAACATAATGTCTTGACTAGACAACAGAAATGCAATCTCTATAAAAAAACAGGTTTAGGTTGAATATACATCAAGCACATTGTATTCCTAATTGACCAACTTCACACAGTTCACATATTTAGAAAAAAGGACAATTATGAGACCTGTCTTCTACAGGATTGTAACTGCGACAGTGTATTAATGGTGACAAGGCAATATCAGAATCCGGATACAATTTAAGTGAGGCAGGCCAGCGCTTGCCACTCAGCGGAGGAATTCAAACCATTTTTGACAGAATCAGCATAGCAGATCCATCGTTGTTCCTTAATAGTTAGACTGCGATCGACATTTGGCTGTCTGCTAGTGGATTTCACAGTCTCTACCACCCATCAAAGCATGTCCTTCTCAGTGTGTTTCTTGAGTAAAAAATGCTCTACAAGAGGGGCATTTTCAGTATGGCACCGTATTCTCAATTGGTGTTGAAGTATACATTTTTTTCACAATCTGTGTAGTTTTGCCAAAGTATTTCAGGCCACAAGGGCACTGAATACAGTAGACTACATTCGCAGTGTTACAATTAGAGAAACACTTCAAAGTGATCGTCTTGTTATTTAGCTTAAAGCTTTTCAAATTGCTTTTGGTTTGACATGCAATACAATGATTGCATTTAAAATGCCCAATAACGGGGCTAAGTTGTCGCATGTTGTCAATCACGTTATTCTCGTTGGTCTTGTATGCATGTACAAGACGATCTTGCAAGTTACGGCCTCTTCTGAAGGCGAACATAGGTTTCTCAACAAACCAAGTTGGAACTGTACAAATTTTTCAGAAGAGTCAGGCTCAAAAACATCTTTGCCAATAGACCATCATCATTACAACATGACACAACGGGGCTACACCACAGCTCAACCTTTTTTCTATTGAACGGTATTATTGCTAAAGAAATCATAACCTTTGAAAACGCTATCATTGCAAAAATTGATAATTTTTTCAGGAAGCCGATGCATGTCAGCCACAATCTCACAAAGGAACAACAACTGGCTCTTATTCACCTACAATCATTGCCAGAAACTATCATTAAAGAAGCCGACAAAGGCAGGGGCATTGTCCTCTGGGATGAGGCAGCCTACAATGCTGAAATTCAAAAACAATTGGCAGTTGAAACACACTATTATAAGCTACTAGGCAATCCAACATCTAAACTTGAGAAGAAAATCTTTGCACTTAGCAAACGAGGTTTCAATGGTGGTTGGTTAAGCGAAAAGGAAGCAGCTTTCCTTATTAACAAATCACCAACGGTCCCTGTGATATACATCTTGCCGAAAGTGCATAAAAATCTTACGTCCCTACCAGGTAGACCTATGGTACTTGGATGCAACTCCATCCTCAAACCTTTAGCACAGTATGCGGACTTCTTCATTCGACCTTTCACTACTGAAGTAGAGCATTACATCAGGGACACCACAGCAGTGATCAATGTGGTAGAAAATCTTCCCTTCGATGTGCCTTGTGAACTCTTGGTGTCCATGGACATCGAGAGTTTGTACACCAACATCCCTCAAACCGATGACAGTGGAGTAAGACCACATGCTGTCCCCACTAGCTTCATTCTTGACTGCATCCGGATCGCGCTATGTGAGAACTTCTTTCTTTGCGAGAAAATGTTTTTTCAGCAACAGAAAGGAGTGGCAATGGGTGCAGTTATTGCCCCGGACATAGCAAACATTTATGTTTCTGACTTTGAGGCCAAATTCATTTATCACTTTATTAATCCATTCGCGGCCAACCTGAGATGTTGGCTGCGATATATCGATGATATTTTTTTCATCTGGCGAGGTACTTTAGAACTCCTCCGAGAATTTCATCAATGGATCAACTCCATTAATCCTAATCTTCAGTTCACTATGGTCCATGATAAAGAGAGCATGGATTTTCTAGACATCTCTGTCGTAATTGGGTTTTAGCAGACCTACATACTCTGCAAACTCTCGATACCTTAAAACAGAATTTGGCAAAAGACAAGTTTATTAACACCCCATGGAGTGGTGGTACATTCAAACAACACCCTTCGGCAATGCAAGAAGTATCACCCCGAACGTCGAGCACATGGCTCTTTTATACACATATAGAAGTTTGAAAAATAGGCGGTAAACACTTTACACAATTTCAGGTACATATAAGGGCATTTTTGGAGTGCAGCCAACTTGTGGGAGGAGTTTAGTATCACTGGTCAGTTTGGGGAACATTCCTGAACAGTGATCAATCATTAACCTTTAGGGGCCTAAGAACGCATGTGCAAGCTTGACCATCGCTAAAAATAGCCTGTTGCTGGGCAAACCAAGTGGTCATCGGGAGAGAGAAAGGACGAAAGGGCATGCTGACCACGAGGCAGCACATTCACTTGGAATGGAGGCCGGGAATACAAAATGGCCTCCAGAATATGGTCAATTTAACAGTGGAAAACTCGTGTAGCTGAAGCAAATGCTAACCCAATCGCTGTCAAACTACGACAGACGGCCCTTTTAGCATTTAGCTGAAGCTACCTTATATCTGAAATAATCTGAGTGCTCATCATCAATATTAATTAACATTATATTCGTTATTTCTTTACTAATCATTTGATCATTTTTGGCAATAGCTCGTCTGGACGGAATGCAAGCAGTGATACATACAGAACATAGTGAAGGGCCACATTGGATACATAGGCAAAGCATAAAGAACATTCCAACGATGACACAAAGGATAGTCAATAGTTTCCAACCCCAGGTAATAAGCAAAGTCCAGAACCAATTTGAAAATGTCCATGTACCATTTTCGGGGTGAATCTCGGCAGACATTTTATGCAGTTTGGAAATAGCACCATATACAGAAGGCGAGTTGTCGGGAACGAATATGCAGCAACTACTACCGATAATGCGACATGCACCCCCACGATCGGCCAATATAACATCTAAAACCATTCTGTTTTGGAGCGTCACAATCCTAGTAATTTGGAGCTCCTCAGTAATGTTCCCTAAAGCAGAGGCAGTTTGATTGGCGACAGCTTCCACAACACGTGTTAGTCGTCTTATTTTTCTACTGTTTAGAGCTGCTCCCACGAATAAAAATAGGCCCAAATTGAAATCAACATATTGCTGTAGGGAGGTGTCGGTTTGGTCTATGTCATCAAGGTCTAGTGTCCTTTTAACTCTTTTTAATACAAAATCATGGTATAATACAAAATCGTTATGATACATAGGCGGGGCGATAAACACAGGGGGCAATACAAAAGATATATAACAGGTTCCTGACCACCCAATTGGAAGACGGTGATAGCCCTTGTCCCCACAAATAAAATAAGTATTACGCGATGTTACAAAAGCAACATTATTTTGTGTGTCAAATGCTAATGTAGTCGTACATTCACTCTTTCCGACTGGGATAGTACCTTTATTTCTCACACAGAGTTCTGCTTTCGCTTAATTAACTGTTATTAAGAATAGACTAGACATATTCACAGTTCTCAAATTAGTAAAAATGCGAGGTGAAGATATATTGTCCAGTCGATATTCTTCCCACTCAAGTTTAGTCCCTTCTGCTTGTGGGTGACCATCTTTATCATTGTGGCAAACTTTATTAAGCCGGAAAAGCAGTCCTCCTTTAGTTGGGCATCTCAAAGTAAACAAGAGCGTGTACCAGGCATTGCAGGAACCATTATGAGAAAATGGAAGAGAAATAAGTGAAGTTCCTCCCTTCTTTTGATGGCCAGGCAACATTCCACACACCCAACAGTTCGAAGTGTTGGTCATGTCGTGGGTGTGATGGAGAATTTGAATGAAGCTATTGTTCAGGTAAGTCTGTCCGTGTCTCTCTTCATGATAAGGCAAAGTAAAATGAAAATGTTCAGATGGAACTGGAGTGGTAGGGAGCAAATATTCTCTCGCTGGGGCCATTCGTTCTACCACCCAAGCTATTATTGCTATCACCACAATTGTTGAAACAAAAAACACAGCACCAAGAATCTTCTTATTTCTTGTCATATTAGATGCCATGGTCTCAAAACAAAATAATTGAAGTAAAGCTAAAACAAAAATGAGCGCTGAGCCCCGAAGTAGCCACTGGTTTCTTCTCCGAGATTCAAGACGGGCGTCTCTACACTGGACAAACCTGATCCTCCCCCCTTGATATTCTTGGTATCCGTTTTCACAAACCCCAGGGCGGTAACTCAACCAGTCTCGCACAAAACAGATGCTTTTCTCGATCGCAGATTGTATTTCACTGCACCAGAAACAGTGTGGTCCGGGAAGGCTTCCTCAGATTCACTGGGCATGGCGGCTGGACTCTTCTCTGCATCCAAGATGTCTCGGTAATCAGACAGCACAGCAGGGTTTACCAGGTCTGGAGAGACACGGCGGCAGTGCGTGGAATGCACCCACCGTTTTTGGGAGGCGTTTAAAGTGTACAGGGAGTAGTGATTTCAAAGCATGCAGGGGTCCTTTGCTCCATTCGAGACAGGCTTTTTAGATTAGAGAACGAAATAGAACAGCTGGAACAATCTCACCTTAGATCGGGAGATAGTAAATAGTAAGAGGACATCAAGCAAGCTCTAGAGGAGTACCAAGACATAGCAGACAGTGAGGTTAAACATTTGCGTAAATATGTGACTGCGCGAGCATATGGAGAGGGTGAACGACTGGGTGCCATGCTTGCAAGCTTACAATGCACAAAGCGGGAGGCTGGTACCGTCATAGAAATTAAAGATGGGGACGGCAATCTAGTGCACAATGCAGTTGGGATTGCTGAAAGATTTGCCGAGTATTATGCGGATCTATATAGATCAGATAATACAAGATGACAAAGCAGCAAAGATTACCTAGCTCACATTCAGATCACATGGCTGACTGACTTCCACAGAAAATATCTCATGGCCCCTCTTGACCCTATAGAATTACAAGCAGCATTAAAAATGATGAGGGCGATGTCCGCACCTGACGTTGATGGCTCAACAGTTGCTTCCTACAAAGCCTATAAAAAATTACTTGTTTCTCACTTAGTTACTCTATTTGAGGAGATGGCAGCAAATAAAATGATACCCCCGTTGATGTGGGAGGCCATGATTGTCACTCTGCTGAAGCCGGGAAACCTCCAAACTATTGCTATTCCTACTGGCCCCTATCCCTCTTGAATGTAGATACAAATATATTTGCTAAAATACTCGCCAGCCGATTAGCACCAGTGGTCCCGTTAGTGGTTGGTTGGAACAGGCAGGCTTCGTTCCTGGCCGCAATCTAACTCACAACCTCAGAACCGTCTTTGGCACTATTCAAACTATGAACCCACAAGTCGGCCCAGAGGGACGCCCGGAGTACTGACGGTTAGAGCGGTGCTCTACCTACCTGAGCTGCAGCCAGGTGAGGTGCAGTACCTTCCTCCTACCTACCAGTACCTAGGAGGGCGTATTCTTACTCAAGGATGTCCAGGTGACACTTCTACCACGTTAAGTTAAAATATTATTACTTTATTCTGTTTTTAAGCAGTAGCGAGATACGGTCCTGATGAAACCAGCGGACACCTTTATGGGTCCATAGACTACAGAAACATGTTGACCTTATGATATAAATAGTAGCTATTGGTTAAACCTACTACGTTCCCGCACTGGTTTTTAAATATTGGAAACATGTGAGGTACCTAATAAATCATTTTCCTCCCGGTTCTCCAATTTTAGAGTTTACACTTATTCACACACTCACCACTATTAATATTTTTATATTTTTATATTTTTTTACGCACTACTTTGTAGTTATCAGTACATGGTCACCTTCCTTAAGTCTCTACACACTGGAGCACCCACTTCATATTTCGTTAGTGGTTGCAAGTATACTCTCTTTGGTGTGAGGAGGCCCAGATGATGACAAGGGCGGTACAGGACGATAACTGATGGGTACTTTCAAAACATGGAAGTATCTTGTTGTGTTTGAATCACATTTTTTACAGTTTTACAATCACATTTAGTATTGAGTTATATATCAGACAGTGTTTCACGGATTACTCATTTAGACACACAGCTACTCATTGTTTTTCAATATGTCAATTGTTGCCACTTCATAGGCCTTGAGCGCTCTGACCACACATGATTTGGGGATATCAGGAAAAGCAGGATAAGACACAGACTTTGAATTGCATTGGTTCTTCTAGATATATGAAATGTAACTCTCTCTGGCGCCCTCACATCAGAAACTCTGTGACAGGATATCAAACACAAAATCACTGCTAGCTTAGCTGAAATTTGCTTCCTAGACATGTACTTATTGGATGGCCATGAACGAAATACACCCAAACCCTTGTTAACATCCCAAAGAACAGATTAACTAGGTTCTGGGGGCTCAGATAATCTGATACCCCTCAATATTTTGCAAACCAGAGGATTTTCGCCAATCGGACAACTATCAACCGGAAATTGCTGACCGAAAAGTATTGATTCACCTATAGGCCAGTCCTTCTTTTGCCAAAGAGGCTAAGAAATTAAGGACGTAGACAACATCTGTCCCCATTGGATCCACTTGTTGTCAAATACACCAACTTCCCCAACGCGACCATGCGGAACGGTATCTCTTGTTGGTGTTCTCTGCCCAAGACTTAGCGAGTAACGAGGCAACGACTGCAGAAAGGTCTGGCACTTTCCAGCATTGCCTGTAACCCTCTTGGCCATCAATTGGAGACCGCCTGTGACAAGGAGGTGATGGGGATTCCCCTGAGGATCTTTGAGTAGACCTTGACCGGAGGGTAGATGGATTAGAAAATTCCAGGGAAGTTCCATCAGAACTGGAAATCAAGCTTGTGACCTCCAGATCGGGGTGATCACCACCAGATCTGCCTGTTGACTCCTCACCTACGAGGATACCGTCATTATCATTGCGAAGGTAGGAAACGCATAGCCCTGTTCCGCGATCCAATCCTGGAGGACTGCATCCACTGCTAATGCTTCCGGATCCAGACGCCAACTGTAGTACTGCTCCAGTTTGGCATCCAGTCGGGAGGCAAAGAGGTCTACCGAGAAGGAACCCCAGCGAGATAAGATTTCTCGAAACACGCTGGGGTGTTGCTTCCACAGGCTGGCATCCTTCCAGTCACGGGAGAACCAATCCGCCACCTGGTTTGACGATCCCGGAAGATGTTCCACTGACAGAGATATATTCCCAGAGGTCCGGGGCCTGATTCAAAAAGGCGATGGAACTTGTCCCTCCTAAATGGTTGATGCAGCGGATTGCTGCCACATTATCCATTTTGAGTAAGAAGCAACTCTGGACCCTGTTCTTGTTCCAGCAAACAATCCCGCCATCAACTCCAGACAATTGATGTGAAGGCCCTCTTCGAAGGAGGACCATTTTCTGCCGGTAGAAACTTCTTCGCAGTGGACACCTCAGCCTGAACCACTGGTGTCCGACTCTATCAACAGGTCGGGTTGGTTACCGAAAATGGCTTGGCCATTCCAGGCCTCCATGTGGTCGATCCACCACTTTAACTCAGTTTTGGCCGCTTCTGAAAGGGGCACAAATTGGGAGTAGGTAAGACCTTTGTGCAGATGATAACCCTTGAGGTGTTGAAGGGCCCTGTAGTGAAGGTGGCCCGGCAAGATGGCCTGTATTGATGACAATAGAAGGCCCACCACTCTGGCTTGGTGGCGTAAGGATATTGTGGGCCTCGCTTGCGTGCGTATCAACTTGTGATTTGGATAGTTTGGATAGTTTGAACGGAAGGGATAAAGTCGCGTTGAGCTAAATTTATCATGAAACCCAAGAATTGCATCCTCTGAGAAGGGATAAGGTCTGACATGGATTCCTTGATCACAAACCTCAAGTACTCCAGAAGTGTTACTGCCTGTTGCAGTTGGATGAGGAAACTTTGGGGTCATTGGTTCATACTGAGAATATCGTCCAGATAGATTATCAGCTGTACCCCCCCCCACTCTGAGACACTTCACACTGGATTCATCACCTTGGTGCAGAGGATAGACCGAAAGGAAGGGAGGCAAATTTGAAGATCTGGGAGTTCTGTTGGAACTGAAGAAAATGTCTGTGAGGAGGGAAAACTGGAATTGTAAGGTACGTGTCCTTGAGGTCCAAGCAGACCATCCCGTCCTGTTTCTGCAGGAGGTCCCTGAGAAGGTGAATCCCTTCCATCTTTAAATGGCGATTAATGAGCCACTCGTTGAATTCTTTGAGGTTTATTACTGGGGGGTAGCCCCCATCTCGTTTCACCACTAGAAAGATGTTGCTGAGAAAACCTCAAGGTTGTAAGATTGAGGAAAGGATTGCTCCTTTCTGCACAAGTTCTGAAACTTCCCTGTCTATGAGTTCCATCTGATCCCGTGGGAAATACAGGGGTTTTGGGCGAACCGGTTTACTAGGTGAATCAAAAAACTCTAATTGGAACCCCTTGATAGTCTGTAGAACCTAGGCGTCTGAGGTTAGTGAAGACCAATTGTGCAGAAAAGATTGCAATCTGCCCATTATTTTCACATCCCCCAAAGTCTGAAGTCGTACCTTGTTGATTATTGTAGGAACCGTTTCCTCCTAAGTTTTGGTGGGGTAGAAGTTCCTGAATTTCTATGGATCCTACCACTTTCATCTACGGGGTTCAGCAGACTTGTAGGAGGCTCTGTTGTAGGGACGGCCCGTCGGGCGCGCCCTGCCCCGACCAGCTGCGTCAAAGACATGCGGGTGAAGATGCGTTTTATGGATGTTTGGGCCTTATCTAATGAGTTAAAAGTATTTACAAATGTGCCCAGCTCCTTCACAAAGGGGTCTCCAAAGAGATTACCCTCTGCAACAGGACCAGCCTCCGAGGTGGCCTGTTCAGCAAAGACCTGCGACGCTCTGTAGAGATTGCCGCATTGGCGTTTCCTAGAAAAATGATTGCCCTCTGGACCCAGCTAGAGAGTGTGTCTGGGCAGATAAGGATGCCCGAGGCCTTGGCATCTTCAGTCATCTATAAAATCTTAGCCAGGGGGCCTGCCATGTCCAAGAGTTTATCTTGGCATGCTTTCCATAAGCGGTCAATACCTTTTTTGGGATCACGGACACATTTAGCTAAGAAGTTGGCCATTTTAGGGTCTACCTCTGGAGTGACTGCACCCTCCCATCTAGGGCTGGTCGTGCACACTCCGCTCTCAGGAAACTTCTGACTTCCTTATCCAGCGGATTACGTAATCTGGCCACCATGTAGGCTGCTACCTTAGGGATTGGGACCCACTCCCCTGACCTAGGGTGTAGGAGATCATCAGGATTGACAATGTCTGTTTCAGGGTTTGCCGTCTGATCTACCTTCGCTGGGCCTCATGGCCTTCCTGAGTTTCCGTCCCCATCAGAGGTCTTGTGGGACTCATCTGGGTCACCCGTAGGTGAGTCATCCGGGAACCCAGAGGGTCGAGCCAGAGCTTCCACAGGTTTATTGGGTGCTGAGGGGGATGGGCATCCATGAATGCCTTTTTGAAACGTGCAAAGGTGTCTGTATCCACACTAGTGTTGTCAGAGCGTTTTTGCTTCAGATCTACAGCGCTAGTGGATGGCTGACCTGGAGGTAGGGGGTCGCAGACTCCGATAGATCTTCCTTCGGCCCGAGGGGTGGCTGGCATTGTGCCTGAAGTTGGTCTAATTTCCTCTCTAGACACTTGAGAAACTGCTTTAAGGATGGAGGAGTCAATTACATGGCAAAAGTGGTCATCAATAGGCAAGTAAGTAATTACCTCCTCCTTTTCATAATAGTCATCAAAGTCTGCCATACTATGTTGCCACTAGAATTTATGCGCAGACAAAGGGGATCAGATGAGGTAAACCTTAGCGTGGTAAACCAAAATGTATAATATATACATATTCTAATATAGAGAGCTTGGACCTGGGACCTCTACACCCTTCTGGTATTGAGGGTAATCGCCTGCCTGGGCTGGTCCCTTCACAATCCACTTGTTTCTTAACCGGTGTACAGGTGTTCAAGTTCCAGGCAGGGGCTCTTGAATGTAATTTGCCCAAGCGTTAAAAGCAAAATCCATTATTACAGGTCTTCCCCCGCGTGTGATGAAAGGCATGCAGCCGAGCCAGTCTCACAGCGATAGTCTGGGCGGAAAAGACGACTCACCTGCACCGCACGGTCCCCTAGCGGCAGGAGGGCCGCACCTCGCTGAGAGCCTGACAGAGAGCCTGCGGGCATGAAGGAGCGAGAGACACTCCTGTGGCCGTGAGGAAAGAAAAAATTAATCGTTAGCACATGCAGCAATCAGGCAGAACAATTGAAACGCTTGTGTGCAAAGAACATGCAATTTAGCGCATAAATATGATCATAAACACCAATTTTTTGAGGAGAATCAAAAACACTCATCTTGATGCTGCTGAGGCAATGAAGAAAGTGGAGGGTAGAGTGTCCTCGAGGGAACTTGTTGAATGTCCTTGGTCCGGATTGGCTACCTCTGTTGGACTCTTTAATTTTTCATTTTCCCTATGGGGAATGTCGTTTTTAGGCCTCGCCTATGCAGCGCGCATGCGATGCATAGGCAAAAAAGACCTTTTGCAAATGCTTTGGCTTTTCAGCCAAAAACTTGCAAGAGTTCTATGGCCTTAAATGGCAATGCGTGCACGTATGGCAATTAACTTGCGGGAGCACGCGGCGCCATGTGGGAGCAGTTATCGCTCCTGGCGCTGCACGCTCCCGCAAGTGAAATGCTTTCACTTGCCCCCTCCTCTCGCCCCTCCCCCTGCTGCATCATTTTAGCGCGAGGAATGTGTTTGTTTATAAATGCTTTTGGGGATAGAACTGCTCCTTTTAATTTAGGAAAGCCACACAAGGACGCTCTATTCCTTGTTTTAACATTCTGTTGAATGTGGATGGCCCTTGGACAACTAGATGTCTGTGTGCTTGTTTGTAACTCTTCTCATTTCCATGCTGCTGAGCCTGCAGATTTGTGCCAAGTTCGGAAACCCGTGTAAGACACAACCCGAGCTAGAGTAGGCGAGCACTTCCGAAGTGCCTCCCTTTCCTCCGGGGATGCTGCTATAGCAGTACACCTGCCCGAAAGGAACAGAACAGGCATTGCTCACTTCATGATGGAAATGTCGACCCTCGGAATAAAGTAATGAATGCATTTGCTGTTCTTTCAGCTTCATGGAAAAATGTGTGATGGAGGCGTTACAAAGAAAGTGATAACTTTCTTGTGTATGATTTAATTGCAGAATTCCAGTTCACTTTAAGAAGGAAACCATTTCTCGCTTAACCTTCTCAGTCACAAGTGTCCCATTGTACGTTTGAAAAAAATCAAGAATCACAGCTTTGATTCCCCCTTTTACCCCAGACGTACTTTGTATTGGTACCAGCCTTACCTCATACATTTGTAATGAAGCTGGCACACTTCTAGAGCCCCAGTCGGCCTATGACACAGAAGGGAACCAATGGCCCCCAATCTTGCACTGTTACCTTTCCCATTAGCAGCACCATACTTTCTGTATGCATTAATCAAGAATCACAGCTTTACTTATTTGGCCAGCGCCTATTCTGTATAGGTCCCAGTACAGCGCCAGGTAGAACTTTCATTTTCCACCTGTCCTCAAATTACCGGCCTTCAGCACCCCCTTATTCAGCCTATACTAGAGCATGCCCCTACGCAGCAGTAGGAAATCACTGGGTCACTCAACCATAGAGAATATTGAAAGACTGCATGGGGCTTACTCATCTCTTTGACTTATGAAAGCACCAAGCCTAGAGGCCCCTCTCATCCTGTTCCTGGAAGGCATTCCTTATTGCAAAGAGGATCTGCACTTTTTATTTTAGGCATGCCAGAATATGATCAAAATAAGGCCAGAGATTTGGTTACTCGGCTCCTGCAATGTAAATCACTGAAATGTACTTGACCTGTTGCTTCCATGTATCTCCCATAGATCTTCATTTTTGCCACGCTACTTTGAGTAGAGAGTCCGGAGGTTGCATTTGTTTGCTTTTCCCAGGTAGACTACTTCGCTGCTGCAGGGAGTGGAGATTTTCACTCAACCGGTTTCTTTCAGCCATGCCACAATACACTTAATTGAGGAGCCTGGCCAGCCTGTACTAAGGTGCCAACTACCCCCTTCCCCTTACCATCCCTTTGTTTTGCCATTCCAGATGTATCCCCACAAATCAACAATTTTTGCCAATATAAATTAACACCAAACAATTCTAAGCCCTACGAAAATAACATGGGCATGTATACCACTCAGTAGTGTCAAATAATATGCCAAGTTTTTCCAGTTCCAGATGTACAAGGTACGGGCACAGACTTACATTAGCCGAGAAATAAATGTTAATTGTTAATGCCGTGGCCCAGCCTGGCCTCCTTCGGCCCCTGACGGCCACAGACGGCCCGCCCTTTGACGGGGTTAGCCCGGCGCACACCCGCTTGCGCAGGAACAGAAGTTGAATATTTCCCAACTCCCTCTAAAAGATCCCTCAGGGCCCGTTATAAAACTTCACGCTAAGTGACCCTCCAGGGGGAAGGGGGAATGGATAAAATAAGAAAGAGAACAGAAGAGGCTGCACTGGAACTGTTCTTACTGCTTCTCTTGCTCAGTCCGTCCTGCAGACTTAACTTCGGAGAAACCTGGGTTGTATCAAAGAAAGAGTTTAACATACACCTAACTACTCTAATACTTTAGTTCTACTTCTAAACAGCCTTTTACCTATTATTCCAGTATTCTTGCCTCTCTTCTTATCTTCGTTACGTTCTATTGTCTTAACTGTTTTCTTGACCAGATGATTCCTATTGAACAAGATTGGGTTACTATATCTATTGTAGTTCTATAGCTGTATTTATTGTATTACTGAATTAACTGCTTACCATCTCATCTGTATTGCGCTTCTTTAATCTCTCTCTCCAGTTTTTTACTTATATGGAATGCTAACCCTATTCTAAATACCTAAACTAAGCCTACGCTACCTAATATATGCCTTATTACGTATTAAGCCTATTTCTAACTACTATGCCTTTAGTGCCAGACTATTAACTGTAATTAATTTCTAGCTGAATTTCTCCTCAGTATACTTATGTCCTTTCCTTTTCTCTTCACAGGTCTTCTTAAGTTGAAAAAGCTCTGGTAAGTATTAATGAAAGACTGTATTCAATTTTGGTTGCACAACTTAGATATAGTCACTTCAATTTGTAACATGCGAATCCACTTATCTCTCTTTTCTTTTTATCTTCTCAGGAACGCTGCAGACGTTGGAGGCCTCTTGCCGAAATTGCCGAAAACAGAGCGAACCTCGCAAACTCGATATTACCAAGTCGGAGACTCGGCGTCATGAACAGGTAATTCCTAACCGTCGTTATTTCTATAACGCGGTATAAATTTTGTATCAGAAGTGCCTTTAAACAAGAATTTACCGGAGCACTAATCTACAAGTCATTCTCCGGGAATCCCTTCAGTGAAGTGCGTATTAGACTTAAACCGCGCGCTTCACCTGAGCTCCTGCACCTGTAGAAAGCTGAAACACTAGACCGCAACGTCTTCCTTAGAGTTGGCGGCCATCTTGGAGTTACGCTTGTGACTCCAATATCTCCATCCATTAAGTAAGGGGCATTTGCCTGTATTGAACCAGTGGGATTTACTTGACAAGATGGATACTACATGCATTGCCTGCTGATGAGTTCTGACGGGTTGGGGTGGCTCTGCAAAGGAATGGCACTCACTCCAGGTCAGGTGCGCCCACTAGTCTTCCTCTCCAGTCTGTCGGCCAAAACTGCGAATATCTCCGGTTCTCTGTTACCGGCGGCCTCCCGTGTCTGTGCAGCTGGGCGCCCCCGGGATCGCGCAGGAGCCGTAGCGCAAGCAAGTCCGTCTCCTCCCTCTCCGATCGCGGGGGAGTTCAGGTCTGCTCAGTGGGTGCGAGTGCCAGTTGCACGCCAAGGGAGAATCTCCTGCTCTTCTAGGCCTCAGGCCGACGCAGCACCCTGGGCTCACGCAGAGTATCAAACTGCAGACAAGGCCGTCATTTTGTTCGTGCGATGGCCGGGCCTCTCACCTCCCGGGTCTGTAGTTTAGCGCCGGAGGGCCAGAAAGCACCCTGCGGTCACCTTCCCCGGCTCGCAAGGACGCCAAGCCGGCACTCTTCCTAAGATAAACGGTGGGGTCGGCGCAGAGCTCTCCGCTCACGCTACCGCCCTCATCGGCTCTGAAGCCACGCCCCCTGCGTGATCACAGCCCTTGCTGGAAAACAAATCCTCTTCTTTCAGGATAGGGCACCCTCTCTCCTGGGCAAGTACCCTAAACGATCCTGTCCAGTGTCCAGGGCAGTGCACCAGTATAGTTCTCTCTAATCTAATGTAGGCACCTTAGGCATGGCACTGACGCCCTAAGCGTGAGACCTTCCCTAACTCCTTGACTGTCCTACTGATACACTGTCCTTCTTTCGTGGCCGCAGGTTATACCTGGTGACTCCAGACACTGTCTTCTCAACAAAAAAGGTGAGAAATTCAGGCTCAGAAGGGCATTGAGACTCAGGGGCCTGTGAATCAGATGGGGTAGATGCTGAGGCTGCCCTAATCTCTGGGGGGACCGCCTGAAGCAATGCTGCATCACTTTCTTCATCTGTCAGCGCCCACCTCAATCGGGCATCAGAGAAGGGAACAAAATGGGGCACTCACTCCCCTACCTGGTCAGCAATGCTGTCGAGGAACCACCGATCATACGGAAGTGGGAGGGGATCCGTTTGACATACGATCCATGCACCCAATGCTTCTGGCCTTCAATCTTCACTGCATTGCGGGTGGTGAGCAAGACAAGCAGTGGCCCCTTCCACCTCGGCTCCAGGCAGTTCTTCCATTGAATATTCTTCACCAAAATGAAGTCGCCGGCTGTAGCTGATGCCCGGGCCCCTCTGGTACTAGTTGCAGCATGGAGTGAATCTGTTGCTGGATCGAACGGAGATCTTTAGTTAACTCGTACAGACAGTCTACAAGCAGGGGGTACTCTATCTCGGAGAAGCTCTTGGGTCGCGCCAGACATTGGCGGGGCATCCACAGACCACCTCATACAAGAACAACCATGTTCTAGAATGTGCTGTCGCTCTGATAGATAACAAAGTCAAAGGTTGAGCATTGTGCCATCGAAAACCGGTACTTTCTTGAATCTTTGCTCATTTCAGTTTGAGAGTACCTTTGTACTTTTCAACCAAGCCTGCTGACTGGGGGTGGTTTGCTGCATTTAACTTCTGCTTAATGTGAAAGCCTTTGCACACCGATTCAATGACCTTTGGATTGAAGTGACTTCCATTGTCATGCCAGATCACATGTGGCAATCCATAGCATGGGAAGAACTCTTTTAAGAGTGCCTTTGCCGTCGCCATAGCCGCATAGTGTCAATGCCGACAACAGTCTCGACCCAGAGGCACTCAAAATTATGGGCCACCCCAAAGGCTTACTGGCTGTCAGTGTAGACGTTGACAGTCAGTCCCTCACTCCACTCACAAGCCCTAAGGAGGGCAACCAACTTTGCACCTTGGCCGATTTGTATGGGATACGGGATGTCTCAACTACAGTGTGTAACATGGTGATTGCATAAGCTGCAGTGGTAGTGCCATCTGGTAGTTTGAAACAAGAGCCATCAACATATAGTTCCCCTTGGGGGTCAGATAGGGGAACATCAGTCAGGTCTACCCCTCCTTTCATTTCTTCCTCAGTCCAAAATAAACAATCATGAACATTATAGTCCTTCCTTCTGAAGGGGGGGGGTAGTAACCTGGCTGATTTCAGAGTAGCACATCATTTGATGGTAATGTGTGGAGCAAACAAGGTTATTTCATATCCAGTCAGATGCACACTAGTAAGATGCTACGTCTTTGTCTTATTCAATAGGGTACCCACAGCATGAGGTAGCATTACTGTCAGATGGGTATCAAGGACGAGCCCTGCCGATTGTCTGATAGAAACTGCCACCACTGCGGCAGCTCTGAGGCAGTTCGGAAGAGCTCTGCCGACGTTATCAGGAATAGCGGAGAAATAAGTGAAGGGTCTCTGCGAAGGATCTCTGCTTACCACCGAAACCCTGTGTTAAAACAGAAAGCGCACAACCATCCGCCTCGTGTACGTAGAGCACTAAAGGCTTCTAGTAATCAGGAGTACCAAGCACAGGAGCAGAGCAAAGCGCAACTTTTAATTGCTCATAAGCTTGCTGGCATGTAGATGTCCAAGGCAATAGTTCATGCACTTCTTTGGTGGTCAGGTAAAGGATGAGTTTAGTTATTAAGGAATAATTAGGGATCCAGTGCCGACAATACAAAGGTATACCAATGAAGGCGCGCACCTCGCATTGGGTCTTGGGAACAGGCATATTAGTAATAGCAGCTATGCGTTCAGGTGTTAGTCTGCAACCCTCCTTCGACAGTAGGTGACCTAAATAGGTGGCCTCCTGTTGACAATACTGAAATTTGGAAAGGGACACCGTGTGTCCATGGTGTGCTAAATGCAACAGCAATTTAACTGTAGCCTCTCTACAACCATCCTCAGTATCAGAAGCCACCAGAAGGTCGTCAACGTACTGCAAGAACACATTACCAGTGGGAAGTTCCAAAGTTCCAAAGAATCCAATTGGATCTTTAAAGCTTGACTATAGATACTAGGGCTTTTTGTATAGCCTTGTGGAGCACGACTGAATCTAGTGGGGAATGTGTGGCAATTTGGCATTGTCCTTTATCTGAATGGAGACCAGTGGCATCTGAAGTAACCCTACATCCATGTCTCCTGTGGCCCACAGTGTGCGTGGCGCATCTTTAAACTCAGTGAGGAGGGGGCATCCTTTGCAAGGCATTGCTTTGCACGGGCCACTTGCAGTCCAATAGTCATGTAAACACCGTCTGGAGAACAAAAAATTGTCGCATGTAACCTTTTTAACAAATCCAATCCCAACAGATTCTCCCCACAATTTGATGTTAATAAAAATGGTGACTCGACTGTGAAGGGGCCAATAGTGAGAGCAAGGGGCTTGGAAATGAGGCTAACAACCGACACGCCTGAGAAACCCCCCAAAACATTGTTTTTGGCCAGACAGAGCTGCCCCGGGACCAGTGAACGGAAAACAGAGCTATTCATAGCCCCTGTATCAACTAAAAATGTATTGGTCGTACCTTGTAAATCCGCAGTGACATAGGGTCCGCGTTGATCCATAGGCATCAGAACTGGTCCTTTGCCCTATCCCTGGCTATCCTACCTGTGAGACATCCCCGTCACTTCGTCCATGTCATAGTCATCATGGTAGTACTGCCTCCCTTGGGGGCTTCAAAATAGTTCCCGCTCTATTAGACAATGTATCCTCCGAATGCATCTCCCCTGGCCTCATCCTCTTCCCCGTCCTCTAAACCCCCAACCTCTCGGGTCTCACCTATCTGAAATAACTTCAGACACTCATTCCATCAATGTCTATCTAGCTTGCAATACGCACATTGGTTGAGCCCAATGGGCGCATTCGAAGCACCACCCCTGTTAGACCGGGGTAGCCGCTGGGTCAAACTCAAACCTCTGCCTCTTCCATTTCCCCTTGCTAATTGCTGCATCAACACCCTCATTTCCAAGTCCTTCTACTTTGTCTCCCCTTTCTCTTTCTCCTCATTCTCCCTATGCTCATAATACTGTGCTATACTCAAAATCATTGATGGGGATGAGGTTGTGCAAGTACTTTCTGAAGCCTGCAACCTAGTTGCAATCTCGGGAAGCAAGTTAGTGACAAATCTGTTAACAAACAATCGAGCACCACCCTCCTGTGACAGGTCCTGACCACTAAAGTCTAAAAACACCCCTTTAAATCTAGTAAAGAAATCAGACACACTTTCATCCTTCTGGCGACACACAGTCAACCTATCCCAATCTACTCGCCTTGGCGGGATAATGGAATGCATGTACGTGATATTACACCCCGGCAAAGCTAGGAGCTCTGCTTTCAGCTTCTCGCTGAGCTTACGCTCCTTATCCCAAGCCTTGATCTCATCCCATGTACCACCCAACTCCAGTGCATGATCCTGCATATGCCCTGCCTCCATATAGCCACTGGTACCAGCAGTCCGAAAAATGACTCTATAACAGCTAATGTCATCACTGTGGAGGAGGCTGCTTCCGTCAATTCTTTATAATATGCAGTAGGGGTTTTCAGAGGGTCCAGCAGCTGGCTCTTTAGGGATAGGAGTAAGACCCCACTCCTCTTCCAAGGTGTATAGATCCACTGTCCCTGAAACCGAGCGTTGACTCGTGGTCTAATTACAGTGTCCATGGAGTTGTGTAGTTCTGGTATTTCAAAATGGTAAATGGGATGGACCTCCCTCATGGGCAAGTGTGTCACTATCGTCTGGACCTTTTAAAGCAATCTGCCCCGGTAACCCACCAATGTTGTTAAATTGCTAAAAACCTCACTGGGAGCCATACCTCTAGCATATACCCTCTCCCGTATGTCATAGATGATCTGCGGTGCAACACCCTTAAAGCACTGTTCCCACAGTCCTATCAACGTGGCAGACATATGCTTAAGGGCATGCTTCTGGATGAAAGGCTCATAATCTTACATCACACTTTACACATCTTCCACACTATAGATCGCATTCCGGGCCCATTGAGCTTGCTTGAATTGCCACCATTTGCTTCTCTCATCACCCACAGCAGAGCGCACCAACACTTTCTCCATGCTGTCTGCCCAATTCCCTTCATGTATCCCACGCACAGGCGTGTCGCCATTTAGCAGTGTCTGAGGTGCTGTGCTTAAGGGGGAAAGAGCAGATGAAGAGACAGGTATCATCATGAAAAGAGATAGTGCTGTAGGAGTAAAAGGGAAAAGGGTGTGTAGTGGCAGATGCGGAGTCAGTAGACAGAACAGGAGAGCTAACGGATCCTGCCCCTTTTACTTGTGTGGGCAGAGAGGACTCAGGCGGGCTGAGGCTGAAGCAGTTTGGGCAGAGGTGGAAATACTAAGGAGAGTGGCACCAGGGGCCGGGGACTGAAATGTGGGGACTTTTGGGTATATCCGCTCAGGAGCATAGAGTGGAGGAGGGTGAGAATCCAAGAGCTCTTCAACGAAAACATCACCTTCCTCCCTAGTAACATAACATTTATCATTCTGCAATTAAAATTATCTATCTGCACATTCTATGCCTTGCTCTATCTTTTCCCTTTCATAGGCCACTGCTTTCTGCATGATCGTTTGCGTCTGCCTTTTCTGGGCCTCTTTCTCTGCCCTCATACATCGCTGATTTGCTTCCTTCTACCATACCCTTAGAGAATCAAACATTGACTGCCTTCTCTTTTTGAGGAACAATTTGTCCTGCAAGAAATTCAGTTTTTGTTCATCGAATGAGCCAGTTAGGGGACATTGTAACTCAGCATTGCCCTCGTATATTTATTCCACAATGTGCTAAACATAATAGGACCAATACCGTGCTTGACATATACGTCGAAATTTGGGGTAGCCTTGGGAGGCGCAGGCTGGCTCTCTTCCAGCCGGGCATCAGTAGAGCAACATCTACATCCAAAACACGCTAACTTACTTAAACAAGGCATCTTAATATAGGACACATACGCTGTCCCCAAAGGACGAGTATAACACCAACAAAAAAAGTAATAAAAGGAAAAACAAACAAGAGAAAAATTGTTCAAGAACCAAACCAAATGGTCCAAAAACTGCTCACTGCTGTCCGGAGACTGTTCAAGAAGACAGGCTCCAGCCCCAAACTTTTTCAAGAGTAGATCAAATTACCAGTTGGCCTGGCAGATTGTTCACAAACACTCTGCGTCTTTTTGAAAATGGTCCGCAGACCCACCAATTTGAAACCAAGACAGCCCGAAGAGTGTACCAAGACACAGCCCGTCGGCTCGTGCCATTCAAGAATGGTGCCATTTTTCCAAGAATCAAATCACTCACCTGGTGCACACAGGTCGAGTCAAGTTATTCTCCACTGCCGACTCTTCGGACAAAATGGTCAACTCTAAGGTTTTGCCTTCTCAGGACCCCAGCCGGTGACCACTAGATGAGGAGTCACCCGATCAGACAGGTGGAGCAGCTGCGAGAACCAAGCTCAATCATGTGGGGGTACCCCGATCCGGCCAACTGACCGGACGCAACCTCAAACCTGCAACTCGCTTGCGGGTGAGTCGGGTCACCTTGAGGGGGCCCAGTTCAGGCACCAACTGAAGGAAGTGGCCCTTAGGGGCCATTCAGGTTACTTACAACCACTTCCTAGGCCTTCCTAACAATGAAGAGTCGGTCAGACAGTAGAGAATACAAACAAGCTTTTATTAGCAATACTCTGCAGAGGAGTCCAATCTGACCTGCACCCTAAGATGTCTGCCGAGGGACTGACACCGCAACAGTCTGCAACACGTAATGATTCTTCCCAAGAACCTCCAACCACGCCCACAGTGGAAAGTTACCGGCCTGTGCCAAACATGAACAAAAGAGGAACAGAAAGATGGGCTACCACCTGCCAGATGGGTATATGGTATCTGCAATTACTACACACACAGATAGCTATGCGAGGGCAGAATGTCCTATTCATTAGTAAGTCGGGAAGCAGCCTTGAACAGAAGAGAAAATAATAACGAAGCACAATAATCTGCTGAGGAAGCAGTACGAATAATGAGGCCTAGTTCAGGCACAGTCTAAGCAGCCTAATAAGGGTTACGAAATGCAAAATGGAGTCACACTCGCTAAGTGAAGCCTGCACATTACGAGGATAACTCAGTGGGTTGCATAACATGAATAAAAATGGTGTCTATTTAGCCACACACTGCTAACGTAATATTGCATGAAAGAAGGGAATGGGATTTTCAAACCTAACAATAGGGGCAAATGGTTTTGCTTTACCTAATTTGTGATTACCTGATTAATAATCACAAATTAGGAAATTCAAAACCACTGGTGCTTGGAGGCCTAGGACCCCCCTGAAGCATACCAAAAACAATGTGCACATGTAAAGCACACACGTGCCCTAGGGGCATGTGTGCGCCTCATGGAACTTTGAAAAATGTATTTAAAAAAATTGCACTTGGTTTCCATCGATGTAGAGTCTATGATATTAGTATTTCCAAATGCTTAGCTTACATTTAGGAAATGCTTGGTACATGTGCTTAGGAAATCGCAAATTACAAGTCCTTATTTGTAGTCTCAATTTTAGGTAATCGTAAAAATTAGTGATTATCTGAAATGCACTGCCAAAACCTTTCATTCATCTTGTATGAAAGGCTATTTTGCATTTGCAAATGGTCAAATTTAGCGATTTGCCCTGTTTGCGAATGCAGAATAGGTTGACACACGTGGCCCCATATGTCTGCTGTAGAAAATGATGAGACAGAATTGAATCATGTTGTGAGAAATCCTAGCACAATCTGTCCAAGCAGAAGGAAACTGCAGATGCCATATGCCTGTCTCTTAAGAAAGACTCACACTTCTTTAGATATTTAAGGCTACTTGTTAGTGACATCACTGAGACTACACACAAGCTTGAATCCAGCATTCTGCAGATCAACCATCCACTGTGAGGTTGCCTGAAGTCTTCATAAAATCAGATCTTTCAGCTAGCAAAAGGTTCACTCTGGATCATTTCTCTTTCTTTTACTTTGCGGATTGCTTACCGTCAGCAAATCTGTTTTTTAGGTGATCATATTCCTGCCTGTTTGTTTAATGAAGTGTGACAAAACCAGCACCGTGTTGTGTTTCTTGCGTGAGCCCCTTCCTGGGCTGTATCTGAGAAAATACATATTGTTGACCTCTGCTTTATTATTGCCCCTGCATGGATCTGCATGAGCCTTGACAAAATCCTTTTTATTGGAAACTGGCACAACCATAGCTACACAGTCGCTATTGAATTTATTGTTTGTGTACTTTTATTGCACAATTTTCAGAATTGTAATAAATCGCTCACACCTGGCTGGACATGGCAGTCTTCATAACCAATGGCTGATCTGTTTTGTACTGAACACGGTACACGCCACCTATATCTATCAATTTATGCCACTGTTTAGACCCAGTGATGGTAAGTGTCTCTTGTTTGCTCCGGTGAAGGGCACCACAGCCCTGAAAACTATACGCAGTAAGTCACAATGGGGTAACCCAGTATCCCTCAGAACCTGGGCAGAAGTAGAAAGTATACAAATGGTTCTGTGGGGTATGTACTATTTCTTCAAGTTGTTCTGAATATTAAATAATATATACACATTTTGAAGCAAACTCATCAAAGAAGAAAAAAAAAGAAAAAAAGAAAAAAAAAAGAAAAAATGTAAATCCAAACCATCTAGGGTAAATCAAAACACTTTTATAAATTACTTTCATTTATAATTACCCTGATTTAAATTATGGAGAGTACACATTGGCGCATCATATGTGAAGAAGGTGACATTCAGTGCTCAGTGATATTTGTGAAAGTGTCAAATATACAGTGGTGTTTGAAGGGGAAAGGGAGGGGGAAAAGGGGGAATTGGCCAGTAGTACAATGTTTTTTAAGAACTTCTGCGGACCACATCAGTTGGTCTTCTCGCAGAGTCCTTAAAGCTGGTCCAAAAGATTCTAATGTCCATGTTTTAACCCTGGAAAAGCACTCTTAAAGGGTCATTGCGGGTCTTCATCAGGACTGGGAAAAGGGAGGGGCGGACAGCCTGTTGAATGAAATGAGCGAGGGTCAGGTTTGGATTTACAAGGACGGATGGTGCCAGAGCAATAAGTTTGCACTGAAGGCGGTAATAACTCACCTCAAAGGGGGCCCAGACGGCAACACCCAGGTATGGTTTGGGCAGAGACACTGGTTGATCTGTGGCTCGGCAGGGGTACTGGCTCCCTTGTAGGATGTGTCTAAGGGAGAAAACGGGCGTAGAGATTACTAACCCATTCTACACTCTCATGTGGTTCAAGAATTAGTCACGGTTGGACTGGAGACTCACCTTTAACATGGAAGTTGCGCAATTACTGCAGAATTCTTTTGGGGGCATTTGTTTCTTCACCTGGTGGCTGCATCCTCAGACGCTGGTCGTCCTGCTTGCCCTCCTGTCCTCCCGCCGCCGCGCCTACAACTTCCGCGGCCGCAGAGAGGAGGACTACGATCCCCAGGGTTCCTAGCGGCAGAAGCCGCCTACGGATGCGCCGGGAGAACCCGCTCAAAGGCGGGGCCGTCTGTGGCCGTCAGAGGCCAGAAGAGGCTGGGCTGGGCCACCCCACTAACTCTTGCATTTTCTCTTTGGACATTGACGAACTCCATAAGGTACTCTCAACAATAAGATGATTTAAAAGAGACAAATTATATCGGGACAAACTTGTCAGGGTTGTATATTTATTTATTTTTTATCCAAAAACCTATCTCTCCTGGGGAGGGAACATTGCCTGTAGTGATCTGTGCCCTATAAATTCTTATTAATGTCTGATAAGGGTAAAAATATCATGTCTTCTGCTTCCCGTCCTATGACAAGACACCAGGCTGCTATGACTCAACCCCTCCCGAGTTTAACAGCCATAGACAAAATGCTCCAAAAAATCATTGTGGTAGTGGCTACAGCCATAGAGAACACAGAGAGGAGATTATCAATCCCCCCTACATGCCCCTTATTACCGAAAGCGGGGGATCTTTCTGTAGCTACTGCAGTTTTTCCCTCACATCATCCTTTGCTGAGCTGCCTTGTGCACAGCCTGTTACTGATGCTATTGATGTTGTCGACAGTCCGCCTGTTGCCAAATCTCCCATTCAAGCTGCTGGGAAAAAAGATCGTAGACCCCGTACTATAAATAAGAATCCTAAACTCAAAAAAAAGCCAACTAACAGATCCGTGTCTATTGATGATTCCATAGCGGATACTGCTGGTTCTTCCACATCCCCTGTAGGAACACCTGTCTGGGTCACTCATTTACTTGTTGACTTCCAAGCCCACAACAAACAGATTATTGGCACACACATTAAACTACTGGTATCTAGGTTGGATTGATTGGTTTCCACAATAAATAACATAGGTCGGGGGAAAGTCCAGGTCCAGTCTGCGAGCCCACTGGGAAAATATGCTAACAGAGCTACTACTAGTTTTTCTAAGTCTAGCCCCTGCCTTACAACTACTGGAGTCAATAACAGTCTTGCTGGGAACCCTGTTATTGGGCTGATCCCTGACACTACTAAGTTAACTGCGGATGCTAGAGGGTTGATTAACAGTAATAATACCCTAGGTCCCTTGGCCCAGCCAATTGAAAATCTAACCTCAGATACAACCTTGCCAAAGCCTATGGATGGTAAGGCAGCTGGCGGGACTAATCCAGTGCCAAGGGGGGCGACTGATGGGGGGACAAGCCATTTAGACCTATAATCCCAGGCTAGTAGAAACATTGCAGCCAGGGGTTCGAAAAGAGTATTGCCCTCCATCGATCTTCCCCCTGAGTCTTTGCCATATGTAATTGTCCTAGCTGGGGTCCCTCCCCTTAAGCAGGGAAAGAGTGAGGATCACAGTGATCTTAAAAATAAATGTATACAATGGCTTAACACCTTTAGGCCCTCTCCCCCTAATGCCTCAGGTGAAATATTATCCGTAAGAAGAGTAGTATGGATTGGGGCTGGAGCTAAAACTATTGCAGGCAATTGTGTGATAATAAACTTTAGGCACACATGTGCTGTTGAACACATCTGCAGTGGGTCGTCAATCTGGACAAATACGCAAATTCTTCCACTCCATCTGTCATGCTTCTACCCTACTCCCCTGACGAGAATCACCCAGAGTAGAAGCTTTAAACATCAAGGGGCCCACAATAACTACTCATATAGAAACCAACAGGGGTGTGCAATTTGGAAGGGCTCTCATTCCTATACCCCTTTACTTTCACTATTTCCCCAAAGAAATGGGTTCAGCTGCCTGGAGCAGGTGGACTGACTTACAGTGGGGCAAAATCTTAATCTACCAACAGATTATAGAGGAGGTATTCAACCCGCTTCAATGGAGGGAAATGAAGCTACTACCACCCCTGAAAATCAATTAGTAGATCAACAATTGATCACTGAGGGATGGTCAGCTTTGGGGAAATACTCGCAACAGGCTGGGCCCTGTGATCCTTACGAGACGCTGCTCAGTGGTGAGGCAAGTAAAAGGTTATCTGAGCCTAGAACTTTAATGTCTGGTTCCGGGTCTGATGCAGGCAGGGGCAAACCATCACCTGGCTTTTCGCTAGCTGATGGAAGCATAAAAAGTCTGTCCTGGAATGTAGCCGGTTTAAAAAATAAATTGCCTTTGCCTGAGTGCGGTTCCTTTATGGCGATGCATGACATCTGCCTGATGCAGGAAACATGGGCATTGGAGGAGAGTGTAAGGCCTGGTTCTGCCACCTTCGACATCCTGGCAACAACTGGGGGTAGGGGGAGACCGTCAGGAGGGACTCGCAGTATGGGTGGGCACGCACCTGGGTGCCCAGGCTGCTGTTATACCAACTAACTCCCCTGATGTTCAGTGTGTACTCCTATCCCCCCAAAATATGCCGCAGGTGGCCATATTAAATATCTACTCTAGGCGGGAATCTGAAACGATTGATGTATTACAAAGTTTCATTCAGTCACTGGACCCTTCAATTGTTCTAGTGCTTGGAGGAGACTTTAATTGTCAATTTGAGCCACTTCTGAGCTCAGAACTGGGTGACCAGGATGTTGAAGATCAGTTCTGGCATGTGCCTGACCCACAGATCCCTCCTGTCAGGCCATGGACTCCTTTGGTCCTTCAAATAAAATCGCTCTCCCATTCAACATCTTTGCGGGCCTGTAATGGGAGGTTGGTGCCTGGCAGACCGGGGTCAGATACATTTAATAGAATAGATCAAACTTCCATCATTGATTATATAATGATGGGAGCAAGGCACTGGGACAGGCTGTTGGAATTTAGAGTTTACCCAAGACAAGATAATGACCACAATGCCCTCGTTTTAACACTGAAACCTGGGAGTTTTGGGTTGACAAATCCAGCACCTGAACCTACCTGTGAATCCCTCCCTCTTATGATATCTAATAACAGGCGAAGGATAAAATGGCCACACCTTCAGGATTCCCCACCAAACTTGCCGAAATATATCGGATAGCTACACCGCCAATTTCTGATATGAGGGATGCTGGCTCCCTGAGTAGAGCTGTGGAAACTCACAACCAACTGGCTGCTGAACTAGTGGATGTGTTCTGCTCGGTAGTTAGTAATAAACCCCCACGGGCAAGGACACATCCCTGGTACGATGTACACTGCAAGAAGGCAAAAAAAGACCTGCTTTTAGTAGTCAAAGCCAAAAATAGAGCAGCCATTAAGAAATCCTGCCTGCTTTACAAAAAGGCAATAGCACGGGGAAAGAGGGAATGGGAGGAGAACTTGTGGGCGGAGCTTAGATCCACACTTAGTCGCAAGGATTCTAAGTCATTCTGGGCCATTGTAAGCTCTGGTGTGAGTGGTGGTAGTCCAGCTCTTGCCCCGAACATAGCTCCCTCAGTGTGGGAGGCACAATTTGGATCACTATATGCAAATGTTGAGCTAGAGATTAGTTCCCTTTCATGTGGTGAATTCCCTAAGGAGGATGGATTGGTGGGGTTGATGGACGTGGCTCCGAGGAGAGATATGGCTCTCCCTCTGTTGGTTCCCCCGGGCTCCCACCATGAGCATCAATTGGTGGGGAACCTGGGCGACCAGCGGCGGCGGGAGTCACTGGGTGGCGGGGATCTGTTCCACCTCAATTGGCATGAGTTTATCACTCTGAAGGAGGTTGAGTCAGCAATAGGAAGGCTACCTCCCAATAAGGTCCCCGGCCTGGACAAACTGCCTGGGGATTTATTTCACTCCCAACCAAAAATATGGGCACCATACGTGGTAGTCCTATTTAATGAGATCTTAGCGGGGACTGATCCACCAGATACTTGGCTTGGAGCTGAGATCGTTCGATCTTTAAGAAAGGATGCCCATTAACACCCTCAAACTATAGGCCCATCAGTCTTATAGACACAAAACAAAAACTAATGGGCAGGATCATCTTGGACAGGATCCAGTGGTGGATGGAGGAAAATGAAATACTGACCACACTCCAGGCTGGATTTAGGGCGGGTATCTCAACACTGGATCAAATATTCCGGTTGCAGGTTTTATATTTGAAAACGGCTAGTGTAGAGGGTGGCAGCCTCTACCTTGTCTTAGATGACCTGCGAGCCGCTTTCGACCTTGTTCCCAGGGCAAAACTGTGGAAGGTCCTGGCAGACCTGGGTCTCCCGCCCTACTTATTGTCTATTTTGATCAGACTACACACTGGCAATTATGCCCAAGTAAGGTGCGGGAGGCACAGAGACGAGTCAGGACGTTTCCCAGTGTCGAAGGGAGTTCGCCAGGGGTGCGTTCTGGCACCAACATTATTTTGTCTGTACATCAATGGTCTTATTGATCACTTAACTGGTGTAATAGACAATGACGCCCCTAGGTTGGCCACTGGGAGACTGCCCGCTCTGATGTTTGCGGATGACACTTTGCTGTTATCCGAAACATCATCGGGCATTCAGCGAATTGTGGACGGTTTTGCATTGTTCTGTGCTTCTCGTGGATTAGAGATAAACCTGGACAAGACCAAGTTTTCCACCGAAACAGACCCGCCCAAACCCTAAGCTTAATGGTACCCCCCTCGAGAGGGTCAAGACCTTCGTCTACCTGGGTATTACTCTGACAGAGAATTTTGATTGGGGCTTTCAAATTTCTAAATCAGCTCTCAAACTATCCCAAGTAACTGGGGGTATAAGTAAATTCCATAGAGCATCTGACTTTAAGCCGGCAGCTCCGGTCCTTGAAATATATCGACTTCAAGCTAGAATGGCCACAACCTATGGTGCTGAATTATGGGGTCATAAAAATGTATCCAATCTTATGAGGGTGGAGCATAATTTTATGAGGAACTTGGTGGGATTACCACAAAGTACGACACTCATTCCTCTACGATTGGATTTGGGGCTGGAGTCAATTCAAGAATTGGTAGCTGTGCATCCTATGCTCTACTGGAAGAGGCTGTGGTCAGTTCCTGAACTGGCCCCTTATAGAGCGGAATTTTGGGCTCTTCTCAAATGTAAAAATATCCCATGGCTGCTTCATATCAGGGCTCTTTGAATACAGATTGGTCTGCCAGAGCTCTGGGAGACCCCCGAGCTGTGTTGCCCTGGGATATCAAAATCGGACTTACAAACCCAGTTGAGGTGGCAGAACTCACTAGCCCTCCAGAGTTCAACAACCTTGGGTAGGCTGTCAGTAGAGTTCCTCCTAGTAAAAATGGACTCTCGATTAGAGGAATTCTTAGATGTAATACAACCTCCACTTGCGAGGAAATTATACACTCAGCTAAGACATGGCAGCCTACCGCTTAGGGCATTTACTTGTAAATGGGCAAACCCGGATAAGGAGGTCTGACCGGCATGTAACTATAAACGTGAAGATGTCCCTCATGTAATGTTCATTTGCCCTGCGTATGTAATGATAAGGAAGTGTTGGCTAACCCCGCTATGTAGGAACCGTGGGTTTAGAAATTTTACACAGGCATGTCGGGTTCTAATTTATGATACCCACCCCCCGATAGTTTTCGCCGTATCCCGTTTCTTGTTTGGTATGTGGTGTAGAAGGAAAGCCTTTGTATGATATATTTGATTAACTATGAATTTTATACCTTTTGGTCTTTGATAACTGCTCAGTTTAATCTTTTTTTATATTCAAAATTGACCTGTCCATTATTTATTGTCTTAATGATTTGTGCTTTGTATGTATTTTATCTGCACTTTTATGGTCTTCGACCGAAATAAAGTTATCAAATGAATGCAATCCATTCACTCGCAAGTTGCTCAAAAATAATGCAATCCACTCTCTCGACAATGATTCAGGTAATTCACGGCCCGGATGCGGTCTAAAAATTTAAAGGGCTGATTAATTAAACCAATCCAGCTGTTTGATGCTAACAGTAACAAGTTTAATTGCCTAACTCATGCAAAATGCTCACCTTTCAATTTGTAGTACCAAATACAAAGATCACTCAGATGGTGCAATTTCTTCCTGCTCCATCTGCGCTCGCTGTGAATGTGACAGCGGCTAACGACTCAGACTTGTATAAGCCAGTTTGGCAAGCGCGAGGACATTTCCCTGGAAACGATGCGCCGCCTGGTTGCTAGGCAACCACCTTCGTGTTAGTGTTTTACATCAGCTGACCTCATGGGGCCGATTAGGGTTCGAGCCGGTGGTCTATAATCGTATTCAGATATTGTGGTCATTAAAATTATGCTAAGGGTGGAGTTGGCGCTCGCATGAGTGGGCATCCCAGAATATCATTTGTAGCGGAAGAATGGTGGGTTGTACATGTATTTAAAAGTGCACGCAGGGACATCATCACAGTTAACGGAGTACATTTTGCACATAGTGCGTTCCTTTTGAAAAGCATTTCAGTCATAGTAAGTTATAAATATGCACATGTACTAAATTGGCCGTGAGCATAGCAATATTATTTCCATTTTTAATCAGTAGACCAGTGAGTAAGTAAGTAACGTTTATTTGTACATGATTAGTTAAAACCTTTACAAAATTATAAAAACAAGAGTAGGTACATTTAAAAAACCATTTGTACTTAAGCGTATCAAGTTAGATTAGATTAAAAGTAAGAAGTTAATTAAGATCAGTTCATGGTTATCCTCAGGGCCATATAATGTTCGTCAAACGCTGTTTAGTCTTTTTCTTATTGAGTCAAATAACCTCACGACCTGGCAGTTCAATTTGGTGTTGTTGGTGTTAAGGCATAGTTTGACTGCCTGCCTGCATGTCTGAACGGCATGTAGTTTAAAGGATGGTCGTAAAAAGATATACCTCAGGTCCTTTAGCCCAGGACAGATGCAAATCACATTGACGATGTCCTCCTTGCCAGTGTCCAAAGAAGAATTGGCTAGGTGCACTGCTGTAAGTTAAAGCTAGTTTTTTGCAAAAAGTTTAGAGATAGTTGAGTTGAGGTTAGGGTGCTCCACAAGTGGCGTAGCCGACCTACTACGCTGAGTGAATGAATACTTGAAGAGCGCACTGACAAATGTTAGTGCGTCCCTGTGGGCACACCATGTGATTCGTATGAACTACAGACTCCGTTGTAAATGATGTGTCAATTTATTATTATTCATAAATTTAACAGTTCATTTGAGTTGCGGTTTACTACCAAGGTAATTCATTTCATATCAATTGCGATGGTTGAACAATATATATTCATCAATATGAGCAAACATGCTCCAATGCATTTCGGGCGTGGCCCTTTATCAAGGAGCTCTGAAAAATGAAAAATGATACAATGTAGACTGATTACAATAAATCAAGATGTTCATCACACAACTTAATGTAACTTAATAACATGTGACAAAAAACGTGCATATTGAGTGAGGTGAAGGGTAGGGTGTGAGGATTTGGAAAAAAGGCAGTGGTGAAATGAGACGGAGATAGGGTGGTTTACACAAAACGATAAACACGGGTGATTTGGGTCGGTAAAGCACGTACCGGTGATTGTTGAATGGCGGGATCAGGTTAAATATTGCTGTGGAGAAAAATAAAATTAGCTATGGGCTTCTCATGGAGGAAACAAACGTGAGCAAGTAGAGGTACTAACTCGCGTTATAACTTACTTCAAACGCTGAAGCTAAGAGTCTTGAAATGGGATCAGGAAGCTCCTTGACGTGGAGACCAGTCAAGGAGTGTAAATCATGGGTTTGTAGCCCGCGGCGTTAGCTTGTTTAAATCGGCCGGGTGTTGCGATGTCTCATCGTGTTTGTTTGGGCATAAAAGAAGGACTGTGGGATGTCGCCAAAAACTGTGGCGGCCATCTTGGAATCGTCAAAAGGGGTTGGAAATGACTGGGTCCGCCCTGGGGATAGGGAAAAGTGCAATGGGAATGAAAAAAGTAGATAAGAAAAGGTGAGAAAGAAACGGTAAAACATGTGTATAAAAGGTTGCATCTTCAACCAAACAAATTAGCAATGCATACTGATACAAGACAGTATTTATAGGTATTTATAGGTAGCAACTGAGTTCAATACGGTCATTGAGACCAAATGGTTTCAAGGATTGCAAGCGATAAATCCAGAATGTTTCACGTTGTAAAAGGGTTCTGTTATTGTCTTTGCCTTCTTTTCTTTGCACCAGCTCCAATACCATGTATTTTAATTGAGCTATGTTATGCTTAAGTTCATGGAAGTGCGTGGCTACGCTTGATCTTTCATTTCTTGTCCGTATGTTAGATTTGTGCTCGTTAAGCCGTGTTTTTATTTTCCTTTCAGTTTTCCCAATGTAGATTTTTCCACATGGGCATTTTAGCAGGTAGATGAGGTTCATTGAGTCACAGGTAGCATTGACATTGATCTTGATTTTATTGCCTCTCATGGGGTGGTTGATGTAGTTGCCTCTGATGACGTTGTTGATGACGTTGTTGCAACTATTGCAATTGTGGCATGGGAGTGTGCCATTATGAGAGGTTTGTTCAATTTGATTCCTTCGATAGTATCTCCTTGAGATTAGCTGTCCTGGTGTAAGCAAAAATTGGAGGGGCCCTGAATAGTTCTTTGAAATCAGGTTCGGTGGCAAGTATCCTCCAATTGTTTAGTATGATTTTTCTAAACTGATGACACTGCTGTGATGAGTTGTCTCTTTCCCAAGGTAGAAGTTGTGGGAGTACAGGGATTACGCCAAGGCGTAGTTTTAGAAACTTTTCTTTAACTTGTATTTTCATACCGATGTTGAGGTATGCTTGTGGTTGTATTTTTCCATAATCACCCAGCGTTATCCAGCCGTGCGCCCTATTTGCCAGGTCCTGCTTGTCTTCAATCGCTGAGACAATGTGTGCCGATTTTTTGGCAACTTTTTTAAAGGACAAACAGTCTATTGACATTTCCCAGATGTCAGTCAGGCCTAGAACTTGGAGTGATTCAAATAGGTAATCTCTGGGCAAAGATTTGCGATGCCGAAGTAACTCTTCCCATACGTTCGAGCTTAAAGAGCCGGTCTCTGCAGTGTGAATCTTGTGCCAGCTGGCTACGCACACACTCCGCCTTTCTAGTGTTTGTTTGAGGATGCCGAATTCTAGTCGGATCTGAGCTGAAAAGACATATTTTGGAAGGTTAAAAATAGCCCTATATGTGTTGGCTATGACTGTGTCCAGTAATACGGCGTCCTTCCCATGGAGCGATTCCCTACCGTATGTAAGGGTAGGCTGTAGTTTTGCACGCAAAATTTCAAGGATATGTTTAAAAGTGAGATTGGGAAGTTTGGCCTTTAATGGTTTTAATGCCAAGTAGATTGTTGTCGCCTTACCTCGTAAGGAGTCAAGTTGTGCCCTAGACGTGTTTTTTGAGTCCAGGATTACTCCCAGGTACTTATAGGTGGTCACCCGATCGAGCTTTTCTCCCTTCAAGTGCCAACAGAGATTCCTTTCTTTTCTATAATTCACGGCCATGACCTTTGACTTGTTGAAGTTTATTTGAAGGGCATTCTTAACTGAGAAAATATGAGCTTCATTCAAGAGATGCTGAAGGCCCGTTGGCGTCCGACTTATCAGCACCAGATCGTCCGCATATAGCAGATTGGAGAGGGTGATTTTCCCAAATTTGGGTGCATGATTAGGGCATTTGTCAAGTACCCCAGGTAGGTCGGCTAAAAAGAGGTTGAATAATAAGGGTGCTAGTACGCACCCCTGTTTTAGCCCTTTTGTTGTCCTGATGGCCTTGTAGAGGTGCGTACCTGCCCCAAGTTTGATTTTAATCCAGGTTTTTGAGTGGAGTAGTATTAACACATATAGGAGGCCTTTCGGTATTCCTCAATTGTCCAGTTTCTGCCAAAGTTTATTGCGGTCAACATGATCAAATGCCGCTGTATAGTCGATGAACGATAGGTATAAACATGACTTGATCTCTTTTGCTGCTCCCATCAGCAAGGACAGTGCCATGATGTTAGTTGTGGTCCCTTGGCCTTTGCAGAAACCTGTTTGGTTAATTGGGATAATAGAGTTTTCAGATGCCCATGATGTTAATTCCTCCAGGATATTTCCAGAGAAATATTTTGCCTCCGCATCTAGTAGGGCGATGAGCCAATAGTTGTTGGGATGCTTCTTACTACCATGTTTGTAAATTGGGCTGATGACTGACCCGTGCCAAGACTCAGGAAGAGTCTGGGTGTGTCTTATATTATTAAATACTGGTGCCAAAGATTCACTCCAAAACTCTGCATCTGATTTATACAGTATCGGTGCTCCACTGGGTCTCCCCCTCGTTATTTGCCGTCTTATGTCCGCTGGAAGAATTTTCTTCTTTGGCCCTAGCTCGAAAGCCTTCGCAGGGCGTTCTTCCATCTTTGACTTATCAAGTTTTGATTGGCTCGTAGTTCCGTGCACACACTTTTCTTGGGTTTGTGTGACCGTATAGTAGATCGGTTTCCCTTTTGTTTTAGACCTTATGGCTTTTGTACAGGGATTGTTCGTAACGGCGTCCTCTGTGGTATCACCGTTATTGAAATGCGTCAATAGGTATTTTGTCCATACCTCCTCTGATATGTATGGGTTTTGGCCTAGGTGATCAGGATTCTGTAATCTTTTGACCATTTGCCAAAACTTAGAGCTGTTTTTCTGCTTCCCTTCATAAAGAAGTTTTACCCACAGGTCTTCATTTCTTAGCTTCTGGTTTTCCCATTTCAACCGTTTTAGCAGTTTTTTAGCTTCCCGTAGAACAGCTTGTAGGCTCTGGTTTGTTTGATCCTTTTGCATTTGTCTCAATGTTTGATTTATTAATCGTTTTTGTGTTTTCATTTTTGGGTTAGTTGTTTTTCATTTGAAGTTTCCTTCCCTTGACGTAAGTTATTTGGCATAATTTTTACAATTTTCTCTCTAATGGCTTGAATGACGTTTTGTCAAAACATCCGACACCTTGTTTGAGGAACTGGCAGTTTCAATGAAAAGGGTTTTTGCTTTGGAGCTTATGGAGTCAATATTGCCGGGGTTACACCGTAACCGCTTTAAGTTTGAGCTGACTTCTGTGTCGGGGCCTATGAATGGCTCTGTTTCCAGTTGGGGGTTAGATCTTATTTCGGCCTCTAGAGGCAGATGGTCACTGAAGTCGCTCGTCCCTACTCTGAAAGTTGTTACCCAGAAAAACATGTTTAGAGATATGAACATGTAATCAAGATGAGAGGATTGTTTATTGGAATGGAAGGTGGCTACTGGTGGATCATCATCGACGTAGCGACCATTTAGGGCCCTTAAGTTAAGTTGTTCCAGATGTCGAAGTACGTTTTTTGAGTGCTTCGTTGATTTCTTATTTTTTGTTGGGCCTTGTGTTGGTACGCCCCATGCTGCATTCAAATCTTGGATAAGGTCGATGTCTTGATCTTTGTTGATGAGGAGCATATTAAAGTCGCCGGCCAGGATGAATGAGTCGGACTTGCTTGCTTCCATTATTTTTTCCAGCACTTTTGCCAGGTCTTCCGCCGCTTTTTGTTTCTGCTTAGGGTGGATGTATGTGTTAATTATAATTACTCCCTGGATCTGCTTCTTTAACCGGAGTGAGATCTTTACCACCCGTATGGCGCTTGTGGGAGGTATATGAAAATCCATTGTCTCAATTTCGCCTATTGTTGGTATTGAGGCGAAGAACATTAGACCTCCTGATCTTCGTCCAAAGGTGGCGTTTTTATTTGCCGGAATGCAGCAAGACGTGAACCCTCGGAGCTCGAATGCTTTTTCTTCCCAAGTTTCTTGGAGCAATAGAAGGTCAAATGCACTCAGGTATTGAAGAAATTCAGGGTCATTACTTTTACTGGCTAAACCTTTGATGTTCCAGGAGCAGATTCTGATTTCCCTGCGCTTAACTGAATGGGTGGTAAATTCTTTCCTATTTTTTCAGTTATCAACGGTCGTTGTGACGATTGTACGTTGTATTGACTTCCAATCATGGATGGTTTTTGGCGAAAGATAACTACCTTGATTTTGAATTTTTCCAAATCGAGGACTTTTTATTTCTCGCGGGTACATCTTAGGCAAACTGCTCCTTGCTCCCTTTAGTACAGAGTTAGTAATTTTTCGTCTTATGGGTGGCAGAAGAGGTGTCGGATAGCGTGGTCGCTTTTCAAGTCTCAGTTCTATCCCCCATTGCTGGAACGTTGCTTCTTCTTCCATGATTTTGTGTGCTGTCTCTGATGAGTTCCATATTGCTTTTGTTATATCTGTACGATGAGACTCTGTGTTTGGCTGAAACACTATTTGCATGAGGTCAGTGGAGCTGATGGTTGCTAGGGTAGTTACTAAGTGTAGGAGTCTTAATATATTACCCCTATTCAGTATGTCATCCCTACCTCGAAAAATGTATTCAGGAATGAATAAAATTGATGTTGGGCTATCCAAATGCTGGAGTGTTGCTGAGATAGTTGGAGGTCTTTCATAGCCCTGTTGGTTTGGTTGGGGGGAATGACTTGGGCATACCGTGTCCAAGTAATTTGGTTGCTCAGTTTGGTCGTTGTCTGTCCTTAGTTCCCGGATTTTGCTATTCAACTTACGTACCTGTTGCTGAGGTGACTCCGCGTTGATAGCCATGGCGTTGTCTTCTCTTCCTGCAATTGGAACACTTTCAGATGGTGTTAATTCAGCGTTATAAGTGTTATGTACTGCTTGGGTTGGTTTGAATTGTAAAAGTTCCTGTTTGAGTTTTTTTGGTGCAAATTTCTTAGTAACGCTGACTGACAGTTTTACGCAACGTGGTGGGGACTCTGATGGAGTATTTTCAGAGACCTTGCGTGTGGGAGACAATTGTTCGATATCATTTGGTGTCCTGCCTTAGGTGGCTGGTAAATGAGAAGAATTCGATTGTGTTTCTATATTTCGTCTTGCATCCGTTAGTAGCCGATTTCTTCCTTTCCTTTTTGTCTTTCTGCGGATCCTACTAGAGGCCTGATTATTTGTTAAAGGTGGTTCAACTATAGGCGCAGTAGTAATCATTAACTCTGTTTCCATTAATCTGGGCGATGGTATTTGAGCTGAGGGTCGAATGGTAACTGAGCTCTGCTCGGCCGGCTGCTCCGTCGTTAGGCCTGTTGGTGCCACTGAGAGCACTGGAGGTAGGTCCGAGGTTTGCGGGATCATGGTTTGTAGAACTGTTGATTTTAGGTCACTTATCAAGTTCCCTAACATAGATGGTAAGAATTATAATTTATCTAAAATTGGTTCACAGGATAGTGGTTGAGGTGGAATTATTTGAGCAGCAGAAACGGCGTCTTGACCCCTCCTTACGAGACCGTTTAAATCCGAGATTTTCCAGTCGATTCTGAGATAGAATCGGCCATTGTCTGCAGAACAGAAAACGGCAAGTCCATTTTTTGTGACTGGAAATACAGGGCTGTGGCCGAGTGTTGCAGGGTGTTTAGGATTGTTAACCATATAGATTCGGGGACTGGCTTTCCTGGGTTGCTACTCCTCTCTGGTCTCGGCGATACGTCAATGAGTGGTTTCCCTTCGGATGGTTTGAGGGTATAGGTAGCAACTAGTTCTTCCCACTCCAGTGCTGCTATGGAAGACATGTCATTGTTTATGGAATTGTTTATGGATTGGGAATCGTTGTACGGTAATAAGGTGCTTCGTTGAGATGGCGTTTGCGTGGTTAACTTGTTAATTGGTGCTATTTGTACGGAAGTGATACTCCGGTTTAATTGGGGTATCTTGATTTGAGTCAAGGATGTGTTTGACAATAGGAATGGATGAGTTCCACTGCCTTGCTCTTCAGTTACTGTGAATGGTTCTGGTCGTGCGCCTCCGGTTTCCTACATTGAATTGGGTGAGCTACTAAGTAATTAAGGAGGAGATAAGTCTTCCCTTCCCTCCTCTTTATGAATCAGTACCTTAACTTCCACTAGCGCATCTTGATTTTCAAAGTGTTGTGAGCTGAACATCCTAGGATGAATCTCACCCTGATTAACTAAATGTGTATCAGTTGCTGTCTCTATGGGCTCAGCTTTTTTTGGTAAATTCCAGTCTTTGATGGTAGTTTTTCTAGTAGACGCAATTTTCTGAGCATTGTGATTGGTAGGTTCTTGGTCTGCTAGGTAGGTGTCTGCTGCCGCTCTTCCTAATTCAGGCGATGCTGCTATTGATGGGACAGCGGCAGCCTCGATACTGGATGAGTAGAGGACTTTGGCTAGTCGGGGTAGATCTACTTGGTTACTGTTAGTCCGGCTACAGTCAGATTCGCTTTGTGCAAGCGGTGTATGAAGACCTCTGATGCTTCCTGTCTTGGAGTAAATGGCTGTCCCAGGGTCTTTTAGGAAAGAGACCTTAGTATAGATCTTTAGTTGGTGGGATTCCGTCAATGGTTACTAGGTTATCAGAAACCATTGGTGGAGGCTTTAAAACTAGAAGAAATAAGGTTTGTGTGGATCTCTGCGTTGCTGAAGGGCTATAATTAGACAAGGTGATGCGCCAGAGCTCTTGACTTGAACGTTTTTGTTTATTACTTGAGTTGAGGTTGGATGTTGATTTGTTACTAGTGTCGGCATTTCCGCTACTGCCGAAGTTGTTTCTTCTTTATTTTTGCCGCAGGCGGTTTGGCGGTCTTCCTGTAAGTTGTTTGGATGTAATGGAGATACTGGCTCCAGTTTCCCCAGTTTCCTTTTCCGTGATTTAGATTTCAAGTTAGATTTCGGTTTTGGTAATTTCCTAACTCTGCCTGATCTCATCGCTCTGCTCGGCTTTTTCCTACTCTCTCTTCTTCCCTTTTTTTTTGGTGTCCTTATTATGTCCTTATTGTGTTGTATCGCTGGTAGTTTTGGGAGCTAGACAAGCAAGACAAGCGAGGGCTTCTCCCCTTTTCAAAGTCCTCCTGGTGGGGTCTGTTGATGGGCTTCTGCTTAAGCTTCGGCGTTTTTCCGTTTTTTTGTTTTTTGTTTTTTTCAATTAATGCTCTAGTTTTGATTGTAGATGACTAGTGGCGGATTACTATCTGCTGGGTACTGGTGGCCGCTGGTTGCTGGCTGGTGGCCGTTGTTAGATTTTGGGGGGCACAGAGAGGATGCAGTGGTGGCAAGCGGTGCTCGCGGAGAGGACCACAGATCAGCTGGACCTAGTCAAGCTGCCTTCCTGTCACTCCCCAGGCTCTTACTTTGCAACCGCCTCTATCGGCAGCCGCGCTCGCTCGCACCCGCCCTCTGGCGCAAACCACCCCCCTCCTGCCCTCCTGTCCTTGAGTCTGGCACGGTCTCGCAACACCCTCGCCTCACCTCCAAATGGGCATGGGCTGAGACTGAGCGTGCAGACTCTTCCTCCTCCCCTGGCACAGAGAAATTACAAGGCCCGCAAACCGGTGGAGTCAGGGGATGCAAGGGGAATGGCAGGCGATCAGGTACTCACCGGGTTCTCACCAAGCCGGGAAATCGTCGGCAGCGAGCAGTGGACCTCAAAGTAGCTGCCCTTGCGCAATTTAATCTGCTACTCTCTGCAGCTCCCAAGGAGGCTCAGTAACTCAATACCACAATAACACAGTGGGGGGAAGGCACAATTGCAATGCTCCACAGATGCTTAATGGGCACTTTTTTGGAGTCCTTTAGCGTCCTTTAGAAGTCCTTTGAGAGTGCACTGAGGCTAAACACAAGTTCGGAGGCAGAGGCAGAGGGACAAGCAAACAGACGCAAAGGTGGGCAGGCACAACGATCAATGCCAGCGAAAAACCAGTGTGAGTCACAGACTTTAAGTACCTGCCCCAGCGGCCTCGCAGGTACTTACGTGAGTCCGTTAGAGATCGGTGATCCCACAGTTCTGGCCCTGGCTGTGCCCTCCGTCCACCAACAGGCAAGAAACGCATCCACCAGCTGCCTCCGTCACCGCTCGTGCGCCTACAAGCACTTGCGGTCGTGATCGCGGGAGGTCGCGGGGAGTCGCAGGAGGTCACGACTCGCAGCCCCTGGCTCTTGGCTCACTCGCGGCTCACTCCTGCTCCTTGGTAAGCCTCAGTTGTAACCGCGGCCGTGGCCACAAACAAGCCGCAAACAATCCGCCTCCGTGTCTCCGTGTGGGCTCCGGGTGCCCCGCGTCTCCGTGCCTGCCTGCCTGCTCCTGCTCGCCTCGCCTGCTCTGCCTTGCTCAAACAGACCAGTGGTCGAAGTGGGGAAAAAAAGTAGGGGAACTGTGGGTGGAGAATCAGGGAGCAGGAATAACCGAAGATTGAATCAGTGGGCGGAGTCAGGGGTGTGGCTAGAAATAGCGAAACATACCAATTTTTAGTACATTTAGCATTTCACTGACCAGTTACAGCTTATAACGTTATTTAATTAAAACAATGGAAAAACATGTTTATTTGAGGTTTAATTCAGGAAAAATCAAACACTGATAGGGAATACAGGTTTATGTAAAGCGTGTGAAATATAAGCAGGAACAACATGTTACCTTAATGCTTTTACTCTCATCATTCAGAAATCCATGATTATTTGTTGTCTCAAACATTGAGGTCATGAATAAAGGGCTCCTCCTGTACACATGTGTTAAGCAAGGCTCAGAAGAGAAAGGGACTCTTCAGGAGACTAGACTCACGGAAACCCACAAAGGCTCCTTCATATTTATGTCAGCCAGCTAGCTGCTCACTCATAATATAGCAAAAAGAACAACTGGTGGACAGAATGCAGAACAATGTCATACATTCAGTACAGTATCCTCCTGTTCCTGCTCCTGCCCCGTCACCTCTCCTGCCCCGTCACCTCTCCTGCCCCATCACCTCTTCTGCCCCATCACAACACCTGCCCGTAATGTCACCTGCCCGTCATTTCTTGTGCTCAGTCACCTCTCCTGTCCTGTTGCCTCTCCTTCCACGTCACCACTCCTGCCCTGTCGCCTCTCCCTCCCCATCACGTTCACTGCTCTTGTCCGTTCACTGCTCCTGTCCGTTCACTGCTCCTGTCCTTTCACCGCTCTTGTCCTTTCATCGCTCCCGCCCGGTTACTGCTCTAGCTCATACCCCATCATCTCTCCTGCCCTGTCACCTCTCCTGCCCGTCACCTCCCCTGCCCCGTCACCTCTCCTGCCCCGTCACCTCTCCTGCCTGGTCACCTCTCCTGCCTGGTCACCTCTCCTGCCCAGTTACCTCTCCTGCCCAGTCACCTCTCCTTTCCTGTGGCCTCTCATGTCCCGTCACTGCTCCTTGCCCGTCACTTTTCCTGCCTCGTCACATTTCCTGCCCCGTCACCACTCCTGTCCGTTCACTGCTCCTGCACGTTCACTACTCCTGTCCGGTTAGCACTCCTGCCCGATCACCGCTCCAGCCCCATCACTTCTCCTGTCCCATCACTTCTCCTGTCCCGTTCACTGCTCTTATCCATTCACTGCCCCTATCCGTTCACTGCTCCTGCTGGTTACCGCTCCTGCCCATACCTAATCACCGCTCCTGCCCCTTCACTTCTCCTGCCTCATCACCTCTCCTTTCCTGTCACCTCTCCTGTCCCATCACTGCTCCTGTCCCGTCAACTCTCCTGCCCCGTCACTTCTCCTATCCGTTACTTCTCCTGCCCGTCACTTCTCCTGCCCGTCACTTCTCCTGCCCGTCACTTCTCCTGCCCGTCACTTCACCTGCCCGTCACTTCTCCTGCCTGTCACTTCTCCTGCCTGTCCCTTCTCCTGCCTGTCACTTCTCCTGCCCGTTACTTCTCCTGCCCAGTCACCTCTCCTGCCCTAGTACCTCTCCTTTCCTGTTGCCTCTTCTGTCAGGTCACTGCTCCTGCCCAGTTTAGTCCGTGTACAACATTGACAAATTACAGAAGGTGTCAAGTACCCCACAGTACTCTGTCTGGGGAAAGCTCCTCTGTAATCACCAACTCTGATCTCACTGGCACATGATATGCTAAAGGCAGAGGGCGGGCGCATTGTCATTCGAAAGGGGATAATCTGACTCAATTGGAATGACAATGGGCCTGCCCTCGGTCTGTGCGAGCTCGGGGAGGGGCTGCTGTAGCCTCTGGAGTTCAACTGATAAGTGCGATCTTCCCCTGGAATCTGAGTGAAAAAAGTTCTCTGTTATCGTTTTTAAGTAGGACTATTCTTGCCGTCCCGGGATGCTTTTTTGAAAGTAAGAAGAAGGGGAATGGACTGAAATAATTTTTAGAAGTAGGGGCACGCCGTGCGCTTCCATTACCGTCCACTTCTACCACTGCAGTAGACAAACACTTTGCGTGTATGCAACATTATCATTGTATGTGAATTACAAAGGTGCACATAGTGACAATCTGCACGTTGTGTGTTCAGTTTAAAATATTGCAAATTATACATATGCGCACGTTCCCAATCGGCCGTGTACCTAGCGATGATGTTTCAACTACGGTCAACCACTTGCCAAATAATGGTTAACAGACTGCCCGCACTGACAATATCACAGTTTTCAGAGAACATTTAGCACGTTCAGTTTAAAAAGCATTTCAGACATTGCCAATTACAATTGTGCGTACGTTCTAAGTCGGCCGTGAACCTGGGACCTTGCTATGTCACCTAGCTAAAGGCAGGTATATTTTCATCATGTTACTAGAAACATTGTGCATTTCATTGAACACAATCACTTAGGTAACTGCAGTTGAGGATATTCATCTTAAAATAACCCCTGGATGGAGGCAGGCATATTTCCATCTTGTCACTCGATACATTATGCAACCACTAAGGATTGGCAATTACTGCAGATTACAACCACCTGCGTTTCTATTTATGTAGCATAAATAAAGTGCTAGATCCGCAAAATTCCACCAGGAGCCTAAATTTAACTTACAACTTTTTGTTTTTTGACTCGAGTGTACTGACAATATAATATTGGGTTGCTTAATATTGTTTTCTTTAAATATAGTCCATTAATTATTAAACTCTACCCTTACATAAACACGTGCAAATCGTACATTTTAAAAATCAAACTGTTAACACCGACTCACATTTCTGTTTTTTAGGTATCGGCCTTCGCAGCGCGCATGCGCTGCAAAGGAAAAAGACCTTCTGGGAACGCATTGGCTTTTCAGCCAAGCACGTGCACGCGTTCCATTGCCTTCAATGGCAACGAGTGTACGCCAGGATATTCGCTCGCGGGAGCACGCGCGCCATCTGGCAGCTTCCGCAAGTGAATCTTGCAGCCCCCCTCCTCACCCATGCGCGCCTCCCCCTGCTGCAGCGCGAGCTTTTTTTTTTCAGAGGTGCGAGACTTATACTTTACTCTCGCGGCTCCAGCGCGAGCTTGTTTTGTTTATTTTACCTCCAGTGCATGGGTTTAAATTATCCTGTACACGAGACCTGTAAGTAAATCATCAAATTCACATTGTTGCTGGCTGCCTCATTGATTGCCATTTGGATGCCATGGCAAGGTATAGACTTTCTGCACACACCTAGCAACACTACTATTTAAATTAAAAAATCTGCCCGCCCTGAGGCAGTTCACGCACGGCCATGTTGGCGGAAAAATAAACAGTGAGCCGCATTCTTTCATTCCTTTCTCTGCCGCATCATGCCCGGTTTCCTTGAAATTCGCGAGCAACGAGGAGGGCCAGTTTCCATGTCGTTCTAAATATTATGGCCTTTTGTCTCCCTATCAAGATGCGTGCCAGGAACGCAGTTTGCTGTGCAACCTTCGCTTTTCAGATGAGCGAGCCCGTAAAAACTGAAACTATTCCGAGAATGTTTGACGCGCAGTAAAAGGCAAGCAGAGTTTCTCTTTCCACCCGGAAGGACGAACGCTGCTGCCATATTTGGCATCACGTGGGGCAATTCCCAAACCACTTTTGCACGTGCACTGGAGATAAGGCGCAGGCGGTGGGAGTGCAGGAGTAATACGAAAACTAGAAGCAGGCACTTTGGTTTCGTTTTCTTTTCTGTCCTTCATGCCTGGGCATGTTTTCAATGTCGAATGAGCAACTGATGTTATACACAAGAATTTATGCAATTCCATGAAGAAAAAAATCCCATCAGAACATAGAGGCGGGCGAACCAACTAATACAACAGAAAGAGAGCTGAGAAAGAGCAGGGCATGGTTTGGCTCGTAGAGCCCGTGCACAAGCCGAGTAGTGAAAGAGTTGGCATGTAAATCATGTAAAAACATGGTGTAAAAATATGACAGTGTGTCTTATAAATTCTAAAAATTGTATGTCTTTATCATGTGGAGGCGTTTACCTTTTTGCATCAAGATATATACCAGTATTGATGGATAATTATGGAAAGTGTTAGTTTTTAAACGTGAAATTAAAAACGTTACTGCCCCCCCTTCCTGACGGAAATGTGAATTAACAAGGAATCCAATCTATATCCTGTGTACGCCCAAGATTCGTGAAATAGCTGTAGCAACATTAGAGAATATCACATCAAACAAAATACAAAATACGTTTTTGTACAGCCCACACCCTGAGCTCAGGTATTTGACACTGCTCCCATATGTGATAATGAGGAAAAAGTAGATTTAGTGAAATAAAAATATTTGCCTAGGATCACTCAATTTGCAATTTAGCATCTGAATTGGTATTTCTTTCTCTTATTTTTAAGTTCAAATGTTTTATGCTTGCTTATCATTCTTGGTGCCTGAGGGAGATCATGGGTGGCAGGCAGAAACCACATGGAGGGTCAGTTCGTTTTGGGCTCAAGGCTATGAGTCAGAGGCGGGCATCTGGCTCGAGCTTTCAGTGTTTGCCCACCTGTATCAAAAGAGGAAACCAAACAGAAGTATAATTTTAAGACAAAAAAATTGTAAAGCCCTAAAGAAATTCCATGAATACTGTCACCCACTTGGCTTATTGAAATTACATTTACAATGAGTGTTGTTGGCACAGCTCTCGGTTCAGCTGTCTCAACAACAATTGGGCCTTTTTAGGGAAGACTAAACGAACTTATTGAAAACAAATGTTATTGCTGCCCTGTTTTTATGCGGCTTGGAACAGCTGTACCAATTCCAGGCACTGGGCAGGAAAACACGTTCACACCGATGTTCAAGAGCTAACACGACTCCAGTCGGCCATCAAAGTGACCGGGAGAGCCCTATGCATGGCAGTCACCTTTCGCATTGAGGCGCGCGCGCTTGATTGACCTTACTTAAATGGCAATGTTGATCTCAGTTCTGTCCCCGGGGCCTGCATAAACAGCATTAACATTACATTATGGATGGATCCTGCACAACAAAAGCAACTGGCACAAAATGCTTTTAATTAGGCGGTACGGCTGCATATCATTCCGCTTGCGGCAATCTCTCTTTCTGTCCCATCAGAGAACTTTCTTGGCGCTGCTCAAAGACAAAGGGCGGCAGAGTCAAGGAGCTATGGCGCTACATGTGGTTGCAAGTTCATCCCTGTTTTTTGTGTTAAGTCAAACACAACAGTACGAATGTGTTGGTGAGCAAGTCATGCAGGATGCAAACTCTTTAAATCGCTTCTCGACTTGAGGGAACGCAGGCTTTTGATGATCCGGGTCAACAAAAATTCAGAACACCGTGAAGGAAGGATCACAAAGAATTCCTTTAATTCATAGGTTTCCAACTTAGATCGATTAGGGTACTCTCCATATCGGGTGTTCAGTATAGCCACAGAAAATAATGAACATACGATCAATGTAAAGCAAAACATGTTTGTTTGTTTAATCATTGGTTACCCTAAAACCAGGGCTTTAAGTAGGCCAGGTCCTGCTTCATTTCTAACAAGCATTGGCATATCCAATAGGTCTCACTTTTAGGACCTTATAAGTGTTAAGTTATGCAGCACAATATCCTTGGTGCAACAACATCAACTGTTGCATGGCTAAACACTTATAAGGTCCTAAAGGCGACACCTATTGGCAATGCCAATGCTTGTTTTTTTGGTTTGTGCAGCCCACTTAAAACACACTTATCTTAATGGCAATGTTTGCAAACAACTCACTTGGGGAACCATATATGTTGGTTAAATACTTAACATATGGGCTAAGAAGTCTGTGCTATTATACCTGCAAAAACATTGGTCACTGAACTTATTTCAAGAGTGTGACCTCTGTATGACTACAGAAACTGCTGTTTCACAGAGAAGCACCAACATTGAAATACAATATAATTTTGAACCAACTTCTCGTACAGTCACAAAATAGTGTTTAGACCAGACAGGGCAGCATTTCCATATTTCTTTAAAGCACATGACCCACATTGAGAATTTACTATTTTGGGGTGAAGTAGAAGCATTACTAAATACTCTTAGGGTTAAAACATTTGCACCCCTCATTATAAAAAGAGTGCAAATTGTCATGCTCAATTGTTCCACGTGTGTAAAGTGCCAGGGAATATTTTATGATTTGACGATGGTTGACTGCTTGCTGTTCTCCACTCGTTGACTCACTCTGATGTACACAATGCTCTGTCCACGCGCGTCATCGCCTCAGGGGACATTTTGTCCACAAGAACGTCTGCCGGCTCGCTTCTCCTGATTGGATCACCTAGGCACCTGCTTTCGAGGATGGTGCGGTGGCTTCACTGTGCTGACTGGTCGAAGTGCATTAAAAATTGTATGGGAACTGTGATGCTGTGCGCAATGGGGTCGGGGTGAGTGAGCGTGGGGGCGCCCTCGAAGACATGGCAAACAAAACATTCTGTAACTTCTTTCAGTCTTTCACCTTCAGGTAACTACATATAAAATATGGCACAGCTTCAATGGAAAATAAATACATGTTAAGTTAATCCGTGGGACATTCACTATCGTACATTATGAAACCTCTATTTGTTAATGCACTTCAGGGGTCTGTGTCTGTAACCAGAGAGCTACAGGAATGAATCCTGGTTGGTGTAGAGAATAGTGACTTGCTTATGTTTAGTGCTACGAGGTACCAGTCTGTGACAGAAAGCACTGTGAATATGTATATAACTATTTTAAACTTTCAATGCACACAGTATAAGATAAGCTCTTACAAAAAGTGCACACGTTTAAGATAAAAAAGTGCTTCCAAAATATAGATTTTAGTAGTACCCAGACTGTACATAGTGCAGTTTTTGTTATAACTGTCCATAAAAAGCCCATGCTACACAGCTCAGCTGGTAACTGCCTTGCCATACCACTCAAAAAGAATACATCTGTGTCACCAGGAAGCTTCAAGTCATTTTATCAATTAAAGGAAATACTGGACTATAGCAACACTCTATGTTGGAATATCCAAACTAATCATACACAGACTCTAGACTATATAGAATGCAGCCGCAAGACTTAGATTCGACCTCCGATGCTGCATCCACATCACACTGCACCTCAGTAAGCCTCACTGGCTACCTATTCACAAGTGCAGCCAATTCAAACTTCTCACACACACATAAAAAGCTCTACACAATACAGGAACAGAATACCTAAACAGCCAAATACACTATCACCGACCTACCAGACACCTACGCTCTGCCGCATTCTCACTGGCACACACTCCCCACATCCACAAAAGCATCATCACAAGGCATGGAACGACCTCCCTCAATAAATCAGACCTTTCTCCTCACTTCTTGAGTTCCGCAAAAAGCTGAAGATCCGGGTCTTCATATAAGCACCTTGGGTCCACACACCTTGCCGAAGCGCCTGAATATACTCTTGGGCCATTAGTACACTATGCAAATCAGCATAACATAACACAGTACTGTCATGTAAAGGAATTTTATAAATAGACGACGCCCATCTCAGGACCCCAGGGTGCTTGAATGTCATGTGGACATGCCCACCCATTTAAATACATCCACTTAAAAATCAGCTGAAAAAGAGAGCAAGCACTTTCGATGCTTGTCTTTAACGCTGGTAAATGAATCATTTGTCATTGGGCACAGTCCATGTTTCTTATACATTTATAGGTCGAGCCTGGGCAGCCTATGGCTGCTCTGCGAGGCATGCTGTATTTGAGTATGGACTAGAAGCCCCCCCACTCTCTGCCCATATTTGTCATTGGCTTGTGTCTTTGTCCTTCATAAATGTTGGCTTCCGGTTTGTTAATAGGCTTGTTACTCCCTCCTTGGTACCACCTTGTCTTCATTTGTAACCTCCCAAGAGGTCTGGTCCTTTTACTTCTAAAGTTACATGGTATGTCTTATTTAGTCTGTAAGCTCTATTTTCTTTAATGAGTTTCTCCTACTGCAGGCACTACATGCTTTCCTGCAACATTCAGCTCGCCATGCACGCTTTCACTTTCCAAGCAGCCCGGGACAATGGCAGCCACTTCATTCAAATGAAATAGGTCTTGCATTTACAAGAGTTTGAGCTATTGGCATTGTGAATGACAATGCATTTTTATGTGTTAATTATCACAACAAATAAATAAAGGAGATTGTTATTTACAATGCCAATAGCTTAAACTCTCGCAAAGGGAGACCTATTGCATTGCAATTGCTTATTAAATGTATCTACTGGGATCTGGAAGGGAAGAGAGGAAGGGAGAAGGGGAGGGCAGGATTTAGGAAGGGATGGAGAAATGAAAAGATGAAAGGTAGGAAAGAGAGCGAGGGAGGAGGGATTCGGAGGCGTAGGAATGGGGAAGGATCGAATGAAGATGGACATAAGTCAACGAAATGAGCGAACAACCTAAAGAAACGTATAAAGATTCCACTGTGTCTCGTCATGAAGTGCAGACCAGTGACCCCATGCTGCACAAGGCTGTGAATGTCTCCCTGTAAAGGGGAAATCATGTAACCTAAATAAGTGTAAAACAAAGCAATTACCGACCACGTCTGTTCATCCACTTGTCTTCGGCAGTCCACTGTTCTCTTCCTGGAAGAAACCCACGGAGCCTGAAGTAACCAGCCAACAAACCTAACCAATCCTGGAGCTGCTCTGCATGAGAGCAGCGCCATGATTGGTTGGAGCAGGCTCACACAACGCTCCTTTTCCAAGTTGGAGCCGGTGCCTGCAGTCTGTCTGACTGTTACATAGCTGGTATTGGTGCAGGCTGAAGTACTCATGTTGGGCTGGCTGTTGCAAGACAGCTGGCCAATTCGACATACACACTTAGTGCATGTCATTCCTGCTGCCAATCAGCAGCAGGAATGGCTCCGCCCGAGACGAGACACTGTAAGTGCTCTTTGGTAAATCAAAGTTCTGATTGCTGCAGCTGCTGCACGTGTAGCAGGCGGTGCGATGCTCCTCCGCCTTGTAGGAGGAATCGCCGCTGGGTAAAGGTGCTGCTTGCTCATCAGATATACAGGTCCATGCTCACAGTATCTTTCATGGTCAATGGGCCCCATTCACAAAGGTAAAGTTAAACCAGAAGTCTAACTTTACAACTTTTCGGTATTCGCAAAGGTAAACTTCTTAGACCAAAAATCTAACTTTAATACTTTTCAGTCTTCACAAAGGTAAAATTAGACCAAAAGTCGAACTTTAATAGTAGTAATTTACTTTTGTGAATACAGAAAAGTAATAATTTTAGACTTTTGGTCTAAATTTACCCTTGCGAATATCGAAAAGTGGTAAAGTTAAACGTTTGGTCTAAGTTTACCTTTGTGAATGCCAAAAAGTAATAAAGTCACACAAAAGTGTAAGTTTACCTTTGTGAATCGGGCCCTGTGACTCTGGAGATGTCTCGGACCATGGTACCCACTGCTGCCTTAAATGAAACTAAAATTGCAAAAAACTGCAAAAAAACAGTCACCTCAACGGCCACACCCATTGTACGTCTGTCTGCCACTGTCATGTCTTAAATCATCAATAATAAAACACTATTCAATATTTCATAAGGACTTTATTTTGATTGGATGACTGCATGTCCACAATGTAGAATTTATTATTGTTGCACTTTAAAGCTAACACATCATGCCTCCCCCACTGGCCTAATCGACAACACTCCACTCGAAGGTGGACCAGCAGAATCACAGTTATAGAGATAGAAGACCACATCATCAGCCCAAGGTTCTCCTGCCGCGTGTGATAGGATGATCTCAGCAGGGCGTTGGCGGGTGATCCAAGACAGGCTTCATCAGACTGAACCTGTAAAGAAAATAATAATGAATATAAATCTATACGCAGAAGCAAGTGCACCAGAAATCCTTGCAATGAGATGTAACTACACAACAAGGGGCATAATAATGAAAGAGAGTCGCCCTTGAGTGGCACAAGAGGGCGTGAGGGTGACACAACTCTTAGGTTTGATGTGTGGCCTTGCGTGGCTTGATAAATTTAGAGTAATGCAATGCAGAACAAATCACTGCGTTGCGTTACTCTGCCCCAGGGAGGCATTCCATGGATAGATATGGGTGTTACCACTCATCCGCCCATGGACTCTGGCACAATTACAGATTTAACATCAATGGTAGGCCATGGATTGTTTCCAGTCCAGGGATGACCTGACCTGGCAGTTGGGGCTGGACTATTCCTATGAGGAGCAGGCTGAAGACTGATTAACATATGGCTGGGTCCAAACTGAGGTGGCATAGTGAGCAAAAGAACAATGGATTCAACCCAGATCTCTTGACGGGGGTGAGTGATTGAAAAGTTTCAGCACTCCGTCCTTCATCTTTATGTGTTTGCTAGGCCTGGGAATGCATCAAAATGCTAAGACTCCCCAGGTGAGGCATAACGTGGAGAAATATATTTAGTTCTACACGTTACTTCCTCTTTCTACGTGTGCTGTATTCTGCGGCACACATAGAATGAAGAAAATGCCTCAGGGGATTGTTTTTGTGCAGGAAGGTGTCTCTGTGTGCACAACAACAATCCTCCAAAACACAGGCACCCTCGCACCATGGTGCAAGGGTGGCTGAGTTGGCGCTAGCAGCATATGTGCGCCAGCTCTGGGAAATGACAGGAATGTGCGGTATATTGTTACGTATGGTGCATTTCTGCCCTTTCCTGATCACGTGCTGCACGCGTGATTATTTGGTAAATAAACCCCTAAGTCAATCTATACAGAGTCACATTTGACCAGACTTTAGACTAAGGGAGAGATCAAGTCAAGCCGCTCTATTTTATAGTGTGATCGGGGCAGACCATATTTCATTTTCATTTCTACCAGTAGTTGAGTTCCACAAAGCATGTTAAGTAAACAGTTGTATTTGGAAGGAGAAGCTGCACATTTTTCTTCACATGCATATAGCTGCATGTGCCACGTGCACAAATACTGTGCACTGACCGTTATTGAACATACATCATGAGCATCATTCAAGATAAGTTATTTCAGGCCAAGATAGCATTAAGACAACCAAAAAATGTACAAAAGACTAAAAGTTTTGTAAAAGATTTTCTTGGCTTAAGGGCAAGTTAAAGCTACCCATATTGAGTAGCAAATGTTTTTCCCACTATAAAATCAGGATGTTACATGAATGTAAAGCCCTTGGTGTATCAGGCCATTGAATCTCTAGCAAATGTCCAATGCCTAATACAAACAAACTCCTATTCTGAAGTATAACAAAATTACGGCCCACATTATAAATATGTAACTTAATTAACTTATGAACTCAAGATTCTTCATTATGAGATTTCATATGTTTCAGATCTGCGTTGATTTATTGCAACCTGTAATTCAAACTAATTTAAAAAAGCAATAACATACTGTGGAAAAGTGAATTTTGCCTTGCTATGTGTGCCTACGTGTTCCCCATCCTATGTTATATGTGCATGATCGATATGCATATATCCCCCTATGATCGATTAAAGACGCAATCATAGTTGTGTCCAACTCTAGTATGCCAGTTTCCAGTTCTCGTGAAAGCAACGAGTATTAGGCCTATGTTGCCACGTTTTACAGTGTGCACGTTAATTCACCGCATTATCCCCGTTTCTAGGCCTCAAAAGGGCCCGGACACCAGATTCAAGCTCCAGTCTCCTGAACCCACTCCGAGGAGCGATGCAGCCCCCACCTGCATCCCTGACCCTTCACTTACTTCCTGCCGCGCAGCGCGGTGCCCGGCCTGGCTCTGCCTGCCTGTCTGCCAAGAATATGTTATGCTTCCAGTTATCAGTCCAGCTTTCCTTCTCCGCATTCCTAAGCTACTGAACCGCATAAACAGTTTCAGCTATGGTCTAGTCTTTCTGTCTCCATGCAAGAGAAATACTGTATTAATATTCATGGAAGATTCATAGCACACGCAATACATGTAGAATATATGCATGTACCAGCCTTAGTGTCAAGTAGCCTTTGCCCTGATAACTTTTGGATTCTATCAACATGTACTCCAAACACCAGATACCAGATATGCTATAGGTACATATCGTCCTGACACCGCAGACTTTAGTCTCCTCTTCTAGTGTAGAAGTCATAGCCCCCAGTTCTCCCCGGTAACACGTCATTGCCCGTTTGCGCGCACCACTAGGTTAAAGGTCCCAGCTGCTCAGGTAGCCCCCTCCATGTTTCCGCCCATTCATGACACTTCTGTGACGTTTCTCATCACATGTCTACGTGCACGCCCTGTGCACGCCTTCTTTTCACGCCCATGTGTTCTTATCTTACGCTTGTCACTAGTTACGCCTACTGTATGTAATGTAATTGAAATGTCTTACTATATATATGTTGAACTGTTGATGAAAACGGGTGCAGCTGCCTCTCCATTTTATTTCAGGCTGTCCCGATCCAGTCCCTTCCCTTTTGCCTGAATAAAGCCCTTTAGACTCGGACACATCGGATCCTGCCTCTTATTTATTGAGCTATCTGTTATTGTTAATATATTCAAAAATAGTACCGGTATTTAATTATTTATTTACCACAATACATTGTAATTGTCCAGCCATTGCTGCCAGTACTATTTTACACTTAGCAACACTAATGATATATACCTAAGGAATTTACCCTCTATGACGCTTGAAGTATGGGGCGCTTACTAATTTTGTTTTGAAAGGCTATCCTAGCCACTTTCATTCCATTCATTTTACTTCGCTTGATTCTTCCTGTCCAGAATAGCTGGGTACCTGAACCCAGTCTTTGCCCTTACAATCTGTGCATCTGTAGTTTATGTGGGCCAAATGCGGACCGTGGAGGTAAGTTAATCTACCACTTGTGCCTTCTCTTCCTATGTTTATGTTTAAAACTTCCTTTCTCCTGCCTCTTCTTTTTCTCTATTTTCTCCACCCTAACTTGTCCTTCTTTTTCACCCTGTTCCATATTGTCTTATCCCACCTAAACCCTATTGTGCCCTTCTTTCTTTTTTCTTTCACTTTACATTTGCTTTCTTTTCTATTTTTTAATGTTTTTTGCTTATAGGTTGACCATTGCTTGATATTCCACATCTCCAACATTGACTGAAATAGACCCCACAAATGTGCAGAATACAATAATGTTCATCGTATTAAAACATGTATTACCATTATTAAATAACAAGTAGTATTATTAACTAACAGTGACCTGTACATAGCTGACCACACACCTTTAATATGTACGACCAAGGAGGAGGCTAACGCCGGACCAAGATGGCCGTGCAACCTCTCGGCTCCGCCATCGCCTTCCCCTGAGTCCGACACCCTGCACATTATCCTGACCCTGGAGAACGGGCTTTAGAAGAGATAGCCCGCGGTATCCCGACGAGGTTGTGAGCCGAAGTAAGGGCTCCCGCAAAGTTGAGCCTGAGCACCGTCTGGATTCTGGGGAACAAACTGGAGAACAATCCGCCCGAAGACGTCCGAAACCGGAACTCACCAGTCGCGCCGACACCATCGTCTTCTGGTGCCCGGAGTTTGGTGGCCGACAGCGCATTGGAGCCGGGCGGTGAGAGGCGCTTCTTTTCCCGAGCGGCGTTCGATGAGGTCAAAACATCCCTGGGGAACAAAATGGAGTCGTTGGATCATAAATTAGACACAGTTTCAATGGAGGTGACCCTTATTCGGGCTGATCTCACTAAAGTCAACGAAAAAGTAAAGTCACTGGATATAAAGACAGCTAGTTTGATGGAGGATGTGACGCAGCTCCAACAGGAAGTGAGTGACTTGAAATCTTTCTGCAAAACAGGCGAACGTAAACAGACACAACAACATTCGCATCTTAGGAGTGCCTGAAAAATCAGAAGGCCCAGCCCCAGATCTGTCCGTAGAGGAGCTCATCCTGCAACATCTCAAGCCAAGGGACTTGGAAAATTCTTCACTATCGAACGGGGGCATAGGGTCTCGGGAGGACGGCCAAGATCTGGAGCGCCACTGCGGCAGATGATAGCACGGGTTCTAAACTTCAGAGACAGAGATGAAATCCTGCAGGCAGGCCGGGCGGTGCCCCCACTGCGCTATGAAAATGCCACCCTCTCATTCTTTCCCGACTTTATGCAGCTGGTACAGAGACAATGCAGAAACTTCCTCACCGTCAAGAAGAAACTTAGAGACAAAGGACTGAAATACGCCCGGCGAGACTCCGAGTGGAGGTGCAGTGTAGAGCATGGTTCTTTGACAAATCGGAGGTGGCGTCTGACTGGCTGGACAGTCGTCCCACGAGCGGCGCTGGGGCAGGAGACAATGGAGAAGAATGTGCGACGCAGGAACAAGATTGAAAACCAGCAGAACTGAGGGACATATGATTGTCAGGTACAGGAGTTGGGAGCCCCGCAAGTGGACTTAAGGCTTGCAACCTTCAGGGACCAATTTATTCATGTGACTCAGACTTGGGGGTGGGGGGGAGGAGTGCCGGCCTTCCTCCACTTCCCTACCTTTAGTTATTAGTTAGTGTTGGCGTGTAGGGCGACAGGCACTCTGCCAGTTTTGTAATGGGTGGACACCACAAGCAGGGGTGCAGGAGGGGGGAGTTGGGATGTGTATATTGTTTTTTGATTTTGAATTTGTATTATTCCCGTTTTTTTTTGTTTCGACATCATCAAACGACATTGCAGAGCAGGTGATATTTTTGCACTGATACAGTGCCGAGTGACAGGCTGTTTGTGGGGATCAGCGTGTTGAATTGGAATGTGAATGATCTGGGGGACAAAATCATGAGGGGTATGATCAATCAGTTTATTAGACGACACGCCCCGAATGTGGTCCTTTTGCAGGAAACACTTAATTGGGAACAAGTGCATGGCATAGAGGAGGGTATAAGCTGGTGGCACATGCAGGATTTACCTCTGGGCCACGAGGGGTGGGCATTCTGATTAAAAACTCATTCCCCCTTACTATACAGGCCACGTGGACTGACAATCGAGGTAGATATGTAGGGATTTCAGGCCAATGAGAAGGGAAAACAGTTATGTTTGTCTCGGTGTATGTCCCTCCTGGCCTGCAGATAGATACGTTCAAAGACCTGAGCATGATTTTCTTGACACTGCCACTGGGACTTTTAGCGTTGGGAGGTGATTTCAATGCAATAATAGATGGGGACATGGACCGACATCCACTTCATACACTTAGGCCCGCACAAAGGTGGCTCCCTGAATTTTTGGACACAATGGGGCTGGTAGATGGCTGGCGAGTACACAACCCAGGCAGACAACAATACATGCACATATCATGCGCGCATCAACGCTTATGAAGGATAGATACTACTCCCAGCTGTCCAGGCCCATGCTCTTCGAGAGGTACGTCACCTGGGTCGGGGCGTCTCGGATCACTCCCCTGTGTGGCTCTAGATGGAATTTGATCATGTGAACGCCGGTAGGGTCGCCCCCATTAACCCATGGTATCAGAGAGACCCCAGTACAAGGAAGAAAATAACCACAGCCACAGATAGATACTTCCAGGATAACCGGGGTACGGTTGAGTTAGCGCAGACCCTGTGGGAGGCATACAAAACTGTTATTCAGGGAGAGGCCCTCTCCTTAATTGCAGGGAAAAAGAGGGATCGAAAAGCTGAGCTTGAGAGAGCGGAAGAAGACGTGTTGAAATCGAAGGGGGATTTGTCCCGAGCGGTAACCCCTGAAGGCCTTCACCTGTTGAGGCTACGACAGGATGAATTCAATGGTATTGCCAGAGACAGGGCTAAGGCGCAGAGTAGAGAAGTTCAGAGTAGATTATATGAGCATGGAGATAAAGCGGGGAAGCTGATAGCTTGGTTGGATAAAAGGGAATGGGCGTCGAGACTGGTGCCTGAGGTGCAAGGGGAAGATTCCAGAGCTATTACAGACCCTCAGGCCATAGCAGATACGTTTACAGATCATTATTGTGAGGTATATAATACGTCGGGCAGGTTCACTGAAATAGAAAATGGGAAGATGATTAGAGATATTAGGCTACCCCCATTATCAGGCGAAAACTTTGACTATTTGAAATCCCCACTGACAGACGATGAAGTGGCCCAGGCCATCAGAGGTGTACATTCGGGGAAAGCCTCAGGACCCAACAGAATCCCTATCGAACTTTATAAATTGAGGTCAAATATGCTTGCCCCGCACCTCCGTTCCATGTTCAGAGAAATCAAGGAGAAGGGGCATCTCCCGTATGACCAATGAGTAGCCAACATCGTGGTCATATATAAGGAGGGCAAACCTAGAACCAGTTGCGCGTCCTATAGGCCTATATCGTTGCTTAATGTGGAGCCCAAAGACCTTGCGAAATTGCTAGCGACACAGCTGGCAAAAGTCATCACCACCCTGATACACCCAGATCAATCAGGCTTTATGCCCCACCATAATACGGCCCTCAATTTGCGTCACTTGCATGGGGTGCTGGGCAGGACTCCCACGATAATGGAGCCGGCAGCCCTGGTATCCTTAGACGCCACCATGGCATTTGACATGGTTGAGTGGCCGTATCTCTTTGCAGTAAATAATCGCAAGTCCCCTGATTTCCACCTGAGTTGGGGCACCCGGCAGGGCTGTCCCCTATCTTGGCTTCTTTTTGCACTGGCCCTGGAGCCGCTCGCGGCCTGGATCAGGCAGGACCAGTCAATATATGGAATGAAGTGGTCATTGGAAGATAAGATCTCCCTGTACGCAGATAACATTCTGCTCTATCTCATCAATCCGAGAGGGTCGTTGATCTGCCTTCTGGATGAGCTGGCTATCTTTGGCAGATACTCTGGCTTTGTGAAAAATTGGTCAAAATCGGTGCTATACGTTCTCCGGAGAGAACCCACCGGTTATTCCAAATGCCTGCCGGATTAAAATTGCTTGTGAAGGTTTTAAATACCTCAGTATCTACATAACATTAGATTAGAAACTCCGGTATGCTAACTATCTGAACCCTCCCTTATTGAGACTTAGGAGTGACGTCGCTCACTGGAAATCCCTTCCGCTCTCCATGCTGAGTAGAGCGGTGCTTTTTAAAATGATGGCTCTGCCTCGGTTCTTGTATGCACTTCATAACACAATGGATCCAGTCCCAGCGTCCTATTTCAGAGAGATCGTGGGTCTCCAGAGACAGCTCCCTTGGAATGGTAAACCCCGTATAGGGTTTACAAAGTTAACTCTCAACTAGTATGATGGAGGTATCGGGTTGCCTGACCTTAAAAAATATTACTGGACGTCCCAGCTTGTGGCTATTAATCACGGGGTCTACGGTCGGCCAAATGATCCGGGATTTGCTATGGATACGTGGCAGCTTCCCGGGGGAGAATATACCAGAGCATTATATGCTGGGCCACGTAGGTTTGCGCTGACTGGGCCTACGGCACACGCCGTTCAGATATGGCATGCAGTTAATAGACACCTAAAGTGGGAACACAAACTCGTAGAAACTAGGGAGCCTCTGGAAATCCAAAGGTTTCGACAAGTGGGACCTTATCGGGATCTCGTTAATGCAAGACATCTGGGCAGGGGGAACAGTTCACACGGTCGAAGCACTTAAGCAACAGTTCAGTTTGCATGACATTGAGTACTTCTGTTACCCTAAGTTCGACATACGCTGCTTTCCCAAATCCCCAGGTACACGGCTCTTCCGGACGCCTCTCCCCTAGAAGATAGGGTGCTTGACGGCACCTTCCAGAAAAGACCATTCTCTGATATATCGGAAATTGATAAATACTATGGTAGATCCATTACTGAAACTCAAAAGAATGTGGAACGAAGATGGCCTGGAACTAGACGACGAAGAATGGCAGGAGGCAGTTTCTTCCCCATGAGTAGTAGCAATTCAGGCCATGCTGAGATTAGTGCAGCTTAAAATACTCCATAGGACGTATGTCATGGGTCCCCGCCTTGTACGAATGGGTTATTTAGAAGATGGTGAGTGTAGAAGGGGCTGTGGGGAACTGGGGACGTTTATTCATATCTTGTGGCACTGCCAACATATACAATCATATTGGAGGGAGGTCCACCACACAATGCGGGTGGTTCTAGGGATTGAATTGCAGCTAGAGGCTCGTAGATGCATATTAAATGTCTGGGAACCGACGGATCTCAACACCTACACAACACAGTGGGCAACATTGGCATTTATGGTAGCGAAGCGTAACATTGCTCAACTGTGGGGAGCTAGCCAAACGCCTCAGATTGGGAAATGGATGGCAGACCTGGATTGGTGCATGTTCAGGGAGAAGTCAGTCTACGTTGCCAGGGGGTGCCCGGGGAAATGGAATAAGGTAAAGGAGGCTTGGAACCGTCATAGAGGGGATATCTGTACCCCACCAGATCGCCAAGCGAGACAGATACGCTTGAGTCCCCGTGATCCACCTATCACAATAATTGTGTATCATTGTGTAAAGTGTAACATATTATTGAGAAACGATGGAGACACCTGCTTGTAATCATTTGATGTGTTTTGGTCAAACTGTTTAATCAAAAGAAATATAAAAAAATATATATATGTACGACCAAATGAGTGACTATGACATCACATGATGTCCCCGACTGATAATGTCCTAGAAAGAGATGAAGTCATGGTTGTACTCAGTGAAATCCAACAAGGTGGTGCACTGAATTGCTTGAACTGGATTATTACCTCCGATAACAAGCGGTGCCCTTGAGAATGGAGTATATCATCAGGGGCGAAGCTTGATCAGTAAGATTCGGGGGGTGTGAGCCTTAGATTTTCATACAATCATGCTGGCATATCAGGGGAATGAAGAGCAGATTTTTATGGGAAATTAAAACATTGTATTTTGTAAAATAACCATGTTTTCAGAATTTCAAAACAGATAGAAGAATATGTGTGTATGTGTTTTTGTATGAGTGAGTGTTTAAAAATCCCAGGTGAAATCGAAGATACATCTTACTATATCCGACTGAAAGATCCTGTACCCAACGATTTATTAAATAATACAATTATTAGGCAGGTCTAACACCCCACTGAAACTACACCCCTGTATACCATTCTAATTTATCATCATATTTGCATGTTCTCCTACTTACAGAAGATTTTGTCCTGGTGTTCATCAGAACGGTTATGCTGCTGCTCTGCATGGTATTGCACTCGTTAATTACTGAGTGCAGAAAACTTTACACAGCTTATTCTGATCTCTATGCGGAAGGGTGGTAAAACGTCTGCCGATTCTTGGGGCCATTAACGACTAGATACCCACTAAAAGACCTCCAGAGAAGGAAGAAACTGGCACTCTGATGATGCCCAACCTACTGTATGTTTCTGGATCATGCTTGTGCCTGTGTGCAATGCCTGTGTGCTACCTCCACTCTCCCAACCTACTGTATATTTCTGGATCATGTTCGTGCCTGTGTGCTCCGCACTCTCTCTCCCAACCTAGTTTATGTTTCGGGATCGTGCTCGTGCCTGTGAGCTCCGCCCACTCTCCCAACCTACTGTATGTTTCTGTAGCGTGCTCGTGCCTGTGTGCTCTGCCCGCTATCCTAACCTACTGTATATTTCTGGATCGTGCTCGTGCCTGTGTGCTTCGTCCCCTCTCCCAACCTACTTTATGTTTCTGGATTGTGCTCGTGCCTGTGTGCTCTGCCCAATTGTGCTCGTGGCTGTGTGCTCCGCCCATTCTCCCAACCTACTGTATATTTCTGGATCGTGCTTGTGCCTGTGTGCAATGGCTGTGTGCTGCATCCACTCTCCCAACCTACGGTATATTTCTGGATCCTGCTTGTGGCTGTGTGCTCCCTCCACTCTCCCAACCTACTGTATATTTCTAGATCGTGTTCGTGCCTGTGTGCTCCGCCCTCTCTCCCAACCTAGTTTATGTTTCTGGATCGTGCTCGTGCCTGTGAGCTCCGCCCACTCTCCCAACCTACTGTATGTTTCTGTAGCGTGCTCGTGCCTGTGTGCTCTGCCCCCTATCCCAACCTACTGTATATTTCTGGATCGTGCTCGTGCCTGTGTGCTTCGTCCCCTCTCCCAACCTACTTTATGTTTCTGGATTGTGCTCGTGCCTGTGTGCTCTGCCCAATTGTGCTCGTGGCTGTGTGCTCCGCCCATTCTCCCAACCTACTGTATATTTATGGATCGTGCTTGTGCCTGTGTGCAATGGCTGTGTGCTCCGTCCACTCTCCCAACCTACTGTATATTTCTGGATCCTGCTTGTGGCTGTGTGCTCCGCCCACTCTCCCAACCTACTGTATATTTCTGGATCGTGTTTGTGCCTGTGTGCAATGACTGTGTGCTCCGTCCACTCTCCCAACCTACTGTATATTTCTGGATCGTGCTTGTGGCTGTGTGCTGTGTCCCCTCTCCCAACCCACTGTATATTTCTGGATCGTGCTTGTGGCTGTGTGGTCCGTCCACTCTCACAACCTACTGTATATTTCTGGACCGTGCTTGTGCCTGTGTGCAATGGCTGTGTGCTCCGCTCCCTCTCCCAACCTACTGTATATTTCTGGATTGTGCTTGTGCCTTTGTGCTCCGCCCACTCTCCCAAGCCACTGTATGTTTCTGGATCGTGCTTGTGGCTGTGTGCTCCGTCCACTCTCACAACCTACTGTATGTTTCTGGATTGTGCTTGTGTGCTCCGCCCACTCTCCCAACCCACTGTATGTTTCTGGATCGTGCTTGTGCCTGTGTGCTCCGCCCACTCTCCCAACCTACTGTTTGTTTCTGGATCGTGTTTGTGCCTGTGTGCAATGGCTGTGTGCTCCCTCCACTCTCCTAAAGTACTGTATATTTCTGGATCGTGTTTGTGCCTGTGTGCAATGACTGTGTGCTCCGTCTACTCTCCCAACCTATTGTATATTTCTGGATCGTGCTTGTGGCTGTGTGCTCCACCCCCTCTCCCAACCTACTGTATATTTCTGGATCGTGCTTGTGCCTGTGTGCTCCGTCCACTCTCCCAACCCACTGTATATTTCTGGATCATGCTCGTGCCTGTGTGCTCTGCGCACTATTCCAACCTACTGTATATTTCTGGATCGTGTTTGTGACTGTGTGCTTCGTCCACTCTCCCAACCTACTGTATATTTCTCAATCGTGCTTGTGGCTGTGTGCTACGTCCACTCTCCCAACCTACTGTATATTTCTGAAGCATGCTTGTGGCTGTGTGCTCCGTCCACTCTCCCAACCTACTGTATATTTCTGGATCGTGCTTGTGGCTGTGTGGTGTGTCCACTCTCACAACCTACTGTATATTTCTGGATCGTGCTTGTGCCTGTGTGCAATGGCTGTGTGCTCCGTCCACTCTCACAACGTACTGAATGTTTCTGGATTGTGCTTGTGCCTTTGTGCTCCGCCCACTCTCCCAACCCACTGTATGTTTCTGGATCGTACTTGTGGCTGTGTGCTCCGTCCACTCTCACAACCTACTGTATATTTCTGGATCGTGCTTGTGCCTGTGTGCAATGGCTGTGTGCTCCGTCCACTCTCACAACCCACTGTATGTTTCTGGATTGTGCTTGTGCCTTTGTACTCCGCCCACTCTCCCACCCCACTGTATGTTTTTGGATCGTGCTCGTGCCAGTGTGCTCCATCCCCTCTCCCAACCTACCGTATGTTTCTGGACCGTGCTCATTCCTGTGTGCTCAGCCCCCTCTCCCAACCTACTGTATGTTTCCGGATCATGCTCGTGCCTGTGTTCTTTGTCCCCTCCCCCATTCTACTGTATGTTTCTGGATCGTGTTTGTGCCTGTGTGCTCCGCCCAATCGTGCTTGTGGCTGTGTGCCATGCCCACTCTCCCAACCTACTGTATATTTCTGGATCGTGCTTGTGTCTGTGTGCAATGGCTGTGTGCTCCGTCCACTCTCCCAACCTACTGTATATTTCTGGATTGTGCTCATGTCTGTGTGCTCCGCCCACTCTCCCAACCTACTGTATATTTCTGGATCGTGTTTGTGCTTGTGTGCAATGGCTGTGTGCTCCATCCACTCTCCCAACCTACTGTATGTTTCTGAATCGTGCTCGTGTCGGTGTGCTCAGTCCCTTCTCCCAACCCACTGAGTGTTTCTGGTTCGTGCTCGTGCCTGTGTGCTCCACTCCGTCTCCCAACCTACTGTATGTTTCTGAATCGTGCTCATGACTGTGTGCTTCGTCCCTTCTCCCAACCTACTTTATGTTTCGGGAACGTGCACGTGCCTGTGTGCTCTGCCCAATGGTGCTCATGGCTGTGTGCTCCGCCTATTCTCCCAACCTACTCTATATTCTGGATCGTGCTTGTGCATGTGTGCAATGGCTGTGTGCTCTGTCCACTCTCCCAAACTACTGTATATTTCTGGATCGCGCTTGTGGCTGTGTGGTCCGTCCACTCTCCCAACCTACTGTATGTTTCTGGATCGTGCTTGTGGCTGTGTGCTCTGTCCTCTCTCCCAACCTACTGAATATTTCTGGATCGTGCTTGTGGCTGTGTGGTCGGTCCACTCTCACATCCTACTGTATATTTCTGGACCGTGCTTGTGCCTGTGTGCAATGGCTGTGTGCTCCGCTCCCTCTCCCAACCTACTATATATTTCTGGATTGTGCTTGTGTCTTTGTGCTCCGCCCACTCTCCCAAGCCACTGTATGTTTCTGGATCGTGCTTGTGGCTGTGTGCTCCGTCACCTCTCACAACCTACTGTATGTTTCTGGATAGTGCTTGTGTGCTCCGCCCACTCTCCCAACCTCCTGTATGTTTCTGGATCGTGTTCGTGCCTGTGTGCAATGGCTGTGTGCTCCCTCCACTCTCCTAACCTACTGTATATTTCTGGATCGTGTTTGTGCCCATGTGCAATGACTGTGTGCTCCGTCCACTCTCCCAACCTATTGTATATTTCTGGATTGTGCTTATGTCTGTGTGCTCCGCCCACTCTCCCAACCTACTGTATATTTCTGGATCGTGTTTGTGCTTGTGTGCAATGGCTGTGTGCTCCGTCCACTCTCCCAACCTACTGTATGTTTCTGAATCGTGCTCGTGTCGGTGTGCTCAGTCCCCTCTCCCAACCTACTGAGTGTTTCTGGTTCGTGCTCGTGCCTGTGTGCTCCGCCCCGTCTCCCAACCTACTGTATGTTTCTGGATCGTGCTCATGACTGTGTGCTTCGTCCCCTCCCTCAACCTACTTTATGTTTCTGGAACGTGCTCGTGCCTGTGTGCTCTGCCCAATGGTGCTTGTGGCTGTGTGCTCGGCCTACTCTCCCAACCTACTCTATATTCTGGATCGTGCTTGTGCCTGTGTGCAATGGCTGTGTGCTCTGTCCACTCTCACATCCTACTGTATATTTCTGGACTGTGCTTGTGCCTGTGTGCAATGGCTGTGTGCTCCGCTCCCTCTCCCAACCTACTATATATTTCTGGATTGTGCTTGTGCCATTGTGCTCCGCCCACTCTCCCAAGCCACTGTATGTTTCTGGATTGTGCTTGTGGCTGTGTGCTCCGTCACCTCTCACAACCTACTGTATGTTTCTGGATTGTGCTTGTGTGCTCCGCCCACTCTCCCAACCTACTGTATTTTTCTGGATCGTGCTTGTGCCTGTGTGCTCCGCCCACTCTCCCAACCTACTGTTTGTTTCTGGATCGTGTTCGTGCCTGTGTGCAATGGCTGTGTGCTCCGTCCACTCTCCTAACCTACTCTATATTCTGGATCGTGCTTGTGCATGTGTGCAATGGCTGTGTGCTCTGTCCACTCTCCCAAACTACTGTATATTTCTGGATCGCGCATGTGGCTGTGTGGTCCGTCCACTCTCCCAACCTACTGTATGTTTCTGGATCGTGCTTGTGGCTGTGTGCGCTGTCCTCTCTCCCAACCTACTGAATATTTCTGGATCGTGCTTGTGGCTGTGTGGTCAGTCCACTCTCACATCCTACTGTATATTTCTGGACCGTGCTTGTGCCTGTGTGCAATGGCTGTGTGCTCCGCTCCCTCTCCCAACCTACTATATATTTCTGGATTGTGCTTGTGTCTTTGTGCTCCGCCCACTCTCCCAAGCCACTGTATGTTTCTGGATCGTGCTTGTGGCTGTGTGCTCCGTCACCTCTCACAACCTACTGTATGTTTCTGGATAGTGCTTGTTTGCTCCGCCTACTCTCCCAACCTACTGTATGTTTCTGGATTGTGCTTGTGCCTGTGTGCTCCGCCCACTCTCCCAACCTACTGTTTGTTTCTGGATCGTGTTCGTGCCTGTGTGCAATGGCTGTGAGCTCCCTCCACTCTCCTAACCTACTGTATATTTCTGGATCGTGTTTGTGCCCGTGTGCAATGACTGTGTGCTCCGTCCACTCTCCCAACCTATTGTATATTTCTGGATTGTGCTTATGTCTGTGTGCTCCGCCCACTCTCCCAACCTACTGTATATTTCTGGATCGTGTTTGTGCATGTGTGCAATGGCTGTGTGCTCCGTCCACTCTCCCAACCTACTGTATGTTTCTGAATCGTGCTTGTGTCGGTGTGCTCAGTCCCCTCTCCCAACCTACTGAGTGTTTCTGGTTCGTGCTCGTGCCTGTGTGCTCCGCCCCGTCTCCCAACCTACTGTATGTTTCTGGATCGTGCTCATGACTGTGTGCTTCGTCCCCTCTCCCAGCCTACTTTATGTTTCTGGAACGTGCTCGTGCCTGTGTGCTCTGCCCAATGGTGCTTGTGGCTGTGTGCTCGGCCTACTCTCCCAACCTACTCTATATTCTGGATCGTGCTTGTGCCTGTGTGCAATGGCTGTGTGCTCTGTCCACTCTCACATCCTACTGTATATTTCTGGACCGTGCTTGTGCCTGTGTGCAATGGCTGTGTGCTCCGCTCCCTCTCCCAACCTACTATATATTTCTGGATTGTGCTTGTGCCATTGTTCTCCGCCCACTCTCCCAAGCCACTGTATGTTTCTGGATCGTGCTTGTGGCTGTGTGCTCCGTCACCTCTCACAACCTACTGTATGTTTCTGGATTGTGCTTGTGTGCTCCGCCCACTCTCCCAACCTACTATATGTTTCTGGATCGTGCTTGTGCCTGTGTGCTCCGCCCACTCTCCCAACCTACTGTTTGTTTCTGGATCGTGTGCTCCGTCCACTCTCCTAACCTACTGTATATTTCTGGATCATGTTTGTGCCTGTGTGCAATGACTGTGTGCTCCTTCCACTCTCCCATCCTATTGTATATTTCTAGATCGTGCTTGTGGCTGTGTGCTCCGCCGCCTCTCCCAGCCTACTGTATATTTCTGGATCGTGCTTGTGGCTGTGTGCTCCACCCCCACTCCCAACCTACTGTATATTATTGGATCGTGCTCGTGCCTGTGTGCTCTGTCCACTCTCCCAACCCACTGTATATTTCTGGATCGTGCTCGTGCCTGAGTGCTGTGCTCACTCTCCCAACCTACTCTATATTTCTGGATCATGTTTGTGACTGTGTGCTCCGTCCACTCTCCCAACCTACTGTATATTTCTGGACCGTGCTTGTGGCTGTGTGCTACGTCCACTCTCCCAACCTACTCTATATTTCTGAAGCATGCTTGTGGCTGTGTGCTCCGTCCACTCTCCCAACCTACTGTATATTTCTGGATCGTGCTTGTGGCTGTGTGGTGTGTCCACTCTCACAACCTACTGTATATTTCTGGATCGTGCTTGTGCCTGTGTGCAATGGCTGTGTGCTCCGTCCACTCTCACAACGTACTGAATGTTTCTGGATTGTGATTGTGCCTTTGTGCTCCGCCCACTCTCCCAACCCACTGTATGTTTCTGGATCATACTTGTGGCTGTGTGCTCCGTCCACTCTAACGACCTACTGTATATTTCTGGATCGTGCTTTTGCCTGTGTGAAATGGCTGTGTGCTCCATCCACTCTTACAACCCACTGTATGTTTCTGGATTGTGCTTGTGCCTTTGTACTCCGCCCACTCTCCCACCCTACTGTATGTTTTTGGATCGTGCTCGTGCCGGTGTGCTCCATCCCCTCTCCCAACCTACTGTATGTTTCTGGACCGTGCTCGTGCCTGTGTGCTCAGTCCCCTGTCCCAACCTACTGTATGTTTCTGGATCATGCTCTTGCCTGTGTTCTTCGTCCCCTCTCCCATTCTACTGCATGTTTCTGGATCGTGTTCGTGCCTGTGTGCTCCGCCCAATCGTGCTTGTGGCTGTGTGCCCCGCCCACTCTCCCAACCTACTGTATATTTCTGGATTGTGCTTGTGCCTGTGTGCAATGGCTGTGTGCTCCGTCCACTCTCCCAACCTACTGTATATTTCTGGATTGTGCTTATGTCTGTGTGCTCCGCCCACTCTCCCAATCTACTGTATATTTCTGGATCGTGTTTGTGCTTGTGTGCAATGGCTGTGTGCTCCGTCCACTCTCCCAACCTACTTTATGTTTCTGAATCGTGCTCGTGTCGGTGTGCTCAGTCCCCTCTCCCAACCTACTGTGTGTTTCTGGACAGTGCTCGTGCCTGTGTGCTCAGCCCCCTCTCCCAACCTACTGTATGTTTCTGGATCGTGCTCATGACTGTGTGCTTCGTCCCCTCTCCCAACCTACTTTATGTTTCTGGATCGTGCTCGTGCCTGTGTGCTCTGCCCAATGGTGCTCGTGGCTGTGTGCTCCACCTACTCTCCCAACCTACTCTATATTTCTGGATCGTGCTTGTGCCTGTGTGCAATGGCTGTGTGCTCTGTCCACTCTCCCAAACTACTGCATATTTCTGGATCGCGCATGTGGCTGTGTGGTCCGTCCACTTTCACAACCTACTGTATATTTCTGGACCGTGCTTGTGCCTGTGTGCAATGGCTGTGTGCTCCGCTCCCCCTCCCAACCTACTGTAAATTTCTGGATCATGCTTGTGCCTTGGTGCTCCGCCCACTCTCCCAACCCACTGTATGTTTCTGGATTGTGCTTGTGTTAGTGTGCTCCTCCCCCTCTCCCAACCTATTGTATGTTTCTGGATCGTGCCCGTGCCTGTGTGCTCCATCCCCTCTCCCATTTTACTGAATGTATCTAGATCGTGCTTGTGCCTGTGTGCTCTGCCCAATCGTGCTTTTGGCTGTGTGCTCTGCCCACTCTCCCAACCTACTGTATATTTCTGGATCGTGCTTGTGTGCAATGGCTGGGTGCTCAATCCACTCTCACAACCTACTGTATATTTCTGGACCGTGCTTGTGCCTGTGTGCAATGGCTGTCTGCTCCGCTCCCTATCCCAACCTACTGTATATTTCTGGATTGTGCTTGTGCTTTTGTGCTCCGCCCACTCTCCCAACCCACTGTATGTTTCTGGATCGTGCTTGTGGCTGTGTGCTCCGTCCACTCTCACAACCTACTGTATGTTTCTGAATTGTGCTTGTGTGCTCCGCCCACTCTCCCAACCAACTGTATGTTTCTGGATCGTGCTTGTGCCTGTGTGCTCCACCCACTCTCCCAACCTACTGTATGTTTCTGGATCGTGTTCGTGCCTGTTTGCTCCGCCCACTCTCCCAACCTACTGTTTCTTTCTTGATCGTGTTCGTGCCTGTGTACTCCGTCCACTCTCCCAACCTAGTATATATTTCTGGAATGTGCTTGGGGCTGTGTGCTCTGCCCCCTCTCCCAACCTACTGTATATTTCTGGATCATGTTTGTGACTGTCTACAATGGCTGTGTGCTACGTCCACTCTCCCAACCTACTGTATATTCCTGAAGCGTGCTTGTGGCTGTGTGCTCCGTCCACTCTCCCAACCTACTGTATATTTCTGGATTGTGCTTGTGCCTGTGTGCAATGGCTGTGTGCTCCGTCTACTCCCACAACGTACTGTATGTTTCTGGATTGTGCTTGTGCCTTTGTGCTCCGCCCACTCTCCCAACCCACTGTATGTTTCTGGATCGTACTTGTGGCTGTGTGCTCCGTCCACTCTCACAACCTACTGTATATTTCAGGATCGTGATTGTGCCTGAGTGCAATGGCTGTGTGCTCCGTCCACTCTCACAACCTACTGTATGTTTCTGGCTTGTGCTTGTGCCTTTTTACTCCGCCCACTCTCCCACCCTACTGTATGTTTTTGGATCGTGCTCGTGCCTGTGTGCTCCACCCCCTCTCCCAACACAATGTATGTTTCTGGATCGTGCTCGTGCCAGTGTGCTCCGTCCCCTCTCCCAACCTACGGTATGTTTCTGGACCGTGCTCGTGCCTGTGTGCTCCACCACCTCTCCCAACCTACTGTATGTTTCTGAATCGTGCTTGTGCCTGTGTGCTCCGTCCCCTCTCCCATTCTACTGTATGTTTCTGGATCAGGCTCGTGCCCGTGTGCTCGGCCAAATCGTGCTTGTGGTTGTGTGCTCCGCCCACTCTCCCAACCTACTGTATATTTCTGGACCGTGCTTGTGCCTGTGTGCAATGGCTGTGTGCTCCGCTCCCTCTCCCAACCTACTGTATATTTCTGGTTTGTGCTTGTGCTTTTGTGCTTTGCCCACTCTCCCAACCCACTGTATGTTTCTGGATCGTGCTTGTGGCTGTGTGCTCTGTCCACTCTCACATCCTACTGTATGTTTCTGGATTGTGCTTGTGTGCTCCGCCCACTCTCCCAACCCACTGTATTTTACTGGATCGTGCTTGTACCTGTGTGCTCTGTCCACTCTCCCAACCTACTGTTTGTTTCTGGATCGTGTTCGTGCCTGTGTACTCCGTCCACTCTCCCAACCTACTGTATATTTCTGGATCGTGCTTGTGGCTGTGTGCTCCGCCCCCTCTCCCAACCTACTGTATATTTCTGGATCGTGCTTGTGGCTGTGTGCTGCACCCCCTCTCCCAACCTACTATATATTTCTGGATCGTGCTTGTGCCTCTGTGCTCCGTCCACTCTCCCAACGCACTGTATATTTCTGGATCGTGCTCATGCCTGTGTGCTCCGCACTGTCTCCCAACCTACTGTATATTTCTGGATCATGCTTGTGCCTGTATGCAATGGCTGTGTGCTCCGTCCACTCTCACAACGTGCTGTAGGCTTCTGGATTGTGCTTGTGCCTTTGTGCTCCGCCCACTCTCCCAACCTACTGTTTCTTTCTTGATCGTGTTCGTGCCTGTGTACTCCGTCCACTCTCCCAACCTAGTTTATATTTCTGGATTGTGCTTGGGGCTGTGTGCTCTGCTCCCTCTCCCAACCTACTGTATATTTCTGGATCATGTTTGTGACTGTCTACAATGGCTGTGTGCTACGTCCACTCTCCCAACCTACTGTATATTCCTGAAGCGTGCTTGTGGCTGTGTGCTCCGTCCACTCTCCCAACCTACTGTATATTTCTGGATCATGCTTATGGCTGTGTGGTCCGTCCACTCTCACAACCTACTGTATATTTATGGATCGTCCTTGTGCCTGTGTGGAATGGCTTTGTGTTCCGTCTACTCTCCCAACCCACTGTATGTTTCTGGATCGTACTTGTGGCTGTGTGCTCCGTCCACTCTCACAACCTACTGTATATTTCTGGATCGTGATTGTGCCTGTGAGCAATGGCTGTGTGCTACGTCCACTCTCCCAACCTACTGTATATTCCTGAAGCGTGCTTGTGGCTGTGTGCTCCGTCCACTCTCCCAACCTACTGTTTATTCCTGGATCATGCTTATGGCTGTGTGGTCCATCCACTCTCACAACCTACTGTATATTTATGGATCGTCCTTGTGCCTGTGTGCAATGGCTTTGTGCTCCGTCTACTCTCACAACGTACTGTATGTTTCTGGATTGTGCTTGTGCCTTTGTGATCCGCCCACTCTCCCAACCCACTGTATGTTTCTGGATCGTACTTGTGGCTGTGTGCTCCGTCCACTCTCACAACCTACCGTATATTTCTGGATCGTGATTGTGCCTGTGAGCAATGGCTGTGTGCTCCGTCCACTCTCACAACCTACTGTATGTTTCTGGCTTGTGCTTGTGCCTTTGTACTCAACCCACTCTCCCACCCTACTGTATGTTTTTGGATCGTGCTCGTGCCTGTGTGCTCCACCCCCTCTCCCAACCCACTGTATGTTTCTGGATCGTGCTCGTGCCAGTGTGCTCCGTCCCCTCTCCCAACCTACGGTATGTTTCTGGACCGTGCTCATGCCTGTGTGCTCCGCCCCCTCTCCCAACCTACTGTATGTTTCTGAATCATGCTTGCGCCTGTGTGCTCCGTCCCCTCTACCATTCTACTGTGTGTTTCTGGATCGGGCTCGTGCCTGTGTGCTCCGCCAAATCGTGCTTGTGGCTCTGTGCTCCGCCCACTCTCCCAACCTACTGTATATTTCTGGACCGTGCTTGTGCCTGTGTCCAATGGCTGTGTACTCCGCTCCCTCTCCCAACCTACTGTATATTTCTCGATTGTGCTTGTGCTTTTGTGCTCTGTCCACTCTCCCAACCCACTGTATGTTTCTGGATCGTACGTGTGGCTGTGTGCTCCGTCCACTCTCCCACCCTACTGTATGTTTTTGGATCGTGCTTGTGCCTTTTTACTCCGCCCACTCTCCCACCCTACTGTATGTTTTTGGATCGTGCTCGTGCCTGTGTGCTCCACCCCCTCTCCCAACACACTGTATGTTTCTGGATCGTGCTCGTGCCAGTGTGCTCCGTCCCCTCTCCCAACCTACGGTATGTTTCTGGACCGTGCTCGTGCCTGTGTGCTCCGCCCCCTCTCCCAACCTACTGTATGTTTCTGAATCGTGCTTGTGCCTGTGTGCTCCGTCCCCTCTCCCATTCTACTGTATGTTTCTGGATCAGGCTCGTGCCCGTGTGCTCCACCAAATCGTGCTTGTGGTTGTGTGCTCTGCCCACTCTTCCAACCTACTGTATATTTCTGGACCGTGCTTGTGCCTGTGTGCAATGGCTGTGTGCTCCGCTCCCTCTCCCAACCTACTGTATATTTCTGGTTTGTGCTTGTGCTTTTGTGCTTTGCCCACTCTCCCAACCCACTGTATGTTTCTGGATCGTGCTTGTGGCTGTGTGCTCTGTCCACTCTCACATCCTACTGTATGTTTCTGGATTGTGCTTGTGTGCTCCGCCCACTCTCCCAACCCACTGTATTTTACTGGATCGTGCTTGTACCTGTGTGCTCCGTCCACTCTCCCAACCTACTGTTTGTTTCTGGATCGTGTTCGTGCCTGTGTACTCCGTCCACTCTCCCAACCTACTGTATATTTCTGGATCGTGCTTGTGGCTGTGTGCTCCGCCCCCTCTCCCAACCTACTGTATATTTCTGGATCGTGCTTGTGGCTGTGTGCTGCACCCCCTCTCCCAACCTACTGTATATTTCTGGATCGTGCTTGTGCCTCTGTGCTCCGTCCACTCTCCCAACGCACTGTATATTTCTGGATCGTGCTCATGCCTGTGTGCTCCGCACTGTCTCCCAACCTACTGTATATTTCTGGATCATGCTTGTGCCTGTATGCAATGGCTGTGTGCTCCGTCCACTCTCACAACGTGCTGTAGGCTTCTGGATTGTGCTTGTGCCTTTGTGCTCCGCCCACTCTCCCAACCTACTGTTTCTTTCTTGATCGTGTTCGTGCCTGTGTACTCCGTCCACTCTCCCAACCTAGTTTATATTTCTGGATTGTGCTTGGGGCTGTGTGCTCTGCTCCCTCTCCCAACCTACTGTATATTTCTGGATCATGTTTGTGACTGTCTACAATGGCTGTGTGCTACGTCCACTCTCCCAACCTACTGTATATTCCTGAAGCGTGCTTGTGGCTGTGTGCTCCGTCCACTCTCCCAACCTACTGTATATTTCTGGATCATGCTTATGGCTGTGTGGTCCGTCCACTCTCACAACCTACTGTATATTTATGGATCGTCCTTGTGCCTGTGTGGAATGGCTTTGTGTTCCGTCTACTCTCCCAACCCACTGTATGTTTCTGGATCGTACTTGTGGCTGTGTGCTCCGTCCACTCTCACAACCTACTGTATATTTCTGGATCGTGATTGTGCCTGTGAGCAATGGCTGTGTGCTCCGTCCACTCTCACAACCTACTGTATGTTTCTGGCTTGTGCTTGTGCCTTTGTACTCAACCCACTCTCCCACCCTACTGTATGTTTTTGGATCGTGCTCGTGCCTGTGTGCTCCACCCCCTCTCCCAACCCCCTGTATGTTTCTGGATCGTGCTCGTGCCAGTGTGCTCAGTCCCCTCTCCCAACCTACGGTATGTTTCTGGACCGTGCTCATGCCTGTGTGCTCCGCCCCCTCTCCCAACCTACTGTATGTTTCTGAATCATGCTTGCGCCTGTGTGCTCCGTCCCCTCTACCATTCTACTGTGTGTTTCTGGATCGGGCTCGTGCCTGTGTGCTCCGCCAAATCGTGCTTGTGGCTCTGTGCTCCGCCCACTCTCCCAACCTACTGTATATTTCTGGACCGTGCTTGTGCCTGTGTCCAATGGCTGTGTACTCCGCTCCCTCTCCCAACCTACTGTATATTTCTCGATCGTGCTTGTGCTTTTGTGCTCTGTCCACTCTCCCAACCCACTGTATGTTTCTGGATTGTGCGTGTGGCTGTGTGCTCCGTCCACTCTCACAACCTACTGTATGTTTCTGAATTGTGCTTGTGTGCTCCACTCTCCCACCCTACTGTATGTTTTTGGATCGTGTTCGTGCCTGTGTGCTCCACCCCCTCTCCCAACCCACTGTATGTTTCTGGATTGTGCTCGTGCCATTGTGCTCCGTCCCCTCTCCCAACCTACGGTATGTTTCTGGACCGTGCTCGTGCCCGTGTGCTCCGCCCCCTCTCCCAACCTACTGTATGTTTCTGAATCATGCTTGCGCCTGTGTGCTCCGTCCCCTCTACCATTCTACTGTGTGTTTCTGGATCGGGCTCGTGCCTGTGTGCTCCGCCAAATCGTGCTTGTGGCTGTGTGCTCCGCCCACTCTCCCAACCTACTGTATATTTCTGGACCGTGCTTGTGCCTGTGTCCAATGGCTGTGTGCTCCGCTCCCTCTCCCAACCTACTGTAAATTTCTGGATCGTGCTTGTGCTTTTGTGCTCTGCCCACTCTCCCAACCCACTGTATGTTTCTGGATCGTGCTTGTGGCTGTGTGCTCCGTCCACTCTCACAACCTACTGTATGTTTCTGGATTGTGCTTGTGTGCTCCGCCCACTCTCCCAACCCACTGTATTTTACTGGATCGTGCTTGTACCTGTGTGCTCCACCCCCTCTCCCAACCTACTGTCTGTTTCTGGATCGTGTTTGTGCCTGTGTGATCCGTCCACTCTCCCAACCTACTGTTTGTTTCTGGATCGTGTTCGTGCCTGTGTACTCCGTCCACTCTCCCAACCTACTGTATATTTCTGGATCGTGCTTGTGGCTGTGTGCTCCGCCCCCTCTCCCAACCTACTGTATATTTCTGGATCGTGCTTGTGGCTGTGTGCTGCACCCCCTCTCCCAACCTACTGTATATTTCTGGATCGTGCTCGTGCCTCTGTGCTCCGTCCACTCTCCCAACGCACTGTATATTTCTGGATCGTGCTCGTGCCTGTGTGCTCCGCCCAGTCTCCCAACCTACTGTATATTTCTGGATCATGTTTGTGACTGTCTTCAATGGCTGTGTTCTACATCCACTCTCCCAACCTAGTGTATATTTCTGAAGCGTGCTTCTGGCTGTGTGCTCCGTCCATTCTCCCAACCTACTGTATATTTCTGGATCGTGCTTGTGGCTGTGTGGTCTGTCCACTCTCACAACCTACTGTGTATTTCTGGATCATGCTTGTACCTGTATGCAATGGCTTTGTGCTCCGTCCACTCTCACAACGTGCTGTAGGCTTCTGGATTGTGCTTGTGCCTTTGTGCTCCGCACACTCTCCCAACCTACTGTTTCTTTCTTGATCGTGTTCATGCCTGTGTACTCCGTCCACTCTCCCAACCTAGTTTATATTTCTGGATTGTGCTTGGGGCTGTGTGCTCTGCCCCCTCTCCCAACCTACTGTATATTTCTGGATCATGTTTGTGACTGTCTACAATGGCTGTGTGCTACGTCCACTCTCACAACGTGCTGTATGTTTCTGGATTGTGCTTGTGCCTTTGTGCTCCGCCCACTCTCCCAACCCACTGTATGTTTCTGGATCATACTTGTGGCTGTGTGCTCCGTCCACTCTCACAACCTACTGTATATTTCTGGATCGTGATTGTGCCTGTGAACAATGGCTGTGTGCTCCGTCCACTCTCACAACCTACTGTATGTTTCTGGCTTGTGCTTGTGCCTTTGTACTCCGCCCACTCTCCCACCCTACTGTATGTTTTTGGATCGTGCTTGTGCCTGTGTTCTCCACCCCCTCTCCCAACCCACTGTATGTGTCTGGATCGTGCTCGTGCCAGTGTGCTCCGTCCCCTCTCCCAACCTACGGTATGTTTCTGGACCGTGCTCATGCCTGTGTGCTCCGCCCCCTCTCCCAACCTACTGTATGTTTCTGAATCATGCTCGTGCCTGTGTGCTCGGTCCCCTCTACCATTCTACTGTATGTTTCTGGATCAGGCTCGTGCCTGTGTGCTCCGCCAAATCGTGCTTGTGGCTGTGTGCTCCGCCCACTCTCCCAACCTACTGTATATTTCTGGACCGTGCTTGTGCCTGTGTCCAATGGCTGTGTGCTCCGTTCCCTCTCCCAACCTACTGTATATTTCTGGATCGTGCTTGTGCTTTTGTGCTCTGCCCACTCTCCCAACCCACTGTATGTTTCTGGATCGTGCGTGTACCTGTGTGCTCCACCCCCTCTCCCAACCTACTGTATGTTTCTGGATCGTGTGTTTGCCTGTGTGCTCCGTCCACTCTCCCAACCTACTGTTTGTTTCTGGATCGTGTTTGTGGCTGTGTGCTGCACCCCCTCTCCCAACCTACTGTATATTTCTGGATTGTGCTTGTGTGCTCCGCCCCCTCTCCCAACCTACTGTATATTTCTGGATCGTGCTTGTGGCTGTGTGCTGCACCCCCTCTCCCAACCTACTGTATATTTCTGGATCGTGCTTGTGCCTGTGTGCTGCGCCCAGTCTCCCAACCTTCTGTATATTTCTGGATCATGTTTGTGACTGTCTGCAATGGCTGTGTTCTACGTCCACTCTCCCAACCTACTGTATATTTCTGAAGCGTGATCCGACCAAACCATTTGAAGGGGAACCCAGGTGGCCAAGGGAAAATTAGTGCAGATCAGGTCCAGAATGTGCCCACCCTTATGAGTGGGATGGACCACGCATTGGGTCACTCCCAACCCACTGTATGTTTCTGGATCGTACTTGTGGCTGTGTGCTCCGTCCACTCTCACAACCTTCTGTATATTTCTGGATCGTGCTTGTGCCTGGGTGCAATGGCTGTGTGCTCCGTCCACTCTCACAACCTACTGTATTTTTCTGGATTGTGCTTGTGCGTTTGTACTCCGCCCACTCTCCCACCCTACTGTATGTTTTTGGATCGTGCTCGTGCCTGTGTGCTCTGCCCCCTCTCCCAACCAACTGTATGTTTCTGGATCGTGCTCATGCCAATGTGCTCGCCCCCTCTCCCAACCTACCATATGTTTCTGGACAGTGCTCGTGCCTGTGTGCTCCGCCCCCTCTCCCAACGTACTGTATGTTTCTGGATCGTGCTCGTGCCTGTGTGCTCCATTCCCTCTCCCATTCTACTGTATGTCTCTGGATCGTGCTCATGCCTGTGTGCACCGCCCAATCGTGCTTGTGGCTGTGTGCTCAGCCCACTCTCCCAACCTACTGTATATTTCTGGATCGTGCTTGTGCATGTGTGCAATGGCTGTGTGCTCAGTCCCCTCTCCCAACCTACTGTATATTTCTGGATTGTGCTTATGGCTGTGTGCTCCGCCCATTCTCCCAACCTACTGTATATTTCTGGATTGTGCTTGTGGCTGTGTACTCCACCCACTCGCCCAACCTACTGTATATTTCTGGATCATGTTTGTGCTTGTGTGCAATGGCTGTGTGCTCCATCCACTCTCCCAACCTACTGTATATTTCTGGATTGTGCTTATGGCTTTGTGCTCCGCCCACTCTCCCAACCTACCGTATGTTTCTGGACAGTGCTCGTGCCTGTGTGCTCTTCCCCCTCTCCCAACCTACTGTATGTTTTTGGATCGTGCTCGCGCCTGTGTGCTCCATCCCCTCTCCCATTCTACTGTATGTTTATGGATCGTGCTCGTGCCTGTGTGCACCGCCCAATCATGCATGTGGGTGTGTGCTCTGCCCACTCTCCTAACCTACTGTATATTTCTGGATCGTGCTTGTGCCTGTGTGCAATGGCTGTGTGCTCCGTCCACTCTCCCAACCTACTGTATATTTCTGGATTGTGCTTGTGGCTGTGTGCTCCACCCACTCGCCCAACCTACTGTATATTCCTGGATCATGTTTGTGCTTGTGTGCAATGGCTGTGTACTCCCCACTCTCCCAACCTACTGCATATTTCTGGATCGTGCTTGTGGCTATGTGCTCCGCCCCCTCTCGCAACCTACTGTATATTTCTTGATCGTGCTTGTGGCTGTGTGCTCCACCACCTCTCCCAACCTACTGTATATTTCTGGATCGTGCTCGTGCCTGTGTGCTCCATCCACTCTCCCAACCCACTGTATATTTCTGGATCATGCTTGTGGCTGTGTGCTCCGCCCAGTCTCCCAACCTACTGTATATTTCTGGATCGTGTTTGTGACTGTCTGAAATGGCTGTGTGCTACGTCCACTCTCCCAACCTACTGTATATTTCTGAGGCGTGTTTGTGGCTGTGTACTCGGTCCACTCTCCCAACCTACTGTATATTTCTTGATCGTGCTTGTGGCTGTGTGGTCCGTCCACTCTCACAACCTACTGTATATTTCTGGATCGTGCTTGTGCCTGTGTGCAATGGCTGTGTGCTCCGTCCACTCTCGCAACGTACTGTATGTTTCTGGATTGTGCTTCTGCCTTTGTGCTCCGCCCACTCTCCCAACCCACTGTATGTTTCTGGATCGTACTTGTGGCTGTGTGCTCTGTCCAGTCTCACAACCTACTGTATATTTCTGGATCGTGCTTGTGCCTGTGTGCAATGGCTGTGTGCTTCGTCCACTCTCACAACCAACTGTATGTTTCTGGATTGTGCTTGTGCCTGTGTGCTCCGCCCACTCTCCCAACCTACTGTATATTTCTGGATCGTGCTCATGCCTGTGTGCTCCGCCCACTCTCCCAGCCTACTGGCGGTTATCACTCGACATCACGCACTCCGCCTAAAGACTTGCGGACCCTGGCACTGTTCATCATGCCGATCCTCTACTTAGCTTTCATCTAGATTAGAGAAAATTGTGGAGATCCTCTGAATTCGTACATCAAGGACTCATCCCCCCCTGCCTGACCTCAAGATGGTCGCCACAGTCATTGACTCTGTGAACTCTCCATCAACAGCTGAGACCCAGCCATTTTGACTGATGCCCGGTGGAGCTACCTCACGAGCTAAAGGGGAGATGGGCTATGGATTCCCTCCTTGGCCATCACCTACCCAGCCGGTCCTTGGGCAAACTCTCCTGCGTCTCTCCTGACCTTATATCCCTCCTCCCCCTTCACCCTACCCCTCTACTCTCCTCTTCTTTCCAGCTAGTTACCCCTGGTCTCATCTGTCCTTGCTCATAGTTCCCACCCTGTTTATCCACTGGACTTTCTTATGCAAACTTTCCATCGTCAGTTGAGACCTGTCTATTTGACTGATGCCCGATGGAGCTACCTTGTTTAGCTAAAGGGGAGACGGGCTGTGAATTCACTCCTCGGTTGTCACCTACTCAGTCTGTCTTTGGGCAGACTTCCGTTTGTCTCTCCTGCCATCTTTTCCCTCATCCTCCCCCCTCCTCTTTACTTCTCTCACCTTTCTTTCATCTTTCAATGTGTTGCCTATTTTTGACGTAAGGTGTAATTGTTATCATTTTCTGTAACATAGTGTAACCGAATGTAAAGCGCTCTGATACCTTTGGGTCTAGCCAGCGCTATATAAAACTCATTAAATAAATAAATAAATACTGTATATTTCTGGATCGTTCTCGTGCCTGTGTGCTTTTCCACTCTCCCAACCTACTGTATATTTCTGAATCGTGTTTGTGCCTGTGTGCTCCGCCCACTCTCCCATCCTACTGTGTATTTCTGGATTCTGATTGAGCCTGTGTGCTCCGCCCACTCTCCCAAAACTATATATTTCTGGATCGTGCTTGTGCCTCTGATCTCCGGCCACTCTCCCAATCTACTGTATATTTTTGGATCGTGCTCGTGTGCTCTGCCCACTCTCCCAATCTACTGTATATTTCTGGATCGTGCTTGTGGCTGTGTGCTCCGCTCACTCTCTATGCTTGCTGCTGATGCTTTGCCCGCGCTGCATGCACTATATAGTGAACGCACCAGTTGAATTTATCACAGGTGCCAGATCAACAGTTGAAGGGCGTCACTGTTGCTGAACGTGGCAAGGCCACAGGGATTTTACCAGCTTTCTACCAGATTGTCGTTATGCGCATGTTAGAAGTTGAAAGGACTTTCCGTTCTCCCAGGCATCCCAATGTCCCCACGCAGCGACCTTGGCCTCAGTCCCCTTTAGAGGGGTAAAAAGGACCCCTGGAGTCTCAGAACTGCGATTTTCATTTGCCATACTCCGAAGCAGATTTGAGGTGTGTGTGCAGGTAGAGTGCAGAGTGAGAGGTGAGTGCTGGGTGCTGTGAGGGGGAAGCTTCAATTTGTGTTGCTGAGAAAGCAGTGTCTGTTGTAATAACGGGAGAACAGGATATAAGGAGATTTAAGAGTATTTATAATTGGTGAGGTGGGTTGGAAACCTTAGCACATCTATGGTAGTAAATAAAAACAGGATACATTGTTAAAAAGAGCTAGACGTGCCTCATGTATGAGCTGAGCCATTGTCAGCATCTGGCAGAGGGTGTCCTGTGATCTCTTATTAGAGCTGTGATACAAATTTAGTGAATTCTATTGAGAAGCCAGGAGCAACAAGGAGTACCAACAAATAAGAGAAAATTAAACTCTTTGAAAAAAGATCACAGCTACAACTGCAGCAGAAAGTTGAGAATGTCCCAAATAAACTCAAAGGCTCCTTATGAGCACGGCTGGATCACCATCCGTCATCTCACTAGCCTCCTCAATACAACATTTCATGTAATAGCACTTTAAGAACAAGAAAGGTGGGGAGGATGAAGTAACAGTAAGCCACCTCAGCCAGGAAACATATGAGGGCCAGAGTGTGCAAATAAGGAGAGATGATGGAAACACATTATTCCAGAATTTGGAGTCAGATCTTGATGGCAACCGCTGTACTAGTTTATTGATAGAATTTCAAGATTCGCAAGACCTAGAGTTTGAGATGCATCTTATTGGTCCACAGCTTTCATCCTCACCCCAAGTGCCAATAGTGATGTCAAACCCCAGTGTGACGACACTCTCAGCACCGCCGAACACCTGCACTTCCAGATCCACACCAACCCCAACACTACCCTCAGAGGCACCCTCATCTACAGGCCCCCTGGACCCCGACCGCGGTTCTGTGACCCCATCACCGACCTCGTCAGCACACATGCCCTCGCCTCCACAGACTACATCCTCCTCGGGGACCTGAACTTCCACCTCGAGAACAATGACAACGCCAACTCCTCCACCCTGATTGACAACTTCGGTAACCTCGGACTCAGACAACTCGTCACAGCACCCACACACTCTGCTGGCCACAAGCTTGACCCCATCTTCTCAGCGAGCACCCACGTCTTCTTCGGCCGCACCACCTAACTCCACTGGACCGACCACCGCTGCATCCACTTCACTTTCCGGAAACCCACCACACACCACCGCACCCAGCAGATGCCTCACCGCAGCTGGGGCAAGATCACCGAGGACCAGCTAACCGCCGCCCTTACCCAGAACCCACCCACAGACCCAACCGACCCAGAAGCCGCAACCCACAGCCTCAGACAATGTATCAACTACTGCGCCAACACCCTTGCTCCGCTCAAGAAACCCCCGAACACCCACACCAGCAAGAGAGCCAGCTGGTTCACCGAAGACCTCCAGGCCTCCAAGCGAACCTGCAGAAATCTAGAAAAAAACTGGACCCGCGAAAGAACACCAGAAAACGACACAGCCCACAGGAACGCCACCCGCCTACACCACTAACTCATCAGATCTGCCAAAGGGTCCGCTTTCAGAGACCACCTAGACAACAACGCACACAACAGCAAAGAGCTCTTCAGCATCGTGAAGGAACTCTCCAACCCCAGCTCCAACACCAACGACATACCACCGTCACAAGGCCTGTGCGACGCGCTGGCCACCTTCTTCCATCGCAAGATCACCGACATCCACGACACCTTCTACGCCGTTACCACACCGGCAACAGCCCACACACTCGTTCCCACGACCACCACCCGCACCAACCCCCTGTGCGCCTGGACCAACATCAACGACAACGACACCGTCAAGATCATGAACACCGTCCAATCCGGATCCCCGGAAGACCCCTGCCCACACCACATCTACAACAAAGCCAGCAGCACCATCGCACCCCACCTACGGAAAACCATCAACATCTCCTTTGAGACAGCGACCTTCCCGGAGAGCTGGAAGCACGCAGAGATCAACGCCTTACTAAAGAAACCCAAGGCGAACCCCAAGGACCTCAAGAACTTCCGACCCATCTCCCTGCTCGCATTCCCGGCGAAGGTCATCGAAAAGGCTGTCAACATACAACTGACCAGCTTCCTCGAAGAGAACAACATCCTGGACCCATCCCAGACAGCACAACCTAAACATCATCTCCTACGCCGACGACACCCAGCTGATCCTGTCGCTCACCAAGAAACCCCACACCACCAAAACCAATCCCCACGAAGGAATTAAGGCCCTCGCCGACTGGATGAGGTACAGCCGACTGAAGCTGAACTTGGACAAGACGGAGGTCCTCATCCTCGGCTCCACCATCTTGGCCTGGAACGACTCCTGGTGGCCGACGGCACTAGGAGCACCCCCTACACCCACCAACCAATCACGAAACCTAGGGGTCATCCTCGACTCCACACTCTCCATGACAAAGCAGGTCAACGCCGTCTCCTCCTCCTGCTTCAACACCCTCTGCATGCTTCTCAAGATCTTCAAGTGGATCCCCACCGAAACAAGAAGGACGGTCACCCAGGCCCTCGTCAGCAGCAGACTGGACTACGGCAACGCACTCTACGCAGGAGCCCCGGCCAAACTCCTGAAACGACGCCAACACATCCAGAACGCCTCACCTCAACATCTCCCGCTGCAGCCACATCACACCCCACCTGAAAGACCTGCACTGGCTCCCCATCAACAAGAGGATAACCTTCAAGCTCCTCACCCACACACACAAGGCACTCCACAACACCGGACCAGCGTACCTCAACAGACGACTCAGCCTCTACACCCCCGCCCGCCAGCTCCGCTCCGCAGACCACGCCCTCGCCACCATCCCCTGCATCCGAAGAATGACCGCTGGCGGCAGATCATTCTCCCACCCCGCCCCCAAGACGTGGAACACCCTCCCCATCCGCCTATGGCAGACCGAAGACCCCCCGCCCCCCCAATGCGCCTTGAGACCCTCACGGGTATGTTGTGCACTTTATAAATGCTATGATTGATTGATTGATTGATTGATTGCCAATAGTGATGTCAAACCCCAGTGTTGGAAAAGATGACACCATTTCCGAAATAGACATGCTAAACAAAGTTAATAGAGCTGATCCTGATGAACAGATAAAGACAAAGGAAGATAGGACACAAGATTAATTCTCCTCCTTAACCCCATGGCCACTATAACTTCTTCAATGCCTGGCATGCTACACTTAATACAAAAAACCCTACATGGAATGTTTGAAACTATAGTTTCAAATATTGAAGAGACTAAATCACAAATTAAATTGTTAAATAGTATTGCATGTGAGTTAAGGGAAATAAATAAAAGCATGCTGTCCTGTGTTAAGCCAATTGAACTAACTACCAGTGAAGAGACACAGGTACCAGGATGATGCAGGATTACAAGAAGCCAAGTTAGGAAATGAGGGTGAGGTATACATTCCCTACGAACCCATGCTAGTTAAAAGGTGTGGAGAGTGTCTACATGGTAGTAAAAGGTACATATAAGATATAGAAGATACAGAAAACAAACACAAGTAGGAAAGAAGATCACCACTAAGAATGCAGTACAGTATAAGGGGAAAAAAGAGTAAATATGTAAGACGATGAAAGGGAAAGGGAATGAGAAACTGTAGGAAGCTGGCTTTTCATGTGGTGATGCCAATGTAGGAGCACACCATGCAAAAAGTACAGACAAGCCTTATTGGTTTTCAGGCCTTAAATTAATAATCCCAAATGCTCTATTTGTGGTAGTGTGGTCAAGCAGCCCAGGCTTATCAGAGGGTAGTGTTAAGCATTTGTTGTACATATAGTCATTTAATGAGACACACACTCAAGAAGGAAATCCAAGACCATTTAAAAAATAACACAGATTTTTAGATAATTTGAGACACCAAGATCATCGGAGTCATGTAAGCACTTTCGGAGTTATAGATTTTTGTAGAAATTGAAAAGTACAGTTGAATAACATTTTGAGCTATGACCCTTAGTAGCAGAAACATACATTCCATAGATATACATAGAAACATTTTTGGGAGGATACCTTCTAGGACTTAAGGTGCCTAGGGACCAAGGTCCAAGAAACCACCAACAGTTCGTTTTGACCTGCCCTGGTATGTCCAGGTGCCAGGGTGCTGGTTGCTTTGGTAGCCTCAAGAGCCACGTGTTAAAGTCTAAAGTAGTATCTGCAAAAAGAAAGGCTGCAAGTGGGGACAAGTCTGGCAGAACTCAATGGGGGGGCACAGCTCCTGAGGGTCTCCGGGGGCAGAGGGACACAGTCTGTTTACATGAACCTGTGCTGGAAGGCTAGTTGCAGTAATGTTTTATCCGGTGGGCCTCTGCTGTTAGAGGCTCTCACTTGGCGTTGGTAACCTGGAGAGAAGACAGGGCAGCATGGTCACCGTCGATCAAGTCCTTGTGGATCCTAAAATCCCTTGATGGCAGGTCGGTGTTGGTGTCATTAATGTCTGGACTGGACACGCAACAAGGATTAGTAGTTGCAAGAGCCCCTGTACACAGGGTATTGGTGCTGAGAGGCTCCTGGAGTGATTAGCGTCTCAACACTTAGTGAAAGCAATGGGGCTGTCCTCCTGAATCCATGGCGACCTCAGCTTGGCGAGTTGCTCCCTTGGTGGGCCCGATGGCCAGTAAGACAAAGTACCGGGGCGATGAGGTCGGTGCCTGCAGATGAGGGGGGATGGCTCCTCTTCCCCAAGTGAGATGCAGCTTGGTTGTTGAAGGGGGGAACAGTCCTCCAAGGGTTTGGAGAGGCTGTTCAGCTTTTGAGTGAGTCGATCTTTGTGATTCTCACGGGGCAGGCAGCCAGGCAGTATTTGGGACCAACTTCGGTGCCGTACCTCTGTTCTCATGACCTCAGCTCTTCTTTGTTCTTCCTTCAGTTCCCAGTAGACAAATCTGTTTTCCTGGTGGTAGGGGGACCCCTAAATACTTAATTCAGGGGCGTTTAGGGGAGTCTATTTTTGTTTCCAAAGGGCTCATTAATCCTGTAATGACTGCACCCCCTATATGATCACTTCCTGTGGAGAGTGGGCAAAATCCTGACCCAGTGTTCCTAGTTTCACCAAATCCAAAATGATGAAACCCTTTCTCAACTGTCCACTTCAGGTGACCCACCTTAGGACTGTGCCTAGCCTGAAAGTGTCACACGCCTTCTGATTATCTAATTTTCCCTCCTGCTGTGGTGCCAACTGAAGTTCCCAAGTTCTGGGGGAAGCCAGCGTTGTATATCAAAGCTTTCAAGTCTCTGACCTAGATATGCTAAATCACTAGCCATCCTGCTGGAGGAGGTGTTAACACCATCCTCTGGAGCAGGCATTGTTTCTGGCCTCTGAGAGGGCAGAGACTCTCTCCTACAGGGGGTCAGAAAGTCAGCTGTGGTGGCAGACTGGATGATACCAGTCCACCTGTACACTGGAGGACTAGTAGGTTTTCATGAGACATCTCTAAGGTGCCCTCTGGGTGCATAGTGCAATAAATTTGATACTGGCATCAGTATAGATTCACAGAGACGAGATGTTTGATACCACACACTATTGGTTGCAATGCAGCCATCATGTAGCTGGGTAACTTGTAAAGGCTAGTGCCCAGTACATGTCCTTAAAATGACTGCCTGATCACTTGGAATATCTAGTAATGGAACTAGACATCACAGGGGCCAATATGCTTATGCAGGTAATATAATGCACCCTGGCTTAGGGCTCTAAAGGCCTGCTGGGTGACTTAAATATAGTATATGCAGTGTACCTTGGCATGGCACACAGTGAGTATGCCATGTCGTGTTTTCGGAATGGTTTGCACCAATTCAAACAGCCTGCAATGGAATTCTTCATGGTGTTTGGGTGTGGGTTTCTAAGGGTGTCGTTGGGTCTAAAAGGAGAAGTCTATGTGTGAAACATTAAACCTGTGCTGTCTGTATCATACTACATTTAATTAAATACACAGTAAAAAAAATGTTACACAGTAAAAAATGTTTTTACCGAGAGGTATCTTAGATAGTAACATGACCAACAGGGGATACCCATCAGTCACCACACGAAAGCACCCTTCATCATTTGGGTTACCTTGTAGACCAGTTTCTTTTGAACACTACCGGTGGACGCGGAAGATTAGATGTTATAACCTCCAAACCTGGTAGTGACCAGAGTAGTCTCAGTATTGGTGATTTTGCTATGTGGATGTGTGTGTGACTGGGTTGCAGTGCAAAAAAATTGTGAATAATAGTGAGGATGAAGATAAAATTAGGTGAGGGCGCAAATATGACATTTTATTCTGTGTATTACTTGCTCCACCAAAGTTCAAAAAGCAGCAAAGGTAGTTTTAACAAATAGCTACCCAGATCGATAAAGTGGTCAACATGTTTCGGCAAAGTTGGACCGTTATGTCCATTGCCTTCATCAGGACCTAGATATATATAAAAAGTGCTACTGCAATTCAAAGGTGAAACACAAATAGTGAAGAAATTTTTTAAAATACTGACTGTGTATGTGACATCTTATAACAAGGAAAAAGATCACCTGGTGATATAGGTGTGGTCTAGACCCGCTGTGGTCGTCCTTGTGATGTCTCTAGTTGGAAGATACAAGATATATAAACAGACAGACAACAGGTAAGTGAGGACACAAACATAGACATCTAGATATGTAGCTAATAAACATATTCTATTTCGACAACAAGGTCTGCACAAAACATAAATTGTATGTTATTTTATCATCACGAAGGCACTATATTGTTAATCCTCCATGTAGCTGGACGGTTTTAGAACAACCATACACACCTCCTCACATCACGGATTATTCTAGATACTTACTACACAGAGAACAGAAATGGGTGTTTAAATTGGGGACGAATAAGGGAGGACTGAATGATGACATACCCTGTTCCACCTTGTAAACAATTATATTTCTAACTAATACTTTTTTATAGTAAAGACGAATCCTATAGTTCATGCATACTTTCAGCTAACAATGTGCCATATTTCACTTTAATGTCCTTTTTTATTTTATTGAAGGTCATTATTTTTCTCACATTTTTGTCTGTATGAGGTTGACACATACTCTTTATACACACACTATATGTGAGCATTGACAAAAAACATACAGAGACGTTACATCAGCATCTTACCTCGAACTATTGTTCGTTTTCTTAAAAAGTGCTTATCCAATGTCAAAACATTACAACCTAGTGGGACACACGTATTCTACATAGATATCGCATTGAATAAAAAATCTTTATTGTTTGAAATCTTTATTGTTCAGAATACGACAACATTTCCATGAAAGATCTCCGTAACCTCTGTGAACTTGCACTGACCAATCGTATGCAATAACTCAACGGACTGAAGACTCCTGCGTTTGACGTCACATAAACAGACGTCCAAGGAGGTCACATGACCTCCTACGCCCAGTTAGAACACCGCTTATATACGCGGCTGGCTCCCCGTGTAGGTACCTCCCCACCGGCTCAGAAGCCAGCAGAGAAGTACCGACGGAGAGGTGAGTCGGACCGGCGTTTCTTCGAGCTTTTCATCGAGTCTTTTTCGGATGATACCTGGGCAGATACCTATACTGTGAGTCTGTTTCCATCCATATGTGGAGGGCGAATCCTGCCTTTAAACTCCGCCTTGTAATACCGGTAGGGAACCTGCTGCATATTGATAGTTAAATAAGAAAGGCCACAACACGCGGTAACTTTTCTAACTATGATCGCATGCCATACTAACCAGTAAAATACTCATATCATAGATTTACTGAGAGGTTACCACTCTAGTCGAGATGTAGAACATCCCGCTAAGTTCTGAAAGATGCGAACATATGGATACACGCAGCGCACCCGCCAGAACCAGTTATCACCCCACCTGTAGATCCTCTCTAAGAACTTACATAGGAGCTAAACAGTTACTAGACCTCCTTTGAGAGCCTATGTACTCTGACAAAAAGCACTTATCCTTGAGACACACTGGATAGGAGAATGTTATACTGTGATGCATACTTTTCTTTCACTCTCTATAGGAAGGGGTCACAATTCTCTTGCTGTTTCTGCTTCCTTTTTAAACAGAGCGGTGCTTCCCTTGTTCCCTGAGCCGTTGCCAGGCGAGGCGAGGCCTCGAACTCCTATGACTCGGGTAAGATGGAGTTTTCCAGCTACATGGAGGATTAACAATTTAGTGCCTTCGTGATGATGAAATAACAAACAAATTATGTTTTGTGCAGACCTTGTTGTCGAAATAGAAAATGTTTATTAGCTACATATCTAGATGTCTATGTTTGTGTCCTCACTTACCTGTTGTCTGTCTGTATATATATCTTTTATCTTCCAACTAGAGACATCACAAGGACGACCACAGCGGGTCTAGACCACACCTATATCACCAGGTGATCTTTTTCCTTGTTATAAGATGTCACATACACAGTCATTATTTTAAAAAATGTCTTCACTATTTATGTTTCACCTTTGAATTGCAGTAGCATTTTTTATATATATCTAGGTCCTGATGAAGGCAATGGACATAACGGTCCAACTTTGCTGAAACATGTTGACCACTTTATCGATCTGGGTAGCTATTTGTTAAAACTACCTTTGCTGCTTTTTTAACTTTTGTGGAGCGAGTAATACACAGAATGAAATTTCATATTTGCTCCCTCACCCAATTTTATCTTCATCCTCACTATTATTCACAATTTTTTTGCACTGTAACCCAGTCACACACACATCCACATAGCAAAATCACCAATACTGAGACTACTCTGGTCACTACCAGGTTTGGAGGTTATAACATCTAACCTTCCGTGTCCACCGGTAGTGTTCCATAGAAACTGGTCTACAAGGTAACCCGAATGATGAAGGGCGGTTTCGAGTGGTGACTGATGGGTATCCCTTGTTGGTCATATTACTATCTAAAATACCTACTGTGTATTTAATTAAATGTAGTATGATACAGACAGCACAGATTTAATGTTTCACACATAGACTTCTCCTTTTAGACCCATCGACACTTTTGTGTTTTGTATTCCAGTGTAGGGAACGTGTGTTTGCGTGGTCTTTAAATTTCCCTTGGGGCCCCTCTACCTTCTTTGTTTATATTGGTCTCTAAGGGTGACATAATACATGCTAATGCCCTTAAAGACTATTTAGTACCCATGCCCTAGGAATCAGGGGTACCATTTATTAGGGACTTACAGGGGTGCTAAAGTCCTAGCAAATTGGGTGACACTCAGACATTTTAACTTGTTTTAAGGAAAAAGAGCACTAGCACTGGGGGCCTGGTTAGCAGGGACCCAGTGCAGTTTCATTACAATAGCATCAATACTAGGGCAAAAAGTGGGGGTGTCAAAAAGGGGCACTTTCCTACATGACCTCCCCCCTCCCCCCGAACAAAAGTCTTCATTGTCTAAGTGGAAGAACCCGGAAAGTCAATCTGCATTGGTATGGTCAGTCCCAGTTCTATGTTCCACTGTAAAGTCCATTCCCTGTAGGGAGGTGGATAACCCCAATAGTTTATGATGTTCCCCGTTCATTTGCATCAGCCATCTGATAGGCCTGTGGCCAGTGTGCACAAGGAAGTGAGTACCAAACAGGTATGGTATTAGCTTCTCAGGGACCAAACCACAGCAAAGGCTTCCCTCTCAATGGCCCTCCAGAGCTGTTCTCTGGGGAGTAACCTACTGATAATGAAAGCAACAGGCTGGTCCTGACCATCATCGTTGTTCTGTGATAGGACTGCTCAGAGGCATCTGTTTGCACAATGAACTGCTTTGCATAATCTGGAGCTTTTAGAATGGGTTCTGAACAAATTGCTACTTCGGAGAGTTAAAAGCCTTTTAACAGCTAACTGTCCAGTTTACTTTCTTGGGTTGTTTCTCCATTCTGTGACCTCAAACCTCTTGTAGTACACAGTCAAGCCAAGGAATGCCCTCACTTGAGTCTGGGTGGCCGGACCCTCCCAGTCTAGAACAGTCTGGATCTTGGACAGTAAGGGTTGAACTTGGCCTCTACCTACATGGTGGCCTAAGTATACAACTGAGCCCTACCCTATCGGGCACTTGCTTGCCTTGATAGTGAGTCCTGCATTCTGCAGAACCTCCTGGACCTTTCCCATGTGGATTAGGTGATCCTGCCAAGTGGATCTATAGAAAGAAATATGATCAAGATATACTGCACTAAAATAATCCAGCCCAGCCAGGACTTTGTTCACCACCCTTTGGAAGGTTGCAGTGGCATTCTTTAAACCATGCAGCATCACAGTAAACTGGTCATATCCATGTGGGGTCGAGATTGCAGACTTTTCTTTGACTCCTGCTGCAAGACCAATTTGCCAGTACCCTGAATTCAAATCAAAAGTACTGAGAAACTTTGCTTCACTCAATCCGTCAATCAGTTCATCGGCCCCTGGAATAGGGTATTCATCTGTCTTAGTAACAGCATTGAGACCCATATATATTTCACAAAAACCTCAGCTCTGGTTTTCCTTCCTTGGAATGTGGCTGGCCCAGTGACTATCAGAGTGTTCAATCACCCTTACTCCAGGATCTTGCTGACTTCAGCTCTGATGCTTTTCTTGACTTGATCAGACTGCTTATACATTTTGTTTTTGACAGGTAGACTGTCTCCAGTGTCCACATCATGGGTACACCAGGTTGTCTGACTAGGGGTCAAAGGAAAGCATACTGCCCCAGGACTTGCCAGAAAGCCAGTTTGAGGTTGGGCAGTGAAGGTGTCTGAAAAGACAACTCCCTCCACAGACCCATCTTTAGAATTGTTGGGGAGGAAGTCAAGTAGAGGTTCACTCTCTTCATCCTGATCTCAGCAGTGACCATCAGCAGGGTCACATCAGCCCAGTCATTAAAAGGTTCTAGGCAATTTACTTCGATTACCTCGTGGGGGCTCCTGCAAGTGCCTAGGTCTACAAGGTAGGCGACCTCCCCTTTTTTTTCTAGTATAGAGTAGGGACCACTCCAGTTGTCCCGGCGGCCCCTAAGTGCCACAGTCTTCAAAACCCATACTTTCTGCCCCGGATGAAACTCAACCAGTGCAGTCTTTTGATCAAACCACTGCTTACGGGGCTCCTGGCTGGTCTCAAGGTTATTATTTGCTTTTTCTATGTACTCAGTCATCCTGAAGCAAAGGTTAAGCATATATTCCACAATGTCAAGTTAGGGCTCATTGAGAGGCTTCTCCCAGCCTTCCCTCACTAGACTCAGTGTTCACCTAACAGGTTGACCAAACAGAAGCTCAAAAGGACTAAAGCCCACTACTTTCTGTGGCGCCTCTCTGTAGGCACAAATCAGGCATGGCAAAAGGATATTCCATCCACTGAGTTTTTTAGAGAGTCCAATTGTTGCACAAATGTGAATTTACCGTAACCACATGGATGCTGAAGGTCTTCATCTGCTGTGCTGGGCCATAATGTTAATGGGTGTGGTCATGACGAGCTCAGCTCATCATGAGCACCCTAGAGGTATATGCCATGACGAGCTGAGCTCGTTGTGAGCATCGAAGGGGTTAAAAATTAAAAGACAAGAGGCGTTTGGCAAAAGAGGAACAGTTGGTTTCATTAAATGCAGCGGCAAGGGGCGGATGCAACAAAGATAGGGTGTGAAGGCTGTCTCAAAGCACATTGTTTTCAAAGTCATTGTATACCTTATATTAAGCATCATAAAGTAATTTGTACATTCGTAGGGAAACAAAAATCTGGCCCTAGTCGTGGGCAATAAATCTGATCACTTGAAAAGAAGCGCAAATGGGTCTCAATCTTGTATAGACACAATGCTGGGCCAGTGGTCATGTCTGCAGATGTCCGGGATGGGGAGGACAGGATCACTGCTTGTAGTAAGCATGCTGTGTTGTGATTGGCTGAGTGTTCCTAACGTGGGTGGCCTCTGACTTACTGGTGTTTTGGGAATGTGCGTTTAATTGGGCCAATCTCCTTAAACCATTGTAGTGTCACTGCCTATCTGTGGAATCGATCAGTTTTTTCCTGTTCTCGCGTTTGTCTAAGGGTTACATGTCATCCCACATGTGATATGTCTATCAGTTGGTTCAGGGCTAGGCCGCAGGGCCTGTTTAAGCACGTACTTCTGACTCAGGGTTAAGGGGTGGTCATATTGCGGGAATTCAAAAGCGATGATGCAAGTTCTTTATTATAAGTATATATATATCATGATGTGCATTGATATTGTATTTTTCAAAATTAACGTGATGATCATAATTTTCATGGTCTTGTTGAATCTCACCACTATATTAACAATAGGAGCAACAGGGGGATACAAGGAGTCAGACCGCCCCACTCAGTCAATAATAAGCAATATGAGGTCGGACCCCGAAAGCAGTGAATCATACTTCTTTTCAAGACTCCTGGGGGTTATGAACTACTTTTCAAAGAGATCCTCCCAGTACAGTTCTGTTTAGCAATCCATGAACTGATTAGTTGGTACTGCTCAAATTTAAAACAAACATTCATCAATAACCACATCAGATACACATCCCACCCTGGTCAAAATCAAAAGTGCATACAAAACTCAAAGGATGAGATAAATTTAGAAAAAATGTGTGAAAGGGCTAGAAAGCACCTCACGTGCGCAAACCCACAGGGCTGCCGGATGGTACTCGCCAGTATGCCCACGTTATCATCATCGGTCATTTTCTAGCCACAACGAAAAAGTAAGAAAAGCAAGAGAGGTGTGTGTGAAAGTTCTTTAGAGGTGAAAAAGTCAAACAACATAATTAAGTGTGTAACAGAAGCACTGATATTCTGTAGCTCTCTCAGTGTTTTCTTAACCCCAACCGTGCGAAGAGACGACGGTTCTCAAATTAAAAATGAGGTATCACTCACATACAGCACATCCTTTAATATTTGTGGTGAGCATCCTCAGTTTGAAAAGAAGGCATGTCACTGGCCACTTTTAACTGAAAAAGGCCAGGTTGCAGTGCCTTCCTGACCACGCACTTCTGACTCCGGGTTAAGGGGGAGGTCATATCGCGGCAATTTAACAGCGATTATGCAAGTTCTTTATTATAAGTATATATATATATATATATATTACCTACTGGCGGTCGCCAGTAGGTATATATAGTTAGGATTTTTTCCCTATGGGATTTTTGAAAATTCTATGTCTAATAACTTTGGCGTTTGTGGACGGAATTGGCTGAAATTTTCTGGAAAATGGAACATTTTGTTTCTGAGCAGCCCCTGAAAATTTGGGGGGGGTTCGTCAAGGGGGGGCCGAGAAAAAAGGGGGGTCCCAAAACATGTTTTTAACATTGAGTTTTCCATAGGGCGGTTAGCCTCACTTTTAGCCCGAACGGCTGAATGGATTTGCACGAAACTTGGCTAAATTGTAGGGACTGGTAGCCCGATGTGCCTTTTGTAGGTCTCAATATATGTGCTGCAGTGGATTTTGAGAAATTAACGTTCCAAAAAAGATATATATCTGTAAGCGAGGACCGGGCAGCGCCCCGGTTCGCGGACCTTAAGCGTACCGGAACTTCGCGTAGCGAAGCTGATTGGCTCTCCGGTGTCTGTCAACATTCTAAACAGTCCGGAGCGGCCGCCATCTTGTCTCTCGGTAGGATCGAGAGACAAGAGGAGGCCAAAACAAACGGGGAAATAACTATAAGGGGGCATAGTAGATCCTCGCTGACCCCCTAGGTTTAATGTGGAGGTTTTAAAGGGGCCCCGCGGGGCAAAAAAAAATAAATTTTTTTTTTGTTTTTTTTCGTGGTTAGCGCCCGGTCCGCAAACCGGGAAGCGTTCTGGGGAGCGTACTACAATGAAAAATGAATGATAGTCTTTTCAAATGCTGTATGTTAATTGATTGTTGGATTTTTTTATTATTTTTTATTTCCTTTATCTTCCCAGGGAGCGACCCGGTACGCGAACCGTTGAGCGCCTCGGTTCGCGGACCGTAAGCGTTCCGGGAGTCCACCATTTTGTGTTTTGGTCGAATTAAGATACAAGATGGAGGGCAAATAATGTTTGGAATGGGTAGAAGGGGGCACGGTAGAGTTATCTTGACCCCCTAGGTTTTCTGAGGGTGGCTGAGGAGGTTTATATGTGCGAAAAAAAAACATTTTTTTTAAAAAATTTCGCGAGGTTAGCTCCCGGTACGCGTACCGGGTAGCGCCCCAGGGAGCGTACTTTCTTGAAAATTAGTGAAAAAAGTTAGAGTAAAATAATAATTGTGAGTGATCAGATGTAGGGTAGCTCTGAGAAGAGCTTTTGGGTTTATGGTACATTTAGGTACTTATAAGTAGGTACCAATGCACATTTTTAAATTCAGAGTGAAAACTCTGTTGCCCTCATCTGAGAAGTGAACTCCATCTCCTCTGTAGATATCTTGCATGTAGTAACGCAAGTTATTGTTGTACAGGGAGCCCATTCCATGGTCTCTCATGTAAGCTGAAACAGATTTGTTTACATGCTTCCTCGACTTCTCAATTTGTGGACAAAATTGGTTTGACCACCTCCATTTCTGTCTTTGGCATATATTTGAATATACCAAGGCAGTCTGAGGAAAAAGTGCCATTAATTGCTCAAAGGTGTCCTTTAAAAGCATTTCCAGACCTACACCAGTCAAAGTGCCCAAGTCATTACCTCCACAGTGCACAATTAACAGGTCAGGTTTTGGCAAATGCATAAAGGTTTTCACCAATGGTATCAATTGGTGACATTTTAATCCTCTGTGGCCAAACCACTTAATTTCCACATCTTGTAAATTGAGGTTAGGTAAATTCCTGCTTTCAACGTACCTTTGAGCCCAGTGAATATAACTATGACCAACAATCCAGACAGAAAACATGGTGAGAGAAGGTTCTCCTGCAGTCAGATGAAGTGTGGCAATGAAATGGCAGTTGAAAAAATGAGAGTGTAAAATGAAAAAAAAACTGTGGAGTTTCTGTGTTCATGAAGCAGTAACAGTGATTGGTGGATTTTGATTGATGAAAACAGAAAGTTAGGGTGCACAGATGTGTTCTTTGAAAGATGTATTTTGAGTGGTCAATAAAAAATCATTAAATGAAAGAATGCACTGGATATGCAGGTGCACTGAGAGTTCAGAGTTCAACTGCAACATTGTTGTGTGAACTTGCAAACACCAGAGTTTTTCCAAGAGGTGGTTGCTATGGAAAATAGGCAGAAAGGGCAGAGGGGGAAGGGTTTTCATTTGAAAAAAAGTGAGGGAAGAGTTTTGATTGGGTGACATGAGAAATATGTGTGAAGAATTACAGCATTTCTGTGCTTTTGATAGCTGCAGACTCTGGAGTGCATACCTTTTGCTCTGCTGAAGACAAATTGGTGTGTTTCTTAGACTGTTTTCAAACTCAAAGTATTTGCTAAGGTGAGAAAATATTTCTTTAATTTAGATAGAGAATAGTGTGCTTTAAGGAGAAAATTATGATTTATGTGGCGCAAATTGCTTGTAAATATGCTCTCACATGTGTATGGAAAATTTTGATTTTGAATGTTTGTGTTACATAGCCATGTTAAAAGTGACCAAACCATGCTGGAAAGCCAATCAAAAAATGCTTTCATGTGTTTTAATGACATTTTAAGTCATTTTCCCATGTGCAGTGTTTAGAAATTATGATTTGAAAATCGTTTTTGGGGAAAAGGAATTGTTTTTAAATTCATGACAAGGACATAATGGTGTATGCTTCTTTATAAGGCAATTGACTGTCCCTGATGTTATTTTTCTCATTTTAGTGTAAGACCTTTCTCTGTGGCGCAAATTGCTTGTAAATATGCTCTCACATGTGCATGGAAAATTTAGATTTTGAATGTTTGTGTTACATAGCCATGTTAAAAGTGACCCAACCATGCTCGAAAGGCAATCAAAAAACGCTTTCATGTGTTTTAATGACATTTTAAGTCATTTTCTCATGTGCAGTGTTTTGAAATTATGATTTGAAAATCGTTTTTGGGGAAAAGGAATTGTTTTTAAATTCATGACAAGGACATAATGGTGTATGGTTCTTTATAAGGCAATTGACTGTCCCTGATGTCATTTTTCTCATTTTAGTGTAAGACATTTCTCTGTGGCGCAAATTGCTTGTAAATATGCTCCCACATATGCATGGAAAATTTTGATTTTGAATGTTTGTGTTACATAGCCATGTTAAAAGTGACCCTACCATGCAGGAAAGCCAATCAAAAAACGCTTTTATGTGTCTTAAAGACAATTTAAGTAATTTTCCCATGTGTAGTGTTTTGAAGTTATGATTTGAAAATCGTTGTTGAGGTAAAGGAATGTTGTTAAAATTTATGTGCGCCATATGCCCCCAAATTTCTTTTTTAGGGTTGCAGCAGGGTGTTCTTGAGACACCCCTGCACCTTTGGAATAAATTCCTAATTTGTGATGAGCAAATTGTTAATCGCAAATTGCACCTTCATTTATATGAGCTTCCTAGCCCATGGAAATGAATGGGTAAAATAGCAATTAGCAATTTTCTCATCGCAAATTAGGAATGGTAAAGAATCGCTAATTATTCCTTAAAATTTGCTTTTTTGGAAATGCAAAATAGTTATATGATACATATGGCGGTTGATGTCTAACAAGATAAGAAGCTTATGGATTCATTTATGGTGACTGGCGCAATGAAGTAGACATCACTTACTTCATTGGTAGAGCTTTACATGTATTATCTCCTCTGTATTCTTCATCAAGCGTAAATTTAATCTGCAATCCTGAGTAGGCCTCACTTTAAACAAACCTCTGGATAGGCTACATCTTATTGTTATCCTGTATTAATCATTTAAAATGCTAGGGACAGATTTATGATAGGTGTATACCTCTTTTGCGCCACTTAGAAAACATTGTCCATGGGGAAATGACTTAAAATGTCCTTAAGACACATTAATGTGTTATTTTAAAACGTTTGCAATTTTTTTGGGTCACTTTCAACATGGCTATGTGACTGAAACAGTCAAAATCTAAATTCGCAATGCACAGGTGGGAGCATATTTACAAGGAATGTGCTTCATGGGGAAAGGTCTTATAATGTAATATGGGAAAAATGACATCAGAGACACTGAAATGCCTTATAGAGAAGCATACACCATTATGTCCTTGTCATAAATTTGCAAACCATTACTTTTCCCCAAAAACGATTTTCAAATTATATTTTGAAAACACTGCACATGTGGAAATGACTTAAAATGTCAATAATTCAAAATTTGCGATTCCTTAAATGCAATGTATCAAAAAAAAAATATGTAAAAAATGATATTAAGGATTTGGAAACTACCACCAACTTCTAGTTTGTGGTAATTTGCGAATTCTTTTCAAAAAGCATTTTTTTCAAAAAAAAAAAGCTCCCATATGACGCCCATACATGCCCTTAGGGCATGTAGGTGTGCCATATGCTCCCAAATTTCTTTTTCAGGGGTGCAGCAGGGTGTTCTTGGGATACCCCTGCACGCTTGAAAAAAATCCTATTTTGTGTTGAGCTAATTGCTAATCACAAATTGCAACCTTCATTCCTATGAGCCTCCTAGCCCATGGAAATGAATGGGTAATTTGCAATTAGCAATTTGCTCATTGCAAATTAGGAATAGTAAAGAATTGCTATTTATTCCTTAAAATTTGCTATTTAGGAAATGCAAAATAGTTTGATGGTACATATGGTGGTTCATCTGTAACAAGATAAGAAGCTTAGGGATACATTTATGATGACTGGCGCAATAAAGTGCACATTACTTACTTCATTGGTAGGCCTTTATATGTATTATCTCCTCTGTATTCTTCATCAAGCGTAACTTTAATCTGCAATCCTGAGTAGGCCTCACCTTAAACAAACCTCTGGATAGGACACACTTTATTGTCATCCTGGATTAATCATTTAAAATGCTAGGGACAGATTTATGATAGGTGTATGCCTTTTTTGTGCCACTGTGCGTCACTTTTATGATGCAGCGGTGGTGCAAAAGATTTGCTATGAGGCGACAACATTACAAATTGATGCATTTAGGTAGATATGTCATGGTGTAAAAAAAACGTACCACATAAAACCCAAGCAGTAGTGATGCAAAAGATGCACCATGTCGCAAGACAGTCCTCACTTGGGGCCATATGTATCAAGCTAATTAGCATTTGCAAAGATCAAAATTCTATGAATTTCAGCCTTTGCGAATGTTAATTAGACAAATGGTATGTATCAAACAAGTTTGATGCAAAATAAGGAGTAGCAAAATTTGCTATTCCTTATTTTGCAATTGCACTGAAGGATTTGCAAATTTTGTGACTACTTAAATGCAATGTATCAAACAAAAACTATGTAAAAAATGACATTAAGGATTTGGAAACTATTGTGGTAAATTGGTGGTAATTTGTGAATTCTTTTCAAAAAGCTTTTTTTCAAAAAAACAAAAGGTGCCATATGACGCCAACACATGCCCTTAGGGCATGTATGTGTGCCATATGCCCCCAAATTTGTTTTTCAGGGGTGCAGCAGGGTGTTCTTGAGACACCCCTGCACCCTTGGAAAAATTCCTAATTTGTGATAAGCAAATTGCTAATCGCAAATTAAACCTTCATTCATATGAGCCTCCTAGGCCATGGAAATGAATGGGTAACTTGCAATTAGCAATTTGCTCATCGCAAATTAGGAATGGTAAAGAATCGCTATTTATTCCTTAAAATTCGCTATTTAGAAAATGTAAAATATTTTGATGATACATATGGCAGTTCATCTGTAACAAGATAAGAAGCTTAGGGATAGATTTATGATGACTGGCGCATCACCAGGGATGTGACAGTCATCCTGCGCCACTGTTCCGCCACCCATGTTGTGCTGCATTTACAATGCGGCGCAGCATGGGGCAAAAACGGCACAGATGCGTGACGCATCTGTGCCGTAAAGGTGGCGCATTGCTGGAGTTGTATCGCAAGTGCGATGCAGCTCCAGCAAGGCTCAGGGGTGCCCCATCTCCACAATGCTGCGTCAAGACCTATGCCAGCTTCAAGCAGGCGCAGGGTTTTGACGCAGCTTTCTCCTATCTGATTGTAAATGCGGCACACCATGGGTGGTAAAGCAGTGGTGCACATTAACTGGTGCATGCCTGGGGATGTGCCATTTAATATAAATCTGCCCTTTAACATTTAAGTATGTGCAGGGGACACAGAGTCGGTGAGGCTTATCCAAGGTTAAGAAGAGATGAGTCCTGTTCAGTGAAAATTTAGACATAGGCTTCACCTGCTCAGCATTGCTGGACATGGCTAAATAATAGCTGCAAAATGTTAATCTTGTTAAACAATTTTACTATTATAATCTCTGAGATTTGTTTCTTACTCTGCAACATCTCATTGTTGTTATCTTTCTTTAAAGATAAAGACAACCTCAACATGACCGACAATCTGCAATCAGTTGATTTTGACCTCATCATTGAACTTGTAATTGAAACATCAGTGGATGTTGATCCTTTGGATGATTTAAATCCTGAGGATGAAGAAGAGCGTGATGAGGATGCAGATTTGTCCGAATTATATGATATAGGATGGGAAGCTGACCTGCTTGAGCCTTTGGAAATATAAACATTTATTTTTAAAATTTATAATCAATAAAAAGTAAAAAGGTAAACCGTTTAATTTAAAAATAAAGACACCTTCAAAAACAGGTTATGTGTAGTGTCTTCAATAAAATATTAAAATATGCTCATAAAATTAGATCAGATTCACATATAAAATAGCATAGGTAACATAAATATAAATGTCATTTCTTTTCTGGTATTTCTGTATTGTAAAATTGCCAATGACTAAAAAATCTTCAAATTAAAATGTCAAGTAGTGTGTTATGTTTTTGATCACTGTTACTGATTTACTGTTTGATAATAATGTTTATTAACATTTTTTATTATATTTTTCCACAGATTCAACTGCAGATCATTTCAAGATTTCACCATGCCTACAATACAAAGACAGATAAAGGCTGCAAAACGTCAAAGACAGCAGGTAAAAAAAAAAACGCAGCAGTCCTCTAACAAAAAGATTTCCCAAGCCACGAAGAAAGCACCGGGTAAGAGCTCTAAATATTTCATAAGAAATATTTGTAATAAAAAAAATATTACTGCAGAAAATGTTTCCGTCCATAAAACGAGAAGGAAATCAAATGGAAAGAAAAGGACAATGAAAAATGTTACTGCTAGAGCAAGAGATAAATCTGTGCATGATAGTAGAAGGAAACAACAGTTTAGGGAGATTCGTAAACGAATGTTCCGCAACAGGATAATTGGCAATTTGTTAAAAAATATTAAGAAAGGTCAACAGAAACTAGTTTTTTATAAGAGAAAAAAAAAAGTTGAGAAAGTTATTGATCAGGCATTTGAAATTAAACGTAAGTTATTTATTTTGATAATCAATAGAATTAGGAAGCTAAACAAGGCAATTTTTGATTTCAAAAGAAATAGTAGATGGAAGAGAATAGTTAATCGTAGTAATTTTTGTGAAGTTTTTTCTGGAGAATGGATGCATAGTTCAAGCTGTGAGGCATTTTTTAATGAGGAGAGTTATTTCCAGGATAATGATTTGGTGCATGCAGTTGACACCAGTGGTCGTGCTTATGAAGTGAAAGATGGTTGTCCAGTTGAAAAAGAAAAACTTGTGACAACAGAGGCAGAAGAGTTGTTAGGTAATGAGGTTTTAGGAAGACGTGCTAAGGGTCCTGTGTACACGTGGAAGTGTAGTAGTATTTGCAGTGTGCGACAGGATTCCATCAATTTGCTTTGTGATTTTGTACGGTCATTTAACAAAAAAAGTTTGAAGCAGAAAATGATGTTGTTGCAAGAATTAGATCCTTGCAGAGTAAGAGAAGTGACAGGTTTGCATGGTCATTCACTGGCTTGTCTTTCCAGGAGAGTATGCCAGAGTGTTTTTCATCATTTCAGGATGCTAGCAGTGCATCATAACAAAGTGAGGAAATTAGTTAGAATGTTGTATTATGCTAAGAGTCCAGCAATTATGCTGAAACAATTATGTGCTGCTCTTTTGCATGGTTCTGAAATAGATGTGAAGAATATATGTGAAGAAATTGAGTTTTGTTACTTTGGAAGTAAAGAGGAGAATGTTGAAATTGAGCAAGAAGTAGAGGGTCATGTGGAAGATAGTGTACAGGTTTCCAGTACAGATAATTTCCAGAGGGAAATTGCGACGTTTGACGTGAAATCAAGTGAGAGGCCTAATTTCACTTGTGTGTGTTGTAGACGCACTTATTATAAGAATCAGACTAAGTTAGTGGATTTATATGCAAAAAGTGAAAGGGAAAATAATAGTGAATGGAAGGATTTTGCAACATACTTGATGGTAGAAAATTGTTTTGATTTGGGATTGGATCAACGTGTGTGTACTTATTGTTGTAACAAATTAAAACAAAACCAGATGCCTGCTAGAGCAGTTCATAATAATCTGGAAGATTCCTTCTGAATTGAAGGACTTAAATACTTATGAATCTATTTTGATTCAAAGTATCCATCCCTTTCAGGCTATTGTAAGAATGGAGCCAAAGACAGGGAAATTGCCTCAATCAGATTTACAGAGAGGATTAAAGGGAAGAGTTGTTTATTTGCCTCTAGATTTCAAGAAAAACATTAACACAATTGGAGTAGAAAAAGTGGAAGAGGAACCTCTGGTTATCTTAGTTAATGGGGTTCCGACAAAGAATAAGAAAATATGGCAAGATTTAGTAGATGTTAGGAAAGTTAAAAAGGCAACATTGTATTTGAAAAAAAATAATAAATACTATAAGAATGTATATGTTGCAGAAGAGGAAGTAAGTGAGGAAGAGGATAGCGATTTGTGTGCTGGTCAAATTGAGAAAGTAGAACCCTCTACTACTGAAGAAATATATGAACATTATAGTGTTCATCCTTTGCATTCCAAGGAAGTCATGGGGAATGCTATTGAGTTGTTTCAAATGAAACAAGCCAAAGGGAGTCCCATTAGTGTTTGGGAGGAAAGTTTGGAAGCTCGGTGTTTCCCACAGCTTTTTCCAACAGGTCAGGGAGGAAGATATGATGAGCGACCTCATCAAATTCCTGCTTCTGAATACCGGACTTTGTGATTGTATGCAGGAGATGCTAGGTTTCGACAATGCATTCCTTATTTGTTTCATCTCCTGTTTGAAAGCGATCTGTCTGGACTGTCATATGCAGTGAACCACATCTTGAAAAGTGGTATACACATGCAAAACATCTCGGCAAGTGATTTTATGGATGAAGTCAATGTCCAAGATAGTATTTTGGATTCTCACCTGATTAATCTCATGGCGTGTCAGCGTGGTACTAATGAGTACTGGTACCGTCGTCATGGTGATTTAAAATGTATGCTGAGGAACTTAGGTACTCCCACATGGTTCCTCACTCTGAGTTGTGCCGAGTATGGCTGGGAAGACTTACTTCAATTTCTACGAGAGGCAAATGCTAACGTAGATAACATCGAATTCAAGACACCCGGAGAACTGTGCTCTTTGGATCCAGTCAATGTATGTAGGTACTTCAATCATAGATTTGAAGCTATGATGTCTTTCATCATGAATAAGAAGAATCCACCTCTTGGAGAGGTGTTGGATTTCTTCTGGAGAAAGGAGTACCAATCAAGAGGTGCTCCTCATATACATATGTTGCTGTGGATCAAGGATGCACCTAAATTTGGAACGGATCCAGAAGACTCAGTGATGAGTTTCATCCAACAGTATTCTACGTGTGCTGTTCCAAACGCAAAGGAGAAGAAAAGCCTAAGAGAAAAAGTTCTGCGTTTCCAAAGCCATCGATGTGGAAAGTACTGCCGTCGTAAATTCCGAAACAAAGACAAGTTCTACACCAAATGTCGTTTCGGCTTTCCACGACCGGTGATTTCTAAAGGAAGAGTAAACAGTTTGATGTCTTCGCTGCGACATAATGTGATGAAGAAATCACCTAAAAACACATACAATTTGAAGAGGAACGAAGAGTCCAAGTACATCAACGACTACAACCCGGTGATTTTGTCCATGTGGAATGCTAACATGGATATACAGTTTGTGGCTGATAACTGTATGGCTGTGGCTCGGTATGTGACGTCTTACATCACCAAAAAAGAGAAGACAGAATTGAAGGATATGTGGGAGGACATTTCCCATGAAAAGAGCCTCAGCAAGAAGTTGTACAGTTTCAGTCTGAAGATGTTTTCGCATCGAGAAATCGGAGCGTACGAATGTTCTGACCGGTTGTCTTCAGCAAGTCTCTATGCCAAGTCCAGGAGTATCGTTTGGGCGAGTCTTGGTCTTGCTGCAACGCGTAATCGAGTTCTGAAACCTGTGCGGGAAATTGAGTATTTGGCGGAAAAGGAGCCAAACAGTACCGACATTTTGAAGACAAACATGTTGGATACATATTATCCAAATCGAAGCAGTCACCTCGACAATGTTTGTCTGTATGAGGTTCTGCAAAATTACATATTCAAGAGGAACATCAAAGAAGATACTGAGAAAGGAGTGTATGCTGTAATAGGAAGTGAGGGATGTCTGGTCAAGCAAAGAAAATGCCACTTGGTAAACCATCGAAAATTGAGTGGCGAATCTCCTGAAAAAAAGGAGTTTTTCTATTTAGCACTTTTGCAACTTTTCAAGCCTTGGCGTGCAGAAGAGGAACTGCTTGGAGATTTCCTCTGTTACGAAGACTCTTTCAATGCCGCCAAGGAGACCATAGAATGTCCTGCTTTTCCCAAATATGTAGAAATGTTGAATGCGGAAATTGAGCAGGAAGCAACGATTGCAGCCGAGATTGCCAGAGACAGTTCTCAGGACAGTCAGAGTTCTGCTTCATTGAGTCAGGATCCACTAGGAGGACCTCTTATCGAAAATGAAGCTGTCACTGCTATGAATGAAGTGGAAAGAGCCATGGCACATGCTCAAGAGGATGCGGTTAACTTAGAAGAGTTGGAAAGGCAACTCAACGTTGAGCAGAGGAAAATATATGACGAAGTTACCATGCAAATTGATCATGGATTAAGTCATGATAAGAAAGAGTGCTCATGTACGTCGTTGAAGCCTGTCCAACTGTACGTGAGTGGAGAAGCGGGAACTGGAAAAAGTTTCCTCATTAAAGCAATTTCATGCTATTTGCAGGAAAGGACAGAGTCATCGCTGTCTTGTGTTGTCACTGCTCCAACTGGACTGGCAGCACATAATATTAAAGGGATTACTTTACATCGTTTACTGATGCTGCCAGTGGAGCATGACAACAAATTAGAATATCACAAGCTATCTGGAGATGCTTGTTTTGAAGTTTCAAGAATCTTGAGGAAAATGAAACTTCTTATCATTGACGAAGTAAGCATGGTTTCCAATGTCATGCTTGCCTTTGTGCATTTGAGGATGCAAGAAGTTCTCAAAACAGAGTATGATGTGTTATTTGGTGGCAAACACATCATTGTTTTCGGAGATCTTCTGCAGCTGACACCAGTGAAAGGGCAACCTGTGTTCAAAATGCTCACGCATGAAGATACCAGGAAGTGCCTAGGCAGCATTGGCAACGTCAATATATGGTTAAACTTCAATTATGCTGAACTGCATGAAAATATGCGTCAGGCGAAGGATGAAGTTTACAAGACTATTCTACAAGATGTTAGAATTGGAAAAGTGACCGAGCATGGGAAAGAAGCTTTACATGCACGATTACTGTCAAATTTATATCCAGAACAAGATGTTGTGCCTGAGAATATTTTTCAGAAAATTACTGAAAATAAATCTGGAATATGTTTGATGCCAACTCTTGCAGAATGTGCCAAATTTAACAACAAAATGTTGCATTTAGAAAAGCAAGAGATTGTGAAACTGGAAGCTATTGATAGAGTAGAGCATATGGGATCAACAATTATTTTGTCTGAGAATCTGAAAACAAAATTGGATTCATTAGAGAAGAGTATATCTAAAACTGCAGGTTTTGAAAAGACTCTGAATGTGTGCTTGAACTGCCGTATAATTTTAAGAAGGAATTTACATGTTGAAAGAGGTCTGGTAAATGGATCAATGGGTAATGTTGTTGATTTTGTGAAATACAGAAATAGAGATGGAATTGAATTTTTAAAAATTAAATTTGATGGCATTGAGGAAGTACAGCTAATTGCTCGTTGTTCTGCTAGATTTTTGCTTGTAAAAGACTTATATGTTCGCCGTAAGCAGTTTCCTGTTTGCTTGGCATATGCGGTGACAATCCATAAATCGCAAGGTTTAAGTGTAGACAGTGCATTGGTGAATATTGGCAGTTCTGTGTTCAAGGAGGGTATGGCATATGTGGCATTGTCACGAGTTAGAACTTTATCGGGATTGTACTTGATTGAGTGTGATGTCACAAACATTTGTGCAGATCTAGATTGTGTTAAGGAATACAATAGGTTAAGAAGAGAGTATGCGCCACATTTGCCTCAGTTTCCTTTGTTTGAGAAACGTCTGGTAGGCCGGAAACGAAGAAATGAGAACAATACTGGGGAGGTTATAGCAAAAAGACAAAAAGTGAATGAACCTAAAATTATAAGCAGAAACAAAAAGGATTCTGTTGAAGATGTTGTTGGTTTTCAGTTTGAAAACAGTTCTGGTGTCAACTGCTATGCTAATGTAGTAATTAATGTTTTGTTTTCTCTAAAAAATGTAAAAGAAGAGATTGTGGTCAATTCTGATCAAAGATTTTGCGGTTTGTTAAATTCTGTGTTAGAGAAATGTACCACTGATAGAAGAAACATAGAAAGTGTGTCTGAAATTCGAAATCTGTTAGACAGATGTTCAGGCCAAACACAATTCTCTCAAAATATTCAGCAAGATTGTCAGGAGTTTTTAATGTATATGCTTGATGTATTACATGCTGAAGGTGTAGATGTAGATCAGCTGTTTGGGCTTTCTTATCAATGGCAGCATGACTGTGAGAACTGTATGATATCAAGTACTACTAGTGTAGACTCAGAAAGATTTATATATTTAACTTTGCCAGACAGTAAATCAGTCTCCTTTAATAAGCTAGTAAAAGCTGCTAATCACAACATGGAGTGTAGCCAATGTAAATCTGAAATGATGTCCACATTATTTATACGAACATATGGCCAGTACGTCATTTTAATGTTCCAACGATGTAGGCCTGATGGAACAAAATTGACAACTTTAATAAAAAAATTTGTAGCTTCGCAGTTGTCAATATCAGGAAGGACTTTTGTAACTACAGCAATTATATATCATGACGGCCCTTCAATATCATCAGGACATTACACAGCTTATTTAAAGTCTAGAAATGGCTGGTCATTCTGCAATGATTCTGTTTTAATTTTCAAAAAAAAATTGCCGTATGACCTTAAAAACTCTTACCTGGTGTTTTTAAAACCAAAATTTTAGGGAAATAATCTCGGGATGTGCTCTGTGGAATTTCAAGAAGTTCTAATGGCTCCTACACAATTTGGCCTTGAGGATAAGTGTAGTTCAGAGACATAACTTCTAATCATAGGACTGGACATCATGGAGATATATGTGCACTTTGAATGAGTTCAGAAAAACTGTTTCTTTTTATAAGCTAATTGAAGCAGCCAATCAAAACATGGAGTAGAGGGAATGTAAGTCTGCAATGCTGTCTACTGTTTTACATTGCTTTGTGATTAAAAGTGATGTAGAGAATTAAATAATTGTTGTAGTCATAGAGGTAGTGTAAGTCTGCTTCATATTAAGCAGTATCAGTGTCATAGGAAATGTAGAACATGACTGAGCAAGAAGGGGAAGATATTACTATTCCAGGATTGTGTAAATGATCTTCAACATTTTAATTCTGAAAGTTGCGGAAATGCCAAATGACGGGATTGGCTTACAAGAAATCCAAGAGTTATAAATGGCTCTGACTAGATTTGGCCTTGTGGAAAATAGTGGTAGAGAGCAAGAAGTCATTTATTGCATGTAACGTGTTTTTAAAAACGATGGAGGTTTTCTTTCAGAAAGTGGCGGGCTGAAAGTAATAACAGCACAAAAGAGTGTAAGCTGTTCATAGGACATCCTTGGACGTCATGGAAAGTAAGTTAACTTTAAGGAGTTCTGAATTTTGATTTCTGATGTTGTATGGGTTTTTTAAACACAATCATTTTGATTGTGTTTTTTTTTCCCCGCTGTTACATGATGAATACCTTCAAGTCACTGTTTTTAGTGAATTTTGATACATTCTGAGAACAGCAAAAATAAACCATTTAACATGTATAATTAATTCTGTACTGTTTGCATTTATGATGTATATGTAGAACTGTGTAGGAGGCATGGAGAAGGTGAGTTTTCTGTAAGTGTTAAATTTATTGCATGCAGTGCTGCACTTCTACGTATTCTTTCATATGCTGGACTACATCTGCACAATGAGATACCTAAGCAAAGGAAACACAAGTGATGTGATTGTGAAATGAGCAAAATAAATTGCACATATTTCAATTACATCACCTGTGTTTCCTATCATTATGAATCACATTGTGCAGATCAAGTTTAGGTCTGTCCAGGGAAACATAGGAGGTTTCTACTTTGTTGAAGAGTGCAGTGGACATGACTCACTTCATTGGTAGACTTTCACAGATATTATCTCCTCTGTACACTTCAACAAGTGTAAATCTCATCTTGAACTCTGAGTAGGCCTCACCTCAAACAAATCTCTGGATAGGAGACATGTTATTGGCATCCTGAAGCGACACTTTTCTGAAACAAGAGCAATGCAAAAGATGCACCATGTTTTAAGATAGGCCTCACTTCATCTGCATCAAGATACTGTTAGTTTAAAATGTATATCTTTAGGATTGTGTAGGGGACCTGGAGAAGCAGAAGCTTCTGTCAGTGTCAAAGTTGTTGAAAAACTATTTGTCCTTCAATCTTTTCCCTTGTCTTTTGTAATTTTTAAATACATGTTTTAATATTTTTCAAATGTTGGTTCTCTCTTTCACAGATTGAAAGTATAAAAATAAAAAGTGATTAATTTAACGGCAATTATAAGGTAAATAGTTGTACTCTTTTTGTTACATTTCTATCACATTCACCTACTATTAGATCCACTGCTTCACTTCTTTAACCCTCAGTTTCCTGCCTTTGCTACTTTCCTCATTCCTTTCTCTATTACCTACTTACTCAACTCCTTCCACTCTTTTTCTCAGTCCCTCTGTTCTCATAGTTCCTCAGTCTTGTTCACTCACTCCATCTCTATTACTCTTAGTGTCTGTGAATTACTTTCCCACCTTTTTTTTTGGACCGCTTCCCGGGAAGTGGCCCGGTTCGCAAACCAGCAGCGTTATGGGAGTCCACCATTTTGTGTTTCGGTCGAATCAAGATACAAGATGGAGGTCAAATAATGTTCAGAATGGGTAGAAGGGGGCACGGTAGATGTATCTTGACCCCCTTGGTTTTCTGAGGGTGGCTGAGGAGGACCATAGTTCTTCACTCTTGTTCACTCTCTCTGTTTCTATTAATGTCACTGTTTATGACTGATCAAAACATTTTTTTAAAAAAAAGAACAGTAACTATAAGGGAAGGAAACAGACAGTTATGTTAAAAGAAAGACAGCTATAGGGAGTAAACTAAGGATACTGTTACCCACAATCCACTGCTGTTGATGTTACTGACCATGTCATGAATGATGTAATATGTGACATCATCAGCAGTGGATTGTAGGTAACAGTATCTCTTGTTTACTCCCTAGCGCTGTCTTTCTTTTCACATGACTGTCTGTTTGCTTACCTTATACTTACTGTTCTTTTTTTTAAAAAATATTTTTTTTGGTTAGCTTCCGGTACGCGTACCGGGTAGCGCTCCGGGGAGCGAACTAAGAGAAATAGAGGTTGGCAGAGTTCTAACTATTCTACCAATTTTTTTATAATGGGGAGGTAGTTCTGAAAAGAACTTTTTTTTTATGTTTTTGTTGTTTTATATTTTTTTTAGTATTTTTTGAACATTTTTTTACTTTTTTTGTATTTTCTGAACGTTTTTAAAAAATTTTTGTTTTTTTTGGGGGGGGGGGGGAAACAAAAACGATCCATTGTAAAGGGCTCAACAGGAGCAACAAAAAAAAAAGAATTTATTTTTTGGGGCGTTTCGTACAAACATTAACATGATTTTGAATAGCTCGCAAAATCAAAGTGATGCTACTTTCCCTGTAGCAGATGAAATCGCCACATTCCACGCACACTTGCTTCACGTGCCCAAACAACATTTGGATGTTTGTGATCATCTCCCTCGCCTCTGGTCCCGACACCTCTGGAACAACCGATCTTCTTGCCATTGGGAGGGGATTTTGTTGCTCATCACGTAGCTGGGCAGCACTATAATTATTTGGGTGCCACCTACTCATATGCCGATGCATAGTGTGATTGCCGTAACTGTATTTTTTATCAGTTCCCCTTGACAATCTATCACCGCATATACGGCAAAACACGTAGCGTGCATTCACTTTTTTTTGCCCCTCAGGAATTCTATAGAATTGCCAAATGTAATTCTCCTTTCGATTGTACCTCCTGGGCTCCTCTGGCAAAAACCTTGGCTCTTCCTCCTCTTCCTCCTCTTCCTGTTCTTCCTCTTCTTGCAAAATTACTTCTGCAGGTGGTCCTCTCTTTCTTGGATTTGGTGGAGGTGGTGGGTTAGCACCAGCTGAAGCTACTAATGAAGCCATGTTAAAGTGTAAATAAAGGGTCTTTCTCTCACCAAGATGAAAGTCAGAGTGAGGAAAGAAGGAGGGGTTTTCATCATTTGGGAAAAGCAAAAGTTCTAAACCAATGAAAAGTGTTCATTTTAGATCACATGACCTAGTATTACATCATTAGGAAACCAAATGTGAAATGAACCAATGAAAAGTGTTATTACCGAGTCACATGACCTGCTGTGTTTACGTTACGCGGTCGGCGCCGCGCCGCGGATCGCTTCCGGTTCGCGTACCGCTGCGCTTCCGGGTACGCGAACGTAGCACGTAATATGACGTATTACGCGAGAACGCGAAACGTCATGCTGACGCGACGCGTCACGATGTTGTTTTCTAACGCGAGAGGTGCGCAAAAGGAACGTTTACCGGTTCGCGGACCGGGTCGCGCCTCCGGATTGAGCTAACGGGAAGCTAACCGGTTCGTGTACCGGGAGCGAAACAAAAAAAATAATAAAAAAAAAATTGTATTAAAAACATGTAAAAAATATTTTTCTATTTAAAGAATAATACATTGTAAAGGTTTTGATATTAGCTATTAAAAAACCAATGAAATTCACTGAAAAAACCATAGGTTATAGACCATATATAGTTAGGAATTAGCATTTACAAAACCTTGAAAATTCACTGAAAAAACCATAGGTTATAGACCATATATAGTTAGGGATTAGCATTTACAAAACCTTATTTTACTCACACAAAACCAATGAAATTCCATATATAGTTAGTTGTACTAACTATATATCGCGCACCCGCAATCCACTGCTGATGATGTCACATATTACATCATTCATGACATGGTCAATGACATCACTGATGACATCACTGATGACATCTCAAATGACATCACTGATGACATCACTGATGACATCTCATTTGACATCATTCTTGTGCTAATACGATAAACCTCTTCAGACTCTAATATAACCTTAGATACACTCAGTGTATACAGACACTCACACACTGTCACTCATCCATGGAGTTACTCACACACCTAGTCAGTCATGCAAAGAATCATTCACACCTCCATTTCCTCAACTATACAGTTATACACACCTTACTTATTCAAATATATACTAACACATATTTACTCTCTTATACAATCCCTGATACAAGTTCACAATGATCCATACAGCCACTCACACATTCAGTGGCTCTCAAGCACAATTATTTATATATGCCAACTCTCACATGTACTGTGTTTTACATATGTACTTACTATGACATGTAGCATTGAGATATCCATTCACTCATCAATACACTCATGCACACAGTCAACCGCCCATGTAGCTGTTTCCACATGCACTCTTGAACTCATACACCTAGTGAATCAACTGCTCACACATCTATGCACAGAGTCACACACCTCCCAGCCACCCCCACACAAACTCAATCTCCCATACAAATACTTGGGCAACCAATCAATAACACATATAGCCTCTCGTATAGCTAATGATCCACACATGCAGCAGTTTACATCACAACAGACATACTGAAGCACACATTCAGACAGTTTAGTCACTAACCCATGCATTTAGTACGACACATTTATTCACTCACTCATACAGTCAGTCACGCACCTACTAAATCCTTCATCCAGACACTTATACATCCACTCATTCTTCAATATATCAAACATATTTAAACTTTACAGAAACACACAGTCACTGGATGATGTCATCAGTGATGTCATCAGTGATGTCATTTGAGATGTCATCAGTGATGTCATCAGTGATGTCACTGACCATGTCATGAATGATGTAATATGTGACATCATCAGCAGTGGATTGCGGGTGCGCGATATATAGTTAGTACAACTAACTATATATGGAATTTCATTGGTTTTGTGTGAGTAAAATAAGGTTTTGTAAATGCTAATCCCTAACTATATATGGTCTATAACCTATGGTTTTTTCAGTGAATTTTCAAGGTTTTGTAAATGCTAATTCCTAACTATATATGGTCTATAACCTATGGTTTTTTCAGTGAATATATATATATATATATATATATATATATATACACTGAAAAAACGCGGCCCGCATCGCGTAACATAAGCGTAACAGGTCATGTGACTTGTTAATAAAACTTTTCATTGGTTCATTTCACTTTTGGTTTCCTAATGATGTAAGGCTAGGTCATGTGACCTAAAAATAACACTTTTCATTGGTTTAGAACTATTTTTTTTCCAAAATGATGAAAGCCCCCACCTTTTTTCTCACTCTGACTTTCAACTTTGTGAAAGGAAGACCTATTTTGCTGAGTAGAAAATGGCTTCAGTAGTAGCTGCAGCTGGTGCACCCCCACCACCACCACCACCACCACCAAGGAAGAGAGGACCACCTCCACAGTTCCTTCCCAACACAGAGGAGGAAGAGGACGAAGAAGAGGAAGAGGAAGTACAGCCAAGACAGTTTTTACGTGAGGAGCCCCGGATATCTCACCGCAAAAATAGTTTGGCAGTTTTTTTCTTTTCCTCAAGGACAAAAAAAAGTGAATGCTCGCTATGTGACATGCCTCATATGCAAAGAAGATTTATCTAGAGGCACAGATAAAAAGTATAGTTTCGGCAACTATACTATGCACCGTCATATGCAGAGGTGGCATCCACTGAATTACAGCATGGCAGAGATGTGTGACCTCCAAGACAACCCACCAACTCCTGTGGCCAGGACATCGGCACAGGTAACTCTGTCGAGGCAAGGGAAACAGTGCCAAACATTCAAGAAAATTTTGTGCACATGAAGATAGTGTGTCTTTATTGTGGTAAGCTACTCTCATGTGCCAATATGAGTATTAATTTGATAAACAGAGCATATGAAAACCACAAGTGCTCAAAATGCCCCAAAAAATAAAAAAAATGTTTGCTCCTGTTGAGCCCTTTCTAATGCCTGTTCGTTGTTTCCCCCCAAAAAAACCAAAAAAAACATAAATTGTTCAAAAAATACAAAAAAAACAAAAAAATTCAGAAAAATAAAAAAATATATAAAACAAAAACATAAAAAAAAGTTCTTTTCAGAACTACCTCCCCTTTATAAAAAAAATTGCTAGAATGTTTAGCACTCTGGCAACCTCTATTTCTTTTGGTTCGCTTCCCGGTTCGCTCCCCGGTACGCGAACCGGGAGCAAACCAAATTTTCTTTTTTTTTTTTTTAAAAGAAGAGTAATTATAAGGGAAGTAAACAGAGAGTAATGTTAAAAGAAAGACAGCTATAGGGACTAAACCAGAGATACTGTTTAATAGATCTATTTACCGAAGAAAAGATGGAAGAGGGTATAATTGTGAAAAACAAAATAGATAAGGAAGTGAAAGAAAAAAAGGAGAGTAGAAGAATAACAAAGAAGAGTTTCTTAGAGAATATGAGTGAATGTTCAAAATAAGATTAAAACATGTGGAATAACAGAGAGAAAAACAGAAAGCAGAAAAGAAGAAGTAACAGAAAAGGAATAATTGAAACAGCAAAGAAATGTAAATAACATAGGGGCATATTATCAACATAGGCAATAAAAGTTTTGCAGCTTTTATCTGCAGAAATGTGTCGCTAAAGCCGCTTTTGCGGCAGAAAACTGCCGCTAAAACCGCTTTTGCAGCAGTTTTCTGCCGATAAAAACAGCAATAATTTTATTGGCTGTGTTCATAATATGCCCCTTAGTGTGCTTCAACTACACAGAGAAAGCATAATGAACAAGTAGTGAAAGAGTGATCAGTCAGAGACACTAAGAGTAATAGAGACGGAGTGAGTGAACAAGAGTGAGGAACTATGAGAAGAGAGGGACTGAGAAAAGGAGTGGAAGGAGTAGAGTAAGTAAGTAATAGAGAAAGGAATGAGGGAAGTAGCAAAGGCAAGAAAGTGAGGGTTAAAGAAATGAAGCAGTTGAACTAATAGTAGTTAAATGTGATAGAAATGTAATGAAAAGAGTACAAAACATTTACCTTATAATTGTCGTTAACTTAGTCACTTGTTATTTTTATACTTTCAATCTGTGAAAGAGAGAACAAACATTTGAAAAATATTAAAACATGTATTTAAAAATTAGAAAAGACAAGGGAAAAGATTGAAGGACAAACATTTTTTCAACAACTTTGACACTTACAGAAGCCTCTGCTTCTCCAGGCCCCCTACACAGTCCTAAAGATATACATTTTAAACTAACAGTATCTTGATGCAGATGAAGTGAGGCCTATCTTGGAACATGGTGCATCTTTTGCACTGCTGTTGTCTCACAAAAGTGACGCAATGGCAGCGCAAAAGAGGTGCACAATCATCATAAAACTGTTCCTAACATTTTAAATGATTGTTTCAGGATGGCAATAAGGTGTGTCCTATCCAGACGTTTGTTTCAGGTGAGGCCTACTCAGGGTTGCAGATGAAATTTAGGCTTGTTGAAGAGTACAGAGGAGATAATACATGTGCAGGCCTACCAATAAAGTTCAGACCTCCTCTGTTTCCCTGGACAGGCCTAAACTTCATCTGCACAATGTGATTCGTAATGTTAGGAAACACAGGTAATGTATTTGAAAAACGTGCAATTTCTTTTGCTCATTTCACAATCACATCACTTGTGTTTCCTTTGGTTAGGTATCTCATTGTGCAGATGTAGTCCAGCATATGAAAGAGTACGCACTGCATGCAACAACTTTGACTCTTACTGAAGCCTCAGCTTCTCCATGCCCTCTACACAGTCCTAATTATATACATTTTAAACTGACGGTATCTTGCTGGAAATGAACTGAGGCCTATCTTGCAACATGGTGCATCTTTTACACAAAAGTGACGGAACAGCGGCGCAAAAGAGGCACACAGCCTTCATAAAACTGCCCTTAACATTTTAAATGATTGTTTCTAGATGCTGATAAGGTGTAACCTATCCACAGATTTGTTTCAGGTAAGTCCTACTCAGGGTTGCAGATGAAATTTAGGCTTGTTGAAGAGTATAGAGGAGATAATACATGTGCAGGCCTACCAACGAAGTGAGTCATGTCCACTGCACTCTTGAACAAATGTCAGACCTCCTCTGTCTCCTGGAACAGGCCTAAACCTCATCTACACAATGTGATGTGTAATGTTAGGAAACACAGGTAATATAATTGAAAAACGTGCAATTTTTTTTGCTCATTCCACAATCACATCACCTGTGTTTCCTTTGCTTAGGTATCTCATTGTGGAAATGTAGTCTATCATATGAAAGACTACGTAGAATGTGAGCACTGTATGCAACAACTTTGACACTTACAGAAGCCTCAGCTTCTCCATGCCTCCGACACAGTTCTAAATGTACATCATAAATACAAAAAGTACAGAATTAATTATACATGTTAAATGGTTTATTTTTGCTGTTCTCAGAATGTATCAAATTTCACTAAAAACAGTGACTTGAAGGTATTCATCATATAACAGCGAGGAAAAAAAAACACAATCAAAATGATTGTGTTTAAAGAACCCATATAACATAACCAATCAGAAATCAGAACTCCTCAAAAGTAACTTACTTTCCATGACGTCGAAGGATGTCCTATGAACAGCTTACACTCTGTTGTGCTGTTTTTATTTTCAGCCTGCCACTTTCTGAAAGAAAACCTCCATCGTTTTGAAAAATATGTTACATACAATAAATGACTTCTCGCTCTCTACCACACGTTTCCACAAGGCCAAATCATGTAAGAGCCATTTATAACCTTGGAATTCTTGTAAGCAAATCCCGTCATTTTGTATTTCCGCAACTTTCAGAAAGAAAACGTTCAAGATCACTTTCACAATCCTGGACTAGTAATATCTTACCCTTCTTGCTCACTCATGTTCTACATTTCCTATGACACTGATACTGCTTACTATGAAGCAGACTTACACTACCTCTATGACTACTACAATTATTTAATTCTCTACATCACTTTTAATCACAAAGCAATATAAAACAGTAGATAAAATTATATCAACCCCTAGAATCATTATACGCCAGTTACCTAGCCTAAATTCTCTTTTCTGAAAACAGAAAGTAAGAATATTTTTAAGTAAAAAGGCAACATTGTATCGTAGTCAAATGGGAATAATTTCCGAAACAGCAAATTTTTTTACATTTTCAATAAGCTGTGTAATAAGCGGATCTTGTCAAATGACCATCATGCCATATAATAGCTGCAGTTACAAATGTTCTTCCTAAAATCAACGACTGTGTAGCCACAACATTTGTAATTAAAGTTGAAGACTTACTTTCATCAGGTTTATATAGTTGGATTTTTAAAATGACATTATGATCAAAAGTTTGGACAAATAATCTAGACAGCATTGCAGACTTACATTACCTCTACTCCATGTTTTGATTGGATGCTTGAATTAGCTTATAAAAAGAAACAGTTTTTCTGAACTCATTCAAACTGCAGTTATTTTTCCATGACGTCAAGTGTTATGGTAAGAACACCGTTTGCTTTGGGAAATACTCTGTTGTCCTTCAACTAATCTGTGCCCACCACTTTCTGTAAGAAAATCTTCTTTTTTTCCAGGAACTATTTAAAACTCAAAAATAACTTTTGACTCTGTACTACACTTATCCTCAAGGCCAAATCGTGTAGGAGCCATTAGAACCTCTTGAAATTCCTCAGAGCAAATCCCGAGATTCCTTCTCTAAAATTTTGGTTTTAAAAACACCAGGTAAGAATTTTTAAGGTCAAAAGGCAATTTTTTTTTGAAAGTTAAAACAGAATCGTTGCAGAATTACCAGCCATTTCTACACTTTAAATAAGCTGTGTAATGTCCTGATGTTATTGAAGGACCGTCATGATATATAATTGCTGCAGTTACAAAAGTCCTTCCTGATATTGACAACTGCGAAGCCACAACATTTTTAATTAAAGTTGTCAATTTTGTTCCATCAGGCCTACATCGTTGGAACATTAAAATGACATACTGGCCATATGTTCGTATAAATAATGTTGACATCATTTCAGATTTACATTGGCTACACTCCATGTTGTGATCAGCTGCTTTTACTAGCTTATTAAAGGACACTGATTTACTGTCTGGCAAAGTTAAATATATAAATCTTTCTGAGTCTACACTAGTAGTACTTGATACCCTACAGTTCTCGCAGTCATGCTGCCATTGATAAGAAAGCCCAAACAGGTGATCTACATCTACACCTTCAGCATGCAATACATCAAGCATATACATTAAAAACTCCTAACAATCTTGCTGAATATTTTGAGAGAATTGTGTTTGACCTGAACATCTGTCTAACAGATTTCGAATTTCAGACACACTTTCTATTTTTGTTCTATCAGTGCTACATTTCTCTAACACAGAATTTAACAAACTGCAAAATCTTTGATCCGAATTGACCACAATCTCTTCTTTTACATTTTCTAGAGAAAACAAAACATTAACCACTACATTAGCATAGCAGTTGACACCAGAACTGTTTTCAAATTGAAAACCAACAACATCTTCAACAGAATCCTTTTTCTTTCTGCTTATAATTTCAGGTTCATCGACTTTTCGTCTTTTTGCTACAACCTCCCTAGTATTGGTCACATTTCTTCGTTTCCGGCCTACCACACGTTTCTCAAACAAAGGATATTGAGGCAAATGTGGCGCATACTCTCTTCTTAACCTATTATATTCCTTAACACAATCTAGATCCGCACAAATGTTTGTGACATCACGCTCAATCAAGTACAATCCCAATAAAGTTCTAACTCGTGACAATGCCACATATGCCATACCCTCCTTGAACACAGAACTGCCAATATTCACCAATGCACTGTCTACACTTAAACCTTACGATTTATGGATTGTCACCGCATATGCCAAGCAAACAGGAAACTGCTTACGGCGAACATATAAGTGTTTTACAAGCAAAAATCTAGCAGAACAACGACCAATTAGCTGTACTTCGTCAATGCCATCAAATTTAATTTTTAAAAATTCAATTCCATCTCTATTTCTGTATTTCACAAAATCAACAACATTACCCATTGATCCATTTACCAGACCTCTTTCAACATGTAAATTCCTTCTTAAAATTATACGGCAATTTAAGCACACATTCAGAGTCTTTTCAAAACCTGCAGTTTTAGATATAGTCTTCTCTAATGAATCCAATTTTGTTAACAAATTCTCAGACAAAATAATTGTTGATCCCATATGCTCTACTCTGTCAATAGCTTCCAGTTTCACAATCTCTTGGTTTTCTAAATGCAACATTTTGTTGTTGAAGATGGCACATTCTGCAAGAGTTGGCATCAAACATATTCTAGATTTCTTCTCAGTAATTTTCTGAAAAATATTCTCAGGCACAACGTCTTGTTCTGGATATAAATTTGACAGTAATCGTGCATGTAAAGCTTCTTTCCCATGCTCGGTCACTTTTCCAATTCTAAAATCTTGTCGAATATTCTTGTAATCTTCATCCTTCGCCTGATGCATATTTTCATGCAGTTCAGCATAATTGAAGTTTAACCATATATTGACGTTGCCAATGCTCCCTAGGCACTTCCTGGTATCTTCATGCGTGAGCATTTTGAACACAGGTTGTCCTTTCACTGGTGTCAGCTGCAGAAGATCTCCGAAAACAATGATGTGTTTGCCACCAAATAACACATCATACTCTGTTTTTAGAACTTCTTGCATTCTCAAATGCACAAAGGCAAGTATGACATTGGAAACCATGCTTACTTCGTCAATGATAAGAAGTTTCATTTTCCTCAAGACTCTTGAAACTTCACAACAAGCATCTCCAGATAACTTGCGGTATTGTAATTTGTTATCATGCTCCACTGGCAGCATCAGTAGACGATGCAAAGTAATACCTTTAATGTTATGTGCTGCCAGTCCAGTTGGAGCGGTGACAACACAAGACAGCGATGACTCAGTCCTTTCCTGCAAATAACATGAAATTGCTTTAATGAGGAAACTTTTTCCAGTTCCCGCTTCTCCACTCACGTACAGTCGGACAGGCTTCAACGACGTACATGAGCACTCTTTCTTCTCATGACTTAATCCATGATCAATTTGGTTGGTAACGTCGTCATATATTTTCCTCTGCTCAACGTTGAGTTGTCTTTCCAAGTCTTCTAAGTTAACCGCATCCTCCTGAGCATGTGCCATGGCTCTTTCCACTTCATTCATGGCAGTGGCTGCTTCATTTTCGATAACAGGTCCTCCTAGTGGATCCTGACTCAATGAAACAGAACTCTGACTGTCCTGAGAACTGTCTCTGGCAATCTCGGCTGCAATCGTTGCTTCCTGCTCGATTTCCGCATTCAACATTTCTAGATATTTGGGAAAAACAGGACATTCTATGGTCTCCTGGGCGGCAGTGAAAGAGTCTTCGTAACAGAGGAAATCTCCAAGCAATTCCTCTTCTGCACGCCAAGGCTTAAAAAGTTGCAAAAGTGTTAAATAGAAAAACTCCTTTTTTTCAGGAGATTCGCCACTCAATTTCCGATGGTTTACCAAGTGCCATTTTCTTTGCTTGACCAGACATCCCTCACTTCCAATTACAGCATACACACCTTTATCAATATCTTCTTTGATGTTCCTCTTGAATATGTAATTTTGAAGAACCTCATACAGGCAAACATTCTCGAGGTGACTGCTTCGATTTGGATAATATGTATCCAACATGTTGGTCTTCAAAATATCGGTACTGTTCGGCTCCTTTTCCGCCAAATACTCAATTTCCCGCACAGGTTTCAGAACTCGATTACGCGTTGCAGCAAGACCAAGACTCGCCCAAACGATACTCCTGAATTTGGCATAGAGACTTGCTGAAGACAACCGGTCAGAACATTCGTAAGCTCCGATTTCTCGATGTGACAACATCTTCAGACTGAAACTGTACAACTTCTTGCTGAGGCTCTTTTCATGGGAAATGTCTTCCCACATATCCTTCAATTCTGTCTTTTCTTTTTTGGTGATGTAAGATGTCACATACCGAGCCACAGCCATACAGTTATCAGCCACAAACTGTATATCCATGTTAGCATTCCACATGGACAAAATCACTGGGTTGTAGTCGTTGATGTACTTGGACTCTTCGTTCCTTTTCAAATTGTATGTGTTTTTAGGTGATTTCTTCATCACATTATGTCGCAGCGAAGACATCAAACTGTTCACTCTTCCTTTAGAAATCACCGGTCGTGGAAAGGCGAAACGACATTTGGTGTAGAACTTGTCCTTTTTTCTGAATTTACAACGACAGTACTTTCCGCAACGATGGCTTTGGAAGCGTAGAACTTGTTCTCTTAGGCTTTTGTCCTCCTTTGCGTTTGGAACAGCACATGTAGAATACTGTTGTATGAAACTCATCACTAAGTCTTCTGGATCTGTTCCAAATTTAGGTGCATCCTTGATCCACAGCAGCATATGTATATGAGGAGCACCTCTTGCTTGGTACTCCTTTCTCCAGAAGAAATCCAACACCTCTCCAAGAGGTGGATTCTTCTTATTCATGATGAAAGACATCATAGCTTCAAATCTATGATTGAAGTACCTGCATACATTCACTGGATCCAAAGAGCACAGTTCTCCGGGTGTCTTGAATTCGATATTTTCAATGTTTCCATTTGCCTCTCGTAGAAATTCAAGTAAGTCTTCCCAGCCATACTCGGCACAGCTCAGAGTGAGGAACCATGTGGGAGTTCCTAAGTTCCTCAGCATATATATATATATATTTTTTTTTTTTTAAACTTTATTGATAGGAAGGAGTAGTAGGCACATATCAAAATTACATTTACAATTTCACGGTGTCATATTGTAACGTATCTGTGAACATTCTTAAGTATATTTTCGCACATTGTAGTCATATGTAGTACATTGTTTAATTACTACCGTCTTCCTGTCAGGCAATAAGAACAGTCCTATAATATAACATAGTAAATAAACATTCCCCCCCCCCCAACCGGTGTCATCATTGCCGATATAGTTCCAATCGCCTCTTCTAGCAGCCCCTTCCTTGGTGCTTGCACTGTTACATAGTCTTAGTCAAGATACTACCCTTTTGTGCGTTCATCCCGCGAATGGCAGGCCCTCTATTCCACTCTTTCACTCCTCCTCCCCTTCCGAGACCAGGTCATCTCCCTCTGGCAGTGGGTCACAGATCTCACCCCTATACACATTCCATGCTAGCCATATCTTGTTCCACTTGCGCGGTGCCGCGCGTAGGGTGTAGACTGCCCTCTCTGTGATCATCAGGATGTCCATACCTTTAGCCCATCTACTCGCTGTGGGGAGGTCTGGCGCGCCCCATCTTTGCGCTATATCGCGCTTGGCCACTGCCATGGCCAGTGTAGCCCAGATCAGTTCATATCGGCCTAGGTCATTGGGGTCCCAAATGCTTAGGAGGCACTTGCGAGGTTCCGGCAGTACGGAGACATTAAGTGCCTGTGAGATTGTGCGCATTATCTTCGTCCAGAATTCACGTATGTGTGGGCATTCCCATAGGGTGTGAAATAATGTCCCCTCCTCCCCGCAGCCTCTCAAGCAAAAGGGATGTGGCGCTCTCTGTATCTTGTGGAGTAGTGTCCTGGTGTAGTATATGCGGTGTAAAATTTTTAGTTGTACCAATCTGAACCTGCTCGAGATTCCTGCCTCTCTCGGGGAGGCCAGCGCCTCATTCCACTCATTTTCATCTACCTCGCCTATTTCCTCCTCCCACCTTTCTTTGAGTTTCAGCGTGGGGTCCTTCAAATTATTGATCAGTTTTTTATATGTGAGTGAGGTCGCGCTTTGGATCATGAAGTCTGTTAGTAGCCTGTCTTCTAGCGGGGAGGATTCTGGCAGAGTAGTATTTACTGGAATCGCACCCAGTAGTGCATGTCTAATTTGGACATAACGGAATGTTTCTGTGGGTCTGAGGTGATACTGCTGTTGTAGTTGTGGAAACGGTATTACTGTATCCTTGTCCCAAAGGTCCCCCACCGTGGAGATGCCTATGGAGTCCCAACGCTCAAAGCCCTTACATCCCCTGAGATTACCTAAAGATTTCGTGTCCCATAACGGTGTCATTCTAGTGATTTTTCCTGCCCATCCTAGGCGAGCCTGCGCTATGTGCCATAGGGTCGCTGTGTGTTTGGTTGGACCGACTAGATCCTTAAGTTGTTGTTTATTATAAAGTACTGAGAACAGGCATTCCTCCCCAAGTTGTGCCCAATCTGCTCGATAGGCCGTGTCTTCTCTCGGGGTGTGGATCCAGTAGTTTATTACTTTAAGCTGGGCCGCCCAGTAATACAGCTGAATGTTGGGGAGTGCTATTCCTCCCTCATACCAGCTTTTAACCAGTTTGTCGTACGCTATACGAGGCGGGCCGGCACCCCAGAGCAACGTGGTGACTAGCGCCACTATCTGCCTGAAGTATCTCGGTGGTACCAGATGTGGTGTGTTTTCCAAGACATAGAGGAGCCTCGGTAGTGCCATCATTTTGTATAGTGCCGCCCTTCCCAGGAGGGTCAGGGGCAGGGTCGCCCAGTGCTTGACATCCGCCCGTAGGCGATCTATAGGTGGCTTTAGGTTACTGGCAAAGAAGTCTGTATCTGCCCGCGTGATGATAATACCCAGGTATTTAAAGGAGGTCGTAGATACGGTCAGGGGGCAATCAGCCCTCAGTCTCGGTGCCGGGCCTTTCAGTACGTATATGACTGATTTTGACCAATTCAGGGTGTAGCCCGACGAGGATCCGTGTGCATTACAAAGTTCTAGCAGGGCTGGGATGCCTTCGTCAGGTGCCGTCATGTAGACTAGCATGTCGTCGGCGTATAGCGAGACTTTGTCCTCCCACCCTTCCTCCCACTTGATACCCGCAAAGAGGGGAGTAGTCCTGATTTGAATCGCCAGGGGTTCTAGCACTAATGCAAAGAGCAAGGGCGACAAGGGACAACCCTGTCTGGTGCCCCTGCCCAAGTGGAACCGCGGTGAAATGTGGCCATTGGCTACTACTTGTGCGACCGGCTTGGTATAGAGTAGTCGTATCCACGCTATGTATTTTGGCCCAAATCCCATACATTCCAACACCATGAAGAGGTACTCCCATTCCACTAAGTCGAACGCCATTTTAGCGTCGAGGGAGAGGATCACAGCCCGTTCCGAGAGGTGGTGTGCACGGGCCAACACTCCATGTATCCTCCGGAGATTCAGCGCCGTGCTTCTGTGAGGCATAAAGCCTGACTGGTCAGGGTGGATTAGAGTACTTAGGTGTGGTTGCAGACGGGTGGCCAGAAGCTTAGCCAATATCTTTGCCTCGATATTAAGCAACGATATCGGGCGATATGAGGCCCTGTCAGTTGGGGGTTTCCCCGGCTTGGGTATTGCGACAATCGCGGCCGTGCGTTGGTCCAGTGGCAGTTCCATTCTGTCCCTGCTTTCTAGATACATGTTCAACAGTGGGGCACTGAGTTCTGGCGCCATTGACTTGTACCACTCCACCGGTATCCCATTGGGACCCAGGGCCTTACCAGATTGCAAAGCCTGGATCGCCAACTGAATCTCGTCTCCCGTCGGGTCTACCTCCAGGGCTAGCATGTCTTCCTGTGTAATGCTGGGGACTGCTATGCCCGTCAGTGTTGCTGCCGCCATTTGTTTTGTGACTATACGGTCCGGAGTGTACACTGTTCGATAATGCCGAGCCAGGGCGCATACTATGTCCTCTGGATGGGTCAGTGTCTGCCCTTCCTCCGTATGCAGTGTTGGAATGCCTTTCGTTCCATTCTCCCTCTTGTCTAACCACGCCAGCATTTTACCCGCTTTGTCGCCTACGTCATATATTCTGCAATTAGTGTCTGCAATGTAACCCTTTTCTGTCGTCCTAAGGTGGGCCTGGTACTGCTGTTGTCGTATCAAAAGCGTGTGCGTCGCGGCCGGGGAGGGGTCTGTCATGTGCGCGGTATTGGCCGCATGGAGTGCCAGTTCCAGTTTCGTGAGCTCCTTACGGGAGTCTCGTTTATGCCCTGTTATTGCGGATATGGCCGCCCCCCGGAGGACTGTTTTATACGCTTCCCATAAAACTGACGGTGATGTCACCGTTCCCGTGTTTTCTGTAAAGTATTGTGTTGTCGTTAGTTTGAGCTTTTGCCGAATCTTCGGAACTTTCAAGAAATTCGGGTAGATTGGGTAGAGCCTAGCACATTTTCTTTCTCTGGTGGTGAGTGATAGAGCAATGGGGGAATGATCAGAAACGCCCCTGGGTAGAATGTCCACTTTATCCACCATTCCCAGTCCCAACCCCAGGGCTAGGAAATAATCTATACGTGATAGGCTGTTATGTACGGCAGAGTAGTAGGTGTATTGAGCATCCCCTGTATGTAGGTGCCGCCAGACGTCTATTATACCCAGGGCCTCCACAAAATCCGAGAGTGAATTCGTGCCTCGTGAGTGGGTCCTAGTAGGAAGGGTGTCTACCAGTGGATCCATGATTGCGTTAAAGTCTCCCCCAATGATTGTATCCCCCTCAGGAAGGTTAAGAAGGAGATTACTAAGGGCAGGTAGTGCCACAGAGTGGAGCGCCGGGGGGATATACACCGACACTATATTAAGGGTTCTGCCCTCCCACTGGCCATGCAGCGCTGCGAAGCGACCCTGATCATCCGCCACTCGGTGTGTAATGATAAAGGGAGATGAATTCTTTACCAGTATGCCTGTCCCCCTGGAACCAGTGGTGAATTCAGCATGTATCGCCATTGAGTAGCCCCGTCTATTAAGAGCTTTACAAGTGGAACCTGCAAGGTGGGTTTCCTGTAAAAGGACTAAGTCCGGGCTTTGTCTCTTGATGGCCTGTAGTACTAAGCCCCTTTTTATTTTGTCCCCTAGGCCCCTGACATTCCAGGTTAGCAGGCGCAGTGGGGGAACTCCCATGCCTACAGGGGAACCTTCAGCAGGCGTGTTGCGAGGCGACCTGTCCATGGAGTCGGTGTGGGAGCTTCGCACTAAGGGCGTCTCTAGTATGAACACAGGTAGCGCCATGTGCTAACCCGTGTAGGAGAAAGGCGACAATCGAGGCAATGATACAGTGTGAGTGCTGCATGATGACTATGAACAAAAACATAACTTCAAACAAGAAAACTTCAATCCCATCCCCCCTCCCTGCTACCCTGCTCCACGGACGAACTCCCGCCCGCTTCCCCAACTGTGCAGAGTGCTTAATCCCATCCCCGCTCATCTTACTTGCTTGTGGGGTTGGTGAGACCCCCCTAGTCACCGGCCAATGCCCGCCCTACTCAGCTCCACCGGCATTGAGTCCCCAAGGGCTACGAATATATTGCTCCACCTGCAGTCCGTTCAGTTCAGCCCCGTACAGGTTGTCCAGAGTCTAGTGGGTCCCTTTCAAGATCCGATTCTAGTTCCGTTGCCTGTTCCCCAGTCGTAGGACCGTTGGATTGATGAAATGTCGTCTCTCCATTGCGTTGGTGTTGCCTCTCCCTGTGCGGGCGCTGGGGCTGTCCCACCTGCCTCCATCCATCAAGCCACTCCCTAGCTACTTCTGGTGTGTCAAAGAACCATGTCTTTCCTTCAGCCACTATGCGCAATTTGGCGGGGAATAGCATAGAGTATGGTAGGCCCCTGTCTCGCAACGCCTTCTTCACTTCCGTGAACGATTTCCTTCGCCTAGCCACCTCCGCCGTGTAGTCCGGGAAAAAGGCCAAAGTCGAGTTCTGAATCTTTATAGGTGGAGAGACCCTTGCTGCTTGCAGAATTGCGTCCCTGTCGTGAAAGTTGAATAGTCTAGCTAGTACTGGTCGCGGGGTAGCCCCCGACTTAGCCGCTCCACCCGGGACCCTATGTGCCCGTTCCACAGAGAAGAAGTGGGAGAGGCCTTTAGGCTTCAGTTGGGTTTTAATTAGGTCTTCAATGTACAAGTCCATCGCGGCCTTACCTTCCGATTCCGGCAGGCCCAGGATGCGGACGTTGTTTCTCCGGGAATGCCCTTCCTGATCGTCGAGCTTCTCTTGCAGCTGTTTTGTGACTTTCTCCATGCGTTCCATGGCCACTTGCAGGTCCGAGGTATCCTCAACGAGCGACTTCGTGACTACCTCCACTTGGGACACTCTTTCCGTCATTTTCTGGAAGTCTGCTCTGAGCAGAGACACCTCGGAGGAAATGGAGCCCACTGTTGTTCGGACCTCGGTAAGGGTTTTCATGACGTCCTCCAAGGTTACCTTCGGGGTCCCACCCGGTTCCGAGGCCGCACCAGCAGAGTGGCGGCCGCCGCTTTGTGAGTGTCCAGACTGGTTGTACGCAAATTTATCCAGCTTCGCCTGGGTCGACGCACTCCTTGTGCCCTTGCCCGCCATGCTGTCGCGTTGATGGGGGTGGCAGGTAACTTCGGTCTTCGGGGCAGTGCTGTTCCGCGAGACCTGCAGTTTATCTGATCGCCAGGCAGTCCAATGCGTTCCCTACCAGGAGCAGGTGGCACCATGCAGTCGCCAAAGGGCCCAATCAAGCTGATACCGGTAGCCGGAGTGGTCGGTACGTCAGCCTGGGAGGCGGTTCTGCGCAGTTCAGTGCAGTGACGCGTCCTGTCTTCGCGCCCCCTGTAGCGCTACTGATCGCTGCTTTGCTGCTGATGAACACCGGAGGTACCCCACGGGGTGCCCGTCAGCCCTCTCGCATGTCTGTAGGGTACGGGTGTTCATGCAGTAGGAGGGGAGGGGGGGGGGGGGCGCCACCGCAGTGCTTCCCACGATGTCTTCCTTTCTGTCACCGGAGCCCAAATTGTTCCCCCGCTAAAGCAGGGCGCACTCCGGGTCTGTTATGGCGTGGGGGGACGGCGAGGCCCCCTTCTTAGAGTTCGCCGCACTATGGCTGTCACGGCACGGCTGGCTGCCCGACCTCCTGAAAATGGCGCCTCCCGGGGCTCCGAGAGATCCCTACCGCCACTGGCGTTCTCGCTGGCTACAGGCAGTACCTGCAGGTACTCTAGCCCCTCGCCGTCCCTCCGGGATACGCAGGGGTGATCGCCAGGCAGGCGGTGCGCGCTGGTACCTTCAATGACAGGGACGCTTGCGGTTGGCTGTTCATACACCGCCCCGGCCGAGGATGGCAAACTTCCGCCCGGGCTCGCTGCTTACTGGAGGCCGGTGCGCTTGACCACACGCAGGCCGACGCTTGCTGCTGCAGGATAAAGCAGTTCCCGGTGGCCGATCGTCACCGGGGTCGGATCTGGTTATGCCGCTCGGTTCCCCGAGTCGATGTCGCTCCTTCGAGCGGGCGCAGGATCGGATCAATATACGGATTTACAATGCAGGCCGGTTAGCCTGGAGGAGCTCCCGTTTTACACTGCCGCCATGCTCGGCAGTTCCTCAGCATATATTTTAAATCACCATGACGACGGTACCAGTACTCATTAGTACCACGCTGACACGCCATGAGATTAATCAGGTGACAAACCAAAATACTGTCTTGCACATTGACTTTATCCATAAAGTCACTTGCAGAGATGTTTTGCATCTGTATACCACTTTTCAAGATGTGGTTCCCTGCATATGACAGTCCAGACAGATCGCTTTCAAACAGGAGATGAAACAAATAGGGAATGCATTGTCGAAACCTAGCATCTTCTGCATACAATCGTAAAGTCCGGTATTCAGAAGCAGGAATTTGATGAGGTCGCTCATCATATCTTCCTCCTTGACCTGTTGGAAATAGCTGTGGGAAACACTGAGCTTCCAAACTTTCCTCCCGAACACTAATGGGACTCCCTTTGGCTTGTTTCATTTGAAACAACTCAATAGCATTCCCCATAACTTCCTTGGAATGCAAAGGATGAACACTATAATGTTCATATATTTCTTCACTTTTAGAGAGTTCTACTTTCTCAATTTGACCAGCACACAAATCGCTATCCTCTTCTTCACTTACTTCCTCTTCTGCAACATATACATTCTTATAGTACTTATTATTTTTTTTCAAATACAATGTTGCCTTTTTGACTTTCCTAACATCCACTAAATCTTGCCATATTTTCTTACTCTTTGTCGGAACCCCATTAACTAAGATAACCAGAGGTTCCTCTTCCACTTTTTCTACTCCAATTGTATTAATGTTTTTCTTCAAATCTAGAGGCAAATAAACAACTCTTCCCTTTAATCCTCTCTGTAAATCTGATGGAGGCAATTTCCCTGTCTTTGGCTCCATTCTTACAATAGCCTGAAAGGGATGGATACTTTGAATCAAAATAGATTCATAAGTATTTAAATCCTTCAATTCAGAAGGAATCTCAACCAATTCCAGATTATTATGAACCGCTCTAGCAGGCATCTGGTTTTGATTTAATTTGTTACAACAATAAGTACACACACGTTGATCTGATCCCAAATCAAAACAATTTTCTACCATCAAGTATGTTGCAAAATCCTTCCATTCACTATTATTTTCCCTTTCACTTTTTGCATATAAATCCACTAACTTAGTCTGATTCTTATAATAAGTGCCTCGACAACACGCACAAGTGAAATTAGGCCTCTCACTTGATTTCACCTGAAACGTGGCAATTTCCTTCTGAAAATTATCTGTACTGGAAACCTGTACACTATCTTCCACATTACCCTCTTCTTCTGGGTCAATTTCAACATTATCCTCTTTACTTCCAAAGTAACAAAACTCAATTTCTTCACAAATATTCTTCACATCTATTTCAGAACCATGCAAAAGAGCAGCGCATAATTGTTTAAGCATAATTGCTGGACTCTTAGCATAATACAACATTCTAACTAATTTCATCACTTTATTATGATGCACTGCTAGCATCCTGAAATGATGAAAAACACTCTGGCATACTCTCCTGGAAAGACAAGCCAGTGAATGACCATGCAAACCTGTCACTTCTCTCACTCTGCAAGGATCTAATTCTTGCAACAACATCATTTTCTGCTTCAAACTTTTCTTATTAAATGTCCGTACAAAATCACAAAGCAAATTGATGGAATCCTGTCGCACACTGCAAATACTACTACACTTCCAGGTGTACACAGGTCCCTTAGGATGTCTTCCTAAAACCTCATTACCTAACACCTCTTCTGCCTCTGTTGTCACAAGTTTTTCTTTTTCAACTGGACAACCATCTTTCACCTCATAAGCTCGACCACTGGTGTCAACTGCATGCACCAAATCATTATCCTGGAAATAACTCTCCTCATTAAAAAATGCCTCACAACTTGAACTATGCATCCATTCTCCTGAAAAAACGTTACAAAAATTACTACGATTAACTGTTCTCTTCCATCTACTATTTGTTTTGAAATCATAAATTGCCTTGTTTAGCTTCCTAATTCTATTGATTATCAAAATAAATAACTTTCGCTTAATTTCAAGTGCCTGATCAATAACTTTCTCAATTTTTTTTTTCTCTTATAAAAAACCACTTTCTGCTGACCTTTCTTAATATTTTTTAACAAATTGCCAATTATCCTGTTGCGGAACATTCGTCTACGAATGTCCCTAAACTGGATTTTTCCTTCTACTACCATGCACAGAGTTATCTCCTGCTCTAGCAGTAACATTTTTGATTGGCCTTCCCTTTCCGTTTAAATTGCTTCTCTTTTTCTGGACTAAAACATTTTCTGTAGTACTACTTTTTTTTCTACAAATGTTTCTTATGAATGATTTCTTTATCTTACCCGGACCTTTCTTGGTGACTTGACAAGTTTTTATTGTAGAGGTCTGCTGCAATAATTTTTTAAGCTGCTGTCTTTGATGTTTGGTAGCCTTTCGCCTTCTGTCCTTCGAAGGCATTCTTTAATTTTGAAATGATCTGCAGTTGAATCTGTGGTAAAATATAATAAAAAATGTTATTAACCACTATTAGCAAACAGTAAATCAATAACAGTCATCAAAAATTTAACACACTACTTTTTTTTTTTTACATAGAATAATTTTTAGTGCATTGGCAAATTTAGAAATCACAAATAGTAGCAAAGAAATGGAATGCTTCTACATTTTACCTGTGCTGTTTTATATGTGAATCTGATCTAATTTTATGAGCATATTTTACTATTTCATTAAAGACACTACACATAACCTGTTTTTGAAGTTGTGTTTAATTTTAAATGAAACGGTTTACATTTTTACTTTTCATTTCAAGTAAATTTTAAAAATAAATGTTTATAGTTCCATAGGCTCAAGCAGGTCAGCTTCCCAACCTATGTCATACAATTCTGACAAATCTGCATCCTCATCATGTTCTTCATCATCCTCAGGATTTAAATCATCCAAGGGATCTACTTCCACTGACGTTTCAATTACAAGTTCAATGATAAGGTCGAGATCAACTGATTGCTCATTATCACTCATGGTTGATGTTGTCGTTATCTTTAAAGAAAGAGAACAACAATGAGATGTTGCAGAGTAAGAGACAAATCTCAGAGATTATAATAGTAAAATTGTTTAACAAGAGTAACATTTTGCAGCTATTATTTAGCCATGTCCAGCGATGCTGAGGAGGTGAGGCCTATGTCCAAGTTTTCAGTGAACAGGACTCATCTCTTCTTAACCTTGGATAAGCCTCACCGACTCTGTGTCCCCTGCTCATACTTAAATGTAAAGGGGCAGATTTATGTTAACTGGCGCATCCCCACGGATGCACCAGTTAATGTGCACCGCTGCTCTGCCAACCATGGTGTGCCGCATTTACAATGTGGAGCACCACTGAGCAAAAACAGCACAGATGCGTCACGCATCTGTGCTGCAAAAGCAGCACATTGCAGGAATCACGTCGTAAGCGTGACATGTCTACTGCAATGCACAGGAGGAAGCCTCACATTGCATGGTGCATCACTCCTTATGCCTGTTTAAAACAGGCGTAAGGATTTGATTCAGCAATGCTATAAAGCTGACTCAGTGAAATCTTCTAAATTTCACTGTGTTAGTTTTACAGGGCTTTCATGCAAATAAATGCATACCCTGCAACAAAACACCTATATGAAAACTGACGCAGGTTTCATGTGGCACAGGACTTTACAGCATGACACATCTGCCTAGATGCATCAAGTTGTAAATATGTCACAACATAGCAAATCTTTTGCACCGCCGCTGCGACACAAAAGTGAAGCACAGCGGCGCAAAAGAGGCATACACCTATCATAAATCTGTCCCTAACATTTTAAATGATTGATTCAGGATGACGATAAGGTGTGGCCTATCCAGAGGTTTGTTTGAGGTGAGGCCTACTCAGGGTTGCAGATGAAATTTAGGCTTGTTGAAGAATACAGAGGAGATAATACATGTCCAGGCCTACCAATGAAGTGATTCATGTCCACTTCACTCTTGAACAAAGGCCAGACCTCTTCTGTGTCCGTGGACAGGCCTAAAGCTCATCTGCACAATGTCATTCGTAAAGTTAGAAAACACAGGTGATGTAATTGAAAAATGTGGAGTTTCTTTTCCTCATTTCACAATCACATCACCTGTGTTTCCTTTGCTTAGGTATCTCATAGTGCAGATGGAGTCTAGCATATCAAAGAGTACACAGAAGTTCAGCAGTGTATACAACAATTTTGACATTTACAGAAGATTCAGCTTCTTATCTTGTTGGAGATGAAGTGAGGCCTGTCTTGCAACATGGTGCATCTTTTGCATCACTGCTGCATCGGTTTCATGTGGCACGGGACTTTACAGCATGACACATCTGCCTAGATGCATCAAGTTGTAAATATGTCGCCACATAGCAAATCTTTTGCACCGCCGCTGCGTCACAAAAGTGAGGCACAGTGACGCAAAAGAGGCATACACCTATCATAAATCTGTCCCTAACATTTTAAATGATTGATTCAGGATGACGATAAGGTGTGGCCTATCCAGAGGTTTGTTTAAGGTGAGGCCTACTCAGGGTTGCAGATGAAATTTACGCGTGTTGAAGAGTACAGAGGAGATAATACATGTGAAGGCCTACCAATGAAATAAGTCATGTCCACTTCACTCTTGAACAAAGGCCAGACCCCTTCTGTGTCCGTGGACAGGCCTAAACCTCATCTGCACAATGTCATTCGTAAACTTAGGAAACACAGGTGATGTAATTGAAAAATGTGGAGTTTCTTTTCCTCATTTCACAATCACATCACCTGTGTTTCCTTTGCTTAGGTATCTCATAGTGCAGATGGAGTCTAGCATATCAAAGAGTACACAGAAGTTCAGCAGTGTATACAACAATTTTGACATTTACAGAAGATTCAGCTTCTTATCTTGTTGGAGATGAAGTGAGGCCTGTCTTGCAACATGGTGCATCTTTTGCATCACTGCTGCATCGGTTTCATGTGGCACAGGACTTTACAGCATGACACATCTGCCTAGATGCATCAAGTTGTAAATATGTCGCCACATAGCAAATCTTTTGCACCGCCGCTGCGTCACAAAAGTGACGCACAGTGACGCAAAAGAGGCATACACCTATCATAAATCTGTCCCTCACATTTTAAATGATTGATTCAGGATGACGATAAGGTGTGGCCTATCCAGAGGTTTGTTTAAGGTGAGGCCTACTCAGGGTTTTAGATGAAATTTACGCTTGTTGAAGAGTACAGAGGAGATAATACATGTGAAGGCCTACCAATGAAATAAGTCATGTCCACTTCACTCTTGAACAAAGGCCAGACCTCTTCTGTGTCTGTGGACAGGCCTACACCTCATCTGCACAATGTCATTCGTAAACTTAGGAAACACAGGTGATGTAATTGAAAAATGTGGAGTTTCTTTTCCTCATTTCACAATCACATCACCTGTGTTTCCTTTGCTTAGGTATCTCACAGTGCAGTGGAGAAGCGTGGCTCAGTGGTTAGAGGCGGCAGACCCGGAAGCTGAGATCGGCTGTGGACCAGGGTTCGATTCCCCGCCTTGGCGGGTCTCGGGCTCAAAAATTCCACGGACTCGACATTTCTCGCTCCGGTGCCTACTCGACTCACGGGGTCTCACTCTGCGACTCTGGGCAATAGCTTGCTTAATCTCCACTACAGCCCCTCGCGGCGGGATGCCTGGCTTTCACCTTATGGATACCCTGCCGGGGTATATCACAGGGGAATACCAGGACGGGTTCCCTAAGCAAGAGCTTAGATACCGTGTCGGTGATTTGCGCAATATAAATACATGTACATTTACATTTACATTTACAGATGGAGTCTAGCATATCAAAGAGTACACAGAAGTTCAGCAGTGTATACAACAATTTTGACATTTACAGTAGATTCAGCTTCTTATCTTGTTGGAGATGAAGTGAGGCCTGTCTTGCAACATGGTGCATCTTTTGCATCACTGCTGCATCGGTTTCATGTGGCACGGGACTTTACAGCATGACACATCTGCCTAGATGCATCAAGTTGTAAATATGTCGCCACATAGCAAATCTTTTGCACCGCCGCTGCGTCACAAAAGGGACGCACAGCGGCGCAAAAGAGGCACACACCTATCATAAATCTGTCCCTAACATTTTAAATGATTGATTCAGGATGACGATAAGGTGTGGCCTATCCAGAGGTTTGTTTAAGGTGAGGCCTACTCAGGGTTGCAGATGAAATTTACGCTTGTTGAAGAGTACAGAGGAGATAATACATGTGAAGGCCTACCAATGAAATAAGTCATGTCCACTTCACTCTTGAACAAAGGCCAGACCTCTTCTGTGTCCGTGGACAGGCCTAAACCTCATCTGCACAATGTCATTCGTAAACTTAGGAAACACAGGTGATGTAATTGAAAAATGTGGAGTTTCTTTTCCTCATTTCACAATCACATCACCTGTGTTTCCTTTGCTTAGGTATCTCATAGTGCAGATGGAGTCTAGCATATCAAAGAGTACACAGAAGTTCAGCAGTGTATACAACAATTTTGACATTTACAGAAGATTCAGCTTCTTATCTTGTTGGAGATGAAGTGAGGACTGTCTTGCAACATGGTGCATCTTTTGCATCACTGATGCATCGGTTTCATGTGGCACGGGACTTTACAGCATGACACATCTGCCTAGATGCATCAAGTTGTAAACATGTCGCCACATAGCAAATCTTTTGCACCGCCGCTGCGTCACAAAAGTGACGCACAGTGACGCAAAAGAGGCATACACCTATCATAAATCTGTCCCTAACATTTTAAATGATTGATTCAGGATGACGATAAGGTGTGGCCTATCCAGAGGTTTGTTTAAGGTGAGGCCTACTCAGGGTTGCAGATGAAATTTACGCTTGTTGAAGAGTACAGAGGAGATAATACATGTGAAGGCCTACCAATGAAATAAGTCATGTCCACTTCACTCTTGAACAAAGGCCAGACCCCTTCTGTGTCCGTGGACAGGCCTAAACCTCATCTGCACAATGTCATTCGTAAACTTAGGAAACACAGGTGATGTAATTGAAAAATGTGGAGTTTCTTTTCCTCATTTCACAATCACATCACCTGTGTTTCCTTTGCTTAGGTATCTCATAGTGCAGATGGAGTCTAGCATATCAAAGAGTACACAGAAGTTCAGCAGTGTATACAACAATTTTGACATTTACAGAAGATTCAGCTTCTTATCTTGTTGGAGATGAAGTGAGGCCTGTCTTGCAACATGGTGCATCTTTTGCATCACTGCTGCATCGGTTTCATGTGGCACAGGACTTTGCAGCATGACACATCTGCCTAGATGCATCAAGTTGTAAATATGTCGCCACATAGCAAATCTTTTGCACCGCCGCTGCGTCACAAAAGTGACGCACAGTGACGCAAAAGAGGCATACACCTATCATAAATCTGTCCCTAACATTTTAAATGATTGATTCAGGATGACGATAAGGTGTGGCCTATCCAGAGGTTTGTTTAAGGTGAGGCCTACTCAGGGTTTTAGATGAAATTTACGCTTGTTGAAGAGTACAGAGGAGATAATACATGTGAAGGCCTACCAATGAAATAAGTCATGTCCACTTCACTCTTGAACAAAGGCCAGACCTCTTCTGTGTCTGTGGACAGGCCTAAACCTCATCTGCACAATGTCATTCGTAAACTTAGGAAACACAGGTGATGTAATTGAAAAATGTGGAGTTTCTTTTCCTCATTTCACAATCACATCACCTGTGTTTCCTTTGCTTAGCTATCTCACAGTGCAGTGGAGAAGCGTGGCTCAGTGGTTAGAGGCGGCAGACCCGGAAGCTGAGATCGGCCGTGGACCAGGGTTCGATTCCCCGCCTCGGCGGGTCTCGGGCTCAAAAATTCCACGGACTTGACATTTCTCGCTCCGGTGCCTACTCGACTCACGGGGTCTCACTCTGCGACTCTGGGCAATAGCTTGCTTAATCTCCACTACGGCGCCTCGCGGTGGGATGCCTGGCTTTCACCTTATGGATACCCTGCTGGGGTATATCACAGGGGAATACCAGGACGGGTTCCCTAAGCAAGAGCTTAGATACCGTGTCGGTGATTTGCGCTATATAAATACATGTACATTTACATTTACAGATGGAGTCTAGCATATCAAAGAGTACACAGAAGTTCAGCAGTGTATACAACAATTTTGACATTTACAGTAGATTCAGCTTCTTATCTTGTTGGAGATGAAGTGACGCCTGTCTTGCAACATGGTGCATCTTTTGCATCACTGCTGCATCGGTTTCATGTGGCACGGGACTTTACAGCATGACACATCTGCCTAGATGCATCAAGTTGTAAATATGTCGCCACATAGCAAATCTTTTGCACCGCCGCTGCGTCACAAAAGGGACGCACAGCGGCGCAAAAGAGGCACACACCTATCATAAATCTGTCCCTAACATTTTAAATGATTGATTCAGGATGACGATAAGGTGTGGCCTATTCAGAGGTTTGTTTAAGGTGAGGCCTACTCAGGGTTTCAGATGAAATTTACGCTTGTTGAAGAGTACAGAGGAGATAATACATGTGAAGGCCTACCAATGAAATAAGTCATGTCCACTTCACTCTTGAACAAAGGCCAGACCTCTTCTGTGTCCGTGGACAGGCCTAAACCTCATCTGCACAATGTCATTCGTAAACTTAGGAAACACAGGTGATGTAATTGAAAAATGTGGAGTTTCTTTTCCTCATTTCACAATCACATCACCTGTGTTTCCTTTGCTTAGGTATCTCATAGTGCAGATGGAGTCTAGCATATCAAAGAGTACACAGAAGTTCAGCAGTGTATACAACAATTTTGACATTTACAGAAGATTCAGCTTCTTATCTTGTTGGAGATGAAGTGAGGACTGTCTTGCAACATGGTGCATCTTTTGCATCACTGCTGCATCGGTTTCATGTGGCACGGGACTTTACAGCATGACACATCTGCCTAGATGCATCAAGTTGTAAACATGTCGCCACATAGCAAATCTTTTGCACCGCTGCTGCGTCACAAAAGTGACGCACAGTGACGCAAAAGAGGCATACACCTATCATAAATCTGTCCCTAACATTTTAAATGATTGATTCAGGATGACGATAAGGTGTGGCCTATCCAGAGGTTTGTTTAAGGTGAGGCCTACTCAGGGTTGCAGATGAAATTTACGCTTGTTGAAGAGTACAGAGGAGATAATACATGTGAAGGCCTACCAATGAAATAAGTCATGTCCACTTCACTCTTGAACAAAGGCCAGACCTCTTCTTTGTCCGTGGACAGGCCTAAACCTCATCTGCACAATGTCATTCGTAAACTTAGGAAACACAGGTGATGTAATTGAAAAATGTGGAGTTTCTTTTCCTCATTTCACAATCACATCACCTTTGTTTCCTTTGCTTAGGTATCTCATAGTGCAGATGGAGTCTAGCATATCAAAGAGTACATAGAAGTTCAGCAGTGTATACAACAATTTTGACATTTACAGAAGATTCAGCTTCTTATCTTGTTAGAGAATAAGTGAGGCCTGTCTTGCAACATGGTGCATCTTTTGCATCACTGCTGCATCGGTTTCATGTGGCACGGGACTTTACAGCATGACACATCTGCCTAGATGCATCAAGTTGTAAATATGTCGCCACATAGCAAATCTTTTGCACCGCCGCTGCGTCACAAAAGTGACGCACAGTGACGCAAAAGAGGCATACACCTATCATAAATCTGTCCCTAACATTTTAAATGATTGATTCAGGATGACGATAAGGTGTGGCCTATCCAGAGGTTTGTTTAAGGTGAGGCCTACTCAGGGTTGCAGATGAAATTTGCGCGTGTTGAAGAGTACAGAGGAGATAATACATGTGAAGGCCTACCAATGAAATAAGTCATGTCTACTTCACTCTTGAACAAAGGCCAGACCCCTTCTGTGTCCGTGGACAGGCCTAAACCTCATCTGCACAATGTCATTCGTAAACTTAGGAAACACAGGTGATGTAATTGAAAAATGTGGAGTTTCTTTTCCTCGTTTCACAATCACATCACCTGTGTTTCCTTTGCTTAGGTATCTCATAGTGCAGATGGAGTCTAGCATATCAAAGAGTACACAGAAGTTCAGCAGTGTATACAACAATTTTGACATTTACAGAAGATTCAGCTTCTTATCTTGTTGGAGATGAAGTGAGGCCTGTCTTGCAACATGGTGCATCTTTTGCATCACTGCTGCATCGGTTTCATGTGGCACAGGACTTTACAGCATGACACATCTGCCTAGATGCATCAAGTTGTAAATATGTCGCCACATAGCAAATCTTTTGCACCGCCGCTGCGTCACAAAAGTGACGCACAGTGACGCAAAAGAGGCATACACCTATCATAAATCTGTCCCTAACATTTTAAATGATTGATTCAGGATGACGATAAGGTGTGGCCTATCCAGAGGTTTGTTTAAGGTGAGGCCTACTCAGGGTTTTAGATGAAATTTACGCTTGTTGAAGAGTACAGAGGAGATAATACATGTGAAGGCCTACCAATGAAATAAGTCATGTCCACTTCACTCTTGAACAAAGGCCAGACCTCTTCTGTGTCCGTGGACAGGCCTAAACCTCATCTGCACAATGTCATTCGTAAACTTAGGACACACAGGTGATGTAATTGAAAAATGTGGAGTTTCTTTTCCTCATTTCACAATCACATCACCTGTGTTTCCTTTGCTTAGGTATCTCACACTGCAGTGGAGAAGCGTGGCTCAGTGGTTAGAGGCGGCAGACTCGGAAGCTGAGATCGGCCGTGGACCAGGGTTCGATTCCCCGCCTCGGCGGGTCTCGGGCTCAAAAATTCCACGGACTCGACATTTCTCGCTCCGGTGCCTACTCAACTCACGGGGTCTCACTCTGCGACTCTGGGCAATAGCTTGCTTAATCTCCACTACGGCCCCTCGCGGCGGGATGCCTGGCTTTCACCTTATGGATACCCTGCCGGGGTATATCACAGGGGAATACCAGGACGGGTTCCCTAAGCAAGCGCTTAGATACCGTGTTGGTGATTTGCGCTATATAAATACATGTACATTTACATTTACAGATGGAGTCTAGCATATCAAAGAGTACACAGAAGTTCAGCAGTGTATGCAACAATTTTGACATTTACAGTAGATTCAGCTTCTTATCTTGTTGGAGATGAAGTGAGGCCTGTTTTGCAACATGGTGCATCTTTTGCATCACTGCTGCATCGGTTTCATGTGGCACGGGACTTTACAGCATGACACATCTGCCTAGATGCATCAAGTTGTAAATATGTCGCCACATAGCAAATCTTTTGCACCGCCGCTGCGTCACAAAAGGGACGCACAGCGGCGCAAAAGAGGCACACACCTATCATAAATCTGTCCCTAACATTTTAAATGATTGATTCAGGATGACGATAAGGTGTGGCCTATCCAGAGGTTTGTTTAAGGTGAGGCCTACTCAGGGTTGCAGATGAAATTTACGCTTGTTGAAGAGTACAGAGGAGATAATACATGTGAAGGCCTACCAATGAAATAAGTCATGTCCACTTCACTCTTGAACAAAGGCCAGACCTCTTCTGTGTCCGTGGACAGGCCTAAACCTCATCTGCACAATGTCATTCGTAAACTTAGGAAACACAGGTGATGTATTTGAAAAATGTGGAGTTTCTTTTCCTCATTTCACAATCACATCACCTGTGTTTCTTTTGCTTAGGTATCTCATAGTGCAGATGGAGTCTAGCATATCAAAGAGTACACAGAAGTTCAGCAGTGTATACAACAATTTTGACATTTACAGAAGATTCTGCTTCTTATCTTGTTGGAGATGAAGTGAGGACTGTCTTGCAACATGGTGCATCTTTTGCATCACTGCTGCATCGGTTTCATGTGGCACGGGACTTTACAGCATGACACATCTGCCTAGATGCATCAAGTTGTAAATATGTCGCCACATAGCAAATCTTTTGCACCGCCGCTGCGTCACAAAAGTGACGCACAGTGACGCAAAAGAGGCATACACCTATCATAAATCTGTCCCTAACATTTTAAATGATTGATTCAGGATGACGATAAGGTGTGGCCTATCCAGAGGTTTGTTTAAGGTGAGGCCTACTCAGGGTTGCAGATGAAATTTGCGCGTGTTGAAGAGTACAGAGGAGATAATACATGTGAAGGCCTACCAATGAAATAAGTCATGTCCACTTCACTCTTGAACAAAGGCCAGACCCCTTCTGTGTCCGTGGACAGGCCTAAACCTCATCTGCACAATGTCATTCGTAAACTTAGGAAACACAGGTGATGTAATTGAAAAATGTGGAGTTTCTTTTCCTCGTTTCACAATCACATCACCTGTGTTTCCTTTGCTTAGGTATCTCATAGTGCAGATGGAGTCTAGCATATCAAAGAGTACACAGAAGTTCAGCAGTGTATACAACAATTTTGACATTTACAGAAGATTCAGCTTCTTATCTTGTTGGAGATGAAGTGAGGCCTGTCTTGCAACATGGTGCATCTTTTGCATCACTGCTGCATCGGTTTCATGTGGCACAGGACTTTACAGCATGACACATCTGCCTAGATGCATCAAGTTGTAAATATGTCGCCACATAGCAAATCTTTTGCACCGCCGCTGCGTCACAAAAGTGACGCACAGTGACGCAAAAGAGGCATACACCTATCATAAATCTGTCCCTAACATTTTAAATGATTGATTCAGGATGACGATAAGGTGTGGCCTATCCAGAGGTTTGTTTAACCACTTCGACGCTAATGACAAAGCCAGCTCGTCATGGGCGTTACCTGCCCTGCGCTCATGACGAGCTGGCTTTGTCACAAACAAGCCATTTACTCCTTTCTCAGCGCAGGGCAGGTAAACGCGGTAGCAACGCGGTAGCGCTGAAGGTGTTAAGGTGAGGCCTACTCAGGGTTGCAGATGAAATTTACGCTTGTTGAAGAGTACAGAGGAGATAATACATGTGAAGGCCTACCAATGAAATAAGTCATGTCCACTTCACTCTTGAACAAAGGCCAGACCTCTTCTGTGTCCGTGGACAGGCCTAAACCTCATCTGCACAATGTCATTCGTAAACTTAGGAAACACAGGTGATGTAATTGAAAAATGTGGAGTTTCTTTTCCTCATTTCACAATCACATCACCTTTGTTTCCTTTGCTTAGGTATCTCATAGTGCAGATGGAGTCTAGCATATCAAAGAGTACATAGAAGTTCAGCAGTGTATACAACAATTTTGACATTTACAGAAGATTCAGCTTCTTATCTTGTTAGAGAATAAGTGAGGCCTGTCTTGCAACATGGTGCATCTTTTGCATCACTGCTGCATCGGTTTCATGTGGCACGGGACTTTACAGCATGACACATCTGCCTAGATGCATCAAGTTGTAAATATGTCGCCACATAGCAAATCTTTTGCACCGCCGCTGCGTCACAAAAGTGACGCACAGTGACGCAAAAGAGGCATACACCTATCATAAATCTGTCCCTAACATTTTAAATGATTGATTCAGGATGACGATAAGGTGTGGCCTATCCAGAGGTTTGTTTAAGGTGAGGCCTACTCAGGGTTGCAGATGAAATTTACGCTTGTTGAAGAGTACAGAGGAGATAATACATGTGAAGGCCTACCAATGAAGTAAGTCATGTCCACTTCACTCTTGAACAAAGGCCAGACCTCTTCTGTGTCTGTGGACAGGCCTAAACCTCATCTGCACAATGTCATTCGTAAACTTAGGAAACACAGGTGATGTAATTGAAAAATGTGGATTTTCTTTTCCTCATTTCACAATCACATCACCTGTGTTTCCTTTGCTTAGGTATCTCATAGTGCAGATGGAGTCTAGAATATCAAAGACTACGCAGAAGGTGAGAACTGTATGGAACATGGCTATGTAAGTCAAATAATCAAAATCTAAATTTGCCAAGCACACATGGGGGTGTATTTACAAAGACCTTCCACCACGGGGAAATGGCTTTAATTAAAATGGGAAAAATAACATCAAAGGGACTCAAATGCCTTTTAAATATACCCCAAGCAACCTATGAAACTCTAGCACTACATATCAAGAAACCTAATTGATTTCAAAAATCGTTTTTAAACACATCATCTAAATCAATTATATACCTACATTCAAGGGGAAATGACTTAAAATGGCCTAAGACACATGAAAGCGTTTTTTTAGGCCCTTGCAACATTTTGGGGTCGCTTTTAACATGGCTATGTTAGTCAAAGAATTACAATCTAAATTTGCCAAGCACAGATGGGGGCATATTTACAAGGAACTTGCACCACGGGGAAAGGTCTTAAATTAAAATGGGAAAAATAACATCAGAGAGACTCAAATGCCTTATAAATATGCCCCAAGCAACCTATGAAACTCTAGCACTACATATCCAGAAACTTAATTGATGTCAAAAAACGTTTTAAAACACATCATCTAAATCAATGTTATACCTACATTAATCGGGAAGTGACTTAAAATGCCCTAAGACACATGAAAGCGTTTTTTTAAGCCCTTTCTCCATTTTTGGATCACTTTTAACATGGCTATGTAAGTCAAATAATCAAGATCTAAATTTGCCAAGCACAGATGGGGGCGTATTTACAAGGACCTTGCACCACAGGGAAAGGTCTTAAATTAAAATGGGAAAAATAACATCAGAGAGACTCAAAGGCCTTATAAATATGCCCCAAGCAACCTATGAAGCTCTAGCAGTACATATCAAGAAACCTAATGGTTTTCAAAAATCGTTTTTAAACACATCTTGTAAACAAATTATAATCATACATTCATGGGGAAGTGAGTTAAAATACCCTAAGACATATGAAAGCATTTTTGTAAGACCCTTGCACTATTTTTGCGTCACTTTTAACATGGCTATGTAACACAAAGAAACAAAATCTATTTGTAAAACACTTGACACAAAGCAACATTTTAAATACACAACTTTCTTCATAATTTTCTCCCTAAACCATACTATTCTCTATCTAAATTAAATGAATCTTTTCTCACCTTAGCAAATACTTTATGAGTTTCAAAACAGTCTCAGAAACACACCAATTTGTCTTTAGCAGAGCAAAAGGTATGCACTCCAGAGGCTGCAGCCATAAAAAGCACAGAAATGCTGTAATTCATCACACATATCTCTCATGTCACCCAATCAAAACTCTTCCCTACTTTTTTCAAATCAATACCCTTCCCCCCTCTGCCCTTTCTGCCTTTTTTGCATAGCAACCACCTCCTGAAAGACCTCTGATGTTTGCAAGTTCACACAATAATGTTTCAATTGAAGAAGGGCGTGGTTTCGGCGCCGACCGGGATGGCTGCGTGAGCGAGTTGCTCCGCGCCGAGTCCCGTTTTCCATCCTGATTAACTGGGCCCCGAGACCCCTGGCGGCGTGAATTGAGCTCCGGAGCGGTCGCTGACCCAGGGAGGAGAGTTGGACCCCGTCAGGACCCTGGGCGACGCGTGTGGCCGGACCTGGCAGCCTGGCCGACTCGACTGGCGTGCGGAGGCAAGATGGCGGCGCCGCCGAATCGGGAGAGCTAGTGCCTGACCATCGCAGAGTGGCGAGCGCGCTGGAGGCTTTTGGGAGGTCCCGGCGGAGAAGCAGCCCGGGATGAGGGCCAGGAGAGCAGATCCGGAGCGGCGGGGGAGATCAGCGGTGGAGGACCGGTAAAGACGTTGCCCCTCCCCCCCATGCTCCCCGGTCCCTGGCTGGAGGACCGGGCCTTGAACTGCACCAGTGACGGCGCTGCTGGCTTGTGAAGCCGGCCCATTGTCGGGTCTGCCGCTGCTGGAGCTGGGCTGCCGGGGTCTGCACGATCGGAGCCCCGAGTGCCTCACTAAGGACCGCTGCGCAGTGGAAGCGCACAGCGGGTTGGCGGGGTGTTGAGGGTGCAGCCGCCCACGGCTCTTGGGTGCCCCGGGGAGCGGACGGACTGAGAAGCGGACGGCGGATTGGACACCGGAGGCGGGATCAGCCCGGTGGGGGTCCGTGGAGCACAGGCCTGGAGAAACAGCGACTGGAGGCCAGCGCGTGCTGGGGTCTGCGTGGGGTAGTGCTGCGAGGAGCAGGGGGCTCAGGTTACCCGGACATACGGCCTGATTGACCTACATCTGCTGGCCTTACAGGAGGGGCGCACTCGGCCTACCCCCCCCCCCGAACATTGCAGACTCTGGAAGCGCTGTGAATGTGCTGGTGGTGCTCCGCAGAGCGCGCAAATGGAACGGCGGTAGGCGGCCACACGCAGACAGGGGCCTGCTAGTACTGCATGGACGAGTTGGGTCTGGGGCACGGAGAGCTGCATATATCGCTTTCTGCCATCAGGCGGCATCAGGTGGGACCAGGGACAGACGGCCAGGGGGATTGCTACTGGCGGCTATTATTGGTGGAGGCTGCTCGAGTGGCGTGTTTCCAGCATTCCAGATGGCCGCGCTGGGAGCTGACCTCGCCGCACCACCCGTGCGGGGGGACGGGAATGCCACGGCCAAAGATGGCGGTACCCCAGGCCCCGTGGAGACCTCACCACAGGAACAGAGGCTGAACCTACGCCTTGACGCCATTTTGGACGCGATTACTGCTACGAAAGAAGAGCTGCACCAGGACATTGCGCAGGTGGCGACGGGGCTGGGCTTACTGAGAGCGGACCACGCCAAGCTCTCTGATAGAGTGAAATCGAACGAACAACTGCTTCAGGAGCTGAAACCGGCGGTGGTCACAGTGGAACATAAACTAGAAGACGTTATTGGCCGTCTGGCGGTCCTGGAGCGTAGAGCGGAGGACGCGGAAGGACGGAACCGGAGGAACAACGTGAGGGTGGTGGGCCTTCCGGAGAAAATTGAGAAAGGTGATGCGGTATCCTATATGGAAGACTGATTCAGAACGGTGGTGGCACCGGAGGGTCTGTCCCCCTTCTTCTCTCTGGAAAGAGCGCACAGGGTGCCGGCCAAGCCGCCCCTAGAGGGCCGACCGCCTCGGCCGATGGTGGTCAAGTTGTTGCACTATAAAGACCGGGATTTGCTGATCCAACAGGCGAGGTCCCGAGGTCCCTTCCAGGTGGACAACAGCAAGGTCACGATTTTCCCGGACTACACGCAGGAAGTGCAGCGGAGCAGAGCTTCTTTCTTGTCAGTGAAGAGGGAGCTGAGAGAGGAGGGGATTCAATACTCCCTACTCTTTCCTGCCAAGTTGCGGGTGATCGTTGATGATAGGACTCACTTTTTTCAAACACCCGACGAGGCATGGTCCTGGCTGGAACTGTATCGTGCGGGGACGGATCGGACACACGGAACCAACAGGGACCAGCAACAACCAGTCAAGATCAGGAAATCCCAGCGCATCTTCTCCCGGAATAAGCCCCGACGGGCTGAGCGAGAAGCACAAATGCTGGCTGACAGGAAGAGTGCGTTGGCGGCCACAGCGACCATCACGGGATCGCAGCGGGAGAACACTTCTAGAGGCTCGGCATCGGAAGAGGAAGGGGAGAAGACCGGGGAAGACGACTCGGATGTGGGGGGAGCGCGGGGGCCAGTGGTCACCCCACAGACATCGGATGGCGTGTTTAACAAATGAGGTGCGAGGCTATTGAACAATTCCGGGATGCCTGACGGTATGGACACTCCAAACTTCTATTGGACTGCCAGGTATGGGGCTGCATAAGCAGTATGGGACTATGGGCGCGGGGTGATGGCTCTGCTGTCCTGGCTCGGGGCTCCATAGCCCTTTTCAGACCCTTAAGGTCTTCTGTGGTGACGACCACAGGTTAGTGTGATGTGTGGGGTGTTTAAGGTTTGGAACGGGGCTGAAGCTGGGTTATTAGGTCCTGTCCTGGGGAGGGGGTTAAGGGGAGTTTGGGGGATTGTTTTGAAGGGGCTGTACAATTGCTGCAATGCGGGAGTCATTTATTGGCTAGCGGCACTGAAGGGAACGATGCTTTATGGGGACATTACCTAATTTGAACTATGTCACATGGAATGTCCGTGGTATTCGAACGATGGTGAAATGCCACAAAGTGCATGCTTACTTAGTGAGACGGGGAGTTCAGATTGCAATGCTGCAGGAGACTCACCTGACACAGAAGGAGTGCGGAGCTTTACAGAAGAGGTGGCGGGGTCAGGTGTTTGGCACGACATACTCGGCATACGCCAGAGGGGTACTGATATGGGTACGGGCGGGCACGCCATTTCAAGTCACGAGTCAGGTAATCGATCCAGAGGGTCGATATGTGGTAGTTGAGGGACGGCTGTATGGTAGGGAGGTGGTGCTGTGCAACATCTATGCTCCCAACTCTGATCAAGCTCATTTCTTTGAGGATTTGTCGCACTCACTGGCGTATTATTTGGCAGGCCCTATCTTGCTGGCGGGGAATTTTAACTCCATCTCTGATGTGCTGTTAGACAGATCACACCCACCTCTAGTAGACTCCCCAGTGCGCCGCTTAGCGACACACAGGCGGGAATGGCAGGAACGGTGGGGCTTGGTGGATGTGTGGAGGGCGCAGCACCCCGAGACCAGGGATTACTCTTACTTCTCCGCGCTGCACGACCTGCATGTTAGACTGGATTCGGTGCTGTGCAGCTGCTCATTAGCGAATGTGGTGACTCACTCGGAGTACCTGTCCAGGACCATTTCAGACCATAATCCCCTGTTGCTCTCCATGCAGTGGCAGCTGGTGAGATCGGCTGTTCCTTCATGGCGACTTCGTCCGGATACGCTGGAAGATCTGGCGTTCTGCGACACGGTCCGCCAGGGCATAGACAGCTATTTTACAGATAATGCAGGCTCAGCAGCGACTAGGTCGATTGAATGGGATGCAATGAAAGTGGTGGTGAGAGGGGTGTGTATGGGAAGGTTTCTGACTGTGAGAGGGACAGTGTTGAATGACCTTACGAAAGCAGAGGAGGCATTGAGAGTGCTGGAACAGCGCAGACCCGAGAGACCGGAGTTGCAGGAACGACTGCTGCAAGCTAAAGAGGCGGTGGCGACTGAGACGGAAAGACTGCGGTGTTATGACTATAAGTTGTATGCTGTTAGGGTGCATGAGGAGCGGGATAAAGTGGGCACACTCCTTGCCAAGCTGGCTGACCAGGAACCTAGAGGGTGCCCGATCATGAGCATATGACGCGAGGATGGGGAAGTGATCTATTCGCAATCGGCGGTCTTGGGGCGCTTCAAGTCCTACTATATGGGACTGTACGCGAGCCATCTCGAGGTGGAGGCTTCGGAGATAGGTGACTACCTAGATCGGATCCCCTTGCCGTTAATGGATGAAGAGGACGCGCGGGACCTGGGGGGCCCCATCACCCTAGCAGAAATAAGAGGGGCGATTAAACACATGGCACGGAACAAAACGCCAGGGGTGGATGGGTTGCCGATTGAGTTCTACGCTAAATTCGTGGATGTCTTGGCGCCCAAGCTGCTGATAGTGTACGCGGAGGCGAAACTGACGGGGCGGTTACCTGAATCTATGAGGGAGGCACTGGTGGTCCCGCTGCTGAAACCGGGTAGGGACGCGTTAGACGTATCCTCTTACCGGCCATTGTCTATGTTGACGGTGGATTATAAGATTTTGAGTCGTATCCTGGCTACCAGGCTCCTACCGCAGATGGCCACCTTAGTACATAGGGATCAAGCGGGATTCATCCCGAACAGGAGCACCTCGATGAATATCCGTCGATTGGTCAGGGTCATTGACGATGCCACTACGGCGGAGCAGGACCCGGTGGTCTTAGCGGTTGATATCGAAAAGGCGTTCGATAGCTTGGAATGGGATTACCTGGATGGATTGCTGCTGAAGTTTGGGGTTGGGGAAGGGTTTCGAATATGAGGACGGTCAAATGTGGGAAGTTATGTTCAGTCTAACATTTGACTGTCTGATATGTCTTCTTTTTGACTGAACATAACTTCCCACATTTGACCGTCCTCATATTGAAGTAAGAAATCCACAGATTCTACACATTGTAGAAGTTCATGGTCTCGTGATTCATCCATGAATTCAAAGTCAATGGGTTCAATGATTTCCTCATTGTTCATGTCTAGGACAATTTCAAAGGAAACGTTCTGTTCTCCTTCCATTTTTGTGCTGAAATTTGCATAAAAAATAAATATATCAGTAGAGATAGGGCACGGTTGGGTTTAAGTTCAGACGGGTACCTTTGAGGCATGAAGTAGTACTATTAAAAAGTGCCTGTGAAAAAGCCTAAGTAAATTCATAATTATACCACAGAAACCTAAATCAATCCATAATTATAATAAACAAGCCTTTCTCAATGTCTAACTCTTACAGAGGGATAGTATATAACTATCTGAAAATGTTTTCAAATTTATAAAATAACATCTTACCTTTTAAAAACAAGTTTAAGTTGTGAGTGAAAATGATCTTGCAATGTAGTTCAGGAAGTAGTAGTCAAAATGGCTGTGTTTGTCTCTCTTTTTTTATATATATTCAGGTACATAACCAATCAAATGTCAGGTAAAAAAAGTAGAAAATGAAAGTAACATTTTAATTGGTTGTCAATTCCAACACTTCAGATGTGTTTTGTGAAGTAATTTACCTCAGGGTATTTAGAGAGGTCTACAGGCTAAATGGCTAAATGGAATTTCAATCAAATTTGTGAAAATGGTAGGGATTGGTATGTAGTATGAGCTAATCTATATTTGGTGAAAGTGTCTCCAGTCGTTTTTCTGTAAATTACTTTCCCACCTTTTTTAATTGAGCGCTTCCCGGTGAGCGCCCCGGTACGCGAACCGGCAGCGTTACGGGAGTCCTCCATTTTGTATTACGGTAGAATTGAGATACAAGATGGAGGGCAAAAAATTTTCAGAATGGGTAGAAGGGGGCACGGTAGACGTATCCTGACCCCCTAGGTTTTCTGAGGGTGGCTGAGGAGGTCCATATGTGCGAAAAAAAAACATTTTTTTTTTAGATTTTCGCGCGGTTAGCGTCCGGTGCACGTACCGGGTAGCGCTCCAGGAAGCGTAAATTGTGAAAATTAGTAAAAAAAATGTATATTTAAAATTTGTTTATGGTGATCATAGTTAGGGTAGCTCTGAGAAGAGCTTTTGGGTTTATGGTAGATTTAGGTACTTATAAGTAGGTACCAATGCACAGTCTTAAATTCAGAATGAAAATTCTGTTCCCCTCATCTGAGAAGTGAACTCCATCTCCTCTGTAGATATCTTGCATGTAGTAACGCAAGTTATTGTTGTACATGGAGCCCATTCCATGGTCTCTCATGTAAGCTGAAACAGACTTATTTACATGCTTCCTCGATTTCTCAATTTGTGGACAAAATTGGTTCGACCACCTCCATTTCTGTCTTTGGCATATATTTGAATATACCAAGGCAGTTTGAGGAAAAAGTGCCATCAATTGGTCAAAGGTGTCCTTTAAAAGCATTTCCAGACCTACCCCAGTCAAAGTGCCCAAGTCATTACCTCCACCGTGCACAATTAACAGGTCAGGTTTTGGCAAATGCAAAAAGGTTTTCACCAATGGTATCAATTGGTGACATTTTAATCCTCTGTGGCCAATCCACTTAATTTTCACATTTTGTAAATTGAGGTTAGGTGAATTTCTGTTATCAGCATACCTTTGAGCCCAGTAGATGTAACTATGTCCAACAATCCAGACAGAAAACATGGTGAGAGAAGGTTCTGCTGCAGTCAGATGAAGTGTGGCAATGAAATGGCAGTTGAAAAAATAAGAGTTTAAAATGAAAAAAACTGTGGAGTTTCTGTGTTAATGAAGCAGTAGCAGTGATTGGTGGATTTTGATTGCTGAAAACAGAAAGTTAGGGTGCATGGATGGGTTCTTTGAAAGATGTTATTTGAATGGCCAAGAAAAAATCATTTAATGAAAGATTGCACTGGATATGCAGGTGTACTGAGAGTTCAGAGTTCAAATGAAACATTGTTGTGTGAACTTGCAAACATTAGAGGTCTTTCAGGAGGTGGTTGCTATGCAAAAAAGGCAGAAAGGGCAGAGGGGGGAAGGGTGTTGATTTGAAAAAAGTGAGGGAAGAGTTTTGATTGGGTGACATGAGAGATATGTGTGATGAATTACAGCATTTCTGTGCTTTTTATGGCTGCAGCCTCTGGAGTGCATACCTTTTGCTCTGCTAAAGACAAATTGGTGTGTGTCTGAGACTGTTTTGAAACTCATAAAGTATTTGCTAAGGTGAGAAAAGATTCATTTAATGTAGATAGAGAATAGAATGCTTTAGGGAGAAAATTATGAAGAAAGTTGTGTATTTAAAATGTTGCTTTGTGTCAAGTGTTTTACAAATAGATTTTGTTTCTTTGAGTTACATAGCCATGTTAAAAGTGACGCAAAAATAGTGCAAGGGTCTTACAAAAATGCTTTCATGTGTCTTAGGGCATTTTAACTCACTTCCCCATGAATGTAGGAATATAATTGCTTTACAAGATGTTTTTAAAAACGTTTTTTGAAATCAATTAGGTTTTTTGATATGTACTGCTAGAGTTTCATAGGTTGCTTGGGGCATATTTACAAGGCTTTTGAGTTCCTTTGATGTAATTTTTCCCATTTTATTTTAAGACATTTCCTTGTGGTGCAAGGTCCTTGTAAATACGCCCCCATCTGTGCTTGGCAAATTTAGATTTTGATTCTTTGAGTTACATAGCGATGTTAAAAGTGACCCAAAAATGGTGCAAGGGCCTTAAAAAAACGCTTTCATGTGTCTTAGGGCATTTTAAGTCATTTCCCGATGAATGTAGGTATATAATTGATTTAGATGATGTGTTTAAAAACGTTTTTTGAAATCAATTAGGTTTCTGGATATGTAGTGCTAGAGTTTCATAGGTTGCTTGGGGCATATTTATAAGGCCTTTGAGTGTCTCTGATGTTATTTTTCCCATTTAAATTTAAGACCTTTCCCGTGGTGCAAGGTCCTTGTAAATACGCCCCCATCTGTGCTTCGCAAATTTAGATTTTGATTCCTTGAGTTACATAGCCATGTTAAAAGTGACCCAAAAATGGTGCAAGGGCCTAAAAAAAACGCTTTCATGTGTCTTAGGGCATTTTAAGTCATTTCCCCTTGAATGTAGGTATATAATTGATTTAAATGATGTGTTTAAAAACGTTTTTTGAAATTAATTAGGTTTCTTGATATGTAGTGCTAGAGTTTCATAGGTTGCTTGGGGTATATTTAAAAAGCATTTGAGTCCCTTTGATGTTATTTTTCCCATTTTAATTTAAGACATTTCCCCGTGGTGGAAGGTCCTTGTAAATACACCCCCATGTGTGCTTGGCAAATTTAGATTTTGATTCTTTGAGTTATATAGCCATGTTAAAAGCGACCCCAAAATGTTGCAAGGGCCTTAAAAAAACGCTTTCATGTGTCTTAGGCCATTTTAAGTCATTTCCCCTCACCTTCTGCGTAGTCTTTGATATGCTAGACTCCATCTGCACAATGAGATACCTAAGCAAAGGAAACACAGGTGATGTGATTGTGAAATGAGGAAAAGAAATTCCACATTTTTCAATTACATCACCTGTGTTTCCTAACTTTACGAATGACATTGTGCAGATGAGGTTTAGGCCTGTACACAGACACAGAAGAGGTCTGGCCTTTGTTCAAGAGTGAAGTGGACATGACTTGCTTCAATGGTAGGCCTGCACATGTATTATCTCCTCTGTACTCTTCAACAAGCTTAAATTTCATCTGCAACCCTGAGTAGGCCTCACCTCAAACAAACCTCTGAGTAGGCCACACCTTATCGTCACCCTGAATCAATCATTTAAAATGTTAGGGACAGATTTATGATAGCCGTGTGCCTCTTTTGCGCCACTGTGCGTCACTTTTGTGAAGCAGCGGCGGTGCAAAAGATTTGCTATGTGGCGACATATTTACAACTTGATGCATCTAGGCAGATGTGTCATGCTGTAAAGTCCTGTGCCACATGAAACCGATGCAGCAGTGATGCAAAAGATGCACCATGTTGCAAGGCAGGCCTCACTTCATCTCCAACAAGATACCGTCAGTTTAAACTGTAAACATTTAGGACTGTGTAGGGGGCATGGAGAAGCTGAATCTTCTGTAAATGTCAAAATTGTTGTATACAGTGCTCAACTTCTGTGTACTCTTTGATATGCTAGACTCCATCAGCACAATGAGATAACTAAGCAAAGGAAACACAGGTGATGTGATTGTGAAATGAGGAAAAGAAATTCCACATTTTTCAATTACATCACCTGTGTTTCCTAACTTTACGAATCACATTGTGCAGATGAGGTTTAGGCCTGTTCACGGACACAGAAGAGGTCTGACCTTTGTTCAAGAGTGTAGTGGACATGACTCACTTCATTGGTAGGCCTGCACATGTATTATCTCCTCTGTATTCTTCAACAAGCCTAAATTTCATCTGCAACCCTGAGTAGGCCTCACCTCAAACAAACCTCTGGATAGGCCACACCTTATCGTCATCCTGAATCAATCATTTAAAATGTTAGGGACAGATTTATGATAGCCGTGTGCCTCTTTTGCGCCGCTGTGAGTCACTTTTGTGACGTAGCGGCGGCGCAAAAGATGCGCTATGTTGCGACATATTTACAACTTGATGCATCTAGGCAGATGTGTAATGCTGTAAAGTCCTGTGCCAAATGAAACCTGAGTCAGGTTTCATATAGGCGTTTTGTTGCAGGGTGGGCATTCATTTGCATGAAAGCCCTGTAAAACTAACACAGTGAAATTTAGAAGATTTCACTGAGTCAGCTTTATAGCATTGCTGAATCAAATCCTTACGCCTGTTTGAAACAGGCTTAAGGAGCGATGCACCATGCAATGTGTGGCTTGCTCCTGTGCATTGCAGTAGACATGTCGTGCTTACGACGTGATTCCTGAAATGTGCTGCATTTGCGGCACAGATGCGTGACGCATCTGTGCTGTTTTTACTCAATGGTGCTCCACATTGTAAATGCGGCACACCATGGGTGGCAGAGCAGCGGTGCACATTAACTGGTGCATCCCTGGGGATGCGCCAGTTAACATAAATCTGCCCCTTTACATTTAAGTATGAGCAGGGGACACAGAGTCGGTGAGGCTTATCCAAGGTTAAGAAGAGATGAGTCCTGTTCACTGTAAACTTGGACATAGGCCTCACCTCCTAAGCATCGCTGGACATGGCTAAATAATAGCTGCAAAATGTTACTCTTGTTAAACAATTTTACTATTATAGTCTCTGAGATTTGTCTCTTACTCTGCAACATCTCATTGTTGTTCTCTTTCTTTAAAGATAACGACAACATCAACCATGAGTGATAATGAGCAATCAGTTGATCTCGATCTTATCATTGAACTTGTCATTGAAACATCAGTGGAAGTAGATCCCTTGGATGATTTAAATCCTGAGGATGATGAAGAACATGATGAGGATGCCGATTTGTCAGAATTGTATGACATAGGGTGGGAAGCTGACCTGCTTGAGCCTATGGAACTATAAACATTTATTTTAAAAATTTACTGGAAATGAAAAGTAAAAATGTAAACCGTTTCATTTCAAATTAAACACAACTTCAAAAACAGGTTATGTGTAGTGTCTTTAATAAAATAGTCAAATATGCTCATAAAATTAGATCAGATTCACATATAAAACAGCACAGGTAAAATGTAGAAGCATTCCATTTCTTTGCTACTATTTGTGAATACTAAATTTGCCAATGCACTAAAAATTATTCTATGTAAAAATGGCAAGTAGTGTGTTAAATTTCTGACGACTGTTATTGATTTACTGTTTGGTAATAGTGGTTAATAACATTTTTTATTATATTTTACCACAGATTCAACTGCAGATCATTTCGAAATTAGAGAATGCCGTCTAAGGATAGAATCCGAAAGGCTACAAAACGTCAAAGACAGCAGCTTAATAAATTGTTGCAGCAGTCCTCTACAATAAACACTCATCAAGTCACCAAGAAAGCTCCGGGTAAGACAACGAAATCATTCATAAGAAACATTTGTAGAAAAAAAAGTAGTACTACAGAAAATGTTTTAGTCCGGAAAGGAAAGGCCAATCAAAAATGTTACTGCTAGAGCAGGAGATAACTCTGTGCATGATAGTAGAAGGAAACAACAGTTTAGGGACATTCGTAGACAAATGTTCCGCAACAGGATAATTGGCAATTTGTTAAAAAATATTAAGAAAGGTCAACAGAAAGTGGTTTTTTATAAGAGAAAAAAAAAGTTGAGAAAGTTATTGATCAGGCATTTGAAATTAAGCGAAAGTTATTTATTTTGATAATCAATAGAATTAGGAAGCTAAACAAGGCAATTTATGATTTCAAAAGAAATAGTAGATGGAAGAGAACAGTTAATCGTGGTAATTTTTGAGAAGTTTTTTCAGGGGAATGGATGCATAGTTCAAGTTGTGAGGCATTTTTTAATGAGGAGAGTTATTTCCAGGATAATGATTTGCTGCATGCAGTTGACACCAGTGGTCGAGCTTATGAGGTGAAAGATGGTTGTCCAGTTGAAAAAGAAAAACTTGTGACAACAGAGGCAGAAGAGGTGTTAGGTAATGAGGTTTTAGGAAGACGTCCTAAGGGACCTGTGTACACCTGGAAGTGTAGTAGTATTTGCAGTGTGCGACAGGATTCCATCAATTTGCTTTGTGATTTTGTACGGAGATTTAATAAGAAAAGTTTGAAGCAGAAAATGATGTTGTTGCAAGAATTAGATCCTTGCAGAGGGAGAGAAGTGACAGGTTTGCATGGTCATTCACTGGCTTGTCTTTCCAGGAGAGTATGCCAGAGTGTTTTTCATCATTTCAGGATGCTAGCAGTGCATCATAATAAAGTGAGGAAATTAGTTAGAATGTTGTATTATGCTAAGAGTCCAGCAATTATGCTTAAACAATTATGCACTGCTCTTTTGAATGGTTCTGAAATAGATGTGAAGAATATTTGTGAAGAAATTGAGTTTTGTTACTTTGGAAATAAAGAGGAGAATGTTGAAATTGACCCAGAAGAAGAGGGTAATGTGGAAGATAGTGTACAGGTTTCCAGTACAGATCATTTTTAGAAGGAAATTGCCACGTTTCAGGTGAAATCAAGTGAGAGGCCTAATTTCACTTGTGTGTGTTGTCGACGCACTTATTATAAGAATCAGACTAAGTTAGTGGATTTATATGCGAAAAGTGAAAGGGAAAATAATTGTGAATGGAAGGATTTCGCAACATACTTAATGGTAGAAAATTGTTTTGATTTGGGATTGGATCAACGTGGGTGTACTTATTGTTGTAACAAATTAAATCAAAACCGGATGCCTGCTAGAGCGGTTCATAATAATCTGGAATTGGTTGAGATTCCTTCTGAATTGAAGGATTTAAATACTTATGAATCTATTTTGATTCAAAGTATCCATCCCTTTCAGGCTATTGTAAGAATGGATCCAAAGACAGGGAAATTGCCTCCATCAGATTTACAGTGAGGATTAAAGGGAAGAGTTGTTTATTTGCCTCTAGATTTGAAGAAAAACATTAATACAATTGGAGTAGAATAAGTGGAAGAGGAACCTCTGGTTATCTTAGTTAATGGGGTTCCGACAAAGAGTAAGAAAATATGGCAAGATTTAGTGGATGTTAGGAAAGTCAAAAAGGCAACATTGTATTTGAAAAAAAGCAATAAGTACTATAAGAATGTATATGTTGCAGAAGAGGAAGTAAGTGAAGAAGAGGATAGCGATTTGTGTGCTGGTCAAATTGAGAGAGTAGAACCCTCTAAAAGTGAAGAAATATATGAACATTATAGTGTTCATCCTTTGCATTCCAAGGAAGTCATGGGGAATGCTATTGAGTTGTTTCAAATGAAACAAGCCAAAAGGAGTCCCATTAGTGTTTGGGAGGAAAGTTTGGAAGCTCGGTGTTTCCCACAGCTATTTCCAACAGGTCAAGGAGGAAGATATGATGAGCGACCTCATCAAATTCCTGCTTCTGAATACCGGACTTTACGATTGTATGCAGAAGATCCTAGGTTTCGACAATGCATTCCGTATTTGTTTCATCTCCTGTTATAAAGCGATCTGTCTGGACTCTCATATGCAGTGAACCACATCTTGAAAAGTGGTATACAGATGCAAAACATTTCGGCAAGTTACTTTATGGATAAAGTCAATGTGCAAGACAGTATTTTGGATTCTCACCTGATTAATCTCATGGCGTGTCAGCGTGGTACTAATGAGTACTGGTACCGTCGTCATGGTGATTTAAAATGTATGCTGAGGAACTTAGGAACTCCCACATGGTTCTCACTCTCAGCTGTGCCGAGTACGGCTGGGAAGACTTACTTGAATTTCTACGAGAGGCAAATGGAAACATTGAAAATATCGAATTCAAGACACCCGGAGAACTGTGCTCTTTGGATCCAGTGAATGTATGCAGGTACTTCAATCATAGATTTGAAGCTATGATGTCTTTCATCATGAACAAGAAAAATCCACCTCTTGGAGAGGTGTTGGATTTCTTCTGGAGAAAGGAGTACCAAGCAAGAGGTGCTCCTCATATACATATGCTGCTGTGGATCAAGGATGCACCTAAATTTGGAACAGATCCAGAAGACTTAGTGATGAGTTTCATAGAACAGTATTCTACATGTGGTGTTCCAAACGCAAAGGAAGACAAAAGCCTAAGAGAACAAGTTTTACGCTTCCAAAGCCATCGTTGTGGAAAGTACTGTCGTCGTAAATTCAGAAACAAGGACAAGTTCTACACCAAATGTCGTTTCGCCTTTCCACGACCGGTGATTTCTAAAGGAAGAGTGAACAGTTTGATGTCTTCGCTGCGACATAATGTGATGAAGAAATCACCTAAAAACACATACAATTTGAAAAGGAACGAAGAGTCCAAGTACATCAACGACTACAACCCAGTGATTTTGTCCATGTGGAATGCTAACATGGATATACAGTTTGTGGCTGATAACTGTATGGCTGTGGCTCAGTATGTGACATCTTACATCACCAAAAAAGAAAAGACAGAATTGAAGGAGCCTCATTAAGAAGTTGTACAGTTTCAGTCTGAAGATGTTGTCACATCGAGAAATCGGAGCTTACGAATGTTCTGACCGGTTGTCTTCAGCAAGTCTCTATGCCAAATCCAGGAGTATCGTTTGGGCGAGTATTGGTCTTGCTGCAACGCGTAATCGAGTTCTGAAACCTGTGCGGGAAATTGAGTATTTGGCGGAAAAGGAGCCAAACAGTACCGATATTTTGAAGACCAACATGTTGGATACATATTATCCAAATAGAAGCAGTCACCTCGAGAATGTTTGTCTGTATGAGGTTCTACAAAATTACATATTCAAGAGGAACATCAAAGAAGATATTGATAAAGGAGTGTATGCTGTAATTGGAAGTGAGGGATGTCTGGTCAAGCAAAGAAAATGCCACTTGGTAATCCATCGAAAATTGAGTGGCGAATCTCCTGAAAGAAAAGAGTTTTTCTATTTAGCACTTTTGCAACTTTTCAAGCCTTGGCGTGCAGAAGAGGAACTGCTTGGAGATTTCCTCTGTTACGAAGACTCTTTCAATGCCGCCAAGGAGACCATAGAATGTCCTGTTTTTCCCAAATATCTAGAAATGTTGAATGCGGAAATCGAGCAGGAAGCAACGATTGCAGCCGAGATTGCTAGAGACAGTTCTCAGGACAGTCAGAGTTCTGTTTCATTGAGTCAGGATCCACTAGGAGGACCAGTTATCGAAAATGAATCTGCCACTGCCATGATTGAAGTGGAAAGAGCCATGGCACATGCTCAGGAGGATGCGGTTAACTTAGAAGACTTGGAAAGACAACTCAACGTTGAGCAGAGGAAAATATATGACGAAGTTACCAACCAAATTGATCATGGATTAAGTCATGAGAAGAAAGAGTGCTCATGTATGTCGTTGAAGCCTGTCCGACTGTACGTGAGTGGAGAAGCGGGAACTGGAAAAAGTTTCCTCATTAAAGCAATTTCATGTTATTTGCAGAAAAGGACTGAGTCATCGCTGTCTTGTGTTGTCACCGCTCCAACTGGACTGGCAGCACATAACATTAAAGGTATTACTTTGCATCGTCTACTGATGCTGCCAGTGGAGCATGATAACAAATAACAATACCACAAGTTATCTGGAGATGCTTGTTGTGAAGTTTCAAGAGTCTTGAAGAAAATGAAACTTCTTATCATTGACGAAGTAAGCATGGTTTCCAATGTCATGCTTGCCTTTGTGCATTTGAGAATGCAAGACGTTCTCAAAACAGAGTATGATGTGTTATTTGGTGGCAAACACATCATTGTTTTCGGTGATCTTCTGCAGCTGACACCAGTGAAAGGACAACCTGTGTTCAAAATGCTCACGCATGAAGATACCAGGAAGTGCCTAGGGAGCATTGGCAACGTTAATATATGGTTAAACTTCAATTATGCTGAACTGCGTGAAAATATGCGTCAGGCGAAGGATGAAGATTACAAGCATATTCTACAAGATGTTAGAATCGGAAAAGTGACCGAGCACGGGAAAGAAGCTTTACATGCACGATTACTGTCAAATTTGTATCCAGAACAAGACGTTGTGCCTGAGAATATTTTTCAGAAAATTACTGAGAAGAAATCTGGAATATGTTTGATGCCAACTCTTGCAGAATGTTCCATCTTCAACAACAAAATGTTGTATTTAGAAAACCAAGAGATTGTGAAACTGGAAGCTATTGACAGAGTAGAGCATATGGGATCAACAATTATTTTGTCTGAGAATTTGAAATCAAAATTGGATTCATTAGAGAAGACTATATCTAAAACTGCAGGTTTTGAAAAGACTCTGAATGTGTGCTTAAATTGCCGTATAATTTTAAGAAGGAATTTACATGTTGAAAGAGGTCTGGTAAATGGATCAATGGGTAATGTTGTTGATTTTGTGAAATACAGAAATAGAGATGGAATTGAATTTTTAAAAATTAAATTTGATGGCATTGAGGAAGAACAGCTAATTGGTCGTTGCTCTGCTAGGTTTTTGCTTGTAAAAGACTTATATGTTCGCCGTAAGCAGTTTCCTGTATGCTTAAATATGCGGTGACAATCCATAAATCGCAAGGTTTAAGTGTAGACAGTGCATTGGTGAATATTGGCAGTTCTGTGTTCAAGGAGGGTATGGCATATGTGGCGTTGTCACGAGTTAGAACTTTATCGGGATTGTACTTGATTGAGTGTGATGTCACAAACATTTGTGCGGATCTAGATTGTGTTAAGGAATACAATAGGTTAAGAAGAGAGTATGCGCCACATTTGCCTCAATATCCTTTGTTTGAGAAACGTGTGGTAGGCCGGAAACGAAGAAATGTGACCAATAGTAGGGAGGTTCTAGCAAAAAGACGAAAAGTCGATGAACCAGAAATTATAAGCAGAAAGAAAAAGGATTTTGTTGAAGATGTTGGTTTTCAATTTGAAAACAGTTCTGGTGTCAACTATGCTAATGTAGTGGTTAATGTTTTGTTTTCTCTAGAAAATGTAAAAGAAGAGATTGTGGTCAATTCGGATCAAAGATTTTACAGTTTGTTGAATTCTGTGTTAGGGAAATGTAGCACTGATAGAACAAAAATAGAAAGTGTGTCTGAAATTCGAAATCTGTTAGACAGATGTTCAGGTCAAACACAATTCTCTCAAAATATTCAGCAAGATTGTCAGGAGTTTTTAATGTATATGCTTGATGTATTGCATGATGAAGGTGTAGATGTAGATCACCTGTTTGGGCTTTCTTATCAATGGCAGCATGACTGCGAGAACTGTAGGGTATCAAGTACTACTAGTGTAGACTCAGAAAAATTTATATATTTAACTTTGCCAGACAGTAAATCAGTGTCCTTTAATAAGCTAGTAAAAGCAGCTGATCACAACATGGAGTGTAGCCAATGTAAGTCTGAAATGTTGTCAACATTATTTATACGAACATATGGCCAGTATGTCATTTTAATGTTCCAACGATGTAGGCCTGATGGAACAAAATTGACAACTTTAATTAAAAATTTTGTGGCTTCGCAGTTGTCAATATCAGGAAGGACTTTTGTAACTGCAGCAATTATATATCATGACGGTCCTTCAACAACATCAGGACATTACACAGCTTATTTAAAGTCTAGAAACGGCTGGTCATTCTGCAATGATTCTGTTTTAACTTTTAAAAAAAATTGCCTTTTGACCTTAAAAATTCTTACCTGGTGTTTTTAAAACCAAAATTTTAGGGAAGGAATCTCGGGATTTGCTCTGAGGAATTTCAAGAGGTTCTAATGGCTCCTACACTATTTGGCCTTGAGGATAAGTGTAGTACAGAGTCAAAAGTTATTTTTGAGTTTTAAATAGTTCCTGGAAAAAAAGAAGGTTTTCTTACAGAAAGTGGTGGGCACGGATTAGTTAAAGGACAACAGAGTATTTCCCAAAGCAAACTGTGTTCTTACCATAACACTTAACGTCATGGAAAAATAACTGCACCTTGAATGAGCTCAGAAAAACTGTTTCTTTTTATAAGCTAATTCAAGCAGCCAATCAAAACATGGAGTAGAGGTAATGTCGGTCTGCAATGCTGTCTAGATTATTTGACCAAACTTTTGGTTATAATGTCATTTTAAAATTCCAACTATATAAACCAGATGAAATTAAGTCTTCAACTTTAATTACAAATGTTGTGGCTACACAGTCGTTGATTTTAGGAAGAACATTTGTAACTGCAGCTATTATATGACATGATGGTCCTTTGACAAGATCCGCTTATTACACAGCTTATTGAAAATGTAAAAAAAGCTGCTGTTCCGGAAATGATTCCCATTTGACTACGATACAATGTTGCCTTTTTACTTAAAAATATTCTTACTTTCTGTTTTCAGAAAAGAGAATTTAGGGTAGGTAACTGGCCTATAATGATTCTAGGGGTTGATATAATTTTATCTACTGTTTTAAATTGCTTTGTGATTAAAAGTGATGTAGAGAATTAAATAATTGTAGTAGTCATAGAGGTAGTGTAAGTCTGCTTCATAGTAAGCAGTATCAGTGTCATAGGAAATGTGGAACATGAGTGAGCAAGAAGGGTGAGATATTACTAGTACAGGATTGTGAAAGTGATCTTGAACGTTTTCTTTCTGAAAGTTGCGGAAATACAAAATGACGGGATTTGCTTAGAAGAATTCCAAGAGTTATAAATGGCTCTTACACGATTTGGCCTTGTGGAAAAGTGCGGTGGAGAGCGGGAAGTCATTTATTGTATGTAACATATTTGTCAAAACGATGGAGCTTTTCTTTCAGAAAGTGGCGGGCTGAAAATAATAACAGCACAACAGAGTGTAAGCTGTTCATAGGATATCCTTCAACGTCATGGAAAGTAAGTTACTTTTGAGGAGTTCTGATTTCTGATTGGTTATGTTATATGGGTTTTTTAAACACAATCATTTTGATTGTGTTTTTTTTTCCCCGCTGTTATATGATGAATACCTTCAAGTCACTGTTTTTAGTGAAATTTGATAGATTCTGAGAACAGCAAAAATAAACCATTTAACATGTATAATTAATTCTGTACTTTTTGTATTTATGATATACATTTAGAACTGTGTAGTAGGCATGGAGAAACTGAGGCTTCTGTAAGTGTCAAAGTTGTTGCATACAGTGCTCACATTCTACGTAGTCTTTCATATGATAGACTACATCTGCACAATGAGATACCTAAGCAAAGGAAACACAGGTGATGTGATTGTGGAATGAGCAAAACAAATTGCACGTTTTTCAATTACATTACCTGTGTTTCCTAACATTACACATCACATTGTGTAGATGAGGTTTAGGCCTGTTCCAGGAGACAGAGGAGGTCTGACATTTGTTCAAGAGTGCAGTGGACATGACTCACTTCGTTGGTAGGCCAGCACATGTATTATCTCCTCTGTACTCTTCAACAAGCCTAAATTTCATCTGCCACCCTGAGTAGGACTCACCTGAAACAAATCTGTGGATAGGCCACACCTTATCAGCATCTAGAAACAATCATTTAAAATGTTAAGGGCAGATTTATGATGGCCGTGCGCCTCTTTTGCGCCGCTGTTCCGTCACTCTTGTGACGCAGCAGCAGTGTAAAAGATGCACCATGTTGCAAGATAGGCCTCAGTTCATCTCCAGCAAGATACCGTCAGTTTAAAATGTATATAATTAGGACTGTGTAGGGGGCATGCAGAAGCTGAGGCTTCAGTAAGTGTCAAAGTTGTTGAAAAACTGTTTGTCCTTCAATCTTTTCCCTTGTCTTTTCTAATTTTTAAATACATGTTTTAATATTTTTCAAATGTTTGTTCTCTCTTTCACAGATTGAAAGTATAAAAATAACAAGTGACTAAGTTAACGACAATCATAAGGTAAATGTTTTGTACTCTTTTCGTTACATTTCTATCACATTTATCTTCTATTAGTTCCACTGCTTCATTTCTTTAACCACTTGAATGCTATGGGGATTTTTCCCCTGTGCTGGAAAAGCCAGAACATCATTGTTCATGACGAGCTGGGCTCGTCATCAGTGTAGCAGGAGGCTACTGCATGACGAGCCCAGCTCGTCATGAGCGTGGAAGGGGTTAACCCTCACTTTCCTGCCTTTGCTACTTCCCTCATTCCTTTCTCTATTACTTACTTACTCTACTCCTTCCACTCTTTTTCTCAGTCCCTCTCTTCTCATAGTTCCTCACTCTTGTTAACTCACTCCGTCTCTATTACTCTCACTGTCTCTGACTGATCACTCTTTCACTGCTTGTTCATTATGCTTTCTCTGTGTAGTTGAAGCACACTAAGGGGCATATTATCAACACAGCCAATACAATTATCGCTGCTTTTATCGGCAGAAAACTGCTGCAAAAGCGGCTTTAGCGGGAGTTTTCTGCCGCAAAAGCGGCTTTAGCGGCACATTTCTGCCGATAAAAGCTGCGAAACCTTTATCGCCTATGTTGATAATATGCCCCTATGTTATTTACATTTCTTTGCTGTTTCAATTATTCCTTTTCTGATACTTCTTCTTTTCTGCTTTCTGTTTTTTCTCTCTGTTATTCCACATGTTTTAATCTTAGTTTGAACATTCACTCACATTCTCTAAGAAACTCTTCTTTGTTATTCTTCTACTCTCCTTTTTTTCTTTCACTTCCTTATCTATTTTGTTTTTCACAATTATACCCTCTTCCATCTTTTCTTCGGTAAATAGATCTATTAAACAGTATCTCTGGTTTAGTCCCTATAGCTATTTCTATTTTTGTCTTTCTTTTAACATTACTCTCTGTTTACTTCCCTTATACTTACTCTTTTTTTTTTTTTTTTTTTTTTTGGTTCGCTCCCGGTTCGCGTACCGGCGAGCGAACCGGGAAGCGAACCAAAAGAAATAGAGGTTGCCAGAGTGCTAAACATTCTAGCAATTTTTTTATAAAGGGGAGGTAGTTCTGAAAAGAACTTTTATTTTTTTATTTTTGTTGTTTTATATTTTTTTTTATTATTTTTCTGAACATTTTTTTACTTTTTTTGTATTTTTTGAACGGTTTTATATTTTTTTTGTTTTTTTTGGGGGGGGGGAACAAAAACGATTCATTGTAAAGGGCTCAACAGGAGCAACAAAAAAAAAAGATAATTTATTTTCTGAATCGTCCTGAACAAACATGATTATCAATTGCTAAGTTGATTAAAGTGATGCTACTTTCTCTGTAGCAAATCAACTGACCGCAACGTACGCACACTTGTTTGACTGCCCCAAACCTCATCTGTATATTTGGGACCATCTCCCTCGCCTCTGGTCCCGTCACTTCCTCTACAACTGATCTTCTGGCCACAGAAGGAGGATTATCTTGCAGGTCACGTAGCTGCGCAGCACTGTAGTTGTTAGGATGCCACCTGTCCATATGGCGATGCATTGTATAATTGCCGTAACTATATTTTTTATCTGTCCCTCTGGACAAATCTTTCTTACAGATAAGGCAAGTTACGTACCGGGAATTGACTTTTTTTTGGCCCCGGGGATATTTGAAAAAATTGCCAAATAAAGTTTTCTTTGACATGAGACCTCCTGGGCTCCTCAGGCAAAAAATGCCTCTCTTCCTGCTGTTCCTCTTCTTCCTCTTCTTCCTCCTCTTGCTGAATGATAACTTCAGCAGGTGGTCCTCTCTTCCTTGGAGGTGGTGGAGGTGGTAGGGAAGCACCAGCTGAAGCTACTAATGAAGCCATTGCTCAGTGATGACAAAAGGTCTTCCTCTCACAAAGATGAAAGTCAGAGTGAGGAAACAAGGAGGGGTTTTCATCATTTGGGAAAAACAATAGTTCTAAACCAATGAAAAGTGTTACTTTTAGGTCACATGACCTAGTCTTACATCATTAGGAAACCAAAAGTGAAATGAACCAATAAAAAGTGTTATTAACAAGTCACATGACCTGTTGTGTTTACGTTACGCGCTTTGCGCCACGTCCCGGATCGCTTCCGGGAAGCTGCGCTTCGCGCCGCGCTTCGCGTACCGGTTCACTTCCGGGTACGCTAACGCGGCGCGTCATATGACGTATCACACGACAACGCGATACGTCACGCTGACGCGACGCGTCACGATGTTGTTTTCTAACGCGACAGTTGCGCTAACGGACCGTTTACCGGTTCGCGGACCGGGTCGCGGCACCAAACTGAGCTAACGGGAAGCTGCCCGGTTCGCGGACCGGGAGCGAATCAAAAAAAATTATTAAAAAAAAATTGTATTAAAAACATATAAAATATATTTTTCGATTTAAAGAAGAATACATTTTAAAGCTTTTGATATTTGCTATTAAAAACCATTGAAATTCACTGAAAAAACCATAGGTTATAGACCATATATAGTTAGGAATTAGGATTTACAAAACCTTGAAAATTCACTGAAAAAACCATAGGTTATAGACCATATATAGTTAGGAATTAGCATTTACAAAACCTTGAAAATTCCCTGAAAAAACCATAGGTTATAGACCATATATAGTTAGGAATTAGCATTTAAAAAACCTTATTTTACTCACACAAAACCATTGAAATTCCATATATAGTTAGTTGCACTAACTATATATCGCGCACCCGCAATCCACTGCTGATGATGTCACATATTACATCATTCATGACATGGTCAGTGACATCACTGATGACATCACTGATGACATCTCAAATGACATCACTGACGACATCACTGATGACATCTCATTTGACATCAATGTCCACATCACTGATGATATCATTCATGTGACAAAACAATGTATCTCCTCACATTTTAATATAACCTTTGTTACACCCAGTGTTAAATACAGAGTATAATTTTTGAAACCATTCACACACCAATACTAGTTACTACATACGCACTCACTGATTCCTACGTCTACACACACATTCACTTATTCACCCTTATTCGGCCTGGTCACCCCCACGCTCCTGTGCCTGCTGCCGCTGCCGCAGCCCCAGCCTCCCGAGGGCCGCCGAGCCCACACCAGCTTTTCCCGCCGCCCCAGCCCGTGGCCCCGCCCCCCCCGACAGCCGATTGGCTCACGCTCCCGCCTCCCCGCAGAACCTCCCGACCGGCTCCCTTCTTATGACGTCCCCAGAGCGACCGCGCAGCGGACGCGCGCAGCGGGAGCACCGATTGAGCGCCGAAGGTGCGCCAAAGGTAAGCCCGTCTACGCCCGTCCGCGCCTGGCCCGCGCCCAGCGCCAGGACCCCTGGCCCCCGCAGACCCCAGCCCACCCGCCGGACGTACGACGCCGCCACCCTCAACGCACTCAACGCCGGCCGAACCCCTGGATGCTACCGAGCCACCCCGAGACGCACCCACGGACCCTTCATCTGCCAGTCCTGCAAGTTCTCCTGCACCCGGACCTGCACTGCACCAGCACCCACCAAGCCGAACTCCAGCAGCACCCACCTGAAGTGCATCCTGCTCAACACCCGCTCCGTCCACAGACACGCCGTCGAGCTCTGGAACCTGCTCGACACCACAGCCCCAGACGTCGCCTTCCTCACGGAAACCTGGATGAACGCCTCCTCAGCGCCCGACATCGCCATCGCCATCCCGGACGGCTACAAGATCATCCGGAGAGACCGCGTCAACCAGACAGGAGGAGGCATCGCCATCATTCACAGGAACACCATCCGCATCACGACCAACACCGACGACACCATCGCACCCGCCGAACACCTGCACTTCTAGATCCACGTCCACCCCAAGACCACCCTCAGAGGCACCCTCATCTACAGACCCCCGGGACCACGCACACAATTCAGCGAGGACATCGCCGACTTCATCAGCCCGCTCGCCCTCCCCTCAGCCGACTACATCCTCCTCGGGACCTCAACTTCCACCTGGAGAACAACGACGACCGCAACACCACCACCCTGCTGGAAAACCTCGCAAACCTGGGACTCAAGCAGCTGGTGACCACCCCCACCCACCTCGCCGGACACACACTCGACGCCGTCTTCTCATCCAGCAAAGACATCGCCTTCAGCCACGCCACAGGACTCCACTGGACGGACCACAGCTGCGTCCACTTCACCTTCAGAAGAACGACGACCCACCACCACCAGCAACAGGTTGCCCGAAGAAGCTGGAACAAGATCACAGCCGACCAGCTCACCTCTTCCCTGAGTCAGCACCCTCCCGCCAGCTCAGCGAACCCCAGCCAGGCTGCCGACAACTTCACGAAGTGGATCAGCAACTGCGCGGACGAACTCGCCCCTCTGAGGACCCCGCCCAGCAGACCCGGCAGCAAGAAAGCCCCATGGTTCACCGACGAACTCAAGAGCTCCAAGAAGAACTGCCGAGCCCTCGAGAAAGTCTGGAGAAGGGAACCAACACCGGACAACATGACCACCCTCAAGCTTGCCACCCGGAAGCACCACCAACTGATCCGCGCCACCAAGAAAACTGCATTCAAGGACCAACTGGACAACAACGCACACAACTGCAAGGAACTCTTCAACATCGTGAAAGAGCTCTCCAACCCCAACGCCGGAAACAACGACATCACCCCATCGCAAGACCTCTGCAACTCCCTCGCCTCCTACTTCCACAACAAGATCGCGGACATACACAACAGCTTTAGCATTCAACCATCGCACACAACGACCGCAGCAACGCCGCCCACCACCAACCTCCGCGCCTGGACTCCGATCAGCACCGATGACACCGTCCGCATGATGAACTCCATCCACTCCGGATCTCCGACCGACCCCTGCCCTCACCACGTCTTCAACAAGGCCGACGCTGTCATCGCACCCCACCTGCGGGACATCGTCAACACCTCCTTCGACTCCGCCACCTTCCCGGAGAGCTGGAAGCACGCCGAACTCAGCGCTCTACTAAAGAAACCAACAGCGGACCCCACCGAACTCAAGAACTACCGCCCCATCTCGCTCCTCCCGTTTCCAGCCAAAGTCATCGAGAAGACCGTCAACAAACAGCTGGCCACCTTCCTCGAGACAAATGGATCCCTCGACCCCTCACAGTCTGGCTTCCGAGCCAACCACAGCACCGAGACCGCCCTCATCGCTGCCACCGATGACATCCGAGCCCTGATGGACAACGGAGAAACAGCGGCCCTCATCCTCCTAGACCTCTCCGCGGCATTCGACACTGTCTGCCACCACACCCTAGTGCAGCGCCTCAGCAACGTCGGAATTCAGGAGAAGGCACTGGAATGGATCGTCTCCTTCCTCGATGGAAGAACACAGAGAGTCCGTCTACCACCGTACAAGTCAGAGGCCACCGAAGTCATCTGCGGCGTCCCTCAAGGATCCTCGCTGAGCCCCACCCTCTTCAACGTCTACATGAGCCCCCTTGCGCCCATCGCACGCCAACACAACCTGAACATCATCTCCTACGCCGATGACACCCAGCTGATCCTCTCCCTGACCAACGACCCCGCCGCTTCCAGAGCCAACCTTCACGAAGGGATGAAAGATGTAGCCGAGTGGATGACGACCAGCCGCCTGAAACTGAACTCAGACAAGACGGAAGTCCTCATCCTGGGCTCCTCGCCCTCCGCCTGGGACGACTCCTGGTGGCCCCCCGCCCTGGGCACAGCACCCACACCGACAGACCACGCACGCAACCTGGGCTTCATCCTGGACTCCTCCCTCTCCATGACCAGACAAGTCAACGCCGTCTCCTCGTCTTGCTTCAACATCCTGCGCATGCTACGGAAGATCTTCCGGTGGATCCCCACCGAGACCAGGAAGACGGTCACCCAGGCCCTCGTCACCAGCCGACTGGACTACGGCAACGCCCTCTACGCCGGAAGCACCGCCAAGCTCCAGAAGAGACTCCAGCGGATCCAGAACGCCTCAGCCAGACTCATCCTCGACATCCCCCGACGCAGCCACATCTCCGGACATCTGAGAGACCTGCACTGGCTCCCCGTCAACAAGAGAATCACCTTCCGTCTCCTCACCCACGCACACAAAGCCCTACACGATCAAGGCCCGAGCTACCTCAACAACCGCATCAACTTCTACGCTCCCAAACGCCACCTCCGATCAGCCAGTCACGCCCTCGCCGCCGTCCCCCGCATCCGAAGAACGACAACAGGAGGAAGGTCCTTCTCCCACCGGGCCGCCAAGACCTGGAACTCCCGACCGACCGACCTGCGCCTGACCCAAGACCACCTCTCCTTCAGGAAGAAGCTCAAGACCTGGCTGTTCGAGCAGTAGCAGCACCCCCCCCCCCCCCCAAGGCCCCTTGAGACCCTCCGGGTAAGTAGTGCGCTCTATAAATGTCCATGATTGATTGATTGATTACATACAATCACTCATCTTTACAACACTATCATATGCACTCATACACCTATACAGATACTCACACTCTGCCACTCATCCATGGAGTTACTCACACACCTAGTCAGTCCTGTAAAGAATCAATCACACTTCCATTTTCTAATCTATACAGTTAAACATAGAGCACCTTACATTTTCAAACATATACTAACACATACTTACTCTCTTATACAATCATTGATACAAGTACACATTGATCTGCACAGAGTCACACACCTCCCAGCCAGCCACACACACACTCAGTCTCCCATACAAATACTTGAGCAATCAATCAATAACCCATATAGTTACTCATATAGCTACTGATCAACACATGCAGCAGTTTACAGAACAACAGACATAATGATGCACAAATTAAGACAGTTTAGTCACTAACCCATGCACTCAGTGAGACACATTTAATCACTCACTCATACAGTCAGTCACGCACCTACTAAATCCTTCATCCAGAAACTTCTACATCTACTCATTCTTCAATATGTAAAACATATTTAAACTTTACAGAAACACACCGTCACTGGATGATGTCATCAGTGATGTCATCAGTGATGTCATTTGAGATGTCATCAGTGATGTCATCAGTGATGTCACTGACCATGTCATGAATGATGTAATATGTGACATCATCAGCAGTGGATTGCGGGTGCGCGATATATAGTTAGTGCAACTAACTATATATGGAATTTCAATAGTTTTGTGTGAGTAAAATAAGGTTTTTTAAATGCTAATTCCTAACTATATATGGTCTATAACCTATGTTTTTTTCACTGAATATATATATATATATATATATATATATATATATATATATACCATGATGTGCATTGATATAATATTTTCCAAAGTTAATAACATGATGATCATACCTTTCATGGTCTTGTTGAATCTCACTACCACATTGGGTTGTGGGTGATATGGGGTAGTGAACTTATAAGTCACACCACATTCATTACACACTGCTTTTAGGTACGCAGACAGGAAGTTATTACCTCTGTCTTAAACCACCTACTTAGGGAAACACACTCTAGTATAAGTACTTAAGAAGGCTCTGGCAACTGCAGGAGCAGTGAAAGTCTTAAGGAGAATTGTTTCAGGATACCTTGTGGCATGATGCAATACCACCAGTATAAATCTGCTTCCTGATGCTGTTAAGTGTCAAGGGGACCAACAATGTCAGTCTCTACCCTTTCACAGGAAACCCTAACCAACTGTAATTAAGGGGAACTTTGGTTTACTACCTGTCTTGCCACTGCCTTGACAGGTAACACTCCTTCCATTTCTGGTACATACCTGGCCAGTAGAAGTGGGTAACTAACCTATTCCAGGGCCTGATTTATATTTCGGCAGACAAGTTACTCCGTCGCAGTGATGAGGGATATCCCCTTCACTGAAATATAAATGCCACAGAATATAATGGAATTAATATTTCGGCGGATGGGATATCCGTCACCGTTGTGACAGAGTAACCCACGCCCCAAAATATAAATTAGGCCCTTAGTCTGGCCAAGATGTCCAGTTAGGGGGATGCTACGTGCTATGGTAAATAGGAACTCACTGTATTGCTGAGGAACCACAACTCTCCTAGTGGCTCCCGGTGTGGGGCCTCTGGCCTCAGTTTATGGGAGTCCCTCCTCCCATTAGGTTCAATGGGCGTAACTGACATCTCACTTTTCCTGGTCAGTAGCTTCTTTCTGAGTCTCTCAAGAGTGGGACGGGTGCTTTGTGCCAGGTAAATAACTTTCCTGGAGGGCCCTCCTTTGCCAAGAAGCTCTGCTGTGTAAGGCCCAAGTTATTGGGGCTCATTTCCCTCAAGTGCCGGCAGGGCATCTCCCTGAGGAGAGGGGACCCGATCTTGTGTCTCATCAGAAGTTGGTTTCCCAGCCTTCTTGCCTTTTTTGTGGAGGATCGGGCCATTATTCCAGGCTCCAATACCTCTTTTTTACCCTGCTCCCGCATTGTGCTCTTCTTTTACAGACACCTATCTTTATGGGTTCTCATCTGCACCTCAGCCCATGCACATTTTGCACACCGCTTCGCATTCTAAGCCAGATGACCAGGCAAACCATACATTACACTGTAGTGTTAGCAACCATAACAACTTCATGATTGAAAAATGACCAGAAATGTTAATTTATGCACTGCGTGCTGGTAATGCACAAAAGCATAGTAGCAGGTCTAGAGGCAAGATGGCTGCCGTGAGGAAGGCTGTGTGAGCAGCTCGTTCCCTGGCTCCAGGCGTCCGGGAGAAAAGGAGAGAGGATAGACCTATCTTATATGAGGAAACGCTGCTATGATAGCGCTTTTGTGACACATTCGGTTTGAACTGCTTTTGCACGCCGCATATGGTCACCTACCCGCTTATATCGGCGTCTCTTCCACTGCTGGACACCGCAAGACGGGGCCGCCTGAGGCGTTGACCGCTTCCGGCTGATTACCCGTGTATGCGCTGCACGATCAAGTTCCTTCTGCTGCGCGGAGAAAAGTACTGCGGAGAAAGCGTTCTTGGAGTCTGTCAGCGTACTGGTGTGTTGAACTTGATACAAAGTATCCCCTTGAAGGATTATACGAATGTTGCTGAACTTTTCTGAGCTTAGTCGGCGGTCTCCGCTGTGGCGCGCTACACTCTGTCTGTTCTGGGCGCAGAGCAGCGTCTTTCCCGGTAGAGGCGGAGGCGGAGGACGAAAGGGGAAAAAAAAGACACCGCTACCCCCGTCTGTCAGTACCCGTAGTAACAGGAGAGACGGCGAAGGTCGAACGCAGAGAAGAGCGGAACAGGGCGGCGAGGGGTTCGTGATGGCTGAGGCTTCAGAGGCTGCACCCCCAACCCCTGCTAACACTACAACAAAACAGGGTAAGAACACTAGCAGGCCCCCTGTCAAACATAATGAGGCCGTAAGTGTTAAGGACGCTACGTTACAAACTCTGCCTGCCCTATTTGAGAAGCAAGTGGCTAGAAAAAAAACAATAACTGATGTTAACGTGCAAAGCATAGACGTGATGGGGTCACAGCCTGAACAATCCACTATTACAGTTGAAATTGACAATAATCCGCTAAATAATCCTCCAAACTTGTTGTTGACTAATCATTTAAAGAAGGGTATTATGGGAGATGTAGTCTCTGGTGGTGCCAGTATCAGTCGCTCTTGTTCTCTTCCCACGCTATCAGTATTAGTATCAGTAGAAAATGACCAACAGAAGATAATGGGAGACTCCTCACAGTATACTAATCTGGAAACCTCGGAAAAGTTCTTTTCTTTGTCGGAACTTTCTTCGGACGAGGCGACAGGAGTTCACAAAGACTGGGCTGAGATCAGTTGCGAGAGTTTATCCTCAGATGGCGAATTCAGTTTGAGCCCTGACGCTAATACAGCTACTACCATAAAAAAAAAACTCTGGAAAAAGAGGTCATTACGTGTGGGGAGTAAAGAAGCTGTCTCTAATTCACCTAGAGGGGGTAATAGTTTACCATCTAATTCGGTATCTGCTCCCACCTCTGACGTCATTGATACGGTGGGAACTAACCCTAATTCCGCTTCTGGCTCGGCTATGGTACAGGACAGTAGTGAAGGTTGTGAGGAGATTACTCTGAAAATGATCTTTGACACCATGATGAGCCACAGGGCTGAAAGTAAGGCCGAAAATTTACGTACGCAGGTGACCTGTGCTAAGGTTAAAAACTCAGTTCGCCGTGCGATCAAGATGTGCTCTGAGACCACCGATAGAGTTGTCGAAGCAGAGACCAGAATTGCAGTTTTGGAAGAAGAAAGTATGGCACAGAGACAGGAAGTTGGCGATTTTACAGCCTTGAAAGAAGATCTGTCCGATAAGATCGCTAATTTGGAGAATCAGGCCTGTAGAAGTAATCTACGTTTTTTGGGAATTCCCGAAAATAAAGAAGGATCTGATCCACGGAGGTTCATCATCAATCTACTGAAGGATGCCTTTCCTGATATGGTAGACTGGGATTGGACACGAGAAGTACAACGTGCGCACAGGTTCCCCTTCACTGTGCGGAGCCCACGACAAGGTCAAGCAAATTATCCTAGGGCTATTCTGGTCTCATTTAATAACTTTCTTGCCCGTGAAGCCATTTATGTGTCTGCGAGACCAGATAAGAAAGCAGATGGTCTTGGCTGTCAGTTCTTTGTACGACCGGACTATTGTCAAGCTACAGTGGCCCAACGGTGGAGGTTGAGACAACTGATCCCTGATTTCCAAAAGAAAGAGGTTGCCGTTTTTCTTCAAGGCCCAGCTAAGCTAAAGACTGTATTCAAGGGCACAGTCAAATATTTCATTTCAGAGGTTAAAGCCAAAGAATACTTGGACTCTATTTGAATAACAATCAGATGCTAAGGACTTTTAGAATACAAGGCTATTATTTTGTAGGACTATAAGGGCTATAAGGGCTGTTAGTTTAAGTATTCCTGTCGAAGCTTCAATCTTCTTTTTTTCCCTCTCTTTTTTCTTATCTTTTTCTTTTAAGTAGGATTGACAAGCTTCTCTCTTTTTTCTTATCTTTTTCTTTTAAGTAGGATTGACAAGCTTCTCTCTTTCTCTTTTCTTTTTCCTCTAAATTTTTTTTTTTTTTTTTGGTGTCTAAGAGTTTTTCTCTCGTCCTTTTCTTCCTGTATGGACGCTATGGCCCAGGGACACGGCACCCATACGTTCTAGGAACTGGTAGTTCCTATGCCTCCTATAATGGGGAGGGTGGGGGGAGGGGTTCTGGGGCAATGGGTGGGGGTGGGAAGGGGTAAGGGTCGGTGGTGGAGGTGTAAGGCAGAGGTATCCGTTGCAAGGATGTTCAATTGGTATTTAAGTTGGTATTTAAGTTGTAGTAGTGAGGGTTATACACTGTTGATTTTTGCTAATTTTTTTTTAATCACCAATTTAATATGGAGAAAAAGGTGAAAAAGGTGAAAATATGTACAATTAATATCAATGGTCTTAATGACTTCAAAAAGATTGGAATGTTCCGTTCTATGATTCAGACATTGTCTATTGACCTATTATGTATACAGGAAACTCATATTGCATGGGATAAGCGCTCACTTTTGGATAAGCTGGGATTGGACGTGCTACTTGTCTCTAAGCAGATGGGTATAAAAAGAGGTATTGCTATCTGTATGCGAAAGGGAGTTGGGAAATGTTTGAAAACTCTAGCTGATAAATGGGGTAGATGGGGACTTGTTGAGCTAATTATTGGTGGGTCCAAATTCACTTTATGTTGTATGTATGGGCCGAACTTAGATGATGCGGAAGTTTTTAATACGATTAATGCAGAACTAGCTATGTGGACGCAACCCATTATAATATGTGGGGATCTAAATATTCATATGCCGGCTGATTGGAATATTAAATTAGGAAGGAGATATACGGGTTATAAACCTAGAACTTATAGTGCCCTTAGGGAGTTGGTTTTGAATAATGGACTAACGGATGTGTGGTATAAAATGTTCTCTAAAGATCCTGGATATACTTTCTACTCTAGTCCGCATCGAAAGTTTGCCCGATTAGATTATTTTTTTACGTCTTCGCAGTTTTTGGAGACAATTAGTGTTGAAATTCTACCCCAAGTCATTTCAGACCATAATCCCATAATAGCTGAGATCGAGGTTTCTACAGAATGTCAGAACTCAAGTAGATCTTGGTCATTTCAGAGGAATTTGTTATTTGATGAAGACTATTTGCAATTTATGGCGACTATTATTAATGATTATTTTTTAACAAATAACGATACGGCCTCCCCACCAGTGGTGTGGGACGCTTTTAAATCAATCGTACGTGGAGAGACAATTAGTTTCGCAAACTTTAAGAGGAAAAAAATACAAACAGAATTTAAGGAGAGGTTAAATAAGATCAGGCTAGCCGAGATGGATCTTGCGATGGCATGCAAAAATAACTTAGGTATAGAAGATGCGCAATTACGTTTAGTAATTGAACGTTCTGGTCTACGGACCCATATTGCTGATAAAGTAGCATTAGATTTTAAGCAATACAAAACTGAACGCTATGAGTATAGTGAGCGTACCGGTAAAATCTTAGCACAACATCTCCGTCAGAAATCCTCTATTAATGAAATTCAGGGTGTCAATGACATGAATGGTGACTATCACGAATGTAGGGAAGGAATTCTAGAGTCATTCTTGGAGTTTTATAAAACATTGTATAATGACTTTAACAATGAAGTAGATAAGACTCTGAATCCTGTAAATTATTTTCACAGTACTAACCAATCATTATTGGGGCGTGGAGAGACTGATCTATTTGGACGCCCAATAAGCTGGGATGAGATTGAGCAAGCCATTTTGAGTCTTGCGGTAGGCAAAGCCATGGGATTTGATCAGATACCCCTTGAATTTTATCGGACATTCAGACACATGCTGAAATCAGAATTTGTAAAGATCTTTAATTCAGCATTTCAAGGGAAACCACCTGATTCCTGGTCCACCGCTATTATAGTGGTGTTTTTAAAGAAGAACAAGGATTCAAAAGAATTAGGGTCATATCGACCTATATCTCTTATTACGGCAGACAGCAAGATTTATTCTAAAATTCTTGCAAATAGACTTAACCAGGTAATGTCCAGTTTAGTGTCTAATATTTAACACGGCTTTATCAGAAGTAGAGATACTACCGATCACGTTAAACGTGTTATTACACTTTTAGATTGGGCACAGGCAAAGGGATCCCCAGTCGGGGTGATCTTACTCGATGCTGAAAAAGCGTTTGATAGAGTAGACTGGGGATTCCTTTGGACTGTGTTAGAAGGGAAGGGGTTTCCCCTACAATTTATTCAGGCGGTGCGCTCTCTTTACTCTGGTCCTAAGGGTATAATAAGATTAGGTGCTGACTATTCGAGACCTTTTCCAATTACGAGAGGGACTAGACAAGGGTGCCCTTGTTCCCCGCTTTTATTTGCGTTATATTTAGAACCTTATTTGAGTAGACTTATTTTGGAACCTAATATTCCACCAGTTCGTCTTTTTGAAGTTGACCATAAAGTTTTAGCGTACGCGGACGACGTTGCAATTGTCACCTCTGATGTCTCCTCTGCACTACCCACAATAATCGATCTGGCCAATGAGTTCGGGAAGGTCTCCGGTTATAAGTTAAACATTACAAAAACTCAGATCATACATTCGGAAACGGGTAAACCCACTGACATTCCATTAAATACTACTGGTTTATATCTTGGTGTTACTCTATCTTCCAAGATTGAGGATATTGTTGCATTAAACTTAGACCCCTTACTCATATCTACTAATAGAATGTTAGAAAGATTTAATAATTTACATTTGTCATTATATGGTCGAACTAATGTCATTAAGATGATGATTTTTCCAAAATTTTTGTATTTTTTTCGTACGATTCCCCTATTTTTCTCAATGTCCCTCTTCAATAGAATAGATAGAATGGTGTCTAGGTTTTTGTGGGGGTACCACCGTGCTAGAAGATCTTTAAAATGGTGTACTCTCCCATTAGATTGTGCTGGTTTGGGGCTTCCGAATTTTAAAATATATTACTGGGCTATCGCTTTGAAAACTTTTCGGGTTTTGCTTTTTCATGATTATGTATCAGACCCAGCCATTTCACCTTCTATCTTTGAAATGCTCTTGGGTACCCATGCGCGACAATGTCTGTTGAAAGTCATTGAACCCAGTTATTATAAAAAAACAAAGTTCAAGGTGGTCCTTGCTGCATGTTTAATTTGGAGGCAAATGAACAAAGTTTTACGTATAATTCCAAAATTGAATTATTATACACCTCTGTCTGATAACAAGTTATTACCCGTAATATTTCATGATATGGTAATTTATCGATGGCACATGAGACAGATTTATCTTCTTGGTCAACTGTACCAAAATGGGTCCCTCATGTCCTTTTCTAAACTACAAGAGACATTTGGTTTATCTAGGAACGATTTTTTTAAATACCTACAGATTCGTAGCTTCCTGGAAAAAAAAAATGTTTTACTAACCGATACCATGGAAACTATCGATATTCTAGAAAGTTCTAGGAAGAACAGTCGTATTGGTATTATTTACCAGTTAATGAACAATAGGATGCAGAATGATCTTGATCATCACACCCTGAAATGGGAGAGAAAGCTCTGTATAGCAGGGATTGATTTGGTAAAAGTGTTCGAAATGAGCAATAAGACACTAATTAATAGCTCTCTTAAGAGTCAACATTTTATGTCTACCCTAGATCTTTATTACACACCTGCAAAACTGGTAAAATGGAAAGCTCTAAAAGGTATTAACTGTAGTCGCTGTGGAACTTTGGCAGCCGACTCAATTCACATGTTTTATAGTTGCTCTAAACTTGCTGTATATATTGAGAAGATTGAAAAGTTTCTATCTAATGTGTTACATGTACGGATCACGCTCCATCCTACTATTATTATCTTTGGTGTTTATTTTCCCTCTCGGAATTTAATTATAGATCAAGAACATTTTTTGTTTATGGGAATGTCTATTTATCGAGCCTGTATTACTTCTAGATGGTTGGACGTAGATCCACCAACTTTTGAGTTATGGCTGGGAAAGCTGCTAAATGTTTATAGAATGGATAAAGCAGTTTATAAATTGAAAGGATTCAAAAAGAAGACTTTTGGTCGGAAGTTATGGCTACCAATTGATAATTGGATTTAAAATGCACAATGGTTGTTTTTTGTAAAGAATTCTGTTTGATTTCTTATTTTTGTTATATCCTTGTATGTATTACCTCTGCCAGAAAATAATAAAAAGAAAAAAAAAAAAAAGAAAAATGACCAGAAATGTTAATTTATGCACTGCATGCTGGTAATGCATAGAAGCATAGTAGCAGGTCTACGTGTAATGGAGGCGAGTCAATAAAAGGGCAGTTGTAGTCAGTTTTGTTCAGCATGCCAAAGAGCAGGAGAGGAGTGTCCATAATAGGCATTGAAAACAATGATGGGGCTTATTACGAATGTAGTGAGGTCATCAATAATAAGACCGTGGATCATCAAATGTATACAACAAAAGCAAACATAGCTATGCTAAGCTACCCAATTCTGTTGGTTTTCAAAGAGCACTGTAGATATGGCAAAATGGGCACTAACATGCCACATAAAGTATATGTATGAGGGGCAGAGACATTTTAAGGCATGTCTAAAGTAGGCAATTACTTAGGGACCATCTTCTAAGACCACCCGGATAAAGTGAGTGGGACAGTCAAAATTCCTCCCATAATAACGTTGCTCATAAAATTAAGTTACATTTTCTAATTTGAGAGCTGAACATGCTTAGCAGAAACATTGGGTCAGGTTTTTAAATGCTTTGCGAAGTGAAGAGCAAGCATATTGATGCAGAGCTGCATAACCCCTTGCAGGGGCTTTAACTTACTAGTGCAAAAGCTATGTTGCACTGGGAAGGAGCCCTTGTTTCCAGCAGAAATATTATTCTGCTCTGCTAAGTGCCAATTTACATCAAGGGGGCATTACCTAATCAGTAGTGAGTGCAAGAGTAGGGAAAGCCTTCGATAGTGTAGGAGTAAAAATTACTATTCCCACTCCAGTGAGTGCAACAGTAGGGAAAGCGTTGGATAGCGGTAGGGTAAAAATGACTATTCCCACTCCAGAGAGTGAAACAGTAGGGAAAGCGTTTGATAGCAGGAGGGTAAAAATGACTATTCCCACTCCAGTGAGTGCAACAGTATGGAAAGCGTTGGATAACGTTAGGGTAAAAATTACTTTTCCCACTCCAGAGAGTGAAACAGTAGGGAAAGCGTTTGATAGCAGGAGGGTAAAAATGACTATTCCCACTCCAGTGAGTGCAACAGTAGGGAAAGCGTTGGATAGCGGCAGGGTAAAAATTGCTATTCCCACTCCAGAGAGTGCAAAAGTAGGGAAAGCGTTGGATAGTGGGAGGTTAAAAATCACTATTCCCACTCCAGAGAGTGTAACAGTAGGGAAAGTAACGATTTAACATTAAAATAAGATTACATTAATTATCAATACCAATGAACAATTAATTAAAAATAATTAGCAATTAATAAAAATTAATTACCAATTAAAAATGAAACACCAATTAATAAAAATGAATTACCAATTATTAATTAATTGTTGATTAAGTATTAATACATATGAATAAAAATAAATATTTACTTTATTACAATATAAATTACTTCCCACCCTATTCCCCTATAAATCCACAACCCGCTCCAAATAATAAATAATACAACTAACATATTTATCAATTAATCAATTAAAAAAAGTTAATTACCAATTAATAAAAAGTAATTATCAATTAATAATTAATTATCAAGCAATTAATTATCAATACATATAAATGAAAATGTATATTTAATTTACTACAATTAAACTACTTCCCACCCTATTCCCCTATAAACCCAAGACCTCCTATGGAATTAAATAACGCAAAAATTAAATTACATAACATTCATTACTTTAAAAAAATTAAACCTACATTACAAAATTAATACATAATTTTAACACATATACTACTATACATAACACTAAAAAAATTAGATATTATGGAAATCGATATTTTAAATTCAATATTATGGAAATCGATATTTCCTACCCCTATTTCGATATTCTGACTTACTATATTTTGGTAATTCGATATTCTGGCCTATCTATATTTTGGAGTCGATATTCTGTACTGTCTATATTTTGGATTCTATATTTTGGTCGTTCACCGCATAGGATATTGCATCTGAGCAGCAGAAGGGGCGTGAGAATTAAGTAGCAAGCAATTGTGAAAATGAGCTAACGTTATGGCCATAATGTTTTTCTGAAGACCAGGCACCAGGCAAATTAATTCCATGGAAAGCATTACAGCCAATTAGATTTTGTTCATGAAGCTTTGCATACTGCATGATCCCAACAGGAGTCCTGTTTTTGCAGAATTTAATTAGCAATCCAAATGTTGAACAAGAGTGTACCTTGCGAGGATGGTATTATCAATATAAATATTAACTCTTAATCTTCTTCTATAGCCTTGTAGACTGCTGCTAAGGGCTGTACAAGGTCTTAAAAGCCCTGAATACGAGTTATAAGCACCAGACGAGGGCCTATAACGAGTCAGAGGGCCTTTCGTATACAGTGTAGCCTGAGGCAGGAGGGTTAAACGGCTCTTAGACCATTCCACCTACTGAGGGTAGAATGTTCTAAATCAAATAGTCAGAAACAAGAAGCAAACATTGAATGTTGGAGCAGAAAGCTTACACCAGCCATTTTAAGTTCTGAACCACTGCATTGTCTTCTATAGAGATCCCGAAATTCCAATAGTCTACTTATAATTATTTTACCAGGGCTGTTATTATTGAAAATGTAATTTTCATTTAGATAAAAGTTAAAGCACCACCATTAATTCCATTCTAGTTATTTTCCCTTGTGATCTCAACCAAACGCACAAGAAATTATAAGTTCCTTAATGGGTCAGCAGGAAGTATTACCTACTAAATCAAAGAAACTGTATTGAGTATTTTCAGTAAAAGCAACACTCTCTTTTCTCATTGTGCACCAGCATGTCTTACCATGTGGCCCAGCTCCCCCTAAATCTCAACCAGGATTTCCAGCTGAAGCCAGCACCATTGATCTTGGCAATCTCCATGGTGCTAATTGTGAGTCCGGTGCTAATACCATACATCTCATTAAGTACCCAACATACGTAATATCAGTATCAAAGGTTCCACCTGACAACGCCTTCAACAAAGCTAACAATGGAGCCCTTTGCTCCATGGTGAAGTTACCTTAAGGAAGATCCACACACTTCGTCTCACATTTGATGAGGCAGCATTTCTCGTCCACGTCGCAGTCGCTGTCCACGGAGCACGCATTTTGGTCAGACGTTGGGCAAGATGTGGCGTCTGGGCAGGAGTCTGTTTTCAGAATTTCCGAAAAGTCACAGGTTTAGTAAGTGAAATAAAGATGATGTTGCGCAATAAACACAAATCAAAAGACAGTATTCTCAATTTTAATGCATTTTGCTCCTAGAGTTAGGAGTGATGACAATGCTGCTTGGAAGCCTCAAAAGAAACGTTGGAAGGGATGTGCTAAATGGCAGCATCACACCTGTCTCTGTGGCACATATCTATAGCATTATTAGAGGGAACGATGTGAAGATGCTTGACCTATTAGTTGCCAAGGTCTTCAAAGCAACTTTTGGGATTGCCAAATCAGTGCGTCAAGCAGGAATAATGCTGGAGTTTGGTCTCCAGAGACAGAGCCTGGTATCAAACGGGAGCTTTTTTTAAATGCATTGTCGCATTGTCAACATCAGCACCAGCATCCTTAGAGAACATTTATTGTCAAGAAATAGACAAGTCTGTCTATGCGGCTAAATGGAGATCTTATATTTTAACTTCCCTAAGAGATATTGAACTGCAAATTGCACTGCAAGATCTGAAAATGCCCAATTACACGTTAATTTTAAAAAGCTTATCAAAACTGAATAGCTTAAATTGGATAACATTGAATTAGCAGAGAAAAATTATTCATGGTATGTGATTAATTCATACCATCCCTCCGTATTCAGCCATATTATAATGTTTTTTTCTCAGCAAAGTTTAGAAATTCGTTTTTAAGGTTACGTATGGGATTAAACCCAACAAAGGAGGGCATGCAATTGTGGATCAAGCAGTGGCCGGACTCTAACTGTAGACTTTGTGGTTGGCCACAGGAAACACTAGTCCATATAGTGTGTGTGTGACTCAAGTTAATTAAGCTTCGGCATACAGTTTTGAGACCACATTTCTTGAAGAGCGGGGTGAAAAAGTTGTTGGCAGTTGAAAAATGTTTGATACAATAAAGTAGATTTCCAGTATTTCTATGGCTGTGTTGACTAATAGTATTATCCAGCTTATAATCTTTACTACTTAATAATCATGTTGCGAGGATGACAACTTGAAATGTCAAAACAGACGTGCCACTACTACCGAAAATTGATGCACTTTATTATTATTTTAAAATGACGTTCGCTGAAATAATAGCACATTAGCACTTTACAGTAAATTGATGCACAGTATTATTGTTTGGATATGATGGTTGCTGCAATAATTGCACATTAGCACCTTGAAATGTAATTTGTGCATGAAATGTACATTAGAAACTTTTTTGTTTCAGGTAATTATGCCTCATAGCATTGATGCTTTGAATTACAACATGTGTAAAGTTTTTCAGCTGAAATTAATAGATATTCATTAGAATATTTTTCCATTACCTATAAGGAAATAGTATGCTGTGCAAGGCGTCACCTTAAAATATAAAATGTGCAATAGTATTCTGTAAATATTGATGTTATGTGATTGGATTTTATTTTATTGATAAGTTTTAAATTCTATATATAGGACATTTTCTCATGTTATGTGTTGGGAAGATGTTTTGCTTGTAATGAATTTTTTAATGATTAATCTAGTTTTTAAGATTGAGATGTAAAGTTTTTGTGATTTCAATTATTTTAAGTAATCAAGCAATAAAGATTATTACCATATCTATAGCATTAGTAGAAATGCCCAGCCCCCACTGAAGCCCACGAGAAGCACCAGAGGATATGCTGCTGGCACGACAATCTGTCTTCTGTTACTGCAGATTCAACATTTTGGAATTATTGTTTGATATCAAACTACAATGGATTGTTTTTACATCTCTTCCTCAATTACAAGGGCATTTACAGATAGATATTGCAAGCTCATCATTTGTTCTCAAAATTGCAACTGCAACACATCGATCGATTCTAGGTGAGTTTCTCAGAACAATTAATGAATTTCAGTATCCTATTATATGCTTGATTTTCACAAATTTCTCGGGCTTTTTAGTCAGCAAGTCTGAAGAAACCATTTGAAATTGACTTTGTTAGGACAGGAAGGATCTCTGACAGATTACAACAATATCATGATACAGAAATATTTGTGCCAAAATAGAGGGTGACAGACAGACAGAGGGAGACAGAAAGAGGGAGGAGAATGACAGATGGAGGAGGGAGACAGAAGGAGGGAGAGGAAGAGAGAGGGAGAGGAAGGCAGAGAGGGAGAGGAAGAGAGAGGGGGGGAGGGAGAGGGAGGGAGACAGAGGGAGGGAGAGGGAGGTAGACAGAGAGAGGGAGATAGAGAGAGACAGTGGGAGGGAGTCAGGGGGAGGTAGAGGGAAGGAAAGGTATAGCCCAAGTCAGTTCCTCCCTCCCACCCTGCCCAAAATGACCCATCAGGATGTCAATGGCCCATCAGGATATGAATGGCCCATAATGCACGCCTTTGTCTGTGAGAGACAGAGGGAGGGAGACAGACAGAGGACGACGGAGGGAGGCAGATAGAGGGAGGGAGACAGAGGGATGGAGACAGAGACAGAGGGGGGAGACAGAGGGACGGAGACAGAGGGAGTCAGTGGGTGACAGACCAAGGGAGACAGAGGAAGGGAGAAAGGGAGGGAGAAAGGGGGAGAGGGAGGGAGAGTGAGACAGAGGGAAGGAGACAGAGGGTGACAGAGGAAGGGAGGGAGACAGAGAGAGAGAGTGAGTCAGGGGGAGGGAGAGGAAGACAGAGAGAGGGAGACAGAGGGACGGAAACAGAGGGTGACAGACAGACAGAGGGGGACAGACAGAGGGAGGAGAGAGACAGTGGGAGGAGGGAGACAGAGGGAGGAGGGAGACAGAGGGATGGAGAGGAAGGCAGAGGGAGAGGAAGAGTGAGGGGGGAGAGGGGGAGACAGAGGGAGACAGTGGGAGGGAGTCAGGGGGAGGTAGAGGGAAGGAGAGGGAGGAGACAGACAGAGACAGAGGGAGGGAGACAGAGACAGAGAGAGGGCGACAGAGGGAGGAGGGCGACAGAGGGAGGAGACAGACAGAGGGAGACAGAGGGAGAGAGACAGAGAGAGAGAGAGAAGGAGGGAGACAGAAAGAGAGAGAAGGAGGGAGACAGAGACAGAGGGTATTGGTAATATTTAAAAATGTAATTTTCATTTAGATAAAAGTTAAAGCACCACCATTAATTCCATTCTAGTTATTTTCCCTTGGATCTCAACCAAACGCAGGTGAAATTATAAGTTCCTTAACGGGTCAGCAGGAAGTATTACCTACCAAACCAAAGAAACTGTATTGAGGATTTTCAGTAAAAGCAACACTCTCTTTTCTCATTGTTCACCAGCATGTCCTACCGTGTGGCCCGGCTCCTCCTAAATCTCAACCAGGATCTCCAGCTGAAGCCAGCACCATTGATCTTGGCAATCTCCATGGTGCTAATTGTGAGTCCAGTGCTAATACCATACATCTCATTAAGTACCCAACTTACGTAATGTCAGTATCAAAGGTTCCACCTGACAACGCCATCAACAAAGCCAACAATGGAGCCCTTTGCTCCCTGGTGAAGTTACCTGAAAGAGGATCCCCACACTTCGTTTCACATTTGTCGAGGCAGCACTTCTGGTTGTCCCCGCATTTGCCTTCCATGGAGCACTCATCTTGGTCAGGCTTTGGGCAAAATGTGATGTCTGTGCAGGACCCTGGTTTCAGAATTTCCAAAAAGTCACAGGTTTAGTAAGTGAAATAAAGATGATGTTGCGCAATAAACACAAATCAAAAGACAGTATTCTCAATTTTAATGCCTTTTGCTCCTAGCGTTAGGAGTGATGACAATGCTCCTTGGAAGCCTCAAAAGAAACGTTGGGAAGGGATGTGCTAAATGGCAGCATCCCACCTGTCTCTGTGGCACATATCTATAGCATTATTAGAGGGAACGATGTGAAGACGTTGACCTATTGGTTGCCAAGGTCTTAAAAGCAACTTTTGGGATTGCCAAATCAGTGCGTCAAGCAGGAATAATGCTGGAGTTTGGTCTCCAGAGACAGAGCCTGGTATCAAAAGGAGCTTTTTTAAAATGCATTGTGGCATTGTCAACATCAGCACCAGCATCCTTAAGGAACATTTATTGTCAAGAAATAGACAAGTCTGTCTATGCGGCTAAATGGAGATCTTATATTTTAACTTCCCTAAGAGATATTGGACTGCAAATTGCACTGCAAGATCTGAAAATACACAATTACAAGTTCATTTTAAAAAAGCTTATCAAAACTGAATTGCTTAAATTGGATAACATTGAATTAGCAGAGAAAAACTATTCATGGTATGTGATTAATTCATACTATCCCTCCGTATTCAGCCATATTATAATGTTTCTTTCTCAGCAAAGTTTAGAAATTCGTTTTTAAGGTTACGTATGGGATTAAACCCAACAAAGGAGGGCATGCAATTCTGGATCAAGCAGTTGCCGGACTCTAACTGTAGACTTTGTGGTTGGCCACAGGAAACACTAGTCCATATAGTGTGTGTGTGCCTCAAGTTAATTAAGCTTCGACATACAGTTTTGAGACCACATTTCGTGAAGAGCGGGTCGAAAAAGTTATTGGCAGTTGAAAAATGTTTGATACAATAAAGTAGATTTCCAGTATTTCTATGGCTGTGTTGACTAATAGTATTATCCAGCTTATAATCTTTACTACTTAATAATCATGTTGCGAGGATGATAACTTGAAATGTCAAAACAGACGTGCCACTACTACAGAAAATTGATGCACTTTATTATTATTTTAAAATGACATTCGCTGAAATAATAGCACATTAGCACTTTACAGTAAATTGATGCACAGTATTATTGCTTGGATATGATGGTTGCTGCAATAATTTCACATTAGCACCTTGAAATGTAATGTGTGCATGAAATGTACATTAGACACTTTTTTGTTTCAGGTAATTATGCCTCATAGCATTGATGCCTATCCACCCCGGCGAGGCCTTTCTGACTGTGGCTAGATGCTGGGACACCCCTGCTGACACTATGGGGCATCGGGAGCTGCACAGCGGGCGCTGGGACATTGCTGTACTGAGCATCAGCTGGGGCATAGCGTTAGGCGTTGCTGCCCTGGGTGGACCCCCCTGAACACAGTTGCTTCCTTTGGGTGCCCTGCTGAAGATCCAAGCCTATTCGCAGTGGGGCACAAGATGCCACCGGTTTGCAGCCGGACCGGAGGAAAGGTACTGGTTGCCCGGGTTCCCCCCCTGAGCTCTGGGGGATGCCTTGTAGATTGTGTCCCCACTAAACGAATCACACACGTGCCTGGGGTGCTGCTGGCCACACTACAACTTGGATTGTCGCCCCAAGGATAGAGGCGCCTCTACGCAACCTCGCCGGAGTCACATACCCGCGCTTCTCTTGCTGTAGCCTTGGCCACTGGTCGCTGGACTGTGGAGCCCTGTTCTGCTCCCACACTGAGGTAGAGTGTCACGTCAGCCCGCCCAGGTGAGTCCATGCTGTATTTGGCTGCCTGTCTGCAACTGACCTGGCCTCCGCCCTCTCCTCGGTTCAGTCCTCTCAGTGCTTTGCACCTTTCTGACGCTCCAGTTGATCACTTGGGGGGACTTGAGGGACTGCCCTTTGTCTGCGTTCGGGTCTCACTTCCCTCGCCGGACCTCGCTCCAACACCCCCCGGTCTCTGAGGTTTGCCCACCTCGGCTGGTCCGGATGGCTGCCGGTGCTTGTGTGACACCTGCTCAACTGGAATCTCCTGTTCGAGGCATTACTGCGGAGGGGGGGACATGACTTGTTCACGGACTGGGAAGTAACATCCTGCAGCCCACAAAGATAACCCAGTCATGGCTATGTGGACCAAACCAGGATCAGCCCCAGCAGCAGACATGGCATCAGCAGCCGGGAGCCCCCCTGACCCTGTCACGCAATCCTTTATGGACACATTCATGCACAAACACAAATCTGAAATAGGTTCCCTTCAAACGGAGGTTGAGGACTGTGTCAAAGAATTCTGGAGAGATGTGGTGAAGCTAGGAGGGAGAGTAGATGATCTCGAGAAGACACTTGATGCCCACTCGGAGGATCAGGAATATATATGGCAGCACTTGGCCACCCTGGAGGAGCAGCATATTGAGCTGCAGGTCAAGAAAGAGGACTTGGAAAATAAGGGGCGCCGCAAAAACCTGCACTTGCCAGGGGTTCCGATTGGGGCGGAAGGCTCCGACATTATGACTTTTGTGGTAGAACCGTTTCAGGACATCAGGGGAGATGAGGACGTATCTCCGCCAGTGTTGGACCGTGCACATCAAGTGTCTGGCCCCCCCTGGCCGGCCGGGCCTCATCCCTGACATCTTGGCCTGGGTCCATTTCTTTACAGAGAAGGAGGCCATCCTCAAAGCAGCTCAAGACAAACCATAGCTCACCTTCAAGGGCACTCCCATCCAACTGTTCCAGGACCTTGCCCTCACAACACTCCGCCGCTGCAGGGATTTCTGGCCTATAACAGATAAGCTCTGGGAATTGGGTGTTCGCTATCAATGGGGACACCCATTTGCACTCATCTTCCAGTGGAAGTCCAAGCGCCGGGTGCTACGGTCCTTCCGAGAAGCTGCCCAACTACTCCAGATCCCCCGACACGCCACCCTTGAGCCCCTTGCACATAATTCCCAGGGCCTGCGAACCGGCAAAGCCCCAATAAACCAGGGTACATCGCACCGGATGTCCTTCCTCCCAGTGAGTCTACACCTCATCCCAAGAGAAACAGGACATTGTACAGCATATCCGCTCCTTGGAGGGTGGTCATTCGCCTCCAGGCTCCCAGCCATCTGCTGGGGGCAAGGATGGCTAGGTTCTGTTGGTGCTGTTGACTGGCTCCCTGTTTTGCTCGTGTACATGTCCTCAGAGCAGCCTGTGACCACTAAGGGGACACTCTGAAAGCCCACTGACCCTAGAAGTCACTGCAAGCCATGTTGACCTGATATACTTCTTAACCCCTGATGCCCTCTGACATTCTTCAAACCAACTGACCACAGCCCACTCGACAGCGACACCTGACACACACTGCAACCCTAACTTACTCAGAAAAACCACAAACCTTCGACATACTCCGCAAATCAGCCAACACACAACACATTATACAAACGTCACCAACCTAAAACACAATGCAGCCTTCATTGTGCATGCAATATATTGCAAGCATGCAAAACAAACATAGTACAATACAACAAAAACATTAAATTCACTTGTAATTCCAGAAATGAAGACCTATTTTGAAGCCCTAGTGCAGTATTGAGGGCAAGAAAGAAAATGAGCTAAAACAGAGTGCAGTGCTTTAAATGGTCGGTGTTTTTATTTATTTCAGGTTAAGAGGTGTGAGCCTGAGGCTGTGATCCGCAGGTGGAGGAGGGGACAATCTGTGGGTACTCTGGGCTTGCTTGGGTTCTGGCCTAAAAATTTCAACCTTTGGTGATCACCTTCGGCAGTTTATATGTGTGTTCTGAAGGGACAGCAGTGTGTGGGTGAAACCAGGGCTTTAAGTAGAATGAAAAAACTCTGTGTCTTTGTAGGCTTGCGCAAGCAATGCTTTGCACGCTTGGTCTTAGGTCACAGCAAAGTTGTTTTCTGCGAAAGAAGCTAGATGCTGTTTATGGAAAGAGTTAAACCGTGCGGCTGATGACATTTGAAAATGGTGAGGCGGAAAATTTGTGTTCGAGTGCACGGCGTCGAGCGAGTGTAGCGAGCGAGCCTGAACAACTTAAGGAGGGTAACATTTTTGAAAAAAGAGTGGTCAAATGGTGCATATTAAAGGGAATTTGAGATCGCAAGAAGGTTAATAAAGCAATTGTGAAAGTGCAGTTATTGCATTAATAAAGAGATGTCATATATTAATATAGGTAGCTGCCTATTCAGGATAACCACAGAGCTTCACAACAGACTTCGAAATAACAATGCTGAGTACCTCACAGATTGGCAGCAGCATCCATGCTTCTCTGAGGTGTGTGCCAGCATGGCCTAGCTTTAGAAACATCCATCTACAAGATAGAAATGTTTCTGAAACTACACTCTGAGAAGCACACTGCTGCCAATGCTGTTAGCTTCAGAAACATTTCTATCTACTAGATAGAAATGTTATCTTTCAGAAGCTAGGCCCTCCTGGCACACACCTCCAGGGACATCTTAAGTATTTTGGGGGCCCTGGGCCAAAGGTATTTAGCTTTGAATATATGATTCAGTTTTAGAAGTTTCTTGCCTTTTTTGACCAGGTCACAGGAACAGTCATCGAAATTCTAATATACATCTAATATTCAAGGTCAGTGACGTGTGTTTTCAATATTATGACAGCAGCACTTCACTAATATTAATGCAAACATTCTCTGTGATGCCATCCCATTTCTCACATGTGAGGTCCTGTTTTGATCTCAAAGTAATGTTGCATGAAACGTAAACAACAGTTCTCTGCAAAATATCTGTAACAGCAGGACTGTGTAATAGAGCCCATGCACCATAACCCACAGTAAAAATAAATTACAGGAAAATGATAATAAATAAAATATGGTTAAGAATTTTTTAAGGTCATCAGGGCAAGGCTCTGCAGAACAGAGCTGAGTCTCTGAGGGGCAGGGGGGGGCTGGGGCCCTGGGCCAGAGCCCACTCTGCCTATTTCTTAAAACATCTCTGATTGCTCATCTCCCTGGTTGAGGGGGAGGGATAATGCTTCATTCATTTTGCTTACGTCTGGATTGAGCAAACCTATGATGTCCCTACATAAAATGGTTCTGGTCCTAATTCACAAAGAAACAATGTAAATCATCAACCATAGTTTTACACTGATGTTTGGGTAGATTTATGAGTTTTTTTGGAAGTGAGACAAAAATTACAGGAGTCCTCCTGGGAAGGTTCAATTGTCACAGTGTTATGAGACTGCACACAACTTTAGGCAGTAACATGTGCATAACTATATAAGCTGTGCATTAACATGTGAAAACACTTTGCAGAGGTGCAATTGCAAATGAGAACTCTACTGTTTTTTTTGTGGAGAAACCCCACATCTCCACCAATTACAGAGTACTCCCTTCCAGGCCATTCTCTTTCTGGTTCGGGACTTGCCAATGCATTTCATAAGAGTGAAAAAAGACATCTCTGTGCCCCACAGAGAAGCATACACCCTGAGTGCCACTGCTCTTAGCTTTAGTAACATTTCTATTGTGTAGATAGAAAGGTTTCTGAAGCTAAGAGCATTAGCACGCAGGGTCACGATGGTGCCTGCCACAGGTATATCTTAAGGATTTTGGTGGCCCAGGGCCAAACCTATTTTGGGGGCCCCTGTTCAGAACAGCTTTGAACTTATGATCCAGTTTCTGCTCTTTCAAGCCCTCTTTAGCCAGTGCACAGGCACACGTCCAAATTCTAAATGTGCACACACCTAAACATTCAGGTATAGTTAGGTGTGTTTCAAATATTGTAACACGATAGCAGCTCATTAATCAAATAATCTCTGCGACTGAGCGACACCCTCCCCTATTTTCCTTGGTGAGGTCCAGTTCAGATCTATAAGAAACTTTTTTATGGATGTTGCAGGAAACATAAACTCAACATTTCTCTGCCCAATGTCTGCAATAAACTCTAGTCTCACACGTAACCCATATTAAAAATTAATGTATTGAAAATAATATTTCAAATATTTATTTGAGGTCATCAGGGCAAGACTCTTTGCAGTGCACAACCGACCATTGCTTTGTCCAGGCTGAAAGGCTGGGGGCCTCTGGCATGCCAGCAAGGCCATCTGGGCCTAGCTTCAGAAAGATAACATTTCTTGTAGATAGGAATCTTGCTTGAAGCTAGGTCCTTCTTGCACGCACCTCCGAGAAGCGGACACACTGCTGCAATGCTTCACAGAGGTCAGTGCCAGCAGAGCCTAGCTTCAGAAACAGTTGTATCCACAAGAAATGTTATGTTTCTGAAGTTAGACCTGCTGGCACGCACCTCCAAGCAGCGTACAAGCTGCTGCAATGCTTCTCGGAGGTGCGTGCCAGCAGGGCCTAGCTTCGGAAACATAATATTTCTTGTACCTAGAAATGTTTCTGAAGCTAGGCCCTGCTGGCACACACCTCTGAGAAGCATTGCAGCAGCCTGTCCGCTTCTCCGAGGTGCGCACCAGAAGGACCTAAATTCAAGCAACATTTCTGTCTGCGCCAGGACTGATCTGCATTGCACTCTGCACCAGTTTTAGGTCTCGCCTAGCGATGCAGCGCATGCGCTGTTCACCTTGGCGAGACCTATAGTCGTCGGTTTGGTGGGCGAAGGGAGACAGGAGATGGCACGCGCCCGAACAGGACGATGTGCACGCGCGACGGGCCATGTGTACACGTGCACATCTCCTGTCCCGATGTAGCTTTCACGCGCCTATGCAAGTCGTGTGTACGCGTGCACATCTCCTGTCTTGCGTGCTTCCTGCGGCCAGAGAAAGCTCACCTCCCACTCCTGGGCATCCTCGCTGCTGCGCCGGTCTCCTCTTGCCTGGCACAGCTCCACGACAGGCTGAGTGCAGAGAAAGCTCACCTCCCACTCCCGGGCATCCTCGCTGCTGCGCGGGTCTCCTCTGGCCTGGTACAGCTCCACGACAGGCTGAGCGCGCACCTAATTTGGGCGCCTTTCCTGGGGAAAAACAGTGGGGTACGCACCACTCCGGGCAGAGGCACACACGCGCCTGCACTTTCACTCTCAGGAGACAGCTTTTGTTTCTTTTCAATGACATTTTAACATTTACAGTCGCTGCTATCGCTGCTTTTTTCTCTATTAGATTTGTGCATTTATATAGCACAGGCAGGGGGGACAATAAGTGATTTACAAAAATTTACAAATATTTGCAAAATATTGAGCTGATGAACTCTAGTCCCCAGCTCCCGAGTTGAATATGTTGGCAACGTGCAGGGAGGTTACAGTGCCAAAATGCTCACCGATTGGCTGTACCCTCTCTCTCCCCACCCTTTATCCCTTCACAACAGTACTTACCCGCCCTCACCACTTCTACAAGATTGCTGTGTTTTTTGCGACTTTATTAAAATTATATTTCGTATACTTTATCTCTGTGTGCCCTCATCCCTCCCATAACAGTACATGCGCCCCCCACGACCCCTACAAAATCGCTATCCTTTTTTTATTTTTTTTTCCTTTCAATGACATTTGTGGAGGCAGGGGGGACAATAAGTAATTTACTAAAAAAATTACAAAATATTGAACTGATGGTGAGGCTCAAACAAGGGTCCACAGCTCCCTAGTCAACAGCTACAGGCAAAAGGCTCACTGATTGGTAGTGTCATCTCTCCCCGCCCAACTTGATTTTGCGGAGACACTGTTATACTGCAAGCTCGCCCAAAGGTATTGAATCACTTAATAGTTATTTTGAATTGTTGTCAGGCTCCCTTTATTACTATGGCAAAATTGCTTGTTGTTTTCTGTAAGTTGCTTTCTAGCCAGGAATATATACCTCCTCAAACGCAACTTACAGAAAATGCGAACAAGCAATTTCGCCATAGTAATGACACAAAACAGGTGTTGCTTCGCTTCCCCACCCGATGTTTTGTCTTTTCCCCGTGTTGCTTTGCCTAACCCCCAACCTCCTTTGTGTTGCTTCTGTTCCTGCCATTGCATGCCGTCCGCCACCCTCTTGCTTTATTGTACATTATGGAGTAGACTTCTTCCACTTCAGCAGAAAGGATGGTTTTAGATATTGGGTCCGGATTGTAGAGAAACCGTTTCTAGTGTGTTCTCAAAATAGGACTGCAAGACTGCCCCCGGGAACTCTATATTTGCCAGACGAAAAAAAAAATGTAGCCTTCTCTTCTGTCTTTGGTGCTGTTATGGAAGCTCCATGGCTGACACATTTTCCTAAAGACAGCGTTGACATTCCTTGGTTGGGGTGTATTTGAAGAGCAGTGTGAGAGGTAGGTGACAGTTGCATTTGTGGAATATTTGAACACGGGGAGCTTGTTTCTTTAAATATCTAAATTCATTCATATCTGTAATCGTAATTGTGGCGGCAACAGAAGATCTCAGTGCTAGTTTCATTTGCAGGGAAAACAGAACTTGCTGCTGAGAGCAGTGTAATTGAAACAGTATGTATTTCTAATTCCCTGCCACTCATTTGTATAATTGGTCGCAGTAAGCCACACCATAATCGCATTACAAAATAAAACAAACATTTGCAATGCATTAGCAGTTTGAGGTATTGTAAATGAGAATGCCTTTTATTTATGTTTTGAAAACCTGCAAGCGATCTGTAAACACTCACTTTATACTTTTAGTCGTTACTTACAAGAAGAAAAGCTGGCAGTAACTGCACCTCTTTTTTTTTTTTTTTTTTTTAAATCTCTTTTATTAATATAAAAGGTAGTGCACTCAGTGAGAATGATACATATAATCGTCATAGTCAGGGTTACAGAGCATTAAAACAGAATCATAATCAGTAACATTCCCGCTATGACACAATCACAATTCGCCTGTCTAAATCTTATACTTGTAGGTCCATATATCAAATATATATTATTAATAGTGCTCAACATGTCAAGTAGCAGTGCTATGGTGCCCAACCTACGAAACTACTATGTAACTTTTGAAGAAACATTCCCCCCCCATATCCCAACTTTGTGTCATCACTTCTAATTAGGTTGCTCACTTCTCCTTACCCAACCATGCTCCTTCGCCCTTGTGACAGGACACATCGCTACGAAACCCCTACTCCAGCACAATTTGTATCGCGAAGCTTAATCTTTCTTCTTAGCCATCACTCCTCCTCCCCCTCAGAATCCAGGTCATCATCCTCCGGCAAGGGCTCACAAATTTCCCCCCTATAAACATTCCAGTTTGTCCACACTTTGTTCCATTTTTTGGGGGCAGCCCGAAGGACATACACCGCTCTTTCCGTGACCATTAGGAAGTCCATGTTCTCAGCCCATCTGTCCACAGTGGGCACGTCCGGAGCCCCCCATTTCTGTGCAAGGTCACGTTTTGCTACTGTCATGGCAAGGGTGGCCCAGATGACACCATATCTGTTCAGGTCAGTGGGATCCCAAATGTTCAGAAGGCATTTACGCGGGTCTGGCATAGTGGAAATCTTAAGTGTCTGGGATATAGTGCGCATTACCCGTGTCCAGTATCCCTGTATTTTGGGGCAGTCCCAGAGTGTGTGGAACAGTGTTCCCTCCTCCCCGCAACCCCTCAAGCAAAAGGGAGTGGGCGCTCTGTGTATTTTATGGAGCAGCGTCCTGGTGTAGTAAATGCGATGTAAGATTTTTAGTTGCACCAGTCTAAATTTGGCCGAAATGCCTATTTCCTTCGGAGAAGCCAAGGCCTCATTCCACTCCGAGTCATCCATCATACCTATCTCCCCCTCCCATCTTTCCTTAAGTTTTGCCGTGGGGTCTTTTAAGTTGTTGATTAATTTTTTGTAAGTGAGGGATGTGGCGCTCTGTTGCATATACTCCGTCAACAGTCTGTCCTCAAGCGGCGAGGACTCCGGCAAAGCAGTGCCTTGCGGTATCGCTTGGAGCAATGCGTGTCTAATTTGGACATAACGAAACGTTTCAGTGGGTCTGAGGTCATAGTGCTGTTGAAGTTGTGAGAATGGTACCACTGTGTCCCCTTCCCAAAGGTCTCCCACCGTGGAGATTCCTATTTGGTCCCATTGTGTGAAACCCTTGCAGGTTCTAAGGTTGCCCAGTGATTTCGTGTCCCACAGTGGTGTCATTTTAGTTATCTTGCCTGCCCAGCCCAGTCGTGTCTGTGCTGTATGCCAAAGAGTGGCAGTGTGCCGTGTCGGGCCGCGCAGACGTTTAAGTCGCGGTTTACTATACAGTACCGACAGCATGGAGTCTGTCCCCAATTGTGCCCAATCTGCCTTGTATGCCGGGTCGTGTCTCGGGGCGTGGATCCATTGGTTAATTATTTTAAGTTGAGCTGCCCAGTAATACATCTGAATGTTAGGAAGTGCTATTCCCCCCTCATACCAACTTTTAACCAATTTGTCGTAGGCTATTCGTGCTGTACCATTGCTCCAGAGGAGAGCGGAGACCAACGCCGCTATCTGTGTGAAGTAGCGTGGAGGGACAAGATGCGGGGTGTTTTCCAGCACATACAAAAATCTGGGGAGTGCCATCATCTTGAATAAGGCGGCTCGCCCCAAGAGGGTGAGGGGCAGGGTCGCCCAGTGTTTAACATCAGCTCGCAGTCGGTCTAGTGGTGGTTTTAGGTTGCTAGCGAAGAAATCTGTTGCAGAGGGCACAATGTTAATGCCCAAGTATCTGAAGGAGGTCACCGGCTCCGCCAGAGGGCAGTCGGTCGGTAGGTCCGGCGCCGGGCCCTTCAGTGTGTAGATTATGGATTTTGACCAGTTAAGGGTATAGCCCGAAGTTCCCCCGTGTGTGTTGCAAATGTCCAGGAGGGCTGGGATGCCGTTATCAGGGTCGACCATGTAAATGAGCATATCGTCGGCATAAAGGGAGACCTTGTCTTCCCACCCCTCCTCCCACTGAATGCCTCTAAACAAGGGCGTGCGTCTGATCAGGATAGCTAAAGGCTCCAGCACTAATGCGAAAAGCAGGGGCGATAGAGGACACCCCTGTCGAGTACCTCTGCTCAATGGGAACGTCGGGGAGATGTGGCCATTAGATACCACCTGTGCCACTGGATTAGTATATAGTAACCGTATCCAGGCTATATATTTCGATCCAAAGCCCATACGCGCGAGCACCTCGAAGAGGTATTCCCATTCCACTAGGTCGAAAGCCATTTTCGCATCTAGGGAAAGGATCACCGCCCTTTCAGTGAGAAGGTGCGATCTCGCCATCACCCCATGAACCCTCCTGAGGTTCAGTGCCGTGCTCCTGTGGGGCATAAAGCCCGACTGGTCGGGGTGGATCAGGGTACTCAAGTGTGGCATCAGGCGGCTGGCCAGAAGTTTAGCCAGAATTTTGGCTTCCACATTTAACAATGATATCGGGCGATATGAGGTACAGACTTCCGGGGGTTTACCTGGCTTAGGTATAGCCACTATCGTGGCCGTACGTTGATCCAAGGGCAGTTCAGCCCGCTCCCTACTGTCCAGATACATGTCCCGCAGGGGACCACTGAGGTCTGACGCCATCAATTTATACCATTCCACCGGAAGTCCGTTAGGTCCTAGGGCTTTGCCCGATTGTAGTGAATGTATCGCCAATTGGATTTCTTCTTCCGAAGGATCTGCTTCTAACTCTTTCGCAGCCTCCGGCTGTATGCCGGGGAGGACAATGTCCTCCAGCGACGCCGCCGCCAGTTGGGCAGTGACGACGCGGTCCGGTGTGTAGATTGTGTGGAAATGACGTGCCAAAGCGCGCACTATGTCTTCTGGGTGTGTTATGACGTGGCCGTCTGTAGTAATGAGCCTCCTAATTCCTCTCGTGCCTCCCTCTCTCCTATCCAGCCACGCCAGCATTTTCCCCGCCTTGTCGCCCACTTCGTAAATCCTATGTTTGGTGTTTGCCATGTAACCCTTCTCGGTCGTTCTCAGGTGTGCCTGGTATTGCTGCTGTCGTAATTTTAGCGTGTGCGTCTTGGCCGGGGAAGGGTCCGCCATGTGCGCCGTGTTGGCATCGTGGAGGGCTAATTCTAGTTCCGTGAGCTCCTTCCGGGAATCACGCTTGTGTCCCGTAATAGCTGTAATCGCCACCCCTCGCAGGACGGTCTTGTAGGCCTCCCAGAGAATCGACGGGGAGGACACTGAGCCACCATTCTCCGCAAAGTATTGTGTCGTTGCTAGTTTCAATTTTCGTCTCAACTTAGGAATTTTTAAATAATTCGGATAAATGGGGTAGACCCTTGCGCATTTTTGTTCCCCAGTAGTAAGGGTAAGAGTGACTGGCGAGTGGTCAGATATACCCCTGGGTAGAATGTCGATCTTGTCAGCCATGCCCAATCCCCCCCCCAGGAACAAAAAGTAGTCAATGCGAGACAGGCTATTGTGGACTGCAGAGTAAAAGGTGTACTGGGTCGCTGTGGGACGTAAATGTCGCCATATATCTACAATGCCTAACGCTTCCAAAAATTCAGGAAGAGGTGAAGGACCCCTTGAGCGGGCTCTAGTGGGAAAGGCGTCTAACGCCGAGTCCATGATGGCATTCAGGTCCCCCCCAATGATTGTGTCACCCTCAGGAAGGTCAAGCAGGAATCTACCCAGTGCAGGTAACGTCACGGAGTGTAATGCCGGGGGAATGTATACTGATACTACATTAAGCGGTGTACCCTCCCATTGGCCATGGATCGCTGCAAAGCATCCCTGGTCGTCTGCAGTGTGGTGCGTGAGTATAAAGGGTGACGATTTCTTCAGAAGTATTCCCGTCCCCCTGGACCCTGATGTGAAATCTGCATGTGCCGCCATCTTGTATCCGCGCCTATCAAGCGCTTTGCAGGTTGTACCCGCAAGGTGTGTTTCCTGGAGTAGAACCAAATCCGGGCCCTGTCGTTTAATAGCCTGCAGCACTAGGCCCCTCTTTATTTTGTCACCCAACCCCCTGACGTTCCATGTGAGCATGCGCAGAGGGGGTACTCCCACCGTTACTGCGGTGTGTCCGGCGGGTGGTGCCTGAAGTAAATTAGCCATGGGTTCGTGTCGAGAGTATCATCAGCAATGTGTTGGTGACCAGCGTGAAGATAACGAGGAGCATGCTATGGCCCAGGGTGGCTTCAGAGCGTGTGTAGTGCGCAGCGTTGTCAAGGAGCGCGCCGCCATCTAGGATGGATGCATGATATGTGAAGTGAGCGATGACTAGAACCAAGAAAGTGTACATAAAGAACAAGAACAAGAACAACCTAAGCCCTCTTCCCTCCCCCCTCCCTGCTTCCCTGCACCACGGACAATACCCCGCCCGCATCCCCAACTTGGCAGAGTGCTTAATCCCGTCCCCAACTATCTTACTTGCACGTGGGGTTGGTGAGTCCCCTACAGGCACCGGCCGATGCCTACCCTACTCAGCTCCGCCAACTCCAGAGTTCAATATGTTCCAAAGATGTAAAGGGGTCGGCAACGCTTTACTCAAATGTCAGCCGGCTGTCCCGAATCAAATGGGTCTCTTTCCAGATCCGATCCCAGTTCCGCTGCACCCTCCCCGCGTGGAGAATCCACAGGCCTCTGCTCCGCCGGTCCGCCGCCGCGGTGATCTTGTCGGTCCCTTCGTGGGCGCCGGGGAGGCCCCACCTGTCGCCATCCGTCGAGCCAGTCTCGCGCCACCTCCGGGTTGTCGAAGAACCAGGCCTTTCCCTCGGCCACAATCCGCAGTTTGGCGGGGAACAGCATCGAGTATTGCAGGTCTTTATCGCGCAGGGCCTTTTTGATCTCAGTGAAGGATTTCCGGCGCCTGGCCACCTCTGCCGTATAGTCCGGAAAGAAGGCCAGAGTCGAGTTCTGGATTTTCACAGGCGGTGAATTCCTGGCCGTCTGTAGGATTGCGTCTCTGTCTCTAAAATTAAAAAGCCTGGCCAGTACAGGTCTCGGCGCAGCCCCAGGTTTGGGCGTTCCGCCAGGTACTCGGTGCGCCCTTTCGACTGAGAAAAAGTTTGACAGGCCTTTCGGTCGCAGTTCATTTTTGATGAGGTCCTCGACGTATAAGTCCATCGCACCCTTCCCCTCTGATTCCGGTAGGCCAAGGATGCGTATGTTGTTCCTCCTGGAGCGTCCTTCTTGGTCGTCGAGCTTTTCCTGCAGTTGTTTATTGACTTTTTCCATGCGCTCCATTGCCGCTTGTAAGTCTGAAGTGTCTTCCACCAGCGCTTTTGTTACCACTTCAACCTGGGACACCCTTTCCGACATTTTCTGGAGATCCGCTCGCAATAGGGTAACTTCTGAGGAGATGGACCCCACCGTCGTCTGCACCGCCGTAAGGGTTCTCATTACATCTTCCAGAGTCACTTTTTTGGCCCCTTCCGCGTCAGGTGGAGAGCCCGCAGAATGCCGCCCACTCGCCTGGGGGTGTCCGTGTTGTGAGTAGGCGAATTTATCTACTTTAGCCTGTGTTGAGGTGCTCCTAGTCCCCTTGCCCGCCATGGCGTGGAATGTCTGGATTGCGGGGGGGGGGTCGAGTATAGCTGCCCCTGTGGCACCACAATTCAACTAGCCGCGGGGCTGATTCCGCAGGTCTGGGGCGGGGTACACAATCAGAGCAGTCCGAGCCAGTGTCAGGACCCCAGACCGCTTCACACAATGTCCCCAGCTATAGACCGGACTGTGGATACAGTGCCCAGTAGAATGTCTCACACCTGGTCCAAGCACTGCCAGGTCAGAGAGTGCCTCAGAGAGTGCCTCGTCAGCGTGGCATAGAGGTCGGCCCCCTCACTCGTGCACCGAGCGCTTGTGCTGAATGATCAGATCGTGCAGGGCCAAGCGGCCAGCAAAGTGCAGTTACGTCGGAGCGGTGGCAAGTCTCTCACCTCAGATCCTGTTGATGCGCCTCAGCGGCTATGGTACGGCATGTAAGATGTGTGTCTGCAGTGCGGGAGGTGTCGCGCGTTATCCAGGCGCTAGTCCCTCCCAGCCGAATTCACCGCGGGCAGACGTGTCAGGGGCCAGGGGCTTAGGGCAGTGTTTTTCCCCCATCAACCATCGGCGGGGTGCCAAGTACAGGCGCTTCCACACAGAGCTGTCACCTCCCGCAGTTCGAGCCGTCCGGCCTCAGGAGAAATGAGCCGGCCGTGTACCCAAGATGGCGGCCACCGGTGTCGCAGGGTCGCGGACTGCGTAGTCCGTTGATCTCCCCTTCAGTCCGCCCAATCCAGTAGTGCAGGGTGCCGCTGATGCTCAGGGGCCGGCAGGTGTAACGCACAGGGCCGGAGAGACCCTCGCCGATGAACCACAAGGAGGGGGGGGGGAGAGCGGGGGCGTCCACTCCGCCAAGTCCGGACAGGATGTACTTCCGCCGGGACCCCCTCAGCACTCAAGGCCGGTGCTTTCAGTCAGGCGCAGGCCGCTGGACGGGAATGGCGAACGGGGCAGTTCCCGGTCTCCGATTTGCTCCGGGATCAGACCGGAGCGTGCCGCTCAGGTTCTGGAGTCAGCGCCGCTACTTCGGGCAGGCGATGGAACGGATAAATGAAGGATTTTACTGAAGGGCCGTTATGCTGCGGGGAGCTCCCGGATCAGGCTGCCACCATGTTCGGCAGTCGGCCACGCCCCCAACTGCGCCTCTTTTAATGCCAGCCTTGCTTCTTGTAAGTAAGCACCAAAAAATACAAAGTGCGTGTTTATGCACTGCTTGCGGGTTTTTCAAAATGCATAAATAAAAGGCATTGTCATTTATATTGCCAAAAGCTCAAAGTCTCTCAAATGCGAGACCTATTGCATTGCAAATGCCTCTTTCAATAGCTGTGGCGGGCACAGGGAAATTAAGTGATTTGCCCAGATCACACGATGTTGAACTGACAATGCTGAGACTCGAACCTGAACCAGGTTTGAGTGTTGACTTCGCCGGCTCACAAGTTCGTCCCCCTCTAAAGTCGGTAATCTGTTACCGGGACGCCTGTCACACTCACGGTTCATGATTATTTTCACTAACACTAGTAGTGATAGTGAAAATAATCATGAACCATGACCGTCACCATGAATGACCAACCGAGCTGTGAGATTCAAATCAGATCTAGGGACGGTCCCTAGTTCTAATTTGAATCTCACAGTCTGTCTGTCTGTATGGGAGGGGGGGCAGAGCTTTAAGTGGGAAAAAAACTGAGGGTGCTCTAAAAGGGGCGTGGCACATTTCTTAAAGGGGTGTGGCCTATCTGAGTAGGGGCATGGTCTAAATCATAATATTGTAACAATATTTTCGAATTCTGGGGAACCAGTGGCGCTCAATATTTGCCTTGATTTCCCTTCGGAGGGCTGTTCAATCTTTTCTACGCATACACAGTGCTTTCTATATAAATCAATAAACAGAACAAGTCAGCATTGGCAGTGAGAGTGGTTTGAAAAAGATCAATGGAGCTTTGTGGCGGAATGAGAAAGCTGCGGGGAAGTGGATTAAAAAAACGGCCATTAAAATACTCACATTGCGGGCTTGCAGGCTGGGAGGGCAAGTCTTGTGTGGCTTCAGAAGGATCCTGGCTGAGGCATCTCTGATGCAGAGGCAGGGTCCCGACGGTGCTGGTAAGGCCGGGGAGGCGTCACGAAGGTAAGGTTCCTTTTCACTGCTGCTGGATTCTGTTGTAGACCCTCGTCGCTCGCTTGCTTTAAGGCAGAGCAGGGTCACACTGGTTGCTGGAGAAATCTTGCTGCAGGCCGTAAAAGCAGGGTTGTGCCGGTTCTAACCAGCTGTTGTTGTGCCGATGGCTGGTACAATGACGTAGGTGGTGCTGCGTGTTCAAATAGAAGGGAAATCCAGAGAGAAAGTGTCTCTCTTCAAAGGATTTCCCTTCCTGCTATAATGACGTCACTCCTTAAGCAGTGCTCACGCATGCTCACCGGAAACACCAACAAAAACCGGGACGTCTGGTCACCCTACCTTTGAGGCCCGAAAATAGAGCCCCCTAGAGACCCCTTTCGAGGCCCGCCCAAAAAAACTGGGGGTTCTCAGACCCCCACAGACCCCCACCACTTAAAGCCCTGGGGGGAGACACACACACACACTGTCACTAACTACCTCACCTCAATCTTCACACCGTAATCCTGAATCTGCATCACTCTGCGCTCAGGCTCTCAGGACATCCAACCAGGGGTGACGAGTCTGTCCGACATTAGCAACTTCATTTAAGTTGCTCGAGGCAGGACTCGGAGGCCTTGCATTAAGATCAGGCTCAGGGGGCCAGCGAAGATCAAGGAGCTCTCCGCCTCAACTCTCTCTCTCCAATCCTGTGTGTGTGTAATAATGGCGCTCATGCATGAAGAGGGGAGGAAAGAGACGAGAGAGAGGCTGAGCTAGGGCAGACCAATCACTGTACGGCTTCACAATAAAGCCGTGCAGTGATTGGTGAATATTGCTCCACAAGCTTGCCCAGGCTGCTCCGCATTCTAGACCCTATCTAGAGACGGGAAAGCAGCCAATCCAGGTGCTGCTCTTGGCCAGGGAAGCACAACTTGCCGCTCATTAGGAGACTGAGAGGATGCGACTTCGATCCCCACCGGCTCCTTAATTATACAGGCGTGCTGCTGAGGTTTGCGCATGTCGGGGTGGGCAGGGAGAGGCCTCTGGCCAACCCAACATGCGCATTAAGCAGTTAGTGTTTGCACTGACTGTCACTGCTGTGCTGCCTCATAATCCCACCTCCTAAGCCTGCCTGGTGGTCACGTGATGTCGGCCCAAAGCTAAAACAGTTGACTGCCATTGGCAGCCGCAGGAGTCAGCTGTCTCAGCCACTGGCCGCATATTCCTACCACACTTAAAGCTGCCACTGCAGCCCGAGGCAAAAATAATAAGGAGGCGACGCCCAAGCGCCCACACGGAGGAGCCGCCACTTGCTACTCAAAGCGTCCTCGGGTAATGCTAATTTGCAGCTCTTCAGTTTGTAAACACGATGCTGGCACCTAGTGAAAGTGAAGAGAACATGCATCATGGTCAGGAGTCACTTTTCATACCTGTCATCACACATTCTTATGTTGGCCTGTACGTTTTTTCAATGAAATCCGCGCATCCTATAGCAATGTCCTTCCGGACACGTTAGGAGGGTTACCCTCTCTGCCATTTCGGTTCTTTTATTCAGACTAGTGCTGGCAACCTGTCTGTCATATTTGCTCTCTGTGCTCTTCTTGTGCCAGGGTGAGTGTGCTGGTGATAAAAGCTCTTTTGAAATATTGATGCTGGAAAGAGTAATCGGTGGAGTTACTGCAATTTTTAGCATCAGTAGGTTCAGCGTCCCCTTCATTTGCGCAGCGCCTGCTGATTTGGCGCGTACTACGAGCCACATATTCCCAGGACCTTTGTCCAGTCCCTTTTAATTAGTCACTATCCCCCCCCCACTACCCCCACCCCGCACCCCCACATGTATTATCAGCTAAGCGGATCAACAGAAGGCTTAGGAGATGGTGAGATTTAAATAGTAGGGAAGCAAAAGCAGCAGACAGCTGTGCCCAAAGCGAGGGAATGTAACAAACAACACCACAACACCAGTGGCCACATAACAACACATGTAGGTATTTTTCTATGTGTTTACCCCTCGGGACTGTTGTTGTATTAGCTGTTTGCTCTATAATTTCTGCCCCATCGGGCTGACATTTTTGCATGTAGCCCCCTATCATTTCTTTTCCTAAAACAGAGATGTAAACCCTTCCTCTTTCCCAGTGCTTTTCAGTGGGCTGTTTCAGAGCCCAGACAGTTCCTGCTAGGTTGTTGTTTTGTACCCCCTTAACACGTTTCTTAAAACATGATCTCTGAAGATCGAGCTGTGAGGGGTGCCAGGTGGCAGCCAGCCACCCAGGCAGCAACGTTTACCAAGCAGAGGAGGCAGAGCAGCCGATCACACTCACTGGAACGGGATGCCGTGGCCTCGTTCTTTGGACTGGCACAGAAGCAGACTGTTAGACCTGTCAGCCCTTTGGGTGGTCCCTCCTTATTTTTTCTTCCCATTTTTGCCTCCTATATTTAAAAAAAAAAATGTGGGTGTTGACCGTAGGTCTCTGGGCGCCCCATTGCTACTAATTACCAATGAGGCGCAGATGCTCCTTTAAAATGGAGGAAGTGTAAGAGTTCATTTACAAAATGGTGGCCTACCATCCGTCAAGTTTTTACCTCAGAGCTTGGTGCCATAGGGTGACATGAGGGGTTCCAGAACCTTCTGGACCTCTCTGGACACTCTGGGCACAGGCTATATAAGGTAGAATGTTGGGCGGCCATTTTGGAGGAGACTGGGGAGGAGAGTGACTAAGCTGGAGTGCAGGCTGTGGGGCGAGGAGGTTGGCGCGCTGTGAGGGGTCTGATTGCCTCTAGGGGTTGCTATCCTCACTTCTAATGCTGTCCCTCACCCATTGACCTGGCCTAGCAAGAACATTTATAGCTAATACCACTAACGTGGAAGAAGCGTGTGACTACCTCACGTGGGGCAGTAAGGTCATGGACTGTGGGAAATTGACAGGTGAGGGCATCCGAGGCTGCCTCCTGTATGAAGCCAAGACCCTTGCAGAGTAGGCCCCTGCCCTTGCTGTCATCCCTTTCCCCGGCGCAAGCAAATTCTCGAGGTGTTCTGCCTGAATCTGCCTAATGCGATAAGGAACTTACCAACATCACTGCTGCAGACCCCGGGTCTTCCTGAACTCCCTGCGCTGGTGTGGCCTCGCCACCGCTAGTGTGTGGGAGCTCCTGTGGCCGGCGGGGACATGGCGCCCGTGGGTCGGAGCAAGCCGCGGCCGCCTGTCAGGTCTCCGACTGCTTGGTCAGGAGGGAGGCGGGAGTGGGTGTCGGGCCCTGTTTGAGGGACGGTTCCTGGTGGGAGAGCCTGAGGGTCAGGCAGCGTTGTCCGGGGGTGCCCCGCCTCAGGAAATCAGCCGTGAAGCGGAGGAAGCTTGGGAGAAGCCTCGCCCCAGCGCTGACTAGAGGAGCGCCCGGGAGGAAGTGAGGTGGGTCTGGAGGAGGCCCAGGGAGGAGTCCGCCCTCCCTGTGGCATGAGGGGAGTTAACGCGGAGGCAGTGTAGGAAACTGTCCGTAGAGAGCGACTTGCCTCCGGTGAGGGTCCTGCCCCCAGAGGCCTGCCTCCATTCAACTGGGCCGTATACTTCACCTAAGACCCCCGAGTGGAAATCCTTAGTACCTCAGGCGACTGATATCGGCCGGTTCGGACAAAGCAGCGTCCAGAATTAAAGTAAGCAGGGATTTTGGCTGAGGGGGCTGGGGGAGGAAATTTGGCTCACAAATCCCTCTGCCGGGCCTGGTGATTATCGAGGCTTCCTGCCCATGATAGAAGAATGTATGGCTGGGCGGAGAAGCTGTAATCGGCAGAATTGTCCGAAGAGATTTTCCTTTTCTTTACAAGAGTTCAGCGAACTAAAGAACAACTATTGAACTATCCATATCTAACAAAGCTATTGAGGAATAAACGACTTAAGGCAGTTCATTCACGAGGCTAGACATGTACCTCACCTGTTTAAATGCATGTTCTGAGACCTTTCTTTAACCTAATATATGTTTAGGCTGCACGAGGTGAAATTAATTTATAACTGAAATTAAGGTGATGTGCTTTAAGGAAAATTAGCTTCTATTTCCAATTTTGGCATTAGCTTACTTGATGATTTATGCACTGCTTGATTATTGCCAATGTGACTTATTATTGACTATCTCAAGACCTTTCTTTAGTCAATATCATAGGTAAATGAGTCAGTACTTGAAATGGTATCTGTTCTGCATCTAATCTATTGATTAATACTATGACTAAGTAAGATTCACTAGCATCACATGATTTATTGATGTGTTATATCAACAGAGTTAAGAGTATTAAATGTAGAGTGATAAGTTATTAATATAAACGCAATTGAAAACAATCCTTAAGAAGAAAAGATAAACTTTTCGGTGTGGTGTCATTTTTCTAGTGGAAGTACGCTGTATTGCTGAGTTGAGTGTGACGCAAGTATAACACAATTGCCTTGGAGTAGGCCTTCCCACTTGTGCCAAGCTACCCTAGGTGGACCGGTGACCCCGGGTCCAACACAGACCCATCCAGGTCAGTTGCTATGTTAACGTTTTGCTAGGTTTGCCTGTAGCTTATTTTTTTGTCTCACTGTCCCCTGCCCGACTGTTCCTATCTGATGTTCTTACATCTGCCCCTGATATTCAATGATTTGAGATCTATGCCTCTACTGCCCTTGTTACACGGCTTGCGCCAAATGCCGCGGCTCAGAAGTCTGATCTGCTGATAATGATCTTCCCAGCTAAAGTTTTCACAGTATACAGACCGAGGTCTTGCCACCTGTCACCTTTCCCGCATACTCACACTCCCCCTGCCCCCTCTCATGCCTCTCTCACACTCCCTGTCTCCTCTCTGTAATCCCTTCTCACACATTCTGCCGTTCTGTAGCTCCTTGCGCTGTGCACTCACCCACCTCTCGCGCCCCCCTCTTTCTAAGTGCCCCCACCACTCGTCTTGGTGCTGCTCTCACTTATTCTCAGAAACTGGAAGATGTTCACAGTCCGTCTCTATCCATGCTCTTTCTGTCGGCTCATACGCCTCTCTCGGTCCGGTTCAACGCCATCAGCTAATAGAGTGGTCATTGCCTCTTCGAACATCTGCCTTACTTTAAGGTTAATAAGGTCTCTTTGGGAAGAGCAACCAGTCCCCCTCTCTCATACTCTCTCTCACCCCTCTCTCTAGCTCTCCCAGGCACTCTTCGTGCCTCTCTCATGTGCTTGACTTCAGGGCTTTGAGAACAGTTCCTTTCCCATGCCTCTTCAAAGTTCCCGGCCCTCAATCCCACGCTATTCTCTTCTTGGGGTGTCTTTTGCTAACACAAACGCTCCCTCTTTATGCGCCTGTCGCCAGCTCTCTCCTTCTTTCTCTCTTTCTCACACTCTTTCTGCTCCTCTGTCTCGACCTCATTCTCCACTCTGTGCACAAACTATGTATCCCCCTCTGTGTTCCTGTCTATCTATTCTGTGCAACTCTCACCCTTATCTTTTCACCATGCCACTTAAATCCCCTATACAAATGCACTCCCCACCACACAATTCCACCCCATACAATTCCACAACTAACAATTCCAATTCAACCCATATAGTTTCCACCCCACTCCATACCCCATGCATCCACTCCAAACCAAAACACATGGGTAAAACACATTGTCAGTTACAATGCCAATGGCTCTAACTCTAGTTTAGCCACAATGCTTCACAACATAGCTTAAAGACATTGGCAAATCCAATAGCTCTGGCTAAACACGTATAAGGTCCCAAAGGCAAGACCTATTGGCTATGCCAATGCTTGTTTAAACAACAGTGTCACGGAAGCAAGAGTGCATGTGCTAGCACATGGCTCATGCTGACTCTGCCCTAAAAAAGGCTGACATTTGATTACCTGTGGAAAGGTGATATAAAGGTTTGTTTCTTGGCCCTGCAGCACTTGAGTGCACTCTCCTTGCTTTCCTGGCACAGATTATCCCGGAAAGAAGTTCTGCGTCACTCAAAATTGTGCAAGCTTTTCAGTGTTCAAAGAAATATAATATACACGTTTCTGTTTGGATTGCTACTTCCTGTGGTTTTCATTGACACCCCGAAACACAATTCCTCAGAGTTTCATGAATTATTAAAATGAGTCCAATGGATTTTCCTATAATCTTAAATCGACGCGCATTTGATACCTTTTAGAAAATCTACCAGCTGTCTGCAGAGTTTTGTCTTTCATTTGTAATACCAGGTGTTTCTCATAAGTCCAAAGCTATTCAGTCAAATAGTTATTAATGATTTGCAGTTTTTTATAACTTTACTTAACGCTTAAACATGCAAACCCTCTGAAATTCTTTTGTATGTACTTCTCATTAATAACTCATAACCTGAATAGCATGCGTCAACAAGCGAGCAATAAATAAATACAAACCTTTGTCCTACTCTATCCTTCTGCTATCATTCCAAATCCAAATAACTGACTAACCTATCCACCACTTAAAATGTACTTGCATGTTACACTATACTAATTCAACACTAATCCTCTGTGGGTCCCGGAGTAGCGTGCTACCCGCCGAAAAAGCGCTTTGTTGCCTCGTCAGGGGTAGTAAGCGCTATATAAATGCAATTACAATACAATACAATTACAATGAAGGAACAAACATATCCCAAAATGCATTGAGGATATAATTACTTGAGTATTTTAAACGTAATCATTTCTTCCTCAAATTTAAAATGTAAATTACTAGAAATAGAGATTTCATCAATAGAAAACTAGGATGGAAATAAAATATGTGTCAAAAATAAACTTTAAGTTCCTTTTGCGTACTATGGGAATGCATAGGTAGGGTCAACCTCGTCCCTAAGATGGGACCTATAGACATAGCAGAAAAGACCTTTCTTTACCCCTTGTACCACCCAGTTCTCTGCAGATGCTGACGGCCCCTGCCCTCTTTGCTCACCTGTTTCAGTATCATCCTCATCATCATCGCCCATTACACAAGACACCGCCATGAAGAGGCCAAGGAGGCTGAGAGCGAGGAACCGCCCGCTGGAGACCATCTTGGCGCTATCACGAAGAATGTCTTGATCCAAGAGTGCCCAGGAATAGACTGAGGACCAGCGTTTATAGGCAAGCAAACGTGGCAAGGGATCATGGCACTGAACTGGCACGTCGGCGTCGGTGGCACTGAGCCCTGCGCGCCTTACAATAACACTTCACAGCCCAGAGCAACCAGAGCAGACAAACAATGGAAGCCCAGCAGGGTCAGGTCAAGCGTCCCTGCAGCCTTCGCTTCAGAGGAGCCTGCCTTAGTTAATGTCTTTTTTTCATCTAAAACATCCAGTTCAGGCCTCCAGTTCTCGCCCTCGCTGTCTCTGCCACCCTGGATCATGCCTCCTTCAAATACAGTGTTTTATCATAATTTGCATATTCCATCATATTGATAGGACATGCACCTTAGTTCATCAAACCATCCGGCGGTGCCTGGTCCTGTATAAAGTGTAGTATTACCCTTCTTCCTGCCCCTGTACAAAATGGTAGAGGACATAGTTTCAACTTTCTGTGAAATTTACATTTCTCCTTTTGACTCCTGCACAAGTCCACCCGACAGACCTACGACGCCGCCGCCCTCAACGCACTCAATGCCGGCCGGAACCCCCCCTGCTACCAGGCCGCCCCGAAACGCATCCACGGACCCTTCACCTGCAAAACCTGCAAATTCACCTGCCTCCGAACCTGCACTGCACCCGCCAAGCCAAGCACCAGCAGCAACCACCTCAAGTGCATCCTGCTCAACACCCGCTCCGTCCACAGACACGCCGTCGAACTCTGGAACCTGCTCGACACAACATCACGAGACGTCGCCTTCCTGGCGGAAACCTGGATGACCGCCTCCTCAGCGCCCGACATCGCCATCGCCATCCCGGACGGGTACAATATCATCAGGAGGGACCGCGTCAACCAGACCGGAGGAGGCATCGCCATCGTCTACAAGAACACCCTCCGCTTCACGACTGACTCCTTCGCCGCCGCAGAGTACCTCCACTTCCAGATTCACACCGACCCAAAGACGACCCTCAGAGGCACCCTCATCTACAGACCCCCGGGACCGCGCACACAATTCAGCGAAGACATCACGGACTTCATCAGCCCACACGCCCTCCGCTCCGCAGACTACATCCTCCTAGGGGACCTCAACTTCCACCTGGAGAACAACAAGGACCACAACACCGCCGCCCTGCTGGACAACCTCGCCAACCTCGGACTCAAGCAACTGGTCAACACCCCCACCCACTACGCCAGCCACACGCTTGATCCCGTCTTCTCATCCAGCAAGCACATCACCTTCGGCCACTCCACCGGACTCCACTGGACCGACCACAGCTGCGTCCACTTCAGCTTCAGCAGAACCACAACCCACCACCACCCGCAACAGATTCCTCACAGGAGCTGGAGCAAGATCACCACCGACCAGCTCCCCACCTCCCTCAGCCAGAACCCACCCGCCAGCACAACGGACCCCAACGAAGCAGCCCGCAACTTCACGAAGTGTCTGACCTCCTGCGCCGACAACCTCGCACCACTGAAAAACCCTCCCAGCAGACCCAGAAGCAAGAAGGCCTCCTGGTTCACCGACGAACTAAAGGACTCCAAGAAAACCTGCCGCACCCTCGAAAAAGCCTGGCTCCTCGACCAGACCACTGACAACATGCCCGCCCTCAAACACGCCACCCGCAAGCACCACCAGCTCATCCGCACCACCAAGAAGAAATCACTGAAGGAACGACTGGACAACAACGCCCACGACAGCAAGGAACTCTTCAGCATCGTCAAGGAGTTCTCCAACCCCAGCACCGGCAACAACGACATCACTCCCTCACAAGATCTCTGCGACTCTCTCGCCTCGTTCTTCCACCGCAAGATCGACGACATCCACAACAGCTTCGGCGCACCATCCACGCACCCAACCGTCGAACCAACGCCCCCCACCGCCACCCTCCGCAGCTGGACCACGGTGACCACCGAAGACACAGCCCGCACGATGAACACCATCCACTCCGGATCTCCAACCGACCCCTGGCCCCACCACGTCTTCAACAAGGCCGACTCCATCATCGCACCCCAACTCCGGAACATCATCAACACCTCCTTCAACACCGCCACCTTCGCGGAGAGCTGGAAGCATGCCGAGCTCAGCGCCCTACTGAAGAAACCAACAGCGGACCCCACCGACCTCAAAAACTTCCGCCCCATCTCGCTCCTCCCTTTTCCTGCCAAAGTCATCGAGAAGATCGTCAACAGACAGCTTGCCGCCTTCCTCGAGACGAACGGATCCCTCAACCCCTCGCAGTCCGGTTTCAGAGCCAACCACAGCACCGAGACCGCCCTCATCGCAGCCACCGACGACATCCGAGCCCTGCTCGACAACGGGGAAACAGCAGCACTCATCCTCCTGGACCTCTCTGCAGCGTTCGACACTGTCTGCCATCGCACCCTAGTTCAACGCCTCAGCAACATCGGCATCCAAGAGAAGGCACTGGAGTGGATCATCTCGTTCCTCGCTGGAAGAACACAGAGAGTCCGCCTCCCCCCGTTTCGATCCGAGGCCACCGAAGTCATCTGCGGCATACCGCAAGGATCATCACTCAGCCCCACCCTCTTCAACGTCTACATGAGACCTCTCACAGCCATCGCACGCCAACACAACCTCAACATCATCTCCTACGCCGACGACACCCAGCTGATCCTCTCCCTCACCAGAGACCCCGACACCGCCAGAACCAGCCTACACGAAGGGAAGACGTCGCCGAGTGGATGAAGAACAGCCGCCTGAAACTGAACTCAGACAAGACAAAAGTCCTCATCCTGGGACCATCGCCCTCCGCCTGGGACGACTCCTGGTGGCCCCCAGCCCTGGGCACCACTCCCAAGCCAACAGACCATGCACGCAACCTGGGCTTCATCCTGGACTCCTCCCTCTCGATGACCAGACAAGTCAACGCCGTCTCCTCATCATGCTTTCACACCCTACGCATGCTTCGCAAGATCTTCCGATGGATCCCGACCGAAACCAGGAAGACGGTCACCCAGGCCCTCGTCACCAGCCGACTGGACTACGGAAACACCCTCTATGCCGGAACCACAGCCAAGCTACAGAAAAGACTCCAACGATTCCAGAACGCCTCTGCCCGACTCATCCTGGACATCCCCCGACGCAGCCACATCTCCGGCCACCTGAGGGACCTGCACTGGCTCCCCGTCAACAAGAGGATCACGTTCAGGCTCCTCACCCACGCACACAAGTCTCTCCACGACCTGGGCCCCAAGTACCTCAACGACCACCTGACCTTCTACATGCCCACCCGCCAGCTACGGTCTACTAGCCTCGCCCTCGCCGCCGTTCCACGCATCCGAAGAGCCACCGCCGGAGGCAGATCCTTCTCCTACCTGGCGGCCAAGACATGGAACTCCCTCCCCATCCACCTTCGGCTGACCTAGGACCATCTCGCCTTCAGGAGACAACTCAAGACCTGGCTGTTCGAGCAGTAGCGGACCCCTTCCCCCAAGCGCCTTGAGACCCTTCCGGGTGAGTAGTGCGCTATACAAGTGTTATGATTGATTGATTGATTGATTGATTATAACATGACCGACCTCTTCCAGGTTCCTGTTCTCCCCTCGTATGTCTGTTTTTAGCATATGATCACAGGTTTAAATCCCTGAGGGCCCACTCAGCCTTTCATCTTTCCTAAAATGAGGACCTCTGAGTTGGGAAACGATAAGCATCTGTTCCCCGGCGCCTAGGTTCCCAAGGCAGTGAAGGTGTGCGTTACAAATACGCATGATGTTCATATGGGAATATATGGGGCCTTCTCTACATGGATCAGAGTAAAATCAGCAGTCTGGGGCAGCTTTTGAGGCACTGAATGTAATGCATTTGTTTGTATAAACAAACTAGCTTTGCTAGTAGCTTTTCTATTGTCTTAAGGGCTTACAGATACGAATGCTGTTCTGTTTGTATCGTTTATGAGACTTCAATAGGCAAGGAGAACATAACAAGATGGCCCCCCTCACGCTCAGTGTCTTACCCATGAGCCCTCTGAAATCCTGCTCGCCTAGAGGTCGAGGACTGCATAACTGAGGCAATAGGCTGGTGCCACTGTAACAGCTTTCACTATAGAGTGACTGCGTTGTGTCTTTTTAAGGGGGACTTGTCACCTTTTATGGTAAACTACCTAGTCTGGCCACAGAGCTAAAAATCCTTTATAAGAGGGCCAGGCATTCCTGACTCTGCAATGGCCGCCTCCCAGTCAGACATTACTCTGATTGGTCTCCATGGAGGGGTTATTGGTAGCGCTGCGTTTCTGCTGACCTGGGGTGCTTGAAAGGGTACAAGAAGGTTTCAGGAATATCCTTGGGTACTCTGGGAGATAGTAAGGAAAAGGTCAATTTGCATAATTTGCTTGCACATAATTATGTGAAACTGTAGCAAAATTAACAATGATTTTAAAAATTGCAAAGCTGGGATTTCAAATAATTTTTTTGTGCAAAATGTGTCCTCAGGCAGATCACTGAGGATGCATTTTACACTAACAGAATGCGACAACCGCAAGGAACAGCAGCTCGCGCTCTGTTGTTCCTGTGCGTTTACAGTAAATATTTACTGTAGAGTTTGCGTTTGTGGTATATTTTTATCACAAAATGTGCGTAGTTATGAGAAGTGGATTAATGGCCTAATATCAGGACTTTAATGTAATAAGCATAATGCAAAGCTCCAAATATTAGATGAAGTATGCCAGAGTAATTTCAATTTCGTCCAGTTGTAAAGAGGAGTGCTACAAATCAGCGCAATCCTCTGAGTTACTGTGTGCCTCAAGTGCTTATATCATCTTCTTTATTACAGTTCAGCTCAGTCAGGTATTTAAAGCTCAGTCCCAGCAGCTGCTCTTAGGTTCATCACGGCTCCAATCAGAGCTTTTCATTTCCCACTTCTCTTTCAAGTTAGGGCTGGAGCTTAGGTGACCGGACAGGTATGTGTAGTCGCTGCAGCTGTCAGGTGGGTTGGGACAATAAGAGACAGAACAAGAATTCACCCAAGACTCTAGTTTTATCCACAGTGCCTGATGTATTTCATCCACTGTTGACTAGTTCCTGCCTCCGCACCAGGCAATGAGCCAGGCCTTCGGAGGTGATGCAAATATGCCAAAAACGGTCTTTTTCCCAGACCCCGTTTGTATCCAGGACGCTCTGGATGGCTGTGAGAGAGGGTTCCTGGGATCATGGCTACAGTCAGAAGAGTCGCCATCCAACGGAGCTTTGTGGACCTTGACAAAGATCCTAGAAGTATAGTGGCAACCTAATGATTCAAGGCGCTATACATATGCACCCATGTATGTGGCACGAAAGCAGAGACGCATGCCCTTTATGCAGCTGAATCCCCAAGTCATTGCCACAGATTTGGGGCAGAAATGGTGTTGCTCTTCCCGTAATTCTTGGCCCCAGGCACATCAGCCCAGGTGTTGATCCAGAAAGTGTTGTAAGATAAATAAATAATTAAAAAGGTATTTCCTTTTCGGAGACTCTCAAACATTGTTTACTGCCAGCCTGTATCATTCTTTGCTGGGGCTCTCAAGTGGATATCATTGATATGTCTTTGATAACAGAAATAAAAGGATAGATAGAGTATCCTTAGACCTGTGCTCACTCCCCATTTTCAGTGGCTTCCAGGGATAATCAGTGGGTTCTGGCATTGAAACAGCAAAAAGAAATATCAACAAAGGACAATTGGGCACTGGAATTGTTTTGTATGGGCTAAATAGATTGAAGACTCGTTTCTACATGTTCTGGAACACTAGTTTCAAATCCAGAGTAGAGCCAGGAGCTGCTTGACAGGGGTCGAGGCTCTGTGCAAAAGGGGAGCTTTCCAGCGTCATTAATAGCAAAGAAGATTGAAGTATTTTTTGCATCTGATTTTTTAATACAAAATCCTTGAGTTAAATTCATACTAGTAACAGATAATACCTTTCTCCACTAGAACCAGTTGGCTATTGACCAAAAGTGTCCAGAGTAGGCCCCAAAGGGTCAAGGCCATGCCAGATAATCATGAAGTATGCAAATGAGCTCATTATAGATTAGCTCACATTCTTCAACCCAGCTAAGCATCAGTGCTTAGCACATTATGAACTCTCACTGGATTCCCTGAACTCGTATTGCAATGGTTTTCTTCATTTCGTTCAGATGGGACTCCCAGGATCTGAGCAACAGCCATCAATCTGTGGAGCACTTCAAGCTTCCATCTTCAGTGACCTTTAACCTCTACATGGAACATCTGTGAATACTACTGAGTCACAATCCTTCAAAACTGGCACAATATCTGTATAAAAATCACCTCCATATTATTAACTGGCCATCCACCCATCCATCTATCCATCCACCCACCCATCCATCCACCCACCCACCCATCCATCCAACCCATCCATCCATCCACCCACCCACCCACCCATCCACCCACCCATCCACCCATCCATCCATCCATCCATCCATCCATCCATCCATTCACCCACCCACCCATCCATCCATCCATCCATCCGTCCGTCCATCCATCCACCCATCCATCCATCCATCCATCCATCCATCCATCCACCCACCCATCCATCCACCCACCCACCCACCCATCCATCCATCCATCCATCCATCCATTCACCCACCCATCCATCCATTCATCCATCCATCCATCCATCCACCCACCCACCCATCCATCCATCCATCCATCCGTTCATCCATTCATCCATCCACCCATCCATCCATCCAGTCTCGGATATCTAGCACCCACCTACAACTGAACCTTAGGAGGAACAAATCCAATTTCATCACCAACAGCGCCAAACAACTCACAGAAAAGTTAAAGTCATTGACCCCCAGCTCACGCCAACATGAGATTCATTGAGTTCATTATAGACAAGGGCTTTAAGGCCTGCTTCTGACTCACAAAAACATGCCTGGTAATTAAATGCTCTCAGTTCCAAAAGTACCACCTATCACTGGCATCCTCTACAAGGGTGTGTATAAAATATGAGCCCTGCTGTTAGGCGAGCATAATGGCCTTGGTAAAAATGTGTTCACCTAATTGGTCTATTTTATTGACCTATAAAACCATAACAGATGGCACAGCAAGTGGACCTGAGGCGTGGAAGTGAAATGTCATGTGGGCTTGTGTGCACATTTACATAAACAAATCATATTATACACATATATCTGCCACAAGCATCATTGCACTCTGGTCAGGGTACTGTGTAAATGCACTGAAGTGACACATGCCAGGAAAAAGTTCCTATATCATTTGAAAAAAAATATTTTTACATATTGATAAATCATTCCTAAATTGTGCCTTGTAAGCCCATAGTGCAGGGTGCTAATATATACAAATAGGGCACACTACATATTAGGGTTAGTGTGCACTCAGTGTAAAAACACAACTACAGATGTTACTGTGTAGACTTTGCTAGAGATCCCATGAACTTAAATGGAAAAGTAGATTTGTAAAAGTTCACTTTTTTCTGCTACCCCAATTTTGACACTCAGCCTATCCAAAACTGTAATATCCCTGGATGGGGGAGTCAACAACCCTGGCTCAGAGCACAATAGCTTGTCTCTGATGACAGGAAGAGCGGATGGGTGTTCACTGATGTCAGAACTCAGTGCAGAGGGCAACTGGGCAAAAGTGAGCTATTGGGCCCTGCCATGGGGTTGAGGTATTTTACTCCTGATGTCCCGGGGCCTGACCTACTATGGATTCAGAGCAACTGCGCCAAGTACACCCTCAGCACATGACCCTCAGTTGTAGTGGAGGTCGAGCAGTCCAAGGCTTCTCCATGGGAGATACAGTAGGAGGGGTGGGTAAATGGAGGCTCACAACTCAAAATACATTTTTACGGTTGTTACTGCGCTTCAATGGTGATGCAACCAGCAGCGCCGTGATGCGATGAAGATCCAGTGCAATGAAACTAAATGACGTCTTCTTCTTCTGGTGATACTACAGCGTCTGCTGTGACGGTGATACTCTTCTCCGTACATGCGAGACGCTTCGGGTGATGCGGCAGCGGCGGCACGCTTCTCTGGTGATGCGACGACAACGCCTGTGGTGGCGACGCACTTCTTCATCTTGAGTCACACTTCCAGCTCCCAGCGACACGCAGTCTCTCAGAAGGCCCAGCTCAACAGCAGGCACTTCAATTCCCAGCAAGGGAAGGCAGGGGAGCTGGTTGGTGAAGTCTGTTGTCCCTGAGACTTCAGCAGGAGGCAAGCTCTATCTCAAGCCCTTGGAGATCCTTTACTAGTTGATTTGAAAGTAGCACAAAGTCCTTTCTCCTTTCTTTGGCAGTCAGGTAAACACTGCAGGCCAATCCCCCAAACATCACTCAGCTTACGGATCTCCTCCTCAGTTTCTCTGGTTCCTTTCCTCAGCAACGGTTCTTCTTGTTTCCCAAAAGTGATCTTATTCTCTGGGGTCTGGGTCCCCATATTTATACTAGCAACTCATTTGTCCTCTGAAGACAGAGGGTCCTGTACCCAGTACAAACCAGTTCTGGGCAGTCCTGGAGCACTTTGTTGACAAAACTCCTAGTTTCCTTTGATAGTGTGGGCCAGGGACATCAGACGCACCACAGGAGGTGGAGCCAGCATTGTGGAAGGCAGGCACAGCCCTTTTCAGGTCCCAGGTGCAACTCCTTCCACCCATCTAGTGGTGACTCACCCTATCTCCTGGAATCCCCCAGCCACTGTCACTCAAACCCCAGTCAAGGAATACACAACCTAGTAAAGGCAGGCTTGGATTGTTAGGCAAGAAAATACCTACTTTCTAAAAGTGGTATTTTCAAACACAGAATGTTAAAACCAACTTCACTAAAAAATGTATTTTATAATTCTAAGTTCAGGCATACTAAACTCGAATTTCTACCTAGTTCCCTGAGTCAGTTAGGAGTATAAGATGTTATAATCAAACTGGCTATTCTGGATTATGGGGAACAGGTAGGCTGGCTTGCAATAATGAAAATGGAAATTGGTTGTAATTCACTATTAGGACATGCCACACACACCAGGGCATGTCCTACCTTTTAGCTACAATGCACCCTGCCCTTGGGCCTACCATACCAATATGCAGAAACGAGAAGGTTTAGGGACTGGGGAGTGGGTGCACTTGCCCAGTCAACATGGCAGTACCAGACTGCACACAGGTTCTGCAATGGCAGACCTGTGCTGCAAGCCCACCAGCAGCATTTGATTTACCAGCCTAGGGCACCCGCAGTGCACTGTACTAGGGTCTGACAGTAAATCAAATAGGCCAATCATGGATTCACTAATCCACACATCAATTTACAATAGGGAGAGCATATGCACTTTAGCACTGATCAGCAGTGGTAAAGTGCCCAGAGTCATAAAACCAACAAAAACAGATCAGACAAAATACAGGAGGAAGGCAAAAATGTTAGGATAACCCTGCAAAAGGGCCAAGTCCAACAATTGTACTGTATAAATATCACATACTTAAAATGGCTTGGCTAGGAAATGGTGATGGAAGTTAAAAAATCCATCCGCTCAATAGGATTCATGGTGACTGTTTTTTACCGCCCACTAGGAAGCGATATTGGCTCATATGCTCCCTATCATGATGCTTGATAGGGAGTTTTCTCCCTATTATTTCTTTCCTACAGAGTTTTTAGGATCTGGCTCAAATAGAGGCCACAGACTGGGGCTATGTGCTTGGAAGGAGGAAGTTTGTGCTAACAGAGGCTGTTATAATTGATTTGGCACTGAAGGCGGCATCACTCTTGGAATTTGGCAAAATCCAGCCTCACACTCTGTTCCAGACTCACGTTTAAGGCTCATAAATGATAAAAAAAAGGAAGTCTTGAAACTGGAGTGATGGAACATCTAGATGGTAGTCTGTATGTTGTAGGTGTTTTAGACTCTTATAGTCATGCATTTTGCTCTAACAAGTAAGGCTGTGGTCTGGTCCGGCACAGAACAACTGGTATAGATATGCAAATTAAGCCTCCCTGATGGATATATGGACTGTACTGAGGTACACCTGTTGTCTGAATTGTAACTAAGTATACAAGTATACAAGTATACCTTCCTAGAAAGGTGAGATGATTCTTAGGATGGTGGTGTTACCTTTTTGGGAATACACGGAACATGGTCACGAAGTGTCCACATATTGTGAAGCTGGAGTATAAGGTATAAGCCCCATTTTAGCCCTTTGAGGCCTAGCTCTGAGTGAATGTTCCATACGCAAAGGTAGACAACAAGCACGAATCATGATTACAATTAGTTGTTCCATGTTTATGTGGACATGTATGTATGAAAAAGTTAAAATCATTACATCTGAATTCAGAACTTCATAAATGTAAATCACTATAGAAAGATGATTGCAAAATATATGCAATTTTTTGTATTTAATGTTGTGCCACTTAATATAGGCTCACTTTGGTAAGGTGTGAGTACTCAGATGTTTTTATGTCAAATTGCAAGCTCTCTAGAGCATTATTCATTATTCAGATCAAAGGGCAAGTGTTGTTTATGGTCATGATCTAATAATTACATTTTTCAGTGTACGTGTAGTTTTTGCCAATACATGTCATACACTACAAACAATAAGGGGCATATCCACGAGAAAATGTGAAGCGCGGAGCTGTGGCAAATACGACAGCGCCACGCTATGACGTTTTCAAAACGTTTGACCTAGTGCTATTGCAATAAAAAAGCTGCCTAGCACCAGCACAGGGACATTTGTTTATGTGCAGGAAGGGACACCTTCCTGCATATAAACAATCAATAATGGCGATTTGCACCTTCTATGTGTGCTGCATGCGGCAGAATGCAGCACACATGGAAAGAGCAAAAAATGAAGAGAAATTCATAATTTCATCTAATGCCTGGTATTTCATGGTGTTCTTTTTTGGCGCTGCCTCAGGCTTGTAAATCAGGGGCAGCGTCAAAAAGCAATGCGTGTTGCGGTGGAACGCCCACAGCAACACCCATTGCATGCCCCTTTGCCACAAAGGACTGCAGCAGAAAGGGGCACATTTACAGCGAAAGTGGCTTAGTGCCACTTTGTAAATATGGAAAATTGCATTGCACCACTGGAGTGGCAAAAACAAATGACTCTCTGGTGGGGCTGAGGCTTGTATATATGCCCCTATGCGTCTAGTCCCTCAAACTAGCAGGCATTATGTTGATCCATGTTTTATCTTTATTTTCAATGCATTTTATAAAGAACAGGAAACTAATCAGATTGAGAATCTTCCACAAAATATATTGAGTTAATACAATATTCAATGTCCACTTAATCGCATTGTAACCTAGAAATAGAAGTAGTGGTACTACTTTCTGAAATATGTAATGATAAGCAGTATGATCCTTAGCAAGATTCATCCAGCTGTCCCAGGGCAGCAGAATATGTCTTAAGTTCACAAGAAATAAAACAATAGGATAATAGCAGGATAATCATTTGCAAACTTTTTTTCAGTTACAAGGTATTGGGTTCATGAATAGATTTCCTGATTGCCAAAGCTGAGTAGCCGTAGCCTGTCAGACACCATAAGACCATGGTCATAGCCAGGGGCGGGCTCAACGGGGCCGAGACAGTCTATATTTTTGTGCGCTCCACCTCAAACCATGGGCCTCAGTATTTCTGTTATTATTATGAGCTTAAACACTGTCTTCAGGTACACGCTTTTCTGTATTTGAGGGTTGCAGCTACGACATGTATACACCAGACTGGCAGAATTGAGGCTCTTGCTGCCGCTTATGAAACAAACAGAAACTGAAACTGGTTCTGAAAAGAGAGTTCTAACGAGAATGATGCAGGGCGGGGCTATGAGGAGATCTTGAACTGGTAATGGAGGTCTGGAACATTCTCATGCTGCCCCCTGGACCAGCAGAGATGTGCAGATGAGACGCACATGGACCGTCTGTCCTTCGCCACTAGGACAACGGCCTTTTCTGTGGTGCAAATGAAAGTGCCCCCTACTCAAAGTTCTGCACAGCATATTGACCTGCTGCCATGACTGAGCCTGTACTCAGATTCGGACTGCAGGGCACCCTGCCTAAACTGGCAGCGTCAGGCCTGGCACACCGACTGGAGGGTGGATAGCAAGGGGGAGGATACCTTTAATGACCGCCAGAGACAGTGAGTGCCCTGCTCGGGTACGCAGTTTACTTTTTGTCATAACATCACAACAAAGCAAACATTTACTTGCACATTATTTTAAATGTCTCACGTTCCCAGGAATTGCACAATGCAATGCCCAAAGCTCATGATGTACTTACGGGCGAGCTTTAGAAAAAACCTCCCCTCGAAGCAAGAAATTCCCGAAATACACTAAAATTGCTTTCGACATTGCTGCCCCATCCTTGCTTCTTTATGGGTTCTTCTTACGCATCATTGGGAAGCGGTGGACCAAATGGATCTCTATCTCCCAGTTCCAATGAAGGAGCTCTGGAAAGGCCCCCTTCATCAATTTCAGAATTTAGGTTCTGATATCTTCCCCTTCCACACCTTCTTCGACCCCAAGGACCCTAAGATTATTTCGTCTTTGGTTCTCGAGATCTTCCATCTTCCATTGAATATCTGTAAATTGTTTATCATAAGTCTTTGTCTGGGCTGAATCTTTCGCCCGGTTGTCCTCTAGAAGACTTGTGCGGTCTTCCAACTGGGCCAATCTGATATTTGTATCTGTGCATATCTTAGCCACTTTTCTAACTGCCCCTGTAAATTCTTTGTTGCCAGTCTGTTCTTTTTTCCATCAATACGCGTCTCCTCTTGAAACAGTTTTATTGAATGGAGTATCATCTTTAAAGAGGGCGCAGTATGATACACCTCTGTCGCCCCCTGTCCTGTAAACACTCCTAGTGGCTGAATAATCCCATTTTAGGGCAGGATCCATATTATCTCTACTCCCCCTGCGGTGTTCATTGCCCATTTTCTCCAAGGAATGGGAATCCCTTTGTTTCCTTGAGAATCTCTTTTTCCTTACAACAGTGTCCTTCTGTGGGGTACCAGTACCAGTGCCAGAGCTCGAGACTGAGCTAGAAAGCTGGGCATTGCCGCTACCTTCTGTCTCCGAGGGACTGAACTCAGATCCATCTGTGACTGAGAAGAACTTATCCCCCAAATCAAGTGTAACCTCAGGGCTGCTACTGACTACGACCCCTTGTACTAAAGTGCTCGTGTTCAATTGCTCTATGCTTTCTGAGTCAGTTAGTGCCACAGTGTTTTTGATACCCATGTCCTCTTTTTCCCCAACTGAAGGTACATGAGGTTGAGTTGGGTTTATATTTTTATCCCCTCTATCTTGGTCCGTATTGTCTCTGTTTTCCTCATTAGCCCCTCTGCACTCTGTCCCGGAGATGTCAACAGACTATATGTTCCCAGTAGAGACTATCTGGGTGGACTGTATATGCCCCTGTATGGGCTTCTGCGTTTCCTTTTGTCCACGTTTCCCTTTAGCCGAGAGAGCCTTTTTTGCTTGGACAGGTGAGCCCTTTTTAGAAGTAGTATGCTGAGTAGTAGGAGAAAAAAATCCTGTTATACTCTGATGGCCCCCCGAGTCAATGTCTACGGGCTTTGTCCCTTTCCCTCGTGTGTTGCTGCTACAGCTACCAGCTACGCTTTTCTTCTGTTTTTCATGATTCTTAACTGTGTTCGGATCAGCGTGGCTCCCAGTGTCCTTCCCAGTGTTCTTTCCATAATCTTTCAGCTGTGCGGTAATCACCGCTCCTGATTTTTTCAGCAATACTGCTCCAGCGCTGTTTCCTTGCTCGGAGGGGTCCGGGACTTTTTCTCGCCCACCGCGAGTCGTTTTTGGTGGCATCGTTGAAAAGGCCGTCTGGCCAGCCGTCTTGGTTTGCTGCACCGCCTGGAACCACTCGATTCTCACGGGTGTCCTGCTCTCGAAGTTCGCGGGTCCTCCTCGGCCTCTGTACGTGCGTCTCCGCAGCTTCGACAGCACCGCCTGTGCTGTGATCAAAATCGCCGCAAACAGCTCCTCGGCTGCAACGAGGGGGTCAAACTCACTCCTTGGACTCGGGTAAGTCATTAGGGGGTACATTTCATGGGTTCAATTGCGCAAAAGTCTTTCGCCTGCATATGAAAATCAATCATCAAACTCTGGCAGCAAAGGGAGCATTCGCTCGCAGCCGTCAGTCAAGCGCCATCTTGCTTCCTACTCATCTTGGATTTAGGAGTGTGGTGCACTGTGGGATTGTTTGCAGGAGGACAAATGTGAACTGCTGAAAAAGAGAGTAGAGTTGTCCTGGCGAACATTGACCCAATTGGGTAGGGAGGAAACAGGAGTCACCCCCACACACTTGCCATGGCCAACCATAATAGTGAGATGCTAAGACACCATCCTCAAAGCACTTTCTAGACCTACAGTAGAGAATCAAACCCTACTTGCTGTAACCCGAGAGGAGTTCTGAAAGACTAGATCAGATCTCCTGTACCCAGGAAAAAGAAGTGGACTCCAAGTGTCAGTGGCTAACCTCCTTTGTCTACAGAGACACAACAATCTCAAGAACCACTTTTTTTTTTTTCTGAACCAGATGTTAAAGTGCTAAGAGTTTACCCCTCCCCACACAGCCTCCAAAGCCGGGAGCCTTAATTGAAGAGCTAAGGGAAAAAGGAACTTGCCACTGCACAATTTTGGAACTTCAGGCTTTCAACCACCAGAGTACCATGACCAACCATTATAGCTGAATAAAATGTTTATCCCACTAGGAGCGTCTCTGCTGCAGCAAATTGTTCCGCTGACCCTCGGAAATAAGGTATCCGATGTGTGCCGCCATCTTCAGAGACAGCCTGCCACCATTCTTGAGGGAAAAATCCAGGCCCCATTACTAAGCCTCAGGATAGAAATTTTGATCGACAGAAGTTGCGAAAGTATCCGGCCAACAAAACCTTGGCCCTGGGTCATATGTATACTTTGCCTGCTCTGAGCTGTCCTGCGAAACTTATCTGACTTCAGCGTCATTTTGTTTATTAAGATTTATGACAGTTTTCTAAGTCAGTTTGGGATTTTTATATTTGGTATTTTTAAAGAAGAGCCTTAAAACATTGGTCATTGACTGGAAATATAGATTTGGCATGGGCCATCCAGTGTTTGAGCTGCAAATGATTTATCACCTCCTGTAGTATCTTTTCATTACTCCGCTTTGCTACCCTTCCATCTTTAAGTGCACAAAAGGAGTAAACTTAACTGAGACTCAGCTAATGTTATTCACATTGTACACTCAAACCACCAGCAGCAGCCACCTTGGATACTTCCCATTATTCACAATTCCCCCAAAGCTCAGAGAAAAGGTCTCCCACTTAGTTTGGTGGTTCTAAAAAAACATATCTATCTTTCCAGCATTTTTTCATATGTCAGATGTTGAGGAAACTACATTCCAACAGCAGAACTTCTTTTCAGAACTGATAAGATATTATTAAAAATAAAGCATTTGAGTCTTTTAGTATTTGATGTTCAACAAAAGACCTTTTGTTAACACAGTGTTGGGTTAGGTTTCTTTTTAAAATATATATGCATGCAACCAAATCTTGAAAGTATTTCAAATGTAAATAAATCAAACAGGCAACTGCAGCAGGTGCCTTTGTGTGGAGGCTCTTTGAGCACCAGAGGTAGCCTGACCTGTAACGTAAAGTTCTGCATTGTCCTGAAGGCTTTCAGCTGTGAAATAATATTGGAAACCACCAATAAACACTTCTGATGCAAATCCCATTTATATTTGCTAATAGTAGTTTCTAGATTCTTCCATTGCATAAGGTACTGGCAGCACATTGCTAGATTAAAGAAATGATGGGGCTGCTCTAATTTGATGGCCCTAGATGTAGCAGTAGGCAATGAACTCCCCTCCACTAGTGAAGGTTGCGGAATTAGCTACTGCAGCCACATTTCTTTGATGAAACAAATTAACCTTTACATGCTAAAAAAAAATATGTAACCAATTCACAAAAGTGAACTTTGAAAAATATTAGGCAGCTTGATGTGCTTTTGGTGTTCAATGCATCTGCTTGGTTCTCTCCCTAGGGATGAGATGAGGGGCGTTTCACAAATGGCATTCATGCAAAAACTCTGGAGTAAGCTACTGCACCCGCAACCCTATGATAAAACAATTTTACCTTTACATGCTAAAAAGCATATAACCAATTCACAAAAGTGAGCTTTGAAAAATATGAGGCAATGATAGAGGTGATGGTTTTGGGGTCCCCCCCTTACCTAGGAGAGGACCAAGCAGATGCCTTGAACACAAAGAGCATATTATGCTCAACGATTGTGGTGGTCCCATCCTCCTGAACCCCCCCGAGCAAAGTTATGGGCAAAAATACAATGGCAACTAGGCCTGGCCAGTAAATTCCGTTCTGCTCGCGGAATTTGCAGAATTTGGGTAATTTCGCATTCCGCAGAGAACACGAAATTGCCCAAAATTCTGCTTTCTGTGATTTTGCGAAATATTTTGCTTGTTCTCGTTCTCAAAGTGCATGTTCGCGAGATATTATCCCCCGAGCATGCAAACAGCGATTGCAAACAGAAAAAAAGAATTGCAAACAAGCAGTCCCCCATGTTCGTGGAATTTCTGCATGTTTGCGGAGAGTTTTTTAACATTTCGCAGAGATTTGCGTAACGCAATTACGCAAATTCCACCCACCCCTAATGCCAACCAAACGACCAGCAAAGCATTGTGCGAGATTCTAGAGTGCAGTGAGTATTATGGTATTAGCTAAAAGCTGAGCCGGGACTTCCTGGGGAGTGCATATACTGTCCCCGAGGGTGACACATAACTCATGTGTCATTTGAGAGTCTGCCTGGCACAGATCTCCCGACCCCTGTCTATCTGACAGCGCATGAAGATCCCCCAGGACAGAAGCGGCCTCACCAATGTCATTCCTTGGTGACTCAGCCCTTCTGGCTGGCCCCTGAACCACTGGTTCTTCCACCGGGGACACTTTTCCCCCTCGCCCCTCAATCTGGACTTTTGCATTGAACTGGTGGAGGTTTGCTCACAGGCATTCCCAGTTCACCAGACACTAGGGGATACCCTCAGCGGGCAGACCATCAGGACAGACTAGGCTCCCCACTTGGTGTTCCCTTAAAGAACAATCCAGGCTCTGAGACTGAGTTTCGGGCACCTTGACAGGATGTGAGCCCCTACATCCCTCCCACCACATCGGGACCTAGCTGGGCTACTCTGAACCTCTTCTACCACACAGGTCCGGAAGATACCAGAGCCACTCCCCTCAGGGTCGCTCCCCCATGCCTCTCCAGACCCTCTGGAATCCACAAAAAGGTCTGCCTCCAAGGTGATGTCCCTGGGGTCTGAAAACTGACCCTCCAACAGGCGTCGGCATAGCTCTAGAAAACAGGGAGTTACAATATGCTCTCCCACAGCTGAATCATATAGCCCCACACAAGAGTTAACCAAGCAATCCTTTACCTCACCATCCAGCGCTTCGCACACGTACTCCACAACACTCTTCTGAGATTGGCAAGACAGTATCTGACTGTCTCTGTCATTCATCCCACACTCTTATGGGCGGTCTTCACACTCACATACCAGGACTTCAACCTTGGGGGAACCCCTTTCCCTGTACCTCTCATCTAGAGTAGATAGAGTGTCCCTGCCACCACTAGGACCATGAACACCTGCGTCAGTTATCCCTTTTTCCTCGAGGACACTACGCACTACTGGAGCTACCTCATGTCCTTGAATATCCTGGTGTATGTTAACCCCCTCCTTCAAGTCTGGTGCCACATCTCTGGGTGTATGTACTGCTCCCTCAGCACTAGATAACTCAATTTTGCTGCCACCATCTGAGCTGGATTCCACCTCCAACTCAGCAAAACTCACTTCCTGAGCTACACGCATTTCTTTTTTCTGGGCTGAGACACTCATGGCCTCAAGCCTCTCGAGCTCCAAATCAAGCTCCCTCATTCTCAACTCATGCTCAAACTGCATTCAATTTTCCTCTGGGGCCAATTTCCTAGTTTGCAACTCCAATTCTAACTGCACACTCAACGTGAGCTTGGTCAGCTCCATCTCATGCATCCTACTCTTCTCCCTATCCTCCAGCTCTTCTGGGGACAGGCCCTTGGCAGAAACACTGCTACGTGCTGGGGAAGGTGCTCTCCTTCCCCCTGGACCCAATGGCCCTTCCAGCTGCTCCTTGCATGTTCATTCTCAGGACTATTCCTTGCTTCGACCCAGGCCCACAGCGCTTTTTGGAACTACTCCTTCTTGGAGAGACCGGTCATCGCAACTTTACATCTCCTGCAGAAGTGCATCAGCTGTTTCACATTGTAGCATTCTAGTTTCTCCTCTTCCCAATCAAAATCAACAGATGCTATGGATGCTGCTTTATACTTGGCAGTTCTTGGCAAAAATAGAAATTCCAAGGAAAAATAATGTACCAAAATGTATGTGGTTGGGTTTGGTCTGCACCCACTAGTAGTGTTCACCAATCACTGTATATGAATCACGAATGCAAGTCCAAAATCCTCAACGGTGACTACCAATGTTAGATTTGGGGGTCTCTAGTTGGCTGAGGTAGGTACCTATGACCAAATAGGGACCCTTGCGTCTAGTCAGGGTAAGGGGGTACACTCCTAAAATAACCCCTGCTCACCCCCTTGGTAGGTTGGCACGAGCAGGCAGGCTTATCTCAGAGGCAGTGTGTAAAGCATTTGTGAACACATACAGTAACCCAGTGACAACACTACAGATGGACACCACACAAGCTGTAGTATAAATGCGACACTTTGAGTTCAATGTACCTTTGGATGCATAATGCTATTCTACAAAAGTGTTGCAGGGAAGGTGATGCGCCGGTTCCTTACACGCAAGAACGGTGATGCTTAGGGTCTCTACTGCTGCATAGGAGATGTGTTGGTTCTTCTACGCATGGGGAGCTGATGTGTCAGATTCTTACTGCCCTTCCAAGGTGATGGGACCAGCAGCGACGTAATGCGATGAAGATCCAGTGCAATGAAACAAAATGGCGTCTTCTTCTTGATGCGACAACGATGCGTGCACGCCCAATGGCAACTCAATGATTCCTCTGAGCCGCGACAGGACCTGCAATACGCTTCTCCAGTGATGTGACGGCGTCTGCTGCGACAGCGACACTCTTCTCCGGTGATGCGAGGTGCATCGGGTGATGCAATGGTGACAGCGGCAGCGGCGGCACGCTTCTCCTGTGATGCAACGGTGTCTGCTGCGACGGCGACACTCTTCTCTGGTTATCTCAGAAGGCCCAGCTCAAAAGCAGTCACTTCAATTCCCAGCAAGGGAAGGCAGGGGAGCTGGTTGGTGAAGTCTGTTGTCCCTGAGACTTCAGCAGGAGGCAAGCTCTATCTCAAGCCCTTTGAGATCCTTTACTAGTTGATTTGAAAGTAGCACAAAGTCCTTTCTCCTTTCTTTGACAGTCAGGCAACCACTGCAGGCCAATCCCCCAAACATCACTCAGCTTACAGATAGTCTCCTCCTCAGTTTCTCTGGTTCCTCTCCTCAGCAACGGTTCTTCTTGTTTCCCAAAAGTGATCTAATTCTCTGGGGTCTGAGTCCCCATATTTATACCAGCAAATCCTTTGTCCTCTGAAGGCAGAGGGTCCTGTACCCAGTCCAAACCCGTTCTGTGCAGTCCTGGAGCACTTTGTTGACAATACTCCTTCATTCCTTTGACAGTGTGGGCCAGGGACATCAGACGAACCACCAGAGGTTGAGCCAGCATTGTGGAAGGCAGGCACAACCCTGTTCAGGTCCCAGGTGCAACTCCTTCCACCCATCTACATGTAGATAGCTCTATTCAGCCCTTTGCTGACTCGCCCTGTCTCCTGGAATCCCCCAGCCCCTGTCACTCAAACGCCAGACAAGGAATACACAACCTGGCAGAGGCAGGCTTGGATTGGTGGGAAAGAAAATACTTACTTTCTAAAAGTGGTATTTTCAAACGCAGAATGTTAAACCCAACTTCACTAAAAAATGTATTTTATCATTCTGAGTTCAGGCATACTAAACTCGAATTTCTACCTAGTTCCCTGAGTCAGTTAGGATTATACGATGTTATAATCAAACTGCCCATTCTGGCCAATGGGGAACAGGTAGCCATGCAGTAGTGAAAAACAAATATGGCTGTAATTCACTATTAGGACATGCCAAACACACCAGGGCATGTCCTACCTTTTACCTACAATGTACCCTGCCCTTGGGCCTACTGGAGGGGTGACTAATATGCAGAAAAGGGAAGGTTTAGGGACTGGCAAGTGGGTACATTTGCCCAGTAAACATGGCAGTACCAGACTGCACACATGCTCTGCAATGGCAGATCTGAGACACACTTTACAGACTGCTTCTGTGGCTGGCACAACCAGTGCTGCAAGCCCACCAGCAGCATTTGATTTACCAGCCCTGGGCACCCACAGTGCACTGTACTAGGGTCTGACCGTAAATCAAATAAGCCAATCATGGAGTCACTAATCCGTACATCAATTTACAATAGGGAGAGCATATGCACTTCTAGCACTGATCAGCAGTGGTAAAGTGCCCAGAGTCATAAAACCAACAAAAGCAGTAGGAAGGCAAACATTTCAGGTTGACCCTGCAAAAAGTGCTAAGTCCAACAATTGTACTATATAAATACCACATACTTAAAATGGCTGACCTAGGAAATGGTGATGGAAGCTAAAAAATCCATCAGCTGAATAGGATTCATGGTGACTGTTTTTTACTGCCCATTAGAAAGCAATATTGGCTCATATGCTCCCTATCATGATGCTTGATAGGGAGTTTTCTCCCTATTATTTCTTTTCTACTGAGTTTTCAGGATCTGGCTCAAATAGAGACCACAGACTGGGGCTGTGTGCTTGAAGGAGGACGTTTGTGCTAACAAATGCTGTTATAATTGATTTGGCACTGAAGGAGGCACAGCTCTGGGAATTTGGCAACATCCAGTCTCACACTCTGTTCCAGACTAACTTTTAAGACTCATACATGATAAACAAAAGAAAGTCTTGAAACTGGAGTGATGGAACATCTAGATGGCAGTCTGTATGTTGTGGGTGTTTTAGACTCTTATAGTCATGCATTTTGCTCTAACAAGTAAGGCTGTGGTCTGGTCCAGCACAGAAAAACTGGTCTAGATATGCAAATTAAGCCTCCCTGATGGATATAAGGACTGCACTTAGGTACACCTGTTGTCTGAATTGTAACTAAGTATACAAGTTGGCCTTCCTTGAAAGGTGAGATGATTCTTAGGATGGTGGTTGCACCTTTTTGGGAATACACGGAACATGGTCACGAAGTGTCCAGATATTGTAAAGCTGGAGTATAAGTTATCAGCTCCATTTTAGCACTTTGAGGCCTAGCTCTGAGTGAATGTTCCATATGCAAAGCAGAAATCATGATTACAATTAGTTGTTCCATGTTTATGTGGAAATGTATGTATGAAAAAGTTAAAATCATTACATCTGAATTCAGAACTTCATAAATGTAAATCACTATAGAAAGATGATTGCAAAATATATGCAATTTTTTTTATTTAATGTTGTGCCACTTAATATAGGCTCACTTTGGTAAGGTGTGAGTACTCAGATGTTTTTCCGTCAAATGGTAAGCTCTCTAGAGCATTATTCATTATTCAGATCAAAGGGCAAGTGTTGTTTATGGGCATGATCTAATAATTACATTTTTCAGTGTACGTGTAGTTTTTGCCAATACATGTTATACACTACAAACAATAAGGGGCATATTCACAAGAAAATGTGGAGCGCAGAGCTGTGCCAAATACGGCAGCTCTACGCTCTGATGTTTTCAAAACGTTTCCCCTAGTGCTATTGCAAAAAAAGAGCAGCCTAGCACCAGCACAGGGACATTTGTTTATGTGCAGGAAGGGACACCTTCCTGCATATAAACAATCAATAATGTCGATTTGCACCTTCTATGTGTGCTGCATGCTGCAGAATGCAGCACACATGGAAAGAGGAAAAAATTAAGAGAAATTCATAATTTCTTCTTGTTGCGCCATTCTAATGCCTGGTATTTCATGGTGTTAGTTTTTGACGCTGCCTCAGGCTTGTAAATCAGGGGCAGCGTCAAAAATCAATGCGTGTTGCGGTGGAACGCCACCAGCAACACCCATTGCATGCCCCTTTGCCACAGAGGACTGCAGCAGAAAGGGGCATATTTACAGGGAAAGTGGCTTAGTGCCTCCTTGTAAATATGGAAATGGCATTTCAACACTGGAGCAGAAAAAACAAGTGACTCTCTGGTGGGACTGAGGCTTGTATATATGCCCCTATGCATCTAGTCCCTCAAACTAGCAGGCATTATGTTTATCCATGTTTTATCTTTATTTTCAATGCATTTTATAAAGTACAGGAAACTAATCAGATTGAGAATCTTGCACAAAATATATTGAGTTAATACAATATTCAATTTCCACTTAATCGAATTGTAACCTAGAAATGGAAGTAGTGGTACTACTTTCTGAAATATGTAATGATAACCAGTATGATCCTTAGAAAGATTCATCCAGCTGTTCCAGGGCAGCAGAATACACCTTAAACACGTAGGTTCACAAGAAATGAAACAACAGGATAATAGCAGGATAATCATTTGCAAACTTATTTTCAGTTCCAAGGTATTGGGTTCATGAATAGATTTCCTGATTAACGTAATCAACCAGTAGGGAGGAGGAATAGAGATCCATTCAGTTCCCCATTACAATAGTCAGTTAATCAAAAAGGAGAATGGACACTTGTAGCTTCATAAACATTGGTTATAGTGGATCACCCTCATAAACGCTGTGATGTTAAATGCGGTGTATATCTGTTATCCGCCCCACGTTCAGCGTTATGGCATAGTCATCGGGTGTCCAATTATGTGCTATATGCCAGCCTCATCCTGAGGCAACCTCTGGTCTGGGTAGCAGTGTCTAGAGAGTGAAGGACACCCCCAGAGGAAAGCTGAAAAAAAGAAAAGAAAATTACCACTAAAAAACAAGAACTCTCCAAAGGGAAGCTTTAATGTAAAAAGGAGAGGTAATGTTATTAAAATAAATTGGATATGGTGGTCAATCAAGTTACTGGATCACCTTATATCTCTTAAAAAACGGTCGACATGTTTCTGCTCTTTCTGGCCCAGCCGGGTCTATAGAGCATTCGTCAGGACATACAGGACAACAGGTAAGTACTTACACCATTTGTGTAGTTTTCAAAAGAGTGTGTGAATTTTCACCACTTGATTGAACTTATACTTTTGATTCCTTAGTTAAGGAGATCGTATTCGTCTTCAGGGTGCGAGGGTAATATATGAACCCGAGCAGCATGCTGGAGCGGTCTCCATGTCCTGTGCTGGCTCTGCCCCTGGATCAGATTTCCTGATTGCCAAAGCTGAGTAGACGTAGCCCGTCAGACACCATAAGACCCTTGTCATAGCCAGGGGCGGGCTCAGCAGGGCCCAGCCAGTCTATATTTTTGTGCGCTCCACCCCAAACCACAGGCCTCAGTATTTCTGTTATTATTATGCGCTTAAACACTGTCTTCAGGTACACGCTTTTCTGTATTCGAGGGTCATAGCTTCGACATGTATAAACCAGATTGGCAGAATTGAGGCTCTTGCTGCCGCTTATGAAACAAACAGAAACTGAAACTGGTTCTGAAAAGAGAGTTCTAACGAGAATGATGCAGGGCGGGGCTATGAGGACATCTTGAACTGGGAAAGGAGGTCTGGAACTTTCTCATGCTGCCCCCTGGACCAGCAGAGAAGTGCAGATGAGACGCACATGCACCGTCTGTCCTTCGCAACTAGGACAACGGCCTCTTCTGTGAAGCCAATGAAAGTGCCCCCTACTCAAAGTTCAGCCCAGCAACTTGACCTGCTCCCATGACAGGGCCTGCACTCAGATCCGGACTGCAGGGCACCCTGCCTGAACTGGCAGCGTCAGGCCTGGCACACCGGCTGGAGGGTGCATAGCAAGGGGGAGGATACGTTTAATGGCCGCCAGAGACAGTGAGTGCCCCGCTCGGGGACGCAGTTTACTGTATGTCATAACATCACAACAAGGCGAACATTTACTTGCACATTATTTTAAACGTCTCACGTTCCCAGGAATTGCACAATGCAATGCCCAAAGCTCATGATGTACTTACATGCTGGAGAACTGCATTTTGACATATCTATAGGAAAATGTATAGTTTCGACGCCTTGAGTGTTATGGTCCCCTGTCACTTGGCCATTATGAACTATTTATTTAAATTAATGGTTCTTCATACATGCTTATAAAGTTCAGTAAGTGTTTTTTTAACTAAAAGTGAAGGTCAGAGCCCCTAAAGGAGAGATATTGTACAGTAAGGGCATGCTGTGTGCTGAATTCATTTTCTACTCTGGAAGATGGAGAGAGGCTGGAGGTAGAGGGAGAAGGAAGAATAGGAAAGAAAATCAAGAGAAAGAGACTAAGAAATGTGAGGAATAAAGAAAGCACAAGCAAGAATAATAGAACTACAGATTGAATTACAAAAAGAAAGAGAAAGAAACTTGAATTAAATAGTAGAGTTAATAGGAGACGAAGAGGTGAAGATCGTATAGAACAACAGGGTAATCTAGAAGTAAGGATAGAGTGAGAGGGGTACTTGGAGAGAGAGATACATATTAACAGGTACGAGGCAGGAGAAAGAGTAATAGAATAACAGGGATAATAGTAAGCTTTATGCACAAAAATTAAAAAACAAGAGATAGAAGTAGTGACCGAGAAGTGCATAACGAGCAGAGGGGTCAAAGAAGAACATGGAGAGAGAGGGTGAAAAGAGGAACTAGAAATTGTAGACTATAACAAAGGAATCAGAACTTTAGAGAGAAGGGAGAATTCCAGGGTAATGTACAAGGGAATAGACGTGCCATGCTGGTTCAGGCTTTAATGGTCTGGGGTTGTATATTCTTTACCTTGGCTTAGGGTGCAACGTGAGTCACAGTTTCTCAGCAGGCCATGTATGACACTAAGACTCTGAGGGCAAAGCTACTTGCATGACCTGGGCTTCACTAATATTTCTTTGAACATGGTGCCCATGGTACACAGTAAGCACAAATAATTTTCCTGTCTCTCATTGCAAATCGGTAGTCTACAAACCCAAGTAATGGACTTGAGGACAATGGCTATCCTTTAGACACTGGAAAGTAAAGATACGGTGTGGTATTTGCTGGCTATATTTGTCAAGTTTTCTAGAGGCTGGCTAGTGTAATTTGTGCATTGTTTACCTTCATGGTTCTCTTTATCATAGGAATTCCAATTAACATTTTTCTCCCATGTTACCTGCACAGTCCTGCACTACTTGAGAAGGTTTTACATCACGAATGGCTAGCACTTGTGTTCATGAGTGGATGACTCAGTGATCAGAGTTCCCCTTACAGCACTTGCAGGTCACAAGTTTAAATTTCAGGATCACTCTCAGTTTTCCACTTTCCAAGGTCCATCTTTCTGCTATTTACATTATTTCATAGCTGCAGAAATATGAAGCTGTATGAAAACAACAACTTATTCTAATCAGTACTGTGATCAGGAGGTACTATAACATGGTGTCTTGTGCAACTTTGCCCTAAGGTACAATTTTATTTTGAGTCCTGCTAATAAAGCACTACTATCTTTCCTCTGTTTGGAGCTCCCAAGGTTTGATGGACTAAGATGCAGTAACGCAGGGCTCAAAAAATCTGAAAAATGGTACTAGTCCTGCAGGTCTAGTACCTTGAAAAATCTCCTCGACCTTACAGTAACCTACTTGACCTCCATCTCTGAAAGCGGAGCAAATGTGACAAGATAACAAGATTTAAAGGCATCTTTATTGCTCATTTGCTTTGTGATCAATAAAAAGGCCTTTAAATCTTGTTATCTTGTCACATTTGCTCCGTTTTCAATAACGGAGGAAAAAAGTTAGTATGTTTTCCTACTCGCCAGAAAGGGCGAGTAGGATCTAACAATAGCTCATAAAATTTACCTCTCAAATGCGAGCGGTCGAGTGGATTTATCGAGCCCTGAGTAACGGACAGTGAGATGGCCCCTAAACCAGAAGACGCTCTAATGTCTTAATGCAAGGGGTAAATCTGCAACTCACCATGCCCCTACCTACTCCTGGATGTCAGAACAGAGCCACATCAAGACACTGAGATTCTATGGCAGAACCGGAGGCTTCAGATTAGGCTTTGAACTTTCTCCATTTATTACACTCCAGCAGCTTTTCAAAAGTCCACATTAAATATAACAAGCCAATAGGTCTCGCCTTTGGGACCTTATAAGTGTTTAGCCATGCAACAGTTGATGTTGTTGCACCAAGGATATTGTACTGCATAACTAAATACTTATAAGGTCCCAAAGGCGAGACCTATTGGCTATGCCAATGCTTGGTGCAGGTGTCTGTCTTCACAGTGGTCCCAAAGCATTGATGGAAATAACATCCTTCATTTGATCAATTCCTTATTCACTATTCATTATCACCTAAAATTGTGTGGTTTCATTCACAATGATATAATTTTCTGTCATTTTATTTCATTTTTAATGCTTGTCAGAAGATCCAAACCTTCTCTGGAGCTACCAAGTTGGAAAGCTGTAGAATATTTCAAATCGTAAAGTACCTGTGCCAGCAATGGAGCAGCCCCAGGAGCAGACCAAAGTGTCCAGACAGCCACAATGTTCAAAGATATCAACAGAGATTGTAGTAAAGCTCAAACATAAAAAGCATAGAACTGACCACAAAAGTCCATCTACCACAATGCTATAGGCTTTATCAAAAACACTCCCCTGTGCTACGTTCTGTGCAGTCCTGAATTCCTTCACAATTAGTGCTTATACTTACATCAAACTTTAAACACCTTACATCTTTGCCTGCCTATGCTGCTTCTGTGCAGATCCTGAAGAGTTCAAGAGTCCAGAAAAAGAATCCAGAGCTTTGATGCCCATCTTCTACTGAGAATTAACAAATTCACCACATCATCCAAACCTCCCCTGCTCTCCATTGACTGCTTGTTGCTCATCAAGAAATGCAAAAGTTGGACAGCAATGTTTAAAGTGACTAACATAAACAGAGATCTCCTTTGCTAAAGCAAAGCTACTCATAATCAGCCACCCATATTTAAATGGTGCATCCCTCATAAGATATATAATATCACACAGGACACACATACTAATCTATGTTTAACTGTAATTTCTATCAGCGCCAATGTAGGCAGGCTAAAACTGTGAACACAATTGCAGTCAGTTGTATTTTCTTGATACCAATCAATCAATCAATCAAAGCATTTATATAGCGCGCTACTCACCCGGAGGGTCTCAAGGCGCTGGGGGGGGGGGTCCGCTACTGCTCGAACAGCCAGGTCTTGAGCTGCTTCCTGAAGGCGAGGTGGTCCTGGGTCAGGCGGAGGTGGGCCGGGAGGGAGTTCCAAGTCTTGGCGGCCAGGTAGGAAAAGGACCTTCCTCCTGTGGTGGTTCTTCGGATGCGGGGGACGGCGGCGAGGGCGTGGCTGGTCGATCGAAGCTGGCGTTTGGGAGCGTAGAAGTTGAGGCGGCTGTTGAGGTATCCTGGGCCTTGGTTGTGTAGGGCTTTGTGTGTGTGGGTGAGGAGCCGGAAGGTGATTCTCTTGTTGACCGGGAGCCAGTGCAGGTCTCTCAGGTGTCCAGAGATGTGGCTGCGGCGGGGGATGTCCAGGATGAGTCGTGCTGAGGTGTTCTGGATCCGCTGGAGTCTCTTCTGGAGTTTGGCGGTGGTTCCGGCGTAGAGGGAGTTGCCGTAGTCCAGACGGCTGGTGACGAGGGCCTGGGTGACCGTCTTCCTGGTCTCGGAGGGGATCCATCGGAAGATCTTGCGTAGCATGCGCAGGATGTTGAAGCACGATGAGGAGACGGCATTGACTTGTCTGGTCATGGAGAGGGAGGAGTCCAGGATGAAGCCCAGGTTGCGTGCGTGGTCTGTTGGTTTGGGTGCGCTGCCCAGGGCGGGGGGCCACCAGGAGTCGTCCCAGGCGGAGGGTGAGGATCCTAGGATGAGGACTTCCGTCTTGTCTGAGTTCAGTTTCAGGCGGCTGTTCGACATCCATTTGGCCACGTCTGTCATCCCTTCGTGCAGGTTGGCTCTGGCGGTGGTGGGGTCGTTGGTGAGGGAGAGGATCAGCTGGGTGTCGTCGGCATAGGAGATGATGTTGAGGTTGTGCTGGCGTGCGATGGCTGCGAGGGGGCTCATGTAGACGTTGAAGAGTGTTGGGCTGAGCGAGGAGCCTTGAGGAACGCCGCAGATGACTTCGGTGGCCTCTGATCTGAACGGGGGGAGGCGGACTCTCTGTGTCCTTCCGGCGAGGAAGGAGATGATCCACTCCAGTGCCTTCTCCTGGATTCCGACGTTGCTGAGGCGCTGTACCCCCTTTTCTGAATCGTTTTTGGCCACTATAGGTGTGGCAGGGTATACTCAGACATGAGTCCCTTGCTCACTGCTCCATCAGGATTCAAGCAAGCCGGGCTGACGACACCTGAAATGGCAGAAACCGGTCCCCGGAAGCTTGTCTCCTTTCTGGTGAAGAATTGGCTTGGTAGTTTGGTCTGCCCTGTTCCCATGATGCACTGGGCCAGGGACAGACTAATTTGCATATAGCCAGGTTCTGAGCTGGGATGGGGCAGTGAGCTAAATAACGGTGATGGATCAAGCCCTGATCTTTGGACTGGGTAAGAGTGGTCTGCTTAATTCAGACACTCTGTTCATCACCACCCCCTTTTCTGAATTGTTTTTGGCCACTATAGGTGTGGCAGGGTATACTCAGACATGAGTCCCTTGCTCACTGCTCCATCAGGAATCAAGCAAGCCGGGCCGACGACGCCTGAAATGGCAGAAACCGGTCCCCGGAAGCTTGTCTCCTTTCTGGTGAAGAATTGGCTTGGTAGTTTGGTCTGCCCTGTTCCCATGATGCACTGGGCCAGGGACAGACTAATTTGCATATAGCCAGGTTCTGAGCTGGGATGGGGCAGTGAGCTAAATAACGGTGATGGATCAAGCCCTGATCTTTGGACTGGGTAAGAGTGGTCTGCTTAATTCAGACACTCTGTTCATCACCACCCCCTTTTCTGGACCCCCCTTTTCTGAATCGTACTAGGGTACGGTGGCAGACGGTGTCGAAGGCCGCGGAGAGGTCCAGGAGGATGAGGGCCGCCGTTTCTCCGTTGTTGAGCAGGGCTCGGATGTCATCGGTAGCTGCGATCAGGGCGGTCTCGGTGCTGTGGTTGGCCCGGAAGCCAGACTGCGAGAGGTCGAGGGAGCCGTTTGTCTCGAGGAAGGCGGCCAGTTGCTTGTTGACAGTCTTCTCGATGACTTTAGCCGGAAACGGGAGCAGCGAGATGGGGCGGTAGTTCTTGAGGTCGGTGGGGTCGGCTGATGGTTTCTTGAGTAGAGCGCTGAGTTCGGCGTGCTTCCAGCTCTCCGGGAAGGTGGCGGTGTCGAAGGAGGTGTTGATGATGTCCCGCAGGTGGGGTGCGATGACAGTGTCGGCCTTATTGAAGACGTGGTGAGGGCAGGGGTCTGTCGGAGATCCGGAGTGGATGGAGTTCATCGTGCGGATGGTGTCTTCGGTGCTGATCGGAGTCCAGGCGCGGAGGGTGGTGGTGGGGGGTGGTGGTTCGGTCGTGGCGTGCGTCGGTTGAGTGCTGAAGCTGTTGTGGATGTCCGCGATCTTGTTGTGGAAGTAGGAGGCGATGGAGTTGCAGAGGTCTTGCGAAGGGGTGATGTCGTTGTTTCCGGCGTTGGGGTTGGAGAGCTCTTTCACGATGTTGAAGAGTTCCTTGCTGTTGTGTGCGTTGTTGTCCAGTCGTTCCTTGAATGCGGTTTTCTTGGTGGCGTGGATCAGTTGGTGGTGTTTTCGGGTGGCGAGCTTGAGGGCAGTCATGTTGTCCGGTGTTGAGTCTCTGCGCCAGGTTTTCTCGAGTGCTCTGCAGTTCTTCTTGGAGCTCTTGAGTTCGTCGTTAAACCATGGGGCTTTCTTGCTGCCGGGTCTGCTCGGTGGGGTCTTCAGAGGGGCGAGGTCGTCTGCGCAGTCGCTGATCCATTTCGTTAGGTTGGTGGCCGCTTGGCTGGGGTTTGTTGTGCTGGTGGGAGGCTTCTTGCTCAGGGAAGACGCGAGCTGGTCGGCTGTGATCTTGTTCCAGCTTCTGCGGGGAACCTGTTGCTGGTGATGGTGGAGCGTGGTCCTTTTGAAGCTGAAGTGGACGCAGCTGTGGTCCGTCCAGTGGAGTCCCGTGGCGTGGCTGAAGGCGATGTCCTTGCTGGAGGAGAAGATCGGGTCGAGTGTGTCCAAGGGCAATCCACATATAACAGAATGTTAAAACAAGGAATAGCGCGCCCTCGTGTGGCTTTCCTAAATTAAAAGGAGCAGTTCCATCCCCAAAGCCCCCTCGCGCTAAAAGGATGCAGCAGGGGGAGGGGCGAGAGGAGAGGCGAGTGAAAGCGTTTCACTTGCGGGAGCGTGCAGCACCAGGAGCGATAATTGCTCCCACATGGCGCCGCACGCTCCGGTAAGTAAATCGCCACACGTGCATGCGTTGCCATTGAAGGCAATGGAACGCGTGCATATTTTTGGATGAAAAGTCAAAGCAATCGCAAAAGGTCTTTTTTGCCTAAGCAGCGCATGCGCACTGCGTAGGCGAGACCTACAAACGACTTCCCCCGGAAAATGAAAAACAAAAGAGTCCAACGGAGGTAGCCAATCCGGAGCGAGGACATTCAACAACTTCCCTCGAGGACTCTCTACCCTCCTCTTTCTACACTACTCAAGCAGCATCAAGATGAGTGTTTTTGATTCTCCTTAAAAATTGGTGTTTATGATCGTATTTATGCGTTAAATTGCATGTTCTTTGCACGCAAGCGTTTCAATTGTTCTGCCTGTTGGTGCGTGCGCTAACGATTATTTTCTTCCTTCCTCACGGGATTGTCTCTCGCTCCTTCGCGCCCGCAGGCTCTCTGTCAGGCTCTCGGCACGGTGCAGGCCTCCTGCCGCTAGGGGACCACGTGCCCATTGCCTTTCACGCATTTCACCCATTTACCCCCAGCGGTGCAGGCGAGTTGTCTTTTCCGCCCAGACTACCGCGGAAAGACTGGCTCGGGGGAAGATCTGTAATAATGGATTTTGCTTGGGCAAATTACATTTGAGAGCCCTTGCCTGGAGCTTGAACACCTGTGCACCGTAAGAAACAAGTGGATTGTGAAGGGACCAGCCCAGGAAGGCTATTACCCTCAATACTAGAAGGGTGTAGCGGTCCCAGGTCTAAGCCCTCTATATTAGAATATGTATATATTATACATTTTGGCTTACCACGCAAAGGTTTACCTCATCTGATCCCCTTTGTCTGCTCATAAATTCCAGTGGCAACAGCCTATGGCAGACTTTGACGACTGTTATGAAAAGGAGGAGGAGGAAATTACTTACTTACCTCTTGATGACTACTTTTGCATGGTAATTGACTCCTCCATTCTGAAAGCAGTTTCTCAAGTGGTTGCGCCCCTGGAGAGGAAATTAGACCAACTTCAGGCACAATGCCAGCCACCCCTCAGGCCGAAGGAAGATCTATCGGGGTCTGTGAATCCCCTACCTCCAGGTCAGCCATCCACTAGCGCTGTAGATCCGAAGCAAACATGCTCTGACGACACTGGCGTGGATATAGACAACTTTGCACGTCTAAAAAAGGCATTTATGGATGCCCATTCCCCTCAGCTCCCAATAAACCTGTGGAAGCTCTGGCCGGACCCTCTGGGCTCCCAGATGACTCTGATGGGGACGGAGACTCAGAAAGGCCATGGGGTCCAGCGACGGTAGATCAGATGGCAATCCCTGAAACAGATAATGACTTGCTCAATCCTGTTGATCTCCTACACCCTAGGTCAGCGGAGTGGGTTCCAGTCCATAAGGTAGCAGCCTACATGGCGGCCAGATTGCGTAAACCGCTGGATAAGGAAGTCAGAAGTTTCCTGAGAGCTGAGTGTCCACGACCATCCCTATATGGGAAGGGTGCAGGCACTCCAGATGTGGACCCTAAAATGGCCACCTTCTTAGTTAAATTTATCTGTGATCCCAATAAAGGTATTGACTGCTTGTGGATAGCATGCCAAGATAAACTCTTGGACATGGCGGGCCCCCTGGCTAAGATTTTAGACATGGCCGAAGATGCCAAGGCCTCGGGTACCCTTATCTGCCCAGACACAGTCTCTAGCTGGGCCCAGAGGACAATAATTTTTCGAGGAAACGCCAATGCGGCAATCTCTACAGAGCGTTGCAGGTTTTTGCTGATAAAATAGACCCCAATGTTGGGGGAACTGGCCACCTCGGAGGCTGATCCAGTTGTAGAGGGTAATCTCTTTGGAGACCCCTTTGTGAAGGAGCTGGGCACATTTGTAAATACTTTTAACTCATTAGATAAGGCCCAAACATCTATAAAAGGCATCTTCACCCGCATGTTTTTGGTGCAGCCGGTCATGGCAGGGGGCGCTCTATCGGCCGTCCCTACAACAGAGCCTCCTACAAGTCGGCTGAACCCCACCAAAACGTATCCACGCCACAGGGGTGGCAGAGGAAGACAAAACGGTTGCTACAATAATCAACAAGGTACGACTTCAGACTTTGGGGGATGTGACACTAGGGGGCAGCTTGCAATTTTTTCTGCACAATTGGTCTTCGCTAACCTCAGACGCCAGGGTTCTACAGACTATCAATCGGTTCCAAATAGAGTTTTTTGATTCACCGAGTCAACCGGTTCGCCCGAAACCCCTGTATTTCCCACGGGAGCAGATGGAACTCATAGACAGGGAAGTTTCAGAGCTTGTGCAGAAAGGAGCAATCTTTCCCTCAATCTTACAACCTTGAGGTTTTCTCAGCAACATCTTTCCAATGGTGAAACAAGATGGGGGCTACCACCCAGTAATAAACCTTAAGGAATTCAACGAGTAGCTTATTAACCGTCATTTAAAAATGGAAGGGATTCACCTTCTCAGGGACCTTCTGCAGAAACAGGACTGGATGGTCTGCTTGGACCTTAAGGACACGTACCTTACAATTCCAGATTTCCCTCCTCACAGACATTTTCTTCAGTTCCAATGGAACTCCCAGATCTTCGAATTTTCCTCCCTTCCTTTCGGTCTATCCTCCGCTCCATGGTGCTTCACCAAGGTGATGAAGCCAGTGGTGGAGTGTCTCAGAGTGGAGAGGGTACGGCTGATAATCTATCTGGACGATATTATCATTATGAGCCAATGTCCTCAACACTTCCTCATCCAACTGCAACAGGCAGTAACACTTCTGGAGTCCTTGGGGTTTGTGATCAACGAATCCAAGTCTTACCGTATCCCTTCTCAGAGGATGCAATCCCTGGATTTCATGATAAATTTGTCTCAACGCGACTTTATCCCTTCCGTCTCGCAAACTATCCAAGATCAGACACAAGTTGAAACTTACGCTAGCGAGGCCCACAATATCCTTACACCACCTAGCCAGAGTGGTGGGCCTTCTTTCATCATCAATACAGGCCATATTGCCGGGCCCCCTTCACTACAGGCCCCTTCAACACCTCAAGGGTTATCATCTGCGCAAATGTCTTATCTAGTCCCAATGCGTGCCCCTCTCAGAAGAGGCCAAAACCGAGTTACAGTGGTGGATCGACCACATGGAGGTCTGGAATGGCCGAGCCATTTTCGGTTCCCAACCCGACTTGGTGATAGAGTCGGACACCAGTAGTTCAGGCTGGTTTGCCCGCTGCGAAGAAGTTTCTGTCTGGAGTTGATGGCGGGCTTTTTCGCTGTGAAGTGCTGGACCAAGAACAGGGTCCAGAGTTGCGTCTTACTCAAAATGAATAATGGGGCAGCAATCAGCTACATCAAGCATTTAGGAGGGACAAGTTCCAGTGCCTTTTTGAATCATACCCGGGACCTCTGGGAATATATCTCTGTCAGTGGAACATCTTCTGGGATCGTCAAACCAGGTGGCGGATTGATGCTCCCGTCACTGGAAGGATACCAGTCTGTGGAAGCTACACCCCAGGGTGTTTCGGGAAATCCAATCTCGCTGGGGTTTCTTCTCATTAGACCTCTTTGCCTCCTGACTGGATGTCAAACTGGAATGGTACTACAGTTGGCGTCCGGATCCAGAAGCATTAGCAGTGGATGCAGTCCTCCAGGATTGGAGCGCGGAACAGGGCTATGCGTTTCCTACCTTTGCAATGATAATGACGGTATCCTCGCAGGTGAGGAGTCAACAGGCAGATCTTTTGATGATCACCTGTCAAGACCTGTTCGGCAACTTATATTGATAAACGGAAAACAAGGTTTCACCTTAAGAACAAGCTTTTGATGACTAAACTGTTCGTAAGGCAATGCATCATCACCATACAGAAATCCAGTATGGCCTCCGCTGACACGATCCAAAAACCTAAGTCAGCAGTCTAGTCCCTTGAGGCTCGCGACGAGCCAGGTGCATGTTGTTTGAATTCTAGAAACGAACGGTGCACTTCAACCGTCAGCGTGACGAAGACGGATGTCTTTCTTCTCACATCGGTTGTTATTTCTTGTATTTTTCCTGAATTTCGAACAACCAATTCCTAGATTAACTGTCAATGATAGTTACCTGACACTGAACCTGGAGAAGTGTGGCTCAATGGTTAGAGCGGCAGACCCGGAGGCAGGAGTCTAGCCCTGGATCAGGGTTCAATTCCCTGCCTCGGCGGGTCTTGGGCTCAAAAATTCCACGGACCTGATAATTCTCGCCTCGGTGCCTATTCCAATCATGGAGTCCCACTCTGCAACTCTGGGCAATAGTTTGCTTAATCTTCACAACGGCCCCCACAATGCTAAGGATGCCTGGCCTCCACCTTGGGGTGCCCAGGAGTGTACAACTCACAGGGAAAGCCAGGATGGGTTCCACAGCGGTATTCGTACAAGCGCCTTGAGACCCTTGCGGGTGAGTAGTGCGCTATACAAGTATCAATTTACATTTACATTTACAACCTATTTTGTCTACAAGTTACTTTTTTTTTTACGCACGCGCAACGTGGGACCTTTCGACAATTCTTCGTGAACGACGGAGGTCCTCCAGCTCAGAGAATTCAGTCCGCTTCTTGATCCTGTTGTGGCGGTGGTAAGAGGTGTCTGACACCAATCAACAGACTCAGCAACTTTAACTAATAATTACAGGTACAGAAGATTACTCCATACCTAACACCTAATAACAGAGAGGAGCAATAGCCTGAGGGTTAATTGGTAAATAAAGTGTAATTATCCAAAATTGCTAAAAGAATTAGGAAAGTTGAATTGGATGTAATAAGGTGTATTCACTCACTACAAGTACAGCACATTACAGCGGTAGCAGGCTCGGCTGGTCCAACGGCGTGCTTCAGCTGGATAAATGGTGTGCTCAGCAGAACCACCTTCTTCAGTCTGTCTCTCTTTGTCTTCTACTTCCCCTTCCCCCCGTCAGTGCGCTGCCTAGAGTATTATAGTTTCTCGGGTGCCGCGCTGGTGGTGGGGCGTTGGGAGCATCTTCGACTCCTGTGGAGATGGTTTTGGCATCTGACAAGTTTTGACCTCACCCCGATCTGGAGGTTACAAGCCTGATTTCCAGTTCTGATGGAACTGTCCTGGAATTTTCTAATCCATCTACCCCCCGGTCAAGATCTACTCAAAGATCCTCAGTGGAATCCCCATCACCTCCTTGTCACGGGCGGTCTCCAATTGATGGCCAGGCGGGTTACAGGCAATGCTGGAAAGTGCCAGGCCGTTCGGCAGAGGCTGCCTTGTTACTCGATAAGCCTTGGACAGAGAACACCAACAAGAGACACCGTTCGGCATGGTCGCGTTGGTAAAGTTGGTGTATACAACAACAAGTGTATCCAATGGGGGAAGATGTTGTCTCCGTCCTTAATTTCTTAGCCTCTTTGGCAAAAGAAGGTCTGGCCTATAGGTCGATCAATACTTTTCGGTCAGCAATTTCCGGTTGATAGATACCCGATTGGCGAACATCCTCTGGTTTGCAAATTATTGAGGGGTATCAGGTTATCCGAGGCCCCAGAACCTAGTTAATCTGTTCTTTGGGATGTTTACAAGGTTTCGGGTTTATTCCGTTCATGGCCATCAAATAAGTACTTGTCTAGGAAGCAAATGTCAGCTAAGCTAGCAATGCTTTTGTGTTTGATATCCTGTCACAGAGTTTCTGATGTGAGGGCCCCAGAGGGAGTTACATTTCATATACCTAGAAGAACCAATGTAATTCAAAGTCTGTGTCCTATACTGCTTTTCCTGATATCCCCAAATCATGTGTGGTCAGAGATCTCAAGGCCTATGAAGTGGCAACAATTGACATATGCCCAAATGGTGTAAAAAAAACTGTTTATAGCCCCCACCAAAGCACACGGAAGGTCTCATCCCCTACGATTGCGAGATGGGTTCGCTGGGTGATGCAGGAGGCAGGTATGGATACCTCCCGTTTTGGGGCTCATTCTGTTTGGGGTGCAATGGCATCCAAGGCTTTTTCCCTGGGAGCGTGGCTGGAAGATATCCTTAACGCCACAGATTTGTCCTTGGACTTCACCTTCAAGAGGTTTTACATTAAACCAGTCACTGGGAACTTTAGTGGTGGATAAGCTTCAAACTAGTTTCATCTGAAGCTTCCGGTCCTACCATAGACTGCAAAATTTCCTAGCTATCATACAGAAAAGTTTCAATTCAATGAAGGACGCGGAGGCAAGGATTATCCCACCCTTTCAGTTGAACCCTCCCAGAATACCTACGTACTCATGTTGAGTAAAAAGTTTACGATTAGGTTTGGTCGACAATGACTTTTAATGGTGCTTTGTTTATTGACATTACTGTTGTCACTGTTGTTTGAGAATAATTGGACTGGTCCTCATACCTCAGATTTACATCTACCCTTCTTTGACTTAGGAATGGACACTGGCAAACAAGAATAAGCTAAGACTGGCTTGAAGTGGTCGCAGGAAGAAAGAGGAGGGTAGATCGTCCTCGATGGAAGTTATTGGATGTCCTCGCTCTTGATTGGCTACCTCCATCGGACTCTTTTATTTTTTATTTTCCGTAAGCATCATGGGAAATGTAGTTCTTATGTTTAATGTGGACTTTTGAAAAGCTGCTGAGTGTAATAAATGGTGAAAGTTGAAAGACTAATCCTCGTCTCTGTGTCCTTAATAGAATTGAAACTTTCCTGTACAAAATTTTTGATTCTCTTGGTTCATGCTACTCGGGTGAGAATGGTCCGGTGCAGTGAGGGAGTCAAGGAGAAATTGCATTTTTAAAGCACTGTCTTAGTGGGGTTCCCTCCTACCTTCAAGTTTGTGAACTGCTTTAGGGCACCACCACCATTTGGTCTCTTTGGGATCCTTGTGCCTTTGGTCTGATTTAATGCTCCTCTCCTTTTGTGCATTTTTAGGGGTTTACTCTTGTGGTGTAGCCCTGCTGACACGTTTCTTTATTGTGTTGTGGTCTCCATTTTGTATTGAGGCCTTACTTTTATTAGTGGAATGTGTTCTTTGTAGAGCTAGGGGTTCCTGTATGTCAGTCTCCTCCAGCCAGAGCACCCTTCTTCCCAATACGGGTTCCAGAAACATTAATGACATCCCAGTCATATGACCCAGGACACTGGCAGAAAGGCACAGTTAGTTGGGAAAATGCTAACCCTCTTATTGCAGTATTTTCAAAATTGTAACTTAAATTTCGACTTCACCATTAAAGAGGATTTTCAATGGCAATTTATTTGAGTGCAAACAGCATATCTCTATCTTCTCCCAATCAAAAGCTGGCACTTAATACTAAATAACCCAGTGATAGTCAATTGGAGAGACAGGCCTTACACCAGTGAACTAATTTAGGGGTGACTTACAAATATTAAGAAGGAAGGTTTAGGCCTGGCAAAAAGATTACTTTGCCAGAATTAAATGGCAGTTTAAAATGGCACTACAAACTGGAGTTGCAGGCCTGAGACATGTTCTAAATAGCTACTTTAGTGGGTGATACAATGAGTTCTGCAGGTCCACTAGTAGCATTTAATTTACAGGTCCTGGGTACATGTAGTACCATTATCTGGGGACTTACAGGTAAATTAAATGTACCAATCAGGTAGATGCCAATTGTACTATGTTTTAGGCAGACAGCACAAACACTTTACCACTGGTTAGCAGGGAAAAGGTGCACAAATTCCTAGTAGCCAATAAAAATGGGTTTAGTAGACGAATACAGAGGAATGCAAAACATTTGGGGTACTCTGCAAAAGAGGGCAAGGACCAACAGAAATATTCACCTACGTTAGTAATAAGGTGCATTATTGTAATTAAATTCAACTTATATGTACACCCTGTTTGGCGAAGGGCACAGTACATATTTGTAGAAAATGTGGTTAAGGGTACAAGGCTATAATTGCAGCCTGTTGGATAAAGTAAGTAAAAAATGTTACTTAGCTGAGTAAATGTGATTGTTAGGCACTCATAGGGGACATCCCCATATTAATACTGCTGTTGCTGACAGAGTTTGCCACTAACTCTGGGCCTGATGAAGGACGAGAAACGCCTGGTTGGTATGAAGTTTTCACAGAGGAACTGGCTGTTTACCTCTCTTTTCAAGCACCCTTCTTCAAAGCTGCACTGGCCATCCTGTGCATTGAGCGTTTCCGCGGGAGACCAGAAGGGTACTTTTGTTATTGGGGGCCGCCCTTTGGAGCACTGCAGCAGTTTTAAAAGCATTGCAGAGTTCCTTGCATATCCAGTAGTTAACAGGCGAGAATAAAAGTGTCAAGATAACTCTGGTGATGAATGTTCCTGCTGGATTAAGGCCTAATATGCCTGCTGCAAAGAACATGTACCATGCAGTTCACAGAACATTATAATATACACATAGCTCAGCGAGCTGTCTTTGTCACAGAGATACTTGTGTTACTGTGTAGTGCATAAGTTACAATCGTAATCTAGCATAGTGAGTTGTGAACTGCCATCAAAGAACTGCATGGAAACTGCATTGTACAAGAGTCTTTTATTACCATAACGTTGCTAATGTTACAGAAGCAAATGGTGAGCTTGCTCCTATAATGAAGCCTGGTCGAAATAGCCTCATTAACTCTGCACCATGGTTTATTTATTCTCTGGCAAAAGGGAAGCTTTCTCGCAAGCAGCTTAAAAGAAAGAGTGGAGGAATCATTATATGTTGGAAGACAAACTTAGATATAAACCTGATTGAGATGGTATCACAATCTGATAAAGGAGGCAAAAAAGTTATTTTTCACTTCTCAAATTGAGTTTGTTAATAATGACCCAAGAAGATTTTTCAGATCACCAAGTCATTTCTTCAACCCAAAGCCTCAAGGAGAAATATTACTCCTCAAACGTTATTCGACATTCTCCCCAAATTTTTTGAGGAGGAAATCATTACTATCCAAAGGGGCTTTAATAGTAACTCTAATAGGTTGGTTGATTCTCACTGCCTCTTTCAGGATATTTCCCATCTTAAGCCCAAAATGGCTGCTTTTCAGCGTATTTCTCTTCAGCAATCGAAACACGCTATGTCACTTCGTAAATCAGACTCCCATTTTAACCCATGTCCCCGGCTGTCATTAGGAAAGCGATTGAGGCCATTAATCCTGTGATTAAAGCCATTCTTAATGCATCTCTTTCCTCTGCGTGGGTTCCTGAGACATGGAAACTGGCGGTGGTCAAACCGTAATTGAAAAAACCAACAGCGGACACTAATGTTTTATCTAATTTTAGGCCTAACTCCATTCTCCCTGCCCCGAATAAATTGTTGGAAAAATTAGTCAACAAACTATTTATGGCCTTTCTTGAAAATTCCAGCATTCTACATCCCTATGAATCATGTCTTAGACCCAGACACTCCACAGTATCTGCTCTTTAGAAGTATCAGAAACAATAAAAGTAACACTGGATAAGGGTCTGAATGTTGATTCTCTTAAATATTTCTACAGGAGTAAAATTTGATTGTTCCCTCTACTTCTGCACTCAGGTTGTATCTGTGTTGGGCACATGTTTATCTGTAATTAAGTAATTAAAACAATTCTTTGAATTTCTCTCTCTGACAGCAGGTAAAATTGTCTCCCTGATGCTCATCACTTCAAGGATGGATTACTGCAATCAGTGCTTAATTTGAGCCGGTGGCTTCCAATGCTCAGCACTTGCACTTAATTGTCAACATCGGCACTTATGATAGTCTGCCATACTGTGGTGCCGCCAGTCAAATTCAGAGATAAACACAACAGTTGTTTATTTAATTCAACGCACAATAAAAATAACTACTATTCATGCAGTTATTATAGCTTTTGGGGCCAGGAATTGCCACTCTTTTAAGAGTGTGAGGATAAGTAGTGTGTTTGTTGCTGTCCTTTGCAGCTCTGGCAGCGGCTAGGGTGGTACAAGATGGTCCCCGACACTTATGTTTTTTACAAATCAAATATTTACTGCAGTAGCACATACCTAGGGATTACTAAAAAATTGTTGCATAAGCTTCAAATGGTCCAAAATGCTACAGTTTGACTTCTTCTTAAGCTTCCTCAGAATTGTTCCATCTCTCAGGACCTAAACAAATTGCACTGGCTTCATGTCCACAAGCGAATCCTCTTTAAAACCTTGAACTTTGTTTTCAGAACATTTTATCTTAAAGGCCCCCAAGTACTTTTCTGGTCATTTAATGCTTCAAAGGAACCCATGGATTTTGATATCCTCTAATCCAAACTTCTTTCAGGCTTAAAACACGAGGAGAGAATGGATTTGTTTTGTTGGGTTCTAAAGCCTGCGGTCACCTTCCCAGATCACTGAGAATCATAGAGACTGAATCTACTTTGTCTGAAAACCTGGCTCTTTCCCTTACTGGAAGAGTTATGTAAAATGGCTGACTGAATGATTTTAGATCCTGTTTAATCCTTGGTCTTTAAATGTTAATATTCTTTTCCCCTCTAGGCTTAGTAAATTGTTCTGGTATCTGAAACTGCGCTAGGATGCTCTGTTCCGAGTAGCAGTGCACTTTATAGATACTTAATTTCATTTTATTTCATTTCTAACAAGCATTGGAAATGCAATAGGTCTCGCATTAGGAAAGTTTGAGCTATTGTTATTGTAAATGACAATTTTTTTTATTTGTGTTGGTTTTGAAAATAGCTAAATTAATAGCTTTGTTATTTACAATGCCAATAGTTATAACTTTCACAAATGTGACACCGATAGCATTTGTAATGCAATGTGTTGTATTTACGTGACTTACATGTATTGATATTACAAATAACAATGTCTTTTAATGTTTTTAATTAATTAATACTTAAATGAAAGTTATTGTAATTTCTAATGGCAATAGCTTAAACTTTTGTAAATAACTTGTGTTAAGATTATGTTCAGTGTATTTTATTGTGACGAAAATCCAAGAACAGAAGTGAAATATTAACATTTTTTTGTTACATTTGTAATACAGCTTGAAACATTGAGATAACATATTTGAACCAGTTGTTGAATGGTTGCACAGATTGATGCTGTGGTGGCGCTGAGTGATGTTGTGGTGCCCCTGAGTGATGCTGTGGTGGTGCTGAGTGATGCTGTATGCTATGCTGTTTTGTTTTGCTTTCCTATGTTTTGTTTTGGTATGCTATGCAATGTTTTGCTATCCTATGCTTTTGATTTGTTATGTTATGCTGTGTTTTCTATGCTTTTTTATGCTATGTTGTGTTTTATTATGCTATGCTTTGTTTTGCTATGTTATGTTTTGTTATGCTATGCTATGGTTTGGTGTGTTTGGTATGCTATGCTTTGCTATGCTATTATATGTTTTGCTATGCTATGTTTAGTTGTGTTTTGTTAAGCTATGTTTTGTTGTGTTTTGCTATGTTTTGTTATGCTGTGTTGTGTTTTGTTATGCTGTTTTGTTATGTTATGCTGTTTTGTTATGCTATGCTATGTTTTGTTATGCTATGCTATGTTTTGTTTTGCTACCCTATGCTTTGTTTTATTGTGATTTGCTATGTTAAGTTTTGCTATCCTATGCTTTGTTTTGTTATGCTACGCTATGTTTTGTTGTGTTTTGTTATGCTATGTTTTGTTATGTTATGTTTTGTTATGTTATGCTATGTTTTGTTATGTTATGCTATGTTTCGTTCTGCTATGTTTTGTTGTGTTTTGTTATGCTATGCTTTGTTGTGTTTTGCTATGCTATGTTTTGTTTTGTTATGCTATGTCTTGTTTTGCTATCCTATGCTTTGTTTTGTTATCCTATGCTTTGTTTTGTTATGCTATGTTCTGCTATCCTATGCTTTTTTATTGTTATGCTATGCTGTGTATTGTTAATCTATGCTTTGTTTTGTTATGCTATGCTGGTGAGGGTGTGTGAGGGTGAGTGAGAGTGAGGGTGAGTGAGAGTGAGGGTGAGTGAGGGTGTGTGAGGGTGTATGAGGGTGTATGAGGGTTGTGAGGGGGTGTGAGGGTGAGTGAGGGTGTGTGTGGGTGTGTGAGGGTAAGGGGGGAGAGGGTGAAAGGGTGAAAGGGCGAGGGCATGTGAGGGTGAGGGCGTGTGAGGGTGTGTGAGGATGAGAGGGTGTGTGAGGATGAGAAGGGGTGTGAGGATGAGAGGGGGTGTGAGGGTGAGGGGGTGTGAGGGTGAGGGGGTGAGGGGGTGAGGTTGAGGGTACATGAGGGTGAAGGGGTGAGGGGGTAAGGGTGAGGGGGTGTTGGGGTGAGGGTGTGTGAGAGTGAGGGGGTGTGAGGGCGTGTGAGAGTGAAGGGGTGAGAGGTGGAGAGGGTGTGAGGGTGAGGGGGTGTGAGGGTGTGTGTGAGAGGGAGGGGGTGTGAGGGGAAGTGAGGATGAGGGTGTGTGAGGGTGTCTGAGTTTATAATATCCACCAGATACAAGACCTCACGTACAATTGTTGGTAATCTGCACCAAAAAACAACTCAGAAAAGATCACGAATGCACGCCATCGGCACACTGAGCAATATTACTGGACGAACGTCTGGCTGGGCGCAGCAACAACTTTCCACAACCACAGTAGTCATATCAACGACGCTCTCGAGAACTGCATGCCATGCACCAGACTTCAAACACGCTCAAGCAGCTGGTTTCAGCTGCACCACCCACACAGGTTTCAGTGCTAGGTTAATACTGTTTATTAGTTCGGAGTTTTCATTCGAACAATGTGACTCTAAAGCACAGGTCGGCAGAACAGTAGACGCTTATTCAGTACTGGCAGATTAATTATGGAAGGAATTCGCCGATGCAGAACAAGGACAGTTTGTTCAAACTAACAAAATAATCAAAAAACAAATACTGCTCACAGCGGAAAAACAAAATAAAGTTACAAATGAACAGTCAGCATAATATGGGCAAAACAGTCCAAACAGGAAGTACAGTTTATTAAATCTAAATAAACTCCGCAGAAATAAGAGGGACCCACACAGTGCAGTCTGAAGTATTGCGTAATGGTGGGAGTGAGGAGTCAGAATGGCAGAATGAGGTACACGTGTGCAGTTAGATAATACGGTTAAAAGAACTTCCCTTGGTTTTAGCACCGCTCTACCGCAGTACTGCAACCTACACCAAAGGTGCTAAACTGACATTTGCCAGGCAGAGGCAAAGCTCCATTTTCTGTGCTCCCGAGAAAGACGTGCCTTCAGGAGAAAGCAAAGTAGTCTGTTTCCTCTGCGGACCGTTCACCCAACCAGAATTGAGGAAGCCAATTAGGCACTCCGGGATCAGTAAGCCGCCTCGGGTGACAGCCATGTGACAAAAAGATGGACCTGAAATATTCTGAATCCACCCAAGACTAATAAAATAGGATTAAGAGCGCATTGGTTTGTCCCATCAGTGGCCACATCTCCACCTCATTTAGCTTTTGAAAGGGCAATGCACTTTGAAGAAATACAATCGCAGAATGAAGTAGAACAGATGAGTCAAGAAGATCCCGGTGTTGACAGAAGTGCAATCACGAAAAGAAAAGTGGCCACACGGCCTAGCAGAGCAGTAGATCATACTGGGGAGCCAAGCTTAGGTACCAAATACGCTGGAGAGGAAAGCAGGATTAGAAGAACAAGTTAATAATTAAATAAGGAGACACGGCAGGCCGGCCGTGAAACTGAAAGCACGGCCGGCCTGCCGCAATCGCAGAATGAAGTAGAACAGATGAGTCAAGAAGATCCCGGTGTTGACAGAAGTGCAATCGCGAAAAGAAAAGTGGCCACACGGCCTAGCAGAGCAGTAGATCATACTAGGGAGCCAAGCTTAGGCACCGGATATGCTGGAGAGGAAAGCAGGATTAGAAGAACAAGTTAATAATTAAATAAGGAGACACGGCCTTTGATCCGACAGGCGGCGATGAGGGTGTGAAGCAGCAGGGGCTGCGGGAGGGAGGCTGGGCTGCCTTTGATGTGGTAATGCAAGGCAGGCGGCTGGTGGCATGTGCACGCGCTTTTAATGTCAATGCGCTTGCGCATTGATCTTGAATTTCACGGGCACTGCAAGGAATCGCCATGGAATCGCAAGTTGGTTAAAGTCTGTTTAAGCCCCCATAGTCTCGCAAGCTCAATGCGCATGCGCATTGACAGGCGAGACCTAAAAAGGGTTTGTTTGTAGATTGTAAAGTCAAACCTAGCCAATGTGTTATGTTATAAATCCTGAGTTTGTGCTTCTCCAGAACAAGCACTCTTAAAAAATACCTACCAGTATGGATGACATGTGAATTCTACACCTTGCAGTCCTCTTTGTCATATGTAACATTTTCTATACAACGATTTACACATGTATGATTCATTGCATCTGTATGTGTGTGTGATGTAAAATACTCCAACACCCTACACTGGTATGAGAGGTGCTATAATACAAATGAAATACATGTGAGAGAGGAGCAAAAGAGAGATAAGAGGCATTGTTGGGGGATGATAGTGAGGGAATCATTAAAAGGACCCAACAAAGATTGTTGTATCCCAGTGGACTGTACTATGCTTTTAAAGCTAATACAATTGAAAATATATGAAGAAAAACGTGTTGTAGAATGCTCCATTTTTGCATTTTTTCCCACATTCTCTTGGAGGGTTAACTCCCGCCCACTATCAAGGAGGGGTCAGGCTGTCTTGCTGCGCACGCACGCTATGCGCCATACGGGAGCTGGTCTGACAACATTTGCCAGGGCAGCTTTGTGTTGCCAATCCAGTCCTGTCTTTCTTGGAGGAGAGACCCCTTGCAACTAAAAAGTAATCTTTAATTGTATCCAGTTTTTATCAATGTTACTGGCTGCAAATGATACATCTTTAAATTTGTATTTATATGTTATATAAATGTATTAATGTTAAAAGGTTCTTCCATTATGCTGTCACTGCAGAGGGTCCATGCCCCCCCCTGAGAAATACCACATTGGCTAAAGCCCTGCGTTAGACTAAATAGAGGAAGAACCTCTTCGGGAAACAGTTTCTCTTTTGTCAACAAGGGAGGCCATACTTCCAGTTCCATTACAGGACAGAGAAAAAATATGTAATTCAAGGGTGTTTTTGGTCAAGATGGCGTCAGGGAAGTCCAGCATAATAAAACATCTGTTTCCCAACTAGTTGATTCTCCAGTTTGTTTCAAGAGGAACACACTTCAGCAGGTCACTTCCCTTGTTTCCAGGGGCAATTTTCTAACCAGGTTCAACCTGCAGGATGAGTATCTCCACATTTCCATTGCTCTCTCTCAGAGATTTATAAGGTTTGTAATTAGTTACCAGCGCTGACAGTATTACCTTTTAGTCTGAAGATTTCACGCAAGGTCATGGCACTGGTAATAGCTCACCTACATGGTCAGGGTGTGGTGATCCATCCTTATTTGGATGGTCTCATGATTCAAGCTCTGTCCCGAGACCAAATTTGAAAGAACACAACTTTTCAGACACTTCAAAACTTTGGATTTCTAATACACTGGCTGAGATCGCACCTCAGCCCAGTTCAGAGATCAGATTAAATAGGAGCCATATTCGACACCCCTTGGGAGCATGCATTATTTCCAGAAGTCAGGAAGAAGAAGCTCCAAGATCACCTGCAGACTTTATTAGTGGGTTCAAAAGCCTCAACAAGAACGTCGCTTAGTGTCCAACAAGACTTGTTAATCGTTCGTCGTTTTTTAGACCTCCTGAATTGGTTTTGTTTTTAGAGACAATAGATAGTTGCATTTTTTTCTCTCTTTCTTTCTTCTCTTTTACAGGTTACAACTCTGAGCATTGTTCCAGGACTCGTCTTTACCTGGGATAACAGGTACTTCATATTTTAAATACTTTGATTCCTCTCCACGAGAGATCGACTATCTAATTCCTGTGACTTACTCAATCCAGAGGAGCTTGTTTTGGTGGATGAGACCCTCATTATTAGATAGAGAAACTTGTTTGTTTACTCCAATCCACTAGTCCTGACCTCTGATGTGAACAATTTGCCATGGGGGCAGTCTAAGGCACCTTCGCCACTCAGGGCATATAGGGGTCATTAGAAGGGGGTAGGTCATCCAACCGAGGAGAGAACTAATGGCAATCTGGAGGGCTATTCAATTAGTTGCAAAGCACCTAAAGGGGAGTGCCCAGGTGGTTCCTATGGCATAATACAGTACCAATGTCCTACCTAAACCATCAGTTTGATACAGATTCCAACTCCCTCAGTTAGCTTCTCATATCTGTCTGTTGAGCAAGAAGAATGTCCACCACCAAAAAACCAATTACATCAATGGATTCCTGAAATCTCACAGACCATGTCAGCAGTTTTTTCCATGTTCATAGGACCTTGTTCTGATTCCAAAATATGCCAAACGTTATGCTAGAGGTGGATCGTGCCTCTGATAGATTTGGTTGTAGTACCTCCGAATTCCCAGATACTGAAGATTCTCTCATGAGTCCAGGAGCAACAGGAGATAGGAATAGATGCCCTAGCCAGTCCTAGGCCAATTGGACTCCTCTATTCATTCCTTTAATACCCTATAATTCTTACTAGACTCCAGAGGGAAGCACTAGAGATGATTATTGTCCTTTTGTTTTGGACAAGAAGACCATAGTTCTCCTTTCGACGTGTCCTGGTGGAAGATCAGGAGTGAAGCCGGCCAGTCTTCATCTCCCCTGAGTCATCCCCTGCTTTCTCTGAATACATTTGCATCCCCAAATACTGTCAGTCTGGAAGTTGGGAGGGAGGGTTTTTTAAATGAGTCTCCAATGTGTTTCAGCTTCTCCACAGGCCTTGAAAAGAAAATCAACAAATAAGGCATATGATGATCACTGAGCTTCCCTTGATGCTTAGAGCGGAGCCAGGCCAGATGCTAACATTCTCTAATTTTTACAGGACAGATTTAATTAGAAATTGTACAATACCCGCTAGAAGACAGAAATGAACAGCAATAAAATCCTTCAGATTCACTTGTGTTGCTCTCTCTTCTTTAGAGCCACCAGTTTCTGCGATGTTTAAAGGATTTATTCTCCTACAACCAAGAGTTAGGAATTCTTTCCTATCCTGTGATCTACCTCTGTTCTTTCACACTTACAAAAGACTCAATTTGGGCCTTTGGAGACAGTTGGTGAGAAGTTCCTTAACTTCAAGTGTTTTCATCTAAATTCCAATAACTATTGCCAGATAAATTGAGGAAATGAATGCGCTGGCGTGCCTCCCCCAATCTAACAAATGTTTGATGACGGTTCTTTCTTTGCCTTTGTTTAAAATGTCTCCCCAAAAGTATACTCTACTTTTCATGGAAGTCAGGGGATCTTGCTCCCTTCCCTACAGTTAGATTACACAAATATGGATCCTTCAATTCATCTCTTAGATGTGGTAAGAGCTGTAAGGATTTACCTGAAAAGCTCATCAGCCTACAGGAGATCTGATAGCCTCTTTATTAACATTGCCTTAGTTGAGAAAGATTAGAAGCCCTCTTCTTCCACTCTGGGAAGATGGATTCAGATTGTAATCTCCTCAGTCTATGAGGACAGTGGTAAGGAGAATTCAAGAGCAGTAAAAGTTAATTCAACTGGTCTGAGTGGGCAGGAGTCTCTATAGCAGATATTTGTAGTGCTGCCACATAGGACGCCCCTTCCACATTTAGCACGCAATTAGGAACTTATATTAATTTAAATGACAATTTGATTTACTGTTTTCTTTTCTGTGATTGAGAAATGTATTTGTTTGTTTACTTACTCTGCACAAAAGGTCAAGTGAAAGTGACAGATAGGAGACAAGATAAATAAATGAATAAAGGCTTTCGTTTCCCAAAGACTTTACAATCTGGTTGGTCTCATTTTTCTTTTCGACTGTTGAAGGGGTTTGTTTCTTGGATAAACCAAGGAATGGGACTTGTAGGCAGAAGATGCGATAATCTCTGGAATACTTAACAGCAAATTTCATTACTCCAATTCTATTTTGCTTGTCCCAGTACATACAACCCTGCACCCAATCTGTCATTCTTTCATCCACCATCTAGTAAGGGCTTATTATAAATAGGAGGAGGGATTGGGAGGAAGGAGATTTATGTGAGGGAAATCCCTTTTTTAGCAAACCCAGAAAGAGTTATTGGAATGGGTGACCTCGTTCATATATGAGGCCCATTATTACTCAACTGTAAATACTGGGATGGGTAGGGAGGAGCCATGGTAATGCGTATTAATAGTAAGTAATCCAAACATTTGTCAGAAACGAAGATAATGCAATGCTGAAGTGCTGATATTTGGGAATAGAGCTCGCCTACGTGCCTCCTCCGCACTTCTTAAATTCCTCAAGGAGCTGAAGACCTGGCTATTCAGCTAGTCTTCTTGTGGGACCATCAAGACTGTCCATATTCAGGGCCAGCCTCACTGATGCCTACACTCACCTACTCAGGCCCTGCAGACCCTCACACAAATCCACCTTACATTACATTACAAAACTGCCTACGGTGTTTCTTAGGACCTCCAGCTTGCATGGGTATGTCACTTGGTAATTGCTTGGGTTTAAAAATGAATGCAAAGAAAGGTTTTGTAATGACCTGTGGGAGAGGGAAACAAAGGTATAGGAGTATTCATGCTGGGGGGAGAGGGTAGAACCTATTAACACCTTTACATATCTGGGTGTTCTATTCACCCCGATGACAGCGTCGGCCTTATTGAAGACGTGGTGAGGGCAGGGGTCTGTCGGAGATCCGGAGTGGATGGAGTTCATCGTGCGGATGGTGTCTTCGGTGCTGATCGGAGTCCAGGCGCGGAGGGTGGTGGTGGGGGGTGGTGGTTCGGTCGTGGCGTGCGTCGGTTGAGTGCTGAAGCTGTTGTGGATGTCCGCGATCTTGTTGTGGAAGTAGGAGGCGATGGAGTTGCAGAGGTCTTGCGAAGGGGTGATGTCGTTGTTTCCGGCGTTGGGGTTGGAGAGCTCTTTCACGATGTTGAAGAGTTCCTTGCTGTTGTGTGCGTTGTTGTCCAGTCGTTCCTTGAATGCGGTTTTCTTGGTGGCGTGGATCAGTTGGTGGTGTTTTCGGGTGGCGAGCTTGAGGGCAGTCATGTTGTCCGGTGTTGAGTCTCTGCGCCAGGTTTTCTCGAGTGCTCTGCAGTTCTTCTTGGAGCTCTTGAGTTCGTCGTTAAACCATGGGGCTTTCTTGCTGCCGGGTCTGCTCGGTGGGGTCTTCAGAGGGGCGAGGTCGTCTGCGCAGTCGCTGATCCATTTCGTTAGGTTGGTGGCCGCTTGGCTGGGGTTTGTTGTGCTGGTGGGAGGCTTCTTGCTCAGGGAAGACGCGAGCTGGTCGGCTGTGATCTTGTTCCAGCTTCTGCGGGGAACCTATTGCTGGTGATGGTGGAGCGTGGTCCTTTTGAAGCTGAAGTGGACGCAGCTGTGGTCCGTCCAGTGGAGTCCCGTGGCGTGGCTGAAGGCGATGTCCTTGCTGGAGGAGAAGATCGGGTCGAGTGTGTCCAAGGGCAATCCACATATAACAGAATGTTAAAACAAGGAATAGCGCGCCCTCGTGTGGCTTTCCTAAATTAAAAGGAGCAGTTCCATCCCCAAAGCCCCCTCGCGCTAAAAGGATGCAGCAGGGGGAGGGGCGAGAGGAGAGGCGAGTGAAAGCGTTTCACTTGCGGGAGCGTGCAGCACCAGGAGCGATAATTGCTCCCACATGGCGCCGCACGCTCCGGTAAGTAAATCGCCACACGTGCATGCGTTGCCATTGAAGGCAATGGAACGCGTGCATATTTTTGGATGAAAAGTCAAAGCAATCGCAAAAGGTCTTTTTTGCCTAAGCAGCGCATGCGCACTGCGTAGGCGAGACCTACAAACGACTTCCCCCGGAAAATGAAAAACAAAAGAGTCCAACGGAGGTAGCCCATCCGGAGCGAGGACATTCAACAACTTCCCTCGAGGACTCTCTACCCTCCTCTTTCTACACTACTCAAGCAGCATCAAGATGAGTGTTTTTGATTCTCCTTAAAAATTGGTGTTTATGATCGTATTTATGCGTTAAATTGCATGTTCTTTGCACGCAAGCGTTTCAATTGTTCTGCCTGTTGGTGCGTGCGCTAACGATTATTTTCTTCCTTCCTCACGGGATTGTCTCTCGCTCCTTCGCGCCCGCAGGCTCTCTGTCAGGCTCTCGGCACGGTGCAGGCCTCCTGCCGCTAGGGGACCACGTGCCCATTGCCTTTCACGCATTTCACCCATTTACCCCCAGCGGTGCAGGCGAGTTGTCTTTTCCGCCCAGACTACCGCGGAAAGACTGGCTCGGGGGAAGATCTGTAATAATGGATTTTGCTTGGGCAAATTACATTTGAGAGCCCTTGCCTGGAGCTTGAACACCTGTGCACCGTAAGAAACAAGTGGATTGTGAAGGGACCAGCCCAGGAAGGCTATTACCCTCAATACTAGAAGGGTGTAGCGGTCCCAGGTCTAAGCCCTCTATATTAGAATATGTATATATTATACATTTTGGCTTACCACGCAAAGGTTTACCTCATCTGATCCCCTTTGTCTGCTCATAAATTCCAGTGGCAACAGCCTATGGCAGACTTTGACGACTGTTATGAAAAGGAGGAGGAGGAAATTACTTACTTACCTCTTGATGACTACTTTTGCATGGTAATTGACTCCTCCATTCTGAAAGCAGTTTCTCAAGTGGTTGCGCCCCTGGAGAGGAAATTAGACCAACTTCAGGCACAATGCCAGCCACCCCTCAGGCCGAAGGAAGATCTATCGGGGTCTGTGAATCCCCTACCTCCAGGTCAGCCATCCACTAGCGCTGTAGATCCGAAGCAAACATGCTCTGACGACACTGGCGTGGATATAGACAACTTTGCACGTCTAAAAAAGGCATTTATGGATGCCCATTCCCCTCAGCTCCCAATAAACCTGTGGAAGCTCTGGCCGGACCCTCTGGGCTCCCAGATGACTCTGATGGGGACGGAGACTCAGAAAGGCCATGGGGTCCAGCGACGGTAGATCAGATGGCAATCCCTGAAACAGATAATGACTTGCTCAATCCTGTTGATCTCCTACACCCTAGGTCAGCGGAGTGGGTTCCAGTCCATAAGGTAGCAGCCTACATGGCGGCCAGATTGCGTAAACCGCTGGATAAGGAAGTCAGAAGTTTCCTGAGAGCTGAGTGTCCACGACCATCCCTATATGGGAAGGGTGCAGGCACTCCAGATGTGGACCCTAAAATGGCCACCTTCTTAGTTAAATTTATCTGTGATCCCAATAAAGGTATTGACTGCTTGTGGATAGCATGCCAAGATAAACTCTTGGACATGGCGGGCCCCCTGGCTAAGATTTTAGACATGGCCGAAGATGCCAAGGCCTCGGGTACCCTTATCTGCCCAGACACAGTCTCTAGCTGGGCCCAGAGGACAATAATTTTTCGAGGAAACGCCAATGCGGCAATCTCTACAGAGCGTTGCAGGTTTTTGCTGATAAAATAGACCCCAATGTTGGGGGAACTGGCCACCTCGGAGGCTGATCCAGTTGTAGAGGGTAATCTCTTTGGAGACCCCTTTGTGAAGGAGCTGGGCACATTTGTAAATACTTTTAACTCATTAGATAAGGCCCAAACATCTATAAAAGGCATCTTCACCCGCATGTTTTTGGTGCAGCCGGTCATGGCAGGGGGCGCTCTATCGGCCGTCCCTACAACAGAGCCTCCTACAAGTCGGCTGAACCCCACCAAAACGTATCCACGCCACAGGGGTGGCAGAGGAAGACAAAACGGTTGCTACAATAATCAACAAGGTACGACTTCAGACTTTGGGGGATGTGACACTAGGGGGCAGCTTGCAATTTTTTCTGCACAATTGGTCTTCGCTAACCTCAGACGCCAGGGTTCTACAGACTATCAATCGGTTCCAAATAGAGTTTTTTGATTCACCGAGTCAACCGGTTCGCCCGAAACCCCTGTATTTCCCACGGGAGCAGATGGAACTCATAGACAGGGAAGTTTCAGAGCTTGTGCAGAAAGGAGCAATCTTTCCCTCAATCTTACAACCTTGAGGTTTTCTCAGCAACATCTTTCCAATGGTGAAACAAGATGGGGGCTACCACCCAGTAATAAACCTTAAGGAATTCAACGAGTAGCTTATTAACCGTCATTTAAAAATGGAAGGGATTCACCTTCTCAGGGACCTTCTGCAGAAACAGGACTGGATGGTCTGCTTGGACCTTAAGGACACGTACCTTACAATTCCAGATTTCCCTCCTCACAGACATTTTCTTCAGTTCCAATGGAACTCCCAGATCTTCGAATTTTCCTCCCTTCCTTTCGGTCTATCCTCCGCTCCATGGTGCTTCACCAAGGTGATGAAGCCAGTGGTGGAGTGTCTCAGAGTGGAGAGGGTACGGCTGATAATCTATCTGGACGATATTATCATTATGAGCCAATGTCCTCAACACTTCCTCATCCAACTGCAACAGGCAGTAACACTTCTGGAGTCCTTGGGGTTTGTGATCAACGAATCCAAGTCTTACCGTATCCCTTCTCAGAGGATGCAATCCCTGGATTTCATGATAAATTTGTCCCAACGCGACTTTATCCCTTCCGTCTCGCAAACTATCCAAGATCAGACACAAGTTGAAACTTACGCTAGCGAGGCCCACAATATCCTTACACCACCTAGCCAGAGTGGTGGGCCTTCTTTCATCATCAATACAGGCCATATTGCCGGGCCCCCTTCACTACAGGCCCCTTCAACACCTCAAGGGTTATCATCTGCGCAAATGTCTTATCTAGTCCCAATGCGTGCCCCTCTCAGAAGAGGCCAAAACCGAGTTACAGTGGTGGATCGACCACATGGAGGTCTGGAATGGCCGAGCCATTTTCGGTTCCCAACCCGACTTGGTGATAGAGTCGGACACCAGTAGTTCAGGCTGGTTTGCCCGCTGCGAAGAAGTTTCTGTCTGGAGTTGATGGCGGGCTTTTTCGCTGTGAAGTGCTGGACCAAGAACAGGGTCCAGAGTTGCGTCTTACTCAAAATGAATAATGGGGCAGCAATCAGCTACATCAAGCATTTAGGAGGGACAAGTTCCAGTGCCTTTTTGAATCATACCCGGGACCTCTGGGAATATATCTCTGTCAGTGGAACATCTTCTGGGATCGTCAAACCAGGTGGCGGATTGATGCTCCCGTCACTGGAAGGATACCAGTCTGTGGAAGCTACACCCCAGGGTGTTTCGGGAAATCCAATCTCGCTGGGGTTTCTTCTCATTAGACCTCTTTGCCTCCTGACTGGATGTCAAACTGGAATGGTACTACAGTTGGCGTCCGGATCCAGAAGCATTAGCAGTGGATGCAGTCCTCCAGGATTGGAGCGCGGAACAGGGCTATGCGTTTCCTACCTTTGCAATGATAATGACGGTATCCTCGCAGGTGAGGAGTCAACAGGCAGATCTTTTGATGATCACCTGTCAAGACCTGTTCGGCAACTTATATTGATAAACGGAAAACAAGGTTTCACCTTAAGAACAAGCTTTTGATGACTAAACTGTTCGTAAGGCAATGCATCATCACCATACAGAAATCCAGTATGGCCTCCGCTGACACGATCCAAAAACCTAAGTCAGCAGTCTAGTCCCTTGAGGCTCGCGACGAGCCAGGTGCATGTTGTTTGAATTCTAGAAACGAACGGTGCACTTCAACCGTCAGCGTGACGAAGACGGATGTCTTTCTTCTCACATCGGTTGTTATTTCTTGTATTTTTCCTGAATTTCGAACAACCAATTCCTAGATTAACTGTCAATGATAGTTACCTGACACTGAACCTGGAGAAGTGTGGCTCAATGGTTAGAGCGGCAGACCCGGAGGCAGGAGTCTAGCCCTGGATCAGGGTTCAATTCCCTGCCTCGGCGGGTCTTGGGCTCAAAAATTCCACGGACCTGATAATTCTCGCCTCGGTGCCTATTCCAATCATGGAGTCCCACTCTGCAACTCTGGGCAATAGTTTGCTTAATCTTCACAACGGCCCCCACAATGCTAAGGATGCCTGGCCTCCACCTTGGGGTGCCCAGGAGTGTACAACTCACAGGGAAAGCCAGGATGGGTTCCACAGCGGTATTCGTACAAGCGCCTTGAGACCCTTGCGGGTGAGTAGTGCGCTATACAAGTATCAATTTACATTTACATTTACAACCTATTTTGTCTACAAGTTACTTTTTTTTTTACGCACGCGCAACGTGGGACCTTTCGACAATTCTTCGTGAACGACGGAGGTCCTCCAGCTCAGAGAATTCAGTCCGCTTCTTGATCCTGTTGTGGCGGTGGTAAGAGGTGTCTGACACCAATCAACAGACTCAGCAACTTTAACTAATAATTACAGGTACAGAAGATTACTCCATACCTAACACCTAATAACAGAGAGGAGCAATAGCCTGAGGGTTAATTGGTAAATAAAGTGTAATTATCCAAAATTGCTAAAAGAATTAGGAAAGTTGAATTGTATGTAATAAGGTGTATTCACTCACTACAAGTACAGCACATTACAGCGGTAGCAGGCTCGGCTGGTCCAACGGCGTGCTTCAGCTGGATAAATGGTGTGCTCAGCAGAACCACCTTCTTCAGTCTGTCTCTCTTTGTCTTCTACTTCCCCTTCCCCCCGTCAGTGCGCTGCCTAGAGTATTATAGTTTCTCGGGTGCCGCGCTGGTGGTGGGGCGTTGGGAGCATCTTCGACTCCTGTGGAGATGGTTTTGGCATCTGACAAGTTTTGACCTCACCCCGATCTGGAGGTTACAAGCCTGATTTCCAGTTCTGATGGAACTGTCCTGGAATTTTCTAATCCATCTACCCCCCGGTCAAGATCTACTCAAAGATCCTCAGTGGAATCCCCATCACCTCCTTGTCACGGGCGGTCTCCAATTGATGGCCAGGCGGGTTACAGGCAATGCTGGAAAGTGCCAGGCCGTTCGGCAGAGGCTGCCTTGTTACTCGATAAGCCTTGGACAGAGAACACCAACAAGAGACACCGTTCGGCATGGTCGCGTTGGTAAAGTTGGTGTATACAACAACAAGTGTATCCAATGGGGGAAGATGTTGTCTCCGTCCTTAATTTCTTAGCCTCTTTGGCAAAAGAAGGTCTGGCCTATAGGTCGATCAATACTTTTCGGTCAGCAATTTCCGGTTGATAGATACCCGATTGGCGAACATCCTCTGGTTTGCAAATTATTGAGGGGTATCAGGTTATCCGAGGCCCCAGAACCTAGTTAATCTGTTCTTTGGGATGTTTACAAGGTTTCGGGTTTATTCCGTTCATGGCCATCAAATAAGTACTTGTCTAGGAAGCAAATGTCAGCTAAGCTAGCAATGCTTTTGTGTTTGATATCCTGTCACAGAGTTTCTGATGTGAGGGCCCCAGAGGGAGTTACATTTCATATACCTAGAAGAACCAATGTAATTCAAAGTCTGTGTCCTATACTGCTTTTCCTGATATCCCCAAATCATGTGTGGTCAGAGATCTCAAGGCCTATGAAGTGGCAACAATTGACATATGCCCAAATGGTGTAAAAAAACTGTTTATAGCCCCCACCAAAGCACACGGAAGGTCTCATCCCCTACGATTGCGAGATGGGTTCGCTGGGTGATGCAGGAGGCAGGTATGGATACCTCCCGTTTTGGGGCTCATTCTGTTTGGGGTGCAATGGCATCCAAGGCTTTTTCCCTGGGAGCGTGGCTGGAAGATATCCTTAACGCCACAGATTTGTCCTTGGACTTCACCTTCAAGAGGTTTTACATTAAACCAGTCACTGGGAACTTTAGTGGTGGATAAGCTTCAAACTAGTTTCATCTGAAGCTTCCGGTCCTACCATAGACTGCAAAATTTCCTAGCTATCATACAGAAAAGTTTCAATTCAATGAAGGACGCGGAGGCAAGGATTATCCCACCCTTTCAGTTGAACCCTCCCAGAATACCTACGTACTCATGTTGAGTAAAAAGTTTACGATTAGGTTTGGTCGACAATGACTTTTAATGGTGCTTTGTTTATTGACATTACTGTTGTCACTGTTGTTTGAGAATAATTGGACTGGTCCTCATACCTCAGATTTACATCTACCCTTCTTTGACTTAGGAATGGACACTGGCAAACAAGAATAAGCTAAGACTGGCTTGAAGTGGTCGCAGGAAGAAAGAGGAGGGTAGATCGTCCTCGATGGAAGTTATTGGATGTCCTCGCTCTTGATTGGCTACCTCCATCGGACTCTTTTATTTTTTATTTTCCGTAAGCATCATGGGAAATGTAGTTCTTATGTTTAATGTGGACTTTTGAAAAGCTGCTGAGTGTAATAAATGGTGAAAGTTGAAAGACTAATCCTCGTCTCTGTGTCCTTAATAGAATTGAAACTTTCCTGTACAAAATTTTTGATTCTCTTGGTTCATGCTACTCGGGTGAGAATGGTCCGGTGCAGTGAGGGAGTCAAGGAGAAATTGCATTTTTAAAGCACTGTCTTAGTGGGGTTCCCTCCTACCTTCAAGTTTGTGAACTGCTTTAGGGCACCACCACCATTTGGTCTCTTTGGGATCCTTGTGCCTTTGGTCTGATTTAATGCTCCTCTCCTTTTGTGCATTTTTAGGGGTTTACTCTTGTGGTGTAGCCCTGCTGACACGTTTCTTTATTGTGTTGTGGTCTCCATTTTGTATTGAGGCCTTACTTTTATTAGTGGAATGTGTTCTTTGTAGAGCTAGGGGTTCCTGTATGTCAGTCTCCTCCAGCCAGAGCACCCTTCTTCCCAATACGGGTTCCAGAAACATTAATGACATCCCAGTCATATGACCCAGGACACTGGCAGAAAGGCACAGTTAGTTGGGAAAATGCTAACCCTCTTATTGCAGTATTTTCAAAATTGTAACTTAAATTTCGACTTCACCATTAAAGAGGATTTTCAATGGCAATTTATTTGAGTGCAAACAGCATATCTCTATCTTCTCCCAATCAAAAGCTGGCACTTAATACTAAATAACCCAGTGATAGTCAATTGGAGAGACAGGCCTTACACCAGTGAACTAATTTAGGGGTGACTTACAAATATTAAGAAGGAAGGTTTAGGCCTGGCAAAAAGATTACTTTGCCAGAATTAAATGGCAGTTTAAAATGGCACTACAAACTGGAGTTGCAGGCCTGAGACATGTTCTAAATAGCTACTTTAGTGGGTGATACAATGAGTTCTGCAGGTCCACTAGTAGCATTTAATTTACAGGTCCTGGGTACATGTAGTACCATTATCTGGGGACTTACAGGTAAATTAAATGTACCAATCAGGTAGATGCCAATTGTACTATGTTTTAGGCAGACAGCACAAACACTTTACCACTGGTTAGCAGGGAAAAGGTGCACAAATTCCTAGTAGCCAATAAAAATGGGTTTAGTAGACGAATACAGAGGAATGCAAAACATTTGGGGTACTCTGCAAAAGAGGGCAAGGACCAACAGAAATATTCACCTACGTTAGTAATAAGGTGCATTATTGTAATTAAATTCAACTTATATGTACACCCTGTTTGGCGAAGGGCACAGTACATATTTGTAGAAAATGTGGTTAAGGGTACAAGGCTATAATTGCAGCCTGTTGGATAAAGTAAGTAAAAAATTTTACTTAGCTGAGTAAATGTGATTGTTAGGCACTCATAGGGGACATCCCCATATTAATACTGCTGTTGCTGACAGAGTTTGCCACTAACTCTGGGCCTGATGAAGGACGAGAAACGCCTGGTTGGTATGAAGTTTTCACAGAGGAACTGGCTGTTTACCTCTCTTTTCAAGCACCCTTCTTCAAAGCTGCACTGGCCATCCTGTGCATTGAGCGTTTCCGCGGGAGACCAGAAGGGTACTTTTGTTATTGGGGGCCGCCCTTTGGAGCACTGCAGCAGTTTTAAAAGCATTGCAGAGTTCCTTGCATATCCAGTAGTTAACAGGCGAGAATAAAAGTGTCAAGATAACTCTGGTGATGAATGTTCCTGCTGGATTAAGGCCTAATATGCCTGCTGCAAAGAACATGTACCATGCAGTTCACAGAACATTATAATATACACATAGCTCAGCGAGCTGTCTTTGTCACAGAGATACTTGTGTTACTGTGTAGTGCATAAGTTACAATCGTAATCTAGCATAGTGAGTTGTGAACTGCCATCAAAGAACTGCATGGAAACTGCATTGTACAAGAGTCTTTTATTACCATAACGTTGCTAATGTTACAGAAGCAAATGGTGAGCTTGCTCCTATAATGAAGCCTGGTCGAAATAGCCTCATTAACTCTGCACCATGGTTTATTTATTCTCTGGCAAAAGGGAAGCTTTCTCGCAAGCAGCTTAAAAGAAAGAGTGGAGGAATCATTATATGTTGGAAGACAAACTTAGATATAAACCTGATTGAGATGGTATCACAATCTGATAAAGGAGGCAAAAAAGTTATTTTTCACTTCTCAAATTGAGTTTGTTAATAATGACCCAAGAAGATTTTTCAGATCACCAAGTCATTTCTTCAACCCAAAGCCTCAAGGAGAAATATTACTCCTCAAACGTTATTCGACATTCTCCCCAAATTTTTTGAGGAGGAAATCATTACTATCCAAAGGGGCTTTAATAGTAACTCTAATAGGTTGGTTGATTCTCACTGCCTCTTTCAGGATATTTCCCATCTTAAGCCCAAAATGGCTGCTTTTCAGCGTATTTCTCTTCAGCAATCGAAACACGCTATGTCACTTCGTAAATCAGACTCCCATTTTAACCCATGTCCCCGGCTGTCATTAGGAAAGCGATTGAGGCCATTAATCCTGTGATTAAAGCCATTCTTAATGCATCTCTTTCCTCTGCGTGGGTTCCTGAGACATGGAAACTGGCGGTGGTCAAACCGTAATTGAAAAAACCAACAGCGGACACTAATGTTTTATCTAATTTTAGGCCTAACTCCATTCTCCCTGCCCCGAATAAATTGTTGGAAAAATTAGTCAACAAACTATTTATGGCCTTTCTTGAAAATTCCAGCATTCTACATCCCTATGAATCATGTCTTAGACCCAGACACTCCACAGTATCTGCTCTTTAGAAGTATCAGAAACAATAAAAGTAACACTGGATAAGGGTCTGAATGTTGATTCTCTTAAATATTTCTACAGGAGTAAAATTTGATTGTTCCCTCTACTTCTGCACTCAGGTTGTATCTGTGTTGGGCACATGTTTATCTGTAATTAAGTAATTAAAACAATTCTTTGAATTTCTCTCTCTGACAGCAGGTAAAATTGTCTCCCTGATGCTCATCACTTCAAGGATGGATTACTGCAATCAGTGCTTAATTTGAGCCGGTGGCTTCCAATGCTCAGCACTTGCACTTAATTGTCAACATCGGCACTTATGATAGTCTGCCATACTGTGGTGCCGCCAGTCAAATTCAGAGATAAACACAACAGTTGTTTATTTAATTCAACGCACAATAAAAATAACTACTATTCATGCAGTTATTATAGCTTTTGGGGCCAGGAATTGCCACTCTTTTAAGAGTGTGAGGATAAGTAGTGTGTTTGTTGCTGTCCTTTGCAGCTCTGGCAGCGGCTAGGGTGGTACAAGATGGTCCCCGACACTTATGTTTTTTACAAATCAAATATTTACTGCAGTAGCACATACCTAGGGATTACTAAAAAATTGTTGCATAAGCTTCAAATGGTCCAAAATGCTACAGTTTGACTTCTTCTTAAGCTTCCTCAGAATTGTTCCATCTCTCAGGACCTAAACAAATTGCACTGGCTTCATGTCCACAAGCGAATCCTCTTTAAAACCTTGAACTTTGTTTTCAGAACATTTTATCTTAAAGGCCCCCAAGTACTTTTCTGGTCATTTAATGCTTCAAAGGAACCCATGGATTTTGATATCCTCTAATCCAAACTTCTTTCAGGCTTAAAACACGAGGAGAGAATGGATTTGTTTTGTTGGGTTCTAAAGCCTGCGGTCACCTTCCCAGATCACTGAGAATCATAGAGACTGAATCTACTTTGTCTGAAAACCTGGCTCTTTCCCTTACTGGAAGAGTTATGTAAAATGGCTGACTGAATGATTTTAGATCCTGTTTAATCCTTGGTCTTTAAATGTTAATATTCTTTTCCCCTCTAGGCTTAGTAAATTGTTCTGGTATCTGAAACTGCGCTAGGATGCTCTGTTCCGAGTAGCAGTGCACTTTATAGATACTTAATTTCATTTTATTTCATTTCTAACAAGCATTGGAAATGCAATAGGTCTCGCATTAGGAAAGTTTGAGCTATTGTTATTGTAAATGACAATTTTTTTTATTTGTGTTGGTTTTGAAAATAGCTAAATTAATAGCTTTGTTATTTACAATGCCAATAGTTATAACTTTCACAAATGTGACACCGATAGCATTTGTAATGCAATGTGTTGTATTTACGTGACTTACATGTATTGATATTACAAATAACAATGTCTTTTAATGTTTTTAATTAATTAATACTTAAATGAAAGTTATTGTAATTTCTAATGGCAATAGCTTAAACTTTTGTAAATAACTTGTGTTAAGATTATGTTCAGTGTATTTTATTGTGACGAAAATCCAAGAACAGAAGTGAAATATTAACATTTTTTTGTTACATTTGTAATACAGCTTGAAACATTGAGATAACATATTTGAACCAGTTGTTGAATGGTTGCACAGATTGATGCTGTGGTGGCGCTGAGTGATGTTGTGGTGCCCCTGAGTGATGCTGTGGTGGTGCTGAGTGATGCTGTATGCTATGCTGTTTTGTTTTGCTTTCCTATGTTTTGTTTTGGTATGCTATGCAATGTTTTGCTATCCTATGCTTTTGATTTGTTATGTTATGCTGTGTTTTCTATGCTTTTTTATGCTATGTTGTGTTTTATTATGCTATGCTTTGTTTTGCTATGTTATGTTTTGTTATGCTATGCTATGGTTTGGTGTGTTTGGTATGCTATGCTTTGCTATGCTATTATATGTTTTGCTATGCTATGTTTAGTTGTGTTTTGTTAAGCTATGTTTTGTTGTGTTTTGCTATGTTTTGTTATGCTGTGTTGTGTTTTGTTATGCTGTTTTGTTATGTTATGCTGTTTTGTTATGCTATGCTATGTTTTGTTATGCTATGCTATGTTTTGTTTTGCTACCCTATGCTTTGTTTTATTGTGATTTGCTATGTTAAGTTTTGCTATCCTATGCTTTGTTTTGTTATGCTACGCTATGTTTTGTTGTGTTTTGTTATGCTATGTTTTGTTATGTTATGTTTTGTTATGTTATGCTATGTTTTGTTATGTTATGCTATGTTTCGTTCTGCTATGTTTTGTTGTGTTTTGTTATGCTATGCTTTGTTGTGTTTTGCTATGCTATGTTTTGTTTTGTTATGCTATGTCTTGTTTTGCTATCCTATGCTTTGTTTTGTTATCCTATGCTTTGTTTTGTTATGCTATGTTCTGCTATCCTATGCTTTTTTATTGTTATGCTATGCTGTGTATTGTTAATCTATGCTTTGTTTTGTTATGCTATGCTGGTGAGGGTGTGTGAGGGTGAGTGAGAGTGAGGGTGAGTGAGAGTGAGGGTGAGTGAGGGTGTGTGAGGGTGTATGAGGGTGTATGAGGGTTGTGAGGGGGTGTGAGGGTGAGTGAGGGTGTGTGTGGGTGTGTGAGGGTAAGGGGGGAGAGGGTGAAAGGGTGAAAGGGCGAGGGCATGTGAGGGTGAGGGCGTGTGAGGGTGTGTGAGGATGAGAGGGTGTGTGAGGATGAGAAGGGGTGTGAGGATGAGAGGGGGTGTGAGGGTGAGGGGGTGTGAGGGTGAGGGGGTGAGGGGGTGAGGTTGAGGGTACATGAGGGTGAAGGGGTGAGGGGGTAAGGGTGAGGGGGTGTTGGGGTGAGGGTGTGTGAGAGTGAGGGGGTGTGAGGGCGTGTGAGAGTGAAGGGGTGAGAGGTGGAGAGGGTGTGAGGGTGAGGGGGTGTGAGGGTGTGTGTGAGAGGGAGGGGGTGTGAGGGGAAGTGAGGATGAGGGTGTGTGAGGGTGTCTGAGTTTATAATATCCACCAGATACAAGACCTCACGTACAATTGTTGGTAATCTGCACCAAAAAACAACTCAGAAAAGATCACGAATGCACGCCATCGGCACACTGAGCAATATTACTGGACGAACGTCTGGCTGGGCGCAGCAACAACTTTCCACAACCACAGTAGTCATATCAACGACGCTCTCGAGAACTGCATGCCATGCACCAGACTTCAAACACGCTCAAGCAGCTGGTTTCAGCTGCACCACCCACACAGGTTTCAGTGCTAGGTTAATACTGTTTATTAGTTCGGAGTTTTCATTCGAACAATGTGACTCTAAAGCACAGGTCGGCAGAACAGTAGACGCTTATTCAGTACTGGCAGATTAATTATGGAAGGAATTCGCCGATGCAGAACAAGGACAGTTTGTTCAAACTAACAAAATAATCAAAAAACAAATACTGCTCACAGCGGAAAAACAAAATAAAGTTACAAATGAACAGTCAGCATAATATGGGCAAAACAGTCCAAACAGGAAGTACAGTTTATTAAATCTAAATAAACTCCGCAGAAATAAGAGGGACCCACACAGTGCAGTCTGAAGTATTGCGTAATGGTGGGAGTGAGGAGTCAGAATGGCAGAATGAGGTACACGTGTGCAGTTAGATAATACGGTTAAAAGAACTTCCCTTGGTTTTAGCACCGCTCTACCGCAGTACTGCAACCTACACCAAAGGTGCTAAACTGACATTTGCCAGGCAGAGGCAAAGCTCCATTTTCTGTGCTCCCGAGAAAGACGTGCCTTCAGGAGAAAGCAAAGTAGTCTGTTTCCTCTGCGGACCGTTCACCCAACCAGAATTGAGGAAGCCAATTAGGCACTCCGGGATCAGTAAGCCGCCTCGGGTGACAGCCATGTGACAAAAAGATGGACCTGAAATATTCTGAATCCACCCAAGACTAATAAAATAGGATTAAGAGCGCATTGGTTTGTCCCATCAGTGGCCACATCTCCACCTCATTTAGCTTTTGAAAGGGCAATGCACTTTGAAGAAATACAATCGCAGAATGAAGTAGAACAGATGAGTCAAGAAGATCCCGGTGTTGACAGAAGTGCAATCACGAAAAGAAAAGTGGCCACACGGCCTAGCAGAGCAGTAGATCATACTGGGGAGCCAAGCTTAGGTACCAAATACGCTGGAGAGGAAAGCAGGATTAGAAGAACAAGTTAATAATTAAATAAGGAGACACGGCAGGCCGGCCGTGAAACTGAAAGCACGGCCGGCCTGCCGCAATCGCAGAATGAAGTAGAACAGATGAGTCAAGAAGATCCCGGTGTTGACAGAAGTGCAATCGCGAAAAGAAAAGTGGCCACACGGCCTAGCAGAGCAGTAGATCATACTAGGGAGCCAAGCTTAGGCACCGGATATGCTGGAGAGGAAAGCAGGATTAGAAGAACAAGTTAATAATTAAATAAGGAGACACGGCCTTTGATCCGACAGGCGGCGATGAGGGTGTGAAGCAGCAGGGGCTGCGGGAGGGAGGCTGGGCTGCCTTTGATGTGGTAATGCAAGGCAGGCGGCTGGTGGCATGTGCACGCGCTTTTAATGTCAATGCGCTTGCGCATTGATCTTGAATTTCACGGGCACTGCAAGGAATCGCCATGGAATCGCAAGTTGGTTAAAGTCTGTTTAAGCCCCCATAGTCTCGCAAGCTCAATGCGCATGCGCATTGACAGGCGAGACCTAAAAAGGGTTTGTTTGGAGATTGTAAAGTCAAACCTAGCCAATGTGTTATGTTATAAATCCTGAGTTTGTGCTTCTCCAGAACAAGCACTCTTAAAAAATACCTACCAGTATGGATGACATGTGAATTCTACACCTTGCAGTCCTCTTTGTCATATGTAACATTTTCTATACAACGATTTACACATGTATGATTCATTGCATCTGTATGTGTGTGTGATGTAAAATACTCCAACACCCTACACTGGTATGAGAGGTGCTATAATACAAATGAAATACATGTGAGAGAGGAGCAAAAGAGAGATAAGAGGCATTGTTGGGGGATGATAGTGAGGGAATCATTAAAAGGACCCAACAAAGATTGTTGTATCCCAGTGGACTGTACTATGCTTTTAAAGCTAATACAATTGAAAATATATGAAGAAAAACGTGTTGTAGAATGCTCCATTTTTGCATTTTTTCCCACATTCTCTTGGAGGGTTAACTCCCGCCCACTATCAAGGAGGGGTCAGGCTGTCTTGCTGCGCACGCACGCTATGCGCCATACGGGAGCTGGTCTGACAACATTTGCCAGGGCAGCTTTGTGTTGCCAATCCAGTCCTGTCTTTCTTGGAGGAGAGACCCCTTGCAACTAAAAAGTAATCTTTAATTGTATCCAGTTTTTATCAATGTTACTGGCTGCAAATGATACATCTTTAAATTTGTATTTATATGTTATATAAATGTATTAATGTTAAAAGGTTCTTCCATTATGCTGTCACTGCAGAGGGTCCATGCCCCCCCCTGAGAAATACCACATTGGCTAAAGCCCTGCGTTAGACTAAATAGAGGAAGAACCTCTTCGGGAAACAGTTTCTCTTTTGTCAACAAGGGAGGCCATACTTCCAGTTCCATTACAGGACAGAGAAAAAATATGTAATTCAAGGGTGTTTTTGGTCAAGATGGCGTCAGGGAAGTCCAGCATAATAAAACATCTGTTTCCCAACTAGTTGATTCTCCAGTTTGTTTCAAGAGGAACACACTTCAGCAGGTCACTTCCCTTGTTTCCAGGGGCAATTTTCTAACCAGGTTCAACCTGCAGGATGAGTATCTCCACATTTCCATTGCTCTCTCTCAGAGATTTATAAGGTTTGTAATTAGTTACCAGCGCTGACAGTATTACCTTTTAGTCTGAAGATTTCACGCAAGGTCATGGCACTGGTAATAGCTCACCTACATGGTCAGGGTGTGGTGATCCATCCTTATTTGGATGATCTCATGATTCAAGCTCTGTCCCGAGACCAAATTTGAAAGAACACAACTTTTCAGACACTTCAAAACTTTGGATTTCTAATACACTGGCTGAGATCGCACCTCAGCCCAGTTCAGAGATCAGATTAAATAGGAGCCATATTCGACACCCCTTGGGAGCATGCATTATTTCCAGAAGTCAGGAAGAAGAAGCTCCAAGATCACCTGCAGACTTTATTAGTGGGTTCAAAAGCCTCAACAAGAACGTCGCTTAGTGTCCAACAAGACTTGTTAATCGTTCGTCGTTTTTTAGACCTCCTGAATTGGTTTTGTTTTTAGAGACAATAGATAGTTGCATTTTTTTCTCTCTTTCTTTCTTCTCTTTTACAGGTTACAACTCTGAGCATTGTTCCAGGACTCGTCTTTACCTGGGATAACAGGTACTTCATATTTTAAATACTTTGATTCCTCTCCACGAGAGATCGACTATCTAATTCCTGTGACTTACTCAATCCAGAGGAGCTTGTTTTGGTGGATGAGACCCTCATTATTAGATAGAGAAACTTGTTTGTTTACTCCAATCCACTAGTCCTGACCTCTGATGTGAACAATTTGCCATGGGGGCAGTCTAAGGCACCTTCGCCACTCAGGGCATATAGGGGTCATTAGAAGGGGGTAGGTCATCCAACCGAGGAGAGAACTAATGGCAATCTGGAGGGCTATTCAATTAGTTGCAAAGCACCTAAAGGGGAGTGCCCAGGTGGTTCCTATGGCATAATACAGTACCAATGTCCTACCTAAACCATCAGTTTGATACAGATTCCAACTCCCTCAGTTAGCTTCTCATATCTGTCTGTTGAGCAAGAAGAATGTCCACCACCAAAAAACCAATTACATCAATGGATTCCTGAAATCTCACAGACCATGTCAGCAGTTTTTTCCATGTTCATAGGACCTTGTTCTGATTCCAAAATATGCCAAACGTTATGCTAGAGGTGGATCGTGCCTCTGATAGATTTGGTTGTAGTACCTCCGAATTCCCAGATACTGAAGATTCTCTCATGAGTCCAGGAGCAACAGGAGATAGGAATAGATGCCCTAGCCAGTCCTAGGCCAATTGGACTCCTCTATTCATTCCTTTAATACCCTATAATTCTTACTAGACTCCAGAGGGAAGCACTAGAGATGATTATTGTCCTTTTGTTTTGGACAAGAAGACCATAGTTCTCCTTTCGACGTGTCCTGGTGGAAGATCAGGAGTGAAGCCGGCCAGTCTTCATCTCCCCTGAGTCATCCCCTGCTTTCTCTGAATACATTTGCATCCCCAAATACTGTCAGTCTGGAAGTTGGGAGGGAGGGTTTTTTAAATGAGTCTCCAATGTGTTTCAGCTTCTCCACAGGCCTTGAAAAGAAAATCAACAAATAAGGCATATGATGATCACTGAGCTTCCCTTGATGCTTAGAGCGGAGCCAGGCCAGATGCTAACATTCTCTAATTTTTACAGGACAGATTTAATTAGAAATTGTACAATACCCGCTAGAAGACAGAAATGAACAGCAATAAAATCCTTCAGATTCACTTGTGTTGCTCTCTCTTCTTTAGAGCCACCAGTTTCTGCGATGTTTAAAGGATTTATTCTCCTACAACCAAGAGTTAGGAATTCTTTCCTATCCTGTGATCTACCTCTGTTCTTTCACACTTACAAAAGACTCAATTTGGGCCTTTGGAGACAGTTGGTGAGAAGTTCCTTAACTTCAAGTGTTTTCATCTAAATTCCAATAACTATTGCCAGATAAATTGAGGAAATGAATGCGCTGGCGTGCCTCCCCCAATCTAACAAATGTTTGATGACGGTTCTTTCTTTGCCTTTGTTTAAAATGTCTCCCCAAAAGTATACTCTACTTTTCATGGAAGTCAGGGGATCTTGCTCCCTTCCCTACAGTTAGATTACACAAATATGGATCCTTCAATTCATCTCTTAGATGTGGTAAGAGCTGTAAGGATTTACCTGAAAAGCTCATCAGCCTACAGGAGATCTGATAGCCTCTTTATTAACATTGCCTTAGTTGAGAAAGATTAGAAGCCCTCTTCTTCCACTCTGGGAAGATGGATTCAGATTGTAATCTCCTCAGTCTATGAGGACAGTGGTAAGGAGAATTCAAGAGCAGTAAAAGTTAATTCAACTGGTCTGAGTGGGCAGGAGTCTCTATAGCAGATATTTGTAGTGCTGCCACATAGGACGCCCCTTCCACATTTAGCACGCAATTAGGAACTTATATTAATTTAAATGACAATTTGATTTACTGTTTTCTTTTCTGTGATTGAGAAATGTATTTGTTTGTTTACTTACTCTGCACAAAAGGTCAAGTGAAAGTGACAGATAGGAGACAAGATAAATAAATGAATAAAGGCTTTCGTTTCCCAAAGACTTTACAATCTGGTTGGTCTCATTTTTCTTTTCGACTGTTGAAGGGGTTTGTTTCTTGGATAAACCAAGGAATGGGACTTGTAGGCAGAAGATGCGATAATCTCTGGAATACTTAACAGCAAATTTCATTACTCCAATTCTATTTTGCTTGTCCCAGTACATACAACCCTGCACCCAATCTGTCATTCTTTCATCCACCATCTAGTAAGGGCTTATTATAAATAGGAGGAGGGATTGGGAGGAAGGAGATTTATGTGAGGGAAATCCCTTTTTTAGCAAACCCAGAAAGAGTTATTGGAATGGGTGACCTCGTTCATATATGAGGCCCATTATTACTCAACTGTAAATACTGGGATGGGTAGGGAGGAGCCATGGTAATGCGTATTAATAGTAAGTAATCCAAACATTTGTCAGAAACGAAGATAATGCAATGCTGAAGTGCTGATATTTGGGAATAGAGCTCGCCTACGTGCCTCCTCCGCACTTCTTAAATTCCTCAAGGAGCTGAAGACCTGGCTATTCAGCTAGTCTTCTTGTGGGACCATCAAGACTGTCCATATTCAGGGCCAGCCTCACTGATGCCTACACTCACCTACTCAGGCCCTGCAGACCCTCACACAAATCCACCTTACATTACATTACAAAACTGCCTACGGTGTTTCTTAGGACCTCCAGCTTGCATGGGTATGTCACTTGGTAATTGCTTGGGTTTAAAAATGAATGCAAAGAAAGGTTTTGTAATGACCTGTGGGAGAGGGAAACAAAGGTATAGGAGTATTCATGCTGGGGGGAGAGGGTAGAACCTATTAACACCTTTACATATCTGGGTGTTCTATTTAACTGTACTGGGTCTTGGGCACAGGGGATCAAGACGAGGAGCCTCCTGTTCACAAGGTCTACCGCTGCCCTGATATGTTTTACCAAAAAACTGGGTAAAAGACCACCAGAAATTCTATTGAAAATCTATCAGGCTAAATGCGTGAGCATTGCAATCTTTGGGGCGGAATACGGGGGTTCCATGATTGTGCCCCAATCCAATATGTCGAAAAAACATATTTTTAAGATTTATTTTGGCTGTCCCTGCTAGTACCTCTGATTTTAACTACCACAGCGTGCTAGGACTACAATACATTTCAGATTTAATTAAGGTATAACCAGTGCTGCTCTGGCTCAGAATTTGGACCTCTACCAGCACAGGTCTAAACAAGGAAATTCTAACCTACGCAATGAAACTGGATCATGTCAGCAAGATCACATGGTTAAAATATGTACAAAATGCTATGCATGAAATTGGGCATCCAGAATACTTTTCCCATCTTGAAACATTATATTCAATACACCGGAAGGAATTGAAAAAAGTTGGCATGACCGTTCTGGAAGAAAACAGGCTGGTTTTGGAAATAAATAAACCCATGGTGGTCCAGCATCAACTGATCACCATAACATATAACATCCAACCGTATCTCTATGTTGTCTGGTGGGGGTACGATAGGTATGAGCTAACACACTTCAGATTTGAGCCTTTACACCGCCTAATTAGTCATCCGGTTACAAACAATTGGTCAAGGGAATTATGCCCATGCCCTTGCGATAACATCTCTGTACAAACAACCATTCATGTAATTTTATTCTGTAAGTACAATGCAAACGAACAACGAGGATGGATTGTACCGCGCTCAAAACAGGGAGGATGGAGACAATGCCCCCCTGCTTTTATGTATTTACAGATGTTAGGAAACTTTTATTGCATTGGTACCATGGCGTGCTTCCTAAAAAGTATATTGAGAGCAAGGAAACACCTACATGTTTAGACCTTCAAGGGATTATTACAAGTATAGCTGCCAAACAGTCTGTATTTTCGTGTACCAGAGATAGTTATAGCTAAATGAACTGTTTTTATGCATTTTGTATTTATCTATATTACCTATGTACTTTTTAGAAGTAAGATGAAATGTTTTTAACTGTCTGCTTTTATGATTGTTTATGCCTAAAATCGAATAAAACTTGTTTGATTGATTGAATTGCTAGGTATTAGGACTGAACTTCCTTATATGCTTGAACTGTAGGTGAGGTCACATCTGAGATCTCAAAAGGAGGCTAAAGGCTTTGCCTTGTGTTACAGAGTAGCCTTAAAGTCAGTATGATATTAAGACATGCATATGCCAGCTGTACAAATAATTCCTTTTCCTGTTGGTAAAAAAATCCCGGTTGTATAATGGGAGAGCTTAATGTGAGCAAATGTGCCACTGTTTACAGATGACATACAGTGGAATCAAACTGACTACCTTACTTTCACTAATGCAGCGAGCCGACTCTTTGTGGGAAGGGTTTTTTTAAACTCAAAAGGGGTGAGAGAAGCGCTTTATATTGACTTGACTTAAAATATCGAGCCTGATTACTTTAACTTTAGACTTAACCAGTGGTCCGAGGATGCCTGGTGGTCTGTGAGGCCTAATAAAGAGGTCAGCGAGGCCTAATAAGAGGGTCTGCAACTGTCTTACAAAATTAAAAAATATTAAAGTGAATACATTAAAATTAATAAAGTATATACAAATAAAGAAGAATTATTGAAAATGTAGAAACTTTTTATATATTTGAATGCAAACGTGTCGTGCCTGCTGCTCTCCCGGGTTTGGATGCGGTAGAAGCTTGAGTGCAGCAGGCTTTAAAGCCATCGATCCACGCCGGAAGACTGCTTAGCGTTCTCTGCAGAAGGGTCACTTTCCTTCCACCTAAGTATCACCTGAGCACCGCATTCTGACGTGCTCTGCAGTGCTGATGTTTGTCGCCTTTCACTTCTGTTCCACAGCTTCCTACAATTCTTACAACCATATCCAGCTCTGACAGTTACAAAAAATGAAAAGAGGAACATTGAAAGAATCTACGTCTTCCGGATATTTGGTGGGAACGCGGCTGCGACAATGACATATGTTGTGTCCTGCTGGACACATTCTAGTTGTTTGCAGAATGTGATCTCACACTGTACACCCACCCACCGCTGTGTCACGAGTCACATGACACAGTTAATAAAAGGAGCCGAGCGCACGTGCTCGTGGCTCATTAACCCACCATACATCGGAGTGTCCGTGTCCATTCATTACGCTAATGAGGGCCTAGGGCCCACAACACAACAATGGCGATGAGGAGTGGCTGAGCCCCGGCGTGCTACAGCCATTGGTGAAGGGGGAGAGAAGGCTGATCGCCGAGAGAGCACCCCCTGACAACGAGCGGCGCCGGCCGCCGAGTAGCCCGGAGGGCGTGTGCTCAGCCCCGGGCCTGCAGTGAAGGAGAGAGTGACTGGGAGCCCACCCCGCACTTCTCCAGCTCTGCCGAGTGCTGCCGCGCCGTCGGAGTGCCCATGATGATAAGTGGACCGGCCAGAGCCCACCTGCACCGGCCGCCACTGACCCCGACCACGAAGAGGCCATGCGGTGTCCACCCACGAGACAGGAAGGCCCGGAGACCGGAGGTGAGCCCGGGTGCCGAGAAATGCCTAGGGGGCCGCGCTAGCATGAAGCGACCCCCCCTTATGGAGGCACAGGAAAGCAGAGCCCACCCGCGTGGTTACAGCGCCTGGCCGAACGCAAGGGACGATACACACATTCAGCAAGGCCAGCGGAGCCTACCCGCAGCCTGCCAGAAGTGTCCCCCGCCCCCCGCCCCGTGTGAGCAGAGAAGCTGCCACGGGCGGGGAGAGGACAAGGGAAAGTCCATTGAAAGCCCCTTGTGACTGTACACAAAGCGGAGCCCACCCGCGGAGCAGCAGAGGCCGACGGCTGCGAGTGCCCACCTCGCAGACTGAGGAGCGGTAGGCAGCGCCCCCCCTCCGCCGCCGAAAGTGAGTGCAGTGTGCGGCAAGTTGAAGCTGCGGTGGTGGAAGGCAGGGAGCGGGAAAAGGAAAAGAAATGCAGCGGAATGAGGCCGCTCTAACCGTTTAAAGCACCGCAGTGCTAACAGCCACAAATCAGCCCCAGCGTTCCTCCCCTGCCCGCGCGAGGACTGAGAGAAGCCGCCGCGGGCAGGGAGGACATAGCAAAAAAAAAAAACTGTGCCGCCAGTGGAGCCAAACCCCCCGTCCCAGCAGCGAGTGTGCAGAGGATGGATGCGGGCGGGCAGGAGGCATGAGTGACGGCGGTAGCTCCCAGCTCCCCGTGGAAGGGAGAGGAGCTGCACCACCACTGAGCAGGGTGGGCCCTGACCCCCCCTTCGCACCACAAGTACTGAAATACTGGTGCCCCACTGCCCACATATTAACAAAACAAAAAAAATATACACTTACCTGAGAAGAGGTAATGTGATGTCCTGCTCATGATGCCTGGAGTCAGCAGTGGCTCCAGCCCCCTCCTGCACAGTCCACGGGAAGCAGGCCCTGCAAGCTGGGACAGGAAAGCACAAACAACACGGTGGAAAAGTAAACGGAGAAGAAGCCTGCTGAAGAAAAGCCTAATCTGACACTGCCATCTAGTGGACACTGGATGGTACTGCGCCACAAGAAGCAAACAAGCACAAGACAAGCCAAGGGAAAGGCTACAGAGGGAAAGCAAGCCTGCAGCGACGCGGACGGAGACTGTAACCAACACTCACTGCGGAGGAGAAGTGTAGTGACGCCTGGTGGCCACAGGTGCTCGCCGCAAATGCAGTGAAGAGAACAGCAACCCAAGACACAGCAGTGGAAATTCAAGACCGTCTACCGCAGGCAGCAAGGTTCAAGGAAAACCGATGGAAGCGCGCAAGTGTACCCCGAACGCGGACGGTACAGGACAGCGCCTGAGAGCAAGGAAGCCGCACCCAAAGCACTAGAAGATGTGCACAGCAGTACCCGAGTACGCGAAGAAGCAGAAGTGCAGCACGCACGTGGAGTAGTGCGACGACGCCAGAGAAGATAAAGAAGCGCAAGGAACAACGCTACACTGAAGATGTACCACGGACGGTACGAAGTGAAGCATGAACTTGCAACCACCACGCACAAAGACAAGGCGAATCAACCAGGCATGGTTAGCGCCCCAAGAAGATAAAGAGCCTCACCGGCAGCGAGCAAGAGGGTGCCCACCGGAGAATAATAATAATAATAATCCACATTTGTAAAGCGCACAATCACCCGTAAGGGTCTCTAGGCGCTGGGGGCCGTTGGGAAGATTAAGCAAGCTATTGCCCAGAGTCACATGGTGCTGGACTAATCTGCCGCCGGTGCCAGGGATCGAACCGTGATCCCCAGATTCCGGAGTCAGTCGCCCTAGCCGTGGCGCCACACCTCTCCCTAAGAAGGTCCAAGGAGCGGTGAAGTAACCCTCCGGAACACGCAGAGCATACGAAGAGCGCAGAAAAAAGTACGCCAACGCACAAGCACTGCAACAGAAGCAAATGGCAATCCCAACGATCGCGGACAGCAAGAAGACTCACGAAGAGGAAGCTGTCCACCCCTTTTGGTAGCAAGGAAAATCGCCTAAGAAGAAAAGGATGATCCGACCAGCCAGAGGCGTACCCAAAGAAAAGCCGACCAGTCAGATGGTCGCCCAAGAAGGAAAAGAGAAAAGATGGTAACGACCGGTCCAGTCACAGAAGAGTGGAGAGAAGACAGTGTCCGAAAGCCAGGACAAAACCAGAGGGAAACAGGCGGAGTGCACGCTGCTTGAAGAAGCCTGGTCAGGAAGACAAAGACAGAAAAGTGACCGCACTGTCGCGAAAAGGAAAATGGAGAAGGATGTGGCACGATGCCACGAAGAAGTGAAAACTAAGAAAGGAGTCATGTGGCACGACGCCATCAAGAACAACATCTGGAAAAGGTGAGGAGAGGTGTGACAAGTTTACACACCCGCCAGAAGAAGAGGTGACACACACCACAACATCATGAACAGTGACTAGCACGTCCAGGAGGACACTGATAGCACCAAGAACAGAACAGGCATCTACTTACAAGACCCCGACGACCAGTCGACTGCAGGAGAGCACAGGCCGGACCATTGGCAACACCCACCTTTGGGATTGAGTGGAAGCCTGGATGGGGAGGGAGCTCAGATGTCCTGAAGAAGGAGAACTGACCAATCCACACCAGCCCGTGGAGATCCAAGGGGCAAAGGCCTCAGGGACACCGGTGGCAGAGGGTCCCGACAAGAGAGATGGATCTGTCGCCATCTACCCTGCACGTCCCAGGAAGAAGAGGAACTTGTGCGCAAAGGCAGGAGTCAACAACTACCCTTCAGGTGAAGCTACAGACTCTGTGAGCTAGTACCCTCATTGTCTCCTCCATTCACACACAGACTGTGGAGTTGGAGCAACGCTCTGGAGAACACCCGGCCCAGTGGCAACCTGGTGAAAAGGGCCTCCGGGACATCTCGTGGCAGGAGAACACCCGAGAGAGGGGTGTCCTAGTGAGAAGGATGTCCTTCTATCACTCCATCCTTTGTAATGTAAGGCCAAGCTGCCTACAGTGACAAAACCAGACGGACTAGTAGAAGACATTCATCCATCAAGTCTACAATCTGGTCATCCTATTCGGCGTTAGCTCAAAAGCAAGATCTCTGTGGACTGACCAACACACCTTCGGGGTGCAAGTCCAGAAGAGCACGCCCACCGAGAACCAGGACGTCAAGCCCAGGAGAACTGATGTAATTTACACCGTCGTCATCAAGCAAGTAGCTGAAGAGACTCATTTTAGATTTGTAACTATTGTATATTTATGTATTTCCTCCCACAGGTTTGGACTTTGCCTTTCCTTAATTTTTATCAAATTTTGGGAGGAATGTTGTGTCCTGCTGGACTCATTCTAGTTGTTTGCAGGATGTGATCTCACACTGTACACCCACCCACCGCTGTGTCACGAGTCACGTGACACAGTTAATAAAAGGAGCCAAGCGCACGTGCTCATGGCTCATTAACCCACCATACATCGGAGTGTCCGTGTCCATTCATTACGCTAATGAGGGCCTAGGGCCCACAACACAACAACATAAACAACATGCGTGTTAGACTTATCTGAAATATTCCTTTGCCTTCCAAAACTTCCTGTTGTGCTAACTTGGTGTTTTGATCTGAAAGTCAAAAGCCAGTGAAGAATCAGTCGCTTATTTCTGGCATTTCTAAGAAATAAGCACGTAGAAGCACCGTGAGGCTCTATACGATTTTTGTATTCTTTTTGTTACCTTTTTTGTGTATACTAAGTTAGAACACTAACATTGGAATTTCTATTTTGATGGCGTTATAGTCTACCAATGGGCCTTTCTATGACTACAGCAACATATCTGTTAGATACGCATGTCACATACAGACAGAGAAATCCTGCCCCTTTAGTTATTTTTCTTTACCTAAACCTAAGCTCTTCCTTTCTCTTACATAGATTGTATGCTACCCCTATGTATGCAATCACTTACCTATATACGGATGAGGGGATTTGTTCAGGTATATTTTTGTATATACGAGTTTTGTGTGTACATTCACAGATGTACTGGTTCTTATATTCTCTTCCTTATACTCAGAAGGCATAAAGAGACATCTAAGCACCACACACCATTCTGTTTTGACTTTGTGGGACATATTGGTTTTTCTTTTCCCATCCTCTCTTTACCCATTCAACCTCGATTAGCCTTGGCCTAGGTTGGGCAGTCTGGGTGGTGGGTGTAAGTTGGGAACTTGCTTCACGCCTCTCTTGTCGCTCCTGAGGGAATACAGGTGAGATATGACAGAATTAAACAAAATGCTTAAATATTTGAGGATTTGTTTAGTGTATACTTATTTCTTTCTTTTTGGGTATTGTTTTGAGGTTCAAATCAAAGAAATGCTAAGACCAGGGTCCTCAACTTTCAATAATGACTGATTATGGGTCGCCAGAATCCAGTAATCAGTCAGTGGAGTTCCACAGAAGTCAAAAGGTTAAGAACCACTCCCTTAGATCAATGTCCGTAACCTTGAAACTCAGTGTACACTTTGTATTAAAAAAAAAGAACGTTAACTTTGGAGCAGATTTGTAATTTTATAAATAATGACTGCTTGATGACATTAATGATTCACAATTGAAACACATTTGCTGCACTGTAAGGAACTTAAGTTGGCCCAGATTCCATCTTACATTTCAAATATTCTCATTTGTTCTCCCTTCACATGCATTAAAATGGGGACTGAAGCATTATTAACTGAAATATGTTTGGTGATTCTGTTTATTTTCAGTCAGTGAAATTGTGCTCTTAGCAAGCTAGAAATGCAGCTCTTCCTTACAAATGGCAGTCTCTTGCTCTTTGGACTTAGGATAATCTTGAAGACTTTATACCAGACCTCCTGCTGAATTACTTTGCATTGTGCTGCATATAAAACTGGGCTTTATTACTGATTCCCACTGATTTGCAATTGATTTTCGATCCCAGTCAGATACTCTTTATTTCGGCTTTATGCCACCAAACACAGTCAAATAAATAATTAAAAAGACAATACAGTACAAAATCCTGAGCACAACCTCATAAATAGAAAATAGAACAGCCTTTTAAAACAACTACTGATGGCAGAATAAAAAAAAAGAAGCAGAGTAAAATACCATGCGCGACCCTTCCTCCATTTGTCAATCCATGAGCAAATACTAGGTCATTACACAGTGGTAAAAATGTAGTCTATAAATACCTGAATATGATACTTGGGAGGGGTCAGCGTCTACTATTGTTACACAAGTTAGTTTATATTCATGAATTCAATTGTTTTTATAATGTTTATTGCATTTTCGGTTAACATAACACAAATACGATGCTAACATAGTAACGTTATGAATACAGTACAAGACACATTGACCTAGGTACACAAAACACAGGAATATGGAAAGCAGGACCAAATACAGTTGTAATGCCGGAGGACCTGCTGACATGTTCTTTTGTATAATTTGAATGAAGCGGTGACTCAACACACATCCCGCAATCAATTATGTCTGTATGTCCTTCCCAGTACATGAATCTGGCCCCCTCACGTTACCCTGTCTCTTTGTCAATCAAATATTGTTGGAATAGGCTCCAAAAGCCTTGGTGTCAGTTCCGAGGGGGTAATATTTGCTGTATACCCCTGTCTGAGTGTTACAGTATATCATATCTTTTGTCCAATCCTCTATTGTTGGAGAAGGGCCTTTAGACCACCGCATACCCACCCGCCTTTTGGCCAGTGGCAGACCAATTGCCACCAGTCGCCGTACACTTTAACAATTCTTTTGTCATACCCCAACAATGCTAGGAACGTGTCTGGATCAAGTGAGAGACCGGTGATGTCATTAAGGGTATGGAATACTTTATTCAAGAACGCTAGAATTTTGCGACAGTACCAGGCTATATGAAGAAACCCAGCCTCGGGCTCTGCTCAACGATAACAGGACACAGTGTCTCTTATACCATATCTATATAGTCTGTTCGATGTGTAGTATATCCTACATACATTTAAAGTCGATGAGACGGTGCTTGTTGTTCAATGAAACTAGCCTAGTCATCCTAAAGCAGTAGCTCCAACTGTCATCGTGCATTGTACGACCTAGATCTTTTTGCCAGTCTTACCGCGACTTCAGTGGCGACAACCGTCTACAGCCTTGTGTGAGGCTGTAGACGCTAGAAACCAATTCAGAAGGGGTGGGAGGTCGAATAATGTGAGAGAGCGCTGAAACCTCTGTCGGTTCTTGTAGATCTTCACCCAATAAGTCTAGTAAATCATGGCCTCCCGCATCAATGGGGGTATTATTATTTTTGCTGTCATCTCCTCAAATAGAGTAACTAAGTGAGAAACAAGTAATTTTTTTTTAGGCTTTGTAGAAAGCAACTGTTGAGCCATCAACGCCAGGTGCGGACATCGCCCTCATCATTTTTAATGCTGCTTGTACTTCTATAGGATCAAGAGGGGCCATGAGATATTTTCTGTGGAAGTCAGTCAGCCATGTGATCTGAATGTGAGCTAGGTAATCTTTGCTGCTTTGTCATCTTGTATTATCTGATCAATATAAATCCGCATAATACTCGCGAATCTTTCAGCAATCCCAACTGCATTGTGCACTAGATTGCCGTCCCCATCTTTAATTTCTATGACGGTACTAGCCTCCCGCTTTGTGCATTGTAAGCTTGCAAGCATGAGAATAAGAATAAGACAGAATAAGAAAGAAACCAGGACTAGTAGAGCCTGGAACAAAATAGAGGGGACCGCCCTGGAGGAGCTACTGGTGGCCTCTATGGTCTCCATGCCCCTAGGGGCAGATGAAGCCGCAGCCACATACGCCAATTGGATTGATCAGGCCTGTACTATTTTAGCTCCATCAAAAAGCTGGTACCCCTCCTGTACGGTTCCGTCAGCCCCCTGGTTTTCAGAGGAACTCAGGGAGTTAAAAATGGTGAAAAAATGACAGTGAAGCCGATAAAAAGAAATACAGATTTAGCCAGGGGATCTATAAAGAGAGGATCAGACAACTCAAACAATCCTATTTTACGGATCGCATTCTTGGGGCTAAGAGCTCCTCCAAGGAACTTTTTCACACAGTTGCAAGCCTGGCCACGCCCAAACCAGCGGCCACGCCCCCTAGCCAGGAACTTTGCGAGAACCTTGCCCAGTTTTTTATGAGCAAGGTTGAAAATATCTTTGCATCCTTGGAAGTCCAAGTAAGGCAGAGCCTGCAGGAATCCATGTCTAGGAATCTGACAGGAAACACACAGATCAAACTGCTTTCATTTGCTCCAGTTAGGGGAGAAGAGATCAAGAGGCAGTGGGTGAACACAAAGTCGGGTTCACCTCATGATCCCTGCCCGGCAGCCGTGGCAAAGCTAGCAGCGGCTCGGATAGCCGATATCCTAGCAGAACTGATTAACCAGCTATTCAAGACAGGGGATTTTCCATCCAGCTGGAAACTGGCCTCAATTAAACCATTACTAAAAAAGCCTAACTTGGATATTGCCGATCCTAACAACTATCGGCCGATCGCGAGATTACCACTGCCGGACAAAATCATAGCAAGAACTATGAATAACCGGGGGGCGCTAGAGGGCGCACTGCGGAATGGTTGACTAGACAGTCAGCTCCGCCGGACGGGTGCATCAACGTAGAATTTCACCCTCTTAAACTCCCACAAAAATATCACCGGATGTACTGCGCGATATCGGAACATGCCGCCCACGCGAAATTGGTAAAGAGACTTCTGCAGAGAGAGTGGAACTGGCGGGAAGGAGGAAAAATGGCACGGCAGCGCAACGAGAGACAAGATGGCCGCCCAAAGCGCTCGGCACTACTGGCCGTGAGATCGCCACCACAAGCTGATGTAAGGAGCAATTTGACTCAGCGGCATAGCGGACTCACAGTGTCTTGCTCCTTACATAACGGTGTGTATTAGAACCTGTGAGCGAGGTCGGACAAATGCGCTGCATGGATGCGTTCCACGAAAGGCAAGATGGCGGCGGCAGTGGAACGCATACAATGAACGGCGATTGGGGACTACTGCGGGACCGCAAGACAGCATGACCAATATAGGTGAGCGAGCCGCGGAAGAGGCTGAAGGGACACAGGGTGCTGAGACATTATGAAAGGGTGCGCTGCATGATCGCACTGATACAACGCTGCTTTGCTGAGCTGGGTGACAGACTCTGAGCACGATATGACGCCCGTAGTCGCTGTCTGAATGGCGCGAAGAGCTGACTGCACCCCACAAAGGCCCCCGCATTGATCACATCAGTGACATCAGTCAACTGGGCGCGCAAGACTCGAGAACTAGGCAATTTGCTAACGCTCCTAGAGACATAGGTGGCAGTGCAAATGATTACATAACGGCAAAAAGGTGCGCGGGACGGAGAGGGCAGTGCCTTGGCACCGAAACCAACATGGCGCGACGGCTATAGCGAACGCCATATACGGATAGCGCACAGACGGGATAGAGGACCTCCTGCACGACTATTCTGCTCCTGCACCCACAGTGCAACGCAGCGTTGGGGTACATGCCGAGGTGAGAGGCGGCAGATGCATAACTCGTTATTGCCAAGGACGGCAAAAACACCTCTCAGGCGAAACCAATTCACAACGCAAAACACATCAACGGCAGACCTGGGGAAGGCACAACTCAGCCCAGCACAGCAAGTAGGTGTCATGGGAAAACCGGATAAGCAGCAAACTACACTACCGTTTGCCACGCGCAAACAAACAAAAACCAACGTCGCTGCTTCGGATGCAGATGGGGAACAAGACACAGCAGACGGATCGGGAATGGAGGCAGTGCTGAGAGCCATCCAACAGAGCCTACAAGAAATGAATAATAAACTAGACAATGTAGTGCAGCGTGTGGATCATATGGCAGCAAGGATAGAAAAGCACGACGAGCGGATTGTGGAGGCGGAACAAAGGATCTCAAAAGTGGAGGACGAATCTAGAACCACATCGAAAACTTGTGGTGGCATGGAAAAAACGTTAGAAGTCCTACGAGCTAGGGTGGAGGATCAGGAAGCGAGATCGAGACGGAACAACGTCCGCATATCGGGTCTGCCAGAATCAACAAACACGGGCAAAATGGAAAACTACATTGAACGGCTGCTGACAGACATATTCGGGGCTGACAGTCTGTCCCCAGTGTTCCTCGTAGAGCGGGCGCACCGTTCCCTGGCGCCCACGCCGAGACCGGGTGCAACTCCACGCATGGTAATAGCCCGCCTACTCAACTATAGGGACAGAGATACTGTCCTCCGGCTAGCAAGAGAAAAGGGGGCCATTACGTATCAAGGCAACGCCCTGGAATTTTACCCTGATCACAATATGGCGGTACAACTGGCACGCAAGGAATTCGCAACAGTTAAAAAGAAGCTGCGAGAACTGGGAGTCGAGTACGCAATGTTATATCCCGCGAAGCTCAAAATCACGAACGCAGGCAAGCCCGTGATTCTACCCTCGGTTCAGGCGGCGCAGGACTATGTCAAGAAATTGGGCAAACAGCGCAAGACACAGGACCGGGAAGGTCGAACAAGTGATAATGATTGAGGCTCTGGAAACACAACTGCCATGTTTATAGGGAAGACTACAAGGTGTCGATGACGCCCTTCAAAATGGAACTACAACGTACGTTTTCAGAGCGACCGGAATTTTATTGACGTGCTCACCAGTTGGGGAGCTGCTGACACCCCAGGACAAAGATACCTGCTTGACCAGACACTGTTGTTGTGCAGCGCCCCAGATCGGAAATTACGCAATGAATCAGTAGACATTACACGCAAGATATGGGAGGTGTGAGGGTACAAGGTGCTGGACCTTGTGTGAGACGCCGTTACAGCGGCATTATAAAACTGCACTGCTTGTGTGTACTGGCGAACATTGAGCCTAAACTGCGCGACTAACCAGGTGAGACGCATTGCAAAGTAAAAAAGGTTGGGAGGGAAAAGAATGTGCTCCTATATCGCAATTGCCTGCAAAGTTTATATTGTAACGTAGAACGCAATATGATGGCAGATATGGGTTACTGGTGAATTAGCAAGTCGGGACGGGGACAGAGAGGTGAAACACTGATAACGGATTATAGAAATGCCATACGCACCTGTCCACATCCACGATGTGGATGGTGACGTGTGCACCTGGCGACACCCCCAGGCGGGTGCGCCCCAATTACAGTTCAGTTACTAGTTGTGTTAAAACATGGGGATGGCTTTGGCAAAGTTGGGATGCTAAAGTGGGAGGTGGGTGGAGGGGGGAAACGGGAAAGGTTCGGTATCGATCACTGTGTCTGAGAAACATTGCAACCTCTTTGAAACCAAATTGCATTGCATGGGATGTTAAACTCATTGTTATAAACTGTACACTCGAGTGCGGGACAGACTACGAGGGGGATCTAACACGTGGAGTGGAGGACTATTTCATGTTGCACTACTACTTCCAATTGTTACGATGTTGACCTCCGCTACACTGAAATGTATAACGTGGAATGTCAGAGGGTTAGGTAATCAGAAAAAAATTAGGCAGATGTTTGCATACTTTGACAGATTGCATGTCGATGTGGCTTTCCTACAAGAAACGCACTTAGCATCCACTGACTCTTCCACTATGGGGTCCAGATGGGCAGAATCAGTTACCAATTCCAATTACTCAACGTACTCCCGTGGGGTTAGCATTTTAATTAAAAAGGGAGTGCACTTTAAGATCTCGCACACACATAAAGATGTTGAAGGTAGAAGTGTGATAGTGGTGGGCACAGTGAGACAACACACGCTGGCATTGGTGAACACTTATGGCCCTAGCATAGATGACCCAATTTTTTATGAGACAATATGGGGCGAATTGGCGGATATCCAGATTGAAAACATACTATGGGGAGGAGACTTTAACGTAATGCTGAGGGAGGGAATTGATAGGTCCCCAAACACACTGGAACCACACGTGAAGGCGAGAGCGACACTGCTGGAGGCTATAGACGACTTAAAGTTGGTGGACATATGGAGGGCTCAACACCCAGGGGAGATGGTGGCGATGCACATAAATGCAGCACACGCAAGCTGGTCTAGGCTGGACTACTGGTTGGCCACACAGGAAGTAACGTCCTGGGTAACAAAAGTAAAACACCTCCCACGAACAATGTCTGACCATAGCCCGGTGATATTGGAGATTGAAATACCGAGATATGCACCTCCGCCATTTACGTGGAGATTCAATGCAGTAGCCCTGCGCGACCCAATATATGCAGACACCATACATAAAGCAATAATAGACTATTTTGACCTTAATAGCCCCACTACAGAAAGTCCGGGCCTACTATGGGAAGCTTTTAAAGCTACATTGCGAGGGGTATGCATTAGCACGACCACGGGCATACTGAGAGACATTAGACAACAATTACAAACGCGTGAAAGGGCAATACAGGCACTGGAACAAAGATATACACACACAAGGGATGAGGCGATACTGGGGGAAATACAGGTTCTCCTAACTGAACACCGACAGTTTGCTGCAGATGAGCTTCAATATATCCACAAACGTAAAACGGCTAGGCGATACGGGGAGGCGGGTTGGCCGGGTAGAGCCCTGGCCGAGAAGATATGTACTGGACACGCACCACAACACATCGCAGCTGTCAGAACACATACAGGGCAACTGACACATGACATGAAAGGGATTATGGGTGAATTTTATGTACACATATGGCAAACTGTATGAAGCACGTCCCTCGCTGCCGCAAGAGGACTTACTGCAATATATGGCAGATATAGAACTGGCTTGGCTATCTGACGGACATAGAGAATACCTAGCTCTCCCTATCACGGTGGAGGATGTAGTGGACACTATCAAGCGCTTGCCGAATGGCAAAGCACCAGGGCCAGATGGCTTCACGATAGAGTTTTACAAGACATTTGCGGACCTGTTGGCCCCGCATTTGGTGAGACTGTATTGGGAGGCGCATGAGGCACAGACACTTCCAGCGTCCATGAGGGAAGCCTTACTGATTACATTACTTAAACCGGGCAAAGGGGAGGAATACTGCGACTCATACCGACCGCTATCCCTAATAAATGTGGATACCAAAATCATAGCCAGCCTCCTAGCTGACAGACTTAAACCGCTCATGCTGTTACTGATAAGGCCCGACCAATCTGGCTTCATACCGGAAAGGTCAACGACACATAGCACGCGCACTTTATTTGCGCTAGCTCATTATCTGGCACCTGAAGTAAAAGCTGTGGCTGTATTGCTAGATGCGGCCAAAGCGTTCGACACGATAGATTGGCCTTTTTTACATGCAGTACTACTGAGTATGGGATTTCCTCCGATCTTCATTGGATGGATCACGATGCTATACACAAATTTAACAGCACGCATTAGAGTGAACAAACACATATCAGAACCAATCGAAATATGTTGCGGCACAAGGCAGGGATGTCCACTATCCCCAATGCTTTTTGCTCTGGTACTAGAACCCCTGGCCTGCAAAATTAGACAGCATCATCACTGCTCGGCCATACAACTGCCGGCTCGCCCGATACATATCTCGCTATATGCGGACGATATGGTGCTTTATGTAAAAAATCCGGAACAGCACCTTAACCCCCTGCTGCGCGAATATATCAAGTTTGGCTATCACTCAGGGCTCCAGATCAACTGGACCAAATCCCTCATACTGGCACTTACAGACGGCACACACCCAACAGCCACTTGAATGGCAAGAAGAACCGACCAAATATTTAGGAGTGTGGTTTCACAGGGACCCTGAACTTGTAATCCGAACCAACTACGGGAGGGCGATCTCAACATTAGACGACAAAATTAAACGGTGGAATAAGCTGCAGCTGTCGCTAGCTGACAGAGTGGCAATTGTAAAAATGGTAATACTCCCCAAGTTCCTATACTTGTTTAATAATATCCCAATTAAGCCAACAGCAGAGGTATTCCGAAATATCAAGAAACTAGTACTGAATCTAATTTGGGCGGGGAAACAAGCGAGATTGGGTTTGCAAACGATGACACTACCTTACGCTAAAGGGGGTTTCAAAGTACCAGATCTCTATCTGTACTACTTATGTGCGCAAGCGCAATTTGCACATTACTGGTATCACGAGATTCCATTCATGACACATGTGGCGGTGGAGGCTGGAGATGCAGACCCGATTCCATTAACTAGCATATTGACACACAAACGGGGCAGGTTACATGAACGTGACATAAACCCAGTGAACGCCACAATGGATGCATGGAGAAGGATGGGAAAGGTGGTTAAATGACTCCCCATATATGCGCCAGGTCTCCCCCTAGCGCACCACCCGGCGCTCTCAGTAACACAGGAAAGGATTGGAATGAACCTACTGAGAAATGTCGGCATAGATAAGCTGGGAGACTTGTATAAAGAAGGACTCTACCAAACACTAGACAAATTAGATTACATCAGCAACCCTACCTTACTATTTACCTTTAACTACTATAGATTACAAAGAGCGATCAAGGAGCACTTTCCCACATTTCCGGAGGAACCCCAAACTCTGTCCCCCCTACAACTGCTTCTAACCACACCTAATGCCTCTCATCTAGTGTCCAAACTCTACACAAGCATACAAACTGACATTGGGGGGAATACAGACAAGATGAGAGATAAATGGAGCGAGGTCCTGGGAGGCGACCTATCTGCAGAGGACTGGGAAACCGCGTGCCTACTAACTGGCATGTTACCGGCGAATGGGAACCTCAGGATCATACATTACAAATACATACACCAAATGTACTACACGCCACAAAGACTTCATAGATACGGGTTAAGGGACGACTCCTGCTGTGTGCGGTGTAAGCAAGAAAATGCGGACTTTCTGCATTTAGCATGGAACTGTGGCTCGGTGGCTAATTACTGGAAACAGGTGACACGAGCATTAAGTGACATGTTAGGGATATCACTAGAATGCGAAGTTAAGATCTGCTTGCTAGGCATAGTCCCACACTTGCGAGCGACACGGAGAAAGTTCTGTGTGGTAGCGCTCTTGATGGCGAAAAGGAGGGTCTCACTACACTAGAATAGTAAGGCAGGGCCGAGGATGAAAAACTGGCTGGAAGATTTGACGTACTGTTGTGACACTCTGACCACGTATGAGGAGGAGTTGCCGCTTAGATCACGCCCGAGGGACTATTGGATGTATTTGCGTGATTACTTACTAAAACATGCGGCAGAATGATCAGGGCAGAGGGAACGTACATGACTTGAGAAGGGATATATGGGGATGAGTTATACATACTTAACATAGAAGAGGAAGAATGTTGTGACACAGTGTTCGCTGTTTTTGTACTACAGGTTGTTTATTAAAAGTTTATGGTACACATTTCAAAATATAAAATGTAAGAACATGATCATGCTCTGGAATGTATACAGTGCTGCTTCAAGATATAAATGCGTTCGCATGACACGCCGCCGGTCATACTGATGTCGGCTGATGGGCTGTGTAAGAACATCAATGTATTGGATGTATTATACCGCTGTGAGGCCGGCCTAATAAGGTTGTAGGCACAAACTTGTATACAGTATATATGCGAATTATGCAATAAACATCTTACAATTTAAAAAAAAAAAAAGAACTATGAATACCCAGCTCAGTGCATTCCTAGGAACCACTAAAGGTCTTGACATCTCACAGCATGGTTTTAGACCTGGCCACAGTACGGAATCCGCCCTTATCAAATCGACAGAAAAACTCAAGGCCTTGGTTATGCTGGACTTATCGGCGGCCTTTGATACAGTCCACCATACCATTTTGGTGGAACGTTTGGAAGAATGCGGGGTACAGGGGAAGGCCTTAGATATCCTGAAAACCTTCCTGACCAACAGGGTCAAAACCTTTCTAACCACCTTGCGGGGTTCCTCGGGGATCCTTGCTAAGCCCCACCCTGTTTAATATCTACGTCTCAACCTTGGCCCCGGTTATCCGCTCCTATGGGTTTGAATTAACATCATATGCAGACGACACACAGATCGTGGTGTCTCTGCTTCCAGGGAGAGAGGATGATGTGGCCGGTAAGTTCCAGGAATGCATGACAGCAGTGAGTACTTGGATGGCCAGGAATTGTCTAAAGCTTAATTCGGCCAAAACCGAAGTGTTACTGTTTGGCTCCACAGTCAACTTTTGGAGCCCGCGGTGGTGGCCGGAAGAAATGGGGACCCCCCCCATCCCGGTTAGTAAGGTCAAGAGCCTGGGTGTCGTGATAGACGATAGACTCTCTTTCAGACCCCAAGTAAATGCCCTATCCTCATCCATCCACTGGACGTTGAAAATCCTTCGGAAGGTCCTCCCGTTCTTACCAGTCGACTGCAAAAAAACGGTGGTGACTGCCCTTGTGCTGTCACAACTTGATTATTGTAATAGCCTACTCCTTGAAGCCCAGAAAGGAGTGCTCAACAAGCTAGAGATATTGCAAAGTGCAGCAGCTCGTCTCCTCACAGGCCTACCCAAGTTTGCTTCTATTTTGCAGGGACTCGTGAAACTTCACTGGCTTCCAGTACGGAAGCGGATCCTATTTGAAACCATGTGTATTGTCTTTAAGGCAGTCAATGGAATTGGTCCATCTTTCCTTGGGCAATACTTCCACTGGTACAGACCAGGCAGACTCCTTAGGTCAGCCGATCTTGGGCTGATTAGGACTCCACGCATTAGGAAGGTGTGTTGGGGAGGCAGAAGCTTTAGCCGAAGGGCCGCTGTGGCCTGGAATGCCCTCCCGATGTGCCTCGGACTATCCACCGACCTGATGACCTTTCGCAGAGGTTTAAAAACATGGTTGTTTACAAACTAAACAGGAGGCTTAGCTAGGGGAGTGATCTTTACAGCGCCAGGACACCGTACGGTAACAGTGCGCTCTACAAATGTCAAAAATAAATAAAATAAAATAAATGGCACCCACTCGTTCACCCTCTCCATATGCTCGCGCAGTCACATATTTACCCAAATGTTTAACCTCACTGTCTGCCGTGTGGTGGTACTCATCTAGAGCTTGCTTGATGTCCTCTAACCATTTACTATCTCCCGATCTAAGGTGAGATTGTTCCAGCTGTTCTATTTAGTTCTCTAATCTAGAAAGCCTGTCTCAAATGGAGCAAAGGACCCCTGCATGCTTTGAAATGACCACTCCCTGTACACTTTAAACGCCTCCCAAATTGTCAAGAATGTAGTGACAGACCCTATGTTGTTTTCAAAGTAATTTTCAATAGATTTGGCAAATTCTGCACAAAACACTGGGTCCAGCAGTGAGTATGGGGGAAACAGCCGTGTAAAAGGGGCGACGCGGTCCGCATATAATTCTAATTTTAACATGACCGGGGAATGGTTGGAGTATGTCCTTGGGAGCGGCTCACAAGTAGTGTCTTGGGGAAGGACACATCTAGATATCAACCAGTAGTCAGTTCTGCTATGTGTGTCATGAGGGGCAGAATAATGAGTAATACACAAGGAAGTACCAGCTTGCTGTCACCAGACATCCAACAATCTCAACTGATTCATTATGTCTGTGATAGCACCTGCAGCTGCAGCTGGACGTTTGGCTGAACCTTTAGATTGGTCAAAAGTAGGATCTAATATGCAATTAAAATCACCCCCCGCCCAGACATGCATTAAACCGCTCTTTATAATATTTAGTGGCAGTAAACCTTCCATTTGGGTCAAACTCCATCTCCTGTAATTTAATGCCCGATTTAGCATGGGAGGTGAATCCTGCAAAACTACACTGCCCTTGTAGATATCTCAGAGTTAACATGGAAATGTTAGGGGCTAAGTGGATTTCCTGTATCATTGTCACGTCAAACTGATGTCTTTTCAAGTATGCCACCACTTTACAAAGTTTTCTATGATCGTTCAGGACTCGAACATTCCACGTCCATAGCCTAACCCTGCTAGTTATTTTTGGTGAATCTCCGGCTATGGTCCTATTAATTGCAGACTCATGACACTTATCCTGTGCATATAACACACTCCAAATGTGATCTCGTGTACATGTACTTTGCAGAATCCGATAATAGCATTTCTCTCAAACAACCCCCCGCCTACGCTATGCCCTCCCTTACTAAGCATAGTCAACCTTGCAGTCTCCCCCCCCCCCTTGTACAGCCAGCAAACACACCCAGGCGGGTGACACAAACAACAAACATCAAAACGTAGTGTGATTAACACGTGGGGGCAGATGTTGCCGGTATTTCATCTTGCTCATAACTAGCGAAGCCCATATTTTAAAATGGTACGGGTGCTTCCCTTCTCAGAAAATACAGTACTTTGCACACCTCCATTGTACTGGGTTTTCCCCCTTCCCCCTAAACCCCAAGCATGCAGTATACTACTATGACACTGTTGATAGCAGGGAAGGTAGGGATATGACCATCCAATTTCGTTCGCCACATATCTTCACTTCACTGATATTAATTTGTCAAGGGGTCATAATAATACACATCCCAGTAGCCTAGCTGATAATAGAAGTGAGGTATAATAAAACAAAGAAACCTCTTGTGTTCTTTCTCAATCCCCAGCATATATAGGCTGTACGATTCCACCTTATATTTTAAAAAAATTCTCTGTGGTTCAATCTGTAAGGCAATTATGGGGCTATGTCCCCTGTGTCCCTGAAAGGATCATTCAGGGACACATAAGCGGGGACCTCGGGGAACTTTTCTGGCTCTTGTAGCTTTCTCTTTTCAAGAATTGTAGCGCTTGTTTGGGTTCAATGAAAATATGCACTTTTTTGCGGGCGTGTATCTTCATGCTATACTCTAGATAAAGGTCACGAAGTTTGTGTGTCACTGGTAGGAATTGGCGTCTAGCTTCCTGTTCCTGCTGTGTGAAATCTGGATAGAGGGAAATGTCCATGTTCTCCTAATGGAGGGATTGCAGTTCTCTGGCCCTTCAGAGGGCAGGCATCTCCATCCCAGAAGTAGAGCACCCTCGCAATGATGGGGCGCGGGGTGCACCAGGCATCGGTCTGGGGCCAAGGAGCGATGTGCCCTCTCCACAATGAAGATATTAGAGAAAATATCCCTACCCAACAAAGTCTCCAGCAATTGTTCGATGTAGAGATCCATATTTGGTATTTTTGTGGACTCTGCAATATCAACTATGTGGAATGTTATTTCTCTTGGAGCGCGCTACCAAATCTTCTGCTTTAGTCTGTGCGTTTTGCAGAATTTTGTCCATTTTCATGATCAAATGCTTGAATTATTACCACTTCATCCATTTGAGTGGGTTGTTGTGTCTGGCTATAGGTGGATCTCCAGCTTCTCTATTCGTCCTGGTTTCATTCCCCTTTGTCTCTGAGGTTATTATGCTACAACACTGCAACCTTACTATTTCTGTTAAGGTTTTGGGTTCAGACAAGCTGGGGGGTTGAAGCTAGGTGTCCTTATTATTACTGGTGTTCAAGACAGTGCACATGGGGTGGACTCAGGGCTTGGTCTTTAACTATTCCCAGCGCCCCAATTACTCTGCAACTAGAGCCTCCTGCACATATCCTTCAACGGTTTACAGCATGGGTTGGTTATAGGGCTTGATCAAGCCATGTACAATCCTCCAGTGCTTCCAACCTTTCAATCATATAACCTCATGCATGGCATTTGGTCATATGCAGTGGTGGTTTTCTTCACAGCACGTTCAACACCTATCAACAGAATAAAGTGGGGTGAGCCGGCATAACCTGGATTCCAGCTAGATTCTGCCCCAAACTTCCATGTGCCCAGCCCCAATTCATTCAGCCTTGCATAGCAGGCTGAGGGTGCAGGCCCTGCATCAGTCCTCATATCAATTAACCAGACGATTTGGTCTGGGAGCATGACCTGGACTGTGTTCAAAGCCCATATTGAGCTCAGTGCTACCAATTCAGCTGTGCATGGCTATTGGTTGAACAGAAACCTCTCAGCACAGCATGCCATCCACAAGGACCACTGTGCCCACTGCACATGATCTTTGTGTGCTTGTTCTGTGAAAATATTTTTCTTTTCATTTTGATTTGCAATTAATTGGAATTTTTCATAAATGTTCACAGACCTACCAGCAAATTTGCAGATCTGCAGACCCAAATTTGGATCCATAAACCCCACTGTTAGAAATGGGGTCTCTGGTTAGGTAGGGAATATACCTTGACCAGGTAGAACCTACCACTCTAGTCAGGGCATACATTATAACAACAGGGTGTGAAATCCAATAGATTATAAAATGAAAACAAATGAATCATCGCACATCAGTATACATCACCAGTAGTATATAAATTACCATCATATCAGTAATGGTCATTCAGTATCAAAAGACCTGAATCTTTAGGACACCATAGCATACGGCATACCTGTACTCCTATTATGCTTTGAACGGTACTTAAACCCCAATAGTGGGACCCAGGGGCACATGTGTGCCTACTACCCGTGTTGCAGTAATTTCTCGCAATGCAGCCAGCTCTTTAGGCAATGGGGGGCCTCAGTTGAGGTTCTACCCCACAATGCCACCTAAAGCTCAAGTTCCCCCAAAGTCTTTTACACAACGTAAGAAGAAGGCATGAACTACAGGATACACAAGAGGAGGCCTCATTCGGTCCTCCCCGCCATCGGTGTGACAAAGAAATGCAGCCTTTCTCATAATGGACAGGGCCATCCATGAAGGAACTACAGGACGGCCGTCTCTTCGCTGTGGTTACCTTTTGTGGCCTCCGAGACACCCGAATTCGACAGAGTAATACCTGGTTTCAGGAACATGGGTCAGAGATGTTGGCAGGACTGGCAATCTGCATAGGCTTCTGCCAGCGTCACTCAGCCAGCATTCTCAAGGGGAGGAAGCCACACTTAGGGGGGTCTCGATGTGCAATGCAGCATTTGGTACGTCTGTCCAGCTCATGGAGCCATGTGGAGGGGGTATTCACATTAAGGCAGGCAATGGGCAGCGCAATAGCTGAAGAAGCAAAAATAAATCGCTCACCATGCTATACTTTTTGACAATAGATACAATGAAAGATGAAGTGCTCACCACGCGCTATTTCTTGTCAAATTACAATGGCTGGACCCACAAGTCTCACTGGCAATTCTTGGCTGTTGAATGGAATCCCTTCAGGTTCCTGAGCTTCCCAACAATCGGGGGGCAACCAACCAGCCTCCGGAGAACACTGAAGGGCACATATGGCAAGTAGCAAAGTGGCAGGCTCATTTACAGCCCAGTAATCAGTAGGCAGCAGACCACCACAACCAAGCAGGAAGACCTAATGGTGGCTCCTCCTGGTAGCACAGCAGTCCTATGTCAATGTGCAGTAGGTAGAGCCAGCAGCCTATTGTTACAAGTCAGCACAGCATCTAAAATCATGGGGAACTTCAAAAGAACATTTAGAAGTGCACAACACTCTCTTTCAACCCCGGCCTGGCTCCAGGAATCAGTAGGGGGTAAATCAGCCCTTTGTGTGAGTGCAGGAAACAACCTATACAAATTTAAAGTGTGAATGCTCCTCTCTCTTCCAGCCCAGGAAAACCATCAGTATGTAGAGGAATGCAGATGTAATCCCTCTCACACCTGCCCATACCTGTGTGGTGGCTATCTAGAAAGTAGGCACAACATGTAGCTGTCAACCAGGCCTTGGTGTGGATTGGAGTCAGGCTGCAAAGCACAAATTGCCAAATGCACAGAGAAATGACCACTTTCTAAAAGTGACGTTTCTAAAATATTAATGTAGAATCCAACTACACCAGTAAGTAGTATTTATCACCACCATTCTACATACTAAACATAACAACACTTCTTTAAGATCAGGAATTATTACTTAGGGACATATAAGGGAATTCTAAATGCTATCCTATGATAGTAGTAGGCCTTACAGCAATGAGGAACAAAATAGGATTTTTGTCACTACTGGGACATGCCACACAATAAAGGCTCATGTCTTACCTTTCATTTACACTGCACCCTTCCCGTAATAATATTAAAAGGGGAAATTAATGCTTGGCAAGCGGTTCTAAATGCTAAAACAAAGTGACAGTAAACTGCGTACTCAGCCCCTGCAGTGGCAGGTTTGAAAGGCTACTTCTGTGGGTGGCACAAGCAGTGCTGTAGGCTCACAAGTATCATTTAATTTGCAGGCCATGGGTACAAGGGATACCACTTTACAAGAGCTGTACAAGTACATTAAATATGCCAAACAGGTGTGTAAACCAAGCAGTGGTTAAGTGCCCAGAGTCCTAAATCCACCAAAAAGAAGGCCAGACACATAGGAGGAAAAAAGCTAAAGGTTTGGGGATAACCCGGAAAAAAGGGCCAGGTCTAACACAGACAGAAAAATACGTCAGTTTTTTTGCCTCTATTTCTACCCCTACATCCTCTACATGATCGGGTAATTCTTTATCAGTCCCTCCTAAGCGCCTCTGTCACTTTTTATACAACGCAAGATAAAGTGGCTGGTGTCCTGCAACAGAACCTGCCAAGTTCCCTCCTCCAGTAAGATGTATCTTTTTCAAATATATTAACCATGAATGGGTGATAAACCCAGGTCTACAACAATGCCTAAATGATTGATCGAAAGGTAGAATAATGAAGCCTTTAAAGCCCCCCCTGCCTCCTGCACCTTTTGTGTAAAGCATAGATCCCCGAAACTAGGGACCAAACCAAGAAAGAATATCACACTGAAGGCCCTATTTACGAGCCCCTTGTGCACCCAAAGTGTCACTTTTGTGATGCGCGTAGCACAAATCATAAAATCATATCTATGTGGCCACTATGCGTAGCTTTCAATTACCTTAAAGATATAGAGTAAGGCAAGGCAGTGCAAATCATGGGATTGCCTTACTCCCTAATCGGGAGGCATTCTATGGGCATTGCAGTTTGTTTTCCCACTCAACACCTATAGATTTTGAACTTGCCCAGATTTACGAGAGCATATAAACCTGGGCAAGTGCCAAACCCTAACGCCTCCTGAGGTGAGGCGTAATGAGGAGAAACAACTTTGTTTCTCATTGTTTTTTCCTCTTTCTATGTGTGCTGCATAGAAAGAGGAAAATGCCTCTCTGGATTGTTTGGTGAAAAGGTGTATGCGTTGGGGCTCGGCTGCAGAAACAGCACCAGTGCTAGGGGAAAGGGCAGGAAAGCACCTTATTTCATTAATACGGTGCATTCCTGACTTTCACTTTTACGCTGCTCTAAGTCAAATCACCAAAAATGAGGCCCTGAGTATCTTGTTTCATCCGCGAGTTATACTGTATTATTATGACGGCCAGTTCTCCTGCCGACACTACCGACAATCCTTCACCATCCTCCGCACCCCCACGACCACCACACTCATGCCAGACACCAGCACACCAACATCCTCAACAAGCGATCCCTGTACAGACATGCTGTTGACACCATCTCACCAGACGTCGCCTTCATCGCGGACTCCTGGACCAACTCCAACTCCACCTCCACACCGACATCGCCATTGCCATCCCCGACGGATACAAGATCCAGAGGAAGGATGGCCCCAACCGCCCAGGGGGAGTACTCGCCATTGCACAAAAGAGCTCCATCAAACTCACCACATCCAGCACGAGCGACTCCCCATCCACCGCCAAACACCTCCATTTCCAGGTCCAGACCAGCCCTAAAGCGACCCTACGTGGCACCCTCACCTACAGACCTCCTGGCCCTCGAACCGCAGTTCACCACTACCATTGCCAACCTCATCACAACCCACACCATCGCCTCCATGGACTACATACTCATCAGAGACCTCAACTTCTACCTCAAGAACCTCAGCGACCCCAACTCCACCACCCTCCTAGACAACTTCACCAACCTCGGACTGAAACAGCTAGCCACCATCCCCAACCACAAAGTTCCATTTTGCATTCCCTCTAATAGCAAATTTTAGGTAATCTCTATTTATGGAAAGAAAATTGGTATGCAAGAAAATAGCAATTTCCTAATTGCGTTAACTACAGCAAATTCTACTACTATCGGCCCAGAGTGAAGGAAGTGGCCCTTAGGGGCTACTGGGGTTTCTTGCAACCACCTGCTATGCCTTCCCAAACATGAAGAGTCAGTCAGACAGTAGAGAATACAAAGAAGCTTTTATTAGCAATACTCTGCAGAGGAGTCCAATCTGACCTGAACTCTAAGATGTCTGCAGAGGGACTGAACCCCCAACAGTCTGCAACACGTAATGACTCTTCCCAAGAGCCTCCAACCACGCCCACAGTAGAAAGTTACCGGCCTGGGCCGAACATGAACAAAAGAGGCACAGAAAGATGGGCTACCACCTGCCAGATGGGTACATGCAATCTGCAACTCAAGGTTAACGTGCTGAGTCTCAGCTTCTCCTAACGTGGGAGCAGAACTACACACTTGGAAACAACCTTAATAATGAATCTCTAACAACGAGTGGGCTTAACAACGACTCCCAAACAACGACCTGTGCCTGAACCACGAACTCCTTAACAACTACTATAGCTGAACCACGACCTCCAAAACCAGAAGTAAGTGTCATTAATTAAATACAAAATATATATCTTTATTAAATTGATTTATACATTTCCTTATTTTAATTACGCTACCGTTATAATAGACTTTGTATAGATTAAAATTGTTTGACCAGTAGATGGCACTGTAGGGTTGCTTTCCAATGATACGATTTTGAACTGTGTTCGATGCAAATGTTCCTCGCTGGTTTTCACAGTTGAAATGGTCACAAAAGGATTGTTAGACGTTAATTATATGTTTTATATGAGTCAATTATTTAAAACAAAAATGAAAATATGTTCTGGAATCCGTTTTTAAATAATTTTATTTTTTTGTGACAAAAAAGATGGAATTACTTTTTATAGTTTTTTGCCGAACATTACTGTCTCTGTAACTTCGTCTGTATTTTAAGAAAAATATTATTTTACTGAAAATTTTAAGTTTCTTTACTATAAATAGTTTAAATAATAAGTGTTGTTTGATTTAAATACATTTTTAACATGTTTCAATCTTGCGTTCATTTGAACGTAGTGATAGATTCGGGTAACAGGGAAATAAATAACTTTTCGTGGTTTAGTGAATCGTTGTTAAATATGTAGTGGTTTGGCTTTGGTCGTGGTTTAGCCTTCGTGGTTTAGGCATTCTTTGTTGTAGTGGTAGTTGTTTAATCATACATCCCACTCGGATAGGTATGTGAGGGCTGAATGGACTATTTATAAGTAAGTCGGGAAGCAGCCTTGAACAGAAGAGAAAATAATAATGAAGTACAGTGTTTTGCTGAGGCAAGCAGTACGAATAATGAGGCCTAGTTCAAGTACAGTCTAAGCAGCCTAATAAGGGTAACGAAATGCAAAATGTAGTCACACTCGCTAACTGAAGCCTGCACAGTACAGGAATAACTCAGTGGGTTGCATAACATGAATAAGAATGGTGTCTATTTAGCCACACACTGCTAACCTAATATAGCATGAAAGAAGTGCATTGCCGGAATGGGATTTTCAAACCTAACAGACCCTCCTTTTAGCATGGATGGCTAAATGCTTTATTGAGGCTATCCGGTAGGGTCTTTACAATTCTAAGTGGGGAGAAAGAAAATGCATAGTCACTCAAGTTACAAGGGAGAATAAAGCAACTCACTTAGTATCAAAATCCACTTAGTATTCAAAAATGCCCTCATCGATGAGCATCATATCCTGGATATCCAGCATCATCATAGTAGAGACTGTGTTATCACGTCCTGGCAATTTAGGGGTAGGGGTGAGCTTGCTCACACAATAGGTGCAACATGCTGGGAGGCAATTAATCTATAGGCAACATGTGAAGATGAAACCTAAGATAGCTACTAGAACAAGTAGTATCTTCCAACCCCATGATGTCAGCAGACCCCAGAGCCACCCTATGAGGGACCATGAACCATTATCCTGATGGATATCTGAAGCAAGTCTGTGTAATTTCTGTATTGCAGAGTATACAGTAGGGACGTTATCAGGAATGTAAACACAACAGCTGTTCCCGATGACGCAGCAGGCTCCACCCCTATCAGCAAGGATGATGTCTAAAACCATTCGGTTTTGAAGAGCAACGAGCCTCGTAGCCTGAAGCTCAACTGTAAGATTAGTCAGTATACCTGCAGTAGTATTAATGACTCCCTCAACTAATCTGGCAAGGCAACAAATATTACGACTATTGATCATGGGGCCCCAGAACGGCAGAATGCCCTTCATTATGTCAGTAATTTGCTGCAGGGAAGTATTTGTCTGATCTATATCTTCTGGATTAACAACTCTTTTAACTTGATGTGAATGGAGATCCCTACGCTGAAGCTTATGATCCTTGTGATAATTAGACAGTGCAATGTAAACAGGAGGTAAAAGGAAAGAGACAAAACAACGGCCAAACCATCCCCTGGGAAACCATGTATAAGCCTGCTCCCCACAAATGAAGTATACATTTGTAGGTGTAAGCAAAGGTGGGCTACCAGTAGTGTGCAATCGGTATGTATAGTTGTAACTGCTCTGTCCTACTGGAATGTTCCCTGAACCTAACACAAGGCGATGATGGAGGGAAACAAGCCTCCTGGGACCGGTTTCGGGCTAACAGCCCTCATCAGCGAGGCTAGCTTGAATCCAGTGGCAAAGTGAGCAAGGGACCCACGTCTGGGCATACCCTGACAACTTAGCGAGAATAAAGCAAACACAAGGAGATGATGGACGGAGTGCTGAAACTTTTCAAACACTCACCCCCAGTCACAGATCTGGGTTGAATCCATCATCATTCTTTAGCTCACTTTGCCACCCCAGTTCAGACACAGCTATATGCAAATCAGTATTGACCCTGTGCCTTATGGGAACAGTCCAGCCCGAACTGCCAAGCCTGTGTTCCCTGGACCGACCGGTGTCAGGAGAACCCACTGGGTCTTCCAGGGCCGAACCGTCCTCTGAGTCCATCTCAGGCACCTGTAGTGCTGCAACTAAGCCCTCCCACGCCCTTGCTGACTCCAGTGCCTTTTCGTTATTAGTTCGCAGGGCCTGCTGCAGTCTGAGTGTACCTTCGCTCAATGCCCATTTGAGTAACCCGGCCTTCTACCTCCCCATGCTGGGCCCTCTTGTCGATTTCCAGTGCGCAGTGATCTCTCTCTTAGCTAGTATTAGGCCCAAGTCTATAAACTTGCTCGTCACCTTCGTTTCAGAGGTATGCGGGAACCAGTGCAGTAAACAAGTGCCCTGATCATGTTCGATGTTACGATCAGTTATTCCACAAAGCAAATCAATTACTTCCTCCCAATACGTTCCCAAACATGAACAGCCCCAGATCATATACTGGAAGTTTGCCCCCTCTAGCCTACATCTCGGGCACCGTCCGTTCTAAAATATTGGTTAATCTTAGCAGGTGTTAAGTACGCTCTATGCAGGATATACAATTGCACCAATTGGAATCTGGCGTTCCTCGTGCCCTTCCATTTCCCCTGCAGTTCGCGCAATGGCTCCAGCCCCTCAGTCAGCATATGCCTATAAAGGCACATAATGGCCTTGAAGGTTCCCGCGGCCATTACCACGTACTGGCATGCCATTGATATCTGTTTTTCCAAACAATCCTGCCTTCCAGTAACGTTGCATTGCCGAGACTAGTGCTGAATGCAGCAAGTAATCCCCCCGTGGAAGACCATATCTATCCTGCAGAGCCTGAAATGGCAATAGGACTTCATCTTCATAAAGATCTCCCAGCACCTGGATTCCCAGCACTTCCCATTCGGCCAATGTTACCCAGTCCCTGCCATGCGGGAGGGCGGTACACATACCCAGCGAGATCTCCGGGGCATACGGGCGAGCGATCCCAGTTCTGCGCTGGCTCCGGTTCCAACACAATCTTAGTGGCCGTTCTTCACTAGTGAGCAACTCAAGGCGCAGCCTCTGCTGAAGTACTATAAAGGAGAAGATATAGCGTGGGACTCACCATCCCTCAGGTCCGTCCGGACCACTCAAAATCCGGCACTGCCATACCCCCGTCAGCTTTCGGGCGCATCATTGTAGTCATCGCGGTCCGCCATAGAAACCCCCGGCCATGGAGCAGAGCTGTCTAAATATGGAGTCCAGCACCCAGATTGGCAGTGTCTGGAAATAATACAATAATCGAAGGAGCACCACCATCTCAGGTAAGGACAGGTAAGCGCCGCAATACCAAGCTGCTGCTGATTTAATACTAAATACCATATTGTCGACCAGCGCGAGTACAGCGCACTTTTAAACGCGCCGTTTTTTGCTAAATATAAAAGAATTATAATTTTTATTGAAATAGGTCTGCACTCTTGTGGGATTGTATCAGGACATACCTGCATTTAAATTGGATGTTCCACCGCGTTTGAGCGGGTCTTTAGTTGTTGCCTTGGGGGTGGGAGCCATCTTGGGGGAGGAAGCGCCGGGGCGGGACACCATTTTTGTTTACAGGCTAGTAGTTGCCTGCCTGACGACCTCGCTCGCTCGAGGCTACTTAAACTGATTACTTCAGGGCTTCTCATTGACAGGTAAGCGCTGCAATACCAAGCTGCTGCTGATTTAATACTAAATACCATATTGCCGACCAGCGCGAGTACAGCGCACTTTTAAACGCGCCGTTTTTTGCTAAATATAAAATAATTATAATTTTAATTGAAATAGGTCTGCACTCTTGTGGGATTGTATCAGGACATACCTGCATTTAAATTGGATGTTCCACCGCGTTTGAGCGGGTCTTTAGTTGTTGCCTTGGGGGTGGGAGCCATCTTGGGGGAGGAAGCGCCGGGGCGGGACGCCATTTTTGTTTACAGGCTAGTAGTTGCCTGCCTGACGACCTCGCTCGCTCGAGGCTACTTAACCCTGCATATATGCGAGCACACAGCGCGCTCGCGCCGCGGGCGCACCGTGGGCACGCCAGAGGCAAGCCCATCTGTGCCCATCCGGGACCAACTGGGACCTGGGGCCATGACCCCTGGTCCGCATGTTATCTATACCGGTGCAGAGCTGAAGGCTCTTAATTCAGGTAAGGGTGTCATCAGTCAGGATTGTACTGATAGACTCAGGCAGGAAAGACTGCTGATAGCCCCCAGTGTCTACCGAGGCAGGAAAACAGTTGTGAAGGCACAAGGCCTGCGTTATGGTCTCCTTAATACTCGCTCTCTTCAATGCCATCATCTAGAAGTATTCACTCTCCTAGAGGAAGGAGATATGGATCTACTCGGAATAACAGAAACATGGCTTGAAGATTCTTCAATGCCGGACTTAGTAGCCTCCTTGCCAGCTGATTTTTCGGCACTCTTCTACAATCGAGTGGAAGCTAGGAGAGGAGGAGGCGTGGCCCTTTTGTATAGCTCGCGCCTATCGGGTGAAAGGTTTTTGACCGAAAATCTGGCTGGCGCAGAAGTAATGGGGGTTAAGTTGAAGTTGGGGACAGACTGCCTGGTCATTCTAGTGGTATACCGCCCCCCGTGGGCCTCGCTGGAGTTTCCCGATTTGTTTACGAGACTGGTCTATGACATCGGCTCAAGATATGACAAAGTAGTCATAATGGGTGATTTTAATTATCACTGGGAAAAGGTACCAAGAGAAGGTCAAGCAGCACAGATCGAGGAGGCGTTAGCCTCATTAGATCTGGCCCAACAAGTAAATGGTCCGACTCATGTGAAGGGACATACGTTGGATTTGATATGGACGACAGTCCCAGTGCAGGGAGTGACAACAGTCCAGCCATGTGTATGGTCAGACCATCATTTGGTGAGGGGTGGCCTCTTAGTGGACAAACAAATCTCAACGATTGGTGGAAGGTGGAGGGTAGTCAGGAAATGGAAAAATATTGATGGGGACAAAATGGTTAATCTTCTTCGTACCAACCTCCCCCTTAATAACCATACAGATAATCCAGAGCTCCTGTGTAAGGAACTTATGGATAAAGTCTCAAAGGCTGTGGATCGAGTGGCACCTATCCGCAGGATGAACATAGTGGATAGAGGACGAAGGGCTAGGTGGTATAACGAGTCACTCAGAGATAAGAAACGCGGGCTTCGCAAATTAGAGAGAGCCTATAATCCGGACTCTAGGCGTAGCTATATGCAGGCACTCACCGGCTACAAACAAGCAATTATAGCTAGGAAGTCCGAGTTCTTCGAGGAAAGAATGATAACTGCATCAAACCCCCAGAAAGAAGTTTTCCAAGTTCTTACAGAGCTGAGGAAAAATAAGGAACAGACTCCTGACTTTACCCTGGAAGACTGCCAAAAATTTCAGGACTTTTTTACCAACAAAATCACTGATCTTGTCACTGAAATTAGGGCGACTCCTAAGATAGACTGTCCATGGCAGGCTGCGCCAGCTAAACCGGCAGTGACACTTCCACTATCTACCCTACCCTTGATTACTAAGGAGAGGTTGTCTATTCTTACAGGGCGGGTTAAGTCGGGTTCTAGTCTGGATCCATGTCCACCTGAAGTGCTTAAATTAGCACTTCCTGGTATAGAGGAGGATGTGCTGAATCTCCTAAATCTGTCGCTACAGGTAGGACAAGTGCCCGCCTCCTTTAAGGAGGCTCGGCTTATCCCCTTGCTAAAAAAGGCGGGGGCGGACGTGAAATGTCTGAAAAATTTCAGACCAATTTCTCAGCTTCCGTTCTTTGCGAAGGTTTTGGAGCAACATGTTCTCACCACTCTATCGGAACACCTGGAGTCCAATTCATGGCTAGAGCCGAATCAGGCTGGCTTTCGTGCGAATCACAGCACAGAGCTGGTTATGCTGTCAATTGTGGATGAGTTAAGGAACAGAGCAGACAAGAAAACTCCCGGTGCCCTGGTGCTGTTGGACCTCTCCGCGGCATTTGATACCGTCTGTCATGAACAACTACTGTCGCGGATGAGGGAGTCCGGCATTCAGGGCACAGCACTTGCTTGGTTCGCATCCTTTCTTGAAGAGAGGAAGCAGAGAGTGCAATTAGGTGACCTTCTTTCCACCGCAACATCGATCACCTGTGGAGTACCGCAAGGGTCTGCTCTGTCACCTCTCATGTTCAACATATATCTACAGCCCCTGATTCTGATGCTCAATCAATTGGACTGCCAGGTGTACAACTACGCCGATGACACCCAACTCATCATCCAACTGGATGATAGTCAGGATGCCTCTGCAAGATTACACAACATCTTGAGAAGCACGGCTAATTGGATGTCCGAGAACTCCCTGAAAATCAACCCGGATAAAACCGAGGTGTTGCCAATCACCTTAGCTGGCAACCCATGGAGTGATCAATTTTGGCCCAGGGAGCTGGGTACTCCCCCGGAACCGGCGACAGTGGTCAAAAGCCTGGGCATCCGGGTGGACGATAAACTGTCCATGAAAAAACAGGTCACAGCTGTGATAGGCACCTGCGTCGGCCTTCTCCGACAATTGAGGAAGGTTTCATCTGTGTTGTCCTTTTCCTCTTTGAGGAGTGCGGTCTCCGCTATGATTTTAGCCAGGCTGGACTACGGCAACTCGCTGTATATAGGACTACCACAAAGACTACTAAAAAAAATGCAGATCGTTATGAACGATGCTGCGAGACTCATATTAAAAAAACCAAGGCATACACATGCCTCCCCCCTTTTGCGCGAACTACATTGGCTGCCAGTCAAGCAGAGGCTAATGTTCAAGGGGCTATGCATTGTTCATAAGGCTCTGTATGGAAGGGCACCCCATTACGTGAAGGCACGTTTGTTTCCCTATAGACCAGCTAGGGAGCTTAGATCTGCTGAAGCAGCCCTCCTTGTCCAGCCGCGTTGTAGGTTGGCTACGGTGGGAGGTCGTGCGTTCTCACACACCCTACCAGCGCTATGGAATAAACTGCCTCTGGATCTGCGAAAGGACATTAAGTTAATGTCTTTCAGAAAGAAATTAAAAACAGTGTTGTTTCAGCAAGCATGGGGCTATTCCTAAATGATAAAATCTGCTGTAGCCTTTGAATTGCCTGTGAATCCTGTCAAAGCGCCTAGAGACCTCTGGGTTATAGTGCGCTATATAAATCAAATAAATAAATAAATAAATAAATCTTCAGAAGCGCCACCCGGCCCGCCACTGAGAGCGGCAATGTACTCCAAAACGCAAATCTGATCCTAAGCCCTCGTATGGCCCGACCCACGTTACCCTCCAGCAAATCCTCAGGGGTATGATATATGTTAGTGCCAAGATAAGGCAAACACCGGGGCTTCCAGCCAATGCCCGCCACCTGGGAAGGTCTCACCCCTGACGGAGCCACCGGAAACAAGCAAGTCTTCGTCCACTTCACCCCCAGCCCTGATAGCATGCCAAACGCATGGAGCAACCGCCTCGTCCGCATATAAGGAGATAAACTGAGTGTCCCCACGAAGGTTAAACCCAGGGTAGTACCTCCCCAGTCTGGCATGGGCAGCCAAAGGCTCAACGGCTAAGACAAACAGCAACGGAGAGAGCGGGCATCCCTGTCCTGTTCCCCGTCCTATCAGACTAGATGGGGAGATCGTCACTCCTGTCCGTACACGAGCCGTCGCCGATCAATAAAGGATCTCTGTCCACCCCACAAGGGATTCCCCAAGAGTGAGCTTGTGAAGGACCCGGAACAAATATGGCCACTCCAGGCTGTCAAATGCCTTTTCAATGTCTACTGAGAGAACCGCTGCTGTGGGGGTCTTGCTATGATCTTCCCCCCAGGATGCGGAGAAGGCGTCTCACATTAGTCACCGTAGTGCGTTTCGGGATAAAGCCCGCCTGGCCACTATGGACCAACTGCTCCATGTAGGGAAGGAGCCGGGTTGCTAGAATGCTACTTAATATTTTATAATCAGATGTTAGCATTGATAACGGGCGTTAGGCCGACCCAGTCAAGGGGTCTTTTTCCGGTCTCAACAGCGGGATAATGATGGCATCCCGAGTGGAGGCAGGCAGCCTCCCCAAGTCCCGGGCTTCTTGATAAACTGCCAGCAGTTTGGGGGCCAAAATATCAACGAATGAACGTTGAGTAAAATTCTATCGGTAGCCCGTCAGTGCCTGGGGTTTTCTTGTGCACCATATGTTTTATCACACTACGTATTTCCCCTACTGGGATCTCCCTTCCGCCTGGTCCTCCTCAAGGCACGGCAGTTGTACCATGGCTAAGAAGTCCTCCAGCCCATCTCCAATGGTTTACTCTTGTATGGATCAGCGTAGAATGTCAGGAATAACCCATTAATCCCCTTCTGGGTATACTCCGGTGTTCCCGTGGGTGAGGCCAAGGCCAGGATAGGCATACCCCTCGGGCCGGGTTGGCCAGCCAGGCCAGTGGTGTGCCCGCCTTATCCCTCTCTGCATGCGCCTTCACCAAAAACGCTTTATGGTCAGAGCAGCGCAACCTCTCCACTTGTGTCATTACTCTCTCTCTCACGGCCAAGACCTCGGCCTGTGCCCCCAGGTTCTCTGGGCGGGCTGTCTCTGCCTGATGCAGCCGCAGTTCCTCCTCTTCTATATCCTGCAGCAGCGCCCTCCGCACACTCACCATTTTGGTTATACATAAACCCCGCACTATCACTTTAAAAGTATCCCACTCCAGTGCCAAGGTCGAAGCTGTACCCTCATTCTCGAGGAAGTAGTGCTCTATACCTTCCTGCACCTCCGCACGGATTATTGGGTCCTCCAAGGCCTCCGGGCGTAATCGCCAGGTAGGAATTGCAGGCCTCCCCCGCGTCCAGTGCAACGCCAGCAACAATGGATTATGATCCGAGATTGACTCGCTAGGTATTTGCTGTGTCTTACCATCAGATGAACGTCCGGGGTGCACAATATGGCGTCCAACCGAACATGCAAGTCATGCAGAGCGGAGAAGTAAGAATAATCCTGCTTCCCTAAATGTTGCGCGCGCCATGTGTCTATCAACCCCCACTCATCTTGCCAGTCTCGTCTGAGTTTTGAGAACCTGTGTGTAGGCGCTTCGGGAAGTGGCGGGTGAGACCTATCCATCTCAATATCTGCGATAGAGTTAAAATCACCCCCAATTATCACTGAACCGGTCAAGTAGGGCACCAATTTCCCTGAAAGTCTAGCAAAATAGGTCGCCTGTTCCACATTAGGGGCATACACACTGCATAACATCACATCTTTCCCATCAAATCACCCCATGACAGCCACAAACCTCCCCTCTGGATGCACTAGGCGCTGTATTGGCTAAAAAGGAACCCCCGCCCTAACCCATTTTGCGCTCCTCTAGCAAAAGGCGAGTATGACGTATAAAAAAGCTGCCCTCTCCACCTGCGCTGTAATGCCTGGCCTTCAGCTCGGTCAACATGGGTTTCTTGGAGGAAATCAATCTGCACTCTCCTACGCACCAAATAAGCATGAACCCTGTGGCGTCTCAACATCGTATGCATCCCCCTCACATTCCACGTAATGCATTTTAACTCAGGTGATGTCCCCATTGTGTTGACTATCTCTCATCTGCAACTGCACTTCCCTTCAGTGGCACACTGAAAACATCCCTCGAACTCTCCCAACAACCCCTCCCCAGAACAGTTCCTAAACAGCTAGTACCCATCCAAAACTATCCACTAACAGTCCCTCTGGTATATACCAGGGATTCACTCAGAGAGCGAAACTAAGGGGGGAGCCCTAGTGGCGAGAGGTTCCGATCCACAACCCCATTGAGTCCTAACGCTGTACCCCACTATGAAAGAGTCTTTAGTTCCTCCGGAAGGGCCCCAGGCAGAGGCAACTGCACACTGCTACCACCCCCCTGCCTCAGCCATCCTAATTACATTCCCCCCGCTTACCCCCACCAGGAGCATGGTTGGCCACGTCCATTCAACCTCTCTTACTGGTCTCAGGAATTACCGCACAACTTCAGGCACCAACTAGCTCTTCTGCTGTCCCCGGCGTGACAAGCGGTAAAGGGACACTTCCCGTGCCTGTCCCGTCAGTATCAGTTCCAGCCGACCCCTTTTCTGAGTCTGTCGCTCCCATCGACATCGCTCCGCTCGCATGGGGTATCTCCGTCACAGCCTGTAGTGCTGCCGATCTCTCCTTCTCTGTCTGAGATGTAGTGGGTTTCTGTTCTCCAGTGCGACATCTTCTGGTGCGCCTTGTGCAGCGCGGTCAGGGTGCCTCTGTCCGCTGTCCCAGGCCACCTCCTGCTTCACCCAACCCTGTGCGGTAGGATTCCAGACAACTCTATGCCTCCTCAGGGTAATTATGAAAAAACGTTTTGACATCCAATGTCACTCTCAAGCATGCTGGGAACATCAGTACTGAATGCCTTCGTCTCGCAGGGCCTTCCTAACCGCCAGAAACGAGGCTCGGTGGTGCTGCACGTCAAAGGTGTAATCTGGGAACAGCGACACGTTATTATTGTCCACCCTGTATGGACCTGCTGTGCGTGCTTTATTCAGGAGCAGGTCCCTGTCCTTATAGTGGAATAGGCAGGCCACCACTGGTCTAGGCAGTCTTCCAGGTGCCAGTGGCCTGGCCGGCACCCTCTGTGCTCTTTCCAAAATGTAGAATTGTGTCAGGCCTTCCGGGGCAACCTCGGTCCGCAGCCATTGTTCCAGGTAGTCTACCATGTTGCCCCCTTTCACTCCTTCCGGCAGGCCCACCACCCGAATGTTGTTCCACCTGTCCTGCCCTTCGGCATCATCTGCCCTCCCCTGCAGTACCTGCAGCATGCGAGTTACTTCCCCCATCTGAATGTCCAGTGCTTTCTGGGAGGGTTCTAGAGCCTCCAGTGTGGTCTTAGCCTGCTTCACCCTATCGACCAGCTTCGCATTATACGCCCGTAGCAAGGCAGGCGTAGCGATGGAAATATTCGCGCTAAGCGCGAATATCTCCAAATACTAACACCTGCCCAGACCAGTTCTTAGCCATGTTAGCCAATGGGAGGTGGATAACATGGCTAAGACCATTTTGTCGCTAATGCGTGAATATCGCTGTATTCTCAGCGATATTCATGCATTTCGCCGCTATCGCTGGATATTTTAGCACAATGGAGAAAAACGTTGCTAATAGCATGTTTTCTCCGCTAACATATCCAGCGATAGGCAGCGATAAAAAAAATTTGCTAAGAGCATTTTGCGATAAATATCGTTATTCCTTGGTAATATGCCCCTTGATTCTTACTTCGAGTTTTCAACTCCTGATTTCAGCGTGTGCATTTATTCTCGTCAGTCAAGCGTGAAGGGGCTCGTGCTTGTAATTGAATGTAAACAGAGTTTACAACTTTATGAAGCTGAAGCCCTAACGTGTACATTGTTTTATGTTTCTGCGCAGTGACACATCACTTGAGCCCATCAAAAAACATAGCGCAAAGAAGGAATTACCTGTGTTTTCGCGAAATTTTTTTTTTTTAACAACTCTTCACTGCTGTGACTTGCAGTTGGATTTTCACGGAAATCTTTTCCTCATTACTTCATTCCAACCATCGAGTTGTCATCATAGAGTGTATCTCTTACTGTTCTTTGTCCAACACTGACATTGTGTGGTTTTTGGTGGAACTTCAGCTGAAACAGCAGCAATTTAAACATTATTTTCCCACAGTATTTATGCAAGTTGTGGTGCAAGTTAAACTCTCTCTGATTTGCACACACTATTTATTTCAAGCTCTTGTGGAAATTAAACCTTCAGTGATTTGCACACTAATTTGAATGCGAGGATTGAATGTTTTCAGAGCGTGCAGCCTAGCGCTAAAGATCGGTGTTAAAACGTCGCAACGTCATGCCATTTTATTCTAAGTTTACAGTATTTGGCTATTCAGCTCTGAAGCTTCATCTCAACGTGAGCGCCAAGGTTTCCTTCACAACAGTGTTTTCTTCGTGTTTCAAGCCCCGTTTTCAAACAAATACTTTCAGTTCCATGGTGTTTACCAGTTTTTAACTAGCAGGATTAACTGTATGAAGTTTATTGTTGTGTAAAGGTTCTACGTGCATTTCGGTGATGCACACACCTTACTTCAATGTGAATTTTTCTTCAACAGGAACTGTATTTTTCATTTTCTTTAAGGTACTCTATTTTTATTCAATTTCAGATTATTGATAATTACTTGTTATGATGCAACAATCTATTCTAGCACCTCCTCCTTTTATCTCCACCCCTGTAAACCCTCCTATAGAGTGGGAATTGTGGCTTGAGGGTTTTGAGGCTTATCTTGAAAACTTTGAAGCAGATGTTTTCACACAAATGAAAACATTTGCATTGTTACGTCACTCTTTAGGTACAGAAGGAAGGATGCATTTTATATGAGAAAACAGTTACCTGGTGAGTCTATTGAAACGTTTGTAAGTGATTTAAGGGTTTTAGCTGCTACATGCGATTATAAAACTTTTCATAATGAAATGTTAAGAGATCAAATTGTTGAAAAAACAAATAGCAAAAAGTTGCTAATTACACAAGATCTTACTTTGGATAAAGCTGTAGAAATAGCGGAAAAATATAGAATCAACTTCCATGTATATGGATCAAATGGCTTTAGACACTAAGACACCTCCTCTAGCTGTAGACAAGACTGTAGTAAAAGAAAGAAGTTAAGTATGACAAACAACGTAAAGTTTTTGAATTTTATAGGTGTGGTAGCAGAAATCATTTGGGAAATGCTCCTTTCTGTCCTGCCATAGACAAATTCTGAGCTAAATGCAAAAAGAAAGGCCATTTTTCTAAAATGTGTAAATCAAAATCAATGTATGCTAGTTCCAATCTAAATGTTAAATCTGCCTTTAAGAAAGTTCGGGCTATTGAAACCAAACCTGAGCCTGATGCCAGTTCGGACAGTGAGGATGGTAATGAAATTATGATGTTGTCTAATTCTCATGAAATGTGTGTTACTGAGTCTCAAAACATGTTATCCACTCCCACTTTTGAGGAAGGTGTTTTGCAGATTGCGAAACTACAATTTTAAAACATTAAGCGTCCTCATTGTCAAGTGATAATACATGGTAATCAAATTGAAATGATGGCTGATTCAGGTTCCTTTTTCACATTGATTGGTCCTGAAGAGTGGCAGAATTAAAAGCATTTGGTATTTCTTTAAGAAAGTCATTCATCAAATCTGTAGCCTATGGTGGTAAACCTGTAGAAGTTTTAGGTGAATTTGATTGTACTTAACTTTCAAAGGGCGGTCTACTCCAGCTACTGCGTATGTTGCTGATGATAAATCTTCACGGATATATGACGGTACAACGCGTACCGTCACAACGCATACCTTTACAACGCGGCCGTGACAACGCAAGTCGTTACCACGACTTGCGTTGGGGGGGCGCGGATTTCGAATAGTTTAATTTACTATTCTAACACCAGTCCCCGTGGACCCTAGGGAAGGTGTTAGGATAGTAAATTAACTATTTTTAGACCTTGAGCGCCCTCCAGCGCAAGTCGTGGTAACGACTTGCGTTGTCACAGCCGCGGTGTAAAGGTACCGCGTTGTGAAAACATCGTTGTAAACGATGTTTACCAATCTTCACTGTTGGGTTGGCTGGAACAGAAAAATGTGGGTATAATTTTAGACCCTAACAATGAGGAGCAGGTTCTTCTTAAAGATAATTTTATACCAGTGTGCAGTGTGCACCATAAACTTCCATGATTGGATATCAGCTTTTCCAACTGTATTTTGTGAAACCCTGGGCAAGATTAAAGGTTTTTCCCAACAAATCATCCTCAAGCATGATGCACAACCAGTTGTGCACAATTCTAGAAGGGTTCCTTTAGCCATGAGTAGAGAATTATCTCTAGAACTAGATTCCCTATGTAAACAAAAGATAATTGATCCCACTGAAAGCTCAGAATGGCTTTCCCCAGTTGTTTTAGCTAGAAAACCAAATGGCACACTTAGGATGTGTATTGATTCAAGAGATCTGAACGAAGGATTATGGGTTGATAGGCATCCCCTTCCAAACATCACGGAAATGTTAGGTTCTCTCCAAGGTGCAAAGGTTCACTACCTTAGATATGTCATCGGCATATCACCAAAGTACACTAAAAAAAGACAGTTGTCATCTTACTTCATTTGTTACGCCTTTTGGTGCTTACGGCTTTAAAAGAATGCAGATCGTGGTGCAACTTTGAGAGCTGAGAAATGCAAATTTGCAGTTCAGGAGGTAAATTATTTGGGTTACAAGTTATCAGCAAAGGGAGTTGAACCCAAAGAAGATTTGGTGTCTGCTATAAAATGCTTTCCTACTCCTCAGAAAAAAGATCAACTTCGATAATTTTTTGGAATGTTAGAGTTCTATGCTAGATTTATACCTAACTGTAGCAGTAAAACACATGTTTTGAGATTACTCATGAAGAAAAATCAACACTTTGAATGCTCTAATGATTGTGAGAATGAATTTCAGTCAATAAAGTTGGAATTGAGTAGTGCCATTACTTTACAACATTTTAACACACATGATCATTCCATTGTCGTCACAGACGCCAGCCAATACGGTCTAGGTGCTGTATTATTCCAAAAAAGAGAGGGAAAGGAGGTAGTTGTAGCTTTCGCTTCATACACTTTAAGGGGTGCTGAATCAACTTATTCAGTTGTGGAGCGAGAAGCCTTAGCTTGCTGGTGGGGTATCAATCACTTCAGACAATACCTATGGGGTTCTAAATTTACGATTCGTATGGCCCACCAACCTCTAGTTAATTTGTTTTCGACCAAAGGTGCTGGGAATGTTACTCCTCGTATTGCTATGCGGCACTACAGGTTAATGGAATTTAATTTTCAATTAGAATATATTCCTGGTGCAAAGATCACCTTTGCTGATTGTCTGTCTAGACTTCCTTTAGCCACTGAAAAATCTAGTGAGTTAGAAGAGGAGGAATTTTCTAATGCAGCTTCCTTAGTTGATTCAGATTTTACATGTATTTCAGAGGATGAGTGGAAATCTGCTGTCCACCAAGATGTGGTGTTAAGAAATCATTGCTTTTCTGAATAAAGGTTGGTCATCCAAAAGTGAGGAGACAGATGTCTTTAAATATGTTTTCCCTGAATTGAATTTTGAGTGTGGTATACTCAGGAGACTAGATTTATTAGTTGTTCCGGTATCTCTTTAAAGTAAAGTTTTGGTGATTGCTCACGAAGGCCACATTGGTATGAAAGCAATGAAAAGGAGACTTAGAGAAATATTTTGGTGGCCTGGCATTTTGTAAGAGACTGTATTTCATGTGCCACTAGTGATAAGACCCAAGTGACTTTTCCCAGTCCAGTGGAAGCCATTCCCGTACCTGACAAACCTTGGGTTAAATTAGCTTTAGATATCATAGGTCCCATGTTTGTTTTGGATGACAAATGCAGGTATGGTCTAGTTTTGATAGATTATGGGTCCAAGTGGCCAGAGGTGAAATTTGTAAGGGATGCTACTACTGATGAAGTGGTGATTTTTCTCCAGTCGTTATTTTTAAGGGAAGGTGCTCCCATTGAACTTGTAACAGATATTGGGGTACAATTTGTGTCCAAAGAATTTCAAGAATTTTTATCTCATTGGGGTGTTAAACATATTACTACTTCTTTATATCACCCTCGCAGTAATGGTCTTGTGGAACGTTGTAATGGAAATATAAAGGATAATATCCAATTGTCTATGGTAAATGGTCTGGACTGGAAGAAAGCACTTTCCAATCTACTCTGGGCTTTGCGCACTACTCCCAATGCTGTTACTAAAGTTTCTCCTTTTACTTTATTAAAAGGGAGGTCAGCCTCTTCCAAATTAGTCAGACCTTGGATGCGTGATTTGAGTGTTCCTAAAATTAATTTGGATTCAGTCAAGGCCAATTGCCTTATAGCTCAGGGCAAGTACATTACTAAAGAACCTATTAAGGGAAGGAAACAAGTTATTTTCAAAGAAAGGGATTGGGTTAGAGTGAGGTTTCCAGGTTTCCTGGTTACATTTCCAAGGGTCATTCCAAGTTCTCATGCCCCAAACACATTTTTTCTGTAAGGGGCAGGTCTGTGATGTTAAGGGATGGTAAATGGTGGAACATGGAAAGATTGTCTAAACTGAATTCTATTTCTATTTCTATTTTAAACATTTATAGAGCGCGACAGCTGCCCCAGCCAAGGGGCGTCCTGGGGCTAGAAGCAAAACAGCAGCAAAGATACGGAAGACAGTCTACACAGTAGGAAAAAGAAAGGTTTTAATAGCTCTCCTAAAATGAGTGAGATTATCAAGGGCACGAATATGGGGGGGTAGAGAATTCCAAAGAATTGCCGCTCTATAATGGAAAGAGTGACCTCCAGCTTGAACTTTCCTGACTCGAGGGACCCGCAGCAAATGTTGGCCCATAGAGCGAAGCTGGCGGGGGTGAACATAGAAAGCAAGCAAATCTGTCAGTGAGCTAGGGGATCTGAGCTTCAGAATTTTAAAAGCTATACAGAGGGCTTTAAACACAATCCTTTGTGCCACGGGCAGCCAGTGAAGGCGGCGAAGACTGCCAGACACTGAGCAGACTCTGGGCAAGCCCAAAAGAGCTCTCACTGCGGCATTCTAAACTCTCTGTAACCTTAATACTTCTGCCTTGTTTACCCCTAGGTACAGAGAGTTCACATAATCAAGCCTAGAGATAATTAGTGCTTGAATAATGAGCTGTCTGGTCGGTGCATCAAAGAAGGCCAGGATAGGTTGCAGCCCACGGAGGAGACTGAAACAGGTACCTGCTACCTTCTTTGTTTGAGTCTGGAGACTAAGTGAAGAGTCCATCCAGACCCCCAAGTTCTTTACCACCTGTTCAGGAGGGGGAGGGGTACCTAGATTCCTGGGCCACCAGTGCTCATTCCATAACCCATGGTCATTACCCACCAGCAACACTTCCGACTTACTAGCGTTCAGCTGGAGGCAGTTGGCTGTCATCCAGCCGGCAGCTGCCTCAAGATCACCTTGGAACTTAGCGGCGTTGTCCCTAGAATTACTAGAAAGTGCCACCACCAGCTGCGTGTCATTGGCATAGGAGACCACTGTCAGCCCTCTGCTCTTGGCAAAAACAGCCAAAGGTTGTACATACAAGTTAAAGAGCAGAGGACTAAAAGATGAACCCTGTGGTACTCCGTGCTTGATGGGAAAGGTTGATGAAAAAAAGGGGGAGCAGTCACCTGGTAAGACCTGTCTGAAAGAAATGACGCTAGCCACTTCAAAGCAAGGCCACAGATGCCTGCCTCTTTCAACCGAGGCAGCAAGATGGCATGGGACACCGTATCGAACGCAGCACTGAGATCCAGAAGGATCAGTGCCGACGTCTGTCCTGCGTCCAGTGCTGCCCAGAGATGTTCTTGAACCGTCAAAAGTGCTGACTCTGTACCATGGCCAGTACGAAATCCTTTTTGCGAGGAGTCGAGTATATTATTGCTGGTCAGGTGGTCCAAAAGAGTGGAATTAATATATGCTTGCACAATTTTAGCAGTCCAGGGGAGCAGTGAAATTGGCCTGAAGTTCTCCGGTTTTTTGGCATCCAGGGAAGGTTTTTTGAGCAATGGCAGTACTCTGGCCTGTTTCCATGCTGTAGGTACGATCGCTCGACTGAGAGATTTATTAATCTCTTGGCCAAGAGAGGAAGAAATAGTAGGTAAAATTCTCCTAAACTGGTCAGGTTTCAAAGGATCGGCCGATGAGCCTGATTTGATTTTTGCATAAAGGGCAAGTAACCGGTCCTGCTCAATCTGAGGAAATACCTCTAAGGTGTTCAGCGTCCCATTGATAAGTATTTCAGGGCAGTCCAGATCAGTCATGGGGAAGCCTTGTAGGTGTCTTCTATAAGGCAAGCTCCTCACATTGCTGACTCGAGGAAATTAATGGGCCAGTCGTCTCCTTCTGATTGTTTAAATCTGACACAATAGAGAAGATACTCTTCGCAGGATTACTACTTTTCCTTATTTTTAAAGCATAAAAAGCTGCACGTTCACTGTGAATTGCCCTGTGGTAGGTCCGTACTGCGTCCCGATAGTGCGCTTTAATTAGAGGGTCAAAGTCCTTTCTCCATGGTTCTTTCACATTTTTTACAGATTTTTTGCAGCAAAACTAGCTTTTCATTATACCACGGACACGGACAAACGATTAGGGGACCACTTAGCTGGGATTAGCTTATCTAGTGGCTGACTCATCCAGTCAGAAAAGGCTAAATTTGTTTTGTCAGGATCTGTCGACAGCACTGGGACGGAGCTCGAAAGTAAGGTTTGAAATTGATTCCAATTAAGCTTATGCCAAGGGCATTTTAAGGAATAGGACTTCTCTAATGTACGTATAGGAGCTATGCCCTGAATACACAAAGGGTCCAAAAAATGGTGGTCCAACCAGGTCATGGGTACCGGCGATTGTGTAATCAGGGAAGGAATGTTGGTAAAAACCGGATCAAGCAGGTGACTGGCCAAATGAGTGGGATCTGTAACCCGCTGGTCTAACTGGCAGGCCGCTAAATCCGCCATTAAATTCACCGCATCCACATCAGTGTAGTTATCAAAATGAAAATTCAAATCTCCCAAGATCGTAAAATTGGGAGAGTTGACCACCAAGGTGCATACAGTGTCAATAAATGCTTCCCTAAAGGCTTTAGATGGACTCGGAGGGCAATATATTAGTAACCCAGTCATGGTGTTTTTGGAATTAAAGGTGATTTTTAAGCAGGCACATTCGCAGCCTACAATGGGCCGTTTAGTAAAGGAACAATCATAACCAGTTTTCACCCAGTCATGGTGTTTTTGGAATTAAAGGTGATTTTGAAGCAGGCACATTCGCAGCCTACAATGGGCCGTTTAGTAAAGGAACAAGCATAACCAGTTTTCACAATGGCCGCTATGCCACCACCTCTTGTGTCTCTATTAAGAGTGTGCATGACATAGCCCCACGGAAGTGCCAGCCCTGAATCTTCCGAGAGCCAAGTCTCCGTTAAAACCAAGGTGTCCTGCCTTTCGGTTTCCAGAAGGTCAAAAACATCTGCACAGTGGAGCGACAATTAAGATAAAAAAAATCCAAGCTCTTGCCTCGGGGAGAAGGACGATCCTGCAAACCTTATGGGACCATAGATGTGAACCCACACTGTTTACAGCTAAAGGGACCCTCTAAATCCTGTAACCCATGAACTGAACAGCTACTGGCTAGTGCTCTAGCTGCTAGAAGTTCCTTCTGGGAATAGGTACATAAGGGTTCCCGAAATTGGCAGCATGTCTGGCGTCTGGCGCTGACACTGGCGCGGACGGGCGCAGACGGGCCAGCATGGAATCTCAAAGCGTGCCTAATTCTGTACATCATGGACCTGGTACTACACAAGCTAAATGTTATGTTATGTTATGTTATGTTATGTTATGTTATGTTATGTTATGTTATGTTATGTTATGTTATATTGTATTGTAAAGCGCACAGCTGCCCCAGCAAAGGGGCGTCCCGGTGCTAATCATGTAGAAGAAACAAAACTGAATTCAGGGAGATAGACAAACAGAAGAAGGAAATAAATGAGTTTTGATGGCTTTCCTAAATTGGAACAGCTCCTCCATTTCCCGAATATGGAGTGGTAGAGTGTTCCATAATTTTGCTGCTAAGAAGCGGAAGGAGCGACCGCCCGCCCTGCTTCAATTGAACCGGGGTACCTAAACCAGGTTCTGACCAGCCGAGCGTAGAGCCCGCATGGCACATACATGTTCAGCAGTGGCCCCAGCATTATGGGGGTAGACAGTCTTAAGATTTTAAATGAGATACATAAGGTCTTAAACTGTATCCGCTGAGCTACTGGGAGCCAGTGAAGCTTCCGGATAGTAGCAGAGGTAGGGCTAAAACGTGGCAGGCCTACTAAGGCTCTAGCTCTGGTATCAGAGTTTCTGCAAGAGTAAGAAAACCTCCTATCAAGTACAAAGATTATGTATAATTTCTGTAATGTTTTATTTTATTTTTATTTTGGCATTATTTGTTACTTATTATTTTGTTTCAAATATTAAGGGGAAAGATGTGTTGGGTCTTGTGTTCTTTTAATAGCAGTAATAGTAGTGTGTTCCTTTGATGATGATAATGATATTTATAAAGCGTGCAAATACCAAAAATGGTGTCTCAGCGCTAAATTTATGGCAGTGTGTTTACTTATGAGTCTAGCACATGCCACCATGACTTATGTTCCTTCCTGGAATGGTGGCATGTGGATAAGGTTAGAGTCAGTTGTATCTTGCTGTCTCTCTGGCCAGTTGATTTATTGGATTTCTCTTCTCATTCAAATAAAGAAATTAAATACAATTGGATCAGCATCTTCCTTTCACACTGTTTGCAAACATCTCTCCCGGGGAACCATATAAGTCGGTTAAATACTTAACATATGGGCTAAGAAGTCTGTGCTATTATACCTGCAAAAACATTGGTCACTGAACATATTTCAAGAGTGTGACCTCTGTATGACTACAGAAATTGTTATTTCACAGAGAAGCACCAACATTGAAATACATTCTCATTTTGAACCAACTTTTCGTAGAGTCACAAAATTGCGTTTAGACCAGACAGAGCAGCATTTCCATATTTCTTTAAAGCACATGACCCACATTGAGAATTTTCTATTTTGGGGTGAAGTAGAAGCATTAATAAATACTCTTGGGGTTAAAACATTGCACCCCTCATTAAAAAGTGCAAATTGTCATGCTCAATTGTTCCACGTGTGTAAAGTGACAGGGAATATTTTATGATTTGACGATGGTTGGCTGCTTGCTGTTCTCCACTCGTCGACTCACTCTGATGTACACAATGCTCTGTCCACACGCGTCATCGCCTCGGGGGCCATTTTGTCCGCGAGAACGTCTGCCGGCCTCGCTTCTCCTGATTGGATCACCTAGGCACCTGCTTTTGAGGATGGTGCGGTGGCTTCACTGTGCTGACTGGTCGAAGTGCATTAAAAAATGTATGGGAACTGTGATGATGTGCGCAATGGGGTCGGGGTGAGTGAGCGTGGGGGCGCCCTCGAAGACATGGCAAAAAAAAACAAAATATTCTGTAACTTTTTTCGGTCTTTCACCTTCAGGTAACTACATATAAAATATGGCACAGCTTCATTGGAAAATAAATACATGTTAAATTAATCTGTGTACATTATGAAACCTCTATTTGTTAATGCACTGCAGAGATATGTGTCTATAACTTGAGAGCTACAGAAATGAATCCTGGTTGATGCAGTGGAGAATAGTGACTTGCATATGTTTAGTGCTTCATGGTACCATTCTGTGACAGAAAGCACGTCAAATATGTACATAATTATTTTAAACTTGCAATGCACACAGTGTAAAATAAGCTGTTACAAAAAGCTCTAACGTTTAAGATAAAAAAGTGCTTCCAAAATATAGATTTTAGTAATACCCAGACTGTACATAGTGCAATTTTTGTTATAACTGTCCTTAAAAACCCCATGCTACACAGCTCAGGAATTACTGGACTATAGCAACACTCTATGTTGGAATCTCCAAACTACTCATACACAGACTCTAGACTATATAGAATGCAGCCGCAAGTCTCATATTTGACCTTCTATGCTGCATCCACATCACACAGCACCTCAGTAAGCCTCACTGGCTCACCATTCACAAGCGCAGCCAATTCAAACTTCTCACACACACATGAAAAGCCATACACAACACAGGAACAGAATACCTGAACAGCCAAATACACTATCACTAACCCACCAGACTCCTACGCTCTCCGCATTCTCACTCGAACAAACTCCCCGCATCCACAAAAGCAAAACTGAAGGTCGATAATTCTCTCATTCTCCTACATCGTCCCAAGACATGGAACAAACTCCCTCAATAAATCAGAACCTTCTTCTCACTTCTTGAGTTCCGCAAAAAGCTGAAGATCTGGGTCTTCGTATAAGCACCTTGGGTCCACACACCTTGCCGAAGAGCCTGAATATACTCTTGGGTCATTAGTACACTATACAAATCAGCATAACATAACACAGTAATGTTACATAAAGGAATTTTATAAATAGACAACGCCCATCTCAGGACCTCAGGGAGCTTGAATGTCATGTGGACATGCCCACTCATTTAAATGCATCCACTTACAAATCAGCTGAAAAAGAGAACAAGCACTTTCGATGCCTGCTGTTAATGCTGGTAAATGAATCACTTGCCATTGGGCACAGTCCATGTTTATTATACATCTTTAGGTCGAGCCTGGGCAACCGATGCGCTGCTCTGCGAGGCATGCAGTATTTGAGTATGGACTAGAAGCCCCCCCACTCTCTGCCCATATTTGTCATTGGCTTGTGTCATTGTCCTTCATACATGCTGGCTTCCGATTAGTTTATAGGCTTGTTACTCCCTCCTTAGTACCACCATAATATCGAGGAAAAAATATAGAATACAAAAATATCGAATTCCTATCTCCAAACAGGTAAGTACAAAAATATCGAATCAAAAATATCGTTGTAAAAAATATAGTTAGTCAAAATATCGAATTTGTTTAAATGCTTAAAAGTAATTCAAAATTAATGAAATAATAAATATAATTAACTTAAAATACTTAAAATACTTAAATAACCTTAAAATTAATAAATAATCAATGTAAGTTAAAAAAAACATACAATTTGATTTCTTAATACATATATATATGAACGTAATATTAATAAAAAATATACAATATTTTTACCGTAGGATAGCGGAAAGGGTAACATTTACTATTACCACTCCAGTGAGTGCAACAGTAGAAAAAGCGTTGGATAGCGTAGGGGTAAAAATTACTATTCCCACTCCAGTGAGTGCAACAGTAGGGAAAGCGTTGGATAGCGGGAGGGTAAAAATTACTATTCCCACTCCAGAGAGTGCAACAGTAGGGAAAGCATTGGATTGCGTAGGGGTAAAAATTACTATTCCCACTCCAGATAGTGCAACAGTAGGGAAAGCGTTGGATAGCGTAGGGGTAAAAATTACTATTCCCACTCCAGAGAGTGCAACAGTAGGGAAAGCGTTGGATAGTGGGAGGGTCAAAATGACTATTCCCACTCCAGTGAGTGCAACAGTAGGGAAAGCGTTGGATAGTGGGAGGGTAAAAATTACTTTTCCCACTCCAGTGAGTGCAACAGTAGGGAAATCGTTGGATAGCAGATGGGTAAAAATTACTATTACCACTCCAGAGAGTGCAACAGTAGGAAAAGCATTGGATAGCATAGGGTTAAAAAATACTATTCCCACTCCAGAGAGTGCAACAGTAGGGAACGTGTTGGATAGCGTAGGGGTAAAAATTACTATTCCCACTCCAGAGAGTGCAACAGTAGGGAAAGCGTTGAATAGCGTAGGGGTAAAAATTACTATTCCCACTCCAGTGAGTGCAACAGTAGGGAAAGCGTTGGATAGCGGGAGGGTAAAAATGACCATTCCCACTCCAGAGAGTGCAACAGTAGGGAAAGCGTTGGATAGCGTAGGGGTAAAAATGACTATTCCCACTCCAGAGAGTGCAACAGTAGGGAAAGCGTTGGATAGCGTAGGGGTAAAAATTACTATTCCCACTCCAGAGAGTGCAACAGTAGGGAAAGCGTTGGATAGCGTAGGGGTAAAAATGACTATTCCTACTCCAGTGAGTGCAACAGTAGGGAAAGCGTTGGATAGCGGGAGGGTAAAAATTACCATTCCCACTCCAGAGAGTGCAACAGTAGGGAAAGTGTTGGATAGCGTAGGGGTAAAAATTACTATTCCCACTCCAGTGAGTGCAACAGTAGGGAAAGCGTTGGATAGCGGGAGGGTAAAAATTACCATTCCCACTCCAGAGAGTGCAACAGTAGGGAAATCGTTGGATAGCAGAGGGGTAAAAATTACTATTCCCACTCTAGAGAGTGCAACAGTAGGAAAAGCGTTGGATAGCGTAGGGTTAAAAATGACTATTCCCACTCCAGAGAGTGCAACAGTAGGGAAAGCGTTGGATAGCGTAGGGGTAAAAATTACTAGTCCCACTCCAGAGAGTGCAACAGTAGGGAAAGCGTTGGATAGCATAGGGGTAAAAATTACTATTCCCACTCCAGTGAGTGCAACAGTAGGGAAAGCGTTGGATAGCATAGGGGTAAAAATTACTATTCCCACTCCAGAGAGTGCAACAGTAGGGAAACGTTGGATAGCGTAGGTGTTAAAATTACTATTCCCACTTCAGTGAGTGCAACAGTAGGGAAAGTAAATACTTCATATATTAATGAAAATAAATTAAATATTAATACCAATTTAATATAATATAATAATGAATCAATTAAAAATGCAAATACAAATTATTTATTAAGTCATTACCTATTAATACAAATTAATTAACAATTAACAATTAACTAATTAGCCATTGAAAAATAATTAACAATTAATTCAAGATAAATACCAATAAATACATTTAAAAATGTAATCAATTATGATTAAGTTAGTTCCCACCCTATTCCCCTATAAACCCACAACCCGCTACAGAAAATAAATTAATAAAATTACCATAATTATCAATTAAGCAATTAATAAAAAATAATGACCAATTATAATTGATTAATTACCAATTAAAAATTAATTAACAAAAACATTTAAATAATTATAATTAAATTACTTCCGACCCTATTCCCCTATAAACCCACAACCCGCTACAGAATTAAATTACGCAAAAATTAAATACCATAAAATTCATTACTTTAAATTATAAAATAAATACACACTTTTCACACATATACTAACATAAAAACACTTTAAATAATTTGATGTATTTAATACCTATATTATATACTTCAATATTTTGACTTTCTATATTTATGTAAATCGATATTAACTTACTTACCTCAAATTCAATATTTTTGTTGTCTATATTCTGTCCATTCGATATTTTGTCCATTAAATTCAATATTTTTGTTGCCTATATTCTGTCCATTCGATATTTGTCCATTCTATATTTTTAATTCAATATTACTGCAATTCTATATTTTTAACTCGATATTTTGACTGTATACCGGGAAGAGAGGAAGGGAGAAGGGAAGGGCTGGAGTTAGGAAGGGACAGAGAAATGAAAAGAAGAAAGGTAGGAAAGAGAGGGAGGGAGGAGGGATTCAGAGGCATAGGAATGGGGAAGGATTGAATGAAGATGGACATAAGTCTAGGAAATGAGCGAACAACCTAAAGAAACGGATATAAATTCCACTATGTCTTGTCATGAAGTGCAGACCAGTGACTCCATGCTGCACAAGGCTGTGAAAGTTTCCCTGTGAACGGGAAATCATGTAACCTAAATAAGTGTAAAACAAAAGCAATTACCAACCACGTGTGTTCATCCAGTTGTCTTCGGCAGTCCACTGTTCTCTTCCCGGAAGAAACCCACGGAGCCTGAGGTAACCAGTGATGGAGCAAGGTACAGAATAAAATTTAGTTTTGACTCACAAAGTTAAACTTCCATAATACCGTAACTGTATTAATCAGTGTATGTTGAAGTACTAATCAATCTAGTTTTAAAATGCGTTACACGACACAAGGGACTAATCTATGGCTCTATGTTGCAATTGCAAGTGTGTTGAGAATAATAAACTAACTTTGTCTATTGTCTTTGTCAGTATTAAATGCGGCTGTTTAACTAATGGCATGTGCTTATTTTGTGTGCTTATGTTATGTCTTTTCGTCTTTATGTGGCATTAGCTCGTGGAGGATTCTGCGGTCTAAATGAAGATGGTAGATATAAACATGCAGCTCTGTGTGCTTCAGCTAGGTAACATTGATTAATGGGTTAATATTTAGCAAAGGGGGTGGGTATCAGAATGGGTTTCAATACTTTCATTAATTAATGTCTTGTGTTTGTTTGAATACTAGTTACCAAGGGAGATGCTTAAGGCCTAGCGTTTTAAAGATGGTGCTTAGAATCCTGTCCAGTGTGGAGCCCTGCACGTTTTCTCAGAAGTGGAAACTTTTACCACATCGACAGTTGTCAAAGAAATACTGATGAATGACTCTTGTGCAGGACGTGCTCTGAGAATGGCAAAATCAAGGACAGAATGCGGCAAGTCTGCCAAGCTAAGGAAGTAACGGTCTGTTACTTGAAGAATGTTGCATTTCCGAGGAAGCTAAAGTCATGTATTTAGTCGGACAATGAAGCCAAAGAAAAGGCTTGGTTTTTGGATTGAAAAAGTGATGAACTGACATGGACTGACAACTGTCAGCCAATAAGAACTCTGGATGGCAAGAGAAATAATACATTTTAGTGAGATTAGTCAGACAGAAAAGGTATAAAGCCTGACCTCTTTGACAGGAGGGCGCTTCTCGCTTTCCAATTCCTGAAGGGCGTGTCGTGCTGTTGGACTTTGGCGCACGTAAGAATAATAGGCCCAAATGATTTTTCCCTTACAGGTGGACAAAGAATAGTTAGGGAAATAACTTGAGGGATTGGAAACTGTTATTTTGCTTTAAACATGCTTACTGATTTGCTTTGAAGTGTCAGACTAATTGTTCATTCCTCATTAAATGCTGCTTAATTGCTAATAAAATAATGATTTATTAAAGAAAATGCTTTTCCTTTGAAGAATAAAATTAATAAATTAGATTTTGAAATAACAAGCTGGTCTTGTTTATTCATGGTCTAGTTACCATTAGCTGATTCATTTACCTTAGTGACTTAAATAAAATGTTTTTTGCATAAAAACCATGGTAAGAGATGATAAACTGCAGATGTATATAACTGTGTAAATAGTTTGTAAATAGGTTCTGATTAATTAGGTCACATGATTCAGTTGCCCAAAATTGTCTCGTTGGTTTATGGGCCTTGTGAGTAATTTATGATTAAAGGTGAGTATCATGGGGTTGGGTAGCGTTGTTGAGACAGTTTTTCGCTAGGGGCGCTGGATCAATTCCTTGGTAGCAGAGTTACGGTTGCTATGGTAACTGTCATGCTACAAGGTAATTACATAGGATCGATGTTTAACATATGTTAAGTTTGTTGAGTTTGTTCAGTTGTTATATGTAGTCGAAAGGTTTTTTCCAGCAGTGTGAAAATTCCTAATTGTGCCGGCCTAAGAGTAGTGTAACAGGTGGAGTTGCACAGTGCATTTGTTCTGTTTCAAAACAGTGGTATTGTCATATATCACTAGTGTTGTGGTCGTACAGCAAAAGTTTAGGGATTCTAACTAGGTGCTAGGTAAAATGTATAGTAAGGGTTGTCTATGAAATCGTAGCTTTTGAGTATAGGGACATCTGTCCAGTTTTAAAACTCACTGTGAAAAGAGTAGTAGAATTTATCCAAGCTTGAGTGAAGGGTAAGGTAGCGTCGTCTATTCTTTCTAGCGAGTGAGGATTTCATCGGTTGGTTAAAGTCCTACCAAGATTCATGTATGTATGGTTAGGGATATTTTCCGTATGAATGTGCGTAAATGAATTTTGTAATATATGATCAAGTCAAACTTTGAATTGTCACTCTATGTGCATTCAGAGGGAAACAAGTTCGTTATTACCTGATAGAAGGGTAGAGTAGTCTTACTTTATCAACAAATGAATATTCTGTGAGAATAGCGTCGTCTATTTCACGCAAAGAATACCTGAGTGACTGTAAAAGCTATTACTTTATTTTAGTGAAACAGACAAATGGTTTGTTTTTCTGGAGTTACTAACTGAATTCCATTGAAAAGTTTTGTTAAAATGGCGCTGTGAAAATATTTTGTGAAGGAGGGGTGAGCTCTAGGAGAGAGAGACGAGAAGCTGCAGCGGCAGTGTACGTCACAGGGTCAGCGCTGTGATTGGCTAACATACATCACAGCAAGCGCGCTGATTGGTTCACATGACTAAGACGAGCTGGCAGCTGATTGGTTTATCCTGAAAACAGCAATTCTATTGGTTGAGCAAGGTGGTGACGCAGCTTAACCTGATTGGCTTGTTAGTGAGTTTCGCGCACAGATTGGCTGGTGCAGAGGAATACCAACTTCCTTGTTACGATCTTTACTGAAGTAAAGGAAACAGATTTAAAACATGGATTATTATTATATTAAGCAGAAAAAGAAACTTTCATGGTTTCAGAAATTGAAAAATAAATTGAAATCAGACAAGAAAATTGAAACGCGAGGTGGAAAGTTACTTCATAAGTACAAGACACCTGCAGCTTATATGAAAGGTGAATATGGTTATCATATTTGCCTTTGGTTTGAAAATTGGATGGATTATACCAAGAATGATGGTGTTTTAGCATGGCCGAAAGATGGTTCCTTTAACATTAAGGTTATGAAAAATTTAAGAGACAAGATGATGACACTTGAACCAAAGCCTAGACCTACACAATTTGAGGCTTTAGCTGAATGGGAGGATGAGATGTTTCAATTGGAACGGGAGAATAAAGGTATAACAAGAGGAACTAGATTAGACATTGATCGAGAAACTCATGAGGATAGAATGCGTCGTTGGAGACGTAGTGCATGTGAGGGTCTGTATCCAGCAAGATTTGGTGAGGCAACTAGTCAAAACAATGCCCGAAAGAAAAATAATAATGATGAAGAAAGTGAATTAGAAAATCCAGTTTTAGAAGAAATTTATATTACAAATCAGAAAAAGACTCCTTATCAACCAGCCTGTACATGGTCTTCCCCGATGGTTCCTCCAGGAACTACTCCAAGTGCTCCTCCAAGAGAAGTTATTGATGAGGCATCACCCAGATTATACCCGAATAATGCAAAAACTCCTGAAAGAGTAGAAACAAGATCTAGCTCCAGTATATCTGGAGAAAACAGAAATTATGCTGAAACCCCAGTTCGCAGAAATTAAACCCCAAGAAATGTAATGAGAACAGAAGGATGTGGGGAAATGCCAAATACTTCAGAATATTTTCGAACAAAAGATGAATTAATACAGCAGTTAACTAAAAGTATGGAAGCAGTAACGGTACCAGTAACGATTGGACCTGTTCAACCGGTATTTGATCAAAGAGAGGTGAGACACTCAGCTTTAACTATTCCATTAAATGCAGAAATCCAGAAAGTGGCTGAAAAAGTTTATTCAGATGTCAGAAATTCACCGAGAAAAAACAATGATGCCTGATTTAACTTTTAATCAAAGTCCGTTATGTAGAATACCAACTGGTGCAGAATCTGATGCTGATTCGCCAGAAAAGAGCATAAATAAAATAGATTTAACACATACCCCAAAGACTCCAGAAACTAAATTACTTGATGTTGCAACATTGAAAGCAGATTTGGAGGAATTGATTATTGGTACAATTGGACCTGACAATTTAAAGCTGTATCAGGATGAAGAATTATTGTTTATTTGTAAAAGTATACAATGGAAAACTAAAACCAAGTATGAACAGTTAGAAGAATTAGCTACTGAATTGGAAGTTGATTTGAGCAGGCAGAAGAATTTGGGAAAACATTACAGAGTAGATTTTACTGTAATAGACATTGAAAACCTGAACACTACAGGAAGAATAATTCATATAAAAGAATTAATTGTGTTCCTAAAAAGATTAGGTGAATTAAGTAAATGGAGAGTAAAATGGACAAAGAAAAGAGAGGAAGAAAGGAGAGAGAGAGGTGAAGTAGCACAATCAGTTTCCAATGAGAGAAATAGCTGGAGGTGGGTATGTGCATGTTCCTTGGGCAAGACAGGACATCTTATTGTTTACCGATGATTTCCCTCGGCTGAGAGAAAAGCCTGTGGAGTGGTATCGACAGGTGGATAGATTTATCAAGGTTTCAAAAGTTCTGTTGATTGATCTTGATGGATTCTTTGACATTGTTGTCCCATCGGATCTTTGGACAGAATGTTAGATTTCTGTAAGTTGGCCCAAAGAAGAACCTGCTTGAGATAGAATAACAGGTGCTCCATCAGCAGATGTTATGGGTCCGTATGACAAAGTAATTGTGTGGTTGAAAAACAAGATTGCCCCAAAAGAAGTTGATTGGGTTAAAATAGACAGAACAAATCAAGAGCCGAAAGAATCAGTACATTCATTTTATGAAAGGTTACTGTTGGTCTTTAAACAATACAGTGGCTATGAAAAATTAAGCGAAAAGGACATGAGCCACTTCATATACAGGTTTGTTTATGGTTTAAGACCTGAAATTGGTGAAATGATTAGAAACGGAATAGTTGGTTGGCAATCACTATCAGTTGATGACATTTTGAGAAAAGCAAAATATTGTAGTGACGAGATAGATGCCAAACAAAAGAAGCTAAAAGAGAAAGCAATGTGGGCACATGTGAAGGTAGCTGAACAGCAAATAGCAACCCTGGAAAACAAAAATGCTAATCAGAATCAAGGAAGATTTAAAGGCAATAAGCCTAGATTGATGGGTAATATTGAAGAATTAAAGCAAAAACTCCCATGTTTTAATTGCGGCGAAATTGGACACTGGAAGCGCGAATGTAAAAATCCGCCCAGAAATTTTAAAAATGCATCATTAATCCACAGTTGCAGAATGAGATAAATCTGCAGCAACAGCTACAGCGACAGGTAGTGAATCAGCAGAGTCAGATTCCACAACCGCCACTTCCAAACTGTGTAAATGTGCAGAGATACAATACAGAAACGGTATTCTGCGGAGGAGAGCAGGTAAACAGATCACAAAGAGTGAATGTGCAAAATGTTTCTCAACAATATTTGATGAAAGAAAATGGAGGGAGTGATTCTGAGGATTACTTATGACGGTGCCTGAGAGAGGAGGAAGAGTGTGTGCTTGGAGCCACTCTTGAGGTAGACCAATCAGGTCCATTTGTAAATGGTAAAGTGAATGATGTAGAAATCACTTTTCTTGTGGGCACAGGTGCTACCCGTTCTACTGTTAGATCAGTGGAAATAGAAAACCTGCCTCTCTCTGGTGACACCATCCAAGTAGTTGGCGTAGCGAATCAACAAATGAAAACAGATTTAACAGAACCTTGAAATCTGAATTTGGTCAATTTAAAAACAAACATAGATTTGTAGTTTGTAACAGCAGTCCTGTAAACCTGTTAGGAAGGGACATCCTTTGCAAGATGAATTGCAAAATATATTGCTCACCGGATGGTATAGAGCTCCAAACTCAAGAGGAAGATGGGCTTTACAGGTTAACAATGTTAATGGTTGAAGCAGAGGAAAGCAAATTATTTCCTGCATTTGATAAAGATAATCTTCCAGATGAATTAAAAGAGACAGTCAATGCTAAAATTTGGGATTTGATAGGAAGTGAAATGGGTTTGATGAAAAATGTTGACCCAGTTAAAATTACAGTGAAACAAGGAGTAGATTTTCCAAAACATTCCTCATTCCTCAGTATAAAATGAAGGCAAAAACTATTGAAGGTGTCATACCTGTAATTGATAAATTCATAAAAAAGGGTGTTCTAAAAGAAATTGAAGGCAGTCCATGTAATTCACCGATTATGGGGATTAAAAAGCCAAACGGAACTTTCAGGATTGTTCAAGACCTGAGAAAGGTTAAATCAGATAGTTATTCCATGTTGCCCAGTTGTTCCAAACTCAGCGGTAATTCTTTACCAGATTCCGCATGATGCAGAATGGTATACAGTTATAGACCTTTGCAATGCATTCTTTACTGTTCTATTGCATCCAGAAAGCCAACAAATTTTTGCGTTTAGGTTCCAGGATCGCATTTTAGCATGGTGACGTATCCCACAAGGGTATACAGAGAGTCCATCTACTTTTAATCAGTTGTTAAAGAAATCCTTGGAAAACTTAGATTTGCCTGGAAAATCAACATTGGTGCAATACATAGATGACCTCCGTGTGGCTGGAAAAACACGAGACAACTGTGTAACAGATACCATTACTCTTTTGAATCATCTGGCAGATGAGGGACATAAAGTGTCTCCTGCAAAATTACAGTTTTGCAAACAAGAAGTTAAATATCTTGGTCACAGGATTGCAAAAGGAATCAGGCAAGTGACAATTGAGAGAATTTAAATGATTCAGGGAATGCAACCTCCAAAAACACAGAGACAGGTCAGAATGTTTCTAGGAGTGGTTGGTTATTGTCGCCAATGGATTCGTGGATTTTCAGTAATTGCAAAACCATTACAGAGACTGACAAAAGCAGACAGAAAAGACCCAATTACTCCAACAGAAACTGAGTTGGAAGCTTTTGAGCAGTTAAAGAGAGGTCTGTGTGAAGCACCTGCATTGGGTATGCCAGATTACGAGAAAGAATTTGAGCTGTATTGCAGTGAAAGGGAAGGTTGTGCATTATCAGTTCTAATTCAAAGACATGGAAAACTGAGAAAGCCAATAGCCTATTTCTCAGCAGTTCTTGATCCTGTTGCAAAAGCATTACCTGGCTGCTTAAAAGCAGTGGCTGCAACTAGTGTAAGCCTTGAACAGAGTGAAGGAATTATAATGGGATTTCCTGTAAAAGTTTATGTACCCCATTCAGTCGAGATTCATCTTACCAGAAGCAAAACACAGCATTTGACAAGTAACAGATTAACCAAATATGAAAAAGTAATTCTGGGATCAGATAATGTCTCGATAGCAAGGTGTGTGAATTTAAATCCTTCCACATTATTGCCTGATGGTACAGTAACAGAAATCAGAAGTGAGAATGACATTGATCATGAATGCTTGGATGTTTTAGAATATTGCACCAAACCCAGGCAGGACATTAAAGATGTCCCATTAACTGAATCAGATTTTGTTTACTTTGTTGATGGTTCATGCTTAAGAACAGATGAAGGTGTTCTGAGAGCAGCATATTCTGTCTGCACAGTTGCAGATGTAGTTGAGGCTTCTTGTCTTGAAGGAATTTGTTCAGCTCAAGTAGCAGAATTGATTGCTTTGATTAGAGCATGTGAAAGAGCAAAAGAGTTAAGAATTACCATAGTGACTGATAGTCAGTATGGATATGGCGTAGTTCATGACTATGGCCAGATCTGGTCTCAAAGAGGTTATTTAACGCCTGCGGGAACTCCGATCAGGAATGCAGAATTGATCAAAAGATTGATCAATGGCATTCAGCTACCAGAGAAAATTGCTGTCGTGAAATGTACAGCGCATAAAAAGGGCAATGATTATATAACTAAAGGAAATGCTTATGCAGACGAATTTGCCAAGTTCTGTGCTAAGAACAATATGTCAATCAATCGGGAGAAAAACAATGAACATGTTTTGAATTCACTTATGCTAACATCTGTAGTTGAGACATGGCAAGGAGTTAAAGATTTACAAGATGAGGCAGATGATGAGGAAAAAGACACATGGTTAAAAGCAGGTTGCAGACAGCGAGAAGAAGATTAAATTTGGGTTTACAAAGATGACAGACCAGTTATGCCAAATAGCATGATTGCTGACATGGCTAGAATGTATCATGGTCCAGGACATATTGGAAGGGATTCAATGATTAGATTGTTTAGGCAGACATGGTTCAACCCAAAATTCAGACTAATTGCAGAATCTTTTTGTCGGAGATGTTTGACCTGCCAGCAGATCAACCCAAACAGAAAAAAAGTTGTGAGCATGGGAACCATAGGACGGGAGTGTGGTCCTTTTACTAGATTGCAAATGGATTTCATTGACATGCCACCCCATAACAGGTTAAGTACGTTCTGGTGATAGTTTGTTTGTTTTCAAGATGGGTGGAAGCGTTCCCAACACGTCACAATGATTCAGTTTCTGTTGCAAAATTGCTTTTAAGAGAGATCATACCTAGGTACGGTTTTCCAGTGACTGTTGAAACTGATCGTGGCACACATTTTGAAAACAGACTATTACAAATGATTTGTGAAGCATTGAATATAAATCAAAAGCTGCATTGTGCCAACAGACCAGAAGCATCAGGTGTTGTTGAGCAAATAAATGGTACAATCAAGAATAGGATAGCTAAAATGTGTCTAGCTACAGGAGTAAAGTGGACTTATGCACTTCCACCTGTTTTGATGTCTTTGAGAAGTACTCTTGATAAAAAGACAGGTCGAAGCCCTTATGATATTGTCATGGGTAGAGTTATGAGACAAGCATTTGTACCAGTTGGAAAATTAATGAGTATAAATGATAGCGTCATTTTGGAATACTGTAGGAACCTTTCTGACGTCGTGACTTCTGTGTTCCATCAGGTGGGAACTGAAGTAATTACAAGAGAGAAGGAACAAGCTCATGATCTGTTACCAGGAGACTGGGTGAGGACACAAATACACCGGAGAAGAAATTGTCTAGTACCCAGGTGGCAGAAAGCAAGACAAGTGATACTTGTCACAACAAATGCAGGAAAGTGCAGAAGATTGAAGAGGTGGATTCACGCTAGTCACACCATTCGTGTGCCACCACCTGAAAACCCTGACGAAGGTGACAATACAACTGATTCAGATTCTGAAGAAGAACCTGAAAGAAATCCAGATCCTGAAGATCCACAAGAAGGTCGACATCTGGAGAGTTCAATTGCGAATGAGGCATTGAATGAAGATACTGAGGAAATTGTGATACTAGACTCAGAAGATGATGAAAATCTGCTAGAAAAAGAAGCAGAAGAAGAGTCTGATCAAGTGGTAATTCAAAATCAGGAGAGTATTGAAAAGCAGATTGGAAGCTCTGAAGGCAGGAACGGAAGTCCTGAAACTGGGAAGTTGGAAGTTATTGCAGAAGAAGAAGAATACGAAATTCCGAGTACCAGCTATAAGGATGATGTTCCTAACAGAGTGAAACTGCCGAGTAAAGAAGAACCTAGATTTAGAATTGAAATCTCAGAAACAGAATCAGATGAAAGTAATGAAGATTCTGAAATAAGAAATTTTAGAAAGAATGCTTGGAGAGCAGAGTGTAACAAATCTGAACCAAAGAAGAAATGACCAAGAAAAGGTGATAATTGGACTAATGAAAATGAGGGCCTAAAATGTAAATTGGTAAACAGATCAAAAGAGCAAATTAACGAAATATCAAGTCAGAAAGGAGATACAGATAAGAAAATTCAGGCAGGAAAGAAAATAGAAGTAATTAGCAATAGAGCAAAAAGAGTTGTAAAGCCTAACCAAAAGTACAAGTCCCCTGAGTGGACTTATATTATCATCCCACCTGTGGTGGAGGTGAATAGCAGTAGTCAGGAAGATATAAATGACACAAGTGATAATGACTGATTTTGTTTCAATATAAATTTTCATTTGGTATAAGGCTGAAGAAATTGTGTTAGGTGACACAAGGTCGAAGAAATTGTGTTAGCTGGAAAAACACATTGATGTAAGACGTAAGGTTGAAGAAAAGTTGTTAGAAAGTAGGGTTTTCTTTAAAAAAAAAGTAAAACGGGGGGTTTATTTAGTAGTAGTATATTTAGTAATTTTTAAATTTTTGATTTTTTTTGTAAGGCCCTTGTTACAGAGTAAAGATGCCTACTACTAACAGAAATTCAAGATGTTCTATCCTAAGAAGATGTTGCAAAATGTCTTTTATTTGTGTGGTTTTAATAATCTTGGTCTGGTTAATTTTAGCTGTCATTTTCCCTTTTGGAGTTGACAAGGAAATGTACAAAGCGAATATGACAAGCAAAGCTATGGCTAAACAAGATATTCATGGTACAGCAGGCAAAACTAACAGAGTTATTGATCATAAACCAGAGATCCACCAAGATAGATCTGTTGGTGATTTTTCTAGTAATACTTTTTCAAGGCTTTTATCTGAGTATGTTAAGGTCATGGATGTTAAAGATTGCTACATTTGTGTGAAACTACCTGCTTCTGTTTCGGAGGGGGTGACATATAATATGCTTCCCCTTACTTATGGCATCACTTGCAGCATAATAGCTAGTCTGTTTTACCAAACAGGTCGTTTAGAGTATTATTATTCTAATTGCGACAACATTTTTGCAAATTTAAAAGTTGATGAAAGCTTGAATAAGCATAAACAAGGTAAACAGATGAGGGAATTTTTCATTGTAACTAATGAACTTACTTATGAGTATGCTTTTAGAAACAATTTAACTTGTAAATTGAGAGCTGAAGAGAAATCTTTATTAAACTTAGTTGAAGAGAGAAGAGCAATTTTTAAAAGAAATGAGATGCTGAAACAAACCAAATCTAAGTTTTGGCAAATTGAGGATGAAAAGCTTAATGGTAGATCATCCGAAAATGTTGCTACTCACATAGATAAACCTGTTAGTGGAAAGCTTTGTATTAGGAGAGACAACACGCTTTTTGACAATTACTTTGTGGGTGCAAGCCAATGCGAGGATACTTATCAGATCTTGGGTGGATGGGGATTCAAAGGTGGCAAAGATCCAATTTTTCCTGGAATTTATCTTGCATGTGGGGACAAAGCTTACTACAATCTCCCAGACCACTGGTATGGGACTTGTTATGTTGGTTTAGGTTTCCCAAAGATTTTTCATGTAGACAGAAATGAAAAAGGTTAATTTGAAATTAGCAATCATCTGAGTAGATTCAAAAGAGAAAGTTATTCAGAAATTTTGGGAGAAATTTTTGGTGCAGTAATACCTTTTGTGGGTATAACCTTGCATGCAGTTAAAATCAGAAAACTGTCTACAATTGTTTACAGATTGTCTACTGATACTGCCGGTGGTTTCCAACTAGTGGATACTGAACTTATTGCTATGAGATCTATGGTCATGCAGAACCGTCTTGCTTTAGACATTCTGCTAGCAAAAGAGGGAGGAGTTTATGGAATTTTACAGGTCCAGCATTGCTGCACATACATTTCAGATAAGAGCCAGAATATTGAAATGTACATTAAAAACATTACAGAATTACATTCAGAAATTGTTCCTTTAGAAGATGAAGACTTTTCAGAACGTTTGAGCAAAAGATTTGCAGCAATCAAAACCTGGTTTCAAGAGATTGGTAGTTCAATTTTAGGCAAAATACTGACTCCTTTATTAGTTATAGTTTTTGTGATACTTTTGTTGAAAATTAGTTGCATGCTACACAAACGAAAGAAATATGTAAGGGAAAAGAAGAGGAATTATAAGCTCAGAAAGGAACAAGATAAGGAAATAGAATTAGAAGTATGAGAGTTACAAGCAGACAGCAGAATCGAAACTTTAGAAACACTAATACAGTGAAAGTCAAAACATGTTCAAGGGTTTAAAATTTGCTAAAATGTGGGTGTAGTTTGGTGATTTTGAAATCACCAGATGAGGGAGTTGATGGAGCGAGGTTCAGAATAAAATTTTGTTTTGACTCGCAAAGTTAAACTTCCATAATACCGTAACTGTATTAATCAGTGTATGTTGAAGTACTAATCAATCTAGTTTTAAAATGCATTACACAACACAAGGGACTAATCTATGGCTCTATGTTGCAATTGCAAGTGCGTTGAGAATAATAAACTAACTTTGTCTATTTTCTTTGTCAGTATTAAATGCGGCTGTTTAACTAATGGCATGTGCTTATTTTGTGTGCTTATGTTATGTCTTTTCGTCTTTATGTGGCATTAGCTCGTGGAGGATTCTGCGGTCTAAATGAAGATGGTAGATATAAACATGCTGCTCTGTGTGCTTCAGCTAGGTAACATTGATTAATGGGTTAATATTTAGCAAAGGGGGTGGGTATCAGAATGGGTTTCAATACTTTAATTAATTAATGTCTTGTGTTTGTTTGAATACTAGTTACCAAGGGAGAGGCTTAAGGCCTAGCGTTTTAAAGATGGTGCTTGGAATCCTGTCCAGTGTGGAGCCCTGCACGTTTTCTCAGAAGTGGAAACTTTTACCACATCGACAGTTGTCAAAGAAATACTGATGAATGACTCTTGTGCAGGACTTGCTCTGAGAATGAAAAAATCAAGGACAGGATGCGGCAAGTCTGCCAAGCTAAGGAAGTAACGGTCTGTTACTTGAAGAATGTTGCATTTCCGAGGAAGCTAAAGTCATGTATTTAGTCGGACAATGGAGCCAAAGAAAAGGCTCGGTTTTTGGGTTGAAAAAGTGATGAGCTGACATGGATCTGTCAGCCAATAAGAACTCTGGATGGCAAGAGAAAGAATACATTTTAGTGACATTAGTCAGACAGAAAAGGTATAAAGCCTGACCCCTTTGACAGGAGGGCGCTTCTCGCTTTCCGATTCCTGAAGGGCGTGTCGTGCTGTTCGACTTTGGCGCACGTAACGATAATAGGCCCAAATGATTTTTCCCTTACAGGTGGAACAAAGAATAGTTAGGGAAATAACTTGAGGGATTGGAAACTGTTATTTTGCTTTAAACATGCTTACTGATTTGCTTTGAAGTGTCAGACTAATTGTTCATTTCTCATTAAATGCTGCTCAATTGCTAATTAAATAATGATTTATTAAAGAAAATGCTTTTCCTTTGAAGAATAAAATAGATTTTGAAATGACAAGCTGGTCTTGTTTATTCATGGTCTAGTTACCATTAGCTGATCCATTTACCTTATTGACTTAATTAAAATGTTTTTTGCATAAAAACCATGGTAAGAGATGATAAACTGCAGATGTATATAAATGTGTAAATAGTTTGTAAATAGGTTCTGATTAATTAGGTCACATGATTCAGTTTCCCAAAAATGGTCTCGTTGGTTTATGGGCCTTGTGAGTAATTTATGATTAAAGGTGAGTATCATGGTGTTGGGTAGCGTTGTTGAGACAGTTTTTCTATAGGGGCGCTGGATCACCAGCCAACAAACCTAACCAATCCTGGAGCTGCTCCGCATGAGAGCAGCGCCATGATTGGTAGGGGCAGGCTCACCCAACGGTACTTTACCAAGTAGGAGCCGGTGCCTGCAGTCTTTCCGACTGTTACACAGCTATTATTGGTGCAGGCTGAAGTACGCATGTTGTGCTGGCTGTCGCAAGACAGCTGGCCAATACGACATACACACTTAGTGCATGTCATTCCTGCTGCCAATCAGCAGCAACAATGCCACCGCCCGAGACGAGACACTGTAAGTGCTCTTTGGTAAATCAAAAATCTGATTGCTGCTGCACGTGCAGCAGGCGGGGCGATGCTCCTCTGCCTTGTAGGAGGAATTGCCGCTGGGTAAAGGTGCTGCTTGTTCATCAGATATACATGTCCATGCTCACAGTATCTTTCAAGGTCAAAGGGCCCCATTCACAAAGGTAAAGTTAAACCAAAAGTCTAACTTTACTACTTTTCGGTATTCACAAAGGTAAAATTAGACCAAAAGTCGAACTTTAATAGTAGTAATTTACTTTTGTGAATACAGAAAAGTAATAATTTTAGAATTTTGGTCTAAATTTACCCTTGCGAATATCGAAAAGTAGTAAAGTTAAACTTTTGGTCTAAGTTTACCTTTGTGAATACCAAAAAGTAATAAAGTTACACAAAAGTGTAAGTTTACCTTTGTGAATCCGGCCCTGTGACTCTGGAGACGTCTCGGACCATAGTACCCATTGCTGCCTTAAATGAAACCAGTCACCTCAACGGCCACACCCATTGTATGTCTGTCTGCCACTGTCATGTCTTAAATCATCAATAATAAAACCATATTCAATATTTCATAAGGACTTTATTTTGATTGCAAGACTGCATGTCCACAATGTAGAATGTATGATATTTGCACTTTAAAGCTAACACATCATGCCTCCCCCCACTGGCCTAATCTACAACACAACCCAAAGGTGGACCAGCAAAATCACAATTATAGAGATAGAAGACCCTTATCATCAGCCCAAGGTCCTCCTGCCACGTGTGATAGGATGATCTTGGCAGGGCATTGGCGGGTGATCCAAGACAGGCTTCATCCATGAAAACCTGTAAAGAAAATAATAGTGAATATAAATGTATACACAGAAGCAAGTGCACCATAAATCCTTGCAATGAGATGTAACTACACAACAAGGGGCATAATAATGAAAGAGAGTCGTCCTCGAGCAGCGCAAGAGGGCGTGAGGGTGACACAACTCTTAGGTTTGATGTGTGACTAGATACATTTAGAGTAGTAGAATGTGGGTGTTACCACCCATGGATTCTGGCACAATCACAGATTCAACATCAATGGTAGGCCTGGGAATGTTTCCAGTCCAGGGATGACCTGACCTGGCAGTTGGGGCTGGACTATTCCTATGAGGAGCAGGGTCAAGACTGATTAACATATGGATGGGTCCATCCTGAGGTCGCATAGTGAGCAAAAGAACAATGGATTCAACCCAGATCTCTTGACTGGGGGTGAGTGATTGAAAAGTTTCAGCACTCCGTCCATCATCTTTATGTTTTTGCTAGGCCTAGGAATGCCTTAAAATGCTAAGACTCCCCAGGTGATGCATAAAGTGTAGAAATATATTTAGTTCTCCACGTTACTTCCTCTTTGCACACTTAGAAGAGCGAACATGCCTCAGGCGAATTGTTTTTGTGCAGGAAAGCTTTCCTTCCTGCACAAGAACAATCTCCCAAAACACAGGCACCCTTGCACAATGGTTCATGGGTGCCTGCGTTGGGGCTAGGCAGCATATTCTGCACCAGTGCTGGGAAATGACAGGGATGTGCGGTATATTGTTAAGTATGGCGCATTCCTGCCCTTTCCTCATCACGTAAGGCAGCAAGGTGACTTACTGCACTATGTGATTATTTGTTAAACTTGCCCCTAAGTCTATCCATCTACCAGAATTTAACCCATGAAAGAGATCAAGTCAAGCCACTCTAATTTATACTGTGATCAGGGCAGACCATATCTCATTTTCATTTCTGCCAGTAGTTGAGTTTCACAAAGCATGTTGAGAAAACAGTTGTATTTGGAAGGTGAAGCTGCACATTTTTCTTGACATGCATATACCTGCATGTGCCACTTATACAAATATTGCACACTGACCGTCATTGAACATACATCATGTGCATCACTCTAGATATGTTTTTCCAGGCCAAGGTAGCATTAAGACAATCAAAAAAGGTTATACAACTCTTACAAGTTTTACAAAAAGTTTTCCCTGGCTTAAGAACGGGTTTAGGCTACCAATATTGATTAGCAAACGTTTTCCCAGCTTTAAATGAGTCTTAAGTCAGGATGTGACATGGATGTTAAACCCTTTGTATATCAGACCATTGAATCTCCAGCAAATGCCCAACCCAATGCCTAATACACCCAAACTCCTATTCTGAAGTATAACAACATTTTGGCCCACATCATAAATATTTAACTGAAGTAACTTATGGACGCAGGCTACTTCATTATTGGATTTTATGTTTCAGATCTGCATTGATTTATTGCAGCCTGGAATTGAAACTAATTTTGAAAGGCACTTTACATTCATTGCAATGGTCCAGCCATTCCTGCCAGGACTATATTATTACACTTTACAGCACTAATGATATATCCCTTAAGGATGCACCCTCTGAGACCCTTGAGGTAAGGGGAGCTTACTAACTTTGTTTTGAAAGACTATCCCTGGCCACCTTCCATTCCATTAATTTACTTCGCATGTTTCTTCCTGTCCAGAATAGCTGGGTACCTGACACCAATCTTACTCGGAAGGAGGTTCGAGGTGGGTGTGCAGGTAGAGTGCGGGGTTGTAGGAGGGTGCTGGGTGCTGTGAGGGGGAAGTTTCAATTTGCGTTGCCTGAGAAAGCAGCTTCTTCTGTAACAATGCGGAAAACAAGATATTAGGAGTTTTAAGAGTATTTATAATTGGTGAGGTGGGTGGGACGCTTTTGCACATATATGGTGGTGAATAATAAAAAGGTAAATTGTTGAGAAGAGCAAGACGTGTCTCCTGTGTGAGCTGAGCCACTGTCGCCATCTGGTAGAGGGTATCCTGTGATCTCTTATTAGAGCTGGGATAGAGCTGGGATACAAACACTAAGAACAAGTTAGTGAATTCCATTAAGATGCCAGGAGCTACATGGAGAACCACCAAATGATCAATCTTTTTGGGAAAGGGTATGGCAAAGATACACTGCAAAGAGAAAATTAACCCCTTTGAAAAAAATCTGAGTTACAACTGCAGGAGAAAGATGAGAATGTCCCACATGGACTCGAAGGCTCCTCTACGAGCAAGGCTGGATCACCATCCATCGTCTCACTAGCCTCCTCAATAAAACATTTCATGGAAAAGCACTTTAAGAACAAGACATGTAGGGAGGATGAAGGAACAGTAAGCCGCCTCAGCCAGGAAACATAGGAGGGCCAGAATTTGCAAATAAGGAGAGATGCTTGCAACAAACTATTCCAAGATTTGGAGTCAGATCTTGATGGCCACCACTGCACTAGTTTATTGATGGAATTTCAAGAGTTCTCCACTAAGAATGAAGTATCGTATAAGGGGGAAAAAGGGAATATGTAAGAAGATGACGGGGAAGGGGAATGAAAAATTGTAGGAAGCTGGCTTTATGTGGTGATGCCAATGTAAGGGCACACCATGCAAAAAGTAGAGACAACTGGTTACAGGGCTTGAATTAATAATTCCAAGTGCTCTATTTGTGGTAGTGTGGTTGAGCAGCTTAGACTTATCAGAGGGTAGTGTTAAGCATTTGTTGTACACATTCAGTAAATGAGACACACACTAAGGAAGGAAATCCAAAACCAAGTTGGAAAAATAACACAGATGGTTAGATAATTTTAGACACCAAGATCATCGGAGTCAGGTAAGCACCTTCGGAGTTATAGATTTTTGTAGAAATAGAAAAATACAGTTGAATAACATTTTGAGGTATGAGCCTTGGGAGCAGTAATGTTATCCTATGGGAGAAACATACATTGCATAGATATACTTGTAAACAGTTTTTTGAGGATGCCTTCTAGGACTTAACGTGCTTAGGGGCCAAGAAACCACCAGCAGTTCGGTTTTACATGCCCTGGTGTGTCGGTTTGTCCAGGTGCCGGGGTGCTGGTGGTGTTGGTAGCCTTGGGCGCTACGTGTTAAAGTCTATGGAAGAAGTACCTGCAAAAGACAGGCTGCAAGTGTGAACTTGAGGGCAAGTCCGGCAGAACCCAAAGTGGGGGCCGCACTCTCGTGGGTCTACAGGGCACGGGGACACAGTCAGTTTATATGAACCCGTTCTGGGTGTTTCGGTGCAGAAGTGTTTTTTTCCGGCGGGTCGCTGCAGTTAGAGGCTCTCACTTGGCTTTGGTGACCTGGAGAGTGGGAGAAAACAGGGCAGCAGGGCCACTCTCAATAAAGGCCTCGTGGATCCTAAAATCCCTCAACGGCAGTTTGGTGTTGGCAGCGGTGATGTACGGACTGGAGACGCTACAAGTCTTGGTAGTTGCAAGGGCTCTGGTGACCAGGGTATTGGTGTTGCGAGGCTTTTGGAGCGGTCAGCGTCTCAACACTTAGTGAAAGCAATGGAGCTGTCCTCCTGAGCCCACAACAACTTGTCACTGGAAAGTTGCTCACTTGGTGGGCCCGATGGCTAGTAAGACAAAATACTGGGTTAATGTTGTTGGTGCCTGCAGATGCAGGGGGGTTGGCTCCTCTACCTCAAGGGAGAAGCTGCTTCATTTTTGAAGGGGAGAACAGTCCTCCAAGGGTTTGGCGAGGCTGCTCAGCTTCAGAATGAGTCAGTCTTTGTGATTGTAATGGTGCAAGCAGAAAGGCAGGATTTGGCACCAAATTCAGTGCAGGACCTCTGTTCTCACGACCTCTGCTCTTCTTTGTTCTTCCTTTCGTTCCCTAATATGTTTTCCTGGTGTCAGAGGGATCCTCAAATACTGAATGTAGGTGCGCTTAGGGGAGTTTAGGGTAGTATCCAATGGCTTACTTACACCTGGAGTGACTACACCCCCTATATGACCACTTCCTGTGGAGAGTTGCCAAAATCCTCGCTCAGAGTTCCTAGTTCACCAAATACAAAATGGTGAAACCATTTCTCAACTGTCCACTTCAGGTGGCTCACCTTAGGAGGTGTGCCTAGCCTGATAGTATGACACGCCTTCGGAATATCTGTATTTGCCACCTGCTCTGGTGCCAAGTGAGCTTCAGGACAGGGGGTAGAATTCCCCAGGTCTGGGTTAAGCCAGGGTCATATATCAAAGGCTGCAGAGGCTTTCATGCCTGTGGCCTAGATCTGCTGAATCACTTGCCTTCATGCTGGAGGAGGTGTTACCACCTTTCTCTGGAGAAGGCATTGTTTCTGGCTTCTGAGAGGGCGGAGACTCTCTCCTACAGGGGGTCGGAAACTCATCTGTGATGGCAGGCTGGACAATACTAGTCAGCCTGCACACTAGAGGACTAGCAGGTTTTGATGGGACACCTCTAAGGTGCCCTCTGGGTGCATGTCACAATAAATCTGACACTGACATCGGCATGAATTTGAGATGAGCGGTTTGATACCAAACACCATTGATTTCATTGCAGCTATCTCGTAGCTTGGTAACTTGTGAAGGCTAGTGCCCAGTAAATGTCCCTAAGATGGATGCCTGATCACTTGGAATATCTAGTAATGAAACTGTACATAACAGTGGCCTTTCTGCTCATGCAGGTTTGCCCTCACATATAAAATAATGCACCCTGCCCTAGGGCCCTAAGGCCTGCTGAGTGACCTAAATATAGTATATGCAGTGTACTTGTACTCTACTTGGCATCGGGGGGCCCTAGCCATGCTCATGCATCAACCATGCCCTGTTAAGAGTGCTTGGCCCCAAGAGGCATGGAGAGAGCGACCAGACGAATAGGCCACAATAAGTGGGGAGGACGCCTGCTGCTGACAAGCTCCATAGGGAAGTGAAGAGGCCCGTGCAACGCTATGGCGCGACGTGCTGCTTGCCCTTTGAGACACGCTTGCCTGCTAGTGGCCAGAAGGGACTGCACCACATTGCCCACTGCTTTAACCCAGAGGAGAGGAGTGGATCTCCTTTCTGGTGCTTGGCCTCAATCCTCCCTCCAAATCTGGGGATCTCCTACCTGCGCGATAATCATCTGCCTGGATGCGCGCTCGGCCCCTGGTTCTTCGCATTGCCAGCAGGAAGGTGCACATCTGACCTGACCACCCTAGCTTCGAGCAGGGAGAACTGAGGAGCTCAGCTGCTTTGCTTTGTGGTGCAGGGGGAGAGGCTGGGGACCCTGCCTGAAAGTGAGGTCCCTTAGAGGCTCCCTGTGTACGGTGAGTGCCCTCTTGTTTGCTTAAACTATTGCACTCTAGGTGGTGGCCTGCATCGGGGGAGAGCCCCCCATTCAATCGTCGCTGACGGAACCGGTGACAGAACAAAGTGACTGTAGTGTGTACTTCCTAACTGTGGACCACTTGACCAGGGTGAGATAGCAGGTCACTCTGATTTACAGTTTGCTAACTCCCTGGTTCAGACTTTGATTGCTCTGCATCCTTTCTGGGGTACCTGTCACGCTCACCTTATCTGTCACTGCTCTGAGGTTTGGTGCCCCCCTGGATGAATCCCAGATTGCCCTAAACACGTGTGGACAATGGCACCAAATCTTTGCTCCTTGCTATCCTGCCACTCAGTCTTCAAGGGCTGTTTTCTTTCTATCGCTGGGCACAGTGTCCCCATTGTGCACTCTGCCAAGCCTCCTAAAAGTAAAGCCAACAAGTTCGCTGAGTCTGCCGCTGCCAGTGACAACCTTGTTACATCCCTCTGGCCTAAAACAAATGCTCAGGTGCATGAAGATTCTAACTCTTCTACCGTTGCATCAGGGAAGTCCATTTCAGACATGCAAATCACTAAGGCATTCATAGCGTCTTTTCTACAGGATATCAAAGATGAAATCGGCTCTCTCCGACAGGACTTCAAAGCTGGTCTCCAGTATATAAGGCGGGAGGTCACGGAGATCGGTGGACGGGTAGACGATCTTGAACGCACCATGGACACTAGAGCAGAGGACCACGAAAATCTTTGGAAGAGGAAGACGGAAATGGATCGATACAAATCTTCCAATACCTGGCGCCTTCTACACTTCGACAGCAAAAAGAGTTTAAGCCCGGCAAGGATAAGCTGAGAGACCTCAATATCAAGTACTAGTGGGGCCATGCCTTCACCCTGATGTTTCAGCTGGGAGGGCAAACTGCGAGTCCATCGTTCACTGAGAGATGCAAAACTGCTTCTGCAGCTCCGAGTGGAGCCTGAAGAGGATGACCTGTCTTCATCGCGAGAACGTCAAGAGGTGCCTCTCTGCCCGATATGGTCCAATGTTATGCCTCCAAAATCCAAACGCCGCACACAGGATCTTGAATCCTCCCAAACTAAGCAAGACATCATTAGCCACATTCACTCTTTAAGCAGCTCTCCCTCTCCATCTCGTTCGCCAAACTGCGCAGTACAAACTACACTGGTTGTGCCACCCCCCGTATTAGTCTTGAAGCTCCTTAAATCTAGCCTTGAATATGTGTGACTTTGGCTCTTTGATATGAGACCTGGACTTTGCTGGGTGTTGGCTACAGGACGGGACACAGCATATATTTGTAGGCAAAAAACAGCCCTCTCGCATGGAATACCTGTACTTTCAAAGGGTATCATCCTCAACGCTGCAACTGGTTGCCTTTGGGATGGCCTGGTAGTCACAGAAAATACTGCTCTCCCCAACATTGCCATGGGATGGTGGAAGCGGAGACCCCCGAACCCTTGTATGTCTGAAGCGCCCCCTCCTCAAAGTCCCTTAGGAGAGTGACTTTTCCAGAATGGCCTGTCTGTGCGACTCTGGGCTGTTCTTGATAGACTCTGATCTTGTTTGGCCCAGTTGGCCATTTGTTGTTGTGCTCTTTATTTTTTCCTGTTTTTCCTTTTTAACAGAGTGTCTTTTCTTCCTGGATGCGCTGTTTTTGAGGGCTGGAGGGAGGGGGGTAACAATGGATACATTGCTGGGAATCCCTTGACCATGCTTTGCTACATCGGAGCCCTACGATTGCCCTCTATTCTTACTGGCAGGATGGGAATCCTAGGGGGTGGAAATACGGGCCTCTGGTGCTTTTTTGAGGGCTGCGTGGGACACATATCACTTTTTGAAATATTATGACTAACCCTATTAAAGTTATCTCCCTAAATGTAAAGCAGTTGAACTCCCCTAACAAGAGACGCCAGGTGTGGCGATACCTCCTCCACCGTGAACCCAATGTTGTTTTTATCCAAGAGACACTCGCCTCATGTCACAGCCCAAATACCCCACTCAATATTGGTACTGCTCCCCCTCTAAAACAGGGGGGTTGCCATCTTTTTAAAATCAGGTTAGCATGCGGTGACGCCATAGATCAACAATGACGAAGGCGGGAGGTTTCTTAATGGCTTAGGCTTGTTGGTCCTTAACCTTTGTCAACATATACGCACCAAATCAAAACCAGGATGCTTTCCTGCGTCTAAACCGCTCCTGCAGGCAGTTATGTCAACATATACGCCCCAAATCAAAACCAGGATGCTTTCCTGCATCTAAACCTCAGGGAGCTCCTGCAGGCAGTTATGACTCCAATTATTCTTGGGGTAGATTTTAATTTGGTCTGGAACCCAGAATGGGATCGCACTGCGCAGGCACACCAAAATGCTGAGGTGATGTCGGCAACACTGCGGAATATCATCACAGACTTTGGTTTAGTTGATGGCTGGAGACACCTACACCCGGATTCCAAAGACTATTCCTTTTTGTCCCATGCGCATTAGTCATTTTCCTTCATGGATTAATATTTCCTTTCCCTCGCCCTGATACATGCACTGAGTAGTGCAGAGATATCTGATATATCCTCATCAGATCATGTGCATGTTCTGATCTCTCTACAAACCCCCAATTCACATAAGGAACCCCTCCCTCGATGGAAACTGCCCCCTCAGGTCCTCCGGGATTGTTGGAACCGGAGGTCTCTGGTTGGCACAGGTATGCACTTGTGACAAGCAGGGACCCTCAGCTCCACGTCAGGGTAAGGGAACTACTCCTTTGAATAACCCCTGCTCACCCTCTAGGTAGTGTGGCGCGAGCAGACAAGGCTAATCCTCAGGGCAATAGTAAGTTAAGCATTAATGATCACATACAGTAAACCCACTGACCCACCACAAATGGACACCAGTCGTGTAGTTGTATCAAAAATACGTATACTTTATATAAAAGATAGATTCAAGCAGGATTATCACAAGACCATGTAACGTTTAGCGATTCGAGGCCACCAGATTATGATAGGCAAAAGTTAGTCTTTGAATGTTCGTTGTTCAGCAAGGTACGATGACAGGGAAATAAGAACGTTGCGGACCCTGGATCCGATATGAACTCGGGACGGAGTTCACGTGTACCTTGCTGGTGGAAGTCCAAGGCGTTTCAGGCGCGGCTGGTGAGGGCGGACTCCGGACGAGGCCAGCGGTTCTCCAGAGGATCTCTCCGGCTCAGGTCCCCCTCGAGGTGCGAGGTGGAGGAGCAGGACTGTGGAGGGTTGTGGCGATCCGGGGTCGATGCAGCTCACGGGGTGAGGCGCCGTTCAGGCCTGTGGGACGTACTACTTCTTAACACGCCGGGTCGTACTTGTGGATCTGTGAGGGGCGTCACGTTCTATGGCAGACGAGTGCAACACCAGGCTTCCGGTACCACTGTACGGGGAGGCCTTTCTTGAGGTGCGGCACGGGTCTTGGTATGCAGGAGGGCAAAGCGAGACAGTCGGGTACGTTACGACGTACGGACCGTCCGAGGCTATGGAATGCGCTCTGTGCAGGTTCCGGCGGGAGAAGATGAGAGGTGCACAACGCGCTCCGTTAGCGGCGAGGTGACAGGAGAGCGGGCGGCCCGGCACTGAAGCGGAGAGCGACTCAGGGATGAGCGGGCTCTCTACGGCGGGGCGACCAGGCTCCGAGCTGTCACGACCTGGGAGGGGGCGAAGGCACTAAGCATGGGCGGATTTTGCGAATTGGCAATCCGCGAAATTGCGTATTTACGGATTCGCAATCCGCAAAATCCACGAACTCTCGCGAATTTTGCAGATTCCTTTTTTTTTGTGTTCGCAAGTGTTTCTGCCATTTCGCAAGGGTTTTTTACCAGTTCGCAAACGCGAACTTACTTGTCGGGTAGCAACGGTCGCGACCATGTTGTTTCTACGTCTGGTTCATCACAGCACCCTCTGTTTCACCACTGCCACCCTCTGTTTCACCACTGCCACCCTCTGGCTCACCCATGCCACCCTCTGGCTCACCCATGCCACCCTCTAATTCATCACTGATTATGAGGGGAAAAGCACACCTGCCCTGCCTCAACTGACATGAATGAATTAGGGGCTGATTAATGTGTCACTGAATTTGAACTTCCAGGCTCGCACCTGCTTCCTTATCTGTAATTGCTTTCTGTTGCAGTGTAATTTTTTTAACAGGACCTTTGTTGTATACTTGTAGCTATTCTCTGAGCCTGCTGTGAGGGTCAGAGCAGGGTCATAGAATAGTTGCAAGTAGGCAACTGAACTCTGAAGGGGCCCCTCAGGAAGCACTACAGGGAATGGTTACTAATGATAAGATTGAACTTTTGCACCTGCTGAGTGCTTTCAGTTTTGCAAAAATCCAAATATCCAGCAGCATCCACAAAAAGTAATCCTTCCAGGCACTACAGGGAATTGTTACTAATGACAAGATTGAACTTTTGCACCTGCCGAGTGCTTTCAGTTTTGCAAAAATTCAAATATCCAGCAGCATCCACAAAAAGTAATCCCTCCAGGGTAAGATCCAAATCAAAGTGACCAGCACATGAAGAAAGCACTGGGAGGAGCCTGCTGGACAGGAACAGGAAGTTGGAGACTGTGGGGCACTTCCTTCCCCCCCCCCCAAAATGGACTCCTTGAAAAAAAAAGTGCAGGCAAATGTCAACCTGAGGAGTTATTCTGATAAAAATCATAATTATCAAGGTTTATGCTGCCTGCTGGTGGATTTCTTGTGCGAAATTGCAAATTTTGCAATCTCGCAATTGCGAGATTGTCGCTGCCCGCCGCATCTACGTGTTTGCAAGTGTTTACTCCCGCAAAATTGTATAGTATTCTAGTTGGCAAGTGCGACCAAGCAAAAAATCCGCTTCGCGCGGATTTACGAATTTTCGGCAAGTTCGCGAGAGTTCGCGGATTGCGAATTTGCCGAAAATCCGCAAAATCCACGAGCGGAACGGATTTTACGCCCATGCTTAGAAGGCACCCGAGTCACAACTCCGGCGAGGGAATAAGAGCTAAGGCCCAACAGCAGACGGGCACAAGCAGATAGAACCCAAAGGTCCTGGGGTTCCGTTCAGTGGGCAAGCTCTCGATCAAGCCCTTGGAGATCGTTTCAGGCACAAGTCTACAAAGTCCTTTCTGGTCCTTTCCTCTCCGTTCTCAGCAAGGCACCACTGCAGGCCAGTCTTACAGGATTCAGACCGGTTTCCGTCCTTCAGCTTCTCTTGGTCCTTCTAGTCAGGCAGAGGTTCGTCGTGGTCAAAACTGGATCTGATTTGTAAGGAGTGGAGCTCCTATATTTATACTGCGATTCTTTTGTCTTCGCAGGCCAAGGGGCCTGAGCCTAGTTCAACCCGGTTTTGGAGTACTCTGTTTACAGGAAGCTGCCGTCTTCTTTCGGACTGCAGGGCAGAGACATCAGACGCTCCGCAGGAGGTGGAGCCAGCATTGTGGTGGTGGAGCACAATCCTACTCAGAGTCAAGGACTACTCCGCCCACCCATCCTGGTGTAAGCACCCTATTCACCACCTGGGGGTTCCAACTGTCCCCGGAATCTCCCAGCCCTGTCACTCACACAAACCCAACAGATACACATCCTGGCAGAGGCGGGCTAAATAGTTAGGCGCGCAAAGTCTAGCTTTCTAAAAGTAGCATTTGTAAACCCAGGATATTAAAATAAACCTTACTGAAGGAAGTATTTTATTATTCAGGCATACTAAACTCGACATGCTACCGTGTTCCCTGAGCCTGCCAGGACTATAGCGTGTAATAGTTCCGACAGCTCATCTTGGCCTAAGAGAACCGGTAGCCCTTCCATAGTAAAGAACAAGAAGGGCGGTAATTCACTATGAGGACATGCCACACTCCAGGCTTGTCCTACCTTACGCTTCAATGCACCCTGCCCGTAGGCCTACCATAGGGGCGACTGATAGGGAGGTTAGGGAAGGTTCAGGGACTGGCAAGTGTGGGCACTTGCACAGTCAGCGTGACAGTACGGGACTGTACGCGGGGTCTGCAATGGCGGACCCGAGTCATGTCTTACGAGGCCGCTTCTGGGGGTGGCGCAACCAGCGCTGCAGGCCCACTAGCAGCATTTGTATCTACAAGCCCCGGCACTCCTCGTGCACTTTACTGGGGACTGACAGTAAACCAAATAAGCCAATCGCGGAAATCAATTGCACATACACTTTACATTGGGAGCACTTGCACTGCGGCACGGATTGGCCATGGCGCAGTGCCCTGAGCATCGAACACCAGCAAAACATCTGAGGCACATCAGCAAAAAGTGGAAGGGAGACTCACGCCAAGGTGCCAGGTCTAACACGTGTCCCCTCCAGCTGAAATGTGGGGAGAACTACCCTTGCCCAGGGAGTTCCTCATCACTAAGGCGGAAAAACCTTGACAGACCTTCAGCATTGGCGTGGTCTATGCCAGGGCGGTGTTCCACCGTAAAGTCCATACTCTGTAGAGAAATGGACCACCTCAACAGTTTCGGGTTCTCACCCCTCATTTGCATCAACCATCTGAGGGGCCTGTGGTCCGTTTGAACTCGGAAGTGAGACCCAAACAAGTAGGGTCTTAGCTTCTTCAGGGCCCAGACCACAGCAAAAGCTTCTCGCTCAATCGCAATCGCACTCCACTTCTGTTCCCGTGGAAGTAACCTCCGACTGATGAAGGCCACAGGGTGATCCCAGCCCTCCTCAGTCGTCTGTGAGAGGACAGCCCCAATCCCATGCTCTGAAGCGTCTGTCTGCACTAAGAACTCTTTGGAGAAATCAGGAGCCAGGAGCACGGGCGCCGTGCACATGGCCGTCTTCAGGGTGTCGAATGCTACCTGACAGGCGTCAGTCCAGATCACTTTCCAGGGCTGCTTCTTCGAAGTCAGCTCGGTCAAGGGGGCAACGATGGTGCCGTATCCCTTGACGAACCTCCTGTAATACCCGGTGAGTCCGAGGAAGGCCCTCACCTCCGTTTGGGTCTTGGGGGCTTCCCAAGCCAGGATGGTCTGAATTTTGGGTTGAAGGGGCGCCACCTTGGCCGCTCCCAACTTGGTGTCCCAAATACACCACCGAACCCTGCCCGATCTGAGACTTGCTTGCCTTGATCGTGAGGCCTGCCTTGCGCAGAGCCGCCAACACTTCCTACAGGTGTCGCAAGTGTTCTTCCCACGTACTGCTGAACACTGCGATGTCATCCAGGTAGGAGGCACTGAACGCGTCCAGTCCAACCAACACCTGGTTGACCAACCTCTGGAAGGTGGCAGGGGCGTTTTTCATCCCGAAGGGCTTAACCCGGAATTGGTAGTGCCCATCTGGGGTTGAAAACGCTGACCTCTCCTTGGCCCCGTCAGTTAAGGTGATCTGCCAGTACCCAGACGTTAAGTCAAACGTACTGAGGTACCGGGCAGCCCTCAACCGATCGATGAGCTCATCAGCTCTGGGGATGGGGTGCGCGTCAGTCTTCGTGACCGAATTGAGTCCTCGATGGTCCACACAGAACCGTAGTTCGGGTGTGGCTCCCTGCGTCGCAGCCTTCGGGACCAAGACCACTGGACTGGCCCAAGGACTGCTGGAGGACTCAATCACCCAAGAGCAAACATCTTCAAGACTTCCTCTTTGATGCAGGCTGGTACCCTGTGAGTCACACGGTAAGCCTTGTGCTTCACCGGCAAGCTGTCTCCCGTGTCCACATCATGGATGCACCAATCTGTGACACCCGGAACCAGGGAGAACAAGTCAGAGAATTGCCCCAGCAGCTGGCGGCAATCACTCTGCTGCTCAGGGGTCAGGGAGGGTGAGAGGTTAACTCCATCCGCTGACCCGTCTCGCTCGGAGGCCACCAAGAGGTCCGGAAGAGGCTCGGTCTCCTCCTCCATTCCATCATCGGTTGCCAACAGCATGCCCACTTCGGACCTCTCCAAGTGGGGCTTAAGGCGGTTAACATGTAGGACCCTCAAAGGGTTCCTGGGAGTTTGCAAGTTCACCAGGTAGGTGACAGGACTCTTGCGATCCACAACCTCAAATGGACCCGTCCACTTATCCTGAAGTGCACAGGGCTCCACTGGGGCCAAGACCCACACCTTTTGTCCAGGTTGAAGCTCCACCAGTTTCCAGGTTTGCCTCAGCAAGTTTCCTGAATCGCCTGGTCTGGTTTCGGAAGGCCAGCATGTAGCTATATACATTCTGGGGAGGTTTCCTGGGAGATTGCTCCCAGCCTTCCTGAACCAGACTCAGAGGTCCTCATACCGGGTGACCGTACAGAAGCTCGAAGGGACTGAACCCGAGCGACTTCTGTGGCACCTCTCAGTACGCAAACAGTAGGCATGGCAAGAGGACGTCCCACTTACGCCTCATTGGTCCTTCTAGGCACATGATCACGCCTTTCAAGGTTCGGTTGAATCTTTCAACCAACCCGTTTCTTTGGGGATGGTAAGGGGTGGTGAACTTGTACGTTACACCACCTTCTTGCCAAAGGGATTTCATATATTTCGATATGAAATTGGTACCTCTGTCAGACACCACCTCTAGAGGGAATCCTACTCGAGAGAAAATTCCCATCAGCGCTCGTCCCACCACGGGGGCCGTCACTGTCCTCAGAGGGATGTCTTCAGGGTACCGGGTGGCATGGTACACCAAGACCAGGATGAACCTGTTGCCCATGGCTGTCTTGGGGTCCAGAGGCCCCACAATGCCAATTCCCACTCGTTGGAATGGGGTACTGACGACGGGGAATGGTTGGAGGGGAGCCTTGTTCTTCCCTCCACACTTACCACTGGCTTGGCAAGTTGGGCATGTCCTACAGTGAGCATCTGAGCTCCTGTGCATCTGGGGCCAGTAAAAGTGGGTGACAAGCCTGTCATAGGTCTTGTCCATCCCCAGATGTCCTGCTAACGGCACATCGTGAGCCAAACCCAGTAGGAAGGCTCTGAACTTCTGGGGTACCACCAGCACACGGGCTGACCCAGGTTCAGCAGCCTTAGGCTCTGAATACAGGAGATCGTTCTCCCAGTAGACCAAGTGTTTCCCGGACTGAACACCATTGGCCTGGTCTGCAGCCTGCTGCCGCATCCCCACAAGAGAAGGGCACTCTCTCTGCTCCTTGCAGAATTCCTCCCTGGAGGGACCCCCTTCCTGCTGCCAATGGGTCAGCTCAGGCAGGTCTCCCAGTTTGGCAATCTGTTCCCCGGTAGGCTCCAGGGCATCCCCCTCGAGGTCTGCTTCCTCCTGGGCCGTGGGAACTTCGGGGGCCGGCTGTCCGCGCCCCCTACGCCTTCTCTCTAAGGCCGTTTCCTGGGCCCCTCCTTCAGGCTCCAGGACTTCTTCAACACCCCTACTGGCTGCCATGGACCGTGTGGTCACTCATGCCCAGTCGGGTAGACCCACCATCCGCAGATGAGTCGTTTTCTCCACCTTTTCCCAAGGGGAGTTCTCCAAATCGTTCCCTAGCAGACAATCTACCGGCATGGAAGTCCTCACAGCGACTTGCAGAGTACCAGAGACCCCCCCCACTCAAAGGGAACCTGAGCCATCGGACATTGGCTCTCAGAATTGTCAGCATTGACAACCCTACAGTAGGCGTGCAGTACTACCTGCTCCTGAGACACCAGGTGCTGCCTCACTGCAGTCACACTGGCTCCTGTATCTCGAAGAGCCTCCGCCTTCTTACCGTTGATGGTCACTACCTGCGCATATTTCTTAGTGTTATTGGGTAGGTAGTTTTCGGGGACCATTTCACTGTCTCCTAGCGAGACTAGGGTCATCTGAACGGGATCCCCACCCATTTGGACGGCTACTTCCTCCCCAAAATTAACATTAGCTAGTTGCCGGGGTGGAGCACCAGTGGGTGCGGGTTTTGCAAACAAACGACACTTAGGGTCAGAGGCAACGTGACCCAGGTTGCCACACCTAAAACAGGTGATGGCCCCTCTTTGAACAGGTTTACCTGTTGGGGCCCCGGTTGATTTTGGGGGTGGAGGAGGCTGAGAACCTTTCCCTTGGTTCCCTTGGGGATTACTTTGGGGGCCTTTGTGGAACCCTTTCTGTTTTCCCCTGTCCCCCCCACTCTTCTGCTGGGGACCCTGCCCACCTTTGGCTGAGTTTCCCACTGGACATTTGTGGACCCTGGTGCTGAGCCAGCGGTCTGCTTCCTCAGCAAGCTTCCTCGGGTTGGACAGCTTGCTATCGATCAGGTGCTGGCGTAACTCAGGAAAACAATTATCCGACAAGTGCTCCCATGCCATTAAATCAAGTAGCCCTTGAAAATCAGTTACTCTGCTGCCCTTCACCCAACCATCCAGCGCTCTGCAGAAAAAGGTCACATACTCCACATACGTACCCCCTTGAATCTTCACACACTTCCTAAACCACTGTCGGTACATTTCAGGAGTTAACCCAAATCGATTCATCAGGGCATCTTTCATGTGCGGGTAGGAGTTGGACTCTTCAGAAGGAAGATCTAGCAGGGTATCCCGCCCCTCGGTCAGGAACCGTCCTGACAACCCCGCTCCCCAATCTTTCTCAGGGACCCGGTGGGAGGACATGGCTACCTCGTAGGCCCGGAACCACTGCCCTATGTCATCCCCCTTAAAATACTCCTTCACCACATCTTTCAGTACGTAGACCCTTGACTCTACCTGGGCTGGTGTTGTGCTGCCACCAGGAGCTGCGTCCAAGCTCTTTGCTTTCAGCTCCAATTCTTTTAGGCGTATCTCATGCCATCTGTCCTTTCAATCTGGCCATCTCTACTTCATGCGCTCTGGTTGCGGCCCTGTCCGCCAGCTCTTCTGACGACAGGCCTCCCGGTACTTCGATAAGGCTATCTGGTGGATCCACTACCACCCGATTTTCTGGCTCTCTCGACTCTTTCCAAGCTGTTAGTGCCTTGATGCGCTGGGCTCTGGTTTTGCAGCCCGCTTGGGAGACTCGGAACTTCTCGCACAAGGCTTTCAACTGATCAAGTTTCAACTGTTCAAGCCCTTCCCAGTCAACTTCGTCGATTCCAGAGCTAACAGAGGGTGCTCTCACGGGGAGTGAACCAGGCATGTTTTTAGAGATTGGAGATCTCTCGGCAAGGATCTGTGGCTCGTTATTTGGTCTGCTCTCACTACGTGGTGATCAGTAATTCACTGTATATAAATCATAAATGCAAATCCGAAATCCTCACAGCTGCCGCCAATGTTGGAACCGGAGGTCTCTGGTTGGCACAGGTATGCACTTGTGACAAGCAGGGACCCTCAGCTCAACGTCAGGGTAAGGGAACTACTCCTTTGAATAACCCCTGCTCACCCTCTAGGTAGTGTGGCGCAAGCAGACAAGGCTAATCCTCAGGGCGATAGTAAGTTAAGCATTTATGATCACACACATTAAACCCACTGACCCACCACAAATGGACACCAGTTGTGTAGTTGTATCAAAAATACGTATACTTTATATAAAAGATAGATTCAAGCAGGATTATCACAAGACCATGTAACGTTTAGCGATTCGAGGCCACCAGATTATGATAGGCAAAACTTAGTCTTTGAATGTTCGTTGTTCAGCAAGGTATGATGACAGGGAAATAAGAACGTTGCGGACCCTGGATCCGATATGAACTCGGGACGGAGTTCACGTGTACCTTGCTGGTGGAAGTCCGAGGGGTTTCAGGCGCCGCTGGGGAGGGCGGACTCCGGACGAGGCCAGCGGTTCACCAGAGGATCTCTCCGGCTCAGGTCCCCCTCGAGGTGTGAGGTGGAGGAGCAGGACTGTGGAGGGTTGTGGCTATCCGGGGTCGATGCAGCTCACGGGGCGAGGCGCCGTTCAGGCCTGCGGGACGTAATGTTATGTAATGTAATTGCCCATTTATACCGCGCAACAATCGCTCCAGGGAGCATCTCGGCGCCAATATGTGGTCAACCTGATGTCAAAGTTGCCATTACTGCTTGGAATGATCAGGACCGGAATCACACTAGTGCTCTGGCAGCTATGTCTGGAAGGTTGTAGATCCAGATTTTTAGTTGTTTACGGAATTCTGATTCCTTAGCCAGTGCTCTTAGGTGTGGGGGAAGGGCATTCCAGGCTTTTGCACCTAATACCGCCAGGGATTTGCCCTCACGGGTTTTAAGTCTAAACCCTGGGACGGTCAATAAGTTGGCGTTGAAGGATCGCAATGCTCGGGTTGGACAGTATCTTACAAATGTTTTTCTTTGGTATAAAGAGCCTAGGTCGTGGACAGCTCGAAAGGTAATTATCAGCACTTTGTACAGGACCCTTTTTGTTATGGGCAGCCAGTGTAGTGCATTGAGTGCTTTGGTTGCTGAGGATTTTCTCGGCCATTTTAAGACCAGCCTTGCTGCCGCATGCTGTACCATCTGGAGTTTATGAGTAACCGCCTTATTGGTTCCAGCATACAGGCTGTTACAATAGTCAATGCATGATGTAACTAATGCAACGGTAACTGTTTTCCTCGGTTCAAAGGGCAGCAAGTCAAAGAACTTCCTGAGTCCCTTTATCACCCCAAAACAGGTGCCTGCCACTTTTGACGCCTGATGTTTAAAAGATAAGTCGGTGTCAAAGTGTACCCCAAGATTACGGGCTGAGGAGGTGGTGTGAGGCGGTATTTCTGCCTTCTCGGGCCACCATAGTCTGGGAATTAAATCATTTTTTGGGCCTATAGGCATGATCTCAGTTTTGCCTGTGTTACATTTTAGATGGTTTCTCCGCATCTAATCAAAGGTGGCCGTTAGGCAACATTTGAGCTTTTCCTCCCAGACCTGGTTATCTTTATCCATTACCAGGATAAGTTGAGTATCGTCGGCATATGCTATTACATCTATGCCAAATGACGATATCAGCTTTATCAGGGGTGCAGTGTAGACATTGAATAATGTCGGGCTCAGGCTGGAACCTTGAGGTACTCCCGTCGACAGTGATTTCTCACTGGAACGGAAATCCCCCAAGGTCACCACTTGTCTCCTGTCACTTAGAAAGTTTCTTATCCACTCCAGGGCCATGCCTGAGATGGCAGATGTTATTAGCCGGTCTATTAAGATAACATGTGAGACCGTGTCAAAGGCCGCCGACAGATCTAATAGTATCAAGACGGCCTTCTTTCCTTGGTCTAGGGCTGATCGGATGGATTCAGTAGTAAACAGGAGAGCTGATTCCGTAGAATGTTGGGTCCTGAAACCTGCTTGATTGGGGTGCCATGCTTCACTGTTTTCCAGGAAGCAAGTAAGCTGTTTATTTACTATCGACTCTGTGATTTTGCACAGTGCCGGAAGGAGTGAAATGGGACATAAATTTGACAGTATAGTTGGGTCAGGGAGCTGGTTTTTTTTGCAAAGGTTTCACTGCTGCCAATTTCCACTCTGAGGGGACATTGGCTGTAGACAGTGAATTATTAACGATGTCATTTATTTCTGGATTGACAATTTCTGCAATGAGATGTAGGAGTCCAATTGGGGCATGGGTCAAAAGGTGATCCCGATTTTGTTGCCAAAATGGCTTGCTTAGTCTCCTCCGGACTAATTGTAGTAAAGGCTGTGAGCTGGGTTATCTCCTGCCTTGTGTTGTCATCCTCATTCCTTGAATCCGGTATAGGGACCTCGAAATCTTTCGTCAGACCCTGGACCTTTTCTTCAAAGAAGTCTGCGATAGAGTCACAGAGTATTTGTGAGGGCGGAATGTCCTGCATTAAACATTTAGGTTTATTAAAATCATTCACAATCTTAAAAATCACTTTATGTTTGCTATTGGCTGTTTCTATTGCTGACGTAAAATATTTTGTTTTTGCATGTTTGATTAGTGCGTGGTACGCACTCTTAATCTTTTTATATTTACCACGTTCTATGCTGTGATAATTTTTCCGCCAGCTACGTTCAGCTCTACGTAACTCCCCCTGTTTGTTTTTAAGTTCTCGATCGAACCAAGGGGCGGATTTCTTCTTTTTCCCGGGTCTCTTTTTATTTCTTCCCTGTCCAGCCATACCTTTCAGTTCGTTCATCCAAGCCCTAAAGGTATTTTGATTTGGAGGGTCTACTGCCTTGGTCTACATTCTCTAGCCATTGTGGTTAGTTCTGGATGGTTAATAATAGCTTTCCAGTCATCCTGCCTAACCAAGGTACGTTCTTCTGCATGTTTGTTCTTTCTATTAGTCTCTAGTGAGAACGTAAAAGGTATTAATGCGTGATCCGTCCACGTTTGGGGTTTCGGATGGTCTATTTTTAAAATATCTAAATTAGTGGCAATGCAATCTATCGTATGTCCAGGCTCATGGGTGGCTTGGGTGTCACGAATTGTGAGGCCCACTACGTCCATGGTTTCCCTAAAGGAGGTAGTAGATGCTTCCGTTTTGGACTCTAGATGAATGTTTACGTCTCCCAACATAGTGAAATTCGAGTATTTAAGTATCAATGGACTTAGCACATCTCCAATACTTCCCAGAAAACCTGTACATGATCCCGGAGGGCGGTAAATCAATGCCCCTGCAAAGGAGAAATTATCATGAATTTTAAGACAGAAGCCCATTCCTTCCGCATCTTTTAATTCATGGAGTTCTATCACCGAACAGCCAAGTGTATCTCTATATATAATGGCCACTCCCCCCCCGTTGTTCATTTCCTCTGTCAACCCTTTGGATACCATATCCTAGAGGTAGGGCATGTACCAGATCGGGAGTGCACCAAGGTTTGAGCCAGGTCTCTGTAATAAAGAGACAATCTAAGTTGTCATCGATAAGGAGGTCCTGAATATGCTGGGCATGCTTTGGCAGAGATCTAGCATTGATTAAGCCTGCCTTTAGGGTATAGTTAGGTGTTGATAGGACGGAGACCTGAGACCACGTGAAAATACAGTGGCAGTTCTGACAACTCACCGGGCCTGTCCAATCTGAGGGATTGAGTTTATGTAGGTCGCATCCGCAATCCGAATTTAGGGCTAATAGTTCCTGTCTGCTATAGCTCCCTTTATTGGACCCAGCAGAGTTCCTAGCCCTGTGCCCGGCCAGTGCGCGGACGGGCGCAGACCGCCCTGACTCTGGCTTGACTCCAGCGCGAGTCCGGCGCATCCGCTGAGCGCGTCCGCTGCGCGGGGTCATGACTGTTTGTTTTTATACCGGTGACTCTCGCCCCCAAGGGAGGATAGCCCTACCCAAGATGGCCGCCGCAATAGTTCAGCCCGTGCCCCAGGTCGAAACAGCCTAAAATCGGCTGGAACCTCTGGGGGAGGCAGCGCTATGCAGGGTGAGTACACTCCAGTAATTAGATAGCAAGTGAAATTAAAATAATGCCTTCACCCGAAATCGGTGAAGACACCAAGCGTCGCGCTAGGGCCGCGCGCTAGTGCAGGGGGGCGAGGACACAAAGGGCAAGTGCAAACAATAAGTTTAAAATAGCAACAAGAGAAAAGTGTGACCTCCCGGCTCAAGCCTCAGGCGAAAATAGCAGTAATCTAGCAAGATTGTCCCTTTTCTGTTTTTATACCGGTGACTCTCGCCCCCAAGGGAGGATAGCCCTACCCAAGATGGCCGCCGCACGCCGGGTCGTACTCGTGGATCTGTGAGGGGCGTCACGTTCTATGGCAGACGAGTGCAACACCAGGCTTCCGGTACCACTGTACGGGGAGGCCTTTCTTGAGGTGCGGCACGGGTCTTGGTATGCAGGAGCGCAAAGCGAGACAGTCGGGTACGTTACGACGTACGGACTGTCCAAGGCTATGGAATGCGCTCCGTGCAGATTCCGGCGGGAGAAGATGAGAGGTGCACAACGCGCTCCGTTAGCGGCGAGGTGACAGGAGAGCGGTTGGCCCGGCACTGAAGCGGAGAGCGACTCAGGGATGAGCAGGCTCTCTACGGCGGGGCGACCAGGCTCCGAGCTGTCATGACCTGGGAGGGGGGCGAAGGCACCCGAGTCACAACTCCGGCGAGGGAATAAGACCTAAGGCCCAACAGCAGACGAGCACAAGCAGATAGAACCCAATGGTCCTGGGGTTCCGTTCAGGGGGCAAACTCTCGATCAAGCCCTTGGAGATCGTTTCAGGCACAAGTCTACAAAGTCAAAGTCAAAGTCAAAGTCAAAGTTTTTTTATTTTGTTTCGGTACTCTTTCGAGGACCACAAAATTGTTTTAAAAAAAATACATTTTACATTTATGAACAGTTTAATACATTTTCAGCGTTTTTTAAAAAAATTTATAAATCTTATTACAAACATACTCGTTAGGAGGCTTAACGCATACGGAGATGAAATCCCTTGCATTAGTGGTCCGACAGGACCGGTAGATAGGCTCGAGACATGATAACCTGGCGGTGACAACGTCTTTGTTCGGACATATAAAGAGCAAATGCTCTAAGTTCTGTTTACCCCCTAAACACAGATTGCATTGTGAACTACTGTTTGGTTTCCAAGAAGAGGTAAAGGATAACAAAGGGAGTGTACCCAAACGTAGCATCATGATCATACGCCTTGCACCATGGGTAAGAGTGTATTCCAGATAAGGCAGTTTTTGCTTATATTCTTGGGAATCAGCATAAGTTTTATACATAGATAATTTTGTGCAGTGTGACTGATCAAGCTCGTAACTCAACTTTGGTGAAAAAATTTTTAAAAATAGCTTGAGTTGTGCGGGTGTCCAAGATGATAACATTTCTGCACTTATTTTTGCTAAACAGAAAGCCTCTCTCAAGTTTTTAACAAATGTAGACTTAGTGGTATCCTCACTAAAGGACTCGATTTTTAGCAAATGTCGTAGGGTACCCTCCTTGGAATGCAGTAGGTTATAGGCCCACCTAATGAGGCTTCCTATAGATATTGCAAATGCACTGGTGATCGTACATTCCAATCTTAGTGCCTGTACTGGTGTTGAGTTAGAAACTTTCAGTAACTTTTTTAGTATTTTCCCTTCGTTCAAGTCCATATAACTCCATTGTTTTAGGGGGATATGTTCAGAGGCGTAAGATAGAACCGGGGAGATCTTGGCTCTATAAATTTTTATCAGTGCTGAGAAGTGCCTGCTTCCGGTATTCGCATATAGGCGTGATATTGCCCCTGCATGTAAATCACATTTCCTTTTTAAATGGGCAATCTGTTTTCTGTTGCTCATATTATGTGAGAATATTCTTCCGAGATAGGTATATTCCTTTGTCTGTTCCAAGGTCTCTCCTCCCAGTTTCCATTGGTACTTCACATCTTTTTTAGCGTTTGTAAATGCAACTACTTTAGTTTTACTTACATTCGGGGTTAAAAAATGTTCTTTCGAGTAGTTGTGTAAAATGACTAAAAGATTTTGGAGACCAAAGGGTGTCAGGTCGAACAAGACTATATCGTCCGCATACAGCAGACAATGTATCCGTTGACCTGCCATTTTCGGTGGAGTGCATAGCCCTTTTTGTAGATGCGACGGTAGGTCACTCAGGTATAGGGAGAATAAGAGCGGGGCCAAAAGACACCCTTGCTTTAGGCCATTAGATGTATGTATTATCTTTGACAGGCCCTTCTCACCTCCCATTTGGACGCGGCACCAGGTTTCACTATGTAAGTTCACAATTAATTGTAGAAGTGCCTCTGGGATACCCAATTTTCTCAATTTCATCCATAGCGTCGGCCTATCGACCCTATCAAATGCTGTAGAGTAGTCGATGAAGGCTGCGTATATTGATTGGGATTTCCCTGTTACGTATTTATCTAATAAAAATTGGAGAGTAGCTATATTATCTATAACTGAATGGTTCGACCGGAACCCTGCCTGATACATGGGGATTAATCCCTTCGAGAATGCCCAATGTTTCAGTCGGTCAAGTATTTCTGCCGCAAAGATCTTTCCGCCAGCATCCATAAGAGCAATTTGTCTATAATTGCCGGCTATACTCCTTTTTCCTTTTTTGTATATAGGAATTATTGTACTTCCTTTCCACGAGTTTGGGATATTTCCTGAATCGAATATATAGTTGAATAATGGCGCTAGCATCTGACCCCACGCATTTTTATCAGTCTGATACACCTTAATCGGGATCTGGTCAGGACCGGATGCGCCCGTGCTTCTTGCCTTTTTAATATTCATAGCAATTGACACTGCCGATGCCCTGGAAAGTTTTATGTCTTTTGTTATCTTTTCTTGATCAATGTCCTTTCTCACCAAACCATTCATGTTGGGTTTGTACAGATCATTTAAAAATTTGCCCCAGTCATCTTCTGAGACAGGAATTGCTTCAAGCTTCTTTTTAGTCCCTGTCATCTTGGCTATCAAGGACCAGTATTTTCGTTGGTTGCATTGCCTTGCTGCTAATTGGATATCAATCCAATTGCGGTCCTGCTTCAACCTTTCCTGCTTAGCCCGTTGTCTTCGAATTTGGTTCTTCAGTTTATTTATTACAGCTTTATATGTTGATGATTTACTTAGGTACTGAGCTCGAATCATCCTATTAAGCATTTTTATAGTTGACTGATTAAAATTTTTGTACTTGCTGACACACTTTCTTTGTGCTGGTCTGTCCTGTTTTGATTTACTTAATATAGCTTGTTTAAGTTCATTTAATACAATTTCATAATTCTTAATTGGGTTTTCTGAGTGAGAAACGGTTAACAATTGGGATTGTGTGATAAGTTCGTTTAGATAGTCTAAATTTTCCGCGCCCCAAAAGATCCGACGTTGGACTGGATTTACCTCCATTTTGGATTTACTAAATATTGGATCATTCCGGAGAATGGTTTGTGGCATCCAGAGTGTAGTTAGGCAAAGAAGGGCATGATCACTTTCCTCGTTGAACTTGATGGACAATTCTGAGATTTGTTCTTTTAACTCATTCCCACATATAAAGTAATCCAGAATAGAGGGGACTCCGTTTCCTTGCCTAGTAAATGAAGCTGGCTTGTCTCCATTGATGTTTCCGTTTAGTATTGTTCCGTTTATACTTGGAAGGAATGATAATAATAAACTACCTCTTTTATCGGCCTTAACTCCTTTTGGGAATTGCGGGAGCGCTATTTCCAATGATTCCTCCTTAAATAATGTAGACCATTTCTTTATTTCACTATTAGATATTTTAGCGTTTAGGTCACCCATGATGATATACGGTAGATGATGTTGATCTTCGAGGATGTTAGATATGGTCTCTAAGAGATGATCGAATTGAGGGTCATGTTTTTTACTTGGTGGTGCGTAGATATTAAAAAGTAGTATTTTCTTTTGAGCATCTGCTGGATGTAATTTAAGTTGTATTTTGATACATTGCAAATTGTGCGAATAGGTATCAATTAGTACTTGTGACCAAGAATAGTCTTCTTTCAGCAGGATTGCCATACCTCCTTTCGCGTGACCCCTTTTAGATTTTTTTGCTGGGTTTTCGTAAACGTAATATCCTTTTTGCGTAAAGGAAGTGGTGAACCATGTTTCCTGTAAAGCAAGAATGTCTGGATTATCTTTTATTGCGTCTTTCATTTTATTGGCGGTTTTCCCGGCTATGTTCCATAATGATAGTTTCAGACCTTCGCTAAACTTGACGATGTAGCCCACTATCCATTTTTTTTTTTACTGTTTAGTACTTCTGGTAACCACGACCAGGATAGTAGGTTATTCTCCTTTACTTTTGGATTAGTTTTCCGGGACCAAACCGACCTTTCACCTTGCGTTACTTGTATTTTTAATATATCATTACTCACGTTGTTTGAGGTATATTCTTCCCTTTCTAAATTGAGTTTATTTTCAGTGTGAGATTGTCTAATTTCTACTGCGTTTTGTGAGTTAAGTCTACAAAGTCCTTTCTGGTCCTTTCCTCTCCGTTCTCAGCAAGGCACCATTGCAGGCCAGTTTTACAGGATTCAGACCGGTTTCCGTCCTTCAGCTTCTCTTGGTCCTTCTAGTCAGGCAGAGGTTCGTCGTGGTCAAAACTGGATCTGATTTGTAAGGAGCAAAGCTCCTATATTTATACTGCGATTCTTTTGTCTTCGCAGGCCAGGGGGCCTGAGCCTGGTTCAACCCGGTTTTGGAGTACTCAGTTTACAGGAAGCTGCCGTCTTCTTTCGGAGTGCAGGGCAGAGACATCAGACGCTCCGCAGGAGGTGGAGCCAGCATTGTGGTGGTGGAGCACAACCCTACTCAGAGTCAAGGACTGCTCCGCCCACCCATCCTGGTGTAAGCACCCTATTCACCACCTGGGGGTTCCAACTGTCCCTGGGAATCTCCCAGCCCTGTCACTCACACAAACCCAGACAACAGATACACATCCTGGCAGAGGCGGGCTAAATAGTTAGGCGCGCAATGGCTAGCTTTCTAAAAGTAGCATTTGCAAACTAAGGATATTAAAATAAACCTTACTGAAGGAAGTATTTTATTATTCTGAGTTCAGGCATACTAAACTCGACATGCTACCGTGTTCCCTGAGCCTGCCGGGACTATACATTACATACATCAGCAAACTGTCAGAGAAGCACGTAAACACCACCCTTTCCAGCTTTATCGAAGCGACAGGGGGCCTGGACCAATCACAATCTGGGTTCAGGCCCAACCACAGCACTGAATCAGCCCTTCTTTCTGTGACGGATCAGATCAAAATGTCACAGGATAGAGGTGGCTCCATGATTCTAGTGCTGCTGGACCTGTCTGCAGCCTTCGATACCGTGGCCCATAACATCCTTCTCAGCCGTTTGCAAGGAGTAGGAATCGGAGGTCTAGCACTATCATGGTTGGAGAGTTTCCTCTCCGGGAGATCACAATCTGTCAGCCTGGGCCCCTTCTGTTCCACCTCTAGGGGGCTCACGAAGGGGGTGCCACAGGGCTCATGTCTTAGCCCTACATTGTTCAATGTATATGTGGCCCCCCTTGCTGAGATTGTGCGGAAGTATGGGTTCACACCGATCTCCTACGCTGATGACACCCAGCTCCTCTACCCTTTCAATTCCCTTGACTCTAAAGTCAAAGAGAACTTCGCTGAGGGTATGAGGGCGGTGTCGCGTTGGATGGCGACGAACTGCCTCCAATGCAATGTCACAAAAACTGAGGTCATGCTCTTTGGCAAAGCAAGTATTCTTTGGTCCCCTGATTGGTGGCCAATAGATCTCGGCCCTGCACCTACATCTAAACATCATGTAAAGAATCTTGGGGTGAAGTTGGACCAAAAGCTAACCCTGAAGGAACACACCAACTACATCGCAGGATTGTGCTTTCATACTATTGGCCTACTTAGACGTGTCTTTCCGTATCTTCCTGCCACCTACAGAAAGACACTTGTGCAGGCACTAGTGACCAGTCGTCTGGACTACTGCAACGGCCTGCTGACATTAGCAAATGCTGATGCAGTAGGTCGTTTGCAGGTGGTCCAGAACACGGCAGCAAGACTGGTCATGGGTGCACCAGCTAGGACCCCTTCTAAACCCTTACTGAGGGAATTACATTGGCTCCCTATACGACAGCGCATCGATTTTAAGATCTGCTGCACGGTCCATAGATGCATTTATGGTGTAGGTCCTAAATACCTGTCTCAATCCCTGGTGCTATATCAGCCCAGTAGGTCCCTTCGTTCAAGCAATCAAGCCCTTTTAAAACCCCCGGCCACAAAGAAATCCAGACAAGGAGACCGGGCCTTCTCCTCAGTTGGACCTGCCTTATGGAACAAATTGCCCCCTGATGTTAGAACTACCACTAACTACCTATCTTTTAGGAAAATATTAAAAACCCTCCTTTATCAAGAAGCATTCCTACCCTCTTAATCCCCCTAGATGCACTGACTAAGAATCCTATAACTGGCTCAGCGCGGAGATACCCTTACGGGATTGATTCCAGCGCTATAGAAGAAATTAAAATAAAAAATAAATAAAATATAGCGTGTAATAGTTCCGACAGCTCATCTTGGCCTAAGAGAACCGGTAGCCCTTCCATAGTGAAGAACGAGAAGGGCGGTAATTCACTATGAGGACATGCCACACTCTAGGCTTGTCCTACCTTACGCTTCAATGCACCCTGCCCGTAGGCCTACCATAGGGGCGACTGATATGGAGGTTAGGGAAGGTTCAGGGACTGGCAAGTGTGAGCACTTGCGCAGTCAGCGTGACAGTACGGGACTGTACGCGGGGTCTGCAATGGCGGACCCGAGTCATGTCTTACGAGGCCGCTTCTGTGGGTGGCGCAACCAGCGCTGCAGGCCCACTAGCAGCATTTGTCTCTACAAGCCCCGGCACTCCTCGTGCACTTTACTGGGGACTGACAGTAAACCAAATAAGCCAATCGTGGAAATCAATTACACATACACTTTACATTGGGAGCACTTGCACTGCGGCACGGATTGGCCGTGGCGCAGTGCCCTGAGCATCGAACACCAGCAAAACATCTGAGGCACATCAGCAAAAAGTGGAAGGTAGACTCACGCCAAGGTGCCAGGTCTAACAGGGATCCTGTGGATGTGGCAGATATTCAGAAGGAGATTGAGGCCTTCTTTCTTTGTAATACCCTCGCTGATACTTCGGAGGACACTAGGTGGGATGCTTTTAAGGCCAACATTAGAGGGGTCATTACATCTATATCGATCGCCAGGACCCGAGAGGCTTAGCTGGTCTATACCACTGTCTCTAGGGATTTTAAAACCCTAGAACACAAAGACCACCTACAGATGTCCCTTCGCAATAAGCGTCTCCTTGACGAACTACGGGGCCAATTGGGTTTACATCGTACCAACAAGGCAGAGCGACTCCTACTCACTCTCAAGCAGAAATTCTACACAGGGGGGACAAGGTCGGGCATGTTTAGAACAACAACTCTGAGAGCAGACTGCGAGAGCTCACATCACTAAACGTAGGCACCCTGAAGGCACATGGGCCATCATGGAATCGGATAAAGGACTGGAATTAGAGAACTTCTATAGGGACCTCTATGCAAATGCTCCCTGCCCTCGCAAAGCTGTCTCTGCTTTCCTTGACTCTTGCCCTTGGGATCCCATTGATACCCACTTTGCGAAACTGCTGAAAGACCCCAATACTCACGATGAAATTGCTAGAGCCCTGAAGCAACTCCCAATTGTTAAAACCCCAGGCCCTGAAGGGTTGCCAGTTACCTTTTACCAGGTCTTTTACCCACAGCTTCGAGATCACATGCTCCATCTTATTAATAGCTTCACAGACATCTCGGGTCTCACCCCAACAATGAATGAAGCAGAAGTAGTACTCATTTCTAAGCTGGGTAAAAATCCTTCCTTACCCGAGTCTTATCGCCCTATCGCTTTATTAAACACTGACGACAAGATCTCCATGAAAATCCTAGCAAACCATCTCGAGTCCCTCCTCCCGGGTCTCATTGATCCTGATCAAGTGGGTTTTATCCATCAACGCCAGGGAGCAGACAACATCCGTCGGATAGCCCGTCTGGGGAAAAAAGCATGCTACAGAAATATTTCTGCCTGTTTAGTATGGCTTGGTGCAGAGAAAGCATTTGCTCGAGTGGACTGGGGATTTATTAAGGAAGTCTTACAGAGGGTGGGCTTGGGACCGGGGATGATCTCCAGATTGATGGTTCCTTATGCGAAACCTACTGCCCGCATTCGTTTCAATGGACATCTCACTGCTCCTATTCGTATTTACCGTGGCACCAGACAGGGGTGTCCACTATCCCCTTTACTATTTGCCCTTGTGGTAGAACCCCTCGCCATTGCCATCCGTCAAAACAAAGGTATATGGGGTATCCCCATGGGTGGTTATGAACATAAAGCCTCCCTCTTTGCTGACGACCTCCTTCTCTCCCTATCCTCTCCACTTACTTCCCACCATGCTGTAGCTATTCTCCTAAGGTCCTTTGAAGATGCTTTGAGATAAGTGGAGTAGTGTGGCTCACTGGTTAGAGGCGGCAGGCCTGAGAGCAGAAGTCAGCCTGGGACCAGGGTTCAATTCCCGACGCGGCAGGGTCGTGGACCTTGGTCAGCGGACTCGATAATTCTCGCTTCGGTGCTTACTCTAATCAGGGGTTCCACTCGGCAACTCTGGGCATTAGCTTGCCTAATCTCCACAACGGCCCCACCAATTCCAGGGATGCCTGGCTCCACCTTGGAGACTCCCAGCAAGGGACCATCCCACAGGGAAAGCCAGGACGGGTTCCCCAGAGTTATACAGCGCCGGGACGCCCCGTTGCTGGGGCAGCTGTGCGCTTTACAAGTATACTACACACACACACATACCGGATCAATCTTGCCAATTCTCATGCCCTTAATATTAATCTTCAGCCCTGGAAGTCCAGGAGTTGCAAGATTTGATACCGGTACAGTTGTCATGCACTGCAGAGGTAGGTTATCACTAACCTTACAGCCAGATACAGCGGGAACGATGAGATGCTAGTTAATCCCTTCTCCTACGTGGTGATACCCATGAGTATATAGGTATAACACTGCACGGATAACACCACTACCGGGGAAAGGGAAAAAAGGGACAAAAGAAACAATAAAGTTGCAGCTGCTAGGCTCAGATAAGGGATGTCGTTGGTAATGGTGAACCTCACTCTCCTACAATCCACTAAGTATGCCCTGTAAATGAAACACAACACACACATAGGATTACTCTTCCCCCAGTGACCACACCCCCCTGTGCCCCTATGTGTATTTGTACTTACATATTATGCAACTGTACATCTCCCAACGTAAAACAGCACAAAAGAGAAAAATAGTACATAAACAGTCTTGATTCTCACAAGTACTTATCTTACTGTAGATAATCCTCTGGTATACTTGGTACATAATCTTTCTGGCACTTATGTTTCTGAATAATTGTCTTAGATTTTCTCCAGTTCTTCTTTCATATATCCATATCTCTCTCTGGAGCGTGTGAAGTAATGGTCAATTAACATTAAGCATAGGACGCCATCTAGCGTGTTTTCTTTTTTCACTTGGGAGGTATCACAGAAGAAAATTCAACTGGCCGGTACTTCCGCGTTGTTTATTGGCGGAAAGCCGGTACAGGAAATGATATCTAAAAATAGAAGGGCTTCCTTAGCGCGTATGCCTCCTTTTCTGTTCACGATATACCAAACAGCTCCAGGGCATTTAAGCCGGTCCCAATAAGGAACGATTCAAGTACTAAATCACAGATCGAGCGTGAAACTCTCCAGAGAAAGGCAGATTTTCCTTAGCAACTGAACTATGTTTTCGCGTGCAGCGACAATGATTCAAACCATCTGTTGGAGCCGACTCGGGCTTCGATAATAGTTACCGCCCACAGCGTAAGGGACGCTAGGCAGCAGCGGAAGAATTCTGTTCAAGTTACTTTGCCCTGGAAGCAGACATCCTTAATCAGGTGAGGCGACAATCCAGAAATATTCAAGAGGGCATAGAATGCCCGACACAGCAGCTTCCTCTCAATCCTTTCACCAAGTAATTATTTCGAATAGCCCCGAACACAGCGAGAGCGGGGCTCAAGTACACAAGTCAGCTGCCCTGACCGTCTCTCTCTCTCTCTGGATTATGGGAGATGTAGTTCCTGCCTAAACAATCATACAGTGTGTGTGCTCCTACTTCTGTGTGCCTACCTTCGTCTAGCCATGATAACAGTGGACTGATATATCGATTCAGTACTTAGGCCTAGACTTGACCCCCACACCTCGTTCAATTGGCCTAGATATAGGAATGCCATCAGTGAGGAACTGCATAGATGGAAGGGCCTTTCTCTCGCATGGTTAGGTCGCCTCAATACTGTTAAAAGGTCTCTTTTCCCTAAACTCTTATATCTTTTTCAGACCCTACCCACTCCTATACCACAGTCCGACATTCTTGCCCTACAGCGTGACTTAACAAAATGTATATGGGGAACTCCCGACCACGCTCTTCCAACAAGATCGTGATGTTGCCTCGGGACCGGGGTGGACTGGCGTGCCCCAACCTTCTGGAATACTATTGGGCCTGTCACCTCAGATAAATATCAGAGTGGGTGGTCCGCGAGAGCGAGAAACATTGGTTTCACCTGGACCGAGCAGTTTCTTGTAGACCTTTGTGTGACTTCCCATGGCTACCGCGAGGGGCCCGCTCTCGCAGCGCCTACATAGCCACCCCTGCGAGAACAGTACTAGAGACCTGGGATAAGTTAGCGATCTCCCAAGGCCTAACGACCTTTCCTTCTCCTAACACGCCTATTGAACGTAACCCCATGTTCCCTCCTGCTTTGCAAACCCAGGCATTTAGTACATGAACAGAGGGGGCTGCCGGTTCATCCAGGACCTTTTTCAGGGCAATGACTTCCTTACATTTGAACAATGTAGGCAAACTTTTCATCTCACTGAGGGGACACAAATGCAATATTATCAGCTTCGTCATTGACTTAACTCCCAGATTTACACCCAGGGAGCCACCAGACAGCTTTCTGCCTTTAAATCCTTGGTTCACCGATTTGAGGGTTCGAAAGGTCTGATTTCTAATACGTACACCATCTTGCAACATTTTCAGTGACCCATACCACATGGATACCTGACGCAATTGGCTGTGGACTTGGATGAGGATATTCCTCCAGAGGAGTGAGCTCGAGTGTCGCAGGTTATCCGAAGGGTATACCAGAGCACGCCCCAACGTGAATCAGCATATACATTAATGACTCGGTGGTATTACACCCCAACCCGCTTGCATCAGATGTTCCCAAACTCCCCCCTGACCTGTTGGAGGTGCCAGAGTGATAGAGGCGACTTCATTCACATTTGGTGGTAATGCCGATGTTTTGGAAGGAGGTCCTCAGTCACATCAAAGAGGTGGTGGGTTTTCCTATTCCTTCCTCCCCGCTAGTCACATTTTTAGACATCAAGCCCTCAACATTAACTGCTATGACACACACGGATTGGCACTTGATTCTCCACTTGCTAGGAGCTGCTAGACAGTCAATAGCCTTATTTTGGAAAAATCTACACCCCCTCTCCCCCATAGCCACTTGGTTTCTTCGATTGTTTTAGCCCTCAAATTACTTACAGCCTGCATCAACACGCCGATGCAAGATTTGACCGCATTTGGCAGTCACTTTGCACGATTTCACTATGTCTAGACAGTACTGGCTGGTTCCCTCAGATTACGGGCCTTACAGTTGTTTGAAGACTCCCTCGAACCATTTCATAGGGGCCAGAAGCCGGACTCCCTAGAACAACCCACCTAAATCAGAGGGTCTGTTCTCTTGCCCCCTGATGACCCTTTAGCTCCCAATTTGGAGACTAGTTCCTCCCAGCACATCCTCCCTTTTTCTTTCCCCTTTCCTGAGGGAATTTCTCTCTCGTTTTGCTTTTTGTATAATTATTTTTATACAATTGCTGACTGTTGCTTTCTCAGTCTAAAGGGCTTCCTTGGACAGTCAAAATCTATATATTATCAGGTGATGCATAACACGCCCCCACAGACCTCATCGATGTGTCTTTGATAACAACCCATTTGGCATCCGGAGTACGGAGAGCCTCTTGTTTTCTAGTTTTGTCCCTTTACTCTCCCTTGGAAGCGAATATATTGTTAGGATACTTGGGGATGAGCCTTAAGAATGTATTTTTCTCTATAGCATACTTTACAATATAAGTTTTGGCGTTACCCTGCATGGGTTAGGCTCCACTCTGTATGTTCTCATTATATTGTTTCACCATGTAATATGGAATGTGGACTTCTTAGAGGATTTTTTTACGGGGACATGTGTCCTCAAGTTGTTTGATTTATTGCTTCTGTTCTTTATTCAATAAACAGACTTTACAATAAAAATAAAATATAAACAAATATTATTATTCTAAAATTGATCTGGATCTCCTTCTTGAGTCAAGTATCTATTATTGATTACTGTTGTACAATAATAGTCTTACACTCCTCTGTCGTATGCCTAATGCTTTTTGCCCACACTACCACAAATAGAACACATTGAGTTTTACATTAAGCCCTGTACACTTTTGGAGAACTTCTGGACTCTGCGCACGGTTTTAACATCTAGTGGCAATATCATGTACAGAGCCAGCTTCCTACATTGGTGGTGCAGCGGAGGGTTATAAGACTTTGACACTTGTTGTACTGCTTGATTGATAATCGATTTCACAGAGAAAATCCCGAAAAATTGGCTATAGATAGATTTTTTTTTTCAATTGTCAATTTTTTCGAAATTTGTTAAAAATAGTGTTAGGGCCTTGAATACGTCCCCCACTGTTTAGAAATGTAAAGGACTTTAAAGTTGTTAGGCCTTAGACACACTTAGAGTTTTTTTAATTCTCTAATAAGAACCCACTTACTTTAAACACCATCAATTAAACTGCAGGGACCAGCCAGGAGCTGGGTCCCTATGCACATCTTAAAGTTTCTCACGATGCAAAGCATGGAAAACTGCTATGGGTCCTAAACCCAAAAAAAGCCTATCTCCAGCCGTTGCTGTCAGATAATGACAATGCCCTGGCAAACAGAACCGTACCCCACTGGGGAAGAAGTAGAAGAAGAGGAGGAGGTGGACGGAAAAGATACTGACTCTATCACTACCCCCTCAGATAGCAACACTTCTGGAGATAGTGTCTCCAGTAATGTCCCAGATTAAGCAGGCACTGAAGATGCAGATAGTCAGAAACTGGCAAAGAGGACTGCTATAGAAGCTAAACTCCTAGCCATAGAAAAAGAAGAGCTAAGTTGGGCCTAGGACCCATCTCTGGTGGTAACAAAATAATAAATAGGGAAACAGACTCTACAGACTCCAAAATCCCCAAAGGGAGTGTCCCTAAATATTTGTAGGGTGATTATATCACTAAGTGATTCGTTGCATTTGAGAGAGCATGTCTTAGTTGACAGGTCCACAGGAAGCTGTGGAGTGCTTTCCTGTGGAAAATGTTCTCACAAAAGTACAGGGATAGACTCCTGATACTTAATGAGAAAGATGCTACATCTTATGACCTCATGAAAGGTACGCTTATTGAGGGTATAACATCAAAGCCTGATAACTCTAGGTACGTGTGCACAGGACTCTGACTTATAAGTGGTGTGTGGGTCTTGACCCACACACTTGCAGGGGTTGTTTTCTTGTCTGGGTTTGTTCCCCCTGACCTGCCTGCACCGTGGAATCACTAGCTACGTTCTTACTTTTATACATACACGCCAGAGCGCCAATTCTTCCTGTACCCAATCCAAACCCATCACATTGACTCATACCCTCAATACATCTTTTACATGGTGTGACTCAACACTTGTCGGCTGGTTTGTTTTCTTTTGTACTGATCAAATTGAAATATAATCTATTCCACATAAAACCCTGGATGTCGAACTCCGTCATTTTCTCCTATGAACTGTGTTAAATACGGGAAACATCCTTTACGACGCAACTTTTACCACGCAGTGCCTTTACAACGCAGGTTTTTCAACGCAAGTCATTACAACGAATTGCGCTGGGGGCGCTCTAGGATAGGTAATAGTTTAATTTACTATCCAACACCTTCCCTACTATCCACGGGGACTGGAGTTGGAATAGTAAATTAAACTAATCACTATCCAGCACCCCCCAACGCAAGTCGTTGTAACGACTTGCGTTGAAAAACCTGCATTGTAAAGGCATGCGAAGTAAAAGCATGCTTTGTAACAACGTACATCCGTTAAATACATTTGGTTTTGACATCAAAGCCTGATAACTCTCTACACGTGTGCAAAGGTCTCTGACTCACACCCTGATTGAGGGTGTTGGATTCAGCACTGAGGAGTATTGGATCAAGAGTAGATTTCGTATATTACTCAGTGAAAACACTGGGAGGTTGGTTGAGTGGTAAGAATGAAAATGATTTGGAAGGGTTGTATAATTTGACTATGAAGGAACACTTAATTAATTGTCACCAAGATAAACTATCAATTCCTAGTAGACCTAGGTTCACTTCCTCTTCAAGAATTGGGGAAGAAGGCAGACCACTGGGTCAAAACAAGGGTCACCAAAAAGAAACAGGCCAAAAAGCCCCTCCAAGGGAAAGAGGGTAGCCCTAAAAATAATCAAGAGTCTTTTACAGGCCCCCAAAAACCTTCTCAAGTGTGTAGGCCCAGAGTCTCAACACAGTCTAAGGGTGAGTGCCTCACAGTTTTGGAAAGTTTTTCATTACTTTGGCCCGTTATATCCCCTTAACTGGGCACATTGGCCAGGATAAAACTTGGAGTAGGGTAATTAACCAGTTCTACTGGCCTGGGATGTCACAGAAGGTGAAGGATGTTTAGGATGTTTGTCAGTCCTGTGCCACCTGCCAAACAAGTGGCAAGGCAGGAGGCCATCGAAAGTCCCCCTTAATTCTACTTCCAGTGGTTGGGGTACCCTTTGAAAGGTCTAAATTGTTGGCCCCCTGGACTTTCCAAAAGCCTCTGGAAACAAATATATTCTGGTGGTCGTAGATCAGGCCATCACGTATCCTGAAACTATTCCTCTAAGGCCCACTACCGCTCCAGTGGTGACAAAAGCCCTCCTTGGTGTATTCAACAAGGTTGGTTTCCCAAAGGAGGTGGTATCAGACAGAGGTAGAAACTTTATATCGGCCTACCTAAAACATATGTGGGATGAGTGTGGAGTGAACTACAGATTCACCACACCCTATCATCCACAACCAATGGCCTGGTGGAGATAGTCAACAAGACATTAAAAGCATGATTGGTGGGCCCCCCAAAAGCTCAGAAGGAGATGGGATGTCGTACATCCATGCCTGCTTTTTGACTACAGGGAAGTGCCATAGAAGGGAGTATGGTTTTCACCCTTTGAAATTTTGTTGGGCACACGGTTACAGGTCCTCTGAGTCTGGACAGAGAAGGTTGGAAAAAATCTCTCAAAGAACCAAAACAAGAAATTGTGCTGTGGACTATGTGCTGCTTGGCCTGCACTCTAGAGTGGCTGAGTACATGGAGAAAGCAAGCCAAACCCTACAGGCCAGTCAAGACCTGCAAAAGCAGTGGTATGACCAAAAAGCTGCTCTCGTAGAATTGAAACTAGGGCAGAACGTATGGGTATTGGGGCCTGTTGCTCTTAGGACCCTCTGAGACAAATGGAGTGTGCCCCACCCTGTCCATGATAGAAATGGGGAGGTCACCTGTCAGGTCTGGGTCTGGGTCAAACACCCCAAAAGGGTGATACATGTCAACCCCCTGAAATCCTATTAGAACAGAGCTGATATGACCATGCACATGGTCACAGATGAGGGACTGATAATGAGAATGAACCTCTTACTGATCTCCTCTCCAGCAATCCCCAATATATGTCTGTAGATGTAGAGGTCTTGGTCAATAGGCAAACAAAACACCCATATACACCCCAAAATTTTCCGCTGGTGAGTCACCAGGAGTTGTCTGTGACACGGGAAAAAAATAACATGACGTTGCTGGAACGGGTGGGTATAACACGGATGGGCGACCTATATCCTAACGGCACATTTATTACCCCAGAGGATCTGACATACATCAGTAATCAATCACTGCTCTTTCGGTTCTTATATCATAGACTGAGGGCTGCTGTCAAGGCACTGTATCCATCCTTTCCTATAGAGCCTCCTATCCTGCAACCACTGCAAACCCTGATAGCCACTACCACCCACTCGAATATAATTTCACGACTATACAAACAGGTACAAGCAGAAATTGGGCCTACCACCCAGAAAGCTCGTGACAACTGGAATAAACTGCTGAACGACCCCCTAACGGACAAGGAGTGGACTGCTTGCTGCACACTGACTACATTGCTCACACCTAATGGCAATCTCCGTCTCATACATTACAAATATATACACAAAACATACCACACTCCGACAAAACTATACAAACATGGATTGAGGGACAGCGCAAGTTGTAAGAGGTGCGGGATGGTCCAGGCAGATTTTGCACACCTTCCATGGGGTTGTGAGAGGGTGCGGACATACTGGGAGGCTATGATCCACCACTTGAGAATGGCTGTATCCTGTATGTTACCCCGCATACCACAACTGTGTCTATTGGGTCTTAATATACCTCTGAGATATGTTAAAAAGAAACTGGTGGCCATAATGTTATTACTTGCCAAACGGAGGGTTGGGATGCATTGGGACAGCAAGCGGGCTCCTACATTAGAATGTTGGATACTGAACGCTATTTATTGTAGAGCCAATTTTTTATTATACGTGGAAGAACTGCCAACTGCTTCCAAGCCCACGGATATTTGGGAACCATTCACTATTTACTTACGTGAGTATCCTGATCTACTTAAGGCGAATCGTTGGTCCCATTATTTGAAAGTTAAATGTGATACTACTCTGCTGTGTGGTTGTTCAACCGTGTGTTATTGGATGCTATGATGTATTGGATCTCTCATTATGATGCACTACTTGTGACAGGTACAGATGTGACCATTGTTATGTAACTCATTGAAATAATCAGCAAAAAAAAAACCCCTGTTAAAATCACACAGGTTAGCGAGCGTACTCCATGGACTCGTGCAGTCTGCAGGTAACATGCGGCCTGCAGCACTGCAGGTTATTGCAGCTGCTGCAGGGAAGAGTGATCGCCTGCTTAAATGTCACTGATTGTGTAACTGTTGCACTTACTATGTGGAGATGGTGACGGGTCCAATACTCGTATGGTTAACATTCCTACTGCATGTGCAGATAAATAACCCACGGATGCAGGTTGCAAAGCCAGTGCAAGTGCTCAGCGGGTGAATGCACCTGCTGGACAACAAACTTGGTCTGCAGGGCAGCATGCTCCAAATACAGAACAAGCATTTGCAATGAAATAGATATCGCATTTACGCGAGTTTAAGCTAGTGGCATTGAAAATGACAATGCGTTTTATTTATGTTTCAAAAAACAAAACATAAATAAAAGGCATTGCCATTTATAATGCCAATTACTCAAACTCATGTAAATGCAAGACCTGTTGTATGCAAATGCTTGTTATATTTCTAATAGGAGTGGAATCTTTTCTACCATATATGTGTAAACGTAGCAGCCATTTTAACAAGGGGGCACGAATCTGTGAAGTCAATGTGGGCTAAAATTGTCCGTCTAGTTAATCTTAGTTTTAATAGTCGGATTGATATAAAAACACACCAAACTTACACCACGCAGAACACTATGCAGATTAATGTACCAGCCAGCACTACAAACCCAACCAAACCACATCTACACTCCCTACTATCCCAACTAGCACACATATCCACCATCACCTACAAACAGTACACAACTCTATCCTATACCACTAACCAATACACTCATTACTAACACAACGCCAATCAACACCATACATAACTACATCCCATTCAGACACACTCTCCCTGCTGTAATTACACCTAACAGACCACCATTTATCACCTTCCATCAGTTATCCAACAAACACCCTCCTCTCCCTTCTACCATAATAACACTAACGCAAAACACACACACTGCACACCACCACACTTTGTTACTCTTGCAACAAACCAGTCTAAGATAAACACTCTCACCTCTACTTCATTCCCTCCTGCACACAACATACTCATAAACACTTCACCACCCCTCTACATGACATCCTCCTCTCACAAACAATACTACACAACCAAATAAATTGCATGAAACATATACATCAGCACCCTTTTTCACTACTCCTCAAAAGAAAAACATATCACACACACCAGCACAACAAGAACTTTAAAGCGCAACACCTCATAATACTTACCATTACAAAATACAAACATATACCCACCTTTCAAACTATACAAAGGAACAAACTCCAATGCAAAGCTTTCACTCTTCCTCCACACCTAATACAGATACAGCAATACAGCATCTCTCTTCTAACCGCCTCCCATCCATTGGACAATTTAGAACATTACTACCTGACCCACATGCTGCACCACCTCCCCTGACTCATACACCTTCCGCCTCAAACACACACAAAAAAATATAAGCAACACATCACAACTTTGCTTCCCCATGTCTACTTCACAACGATGTTACATCACAAAAGCAACACAGCACTCCAACTCGCTATCAAAACACCATCTCCAACACATACACATGCAGACCCATCAAAATGCCTTCTTAGCATGCTGGATGAGAAATACGCTATAGAACAGCTACACGGTTGCTATCCTAATACAGCTAATACCAGCACTAAAAACACACCTGCTACAAACCCACACAATACTGATCACTCTTCTACCAAACAAAGTCCCACTATCACCAAAGGCCACTCACTAAACTGTCTACTAATAAATGCTTGATTCCTTTCTAAAAACAAGCATCACATCTACGGCATTCTCACCGATGCAACACCAGACATACTATTCATAACCGAATCATGGTTGGGAGAAGATATGGCTCCAGTCCTGCATGAAGCCATTCCTCTAGGCTATCAAATAATCACCCAAAATCGTATAGCCAAAAAAGGAGGTGGTCTACCTGTTGTATTCAAGCAAACAATACATATACAATACAATTAACAACATCTCCATAAAGAATTGTGAGGCTCTTCTAACAAGATGCAATCCTACACCGTCTTCCTCCTGTAACTTCCTGCTCCTTTACAGACCTCCACCTAGCAAGGCAACATTCCCAGACACACTTCTAGACACAGTTTCAAACCTGATAACAATATACTCCAACCTATGCGTTCTGGGTGACCTTAACATTTGGTTTGACAAACCCAATATGACCCATCCAAAACCTATAATCCTCGGCCTAGACGCATTGAACCTGCATCAGATTGTCCACAATCCGACACACACCGCTGGACATATCCTAGATGTCATTTTTGCTAATACTGAACTAGTTACCTTTCAAACTATAACTCCAGTCACATGGTCAGACCACCACTTGCTTGCCTTCCAACATAAAACAACGCTAAGCAACTCACCTAAAACTACCTTACATCCATCCACCCATCGACTATGGAACAAACTCAATTTGGAACACTTGGAAACACAACTAAGATCCAGTACAAATCTGGAAAGCATAAATTCTGTTCAAAATCTATATGAGTGGCTACAGGAAGCTTTTGACATCAAAAACACACAACAGAACAAAAGAAAAAAAGGGCCTTGGAGAAACATAGAAGTAAAAGACATAAAACAACAAATTAGAAAGCTGCAACGTACCTGGCTCAAAACAAAAGCCAAAAAAGACAAACTTCACCTACAGAAAATTAACAGATTATACAAGTCTGCTATCAAAAAAGCTAAGAAAAGGTACTATTCAGACCAAATTCAAAATGCTAAATGTGCAAATAAAGAATTCTATAAAATACGCAATGAATTTCGCAAACCAAATTGCCTAGAAGGAACTCATCCTGTTACTCAAGATTTCACAGACAAACTGGCAAATCATTACACGGACAAAGCAGACACATTGGAATCGTACTTAAAACAGAAACAAAGCACCAGCACTAACACTTGTACAAAACAACAATCCCAGAATGCTCTAATCAAGCCTCTCCGTTCCTTCCAACACATCTCACACTAAGAATTTATGGACCTGGTCAAAGCAAGCAGGCCTGCCGGCAGCCCATCCGACCCCTGTCCGCCACAAACTTTCAAGACAATTCTTTTAGCAACCTCTGCTGCCACTCCAGTAAGAAGAATCATCAACGATTCCTTAACTACTGGAATATTTCCAGAAGAACTCAAAAAGTCATACATACGCCCTTTACTGAAGAAAACAAACTTGGACACGCTGAACCCTAACAACTAAAGACCCATTACAAATGGACCGTTCCTGGGCAAACTGATAGAAAGAGTAGCGTTCGCCCAGATGTCACAATTCATTGAAGAGAATGACATACTTTCAGACTTCCAATCAGGATTCCGTCCGGCAAGAGGCACTGAATCTGCCCTGCTTGCCATCTGTGATGACCTAAAGAATACAGTTGACCACAACTGGGTTGCTGCGCTACTCCTCTTGGACCTCTCAGCTGCCTTTGACACGGTTGACCATGACACTCTGAAACAAAGAATCGATGAAGCTGGCATGGAGGGAACTGCGTTAGACTGGATAGCATCCTACCTTCGAAACAGAACTAATGTCATCCATACCCCACCTTTCTCGTCCAAACCATACTCCACAAAAGCAGGGGTCCCTCAAGGTTCTATCATCTCGCCCATGCTTTTCAACATCTATATGAAGTCATTACCAGTACTGATCAATAAATTTCACCTCACGTGCTATAACTATGCAGATGACACGCAAATACTCCTTCAACTGGAATGCCCCAAAGACATTGGGAAATCACCAATTTTCAGTTGTCTCAGAGCCGTGGATCAGTGGATGACTTGGAGCCATCTCAAATTGAATGCTTCAAATACTCATGTGTGGCGATTGGAAACCTTACAACCCGCTTGCCGCATTGCCTGATGAACTGGGATCACTGCCTAAAGTATCGAAGGAAGTAAGAAACCTCGGAATGACCATGGACTTCAAGCTGTCGATGAATGCCCAAGTGGATAAACTAGCACAATCAAGCTTTGTTACTATAAAAATGCTGCGACGAATTTTACCTCATTTGGGATTTCCACACAAGGTCCAAGCTACTATCTCCCTTGTTCTGTCCAAACTCGATTACGCCAATAGCCTCTACCAAGGATCACCTTTAACGACCACGAAAAGACTACAACGGATTCAGAACTCGGCTGCAAGGCTACTCTTGCATATCAAACCGCGAGACCACCTCTCCCCTGCCTTGAAAGCCCTGCATTGGTTACCGGTTGCCAGAAGATTCACGTTCAAGCTGCTTTGTATCACCCACAAACAGTGGTATCACTAGGGTTGGTGTCACCCAGTGCGGGCAACTCATGGTGTTACCCCCTCATGACTTACCCCATGAATCCGTCATTGACCTCCTCCGAGTCCGCCAGTGCCAAATAACGGGCCCATACAGAACGGTTTCAGTGCTAACTCCCACATTGCCCCATCCCTTGTCATCCCCAGTCTTCACCTCTCATTGGCCCCTATTCCCTCAAGGTCTTCAACCTGACAGTGGATGTTTATAAGACTTTGGAATTTTAACTGATTATAGTCTGGGATCCTGTAAGCTTTGGCCATAAACATCAAACTTATCCCCTCAAGTTATATTTACATGTCTTAATGTCTCAGGGAATAGACAGCAGAGCTACCCTTTAGCTTATTCACATCTTAAAGGTGCGGGGGAGGAGGGGGAGAGAAGAGGAACGCTATCCCTCATATTACACAGCTTTTAGTCTTACAGGCTAAACCCATAAATAGCAGGTTTGCCACTTACGCTATGCTATTTTACAGCTAGAGCACACAGACAGCAGAGCTATCTCTCATCTTCATAGAGCCTTTACAGGCTCAGAATACTTACTTGTAACAGGTAGAGCCAAAGATAGGAGTATAACTCCCACAGAATTCACAGATACCACTTGCTAAGACCGTAAACAGAAGCGTCATGCCTCAGGCGCTACAGACCACGCAGACTCAGGACTGATACCTTACAGTTATTGCACGTCATCATCAGGCGCTACAGACCATACAGACTCTGGACAGATACCAACCACTATCACACAGGTATTGCACGTAATCACTCAGGCGATACAGACTATACATGCCCATGACTCGGACCATACAGTCATTACACAGGTGATACAGGCAGAAGAGGTACGATTCACTTGGCACGGTCCAGCGGCGTAATGAAAACTGTGTGCCCCACCAAAGTAAGTAGAGGTAGGAGCCGCGCTCTGGACCCAGTCAGGAGCTCTTAGCCTCTTAGACCTGATGCCCGCCACCGGTACTCAGTGCCAGGGGGCTCCCTGGAGCTCGCCCCCCGCCCTGCAAGGGCTGCCAGGGTTATTGTTACACCCCTGGCACAGTCCTCACTAATTCTATTTAAGTTGTTTTCTTTGGAAACATATGTTTTCGAAGACATGCAGCGTCAGCGTTTTATCATTATCTCAATTCGCTCACTGAGTTTTCACATTCGTGCTTCAAAGGCTGATAACAACTGCGTCAGAGCAAAATATATATATAACAAACACATTCTTTCGACTTGTGGTCTGTTCATCAAGACGACTGTCTGGAACTAAACACCTGTTAGACCTTGGTCTTGGCACGCGCACACAGATACGTCCGAGTGGAATCTACAGGTTCATTCAGAGCACACACAGCTCTGCCGGTGCACCTCAATCCCTGACCATAGCACATTCATTTGCTCCAATAACGCAACATGCGCGCAGCTCTGATAGTACAGCTCTATCAAGCTCCGCAGAGCATATTGCTCTCATTGGTGAACGGTGCACAGTGAGAGCTGGGCGGGTAGGGCCAGGGTGCAAAGGTGAGTGAGAGTGATCAGGTGAGAGGCCGTGAGAGGGCCTCAGAGCTGGGAGGGCCAGGGTGCAAAGGTGGGTGAGAGGGATCGGGTGAGAGGGCCTGAGAGCGGGGTGGGCCAGGGTGCAAAGGTGGGTGAGAGGGCCCGAGAGCTGGGAGGGCAAGGGTGCAAAGGTGGGTGAGAGGGCCCGAGAGCTGGGAGGGCCAGGGTGCAAAGGTGGGTGAGAGTGATCGGGGCGAGGGCGAGGAATGCGGTATGTCAGAGCCGAGCAGCCCGGGGAAGGATGATGGATTGGAGGGTGATGCCCGGCCTGGGTAGAGAGTGGAGATACTCCCCAATGCCTCACCTGCTGCCGGTGCTGGGTTTTCATCCAGCAGCGCGTGCATGCTGAAACTTCAAACCGAAACTTAAAGCCCCAGAATGGAAAGAGCTGTTTGGTTTAAAAGCCAAGACGGACGGATGGCGCCAGAGGACACACAGACCCGCCTGGAAGCTCTGACTCCCGCCCTGCAGGCTCCTCTACGCAGCCGGTGCATGACCCACTGAACGCACCTCTAGGCGCGGGGCCAGAGGCCCGGGGAGGCTGCAGGCTCGAAGGAGGCTCTGGTAGGTTGTGTGCGGGCTGCCCGGATGAAGCAGGTGAAGGCACTCTCTCTTGCACACAGCTCTCCCAGTGCACCTCAACCAATATCCGCTAGTGAGTCCCACCCGCAGTGCCTACAGCTCTTTTACCGCTAGTGAGACATCGTATATAGCTAAAATGTAATTGGGCAATAGCACTGCAGAGAGACATAGAATCGATGGTGTCACCCCATGTGATGGTATCACCTGGTGCGGTCCACACCCCCCGCAACCCCCTAGTGATGCCACTGCCCACAAAGCAATACAAGGAATGGGACCGATCTTCATCAGGAATAAAATCACCAAACACATTCAACAAAGGAACCTCCGCTCTAAAGGAGCATCTCGCCTCAAAATCCCAACATACAGGAAAAAAAACATGGGTGGCACATCCTTCTCTTTTGAAGCAGCCAAACTATGGAACTTTTTGCCCCCCAACATAAGGTCCACCGAGAACCACCTTATCTTCAGAAAACTACTCAAGATTTGGCTCTTCCCCACATAGGCACCATACGCAAACAGACATTTACAGCATATCCCTCTGTATACAAGCATTTTTTTCACTATAGATATGTACCTATCTTTGTGTATTACTTTGTATAAACATGTAAAATAATGATGTTGTTGAGCGAAAAAATAATAATAATAAAAAAATAAAAATCATCTTTGGTCTGCATGTACATACTTCCATTGTGCATCTATGTACCTTCCATGTAATTGGATTTGTGTGTCTGTTACTTTTCTCCTGAAAAAGCATATCCAATGCACTACCCTATTTCTCATCGTGTGCCTCTATCAATATCTTTAATCTACGTATACTTACCTCCTTTAAGTATCTATATACTTTCAATATAATTATGGATCTATATATTTATCACTTTCTTCTAATTTAGCATTTCCAATGCACTACCCTATTTCTCAGCCTATACTTCGCTCAATATATCTTCTAGCCCAACCACACCGGTGGAAGATTAGCCCAGCACGCTGGAATCTGGGGATCACGGTTCGATCCCCAGCGGCAGATTAGCCCAGCACCACGTGACTCTGGGCAATAGCTTGCGCCTACAGACCCTAACGGGTGATTGTGTGCTTTACAAATGTGGATTATTACTCAGCTAAAACGTCTTCTACTACTCCTTCCAATGCACTACCCTATCTCTCATCCTATACATCTATCAATATATCCTCTACACCCACTCTCTCATTTATTCCAAACCCCATACCACTACTATGATTGCCAAAATAATCCTTTCTCGACACCTCTTTTACTATACTGATCCCCTAAAACAAACCTTTCTAAAGTCTTTCCTCTGAGTCCTCCCCTCCAAAACTAATTTTTACTCATACAAAAGCCTCCTCCTATTGCTAAGACCTACAAAAATAAATAAATAAATCTTTCACTCTTTTATCCCTCTACTATCCTTTTCAATCGAAATTAACAGACTAACATGTTCACTTCTCAAATTCCATATTAAACTATACTAATATACTACCCGAATAACTGAATAACATATCCACTACTCAAACTACTTAACCACATCGCTGCTTGAGAGTTTCCCCTACTGTGCTGGACAGCAACGAAAACGGGTGTGGTCATGACGAGCTCAGCTCGTCATGAGCACCTGAGAGGTATATGCCATGACGAGCTGAGCTCGTCATGAGCTTGGAAGGGGTTAATATATTTTTTACTATACTAATTTTCAACAGTAATCCTTTATGGGTTCCGGAGTGGCATGCCACTCGGCAGAAAAGCGATTCAACACCCATCAGGGGTAACAAGTGCTATATGAAAGCAAATATTTCTTCCCCTTTTATCCCTCCGCTATCATTCTCACTCCAAGTAACTGACTAATATCCACCACTGAAATTACTTCATATTTCCCCATATTAATTTACCACTAATCCTTTGTAGGCTTCCTGTATAGTGTGCGTCAACAAGCGTTATATAAATATAAACCTTTGTCCTCCTCTATCAACATTAATCCTCAATGGGTCCCAGAGTAGCCTGCTACTCGCCGAAAAAGCGCTTTGACGCCTCGTCAGGGGTAGTAAGCGCTATATAAATGCAATTACAATACAATACAATACATGATGTGGTTTTTTCATTAGTGATTCAAAGAAATGTTTTCCTTCGAACCATTGTTCATTCTGTGAAATGAGGATGTTATGTAGACATACATGTGTCTCTCACTAACTGCGATCTAATTTATATTTTGTGCAAAGGAATTTCATCATTGATACCGATGATGTTCGATGAAAGGCGGCATATCCATTGTTGTTCTAGTCTAAAACATGGTATGCTTCCAGCACTGTCCATCGTATATCCTCTGAGGTGTGTCCCTCTGTGAGGAAATGTGTGCTCATTTTTGTATCGGATTTCTTGCAGCGTATAGTGCTGCGATGTTTATTTAGTTTCACTTTTAGAGGGGGTGTGGTCATCCCTATGTATTGTTTACCACAGGGACTAGTGATCAAGTAGACACAGTTCTTTGTGTTGCAATTGGTGTGTGATTTTTGTGTCCACATCCAATTAGTCTTCAAAGATGTGTCTCCCTAGAGCTTTCTGTGAAATGTCCTTTTACTAGGGGTAGATCCCATAGTAATCTCTGGCCTGACCCCTTATGGCTCATGGGCGTGTGTGTATAAGCATGTCCTTTAGATTAGCAGTTTGTTTAAATGCACACTTAGGTGGTGGGAAGGATAGTTGCCCAGTTTGTAAGATTTTCCATTGTTTCTTGATTATTTTTTGTATCTTATTTGATTGCGGTGTGTAAGTAGTGGCACGTGTTAGATTCCCCTCTTGTCTAGCTTGTGGCCCTAGTAGTGTCTCACTGTTACAATTCCTAGCCTGTTTAAGTGCAGTTTGTAGACATTGACTAGGGTATTGTCTTGATTTCAAATCTACGGCCAGCTTTTATGCCTGTGTATCAAAATCGATTAGTCTGTTGCAATTGCGCATAATCTGTCCATATGGTAGGTTGTCGCGCATGTATTTTGGGTGGTGGTATTGTAAAGTAGAAGGCTTTTCCTGGCTGTAGGTTTTTTATATGAGCTTACTACTCGCTTGTTGTCTTTCTTCTTGATCAAAAGATCCAGGAACGGTAGTTCCTTCTCAGTGATTGCTTTTGAAAATTTCAGGTAGGGGTTTATGGTGTTGACCCATGAGCAAAATGACTCATTTGTAGCCAGGTTCCCTTTCCGAAAGATGAGTATGTCATCAATATAGCACCACCATAGAAGGATGATAGGTTTGTATGGGTTCTCTGGACAGAGAATTAATTGTTCTTCAAAATGTGACATATAGAGACATGCTAGATTTGGGTCAAAGGTACTTCCCATGGAGGTACATTGTGTCTGTTGGTATAGTTGTGTCCCATATTGAAAGAAATGTTCAGTGAGAGCCATGCATGTGCATGTCATGATAAAGTTAATGGGCATAGGGGAAGTCCACTCCTCCATTCGGAGGATGGTGTCTATTACCTGCAGTGTGGCTGTCTGTGGTATATTTATATACAGGGATTTGACTTCCAAAGTAACTAGTAGATCTAGCTGGTGTGTGTCAGTAGTGGATTCAATTTTATTCAATATATCTTGGGTGTCTTGTATATATGATGGAGTTATTTTTACACATGGTTGCAAAAAGAATAGTGACAGAACTTGGATATTTGTTCCAGGAGGGAATGTATCCCTGAGACTGTGGGTCTGCTGGAGGTGGGGAAAATCCTCTTTCGAATCTTTGGAAGAGTGTAAAAATATGGGACCCCTGCGTCTTTGTTCACTAGGGCGTCTGCTTTGTTTTTAGTGATCCACCCCTTCGTTTCCGCAGCAGAAACCATGGAGATTATCTGTGTTTTTAGCCTTGTTGTTGTTTCCGTTGCGATGGGAATGTAATACATGCGGTCAACAAATTGACGTACCCATTCATTCTCATAGTGGTGTACCTAATTACCGACACACCACCTTTGTCTGCTAGTTTTATTGTGATCTATTTGTCATTGAACAATTATCTAACTGCTTCGTGTAGCTTTTTGGACATGTTGTGGAAATTCTGTGTGTTATAGTCATTCTCTATACCTTTTAGGACACTAGCTCACGTCGCTTGGTTTGGCTTAAAAGTAGACTTACTAGGAACTGCATACCCCTGTGATCATGACCCTCTGTAGTGCCCATGCCCTAGGCACCAGGTGTACCAGGTGTACCATATACTAGAGACTTACAGGGGTGCTAAAGTCCTTGCCATTTGGGCAACAATTAGACATTTTGCACTGGTACTGGGGATCTGCTTAGCAGGGACCCAGTGCACTTTCAGTCAAAAAGCATCATCACTAGAAAATGACTGTACACTAGTCGTGCTCGTGGGACCCGCTTTCAATACCCCATTACATCTGTCTTCATACGTTTCCAGGGTGCCATAATTTTCACTATGAAAATCCTGCACAGGCATTACTAACCAGTTGTATGGACAAGGACACCCCAGGGGCTCATGTCATGGAGAGCAGAGTGCGGCCTTGCTGGGGCCTGGTGCTAGGCCCTGAATTTGCTGCTATGCCCTGAGGTGATCAGGGTTTAAAGCCATCATGGAACAATGGACTTGGACACAGCTGACCCCCTTAGCAAGGCTGGGACTCAATAGTAGTCATGGAGAGACCAGTGGAGACATGGTGCTGGCCTGGTTCCCCCAGAGGTAACGTGACAGTCCTAGAGGAGGCAAAAAGAGTGATGCAACCCGGGTCCCTCCGGGACAAGACAGCTGCAGAGCTGGTGAGGCGGCACCGGCCTGGGGGCAGCCGCGTTCTCCTGGTGAAAGCCTGCGCTGATGCCCCCACATATTAAGGCCTCCTGGAGTGTTGCACGTCAAGTGAGCCCGGGCGACCTTGGTGCGCTCTGGCATGGAGCTGAGACAGCTGGAGCACACCCGTCTAGGAGATGGATCACTGAAAGAATATCGACTGAAAGAATATCGACTACCCAAAATATCGTTGAGAAAATATCGAGTACAAAATATCGAGTTTCTATCTACAAACAGGTAAGTACAAAAATATCGAGTACAAAATATCGTTTACAAAAATATCGTTGTTAAAAATATCGACTTTACTAAAAACAATGTTTAATTACATTAATATAAAAAATTAATTACTAAAATATAATTAACAATACTTAAAATAGCTTTTAATAATTAAATAATTAATGAAAGTAAAAAAATATTTTTTTTCATCATATTTCTTAAAACATATATATATAGTAACAAAATTTAATTAAATAATAGGCAATATTGTATATGTACCCCAAAAACCCCAAACTGACCCTGAACCCTAAAAATACCCCTTTACCCAAAAACTGAAAACTGACCCTGAACCCTAAAAATACCCCTTTACCCAAAAACTGAAAACTGACCCTGAACCCTAAAAATACCCCTTTACCCAAAAACTGAAAACTGACCCTGAACCCTAAAAATACCCCTTTGCCCAAAAACTGAAAACTGACCCTGAACCCTAAAAATACCCCTTTACCCAAAAACTGACCCTGAACCCTAAAAATACCCCTTTACCCAAAAACTGAAAACTGACCCTGAACCCTAAAAATACCCCTTTACCCAAAAACTGAAAACTGACCCTGAACCCTAAAAATACCCCTTTACCCAAAAACTGAAAACTGACCCTGAACCCTAAAAATACCCCTTTACCCAAAAACTGAAAACTGACCCTGAACCCTAAAAATACCCCTTTGCCCAAAAACTGAAAACTGACCCTGAACTCTAAAAATACCCCTTTACCCAAAAACTGAAAACTGACCCTGAACCCTAAAAATACCCCTTTGCCCAAAAACTGAAAACTGACCCTGAACCCTAAAAATACCCCTTTAATTTAACATAATTAGCAATTAATCAATTAAATTAAATTAATTACCAATTAAATTGTAAATAATTAACATATATTATTTAATTACCAATTAATTAATTATTACTACCAATTAATACATTTACATATTTAATTTATTATAATTAAATTACTTCCCACCCTATTCCCCTATAAACCCACAACCCGCTACAGAATAAAATTACACAATAATTAAAAAAAATTATTAATTAAAAATAATTATTAAAAAAAATGACACTTTTCACATATATTATAACATAAAAACACTATAAATAATTAAATATTATTGAAAAAACTATATTTTTTACTATCTAGATTATATACTTGGATATTTTCACTGTCTATATTATTTACAGTCGATATTACTTCACTTACCTTAAAAACGATATTTTGACTGTCGATATTCTGTCTAGTCGATATTTTCTCCAAACGATATTTAAAACTCGATATTCTTTCCAGTCGATATTTTGGAGTCGATATTATGTCTGTGCACCCCAGGAGATATAGAGAGGCTTGTCGCCTGTTGGCGCGCCCTGCCTGCAGCCTCACTTGGGGTCGCTGTAGAAGGATCTGCCACAGCTCTACTCAAGAGATACACTGAAACCCCACCTTGCCCCTCTTGAAGATGTGAAGTTGGCCTTTGGAGCCCCATAGCCTCGAATAGTGTGCTGCTTCCTGGCTCCACAATAAGTGGATTGAACTATGCCTAGATTCTTGTGTATCTGGATATCCCATGTGCTGACCCCCAGGGGCGACAACTTATCGTCCTGTGGGCGGAAGGCAGGGCGCCGCTGCCCCAACAGTTGCTGATCAAAGTGAATTGTGGATTGTTGCCAGTAGAAAACCAACAGGCTGTAGTGGGGATTCCCCCCCCCCCAGGGCAGGAGGCAGTTATTACTTGGGTGGATTGTTTCTGCGCCCAAATCCCTACAATTATAAGGCATCGATAAGTGCATCATGTCCAGCGGCAAGGAGGGCTACGGAATGCACCAGACTAAGCTCAACTTCCTGCAGTTCCTGATGCCATGCTGCTTAAATATTGGTTTTAATAAAGTACACCATATGTCCCTTAGGATGTAGCAAATACAGATGACGTGGATAAGATCTTCAGTGCCGTGACCCCACAGACGACAAAGCTGTTCGCCTCCTCTCCTTCCGCATGTTGGTAAAAAAGGGGTCATCAGAATGACACTGAAAAAGAGATTTAAAAAGTTCTCCTTGGTTGCCGTTTTTATTTCCATTTTAAAGTTGGGTTGGGGTTCGAGGGCTTCATAGTTGTTGAGCACTACCCAGCCATGTGTTCGCTTGGCGGAAGTGTTTCTTTAACCTCTAGGGCAGATATCAGTTGACTTGCCTGTGTCACGATTTTTTTAAATGAAAGGTGCTCCATTGGAGTACTCCAAAGAACTGTCAGTCCCAAAATTTTGATGGAGAATAGAAAATATTCTCTGGCTGGCGATTTTCCGGGGCGAAACAGCTCAATCCAGAGGTGGGAGTTAAGGGATCCTTCCTCAGCTCTTCGGATTTTATGCCAACATTTTATGTAAGCACCCTTTCTTTCCACCAATTGTTTTTGTAGCCCAAATTACAACTATATTTAGTCCGGTGAAACATATCTGGGGAGATGAAATATCACGCTATAAGAATTAGATGTTATTATATCCAGGACTGCAGCATCTTTCACTATCAGAGGTCCCATAGGTCAGAGTTGGCTGTAGTTTAACTCTCAGAAACTTTAGCAAGGGGGTCAGATGTTAAATCCGGCAGCTTCTTTTTCAAAGGCTTTATGGCTAAGTAAGTCCCAACACCCTTTCTCCGCAAGGACTCCAACTGTGGTTTGAAGGAGCTTTTATGATCTAAGAGTATCCCAAGGTATTTATAACTTGTTGTCTGATCTAAGCGCTGCCCATCCAAATACCAGTTGATATTTTTCTCCCAGTGGTAATTTACTGCCATAATGTTCGTTTTTTTTAGATTTATTTTTAAGGCGTTTCATTGCGAGAAGCTACGAATCATGTCCAAGAGATGTTGGAGTCCTATGGGGGTCCGACTTATTAACACTAAATCATCCACGTAAAGTAGATTTGACAATGTCGTTTTTCCTAGCTTCTGGGCGTGGGATGCGCATCTGTCAAGTTCCTCAGGGAGGTCTGCTAGAAAAAAGTTAAAAAGCAACAGGGCCAGGACGTACCCTTGCTTTAACCTCTTTGAAGTAGGGATTCGCTTTGATAGGTGTGTCCCAGCACCTAGTTTTATCCTAATCCAAGTATCAGTGTGCAACTGCCTGAGTTGGTCTAAAAGAGGTTTAGGTACCCCTCATCCTTCCAGTTTTTGCCAGAGCTTTGTGCAATTAACATAGTTGAAAGCTGCTTTGTAGTCTATAAAGCAAAGAAATGGGGGGCATTTTCTTTCCACACAAGTGAGGTACCATTTTTATTGGAAGACTTGGGGATATGCTGGGCGGGTAGAAGTTTGTGGCTCCCCACAGATTCCAGAACTTTTCATAACAGAAATATGAGGAAAATTTGTTTTTTTGACAAAGTTTGATGTTTACAAGGGATTCTGGGTAATAGAACCTGGAGAGAGCCACACAAGTCACCATATATTGGATTCCCCTGGGTGTTTAGTTTTCAAAATGTACAGGTTTCCTAGGTTTCCCTGGGTGTCCGCTGAGCTGGGGCCCAAAATCCACAGCTAGACTCATTGCAAAAAAATGGTCTATTTCCTGTGGAAAAATGTTATGTTTCCACGTTGTGTTTTGGCCATTTCCTGTCATGGGCACTAGGCCTACCCACACAAGTGAGGTACCATTTTTATTTGGACACTTGGGAAAATGCTGCGTGGATGGAAGTTCGTGGCTGCCCACCGATTCCAGAACTTTCCATCACAAAAATGTGAGGAAAATGGGTTTTTTCTCCAAGTTTGAGGTTTGAAAGAGATTCTGGGTAACAGAACTTGGTGAAAGCCACAAACGTCATCCCAACCTGGATTGCCCTCAGTGTTTTGTTTAAACAAATGTACAGCTTTGCTAGGTTTCCCTGGGGGTCTGCTGAGCTGGGGCCCAAAATCCACAGTTTGGCACATTGCAAAAAAAGGGTCTGTTTTCTGTGGAAATATGTGATGTGTCCACGTTCTGTTTTGGGCCATTTCAGGTGGCGGGCACGAGGCCTACCCATACAAATGAGAAGCCATTTTCATTGGGAGACTTAGGGGAAAGCTGGGTGGGTGAAGGTTTGTGGTGCCCCACAGATTCCAGAACTTTCCATCACATATATGTGAGGAAAATGTGTTTTTTTGACAAGGTTTGACGTTTGCAAGGGATTTTGGGTAACCATCGCAGTTACTGGTCCCCCAAGCAGCTCACAATTGCCAGGAGATAAGATTGTTAGGGGAAAGGGTGTTAAATAAGCTTTTATAGATTCTCGCCTTTGCGCCTTTGGCTTAGAATATAGTTTGACGTAATAAGATATGAATCATTTGTTTATTTCTTTAGGGTGGTGTTTAATCACTTCCTCTGATAATTGTATCTAGGTGATGGGATTTCTACCATATTCAGGCCATATTAACCATGCAAGTAATCTACCTGCTCTACCTCCCTCCATATGTACCCACATTTGATATTCCATCATATCAAAGTATTTCAGTCTTTCTAGTACTTTGTCCTGCTTTTTCCGCAGGTCAAGTAGCTTCTTATAAGCCTTGGCCTCTTTAGTCAGGTCAGCCTCCACCTCATGCAGTTGGGATTCTAGGCTGGTAAGTTCCTCCAATATTGCCTCCCTCAGTACAACCCTGTGTCCCATGCATTTCCCTTTCAATATCACTTTGAAGGCTTCCCATTCGGTAGACCTAGACCCAACTACCCCATGGCTAAACTGAAAGTATTTGGAACATCCTCCAAAAGACTAGGATCTAGTCTCTATGTGGGTGTTAATGTTGGTTCAGGTATAGGGAGGATGTGTAGTAGCAATGGGAGTACCTGTCCTTATCCCTACTAGTGTGCTCCTTGAGAATGCAGAATATGTGGTGCTGTATGTCGATTTAGATTCCGTATGCATTTCCCGATTCATGCCCTTATATAGGTACATTTCACGTTGCCCTTATATAGGCATATATATCCAGTCCTTATTTAGGTACAGTCCATGCTACCCAAATACAGGCATGGCTGCTTCCATCCGTTCATCTATGTCATAACGATTTATTGGAAAACCAGACTCTTAAGCTGTTAGGGACTTCCCCTTGCTTGGATATTGAATTCTCCAAGAACTCATTTATTATGCATGAACATCTATTCCTTAGGGGTTCATTCATGACGTTCATATGCCCGACTGTATGTCAATGCTGGCATTCCTAAACACCTTCAAGGTATAAATATACCTTCACTTGCTATGGCAAAGCACTGTGTGGTTCGTTGCAGTTCGTTTATCTACTTGCACGACACAGCTGACCACAGCAAGTCCCGCAGGAAGCCAACTCTCCATCTGACGCACTGACCAGAAGCTGTCCTCCTCCTGCTGAGAAATCCAGCTCCAGTGTTTCTCACTCCCCTTGTGGGATGTTGGGAAATCGAGTCCCGAGAAAGAGATACCAACCTCTCTCATTCTAAGGTATGGAGCTGATTAGAACCTAGAGAAACCTTTGGCAGATTCTTGGAAAAACTTAACTTAAGCTACACAGCACCTACTTTTTCCCTCGTACTAGTCCTAGGTTAGGTACACTGGGGTAGGCGTATTTTACAAGCACCAGTTGAGTATTTTAGCCTGTGTTATTTATGTATGTATTTTTATATATGTCATAGCAACAGACAATGCTATTACAGTATTATTTTATATTACTGTTCGCGCTATACGCATTATACTTCGCATTCTGTCTAACGATTGTAGCAGTTCATATCTCTTGCATGAGGAATAAGACTGCTCAATAAACCCTTTTATTGAAACGCCCATCTCTCTATTTCTATGTAACTCTGTATAAACGGAGCATGCACAATTGACTGAGTGAAATAGTTATCTATTGTTTCCACGACTCTGAAGATATTGTTCCGGTTTTAGGGGAAACAAGTTGTCATGTTTATGCAGTTGTCAGAAACTAATCCCTTCTTGTTTATTCGAGAAAGTTTCTAGTGACCTCTGAGTTAGCTGGCACACACACAATTAAGTTTAATATACTCTATAGATACATACTGACCTCAGTCCTATGTCAAATCTATAGTGTATATTATTCCAATGTGCAGAGCCTATTGGAAATATAGGAACTACACTACAGTGGTGGCGTATAACTGTCCAACCATCTACGCCTGAGTCTAGCACTTTCTGCTAGCGTGAGATGTGTTTCTTGCAACATCGCCGCTTGCACGGCACGGTGTATGAGGAAACTGTGAATCTTATGTAGTTTAGACAGGGACCCCATACCCCGTACATTCAAGGAAATCAGTTTAACAGTTTAACTAGTATACTAGGGGCATATCATAAAAAAAATCCCACCCATCACACGCCCCCTCCCACTTCTTCCACCATCACCTGATGGTATTTCTACATGCGAGAGTAGCACCCCCTAGAGACTGACACATTTTCCCAACGAGTAAATCCCTCAACCCAGAGCAGCTTCGCAATGGCTGGCCGCCCAAAACTAAAAAAGGAAAAAACATTAGTGAAAGATTTTCCCTGGTGTCAACCTATCAGGATTATATTGGTGGGGTTGTGTGAGGTATTGAACACCACTTATTGTGTCTTCCTAGGCCTTAACATTTTCTGACAGGGAGATAGTTCCCTCCTGTTGTCGGCAGACCTAATGCTTCCCTGGATTTATGCTCATACGTTCTTTTTGATAAATTATATTAGCTGCCTGTGATATCACACCTGGCAGTTCGCCTTCACTTTCTCTGTGCTGTGTTCTGAGCTTTTCCCAGATCCACCCTTCTCTGTGGTTTGCATCAGTACCTCGGCCATAGCATGCAGTGCCAACTTCCTTTCTTCGCTTCCAGGAAATAAGTGCATTGGGCTGGCACTTTAGCAGTGAAATTGGGAAAAATGGATACCTTGCAGTTGTCCATGGGATAAGGTCCATTGGCACGAGCATGCTGTATCAAGATGTCACGATCTTTGTAGTGCAGTAGGCGGGCCACCACAGGCTGGGATGGCCACCCCGGTGCCGGCCGTCGTGACTGAACTCTATGCACTCTTTCTAGGGCAAATAAAGGAGTTAGTAGGCCTGGTGCCACTGTAGTTCTCAACCATTCCGCCGGATAAGTCACCATATCGGAACTTTCTTTGGTTTCTGGCAATACCACCACACGTATATTGTTGTGTCTTTTACACCCCTCAGCCTCTTCTGCTATTCTTTCCAGGTTGCCCACTCTGGCGGTCAGATTTTCCAGCTTGTTGGACATGGTTGCATGAGCTGGTTGTATCATTTCAATTGTCTGCTTGACTGCTTTCATCATGTCCACTAGCTAATGGTGCTCCACCTGCAGGAGACCCAGGCTGACAGACACTGCCCCAATATCTTGCTGCAGCAGTGTTTTTGTCTCTGCGATTGCTGCTAGTATCTTATAAAGGTGTTTGTGAAGGGCCTGATCAACTTACTCTGATTCCTTGGTTCCCTGAGCATTGCCTGGAGGTTGGGCTTCCCCTCCTCAGTGGTTGCATCTCCCTGTTTCTGCTGTGGTTTTCCCATGGTGGAAGAGTATCTGAAATCCGGAGGAAAAATGTCTGTCACACAACGCTCCTCGACAGACACAGCACCAGGTCTCACCTCATTCTGTAACCGGTAACCACCAGGTCAAGACACAGTTGCCTTGACTGGCCACTATCTCTGGTCGAGGTTTATATTGACCTGTTCAACTGTTAACAGTGCCCCTTATCTGTTTCCCCATTTATGTCGATGGAAGTCCTCCTACCCAGCACTTCAGCAGCCTCCTAGTGACCGGGAGGGTCTTTCGTGTTTTACGCTGCTACGCCAAGGTCTAGGTCCCAGCCGGGCCTTGGGACCACGGCATCCAGCAGTCAAATCCACCCTCTGCAGGTCTTAATAAGTGTGCCATTCACTCCGTACACTGCTCTACCAGGTGCTTCCCCCGCACGACCTGCGCGTTGCGGGCTCACTGTTGCAGTTCCCTCAATTCCTGGCTGAGAGTTCAAGAATGCTGTCACCTTGGAGCCTATATTCCAGTTCCTCCAGAGCCCATTCAGACAATCCCAAAACCCTCATGCCTATCTTAAATGCCGCCACTGCTCAATGAAGTCTGCGTGTTCGCACAGCAGGTGCTCGGGCCAGCCACCAGCGCTCCATTTAGGCCGCCCCAGTATAATTAGGGACCACAAAATTGGCGCTTCATGGCTCTGCAGCCTTCTCTCCCCTCTGCAGTGCAGGCCGCCCCCCCCTCCCCCCAAGCGCATGGCCAAAAGTCTCAGGCAGCTCTCTCTGGGTGCGGCTTCACAACTAGGCCAAAGTTTCTAGGCCGTCTGCCTCAGTGATTATCGTCACTGCTCACCGGGCTCCCAGATCAGCCACCAGCACACCACTCTAGCCCTCCCAGGCATGCAGGCAACGAAAATAGCGCCCCGCACTCCACCACTGTTTCTTCCCAACGTGGTGAAGCTTAGCACTCCAACATGCAGCTGCAGACCTAAACAGTGGCCCCGTGCTCTTTGTCACTAGTAGTTTGTGACCTCCAGTTTTTCACAGCTTATCGGACGGCACGCCTCTGCTCCCAACACAATCCTCCAGCGGGCAGTCACAGGTCCCAGGTAGCCCTCCAAGGGTGCGGTGTCACCACCCGGCTGCTGCTTCCAGGCCGTCTGCTCCAGTGACCGCTACCAATGCTCTTCCGCCCCAAGGATCAGCTCCCAGAGCACTACTAGGGCAGCACAGCAAAGGCAGTTCGCCAGTGCACCACAGCCGTTTCTCCTCTCCACTGCGTGGTCCGACCCTCTAACAGGCATCTGCAGTTCTCTGACAATCTACCCTGAGCCCTGTGTCACCTTCAGTCCGCGGCTTTCAAGTCGTCTCTGTTTGTCAGTCAGCTCCTCTTTGCTTGCTTTTCTGTTGCCTCCACGCTGACTCCCCAGCAGTCGTTTTAACAGGTTATATTTTAGGCCGCATCAGAGCTCTTCACTCACGCAGCCCTCATGCTTCGTGCCCAAGTCACGCCTTCTAAACTCCATATCTTGTTCCCATACATAGGTTTCCTTGATACCTATTTCTTAATATTTCACCGAATGAATTGCTGTTTGCCGGAACACAATGAAAAAACATTGCAAAGTGCAGTGCAGTTATTGGCTCTGGGTAACTTGGGTTCTTTGTGAACCTACAAGCCCGATATATATTGCTGCAACCAGAAGGGTCCTGCGGATGTATTGGCATATTGATTTAAAACATCTAGCATAGTTAGAAGAAGTTACAGGTGTAAATGTAGGCACAAATGGAGGTTTTTTTTTAGCTGAATTTCAATATTTATTCATTCATACTGTTACTTGATGCATCTCCACAAATGACCCCTTGCTGAATTTAGAATGCTGTCTTTTTTTCAGAAATGTATAGCTTTTTGGTATCCATTATTGGTTTCACACCCATTTCTACCACTTATTGAAAGGAGGTTGAAAGCACAAAAAAATAGGCTATGTCCCAGGAAAATGCCAAAACTGTGTAGAAAATGTTGTTTTCTGACAAAAGGCTACCGGTTCCTGAAAGCTGGGAATATAGTGATTTTAGCACCACAAAACTCTTCATTGATACCATTTGCAGGGAAAAAAACATACGCTGTCTTCTGTAGAACTTTTGTCCCATTTTTCCCCCCAAAAAAACAAATGTTGATGTATTTTGGGTGATTTCCACTGTGGGGAATCCGCAAACCCTTTGTACCTTTAGAATCCTCAGGATCTTGGAAGAAAAGGACGCAAAGTTGGTGGGAATATCTTATGTGGACAAAACGTTATGGGGGCCTAGGCACAAACTACTCCAAAATGGCCAAAAAAATGGGCGGCACGGACGGCAGAGGCCTGGCAGAAAAGAGTTTAAGAAGGGACATTCAACTATTGATCATTGTTTTAGTTTATGGGCAAAAGCCAAGAAATTGACTGAAATGGTGGGTCACCTGTATCCTTGCTTTGTTGATTTCAAGGCTGCATTAAATATGGTAAACCATGATATATTAATGGAGCATCTGAAGACTATGAAGATCAATGCAGAGATAGTAAATATTTTGAAAGAAATTACTTGGGAGTAATTGGGCAAGGGTTGAATGAAATCATGAAGGCCAAGAAATATTGATTAGCATTGGTTTACGTCAGGGTTGCATATTGGCAGCCACTCTATTTGCCCTTTATGCATCAGAGCTACTCCATACTGTGGCAGATGTGAGAGAATGTTCTCCCAAAATGGGTAATCGAAGCATTCCTTGTTTGCTAAATGCTGACAATTTAGTAATTAAGGATGTTCGCCTATTGGGCTACAAAGGAAATTGGAGGCTTTTGCTAGATACTATGGTATGAAAAGTTTGATCATTAATATGGGCAAAACTAAGACGTTGGTCTTTGGTCATTAAAAAGGCAAACATCAATGGTTAATTAATGAGTCAAGGGTAGAGAACGTTTTTGAGTCAAACTTAAATTGGAAATCCCACCTGAATATTGCTAAAGCATGTGCACTTCCCTGAGTTTTGGGTTTACACAAGTTTAATGGGGCCTATGGAGGTTATGACATGACCCCAGTTTTAAAAGCCTTTAGGGCGAGGATGCAAACTATGGGCCTCATTTATCAAACTTTCACGCAGCGCAGTAGGCCTGCATGCTGCATGAAAAAGCAGGAATGCACTGTATTTATCATCATTCAGCGCATTTCTATATTCCTTATGCTGGAGCACACATTGCTGTCTACCGCCAATGCAGACACCCTTGCGCCATGCTGCAAGGATGCCTGCATTATAGGCAGGGTTTCTTTTGTGCAAGAAGCTATACCTTCCGGCACAAAAATAATCTTCTGAGACATTTACCTCTTTTCATGCGTACTGCAGAATGCAGCACACATGGAAAAAGGAAGTAACAAGGAGAAATAAAGATATTTCTCCTTCTGACGCCTCATCTGGGGAGGCGTAGCATTTTGACGCATTCCCAGGCCTACCACTAATGGTAAGTATGGGAATGTCCCCACATCCAAGGGTGGATGCAAGGGAACACCGCCGCTCCACCCATGTAATGCCTCCCTGGGGCAGAGTAATACAACACAGCGATTTGCACTGCGTTGTGTTACTCTAGATTTATCAAGCCACACAAAGCCACAGAAGGTGGCAATGTGTGGCTTTAAACATTTTACTTAGTAGTTGTGTTGCCCTGGTGGCCCATTGTGTGGTGCTAGGGCAATGCAACTGCTTGATAAATCTGCCCTAATGTTTCAGTGTGGTACAGAGATCCTTTGCTTGAATGGATATCTTAATTGGAATACGTTGGAATGTCAATGCCTTAAAAGATTGCTAACTCTTCCTCAATCGTTCCTGTTTCAAGCAATAAAATTAGATGTTTACCATGTGTCTTGGCATTATATTTCCATGAAAAGCTGGTTTTCGTAATTGGCTACTAATGAACAGAGATGATAGAATTTCTCACTTCTGTAAAAAATAGCTTTTAATTTTTCATGGGATACGAGTGTTAGAAAGCTTTTAAAGAAATTCTATACCCTGCTTTCCCTACACTCTTCCACTTTAGGATTGCCCTTAAAAATGTCATGAATGGATGTACATATAAAAATGGAGATGTTAGCTAGAGAAGATAATTATATGTATCTGGGTCGAAAAACATCAGTCACCTACTTATTGGAATAATGGTGCAATGATGTTGTGTATCTGTATACTAGATCCCAGCTTGCTAAACATTAAATTGAATTATAGATTGGGCATGTTAGAAATTGGGCTTCTAGTTGGCAGAGTTATGCACCCTGACAAGTAGGGATCACAATCCTAGCCAGGCTTACCTTAAGAGGCAATGTGTAAAGTATTTGTGCAACACCAAAATTACAGTAACACAGAGAAAACACCACAAAAGACTCCACACCAGTTTAGAAAGAATATGTTTATGAGTAAAAGAAGAAAAATGACTGGAAAATCAACATGTAGATCTTGAGATATGATTTTTTTAAAGATTAAACTGCAATATAGTACTTGAGGGCAAAAGGCGCCAAGCAGGGACATCTGGTTGCTCTTGAACGGGGTAAATCCATGTTCAGGCCGACCACGATGCGGCGTGGGTTGGATACAGGAGCCATGCAGGGCCTGCTGCAAACAGTGCCCTCGTGAGTATCTGCCAGTGTTTGCTAATACAACGGCTTTTTGTGGTGCGATCCTGTGCCTGATCTTTATAATCTGTGATCTCACTACAGTTTCTTCGTATACGAAGATACTGACCAAATTTGGAGATTCTCCCTCACTGGTTGGGGGTGAAAACTAGAGTAATGAAGAAGATTGTTTTTCGCTGTTGGTTTGTAGTAGGTCTTGGACCATAACTGGTTGCCTACTCGCATGATGATTACATCCAAAAAAACAATTCTCTCTTTGTCGAATTCATAAGTGAGTTTTAGATGTGGATCACAGTTGTTAACCCAATCAAAGAAGGATTGAGTCCGAGTCCTCCTCAACGAAATCGTCTTCCGGCTCCAACTCCCTTGGGGGGAGGAGTTGCGTCTCACTGTAGCGGTGAAGCCGATGTCCCAGCCCGAGCACAATTTTACCTTAAATTCGCAGAAGAATGGAAGCGGTTAAAAGCCTTGCCCAAATTCCAACTCCATTGACGGCCTGTATCTCCTTCTTATCTCCGAATGCTCATGGGGCACTGTTGCTGGACATCCGACATCTGACTCACCTCATACCGCACGGAGGTTCTCCCAACTGGCGTTAGCCAGACGCCATGTTCCCCGATCACGTCGTCCACAGTGGGCCAGTGATAAAGTGCATGTTCTCTTTCGCTAAAACATGATAACATTGGGATATCCTCAATTGGTATACTTAATTTATGTATAAGTCCCTAGGAACGTACACCACATGTGCCAAGGGCCTGTAAATTAAATGCTACTAGTGGGCATGCAGCACTGATTGTGCCACCCACACATGTAGCCCTTTAGGCATGTCTCAGACCTACCATTGAAGATCCTGTGTGTCCAAGTTCACCCTCTTGCCAGGCCCAAACCTTTCTTTTTAATATATAGAAGTCACCCCTAAGGTAGGCCCTGGAAAGCCCCAGGTCCAAGTTGGCCTGGCTAAGCCTTGCCACTGGTACCTGGTTACCCCCTGGATGATTGTCTACATCATCGCCTGACTCTGGGTCCTCCTCCTCCTCTTCTGGGGTGCTGTATAATTTTTAATTAGGAAATATAGATATGTTGAGTTAAGTGTCTCTCGGATTTTCTTACATTAACCATTCTGTGCCTCTGCCTGTTTCTAATTACATGTCTGGAGTAGGTGACATCTGGGCTTTGTGCATCCCTTTTAGACTGCCACATACAAAGAGAGCTTAGGTGTACCTGGTGGGACATTCACATTCTGATGCGCCATCACCAGGCTAATAGGGCATCTTGGGCAAGATGTGAGGGAGGAGCAACAAAGAAAGCATGCGAATTGTAATTCCTGCAATGTTGTTTATTTAATAGTTTGCCCTTGTGGTTTAAGATACATAGGTATGACCAAGAGACGGATTAAACTCCGTATTTGTGAGCATCATTCCTGTCTTATTTACGTTTTTAAAGTAAAAAGATTCTGGATTTGTGACATTAAAACCTGAAAAGTATGGACATTTTTCATAAAATGTTTTTGAGCTACCCTTTGGTGGTGTTGGACAATGTTCCCATTGATTATAAGTATAAACATTTCTAGGGTTTGCAGATTTGTGCAAATAATGATGACCATAATGATTAAAACAATACATTTGTTCATAATCTGATGAACCTTCTAAGTATTCATTTTTTGTGAATTTAGCTGACTTTATAAATCTGTCATCATGTCATTAACAGTCTCAAAGTCCCAATCATTGGAAAATGTGCTGGGTGAAACAAAGTCACTCAAGAAAACCTTAAATTGGTGTGGAATATTCAACAGCTCAACTGGACCATAAATATCATAATCAGTTGTGTCCTATGCTATACCACCAGGTATAGGAACGGCTGTGATGTTTACTGATGAGAGGTCTCTTTGTTCACGATGAGATGATTTGTGAGGTTTCAGGAGCAAGTTGATGTTCTTACTTGCTGTTTCCATTTTACTGTATTTTCCATCTATCAGCTTTCCCAAACTTAAAACAAGAATGAGCCAAAGTAGGAGAAAAAGTACACCTAACACAATCCAAAATTCAACCCATGGTGAAACCAGATATGTATTTTCAAGTTGATGAAAGAGTTCTGTTATTTTTTCTTGGAAAGTTTTATTTGCTGGCGTTGTTTTGGGCTCACTGTGATCCTCAGAAAACGTATCAAAGTTGATGAAATAGCCAGAGGCAGTTCTGTCAATTGTTGGAATTGCATCCGGATTACTTGAAATTGCTGGAGCTGCTTGATCTTTTTTCATATTTGTGTACTCGGATGTTACATCATTGTAGACAGGTGTTTCTTGACGAACTGTTATTTGGGTTTCAAGAGGCACAAGTTCCATTGCTTTGTTACATAGTCCTTCTTCTCTTACTCCAGATTCTTCAAAGGTGATGAGTCTTTCAGTTTGAACCTCTTGTATTGTAGCAAGATTTGGTTGTCTGCCACATCTTTGGAGTCCACTGGGCCTATTACTTATTATCGGCCACATGATGTGGTTTGACCAGGTCGATGGACATGACCCTTTTCTCCTTTCTTCCAGCAAGGGGCGGCAGTAACACTGATCTTGTTCTGTGGATTGCTAAGACAGGTACTGGTTTTCTGTAAGAAGCCCAAAAACCTTCTTAACCACGACCTTTTCCCTGTCTAGATCCCCAATCTTTGGAAACCAGACAGGTATTGCTGGGACAGGTGGTTTTTCGTCAGTAGTCGTTGGCTTCTGTATTGTGTTGCTCAGACTTCTTCGTGTTTCATTTAAGTCCTGCAAAACAGCCAAACGGTCATTGATATCAAAGTGTTTTTGTTCCACCACGGAAGTGTGAAAATCAAGGTCCTGGACAATCATTCTAGTACCAAAAAGGATTTCATATGGAGTGATTCCACCCAGAGAATTTCTTGGCAGATTGTTAAGACTACGTTGGACACCCTTCACCCGAGCCTAATACCCTGGCTGTTATAGATTGCTTTATGTCTCGGTTTTTTCTTTCCACTACTGCATTTCCCTCAGGATGGAATGGACTTGAGTACTGCAATGCAATGCCCAAGCTGACCATGGCCTCCTTGTAAGCTTGAGAGCTAAACGCAGGACCCTGGTCAGAATGTAGGGTGACAATTGCGTATGTGCCGATAAAGACTCGCAAATATTTTATAACAGTTTGTGCGTCAGCCGAGCAATGAGGCCACATCCAAATTAATCTTGAGCATGAATCCACTGTGACCATGATATATTTATAGTTGCCATCCCTCTGTAAGGGACCACAGTGGTCCAGGTAAACACACGCTAGTGGTTTATCTGAAATAAGAAGGGGCGTCTGCGCAGGACGTTTCACTGTTGAAACTTTCATTTTTTGGCAGATTTCACATTCCAGAACGTAGTTTCCGGTCTGTTTTCTCATGCGTGGCCACCAATATCTCTGCTTTAATATTGACACTGTGGCGGAAACACCTGCATGTGCAGAGGCGAGTCCTTCATGTGCTGCTAAGATTCTTCCTAATCTATGTTCCATGTTTGGAATTACTCTATCCCCCACTCCAGGGATTCGAGCAAAAGGAACATTATTTGCATCAGTTATATATGAGTACTTGAGTGGGAAGCCTTTCAGAAGTGTTTTACCACTATCTTTTACTGAAGCAGTGACAGCTTGCATTATTTCGCTGACTATTTTTGTTTTTGAACGAGTGATTGCAGCTACGGAAGCCGTTTGCACAGCTGCCTTTGCGGCTTCATCTGTCAGAAGCAGTACCTGCAATTCCAGAGATCCGTGGAGACGATCTGGCCTAATCTTCTAGATGCTAATTCCCAACTCCCGAACCCCCCTGGTCTTGGATTTCTCCTAGTCCAGGAGAGAGGGGGAAAGGGGAAGTGGATAACAAACAACAAGAGAGACTGCCACTCTAAGTCCTCGTCTACTTTTGCATTCAGTAGATAGGTACCTGCAACGATAAGCAAAGTATTACTAAGTTCCACCCATAGGTTGAAATATCCTACTACTATCACCACACCCTATTCAGCTTTTACCTTTTAACTGAGCGGAGTTTGCCTCTCTCTTTTTACCAAGAAATAATTGTCTGTAAGAATGACCTCAGCTTTCTTTCCAATGGATCTGGAATCTCCCTTCTGAAGGTAGAATTTGGTGGTAGACAGTTGTATGTTTATATGCATATATCAATACCCCTATTTACTTCCTCTACTGGAGTTTGCCATGAGGAGAAGAGATGAATGCTGAGTCATACAAGCGCCTGTTAAGAGTTCGTAAAGACGCTCTGAAAATTAGGACAATTACTGGCTGGTTGTTTGTCTGCTAGTCTTGTGGAATAGTCTTTTTCAAATACAGTTCGAAGCTCATAAATGATTTCCTCAGTCTTTATCAGTACAGTTCAGAAGAGGCTGAGCTTTCTTTCAGCTCGAGTGATACAAAAAATATATTCAAAGTCTCACCAATAGTTTCGTACGGCAGATGACCAAAAGGTACTGGCATAGACTTGTAGAGCTGATTTTTCAAGAACGAAAATATTTTATTTTTCAAGTTCAAAACTGGAGCAAAATAATACGCTCTTCTTACCGTTAGACTGTAGGCAAGAAATGCGTCACCTGAGGAAGGCGCTCCAAACTCTGACCCTCTGTACATCGAGTGACGAAGTTCCAAAATACCGCTAAATTCCTCAGGCTTTCGGAAACTCAGGATACGGGTGTCAAGACAGAAATGAGACCAAAGGTCTCCCGGAAGGTTCCTCAGAACATATTCAGAATAATTCCACGAACAAAACAAAACGAGCCGGAGCACCAAGGGAAAGGTGTCCACTCGCGAAATTCTTCAGTTGAAGTGCGCCGCGTTTAGAACGCGAGCGCACGAAATGGCGGGCGGGCAAAAGAACTAGAACGCCAACCTCCACCAAAAAGCGGGTCAAAGGAAGGCAATCTACGAATCCACCATTTTGACCCAAGCAGACGCCAACCTCTGTGTCCAACTCCAAAAAGGGAGTTGAGGAGTTCGAGGACCAACAGAGAATCCCAAGCGGGCTGACAAGGGCTTTTGAGAAGCTGGCTGACGAGACCTGACATCATCAGCAAATGAATTCCCTGCAACGTAAACGCCATCACGCTGATGATTCAGTCTATGGATCACGTGAGTCTTTTGTAGTTCTTTCTGTAATAGAACTATTTGTTTCCAAAGCAACTTATGCTTAATTGTGCCACCTTTTGCATCTTTGAAACCGTTTTGAACCCAGTTCTGCAAGCATTCATTGTAAGACTAGACGCAGTAATACGAATCGCACACTATGAGTGTGGGGAATTCGCAATCGGATTTTCAAGCGCCATTTTGAATGCTTGGAGTTCAGCTCAGTCTCCTAGAGATTGAGTTTTTGTGACCATCGGTCTGAATTTACCATCGCGCCAGCGAACTTTAACAATCACACACGCAGAACTATAGGCTTGTTTGCCCCCAATAGCGGGCTGTGCTGATCTGTCTGTATAAATTATACATCTGTAATGTGCTAGAGGCAGAATCTCAGTGGGCAGAGGGCATTCGTGTTCGTATTGTAAAAATTCTTGAGTTTTCAAGTAGGGGTCAAAAACGTATTTAATGTCTGTTGCAGCAAGAGAGTTAACCCATTGTATCCATCTCGGATGTAAAGCTTTAGCATTTGGAATGCTTGCTTTTGTCACTGCCTCTAGGGCAGGTACAGGTGTAACAACCATTATGCGTTTTCCCTGTGTGAGGGCTCTCTCTTTTGCTACTGCAGTTTGAACCACTGTCAGAATTTTTTCTGTTGAAGTGAATTTAATTTCAGCTTTTGTGTACAAGTGTGATTTATAAGCTACTGGTACCTTTTCACCTTCATTAAAGGTTAGGTATGTGAATCCGCATCTCCCTGGGATGATTCGGATTACAAGATTGCGTTCGTTGTCGCGTGTTTGTAACTGTGTTTTTGCTAACATGTCTGTTTGCACTGAACACAACATTTCTGTGAGTTTTTGAGTCCAATTAGTTGGTTTGGAATCAGGTTTGATTAGTTCATAGAGAGGTTTAACCCTTTCTGTGTAATTTAGAATGTAAGTGCTTCAGACATTTAGGAAACCTAGAATTGACTGTAAGTTTTTCAGCGTCTTTGGAGGTTGGAGCAGTGCACATTTCTCTACAAAGTTTGCTGCCAGTCTTTTGCTTTCACTTGAAAGTTTGTATCCTAAAAAAAGGACGTTGAGGTGGGCAATCCGCGATTTCTTAAAATTGAATTTGTACCCTTCAGAGGCAAAGCCAAGTATTATGGAGTTCACTCTGTTAGATAGATTTCATCGACATAATATAATGCCTCATCATCATACGTTTGTAGTAACTCTGTTACTCTGGCTGAAAATAACCCTGGACTATTCTTGAATCCTTGGGGAGACAGCAAAAATTACGCTGTGTCCCCATGATTGAGAAAGCGGTCAAGTTCCTGCTTTCAGGTGCAATTTCTTGACAGAAGAAACCGTTAGAAATTTTTGCAGCAAGAGTTTAAATGTCTGTAGTCCAAAACTAGATGATATGTATTGTCTGGTTTGGAGACAGGAAACAAAGGATTGTTCATGGACGAGGTGCATGTTTCAATCACCCCTTGGTATTCAAGTTGATCTAAGATCTCCCTGACATGTTTTGTAGCTTCCTGTTTAACAGGATATTGCCTTTGCATTGTTGGTTGAGTTTTCAACTGGATTTTATGATGAGGAGAATCCTCATCCCATCCCACATGAATTTTATATAATGCTGGAGCTTGGGCTACTGCCCATTTTCTGGCATAAGTGTATTTTTTATGAGTTGGAATATGATTTGAGAAGGCTGGCATAATGATGTCTTCGCCATGTGGGTACTCCTTGACAAATTGAGGTGGCCAGTCTTTTTCAGCTAGAAGAATGTCATAACCCTTAGAGAACTTCTCCCAAAAGACTGGTTTTATTTTTCTAGTTATATCCCCCTCCATCCGGAGTGTTACTTCATATAACTTATGGGGTACACTAACCCTGGTATCAGCAGTTTCAACCTGAATGCATTCATTTAAGTCCACTGTCTTCAGATGATCCTTCAGGATCTTGCGAGCTATGGTAACTTCTGCTGTGCTGTCCAGCATTGTCTGAGCCCACTCCCCGTTCTTGAGTTGTGTCCTTAAGATCCTCGGCATGTCTGATTTTTTGTCCTGTTACCTTCTTCTTGGTGGATTGGGGTTTATTATTTTTTGGGACGTGTTGATCGTCTTTGGACTTCAGGCGTTCTTCTTTGTGTTCTGATCGTCATCTTCTTTCCGATTTCTGTGAGGAAGTCTGAAAGGTACGAGAGGAACGTGTATCAGTATCTGGATATCTATCATGTTTTCTCAAATGATCCCTATTTCTGAGGTTATACCTCTTTTCAGAGGGCTCCTGTTGAGGAGTCCTTCCTCTGGACAGAGAACGCTTCTCTTTAGGAAGTGTCTGTTTAGTGTTTTCCCACTTCTTTTTAGGAGTAGTGAGAATATTTTTTATAAAGACCTATTCACGATTTTCTGTGAGTTGGGGTTTTACTGGTTTCCCACCCAAACTATCTCTACCTAGTTCTTCATAGGATTTTTCAATAATTCTAGCAAGTTCATACAGTTGCTCAGTAATATCAAGTTCTTTTAGTTTTTGGCAGATTGCCACGGATGCTGCTTCACCTTTAATGTTAGCTAATTATATAGCCGAGACCTGTTTGTAATCTTTTAGTAATTTCCTCCCAAGATTCAAGGCAGGTTCTGGTCCGTATTCATTTTGAATCTGTTTCAGGACATCTGGTATTACCGCCATAGACTGTACCCCAAGTGTCACAGTCCTCCACGTGTGGTGCGATCCCCATTGGTAAACAGATTGTTAGAATCCTGTGTTTCTAATGAGGTATACTATTGGGAAATACTGCCTCTATTTGAGTCATTTTTTGAGCCTACCAGAATGGAATTTGTTTCCTCTTTGCTGGTAATTTACCAATGACTGATTATATAGTATGTGGTGTAATTTTGTGTGTGTTCCCCTGGTGAGGGGTGTGCTGTGGAATCCTTATAGCAGGTTGGATGGATAAAGTCTGCATGACATATTGAACCAATTGTCTTTGTATTTTGACTAACTGTTTCAGCTGAGCTAACAGTTCTGGCCCTGTCATTCTTTCAATGTCAGGATGTGGTGATTAGCTGGCTAGTACCGGCCACGTTGCTCCTGGTCTACCTAGTGGACTGCACCTGGTAATGTGATTTTGATGTTGTAGGGCGCCTTTAAACCAGAGCTGATGCTCTTGGTATGTTAATGGAATTTCAATATCCTCGAAAGGAATGTATTCTACTGGAGGTTCCTCTATTTTGTAGTCGTGGAACTCATGTGTTACTGGATTTCCTGTAGAAAACAGAATCCATGAATAGAATACCTCTGTCTGCCGATATTCATGTACCTCTATAACAGAAATTACTCTACCACCTCTTGATGATATGCCATTTGTTATAAGCTTTATAGTGATGGTCTTCCTCACGTTTATTGGGATGATTATAGCATCCGGGTCATCTTCGTTAAACCCTGTAACGTCTAAACCAGGTTGGTCTGCTACTGCAACTCCACCTGTCTCGTTGCCGTTAAGCGACATTGTTTAATGAAAGTTTTGCAGAGCAAGTTTCAAGGAAACAAAGATAATGTCCACAATTTTTATAACACTATCCTTCAACGTTGAACTAACCAAAAACTAACACATAGGATTCTTGTCCCACTCAGTTTCGGCAGATATTTTATCCTTCCGCACACTCCAGGCGTCTATTGGAGTATTTTACGGGAAAAAGGGGTCTCTGTGAAAAGCACAACTGAGTTACTCTAGTATCTAGCGTTAAATTAGTGACTTACCAAAATTTGGGCGCCATGTAGTGTACTCCCTATATTCCCAATAGGCTCTGCGCATTGGAATAATATATACTATAGAATTGACGTAGGACTGAGGTCAACTAGGTCTCTATCGAATATATTAGACTTAATTGTGAGTGCCAGCTAGCTCAGAGGTCACTAGAAACTTTCTTGAATGAACATGAAGGGATTAGTTTCTGACATCCGCATAAATATGACAACTTTGTTTCTCAAGAATAAGAAATGTATCTCTAGAGTCGCGGAAACAATAGATAGATATTTCACTCAGTCAATCGTGCAAGCTTCGATTCTACAGAGGTGCAGAGAAATAGAGACACTGGCGTTTTCAATAAAAAGTATTTATTGAACAGTCTCCTTTCTCATGCAGAAGAAATGAACTGCTACAATCGTAAGACTGGCTGTAAAGTATAATGCGTACAGCACGAAGAGTATTATGAAATAATACTGTAAAAGCATGGTATGGTTTCTAAGCCATTAAATACATACATAAATAACAATGACTAAAAGTACTCAACTGGTGCTTCTAAAATACGCCTACCCCAATGTACCTAACCTAGTTCTAGTACGAGGGAAGAAGTAAGTGAAGTGTAGCATAAGTTTTAGTATTCTTTGCCAAGAATCTATCCAAGATTTCTCTTCAGGTCTAATCAGCTCCTTACCTTGGTTTAGAATGAAGGAGGTCTGGTATCTTTCTCTCAGGACTCGATTTCCCAACACCCCGCAAGGGGAGCTTGGAAACACTGGAGCTGGGTTTCTCGGCAAGAGAAAAGACATCGTCTCTCTCAGTGCATCTGCTGGAGGGTCAGCTTCCTTCGGCACTTGCAGCAGCGACATGTGTCGGGCAAGTAGATAGTCAAACTGCTCCAAACCACTGTGCGTTTGCTAGGGCAAGTGTGGGCATATTTATTACTTGAAGGTGTTGCCTTTACACAGGCTGCTCGATTCACGAAGTGTCTCTGCCCTTTGGACTGCAACGTGTTGAAAACACCCTCCATCCTTGTCTTGAAACCCATCTCAGACACCAGCCGGCCTAAACTAATCCTTGTCTGCACTACCTAATCTTTATGTCTGTTAGCCTTTAGTATTCTTCGCGTGCCGTATCTTATCTTTTGGCCTTTGCTATTCTCTCCCTGTGTTTCCCTATTCCACAACCTTTCCTTTGAAGCACACAAACATGTTCTGCCATTACTGATTGACCTATAGGTGCTGTCATTGATTGACTTATGGGATTGGGCAAAAACACGACTCAAGGGGGACGTTCTGGTTATATGATGCCTTGTTTTGAATGTTTTCATATTGGCTAATATTTGGCAGATTTTGCATGTCCATATTAGGCATTTTGCATGCTTGCATGGGCTAGGACTGCCCCTTACTTTTATGCTGAGTTTGTAACCCTCACATATATAAGACCCCAGTGTTCTGTACTCTTTAGACTGCCTCATTCAGTTGCTAAGGCTTCTGTGTGACGTAGTCTCACTCATTTGAGTTTAATAAAGATGTTATTTTATATTCCAGCTTCTTGTATTGGTAAGAGCCCTGAGAAGGAGTTTTGATTTCTTCAATTGGTGCGTCAACGTGGGCCTCATCTGAGAAGTGGCTATCTGAGGGAGTGATCTCATCAGGAGACTGAAATCTACTGAGGAGTACAGGACAGGACTCTACTAAGGAGGTACTCTGTGCACGGAGATTCTGGAGATTCTGGAGATTCTTTGTCTCTGCAGCCCAGTATATTTCTGATCTTCTGGTTTTGATCCTCCACATGATGTCACTCCTGACTGAGAACCTTTTTGGCGTGAGTATTCTAAAAAAGACCGTTAGGTCATTTAGAACTTGGCAGTTAGAATTTGGACAACTTTTTGATTGGTAAGAGTAGGGTAGTTTAGTAACGCTTACTGTAGCTTTGGAATTTTGGAATTTGTGTTGGCCAACTTTGGATATGTATGGATTTGATATGCAAATTGCAATTTGTGTAGGCAGGTAATGAGGAGATTTTTCACTATCTGATTTTGTTGAACGTGCACGTACGAAGAGTACCTTAAGCACTACTTTGATTATAATATTTGCATATTCTGCAATATTTTTGGCATGCCTGTTTTCAAGACAACATCGAAGAATGTGTTGCTTTTTTTTTGGAGGTACCACAGTGTGATGTGAAGTAAATTAGCCGGCTCCCCTAGAGGGAATACCTAAATAGGTATAGGTTTAAATACATATTTCTGATTCTGTATCCCCAGGGAATTAAAATATGACAAAATACAAACAAGGATCCTTTGTTCTGCGCAATTTTATGAATGGAAATATGCAGAGCCATTTTTGGTGTTCTGCCAGCCAAAGCTAGTAAATTGAGTATATTTTGGCTTCTTGGATATACAGCAGTCTGTTTTTGCAGTCTTTTGGAACACTATTGAGAAGCTCTTCTTGTAAATATGACTTACAACTAGTATTTACAAATGGTTTGGTTTAAGTACAGTCTGTGGGCTGTCCTTTGTTTCAGTCCTAAGTGTTGATCTGTGGGTTAAATGTGTGTTTAAATGTCTATGTGGTTTTCCCATTAGTGCAACTTCTGTAAGTAAATAGCGATGGCCCTATTTATGAAATGAATGGCTAAAGCGGGCCGTATTGTGTGTCCTGAGTGTTTGACCCCTTTCTGTTTATGTCTGAAATGAGCTCAATGTGTGTTTGTGTTTTTTTTATGTTTTCAGTCTATTAAGCAAAATATCAGTTAATAACTATTAAGTAGAAATTAAATAAAAATCCAGAAATTAACCATATGATATGCTACAATAGCTATATGCTGCTATTTAATTTATGGAGTAAGCAATTACACACATGTACACACTGTTAAATGCTTAAAAAATAAAATTAAAATTCACATTCACTAGGAATAAAAAAGGCCTAAAAAACAAAATTGTGTGTTTTGTTGAAAAACAAACTTATAGCATTTTTTACTTACATACATTGTATTAGATATTAACAGGCAAACACGTCAGCTGAAGTAAATTTTTGCTGAACTCAAACGCATATTATAGAACATGCATTGATATGTCTTAGTTTGAAAAAGACTGCCACCGTGCTCATCTTACAACACTGAGAGACAAGCTAAATAAACAGGAATATTTACTCCGCCAGGACTTCGCCCTCAGTTAAACACTGGCTACACAGACTAAACAAAAGGTATTCCGAAAGAAAAGTAAAGTCTAGCATATCCCAAAGGATATTAAACTCTCATGTCGATCAGTTTATTACAAAACCTTACTATATTCATAACGCACACGACCTATCAATTACCATGGCGAACGAGTAAGCATTAACTCACACAGCATAAGATATCCTGACAAAATCTCCAATAATGCAGCAAAAAAATTCAAACATAACCTATTGAGGAGAAACCCAGACACGCTGATCTCAGACCCCATGCATAGCATAGTCGGAGGCACTAAAGTAAATGACCTTATATTCTTTACAAGAAAAACGTCGAAATGGCGAGATATCATTTCCAACTTACTAAACGTAGTTTCCATTACCAATATTCCTCATGGCACAAAAATCAAGACAAATTCAGCCCCAAGATGCAGAGCTGACCTTAGCATAACTATATACAAGAACGGTATAGTATTAATACAAGCCTCTAATCGCGAGTTAGAAAAATTTGACGACATATTCCATTCATTAAAAGGGCACACGGAGAACAGAAGAACGGAACAATACAAAACGCGTCTAGAAGACACACCGGACACCAGGAATACTACGTCTACAGATCCTATAATAATCAGAGAATCCCAAAATACACAACAGTCTACGCAAGTAACAGACTCAAGACGTATAAAAAGCATAACACCTAGAAATGAAGCAGAGAGAACAGAAAATGCCTCGCAATATACGGAGAACACCAAAGAAGTTCAGAAGAAAGGTGAGTCTACGCTAGTAACTGACTGGAGACGTATAAAAAGCTCAACACCTAGAAATGAAGCAGAGAGAATAGAAACTGCCTCGAAACATACGGAGAACAACAAAGAAGATCAGAAGAAAGTTGAATCTCCATCATCTAGGCCACTCCATGAAGATCGGGAAGGCATAGATATAGAAAACCCCAACTCAGTGATACCCCCTCCTAACCAGGTGCAAAGAACTTCAGAAAGAACACCGTGTACTACAAGAAAGCTATATTTCACGAAAAAAAAACGAATAATCTCAAAAAGTCAGGAATTCTGATGAAAAGAACGGATCAAAAGAAAAAAGGGAAATCAATTGGCGAATCATGCAACAAAAGGGGAAATGTAACGAACACAGCACCTCAAACCCAGAGAGAGCTCAAAGATCTTAGAACAAAAAAGAACATCATGTCGCAAGACATTCGAATCTCTCTGCTTAAGATAGGAAAACTATATGAAAATACTGAAAACACCCACAAAAAAATAGAGCACATCAAAGAGCGAATACTTTACTCCCAAAGAAAAAGCAAGGAGATGGCGATGCCTCTATCAATTAGACATAATAGACCAGACAGAACACCTAAGGATCTAACGGAAGAAGAAACATTATCCTTACTAAAAGAATATGAGATGCTGGAGCAAAATAGAGAAGAGGAAATCAAAACAGTCCAGATCAATGTCAATAGAAAGCCTAGACTGAATGACAGGAAACCCAACCTCAATAACTTACAACAAGTTCAGATTTTCTCTGAACCACAAATGCTGTCCGTAAACGACATTGATAAATCACTGAAATGCCTTTTGATCAACTGCAGATCCGCAGCTAAACATGCTTCAGACATAGCCGACCTCATCATTAGCCAAGAAATTGATGTGACAATCCTCACTGAAACATGGCTATCTGAATCATCATCGCCAGTCCTGGACCTTCTAGTGCCCTCTCATTACAGCATTGTTAGACTGGATACACAACTTAAGAAAGGGGGTGGGATAGCCTGCATATATCGCTCGGATATTGAAATAGGATACAATCAGAACCTCTCAAAGAATGTAAATACCTAGGGCTAAATATAAGGTCGGACAGCAACCAAACATGAACCCTGCATGCACTATATCACCCACCTGGTAACAATATGCCGTTTATAGATCAATTAATGGAGAGAATCACAGCAAATCATAACACCGACGTAAACAATATATTCTTAGGGGACCTTAATCTACACTGGAACAACAGCAATGACAAACAAATAAATACCTTCAAAGATTTCCTAGCTGAGCTCATTCTTTCACAATTTTGTACACAGCCAACTCATTCGAAAGTAGCTACGTTGGACTGGATAATTTCAAAAAACGAGAACAAATCAGGTGTTTCAATAGAGCCTTGTGACTGGTCAGACCAACATGTCATAACATTCACGATTCCTACATGGAAAAAGAACAAACACACTCAACCGAACAGAATTAAAAAGTGGGTGAGGGACACGAAAGATTTGAACATCAAGCGTTTACTAGAAGGCTGTGAAAAGGACCTCCAAAGAACATACAGAACGTAAATGATCTAACCGACTACTACTATACGTCTATAACGGATATAGTCAACTTCTCAATACCTCTTAAACTGAAAAGAATCACAGAGAAGATTAAAAACCCAAAGTTCAATGGGACACTTAATGAGGAAAGACGTAAACTGAGAATGGCGGAAAGAAAATGGAGACAACACCTCTCTTCTCCAGTTCGCAAATCTCTAAGAAAAACCAGAAAGAGTATAACAAAAATATCCTCAACTCCAAAAAGGAATATATCAGATCGGAATTGGACACCACCAAAAATAGACCGCGTAAATTATTCGAAATACTGAAACAACAGTTTAACAAGGCAGCCAAAACGAACCAAGAATTCACAAAAACACAACTAAACTGTGAAGGCTTCTCTACCTTCTTCACAGACAAATCCAACACTTTGGAAAATGAGCTCAAAAGAGCAGCGGATTACCTAGAAAACCAAACACTTACAACAAACGTTTCCAATACGTTAATCAAGACTAATGGAACTAAAAACAAAGCCCAATGGGACTCTTTCAAGTTATTAGACGAAAACTACATTGCCAAAACACTATGGGAAATTAGACCCAATAACCACTACAGTGATCCACTCCCATCGAAATTCTTAAAAGAAATCAACCAGGCCATGATTCCCTTATGGATAAAAATTGTCAACGCCTCTTTATCTCAAGGGATTCTTCCAGGATGCCTAAAAACAGGTCAAATAGTCCCCATTATCAAAAAATCGACGGCGGACCCAGACGATCCGAACAACTTCCACCCGGTAACTAACATTCCGGTACTCGCCAAGCTAATAGAGAAGTGTGTGCATAGTCAACTCAACCAACACATAGACAATTTTTCTCTTTTGGATGAATGCCAGTCAGGCTTCAGGACAGGACATAGCACTGAATCAGCGATCTTACAGATAGTTGATGATGCGTTACAATCCTTGACCAAAATAGATCATGTCTACTCATCCTCCTAGACCTATCAGCGGCATTCGACACGGTGAACCATGTGAAACTACTAAATAGGCTACAGGATAGGATGGGAAAAAGCTGGTACGGTGTTGAAATGGTTTGAATCTTTTCTTCAGGACAGAACACAAAGATTTTCAGTCAATCAATCGCTTTCAACATCACGTCCTAACACGATTGGAGTACCGCAAGGATCCACTCTATCTCCTTCACTGTTCAACTTATACATCAAACCACTCACAGTAATTCTGAGTAACTCCAAAATCTCCTATCACATGTACGCAGACGACACGCAGATATACCTCAAGATATCGTCTTTGGAAGACATCAGGTTAATGACTGAGGCTTTAGAAGTGACTTTAAAATGGCTAACAATCAATCACCTAAAACTAAATGCTCAAAAGACAGAATTCCCTTTAATTTCACCATCTAAGAAACACACAGTAGTTAAGGATTGGACCAGAATGATCACTGCGCTAAACTGTACCCCTACATTGGTCGACTCAGCTAAATCTCTAGGAATATCACTTGATGTGAACCTGGATATGAAAGAGCATATCAAGGCCATGGCAAAAAGCGCCCGTTTCCACCTGAACTACATATGAAAGGTGAAACCCTTCATTTCAGAAGCAGATCTCAAGCTAGCTGTCCAATCACTGGTCATCTCTAGAATTGAATATGGGTGCTATACCCTTGCAGGCATACCACAAATCTCTACAGCTCCGCTAAAAGCATGCCTCAACGCAGCAGCAAGACTTATAACCGGCTCAAGGAAGTTCGACCATATCTCTCCACACCGCAAAGCTTTAAACTGGCTACCTTACGAAGCCAGAATTCAGTTAAAAATAGCATGTAACACCCACAAAGCACTTCACTACAACACTCCAAGATATCTTGCCCGGAAAATAGTTCTATCGGGAGGAGATAGACCTGCTAGGAGTGCTAAGGAGTTGGTACTGAGACCACCCATATTCCAGAAGAAAAGAACTTATGATAGAGCATTCTCCGGAGTTGCCCCTAGAATATGGAACTCTCTTCCACCAAACATCAGAAAGATAACAAACACAGCAACATTCAAGAAGGAAACGAAAATATTTCTAATGAGCAAATTCCTGCCATACCTCTAGCTGGCTACTCTCTAACTTAGAAGCAGAGTTATACTACATGGGTGGAGAAGATGGAAATGACAGGCCAAGATACAGGACTAATGAACTTAATTACCAAAATCCGATTAGCTCAGGCCACAGAAAGAATACTGTAGATATTGTGATTAATTGTCTTTTATATGTCATATATACTGATACATATCTTCTGTATAAGATGTATCTCCTTACTACCTCAGGATATATAAAGCGCCCTGATACCCATGGGTCCTGTTCGCGCTATATAAAACTCTTTAAATAACATAAATAAATAAATAAATAAAACACGGGTGAATCTTTCCATTTCAGAATATTGTTTTAAAAAGGTTACAAAAATAAGGTTCATTATTTTGTATTATAGGAAGACATTTCAATTAAGGGTTTCCTCTCTTTAAGCATTTTTATAAGCATATTCTTGGTTCTAATGTAAAAAAAAATTATCTTTTTTTAAAAAAAGTTGCGCAACAATTTGTCATGTTTCAAGTTAGGCTTCTGTGTTTAGGCTTATAAATGAATGCGTCTAAAATGATAGGCAAGGGATGCAGTTTGCTTTTATGTGTGGAATTATCAAACATGATTGGGTTTATTAAAAATATTTATTAATTATGAAAAAGAATTATTAAAAATAAGTGCTTCTAAATTAGTTTTTTACTATTTATAAAGCTTAAGACTCATACTGTGACCTCCTACCATTATAATTTAATTTAACTTGTGTTGTACTGCATAATGAGGACATTTGCATATGGAATTTCACTTGGCGCAGGCGTAAAAAACTCATTTTTCTAAGGATTTACATGAGATATGTCTAATGTCCAATCTCTGCAATCTGTAAAGTACATTCTGAGGATGATTAATATGTAACACAATTATAGGATATTTATTTTAAGTGCCCCAAATATCAAAGTCGAATTTGGGTCAAATAGACTATTCAAACAGCATTCTTGCCAATTACAATGGCTTTTAAGTGCCTTAGGCTTCAGTAAATGCATACATTTAGGTATAATACAAATTTACAGGTTGTTCCCATTTGGGGTTGCTTTAAAGGGCTGAGGACACTAGGCGGATTTTGACCTTGAGGTCAGTAAGGTGGGAGTTAGGAGTGAGTGTAAACAGATGGAGAAATCATTGCTTGGAAAAGCAGGGCCTCAAAGGGGGTGATACATTCGTATTTCTGCTTTTGAAAAATAGTGTCCATGTAGTTGCCTTAATTTAAGATGGTTAGTTATAGTTGATATTTTGTGTGCTATGTGAAGTATCAGCAGTACGTTGAAACAAGATGAGTTTTTGTATACTCCTTTAAAAAAAATGTTTGTGTGTTTTTCATGTTTTTGCATTTTGTCCTTCTATGAATTGTTCCTGCTGGTCCTGTTAGTCAGTTTTGTTCTGCTTCCTAAGTAGTGTATGGCGTTGTTCCTTAAAGGAAACCAGGTTTCATTTTTCCCTGAAGAAGGAACTGGAACATTAGCTGAGATTACCGTATGTGGTGTAGCGGCCAGTGGTAGAGTTAAAATTTGTGTACTATTTTGACTTTTGTGTATCACCCATACTCTTGGTATTGTGTCACAAACTTGACTATCACCTGAGTAATTTCTTGTTCTTCCTATAGATTTTTCTTTTGCCGCTTCTCCCCTGATTCATTTCACATTGGGCCTAGTTATTGGGGATTTTAGCTGTGTCCTCGTCCTATTTCCCTTTTCCTTATTCCTTTCACCAGTCAGCCCTTTTATTATTGTTGGTGTATTGTTCAGGTTCACACTTCCAGATTGCAGTAATGTACCAGGGACATCCATATTATAATTCCCTTTCATATGACCAGACTGGTTTTCAAAAATGTTCTTTAGGCCTACTTCGATGTTTTCTAGTCTGACTGTCAGGGTAGTGATGGACTGGTTAACTGACTCAATACTATAATAAGACACGTTTTCCACCTCAATAGGAGATACCTTACATTTATTTTTTGAACATGACAAATTTTCAATGACTATTTTAATTTAGATTTTTACCCTTTTGTTCCTGCTTCTTTAATTTTCGGTGGGATCAGATGTGTTCTAAATCATGGAAATACCAGGACTCTCTAGTTCTTGTCTTTTGTTTCCACATTTTGATCATTAGCCTTTGTATTGCATAGTGCACCTGATGCACAATTATTAATGGGAGGTATCTACATGTCCCTGATAATTTGAATCATGTGATTTCTCTTTTGCGGTGTTCTAGATAAGGAATTTAGGAACACCTAGACGCAATCATTGAAAAAGGAAAAAAAAATGTTTACCCCATTAGACAATGCCACCATGTGTGAGGGCATCCATTCAGATAGAATTCCCATGTAACTATCTACCCTTAAATGGCAGAGGATAATGAAGGGTACCCAAGTGAAGAGATTAGAAGTATTGCCTTTGAGAATGACAGTGTATTCTAGACCAGAATTGTCCCAAGGCGTATGGCCTCTCCCTTGCAGATTGCCGGCCACCTGCTTGCAGTCCCATTGTTAAATACAATGAACTGTTTTTGTACTAAATTGAAGGAAACTAACAACTGTGTCACATTTCCTACATCACTAGGTTCTGCGGTATCAAGTCATAATAACCCGCAGAACATTGATTTAAGCCTAATTCCCATCAGTGACAGCTTCAGATGAAAGGCAGATGTCTTGGCCCTACAGTCCCAGCACCCAGAAAGTAGCAAGGCTGGACAGCGATCGCCAGCGCGCCATCAATGGTATCTCCAAAGCATCGTACTTGCTCCATCAGACGTTGTTGGACATCACAAAACCAGAGTTTCAGTGCAAAAGAGCGAAAGAGAAGGATCCCTGTTGCTGTGAGGCTTCAGTTTTCAACCTGTCATGTGCTGGTAACCTCTGACAGTGTGCAGTTCCTTGAACCCCTTGGCCTGAGTTTTGGCCACACACCACCTTTTCTTTTCTCCAACGGAAGGGCAGTGCACCAGAGGATCCAAGATTGGAAAAAGGCACTACATTGTGGTACCCATGATGAAAGGAAAAATTAAATAAAAGAGCAGCCCGAGCATCCTCTGACACTGAATAGCGAGTGTTGGAGCCTGAAAGTGTTGCTGAGTGTGAAAGTCTGTTGCTCTTTCCCGATTAATAGTACTTGGGTCTATATGAGATGATCTGTGCCCATGACCATTGAAGAGCACAATATCTGTAGTGTCTGCTGCAGAGGAGAGACACTGGTGCACTGCATTGAGACATTGAGACTTTCGAGTGAGCTGTGAGTGTTTGCCAGGAGGGCACTCCAACTGATATTGAGAAGCACTATTTTCATGGAAGGCCTGAATCAAGAGGCCCAATGCGGAAGAAAACAACAGAAGCAGATTTGATGGACGATAGAAGCCTACCAGAGAGGCTTAGATCGGACTTTGGGTATAGTTGTGGTTGCACAAGTGTTTCCAGTGCCACTGTATGAAGTGGGTGTTGGATATGTTCATGAAATGTGTGGAATGGAAAATGCTCACCTAGCAATGAATTAGGATTTGCCTGCGTAATGGCAAAAGGAGGGGCTGAGGTACTTTAATTTCGACTCCATTTTACATTCACCGCCATTTTGTGTTGCCTTTACACAGGCTGCTCGATTCACGAAGTGTCTCTGCCCTTTGGACTGCAACGTGTTGAAAACCCCCTCCGTCCTTGTCTTGAAACCCATCTCAGACACCAGCCGGCCTAAACTAATCCTTGTCTGGACTACCTAATCTCTATATCAACTATCTGTTAGCCTTTAGTATTCTTCTCGTGCCGTATCTTATCTTTTGGCCTTCGCTATTCTCTCCCTGTGTTTTCCTATTCCACAACCTTTCCTTTGAAGCACATAAACATGTTCTGCCATTACTGATTGACCTATAGGTGCTGTCATTGATTGACTTATGGGATTGGGCAAAAACACGTCTCAAGGGGGGCGTTCTGGTTACATGATGCCTTTTTTTGAATGTTTTTCTATTGGCTAATATTTGGCAGATCTTGCATGTCCATATTAGGCATTTTGCATGCTTGCATGAGCTAGGACTGCCCCTTACTTTTATGCTGAGTTTGTAACCCTCACATATATAAGACCCAAGTGTTCTGTACTCTTTACACTGCCTCATTCAGTTGCTAAGGCATCTGTGTGATGTAGTCTCACTCATTTGAGTTTAATAAAGATGTTATTTTATATTCCAGCTTCTCTGTCAACTTCTTCTTTGTATTAGTGAGACCCCTGAGAAGGAGTTTTGATTTCTTCAATTGGCACGTCAAGGTGGGCCTCATCAGAGAAGTGGCTATCTGAGGGAGTGATCTCGGCAGGAGACTGAAATCTACTAAGGAGGACAGGACAGGACTCTACTAAGGAGGTACTCTGTGCACGGAGATTCTGGGAATTCTTTGTCTCTGCAGCCCAGTATATTTCTGATCTTCCTGATTTTGATCCTCCACATGATGTCACTCCTGACTGAGAACCTTTTTGGCGTGAGTATTCTAAAAAAGACCGTTAGGTCATTTAGAACTTGGCAGTTAGAATTTGGACAACTTTTTGATTGGTAAGAGTAGGGTAATTTAGTAACGCTTACTGTAGCTTTGGAATTTTGGAATTTGTGTTGGCCAACTTTGGATATGTATGGATTTGATATGCAAATTGCAATTTGTGTAGGCAGGTAATGAGGAGATTTTTCTCTATCTGATTTTGTTGAAAGGTGCACGTACGAAGAGTACCTTAAGCACTACTTTGATTATAATATTTGCATATTCTGCAATATTTTTGGCATGCCTGTTTTCAAGCTCACATCGAAGAATGTGTTGTTTATTTTTTTTGAGGTAGCATAGTGTGATGTGAAGTAAATTAGCCGGCTCCCCTAGAGGGAATACCTAAATAGGTTTAGGTTTAAAAACATATTTCTTCCTTGGTGATTCTGTATCCCCAGGGAATTAAAATATGACAAAATACAAACAAGGATCCTTTGTTCTGCGCAATTTTATGAATGGAGATATGCAGAGCGATTTTTGGTGTTCTGCCAGCCAAAGCTAGTGAATTGAGACTTACAACTAGTATTTACAAATGGTTTGGTTTAAGTACAGTCTGTGGGCTGTCCTTTGTTTCAGTCCTAAGTGTTGATCTGTGGGTTAAATGTGTGTTTAAATGTCTATGTGGTTTTCCTATTAGTGCAACTTCTGTAAGTAAATAGCGATGGCGCTATTTATGAAATGAATGGCGATAGCGCGCCTTATTGTGTGTCCTGAGTGTTTGACCCCTTTCTGTTTATGTCTGAAATGAGTTCAATGTGTGTTTGTGTTTTTTTAATGTTTTCAGTCTATTAAGCAAAATATCAGTTAATAACTATTAAGTAGAAATTAAATAAAAATCCAGAAATTAACCATATGATATGCTACTATAGCTATATGTTGCTATTTAATTTATAGAGTATGCAATTACACACATGTACACACTGTTAAATGCTTAAAAAATAAAATTAAAATTCACATTCACTAGGAATAAAAAAGGCCTCAAAAACGAAATTGTGTGTTTTGTAGAAAAACAAACTTATAGCATTTTTTACTTACATACATTGTATTAGATATTAACAGGCAAACATTTCAGCTGAAGTAAATTTTTGCTGAACTCAAACGCATATTATAGAACATGCATTGATATGTCTTAGTTTAAAAAAGACTGCCACCGTGCTCATGTTACAACACTGAGAGACAAGCTAAATAAACAGGAATATTTACTCAGCCAGGACTTTGCCCTCAGTTAAACACTGGCTACACAGACTAAACAAAAGGTATTCTGAAAGAAAAGTAAAGTCTAGCATATCCCAAAGGATATTAAACTCTCATGTCAATCAGTTTATTACAAAACCTTACTATATTCATAACGCACACGACCTATCAATTACCATGGCGGACTATTGCCTAGAAGGAGTAAGCATTAACTCACACAGCATAAGATATCCTGACAAAATCTCCAATAATGCAGCAAAAAAATTCAAACATAACCTATTGAGGAGAAACCCAGACACGCTGATCTCAGACCCCACGCATAGCATAGTCGGAGGCACTAAAGTAAATGACCTGATATTCTTTACAAGAAAAACGGCGAAATGGCGAGATATCATTTCCAACTTACTAAACGTAGTTTCCATTACCAATATTCCTCATGGCACAAAAATCAAGACAAAGTCAGCCCCAAGATGCAGAGCTGACCTTAGCATAACTATATACAAGAACGGTATAGTATTAATACAAGCCTCGAATCGCGAGTTAGAAAAATGTGTCGACATATTCCATACATTAAAAGGGTACACGGAGAACACAAGAACGGAACAATACATATCGCGTCTAGAAGACACACCGGACACCAGGAATACTACGTCTACAGATCCTATAATAATCAGAGAATCCCAAAATACACAACAGTCTACGCAAGTAACAGACTCAAGACGTATAAAAAGCACAACACCTAGAAATGAAGCAGAGAGAACAGAAAATGCCTCGCAATATAAGGAGAACCCCAAAGAAGTTCAGAAGAAAGGTGAGTCTACGCTAGTAACCGACTCGAGACGTATAAAAAGCTCAACACCTAGAAATGAAGCAGAGAGAACAGAAACTGCCTCGCAACATACAGAGAACAACAAAGAAGATCAGATGAAAGTTGAATCTCCATAATCAAGGCAACTCCATGAAGATCGGGAAGGCATAGATATAGAAAACCCCAGCTCAGTGATACCTCCTCCTAACCAGCTGCAAAGAACTTCAGAAAGAACACCGTGTACTACACGAAAGTTATCTTTCACAAGAAAAAAAACCTAATAATCTCAAAAAGTCATGAATTCTGATGAAAAGAACGGATCGAAAGAAAAAAGGGAAATCAATTGGCGAATCAAGTAACAAAAGGGGAAACGTAACGAACACAGCACCTCAAACCCAGAGAGAGCTAGAAGATCTTAGAACAAAAATGAACATCATGTTGCAAGGAATTCGAATCTCTCTGCTTAAGATAGGAAAACTATATGAAAATACTGAAAACACCCACAAAAAAATAGAGCACATCATAGAGCTAATACTTTACTCCCAAAGAAAAAGCAAGGAGATGGCGATGCCTCTATCAATTAGACATAATAGACCAGACAGAACACCTAAGGACCTAACGGAAGAAGAAACATTATCCTTACTAAAAGATTATGAGATGCCGGAGCATAATAGAGAAGAGGAAATCAAAACAGTCCAGATCAATGTCAATAGAAAGCCTAGACTGAATGACAGGAAACCCAACCTCAATAACTTACAACAAGTTCAGATTTTCTCTGAACCACAAATGCTGTCCGTAAACGACATAGATAAATCACTGACATGCCTTTTGATCAACTGCAGATCCGCAGCTAAACATGCTTCAGACATAGCCGACCCCATCATTAGCCAAGAAATTGATGTGACAATCCTCACTGAAACATGGCTATCTGAATCATCATCGCCAGTCCTGGACCTTCTAGTGCCCCCTCATTACAACATCGTGAGACTGGATAGACAACTTAAGAAAGGGGGTGGCATAGCCTGCATACATCGCTCGGATATAGAAATAGGCCAAATACAATCAGAACCTCTCAAAGAATATGAATACCTAGGGCTAAATATAAGGTCGGACAGCAACCAAACATGCACCCTGCATGCACTATATCACCCACCTGGTAACAATATGCCGTTCATATATCAATTGATGGAGATAATCACAGCAAATCATAACACCGACGTAAACAATATATTCTTAGGGGACCTTAATCTACACTGGAACAACAGCAATGACAAACAAATAAATACCTTCAAAGATTTCCTAGCTGAGCTCATTCTTTCACAATTTTGTACACAGCCAACTCATTCGAAAGGAGCTACGTTGGACTGGATAATTTCAAAAAACGAGAACATATCAGGTGTATCAATAGAGCCTTGTGACTGGTCAGACCATCATGTCATAACATTCACGATTCCTACATGGAAAAAGAACAAACACACTCAACCGAACAGAATTAAAAAGTGGGTGAGGGACACGAAAGATTTGAACATCGAGCGTTTACTAGAAGGCTGTGAAAAGGACCTCCAAAGAACATACAGAACGTAAATGATCTAACCGACTACTACTATACGTCTATAATGGATATAGTCAACTCCTCAATACCTCTTAAACTGAAAAGAATCACAGAGAAGATTAAAAACCCATGGTGCAATGGGACACTTAATGAGGAAAGACGTAAACTGAGAATGGCGGAACAAAATGGAGACAATACCCCTCTTCTCCAGTTCTGAAATCTATAAGAAAAACCAGAAAAGAGTATAACAAAAAGATCCTAAACTCCAAAAAGGAATATATCAGATCGGAATTGGACACCGCCAAAAATAGACCGCGTAAATTATTTAAAATACTGAAACAACAGTCTAACAATGCAGCCAAAATGCACCAAGAATTAAAAAAAACACAACTAATCTGTGAAGGCTTCTCTACCTTCTTTACAGACAAATCCAACACTTTGTAAAATTAGCTCAAAAGAGCAGCGGATTACCTAGAAAACCAAACACTTACAACAAACGTTTCCAATACGTTAATCAAGGTTAATGGAACTAAAAACAAAGCCCAATGGGACTCTTTCAAGTTATTAGACCAAAACTACATTGCCAAAACACTACAGGAAATTAGACCCAATAACCACTACAGTGATCCACTCCCATCGAAATACTTAAAATAAATCAACCAGGCCGTGATTCCCTTATGGACAAAAATTGTCAACGCCTCTTTATCTCAAGGGATTCTTCCAGGATGCCTAAAAACAGGTCAAGTAGTCCCCATTATCAAAAAATCGACGGCGGACCCAGACGATCCGAACAACTTCCGCCCGGTAACTAATATTCCGGTACTCGCCAAAGCTAATAGAGAAATGTGTGCATAGTCAACTCAACCAACACATAGACAATTTTTCTCTTTTGGATGAATGCCAGTCGGGCTTCAGGACAGGACATAGCACTGAAACAGCGATCTAACAGATAGTTGATGATGCGTTACAAGCCCTAGACCAAAATAGATCATGTCTACTCATCCTCCTAGACCTATCAGCGGCATTTGACACGGTGAACCATGTGAAACTACTAAATAGGCTACGGATTGGATGGGAATATCTAGTACGGTGCTGAAATGGTTTGAATCTTTCCTTCAGGACAGAACACAAATATTTTCAGTCAATCAATCGCTTTCAACATCACGTCCTAACACGATTGGAGTACTGCAAGGATCCACTTTATCTCCTTCACTGTTCAACTTATACATCGAACCGCTCACAGTAATTCTGCGTAACTACAAAATCTCCTATCACATGTACGCAGACGACACGCAGATATACCTCAAGATCTCGTCTTTGGAAGACATCAGGTTAATGAATGAGACTTTAAAATGGCTAACAATCAATCACCTAAAACTAACTGCTCAAAAGACAGAATTCCTTCTAATTTCACCATCTAAGAAACACACAGAAGTTAAGGATTGGGCCAGAATGATCACTGCGCTAAACTGTACCCCTACATTGGTCGACTCAGCTAAATCTCTAGGAATATCACTTGATGTGAACCTGGATATGAAAAAACATATCAAGGCTATTGTCAGGGTCTGACTAAGGTGCCTACCTAGATAAAGAACTACATCTCCCAGAATGCCTGGCATGAAGGGGGGTGGCCTCAGAAGGCATATCTTCTCATGGATGCCTGCTATTGGTGCTTGTGATTTGTCCATTGGGAGCTGATGTTGCGGACGCCCTGTCCCCGCGGAGCTGCTGGGGAGGTGTGGTTCATTTTGCTCTGTGGCTGTGGAGCAAGTTTTGTTCAACTACGCGAAGACAGTTACCGGCTGGTACTGTCTAGAGATTATTCCGCAAGGCGCGTGAGACGCTTGGATTGCCCCCTCCGCGTTCTTGTGGTACTGTTTATCCTGTTAGGTGAGTGAACAGGAGACGCTTGGATTTCCCCCTCGATGTCACTCACGGGACGTGGATTTCATCTGCGCTGCAGACACCGGCTGGTGCTGTGACTCATAGGTGGCGTGGGAGACGCGGGATTTCACCCTCCGCGCACACCTAGACTTAGACGGTGTTCTCGGCTGAGAACATCGTACAGGAGACGCAGGACTGCACCCTCCTGTTGTTGACTATTGACCTTGTTTCCGTTCCTCCCTTTTGGAGCAGGAAGAGACGGCTGGCTACCTTTGGGTTTCGTTTCTTTTTACTTATATGAACAGCGGTTGCTGTTTTATTTACAAGAAGGTTCTGGGAGAGACATTGATCTATCAGACGCCTCTTAAGGATCCCTTTTCAGTTTCTCTTCTTTTGGCAACTGGTGAGTGAATGTGGGTTATGAAGGCGGGTGAATGATACACATAAAACAAGCAGGTTGTAGAAAGGCTGTAACGTGTATTTATTCTCCTCAGCCGGAGAAAGACATCAACAGAGGGAAGGGTCGTTTTTATCCTGAGTCTTATCAGGTGAGGGTTCACAACAGCACTTATGATATGATCAAGGGAATTTAGAGTGCAGTGGGCTAACGTGTCCCTTCTTGTCATTCCAGGTCCCTATCCCTGCTGTTCCTATCCCTACCCTGTTTTCCCTCGCCTGATTGCCTTTACACTCTGGAAGTTACACAGTCAGAGTGCGGGGACGTCAGGAGGTAGACCCCATTTGAGCATCATTCCGACCCTGAGGAATAGCAGCCGTGACAGCTATGGCAAAAAGCACCCATTTCCACCTGAACTACATAAGAAAGGTGAAACCCTTCATTTCAGAAGCAGATCTCAAGCTAGCTGTCCAATGACTGGTCATCTCTAGGATTGAATATGGGTGCTCTACGCTAGCAGGCATACCACAAATCTCCACAGCTCCGCTAAAAGCATGCCTCAACGCAGCAGCAAGACTTATAACCGGCTCAAGGAAGTTCAACCATATCTCTCCACACCTCAAAGCTTTAAACTGGCTACCTTACGAAGCCAGAATTCAGTTAAAAATAGCATGTATCACCCACAAAGCACTTCACTACAACACTCCAAGATATCTTGCCTAGAAAATAGTTCTATCGGGAGGAGATAGACCTGCTAGGAGTGCTAAGGAGTTGGTACTGAGACCACCCATATTCCAGAAGAAAAGAACTTATGATAGAGCATTCTCCGGAGCTGCCCTAAGAATATGGAACTCTCTTCCACCAAACATCAGACACATAACAAACACAGCAACATTCAAGAAGGAAACGAAAATATTTCTAATGAGCAAATTCCTGCCATAACTCTAGCTGGCTACTCTCTAACTCAGAAGCAGAGTTATACTACATGGGTGGAGAAGATGGAAATGACAGGCCAAGATACAGGACTAATGAACTTAATTACCAAAATCCGATTACCTCAGGCCACGGAAAGAATACTGTAGATATTGTGATTAATTGTCTTTTATATGTCATATATACTGATACGTATCTTCTGTATAAGATGTATCTCCTTACTACCTCAGGATATGTAAAGGTCTCTGATCCCCATGGGTCCTGTTCGCGCTATATAAAACTCTTTAAATAAATAAATAAATAAAACACGGGTGAATCTTTGCATTTCAGAATAGTGTTTTAAAAAAGTTACAAAAATAAGGTTCATTATTTTGTATTACAGGAAGATATTTCAATTAAGGGTTTCCTCTCTTCAAGCATTTTTATAAGCATATTCTTGGTTCTAATGTAAAAATAATTGTCTTTTTTAAAAAAAAAGTTGCGCAACAATTTGTCATGTTTCAAGTTATGTTTCTGTGTTTAGGCTTATAAATGAATGCGTCTAAAATGATAGGCAAGGGATGCAGCTTGCTTTTATATGTGGAATTATCAAACATGATTGGGTTTATTAAAAATAATTCATAATTATGAAGAGAATTATTAAAAATAAGTGCTTCTAAATTTGTTTTTTACTATTTATAAAGCTTAATACTCATACTGTGACCTCCTAGCATTATAATTTAATTTAAGTTGAGTTGTACTGCATAATGAGGACATTTGCATGTGGAATTTCACTTGGCGCAGGCGTGAAAAACTAATTTTTCTAAGGACTTACATGAGATATGTCTAATGTCCAATCTCTGCAATCTGTAAAGTACATTCTGAGGATGATTAATATGTAACACAATTATAGGATATTTATTTTTAAGTGCCCTAAATATCAAAGTCGAATTTGGGTCATATAGACTATTCAAACAGCATTCTTGCCAATTACAATGGCTTTAAAGTGCCTTAGGCTTCAGTAAATGCATACATTTAGATATAATACAAATTTGCAGGTTGTTCCCATTTGGGGTTGCTTTTAATGGCTCAGTGAGCCAATGTGCCCGGTGCAGAGGTTTGAGTTTAATATCAGGGTGGAAGGTTCTAACTCTAGCTGGACCTTCTGAGACGTTCATCCATTTAAGGTTGATGAACTGAGTACCGTTGCATAGGGTAGTAACAAACATTTGTTCTAAAGCTGGTATGTTATGTTATTATGTTCTGCGAATTATTCACAGTAAAAAAATGTATAATCTAAGAATAGAAATAAATTGTAGCCCCTAACAGATGTAATATATATACCATGGGTTTTTAAATAGCGTTAATTATTGCAGGTTAGGAAGAGTTTGGAAGACTTTTTGTCTTTGACAGCTTCAGGGTGAGGAGAGAGAGAGGGCTGAGGAGCGAGGCAGATTTTGACCTTGAGGTCAGTAAGGTGGGAGTTAGGAGTGAGTGTAAACAGATGGAGAAATCATTGCTTGGAAAAGCAGGGCCTCAGTGGGGGTGATACATTCGTATTTCTGCTTTTGAAAAATAGTGTTCATGTAGTTGCCTTATTTAAGATGGTTAGTTATAGTTGATATTTTGTGTGTTATGTGAAGTATCAGCAGTATGTTGAAACAAGATGAGTTTTTGTATACTCCTTTAAAAAAATAAAAAAAAATGTTTGTGTGTTTTTCCATTTTGTCCTTCTATGAATTGTTCCTGCTGGTCCTGTGTGTCAGAAGCGACACAGTAAGTTGTATTTGATAGCCGATCACCCCTAACTGGTGACCAGCTGTCAAAAGGAGGGTGAGGAAAGTAAAAGAAAGTGTAATTTTGATTTTAAGCCTGACAAATTAAGCAGGCCCGAACATTGAGTTTTGGGCTGCAGGTTCACAGTGCATAAAGTACATGACATGGTGTTGTGCGTCACTGCTCATTTACATATGCTATTGTTTTGTCTATGCTTTTTCTGCTTGGTGTACAGCAAGTATATCTGATGGCTTGACATGTGTGTTTTTTTATTTTATTCATGTTTTTGTTTTATGTTGTTGCTTCCGATGCATATCGCTGCGCAACAGTTGGTTGGACTTAGTCTGATACTGAATTCCATAGATAATGATATTTCATGCTGTGAACACGAGAGACAACACTTCACCAGTGCATGTCTATTTGGCTATAATGGTATTGAAGGAAAATAAAAAGAGATATACAGGATCAAAGTGTGTCACCTGCAGTTAGTCACGTTACTGCCCCTTCCCTTAAGGAACAGGCAGCCCTAGATTTATGTATCCTGATTGGACGTAAGGATAAATTATAGATCTGTGACTCTTGTACATGGTGACCTAATTTCTATATTACATTAGTCAGTTTTGTTCTGCTTCCTAAGTAGTGTATGACTTTGTTCCTTAAAGGAAACCAGGTTTCATTTTTCCCTGAAGAAGGAACTGGAACATTAGCTGAGATTACCGTATATGGTGTAGCGGCCAGCGGTAGAGTTAAAATTTGTGTACTATTTTGACTTTTGTGTATCACCCATACTCTTGGTATTGTGTCACAAACTTGACTATCACCTGAGTAATTTCTTGTTCTTCCTATAGATTTTTCTTTTGCCACTTCTCCCCTGATTGATGTCGCATTGTGCCTAGTTATTGGGGATTTTAGCTGTGTCCTACTCCTATTTCCCTTTTCCGTATTCCTTTCACCAGTCAGCCCTTTTATTATTGTTGGTGTATTGTTCAGGTTCACACTTCCAGATTGCAGTAATGTACCAGGGACCCCCATATTATGTATAATTCCCTTTTGTATGACCAGACTGGTTTTCAAGATTTTCTTTAGGCCTACTTCGATGTTTTCCAGTCTGACTGTCAGGGTAGTGATGGACTGGTTAACTGACTCAATACTATAATAAGACAAGTTTTCCACCTCAATAGGAGATACCTTACATTTGTTTTTTTGAACATGACAAATTTTCAATGACTATTTTAATTTGGATTTTTACCCTTTTGTTCCTGCTTCTTTCATTTTTGGTGGGATCAGATGTGTTCTAAATTATGGAAATACCAGGACTCTCTAGTTCTTGTCTTTTGTTTCCACATTTTGATCATTAGCCTTTGTATTGCATAGTGCACCTGATGCACAATTATTAAAGGGAGGTATCTACATGTCCCTGATAATCTGAATCATGTGATTTCTCTTTTGAGGTGTTCTAGATAAGGAATTTAGGAACACCTAGACGTAATTAGTGAAAAAGGAAAAAAAAGTTTACCCCATTAGTCAATGCCACCATGTGTGAGGACATCCATTCTGATAGAATTCCCATGTAACTATCTACCCTTAAATGGCAGAGGATAATGAAGGGTACCCAATTGAAGAGATTAGAAGTATTGCCTTTGAGAATGACAGTGTATTCTAGACCAGAATTGTCCCATGGCGTATGGCCACTCCCTTGCAGATTGCAGGCCACCTGCTTGCAGTCCCATTGTTAAATACGATGAACTGTTTTTGTACTAAATTGAAGGAAATTAACAACTGTGTCACATTTCCTACGTCATTAGGTTCTGCGGTATCAAGTCATAATAACCTGCAGAACATTGATTTAAGCCTAATTCCCATCAGTGACAGCTACAGATAAAAGGCAGACATCTTGGCCCTACAGTCCCAGCACCCAGAAAGTAGCAAGGCTGGACAGCGATCGCCAGCGCGCCATCAATGGTATCTCCAAAGCATCGTACTTGCTCCATCAGACGGCGTTGGACATCACAAAACCAGAGTTTCAGTGCAAAAGAGCGAAAGAGAAGGATCCCTGTTGTTGTGAGGCTTCAGTTTTCTACCTGTCATGTGCTGGTAACCTCTGACAGTGTGCAGTTCCTTGAGCCCCTTGGCCTGAGTTTTGGCCACACACCCCCTTTTCTTTTCTCCAACGGAAGGGCAGTGCACTGGAGGATCCAAGATTGGCAAAAAGCACTACATTGTGGTACCCATGATCAAAGGAAAAATTAAATAAAAGAGCAGCCCGAACATCCTCTGACACTGAATAGCGAGTGTTGGAGCCTGAAAGTGTTGCTGAGTGTGAAAGTCTGTTGCTCTTTCCCGATTAATAGTACTTGGGTCTGCATGAGATGATCTGTGCCCATGACCAATGAAGAGCACAATATCTGTAGTGTCTGCCGCAGAGGAGAGACACTGGTGCACTGCATTGAGACATTGAGACTTTCGAGTGAGCTGTGAGTGTTTGCTAGGAGGGCACTCCAACTGATATTGAGAAGCACTATTTTCATGGAAGGCCTGAATCAAGAGGCCCAATGCGGAAGAAAACAACAGAAGCAGATTTGATGGACTACCAGAGATGCTTAGAACGGACTTTGGGTATAGTTGTGGTTGCACAAGTGTTTCCAGTGCCACTGTATGAAGTGGGTGTTGGATATGTTCATGAAATGTGTAGAATGGAAAATGCTCACCTAGAAATGGATTAGGATTTGCCTGTGTAATGGCAAAAGGAGGGCCTGAGGTTCTTTAATTTCGACTCCATTTTACATTCACCGCCATTTTGTGTTGCCTTTACACAGGCTGCTCGATTCACGAAGTGTCTCTGCCCTTTGGACTGCAACGTGTTGAAAACCCCCTCCGTCCTTATCTTGAAACCCATCTCAGACACCAGCCGGCCTAAACTAATCCTTGTCTGGACTACCTAATCTCTATATCAACTATCTGTTAGCCTTTAGTATTCTTCTCGTGCCGTATCTTATCTTTTGGCCTTCGCAATTCTCTCCCTGTGTTTTCCTATTCCGCAACCTTTCCTTTGAAGCACACAAACATGTTCTGCCATTACTGATTGACCTATAGGTGCAGTCATTGATTGACTTATGGGATTGGGCAAAAACACGACTGAAGACATTCTAGTTACATGATGCCTTGTTTTTAATGTTTTCCTATTGGCTAATATTTGGCAGATATTGCATGTCCATATTAGGCATTTCGCATGCTTGCATGAGCTAGGACTGCCCCTTACTTTTATGTTGAGTTTGTAACCCTCACATATATAAGACCCAATTGATCTGTACTCTTGAGACTGCCTCTTTCAGTTGCTAGGGCTTCTGTGTGACGTAGTTTCACTCATTTGAGTTTAATAAAGATGTTATTTTATATTCCAGCTTCTGTGTCAACTTCTTCTTTGTATTAGTGAGACCCCTGAGAAGGAGTTTTGATTTCTTCATGCTGAAGGCGAGTTTTCCAAGAAATCGTTGTGGATTTTCAAAACTAGTGGAAGTTGCCATGCCGTATTTGGACTACATGAGCTATGTCTAAATATGGTTATGATTTCTATGCCTATATAAGGATAGGGGGATGTATACCTATATAAGGGCATGAATCGGAAAGTAATCAGAAGTTCATCCAAGAGAAATGGGAGACACTCAAACAGAAGATCGATGGACTTGCTCTGTGTACAGGGGCTATGGAGGAGGAGGTGAAGGCCCTGGGTGAGGCTACTACTGCAAACTCTAGAGAAATAGAGAGGCAAACAAGGAAATAAGGAACTACAGGGGGATATGGAAAGGCTTGAGCTTCAGGCCAGGCGCAATAACATCCATCTTTTGGGTATTGCTGAGAATGTAGAAGGTCCGAACATCAAAGCCTTTGTGTGTAAGCTACTGGGAGAATTTTTAGGGACAGAACTGATATCGACTGGGAAAGAGAGCTCTAAAGGGTACATAGGGACCCTTATGGGTTACATCCAGGGAGACAAGCCCCCAGGAAGATATTAATATACTTTCTCACCTTTTCAATCAAAGAACTTGTTCTGGACCAAGCATTGAAGGAACGGTCGCGGAAATATGGGGATTGTACCTACCAAATACGTTCTGATATGGGCAAGAGAAAGGCTCAGAGGCAGTGGCTATTAGGTACAAAAATTAATGAATTGTGTTCTAGAGGGGCCCAGGTGCATATGAAGTTCCCTGCCATGCTAAAGATTATGTGTCAAAATAAAATGTACAATATCCAAGAACTGGATGAGGTAGACTCCTTGCTGGTGCAGATGGAAGGCACAGAATAGAGATTGCGGTATATGATGTCTACATCTAGCACATGGAATGTATATAATATTTGTATAGATTTAATTTAGAGGTTTAGAGGATTGGGATTAGGTGGTCATATAGATATGAATCTGAAGTTAAGATTCACCAGGGTACACTTTATACGTCGCTCGGATTTTCATTTTTGTCATCCGCAACTGACTGAACTTTAAAGGAATAGGTTCAGGTGGGTATTTAGATATTAATTTGTAAGTTTGATTCTACCAGGGTACTCTTTAGGTGTTGACCGTACTTACATTTCTTTGGGACTTGGCAATGATTTAGTTTTTGGTTTTGGATTTACAAGGGGGTTTCTTGAAGGCGCTCATGCCCAAGAAGATAGGGAGGGGGTTCCCCAGGGGGGGAGGGGACAGGGGAGTTGGGGTATTGGGAGCATGTGGGAGAAAATGAAAAAAAATAGTGTCCTCAATCTATCGTATAGTAGCTTTACTCAGATAAAAACCTGTTAGAATCCTTAGTCGCTCCAATCACGGAGATCGAAAGCAACCTCTATTTGATGGGAGTTGGAGGAAGTGGGCCTGACTATTTGATAAATGAGTAAGAGCTTAGTTCAATTAATCTCCTGGAATGTAAATGGGGTGAGGTCTATGAGGAAGCTGGCTCGAACTATGGAATGCCTTAGGAAAACCGAGGCTAACGTCATCCTGCTTCAAGAAACCCACCTAGAAAAAAGTGAATGCATAAATGCATTTAAAAATTGGTCAGGGGTCCAGGATATTGTCTGTTCAGATCAATGAGGTAGCACAAGGGGAGTAGCTGTTATTACAAGATCTAATTGCGGTATCAAATTAGAAAGCCACCAGACGGATGTATCAGGGAGATGGATATTAGCTAACTTAAGGATTCAAGCCACAACATTAGTTTGTGTCCGCTATTATGGCTCGAATGGGATAAGCCAGATGCACTAATTAAACTAGAGTCTGCTCTTTTTTGTTAACTCATGCCTGGTAGTAATTGGAGGGGATTTTAATATAGTTCAAAGGACGGACTTGGACACAACCTCTAAAGCAAAAAGTATGTAAGCCCACCTAAAGTAACGGCAGGTCTTAAAACGTGGATTCAGGAATTAAAGTTAGTGGATGTCTGGAGTAAGCATGGGCGGATCTAGCGGATCTCGCGTACGCGCCGGAAGCGGTGGGAGAAGGTGTGCCGGGCCATGTTTCAGCTCTCTGGGGTCCGGCGCACATATAACCAGGCCACCCACCGCTGGACAGATGTCATGGACCGGGAGCGGGACTTGCTGGACGCGCTCGGCGTAGAGGTCCCCGGGCTTGGTGAGTAGTAGTAGCTATTCATCACTACTCTGTTTTATCCGGCTCTGTCATTTGCAAATCTTTGTTCTTTACCAAGAGCAATAATGCTGCCGATTACATTGTAGGTAAATTATATTTCAAAATCTTCTATGCATTTCAGGTGCACTGCTCTCCTTCTCAGTAGCCTTGCTTGCTACTATGCTTATTTGTTTTGTATTTTGTGTTCATTTCATTGGCCTGAGAAATTATGTATGAGTGTAGTGTAAAGATAAGAACTGCGTAATGCTAGACACTAAGGGTCATATTTTCAATTACCGGCGCATCCCTGCAAAGTAGCAGGGGTGCGGCAGTAATTGTGTGCCATGCCACCACCACCCATTGGCCCAAAATGTCACAGAAGCCTTACGCATCTGTGCCGTAAAGGCGGCGCATTGCTGGAGTTGCGTGCCAACGATGGCGCAGCTCCAGCAATGCTCTGGGGTACCCTATCTCCCCAATGCTGCATCAAGCCGTACGTCGGCTTCAAGCGCGCAGGGTTTGAGTCATGCATCATTGTCCTAAAAGTGACTGATTGACATCTTGTAGATTTCCCTCAGCCACTTTTAGGATTCGTTCCTGCGCAGGTACGCCCTCCCTTGCGCTGGAACGCCCCCTGATGGCGCAGGGCTTTACAACGTGATGCATATATACGCCGCACCAACACCATGGCGAGTCTTTTGTTCTGCCGCTGCGTCACAAAAGTCATGCAACAATGGAGGAAAATGAGCCGCAAGGGACTTCTAAATCAGCCCCAACAGACTGAAGTCCAGTCCTTCCTTTAGACACATGGCTATAAGAAGAAATAGTGGCGGTGGTCGGTGGATTGATAGTTTGAGTATTCACTTATCTGCAAGCAGGATGGACTTTGTCTGTCACTTCGCGTGCTGCGGACTGCTGCCTGCCAGGCCTAGGCAAACCTCTTTAGTAGTCTGTTTATTGAGTTACATAGGAACTTTCTAAGTCAACGGTCCGCAAATCAGGCAATACGAATAACGTAGTATACCACATGAGATAGATCCCGTGGAATAGTTGTCTATCTATTTGCTATTTCTCCAAAATATTTTGTTATTGTTCTTTTGAAATGTTTGATTTGGTTGACAAATCTCATCCATGTTTTCTGGTCTTTCTTTCTTTCATGTTGTACATCAGCTCCCCCCAAGGGCAAGAGGACACAGGAGGAGGGTGCTGTTCAGGAGGATGCAGGCCAGGATCGGGCAGGCGAGGGCTCCTTTGCTGGCCCCAGTAAGTTTAAATTTTAATAAAGAGTACCTATTTTTTCCTAGCGTTCCTCATTCGATTTTTTCTAAATCGTCTTTGATCTTCTTGTAGACTGGATATAAATTCTTATCCTGCCTCGAATATGACTCCATGTGGTATTACTAGATTATTCTTATTAGTCTGTCTGTGTAGCTAACTAAGATTGGACATTTGGCAATTCCATTGTACTCCCATTCTATTCAGCAATAGCTCTATGCACTGTCTCCTTACTGACTAGATAGTGTGGCAGAGTCATTTAACTCCCGAATTCACCGATGATTGATCCCCAATGATCTCTAGATTATCGTACGCAGGACAAGAGTACGGAGTCACAGTCAAGAAGTGTCAGAGGCACTCATGCTTGCAAAAATTCCAAAACCTTTAGCTCATCCACTCTAGTCTGGAGGACCAAAAACCACAGAGTCTATTTAAGTTTAAAAGCTTTATTAAAAGTAAACACATTTATTAAAATCTACTTTGTCATAAAACTATTTAACTGAAAACAGAAAAGTGCTTAGTGCTGACGATTAATTGGACACATTTCTTGTGGTCGAGCCGAGCTCTCACCTGGTTTGAACTTGATCCTGGTCGTGTTCTTAGGAGTCAAGCTTCTGTCTGTTAGGAGAAAAAGTGGTGCGTGTTAAAAATAAAAAGTAAGCATTCATCAGTTGTGCATAAAAGTGCAGCAAGACAACAGCCTTCCCTGGAAAAAGGGAAATTTTTACTTTAGAGTAGACAGTCACAAATTATTACATTGTATTCTGTTTTTTTAACATTTCTTTATTACTCCTAGACCAAATATTATATAGTAGTGAGTGGTGTATTCTAACATTCTTAAATGTACTTTGTAGGTGGAACATCTGGTGACGGGGCCAGCGCGGAGGTGGCGGTGTTGGGCGAGGACTCGGAGGACTCTGGGGAGGAGGCGGTGCAAGAGCCGGCGGACGGTCCTGTGGGGGTTCGCACGGTGGTGGCGGGAACAGGTAAGCTATATATTCCTTACTTATTGAGATTGAAGACTGCATAGTGTGCTTTCTGCACGGGTGTATTACAAATCAACCAGGTAGTAGCCTCCTCGAAATGTACTTCGACTTAGCTGTGAAGTTTTTGGTGAGAAGAATCCCAATAAGTTCTTAGATGAACGTGATGGATGGGATGAACGAAAAGCGAAAGAAGGGTGTAAGTAAGTGGGACGCGAAATTGTATGATGGCTGGCAAAGAAGAACGATATGTGTTTGCTTGGCCCCCGAGGTAGCTGGGAAGGAAAGAATATGGTATGGTGCATGGCTGGGTCAATGATGAAGCAAGGATGGGTGGAAGGACAGCAGCCTGGGTGGGTGAAACAGAAACTGTATGTGTGCGTATACTTTGAATGAATGGATTCCTGGAGCATGGTATTCTCTGACTCTTAGATAGCACATGTGTATCTAGAGAGAGTAGATGGTCGCTGGATGAACTAAGTGTTACCTTGAAGAGCATGTACCACCGCACCCGCACGTCCGTTCCAGTGTAGGGAAGGCAAGGAAAAGAAATCGTAAATGTGTCCAATACTACCATGAATAGTAGCAGTACTTTGTATTGCAACTGCAAGCACAGCATATATCTGGTTATTACGGTGGACACTCCGTACCTCTCTTAATAACTTTAGTTTAGTTGTAGTACGTCATTCATGTGTGGGTGTATCACTGTTCACTCAATATTAAGCAAAGCACCTAAAGTCATCCCATATGTCATCAAATACGTCCCATGTGAAGTGATAGATAATCAAATTATTTAGCTTGTTCATTTTCCTTTTCTAGTACTCATTTGCACTGTAGGGTGAAAGGTAAATTAATTAAGCAGTAGCCCTTGTAACAGAGTATTCTCAGTGCCACCCGTAATAGAAAAGTAATAGCTTCACCACCTGCATGTACTGGACCGGTACAGTAACGCAAGTCTGTCTCACTCATCATGGTGTGCAACTGTTTTTCTCGGGTGCAAGTTCACTGTGCTGCCATTCTGCCGGCTTGCATAAGATAACGTACCAATTTTCCTAAACAAGAGAGAAGAAGAAGAATAAGACTGGTGTACTGTCATAGTCGACTGTAATGGAAGTCCATAGTGGTCGTAGAATTTGTTCATTAAACTACCACTAATGTTAGAGCAAGGATGCAGAAGTGGGAGGTTACATAGATACTGTCCTCAATAGTTATGTACTGTGCTTTCAATTTGCTACTTGTACTGTGACCCAACTTTCGGCTCAATCACTTTGTGTTATTAATGCTAAGGAGCATTGGTTACAGACTATGTCTTTCTTTCTTCATATAGTTGCTCCTTCCAAATCAACATCACGGAGGGAGCAGGCTCGAATGGCCCGGCAACGGAGGCTGGATGCCACTGTCGCCGAATATCGGCGGCTGGTGGCCCTGGAGGAGGAGGAGGACACGCAGTCGACCGGTGCAACAACAACATCCTCGACTGGGACAGCTGCATCCTCCTCCGTGACCCCACGGGACGCCAGCATGCGCAGTGCTCCAGCGGGATCGAGCCGGGCTAACAAAGTCAACCGCCACCGCCAAGCAACAGAAAGACCAGCTGCCCCCCACAGGAGCTGCAAGGCACGCCAACGCCGCCTAGGAGTCCGAATGTCCTACCTGGAGCAGGAGGTCCAGAACTATAAGAACTTGGTAGAGGGCCTCCGCTTCGAGCTTGCCACCCTCCGCAAGGAGTATGATGCCCATGCCGCAAAATGCACCAGCACCCTCCAGTAGTGGAGTGTCCCTTGCCCTTTTCTTAGAGACTTTTGGGGGGTGGGATTTGGGAGTTGGGTTCTTTTTGGGACTTTTCAAAGACAATCGTTGGGGTTAGGGTGGTCTTGAGGGAGATTATTTTGTTAGGGCTACATAAATATACATTTTTCAACTTTATCTGACCATACCTGTTTTTTACTGCTTTTCAGTCTGGTGGGTGGGGGACGGGGGTGTAACAGTAAGTTTGTTTTCCTGAACAGTCGTAGGACTTTAGTAGTACTACCGTCAATCTCTCGTCTAGTCCTAAATAATACTCCATTATACTACCTCCCACCAAACGCTTATCTTACCTGTAATTTGTGTTAGAAATTAGGGCTAGGCCCAGGGCTGGCTCCACGTGAAATGGGGATTAACGTTGGCAATCCTGGGCGGGTGAAATTTCCTCATTGCGGTGGTACTAGTGGTGTGACACAGTGGCAGTTGCATGCCTATGGAAAAAAAGAAAACGAAACCTGGTTTGTCCTTACTGTAGCATTACAACGGTTACGGTACGATCGAGAATATAGCAGGTGACAGTACACTACAACAGTGCCATAATGTAGCCTAACAAATGGTAGAGTATTTGCTTGCAAGTATAACTAGTACTTGCGTTGAATTTATTTGACATTGGCTCCTACTACTAGAAGATATAGTACTGAAGCTGAGTAAGTCTAGAAGATATCCTCGTATTCCTTCACCAGCCTGTTGCTATGACCTTATCCTCCCCAGCAAGTGTGTGGAATTATTGATGTTAGGGTTTGGAAAATGGATGGGAATGGGGGTTTCTTTTTGGGTAGGTTTTGTTGAGAGAAGAAAAAAAAAGCGCAGCCTGGACAAACAATAATTGAAGATAAAGAAATCTTTGGGTACAAACTAAAGCTAAGCACATGCAGTCACACTCATAGAAGAAAACAATGGATACTGTATCTGTATTCTGTATGTTGTTGGAGTTGTCCTGTTGAATTTGGTAAGTAAGTTGCATGCAGCAAACAATTCCTCTTATTAGCGGCACTCCTCCATTCCAGCTGACGCTTCGTCCATCAATGTTGGTGACCACTGACAGAAGACACCCTGTCCACTGCCTGCCTGGCGGATGTTGACTGAAACCCGGCCTGTAATTATTGAACGGAAAACAGGAATTGCTATTACAATACCACTGATAAATAAATAAAAGGTATGAACGCTGTGTGGTGCAAAAAGTCACACTTTGATTTCCCTAATAGACAGTAGAATATTTTTGAAATTGCGTGCTCTGTCTGAGTCACCTTTTTAAGGATAAATAAGTATGGCCAAAATATTATAGCGGATCTTTCCCCTCAAGGTAGGTGTACTGTAAACTGTGTTTTAGAACAAAATTTGACCTTCCCAGCAATGCTCCCACCAAGACCCTTACTAAAGCCAGTCGCAAAAATGTAGAAGACCCCCAATCAGATCTCCAAAAACGATGCCTAGCAGAAAAATGGAGACAAAACGTACTTTGAAAGTAACAGTAGGCCCAAATACAGACCGTGGATTGTATTCAAACCACTTGCAAGCAAGCAAAAGTATCCATAGCCAGCATCGCTCCAACAGTGCTCTAAAACCCCAGAACTGCGTTGCAATAGAACTCCCCGAAACACATGCAATCCTGCTGCTAGGGCTAACCCTAACGAACCCTAACTTACAAAAAGTGCCAAAACTGGTGTTTCCTTATGGATTTTGTCCAAAACACTTCTATCCGGTATTAGACCTTCCCAGGAATGCCCCAGGCAAGACCCGCCAACCCACCCGCAAAAAACCACGCGACAACACCCCCAAACAGCGAAAAAGCTAAATCTCATACTTACAATATCTCTCGGCCTTCTGGTCCAAACGCGCTATGCAGCTACTACCAGCTAGGTCATCATCAATCATCATAACTCCTGTTTTCCACCACGCATTTCCTGAAAAGCAAATGCAATCAAGATTAGACTGTCGCAGCAGTGCTTCGACACAGACCCCGGCCGCAACCCACCCACGAACAGCAGGAAGCCCCCCAAAACGCTACATTGAGCAAGATGTCAGAAGAAATAGCAAAAAAAAGGCTTTTCCTTAAGGATTTTGTCCAAAACACTTCTATCCGGCATTAGACCTTCCCAGGAATGCCCCAGGAATGCCCCAGGCAAGACCCGCCAACCCACCCGCAAAAAACCACGCGACAACACCCCCAAACAGCGAAAAAGCTAAATCTCATACTTACAATATCTCTCGGCCTTCTGGTCCAAACGCGCTGTGCAGCTAGGTCATCATCAATCATCATAACTCCTGTTTTCCACCACGGATTTCCTGAAAAGCAAATGCAATCAAGATTAGACTGTCGCAGCAGTGCTTCGACAGAGACCCCGGCCGCAACCCACCCACGAACAGCAGGAAGCCCCCCAAAACGCTACATTGAGCAAGATGTCAGAAGAAATAGCAAAAAAAAGGCTTTTCCTTAAGGATTTTATCCAAAACACTTCTATCCGGCATTAGACCTTCCCAGGAATGCCCCAGGAATGCCCCAGCCAAGACCCGCCAACCCACCCGCAAAAAACCACGCGACAACACCCCCAAACAGCGAAAAAGCTAAATCTCATACTTACAATATCTATCGGCCTTCTGGTCCAAACGCGCTGTGCAGCTAGGTCATCATCAATCATCATAACTCCTGTTTTCCACCACGGATTTCCTGAAAAGCAAATGCAATCACAATTAGACTGTCGCAGCAGTGCTCCCAGACCCCAAAACTCACCCACAAACACCCGGAACCCCGCCAAAGAGCACCTCAAAGGCAAGCAAGTCAGCAAAAACGGCAAGAAATTTCCACCTCATATTTGGTCCAAAACACTTTTATCCATTATTAGAGCTTCACAGCAATGGGCCCAAATCCGTCAACTCACCCGCAAAGAAGTAGAACACCCCCACAAGTGCTGAGTCTTTCTTCATTGGGCGTAATCCAGCACTCTGCTTTGAGGGAAATCGCAGTCTGGAGGAGGAGGATAGAGGAGCATGTTCTTCAGAACTTGTGAACCTGAGGAATGTAGACTGCGGCACCTTCAAATCAATAAGCAAACAAGTGAAGACAGTTCTGCTGATGGTCTTGTTTTTAGGATTAGGTGATTAAAGTTTGAATTAAATTAACTGTGCAAAACAAAGAAAGAGAGACACACAGGAATAAAAGTGAATAAGGACGAAAAAGAAAGTTATTGATTCATTGTCTCATTTTCAGGGCTCGGTGTCAGGGAATAAGAAGAAGATTTCGTCATCATACTCTGCGAATTCAGGCAGGATGAGGTCAGTGCCACCGAACAGAGAACAAATCCCCTCATCTACGTTGCCGTCCTCCTCGTCTTCATGCGGCGTGCTTTCTCGTACTTTGTAATCTGGTGGTATGAGGTGCTGATTCATCTTGATGATTGTCAGCCGCTCCACATTTTGGGGCGAGAGGCGGCCCCGTTTGGGAGTTACAATGCCACCAGCAGCACTGAAAACACGTTCAGAAGACACACTTGCGAGTGGGCAAGACAAATAGTTTATAGCCAGGTTGGAGAGCTCTGGCCACAATTGTTTTTTCCCATGCCAATACTGCAATGGCTCATCATTAAGAAATACCTCTGTTGAGTCATTCAGATAGTCCTGCACCATCGACTCAAGGTCATCAACTGTTCCTCCACTTTGCTTACTTTTTGCTGTGCCTGTGACATTTTTTCGAGAACCATACCCCATCAAACTTAGCCAATCCTCCTCCGCAGCCACTGTTAGTGTTGTCATTGTGTGTGGTGCAGATGATCCACTTGCCGGTGTCTTTAACGGCTGAGAGGTCACTTGTGCCCCAGCCACAGGTGCAGAAGTGGATTCTTGTGACTGGGGATGGCCTGCTGGTGCTGATGCTGATGTACTGTCTTCTCCTTCAATAACCTGCCGTTCTTTTTCAAACCTCTTGGCTGACCAGGCTAACCAATGTTTGTACTTTTGAACATCTGCATCAGCAAAAGGAAAGAATGCTTCGCCTGCCAGCGCCTTTTTGTAGCGTGGATCCAGAATAGTAGCACAAATGTAATGCTGTTCTGACTTGATCTTTTGAAGACGTTCATCACCACGTAGGCGCTCTAATAATTTCTCAGACAAAATAAAATTGTCTTTTTTTTTTCATCTTTTTCAAACTCAGAAGACACCGCCATCAGTTGGTGCTCCAGCATGCACAACAATGGGATAGCTTTTCCCAAATTACAGTCCTCCTGGCTGACTGCACGCGTGAAGAACTCAAAAGGACGAAGCATGTCTGTCAGGCTTTTAACTATGTCCCATTGCGCCGCACCCATCCGCATGTCCTCCTTCTGAGATGTACCCTCTGTGAAGAAATAGTGATCGAGTACCGTATACTGCTCATACAGACGCTCAAGCATGTAGAAGGTTGAGTTCCAACGTGTTGCCACCTCCTGGATGAGTGCTTTCACTGGTATTCGACTTTGAAGTAGCAGCCTCCTCAGATGCTTCCGGGCCTTAAAAGAATGGCTGAAATGGTTGCACATTTTGCGGCAGGTGGCCATTACCGCGAACGCTGCACTGTCTCTATCACTCAAGAATTTTTGAACTACCAGGTTGATACAGTGCGCCAAACACAGCACTCTAAAATAGCGACCCAGCGCCATGGCCTTAACTACATTGGCGCCATTATCCGTGGAAACATAACCAATCTGGCGTTTTTTTGGGGATAACATTTTCAAGACCTTTTTGTCAAACTCGTCCAAAATGTTTTGGGATGTGTGACTTTTCTCCAAGCCAAACATGGCTAGTGTTGCATGTTTCCGAGCAGCTTTGAAAACTTTGTCCGGGTCAACACCTGCGTTTAGCTTTGCTTTAACACCTGAAAAAGAGACCCAGTGTGCAGTGATGCACATGTAATCAGCGCCTGCGCCACTGGTCCACATGTCTGTTGTCAGATGTATTGTGTGAACAGCACTCTTCTGCAAAGCTGCCCCAATCGCCTCCAGCACATCTTCATGTAGTGCTGGAACCGCAACTCTGGCAAAATAGAACCGGCTAGGAACCTTCCATTTAGGGCAGAGCGTTGCCACTAATTCTAGAAAACCTACCGCTTCTACAAAAGAAAAAGGGAGAAGGTCCACAGCTAGCATTTTAGCCAGCTTAGTGTTATACAGACGCGTCAGTGGGTGGTTGCGTTCATATGGCACGTCTGAAGTAAGCATTGTTCTAATGTTGCCCTGGACCAAGCATTTACGGGCTGATAATGACTTCGTTGACCCAATTTTGCTCGCTGGTGAACTTTTGTGCGTTGGTGTCTCACTCGCTCCAACACTCTTAGTGTGCCTCACATTGGGTGTGCTGCTGACAGGGGTACTGGGTGTAAGGGAAGTGTTTGACACGTCTTCTTTCTCCTCGTCATCATCAGATGCAACATCAACGTTTCCTTGAATTCGGCCTTTCTTGATCGCATCTAGGTGCGCAAACCATTGGACAGTGTGCTGTCTCCTAAGATGACCTCTCTGGCCTCCGGTACCATAGTTGGTACCTGGCTTACCACGACTAACTGCAACCTTACAAAGGGTACAAATGGCAAACTTTGGATTTTTTTGACAAACAGTAAAGAAGTCCCAAACTGGGGACTTGAAGTGTCTGTGGGACCTGGAGGAGGCGGCGATACTGGTGGTGGTGGTCATGAAGCTAATGCCAGATGAAGTGGAGGATCTGGATTGCCCAACTTTTGTACGTTGTGCACTTTCACCGCCACTAATTAAGGTCGAGGTGGATGGAGGTCTCTTCTTGCCAGAAAGAAATATGGAAGCGGGACGAGTTGGTGTACTACTTAACTCCAATGATTGTGGTGTTTCCACTGCCTCCTCATCGACAACATCATCATCATCACGCTCAGCAGCTCTTCGGGCTAGGGTCAAAATGTCTGTTTGCTGCATGCCCGCTGGGGCTGCAGTGACCTTTATGATGACTGGGTCGTCGTTGGCAGAGTCTTCATCAGCAGCAGTATCCGCCACTTCTTGTTGAGCCTCATCACACTCCATAACTCTGAGACTTTGGAAGAGCTTCCTTTTACGCTTAACTACCTTTGTCGGATCATGGTGTGCCTCACTCTCAGACGGCAGTGGTGCTGGTTCCCAAGTTTGATCCGTATCATCAGAAGGAGGTGTGCTTAAAGAAGATGTAGACACCACCCTTGATCTCTTCCTTGCTAGGGGTGTGGAAGACAATGAAGGATCATCAGGAGGAGTGGCTTCCTCAAATGATACCTCGCCTTGATTGTCGATTTCCTGATGTGCCCTACTTCGGGAGGAACAACTATTGTGGGCACTTGTGACCCTCCATGCACCTCTGCTTGCGCATCTCCTTGCGCTGCCTCTCCTTCCACATGTACTTGGGCTTGTACTTGCACATGTGATTGTTGTTGCGGCTGTGGTTGTTCAACACTCGTCAGATGAGCTACAACAACCTGTGTTGATTGAGGGACATTGCTGCTGCTTTCTTGCGATGAGCCAACATCACTGGTCGATGGTGATTGAAGAACTATACTGGCTGCCTCTGCAGCACTCAAGGGCTTGGACTTAAGTTGGTGTGGTGGTGGTGGTGGCACTGAGCCCAATGGAGCGGGGGTGCTGCTGCCAGCTTGGTCCCCAGCAGATCCCGCTGCTGCTGCAGGCATACTTTTTTTTTTACTCCCAAAAAAAGGGGCGGGTGGCACACCAGTCTCCTTGGTAACTTGCTTCTTCTGCTCCTTACTGGCACCTTTCTTGCTAGAGGAGCTACGGGTTACTTTTTTTGGGGCCATCTTCTTCAGAGCAGGTCAGAACAGCAGGCAGCAGTTGCACGAGTTGCAGAGTTGTCTGTGTCCAGACGTGACGTCGCGTGATGTTATGCTGCACACACACACCGCTGCAGGACTTCTTCCTGGCACTGGTGGTTCTCTTGAGTCTTGTGCACCTAAAAGCAATGGAAGACAGAGGAACATCAGTTCAGTTATACACCCCAAAAAATCAACAAAACACAGAAAAATGAGCACAATCCCATGCCATCCATGATGTTTATATTGAAGACACCCCACAGAAAGACTAGGGCCATGCAAGTATGCAACACTCACTACCCCTGGGGAAAATAATTGAAAAGTAGGCAAAATAAGTGCAGGCCTCAGACACTGCCTCTCTTAAAAATGGCCCCTTACACCCCAAGCACATGTTGCCTGTACCAGCCAGGACTCAAGATGGCCACCACCACCACCCACATGGCCACAGTCCACATCAACAGTACACCCCCAAAAAACAGAAAACCAGCCAGAAATCACCACAATCCAATGCCATCCATGATGTTTACATTAAAGAGAGTGAGACCACACTACAGGCACACTCAGTCCATGCACCACTACCCCTTGGCAAAAGGCCCCACCAGCAGCCCCAAAAAAACGACAAAAAACAATAAAATCAGCACAATCCCAGCCCATCCATGGCCTCAATGGTGTTTAAATTCAAGAAGACACCCCTCAGAAACACTAGGCCCATGCAACACTCACTACCCCTGGGCATAATGGATGAAAAGTAGGCAAAATAAGTGCAGGCCTCAGACACTGCCTCTCTTAAAAATGGCCCCTTACACCCCAAGCACATGTTGCCTGTACCAGCCAGGACTCAAGATGGCCACCACCACCACCCACATGGCCACAGTCCACATCAACAGTACACCCGCAAAAAACAGAAAACCAGCCAGAAATCACCACAATCCAATGCCATCCATGATGTTTACATTAAAGAGAGTGAGACCACACTACAGGCACACTCAGTCCATGCACCACTACCCCTTGGCAAAAGGCCCCACCAGCAGCCCCAAAAAAACGACAAAAAACAATAAAATCAGCACAATCCCAGCCCATCCATGGCCTCAATGGTGTTTAAATTCAAGAAGACACCCCTCAGAAACACTAGGCCCATGCAACACTCACTACCCCTGGGCATAATGGATGAAAAGTAGGCAAAATAAGTGCAGGCCTCAGACACTGCCTCTCTTAAAAATGGCCCCTTACACCCCAAGCACATGTTGCCTGTACCAGCCAGGACTCAAGATGGCCACCGCCACCACCCACATGGCCACAGTCCACATCAACAGTACACCCCCAAAAAACAGAAAACCAGCCAGAAATCACCACAATCCAATGCCATCCATGATGTTTACATTAAAGAGAGTGAGACCACACTACAGGCACACTCAGTCCATGCACCACTACCCCTTGGCAAAAGGCCCCACCAGCAGCCCCAAAAAAACGACAAAAAACAATAAAATCAGCACAATCCCAGCCCATCCATGGCCTCAATGGTGTTTAAATTCAACAAAACAGTTGTATCATGCACCCCTAACCAACCCTGGTCCTACTGGATACTGTGGCTACCAACAATATAATTTATTTAATGTTCTGAAAAAGTTCCAAAATTGTACTTGCAGCAACTGTAATGCCCCAAACAAACTTACTTGTGAAAGTTGATTTCTAATCCAAAAGTGATCCAAAGACAGTCAAAAAAGGCCTCAAATCCAAATATTCAGCAGCACCCACAAAAAGTAATCCTTCCAGCTCCAGATCCAAATGAAAGTGACCAGGAGATGGACAAAGCACTGGGAGGAGCCTGCTGGACAGGAACAGGAAGTTGGAGACTGTGGGGCACTTCCTTCCTCCCCACCCCAAAAATGGACTCCTTGCAAAAAAAAAGGCCATGCAAATGTCAACCTGAGGAGTGATTCTGATAAAAATCATAATTTTCTGAAGGTTTATCCTGTTTGCTGGTGATTTTCTTGTGCAGAATTGCAAAATCTCTATTTCGCGAGTGCGAGATTGTTCCTTTCCGCCGCAACTACGTGTTCGCAATTGCGAACTCTCGCGAGGTATGCTGTGCAAGGTGGCAAGCCACGATTACGTATTCGCGGGCGCCAAACTCCCGCGGGATCACGCAGCAAGATCCAAAATGGCGCGGCACTCGCTAAATATGATCGAGAAAAACAACTCGGCAAACGCTTAATGACGGAAAGTGAACGCCGTGCACCACGCCGCGCGCCGCAACCAAGCAAAAAATCCGCCGCGAGCGGATTCACGGATTCTCGACAAATTCGCGAGAGTTCGCGGATTGCGAATTTGCCGAAAATCCGAAAAATCCGCGAGCGGAGCGGATTTTACGCCCATGCTTAGTCTGGAGAAATAAGATGGGTAATAAGAAGGACTTCATCTTTTTTAATAAGAAGTATGGGCACCACTCCCGTATTGATTATTTTTTAATAGATCAGGAGTTATTGACGGGAGTGAAAAAGATTAACCATCTGCCCGTTATTCTCTCTGACAACTCTGCAGTGCACTTCTCTTTGAGGCTCCAGGAAAAGAAGAGTATAACAATATGGACACTGGATAGGACAATCTTATTAGATGAGGTAGTGATAGCTAAGCTGCAAGATGAGGTCACGGTCTTCTTTAAAGCTAATATTGGATCAGCAAAAAATCAGATAATGTGGGACTCCTTTAAGGCTTTCTTGAGAGCGGTTGGCTCCTCTATAATGGCAGGTAAAAGACGCAGTATGAGGCAGCGGGAGGAAGCACCTTTAAAAAATATCAAGAGCAAACAGATGGAGGTGCAAAAGGCATCGTTAGAATGTTTCATTAAGGTGGCCTTGTTTACCAAAGAGTTAGAACAGCTCCAAGAAGAATACCATGGTGTTCTCGATGATATCTTAGCTGATAGATGTAAGTAAATTACAACATTTCTCGTATGGTGAGAAGAGTGGCACCCTTCTGGCTTGGAAAGCCAAAGTTGACAAAGCTCGCAACTAAATAAGCTGCCTGAGGGAGAGTTGAACAGGTGACATAGCAGATACAAATGTTAATATAGGCTTAGAAATATTTAGATATATGAGTAATTTGTATAAAGAAGATATTTCTCCGGGGAGGGAGTTCATCGAGGAGTTTTTTAGGAATTTCGAACTTCCACACCTTAGTGAAGATCAGAGTGAGACTTTGGCTTCTGAGTTTAGGGAGTATGCTGAGGAAGATGGCCAGAGGGAATGCGGCAGGCCCGGATGACCTTCCAATAGAAATGTATCTGTGTCTTTCGGATAGCATTGTACCCGTCTTTAAAAAGCTATTTAACACTATACTGATGGAAGGTGAAAAGCCTCCACTGTCCTGGGCCGAAGCAACAGCGGTTTTAATTTTGAAACCAAATTAGGACCTGCTGATGGCGGACTCTTACTGACCAATATCCCTGTTGAACACAGACTATAAGGTGTTTGCAGGGATATTGGCAACCAGGGTGGCTAAAATTATGACGAAGGTTGCACATAGAGATCATAGGGGTTTTATCCCTGGAAGACAGCTAAATGAGCTACCTTTCACAAAGCTTGGGGTAGTAGACTTAGCTGAATCATATAACCTGCCAGTAACAGCTGTGGCAGTTGACACCGCTAAGGCTTTTGATCAGGTTCACTGGCCCTATCTTTGGGAGGCCCTTAAGATCTTTGGTTTTCCTAACAATCTAATAAATGCTGTCCAACTCCTATATCGCTCACCTAGTGCTAGGGTCTTAGTAAATGGGGAGTTAACGGATTGGTTCAATATTCTGCGAGAAACACGACAGGGGTGCCCCCTGTCCCCGCTCTTATTCAATCTCTATATTGAACCGTTGGCGGCCTGGATCAGACAGGATAAGTGCATTGCCCCTTTTAAATATGGAGATCTTGAGGTTAAATTAGCCCTAAACGCAGTTGACCTTATTCTGTATACTCTGAACCCCAAGAAGGCTAATCCCACTTTGATGGCTTTGATTGTATATGGCCATGTCTGAACTGGGGTGGCAGAGTGGGCTAAACAACGGTGATGGATTAAACCCATATCTGTTGACTGGGTGTGAGTGTTTGATTGGTTCAGATGCTCCGTCCATCACCACCCCCCCCCCTTTGTACCGCTTTGTTCACTATAAGTTGGCAGGGTATGCACAGACGTTGAGTCCCATGCTCACTTTGCCACTGGATTCAAGCAAGCCTGGCTGAAGATGACTGGAATGCCAGAAACCGGTCCTCGGAAGTTTGATTCCAGTCCAGGGAAGGCATGGTTTGGCAGTTCGGGCTGGACTGTTCCCATGAGGCACAGGGTCAGACTGAATTGCATATGGCCATGTCTGAACTGGGGTGGCAGAGTGGGCTAAAGAACGGTGATGGATTAAACCCAGATCTGTTGACTGGGTGTGAGTGTTTGATTGGTTCAGATGCTCCGTCTATCACCACCCCCTCTTTGTACCACTTTGATGGCTAAGGCAGAAATCTTTGGGAAGGTATCGGGTATAGACTAAACAGAGATAAGACTGAAATTATGGAGTGGAACCAACCAATTCAGACTCCGGGGGCAAAGCCACATATGCGTTATTTGGGTATCATTATCACACAGAAATTAGTGGAGGTGACTATAGTTAATTGGAGGAAGATCAGCCAGGAGATATGGAGATTGTTGGGTAGATGGCAAATCTTTCCCTAAATATATATTGTAGGGTTAACCTTATCAAGATGATCGTTTTGCCAAACGTCATTTTCCTCTTTAATTCCATACCGCTATCATTTGATAAAGGAGGGATTGCAAACTTCAGGGTAAGATCAGCAGTTTAATTTGGGCCTCAAAGGGCTCTCGTATATGATACAAAAGATTGGGAAGAAGGCTGGAAAAGGGGGGGTTGTCATTGCCTGACCTGTTGATATATGGACATGCCTTCTTCAAGAATTATCGGATGTTGTTAAATAAACATGATGACTCTGCAATTGGTACTCTCTATGGGGCAATGCTCAGTGATTTGAGGGCTAGGCAAGAGCATTTCCTATTTAAGTATGGGGACCCAAAGTATTTCAAGAAAGTAAGATTGTAGATTTTGTACGAGGCACTGAAAACTTGGGTCCTTATTCGGAAAAAATTAGGAGTGTCTTACTACTCTGCCAACGCCCCGATAAGGGGGTCACCAGGAACCCCGGAGTGTGTAAAAGAGCTGCTCAGCCTACCATTGAAGCATGCAGGAATTTCCCGTTGGGGTGATTTGATGTCGGGAACTAAGTTGGTTAGTTGGGAAACCTTGAGCTTACTTACACAGGGTCAAATAACCAGATTTAAATTCTATCCATTTTCCGCCTGGTGGGCGAGTCAGGTCTGGGAGGAGCAGGAGGATGACTCTTGGCTAAATCTAGCTACAAAAGTGGGTACCATTAAGAAGGAGGTCACTTTGTGGTATCGATCGTTGGTGGAGGTAGATGATGACCTGGAGAAGGATATTCAAAAGCTCTGGAGTGACTATTTGGTAAATGTAAATTTGAGTGAGGCTTGGGTGGCTACATTCGCATTGCTGCAGGAGATATTCAAAGCAGCCTTTCTTAAACGCAACCATCTTTTCACTCTTTATAGGGTGTATTGGTCCCCAGCAAAATTAGCAAAAGTTTCAGGAACACAGTATGTCTGTCCAAGATGTCGAGATCCCTCAGCAGACGACCATCAAATGTTTTTAACATGCCCAGAGATTACCACATTTTAGACTGAACATTGTAAATTTTTGACGGAAGTTACAGGCATACATGTGAGGGCAAGTCCCCTACTTGCATTCTTTGGAAGGTGTCAAGGTAGTACCTCCACCACAAATAAGAATGTCGCAAGATTAATCTTTTATGTGACCTTATTGGCGAGACGAGAGATTTGTAGAACATGAAAATCAGATGTTCCACCCCCTTTTCTTGAATGTAAAAAGAGTATTATATCCATAAGTCAACAGGACATGGTGTGCGATCCTAGTAGTCGGGAAAAGATAGGGGCTTTGTTGGTGGACTTGAGTCAAACAACTGGGGTCCAATGATTAAGCCAATAATTAAGCTGTTGTTCCTGTTTTTCTTCTATTGCTACAGGCATACCAGAGAAGGGTGGAAGTGGAAGCAGCTTGTTTTCTTGAATGGAATGACTCAATCCCTGGCCGGCCCAGTAACGGGAAAGTAAATTGGAGAATGAGGATACACAAAAAAAAGAAAAGAATAAATAAATAAACGTTATCACTGGTTAGAAGTGGTAAAGTTTCCAGAACCCTAAAACCAACAAAAATGAATTCATCAAAAAGGGGATGAGGAAGTTAAATGTTTGGGAGTAGCCCTGCGGAAAGGGGCAAGTCCAACAGGGCATTAAACTGTTATTGTATGGTATAAAATTACCCAACGTGTCTCTTGGACTTTGTGACTATGGTACGGATATGAAATGTACTAGTGTGCACATTTTATTGGATTGTTGGTTTTATATTAGGTAAAGCCGTAGGTTCTTAAAGCCTATTTTAATCAAATATGATAATAAAACACGTTATGTAACCTTAAGGTTTTTATTTGCTATGCACTCACTGGATGTAAAAATTGCAATTGGGAAATTCTTACAAGCAATTGAAAAAGGGAAATGGGGAGACTAGCATATTTAATGATTTAAATAATTCATATTTTAATATATGTTTATTAATTTGGGTATTTCGCAATTGTTATTGCTATGATATAGAACGTTGCTTAATGTTTCATGTATGGAATACTTTAACACACTATTTTCCTAATAAAATATTTTTTATTACTACTATTGTATGTTTGAGTAGCATGAATTTGGATTTGTCAGAATTGACTCTACCACCTGATAAGGAGCCACATTCTTCCAACAACCACAGACTGTGTGGGATTGAGATGTCAAGGTCACTTAAATACTGTGGGAACGTGCCTCTTTTTGCATGGTTACTCCCTAACTTTTTGCTAGATAACTAATGCTAAATTGACTGAGTGTACCCTGGGTCCCTACCACTCAGGTTCCCAGGGCATGTGTTCTTTCACAAAAACAGTAACTTTGTTCCCACTATTGGCACATCTCTGGGTCACATGTAAGTCTACTGTAAAAGGTACCCCTGGCATAAAAGGGCCTTGCGATCAGAGAAGGCCTCCAAGGGCTGTAGCATGTATTATGTCACCCTCGGAGACCACCCCACCTTAACACACACACACTGCCAGTGCAGGCTGCGTGTTTTGCTGCTGCCCAAAGTGAAGAGTCAACATGCCCACCAACACCGCCTTTGGCATGGATAAGTCGCCCCTCTAGCAGGCCTCACAGTCCTAAGGCAGGTTGCACCATACAACGGGGGAGGGCTTAGCTGCCTAAGCACTATGGCACTACCTTAGAGATGTCCCTTAGAAAAAGACTGACCTCTAGTACTGGCTGACTTGTCCTCGCCAGCCAGCCACCACCAGAAAGGTTTCTGACCTCATGGGTGAGAGCCTTTGTGCTCCTGGAGGTCAGAAATAAAGCCTGCTCTGTGTGTAGGTGCTTTAATCCTCCCCCTGGCAGGAACAGCAATGCTTTACAGTGAGGCTCAAAGGCGTCAAAGGCTCTCACCTTGTGATGTTATGATTTCGGCAGCTCCAACTAGTGGAGATGTCGCCCCCCTGTCCAGACCACACTGTTTTGGTGGCAGGACAGGTGGAAAAATTAGTAAGAAGAGTAGGAGTATCCACCATAGCCTGACACACCCATAGGGTTAACAAAGCAAACACAAGGAGATGATGGACGGAGCACTGAAACTTTTCAGACACTCACTCCCAGTCACGGATCTGGGTTGAATCCATCATCGTTCTTTAGCTCACTTCGCCACCCCAGTTCAGACCCAACTGTAGGCAAATCAGTCTTGACCCAGTGCCTCATGTGAACAGTCCAGCCGGAACTGCCAGGTCAGGTCTTCTCTGAACAGGAAACAAGCTTCCTGGGACCGTTTTCTGGGTAAAACCCTTAATCAGCCAGGCTAGTCAAGAGGAATTATCACCTACAATGCTAAACAACCTGATTGAGTCTTTTCATTACAAGCAACACTCTATTTTCTCATTGCTCACCAGCATGTTCTACCGCGTGGCCTAGATCCCCATAAATCTCGACCAGGAGCTCCAGCCGAAGCCAGCACTGGTGATCTTGGCATTCTCCATGGTGCTAAATGTAAGTCTGACGCTATCACCATACATCTTGTTGAGTACCCAACTTACATAATGTCAGTATCAAAGGCTCCCCCTGACAACGCCGTCAGCTGACAATGGTGCCCCTCGCTCTCTGGAGAAGTTACCTTTCAAAGGATCCACACACTCTTTTGCACATGCGATGAGGCAGCACTTCTGCTTCTCCTGGCAGTCACCGTCCACGCAGCACGTATCTCGGCCACGCGTGGGGCAAAATGCAGCGGCCATTGGGCACATGCCTTTTTTCAGCTTATCTGAAAAGTTACAGGTTTGAAATGAGACAAAAAGATGATGTTGGCAAATAAAATAAAATCAAAAGACAGTATTTAGCAATGCGCTGTCAATTCAAATGCCTTTTGTGCCTGGAGTTAGGAGTGATGAAGATGCTGCTGGGTAGCCTCTGAAGGAAAGTGGGAAGGGATATTCTGGCTGGCAGCATCACACCTGTCTCTGTATCATATATCAATAGCATTAGTAGAAATGCCCAGCCCCCACTGAAGCCCGCGAGCAGCACCAGAGGGTGTGCCTCTGGCACCACAATCTGTCTCCTGTTACTGTGGATTCAATATTTGGAACTATTGTTTGATAAAACACCACAATGGATGCATTTTTTACATCTCTAGCTCAACTTGAAGGGCTTTTATACACCGATTTTCCAAGCACATCATTTGTTCTCAAAGTTGCAACTGCAAATACATCGATTCTATGTGATTTTCTCAGATCGATCAATTAATTAATTTTGCGCTTTTATCAAATTTCTCAGGCTTTTGTTTCAGCAATTCTGAAGTAACAATTTGGATTGTCCTATTTTTTTGTTAGGATAGGACAAGCACGATATCTCCTCCCAAAAAATAAAGGAAGTTGTTATACACTCAAGTACAAGGATTACAGTCCACAGCAAACAAATGTAGCAAACCAGTGAACTAGAAACTGTTTAAATATGACAGATGGTACATAAGGCGCCACACCAAAAAATATTGTTACAATCTTTGAATTTGGAATACTGAAATCAAGTACTCATTCATATTCCCCCCCTCTCACGTTTCTAGAGTGTGACCGTGGCCCTGAGTCATCTAAGTTTATGCACAATAAAAGTTACAGGTTGCAAAGTATAACCTTTCAAAACTAAAAATAAATGAGCCCAACCAGTGATATATAGAAGACTCATACACCAATAGTAAACAGTAGCACTTATCAATCAAATCAATGCAGGGCAAATGGCCAATAAAACAATCAAGGAAGTCAAGAAAATCCACAAATGGAGCTTTTTAGGGCAATAGGTGGAGATAAAGGCTTGGACAGCTCAATGGCTGTGGGTAGGATCTGCAACAGGAGCCTTACCTTAATGGCTTTCAAATTCAAAAGATTCTGCACGGAGGCATTGCTCAACTGAGCAGAGTTGAAGATCAGAAAATATGTTTAAGGACAATAAAAGTGCCTTGGGGTTTGTAGGAATTACCCAGCTTTTTGTTGTGCCCTGACTGCTAGTGTGCTAAGAATCAGCTGAAGGGCATTCCAGATACTCCTTGCTCTGCATAAAATGGATAGAAACTGGGGGCCCGATTCACAGAATGAACTTAAGACTCAATCCAAAACTTATTACTATTTTGGTATTCACAGAATGCACTTACTACTTTTGGTATTGACAGAAGTTAGGATTTTGTCTTAAGTCTGTCTTAAGACAAACTTAAGACAGATTTAAGACAGACTTAAGACAGACTTAAGACAAAATCCTAACTTCTGTGAATACCAAAAGTAGTAAGTGCATTCTGTGAATACCAAAATAGTAGTAAGTTTAGGATTGAGTCTTAAGTTCATTCTGTGAATCGGGCCCGTAGACTGGTCTTGTTACCGCATGTTGTAAATTTGAACAGTAAAATACCAAATAATACAGTGTGTGTGGGTTTTGGGTCAAGCCCTTTCTGCCACAGGCTCTCATCTATCTTTCAACGTTTGTCCTTGTTTGGATTGGTTGCCTGTCACTACCAGGGCCTTTTGGGAAGGTTACAGTTCATATTTCTGTTCCAGTTTAGTTTTGGTAATTTGGCATCAAGCACGATTACTTGTAAATGAGGAAGGTACAACATGTTGCTGCCAATCCACCCTCTCATTATGTCATATCGCTCCACTTATTCTACATATGCTCACTCCTGCCCTCCCGCTCTCAACTACCCTCCCACCATCCCCATGTCCCTCTCCCTCCACTCCCCCATTCTATGCTTGATAGCTGGTCTGTTCTCATTGGTCTCTGTCCTCAGCCCACCATAGCTTGGTCCCTATCACCTCACTTGCTTCCTGGACAGAGTACAGGCTCTGTTCTACATGGACAAAAAGGATTTACTGGGCTGTTGAATATTATATGAGCAGGAGTGTGTCCCCATATATGTTGTATAAGTGTCTAGCTCATTTGGCTAGTCGCCTGTCAGTCCCGGCCCTAACCTCTTGAGCTAGGTTGTTAGCTGCACAATGCTAGTGCTCCACACCACCTACACACTGCTGCCACAAGTGCACAGCACCCCACCTGCCAATTGAGATGACCCAGTAGCAGACATAGTGGCTCTAAGCTTCCTTTTGGGGGCTTTGTAGCAAACCTTTTACTGCAATTCATTTTTTGGGGTGGGTTTAGTTATTTCGTTTGCAGCTACTGACTGCCGGGTTTTTCACAGCAGTCTGCTAATTTGCAAGGTTTATGGTCACAGAAATAAAGCTGGGCATGGATGTGATTAGCTATTCCTCTTTTCCATCTTGACATTTAGCTTATCCTGGAATGCATACCCATGTTCAGTGCCTAAATATCTGGGAATTTCACTGGAAAACTACCCTTTCCTGGAATCGGCATTGTTGCTTCACTCCTGATGTCCAGCCCTAGTACCCTGGAACCCAGCTATGGCCGATCCCCTCCCCCCAATCTGATGAGCCTCTAACTCAAGCGCAAGGGGTAAGACAAACCCGAGACGGTGTGGAACTATCATTTATGAAATCAATGGCACAATGTATACAGAAGAATTCAATTACTAGTTCCTGTCAAAAGGCAACAGACAGGAGATGCACTGGGTAGTTTATGGAGCTAAATTCATTGCCAATAATATAAACACCAATCATAAACACATCTGGAGTTCTTAAATAGTGGTATTGTCCACTACTTGTGCCCTACACCCGTACTTAAAGGCACTGAACCTGAATTATATCCTCTTGTCTCAAGCGAGGGCCTACTGCAAAGGAGATACCCTTAAACATCTGGAGTCATGGGGGGCGTGGCTAGCGCCCGCAAGGGACGGCGGTGTTTTCGTGACTCTCCCAGGAGATGGCAGTGATGGAGGGCCTGGCGAGACGCCTTTCCTCGATTTGGAGTTGCTGAAGCATGGGAACAGTCGTGGGAAACCTTGAGGAGCCGTAGTGAAACCTTCGCTGGCGCTTACGGGCCGAGATAGCCTGTTCGCCCACCTCACGCATTCACCGGAGCCTGGTGAGACTGAATCCGACATTTCCCGGACCCCGCTGACGGAGCCTCGCGCCTAGCGGCAGTCTGGATATTACATTCACGCTGCCTGCGGAATTTCATATGCCGCTTTTCTCCGGCTTTAACACTTTCATGACTCTCTTTTCCTGAACAAGCTTACTTGTGTGTGCGCAGCTCATGGCCCATTATAAAACGCCCTTAGCATACCTCTGAGGAGACGCAGCTGCCATTTTGTGAGACCCGCTGACGGAGCTCGGCTCCTAGCGGCTTCTCGGTTTTATTGTCGGGGGCTGCGCTCTTTGCCAGCTTTACCTCGTATCTAATGCTGCACTTGAAAATGAATAGCTACTCCTGCCAAATGCTGCCATATACCTAATATCCTACGCTGTTTGACTGTTCAGTGAGCAACTCTAGCCTTTCTTTTTATTTTCATCAAAACAGCCTGCTTCACTGCGCAGCTTCTAGTATATACCTGTGGAGAATGTTTATTTATTATTCATCACATTTTCAGAACTGACTCACGCCCTTTCTGGTTTTGTGCCACTATCTTACATTCAAGCTATAGCCCCATTGGTTAAATGTGCACTAGTTTACGCTTGCAGCCTAATCTCCATATTTTCACCTGAACTTTTGGCGCCAAGTTTCTCCTATTCATTCTAGATGGCGCTTTGTGACTTCTACATGCTTCATTGACTTTCAGTCTAGCGAACTTTTCATAATGTTCTCCACATGTTATGTATTGTATTACTTATTGAACTGTGGCTTTTTTGCACTGTCCTTTTGAATATCTATGCACATGTTTTTCCACACCTCCTTTTTTCTTAGGAAGTGGTTGGTTTATGCGGTGTTCGTGCGCAGTATGCATTACTATTACATTTTGCTGTGTTTTAGTTTATCATTACTATGTGCATAATAGGATTTTGAATTCACTATCTCTGCACCAGTGGCATTTGAATTTTTTCTCTAATTTATTGTTTTTTTAGTATAGTCTCGCATGCCTACTTAAGCTATTATTTCGGTGTTACATTTACTCTTTTCAGCTTTTGTTGTACTTATACACTGTTATGTGAGGTGTTATACTTAGCTCTTTATTGCTTTGCAATTGGGCTTCTTTGGGCTATTTATTTCCTTGATGGGCAGGTTATCCAAAGATTTGCATAAACCTTCAGCTGTTTCACGTACATTTATGGTCCATACGAGCTCCAGATATCAGTGCCTCACAATGGAGGATTCGCTTGAGTCATCATCTAAACATTCCCCGCCATCATCAAACCCGTCAATATCTTCTGCTACTAAAGGTGCTGTGAAAAGGTTAAAAAAGGATCCCCCTTCTCCCCCAAAGCAACCTAACACGGCTACCATGGATATCCTATTGGAGGAGATAAGGGTGTTGCGCCCTTTCTTAGATGAAGCTAGATCCACACTCCAAACAATCACTGAAAAATTGCTGAATGTAGATGGTCGTGTTACCCAATTGGAACAGGATGTTTCTTCCTTGAATTCTTCTGTTTCTAAGGTGGACCGGTTGTGTGCACAGGTTTTGGACATGCATAAGCAACTCGAAAGTTTAGAAAATCGGAATAGAAGAAATAACCTACAAATTTAGGGTTCGGATCCCCTTGAGTTTTTCAAGACTTTCCTACCAAAAGTTCTTTCACTACCGGATAGCACCACTCTCAATATACAGAGGGCGCATCGTTTGGGCCCTCCTCCAAGTGCGATGTCCACTTCGGCTGCTAGGAAAACAAGGGGCCAACAAATTGGGTTGCTGAACTGTTCCTTAGATAAGAAAGTGTGTGTATCTGGCGTGATCGGAGGTGAGGATGTAGTGCCTTTGGGCATCCATTTTGTTGGAAGTATTTGCCTCACACACCCTTGCAGGTGTCATGCTTCATCATCGGCGTTGCTCCTCGTCGGGGAGGCGGTGCAATCCCCGACGGGCTCACCTCAAAGAGGGGCTCTTTGGCGGAGATCTTTTAAATCCAACTGCCTTTTGGTGAAGTGCGGGTGTGTGGGTAGTACAATATGTAGCCTGGGTGGTGATTTAAAATGAAGTAAAGGCTACTTTATTCAGGGGGTCCCCTACTGCAAATAAAAACGTGAATCGAACCGTCTAGGTGCCAACAGATTAGGTATAGTGGCCCTAGATTAGATTTGAAACGACATTGGTCAACATGTTTCTCGCATGGGTAAAGTACCCGCGATTCATCAGGACCTATAGTGGGTAAGAGCAAGGTCTACAAAAGTCAAACAACATGCTAGTGTCATGTGCCTAGTACCGAAATTGTGGGCTATTTTATGTTACCTCTGTAGCTATGTCCTATGCCTGGATGGGAAATAAAAATACAGGGTTAATAGCATGAAAAATCGCCAGAATAGGTACATGGTGCTAAACCAAAACAACACACAGTGTCATGCTAGTGATGGTGTAATTAAAACTAGCTTCAATTCAGCGTGACTGTATTGTGGCAACGTGGATTCATACTGTCACACCAAATTATTGTAAGTGGAGTATTAAAACCAGGAGTGTTAAAACAGCAGCAGTGTTAAAACAGCAGCAGTCTATCAGGAGAAACACCCTCCTAATCGTTTGAGTGTAAATCGTAGTAAAATTGTGCCCACTCGGTGTGCATAGTGCATATCTCGTAAAACATGTGGAAGCCCTACTCACCTAATAGTCAGGGACTACAGGCCACAACAATACTCGACGGGTTTGTACTGCGGGATGGAGCCCATTAGGTATAGCTGGGGGTATAAAAGGAAAGCGTGTATGCTGTCAGGACACGACTTCAAGCAGGATAATATAAATCCAACGAGGATTCAGGTAAAGAACCCCCGAGTATGCCATGGTAGTAAAGATCCGAAGTGCGGGTCCTAAAGGCGTTCCCAACATTGCCTCCTTACCTCTCAGTCACCACGTACTGGTTTCATCACCTACCCATCGCCGCCGAGCTCGGGAAGATGCTGGGGCTCGGTGGCGGTCGCCATTTCTTGCCGAAAAGCGTCATTGTTCGTTACGTGACTCCGCCCCCACCGTCAGAAGCCTAACTCCGCTACCAACGTCAGGTGGTGACGTTGGTGAACGAGGCAGCCATTACAGAGAGGAGGTGGAAGTTTTATAAATCAAGCCAAGTTGGATGGTGGCTGCATTGTAGGAGGAAGTATGTCCTACTCGTATTGCCTCGGGAGTTAGTCTAAAGTGTTTGAATATCAGTATACAGTATTCACCCCTTGTAAAAGCCAGATAAATTATTAGCGTCTAAATTTAGAAAAGGCTAATATTGATAAGGATAAAGCCGAAGGCTAAGGGAGGTTGCACGTACAGGATGTATACCTCAGTTAGTCGCGTTAGGTGCAGAATAAAAAAATGTATCAGGATTTAACAGTCATGCGATATTGTAATACGTGCCACTCAGTTGGTGGAGGCTAGTTTTTATTGAAGATAATTAGAAGGCTAAGGGTGGGTTAACGCACAAGATGTATATCCCAGCTAGTCGCGTCAGGTACAGAATGAATAATTGTATCAGACTTTACAGCAGTGTGATATTATAATGCGTGCCAAGGAATGTCCTCATTCAAGCCCCGACTATCTGACGATAAACGATGGATCCACCTCTGTTCTTTGTAAAACAAGGCTTGTTTGGGGTAATTAGGGCTAGATTCAAGTACAAGCCATTTGAGTGAGTCAGTGGTATGGTTAGCCTCCACATAGTGTTTGCACATCTTGGTGTTGGTTTTTCTACAGCGGAAATTACTGCGGTGTTCAGTAATGCGGGTTTTTATAGGACGTGTCGTCATTCCTATGTATTGTAGTTGGCATGGGCAGGTAAGCATATAGATACAATGTGAGGTATTACAATTAGTATGTCCCCTGAGTTCCCAAGTGAAGGTGTCAGTCAGTTGTATTGTCTTATGTACAGCTGTGAAGGCACAAGCTGCGCAAGAGCCACAGGGATAATGCCCTTTCACGGGGGGCAAATGCCATAGTGTCTGTTGTGATCCCTTCTTGATGACTTTGGATCTCGTGCTGATCAGGATGTCTTTTACATTCTGCGACCTTTTAAACGCAAATCTCGGTTGTTCAAAGGTAAGGTCACCTGTGTTGAGGATAGCCCAGTGGCGTTTAATCATACTCTTGACTTTAGAAGACGCGGGGTGATTGTTGTGACACAGGTTATAGGCTGTTTCTCTACAGGTACTCGCTCCCGTTGTTCAAGGAGGGCCTCTCGATGGTTATTTCTAGCACGTTTTTGTGCTGTAGAGACATCTCTCATAGGGTATCCTCTATCTAGTAGATTCCTCGAAAGAATTGCTGATTCTTTCTTATACTCAGTCAAATCACTACAATTTCGCCGGATTCGGAGAAATTGCCCGAAGGGGAGGTTGGTGCGTAGTGCTTTGGGGTGGTGGCTGGTGTAATGGAGCAGGCTATTGCGGTCGGTGGGTTTTCTGTACATCGTGGTACTGAGGGTCCCATCTTGTAATTTGATTGTTAGGTCAAGGAAGGCAATTTCAGTGGGTGACACAGACATCGTGAAGCGTAGGTATGGGTTGAGGGTATTGACCCAATCAAAAAAGGCCTCATGTGAGGTTGGAGGTCCCGTCCACAGGATCAGGATGTCATCAATAAATCGCCTCCACATCATGATGTTATTGAGGAAGGGATTAGACTGGTGTTGTATGTGTCTGCCTTCAAAGTCAGCCATGTAAAGGCATGCCACTGATGGGGCAAAGGTACTGCCCATCGAAGTACCTTGTGTTTGATGATAGTAGTTCCCCTTGAATTCAAAGAAATTCTCCGTTAATACTAGAGTGGCACACTCCATAATGAATGAAGATGGGGTGGCTTGTGATGTATTCCTATAGGTTCTGAATCGATCCCCCTATTCCTGACCCTATTCTGGTTAAACAAACTAACAAGTTAACTAGCAGTCAGCCCATGAGGCAGCAAACCCCCATGATGCAGATACCGTTATCTGACAAAGCCACACTACGGCACAGGAACGTGTTATCTGATTAGGTCATAACGCTTGCGATCTAATTAGACAAGCGATATTCCTCCAGCCCCTGATAAGGCATACGGAGTTCTCATAACAAATCAAACCTATGACAACCTGGGAAGAACCCTGCGGCCATTGTTTTGATTTCACCGAGAACTTCAGCAAAAGAATGTGCTAACGACCTGGTCGTATGACATCCTTATTGACGTATCTATGTCCATCCTTACGTCAATCTCGGCACCTTAAAGGTATAAATATTACCGATATTGCCCTATGCAAACACACGCGGTGGTGACGAGATCGGAGCAGCCAGACTTGCCGAAGCCCAGAGCAGAGCAGACCCCGCTGGCGCAGCCCCGCCTTCCTGACGCGCTGAAAACGAGACGCGCTGCTTTCTCCTGCCGAGAAATCCAGCACCGGCGCTTCCGGGTAGCCCTCGCAGGCAGCCTGGAATATCGAGACCAGAGACGAGAGATACCATCCCTCATTCATCCTTAATTCCAGGTACAGAACTGAATAACCCCTCGCAGAGAATTCTTTAGTCAGTCACTTGGCAAAAACAAACTTAACTTAAACTGTAACTTTCTATTCCCGCCCACGTATTAGGCTTAGGTCAGGTACACGGGGTAGGCGTATTTAGAAACACCAGTTGAGTACGTTTAGTCAAATGTATACGTGTATGTAATATATTTTATTCATTTTAAACCTTCATATGGCTTAGAAACCATATCAATGTTTTTACAGTATTATTTTATACTTCTGCTTTTAATGTATGCACTTTACTTAACCATAAGTATTGCAATAATATCGATCCATTTCTCTTGTACGAGAAAAGAGACTGATCAATAAATAACATCTTTTATTGAACACGCCCGTCTCTTCCTTTTCTCTACAATCTGATGAGACTAAGAATGCACGTACTGACTGAGTAAAATAAATTGCCTTTTGTTCACACGACTCTCGAGATACACTCTTGATTAGGGGAGAGCAAAGTTGTCATGTTCTATGGTTGTCAGAAACTAAATCCCTTCTTGTCTAATCAGGGAAGTTAATTCCTTCCTGAACATTCGAGAACGTTTCTAGTGAACTCTGAGCTAGCTTGCAAACCCAAAACTTTAAGTCTAATATCGACAGTAGTAGACCTAGTTAACGTCTGGTCTAGGCCTTTACTATTGAAGGTATTATTCCAATGCGCAGAGCCTATTGGGATAATAGGAACTACACTACATGGCGCCCAACGCGTTTGGAAAGGGCGATAAAACTAACGTAAGACATTTAGAGTAACTCAGTCGTGCTTTCTCACTCAGACCCCTTTTCCCCATAATACTCCAAAGACGTCTGGAGTGGGTGAAAGGTAATATCCTCCAAAACCTCGCAGGAGGAAACTCCTATGTATGGTTCTTGGTTTAGTCAACGTTGAAGGATAAACCGTTCCTAAAAATTGTGCATCTAATCTTTCGTTTCCATAAGAAACCTGATCTGCAAACAAACAAAGTAACCATCCTGTCGGTAAAATGGTAGACAGTGATGATGAAAGAGAGGCAGTTAGATTAGCAACTGAACTCGCAGCAGCTGATACTGCACTGCAAGAAGCAGACCCGGATATAATACTCATCCCGGTCATCAAAAGGAAATCTATAACCTTAAAACTTATAGAAAATGGACTGACACCTAGAGGTGGTACAGTCATATTCGTAATTGAGGCACACGAATATCGGCAGACAGAGGTATACTATTCATGGATAAATTTTCCAGCAGCAAATGCTACAACAAAGTACTTCCACTATTACAAAATAGAGGAACCTCCTGAAACGTACACTCCTTTCGAGGAGGTGGAAGTACCACTCAAATTTCAAGAGCACCTGCTCTTATTTGATGGCGCCCTAAAACATAATAATCACATCACCAGGCTCGGTCCTTTAGGTAGACCAGGAGCAACGTGGCCGGTTCTAGCCGGATACACACCACATCCAGACATCGACGAGATGTCTGCAGCAAACCTTTTAACACAGCTAAAACAATTCATAAAAATACATAGACAATTAGTCCAATATGTGATGCGGACTTCAACAATTCAGCCAGCAATTAAAATTCCACAGCTGACCCCTCACCAGGGGAACACAAATAAAATTACACCACAGAACATACAATCCTGCCTAGGTAAAGTACCGGCTAAACGGGAACAAATACCATTCTGGTTGGCACAGAAGATCACCCAAATAGAGGCGGTGTTTCCCGACACCACCCCGTTAGAAAAACACAGGATTCTGACTATCTGTCTTCCAATGGGAATCGCACCACACATTGAGGACTGTGACACTTGGGGTACAGTCTTTGCTTCCATCTACACAAAAACGCACGGTGTTCCATCCATTTCGGTAATACCAGATGTGCTAAAACAAATTCAAGATGAATATGGTCCAGAACCAGCTTTAACTCTTGGTATGAAATTACTAAAAGACTTCAAGCAGGTCTCAGCTATATTATTAGCCAACATAAAAGGTGAAGCAGCGAACGTGGCGATCCGCCAGAGGTTAAAAGAGACAGATATAGCAGACCAACCAGCTGAAATTGCCAGAATCATAGAAAAATCCTATGAGGAACTAGGTAGAGATAGTTTAGGTGGAATACCAGTAAAACCACAACTGATTGAAAGTCCTGAAAAAATATTTTTTAATAATAATTCAACATCACAGAAAAAGACCTGGGATGGAAACAAACAATCCAATCCTAAAGAAAAGAAATTCCAGTCCAGAGGAAGGTCTCCTAGGCGAAGAGAAAAATCTCCGAACCAAAGACACAGGTCACCTCAGAGTGACCCCTCTGGGAAAAGATATAACCTTAGAAATAGGGATAATATAAAGAAGCCTGATAGATATCAAGACATTGATACACGTCCCTCTCAATCTTTTCAGACTTCCTCGCAGAAATCGGAAAGAAGAGGACGATCAGAACAAAGAGAAGAGCACGCCAAGTCCAAAGACAAGGAACCTGCTCAGCTAAAAAAGAAATTACAATTTCCAAGAAAGAAGGTAGCCAGTATCAAGGTAGTTAACAATGCCGAGAATACTGAGGACACAACTGAAAAACGGAGAATGGGCTCAGACAATGCTAGACAGCGCAGCAGAAGTGAGCATAGCTCGCAAAGTCCTTATGAATCATCTGGAGACAGTGGACACGAATGAATATCTTCAAGTGGAAACTGCAGACACCAGAGTTAGCAAACCTCACAAAATATACGAAATAACATTACGTATAGAGGGGGATAAGACTAGAAAAATAAGGGGACTATTTTGGGATAATCTCTCCAAGGGCTATGACATCCTTCTAGCTGAAAAAGACTGGCCACCAGAGTTTGTCAGGGAGTGCCCTCATGGCGAAGAAATAATTATGCCTGCCTTCTCAAATCACATCCCAATTCATAAAAAATACACACTTGCTAGAAAGTGGGCAGTAGCTCTAGCTCCCGCTTTATATAAAAATCACGTAGGATGGGATGAGGACTCTCCTCCTCTCAAAATCCAGTTAAAATCACAACCTACTGCACAAAGGCAGTACCCAATTAAGCAAGAAGCTAAAAAACAGGTAAAAGAAATTCTAGATCAGCTAGAATACCAGGGGGTGATTGAAACTTGCACCTCACAAATGAACAACCCTTTGTTTCCGGTCTCCAAACCAGACAATTCATATCGTCTAGTTTTGGATTACCGACACCTTAACTCATGTTGCAAAACTTTTGCAGTGCAAAATTCGCATAGTGCTGCACTAATGAATAACATAGTGCGCACAAAATACAAAACAACCTTAGACATCTCTAATGGATTCTTTTGTCAAAACATAGCACCAGAGAGCAGATATTTGTCTGCATTCTCAATAAATGGCACTCAAAAACAATTCTGTCGGTTAGCCCAGGGGTACAAGAACAGCCCGGGAGTATTCTCAGCGAGAGTAACAGAATTACTACAAATATATGACGACGAAGCATTATCATATGTCGACGACATATACTTAACAGATGATGACTTGGAGACTCACTTGAAGAGAGTGAATACCATAATACTTGGGTTCGCAGCAGAGGGTTACAAATTCAACTTTAAAAAATCCAGAATTGCCCATCTGACAGTCCTGTTCTTAGGATATGAATTATCAAGTGAAGGCAAAAGCCTGGCCGACAATTTTCTAGAAAAATGTGCCGTGCTCCAAGCACCTAGAACACTAAAAAACCTACAGTCAATTCTAGGCTTACTAAATTTCGGAAGAACATACATTGCAAATTACGCAGAAAGGGTCAAACCCCTTTATGATCTGATAAAACCAGATTTTAAAAGATCCAATTGGACTCAAATACACACAGAAACTTTGAGATCCTTACAAACAGACATGCTAATTAAAACAAAATTAGAAACACGTGATAACACACGCAATCTTGTGATTCGAGTCATCCCAGGGAGATGCAGATTCACATACCTAACCTCTAATGAGGGAGAAAAGGTACCAATTGCATTCAAATCACACTTGTACACAGAAGCTGAACAGAAATTCAGCAACAAAGAAAAAATTGTTCGTGCAGTTCAAACCGCAATAGCTAGAGAAAAAGATCAAGCTGACGGTAGACATGTCACAGTCAGAACAGCAGAATCAGCCTTTGAGGCACTAACAACACCGTGTAATTTACCAACAACAACATTGAATCCGGAATGGATACAATGGGTGAATTCAATCACAACGGACAAAGTATACTATTACTTTGATCCAGAACTAGAAGAAATGGAAAATTTAGAATATGAAAGAACATTCCCTCTGCCAATCGACATTCTGCCTTTACGACATTACGCCTGTGTAATTTATACAGACGGACATGCTCAACCCCCCGTTTGGGGAGAACAAGCATACAACCCCACATGTGGGATTACAAAAGAAGTGTGGCGCGGAGGTAAACTAAAACCTCTATTAACAAAAACACACTCAGTAGAAACTAATTCAGAACAACAAACTGAAATATTAGCATTGAAAATGGCGCTAGATAATGCGGATCGCGAATTCCCGACACTTATAGTGTCAGATTCATATTACTGCGTCAAATCATATAACAAGGATTTGCAGACATGGATTCAAAACGGTTACAAAGATGACACAGATGCAACAATAAAGCAGAAACTGCTCTGGGAACAAATAGCTCTTTTACAAAAAGAACTACCAAAGACTCACGTGACACACTCACTGAGTCATCAGCGTGATGGCGTTCACGTTGCAGGGAATTCATTGGCTGAAACAGCCACAGCGGCAGCCACTAAATCGGCTCCCGTAGTTCGAAAAAAGCGTACATTAAAATACATTGACGGTTGAAACAGTGCTGGCGGTGAAAACGTCATCAAAAGGCGACTGCTCAGCGCTACCGATCAACTATCCACTCAATTATACATACATAATCGATGCAAACTCCGTCCCTTTTGCTCGAATCCCTGGAGTGGGGGATAGAGTGATTCCAAACATGGACAGGAGAAACTTGTTAATCGCAGACGCACATATGGGCGAGGGTCTCAGACACCTCAAACTAAAAGATTCTCTGGAAGAATTACAATCAAGGTATTGGTGGCCAGGCATGAGCCTGCATCACACCATGTTTGTAAAAAACTGCCCAAACTGCAACAGAAATCGCAGTGGGGAGAGAAACAGTTTAATACCTCGTCATTTTACTCCAGAAAAAATCAAGAGTAAAAAGCAAGGCTTGCGATTAACATATACAGGCTAGTTTCCACTTATAATGTAGATCACCAGCACTCGGCTGACGTCTGGACTGTTATACAAGATTTGCGAGTCTAAATGGCATATACGCTAAGAGCATGCTACGTTTGACCATTGTTTTCACTCTAGCCCTCCAGCCTGAGGGGAAACATGGCCAAATGAGCATAGCACAGCGGGAATCTTCTCACTTCCTTCCTGAGGGATACGGGATGGTGTAAAGAAAAAACCAAGGCATAAAGCAATCTATAACGGAAAGGATATTAGGTTCGGGAGCTGGGTGGGTCAAACATCTAATAAGTGTCCAACGTAGTCTAAATAACTTGCCAAGAAATTCTCTGAAGGGATTCAGTCCGCACGAATTATTATTTGGAACTAGGATGTTGATCTCTGACCTTGACAGTCAGACTTCAGTGGTGAAAGAAAAAAGCTTTGATATCAAAGACCGTTTGGCTATTTTGCAGGACTTAAACAAAACAAGAAAAGACCTGAGCAACATAAAGTTGAAACAACAGCCAACAACCACTGAAGAACCACCACCTGTCCCAGCAAGACCTGTCTGGATTCCAAAAGTCGGGGATCTAGTCAGAGAAAAGATCGCGGTAAAGAAGGAATTTGGGCCTTCTTACAGAAAAGCAGTTCCTGTCTTGTCTGTCAACGGGACAAGATCAGTTGTACTACCGCCACTTGCTGGTAAAAAGGAGAACCGAGTTGTATCCATCGACCTGGTAAAACCACAATCATGTGGCCGATAACAAATAGTAGGCCAAGTGGACTCCCAATAAGTAGCAGAACACCAAGGTTTGCTACCAGTACAGAGGTTCTAACCAAGAGGCTACTCACATTCGAAACGCCTACAGAAGAACAACAAGGACTATGCAACAATGCAATGGAACTTAGACCTCTGAAAACCCAAATAAAAACATTTAGCAGAGACACACCAATCTATAATGAAGTACCAAGTGCAAATGCAAGAAACAGTAATCCTGAACCAATTGGAATAATTGACAGAACTGCATCCGGCTACTTCATAAACTTCGATGATTCCTCTGAAGGCTTCAGTGAATCAAAGACACAGCCATCATCAAAAACCTTTAAAGATAAAGCTAAAGCACTTTTGAAACAACTGAAAGAAACATATCTGATTTCTCCATGGCTTGAATTTTGGGTGGGTTTTGGTGCATTTATCCTCATACTTTGGCTCATCATGGTACTAACTTTGGGACGCTTCGTTGAGGGAAAATATGCTAAAATGGACACAGCAAGTCAGAAAATCAACTTGATCCTCAAACCACACACATCTTCACACGTCGAGAAAAGAGAACTTTCTTCAGTCAACTTTACAGCCAATCCTATACCGGGTGGGGTAGCATGGGACAACACAGACTACGAAATTTATGGTCCGGTTGAAATCCTGAAATATCCACACCAAATTAAGATCTCTTTGAGTGACTTTGTAAAACCAAGCTCATTTGCTGATGATTGGGATTTCGAAAGCATTAATAACATGATGTCTGACTTAGTAATGTCTGCTAAATTTACCAAACATGATTATTTGCAGGGTTCTACAAATTATGATAGTATGTACTGTTATAACCACTATGGCAACCATTTTTTACATAGATCTGCACAACCTAGAAATGTTTTAAATTATAATCAATGGGAACATTGTGCAACACCTCCAAAAGGAAGCTCAAGAACCGTTTACGACAAATATTCATACTTTTCAGGGTTTAACATAAGTAATGCTGAAACATTTTATTTCAAATTGTCAAATAAGACAGGGACAAAGACCATGATAACAAACACGAAATTGATATATTCAGACGCATTCTTTGAACAAATGAATACTTTTGGTTTTGATTATTGGGACAAAAATGTTGAATTGAAAAGTGTTTGAGGCACAAAAGAATGGCAAGTACAGGGTATAGAATCTTTGTTTAGAGCCTGCATGATCCCAGAACAAATTATATTTTTGAATGACACTGTTCAACAAACTACCTGTCTTGGCTTAGCCAAAATCAAAGACTTAAATAAACCGTCTATTCCAAAACCAACAATGAACAGCAATAGCTCTACAGATGAAGAGATAGACGTAAATTATGTATTAAACCAAAACAGAACACATCCAGATTGGAAACAGTGGTTGATCTGGCCCACAGATACTAATAACTGTCAATACAGATTTCTGAACAAAACACAGGGGTTCAAAATGACCAGGCCAGACCCTAGATATCCTCAAAGACATCACCCAGGGATAATAACCACCTACAGTGTGGGCAAATTATGCCTTCAATGGCTATAAACTTCCACACTGGCAGAAATTAAGCAACACCTAACTTTACTTACTGATGGTGCTGACTTGCGTGATTTCACTATGGGACCATGCAAACAGCGTCAAAAGCGTTTCATAGCAGCCTCTGTATATGCAGCATACAATGAGGCCTGGAAGGTTACTCAAATTGAAACAGCAGAGAGAATACGGGAAATTGACCGTATTAATTTGGAAAAATCACTTTCTGTAGTGGACAATGGGTTAATGACTCTGTCCTCCAGAATTTTTTCTTTGGACAGCATTGTGTCTTCAGCAATCGACATATTATCGCAAGACTTACTGTTATTACAACACGGTCAGTCCCAATTGCGTTCTATTGTACAGCTTGGCTGGACGTTACAAAATCTGCGTTCAGGCTATGTGCCTTGGCGTTTAATCAACACGACGTCACTATTCTATATCTTTAACCTTACTGATAGACAAATCAGTATAGCCCAAAAGGGAGCTGATTATACAATCCTGAGCATTGAGAAACTTACCAGTGACAATGTCAGAACGACCTGTCAGTGAATGGATAATACATGGGATAATAAATATTCCAATATCAACCTTCAGGTTTCAATACTGCCAAAAATATATACAGGCTGGCATGTACGAGAAATTGGGAAAAGGGTACATAAAAACAACATGGAACCTGCCCTATTCACATGCATGTGTCAGTAATAAAGGACAGAAAGTGTTTCTTAGTGGCAATAATTGTGCAATGTCACTAAGCGGTACACTTCTGTGTAACGGAATTAGTTTGCACGGAGCCTGTGAAGGGAACTCAAATAACCTTTCATGTCACCAGCAAGGCGCACCTGCAACAGAGATTGAACCATTCTTTCAAAGACTCTATAATGGGAGTTACATTCTAATTGTAGATCGCTGATGTTGTAGTCTTATGCCCGGGACTCCTTATCTCGTAACTACGACTGCGAAGGTCAAGTGCTATGGACACTCATTGTTCCCCAGCTCCTTTCCAGACAGGGAGGCAAGGGCATGGCCCAACTTGAAAATTACTTCTATTCGAATAGATACTTTAAGCAGAATGAAAACAGTGCTTCTTCAGACGCCGACCAGGCTCACGTCATCAAAAGAAACGTATGATCTACAAGTCGCAAGGACGACTGCAGAGATACATTCTTTGTTATCAACTAATTCCCCCATACATTTCGCAGAAATCCTGAATGAAATCTTAAATATTTCTGATACCAGTGGGGTCTCACAAGTATTTAAGACCGTATTTTCAATGGCATTAACACCATTCAAAGCCATACTGGGTATTTTTCCAGATTTCGTCCACTCGATTTTTGGCGGACTTCCCCTCATTTTAGGACTGATTGCAGGAATCCTATTCCTAGTCCTCATTTTTCGTTATGGCAAACCATGTCACAGACAAAACACCTGCGACAAGGGAAGAAACAATCCTAGCCATTGGATACCGGGTCCGGATATCAAGAATCCTGGGACTATCCCGGCTTACAGACCTGAACATGACTTGGTTTCTATCATTTCGACCTATGTGGCAACGATGTGTTTTACCTGTATTAAGGTGCCTGCTATGCGGAGAAGAATGCGTGTTAGACACCTGTCTGACGCTACAATCAGATGCGCCAATGGATGCAGAAACATTGTTGAGTCCGATCAAGGCTCATGCTTTGTGCTGCCCTCAAAGGCTACCAATCCTTATGACGGCATTCGTGGAAGCTTCACCACTACGATTAAGGGGTAGTGAAGTACAAGATGAAAGCAGCATCGATCAGGTACGACCTTCTGTCAGCAATCCAAATCAGAATGTCAATGGAGACAATCATGAGCATGAATGCATGGTTACACCTATTTCCGAGTTAGTGGAACTCTCCCAGGAAGCTGTTGACAACTTTTTCGAAAGCCTAAATGATATGATGTTCTCACCAGAGCAGAAATAGAGACTTTTGAACAAGCTCGTACACGGCGTTCCCTGAAATTGGCCTTCAACTTTGATAATAAAGTCACATGAACAATTATCCCTCCAGTTCACGGACAGCAATTTTTTCAGCAGCCCCAAATTATTTTTTACAAATTTTTCGGGTCACTTATCTTCTGCTTAAAGTAAGAGACTATTCCTAGAGAACTAAGATTTCTGTTTTTAGACAGCTTATAGACATTAGCTGCCCGCTGGCATGTTCATACATATTTTATTCTGTGATGAAATGGTCTCGAACTTTTTTTCTGTATTAAGAGCCATTTCATGTGTAAATTCTCATATACCGAATAGCAATAATGTATACAAATGCGTAATTACTTTAGCATTATTCTACAGCTTGAGTGCATACAATACATATGACTGCCATTTTTTCCGTATATTTGTAAATTTCGAAATGCATTTATGTATTTTGGGGTGGTAAGGTATACACAATACTCTATAAATATATTGTACTATGTTTTACTATACATAGATTAGTAAATATGACCATAGTTAGCGTGGAGTGGGTGTGATGTATTCCTATAGGTTCTGAATCGATCCCCCTATTCCTGACCCTATTCTGGTTAAACAAACTAACAAGTTAACTAGCAGTCAGCCCATGAGGCAGCAAACCCCCATGATGCAGATACCGTTATCTGACGAAGCCACACTACGGCACAGGAACGTGTTATCTGATTAGGTCATAACGCTTGCGATCTAATTAGACAAGCGATATTCCTCCAGCCCCTGATAAGGCATACGGAGTTCTCATAACAAATCAAACCTCTGACAACCTGGGAAAAACCCTGCGGCCATTGTTTTGATTTCACCGAGAACTTCAGCAAAAGAATGTGCTAACGACCTGGTCGTATGACATCCTTATTGACGTATCTATGTCCATCCTTACGTCAATCTCGTCACCTTAAAGGTATAAATATTACCGATATTGCCCTATGCAAACACACGCGGTGGTGACGAGATCAGAGCAGCCAGACTTGCCGAAGCCCAGAGCAGAGCAGACCCCGCTGGCGCAGCCCCGCCTTCCTGACGCGCTGAAAACGAGACGCGCTGCTTTCTCCTGCCGAGAAATCCAGCACCGGCGCTTCCGGGTAGCCCTCGCAGGCAGCCTGGAATATCGAGACCAGAGACGAGAGATACCATCCCTCATTCATCCTTAATTCCAGGTACAGAACTGAATAACCCCTCGCAGAGAATTCTTTAGTCAGTCACTTGGCAAAAACAAACTTAACTTAAACTGTAACTTTCTATTCCCGCCCACGTATTAGGCTTAGGTCAGGTACACGGGGTAGGCGTATTTAGAAACACCAGTTGAGTACGTTTAGTCAAATGTATACGTGTATGTAATATATTTTATTCATTTTAAACCTTCATATGGCTTAGAAACCATATCAATGTTTTTACAGTATTATTTTATACTTCTGCTTTTAATGTATGCACTTTACTTAACCATAAGTATTGCAATAATATCGATCCATTTCTCTTGTACGAGAAAAGAGACTGATCAATAAATAACATCTTTTATTGAACACGCCCGTCTCTTCCTTTTCTCTACAATCTGATGAGACTAAGAATGCACGTACTGACTGAGTAAAATAAATTGCCTTTTGTTCACACGACTCTCGAGATACACTCTTGATTAGGGGAGAGCAAAGTTGTCATGTTCTATGGTTGTCAGAAACTAAATCCCTTCTTGTCTAATCAGGGAAGTTAATTCCTTCCTGAACATTCGAGAAAGTTTCTAGTGAACTCTGAGCTAGCTGGCAAACCCAAAACTTTAAGTCTAATATCGACAGTAGTAGACCTAGTTAACGTCTGGTCTAGGCCTTTACTATTGAAGGTATTATTCCAATGCGCAGAGCCTATTGGGATAATAGGAACTACACTACAGGCTGAGTTCCAGGTTTCCAGCCCAAGCATCTCCTCGATTACTCCTAGTGTGGCCTCTGTGGGATGTTCGTGTAGAGGGCCTCCACATCGAGAGTAATCAGGAGATTGATTTGTCCGCTCTCCTGGACAGTGTCCAGTATGCGCAAGACATCAGAGGTATCTTGGATGAAGGAGGTAATGCGTCTCACTAGGGGTTGTAGGAAATGATCACAAAATTGTGAGACTGGTTCTAGGATGGAATCGATCCCAGAGACTATCGGTCGCCCAGGTACCGGTCTAGTCTCTTTGTGGATCTTAGGAAGAATGTAAAAGTAGGGGACCCTGGGATCTTTTTTCATCAGGAAGTCCGCCTCTTTCTTACTAATCCACTGTTCACATTCTGCACTATCAACCAAGCCTGTTATTATGGTTTGTAGGCGTGGTGTTGGGTCACACGGAATTGGAGTGTAGTAGCGTGTGTCGCTTAGTTGTCTTGTGCACTCCAGGTCATAGTCTAGAGTGTTCATAAGGACAGTGGCACCACCCTTGTCCGCCTGTTTGATGGTGATCTGGGGGTTCTCAGCAAGTCTCTTAAGTATATGCATCTCATTATTAGAGATGTTATGATAGGTTCTCTGCTGATCCAAGATCCTAATGTCTTTGAGCACAGCCTGCTCAAAAGTCAGGATTTCATTCGGAATCAGCCCATTGTGAGGGGTGAAAGTAGAAGGGTTGTGGAGGCCAGAATCTACTGTTGGTTCAATTGGTCTCCCCTCAAAAAATGCTTTCAGCCTGATTTTCCGGAAAAAGGAATGTATTTCCCGAGTTTGTTGAAAGAGGTCAGTTCTTGGAGTGGGTACAAAACCCAGTCCCTTTTGTAGGACTTTCTCCTCTTTCTCTGTCAAGGGTTGGTCTGATAAGTTCACCACCAGACTCATTTTTGTCCCGATCTGTTCGTGTTCCTCGTGTCCATTCCCTGGGGGCGTGTGTCCTCCCACATTACTCTTTTCTCTGGAGCGTTGCCTCGCTTTCGCCTTCGCCCTCTGCCCCAGCCTCTGTCTAAAAAAGGGGGTCGCATAGGACCCTGTGGGGCATAGTAAGGAGGATATTGTGGGGCGAGGGTGGTTGGAACTGTGGGAATTGTGGGTAGGGCCATAAGTGAGGTCCGTGAGGTGGCCCATGAGGAGTGGGGTTCTGGTAAGCTTGATAGCCACGTCCCCTGCCCCTTCTACCTCTTTGTGGTGTCTGAGGAAGTCCATCCTCCCCGTTACTGTCAGACCCACTATTAGATCCCCTTCTGGAGGAAGCAGCACTGGAATCAGAGTTGTAGTTCGTTCCCGGGGGGACATAATCTTCCTTTAGGTAGGGGTATACCTTTTCTTTAGAAAACCTTTTGATGTCTTTCTGAAGTTTAGTCACTTTCTGATTCATGAGGTATTCTTTATGCTCTGCAATTTCCTTATTAAGTTCCGCCAGCTTTGTTTTAAAACCTGGGTTTGGGACCGCCGCCTTCAGTGCACTTTCAGCTGCTTGAATGCGGACCAACAATTCATCCGCTAGGCGTTTGGCAGTATTAACAATCAGGATGAGGAGATCATGGGTGCACTTCCATGAAATCTGAGTCCATTCTACCTTAAACTGTTCATCCTCCCAGAAGATTCTGGGGAAGTTCTTTATAATTAAGCCGTTGGGTGCAATTTTGGCTTTAAAATATTCGGCCATCATTGCCCCATGTAAGGTTATTCTGATCCATTCTCGTTTGAGATCGGACAATGATTGCCAATCTGCAGTATTGCTGCATGTGGCTGGTTCTATATCGATGCCGAGAAGTGAAGGTATTCTCAGGATGGCTGCTGCCTCTACATCTCCGAAGCTCAACCCCTGGCCATCCATCTTATGGAGGTGAGAGGGGTCGTATTCAGCGAGAAGGGAATCCTCACGGGGAGGAAAAAGAGATGGAGAGTGTAAAAAACTGCCCAGTCTGGGAAGCGAGGTGTGACTCACTGCGTAGTGGAGAAGTCACAGAATGGGGGATAGAACAGGTCTTACCCGCCTAAAAGAACTCCCACGGTATGGACCGTGCAGAAGTAGTTTATCAAGAGGAGGGAGAGCGATCGGTCGATCAGTTGGGCACCATTTACCACTAAGGGTAGTGGAAGGTCCAGTATCAGCTTGTGCCCTCCAGTAGGAATCAACAAATTGGGTTGCTGAACTGTTCCTTAGATAAGAAAGTGTGTGTATCTGGCGTGATCGGAGGTGAGGATGTAGTGCCTTTGGGCATCCATTTTGTTGGAAGTATTTGCCTCACACACCCTTGCAGGTGTCATGCTTCATCATCGGCGTTGCTCCTCGTCGGGGAGGCGGTGCAATCCCCGACGGGCTCACCTCAAAGAGGGGCTCTTTGGCGGAGATCTTTTAAATCCAACTGCCTTTTGGTGAAGTGCGGGTGTGTGGGTAGTACAATATGTAGCCTGGGTGGTGATTTAAAATGAAGTAAAGGGTACCGGAAACTACTTTATTCAGGGGGTCCCCTACTGCAATTAAAAACGTGAATCTAACCGTCTAGGTGCCTACAGATTAGGTATAGTGGCCCTAGATTAGATTTGAAACGACATTGGTCAACATGTTTCTCGCATGGGTAAAGTACCCGCGATTCATCAGGACCTATAGTGGGTAAGAGCAAGGTCTACAATAGTCAAACAACATGCTAGTGTCATGTGCCTAGTACCGAAATTGTGGGCTATTTTATGTTACCTCTGTAGCTATGTCCTATGCCTGGATGGGAAATAAAAATACAGGGGCGTCATTATTTATTTCCTTGAATATACTGATTTGCTCAAAATTCTATCAGCTGCAAGAGTGATGAAGCAAATTATATGGTCGGGCAATCCTCTTTTTTTCTCTCAGGATTATGCCAAGGCTACTGCTGACAGACGCAAGGAGTTTTTGTCCCTACGCCCTCAATTGCGCTGGCTTGGAGCGCGTTATGGTCTATTCCTTTTTTTTTTTTTTGTCCTCATTTGCCTGTACCTCTTGCCCGCAGACTATATAGCCAACCACCTTTTCGTGCGACTCGGAGTGGAACGCACTCACTATCGCCACATCTTTGGGGACCAACCTGGCGGGAGACCAAATCTGGGTTTACTGAGGTTTTTGTGACGAGTGACGACCAGCCAAACCCGACACAGACTCCATCGAGGTAGGGACTACCGCAAGGTCCTTTTCTTGTCTAACGGAACCGCCACAGTGGACTCTGAAGTTTGGAGGCATAATCATAGGACCTGGGGAAAAAAAAAAAAACCCGGTACACTAACACCAAGAAGATAATAGATTCCAAAAAGAGAGGTTTTTACTACTGCTACAAGATCTAGCCAGATCTACCTTTGATGTTTCAATTAGAGATGATAGCCAGCTGGCATGTGTTTGCGCCTTGGAGTCAAATCCAAAATTTACATATCTGACGCCTGGCGAGTAAAATTGCATAAAACAGTAGCGGCCTTGCTGTACCAGTCACATTATCAACCATTCCAGAGATTATCAGTGTTAATGAACAGGTTAAGGATACTTTAAGTATCGAGCCCAGTGTATCCAGGACTTCCGCCCAGAAAGTCTTGATTGGTGGGCAGTCCATAAACATGTGAACGTCTGATGCGCCCTGAAGACTGCACTTATTACAACATTTACCAGCTTGGAAATTTGCCAGCTTTTGTGGTGACCAATAGGCTCTGTGTAGTGTGAAGAGTTGGTTTCGCCTCAACCATGCCGGTTTGACAGTTTTATATAAAAGAGTGAATGATCTTATCCACCAGTCTTCTCCTTGAAGGAGCGTATCCTCCGCCCATATTTCATCAGGAAGGTCGAAGTCTCCATCCACCTCCTCCGATATTGCCCAGTACCAATGTGCGTTATGGTCTATTCCATCCCTGCCTCTTTAAGGTGATTCTTAACAACAGAACCACCACTTATAATGATCCATTGAAGCTGAAACGTGTTCTCTATTCTCATAGTTCTACTGCGATGGATGTTGCATCTATGTCTCATTTCACCTGATTTTCATTATTGTTGATTCAAGATTTTTCTCACATGCATTTATTGCTTTTGAATGTTAGCTTTTAGACAATGCTTTATACTGCTTACTATTTCCAATTTCTAGTTGTTAATATTTTTCTTTCGATATTTTGTTTTCATTTCTATAGATTACCGCCCTTCGTGTTTTTCCCCCTCATTTCATTCCTGGAGTCTGCCGAGACGCCTGTCCTTCCCGCCTTCCCTCACGAGTTCCGAACCCGTCATTGTTCTATGTGGCCACCATCCTCCCTCCTTGTACATGTCTTGGATGTTCTGTAAGTCATGTTTTTCCCTTCATATCCTTCTTTTGTACCTTTTGCATTTCTTACTCTTCTTCTATTCTCATCCCTTTGGTTATATTCTTTTTTCAGTTTCCTCCGTCTCTCATATCTTTTCCTGGACCCTTTTCTGTTTTCTTTCTTTTTTTCTTGTTCTCTTCTTTCTCTCATATTATAGATTACTCGCTTTTTTGTATGGTCTAAGTGTTCATGATTCTAGTCTTTATTCAATCAGTCACTGTGTTGAACGCTTTGTATTGATCAATTTTAGTTTTTCCCTCATACAAATATGTTGTATTCAGTACATTAGATATTTTTTCACTTTAAGAGTTTTTTGTAGTTTACTTTTATTGTATTGTATTGACTATTATATTCTTACTTGTAATTCTCTTTTAATGATGTTTTACCTTAACCAGCTTAATCTAAATGTTTCATGTATTGTTGAATGCCTTTAAAAATTGTTTCCTGGAACGTTAGAGGTTTGCACTCTCCCATAAAGAGACAGAGAGTCTTAACACATCTAGCCAAGCTTAAAACAGCCATTGCTTGTATTCAGAAATCACACCTTTCTCCCGAAGAATCTGCTAAACTTAAAAGAGGTTGGGTTGGGGAGGTCTTCTTTTCCCCAGGTGATGGCAAGCGTAATGGAGTTCTCATTTTATTTCATAAATCCCTTTCAGTCAAGATAGTTGCTAACTCAGCAGTCCAACTAGGCAGTTGGGTCTTAGTCAAATTTATTGTAGATAATACTCCAGTCTCCCTTCTAAATATTTACGCCCCTACTACAGGAGACGCATCTTTTTGGACTTCACTTTCCCCTCACATTACCCAACATTATGAGGACAATTTTATTTTGGCAAGAGACTGTAATGAAGTTTTTGACCCTTTTTTAGATAGGCACTCTACCAGCACTTACTCTCCCCATAAGTCACATAAGTCTTTCACGCAACTCATTCATCAATTTAACCCCTTCGATGCTTGTGACGGAACCATTCCGTCATGCCTCACGGTTGAGCTGTGCGGATGACGGAATGGTTCCGTCACGACCACACACAGTTATGGAATGTCCAGCACCGGGGGGAAATCGGCGCCGCACGCAAGGTGTTAAATTCATCGATGCTTGGAGACTGTGCAACCCCACTCTAAGAGAGTATTCTTTTTTTTCTCCGCCTCACCAGACTCAATCTAGATTAGATTACTTTTTTATTTCACATCATCTCTCACAATCATTGATTGCTTCTGACATTGGGTCTATTTTGAATTCGGATCACGCGCCAGTTTCCATACACCTTGACATTTTGCAGAAGCCTTCCCTCACTAGGAAATGGCGCTTCAATAACTCCCTTCTTCTTGATTCTGGTTTTGTTTCCTCCTTCACTGCCTTCTTTCACGACTTTTTCTTACGAAACGCTTCCAACGAGGTATCCTTTCCCGTTGTGTGGGATGCCTTTAAGGCATCCGCTAGGGATTTTATTATTAGTTACGTCTCCCGCAAGCGTAAGAAGGCAGAACAAATCACTAACGACCTTTTGTCCAAGATTAAGAAATTGGAACATTCTTACTTTGCTTCTAAGTCTAAGGAATGTTTGCATGAGCTCATAACCACTAAACTACAATTTAATAAGGATACTACAAATAATGCTTCCAATATCCTACTGCGCTCTAGTGCTAAATTTTATGGGGGTCAAAACAAGGCCGGAAAACTATTGGCAAACTATTTGAAAGTCAAAAAAAATAGGAATAATATAGAAAGTATATATGGTCAAGATTCTACACTGTTTCATAAAGATGATGATATCTTGACGGCATTTCTTCAATTCTACAAAACATTGTATTCATCCGAGTCGACTTCTACGACCCAGGACATTTGCCAGTTCTTTTCTGACATTGAGTCTCCTTTCGATACCCCTCCTGACCTCTCTTCATTAGAATCAGATCTAACTCAAAAAGAACTACTCTGTGCTTTGAAATCTTTAAAAAAAGATAAAGCCCCAGGTCCAGACGGATTTACAGTAGAATTTGTTCTCCGTTTCTCGACATTACTTATCCCAAAATTACGTGCACTTCTTTTTCCTCTTTCCTAGATTCCGATTCTTCCTCAGAATCATTCTCCGACGCCCTCATATGTATTCTTCCCAAACCAGGCAAAGACCCTCAGTACTGTAAAAACTATAGGCCCATTTCCTTAGTCAACATTGACTACAAGATTTTTTCTAAAGCTTTAGCTCTCCGTTTAGAATCCTTTTTACCAGATTTATTGGGGAAGGAACAATCTGGTTTCGTTAAGGGTAGACTGCTTTCAGACAACACCAGATTGTTCTTCGATATTCTCTCTAAGACTTCACATTCTTCTCACTCTCTCGCTGCAATAGCGTTAGATGCGGAAAAGGCTTTTGATCGAGTCGAGTGGCCATATCTTTTCCAAACGTTGAAGTGGTTCGGCTTTGGTCCACGAATTTCCACCCTCATTTCTCTTTTATACTCGCACCCCAGAGCTGCCATCGTGGCAAATTGTGGTGTCTCTTCTTATTTTTCCCTTGGTAGAGGGGTTCGTCAGGGATGTCCTCTTTCGCCTTTCTTATTCAATCTAGCTTTAGAACCCTTCTTATTGCGAATCCGCCAAACTAATGCCATACAGGGCTTTACGTTTCAGCAGTCCACAATTAAAATGGCGGCATATGCCGATGATGTTCTATTATTTTTATCTGAGCCCGCGACTTTGTTACCTGCCTTTTTGACTGAAGTTAATTCATTTGCCTCTGTATCTGGTTACAAATTAAATAAAGATAAATGCAAGATTCTACCCTTGACTAAATTTACTTATAAATCAGATTTCACTACTTCGGGGTTCACATGGAACCCTAAATGTATCAAATATTAGGGTCTTCACTTTACTCCTACTTTCTCAGGTACGGTCTCTTGTTGTATGGAAGAATGTCTAAAAAAGTTGACGGACCTTACCACAAAGTGGCACCCTTTATATTTATCTTGGTGGGGCAGATTGGACACCATCAAAATGATGCTTTCCCCCTTGGTTTTATTCACAACTTCCAACATTCCGTTCTCTATTCCTTTATACCATTTCAAGAAAATTAATTCTATCTCATCTTCTTTCCTGTGGGGGCGTAAACAGGCTCGCATGTCTTTATCTAAATTATCGCTTTCGAAGGCAGAGGGTGGGGTAAATTTTCCAAATTTCTCCCTGTATCACAAATCCTTCATATTAAACCAGGCATCCAGATGGTTTGAGGATTTTTCCACATTCTCTCCCTTGTGGTCATCGCTGGAACTGGCATATATTTCTCCTTTTTCTTTCCTAGAGTACCTTTCTTTTTCTCGTCCAGCGCAATCTTTGTCAACTCCGATTCTCAAATACACTTCTAAGATTTCACCATCCCCTTTATTTTCTTCTTTTTTGGACCAACCTATATGGCATAATCCATCGATTTTAATAAACAATAAATCATTTTTTTGGAAGTCTTGGAGAAGTCGGGGTCTCATATGGGTACATCATTTATTCCAGCAATCTCACATTATTCCTTTTGCAGAAGCCGCTGCAACTTTTCATCTCCCTTCTTCTTTTCGTGTTAAGTATCTCAAATTAACACAAGCACTTCAGTCGGCATATGATTCGCACATCGCGTTGCCATCCACGATCCCTCAGGAATCTCCTATAACATCTCAAGTGCGCACTTTACTGACTAGAGGATCTAGGGCATCCAAGATTTATGCTTTGCTACACGCGTCACCATGTATAAGGACCAAAGTTGAAGAAGCATGGGAAGTGGACATGGGTACCTCATGGCCTATTGCGGTTTGGGACAAGGTGTGGGTAAAGATACGGAAATCATCTAGGGCTGCAAACACTATTCAAACTTTATTTTTTATTTACAATCGACTCTTACTCTCCCCACTTATTCTTAGCAAACGATACTCCAACCTAACACATACATGTTGGACCTGCTCTGCCCCACACGCGGATTTGTTACACCTGCTTTTTGTTTGTACACCGGTTCACACGTTTTGGGTCAAGGTTTGGTCTCAAATCAATAATATTTTTTCCACCAAGCACCCTTTTTATCTATCTCACATCTTTCTAGGTAGTATCTCCCCCATTTGGGATCATTGCACCTTCAACATAAAAATAATAGACCTACTCATTGCAGTAGCTTTTCAACAGATTACTAAGAATTGGAAGGATCTCACTAAACTTTCATATCAGGCGTGGTGGTACGCTATATGTTACAATCATAGGCTGGACACAACGTTTGTCTATCCACTAGCTTTGGCCGCAAAACGCAAACAGTTGTGGGACCCAGATACCTAATTTTTTGATACGTCTGCTCTCCGCTCCTTGCCTTTGACCCCCTTTCAACAAGAAGTCGCTAAACCTCCATGAGTTCCCTTCGCTGCTTTATCTAATTTGTATTATTATGATTTCTATCATCCTTTTGCTCATCATATGCCAATAATTGCTGTATATTCTGTTATTGCTGGTTATGTTTGTAGGTTATCTCCTTTTGAATGACTATTTCACCTATTTTGTTGTGTATTTTTATTTTTGCATATTTATCCTTACTCTGTATACGTTCAATATATGACTGTCAATAAAGTTTATTTGAACTAAACATCTGGAGGCATATTTATAAGAATGGTGGTGCCGGGCAGCTCAGCAGTTTACCTTGCTACATTGCCCTACACCTCCGGGAAAGAGCAGGAAAGCACCGTATTTATCTAATAGGGTTCATTCCTGTCCTTATCCCCTAAGCTAGCGTCATTTGGCAGCCTAGCGCCAATGCAGGCACACTTTCACCATGGTGCAAGGGTTCCTCCATTGCAGGCAGGATGGTTTTTGTGCAGGAAGGGGCATCTTCCTATACAAAAACAATCCAGAGAGGTGTTTCCTCTTTCTATGTGCGCTGCATAATGCAGCACACAAAGAAAGAGGAAAGAACAAGGAGAAGTAGACATATTTATCCTCGTACACCTCACTTCAGGATTCCCAGGTTCACAATTCCTTGGAAATCTGTGAATGCATCAAAAACAATGGGAGTTGTGTGGGAACATCCACCACAACGCCCACGGGATGCCTCTCTTGCCCAGAGTAAAGTGATGCAGTGATTTGTGCTGCGTTGCTTTACTCCATATTTGTGAAACTGTTCAAAGCCACACAAGGTGACTTTGTGTGGCTTCATAAATATGACATGGGGCTTTGCATCGTGCATGTATCACACTGCGTGGTGCAAGCATGATGCAAGGCCCTAATACATTGGCCACCTGGTATAGCTCAAAGCAGAATGACTACAAGGATAATGTTGCACCCACTGAGGGTAGAAATTTCTAAATTAAAAAGACAGTGTTGAACTTGGCATGGTTACCCCTAAACATTTCGGTTCACCCCTCCTGTTTTCTGAACCCCCTTTTGTTGACTTTTAGGACTCTGTGCACCTTAAGTCTGCAAACCAGTGCTAACGGGCTTATGTTCAGTCCCTAAAATATGGAAAAATTGGCTTACAACTTATTGGCCTATTTAATTTACTTAAAATACCGTAGTAGAGTAGTATACTGAATACCCAGAAATGATTGCGCCACCCACTTAAGTAGTCCCTTAAAACATATTTCAGGCCTGTCATTGCAGCCTTGCTGCAGTCTTAAAATGCCATTTCAACCTTTTGCCAGGACTATATCTCCCTTTTTATTATGTATAAGTCACCCCTAAGGTAGGCCCTAAAAGCTCATAGGGCAGAGTTAATTGTACTTAAAAAGTAGGATGTATGGCTGTAACTTGTCACTGTACCATTCACTGCATTCTCAAACATTATGTGATTTGAGATGTCGTAAGTGTTGTTATGAATCCTTTAATTTTAGATCCTATAAATGATGTAATATGAAAGGTTATAAGCAGTGTATGGAGAAGGCACAATGTATAGTTAATACATGGCTACTGATTTCACTACACTGTGCGTGGAGGTGTGTGAGTTATAATAATTTGTAGGTGATTCCTAAATTTAATGTATAACTGTAACATTAGAAAACAAAATCTTTCAAATTGTAGTGTCCAGTGTCATTGAGTGGAGTGCCCTTAAGTCAAGTGCTGTACAGTACAGTGGAGGAGAGTATTGTACAATGTAGTGGCATAGTGGCGAACGAGTGTAATGGAATAGCGTACAGTGGAGTCAAGTGTCATAGAACGGAGTGATATGTCGTAGAGTAGTTTGGCATGGAGTGCAATAGAGTGGAGTGATGTAGTGCAGAGTCAAGGAAACTGTCTGTAAACTTCTAGAGTGGAGTGACATTTTCGTAGCGTGGAATAGAGTGGAGCGCCACAGAGTTTATTAGAGTGTTGTGGAGTGGCGTAGAGTAGAGTGAAGTGTTGTACAGAGTAGTAGAGTGCGGTGGCACAGTGTCAAAGAGTTGAGTGGCAGACAGTAACATAGAGTGGAGTGGTGTAGAATGGGGTAGTGGAGAGGGGTACAGTGAAATGGAGTACAATGGATCAGCGTAGACTAGAGTGGCATTGACTGTAATGGTATAGAGAGTGATTGGCGAGGAGTGGTGTGGCATAAAGTGGAGTTGTGTGTCGTACTCTAGAGTGGTGTGGTGTGGAGTGGAATTTCGTAGAGTGGAGTCGTATAGAGTTTAGTAGCATAGTGTGGAATAGGGTAGGGTTGAGTGGCATAGAGTGGAGTGGCTTGCCATAGAGTGGAATAGCGAAGAGTTGAGTGGAGTGATGTGGAGTGGAGGGGTGTAGAATGGAATACTGTACAGTGGAGTGTTTACAGTAGAGGGACATAGATTGGCATACCACAGAGTGGAGTAATGTACAATGGAATAGCAAAGAGTAGTGCAGCAAAGAGTGGAGTGATACAGAGTGGAAAATTGTACAGTAGAGTAGCGTGTCATAGTGGGGAGTGGTGTGTTGTCGTCCTGGACTGCAAACTCTCTATGAAACGGCAGGTCAACGCCGTTTCCTCCACTTGCTTGCACATGGTCTGCAGAGTTTTAAAGTGGCTCCCCATCAGCACTAGGAAAACGCTGACTCGGACTCTCATCACCAGCCAACTAGACTAGGGCAAGGCACTCTTTGCAGGCCCTACCACTGAACTCATGCAAAGACTCCAGAAAATCCAGAACGCAGCTGCCAGACTGATCCTCAACCTGTCCAAGAGAACACACGTCACCTAGCACCTGAAGGAACCTCCACTGGCTCCACGTCCAGAAGAGATGCCATTTCAAGCTTCTGACCCATGCCTACAAAGCCCTCTATGACCAAGGACTTGCCTACATGATCTACCACCTGCATTTCCTCTGACTATACAGGACTCTCCACTCCGCACACTTGACCTGGCACAGATACCAAGTATCCGTCGCTGCTGCTCTGAAGGATGCTCCTCCCACCTTGCTGCCAAAGCCTTGAATGCCCTCCCCTAAACCTCCACGCCACACCCTGACTGACTCACTTCAGGAAGGGGCTCAAGACCTGGCTTTTTTACTATTACCTTCTGCAGCACAGCACCTGGAAATCCTCTCTAGTGATAAGCCGCACTAGTACATCTTAATAGCTTGTCGTAGATTGGAGTGGCTTGTCTCAGAGTAGAGTGGTGTATCATAGACTGGAGTGTCATCCAGTGACTTACAGTGGGGTAAAGTGTCGTACAGTAGAATAGAGTGCAGGAATATAGTGTAGAGTAGAGTCCAGCATTATAGAGTGGAATGACCTGTCATCGGGTAGAGTGGCATGGGAAGAGTCTACTAAAGTGTCATACATTGGAAGGCTTTGTTGTAGAGTAGCATAGACTGGAGTAGCATAGAGTTGAGTACCATGCTGTACATTAGAGTAGACCACAGTAGAGTGGAATACTGTTTAGTGGAGTGGCGCAGAGTGGAGAGGCGTATAGTGGAGTATAGTGGAGCGGAGTGTCATACACTGGAATAACGTAGAATGGAGCAGCATAGAGTGGAGGGACATAGACTGGAATACCATAGAGTGGAGTGGCATACAGTGGAATACTGCAGAATTAAGTGACTTAGAGTGGCGTTGCATTACACTGAATAGCGTACACTGGAGTAGCATAGACAGGATTGGTGTGTAGATGTGAAGCATATTGTAGAGCAGAGTGGAGTGGCGTATAGTGGAATGGCGTGACTGCAGTGGCATACAGTGAAGTAACATAAACTGGAATGGTGAGTAGAGTGTTGTAAAGTAGAGTGCAGTGCTGTAGACTGGAGTAACATAAACTGGGGTGGCATCAAGTGGAGTGGCACAGAGTCGTCATACTACATTAACTATAACTCAAGCCTTCTTTATTGCACTGGCTGCAGATGATGTTACTTATACCTTCTGAAATCATAGCTTTCATAACAATATTTAGTTATGGCATCTCAATTGAGATGATTTTTCAGGACACAATGAATGGTGGAGTCATGAGTTATGATTAATGTAGTATGATGAATGAGGTGGAAATACTGTGTACGAAGATGCACAACTTTTAATAAGTAATTTCAAGGTGGTGCCTTATGTTACAATGCAAGGTATAAGTTACACTGTTTACGTAGGTGGGCAACTAATAGTAAAGCAAAGGTGATGTGTAAATTCAAGTTATCCGCATATCAACAGGGAGAGAGAGGACTAGATAGCTAGCCCGTATCCCCAGGGGTATCTATATATGTATCAACAAGGACTAGCTATTCGTGACTTGTGTGTCAGAACGCTATGACATGTACATTGGCACCTATTGGGTGTCTTCATGAAGCCCTCACAAAGGTATCCCGCAGGTCCTGACCGAGACTGTCTGTCATTTCCTTAACCTACCCACTCCTGGAAGCAGCGCGGACAAATCGTTAGCGTATGCCTGAGGAGGGAATCCCCTTTTTACACTTAGAGCACCTTAGTGAGTGCAACACATAGTCCACAACACTCACTTAATTATTTCTTTAATTTGCACCATACTTAAAAATACGGTCCTGAGGAAAGCCAGATTTAAGAGAAGGCACTGGCTGAAACATGTCGACCCACGTTGGATGTAGGAGGCCGTAATTCGCCACCGTGACATCCCCACCGCCTTGTTTTTAACCGCTGACAGGAGCCCATTTATTAAAATGTAATTAGCCCTCGGGTATTGGGACCCCTGTCAAGCCGTTTTAATCCCACTTCACTTTTCACTGCACTGCACTCTCAGTAAGAATACCTGCTCCGCTGTAATCAGGTGTCGAAGCACATCCGGGACACATTAGGTGTCACTGGGTGGGCCCGATGATGAAGCATGCCACCAACTAGGTTGGTGGGTGAGGGCTTCATGAAGACACCCAATAGGTGCCAATGTACATGTCATAGCGTTCTGACACACAAGTCACGAATAGCTAGTCCTTGTTGATACATATATAAATTAAAGTTATAACATTTGAATTGCTAATGTTTGTGTAGTTCAAGTATGGTTTATAGGCAAAGAATAAATAATGTTTTTCTAACTATAGTGATCTTTAAAAAAAAAATTGTTCACGGAATTTCGTTGGTTTTTAATGAAAGTGTGTTTGAAACTGCAGCATTGAGAGAAATGTATGAAGGTATTGTTCATTGGACAGTTGTACAGTAAATTGAAGGTGAGTGATGTACTATTGAGTGTCGTAGAGTGGAGTAGTGTATAGTGGAATTGTAGGCAGTGTAGGGGAATGTAGTGGGGTAGAGTCGGACACAGTGTAGTACAGTATTGTACAATTGTATAGAGTACAGTAGTTTTGGTAGTGGAGCTGCATAGAGAGGATGATTGGACAGTGGTGTAGAGGGAGGTGAAGTCTCTTATAGTGGAGTAGAGTGGAATTGCATTACATAGTATGGAGTAAAGAATAATCCAGTGTATTAGCTTGCTGAGAAATGACGTGGAGTGGATTATAGTGCAGATGCATACCGTATAGTCGAGCAAACTCTTATAATAAATTGGAACGGTGTGCCATTCAGTAGAGTGGAGGTCTGTATAGTACAGTATAGAAAAGAGTTGTTTAGTGGAATGGAGTGTTGTAGAATGGAGTGTACGGCACAGATTGGACTGTAGAGTTAGACATTTGAATCTATGTGGATAGATTGAAGTAGAGTTGTCTACAGTGTCATAAAGGGAAATATAGTTCTAAATTGTGCAGTTTTAGAGAGGGCGGAGCAGAGTGTTGACAGACGCGGCGAATCAGGCTGCCAATGTGTTTTCTACTCTCTGTATACATAGTTTGCTGACTACTAGCTTTTAACGCGGCTCCTCCGCATTTATTTCTGTGTTTGTGTTTTAAACCACTGTTTAGCTTATTATCGCTATTGGCAATTGTTTGGCTCCTTTGAGCAATCTTACCTGCTATCTCCGCTCCAGACCCCGTTCCGCCCCGGCTGAGTGCCGTTTGCGCGGAGGGTCGCACTGTTGAGCGCCATTCCCCGCCTTCTTTGCTCCACTTCCGCCCTGCTGCACTCAGCGCAGGTTAGCGGTCTAGTGGTTTTGGACCTTCAGTATATATTGGGAGGCTAAATCGGCACACAGTTGACAGACGCGGCGAATCAGGCTGCCAATGTGTTTTCTACTCTCTGTATACATAGTTTGCTGACTACTAGCTTTTAACGCGGCTCCTCCGCATTTATTTCTGTGTTTGTGTTTTAAACCACTGTTTAGCTTATTATCGCTATTGGCAATTGTTTGGCTCCTTTGAGCAATCTTACCTGCTATCTCCGCTCCAGACCCCGTTCCGCCCCGGCTGAGTGCCGTTTGCGCGGAGGGTCGCACTGTTGAGCGCCATTCCCCGCCTTCTTTGCTCCACTTCCGCCCTGCTGCACTCAGCGCAGGTTAGCGGTCTAGTGGTTTTGGACCTTCAGTATATATTGGGAGGCTAAATCGGGACACAGTTGACAGACGCGGCGAATCAGGCTGCCAATGTGTTTTCTACTCTCTGTATACATAGTTTGCTGACTACTAGCTTTTAACGCGGCTCCTCCGCATTTATTTCTGTGTTTGTGTTTTAAACCACTGTTTAGATTATTATCGCTATTGGCAATTGTTTGGCTCCTTTGAGCAATCTTACCTGCTATCTCCGCTCCAGACCCCGTTCCGCCCCGGCTGAGTGCCGTTTGCGCGGAGGGTCGCACTGTTGAGCGCCATTCCCCGCCTTCTTTGCTCCACTTCCGCCCTGCTGCACTCAGCGCAGGTTAGCGGTCTAGTGGTTTAACGTCCCTTATACATATCATGACGTTATGGCGGAAGCGCAGCGGACGAGCGCAGCGGGAGCGCCGTTGTCGCGCCGAAGTCAAGCCAAAGTCCTGCCCGTCTGCGCCCGTCCGCGGCCGGTCGCGTCCAGCGGCCTTACACCCTGCCCACACATTTTCTTACTCAGCTCTGGACTTATACTCCTTTGGCCACAGTGTCCCCTTGCCGCCTGAGGCTATAAGGAGAGCCCAGGCGTGCAGCATTGCTCGTTCTCCGAGCATGTCCCTCGCCCCTTCGCCTTGCCCCACTTCGCCATCTGAATCCCCCTGTCCCCCCCCTCCTACCCCTGTGTCTTGCACCCTAACCATTCGTTATCTAAATACACGCTCCCTGGTGAGACATCAATTGGACATTTTTCGTCTATTAGATGATACTGATACAGATATTCTATTCCTGTCTGAGACTTGGCTGACTGAGGATTCAGTGCCTGATATTTTAGCCGCTATCCCTAATGGGTACTATATTTTACTTGTTAATCGTCCTAAGGTGCAAGCAGGTGGTGGAGTTGCAGCCATTATTCGCAAGGAATATGTCTTTTCCATCTTAGATTGCACCCCCGTTCCTGACACTCAAACTCTTGTTATACAGCTTCGCTCTGTCACCACCTCCCTTACCTGTGCGCTCATGTACAGACCCCCTTCCTACATGCCTTTCTTCCCTCAGTCAGTCGGGGAGATGGTCTCCCAGCTTCTCATGAACCATTCAAGGATCCTTATCCTGGGTGATTTTAATTACTGGCCTAATGATCCTCAAGAAAGTCGGCTGTCTGAACGGTTCTCTGAAACCCTCACCAGTCTGAACTGCCAGCAATTGATTTCTAGTCCCACCCATTGCAAGGGTCACATACTTGATCAGGTATGGACGGTCAATCTTGATATCGACCCTCCTCTGATCACCCCATGCACCTGGTCAGACCATTATATTATTTCGTTCTCAGTTGATCTTCCCAGTTTTCACCGTCCCCCGCGCCCAGCGAACATCATGGCCCGCAACTGGAAAAATGCCAACTTGCCAAAACTTGACTCTTTCTTGGCAGCTTCAGTCCCTTCAGATTCCGAATCAGCTTCTCACCAAGCCTCTTCCCTTGAGCACTGGTTGAAGGAAGCAGCCGATTCTGTGGCTCCCTTGAAGATCATAAAAGTCCAGCGCCCTCACGATGCCCAGCGCTGGTTTAATGACCAGCTTAAATCGGACAAACTTACCCTTCGCCAAGCTGAACGCCGCTGGCTCCACAAGTACGACCCTTTACTCAAGATAGAGTTTACCACTCTACTAAATAAATATAAATCTTCGATACTTGAGGCAAAAACCTCCTATTTTTCCAGTAAAATCTTGAAGTCGGCCTCAAAAACTAAAGACATTTTTTCAATTGTCAACGAGCTCTCCCTCCCTGACCGCATCACTCTTCCCTTGGTGCCTACCCAGGCTCTGTGTGATGAGCTCAATGCCTTTTTTCAAGATAAAATTTCCATTATCAAAACCAACATCCCTCCACCCTCTCCGTCCAAATCTTTTCCCCTTCCCCCTGTAAACCCTCAGGAATTTTCTATTTTTCCTCCTATTTCTACTCCTGATTTCCACAGCCTTCTTCATAAGGTTTGCTCCGGATCTCCTAGGGATTGCTGCCCCCCACACATCCTGAAGGAAATTTTCACGGCCTGTCCCGGACCAGCCTTGGCCCTACTCAACTCCTCTATAACATCAGGAGTGGTCCCAGAGGCATTTAAGCAGGCCGTGGTACTACCCATTTTAAAGAAACCCGGCGCAGATCCGCTTGTGCTGAGTAATTACAGGCCTATTTCTCTCCTCCCGTTTTTGGGAAAGATCCTAGAAACCTATGTCACCAGGTGCCTGAGCACGTTTGTGGAGACCTCCCTTTTCCTGGACCCCCAGCAGGCTGGGTTTAGCCGTCTCCATTCCACCGAGATGGTGATTGCGGCTGTCATAGACACCCTCAGAGCTGGCGCTGACAACAATCTCTCTCAAGCTCTGGTATTGTTGGACCTTTCGGCGGCTTTTGACATGGTCGATCATACTATTCTGATCGACCGTGTCTTAAACGCCGGCATCCAGGGCATCGCCCTGGATTGGGTGCGGTCCTTCCTGCAAGATCGCTCGCAAGCAGTCCACCTGTCTACCTTCACTGCTCCTTTCATCCCCCTCACTTGTGGTGTCCCTCAGGGCTCGGCCCTCTCTCCCCTTCTTTTTAATTTATATATGCAACCACTTATGGTTTCCCTTCGTCACTCCCCTGCCACCATTTACAATTATGCAGATGACCTTCAGTTGGTCTTTCCCTTGGATACTTTACCTTCCCCCCGACTTAATTTTCAAACCACAATGCTGTTCATCTCTGATTGGATGGCTCACAGCCAGCTCAAGTTGAATCCGTCTAAGACGGAACTTGTCCTGGTGGGTGGTCCAGCCAACCCTTGGGATGACAGCTACTGGCCTCCCTCTCTTGCTACCCCTCCTCGCCCGGTCAGCACTGTGAAAAGCCTTGGAGTGGTCATCTCTGAGGATTTATCTATGAAACCCCAGATCTCGGCTGTGACATCATCCTGTTTTTTCCAACTGCGCAGGATCCGTAAGATCTGCCGTTTTCTCACCAGAGAGGCACTCATTTTAGTCATTTTGGCTTTGGTCATCTCCAGGGTTGACTTTGCCAATCTTCTGTATGTGGGGATTCCTGCTTATCAGCTTCAAAAACTTCAGTTAATCCAGAATCAGGCGGCCCGCCTGGTGTTCCATCAACCAAAACACCAGCATGTTTCCCCTCTTTTGAGGAGCCTTCATTGGCTCCCAGCGGCCCAACGGTGCTCCTTCAAACTCGGATGCACTGTTTTTAAATCTCTTCACAATCGCGCCCCCGAATTTGTTTCCTCCAAATTAAAAAGATACCTCCCCACTCGCAATCTTAGATCGTCTGCTGATAATCTCCTCTGTATTCCATCTAACCGCCGAAAAAAGCATGGCGGTCTGCGTTTTTCTTCTCTTGGCCCCATCTTTTGGAATTCCCTCCCTTCTTCTTTTCGCCACTGCCCTACTTATGAGTCATTTAGGAAAACCTTGAAAACTTTTCTTTTTAAAGCGGCTTCAGTATGATCCCCTTGCCCCGGCTTGCTATGTCTGTTATGAGCACCAAGAAACCGTTTCGGTGTACGTGCGCGGTATAACATTTTTAACATAACATAACATAACGGTGGAGTCGCGTCAAGTGCAGTGGCATACACTGTAGTGACGTAAAGTGAAGTACTGTATAGTAGAGTACAGTGGAGTGGCGTACAGTGGATTAGCACACGTGGAATAGCGTACGGTAGGGTGGAATACAGTGTTGTGACATAGAGTGGTGTACCGTGCAGTGTGGTAAACTGGTATACCATTTAGTGGAGTGTCGTACAAAGGAGTGGCGTTCAACGGAATAGCTTATAATGAAGTGATGTAGACGGATTTAGCAAACATTGAGAGGCATACAGTGGAGTGCCATACAGTGGAATAGCGTAGGGCACCGTGTATAGTCGAGTAGCGAATAGTGGAGCTGATACAGTGCAGTAGAGTAAACTAGATTGCATCCAGTGCAGTGTGTACAATGGATTTGCATACATTGGAGTCATACATACCACAGGGGCATACCGTGGAGTTAGGTAGAGTGGAACAGCATATAGTGGAGTGTCCCAGGATAAATTATCATCCATGGGAGTAGCAAAGGATGGAATGGTGTACAGTGGAGTGGCGTACAGTGGAGTTGCGTACATTGATATTTGATATTTCTTAAGTGCGTGAATACCAGAAGGTGCATTGGCACTAAGGACCTTCAGCACTGACCAGAGGAATATAAGGCTTATAATGGAAGAGAAAACATCCAAGAATTCAGCTGTTTATAGAAACTGGCTTTTAATATGTAATGCAAGGTGTTACATAGCTGACAGGTGATAAAGGAAAAGCTGCGGTCACCCCAGGAAGCCTTCTTTATCCTAGGAACAGAAACCAGATATAATCAATCAATCAATCAAAGCATTTGTAAAGCGCGCTACTTACCCGTGAGGGTCTCAGGGCGCTAAGGGGTGGGGGGTACTGCTACTATTCGAAGAGCCACGTCTTGAGGAGTCTTCTGAAGGTCAGGAGGTCTTGGGTCTGCCGTAGGTGGATGGGAAGGGTGTTCCATGTCTTAGCAGTGAGGTGGGAGAATGATCTGCCACTGGCGGTCACTCTACGAATGCGGGGGACAGTGGCGAGGGTGAGGTCGGCGGAGTGGAGCTGGCGGGTGAGGGTGTAGAAGCTGAGTCGGCTGTTGAGGTACGTTGGTCCGGTGTTGTGGAGTGCTTTGTGTGCATGGGTGAGGAGCTTGAAGGCTAGCCTCTTGTTGATGGGGAGCCAGTGCAGGTCTCTCTGGATGCGTTGTAGCCATTTCAGGAGTTTGCCCAAGGCTCCTGCGTTGAGGGCCTTTCCGTTGTCCAGTCTGCTGCTGATGAGGGCCTGGGTGACCGTCCTTCTCGTTATGATGGGATCCACTTATAGATCTTGCGGAGCATGCGGAGGGTGTTGAAGCAAGTGGAGGAGACGGCGTTGACCTGCTTTGTCATGGAGAGGGTGGAGTCGAGGATGACCCCTAGGTTGTGTGCGTGGTCAGTGGGTGTTGGGGCTGTTCCTAGTGCGGTCGGCCACCAGGAGTCGTCCCACGCCGTGGGGTGGATCCGAGGATGAGGACCTTCGTCTTGTCGGAGATCAGTTCAGTTGGCTGTTTCTCATCCAGTCGGCGACGGCTTTCATTCCTTCATGGAGGTTGGTTTTGGCGGTGTGGCGGTTCTTGGTGAGGGAGAGAATCAGCTGGGTGTCATCGGCGTAAGAGATGATGTTGAGGTCGTGCAGTCGAGTGACACGGGAGAGTGGCGCCATGTAGATGTTGAACAGCGTTGGGCTGAAGGATGATGCCTGGAGTACGCCGCAGATGATCTTGGTGGCTTCGGAGCGGAAGGAGGGAGGTGGACGCTCTGTGTTCTGCCAGAGAGGAAGGAGGTGGTCCATGGCCTTCTCTTGGATCCCGGCGTTGTGGAGGCGTGTTCGTAGCGTGCGGTGGCAGACCTTGTCGAAGGCGCTGACAGGTCCAGGAGGATGAGGGCTGCGGTTTCTCCGTTGTCTAGCAGGGTCCGGATGTCGTCGGTGGCGGCGATGAGGGCAGTTTCAGTGCTGTGGTTACTGCAGAACCCGGACTGGGATGGGTCCAGGATGTTGTTCTCCTCGAGGAAGCTGGTCAGTTGCTTGTTGACAGCCTTCTCGATGACCTTCACCGGGAACGGGAGCAGGGAGATGGGTCGGAAGTGGAGATGGGTCGGAGGTTCTTGAGGTCCTTGGGGTCCGTCTTGGGTTTCTTGAGTAAGGCGTTGATCTCAGTGTGCTTCCAACTCTCTGGGAAGGTTGCTATCTCGAAGGAGATGTTGATGGCTTTCGGGAGATGGGGTGCGATGGTGGTGCTGGCTTTGTTGAAGATGTGGTGTGGGCATGGGTCTGACGGGAGTCCGGAGTGGACGGTGTTCATGATCTTGATGGTGTTGTTGTCATTGATGTTGGTCCAGGAGAGCAGGCGGTTGGTGCGGGTGGTGGTCGTGAGGGTGGAGGTCTCAGTGGTTGCCGGGGCAGTCACGGCATCGTTGTTGCCGGTGCGGTCATGGCATTGAAGCTGTTGTGGATGTCTGTCATCTAGCAGTGGAAGAAGGTGGCCAGTGAGTCGCACAGGTCTTGTGAAGGTGGGATGTCGTTGGTGTGCGAGCTGTGGTTAGAGAGTGCCTTCACAATGTTGAAGAGCTCTTTGCTGTTGTGTGCGTTGTTGTCTAGGCGGTATTTGAAGGAGGCCCTTTTGGCGGATCTGATAAGGTGGTGGTGTCTGCGGGTGGCGTTCTTGTGGGCTGCGTAGTTTTGCGGTGTTTGTTCACGGATCCAGTTCTTCTCTGGCTTTCTTTATGGTGTGGCTGTTGGAGGGTTTCTTGAGTGGGGCGAGGGTGTTGGTGTAGTCGTCGATCCACTGTCTCAGGTTGCGGGCAGCGGCATCGGGGTCGGTCGTGACTGTGGGTGGGCTCCGGGAGAGGATGGTGGTTAGCTGTTCTTTGGTGACATTGCTCTAGCAGTGGCGAGGCATCTGTTGGGTGCAGTGGTTTGTGGTGGGTTTCCGGGAGGTGAAGTGGATGCAGCGGTGGTCGGTCCAGTGGAGTTTGGTGGTGTGGTTGAAGGAGATGTGGGAGCTTGCAGAGAAGATGGGTGTCCAGGAGAGTGGCTGGGTGTTGTGATGAGTTGTCTGAGTCCGAGGTTGGTGAGATTGTCGATCAGGGTGGAAGAATTGGAGTCGTTGTTGTTCTGGAGGTAGAAGTTCAGGTCCCCGAGGAGGATGTAGTCTGTGGAGGCGAAGGCGTGTGTGCTGGAGTACACAGTGGTGCAGCTAAGGGAATTTTGTCAGGGGATGGGGGTGCCGGTTGGGCGGAGAGCCGCGAAGGAGGAGCTCCGTACCGCTTTGAGGGCATGGGTAAGGGCCCACCCAAAGGGGAGCGGGGATGGGCAACAGGAGGGGCAGGTCACACAAGGGGAGGTGGGTGCTCCAGAAGAACTATACCTACTCAACATTGATGTGAGTGAAAATGTGTTGCCAGGAAGACGTTCCAGGGCAAGTAGTAGTGGGTCTAGAAAGAGTACGTCGTCGCAGGAGTATGAGGACAGGAGGCAGGAGAGGCAATTGAAATTGGAGCTTGCCAAGCTAGAGCAGGAGAGGGAGAGAGAAAGGGAAGATAAAAAGCTCGCAATGGAAGATAAGAGATTAGCAATGGAGGAGAGGAAGCTGGCGCACGAGCTTCAGCTGAAGGAGTTGGAGCTGAGAGCCTTGCAATTAAGTGTGCCAGGAAGTCCCAGTGGCAGCGTACCAGGGGCTCAACATGAGCCTAAGTTTTGGTTACCCAAAGAGGTGATAGCGAGTTACACTCAGGGGGGTGACATCGCCAAGTGGTTGGAGGTGTATGAGGTGGCCTTGACAGCCCATGGGGTACCTGAGAGCTACTGGGGAGGTGGCCTGTATTGATACATACCCCCCAATGTCCGGGACACCCTCCTGTACCTAGATAAGGCAGACCAGTTCAGGTATCCCCCATGAAGGAGGCACTACCTAAAAAGTTTGGCTTCAACCCCGAAATGTATCGCCAGAGGTTCCGTGGCAGCCATAAGCTGTCCACACAGAATTGGGTGGACTTTTTCGATTATGCCCGTAAGGCTCTGGATGGTTGGGTGTGTGGCAGCGAGGTGCATGATTATGAGGGCCTGTACAACTTATTTTTGAGAGAGCACCTCTTGGATAAATGTTTTCTGGAGCTGCGCCAACATCTGGTGGACCGCAAGCTGACTGACCCCAGTGAGCTTGCGGAGGAGGCGGATACCCGGGTGTCTCACAAGGGCCCCGGGGGAGATGGCCCAAAAGGCGGACAGGGTTTCCCCCAGAAGAAAGAGGAGGGAGATAAAAAGAAGGAGATCTCACGAGGCCCACAAAACAGACAGTTTAGGAGAGGAGTAGGTACCCCACTTCAGTACAGTTCCTCAAAGCCCAGTTACCCTGACAAGAGTCAGCAGCCAAGAATTGTCCGGTGCTACGAATGCGGGGAGGTTGGACACTACAAGGGGGATCCCCAGTGTCGCAAGAGACCCCCAGCCCCCACAGGTGGCAAGAGTCCCGGGGTGGCTAGTGTAGAGCTTGGGATGGAGCTGCCCCTAGATAGGGAGGGGGAATGGACAGGCCTGACCCTGGTTTCACTCAGGGACAGAGAGATGGTCCCAGTGACGTCCTTACCATCGAACACTGCTAAATACCAACAGAGGGTGAAGGTTAACGGGGAGGAGGTGGAGGCTCTGAGAGACACAGGTGCCAGCATGACCACCGTAGTGAGGCTGCTGGTGTCCCCTGAGCATGTAGTACCTGATGTGTTCCATCCGGCCGTGTTGGCTGACGGCAGTCTGAGCTACTATCCTGTGGCTCAGGTTCCCTTTGAGTGGTGAGGAGTGAAAGGCCCGTTGAGAGTTGCTATAAGCCCTGCCTTGCCTGTGGGCTGTCTGCTAGGAAATGACCTGGAACATACCGCCTGGAAGGAAGTGGAGTTTAAGGCCCACACTGAGATGCTGGGATTATCAGGATGGACTTGCGTGGTCACGAGGTTCATGGCTGCCCGGCAAGGAACTCAACCCGGGTTGGAGCCTGAAATTATGGCCCAACCCAATGCCGGTCCAGAGGAGAATGGAGTGGAGGACACACCCCGTGTGATGGAAGGGGAGCCCGCGGATGTACCCCCGGAGTCCGCGGAGGTGGAGGTTGTTCCCGTGGGGGAATTGCCGACCCTTGCCGAGTGGCATGTGGAAGGAGAGCCTACCCGGGAGGCATTCTGTCAGGTGCAGAAAAAATGCCCCACACTTGAAGGCATGCGGCGGCAGGCCGAAGCCCAAGCGACCAATCAAGAGACCAGCAGTTATCACGTGTACTGGGAGGAGGGCCTCCTCTACAGTGAGCCTAAGGTTCCGGTGCATGGATCCTCGAGGGCCTTAGTGGTCCCCCAATGCTACTGGGCCTTCTTATTGGAATTACCTTTGGCTGGACACCTGGGCCAGAACAAGACCTTTGCGCGGCTAGTCTCACATTTTTATTGGCCCAGGATGAGAGTTGCCTCTGACACCTACTGCAAGACCTGCAAGACGTGCCAGGCAAGTGGCAAGACTGGGACTAAGGTGAAGGTCCCTTTGGAACCGCTCCCGGTTGTCGGGACCCCTTTTGAGTGGGTCGGAATCGACATTGTTGTTAGTGGACCACGCCACTCGGTTCCCAGATGCTATTCCTCTGAAGACCCTCACTGCACCTGTGGTGGCGATGGGGATATTTACCAGAGTGGGATTCGCCAAGGTCGTGGTGTCAGATAGGGGCACAAACTTCATGTCGGCCTACATGCAGGCCATGTGGAAGGAGTGCGGAGTGACATATCGGTTCTCCACTCCTTACCACCCCCAGACTAACGGGCTCGTAGAGCGCTTTAATAAGACTGAAGGGGATGATCCGGAGCCTGCCAGAGGACTTGAGGCGGAATTGGGACGTCCTCCTCCCTTGCCTGCTGTTTTCATACCGCGAGGTACCACAGAAGGAAGTCGGGTTCAGCCCCTTTGAGCTGCTCTATGGCCATCCTGTTAGGGGGCCCCTCAGCCTTGTCAAGGAGGGGTGGGAGAAGACTTCGAAGAAGTTTCCCCGTGATGTCATGAGCTACATGCTGGCATTCCGCAGCCAGATGGCTAAGCTGTGGAAGGAAGCCTCAGGCAACCTGGAGGCTAGCCAAGTCATCATGAAGGAGTGGTATGACCGCAACCATCCTTGACCCCAGAGCAACAGAGGGACTGCCGCCAGGTGTTGGAGCAGTACGCCTCGTTGTTCCCCCTCACGCCTGGAATTACACACCTGTGTACCCATGATGTGGACACAGGGGACAGTCCACCTGTAAAAACCTAGTCTTACCGGCTGTCCGATAAAGGTAAGAACAGCATCCAGGGTGAGGTGGCCAAAATGCTGGAGCTGGGGGTGATCGAACCTTCCAGCAGCCCTTGTAAATGTAAATGTAAATGGGCTAGTCCGGTCGTGTTGGTGCCGAAAGCGGCCCCATCGGGCACCACACCAGAACTTCGGTTCTGTGTGGACTATCGGGGATTGAACTCTGTCACCAAGACAGACGCTCACCCGATCCCACGGGCGGATGAGCTAATTGACCGGCTGGGAGCAGCCAAGTACCTCAGCACCATCGACTTGACATCAGGGTACTGCAGATTGCTATGGCCGATGGAGCATAGGAGAAGACAGCGTTCTCCACCCCCGAGGGCCACTTCCAATTCAGAGTGATGCCCTTCGGGCTCAAGAATGCTCCGGCCACTTTCCAGCAGTTGGTGAACCAGGTGCTGTCTGGCCTGGAGTCCTTCTCAGCGGCGTACCTGGACGACATAGCTGTCTTCAGTAGCACCTGGGAGGACCATCTGCAGCATCTCCAGGAGGTGCTAAAGGCTCTGCAACGCGCTGGCCTCACCATCAAGGATAGCAAGTGCCAGATTGGACAGGGATCTGTCGTTTACCTGAGACACCTGGTGGGCGGGGGTAAGGTGCAACCCCTCCAGGCCAAAATTGAGACCATCATGGCCTGGGAGCCCCCCAAAACCCAAACAGAGGTCCGAGCTTTTTTCCAGGAGGCATTCGAGACACTGAAGTGCGCGATGTGCACCGCTCCGGTGCTTGCAACACCTGACTTTACCAAAGAATTCATCATGCAGACGATCGCCTCTGAGCATGGCATAGGCGCTGTGCTTTCACAACTCAAACGCTGTGCTTTCACAACTCAACAACGACGGCCAAGACCAACCTGTGGCCTTTATCTCCAGAAGACTCCTCCCTCGGGAACGACGATGGAGTACCATCGAGCGAGAAGCCTTCGCTGTGGTCTGTGCCTTGAAGAAGTTGAGGCCATACCTGTTTGGCTCTCACTTCCTGATTCAAACCGACCACCGACCGCTTCGCTGGCTCATGCAGATGAGAGGCGAAAATCCCAAGTTGCTAAGGTGGTCCATTTCCCTACAGGGGATGGACTTTATGATGGAACGTCGGCCCGGGGTTGACCACGCCAATGCTGGCTGTCTCTCCCGGTTTTTCCGCCTTAGTGACGAGCACTCCCTAGAGGTTGGGTAGCTCTCCCCTCTTTCGGCTGGGGGGGACGCATGTTAGACCTGTCGGCCCTAGGGTGGTCTTTCCCTATTTTTTTCGCTCTTGCCTCATTTTTCCCACCTTCTTTTTTTTGTTGGCCTTAGGTCTCCGAGCACCTTCCCATTGCTAATCAATGCTAAGGTGCAGGTGCTCTCTTCCCCCAACATGGCTGCCACTGGCCCCTGCCACTACAGAGTGGTCTTTTTAGGCGCCCTCTAGTTGCCAGGAGCTGGCTGGAACCCCTAAACATTGTAGCCATTCGAGCCTGCCTTGCCTGCCCATAGTTAGAGTAGGGAAGCTCCTGGAACCTTCTAGAATAGGGGCGGAGTCTGTTTTTGCCGCCTTAGAGGGTGGTCACCTGACCTGGGCATATATAAAGAAAGGAGGGAAAGTTTTCAGTCAGTTGGAGCATCACTGACCTGGGGGACCCTACGCAGGAGACTTAGGCGGTAGGGCCTAGTCAGAAACCTATACCACTGGGGGTGACAGTGTTTAGGCGCTGCCCACTAAGCTGTGTGAGGAACACTGAACTAGCCCACTGATCTGGCCCGGCGGGAGGGGAACCCAGGGACCACCTACAGTGACCTGCTGAGGAATCCTGTCAGCAGCCTTCAACTCAACCCACCCCTCTTCAAGCAACTATCTACAAAGAGCGTAGGAACCATCTAGCACCAAGAAGACCCTCTAACTACCCACAGGACTGCTGGGGTATCCACCAGGTATTGGCGCTGTGTCACCCCCTGCGCTCACTGACTCCACCTGGGCCCCCTGATCTGCCACTGCCTTGTGGCCTGTCCTGCCTTGCCTGAACTGCTAATCTGCCTAAAACTGAACCGAACTGTGCTGCTCCTCAGCGCTCCCCTGCTGTGCCCTGAGAAGCGCTGTGAGCCTAAAGACTGTTGCTGCCTGAAGCGCTGTAACTTGCTGACTGCCCTAAGCGCTTCATCTACCCAGCGCTGTGTGTGTGCCCTGGAGCGCTGCCTCCTCGAAACGCTATCTGCCGACCACTCACCGCTGAGGCTGCCCTGTCAGGCGTTGTGATTTGCCCCAGGCGGCCCTCGATGCCAGGAGAGGGCTGCCACCGTGGTGTGGGCCGCGGCCGGCCCGATTGTGTGCAGTCCTTGAGGCGGCCCAAGGAGCCTTGGGGAGGCCGCCGTGATCGTCTGGGAGCCTCCTGCCCCCGCTGAATATCCCGTTGCGGCGGCCCCCGGTGTCAGGAGAGGGCCGCCGAAATTCCTGTCAGCCGGCGCTAGGCCTGACAAGGCCTGAAGCCTTCACCCGCCGTCACATGATGGAGACGCGGCATCCCTGGCCACGCCCCCATCTGGCACCGCGCAAGCGATTGGCTGACGCTGCCGCGCCCACCTGAGGCACCTATTGATTGCTTCCCGGGCCGCGCACGTCATCCAGGGCCCGGAAACAGGACATCATTACCCCGGAGGGCTCGGAAAGTACTGAGAGCCCTCCACGAGACGCCGCTTTGGCCCCGACTGGTCCCGAGGCTGGAGGAGCCTGACGGAGGCCCGGGACCGGTCCCCCTAACAACGCGGGCCTTACTTGAGGGCTCCAAGAGGAGCCAGAGCCCTCCCCCTGCCCCCTGAGCCTACGCAAGGGCCCCGAGTGGGCCGAAGACAAAAAGGTAAACCCCCGGGGAGGCCCTGAGATCACCCCTCCCCACGGGAGACTGCTGTGGTGCCCGCAGGGCTTATGGAACTGGGCAGGTGCCCTGTATTAATTGGAGAACCCTCAGGGAGGATTCAGTGACTGCCCAGTTAAAAGAGTAACCCCTTGCTAGGGGGAATGATATTTGCTGACGTGACCTGTTCAGATGAAGTGTTTATTTCTGTTTCCTACAATGGATAACCTGGCCTAATGCCCTGTTTGCCTACCTGAGGAAATGTTGAGTAACTTCTAAAAGAAGGGAGTTACAGATGGTTAGTGTAAGGAGATGTTTACTTCTGCTAATGAAAAGTTTTACTTCTGCTAATGAAATGTTTTATATTTAATGAAATGTGTAGCCCTGATAAAGGAAACGCTTATTCCTACTGGGAGTGATTCTTGAAATGCTTATCCCTGAGTAAGGAAAGGTTTAATCTTGCCTAAGGGGATGTTACTCTGGGGATTGAAATGCCCACAGTTAGCTCCTAAGTTGCTCCTTGAATGAAATGCTTACGGAGACCTGCTGTTGTGATTAAGGCATCACCCCCTTTACTCCTGCAAGGAGATGGTTATAGAAACATACTGCATTGTTGATTGAAGTGTTCACTCTGCTCCCCTAATGAAATGCACTAATGAGTTCTTGATACCTTGAATATGTATTGCCCTGATTCTAATCCTATATAAAATATTATTGATTTGAATCAAACTACTGGTGTGGTCTCAGTCATTGTGTGCGCTCACTGGCTCGGTGGATGTGTGTGCTGTGTGGTCACTTTACACCTAAGCTTCGGGTGCCTACCTGCTCGTGCCAGGCTACCCCCGGGGAACTGGTGACCCAGTTCCTACACTGTGGTTGGCGAGGTTGTCGATCAGGGTGGAAGAGTTGGAGTCGTAGTTGTTCTCGAGGTAGAAGTTCAGGTCCCCGAGGAGGATGTAGTCTGTGGAGGCGAAGGCGTGTGTGCTGACGAAGTCGGCAATAGAGTCGCTGAACTGTGGTCGGGGTCCGGGGGCTCTGTAGATGAGGGTTCCTGTGAGGGTGGTGTTGGGGTCGGTGTGGATTTGGAAGTGCAGGTGTTCGGCAGTGCTGAGGGTGTCGTCGGTGTTGGTAGAGACTCTGAGGGTGTTCCGAAGGATGATGGCGATTCCTCCTCCCACCCTGTAGGTGCGGTCCTTGCGGGTCGCCTTCTGGGATGGCTATGGCGATGTCGGGTGCCGAGGAGTTGTTCAGCCAGGTCTCCGTCAGGAAGGCGACTTCTGGGGAATTGGAGTCAAGTATGTCCCAGAGTTCAACGGCGTGTTTGCGGGCGGAGCGGGTGTTGAGTAGAATGTATCTGAGGTAGTTGGGTTGTTTGGTAGGTGGAGCTGGTGAAGCTGCAGGTCCGGCAGGAGAAGGGTTCTTGGGCGCGCTTCGGGCGGCCAGGAAGCAGGTGCGTGATCATCTGACATTGAGTGCGTGGAGGGTGCTGGAGTTGTAGTGGAGACGGGTGTATTGGCGTTTGCCGGGGCCAGGGGTCCTGGCGCTGGGCGCGGTCCAGGCGCAGACGGGCTTGCCTTAGGCGTGCCAGCGGCGCGCCCGCTGCGTGCGGCCTCCATATAAGGGGATTCGGGAGGGAGGAGCAGCTGGGAGGCGGGAGCGGGGCGACGAATGGGCGCTGAGGGGGCGGGCCGCAGGAGAGTCAGCAGTGGGAAAAAATGGCTGGAGCGTACACAGAGGGGCTACAGAGAGCAGAGAAAGAAAACAAAATCAAAATCAACAGTTTAACAGGGGAGAGAATAGGCAATAAGAAAAGGCAATAACAACAGGAGCACAAAATAAGCAGTAGAATCAGTAGACAACAGGAGGCATAAACAAGAGCCTGACAGCAGCAGCGAGCTTGCAGCCGCAGTGGGCCGGGATACGAGCACACAGGAGGTGCTGTGCAGTGTGAGGAACGGCCTACACTGAACCAGGGTCAAGGGTCGCTCTCCCTACTGCTGTGCGGCCTCCATATAGGGGGAGTAGTGAGGAGGCGAGAGCGGGGTGGCGAATGGGCGCTGAGGGGGCGGGGGCCGCAGGGGAGTCAGCGGCGGGGAAAATGGTGGGAGCGGACACAGCGGGGCTATAGAGAGCAGAGAAAGAAAAGAAAATCAACATTAACAGTTTACCAGGGGAGAGATAAAGGCAATAAGAAAAGGCAATAACAACAGGAGCACAAAATAGGCAGTAGAATCAGTAGACAACAGGAGGCATAAACAAGAGCCTGACAGCAGCGGCGAGCTTGCAGCCACAGCGGGCCGGGATACGAGCACACAGGAGGCGCTGTGCAGTGTGAGGAGTGGCCTACCCTGAACCAGGGTCACGGGTCGCTCAAATCTTAGTCTTCTCTGAAAATTGTACCACTTAATTTTCTTCCTCAGGTTGTCAGACCCTACTCTATTCAGAGCTTTATTTGCCAGACACAGTGCCTTGTAGGCAACCCTTTTCCTTAAAGGAAGCCAGTGAAGCTCCACAAAGGAGTTTGTTACTGACCTATGTTTGGGAAATTTTTCAAAAAGGTAGGCAGCAGCATTCTGCAGTGTCTAGAACTTGTTAAATGTACCCTGCAAGGCGCCCATATAGAGGGTGTTACATTAGTTGATACATGACAAAATCAAGGCAATGACCACTGTTGTTGGAGCTGAAAAGGAATGAAAGAAGTACTTTCCTCAAGGATCTTAGCATCAAAAAACAAGAAGAGGTCAGTTTGTTTATCTGGTCCCTGAAAGATAGATCTGAGTCAAAGACTACTCTGAGATTCCTTACCTTGGTGATAGGCTCAGGGAGGGAACAAAGAATGCCGGGCCACAATGAATCATCCCAAAAACTAGTTTACCATCCAAAAATAAGAAACTATGTTTTGTCTGAATTTAACTTCAGACACTAAGCAGACATTCAGTTGGCAATTGAGCTCATACCTTGTTAAACCTGTCAGCAACTTCTTCTAGGTGGCCTGTAACAGAGATCACAATCTGAGCATCATCAGCATATGCAACTGTAGTGAACGCAAAAGAGTAAATCAACTCAGCCAAAGGGGCTATGTATATGTTAAATAGAGTTGGGCAGATTGAGGGCCCCTGAGTGACGCCACAGGAAAGGGAAAAATATCTAGAATTGAAATTCACCCATGACACCATCTGCTCCCTGTCCCTCAAAAAAGAAGAGAGAAGATTCTGGTTGAAACAAGAAATACCAATTTTGGATAAATGATCCAGTAACACGACATGGCTTACCATATTGGAAAGGTCCAAAAGGACTACCAAAGGTCTCCATCTGGCATCCTTAATAGATTTAATTTCTTCTGAGACAGCTGTCAGAGCTGTGCCATAAAGTGAAATAATATAGAGTGGCGTGTCATAGAAGGGAATGGCGTATAGTGAAATAGCATGCAGTGTAGTGGTGTAGAGTGGAATAGTGTAAAGTGGAGTTGCGTACAGTGGACTTGCATACAGTGGAGTGGTGTACAGTGCAGTGGCATATATATTGGAATAGCATGAAGTTGAATGTTGTATAGTGCAGTGGCGTACAGTTTAGTGGGGTACAGATGTAATTGAAATTTTGAAGGACAGTAGATTATGATGTGCAGAGTAACGCAAGGCAGAGACTTGTGCTGCATTGAGTTTCTGCATGTGTACCAAGCAAAGCAAGGCAATGAATGTTGGCTGTAAGCAGTTTTGTAAATGTCACTTAAGTATTGTTTTGCCCTTGCGACACTATGCGTAACACAAGGATAATGCAATAGAATGTGCCATAGTATACCGTTGGAAGTTAGTGGTATGCCGTGGTACACAGTGATAACAAGCCAGTGTATAATTAGCTAATGTCTGCTTTTGCGAATTTAAAAGTAAGCCATAATCCTATTAGTTGACTTTTGGATTGTTGTAGCTTAGGTCTTGAACAAACATAAGTTGCAGGTTTTATTGTTGTTCCCAACCTATTGCTATTTTCTGAAAGTGGAAATAGGTCTGGAAAACTTTGCATCATTTGATATACAGGTATATAACCAGTTTACTTAGTACTGTAGTAGTACCTAGTTCGTATCATATTTTCTACCAAATGAAAAAAAAAATAGTAATTTTTTTATGTAATGTGGTACATTTTAGAAATTACTGTGGAAATGCATTGACTTTTTTGACATAATTAAATATGTAAAAAACTTGTAAAGAAACTAATTTTTCATTTTTTATACCTTTTTTTTAAAGGTACTGTGGTACTACCTATGTAATTCCTTGGTAGCACCTTGGTACTCTGTAATATTTTTTTATTTGATAGAAACGCATAACTATATTTTTCTACCTATTACCATTTAAATTATAATAATTAAATGGTAATAGGTAGGGAACACTTATCAAGTTCACCTATATTAAAGTCTTTACGCGAGGACTCCAGCAAAATGGCCTTAAAATTACATAATTGCCTACAAGTTTTGTACAGACAGTCATTATCCAATCAGATAATCACTTGTCGTCACTATGTACCGTGATAGTACGCTGAAAGTACCTCAAAACTACAGCCTTAAAAGGTATCCCTAAGTTTAAAATGCTAATAACTCTATACATACTTACCATTCATAGATGCAGCTACAATGCATCTTCAAATCTGATGAATTTCATCCAAATCAGATTGCCGTTTTCCCGCTATGTAAAGTACAAAGCTCCATGTAAAATGCATTGGATTTCAAGTGTGTTTTGGGACCCTCCTTTTTTTTTACACCCATTGACCAAATGCCGCAAAACTTTCAATCCTCCAAAAATTTAACAGGTGCAACAGGTCTGCATAGTTTTGTGGAGATTCGTGAAACGGATGTAAAGTTATTAAGTGACAAAAATCAGAGAAATCACTCTCTCTGGTAACCCTAACTATAATCACAGAGAGACTACTTACACTCTGTAATATATATGTATATTAAAGAGTGGCAGTAGCCATTCTATAGTTAAGTTTACTAGAGATAGGAATTCCTCAGATTTTTGCCCCTTAATACTTTTGCACCTGTTTAACAAATCTCAACAATCCTATGCAGATCCATAGCTTTTTCTACATTGGTGGATGATGGAAAGTTTCACGATGATTGGTCCACAGGGCACAAAGAAAAAGGTTGGTCCAAAAATGCTTTTTTCCCACCAATGCATTTTTCGATAGACTTTTTGTATTTGCCATTGAGGCCAAAGCCAGTCGGATTTGGAAGAAAATTGGCGGGATTATAGATTATGGAGTGTAAATTATCCTTTTTGGGTTAGAGTTAAGTAGGGTAAGTATTTTTTAAGTTATAAGGGAGCAAATCATTTGCACCACTTTGCACAACTTGGTGTAAGAGGGATGCGAGGACACTTTGCAGAGCCATGAGTAGCTCTAAAAATCTGGAGTAAGGCAACACAGCACAAATTCCTGTAATGCCTTACTCTGCCCTGGTAAGGCGTTCCATGGGCATTGTGTGGGTGTTCTAATACAACTCCCATGGTTTTTTATGCATTCCCAGATTTACTGCACCTGGTAAACCTGGGAATGTTCCAAAAGCGTAACAAAGAGAAAAGTCTTTATTTCTCCTTGTTACTTCCTCTTTCTATGTGTGCTGCACTGCACTGCATGACTATTTCATAAATTGGCCCCTAATTAGTTTTGTTGCTTTAATTTTAAGGTACTTTCGCGAAACCACCATGGTACATGCTGATGCCAAGGCATTATATGATTGGTTAATGACTGCCTTTACACAAGTTTAAGGTAGTCACGTTGCTTTAAGTACACTTTGGCTGTGGTCTGGGTGGCAATAGGTAGAGAAAAAGAATTCTAATGTATATGTTTGATAAAAATATTATGGGACACAAAATGTGTAAAAAGATTTTAAAAACACTGTTGTAAACTATATGTTATGAATATCGTGTACTGCAGTGTATTTTCAAACTTTTACATATTTAAAACATGGAAAAACACATTTAAGGAATACTGCACAAGTTGTGACGAAATACCACACAAGTTTAAAAAAAATTATTACACAAGGTACATATGATTAGCGAGCTGTTAGTAAGGTACTTCATGAACACTTTAAAAAATATATTGAAAAATATATTTTAATTTCTGTACCTATTGCCACTTTATTAAAGTGGTAAAGAGTAGGGTAAAACAATAAAACCTACTACTTACCTATACATAAGAACCAAACCCAAAATTCAGCCAAAATGCAGTAAAAATCCTATACTGCCTTCCCACCGGCATGCACCATGGTATACCACAAACGTATTGCGGGATACCATGGTGCAACATATCCCTAATGCTCAGATGCATTTTTGCATCCCATAACATTTGAATGATGTCACATTGACAACGCAATACTTTAATGACAATTACAAAGAAATGCAAGGCTACCATGTGTGGCTCTGTGTTGGTTGGTAAATCTCGAGAAACACAAAGTAGTGCAATTCGCTGTCTTGCTTTACTTTTCACACCATATTCTACATTCCTGCCTGATTTAATCTACAGATCTACACCAATGTACGCCATTCCAATGCACACCACTGCACTTTAGGTCAATACACTCTATGCTACTCCTCCCTACGCTACTACATCACACACCATTTCACTCTATGCCACTGTAGTATACGCCACTTAAATCCATGCCATTGTATTCTACGCCACTACACTGTGGGCTATTCCGCTGTATGCACCTCCACTGTACACCATCCATTTTATTTCACTCCATCCCACCTCATTCCAGTGCACGTCACTCTAGTACATGCCATTCCACTATACACCACTTCACTCAACGGTATTCCACTGCACACCACTCCTGTGTACACCACTCCACTCTACACCACCCCACTATACACTATTCAACTATACGCCACACCACTCTACACTGCTCCACTTTAGGCACTTCACTGTGCATAACTCCATTCTATGCAACTCCACTGCATGGTATTCCACTCTACCCCACTCTACTGGACGCCCCTCCATTGTATGCCAGCCACTGTAAGCCACTCCACTATTTGCTATTACTCTCTACGCCACTTGACTGAACGCCACTCCACTCTATGCTATTTCACTGTATTCCACTACAATCTAGGACACTCCAAAGCATGCCATTCTAGTGTATGATGTCATGTGGTCACATTCAGGTTGATTGGGAATGCCACCAGTTTGCATGTTCACATTAAATTGATATCTTTTCTTGAACCCTGTGTATTGACCTTTGATACACATTTCATTGCATACCTGTGTAGGATAATATTCTCCAAAATAGCTTTGCTTGTAGAAGTAGAAAAAAGCTTTATTTCGATATATACACATATCTTAAAAAGCATTACAATACAGTAAAATTATTAATAAAAACACTCATTACATTAGTGCATGCATTTCATACCTTAAAACATTCAATTTGTGCCTTTACACATTTCAGAGAAAAATGTATGACAAGATCATTAACCTCGAAGAATGAATCCGCCAAGCCCAACCCAAAAATTTAGCAAGGCAACATGCAAAGACGGGACAGGGGTCAGATCTTAAAATTCGTATAGCTTCATGGTAAGATCTAGTGCCAAGGTTCCTGCATAGTGGCTTCAACCATATACGGCGCGGGACTACATACGCTGGACAAGCGAACAGGAGGTGGGGAACTGTCTCGAGACTATTTACACAGAAGGGACAGTAAGGGATCGTCTGCACAGGTACCTTCCAGCTAGCAGTCAGTTTCCCCCCTGGCAATATGCCCACCCTAAATTTAAAATATAGAGCCATATCCCAGGGTTTAGAAATCATGTCCAGATATGGTTCACAAAAATGGACTTCCTTAACCATCAAAAATTCGACAGAAGTTTTACACAGCTTGGGATTACAATTTCTGCCAGCCGACACCCATGACCAGTATAACTTCTTGAGAGTCTGCTTGGGCGGGGCGGTTCTGGTAGCCCATGCTTCCTCAAGCCCCAGATTAAAGAGAAGGCACTTAACTTCCTTAAACCAACGGACTATGTACCAGCCAGATGTTAAAAGCAGTTCTCTTAGGGCTTCAGCATAGCTAGACAATTCTGGAACCCTCCAGATTCGAGCCCATAAGAGGAGGGGGCGCAGCCTCGCTTGATCGCTAATTGGGCGGGTTCCCATATCTAAGAGGAGTGGGAGAACAGGTGTACTTTGTGGTAAGCTCATAAGGTCTTTATGGAATTTATTTTCCAAACTTGTTAGAGAGTCCACTTTCTGGACACCCCATAGTTCGGACCCATACAGGGCTGCACTTACCCCCCTTGCCCTATAGATGTCTAATACAGGGCCAATGGGTTTAAGTGGGGAAGCCCGTTGTTCTTTCAAGAGCGCCCCAACCACCCTCTTATGAGTTAACAGTGCCTTTTGGTGATGTGGTTTCCAGCTCATGGAATCACATAAGCGAATGCCTAGATAGTCAAACTCTTTTACCCTCTCAAGAGGGACGGAATCCGGGGAAGGTGGTATAACAGTTTTCCTCGGGGGGTTCAGAACCAGAAACTTGGTTTTAGCTACATTAATAGCAAGGCCCCTAGCATCACAGAAGTTCTTAAAACTGGAGAGTAGACATTGCAAGCCTGCAGGGGTTTTTGAGATCAGCAGGGTGTCGTCTGCGAACAGGAGAGTGGGGATTTTCCTGCCAGCCAGGGAAGGTGCATCAGCTGATTGGTTGAGTAAGTGCTCCACCACTCCGTTAACATATAATGAGAACAGAGTGGGGGCTAGCACGCAGCCCTGGCGGACATCCCTGTTCACAGGAATGCGTGCTGTTTTTTGGCCCTGATTACCCCACCTGATCTGCGCGAAGTTATCCTCGTGCAACTTAATTAGCATATTAAGTAGATATGCTGGAATACCCATTGTATCGAGGACACACCACAATTGGTCTTGTGGGACCAGGTCAAAGGCAGTCCGTAAATCAATGAATGCAAGATACAGACTGCCCTTGCCCAGTACAACCACTTTCCAGTAGATCATTAATAACCGGAATGTCTGTTCGATGGTCCCCGTACCAGATCTAAACCCAGCCTGATAATCCGAGAGTATGTGTTCTTCTTCGACCCACTGTAAGAGCCTTCCTAATACCACCTTTCCCGCTACCTTCTGAGAGGAGTCTAACAGGCTAATCGGGCGATAGTTAGCGGGGTCGTCCCGGTTCCCTTTTTTAAAGATTGGGACGACCTCCGCCCCCTTCCATGAGTCCGGCAGGCACCCGCCCATCAAAGCAGCATTCAAAAGTGAGGCGATAAGGCTACTCCATTCTTCAAATATACTCTGAGTAGGTCACCTGGAATGCCATCTGGTCCCGCAGCCTTGTTCGGGACCAGGGACTTGATTGCCCCCTCTACTTCTTTGGTAAGAAAGGGATTGGCCCCATTGTAATCCGAGCCTTCAGTATACGGGAGGTGCATCATAGTGGCAGGAGGGCCCCCCGTTAGAGAATAAAGTTGGGAAAAATGGATAAACCACGCCTCCCCAGCTATATTACAGGTCAACAGGGAGTCTTCAGGTTTGTGCCTTGCTCTCAATAGTTCCTAAAAGCCCTTCGAGTCTTTCCTGGAGCTAGCTGCAATTAAATCGGTCCAGAATTGGGTTTCGTGCTCAGCCCTGGCCAAGGCTAATGCCTTTTTATAGCTTTTCCTTGCAAGACTAATATGTCTACTAGGGCCAGATTTTACTGCTCTAATAAGCTTGCGTTTGGCAGCGCGACAAGCAGGAGAAAACCAATTCGCTCCTCCCTTAGGTGCCCTTCTTTGCTTCTCTCTAGTGCCTGGTGGGTGGGATCTGAACAGTTCTCCTATAGCATTAACTGTCTCTATAAAGAGAGCGGGGACATCCATTTTGCAAGGGCCCATGGAGTCCAGGCGTGATTTCATATTGACCATTGTGGTTTTGATTAAAGACATCTTTCCCTCATCCACAGCAACTTTTTTCCATTTGAGCCGTCTACCACAATTCGAGGGGCATACCTCGTGCGTTGATTTCCAAGAATGTATGGGTAGACTTGGAGTCATGCCCAACCAAAGAGGGGACAAGGTCAAAACTAGTGGATTATGGTCGCTATCGGTACTCGGCAAAACCTCCATATCTAACAGGTGGGGCCAAAGCCTGTAGTTCAGGAGTATATAGTCAATCCAGGAGGTGTGGCCTACCCTGTTATATGTGTGTGCACCTTTGGGATCAGACCTAGATCTCCCATTGGTAGCCCTTAGGCCAAATTCCATACAGAGGGCATTGAGATCTGTAGCACTCTGGGTCCATTGTTTAATCGGTTTAAGAGTGAGCAGGGGAATGCCTCTCCTGGCATCATCTTCCCAGATATCTAAGATGTCATCGCTAGCAAGTGGTTCAAACGAACAGTTCAGATCCCCAGCCAGTAGGACTAGAGAATCAATGTTACAAGAGCCAAGTTCCTCCTCAATGCCACTACATGGCAACAATGAGGCGCCACCTCTTGCCCCCCTTAGATAGATATTGAACACCTCCAGCTTTTTCCTACCTAAGCCTTTGAATGATAATCGCTGCAGGTCAGGTGATTTGGTAAGCATTGGTCTAACTGATAAACCCAGTGCAATACTAACCCAGATTAAGAGGCCACCCGACGGGTGGCCTTTATTGCTGGGTAGTTGCATAGCCGGCACAAAGTAAGTAGTATAGCCCACCCTGTGGCTGTCATGCCCCGCGATTTCCGAGGTGTTGTCCCTTTAGGAAAGACTCTATATATGCAGGCAGAGCCCTTGGAGCGACGCTTTACGTTCTGGCGTCAAGCTCCGTCATTGCAGTTTCGTTGTGTCCCGTATTGCCTGACTTCCTGCTGGTCCTTTTGAGACCGGGTTGTTTCTTCGTCCACTGTTCCTGTGGTTCTGTCCCTCTTTGCCGTTCCGTGGCTGTCGCCTGTTTCTACGGAACCTTGTGCTTTTCTCCGGCTTCGCCCGACGGCCGGGCTTGCTCTCCGCCGTCAGGCCGGGCTGTTGTTCCCGAGTCTTCCATTGTTCCTGCCCCGCCCGTCGGCCGGGTTTGTTGCTCCGCCGCCTGGCCGGGCATTAGTGTCTGCAGTTGTTCCCGTTATTTACCTGCTCCGCCCGACGGCCGGGCTTTGCTCCGCCGTCCGGCCGGGCAGAAATCCCTGCTGCCAACCCTGTCCCTTACATGCTTCCTCTGGCGGCCGGGCTTGTTCTCCGCCGTCCAGCGGGGCACCCTGTTAGGTATTTAGGTTTGTTCCATACTCCCCCACCCGGCGGCCGGGCCGAGTCTCCGCCATCCGGTGGGTTCCCCTTCTTATTTTGCCCTACTTACCGCCTGGCTGTAACCAATCCCTACCCATCTCTTCCCGTCTTCCTGGGCATCTATTGAATGTGTTTGGGGTGTTCTTGCAAGGACTCGTGTGAGGCACAGATTTACCTCTTCACTACACAGAATCACGGTAACAGCGCTATGCGCTACAATTATGTTTTCGTTTGGTTTAAGCCTTGATTAAGTTCACAATTGGAGACATTGTTTGTATCAATTCCTTTCAGATCCTCAGAATCGCTATTATCAAGATTGTGTCCAGTCCTAGGTATTATAGACGCTGGTTTAGAAGCCTTCTACAGGTTAATATAGAGAAAAAGCTATACAAATCAGACATCTGCAAACTCTCAATTATATTGTATGGTTACTGTTGTTTCTTGTTCTTTATATACCAGCTAGAGCTGAACCTTTTCAGGGATCACAGATCTACTCTACAACGTAATTCACAACTTGTATGGTATGTAAATATAAGTACAACAAATAGTGACTTGTTTTATGTATGTTAATTGAGGTTAGAAAGTCTGTGTTTTCTTTCAGCCCTCACATCCACCTGAAGTCTTTGCAGTGTTGCTACCTCTTACACACAGAAGATTACAGCCACAATCTTTGTCTTCCCCGCCTTTCCTTGTTTTGTCCCCCTGTTTTCCCCTGGCAAGCCTCTCGGTACTCTAGTGTTTGATAGAGTCGGAAGGCCGTAGGGGAAGGCTGTGGATTGTCTTCGGATTCCTGACGCTCCTGCGGAACCTGCCTGGAAGCCATTACAGTGACGAGGTTCTAGACACCAAGTTTCCTGCAGTAGGCAGATCCCAAAGGATTCAACAAAGGAATTCCAGTCCGGGATATCCATGTTGCGAGCAAGACCTGCTACATTCCAGCTAAGGACTCTTATCGTTGGGCTCCCTTCAGTCCACGGGCCTACTGAAGAGGCAGGCGCAGGGTAATCACCAACAGGGGCAGGCCCCTTTGATGCAAGCACCGACAGTAGGTCTGCTCCAACTTCTCCCAGTCGGGTTTGAGGGCCCTCCACCCCTGTAGTTTTCGTTACGGTAGGTTCTGGATCCCGGACAGCAATAGGTCTGGGACTGGATGCAAACACCCTTGACAATGATGGGAGAAGGGTCTGAGACAAGTTACACAAGTCATGGGGTTCCTTATGGGTAAGGTTGTTTGGCTTCCCCAGGGCAGCTACAATATCTAAATCTGAATGGCCTGCAAAGTGTATTACAACAGATGAGGGATCTATAGCACTAGACATTGGACTGTCGAGATCTTTTGATGTTCCCCTGGGTGGGCTGCCCTCGCCAAGATTATTATCTAAGGTCCTGTTCTCATTTATCAGGGGGAGCATTTTGGCCTTAGCATCGGGTAGAACACCCTGAGGCAGGGGGAGTCAATCTACATCTTCTAGACACCTGAACCTATTAAAGGTGGGTGCCCCGTACCACGTGTTATTCCTGTAATTTGGGCTTTTCCAACCTTCTCTCATCCCTCCGCGGGCCGGATATCGAACTAGTGACCAGTCACCTCCATAATTTGGATTAGGCCGGGGAGGATAGAAGAATGTTAATGGTCTCACTGCAATGGAAGGGTTCTCTCCCCCTATGTGCCATGAGCATACATGTTGGGCCGTTTGTGGATCCTCGAATGAGACCACAATGCAGTCGCCAGGGATGGATTTGGGTGAAGGTCCTATCCAAGGGACTCTACGCACCATAAGTATTTTGCTTCTCATGTGGTTGGGAATCTGCCTGTTAGTGTTCAACCAATGGATGACCTTGTTTCGGAGGGATTGATAGTTTTCCTGATGGTTACTCCCTATTTCAGGAACACCAGTTAACACCGCCACAAAGGGCTTTGCATCCGGCGGGAGATCTATATATCCACCACGAAAGTTGGCATTGTTTTGAGGGCCCTGTAGGATAGAACGCTGGGCCTTCCTAGCGTTCAACCTTGGAGCGTAGCCTTCCTTGTGTGTTATAATCGGTTGCTGCAGGAGGGGTTTTGCTAGCTTTGGTGGAGTTTGTGGATTTTTATATTCACAACCCTTCGTACGTGGTTTGGGTATTGGCCTATTCGGGGGCAGTGCTGGTGTAGTAGTGATAGGAGTTGGGGTGATTAGTTGGGCTTCTGGTGGGGTATTAACTTTATTAGTTTGAAGACTAAGACTAGCTAGGTTTAAAATGCTTTTTTCTACCTCTAGAAGATGGGTTTCAATACGTGCAACTCTAAGATCCAGAGGAGTTAAAAGCTTTTTTAGAGTTGTCCATACTATATTTAGGAATTCCACATCTCTTCCCTCTGTCTCGCATACTTGTGACCCATTAGCCTCTTCTGTGGTATCTGTAAACCTAATGTCGCAAGATGGGCGGTTGGCATCTGCACTAGGGAGCTCCTGCGCTGGGGCTGTGGATCTTTCTATTTCCCTTTCTGTGGGCAAGTTTTTGTCAATAGAACAGTATGTCCTGACGATTTTGGCCCTCTTCCGTAAGTAGGCGGATCTAAACTTGCGTTTTCTTTTCTGCAATGAACCCTTGCTATTGGATCCCAAAGAATGGACATGTGCCTCGATAGTAGGTGAAGTAGTTTCAATGAGCATGCCCAAGTCCGAATCGGCAGCAATCAGAGGGAGGTTATAGCTAGAGCATGGTGGGATGAGGCCTGTAGTACAAACTACCGCAGGTGATGGAAGTGAAGTGTGGTGCACATCAGCCTGCGTAGAAATGAGCCATAGGTTGAGTGGTTGCTCAGGAGTTTTTGCAGTAGCTATATGGCCTAAGGAGGATTTTTTAGACATAGCAAAATTTTGTGACAACCTCCTAGCTTCCTCTAAATCGAGGGAAACTCGTTTCTGCATTTTGGTGATTTCATTATCTATAGCAGTGTTCGTTCTAGTTATGAAATCGTCTAGGGTCCCATTAAGCATCTTACCACCCTTTGCAGTCTTGCTACGACTTACCCGCGTGCACATGATTATAATAAGGACTAGTTGGACGAGAGTTATAGTGAAGAGTATAGACAGGGAATCCCAATGATTGCAGACTGCAAAAAAGTAGTAGGGCCCAGCCCAGTCTCTCAAGTCCTCGAACGGCCTCAAACGGCCCGCTCTTTGCCCGGTCTTAGCCCCGGGCTGAGTCCCGCGCGCGTCCCGCGTGCGCGTGTGAGTGCTATGTTTATATACAGGTGTGCTGTGGGCGTGCCTTGCAGGGAGAGCGGGCCAGGTGATGGTAATTGGCCTCGCGGGGACTCCTGGTAGCTGGAGTCCCCCGTGTCACGCTCGCAGCCCTGCACGCCTCGCACACAACACGCAGCAGAAGCCCAGGTGAAGCGGGACCCGCGGAGCAGGCCCGGCGAACAGTTACTCCTCTCGGGCAGGCAAGGAGAGAATCAGGAACACACCCTCCGGGAAAGACAGTAGGCAGGAGTCTCACCCGCTCCAAGGGAAGGACAGGTTTTCAACAGTCCAAGGTGCTGTGGGCATGCCTTGCAGGGAGAGCGGGCCAGGTGATGGTAATTGGCCTCGCGGGGACTCCTGGTAGCTGGAGTCCCCCGCGTCACGCTCGCAGCCCTGCACGCCTCGCACACAACACGCAGCAGAAGCCCAGGTGAAGCGGGACCCGCGGAGCGGGTCCGGCGAACAGTTACTCCTCTCGGGCAGGCAAGGAGAGAATCAGGAACACACCCTCCGGGAAAGACGGTAGGCAGGAGTCTCACCCGCTCCAAGGGAAGGACAGGTTTTCAACAGTCCAGGGTGCTGTGGGCGTGCCTTGCAGGGAGAGCGGGCCAGGTGATGGTAATTGGCCTTGCGGGGACTCCTGGTAGCTGGAGTCCCCCGCGTCACGCTCGCAGCCCTGCACGCCTCGCACACAACACGTAGCAGAAGCCCAGGTGAAGCGGGACCCGCGAAGCGGGACCCGCGGAGCGGGTCCGGCGAACAGTTACTCCTCTCGGGCAGGCAAGGAGAGAATCAGGAACACACCCTCCGGGAAAGACGGTAGGCAGGAGTATCACCCGCTCCAAGGGAAGGACAGGTTTTCAACAGTCCAGGGTGCCGTGGGCGTGCCTTGCAGGGAGAGCGGGCCAGGTGATGGTAATTGGCCTCGCGGGGACTCCTGGTAGCTGGAGTCCCCCGCGTCACGCAGCAGAAGCCCAGGTGAAGCGGGACCCGCGGAGCGGGTCCGGCGAACAGTTACTCCTCTCGGGCAGGCAAGGAGAGAATCAGGAACACACCCTCCGTGAAAGACGGTAGGCAGGAGCTTTGCTTATATTTACATTTCATATGCATTTGATCATGCCGCCTTGAACATTCTGTATAGAGGCCAGGTACACTATGGAAAATGTTGTCTCTCATTTTGTCCACTCAGCAACAGAGCAATCACAATAGAATAAACAATTGCAACCTGACTAAGGCTTAGTCATCGCAACATGGGTGATATTTATAATAAAAGCAGCATAACCTCCTTGTTTAGTTGGAGGAGGATTTTGCTGACATTGCGAGGCGAGGTCGCTGCACGCCAGAGTTCCAGCCCAGCTGATTCCTGTTTACCTCTTGCGACGGATGCTGCTCAGTTCTACACCAAGATGGACCCCTGATGACACTTACCCCGAGGTAATAGGGAGTTAGATCACCCCACTGGGGTTTGGCAAAGCACCCACCCCAGACATACTGGGTTAAGTAGCGCTAGATAGGAATGCAACATATTACATTACTTATATGCCAGCATTATTCATTTTCTTCACCATTCTCATACTGCTAATTAGGCTATTCTGTTCTCTTCTGTTGATTATTGCAGCACATCTCTTTTATACAATAATCACAATGCTTCAATAAACATTGAAATGCCTTGCTGAGTATTTCTTGTGTATCTCTTTGAGTATGCATAATAACCAACAAAAAGGTTCTGGATCGGTTACCACTATTCCTTGGGGAGTCAGGATTGTCATGTTCTGAGCTTACACAATCCATATGTTACCTGGTCAGATTTAGGGTACAGATGGTGCACTGTGAGCTAGCAGGACTTAGGCCACCACTTCCTGAGGGCCGGCTCAGAATCAGTCTCGCACAATTCTGACATTCATGTTGTCCAATAAACGCACAGTAACGCACAGTTTTACTTGGGAAAGAATAAGCCATACAACAATGCCACTCCAGTGTATGCTACTCCGCTCTATAACACTCCAGTGTACACCACTCAACTCTATACTACTCCATTGTACACTATCCCATTGGACACCACTCCACTTTATGCAATTTTACTCTACCCCACTCCAGTATATGCCACTCCAGTTTATGCTACTCCACTTTATGCCACTCTACTCTATAATACCCTACTATATGATATTTTACTCAACACCACTCCACTCTATGCCACTCCACTCTAAGCTATTACACTGTGCATAACTTCATTCTATGCCACTCCTTGTATGGTATTCCACTGTGCCCAAATCCAATGTACACAACACCAGTCTATGCCACTCCACTGTACGCCACTGCACTGTATGCTATTCTCCTTTACTCTACTCCACGTTATGATATTCCACTGTATGCGCCTACACTCTATGACACTTCACGATACGCCATTCTGGTGTATGCCACTCCAATGTACACTACTCCACTCTATACCACGCCAGTTTACGCCACTCCAATACTTCATTCTATGCTATTCCATTGGACACCACTCTACTCTATGCCACTCCAGTGTATGCTATTTCACTCTACCTCATTCCAGTGTATGCCACTCCAGTGTATGCTACTCCACTTAATGAGACTCCACTCTACGCTACTCAACTATACGCTATTCCACTCAACTCTGTGCTATTTGTTTGTATGTCACTCTATAACTCTATTGTACATCACTCCACTGCCTGGTATTCCACTGTACGGCACTCCACTGTATATTATTCTTCTGTATGCCACTCCACTCAACATCCCTCCACTCTATGCTTTTTCACTGTATGCCGCTACACTTTATAACACTCCACTGTATGCTATTCTAGTGTATGCCACTTCAGTGTATGCTACTCCACTTTTCACCACTCAAGTGTACGCCACTCCAGTCTTCACATTCTCCTTTCCATGCTATAACATCGGACACCACTCCACTCTACACCACTCCATTGTATACTATTTTACTCTACCCCAATTCAGTGCATACGCTGGTCCCCTTTTTGGTGCTCCACTTTATGCTACTCCACTTTACGCTATTCCATTTCACACCACTCCACTTTATGCTACTCCACTCTAAACCATTCCACTGAATGTCACTTCACTCTACGAGACCCCAATGAATGATATTCTACTGTCTGCCACTCAACTCTATGCCACTCCGCATTATGCCACCCTATTGTCCGTTGCTCAGATCTATACCACTCCACTGCACGCATCTCCAGTCTGCACCACTCCAATGTACACCACCCATTTTACGCTACTAGGCCACTATACACTATTCCGCTCTAGACAACTCCACTGTACAGCACTTCACTCTATGTTATTCCACTGTATGTCACTCCACTCTAGGACACTCTGCTGTACGCTATTCCACTGTATGCCTCTCAACTGCAAGCTACTCCACTGTAAGCCTCTCCAGTGTATGCCATTCCTCTCTATGCCATAACACTGTACACTATTCAATTTGAAGCCACTCCAATCTATACAGCTCCACTGTATAGTAATCCACTCTATCCCACTCCATTGTATGCCACTCAAGTCTACGTCACTGCAGTGTATGCTACTCTACTATACACCACTTCACTCTACGTCATTCCACTGTACACCATTCCAGTGTACACCACTCCACTCTAATCCACTCGCCTATATGCTACTCTACTGTATGTCCTTCCACACTACACCGCTCCATTCTAATCTACTGTAGGGTATTCCACTCTACCCCACTAACCATATGCTATTTCACTCAATGCCACTCCACTGTCTACTATTTCACTGTATAACATTTTCCTGTACCACACTCCACTGTACGCTATTCCACTGTATACAATTCTACTGTAAGCAATGTCCCGCCCTCCAGTGTATGCCACTTCACTCTACGCCACTCCATTTTACACTATTCCACGCTGCCCTACTCCACTTCAGATTGCCTTAAATTGGGACATAGACAACTTGTCCCTTGCCTGGAAAAAATTGGATCCTGGATGGCTGATTGCAGCCTCAAATTGAATGGGGACAAAACCAAGCTAATGATCTTGGGCAGCAACTTCAGCCCTCGCTTGGAGATTCCCTGTCCTGCTAACTGGGGGCCACTCCCCCCTCCTAAAACAGACATAAAAAACTTAGGTATGTTGCTGGACCAGACCTTGACGATAGAGGTCCAAGCCAAAAAACTATCAAGTACCTGCATTGGGGTTCTTCGTATGCTCAGAAAAATAATGGCCATCCTCCCAGAGGAGTCGAGGAAGACTGTAGTGCAAGCCTTGGTGGTATCAAGGCTGGACTACGGCAACTCTGTCTTTCTGGGCTCTCCTAAATACGTTACAAATAGACTGCAAGTCATACAGAATGCAGCTGCCCGACTGCTGTTGAATATACCCAGACACCATTCAGCTAGGTCCTCACTGAGGGAGCTTCACTGGCTCCAGGGCCAAGCCAGGATCAAATTCAAATCCCTAAGCCTGGCTCAACGAGCCATGTATGGGAGAGGCCCTTCTCTGATCCAAAAGCTGGTCTCCCATTACACACCCCATCTGCACCTTAGGCCAAGCTCCAACTTTCTTAGGAATCCTACCAGATGCAAGAGAGCCAGATGGGAGGAAGGTCATTCACCCTTCTGGTACTGAAACTATGAAACAGCATGGATCCAGAACTCTGACTAATTGAAAACAAAGACTCAAAACATGGCTCTTCCCCTAAACCTATGTGCTAACACCTGCCTGTCCTGTATCACCTCAGCACTGAGATGACCAAGGGTAGTCACATGCTTTACAAATTCACTAAACCTAAACCTAAACCACTGTATGCCACTTCAATGTATGTCACTCATCTCGCTCTCTGCTATTCCATTGTACCCCACTTCACTCAACACCCCTCCACTGTACTCTATTACACTGTACACAACTTCACTCTATGGTATTCAACTCTACCCAAATCCATTCCATGCAATCCACTATATGCCACTCCACTGTACACAACACTACTATATATATTCCTCTCTATGCCACTCCACTCTATGCCATTCAACTGTATGCAACAAAACTCTACTTTGCTCCACGGTATGCTATTTGAGTGTATGCCACTCCAGTGTATGCTATTACACCCTAAAGTACTCCATCCTATGCTATTAGATGGGACAAAACTCCACTATATCTCAGTATACTGTACACTCCACTCTACACCACTCCACTATATAGCTTCTCATTCTACCCCACTCCACTGTACGCCCCCACTGTAAGCCACTCCATTTTACAATACTCCAGTATATGCTATTCCGCTTTATGGCACTGTGGAAAAGTAAATTTTGCCATGTTCTGTGTCCCTACGCGTCCTCCATCATATGTTATGTGTGCATGATTAATATGCATATGTATTCCCCATGTTCGATTAAAGACGCAATTATATTTGTGTCCACCTCTAGTATGCCAATTTCCAGTTCTCGTGAATACTACGAATATCAGGCCTATTTAAAGCTACGTTGCCACGTTTCTCAGCGTGCACGTTATTTCATTGTAAAGTCCCCGTTTCTAGGCCTCAAAAGGGCCCGGACACCAGATTCAGCTTCTGTCTCCTGAGCCTCGCTGAGGAGCGATACAGCCCCCACCTGTGTTCCTGACCCTTCACTTACTTCCTGCCTCACAGTGCCCGGTTCAGCCTGGCTCTGCCTCTGAGTCTGCCAAGAGTATGTTATGATTCTAGTTATCAGTCCAGTCCTCCTTCTCTGCATTCCTAAGCTACTGAATCGCATCAATAGTTTCCGTCATTGTCTAGCCTCTACGTCTCCATGTAAGAGAAATACTGTATTTATGGTCATTTAGTATTCTTCATCACGCACTACATGTAGAATAATGCATGCTCCAGTCTTAGAGTCTGTTCGCCTTTACCCCGATAACTTTTGGATTCTATCAACATGTTCTCTAAACATCAGATACTAGATACTGTTTAGGTACATGTCGCCCTGACTCTCCAGACTTCAGTCTCTGCTCCTAGCACAGAGTTCGTAGCCCCCAGCTTCTCCTAGTAATACGTTATTGCCAGCTTGCGCGCACCATTAGGTCAGAGGTCCCGGCTCCTTAGGTAGCCCCCTCCATGTTTCCGCCCCATTCATGACATATTCTGTTACGTTTACATCACATGTCTATGTATACGCCTCTGTTACACCTACTTTCACCCTTATCTTTCGCGACTGCTATTGACCACACCCACTGCTCCGCCTATCGTATGTATTGTAATGCAACTGTTTTAGTATATATGATCGTGTATTGTTATTAAATGTTAGCGCGCTCATCCCAGATCCTGCCCGGCAGCTGTCGGGGCCCCCCTGCCGGGCCCTGCCATCCTATTCCTATGCAGGTTGTCCTGTTCCTGTCCTTTATGCTGTAATAAACCTGCAAACTCCTACTACCTCGAATCTTGACTCTTATTTATTGAGCTATCTGTTACTCATTTATCCATTCAAAAATAGAGGTATTATTTATTTATTTACCACATAATGGCGCCCGAATAGGGACTTGCCCTTTCCCCACGCGCCGGTGAAGCCACGCCGGCCCCCTGACCCTCTGCAGCCGTGACGGAACCATACCGTGCACGTGCAGATATTTCTGCTTCAAGTATCCCTCAGGCCCACGGAGGAGACGGAGGAGGCGGTCCAGCATCCAGACGAGGCGGTGGAGGAACGCGGCGAGTCCCGACCAGAGCCCAAGCCGAGAGTCCAAGGTCCGAGGTATCCGGAGGCCCACCCGTAACAGAAGTCCGAAGTTCGTCCGTCCGGCGTCGAAGCAGTCCAGTCCAGTCCGAGGCCTTCCGTTCTTGCTGCCCGGTGAGTACCGTTGCTGGGGTAGTATCTAGACAGGGTCAATCTAAATTGTCTCTGGTCCGATGGGTCTGGGTACGCTGATCTGAAACGAAGTGTTCACCTAGGTGGATACGGGTCTTGATGCGTCCCTTTATGGGACCGGTATGTTCCGTGCTGTTTCAGCAGCGCATCCAGTAATTCTAGTCTGTTCCGTTCTCGAGAAATTCATGTGTTTCTGTTCTCAGTATTCCAGGTAGTATTCTGTTCGAACTGTTATTCTGAATGTTATTTATATATTTTAATGTCGTGGTATGAGTGTGAAGTAATTATCGTGTTTATTGTGTATTGTGTTGTGTCCAGATTATAGTTCAGTCATGCCGCTCTTTTCAAAACTGCGTCAGTTAAAAACTTGAAAGGGTCTGCTAGAAGAAGCAGTTCCTGTCCCGCCTAGGGACAGTCCAGGTCATTTTATGTATCAAAAGCATGGCATAGGTGCCATACTATATCTAGATTTATGGGTAGAGTATACCAAACAGTTAGAAGAAAAGTATAGATGGCCCGTATCGGGTACATGGGATGCCGAGTGCATCATGAGAGTAGAAGAAGCATTATGGAAAAAGAAAGCCAGACAGTCACAGAAAGATGCCATTGAGTTATGGCGCAAAGAATCTCATAAAAGAACCGAAAAAGAAATCAGAAAGTCAGAATTAAGTAGAGAATCCTTGGAACGAGCCCAGGAAAGGGAATTAATCGAGATTGGTGAACGAGTTAAAACCGAACAGTCAGACAGACAGAGGCATGCTCTTATTAAGGGTATGTATCCTCTTCTTGCCGAGGGCTTGCCAAAAGCGACCCCAGAGGCATCCAGTAATTTCCCGCCACCATTAGTTCCGACCAAGCTACGTCACAAACCGACCGCAGCTGATATTTTCATTTCGTCCTATTTGGACGACACAGTCCCAGAATATGCAAATCCTGTTCCTACTCCGCCAGCCCCTGTAAATCAGGCACTTCCCGCTCCTCCAGACACCGGAGTACCTGTTACGGTACCCCCGGTCCAGCCCGCCATACAAGTCCAGCCTGCATTTCCATTTCCCACTCTGCCAGGACGAAGAGCATCAGTAGACGACTCTAGTTTAGGGGCCGCAGGGGGAGGTCCTCCAGGAACCCCGCCGCCACACAAGCGTTTAACGTTAGTCGAATTACATGCACAAGCGTCACAGCGTACGCCCAGACATCAGTCTGTTGCAGAAATAAGAAAAGCCCTTACCGAATGTGGCTATGATCCAGTCCCAGGCGAGGATAATATGGTTTTATATTCATTACGCGTGAGAAAGGTGACCGAGTATCTAGTCACCCTACCAGATATGAAAGAAGATCTAGACAGAATATATCGTTTCATCCGTACAGGGGATGATCCAGGAAGTATTAGTGAAGTCATGTCTCAAAGGAAAGCTGAGATCCAGCTCATGCTATTAAAGTTCCTGATTAATTGTCTAATAAGAGAACAAGATTCCCCGACTAAAGATCAGGCCGAAATGAAAATCCTGACAAGGTGGAGTGATAATATAGCCGAGGGTAAGCATAAGAACATCAGTAGTATAGAGAGTATGTACAAGAAAATCCGTAAGGAAATAATAAGGTTACACGATCAACGTAAGGCAGCACAAGTAAGCGAGAAAGAAAATGACTCTTCTACAGAAGAGGTAGAGGATGAGAATCCCGCCAGAATAGCGTATGTAGGAAAATCTAGATTTCCAGATCGCCATTTACGCCTAGAACACAAGTCAGTTTTACATCATCCAGCACCAGAATCAGGTTCCCTAGAACAAGTATTTCAAGCTACCGATCACATTCTGAAATCACGAATCGGTTATAGCGAGTTAAGTACCATGCATGAACAAGAACTAGTCCGATCAGCAGTCCGATGGATTACTGATTCTACCACTTTTCCAGACGAAATAGTGGCACAAATGTTCCTGAAATTGCCCCCAGCCGAGCAGCGACTGGTGGGTATGTATATGATCCAGCACCTCATTACATTGTATGAGGGTCAACATTCTGATCCAGGTCCGTTACATGATGTCCTGAACGAGTTACTCCAGTATAGATGGAAAGGTTTAGGTACCGATTTGATTAGTGTCATTCTAGAACAGCGCCACAAATACAGAACGTTTTTGAACCCACATTTTGTTCATGTCTCACCCCCAGAAAGTAAACCCTTTTACATAGACAGACAGAATCCGTTACGAGAAGTGCATCCAGTTAGGACAACAGATGGTGAAATGCAACGAGTGTTTGTTTACACTCCTATCACAAAGATGGAACTCTTAGAGATGAAAAAATTAATTCCCTGTCATGACAAAGATCCAGCAGGGTTCCACCGAGAATTAAAAGACATGCTCCGTATGGGAGAATACACGTATCCAGATATTATTAAAATGTTAAAGGTCCTGTTGCCCGCAGGGGTATATGAGAAACTCAAGGAAAAGGAATGGGAGGTGGGAGAGAAAAAGATCGATTGGGCAGTTCTAGAAGCCGAAGACAAGGCACGAGTACCAGGTACCGGTCTTGGAGATAAATGTAAAGAATTACCAGAATTATTAATACAAGTTTTGCCCAGACTATTAGCAACTAAAAACGAAGACAGGGATGCAATCTCAGCATGTAAACAGAAACAAGACGAAGACACTAGTGATTTTTACTCTAGATTTGAAAAATGTTTTATTATAAACAGTGGCCTCAAGACGAGTAGCGAGTCATACCCTCATCTTTTTGTTACTAAACTAGTCGAGAATTCAAGTCCACAAGTTAAGAATCGAGTCTTGAAAGTCGAAAGTACCTGGCAAGCTAATACCCCATCCCAGATGTTACAGATGCTTCAATATCACCAGAATAGAATCAGAGAAGAGCAAGATCATGAGAGAAAACGTATGAAAGACACAAAAATGAAAGTACTAGTTGCACAATCTGTTCCTCAAGACAGTCAGAAGAGGGGACCGAATCAAGCCAGTCATCCTGCAGCTCCCGTTAAAGGAAACTGCAATTATTGTAAACAGCCAGGTCATTTTATAAACGAGTGTGCAGTTCTGAAACACAACATAGCTACCGGTAAGACTAAAGAAAGACCACGTCCGCCTAGACAAGAACAAGTTACACAGACTCCTCAACCACAGAATGCACAACAGACAGTTACAGCACCGCAGCCTATCGCTGCAACACAGCATGTTACACAGCAGATGTACCAGTATGCACAGTCTGAGTATCCAGAGTATCAACCATATTCATGAAACAGCCTAGAGAGGGAGGTAGGCTTGCCTCTCATCGAGATACCTGTAGATCAAGAAGGTCCCTATGTTCATAGTCAAGTACTAGGGAAAGACAGAAAGTTTCTGATTGATACAGGGGCAAGTAGGACCACTATAAGTCACGCCGAAGTTCCAGGGGCTCCGCTCTCAGGCTCTAGAAATGTTTCCCTTGGATTTTCAGGAAAACCTATTGTAAATGAAATATCAAAGCCAGTTACTCTAGAAGTAGGTCCGTTGTCCCGCACTACTGATCTGTTACTTACTAAGTCATGTCCAGAAAATCTATTAGGCATTAAGACACTGAAAGAGTTAGGTGCAGTTATATGCTGTTCCCCAGAGGGAATACGATTGTTCCAACGTGACTTCAAGGGTCACTATGTATTACGAGATTTTGATCCCAGATTGTCCAATGTTCCGCAGCATCTATGGGCGCAAGGTCCAACTGATGTTGGTTATATGCAAATCACACCCCATCGTGTGACTCTCAAGCCAGGTGTAGTGTTACCACGAATCAGGCAGTACAGATTGCCACCTGAGGCTGTAGCAGCCTTATCCAAAATTATTGACGAGCTCATCGCTCAAGGAGTAGTTGTAGAAACTGACTCCAATGTATGTAATTCTCCGATCATTCCAGTCATGAAACGTACTGATCCAAATGCACCTCCAGTATATCGATTAGTGATTGACCTTCGAGAGCTTAACAAATGTATTATTCCCCAGTACCCAGTTGTCCCAGATATCTCTTCCCTATTGACAGCCATTGATTCTGAAGCCTCATTTTTTACTGTCATAGACCTCAAGAACGCATTTTTCAGTGTTCCCATTCATCCAGACAGCCAGTTTCTTTTCGGATTTTGTTTAAATGGAAGGAGCTATATGTTCACACGCGCTCCTCAAGGTTTCACAGAAAGTCCTAGTATTTACAGTCAAGCACTCAAGAGACAACTAGACAACATTCACATGCCAACTGACACTGCCCTGCTCCAGTATGTCGATGATCTCCTGATCACAGCCCGTTCTGAATGTGCTTGCGAGCGAGCATCCCTTTCAGTCTTGTATTTCCTAGCCGAGATGGGACACAAGGTGTCCCCTTCGAAGCTTCAATTCTGTGTCCAGCAAGTGATCTATTTAGGCCACTTACTGTCCAAGAGGGGTAGGCAGTTGACACCAGACCGTATCCAGTTAATAGCGAGCCTTCCTCAGCCCAAGACCCAGAAGGAGGTACGTGCTTTTATTGGCCTCACTTCTTACTGCAGACAATGGATTCCTCAGTATGCATTTCTAGCTAAACCACTGATACAGTTAACGACACAGGAGGCAGCCGTATCGACTGTTCTCCCTTGGACATCTGAACATACATTTAGTTTCAATGAGTTAAAGAAAGCCCTATGTCAAGCTCCAGTTCTAGCAACACCGAACTACAGTAAGTCTTTTATACTTTTCGTCACTGAACGCGAAGGTACAGCATTATCTGTTCTCACACAAGATCAAGCAGGACAATACAAGCCCTGTGCTTATTTTTCGAGCACATTAGATCCTGTAGCCCAGGCTCTGCCTGCGTGCCTCAAGTCAGTTGCAGCCACAGCACTAGCTATCAGACAAAGTGATTCCATAGTATTAGGACACTCCCTGACAGTACAAGTTCCACACTCCGTGGAGGTTCTTTTGAACCGAACACAAACTCAGCACTTGACTATTGCACGATTAACAGGTTATGAATTGACACTGTTCCAGCCACACATAGAAATCAGACGCTGCAACGTTTTAAATCCTGCTACATTGTTACCATCAGTTACTTCGAATTCTGCCACACACGACTGTGTGGAAGTAGTTAACATCATGACAAAGCCAAGACAAGATCTGACAGATATTCCATTACCAGATCCAGACCTGACACTTTATGTGGATGGTTCATGTATGAGAACAAGTACAGGAGAACTAGTCGCCGCGTATGCAGTGACTACTGACACTGACGTTATAGAGACACACCGTATTGACACCCTGTCTGCTCAAGCAGCAGAGCTAGTTGCTCTGACACAAGCCTGCATTCACGCCAAGAACCTGAAAGTTAATGTTTACACAGATTCCCGCTACGCATTTGGAGTCGTACACGACTTTGGAGTACTCTGGCAGGAGAGAGGTTTCATGACTTCTCATGGAACCAAGATTCAGCATGGTCTCCTCATTCAGGCTCTGTTAGATGCCATACATTTACCGACATCCATTGCTATCATGAAGTGCAAAGCACATACGAAAGTTACTGACACTATTTCTCAAGGTAATGATCTAGCAGATCGCACAGCCAAGCTTACAGCTCAGACACCAGACATTTCAGTTAATAAGACACCGACACACACTCCAGATCCGACTACATGTATGACAGTTAAAGACCCTACTCAAGATGTCATAGATATCCAGTTACATGCTACTCCCGATGAAATCAAGAAATGGTCCGAACAAGGAGGGGTCCAGACAGATCAAGGATGGGTAACAAAGGGTAAAGCCACATGGTTTCTCCCCGACTCCATGGTTCAAGTCATTATCAATACCGCACATAGTCCAGCACATTTAGGAGAAAAAGCTATGTTAGACAGTATCCAGAATATTTGGTTCAACAAGCATTTACGAGCTGCAGCCAAGCAGAAAGTCCGTACCTGTATGATATGTTGTCAGTTTAATCCAGGTAAAAGTGTCCCGGTGGAACAAGGTGGATTCCAACCTCCTGACCACCCTTTTGAAGTCCTCCAGATGGATTACATTCAGATGGAGCGATGTCGAGGTTTCAAGTATGTCCTCGTAGTTGTATGCGCTTTGTCCAGGTGGACAGAAGCATATCCAGTTCCAGATTACACAGCCGCGACCACTGCCAAGCAGTTGGTTCGTGAGTTCTTCCCCCGTTATGGACTCCCTAGGGTCGTATATTCTGACAACGGCCAGCCATTCTCATCTGAACTCATGAAACACGTTTCCCTTTTGTTAGGATACCAGTGGAAGTTCCATTGTGTACGCCATCCTGAAGCAGCCGGTCTCGTAGAGAGACATAATCAGACCCTGAAAATTCGAATTGCAAAAGTTTGTCAAGAGAAAGGTGTGGACTGGCTCATAGCTCTGCCGGTCGCCCTGTTCTATATGCGCATGGTCGCACATTCCAGATCAGGTCTGTCCCCGTATGAGGTCGTTTTCGGCCGCCCCCCTAACATGTGGGGTACTCCTAGACCTCGAAGTATTACCGATGTTTCAAGTAATATGCTGACAGATTACCTAGCTTCCTTGATGTCTGCCCTCAACTCTTGTCGTTCACAGGTTGCCGCCGCATTTCCAGACAATACCGAGGTGGCACCGCATGAAATCGTTCCCGGATCCATGGTCCTAGTGCGAAATTTCGATCGTTCAAGTCCGCTGGAGCCTAGCTGGAAGGAGCCCCGACAGGTCCTCCTGGCCACCCGTACAGCCGTGAAGTTGGAGGGACGCAAAGGCTGGGTGCATCTTTCGCACATCAAGAAATTTTATGGATTGAAACCAGTTTCAAAGAACATTTCCGAGGATTCAAAGGACTGCCAAAGTACTATTCTTAAGGACTGTCCCGCAAAAGACAATGATACTGCACCCTCCCTGTTAGAGAAAACTCCGCAACAGGAGTATAAGAAGAAATTAAGGTCTAGTAAAATAAGTCAGCCAGTTTGATTGTCTAAGTCCTCCCCTAGGTGAAACGGTTAGACCGGTTTCTGACATGTATAAAATAGACCCCCATAGTGAGAGAGTTAGTCAAAACTCAATCCGATGTATCGTTTTTCTATGTTTCATATTATTTCTCAGTATTATGATTTCCTGCACCAGTTATGCGTTTTATCTGTATTTTCCAGTTTCTCATGTAAATAAGTCTTCTAATGTTACAGTAGAGCACACGTTTAGTGATCTGCCTCCTCATGAACTCTCTTACCGCCTCGCTATGCGTAACAATTCTTTTATCCGCATGTTACATTATTCACACCAGACCAGCAATGCCACTAATTGTTGGGTGTGTGGTCGACTCCCCCCTTTTCAGACACCGAAGGGAGTTCTGCCACTCTTTCCTTATCCATTTTCACATAATGGTTCGTGTGGAGCATGGTCCACGTTAACGTCATCTTTAACAGATATGTCTTTTCTTAACAGTACATGTTTTCCAGACAAGCAAGGTCTTCCCCACAGAACAGGGTTAGATCTAGAAAACGAAGTTTACAATTTAGGTAATTATTCTTCGAATTTCATGGTCCTGAATGTTCAGTCTGATTCCACTCCAGACTTACCTGCTATTTCAGTACTACCAGTCAAAGGCGAATTATGTGTTAGAAATAATGGTTCCGTACATGTAGGACACAGCGATTGTACTACTATTGTCAAGTACAGTGACAGTGGGAAATCTATTTTCAAAGCTTCACGTCATTCTTATTTTATTTGTGGTCAGACCGCATATGTTCGTCTGCCCCTCAATTGGGAGGGAACCTGTTACATTGCCTTCCTACTGCCACCAGTTTTCCTAGCCCCATCTGATTATCACAGAAACACACGTCTAGTACACCTTAGACATAGAAGGGAGATTGAGTCCCCAATTGTCGATTATACTGAAACTGCTCTAGAACAGTATACAGATTTCAATAGAGGTTTCTTCTTCTTTATAGGACCTATCCAGAATAGTAAGCTAATCCGTAGGTTAACCAGAACCCTTGAAGCTGTAGTAAATGAGACTGCCTCTGCTCTAGGTAACTTAACTGAAGAGCAATCTGCTATGAGATTTGTCGTTTTACAGAATCGTCTCGTCCTTGACGTCATACTGGCCGATAGGGGCGGGGCCTGTAGAGTCATCGGATCTAGTTGCTGCATTTTCATTCCTAATAACGCGCCGTCTGTTTATTCAGCTATAACCAGACTCCATAAAATTGCCCATCTGTTACACCAAAATCCAGGCACCTGGACATGGTCCGGTTGGTTCTGGAATATAATTTCCGCTTGGGGATGGAAAGTCTTGTCCTTTCTAGGTATTGCAGTAGCGATCATATTCAGCTGCTGCCTCTGTATACAATGTGGCCCTGCGATTTGCGGCATTTGTGCTACCTCTTGTATTCCTAGTCCCAAGCCCCGTTCTAAATCCCGTTCCAGGATAATTCGAGACGAGCAAATGATACTGTATGAAATGATAGATGGTATCATGAACATTGATGTTTCCTGATGGAAACGTAGTGACAAGGAGGGAATGTGGAAAAGTAAATTTTGCCATGTTCTGTGTCCCTACGCGTCCTCCATCATATGTTATGTGTGCATGATTAATATGCATATGTATTCCCCATGTTCGATTAAAGACGCAATTATATTTGTGTCCACCTCTAGTATGCCAATTTCCAGTTCTCGTGAATACTACGAATATCAGGCCTATTTAAAGCTACGTTGCCACGTTTCTCAGCGTGCACGTTATTTCATTGTAAAGTCCCCGTTTCTAGGCCTCAAAAGGGCCCGGACACCAGATTCAGCTTCTGTCTCCTGAGCCTCGCTGAGGAGCGATACAGCCCCCACCTGTGTTCCTGACCCTTCACTTACTTCCTGCCTCACAGTGCCCGGTTCAGCCTGGCTCTGCCTCTGAGTCTGCCAAGAGTATGTTAACATTCTAGTTATCAGTCCAGTCCTCCTTCTCTGCATTCCTAAGCTACTGAATCGCATCAATAGTTTCCGTCATTGTCTAGCCTCTACGTCTCCATGTAAGAGAAATACTGTATTTATGGTCATTTAGTATTCTTCATCACGCACTACATGTAGAATAATGCATGCTCCAGTCTTAGAGTCTGTTCGCCTTTACCCCGATAACTTTTGGATTCTATCAACATGTTCTCTAAACATCAGATACTAGATACTGTTTAGGTACATGTCGCCCTGACTCTCCAGACTTCAGTCTCTGCTCCTAGCACAGAGTTCGTAGCCCCCAGCTTCTCCTAGTAATACGTTATTGCCAGCTTGCGCGCACCATTAGGTCAGAGGTCCCGGCTCCTTAGGTAGCCCCCTCCATGTTTCCGCCCCATTCATGACATATTCTGTTACGTTTACATCACATGTCTATGTATACGCCTCTGTTACACCTACTTTCACCCTTATCTTTCGCGACTGCTATTGACCACACCCACTGCTCCGCCTATCGTATGTATTGTAATGCAACTGTTTTAGTATATATGATCGTGTATTGTTATTAAATGTTAGCGCGCTCATCCCAGATCCTGCCCGGCAGCTGTCGGGGCCCCCCTGCCGGGCCCTGCCATCCTATTCCTATGCAGGTTGTCCTGTTCCTGTCCTTTATGCTGTAATAAACCTGCAAACTCCTACTACCTCGAATCTTGACTCTTATTTATTGAGCTATCTGTTACTCATTTATCCATTCAAAAATAGAGGTATTATTTATTTATTTACCACAGCACTCTACTGTGCGCAACTTCACTGTATGCTATCCCACTGTGCCACACTATACTGTTATCCATTCAACATTATGCCACTTCACGGTAAATTACTCAACTGTAAGCCACTATTCTTGTGATAGCTACTCCACTCTACATCACTCCAGTGTATGTAACTTCTTCCAGGACATTATTTTTTTAATTGGGGAGGGGGAGGCTTATAGCCCCCACTCTACAAGCCTTGACAGCCATGGGGGCCCCAAATCCCAGGGTCACTATTTTAAATAAAGGGGAAGGGGTGTGCATGCCCCCCTACCAGGGCCGATGCCCACCCCAGGGACTCCATCCCTTGGACCTGGCTCAATTTTCATGGGGAAGGGGCAAGCAGCCCTCCTCCTCTGGCCAATTTTGAGCCGAAGACCCCATTCCTTGGGCCCTCAGACTATAAAGGTTAGTGCCCCGGTGTCCACCCAGGGCACCAACCATAGTCTTGCTGGGGGCTGCAGGGTAGCCCCAAAGCCCATTAGGCTCCATTTGGATCCCTGCATACAGCGGGACCCAGCATTGCTTACCCTCGCATGGAGCAGCTCCTAATGGGTAGGGACAGTCTTTTTATCTATTTTCCTACCCGCTTCAGTGCTGGCAGGGAAACAGATCAAAAGTCTGCTACCAGCGGGAGTGAGCATTTTTGAAGCTACCGCACACTGGGGCTGACTTGGTGTTTGCTTGGCAGGAGTTATGAAAATGCTCCCACCAAGCGAGAGAAAACACTGGTGTCCCTGCCAGCCAGTGTGGGCATGAAATCCACTATGTCCTGGACTGGGCTCCCTGAGACATATCTTGCAAGCTCCAAGGGATGGGGTCCCCAGGGCCATTAATGGCTTGTTGAGGCTGCATGGCAATCCTTTAAACACATTTTAGCTCTAGGGGCTGGGGAGAGGGGCCACACAGCGCCTCTTTACTTCATGAATACAGCCTGGCAGAGGACTACCCGGGATATATAATTTTTTAATGCGGCCCAGCTGCTATTTTTATTTCCAATCATGCGAAAGTCTTGCAGTACTGAGGCAGTTTTTGACTATTTTCTTTCTTTTTTAGCCCCATGGGAGGGTTTCTCCAGGTCCCCCTCATGGGACTTAAGGGGTCAGAGTATCCCTACCTTGCCCTCTTGTAGTATTTTTTTTTTCATTTCAGGACAGGGGACTAAGAGTCAGATGTATGACCCTTTATGCACCTGCAAATGGGAGATCCTGCTGTTTGCGGATGCAAAAAAGAGTACTAGCATGTACAAATGCTATTTTGGGAGTCACTGACTCGGAAAATAGTATTTGCAACTCTCGCTATTATGAAGGGCGTTCCTTCCTGATAGCGAGTCAACATGCTATTTACTGATGTTTTGGTAGGGGACCACTTCCCCTTTCTGAGTATGTGTGAAAATATTTTTAAGAGCAGGCAGTGGTCTCAGAGACCACTGCCTGCCTTGAAAAAATGAAACTGTAAAGTTTTTTTCTTTTTTTTTAAATGCATCCCATTTTCCTTTAAGGAAAACGGGCTGCATTTAAAAAAAACTGCTTTATTAAAAAAGCAGTCACAGACATGGTGATCTGCTGACCCCAGCAGGCCACCATCTCTATGAATGCTAGCCATTCCTAAAGGGACCGCAAATTGCACCTGCCTCATTATTATTAATGAAGCAAGCAATTTGTGACCCCATTAGGAATCACAAACAGTTTCTGAGACACTGTTGTGCATTCCAATTAGCGAGTTGCAAATTGTAAGTCGCAAATGCGACGCAGATGGCGAATCACTAATTGGCAGGTTGTACATCTGGCCCTAAGTCCCGGAGTCTTGTAACGGTAGTCAGCAACATTTTGATCATGTTGCTGCCTGCTAATCAGAATGTTCGCTGCCGTAGAAGTCTGACTCCGATGGAGTGGGATGGCCTAAGGGAAATAAAGCTCCATGGAAAAATCAGAACACTCCATTTTTAAACTGGAGTCTCTTGTGGACCTGACTGTTTAAATATACAATTATATTTTACACTACATTTTTCAAAAACTACTAAACGGATTTACATCAAATCACAAAAAGCACAATTTGCAAACCAAGATCTAAATTCCTGTCGAACTTGGTGTAATTCAGTTCAGGAATTTTTGCTGTAACCCATCTTAAAGAATAGTTGGGGATTTCATGTTTCTTGGCCCCCTGCTAGTAGGATCACCCCAAAACATTCTGGGAATGAGGTGAGCTAGATGAACTTCTTTTTGGAAAGTTTGTGAAGATTCGTTAAACGAAGCTGCCAAAGCTATTAGCAAACCAAAAAAGGCTCTTTCTATAGAAAATCAGACCTATCTATAATGACCTTATGACGACCGCCACTATAGTCGCCAGTAGGTAGTTATAGTTACAACCTAGTTTCTATAGAAAAAGCATTTTATGATTTGCTAATAAGTTTGGCGAATGTTTGTGAAATTCTTTAAAAAAAAAGGCTATCCAGGTGATACACACATTCAAATAGTTTGGTTACTAACCCATATATTTAGTGAAACATATTTAATTACTCACTTGAACAAACAGTCAGACAGCTACTAAATCCTCCATCCAGACAGTTATATATCCACTCAATCTTCAATACAGATTGGAATATTTCGAACAAAACCACATTCACTGGATGATGTCATCAGTGATGTCATGAGTGATGTCACTGACCATGTCATGAATGATGTAATATGTGACATCAGCACGGCATTGCGGGTGCGTGAGTTATAGTTAGCACAACTAACTATAACGGAGGAATTACTACGGTTTTGTACGAGTGAAATGTCCAGCTAACTATAACACTCATGAAACCTATGTTTTTTTAGTGACTATATATATATATATATATATATATATATATATATATATATATTCGCAAACTTGAAGAAATACGCAGCACTCTTCTTGGATATTTTAACTTCATTATTAGACCAACGCTCTCCTCCTCCTATGTGTTTCAAACTGTCAGTTCTTGATCACGGTTTGGGGGTGATTAGTCAAGCCGGGCTGAGAAAAAAGTGGGTCCCAAAACGCATTTTCCCCATGTTAATTTCTATAGTAAATTTTGCAACGAGCTACAGCCTGAACTGCTGAACGAGTTTACCCCACATTTGGCAGTAAGGTAGAGCTTGGTTCAGAAAGTGACCTTTTTTTTAAATGGTGTAAATTTGTTCAGTAGTTTTTGAGATATTCATAAAATAAGAGTCAAAAAATCAATTTCCCAAAGGAAACTTTATGCAAGGCTACAGCCAAAACTACTGAATAGAATTACCCTAAATTTGGCAGAAAGGTAGTGCTTGGATCAGAAAGCAACCTTTTTTTTTAATGGTGTAAATCCGTTCAGTAGTTGCTGACAAAATAGAAAAATAAAAGTTTAGATATCTGGGTGCAGCCTAAGTCCCGTGCACTAGCTTCATTGTGATTCGCTGTCAACACTCCAAACCAAGAAGTATTGCAGCCATCTTGTGGTTCGGTAGAAGAAAGTCACTAGAAAACAAAGAAACAAAGGTATAAAACAACAAGAGAAGGGAGCAGGGTAGAAACACCCTGACCCACTAGGCCTGCTCAGGGGTTCCCAGAAGGACCCCTAGGGCCCCAATTTTCTTTTTTTTTGGCACGTTTGCACAGTGGAGCAGGGAGGGGGGCGGGGCCTGACATAACAAGTGTGCATACGAACCCCCTGGCACATTGTAAGTTGGGGATTAAGTCCAATTCAATCCTGAGGGTCCCTGGGCGTGCAAAGGGGCTTGACCCCAGACCACCGCACTGCAACACAGCTCTGTGACGCTTACTGGAGCTACCTGGTGGGCTAGTTAGCCCCCAGGGACCCTCAGGATTCAAGGGGAATTAATCCTCCAACTTAGAACCTGCCAGGGGGCACGTTTGCACAGTGGTGAAGGAAGGGGGCTTGGCCTGATGTGACATGTGTGTACTTATGCAATCAGTCCGCCAAAAACCCAAGCACTTAGAAATTCACTATGCACTCTCCTTGGAGCAATCTAATCATCCAGTCATTACCCATGCACTCATGCAATGACCCATGCATTAACTCATGCACTGCTACAATACCCTGAGCAGTACCCATGCAGTCTAGCCATCACCCTGTCACTACCCATGCACGCATCCAATCACCCAGCGAGCACCATGTACTTATCCGATCACTCTGCCAAAGTCTAGGCACTTATAAATTCACCATGCACTGTCCTTGCAGTACTCTAATAATGTAATCAGTACCCATGTACTTATGCAATGACCCAGGCACTAACACATGTACTGCTACAATCCTCTGAGCACTACCAATGCAGTCCAGCCATCGCCCTGTCAGTACAATGCACTCTTTCAATCACCCAGCCAGCACCATGTACTTATCCAATTACTCCATCAAAACCCAAGCACTTATAAATTCCCCATGCACTCTCCTTGCAGTACTCTAATCTTCCAGTCAGTACCCATGTACTCATGGAATGACCCATGCACTAACACATGCACTGCTACAATCCCTGTGCACTACCCATGCAGACCTCTAACCACCCACACAGTACTGATTCACTCATCCAATTACCCAGGTTGTACTCATGCAGTCCATAAATACCCCTGTCACTACCCATGCACTCCTCAAATCACCCATCCAGCATCATGTACTTATCCAATCACTCTGCCAAAACCCAAGCAGTTATAAAATCACCATGCACTGTCATTTCAGCATTCTAATCATTCAGTCACTACCCATGTACTCATGCAATAACCCAGGCACTAACACATGCACTGCTACAAACCCCTCAGCACTACTGATGCAGTCCAGCCATCTCCTTGTCACTACCCATGCACTCCTCCAATCACCCAGCCAGCACCATGTACTTATCCAATCACTCCCCCAAAACCCAAGCACTTATAAATTCACCAGGCACTCTCCTTGCAGTACCCATGTACTCATGCAATTACCCAGGGACTAACTTGTGGCAAATACAGAGGAGGTCATGCTAATCACAGTGGTACCCCAATGCATAGTGTTCCCTAGTTTATGTAGGTGTTTTCACTGTATTGTAAGTGTCTTTTTTAACATAGCACTGGCTCCGGTCCTGGTTAGTCAGAGTCAGTTAGCACCAGTACCCGTCAGTAAAAAGTTGAGGGCACATGAGGCCTTTCGGCTCCTCTGTTGGTAATTTCTGCACATCTCTTGCTTCTTCCTGCACTTTTCTTTGTCCGTCTGGACTTCTGTTGACTCTTTCAGCATTTTTCTTGCTTCTTTCTGCGCTTTTCTTCCTCTTTCTTCACATGTCCTACCTTTGTAGGCATAGTTAGAAATTAGCATTTAAAAAACTATTGAAATTCACTGAAAAAACATAGGTTTCAGGCACGTTATAATTAGAAATTGGCATTTAAAAAACCTTCGCAATTCATTGAAAAAACCATAGGTTTCAGGGATGTTATAGTTAGTTGGACATTTCACTTGTACAAAACCATAGAAATTCCCCCGCAATAGTTAGTTCAGCTAACTATAACTTACGCCCCCGCAATGCACTGCTGATGACGTCACATATTACATCATTCATGACATGGTCAGTGACATCACTGATGGCATCATCCAGTGACTGTGTGTTTCTGTAAAGTTTAAATATGTTTTATATATATGCCGTAGACGGCCATCACAGGGCCCTCACATGCTGCAATAATGGGCCTCCCCGCGGTTTCATTCTTATGTACCTTTGGTATAAAATACATAACAGGTATAGTAGGATGACCCTTCTTCAATAACTTATATTCATCCATACTTATAAGGCCCTCACTCATCCTGAGTACTTTAGAATTTTTGAGGAGAGCTCTTCCTGTAGCATTCAGTGTTGTTAAGTTGCATAATCGCCTCTTCTATGTAACTGGTTAGTGGCCAAAGGACGATGTTACCTCTCTTGTCAGAATTTCTAACCACTACCTGTTTCTCTTTCTGTAATTTCTCTATCAGCTGATGGTACTGTCATTCCTGATTGGTGAGTTTGTTCTTAGTTTTGTTGAGATTAATGTTCATTTTTTTAAATTGCTTTATCACTTGCTCATTAAAAACATCCAGGGCATCCTGAGGCATAACTGGGATACATCTAGATTTGCTTTTAAAGGGGGTATTGGGTTTAACACACATGTCTGTAGTGAGCCTATGAGTTATATTGGCTCTGAGTTGTGATTCAATCATACCTTGCCCACTCCCCGGGGTTCTCAGGTCCTTCTCTAGATCTTGTATGGCTTGAAGTAAATTCAGATCTAATACTGTTAAATTAGACGTTTGATCGGAATAGCTTTCACTGGGCCCCACCACTCTATCAATCTCGATCTTTTTCAATTGACTTTGTAGAAGATGGAACTTTTTCAACTTTAACTTCCTTATAAACTTGAAAACATCTGCCCTGGTTTGTGTATAGCACAAATTATTCTCAGGGCAGTAAGATAGTCGAAGAGTGAGTAGTTGTTGTTCCGCTGCATTGAAGTTAACTTGGGCCAAATTGATGATTGTGTTGGCATTGGATTTGGAATGTGGCAAGCTCTGGCTTTCTACTACTTGCGCTTCCAATGTTCCCGCCCACGTGCCGACTTCTTGTTGCTTCCGCTTTCGACCGGCCTTGCGTCTTTCACATCTTCTTTTGTTATTCGATTTTTTCCGGGTCCGTTGTTTCTCGCCCTTAATGTCTCTCTTCAATTTTGACATAAAAAATCTAATTCTTCCACCAGGGACAATTTGATATTGCTTCAGCAAGGTCTTGAGGTACTCATTTCTGTTTCTGATTCACTTTCTAGTGCAGAACTGAATCAGATGCTGATGCAATATTTTCTTGGCGGTGATCATTGCCAGCTTGTTGTACGGTCTGTATTTGTTTACCCGCCTTTGCATTCCTCAGGTAGTCATATTTCCGTGAAAACGTGAAGACCTGCTCATTTTCGTAATCCTCTTTATCACTTGTAAATGTATAACTTTTTCTCGTCTTGATCTTTTCTTCGTCTTTGTTGAGTCTCACCATCATCAGTCTTCCTGAGTGGAACAGCAGAAAAAAAGGAAAATAAACTGAAAATATTCATCTCGGAGGCCCACTGAAGAGTTCTTTAAGGAAATGAACACTTTGACACAGCACAAAAACCTAATAAAGGTAAAGGAATTTTGAAAGTGCACTACGGATCCCAGCATGCAACACTTAGTTGATTTCACCTGTGAGGCCCACTGAGCACTAATTAAATGGACATGCAGGTGGAGTGCCTTTTCGCCATTTCTGTGCAGTATCATCATGCCTGTGACCAAGAAGCTGAGTGCTTTGAAACACGTAAGGCAAATAAATGCATTTGAATGAAAATGCCAGTTTCCTTTAAATTCATCTGTTCTTCGAGTGCGTCTTCAAACTGGGAAAGCTTTGTTTGATGATATATATCTGGCCGTCCAGCCGGGAAGACTGCACCACCCCTAAAGGTTGAGGTGAGGGAGCCACAAGGACATGGAACTACTCTGAGTCTTCCTGAGTGGAACAGCTGAAAAAAAAGAAAAATAAACTGAAAGTTTTCATCTCGGAGGCCTACTGGAGGGCTCTTTAAGGAAATGAACACTTTGACACAGCACAGAAACCTAATAAAGGTAAAAGAATTTTGAAAGTGCACTACAGATCCCAGCATGCAACACTTAGTTGATTTCACCTGTGAGGCCCACTGAGGGCTAATTAAATGGACATGCAGAGGGGAGTGCCTTTTCACCATTTCTGTGCAGTATCGTCATGCCTGTGTCCAAGAAGCTGAGTGCTTTGAAGCATGTAAGGCAAATAAATGCATCTGAATGAAAATGCCAGTTTCTTTTAAGTGTATCTGCTCTTTGAGTGCGTCTTCAAACGGGGGATACTTTGTTTGATTATATATTTATATATATATATTCACTGAAAAACACATAGGTTTCAGCCACGTTATAGTTAGGAATTAGCATTCAAAAAACCTTAGAAATTCCCTGAAAAAACCATAGGTTTCACACGTTATAGTTAGCTGGACATTTCACTCATACAAAACCATTGAAATACCCTCATTATAGTTAGTTCAGCTAACTATAACTTGCGCGCCCGCAATTCACTGCTCATGATGTCACATGTTACCTCACTCATGACATGGTCAGTGACATCACTCATGACATCACTGATGACATCTCAAATGACATCAGTGATGACATCACTGATGACATCATCCAGGGAATGTGTGTCTTTCTGAAAAATAAATATTTTTTATATATGTATATCTAAACGTCGATGGAAGAATAAATGGGTAAATAAGTGTCTAAATGGGTGTTTTTTTTGTAAAATTGATTGTATAACTGACTTATTAAGTATATCTTAGTGAATACATGTATTAGGAAATAATGTTTAAATATGTAAATATCTGTATTAGTGTCTCACTTTGTGTATAAGTGGCTGCATGGGTTGGTGAGTAGCTACATGAGTGTCTATATGGGTTATTAGTTGTTTTTTGTGCGGCAGAATGAGTGTCTGTATGGTTTGGTGGGGGTATTACTTAGAGCACAGATGCTAGAATGACTGACTCACTGTTTGTATGTGTTTTGAAGACAGCATGTGTGCAGGGTTGTATGGGTGGATGAGTGTGTATGGGTGTGTTAGTGAGTGAATGACTGTCGTAACTACATAGGTTTTAAACTAGTATATGTGAGTATTGATGTATATAAGTGAGTATAAGTGAGTGAGATTGGAAGAGTTCCTGTATAAATAAGTATGTGTTTCTATAAGTGATTGTTTAAGAGAGTAAGTATGTGTACGTTTCTGTAGAAGTAAGTGTAGTGGTGTGTGTATAGCTCTATATGCAAGTAAATGGATGTTTGATAGTTTATTTGCACATGTGAGTATTTGTGTGAGTAACTCTATGGATAAGTATTGGTGTGTAACAGGATGTATAGGTGTATGAGTACATATGATGAGTGAGTACATGTATGAGTGACCATATAGAACTGTTGGTGAATGAGTGGATGTGTGTGTAGATGTTGGAATTACCTAATAGTTTGTTGTAACTGGTATTGGTATCCCCATTTTTTAGAAAATGTTAGTTTCTATTTTTGAATGTGTGTATCAAAGGTTATTTTAGGGTGAGAGGAGGTCTGCCACTCTTTCACAAGGATGATGTCATCAGTGATGTCATCAGTGATGTCATTTGAAATGTCATCAGTGATGTCAAGAGTGATGTCACTGACCATATCATGAGTGATGTAATATGTGACGTCATCAGCAGTGTATTGCGGGCACGCGACTTATAGTTAGCTGAACTAACTATAACTGGGGAATTTCAATGGTTTTGTATGAGTGAAATGTCCAGCTAACTATAACATGTGTGAAACCTATGTTTTTTTTTCAGTGAATTTCTAAGGTTTTATAAATGCTAATTCCTAACTAAATCGTGTGTGAAATCTATGTTTTTTTCAGTGAATTTGCAAGGTTTTTTAATTGCTTATTCCTAACTATAACGTGCCTGAAACCTATGATTTTTTCAGTGAATTTCATAGGTTTTATAAATCCTAATGTTTATGTCTAATAATTGTTATATTTTTTATACTAATTTAGTACATTTGTTATAATACCTATTTTTAGCTATTTTATTTTTTTAATTACATTACATATTTTTTAATGTAAAATAATAAAAAACAAAATTTAAAAATGAATATTTACTTTTTTTTAAATATATTAAAATTAATTTCTATACATTTTTTTGCATTTTTTTGTGGTAAACGTATGGTACATGTACTGTCCTCGCATTATCCTTTGTACCTGTAATCGTACTGTACGCTTACCAGCACATACGTTGTGAATACATTTTGACTTTACGCGTCTCATCGGCGCTTCCGCGTGACGTCATGTGCGTTTCTACTGCGTACTCTACACATACCCCGCAAATTGTTTTTATGCTCAAAAAGATATATTTATGTATTTAATGTAAATTTTAAGGCAAGACATTATCTGAGGTTATCATAAAAATAGTATTCATTTAGTTTTAATAAGTGTATATTACTTTTAAAAGCAATTACGCAAAGCACAGGGTACGTCGTACGTACTCGCCTCGTAAGTGCACCCTACGTGACTTCAAAACAAGAGATTTGATTAGTTCATAATACTTCCTATTCTAACTGTTGAAGGACACCACCCATTTTAATCATTCTTCTTTCACCTTCACTGAAGAACCATCTGTTTTGAGAAGTTCCTGTGTTTTCCAAAACATCTTTAATATGGCTGCAGAGCAGAATGAAAGTCTATCTGAACACTCTTCAGAAGAAGAATTTGTGCCCAGCCCCGAAGAGGAAGGAGGCATTAATCTAGATTTTTTTTTCCTTTACAGAAGGAGAAAAGAAAGTGAATGCTGCCAAGGTCACCTGTAAGGTGTGTGGGACCATGCTTTCTAGAGGTGATCCGAATAAAAAATATTCATTTGGAACCGCCAGCATGGTGAGACATGTGAAGACTGTTCATCGCCGCAATTATGCGAGAGCTGCATGCAACAGGCTGCGGGAAAACCCTCCACCAGCTGCAGACAGCACTTCCACAGCACCATCATGTCCGCATGAAGACATCCATCCCGATTTTGGAGACCTTATAATTCTTTGCTTTTTTTTAAAGAGACATTATGTTATGACGAACAGTCCATTGATTTGATTTGCAGGCGCAAACAAGAGCACCGTTGCTCCCGCTGTTATTTTGTTTTTGTTTATTTGTTCCAGTCACACAGTTTTCTTTGCGCAATTCCATTTTTTTCTTTCAATTTTTTTTTTTTAAACTGTTAAAAAAATCCCCCAAAAATACAAAACTACAAAAAAAGACAAAACAATAGTTCTTTTATGAACTAACTTCACTTCTCAAAAAAAGAGCTATATTAGTATGATAGTGTGTAAAAGTTTTTTGAATGAATGTTTAGTGCATAAATGAATGAAAGAATACATTAGTAGTGTATGGCGACCCGTTGTGACCCATTGCGGACCCGTTGTGGAAGTGGGTGGGGTAATTGTTTGGTTCGTGTGAGCGGCGCACAGAGCTCCCAGCTGCAGCCCGGGGAGGACGTGCGTTGTGGTGAGCCCCTCTGTCCCAGCGAGCAGCCCCGGGGTCCCAGGCCTGGTTCCCGCGCAGAGACGAGCAGCGGCGGCGGCGGCTGGACTCCGGGTGTCTGGATTGTGTGCACCTGCCTTTTAAGTGCCCCGATTGCCGACCGTAGCAGAGACGAGCTGACCTGTGTACCCGAGGGAGGAGGCGGAAAACCTTCAGCAGTTACACTGCCACCGCCCGGTCCTTCTCCGCCGCCGTTGCTTCACCACTACTGCACGGCCGCTGTGTGTGGAGGACCGAGGGGAGCTGGGGCACTACAACTCCCAAGCTCCCTTGCGGCGCAGTGACTGCCAACGCGCGCCAGGAGGCGCATAAAGTAATTATAAGTGCCCGCGTTGCGGGAGCGCCCGGGCAAAGGGCGGGCCCTCTGTGGCCCCCAGAGGACCGAAGAGGACAGGGCGGGCCACCCCCCTTTCGCCTTAACAGAAGCTGTGGATAGACCATCGGAACACACCCCAAGGTACTGTCACTGCACCAGCAGTTTTTCCTTTTGCTGGGTTCAGCGCTTGTGGCTAGGCAACATCAGTCTTGAACTCTCCAAGACAGCAGTATGAGTCACAGGGGGAGAAAAGCCAAAACGCATGCAACGCGATCTAATACTAAACTGCAGCCAGACGATCCCCAGCCTCTACCCTCTCTGACTGCTATTGATAAAATGCTGCAGCAAACAATTGGGGTGGTTGCCAATGCCATCGAGAACACCGAAAGAAGGCTGTCACTAACACCATCATTCCCACTCCAAAACCAGGGAGGGAACCTGACGACCAACACGACTGATGGCCTAGAGGCTAACTCCTACTTATCATCATCTTATGTTGAGTTACCTTGCAGCCAGGTGCCCCTAGAGATGTCGGCAGACATCCCCGCCCCGCCCATCATCCTTGCTTCTCCGTCCCCAGTCGAAATACTGGAAAGCAGCAAAGCACGCCATAAGAAAAAGAGCACTAAAGAGCGCTCCCACAAGAAACTGACTAAAAATAATTTGGTAAATCACAACCTGGTGACCCCCACAGTCAATCCATCGACATCACCTGCAGGTATCCCTTGCTGGGTCACCAATATGGTGGCTGACCTGCAAGCATGCCTTGAGAGGACTATTGTGGTCCAACTTAAACCCCTGATATCGAAACTGGATAAATTACTGGCAGCTGTAAACGCTAAGGGGGTTGGATTAACAGAGACATCCAACTGCCAGGGACGTGTCGCACCTTTAGTCCAATGTCCCAAACTCAACAACACTCTTAAGGGAGGGGAAGCCGGGGGGAAACCTCTAATGCCACAGTCTACCATTACTGTAACCCCGGCTAGCACCTCTAAGCAGATATCGGCCATCCCACGCCCCTTGCCTTCTACCACCACCCAGGGCCAGGCACACCAAGCCGCGGCAGACTTGCCCCATGGCAGGGACAAGCCGGCCGCACTTGCCAAAGAGAGCAAAAAGGGGAGCATGGCTAGTTCACCATTGTCCAGGAATACCACCTCAAGACTTCCCTACCACCATCTGCAAACAATAAATCTACCACCTGAAGCCCAATCGTATGTGGTGGCACTGGCTGGTGTTCCATCCCTAGGTGAGGGGAAAAGAGAAAGCGGGACTGAGTTAAAAAACAAGTGCATCCAATGGCTCAGCACGAATAGACCCCTCCCGAGAAACATCTCAGGTACAATCCTGTCAGCTAGGAGAGTGGGCTGGGTTGGGAGGGGCCCCAAGTCAATAGCGGGAGATGTCATAATCCTGAACTTTAGGGACACAAACGCTGTTGAATACTTCTGTAACGCCCCCCTCTTTAGTCCTAACACTCAAATTTGCCCACTCCATCTATCCTACTTTTATCCTACCCCCAGCCTGGAACAATTCCATCCAAAAGGTGGCTGTAACAACAGGGGTTGCTATCCCCCACCCTGTATTTTGCCCAATCGGCGGTTACCCCGGGAGGGTCCACGTAACTGTAGTCCTTTTTTCCCTCTCTCACCGCACTGGAATAGGTTCAGTGTGCTGGAAGAGGTGGATTGACTCAGTATCAAGGGTAGCCACCCTCAACAATTGGAAAAGGAATCCCCAAATAACGTAGGGCCAAGGGAGGTTAATTCCACACTTCCCTCACCCGGCGATGTGCCAAAAATCCACGCCCCACCAATGGGGACTTCCACCAATAAGGGGATCATTGTAACAGGTGTCTCGGGGAAAAGTCCAGATGGGAGTTTAAAACTTATTTCCTGGAACATAGCTGGCCTAAAAAACAAGTCGCTTAGTCCTGACTGGGAATCCAACATGGCGGAACACGACCTATGCCTGATGCAGGAAACATGGGCACTGAAAGAAAGTAGGAGCCACACCTTTGCAACGTTTGATGTCCCGGCTGTGTCTCAAGGTAGAGGTCGGCCCTCGGGCGGGCTTTCTACCTGGATTAAACTTCACTTGGGGATCCAGGCAACCCAAGTTGCAACCAATTCCCGGGACATCCAGTGTGTCCAATTAATAACTCCCACCAACTCCAAAGTAGCCCTAATAAATGTCTACTCTAGGCCCTCCAAGAATGGACAAAAGTCTAAAACAATTATAGCTCTGAATACCTTTATTCATACCCTCGACCCTTCCACCGCAATTATCCTTGGTGGAGACTTCAATTGCCAATATGAGCCGCTGGGCAATCTGGAGTTGGGTGAACAGGATGAAGTGGATGCATTGTGGCATATTCCAGAGCCCAACGCTGCCCAGCCTAGAGTATGGACCCCGCTGGCCATCCAAATTAAATCCCTTACCCTTGCAACGTCCCTGCGGGCGTGCAATGGAAGGCTAGACCCAGATCGCCCTGCCTTAGCCACTTATAATAAGTCCCGGCAAACCTCCATCATTGACTATGTCATGGTGGAGGCAAGCAACTGGGATAAGCTAAAGGAATTCAGGGTTGTGCAGAGGCACGACAGCGACCATAATGCCCTTGTACTAACCCTCAAACCCGGTTCCTTTGGCTTCGCCAATCCGGCCGCTAACTTTGGCATAATTCCACCCCAATTGGTACCAACTAATAATAAAAGAAGGGTTAAATGGACCCACCTTGTTGAATCACCTTCCCAGCTTGCGAAATTATATCAGTGTGCACTTCCTCTACTAACGCAGATGGGCGAGCCAACGCTAGCCAGGGACCCAGTCGATATACACACGCAACTTGCAGTGGCCTTGGGGGAAGTTCTCTACCCTGCGTGTAGGAACAAACGACCTGTGCCTAGGACACACCCCTGGTTTGATGCCGCTTGCAAGAAGCAGAAAATTCTGCTTCTGGCGGCTATTAAATCTAGTGATATGTCCAAAATTAGGGCAATTAGGACTAGGTACAAAGAAGAATTAAGCAGGGCTAAGAGGGAGTGGGAGGAGGAGAGATGGGAACTATCGAGAGGCGCCTTGCAGGCAAGGGACTCCAAATTATTTTGGGCATTAGTATGCACTGGTTCAAGCAAGGGTGGGGAGCTATCTTTGCCAAATATTGCCCCCTCTGTTTGGCAGGCGCACTTTGCGGCCCTCTACTCTAACCCCGAATTTGACATCACAATTTGCCCGACTGGGGCTAGGACACTTGAACCGGTCAGTACACCGCAGCCTTTACTAGACCAAGGTCCCCCGCTTGAGTGCCAGCGGCGGGGGGCCGCCGGTTGGGATAGCTCATGGGAAGGGGAGGGATTTGAGGTAGAGCTAGGCCAGGGAAATACTGAGACCATTACCATCAAAGAGGTAGAATCAGCGATAGCTAGGCTGCTACCGAACAAGGCCCCCGGCCTGGATAGGCTGCCTGGTGATCTATTTCGCTCACAGCCTAAAATCTGGGCCCCGTACCTCACTGTTCTGTTTAATGCAGTCCTTGATGGAGCTAACCCCCCTGACACCTGGGTTGGTGCCGAGATTGTCCCCATTTTTAAAAAGGGTTGCCCCCTAACCCCAGCCAATTATAGGCTAATTAGCCTTTTGGACACCTCACAGAAACTAATGGGCCGAGTCCTGCTAGATCAGTTGCAAGGGTGGATGGAGGACCTTAAAATCTTAACTACCCTCCAGGCAGGCTTCAGAACCGGAATCTCGACCCTGGACCAAATATTTAGGCTCCAGGTCCTCTTTTGGAAGACTGTCCAGGTGGAGGGTGGCAGCCTCTACCTTGTCTTCGTGGACCTGCGGGCCGCTTTTGACCTTGTGCCCAGGGAGAGTCTGTGGATGGTTTTGAAATGTCTCGGCCTCCCACCCTACCTCCTAGATGTCTTGACACGCCTGCATGTGGGGAATTACGCCCAAGTGAGGTGTGGCAGGAACGGAGATTTATCCCCCCGCTTTCCAGTCAGGAGAGGTGTACAGCAGGGCTGCGTCTTAGCCCCGACGCTCTTCAGCCTGTACATTAACGGCCTGGTGGGGGATTTACTCAAGGTCAGGGATAGTGATGTCCCCCGGTTGTCCACTGGCCGGGTGCCCGCTCTGATCCTCGCTGACGACACTTTGTTGCTTTCGCGAACATCAACGGGCATCCAGCGAGTTCTGGACGGGTTTGTGACATTCTGCGCCTCGCGTGGCCTAGAGATCAACCTGGGTAAGACCAAGTTTATGATCTTTGGACCCCCGAGGCGCACCCGTCCAGTCCCCACTCTAAATGGGACACCGCTTGAACGAGTGAAAACTTTTGTTTATTTGGGCATCACCCTAAACGAAGACTTCACCTGGGGCCCCCAGGTTGCTAGTTCCACCCTGAGACTTTCGCAGATCACTGGGGGTATTTGCAAGTTCCATAAGTCAACCATCTTCAGGCCAGTTTCCCCTGCTCTTGAGATCTATGGGGTCCAGGCAAGACCTGCTGCAACATACGGAGCGGAGCTCTGGGGCCATGCGAACACACATAGCCTACTGAAAGTGGAGCAGGCCTTTATGAGGAACTTGGTGGGTCTCCCCCAGAGCACTCCATTGATACCCTTGCGATTGGACATGGAAATCGAGCCCATCACTGAACTACTCTCAGCACGTCCGCTTCTGTAGTGGAGAAGGCTCTGGACTGTCCCAGAGCTCGAGGACTACAGAGCGGAATTCTCAATGGTCTGGGCTACCCTGAAAGGCAAGCGTATACCGTGGTTACAGCACATCAAAACTCTTGCTCAACAAATTGGCCTCCCCCAATTGTGGGAGTCCCCTGAGGTGAGCTGTGCGGCAGGCCAGAGGAAAGAACTGGTGGCCATTGTGAGACATTTTAACCTAAGTCTACTGTGTAGTGCGACAGTTATGGGAAGGCTTACGAAAGAGTTCTTACAGGTCAAGCTGGCGCCTCAGAGGGAAGAATTCTTAGACCTAATACAGCCACCGCTAGCGAGGAAACTATACACCCAATTAAGGCACGGCTGCTTACCCATCGGGGCACTGACTCTCTCTTGGTCAGGGAAAGAGGATGGTTCCTGCCCAGCATGCAATTGTACTAAAGAGGACATTGTTCACATTCTGTTCTTTTGCCCGGCGTATAGCAGTATACGTAGATGCTGGTTGGTACCGTTGTGTAAAAACTTGGGATTAAGCCAATGTGCCCAGGCCTGCAGGATCCTAACCTATGACACCTCTCCCGCCATTGTCTTGTCGGTTTCCCGCTTTTTACATGGAATGTGGCGAAGAAGGACTTCTTTGCTTAACTAACTGTCTTTTTTTTTTATTATTCTTTTTTTACTGTGATGGCCATTTCTTGATAACTTCCAATTTAATAATGTCTTATCTTAAAAACTCTATTTATATTTTTATTATCTATGTACATATTTTATCTGTGCTTTTATGGTCTTTGACCGAAGTAAAGTTATCAAATATATGTATGGTGAATGTGAAAGTGCAGAACTATAAGGAAGTGCTACAGGATAACTCTATAAGGTGTTTACTTACTGTATACTGTAGTACTTCCGAAGCACATAAATATAACATATGTACATAAATATGTTACAAGTCTATGCTTCCCTCCGCACTTCTGGTGAAACTGCCTGGGTGAATTTGTAAGTGTTAGTGTTTTAATGCAGTGAATGAATTAGCACACACTGCTGGATGAATCACTACAATAGTGCAACAGCAGTGACAGAGTGTTTGGTGGAAGTGTAACGATACAGACTGGGGAATTGAAGGTATATCAGACAAGTGTGCAGATAGATACAAGACTACATGCTTAGTGCATAGGGATTTGAAGCAGTCCATGCCCTAAGGCCTACTTTGCTGCATGAGTACTTGGGTACTGACTAAATGATTACAGTTCTGCAAGGAGAGAGCCTGACTGAATTTATAAGTGCTTCAGTTTTAGCACAGTAAATGGATAAGCACATACTGCTGAATGGGTCACTACAATAGTGCAACAGCAGTGACAGACTGTTTGGTGGAAGTGTAAGGATACAGAGTGGAGAATTGAAGATGTGAAAGACAAGTGTGCACGTGGATAGAAGACTGTATGCATACAGCATACGACTTTGAAGAAGTCCTTGTCCTAAGGCCTACTTCGCTACATGAGTACTTGGGTATTGAGTGAATGATTACACTACTGTATGGAGAGTGTCTGAGTGAATCTATAAGTGCTTGAGTTTTAGCGTACTGAACGATTAGTACATACCACTGAATGGGTCATTATAACAGTACAAGGGCAGTAACAGAGTGTTTGCTGGAAGTGTAAGGATACAGACTGGGGAATTGAAGGTATAAAAGACAAGTGTGCAGGTAGATGCAAGACTGCATGCATAGTGCATAGGGTTTACAAGCAGTCCATACCCTAAGGCGTACTTCGCTGCATGAGTACTTGGGTACTGACTGAATGATTACAGTTCTGCAAGGAGAGTGCCTGACTGAATTTGTAAGTGCTTCAGTTTTAGCACAGTGAATGGATTAGCACATACTGCTGAATGGGTCACTACAACAATGAAACAGCAGTGACAGAGTGCTTGGCAGAAGTGTAAGGATACTGACTGGGGAATTGAAGGTATAAAAGACAAGTGTGCAGGTAGATACAAGACTGCATGCATACTGTATAAGGGTTTGAAGCAGTCCATGTCTTAAGGCCTACTTCGCTGCATAAGTACTGGCTACTGACTGAATCAATAGAACACTGCAAAGAGAGTGTCTGAGTGAATCTATAAGTGCTTGAGTTTTAGTACAGTGAATTGATTAGTATGTAGTGCTCAATGCCTTATTATTATTAAACAATAAAATTAGTCTTCAGACATCACATATTTTAACACAGATTCTAAAAGGAGTTCATCTGTTACTTCTTCGAGTTCATACTACTGGTTTGCCATTTCTACTACTCACTCTCTACTATTTACTCTCGACTACTTGCTCTCTACTACTCTCTACTACTGACTCTCCACTACTCACACTCTACTTTGTGCTCTCTACTACTCACTCTCTACTGCTATACTACTCTCTCTACTACTCACTCTCTTTACTACTCACTCTCTACTACTCACTCTCTACTACTCTACTATGCTCTACTACTCTCTATACTACTCACTCTCTACTACTCTCTACTACTCACTCTACTACTCTCTACTACTCTCTACCACTCCCTCTCTACTACTCTACTACTCACTCTCTACTACTCTCTACGACTCTCTCTCTACTACTCACTCTCTACTACTCTATACTACTCACTCGCTACTAATCTCTCTCTACTACTCATGCTCTACTACTCTCTACTTCTCACTCTCTACTACTCATTCTCTCCTACTCTCTGCTACTCACTCTCCACTACTCACTCTCTACCACTTGCTCTGTACTACTCACTCTACTACTCACTCTCTACTACTCTACTACTCTCTACTACACACTCTCTACTACTATCTCTCTACTACTCACTCGCTACTATTCTCTACTACTACTCTCTACTACTACTCTCTACTACTCACTCTCAACTACTCACTCTACTGGCTGTAGAGCCAGAGAACCAGATCAGCAGAGCTGCTCTGTAGCCTAAGAACGAGGTCAGCAGAGCTGCTGTAGACCCATTGAACCAGGTCAGCAGAGCTGCTGTAGAGCCAGAGAAACCAGGTCAGCAGAGCTGCTTTAGAGGGAGAGATCCAGGTCAGCAGAGCTGCTTTAGAGCCAGAGACACAGGTCAGGAGAGCTGCTGTAAAGCTGACACTGACTGACTGACACTGACTGATTGACACTGACTGACATTGATTGACTGACAGACTGACTGATACTGGATGACTGACACTGACTGACTGACACTGACTGACATTGATTGACTGACAGACTGACTGACACTGATTGACTGACACTGACTGACTGACACTGACTGACTAACACTGACTGACACTGACTGACTGACACTGACTGACATTGATTGACTGACAGACTGACTGACACTGATTGACTGACACTGACTGACTGACACTGACTGACTAACACTGACTGACACTGACTGACTGACACTGACTGAAACTGATTGACTGACACTGATTGACTGACACTGACTGATTGACTGATACTGACTATCTGACTGACTGACACTGACTACTCTCTACTACTCTCTCTCTACTACTCACTCTCTACTACTCTCTACTACTCTCCCTCTACTACTCACTCTCTACTACTCTACTACTCTCTACTACTCTCTCTCTACTACTCACTCTCTACTACTCTCTACTACTTACTCTCTACTATTCTCTACTACTCACTCTCTACTACTCTCTGTACTACTCTCTACCACTCACTCTTTACCACTCTACTACCCACTCTACTACCCACTCTCTACTACTCGCTATGACTCTCTCTCTCTACTACTCACTCTCTACTACTCTCTACTTCTCACTCCCTACTACTCTCTGTACTACTCTCTACTAATCTCTACTACTCACTCTCCACTACTCTCTCTCTACTACTCTCTACTACTCACTCTACTACTCACTCTCTACTACTCTCTCTCTGCTACTCACTCTCTACTACTCACTCTCTACTACTCTCTACTACTCACTCTCTACTACTCACTCTCTACTACTCTCTACTACTCACTCTCTACTACTCACTCTCTGCTACTCTCTACTACTCATGCTTTTCTACTCTACTACTCTCTACTACTCTATTACTACCTACTACTCACTCTCTACTACTCTCTACTACTCACTCTCTATTACTCACTTTCTACTACTCTCTACTACGATCTCTCTACTACTCACTTGCTACTACTCTCTACTAATCACTCTCTACTACTCACTCTCAACTATTCTCTACTTCTCTCTACTACTACTCTCTATTACTCACTCTCTACTACTCACTCCTTACTACTCTCTACTACTCACTCTACCACTCTCTACCACTCACTCTCTACTACTTTACTACTCACTCTCTACTACTCTCTACTACTCACTCTCTACTACTCACTTTCTACTACTCTCTACTACGATCTCTCTACTACTCACTTGCTACTACTCTCTACTAATCACTCTCTACTACTCACTCTCAACTATTCTTTACTTCTCTCTACTACTACTCTCTACTACTCTCTCTCTACTACTACTCTCTATTACTCACTCTCTACTACTCACTCCTTACTACTCTCTACTACTCACTCTACCACTCTCTACCACTCACTCTCTACTACTTTACTACTCACTCTCTACTACTCACTATCTACTACTCACTTTCTACTACTCTCTACTACGATCTCTCTACTACTCACTTGCTACTACTCTCTACTAATCACTCTCTACTACTCACTCTCAACTATTCTCTACTTCTCTCTACTACTACTCTCTACTACTCTCTCTCTACTACTCACTCTCTACTACTCACTCTACTACTCTCTACTACTCTACTACTCTACTACTGTCTACTACTCACTCTCTACTACTCACGCTCTACTACTCTCTATACTAACTCTCTACTACTCACTCGCTACTACTCTCTACTAATCACTCTCTACTACTCACTCTCTACTATTCTCTACTACTCTCTACTGCTACTCTCTACTACTCACTCTCTTCTACTCACTCCCTACTACTCTCTACTACTCACTTTACTATTCCCTACCCCTCACTCTCTACTACTTTACTACTCAATCTCTACTACTCACTCTACTACTCTCTACTACTCACTCTCTACTATTCATTCTCTACTACTCGATCTCTACTACTCACTCTCCACTACTCACACTCTACATCGCGCTCTCTACTGCTCACTACTATTCACTCTCTACTACTCACTCTCTACTGCTATACTACTCTATACTACTCTCTCTACTACTCACTCTCTTTACTACTCACTCTCTACTACTCACTCTCTACTACTCTCTACTACTCACTCTACTACGCTCTACTACTCTCTACCACTCACTCTCTACTACTCTCCTACTCACTCTCTACTACTCTCTCTCTACTACTCCCTCTCTACTAGTCACTCTCTACCACTCTCTACTACTCACTCTACTACTCTCTACTACTCTCTACCACTCACTCTCTACTACTCTCCTACTCACTCTCTCCTACTCACTCTACTACTCACTTGCTACTACTCTCTCTCTACTACTCACGCTCTACTACTCTACTACTCACTCTCTACTACTCGTTCTCTACTACTCTCTACTACTCACTCTCCACTACTCACTCTCTACTACTTGCTCTGTACTACTCACTCTACTACTCACTCTCTACTACTCTACTACTCTCTACTACATGCTCTCTACTACTCTCTAATACTATCTCTCTACTACTCACTTGCTACTACTCTCTACTAATCACTCTCTACTGATAAACTCTCTATTATTCTCTACTACTCTCTACTACTACTCTCTACTACTACTCTCTACTACTCACTCTCTACTACTCACTCTACTACTCTCTGCTACTTACTCTCTACTACTCTCTGTACTACTCACTGTCTACTATTCACTCTCTACTACTCACTCCCTACTACTCTCTACTACTCACTTACTCTCTACCACTCACTCTCTACTACTTTACTCCTTACTCTCTCCTACTCTCTCTCTACTACTCACGCTCTACTACTCACTCTTCTACTCTCTACTACTTACTCTCTACTACTCTATTTCTACTACTCACTCTCTACTATTCACTCTCTACTACTCTCTACTACTCACTCTCCACTACTCACACTCTACTACTTGCTCTCTACTACTCACTACTACTCACTCTCTATCACTCTACTACTCTCTCTACTACTCACTCTCTTTACTACTCATTTTCTACTACTCACTCTCTACTACTCTACTACTCTCTCTATTACTCACTCTCTACTACTCTCTACAACTCACTCTATACTACTCTACTACTCACACTCTGCAACTCTCTCTCCACTACTCACTCTCTACTACTCTCACTCTCACTCTGTACTACTCATTCTCTACTACTCTCTACTAGTCACTCTTCACTTTTCACTCTCTACTACTCCCTCTCTACTACTCTCTACTACTCACTCTACTACTCACTCTCTACTACTCTACTACTCTCTACTACTCACTCTCTACTACTCACTCTCTACTACTCTCTACTATCTCTCTACTACTCACTCGCTACCACTCTCTACTAATCACTCTACTATTCCATACTATTCTCTATTACTCTCTACTACTACTCTCTACTACTACTCTCTACTACTCACTCTCTACTACTCACTCTCTACTACTCTCTACTACTCACTCTATTACTCTCTACCACTCACTCTCTACTACTTTACCACTCAATCTCTAATACTCTGTCTCTACTACTCTACTAATCTTTATTACTCACTCTCTACTACGCTCTACTACTCACTCTACTACTCACTCTCTACTACTCTACTACTCACTCTCTACTACTCTCTACTACTTTCTCTCTACTACTCACTCACTACCACTCTCTACTAATCACTCTCTACTATTCCATACTATTCTCTACTACTCTCTACTACTACTCTCTACTACTACTCTCTACTACTCACTCTCTACTACTCACTCTCTACTACTCTCTACTACTCACTCTATTACGCTCTACCACTCACTCTCTACTACTTTACTACTCAGCCTCTAAAACTCTGTATCTACTACTCTACTAATCTTTAGTACTCACTCTCTACTACTCTCTACTACTCAGTCTCTACTACTCACTCCCTACTACTCTGTACTACTCACTTACTCTCTACCACTCACTCTCTACTACTTTACTCCTTACTCTCTCTCTACTACTCACGCTCTACTACTCACTCTGCTACTCTCTACTACTTACTCTCTACTACTCAATTTCTACTACTCACTCTCTACTATTCACTCTCTACTACTCTCTACTACTCACTCTCCACTACTCACACTCTACTACTCACTCTCTAATACTCACTACTACTCACTCTCTATTACTCACTCTCTATCACTCTACTACTCTCTCTACTACTCATTCTCTTTACTACTCATTTTCTACTACTCACTCCCTACTACTCCCTACTACTCACTTACTCTCTACCACTCACTCTCTACTACTTTACTCCTTACTCTCTCCTACTCTCTCTCTACTACTCACGCTCTACTACTCACTCTACTACTCTCTACTACTTACTCTCTACTACTCTATTTCTACTACTTACTCTCTACTATTCACTCTCTACTACTCTCTACTACTCACTCTTCACTACTCACACTCTACTACTTGCTCTCTACTATTCACTACTACTCACTCTCTACTACTCACTCTCTATCACTGTACTACTCTCTCTACTACTCACTGTCTTTACTACTCATTTTCTACTACTCACTCTCTACTTCTCTACTACTCTCTCTATTACTCACTGTCTACTACTCTCTACAACTCACTCTACTACTCTTACTACTCTCTACCACTCACTCTATACTACTCTACTACTCACACTCTGCAACTCTCTCTCTACTACTCACTCTCTACTACTCTCTCTATTACTCACTCTCTACTACTCATTCTCTACTACTCTCTACTAGTCACTCTTCACTTTTCACTCTCTACTACTCCCTCTCTACTACTCACTCTACTACTCACTCTCTACTACTCTACTACTCTCTACTACTCACTCTCTACTACTCACTCTCTACTACTCTCTACTACTATCTCTCTACTACTCACTCGCTACCACTCTCTACTAATCACTCTACTATTCCTTACTATTCTCTACTACTCTCTACTACTACTCTCTACTACTACTCTCTACTACTCACTCTCTACTACTCACTCTCTACTACTCTCTACTACTCACTCTATTACTCTCTACCACTCACTCTCTACTACTTTACTACTCAATCTCTAATACTCTGTCTCTACTACTCTACTAATCTTTACTACTCACTCTCTACTATGCTCTACTACTCACTCTACTACTCACTCTCTACTACTCTACTACTCTCTACTACTCACTCTCTACTACTCTCTACTACTTTCTCTCTACTACTCACTCACTACCTCTCTCTACTAATCACTCTCTACTATTCCATACTATTCTCTACTACTCTCTACTACTACTCTCTACTACTCACTCTCTACTACTCACTCTCTACTACTCTCTACTACTCACTCTATTACTCTCTACCACTCACTCTCTACTACTTAACTACTCAGTCTCTAATACTCTGTCTCTACTACTCTACTAATCTTTAGTACTCACTCTCTACTACTCTCTACTACTCAGTCTCTACTACTCACTCCCTACTACTCTCTACTACTCACTTACTCTCTACCACTCACTCTCTACTACTTTACTCCTTACTCTCTCCTACTCTCTCTCTACTACTCACGCTCTACTACTCACTCTGCTACTCTCTACTACTTACTCTCTACTACTCTATTTCTACTACTCACTCTCTACTATTCACTCTCTACTACTCTCTACTACTCACTCTCCACTACTCACACTCTACTACTCGCTCTCTACTACTCACTACTACTCACTCTCTATTACTCACTCTCTATCACTCTACTACTCTCTCTACTACTCATTCTATTTACTACTCATTTTCTACTACTCACTCTCTACTACTCTACTACTCTCTCTATTACTCACTCTCGACTACTCTCTACAACTCACTATACTACTCTTACTACTCTCTACCACTCACTCTATACTACTCTACTACTCACACTCTGCAACTCTCTCTCTACTACTCACTCTCTACTACTCTCTCTATTACTCATTCTCTACTACTCATTCTCTACTACTCTCTACTAGTCACTCTCCACTTTTCACTCTCTACTACTCCCTCTCTACTACTCTCTACTACTCACTCTACTACTCACTCTCTACTACTCTACTACTCACTCTCTACTACTCTCTACTACTATCTCTTTACTACTCACTCGCTACCACTCTCTACTAATCACTCTACTATTCCATACTATTCTCTACTACTCTCTACTACTACTCTCTACTACTCACTCTCTACTACTCACTCTCTACTACTCTCTACTACTCACTCTATTACTCTCTACCACTCACTCTCCACTACTTTACTACTCAGTCTCTAATACTCTGTCTCTACTACTCTACTAATCTTTACTACTCACGCTCTACTACTCTCTACTACTCACTCTCTACTACTCTACTACTCTCTACTACTCACTCTCTACTACTCACTCTCTACTACTCTCTATTACTTTCTCTCTACTACTCACTCGCTACCACTCTCTACTAATTACTTTCTACTATTCCATACTATTATCTACTACTCTCTACTACTACTCTCTACTACTACTCTCTACTACTCACTCTCTACTACTCACTCTCTACTACTCTCTACTACTCACTCTATTACCCTCTACCACTCACTCTCTACTACTTTACTACTCAGTCTCTAATACTCTGTCTCTACTACTCTACTAATCTTTACTACTCACTCTCTACTACTCTCTACTACTCAGTCTCTACTACTCACTCTCTACTACTCTCTACTACTATCTCTCTACTACTCACTCTCTACTACGTTCTACTAATCACTCTCTACTACTCACACTCTACTACTTTACTACTCACTCTCTACTACTCTCTCTACTACTCACTCTCTACTACTCACTCTACTACTCTCTACTACTTACGCTCTGCTACTCTCTCTCTACTACTCACTCTCTACTACTCTCTACTACTCACTCTCTACTACTCACTCTACTACTCTCTACTACTGCTGTAGAGCCAGAGAAACCAGGTCAGCAGAGCTGCCTTAGAGCCAGAGAACCAGGACAGCAGAGCTGCTATAGCTGACACTGACTGACCGACACTGACTGACTGACAGTGACTGATTGACACTGACTGACACTGATTGACTGACAGACTGACTGACACTGACTCTGTCAATCACTCAACATATTTATAAAGCACGCTACTCACAAGCAAGGGTCCCAAGGCGCTGGGAGTGGGGGGAGGGGTGTACTGTTACTGCTCGAAGAGCCAGGTCTTGAGTTGCTTCCTGAAGGAGAGATGGTTCTGGGTCAATCGAAGGTGGGTGGGGAGGGAGTTCCACTCCTTGGCCGCCAGATAGGAGAAAGATCTTCCTCCGGTGGTGGTTCTGTGAATCCTTTGGACGGTGGCGAGGGCATGGGTGGGTGTGTAGAACGTGAGGCGGTTGTTGAGGTATTTGGGGGCCCATGTCGTGGAGGGCCTTGTCAGCGTGGGTGAGGAGCCTGAACATGATCCTTTTGTTGACGGGGAGCCAGTGCAGGTCTCGCAGGTGGGCAGAGATGTGGCTGTGTCGGGGGATGTCCAGGATGAGTCGTGCAGAAGCGTTCTGTACGCGCTGGAGTCTTTTTTGTAGTTTGGCTGTGGCACCAGCGTAGAGGGTGTTCCTGTAGTCCAGATGGCTGGTGACGTGGGCCTGGGTGACCGTCTTTCTGGTTTCGGTGGGGATCCACCTGAAGATCTTTCGGAGCATGCGCAGGGTGTTGAAACACGATGACGAGACGGCGTTGACTTGCTTGGTCATCGTGAGGGAGGAGTCCAGGATGAAACCCAGGTTGCGTGCGTGGTCCGTGGGCTTGGGGTGGTGCCCTGTGCAGGGGGCCACCAGGATTCGTCCCAGGCTGAGGGAGATGGTTCGAGGATGAGGACTTCCGTCTTGTCTGAGTTGAGTTTCAGACGGCTGAGCTTCATCCATTCCACTACGTCTTTCATTCCTTCCTGGAGGCTGGCTCTGGCAGTGGCGGGGTCGTTGGTAAGGGAGAGGATCAGCTGGGTGTCGTCAGCATAGGAGATGATGTTAAGGTTGTGTTGGCGTGCGGTTGCTGCGAGGGGGCTCATATAGACGTTGAAGAGGGTGGGGCTGAGTGAGGAGCCTTGGGGTACGCCACAGATGATCTTGGTGGCCTCTGAGTGGAAGGGATGGAGGCGGACTCTCTGAGTTCTGTCGGAGAGGAATGAGGTGATCCATTCAAGGGCTTTTCCTTGGATCCCGGCGTAGTGGAGGCGGTTTGTAAGGGTGCGGTGGCAGACTGTGTCGAATGCGGCCGATAGGTCGAGGAGGATGAGGGCAGCAGTTTCTCCGTTGTCGAGCAGGGACCTGATGTCGTCGGAGGCTGCGATGAGGGCGGTCTCGGTACTGTGGTTTGCTCAGAATACGGACTGTGACGGGTCGAGGGAGCTGTTTGTCTCGAGGAAGGCGGTTAGCTGTTTGTTGACAGTCTTCTCGATGACTTTAGCGGGGAAAGGGAGGAGCGAGATGGGGCAGAAGTTCTTGAGGTCCGTGGGGTCCGCAGTGGGTTTCTTCAGGAGGTGATGTCATTTGAGATGTCATCAGTGATGTTACTGACCATTTCATGCATAATTTAATATGTGAGGTCATAAGCAGTGCATTGCATGGGTGCGAGTTACAGTAGGATCAGCTAACTATAACTGGTAAATTTCTCTGGTTTTGTCCGAGTGAAATGTCAGTCTAACTTTAAAGTCTCTGTTACCTTTGGTTTTTTCAGTAACTTTCTAAGGTTTTTTAACTAGCAGCTGCGTTTGCACAGTGGTGGAAAAAGGGGCTGGGCCTCTGACTAGCTCTCTGGAATCCCACTTTGTGGACTTACAGGAGGTACAAAAAGGCCTTTTTAGTCCCCAAGGTCCCTCGGGAGTAAAATGGACTTTATGCCCGAACCATTAGTATACCACAAGCCTCATTTGCAGAGTGGTGAGGTAAGGGGGCGTGGTCTCCAAAGACCTCTTAGCAATCCTGCTGTTTGGGACTTACTGGAGATAACAGAAGGGGTTGTTGGTCCCCAAGGACGTTCTTGGCGACCAACCAAGTTACCTCCAGTATGTCTCACTCAGCAGGATAGCTGGTCATCAGTGGCCACGTCCCCTTTCTCCAACACTCTGCAAACACGCCTCCTGGCTCTCTGCTGCTTGGGGAAACAATACCCTTTAGTCCTGATGCCCTCAGCAGGCAAGGGGACCTCATCACCCACCAGTAGTGCACCAAGAGGCACGTTTGCAGAGTGGCGGAGAATGGGGGCGTGGCTCGGACCACCTCTCAACTAAACCCACAGTGTGGGGCTTATTGGAAATAACAGGAGGTCTTGTTGGCCCCTAAGGACCCTCGGCAACCAAGGGGACTTCACCCCCACCCAGCAGTGTACCAGAAGAACCATGGGTGGAGAAAGGGAGTGAGGCCTCTGTAAGTTGCCAGTTTTTTTTAGAGTTTTTTTTCTAGGAAGGGTGGCTCTGTGGCCCCTCTTCCCTGGACCATTTTGCACTATAAAACACATACATAGTTGATGCTGGTGAACAAAGGTTATGTTTTCGGAAGACTTTTTTAAAATAGATAGACACTTTTCCCACAATGCTGAACACCGTATATGCATTGAAAAATAATGCATATATGTGGCGAGAAACATGGTCTTTCAGTGCCAGAATGAAAATTGTCTTCACAGCTCTATTCTGTACCCCCAACCATTTAAGGTCATAACTTAATGGCATAAATTAGCTTAAATCTTCACTTTACAAATCGTTACTCTTGTTCACTGGTTTTTCTCTACACCATTCTGAGGTAAAACACTAGGGTGAGTTGTGACTGGTTCATGCATACTTATCAATAACCTAATAGACTGATCATTTATCTTTGACCTTTATTATTCATAAAATGTATGCCCCTATGTCCCTATTCATAGAGTACAGAGGACAAACAAAACCATATGATGGAGAAATACTGAAAGCTTGCATGAATCTCGGTATGCATGAAGGATTTGGTACCAGAGACTCCTCATTGACTCCCAAGTATGGTGAAGTAACTTGTCTATTCTGGTCTTCGCCCTGCTGCCAAGTCTCACATTTGTGTCTTTGATACCACTGTGCACATCTCCATTCCCATTCCTCACTGTTTTAAGCAAGAACTGACGTTAAGCCTAATAGTAAAAATAACTTACTGTCCACTGGGTCCAGGCACTTATATCCACAGTCAATGCAGCATTTCTGGCATCCTGGGCAGTTGTAATCATTTGTACACTGGGGTACAGAAACTGGGCAGACTCCTTTCTTTGCTGTAACAAATGACAAAAAACATTTTTAAAGTATGCATTACAATATTTCACAACTATTCATAATTTGTCGTCTTCCTAGCAATGCAAGACTGAGATACATCATCAAGTTAATGTGTAAAGTGCAATGAATATAAGGTTACAAAAGAAAAGAGGTGCATATCCAATGTTAAAATACTAAGCAAATTGGTGTATGCATGTAAAACAGTAATGACGTGCAAATGGAACTAATGAATGAGGTAACAGTCACAAATTCTATATACATGAACTGCAGTGAAACATTTATATAATAGTAACCATGTGGGGTGGGACCAGGAGCTATCTATCACCCACCCCTGGTCATTGTTGCTAAAATTATCCCTTTGCTGTGCGGCATGAATGGTGAAGCTTAAGCATGACCTCACTGCTCATGGAGGCCAGGTGACAGATGTAATATACAACACACATATCTGGTAATAAAAAAAGAACAGCGCATCCCATTCCCCAATACCATAACAGACAACAACTTAAACTACCATTTAAGTAAAATAATTAAATCACTCAAGAACTAACTGCCAGTGGGGAATGGTTTCACCACAAACATTGGCAGATGCACAATGCTGAGCTCATCCATGGCCCGCCACAATCTGACACCATTCGAGGCAGAATGCACATCGAAGGAACCCCAACATGCTGGCGGTGAAGCGCACAGTGTCGGAGGCCAACGGAAGACACTTTGGTGTCCCTGAACAACATTCCTGTGTGTCGATAGACAGGCCTATGATGGGAATGGGTAGAGAGGCTTGGAATGGGCCTCTGCTGAGGCTTGTGCTGGACCTGTGCGACAGTTGGCGGCTAGAGGACTGCTTGGCCTGTCTTTTTAGCCCCGGTAGGAGAACTCCCCCACAGGGACAACTTTGTGTTGTCACGCAACGCATAAAATGGTGAATCTGAAGCCCTGGACATGCCCTTAACAAAATTGCTAGTCTATGTTGCTGTTCGAGACCACCAAGACCAGCAGCATTCTTGCATGCATGGTTTTGAACATATAATGGACGGGTCAGGCCGCGGTGGAGAAAAGGACTGTAGAAGGGCCACATTCATACTCAGTGGGCAAACACAAGCGTCCTGCTGTAGTACTGAGAGCTGCAGTCGCTGCATGACCGCTGGTGATCCACCGGCGGGGGAGGTTGTGAGGAAACACCCCTTGTTGTGGGGACAAGAGTACAGCCTGATATCAAGGGCACCGAGGCAATCCCCACTGTGAGGACAGGGGTGTGCCCTCTCCCTTGTAAATCCATAGCTGCTGACCTTGGGTGCATCTACAAAACATATCCCGACCTGGGATGTTTCATAGATGCACATCGCCTGTTACTGAGGGTGCATAGGGAGACTCCAAAATACAGATTTGGGGCTCGACCAACAGACTCTAAAACAACCAACCAGAGACTGCCTGGCAAAACAGACCTGGCTACAGAGATATGGTGGCCAGGAAATAGCAAGCCTTCTTCCTTGCTGCAAGCTCCAGGCGGGGAAACCATTAGCCAGTTGAGGGTATAACATCCTTTGAGCTGAACTACTGCACAAGCATGGCAATAAGGGCTGGGATTCTATGCTTGGGAATGCCACACATTTGGGGGAGAAGACTCCACCTTGCAAGTTAGAAAGGTGGTGGTCAGCTGAAACTATAGACCCTCGGGCCCGTGCCACCTGTGGCAGCTGCATAGTTCCTTAAACATGTTGAAAGACAAACATCCGCCACCTTCCCAAGATAGACAAATCTACCAAACCAATATCAGCCCCAGATGCAGCATCCTCTGGCCCACCACCCCTGGCTGAAGTAACCACTGACCATATCTCATCTATCCTGCCTGTCATCCATGACTTGAGGTCCTCTGTCAAAGGCAAGATCGGCAAACATAGCCTCGACTTGTTGCTGCTCCACCAAGATCTGCAGAATACCGCCAAGAGGTGGTGGAGGGTAGAATCTCAGAGGCTGAAGACACACTGTGCAACTGGCAATCTCAAATCACAACCCCGCCTATGACTGTTAACCTCATTAAGGCATGCATGGAGTACTCAGAGGAAAGATCAGAAGCAGCAACCTCTGCATCATCGGAATCCCAGTTGTCTTGGAGGGCTCAAATTTAACTCAAATTATAATGAAGTGGTTGAAACCTTGGGTGCCGGTGGAAAATGTATCTATGTTCTCCCTAGTGGAGCAAGACCACTGATCATTGGCTCCCAAGCCACCGCCAGGGGCCCCACCCTCCTGCTCATCGCAAGCATCTTTAACTTTGCATATAGCAATGCGGTGCTGAGAGGGTCTCAGTGCGTGGAAACCCCGATATATGGTTTTTCAAAGGAAATTATATTTCCGGATAACCCAAAAGGTCCAGTATCAGCAGTGCTCTTTCCTAGCTGTTAAACCTGCTTGAGGTTAATACATGTTGCGTTTTCCAGTCCACCAAAAGGTTCTTTTCGGGGCCAAAATATTCTTTTTTTGGTGACCCTGAGAGCTCATGGGACTGGGTGAAACAGTGACCAAACATGCGTAAACAGAGATCTCTCCAATCATGGGAAGGCCCCTGCTTTCAAGAGTACCCATGTGCCTGGCAGCGGTTGCCATGAAGGCGGCGGAGAAGCAGGCAATGGATTCAGTCAGGAGACATTGTACAGGTGGCAGACCATCCTAGGAGATAGATAGGTCAGCAAATTCTGAGACGTATACTACATGACTGACAGGCCAACAAGGGGTCCACTATGGAGAGGCCTAGTAGCAAGCACCAGTCTACTACTATGCCATCTTTGTAATCTGTCGGGCAGAGAAGCTGCGCTGGGTCAACTTTGCTCCTTTGCTAGCTTCTGATTATGGGTTGTGTTATGGGAAGACTTGAGGACATTCTAGCTCAAGGGGTGGATTTCTCTTTAAAATTGTCCTGTTGGCAGTAGTCCCCAGTTTGCACCACAACTGCTACTTCTCTTTTTTGAAGTATGGGGGATTATACATATTTAATGCAGTCAGTTTCAACTCACGTTGACTAGGGACAACTTCATCAATCATGCGGCCCAACCTATCTTGTCCCATGTCACTCAGCCTACATAGTTAGCCCCTTCCTCAGTTGACTGGACACTGCACCTCTCATCCCAGGGCCAACTGCTCCTGATCAATTGGAATGTTAATGGTCTCAACAAAGTGAAGAGGGGGCAGTCCTGAAAACAGCCTGCCAGCTGGGACCAGATATGCTCTTTCTCCAGGAGACCCACCTGTTAGGGAATAAATGCCCCTTCTTCCCCTGCATGGGCTCCTCTTCCCTTTTTCATGCCTTCCTCCTTCTAGCCAGTTGGCCATCAAAGTGTCCCAGATCTGGTATAAACTAGAACTAGTTGCCATGGTGGAGGGTACTCTTTAGGATCAACTTATATCCGCCCCCCCATGCTGTCTACAGACTTCCTTAGACTCCTGGGGGATGTTCTGCTACGGCTCCTGACAAGACTGTGGGTGATAGGGGGGTAATCTCAATGGAGTAAAGGATATCACACTGGACTGCTCTGCGTCTCGACTCTGTGGCAGAGGGACAAGCTCAACGCCCTTAGCAGGTTCCATGGGATCAATGGGTTTGGTATATGCATAGCGGTTCCATCAACCCACTAAGAGATGTTACACCTTCTTATCAGAGGTGCACAGTTCATTCCCACATCTGGATTACTTTTTGATACTCAAATAAGGTAATCAGCGAGTGAACGAGGTGTGGATCTTAGCTCGCAGTCTATCGGGCCACTCCCTTGTCAAAATTATACTACAGACGGACCAGGATGAAAAGGTTGGAGGCTCAGAGCTTGGAAAATGGCAGCTCCAGAATTCCAGAGCGTCCTCCTCATGGCCATAGACACCTACGTGGAGGCAAATGAAGGCTTGGTCAGATCTGCAGGAATGCAGTGAGAAGCTGTAAAGGCCATGATTAGTGGGGGATAATCAATTACTGTATGGGACAAAAACATACAGCCCAACAAATTCCCATCGATCTGGGAGCTCGGATTTGTAGCCTGGTACCTATGACTCCTTGCCTTTCAAGACAGGTTTGCCCTTAATAAATTGCTCAACACCCCAACACTCCTCTAGCAGACTGTTGAACAATGCACATACCGCTTGGCTAGCCACCCAGAGTCGCATATACCAACGAGGGGCACAAAGCAAACAAATCACTGAATAGGCTCAGCTCCCCCCATCATGCATTAGAGCTCATTACTCACATCCTATCAATCAATCAATCATAACATTTGTATAGCGCACTACTTACCCGGAAGGGTCTCAAGGCGCTTGGGGGAAGGGGTCCGCTATTGCTCAAACAGCCAGGTCTTGAGTTGTCTCCTGAAGGCGAGATGGTCCTGGGTCAGCCGAAGGTGGATGGGGAGGGAGTTCCATGTCTTGGCCGCCAGGTAGGAGAAGGATCTTCCTCCGGCGGTGGCTCTTCGGATGCGTGGTACGGCGGCGAGGGCGAGGCTTGTAGAACGTAGCTGGCGGGTGGGCGTGTAGAAGGTCAGGCGGTCCTAGAGGTACTTGGGGCCCAGGTCGTGGAGAGACTTGTGTGCGTGGGTGAGGAGCCTGAACGTGATCCTCTTGCTGACAGGGAGCCAGTGCAGGCCTAGACAGTAACATTGAGGCCATATGTGGAGGTTTATGCCATAACCTGTAGTTTAGCAACGTACTATAGTCAGCTATATGCTAAACAACGTATTCACAAACCAGCAGCCCTGGATTCCTTCATGGCATACCTCCCCACTACTAAATTAGACTCTGAGGAGAAGCATCTCCTAGAAGCGGAAATCACAGTCAAAGATCTGGCTGAGGCACAGCATCAGCTTCAGCCCGGTAAATCCCTGGGCATGAACAGATTCCCAGCAGATTTTTGCAAGGCCTCCTGGTCAAGTCTTGAAACTCAGCTGTCCTCCTCATGGCCATAGACACCTAGGTGGAGGCAAATAAAGGCTTGGTCAGATCTGCGGGAACGCAGTGAGAGGCTGTAAAGGTCATGATTCGTGGGGGGATAATCAATTACTGTATGGGACAAAAACATACAGCACAGCAAGTTCTCGTGGATCTGTGAGCTCGGATTTGTAGCCTAGAACCTGAAACCTTGCCTTTCAAGACAGGTTTGCCCTTAATGATTTGCTCCACACCCAAACACTTCTATGCTAAACAACATACTCACAAACCAGCAGTCCTGGACTCCTTCTTGGCAGACATCCCCACTCCTAAATTAGACTCTGAGGAGAAGCATCTCCTAGAAGCGGAAATCACAGTTGAAGATCTGGCTGAGGCATAGCATCAGCTTCAGCCCAGTAAAACCCTGGGCATTAACAGATTCCGAACAGCTTTTTGCAAGGCATCCAGTTCATGTCTTGGACCCTAGCTGTTTGCCATCTTTCAAGAGGCTCTAGAGGGTTTTTTTTTCCACCAAATCTCAGTTCGGCTGACAATATTGTTATACCAAAATTGGTTCTGCCACAAACCGATTTGGTTCTTTCGTCCCACCTCTCTTCAAAATACAGCAATAAATATCTGGGCTACAGTCCTAGTACTTTGACTCCTGAAAGTGGTGAGTTTGCCAATACATCTTGATTAGCCATGCTTTATGATCCACCAAGCAACCACACATAATATCCAGAGAGTTCACAATGTGCAGACCCTTGCAAACATATTACCTGGCCACCATGCCCTAATCATGGTTGATTTCTACAAAGGCTTCAGCTCCATGGGCTGGGACTGCGTGCTGTCTACTAGCCAAAAGTACTGCTCTATACATAAACTATGGTGAGGGTTTGTATTGGAGGTACAATTTTAAAACCTTTTCTGCTTGAAAGGGGGAACCGGTAGTGTTAACCGCTGTTACCCCTGGTCTTGGAATTGAACCGCTGATGGAGTGGTTAAGGGTGGATGAACAGTTTAGAGGGTTTGAATTGACATCAGGAGTGGAAGATAGGATTTCTCTATATGCCAACAATGTTCTCATCTACCTTAAATCAAATCAAACAGGACTTTTATAGCGCTGTTAATCACCAGTGAGGGTATCCAGGCACTGAGGATCCTGCTGCAAAGGTGGGGCTCAGCTGAAAAGCCAGGTCTTGAATCCTTTCCTGAATTCCAGCAGTAAGGGTGAGGTCCCAAGATGAAAGGGGAGGTTTTTCCAGGACCTGGCTGCAAGTTAGGTGAAGAAACAACCTCCACAGTAGTTACAACGTATGTGTGCGAGGTAAAGGGAAGCGGAGTGCAGGTGACTGGAGGGTTGGTGGAAGATCAGACGGTGCATGATGTATGGTGGTCCTTGGTTTTGCAGAGCTTTGTATGCATGGATCAGCATCTTGAAGTGACATTTCTTCTAAATGGGGAGCTGGTTTTAGTGCTGTGGTTGGCACGGAATACAAGATGTCCAGAAGATTATTGTTCTCCAGGTGCTCCGTGAGTTGTCAGTTGATGGCTTTTTTGAGGATGTTGGTGGGGAAGGGGAGCAAAGAGATGGGACAGATGTTCTTTAGTTGGCTGGGGTTGGTGGACGGTTTTTGTAAAGTGGTTTGACTTTAGTATGTTTCCACCCATCGGGGAAGATGGACGCGGCGATGGATGCATTGAGGATGGTGGCGAGTTTGTTTCTGGTTGACTTGCTCCTGAGGTTGAAGATGTGGTGGAGACAGGGACCAATGGCTGCTCCTGAGTGAACAGAGTTCATGATGGCAGTATTGTTTTGTATGGTAAACTGTCCCAGGTGGTTAGCAGGTGATCAGGGTTTGCATATGTGGGCACAATAAGGCTGAGGACGTCTGCAGTGGTGGGTTAGGGCTTGAAGTTTTTGTGTCAGAAATCTTGTCAGGGATGAAATCTGCCAGGGTGTCGCAGAATTTCTGGGAGGTAGTGATCGTGTTTTCAGTGGTTGAGGGGATGGAGATCTTTCTGTAGATGTTGAATAATTCCTTACTGTTGTTGATACTGGCCTTGATGCAGATGGAAAGCCACTCCTTTGTGTACTTTTCAGGAGTTGGTGGTACTGGTTGAGCAATGTTTTGAAGGAGGTTCGGTTTGTGGTGTCCTTGTTGGTTCGCTATCTTCTTTCATGTTGCTTGCTGGTACGTTCAATGGTTGTAAGTTTTGTGGTATAACAGCTGCCTTGGTTGGAGGTTCTCCTAGGTTTTGTGGGCTTGATGGGTCAGTGCAGGTGGTGATCCAGGCGGAGAAGTTCTTGACAGCCTGTTCTAGGTTAGTTGAGGTGTCTGGATGTGAGTAGTTAAGCGCATTGGCCCAATCGCCCTCTGATACTTTGTTCCAGCTTCAGTAAGAGGTGCTGGCCAATTTGGTGATGGTGCCAGGATGACCTATGATATGAAGTGGATGATGGCGTGGTCTGTCCAGGTGAGTTCGGTGACGTGACTGTCCTTGTCTCTGTTGCTGGCTGTGAAAATGGGGTCGAGTGTGTGTCCAGAAATGTGTGTGGGGTTGGTAACTAGATGAGTAAGGCTGAGGATGTTCATGCTTTTGAGGAGGTTGGGAGTTTTGGTGTCATCAGGGTGATCAAGATGGAAACGGAGGTCTCCGAGGACAATGTAGTGCTTGGAGTCCATGGTGAGAGGGGCAATGAGATCAGGGATGGCATTGCAGAAGCTGATGTGGAGACCTGGAATTCTGTAGGTGGGGGTGCCTCTGATGGTGGTTTAGCTGTCTGTGTGGAGTTAGACGTTGAGATGCTCCATTATCGGTGTGGTGTCCTCTGCGTGGTGGTGCAGTGGATGGTTTTCTTGTGGGGATTCCACCTGTTTGTTGGCGCAGTCTCGGTGTGGTATCTTGTAACCATCGGGTGTTGCTGGGCAATGTTTAGGTGCTGATGCGGAGTTGAGCCATGTCTTGGTGAGGAAGATGACGTTGGGGTGAGGGAGGTGATGGTGTCCTACATCTCAATGGAGTGTTTGCAGAGAGATCGTATCCTGAGGAGGAGGCAATGGAGATGTTCTGTAGTATTTGTGGTCAGTGCAGTAGTGGTAGCCATATGTGCAGACGCTCCGGTTTTGCAGACGAAGAAACTGTGGTGGCAGGTGAAAGGTCTTAAAGTAGATGTGCAGCAGCAGTTATTGTTGTGGGATCATAGGTCCAGGGCTCGAAGCTCGGTGGCGGAGTAGCTTATGGTGGGGGGAGGGCCATGGTTCATGGCGTTATGCACTGTCCAGGTATGGACGGGTGCAGACAGTCTTACCTTTGGTATGCTAGCAGCGCAGCTGCACTGCAGCTTGCATTAATTTGGTTCTGGGCGTAAAACGACATGAAAATGAATGGCGGTGGGGAGAGAAGAGGAGCTACAGCAGAGTTACAGACTAGGACAAAACAACAAGAGAACAGCTATGAGTGGCTAAATACAACAATGTTAAATGTTAAAACAGAGAGTTACAGTAAGAGGTTGATAAATATAATGTTACAGTTATTGGCTAATGACCCCCAGATATTTAAAGGTATCACAGAACCAGGAAGCGGGGTTTGAAGTAGGTCTCTTCTCTGGTCGTGATTCAGGGAGGTCGTAGGGAATAGGAGAGATTTGCTCTAATTCATCTTCAACACAGATATCTGCCAAAACCATTCCAACAGTGCCATCACCGCGAGCAAGACTGTTGCATTCCCACGCTGTCGTCTGCATATAGTGCAAGCTTTCAAAATATTAGGAGGGCTACCTAATTTCCTTTTTCACAATGACTTTTCCAATTTGAATTGCATGTATCTGTAGTCACTCCATTCCATATCTCGATATTCAATTCATTTCCAGATTGGTGTCTTTCTCCATAAAGTTCTTTTTATTAAGTATCCAAGCCATCACACTTAAAACAGACCCAGCCAACGTGTTTCATCCCTTATTGGGACTTCACCAGGGCAATTTGATTCATCCTCCTTCTCAAAATTATTCTTCTCAATCATTCAAGCAATCAATCAATCAGGTAAATTATAAGCATGCTACTCACCCAAGAGTGTCTCACGGCGCTGGGGGAGAGGGTTAAGCAGCTCCATTCAGTTGAAGAGCCAGGTCTTGAGTCCTCTGAAGATATTCAGGGAGGCGGCTCGTCTAATGATGATCTGGAGCTCGTTCCAGGTCTTGGCCGTGATGTAGGAGAAGGCTCTTCCACCTGCTCTGGCTTTGCGGATTTGGCGAGGGAGAGGTCAGCAGATTGTAGGTTTATCTTGGGTGCGTGGAAGGAGATTCTCTCATTGAGGTATTGGGGTCTGGTGTTGTGGAGGCATTTGCAGGCGTGGTGAGTATCTTGAAAGTAACTCTCTTCTCAACGGGGAGCCAGTGGAGGTTGTGCAGGTAATGGGTGATATATTTGTGTCAGGGGATGCCGAGGACGAGTCTGGCTGTAGTATTTTGTATGGTCTGGAGTTTGTGGAGCAGTGACTTGGTGTAGAGGGGGTTCCCATAGTCCAGTATGCTGGTTTTGAGTGTGAGGGTGATGGTTTTCCTAGATTCGGGGACGATCCATTTGAAGGTCTTTCAGAGGATGAGGAGGGTGTTGAAACAGCTGGAGGTGATAGCGATGACATGTCGGGTCATGGAGAAGGAGGAGTCGAGTATGATGCAGAGTTCCGGGTGTGGTCCGGGGGTGAGGGAGGGTTGCCGAGGGCAGTGGGTGACCAGGTGTTGTCCCATGCAGAGGGGGAGGGTCCAAGGATGAGGACCTCTGTTAACTCCGAGTTGAGCTTCAGGCAGCTGGTGCTCATCCAGTATGCAACGTCCTTCATTCCTTCCTGGAAGTTGAGTTTAGTAGTGACGGGGTCCTCCGTGAGGGAGAAGATGAGCTGGGTGTTGTCGGCATAGAACACTATGCTGAGTCCGTGGTGTTTGACGATGGCGGGGATGGGGGCCATGTAGATGTTGAAGAGCATGGGTCTGAACGACGATCCTCGGGGTACTCGGCAGTTGATTTCCGTGGGTTCAAAGAGGAAGGGAGGTAGTCTGATTCTTTGGGTTCTGTCGGTGAGGAAGGAACTGATCCAGTTGATGGCGGTTCCCTGTATAGCGGCGTTGTGTAGTCTGGTGGTGAGTGTGCGGTGGGAGACGATGTTGAACGCTGCCAAGAGGTCGAGTAAGTTCAGGGCTGTGGTGTGTACTTGGTCGAGGAGGGTGCCGATGTCATCTGTGGTGGCAAGTAGGGCGGTCTTGGTGCTATGGTTGCTGCGGAAGCGGACTGGGAGGGGTAGAGGATGGAGTTTTCTTTGATGAATCTTGTTAGCTGGGCATTGACGATCTTCTAAATGGCTTTGGCCGCAAAAGGGAGGAGAGAGATGGGTTGGTAGTTCTTAAGGTCCGTGGGGTCTGCTGTTGGCTTCTTGAGCAGAGGTCTGACTTCTGTGCGTTTCCAGTCGTTGGGGAAGGTGCCGGACTTGAAGGTGGTGTTGATGTAGCGTTGTAGTTCTGGGGCGATCGTGGTGGTGGCTCTGTGGTAGAAGTGCGGCAGGCGGGGATACGTGGGGGCCACGGAGTGGATGCCCTTCATGGTTGAAGTTGTCTCTTCGGAGGTGACTGTAATCCAGGAGGAGACGGTAGGCTGTCTGGCGTTGCTGGGGAGGTGGTTTCGGCATAAGGTGTCTGGTCGTTGAAGTCGTCGTAGAGGCCCATGATTTTCAGATGGAAGTAGAATCCAAGCTTGTCGCAGAGGTCTTGGGAGGGGGTGAAGTCCGCTGTTTCCCTGGGGGTCTTGGTGAATTTCTGGATGACACTAAAGAGTTCTTTGGAGTTGCTGGAGTTGGCGAGGATCTTGTTTTGGATGAAGGTCCTTTTGGTGGCTCTGATGTGTTGGTGGTATTCTGTCACTGTGTGCTTGTGGGTGGTGCGGTCTTCTGGTGTTTAGCTGTTTCTCTAGTTTTTCTCAAGACATCTGCAGGTGTGTCTGGATTCTTGGAGGTCGGCGGTGAACCAGTTGGCTTTCCTGGGGTGCTGTCTGTCAGAGTTGCGTAGGGGTATGGGCTCGTCTGTTCAGTTGGAAATCCATCTGTGGAGTTCTTTGGCTGTGAGGTTGGCGTCGGTCGAGGTGGAGGGGCATCACCCGTTGAGGGTGGAGATGAGCTTCTCCTCTGTGATTTTGCTCCAGTTCCTTTGTGGAGGGTGAGATGCCGGTTTGGGGGTGGTGGGTTTGTTTGTTGTGTGGCGTTTAGAGCTCCGAGTGAATTTTCCCAATTCATGCCCTTATATAGGTTTAATTCACATTGCCCTTATATAGGCATAGAAATCAATCCCTAATTTAGGCATAGCTCATGCAGACCAAATATAGGCATGGCTACTTCCACCCGTACCAAACATCACAACAATTTGTTGGAAAAACGGCTTAAGCAGTTAGGTAACTTCCCCCTGCTTTAATATTGATTTGTCCAAGAACTCATGTACTTTGCAAAGAACAACTATTCCCTAGGGGTTCTTTCCTGACGTTATTATGCCCAACTTTACGTCAATCTATGGCATTCCTAAAAACCTTCAAGGTATAAATATACCTTCACTTACTATGGCAAACTGCGGTGGTTCGGAGCAGTTCGGCTATCTACTTGCCTGACGCAGCTCGCTACATCAAGTGCTGAAGGAAGCCGATCCTCCAGCTGACGCACTGATCAAGAGGCTGCCTTTCTCTTGCCGAGAATCCAGCTCCAGTATTTCCAAGCTCCCCTTGCTGGGTGTTGGGAAATCGAGCCCTGAGTCAGAGATACCAGACCTCCTTCATTCTAAACCAAAGTATGGAGCTGATTAGAACCTAGAGAAACCTTTGGTAGATTCTTGGCAAAAACAACTAAAACCTATGCTACACAATACTTACATCTTCCCACGTACTAGACTTAGGTTAGGTACATTGCGGTAGGCGTATTTAGAAGCACCAGTTGAGTATTTTAGTCAATGTTATTTATATATGTATTTTTATATGGCTTAGAAACCATACAATCCTTTTACTGGTATTATTTTATAATACTATTGTCGCTTTACGCATTATACTTTGCAGTCTGCTTAACAATTGTAGTAGTTAACTTCTCTTGCATGAGAAAGAAGACTGTTCAATAAATCTTTTTATTGAACACGCCTGTCTCTCTATTTCTCTGCAAACTCTGTTGAAACGAAGCATGCACGATTGACTGAGTGAAATATTTATCTATTGTTTCCGCAACTCTAGAGACATATTTCTTATTCTTGGGAAACAAAGTTGTCATGTTTATGCGGTTGTCAGAAACTAATCCCTTCTTGTGCATTCGAGAACGTTTCTAGTGACCTCTGAGCTGGCTGGTACTCACTATTAAGTTTAGTATATTCGATAGAGACTTAGTCGACTACAGTCCTACGTCTAATCTATATGATATATTATTCCAATGCGCAGAGCCTATTGGGAATATAGGAACTACACTACATGTTGATGTTGAAATGTATGCAGTGGTGATCTGTCCAGGGGGTTGCTTGGTGTGGCTGAAGTGGATGCTGTTACATCCTGCGAAGATGGGGTTGTGGGTGTGTCCTGCCTTGTGGGTGGGCATGGTGACAAGCTGTTTCAGGCTGAGGCTGGCTAGGTTGCGCAGGAGGGTGGTGAAGTTTGGGTCACTGGGGTTGTCAAAGTGGAAGTTCAAGTCTCTAATGAGTATGTAGTCCATGGAGGTGATGACGTGGGGTGCGATGAGGTCGGCGATGGTTGTGGCGAATGGGGCGCGTGGTTCGGGGGTATGCCAGGATGACGCGCAGAGTGGTTATGGGGCTAGTCTGGATGTGGAAGTGAAGGTGTTCAGTGATAGAGAGAGAGTTGGTGGTGGAGTTGGAGAGTCGCAGGGAGCTCTTGTGTGTCATGGCGAGTCCTCCTCCTGGGCGGTTGGGACTGTCTTTCCTCTGGATCTTGTATACATCAGGATGGCGGTGGCGATGTCAGGGGCAGATGAGGTGTTGGTCCAGGTTTCAGTGAAGATGGTGTTGAGGATGTTCCAGATCTCTGTGTCAGTGCAGGGAGCACATGTTCTGGAGGATGCACCTCAGGGTTGCATAGGTGTTAGCTTTTGGTCTAGGGGTGGTTGGTCGGGGGTGCTGATGGTGTTAAAGGTCTGTCGGCAGTGACAGCAGGAGAACTGTCCATGGGTGGTGCTCGGTGTGGACAGCTGGCAGTTGTTGTTTCTCCCGGGGTTGAGTGCGAGGAGGGTAGCCCAGTCATAGCGGTGGATAATTGGAGATCCAAGGTCCCTGGCACTGGTCGCGGTCAGGTACAGTGGCCACCATTAAATAGGGGAGTGGGAGGGGTAGCGCAGATGGGAGGCAGGAGCGGGGAGTGTCAGGAGTGACGTGGGGCAGCAGCGGCAGTAAAAGGGTAGCAGAGAGCAGCCACAGAATAAGGCACAATGCAGGGTAAAAAAGAACAGGCAACAAGCACATATTTAGGTACAAATCAGGGCTAACACAAAACAATACCTAATAGGAAATCGGCAGAGAGCAGACTCGAACCCTGCTGATCAGAGCAGCGTCCACACAGCAGAAGAGGCACACCAGTGGAGCTGTGGGGGTGAGAGCAGGTCCCTGACCAGGAGGTTAGATGTTTTGCTCCACTACCCTTGCAGCGGCTGCCATTAAATAGAGGAGGGGAGCGAAAGCGCAGCTGGGAGGCGGGAGTGAGGAGTGTCAGGGAGGAGGTGTCACAGGGGCAGCAGCGGTGGGAAAAGGGCACAAGAGAGCAGGCACAGAATAAGGCACAATACAAGGCAAAAAAGAACAGGCAACAAGCACAAAACAGAGCTAACACAAAACAATACCTAACAGGTGACCGGCAGAGAGCGGACTCGAACCCTGCTGATCAGGGCAGTGTCCCCACGTGTGGAAGTGGCACACCAGTGAAGCTGCGGGGTGAGAGCTTGTCCCTGATCAGGAGGTCAGAGGTCATTCCCTTGTAAATGTCTGTGCTCATTTATAGCAGCCTTTTGGCATGTGTGTCCTAGTCCTATCTGAGCAATTTCAGAAGAAGGGTAAATAAAATGACAGTGATACCCTGATAATAACTAATCTAGAAAAGCGTCTATATCAGAGGTACAGTATAGTTGGGTGAGGAAACAAGTTCAGTGACCGCAGTAAGCCTGCATGATATGTCACACCTCTTGTGGCAGGTCTATGTGAGGTGTTAGGGCAGTAGTGTATACCCAACATTGCAACACTTTTATTTACCCATTCAAACTTCCTCCAAACCTATTCAAATTCATCACATCAAGTTTTTGGACGTTTGCGGGATGACGGTGGGTCCCCCGCCCTGCACTGCTGCAAGTCTGTCATCGTTGGTGTGTCGATGTGCAGGTTCTCTGCCTCCGAAGACGAGAGAGAAAGTGATGTGTAGTGCTTCTCCGTGTCCCTCACCGCCTGGACCCTTGCTGCTTGCTGTTTGGTGGAACCCTGTGGTCAGCACGTGTTTGTGCATCGCAGCGACTTTGTGTTTTCAACGGGGGGGGGAGCCAGTTTTGTCTCCACATGAGGGTGCAAGTCTTTTGTGCTCTAGCCAGGGATAGGTTATTCATACACAGTCCGAGATCACGGGCCATGTGCTAGCCTTGCAAATCACTTTCCCGAACTGTTACGATTACAGGCATGTGTGTGCCAAATGATCACCAGGAAGGGTTAATCCGTGAGGCGATTGGGTCCATTATCACTACTCCTGATCCCAATGTTTTAATAGGAGGAGATTTTAATATAGTTCAGGACACGACACTAGATAGACCCCCATATTGGTTGAACCAAAAAGGGGCACTTACACGACAAGGTCTACTCTGGCTCGCACATGCGGGGGTAGTTGATGTTTGAAGAGCTCAACACCCCACCTCACATTCTTTTTTTATTTTTATTTCAAAGACTTTCATTAGAAGATTATTGTATATACAGTGCAGTACCGATACAGTGAGGGCAATACAGGTGGGCTACCAACGCCATTGGGGTTACAATAGGCGTGACATCAGATACAGGTGATAGGCTGTGCAGTCGTTCGTGGTCGGCATATTGGTGTGACTGGCTGTGATGAACTCTTGTATTACCCTCTAGAGAGAAAGGTGAAATTAGGAAGAAAAGAGAAAAAGAGGAGAGGAGAGGGGGGACAGGGTAGGTGGTGTGTTTGTGCTTGTCCTGCATCCAGGCGTTGTGGTGCATGATGCCGGTCTACCTATGGAGGTTTTGCTTCTCCCAGGTATTTGTCCAGGGCGGACCACATCTCCTCTCTTGCTGTGTGGTTGGGTGAGTAGCATGCTGTTATGTTATCCGCCCCCCCTGAGGAAGGTATCCCAGTTAAACCAGCTTTTGAAGGAAGCCTTTCCGGTGTCTTTCCAGTTAGTTAGAACTGTTTTAACCGCCGCTGTTAGAAGAAGGTCAACCAGGTCTCGTTACTCTTGGGCTTGGAGTTCCAGGGCCATGAAAGCGGTGACTAACCCTATGAGGTCAGGTTGTATGGTGTATCCCACTATATTGTTTATGAAGCCCCTGACTTTGGTCCAGAATAACTTAACCTTGGGGCAGTAGAGAATAATGTGTGCTAAGTCACCTTTCTCTTTGTGGCAGTTCCAGCACAAGTCGCTGTCCCGGATCCCTATCGCCGCTAGGCGGGCAGGGGTCCAGAACGCTTCGTGGAGTAGCCAGTATTTGGTTTGTGCAAGTTGTGGGGTGACTTTGTCCTTGGTTGCTGAATTCCACAGGGAGATTGTTTCTTTCTCACTGAGGACTCTTTTGTGAAGGATTTCACAGGACTCTAGGGTTTTGTCATTTAATCTCGTTCTTTCTGGGCTGAGTAGTTTATAGAGGTGGGATGTCTGGTGACCTGTCTTGTTTCGATTTGTCATGTATTTTAGGATGGATGGAATGTCTTTACCCAGGTTTGCTCTTGTGATCGCTGCCCTTATCTTTAGGAAAGTGTAAAATTCAATATCTGGCAGGTTGTGTAAGTGCTTAATAGTTTCGAATGTGAGTGGCGTACCTAGCTTTTTCAGTTGTTGGGGGGTGGAAATACCCCGTTCATACCAGGTCTTCATGTCTAGTGCTATGTCTTTGTATTTTATCCTAGTGTTGAACCAGATGGATTCCCAACCCGTGTTCTTAATGCTTTGTTCCATTCTCTTATCGACCTTGAGGAGGGCGGACCTAGTGTTCTTAAGAATAATGTTGTTGGTCTCAGGATGTTTGTTCGCTGTGAGCATTGCTATGGGATCGAGCCCTTCTAGGGTGGCTCTCTCGAGTGACAACCAAACTAGCATGTAGTCTTGCTCCGGTATTACCCAGTTTATCCCCTGTTTGGCCAGACATGCGGTTTGGAAAGTTTTAAAGTTAGTGAGGTTGAGTCCTCCTAAGTTTTTGTTTAGCCTTAATTTCTGCAAGCTTATTCTGGGCTTTTTGTTCCTCCAGATGAATTTGTTGATTATGTTACCCAGCTGCTTATGGAAGTCATCCGTTGCTATGAGCGGGAGCATGCTAAGCATGTAGTTAACCATGGGCGTTACCATCATTTTAGTTGTTTCTAACCTCCCCCACCAGATGATAAACTTTGGTGACCATGAGTCAAGTCTCTCTTTCAGTTTCTTCAGCATCGTCCCTTCATTGTGGTCCAGAGTGGACTTAAGGTCCCTGCCAAAATACAAGCCCAGGTATTTCAGGAATTTTTTTTGCCAGGTTAGCCCTGAGTTCCCTAGAACTGCTCTAGTCGTGTGGACATTCAGCGGTTTGCATTTGGACTTATCTCTGTTTAGCTTGTACCCTGAGACCTGCGCGTATTCCTCAATGGTGGACATTAGTGCTGCTATCGATGGGCCGGGGTTCTCAGTTGTAATTAGCATGTCATCTGCGTATGAAGCTAATTTGACCGTGGTCCCTCTTACTGGTATACCTTTTATTTCCGAGTTATCTCTGATCATGGACAGTAATGGTTCAAACGCCAGTAGAAAGAGAGCTGGAGAGAGAGGGCAACCTTGACTCGTACCTCCCAATAGGGTCAGTGGCTCTGATGCGCCCCCATTGACCACCACGCGAGCACTCGGTTCTTTGAAAAGCGCCATCACCATCTTCCTATACTTGTCTCCCAGTCCGAACTTTAACATACATCGGTCAAGAAAGGGCCATGAGACTCTGTCGAAAGCCTTCTCTGCATCCAGGGCGATCATGACCGCTGGGTCCTTGATGGTGGAGGAGTGGTTAATTAGGTGGCATAGGAGACGCGTGTTATCCTGGGACAGTCTATTTTTGAGGAAACCCACCTGCGAGTTATGGATTAGTTTAGGGAGTTGCGCGTTTAGTCTTGTCACTAGTACTTTTGCATAGATCTTGCAATCGACGTTAATTAGGGAGATTGGCCGGTAATTTTGGGGGTGCTGTGGGTCTTTGCCTTCCTTGGGGATGACTATTATGTTAGCCTCCGCCAAGGAGTGTGTCTTCTTTGAGCGATGCCACCGCTTTCTCGATTTCTGCCCCTGTTATGTCATTCTCTAGTGGCGCTCTCTGATCCTCTGACTGCCTAGGTAGGTTTAGCTTGTCTAGGAGGCTCGCTCCCCCATCTGCTTTGAGGGCTTTGTCCTCCCTGTAGAGCCCCTCATATAAGTGCTTGAAGACCTTGAGAATCTCTTTGTTAGCTGTTTGGGACTTATTATTGCTATCTGTTATGGCGGCAATCGCTTGCTGTCTCTGCTTGCTTTTTAGGTAAGAGGCTAATGCTTTCCCTGCTTTGTTCGCCGTACATAAGTTTATCGCTTTGTATCTGTTTATCCACGTCCCTGCTCTCTCGCTCAATATTTTGTTCAGTTCGTATTTTTTTTTTGTTAGTTCGGTGAGGATGTTACCATCCGTTAGGTTGGCACAGTGGCCCCTTTCCAGTTCCCTGATCTGGTTCTCTAGCTTGTGGAAAAGTAAATTTTGCCATGTTGTATGTGCCTACGTGTTCCCCATCTTATGTCATATGTGCATGATCGATATGCATGTATTCCCCTCTGATCGATTAAAGACGCAATTACAGTTGTGTCCATCTCTAGTATGCCAGTTTCCAGTTTTCGTGAATATAACGAATATCAGGCCTATGTAAAGCTACGTTGCCACGTTTTACAGTGTGCACGTTAATTCATTGAATTGTCCCCGTTTCTAGGCCTCAAAAGGGCCCGGACTCAGATTCAGCTCCTGTTTCCTGAACTCTCCGAGGAGCGATACAGCCCCCACCTGTATCCCTGACCCTTCACTTACTTTCATGCCTCGCAGTGCCCGGCTAGGCCTGGCTCTGCCTCCCAGTCTGCCAAGAGTATGTTATGTTTCTAGTTATCAGTCCAGCCCTCCTTCTCTGCATTCCTAAGCTACTGAATCGCATCAATAGTTTCCGTCATGGTCTAGCCTTTATGTCTCCATGTAAGAGAAATACTGTATTCATATTCATAGAATATTCCTCGCACATGCAATACATTTAGAATAATGCATGCACCAGTCTTAGTGTCTGTTAGCCTTTACCCTGATAACTTTTGGATTCTATCAACATGTACTATAAACACCAGATACTAGATATGCCTAGGTACATGTCGCTCTGACCCTCCAGACTTTCGTCTCCTCTTCCAGTGCAGAAGTCATAGCCCCAGTTCTCCCTGGTAACACGTCATTGCCAGTTTACGCGCACCACTAGGTTAGAGGTCCCAGCTGCTCAGGTAGCCCCCTCCATGTTTCCGCCCCGTTTATGACATATTCTGTTACGTTTGCATCACATGTCTATGTATACGCCCTGTACACACCTCTTGTTACACCCACTTTATGCCTTATCTTTCGCGACTGCTACAAACTCCGCCTACTGCTACGCCTACTGTATTGAATGCAATGTAATTGTTTTTAGTATATATATTAATGCACTGTTATTAAAAGCCAGCCAATTCCCAGATCCTGCCCCGGCAGCTGCCATCCTATTCCCGTACAGGCTGTCCTGTTCCTGTCCTTTATGCTTGATTAAAGCCTGTCAACTCCAGCTACCACGAATCTTGACTCTTATTTATTGAGCTACCTGTTTATTGATTATAGTCAAAAATAGATCCGGTAATTAATTATTTATTTACCACATAATGGCGCCCGAATAGGGACTTGCCCTTTCCCCACGCGCCGGAGAAGCCACGCAGGCCCCCTGATCCTCTGCAGCCGTGACGGAACCATACCGGCCACGTGCAGATATTTCTGCTTCAAGTATCCCTCAGGCCCACGGAGGAGATGGAGGTTGCGGTCCAGCGTCCAGACGAGGCGGTGGAGGAACGCGGCGAGTCCCGACCAGAGCCCAAGCCGAGAGTCCAAGGTCCGAGGTATCCGGAGGCCCACCTGTAACTGAAGTCCGAAGTTCGTCCGTCCGTCGTCGTAGCAGTCCAGTCCAGTCCGAGGCCTTCCGTTCTTGCTGCCCGGTGAGTACCATTGCTGGGGTAGTATCTAGACAGGGTCAATTAATTTGTCTCTGGTCCGTGGGTTTGGGTACACAGATCCAACACGAAGTGTCCACCTAGGTGGATGCGGGTCCTGACGTGTCTCTTCATGAGACCGGTAAGTTTCGTACTGTTTTAGCAGTGCATCTAGTCATTCCAGTAAGTTCTGTTCTGTTCTCGAGAAATTCATGTGTTTCTGTTTTCAGTATTCCAGGTAGTATTCTGTCCGAACTGTTATCTTAAATGTTATTTCATGTGTTTTCAATGTTGTGGTATGAGTGATTTGTTTTCAAGTTATTATTGTGTTTATCGTGTATTGTATTTGTGTCCAGATTCCAGTCTAAGTCATGCCTCTGTTCTCGAAGTTACGTCAGTTAAAAACCAGAAAAGGTCTGCTCGAAGAAGCAGTTCCTGTCCCGCCTAGGGACAGTCCAGGTCATTTTATGTATCATAAGCATGGCATAAGTGCCATATTATATCTAGACTTATGGGTCGAGTATACTAAAGATCTAGAAGAGAAATATAGATGGCCTGTATCAGGTACATGGGATGCCGAGTGCATCATGCGAGTAGAAGAAGCATTATGGAAAAAGAAATCCAGACAGTCCCAGAAAGATGCCATCGAGTTATGGCGCAAAGAATCTCATAAAAGAACCGAAAAAGAAATCAGAAAGTCAGAATTAAGTAGAGAATCCTCAGAAAGAGCCCAAGAAAGGGAATTCATCGAAGTAGGTGAACGAGTTAAAGCCGAACAGTAAGACAGACAGAGAAATGCCCTTATTAAGGGTATGTATCCTCTTCGTGCCGAGGGCTTGCCAAAAGCAACCCCGGAAGCACCATGTAATTTTCCGCCGACATTGGTTCCGATTAAGCTACGTCACAAACCGACCGCAGCTGATATTTTTCTCTCGTCCTATTTGGACGACACAGTCCCAGAATATGCAAATCCTGTTCCGCCAGCTCCTGTAAATAATGTAATTCCTGTTCCTCCAGCCACCGGGGCACCTGTTACAGCACCTGTTACGGTACCCCCGGTCCAGCCCGTAGTACAAGTTCCCGCTACATCGGTCACTCTGCCAGCACGAAGAGTATCAGTCGACGATTCTAGTATAGGGGCCGCGGGGGGAGGTCCTCCTGGTACCCCGCCGCCACACAAACGTGTAACGTTAGTCGAGTTACATGAACGTGCGTTACAGCGTACGCCCAAATATCAGTCCGTTGCAGATATCAGACGAGCTCTCACCGAATGCCGTTATGATCCAGTCCCAGGCGATGATAATATGGTTATATATTCATTGCGTGTAAGACGGGTGACCGAGTATTTGGACACCCTACCGAATATGAAAGAAGATCTAGACAGAATATATCGTTTCATCCGTACAGGAGACGATCCAGAAAGTATTGGCGAAATCATGTCTCTAAGGAAAGCTGAGACCCAGCTCATGCTATTAAAATTTCTAATCAATTGTTTAGTAAGGGAACAAGATTGTCCGACTAAAGATCCGATCGAAATGAGAATTCTGACAAAGTGGAGTGATCATATAGCCGAGGGAAGACACAAGACACTCAGTAGTACAGAGAGTATGTACAAGAAAATTCGTAAGGAAATAATAAGGTTACACGAGAAACGCAAAGCAGCACAAGTAAGCGAGAAAGAAGACAACACTGATACTGAAGAGGTAGAAGACGAGAATACCGCCAGAATAGCGTATGTAGGTAAATCTAGACTTCTAGACCGACATTCACGCCTAGAACACAAGAACGTTTTTCACCTTCCAGCACTAGAACAAGAGAATCTTGAACAAGTATTTCAAGCTACCGATCACATTCTGAAATCACGTATCGGTTATAGTGAACTTAGTACCATGCATGAACTAGAACTAGCCCGATCAGCAGTCCGATGGACTACTGATTCTACCACTTTTCCAGATGAAATAGTGGCACAAATGTTTCTGAAACTGCCCCCAGCCGAGCAGCGACTGGTGGGTATGTATATGATCCAGCACCTCATTACACTGTATGAGGGACAACATTCTGATCCAGGTCCGTTACATGATGTTCTGAACGAGTTGCTCCAGTATAGATGGAAAGGTTTAGGTACCGATTTAATTAGTGTCATTCTAGAACAGCGTCACAAATATAGAACGTTTCTGAATCCGCATTTTGTTCACGTCTCACCTCCAGAAAGTAAACCATTTTACATAGATAGACAGCATCCGTTACGAGAAGTACACCCAGTTAGGACAGCGGGTGGTGAAATGCAGCGAGTATTTGTTTACACCCCTATCACAAAGATGGAACTCTTAGAGATGAAGAAATTAATTCCCTGTCACGACAAAGATCCAGCAGGGTTCCATCGAGAATTAAAAGACATGCTCCGTATGGGAGAAAACACATATCCTGATATCATTAAAATGCTAAAGGTCCTGTTGCCCCCAGGGGTATATGAAAAACTCAAGGAAAAAGAATGGGAGGTGGGAGAGAAAAAGATTGATTGGACAGCTCTAGAAGCTGAAGATAAAATACGAGTACCAGGTACCGGTCTTGGGGACAAATGTAAAGAATTGCCCGAGTTATTGATACAAGTTTTGCCAAGGTTATTATCCACAAAAAAGGAAGATTGGGATGCAATCTCAGCATGTAAACAGAAACAGGATGAAGACACTAGTGATTTCTATTCTAGATTTGAAAAATGTTTTATTATTAACAGTGGTTTGAAGACAGGTAGCGAGTCATACCCTCATCTTTTTGTTACTAAACTAGTCGAGAATTCAAGCCCACAAGTTAAAAATCGAGTTTTGAAAGTCGAAAGTACCTGGCAAGCTAGTACCCCGTCACAAATGCTTCAAATGCTCCAGTATCACCAGAATAGAATCAGGGAAGAGCAAGAACACGAAAGGAGACGTATGAAAGACACGAAAATGAAAGTACTAGTTGCACAATCTGTTCCACAAGACAGTCAGAAGAGGGGTCCGAATCAAGCCAGTCATCCTGCAGCTCCCGTTAAAGGGACATGCAATTATTGTAAACAGCCAGGTCATTTTATAAACGAGTGTGCAGTTCTGAAACACAACATAGCTACTGGTAAGACTAAAGAAAGACCACGTCCGCCTAGACCAGAACAAGTCTCACAGACTTCTCAGTCACCGCAGAATGCACAACAGACAGTTCCAGCACCGCAGCCTATCGCTGCAACACAGCATGTTACACAGCAAATGTACCAGTATGCTCAGACAGAGTATCCAGAGTATCAACAGTATTCATGAAACAGCCTAGAGAGGGAGGTAGGCTTGCCTCTCATCGAGATACTTGTAGATCAAGAGGGTCCCTATGTGCACAGTCAAGTATTAGGGAAAGACAGAAAGTTTTTGATTGATACAGGGGCAAGTAGGACTACTATCAGTCATGACGAGGTTCCAGGGGCTCCGCTCTCAGGCTCTAGAAATGTTTCCCTTGGATTTTCAGGAAAGCCTATTGTTAACGAGATTTCAAAGCCAGTTACTCTAGAAGTTGGTCCATTGTCCCGAACTACTGATTTGTTACTTACGAAGTCATGTCCAGAAAATTTGTTAGGCATTAAAACATTGAAAGAATTAGGTGCAGTAATTTGCTGCTCTCCAGAAGGAATACGATTGTTTTTGCGTGACTTTAAAGGTCACTATGTATTACGCGATTTTGATCCAAGATTATCCAATGTACCGCAGCATTTATGGGCGCAAGGTCCAACTGATGTAGGTTTTATGCAAATCACACCCCATCGTGTGACTCTCAAGCAAGGTATAGTCTTGCCACGAATCAGACAATATAGATTGCCACCTGAGGCTGTAGCAGCCTTATCCAAAATTATTGATGAGCTCATTGCTCAAGGAGTGGTTGTAGAAACTGACTCCAATGTATGTAATTCTCCTATCATTCCAGTCATGAAACGTACTGATCAAAATGCACCTCCAGTATATCGATTAGTGATTGACCTTCGAGAACTTAATAGATGTATCATACCCCAGTATCCAGTAGTCCCAGATATTTCATCCCTATTGACAGCCATTGATTCTGAAGCTACATTTTTCACTGTCATCGACCTCAAGAATGCATTTTTCAGTGTCCCCATTCATCCAGACAGCCAGTACCTTTTCGGTTTTTGTTTAAATGGAAGGAGCTATAAATTCACACGAGCTCCTCAAGGTTTCACAGAAAGTCCTAGTATTTACAGTCAAGCACTTAAAAGACAACTAGACAATATCCACAGGCCTAGCTGGGCACTGAGTACTCTGGCAGGAGAGAGGTTTCATGACTTCTCATGGAACCAAGATTCAGCATGGTCTCCTCATTCAAGCTCTGTTAGATGCAATACATTTACCGACAGCTATCGCTATCATGAAGTGCAAGGCACATACGAAAGTTACTGACATCATTTCCCAAGGTAACGATCTAGCAGATCGAACAGCCAAGCTTACAGCTCAGACACCAGACATTCCAGTTAACAAGACACAGACATCCACTCCAGAACAGACTACCTGTATGACAGTTAAGGACCCTACACAAGATGTCATAGACATACAGTTACATGCTACTCCTGAAGAAATCAAGAAATGGTCCGAACAAGGAGGGGTCCAGACAGATCAGGGATGGGTGACGAAGGGAAAAGCCACATGGTTTCTCCCCGACTCCATGGTTCAAGTCAATATCAATACCGCACATAGTCCAGCACACCTAGGAGAAAAAGCCATGTTAGACAGTATACAGAACCTCTGGTTCAACAAGCATTTACGAGCTGCAGCCAAGCAGAAAGTCCGTACCTGTATGATATGTTGCCAGTTCAATCCAGGTAAAAGTGTCCCGGTGGAACAAGGTGGATTCCAACCTCCTGACCACCCTTTTGAAGTCCTCCAGATGGATTATATTCAGATGGAGCGATGTCGAGGTTTCAAGTTTGTCCTTGTAGTTGTATGCGCTTTGTCCAGGTGGACAGAAGCATATCCAGTTCCAGATTACACAGCAGCGACCACTGCCAAGCAGTTGGTTCGTGAATTTTTTCCCCGTTATGGACTCCCTAGGGTCGTGTATTCTGATAACGGCCAGCCATTCTCATCCGAGTTAATGAAACATGTTTCCCTTCTGTTATGGTACCAGTGGAAGTTCCATTGTGTGCGCCATCCTGAAGCAGCCGGTCTCGTAGAGAGACATAATCAGACCCTGAAAATCCGTATTGCCAAGATATGCAAAGAGAAAGGTGTAGACTGGCTAGTTGCCCTGCCAGTTGCTTTATTCTACATGAGAATGGTCGCACATTCCAGATCAGGTCTGTCCCCTTATGAGGTCGTATTCGGCCGCCCCCCAAACATGTGGGGTACACCTAGACCCCGCAGTATTACAGATGTTTGCAGCAATATGTTGACAGATTACCTAGCTTCCTTGATGTCTGCCCTACACTCTTGTCGTTCACAGGTTGCCGCTGCATTTCCAGACAATACTGAAGTGAAACCGCACGAGGTCATACCAGGGGACCTCGTCCTTGTAAGGAACTTTGATCGTTCAAGTCCGCTGGAGCCTCGTTGGAAGGAGCCGCGACTTGTTCTCCTGACCACCCGCACGGCCGTGAAGTTGGAGGGCCGCAAGGGGTGGGTCCATCTGTCTCATCTAAAGAAGTTCCATGGAGTCCGAAAAAAAACATTTGCAAAGGACATTTCTAAAGACTGCCTGAAACCAGACACTGATTTGAATCCTGAACTGAAAGTTCCTCTGTTAGAGAAAACTCCGCAACAGGAGTATAAGTTAAAGCTCCGGTCTAGTAAAATAAGTCAGCCAGTTTAATTGTCTAAGTCCCTCTCGGGTGAAACGGTTAGACAGGTCCCTGACATGTATGAGATAGACCTCCATAGTGAGAGAGTTAGTCAAAACTCTATACGATGTATCGTCATTCTAAGTTTCCTATTGTTTCTAAGTTTGATGGTTACCTGCACAAGTTATGCATTACATTTATGTTTTCCAATTTCGCATATAAACAAGTTTGCTAATGCTACAGTAGAGCACACATTTAGTGATCTGCCTCCTCACGAGCTATCCTATCGTCTTGCTATGCGTAATAATACATTCATCCGAATGTTACACTATTCACACCAGACCAGCAATGCCACTAATTGTTGGGTGTGTGGTCGACTCCCCCCTTTCCAGACACCGAAGGGAGTTCTGCCACTCTTTCCTTATCCGTTTTCACATAATGGTTCGTGTGGAGCATGGTCCATGTTAACGTCATCTTCAAATGATATATCCCTTCTGAATAGAACATGTTTTCCAGACAAGCGAGGTCTCCCCCATAGAACAGGGTTAGATCTAGAAAATGAAGTATATAATTTAGGTAATTATTCTTCGAATTTTATGGTATTGAATGTTCAGTCTGATACTACTCCAGACTTACCTGCTATTTCAGTACTACCAGTCAAAGGCGAATTATGTGTCAGAAAGAATGGTTCCACACATGTAGGACATAGTGATTGTACTACTACTGTCAAGTATAGTGACAGTGGGAAATCTATTTTCAAAGCATCACGTCATTCTTATTTTGTTTGTGGTCAGACCGCATATGTTCGTCTGCCCCTCGATTGGGATGGAAAGTATTGTCATTTCTAGGTATTGCAGTAATGATCCTATTCAGTTGCTGCCTCTGTATACAATGTGGCCCTGCGATTTGCGGCATTTGTGCTACCTCTTGTATTCCTAGTCCTAAGTCCCGTTCCAAGACAATTCGAGACGAGCAAATGATGCTATATGAAATGATAGATGGTATCATGAATATTGATGTTTCCTGATGGAAACGTAGGGCACAAGGAGGGAATGTGGAAAAGTAAATTTTGCCATGTTGTATGTGCCTACGTGTTCCCCATCTTATGTCATATGTGCATGATCGATATGCATGTATTCCCCTCTGATCGATTAAAGACACAATTACAGTTGTGTCCATCTCTAGTATGCCAGTTTCCAGTTTTCGTGAATATAACGAATATCAGGCCTATGTAAAGCTACGTTGCCACGTTTTACAGTGTGCACGTTAATTCATTGAATTGTCCCCGTTTCTAGGCCTCAAAAGGGCCCGGACTCAGATTCAGCTCCTGTTTCCTGAACTCTCCGAGGAGCGATACAGCCCCCACCTGTATCCCTGACCCTTCACTTACTTTCATGCCTCGCAGTGCCCGGCTAGGCCTGGCTCTGCCTCCCAGTCTGCCAAGAGTATGTTATGTTTCTAGTTATCAGTCCAGCCCTCCTTCTCTGCATTCCTAAGCTACTGAATCGCATCAATAGTTTCCGTCATGGTCTAGCCTTTATGTCTCCATGTAAGAGAAATACTGTATTCATATTCATAGAATATTCCTCACACATGCAATACATTTAGAATAATGCATGCACCAGTCTTAGTGTCTGTTAGCCTTTACCCTGATAACTTTTGGATTCTATCAACATGTACTATAAACACCAGATACTAGATATGCCTAGGTACATGTCGCTCTGACCCTCCAGACTTTCGTCTCCTCTTCCAGTGCAGAAGTCATAGCCCCAGTTCTCCCTGGTAACACGTCATTGCCAGTTTACGCGCACCACTAGGTTAGAGGTCCCAGCTGCTCAGGTAGCCCCCTCCATGTTTCCGCCCCGTTTATGACATATTCTGTTATGTTTGCATCACATGTCTATGTATACGCCCTGTACACACCTCTTGTTACACCCACTTTATGCCTTATCTTTCGCGACTGCTACAAACTCCGCCTACTGCTACGCCTACTGTATTGAATGCAATGTAATTGTTTTTAGTATATATATTAATGCACTGTTATTAAAAGCCAGCCAATTCCCAGATCCTGCCCCGGCAGCTGCCATCCTATTCCCGTACAGGCTGTCCTGTTCCTGTCCTTTATGCTTGATTAAAGCCTGTCAACTCCAGCTACCTCGAATCTTGACTCTTATTTATTGAGCTACCTGTTTATTGATTATAGTCAAAAATAGATCCGGTAATTAATTATTTATTTACCACAAGCTCTGTTATCTTTTTGTTTCTTTCCCTATTCATTGTGGCTTTGATGCTTAGGATTTTCCCTCTTATGGTGGCCTTCAGGGCGTCCCACATGGTGCCTTTGTCTGTATCTGTCTTATCGTTGAATTCGAGGTATTCCTTGATAGCCCTCTCAATTTCAGCTATGTTAGCTGGGTGTTTGAGGATGTCGCTATTCAGTCTCCATCTACGGCTGGGGTTCTCGTTATGCCTTCCACTAAGTGTTAGGCTAATGTGCGAGTGGTCGGATATCGTTATAGGTGCGATTTCCATTTGGTTTATCAGGTGTTTGTGTGAGGCAGACATGAGGATGTAGTCGATTCTGCTGTATGAGTTGTGTGGGTGGGAGTAGAATGTATAGTCCCTGGCATCTGGGTGTTGTAGCCTCCACGGGTCTTTAAGCTGGAGCTTGGCACACAGGTTCCTCAGGGTGTTTAGCTCCTGGGATTCATGGCTCGCCCTAGGCGGGTGTCTGTCCAGTGCCTGATCCAGCACCAGGTTGAGGTTGCCCGCCACCAGCAGGAGGTAGTCCTGGGGTAGGTTGCTTTGTCTGGTTTCCACCTCTTCCCAGAATGCCTTGTCTTCTGCGTTCGGCCCATATATGTTGGCTATGTGGATCATCTCCTCCCCCCTGCTGAGGCTGGTTATTATTAGTCTCCCTTCTTCATCCGCGTAACTCTTGTGTAATGTAAGTCTGACTTTCCTGTTTATCAGTGTGATAACCTCCCTCTTTTTATGTACGGCTGGTGAGCACGCTGATTCTCCTATCCAGTTCGCCCTCAGTCTATGAGCATCCTCTGCTGATAGTTTCGTCTCCTGGAGTACGCAAACATCGCACTTGAGCTTTGTTAGGTAATCTATCACTTTCCTTCTCTTAACTGGGTTGTTGAGTCCCTTAACATTGATTGAGACCACCTTAATGTCCGAGAGTCTCTGTTTGTGTGTCATCCCTTATCCATTTCTCAGCAGTCCATCAGTCATATGCCAGAATTGATTATTGTTTAGTCTCTGCTTCACTGCTGCGGTCGGTAACAAAATCGGACATTGATGTAGCTTCCCTTTCTGACCACTCCCCTATAACTTTAGTAATGCGCATGCCATATAGCGACTAATCTAAAACTTGGAGGCTCATCTCTAAACTGCTTACTAACAGTTCACATGTTGAGGAAGTTTGGGGAGTAATATAAGACTACCTTACTAATAATGACACCCCCAAGTAGTAATCTCAATGCTGTGGGACGTGCTTAAGGTTGTAGTATGGGGGACCTATATAACAGTAGCTGCGAGGTGTAACAAAGATCATAGGGTCAAGTGTGCCAAGTTGGAGGGAGCAGTGGCAGCTTTGGAGAGATGCATAGGAATAAATGGACACATAAGATAAGGCACCAACTGACTATCGCTAGGAAACAACTCCAGGACGAATATGCATTACTCCGTACGAGACAGAAATATTACGCAGGAGAGAACAAGGAGGGTAGACTGCTTTGAACACAGACGCAGGCACGCCGGGTACAGACTTTGACAGACGGGACCCTGAACACCCTGACGAAAGACACAGAGATTGCAGCAGAGTTTGGTCAGTTCTACACACATCTTTATGAAGCAGAGGCACAGGAACACGGGCACCATACCATATATATAGAACGGGCCCCGCTGAGCAATTTGGTGGAACAAATAGCTTCTCCCCTCGAACTTGACATTACATTACAAGAGGTTCTAGACGCGGTCGGGAGATTTCAGCTTGCTTGCTAAAGCTCTGGGTCAGGACGGATACACCACTACCTTTTACAAGGTATTCACAGCACAATTAGCCCCAGTACGTCTGTATAATTCTTTTAGCGCCATCTGTACTATTACAGAGAGCATGAAAACAGCTATAATATCGGTCGATGCCCGAACCCGGGAAAGATCCACAACAATGTGCTTCTTACCGCCCTATATCCTTGTTAAATAAAGATGCTAAATTGTTTACAGGGGCCTTAGCCACCAGATTGGGAAAGTTCATGCCCGGCCTGATCGACCCGGATCAATCGGGATTTATCCCGGGCCGTACATGTGGGGATAACACTAAACGAATACTCCACCTCATTGACAAGACCAATCGCTTGCAGACACCCTCTTTATTCCTATCCATAGACGCAGAGAAAGCGGTTGACTGGGTGCATTGGCCCTTTTTATAAAAAAGTGCTGGCAGCGGTGGGTCTAGGCCACTGGTTCTGTAAATGGATATGGCCCAGCTATGCAGATCCCAAGGCACTGGTGTGTGTTAACAATGCCGTCTCCCCGGTGTTTTAGATTTTGAGAGGGACTCAGCAAGGGTGTCCTCTTTTTCCTCTCTTATTTGCGCTCTATATGGAGCCATTGGCGGAGAGAATACGAGGGCACAACCTCGTGGAAGGGGTGCGGATGGGGGGCCAAGTACAGGAAATAGCACAGGGTGAATTGCAGCGACTAAATGGCCCTACTACCTGTAGTGCTCACAAAGCTGCAACTGGTGCTGGAGTCCTTTATATGGGATGGTAAAAAGGCTTGAATGGCCAGGGAGAGGGCTTATCTTCTTGTGGCTAAGGGAGGATTGGGGATCCCTCACTTGGTACGCTATTACCAAGCTGCCCAGTTGAGGTACATTGTGGAATGGCTACGCCCCCTTACAGAAAAGCACTGGTGCTTTTTAGATCAGGAGGTGGCCGGTATTCACATATGGAAAGTCACCTGGTTACTGAGCAAGAATCGCCTGGTGGGAGTGTATATCTCACCGGTGGTTTGGGCCACAATGGGGGCGTGGGATAAACAGAGTGTCTCTAAGGGCCTATCTTCTCCGATCTCCCAATACACTCTGATCATAGGAAATGCCGACTTTCTCCTCGCCATAAGTGGCATATCATTTTCTAGGTGGGAAGACCCCAACTGCAAACGGATAGGTGATCTTTTTGACAAACAGGGGCTACAGGACTTCTCAGTGCTTCAAAAAGACTGTGGCCTCCCGGAATCGGAAAGATGGCGATATGCACCCGTCCGCTACTGGGTGACCCAGCCCAATGTGCGACCTCACGCCAGCAGACCCTAACGCACTTTGAACGCTGGCTCCTCACACGAAGATAGGACCGGCGGTTACTTTCGCATATATATTCTTTTTTTAATACCTCAGTTGCACCCCTAGTATCTCATGGGAGATCTAGATGGGAGATAGAATGTGAGCGCGCTTTCACAGATAAAGAGAGGTCAGACATTCTGCAACGAGTTTGCACATCGGCTCACATGGCAGCGGGAAGGGAGACACTTCTTAAATTTGACCCACTATTGGTATTATACACCTGCCCGACTATCGAAGTGGAAACAAGGTTTTAGTGATAAATGTTGGCAGGGTTGCAATAACACAGGTACACTGACTCACCTCTTATGGCATTGCCCCAAACTACATTAATAATGGGAGGAGACACTGACAACCATTGACCAGATGTTTCAGTTGGAGTTGCCCGGCTTCCGTAATTATATTCTCTTGGGTCTCTCTGACTTACCCCCTCCATTCGCTCGAGGGGAGGGACATAACCCTAGCGTTATGTGCAGCAAAGCAAGCATTACTTTCACGCTGGGGGACTGATGTTATAGCAATAAATGTAGACTGGTTGCATAGACTCTGGGATCTATTGAGTATGTCTTTAAGCATGGGGTCCTGTATATGAGCCCTTTGGCTAAGGTGGTGGAAGATGCCGGGTTATTGATGAACTCATATGCAGATGATTCTCAATTGATTTTTTCCCTTTCCTCTGAGAACACTACCACCTCCTCCATACTTAAGGAAGGTCTTATTAAAATAGCAGGTTGGATGCAAGACAACTTTCTCAAATTAAATGGAGAAAAAACCAAGGTCATAATTTTTGGTAAAAATAAGCTTTTGTGGGGCCCTAACCATTGGCCCCTAGAAATGGGCACTCTTCCCGCCCCACTCTCACAAGCGTGCAATCTTGGCATCATCATCCATGACTCCCTCAATCTGCACCAGCAGGTGGTAAAAACCTCGGCCACGTGTTTTGCCATCCATAAATGGCTAAAAAAGATCTGCTGGATGTTGCCTGATTCTACTAAGAAAACAGTAGTCAATGCCTTAATTACTTCTAGGCTTGACTATGGCAATGTGCTCTACTTGGGCGCAAATAAAGAATCAATTCGCAAATTACAGTTCATTCAAAATTCAGCTGCTAGGCTACTATGCAAAATTCCTAGATCCACTCCAACTACCCGATATCTTCGGGATCTCCATAAGCTGAGGGTCGATTCCCGAATCAAATTTAAAACACTTTGTTTTATGCACAAAATCCATGCAGGTACGGCCCCTAAATACCTTCAATCACTTGTCCACCCTTACCATCCTGCCCGTACCCTCCGCTCCTCCACATCAAAAAAGTTTGTCATTCCTAAGATCAAGCTCACATGTATGGGCGGCAGGTCCTTTTCCTACCTAGAACCCTCGCTATGGACTTCCCTGCCTTTCACAGTACGTAATGAGGTGAATTATATGAGCTTTCGTAAAACCTTAAAAACCCTGTTATTCAACATGTAGCAACACTGCCCTCCTATCCATGCTTACATTGCTCCTTTTTTCGCGCCGGGAAACCCTTTGTGGGTAGCTGCTGCGCGCTATAAATGCAATAAATAAAATAAAATAAATAAATAGATAAATGGAGAAATGATCTGCTGTTATAGATCACACCCTCTCTAAATGTGAGAAGACTTGGAGCCCCTGCCTTAAATTATTGTATAGCTAAGGTGCCCCCTATTTACTTTAAGGCCCAAGAGGAGGGGGAGGAAAGAGAACCAGAACTAGAAACCTCTTGACGGACCTATATGATTTAAACTTTGGTCATAGCTCTATGTGTTTAACCGTATACAGCACAGAGACATGAAAAGATAGGCTCAAGTCTAGCTTTTTGAGCTATCTTTATCTATACAAAATACATGGTTATTTTTACTTGTTTCTAAATACATAAGAAAACATTTTTTATAAATATATATCCAATAGAATAGTTTTGACTTTTTATGTACAAACAACAATAAGATCCAAGAATTAACAAAGTTGGCTGGGTTGACCCCCACTAAGAAAACATTGAAAATCAAAAACCAATCATTCTCTAGGTATTTGTTAAGAGTTCTCAGACGTCTGTAGGAGGCCTATGCGCGTTTCGGTGAAAGCTTGATGTTGTCACCTTCATCACGGCCGGAAGTGTGTAGATTCCAGAACATAAGAGATGGGGGTCTCTAAAAACATATGCTTCTAACAGTGCAAGTACACTGAAGAATTAAGTCTGAGCCTGGACTGCTAGGTAGTCCAATGGATAGATAGTTATTTAGTATCCCAATAGAAATATTAGGATCGCTGAAGCCGTTCTTTTCAAAAGAGTTTATCTGCACGAGGTCATGCGAGTCTAGAATCATATGTGCTGCACTGCAATCCTGTTTAAGGCTATAGTAATGTATTTGGGGGTGCTTCTGAGTTGCTACCAAGCGTCTGTGGTGATTTGTAGCATTGTTTGGTTTGCCACCATTCTGTGATATACGCGTAGGTCACGGCATAGTCTTTTCGCAGTCCTCCGGTTTCTGGTTTCTGGTTTCTGGCCCCTGCCTTAAATACCTGTCCGACACTTATCGTGAACTCACATGTCCGATAATATCTACGTGTTTTGCACTTAACCGCCGACTGGACTTGAACTCTGACTCTTCAATGAAACAGGGATGGAAGCAGGATTAGATTGATATGCATGAAGTACAGGCGGGCCTGTTTGGGTAGGAGATCTGTTTTGTTATTGATGTATAAGTTGAATATTGTTCTCTTACGATCTTTCTCTTCTTCTCTAATTGCCCTTCTTTTGTGTTTGTTCGCTTTTCCCCGCAGGCTGTGTTGGTTGTAGGCAGATGATCTGTATAATATCCATTTCATTGCTTGAAAAATAAGAAAAATGTATACAATCCTAAAGAGTATAAGTGCCGTCCGTGGTCTGGGCCTGGTATGGCTTGATACAGTGTTCACTTTTTGTTGTTGGGGAGGGTTCTGGAGACAGGTTTCACAGATCTTAACACCTTGCCTGTGGCGCCGATTCTCCCCCGGTGCTGAACATTCCATTTGCGGGTGTGGTCATGACAGAGCGGTTCCGTCATGAGCACAGCGCGACCAATGCTCATGACGGAACTGTTCCGTCATGAGCATCGAAAGCGTTAATGCTACATGGTGCGAGTGTAACGCGTGTACTGAGCACTTTGTCTGTGTATTATCAACCTTCCTAATTACCGCGGGGGAGTCGCCATCTGAATTTAGGCTGGCTTGGGGCTTCTACTTTTGCGTCTTCAGGGCTGTGTGTGTGTGAGGGCCGCATCACCCCCCAGGGCTCTCCATGGTGTATCTCCACTGCACGGTCACATCTGCGGTCAGAATCAGGAAGAAGGGCTGGTAAGGGAGTGGGGTTCCCCAGCCCCCGCCGCATACGAACAGGTAGCGCAGTCACCGACCCGGAGCATGCAACAACGGATGGGCCTGCACCTTACCGTGACCTCGCGAGGTGCAGCAGAGCAGTGTGTCGCAGAGTTCAGAGCATCAGGGGCCCCTCTGCTCCAGGGGTGCATCCTGCCCAGCCCAGAAGTCACTTGATGCGGTGTCTGGCTTGGGTAACTTGGGCCAGGCCGGGTGGTAGTTTCTGTGCTGGAGCGCTGTAGTCAGGGGCACTCCCTCGGGAACAGCGCAGTACTAGGATGGCAGCCCAACGCAAATAAGTCTGCAGGTGCAGCACGGGCCTCCAGGCTCGAGATCTCAATGCACCAAAACAGTGCCTCCCGAACGCAGTAGCACCTGCTATTGGAACGGTGGCTGCGTGTGCAATGGATGAGCACCTTGTGTGCCACTGAAAAGTGGGGACTGGTGGTATTTTCAGCATTAGTGGGGAGCCGCAGGCAGAACTTTCTATCACAGGTCAGCCTCGGTCGCCATCTTGGCCATCTTGGCCATCTTGGCCACACCGCCATGATGAGTCTGCACCTTAATGTACAGCTCTCATCCACCCACACTTCATCCATGACTATATGAGACCAGTTACCACATGCCAGCAAAACAAAATTGAACACATCCTATGTAGCCCAGTCGACAAGGTTCACCTCAACTAAACACAAAATGTTAGCCACGGTCCGTGCAGATAACAGCAGAGAGTTCCACGTGGGGGGATTTTGAGGGAGACGCCAATGGAAAATTAAATACATTTTTATTTTTCCCTCTGCATCGCCCCTCGAAATCCCCCCAACGCAGCCCAACTGCCCCATCGCTGTTACCTGCACTGACCGCAGCTGCAACATGTACAATTCAACGTAAAAACCTACTCTAACATCTTGACATTGAACACACAGAGTCTCAAACTCACCTTCCATAAGGGACATTAGGGAAGAAAGAACCATTGGTTTCCAAATACCTACACTCATCCACACATTTCTTATCTTTTTTTAAGACAAATGCACATGCCAATATACTCAAAATTCACTTAATGGCGTTAAAAAAATAGCAAAGTCCTCCACTTCTTTCTCAGTGATATAATTCTTTCAATCAATCAATCAATCAGGGTTTGTAAAGCGCGGCTACTCACCAGTGTTGTTCTCAAGGCACTGTGGGGGAAAGGGGGGCACCTCGGATCAGACTAAGTGCTGAATTAATCCGAAGTCCCAGGTCTGAGGTCCTTCCTGAATTGCGTCAGTGACTGTGATTTTCTGAGGTGGATGGGGCAGTGTGTTCGATGTCTTTGAAGCAAGGTAGGAGAAGGAGGGGCCATATTATCAAGAAAGGGCGATACATTATCGCCGCTTTTATTGGAAGGAAACTGCCGCTAAAGCGGCGATAATGGGCTTGATAATATGCCCTTGTGAATTTCCATAGAAGCCAAGGTTCTGCTGTTAACCTGGGCTTCTATGGGAATTCACAAGGCATATTATCAAACCCATTATCGCCGCTTTAGCGGCAGTTTCCTGCCGATAAAAGCGGCGATAATGAATCGCCCTTTCTTGATAATATGGCCCCAGATTCCTCTGGTTCTGGTCTTGCAGATTCGTGGGACCTGATTCAGGTATGCAGGTCCAGTGCTGTGAAGGGCCATGTATGTGTGGGTGAGGAGTTTGAAGGGTAATCTTCTGTCAACTGGGAGCCAGTGAAGGTTGCAGAGGTGATGAGTGATGTGGCTGCGCTGGAGGATGTTGAGGATTAGTCTTGCTAAGGCATTCTGGACATTCTGGTGTCTTTGGAGGAGTTTATGAATGACGCCGGTGTAGAATGTGTTGCCCTAGTTGAGTTTACTGCTGATGAGGGCATGGTGACTGTCTTTCTGGATTCGGTGGGGTTCCATCTTAAGGTCTTTCGAAGCAGGCATAGTGTGTTGAAGCAGGCCGAGGAGACGTGTTTAGCTGGCGGTCTAATGTGAGCGAGGAATACAGTACGATGCCAAGGTTTTGTGCATGGCTCGTACTTCCTACAGCAGAGTGCCACCAGGAGTTGTTCCAAGCGGAGGGGGACGTTCCCAGGATGAGGACTTCTGTCATGTCCAAGTTGAGCTTCAGGCAGCTGTCCTTTATCCAGGCGTCAGCAGCTTTAATTCCTTCATGGAAGTTGTTCCTGGTGACAGTGGGTTCTTTGGTGAGGAAGAGAAACAGCTGGTGTTGTCCTTTAAATCTTATCACTAGTGTTGCAAAGAAGGACTGCATCTGCTGAACCCTGGTGCTCTCAAAGAAAGGCTGCCCGACGGAAGAATATTTCTGCAGACCCAAAGCCAGGATTTCAGAACGAGGATTGCTCCTGCTGGTGAACCCCCGTTGAGCAGACCCAAAGACTGGATCTGCTCTCACTGGTGCAGAGGACTACGGAGTCGACACCAATGGCTAGTTGGCTATCCAGGAGCATAAAAGCTTAGAAAGTCTACATATGCAGGCTCCCAGCTGACCGCTAGCAACTGGAAATGCCGGCCACTCTGCTGTTCATTTTGAGAGATTGCGTCCTAGTCCTAAAGAGGCGCCTATTCCACCCTGTACAGTTGGTTTACACTACAGTGTACTCTTTCCCCAAAAGACTGCAATTTGGGTAGCCTGGAAGTAAAAAGATAACAATTTCTTGTCAAAGAACCACAGGCTATGACAAAACTGCTAATCATTTTTCCTTCAATGTCAAAGCCCTGCCCAGCTTCTGTTATTGGAGTGCTCCTGCTAAAGTGTTTGCCAGTTTCTGTTTAGCCTCGATCGCCTGATAAGAGCCAAGCCAATTCACCGGAAAGCTGAATCCAGCTCTGGATCGGCACTGGTGAATATCCCGGCACAATGCCCATCAGCAAAAGAAAGAATCTAAAAAGTTCCTAAGGGAGGAGGAGCTACGCTAGCAACCAAGATGGCAGCATAAGCTCCCGGCTCCGTCGACCTCCGTCGCTGGCGGACCTATCCTGAAATTAATCCTGACCTCCCGCCCGACTCCCGGGTGTCTGAATCGTTGCTGAGCCCAGGGGGGCAATCCCGGAGTTTTTCTTGCTCTGATTGACGAAGTTACACCGTCATTCGTTTTTGGGCCTACTCCAGTGTGTAAGCCCGGGGCCTCGAGTACTGACCCAGCCGGGTTTCAGTTGAACAACATCGGCCGCGGGTACCTGGCGGAGTCCGGTCTCATCGGAGTGAAACTTATTCTTCGATCCTGGTGGTGGTTTCTGGTCCCGGCGAATACTAGACAGACGGCGACGAGACGTGTTTGCTGCGGTGGGTGGGGGGCCAGGTCCCGGGGCCCCTGTTGCGTCCCTCGGGGTCCGCAGGTGGGGCCCCCGCTCGCGGCAACAGTGTAAGGAGCGCCAAGCCTACAAGTCGCCCGTTGCTTCCGTCCATCCCGCTCCTGTTTGTTTCCCCGGAGTAGCCGGCCTACGGGGTTAAGGACCTGCTCTGTTATCGTGCAAGCAGAGATGGATCGGACGATATGTGGACCATCACTGGGGACCGTAATGGCCGCCATCGGGGCTCTTCACTTGCAAATGGAGGCTATCTTCTACAAATTGGCCGTAAGCATCGAGACTGTGTGTTTGAGACCGGACTCCAGCCCTGTGTCAGACCTGCAATGTACGGTGACCACCGCGAAGCTTGATCTAACTCGAGAGGAGAACCCCGAACATAATCAAGACCTGGTGCCATTTGTTTATGCACGAGTGCAGCGGTATGTTGCCGGAGCCCTTGAACAACTAGCACAATCGGCAGAGTCATCGCCCGCGCAGGACTCACTTTTTCCTTCGCTTCTGGAGACTTCCCTTCATACTTTTTTGACTGACTTTCGTGTATCTGGTAGACTTCGAGACTTAACTTTTTTGACCCTTTCAGGCAGTATTGGTCTTCCTTTTTTACGACGTTTTGACTCTTTTGCTACTATGTCGGTCCTACCGGATGGGGTTTGTGCGATGGATCGTAAGGGCCAGGGCTGAATTTGACAGTCTGAGTTCGGTACAGTGACTATCTTTTGGCTCTGCTGGTTGGTGTCTGTGAGCGTAGGGGCCAGATGGAAGTCTGATTGTCTGAGTTTGGTACAATGCTGCCTCTGTTGTGCCGGGGTTTGGGCGGGAAGGTCTTCCTTTTTTTCTGTGACTCCCCTATCTGTTTGCTTATTAGTCTGCTTTAATTCGCTTTGTACGACGGTAGGGGCTGTCTGCTTTTAGCGGGGGGGGGAGGGGAGTCCGGGAGCTTGTATTGTATTGTATGACATTTCCTCCTCCATATTTTCCCTTCCTTGGGGTTTAGTTTAGTTGGCGACAGGCACGCTGCTAGTGGGGTTAGGTCGTAGCCATCTGCAGGGGTGCAGGGTGGGGGGCTGAGGGTTTTCTTTTTTTTCCTTTATTATGTTCGATGGCCTTTCTTTTTCCCTTTTCCCTTCTTCACAAGAGATGTGGCATATTATCCTGAGCCGCTTTGTTCCTCATATCTGGGTGTCGAGTGTTAGATTTTCATATCCTGTCTTCTGGGTGGGCGGGTTCCGATGATGTTTTCTTAAGGTTATCTGTACCGTATTGTTTTGCCCCAGCTCTAAGCTGGCATTGTTGACTTTCAGATGCCTATAATTGATGTGTATTTCCTCAAATCATTTGCCAGTTCGCCATTACAATATGTTCCTCCAAATGACACCCGATATGTACATTTCTTCTCTTGTGTTATAATTAATAAAAATATATATAAAAAAAAAAAAGTTCCTAAGTAAGCATGGGCGGATTTTGCGAATTGGCAATCCGTGAACTTGCGTATTTACGGATTTTCCTATTATTTTGTGTTCGCAAGGATTTCTGCCAGTTCGCGAGGGTTCTGTGCCAGTTCGCAATTGCGAACTTACTTGTCGGCTCGCAATGGCCGCGACTATGTTGTTTCTACATCTGGTTCATCATCACAGGTTCACAGCACCCTCTGTTTCACCACTGCCACCCTCTGGTACACCCATGCCACCCTCCGGTACATCACTGCCACCCTCTGGTTGGTTTATCACTGTAGATTATGGGGTTGAAAAAAAGCAAGCACACCTGCCCTGCTTCAACTGACATGAATTAATTTGGGGTTGATTAATGTGTCACTGAATTTAAACTTCCAGTCTGGCTGGCACCTGCTTCCTTATCTGTAATTTGCTTTCTGTTGCAGTGCAATTTTTTTTTCACAGGACCTTTGTGGCCTATAGTTGCAAGTAGGCAACTGAACTCTGAAGGGGCCCCTCAGGAAGCACTACAGGGAATGGTTACTAATGATAAGATTGACCTTTTGCACCTGCTGAGTGCTTTCAGTTTTGTCTGTAATTGCTTTCTGTTGCAGTGTAATTTTTTTAACAGGACCTTTGTTGTATACTTGTAGCTATTCTCTGAGCCTGCTGTGAGGGTCAGAGCAGGGTCATAGAATAGTTGCAAGTAGGCAAATGAACTCTGAAGGGGCCCCTCAGGAAGCACTACAGGGAATGACTACTAATGATAAGATTGAACTTTTGCACCTGCTGAGTGCTTTCAGTGTTGCAAAAATCCAAATATCCAGCAGCATCCACAAAAAGTAATCCTTCCAGGTCAAGATCCAAATCAAAGTGACCAGCACATAAAGAAAGCACTGGGAGGAGCCTGGTGGACAGGAACAGGAAGTTGGAGACTGTGGGGCACTTCCTTCCTCCCACCCCCACCCCCCAAAATGGACTCCTTGCAAAGAAAAAGTGCAGGCAAATGTCAACCTGAGGAGTTATTCTGATAAAAATCATAATTTTCAAGGTTTATGCTGCCTGCTGGTGGATTTCTTGTGCGAAATTGCAAATTTTGCAATCTCGCAATTGCGAGATTGTCGCTGCCCGCCGCATCTACGTGTTCGCAAGTGTTTACTCCCGCGAAACTGTATAGTATTCTAGTTGGCAAATGCGACCAAGCAAAAAATCCGCTTCGCACGGATTTTACGAATTTTCGGCAAGTTCGCGAGAGTTCGCGGATTGCGAATTTACCGAAAATCCGCAAAATCCGCGAGCGGAACGGATTTTACGCCCATGCTTATTCCTAAGTACACTGTTAAACCTGTGACCGGGAACTTCCAGGCCCTTTTATCCGACCTGCGCTCCATTGGAGTTGGCTTGAAACTTGCCTTTGAGCTTCGATTGAGGCTCAAAGAATGCTGCTAAGTGAAATGCTGTGATTTATTGTGTTTTTTTGTGATTTATTCTACATTTGAAAAACCATATCTCCAGTTCCCTTCAATAGAATTCGTGTTTTTGTGTAGGTTTATAATTTAAAAAATATGCACTGTTTTTATAAGGTCGGAGTTCTTTTTTTCGTGTTTTGGTTTTACCTATTTATGTTTCGGTACCTCTAAATGCTTTACACTTGTTCATTTGATTCAGTCTGACTGCCCTAAGCCACAGCTACCCACAACTGAGCTATAGTTAGGTAAAGTAACCTAAACAGGACCCAATAGAAAATAGTGGCATCATTACACGATTAGATCTCACAACCACATCAACTAATAATCAACTTTCTCGCAACAGTCACCTGGAGTAAGCTATCTAGAGCAATGCAACGGGTGCAGGTCCTAGAATGCCGTCCAAAATAGTTTCTACTATGGGCCCAGCACAACATCCTTCTGATTCTTTACAATATTCTGTTAAATTCAGCATGCCCATTAGTGTAATGCTGGGATCTCTCAGCTGAGCTATACAAATATGTTCTTGGTATGTGTTGGACAGATTTCAGTAGGTCACTGAAAGGTATTCAGAGCATCTTAAATGACCTCAGTCATATGTAGCATCACATTGGTATGTTTTTGTGTAGGGCCTGGCAGAGTTCCTGGGGATAACTTAACCCAGGAATACAACAAAATTGGGGTAGGGTCAGAGGCCAAAATTTTACCGACTCAGCAGGAATATAGAGCCCCATTTTAAACAAATCAAAATACACAAAGAATAACCTGCGGTCTTATGCCAAAGGATGACGAATAACTAACAGATACCAAGACTGATCAAAAAAATACACAAATTTTGTACGGATTCCCATCACTCACCGATCCCGGTGACATGCCTTATCATCTGGGTCTCCTTTATAGGGCTAGCACTCCACCCTAGTGATGGAGGAGCCCAAGGACATTTTCAAAATTAGGGTTTATACAGATGTGAGCATGTAGTATGTGTAAGAAAGTGTATGGGAAATAACGTGCAGTGCAAAAAAAGTGATGTGAATATAAAATTGAAGCGGAATCAGACAATAACTTTATTCGTGCCTGATCCGAACAAATATTAAAAACAGTGCAGAAAGGCCGGATTTAACAAATAACCGTCCATTTGTAAGAATTGGTCAACATGTTTCAACACAACCAGGTGAAAAGTGAACCAAGTGCTTTCAGCAGGACCTCTTTAGATATAAAATGCTACTGCAAAACACATTTCAGTGAAGTGAAAAATAATAAAGGATACGCTTTAAGCGAAGTCTTCAAACCACTCCTCTTGCCTCTTGCAAAAATCTATAAGAGATAAGTGTGGTACATAATACAGTCTTGGATCACAGTATACGCAGCCTATAGACAATCTTTTGTGGCTGTAACTAGCCATCAAATCGTTTTCATTTAATGAACATATCACTCCAATGAGCCTTACCTCAAGGGTATAGAGGAATCACCTCACCCCACCTGGCAACAGCTCAGGGAGAAGGGGGCACCGCTCTAAAGGGGAGACAAACAACACCAGGTATTTGTATGGTGTTCTGACTCCTCTCTACATAAAAATTACAGCCTAAACGCCCACTAGATTGATGTGAAGCTCTCCCTGCTCGAGTATGATGCATCTATCCTTTCTGCTGTTATATAAATTGTCAACTGATGTTTTGGTGGTGTGCAACATCAAGGAGCACACTTAAAATGTTCCAGCATCGCTATGCATTATCATCCCTTTCCATATTTTAAAGCTTAATGATCAAACGAAAGAGGCCCCGTAATCCAAAGTAACCCTGAACACTCTCACGAGGATCACTCTGCAATTAACCAAGGGTCCTCTCCATCTTATTAAGTTTAAGAAAAACGAGTACATAAATAATCAGTTCTCTGTTCCTTACAAATTAATTAAGTCCATTTAGCCACTCACCTAACCGTCGGTACCTCTAGCGGTCATCTGAACCGTCGTGGAGGTGCCGAACGGAGGCTATCCTGTTGCTTATAGGCCTTCCCCATAACAAGAGCTTCTCTCTCTCAAACACCGGCGTTTCCGGGAGTCGCGCGTGACCTGTGCGACTTCCCGCGAGAGTACGCTCAGAACTACAGAAATATCCTGTGAACATGGTATATGTAGTTCCATAAACGCTACTCCATTGAGAAAAAGCTCCATTGATTATTATAATGTACAGCTAGTCTACTGGAAATATAACTGTAATGTAATTATAATTATCGTAGTGAATCCAGGCATTTATAAAGCAATTCCTGCGACTTCCCGCGAGAGTACGCTTAGAACTACAGAAATATCTCATGAACATGTAGTTCCATAGACGCTACTGCATTGAGGAAAAGCCCTATATATTGTTATAATGTCAAGCTAGTCTACTGGAAATATAACCGTAAAGTAACAAAAATTATCGCAGGGCTCCCGGGCTTGTGTAGCTTGCTATTTAGACCCAGTAATTAGAGGAATATGTGGCATATAATTATAAAGTCTCAGCAGAGGTTTCTATTGCTAAAATAGCATGTCATGACGTGCAGTCACCCTCAATCGAGAAATAGGCTAGTTATATGATATCGCTATAGACTAGTCCAAGGGATTGAATCATTCAATCCAGCAGTATCACTTTTTAATCTGAACACCCATTTCTGTTCCTTAAGTAAAATAAACTTTGAAATGTCAGAAATGTGTGATGGGATGAATGGTTGTTCCAAAATGGTCCAAGTCATATCTTAAGGACGATGATTTAGTTCAAGATAATGTGCTGTAAGGCGTGTAGCTTGTTTTTTACACCTCACCGTACTCATGTGTTCCATAATTCTCAACTTGACTTTGCGGGTGGTCATCCCTACGTATTTCAAATCACAGGGACAAATAATCAGATAAATCACCTTTTCACTATTACAGTTGGTGAACTGTTTTTGTGCCCATGGACTATCGGTCCCGATATCCACTGTCTTGGATTTCTTAGTTAGAGGGCATACTTTACATATACCACAGGGAAAGTGACCCTGGACTGGTGGTAAGTCCCATATTGTTCCTGATGTCTCAGGGATTGCACAACGTGGTCTGGTGTGGACAAGTTTGTCCCGCAGGTTGCTGTTTCTCTAAAATGCAAACAAGGGTACTGGCAGACTGTCCCCTTCCACATTCAGAATTTTCCAATGTCGTCGCACGATCTTTTTGATGTTATTGGATGCTGTGCTGAATGTATTAACAAATGTTAATCTCGATGTTACATCCTTAGAGATTTTAGGTTCCAAGAGACTATCCCGATTGTTGTTACCAGCGCGTTTGGCTGCACGCTTAACCAATTTAATCGGATAGTCTCTTTCAACTAGATGAGACATCAGAATATCTGCGTGTTTCCCGTAACTGTCTTTTGTAGAACAATTCCTGCGTAGACGCAAAAATTGGCCATACGGCAAATTATTTTTCATTGCTGCCGGATGATGGCTTTGGAAGCTCAAAAGAGAATTCCTGGCCATCGGTTTTTTATATAACTCTGTCTGGAGCCCAGCAGGAGAGGCCACGATCAGTAGATCTAAAAATTGCCAATTTGTGCTTATCAACTTCAACTGTAAATTTAAGGTAAGTATTCCGACTATTCAACCAGGTAAGAAACATGTTTACACTTGTTGTATCACCGCGCCATCGATATAACGTTTCCTCAGACGTATCGATTCACGGTAAGGATTAGTTTCAGTGAGTACGTGCTCCTGTTCAAAGCCATGAACATAGAGGTTCGCCAAGCTGGGAGCAAAAATGCTCCCCATGCTCGTACCAGATGTTTGGAGGTATATCGTCTCTTCAAATTTGAAAAAGTTATCTTTCATGGCAATTTGAGCACAGACCATTATGAAATGTACTGGCGTTATTGAATTGAGATCCCGTTGTTCCAACAGTATGTTAACAGTGCCCAATGTCTCATCTTGGGGTATGGACGTGTATAGAGACTATACGTCAAATAAGACAAGCAGATCGGTCTCATAGTCATATTCAATATCCGGCAGTAGCATCAGCACGTCTTTAGTATCTTGCAAAAAGGTGTGCATTTCTTTTACAAGTGGGTTAGGAAAGAAATCCACAAAAGTAGTAAGGCATTGGGTCACTTCTTGAACCTCTTTCTACTTTTGTGGATTTCTTTCTTAACCCACTAATTTGACGTGGAGTCTCTATACACGTCCAGACCCCAAGATGAGACATTGAACACTGTTAACATACTGTTGGAACAACGGTATCTCAATAGCCTGTGCTCAAATTGCCATGAAAGATAACTTTTTAAAATTAGAAGAGACAATTTACCTTCAAACATCTGGTACGAGCATGGGGGCTTACCTGAACAGACACCATCTCTCATTTTCCATCCCAGACACTACTCTTATGTGGCTCCTACAGGAAATAGATAGCAGGGACATGCTGGAGAGGAACACGCTTAGCACAAATATAATAGTTTTTCCTGGAAATGGCCAATTCCATAGTGCAACTTTAAAATAAAAAATGCTGTTAGTGAAATACATTGGGATTAGCGGCTCCACTCCCCATTACTGAATTTCCTTGGTCAGAAGTTGCACAAACACAAAGTGTGCGTGATTTCATTCATGATTTCGAGCAAATCTGACAAATAATGGGTATAAACTCCTGTGTCAGGTGCAGTTTGTGCCAACTTCTAATCGTGTTTCAGGTGCAAATGGTGTCCAGGTCAAATGCTTTCTGGGTTTCTTGGGCAAGCCCAGTCATTCTCCCATCCACTCCAGTAGATGGTAATTGTTAGACTTATTAGCCTTAGGGTAGTCCAAACATTTTGCCTTCTCTCCTTCTCTTTTACTGGAATTAATTTTTTGGGCCTTAGGAGTCAGTGTACGTTCCCAGTGCTAGTGTTAAAGTGCTTGTGCTCACTCCCCAAAGCATGATAAAAGTGGCTTACACCCGATTGACACATTCAATGTACATGTAAGTCCCTAATAAAGTGATACTACATGTACACAGGGAAAGTAAATTAAATGCTACTAGTGTACCCCACAAGGGAGATCTATCAGGTATTACAGGAAGGTTTCGACAATAACATTATGGGACCAAAGACATTTGCGTACCTGGTTAAAACAAAACCAAGGATTCCCGTCATATACTTTCTGCCTAAACTTCATAAAGATCCCCAAAATCCACCTGGCTGTCCGATTGTGTCTGGATGTGACTCGGTCCTCGAACCAATTTCCCGATACGTAGATGTATTTCTCAAACCATTCCTCCAGGAAGTGCCATTATACCTGGGAGACACAATGGATTTTATCACCAAAATCAATGACCACAAAAGTACAGTGAAGACCATTGGCTTGTGTTGTTTGATGTTGTTTTTCTTTATACCCAAAGTCCTCAAGACAATGGACTTGACGCAATGGAAGTTTACCTTGAGGCTCACCCAAGACCCCATCAAGTGCCTGTCTCACTCATACTGAAGTTGGCAGAATTAGCACTAAAAAAATAAATTTTTCATGTTTAGACGTAGTTCTACATTCAAGTCAAAGGGACAGCCATGGGTTGTCCCTTTGTGTCGGAAATGGCTGGACTGTACATAGCGTAGTTTGAAAAAAGATACATCATTAACAATAACCCTCATTCGAACCAAATAGTCCACTGGTTCAGATACATCAACCATGTCTGGTGCCTTTGGAACGGCACCGAAGAACAACTGAATATGTTTCATAACTGGCTAAATAACAGAAATCCAGATATCCTATTCAGTATGTCCAAAAGCAAGTCATCCCTCATTTTTCTGGATGTTCAAGTTCGATCAAGCAATGACATACTGTATACAACCTTATACCGCAAGCCAACGGACAAAAAGAAATCTTTTCACTACAAAAGTTTCCACCCGAGAAATTTACGTGACAACTTGCCCTACGGGCAGTTTCTCTGTGTACTCAGGAATTGTACTGGAAAAGAAGACTTTTTCATGCACGTCGAAGTGTTGCAACAAAAACTCAAGCAAAGAGGATACCCATGAAAACTTCTAAAGAACTCAATTAAAAGAGCCTGGTTCACCCCGTGAGACATTGCTTGTTAAAAAACAACAGGAACCCTGTACTAAACTAGTATGAGTTTCAACATTTTGCCCCCACACAACACAGTTCAAAGAGGATCATATGCAACAAATGGCACTTAATAAAGAACTCTGAATGCAGCCTAGTATTGCCAATGTTTGCAATGAGGAAGTGTCCGAGTGTGGGATTCCAAATAGTTCATGCAAGTCTAATTAAGGCAAAAAAGCAGAATGATTTACTTGCAGCATGGAATTTGAAGCCAATTCAAAGTCACAACAAATGTGATACATGCAGTGTCTGCAAACAGACGCTAGAAGGAAGTTCCTTCTCAGATGGAAAGATCACCTGGACCCACGAGGAATTTTCAAACTGCAAAACCAAAGACGTGGTTTACGCTATAGTCTGCCCATGTCAAAAGATCTACATTGGCAAAACTAATCAAGAAGTGAGACAACGAATCAGCCAGCATAAATCACACATCAAAACAAACATTCAAAAAGCATCAATTGTCAACCATTTCAATCAAATGGGACACACAGAGAAAGATTTCCACTGGACTGTGTTAAGTGCTATCCAAACAGACCCCAGAGGGGAGATTTTGACACCAGGCTAATGCGTAAAAAAGTATACTTGATTATGAAATTTAATTTGGTATCAAGAGGTCTGAATGAGATGTCTGAAACAAACAGATTGTAGCCAACCCATTTGTGTAACCCTGCATCCATACTCTGTCTCTTGTAGTTGTTTCAACAATGAAAATGTAAAGTTTTTTTCATTCTAAAAACAAGGTTGACACCGCGGTAGCCTGTGATCCATTTCAGGTTTTACATTATCTTGTATATATCCTTTTTTCAAAAAATCATTCCTCCCACTTTTGCTTTGAATAATCGTAAACAATGTTGGTTTATTTAACAACATTCTCCATGAGGCTTCGCTTTAGTAAAAAGAACCATGAATTGTGCACCATTATGGAAGTTCAGAGACAATACACTACATCACCCAGAATCCTCGTGCATGACCGGTTGCTGTGGGACTCACACAATTTACAAAAGAAAGGTCACAGGAACACGAGGCCATCATCCATGGAGCAAGAGCCCCATCAAGCTTTTGTGTAAGTTAAAACAAAGAACTTTTGGATCATGTTTTAAAAGAATTAAGAATTTTGCACTCCCAGCAACCCTGGAGGCTTAGCAGCGGCCATAATATACAATGTACCAAAAGTGCATACTTTTAATACCAGAAGACTTGGTCTTGCACGCTTGTTTTCTGTGAATATGCACTCTGAAAATACAGTTTATAGACATGGGGAAGGCGGATGCTACTTAATTACAAAAGCAGCAAGAGTGACCTTGATATAATGCAGCACAAAATGGTTTCGCTGTAAGATGTGTCTAAAGTTTTTTTTTTTTAACAGGCAGAACAGCTAATCCCAATTGCAAGCATTTTCACAAGGCTTCTAAAGCGTTGATTGTTCTTTTGAAGATTAGATTAGAATATTTGTAAAGCGCATGGCTGCCTCGGCAATGAGGCGTCCCAGCGCTGAAGCAGGACAGAGTGAGGAGCAGGCGAGGAGTTATCATTGAGAGAAGAGCCAGGTCTGTACTGATCTTTGGAAGGCCAAGTGATCTGAGTTGCTACGGATGTGTAGAGGGAGAAAATTCCATAGGACAGGGGCCAGTCGCCTGAAGGAGCGACCGCCGGATCTGGTCCTTCTTATGCGTGAAATTCTTATGAGAAGCAAGTTCGCACAGCGCAGCTCTCGTGAGGGTGTATAATGGGCACACAGATCGCTCCGGATTTCTGGGCCAATGCCTGTCAGAATCTTGTGCGTAATACAGAGCACCTTGAACCAAACTCATTGCTCAAGGGGCAACCAGTGCAGACAGTGGAGAAGGTTGGAGACATGGCAGTGTTTGGGGAAAGCAACGATGGCACGGGTTGAAGCATTCTGGACCTGCTGCAAGCAATTCATGACAGACTTATTAGAGCACAGAAGAAGCACATTACAGTAGTCTAATTGGGCCAGTATGGAGGCTTGGATGATCATCTGAAGCTTTTGGGCGTCAAACAGACCGAGAATCGGCTTAAGGCCACGAAGTAGCCCGAAGCATTTCCCGGCCACTGCTTTGGCATGCGTCTCAAAGTTAAGATCTTCGTCGAGCATAATTTCCAAATTATAAACCACCAATTAAGGTGTAGGGGAGGCTCCGAGGGCAGGAGGCCACCATTCATTGTCCCAGAGATGGGAATCTTTGTCAACCAGAAGGATCTCAGACTTGGCTGAGTTCAACTGTAGAAAGTTACCTGTCATCCACTCTGCAACAGCCGATATGTCTTCTTTGAATTTCGCTCTATCCTGTCTAGGATTATTTGACAGGGTGATCACCAATTGGGTGTCATCAGCATATGACACCAAGGAGATTCCCCGCGCTTTGGCCATCCATGCCAATGGGCTCATATAAACATTAAAAAGTGTGGGGCTCAAAGCCGATCCCTGTGGGACTCCACAACGAAGTGGGTGAACATGGGAGGCAAAAGGGGGAGCTATAACTTCTCGGATAGAAAGGAGGAGAACCACGATAAGGCTTTGTTACTGACCCCTATGTCCTCCAAACGGAGAATCACAGTTTCATGGGAGACCGTGTTGAATGCCACACTCAGATCCAACAGAACCAAAGCTGAGGTTCTGCCTGCATCCGAGGTGGTCCGCAGTTGTTTCACGACTGTCATCAGAGCAGACTCTGTACTATATGGTGGTTGGAACCCATTCTGGGAGATATCTAGTGTAGATGTTGCTTCCAGAAAATGAGTTAAAGTTGAGTTCACATGAGCTTCCAAGATTTTGGATAGAAATGGAAGTAGCGAGATTGAGCGATCGTTTTCTGACTTGGATGCATCCAGTGTTGGTTTCTTAAGTAAGGGGACCACTTTGACATGCTTCCAGGATTTTGGAACCACCGCTGAAGCAAGGGATAGATTGAGCAGCTCCAGACACTCAGGCAAGAGGCCTTGTTGACCTTTTTGAAAAGGGTCAGGTCTTAAGGGGTCATCTGAAGAACCTGATTTTATTTTGACACTCAGTGCTTCCAAGTCTTTAGAGGAAAAAGGGGAAGTGATGTGAGAGAGATGATCTCAGGGCCTATGTTCATGTTCCTCCTGGTTACGTTGGGTGTTACGCCGTGGTCAAGATTATGATAGATAATCCAGAAAGAAATTCACCAGCTCTTCACATTGTAGGCTGGATGATATAGTGCCGCCTGATGTCGAGGGAGATGTAACCAAATTCTTCAAATGGGAGAATATGGTTTTGCTGCGGTTATTGCTTGTAGTGATCAGGCTGGAGTAGTGAGCTGCCCTAGTTTTAGGCACCAGTTTAAGGAATGCCTTGATCTGTACTGCACTTTTGCCTGAGAATCATATGAACGCATCCAGGCTCTTAGTAAAACCATGCAATTCTTCCTTCCTAAGGTCAGGACCTCATTGTATCAGGCGTTAGCCCTAGCACCTTTAGAGTGGGTGAGTTTAAATGGAATACAAGTGTCTAGTGCTTGGGTTACCCACCTTTGGAAGTGCGTGTCAGCCTCTTCCATATTTACGGCTTTATCTTGCGGCTGTGTGTTCAAGGCTGTAAGGAAAGCTGCCGGGTCAAGTTTGTGCCAAGGCCGTTTCAAAGAAGGGTGCTGAATACAGTGGTGCTAAGGACTGGCTAGCGTTAGCCGTATTGAGATGAGAAAGTGGTCTGTCCAGATCATAGGGATGGGTGCTTGAACTTCCAATGACTGGAGGTTTGAAGAAAATGGGTGGAGGAGATGCCCAGCAATATGCGTGGAACCCGGGACCAATTGAGTCAGTTGGCATGCTGCCAAGTCCCTGAGGAAGCTCAAAATGTCTGGGGATTCCAGCAGCTCTAGATGAAGGTTCGGGTAACCAATAACATTAAAATTTGCTGTCTGGAGTGCTAATTCTGTAAAAGCGTGCAGGTTAAAGCAAAGACTGAAACAGGTCTGTTTTGTTTTTTACAGAAAGGAATTACACTGGGCTCCAGAATTCAATTCTAAACAAATAATAATTACAGAGACTCACAGGTAATAGAAGCTTTGTAAATTTCTACGAACTCTGCGCTTCACTACCAATTTTAAAAGACCTTGTTTATTTAAGTTCATCCCTTCCTTTCAGAACAACATGAGTAATCCAGAAAAGCCTGTCCTGCTCCTTTGATTTGATGCATGAGTATAAATCCCTAATAACCTCGACAACTGACAAGACGGAATCAAAACCTTTTGTCGTGCCCCCTAAAGTAAATTTGTAACCTTTGTGCCATGTGAAAGTATATTGGAGTTTGCTGATCACTCAACTCAAAAGCGTTTTTCCTTCAACCTAGCAAAATTCACAAACCTTTGTCCTGGAGAGAACCCCCAAAGAAAGTGTGTGCTCGAAACACATAGACTGGGATGAATAGGGATCCTAGTTCAACAAGTAGCAATATGGACGCATACATTCATTTGTCTAAAGACACAATTGGAAGCCCATATTAGATACCTTTGGACCCTTTATACGTTTCAGTACTAAGAGCACTTCCTGTGAATGTAATGCACTGGTCTTGTAAAATCTTGGATTGGTGAAGATGCAATTTTAGCCTAGTTCATGTATACATTTTGCGTTATTAAAATGTATATTTGATTTATCTTTCCATGTTTCACACATGTTTTCAAATATTTTTCACTGTATATCCATCGAGTTCAATGTGGATTGTCCTTTCTTTTATCGCACCAAATGTGAAAGTTTAAAAACGTTTGTGTTCCATAATTACTAAAACATACTTGAGGTCATTATTATTGAGAAAATGTACCTCATGCACAAGTAAAGATGTGTTTAAATCTCACAATCACCTGATGTTGTTTTGTGTATACAATTATCTAAAGCCCAAGGTGGTTGTAGGTAAGGGCCAAACCCCCAATTCACACTAGTGGGCTGTGGTATCTGTACTTTGTGAAATAGTGCTCCTCTTTTATAGAGAATAGTTACGTTCGAATGTTCTTTTGTAGTGTCTCATGTATTCTATATATTACTCTGTAGAGAATGTTGCTCTATGAATAGAGAATGCTCCTGTGGCAGTTGTACCTGCTAACCTGAGCCCTTTACACTGCTGTACCTATCTTCCAAGTATTTTAATAAATACTTCTTCAAACTGAAGACTTCTGGCTCCTGTCTTCGATGTGCAGTTCTACTCCAAGCAAGACCACTTCAATTTTGGCGACAGTCTGGGATTTTTTTTCTTAATCTCTAAACCTGCCTGCTGCGCTGCCCACGCTACTTTCAAGGTACTGTTGTCTGCTTTATTTATTATCCAAGGGCTCAGGAGTCCCGTTTAAACACTCAGTTTAAACATCCGCACTTCCTTGCTACTTTTAACAATTAAAAAGTGCTCGTATTTCATTCATCTTTACTGTAAACGGACCTTCCTGTGCTTCAAATCTATCGACTGCAATCCATGAAAGCCGCACATGTACTTCAAATGAAGATAATGGGCTTAATAGGAATCTGCTGAGTTTATTTAATTCAGTTCGAGCAGCCTCAAGGATAAATATAAACTCAACGCATGCTTGGCAACATTTGTTTTTATTAAGAGCCTGCAGCCTAATTGGAAAATAAACATGTTTAGCCAAGCGTGAAGGGAAACCCATTATCCACTCTATTAATCCTTCCCTTCAGTGTGTGTGTTCAACTAAGCGTGAAGGGAAAGACATACATTTTGACAGCTCACTCTCTGTCTGTTTCTCAGCATGTGGATTTACGTGATAAAGTTGAACACGAAGGAAGCTGAGTTTACTTTTGAACATAAACACTCAGCGTGAAGGATCTCAATGTGTGTTCATTAGCCTGCCGAACTATGTGACAAAGCTGAGTGCAGAGTGTTTTTCGAGTTTGGATATTTTAATAATTGACATTCTTCTAGTTTGCGCAAGGGCCCGTGTTTTTATTCAAATGTATCACGCGCTGTTGCTCGCGCATTACCGAATGTTCATTATCCTGCTCTAGACATTGCCTACTTCATCAGCGATTAACATGCTAACTCATAGTGTTAATATTTTTTTGTTTGTGTGTTTTGTGTAATTTTAATACCATGCAGTCTGTAACACCCCCTGCATTATTTTTGCAAGATCCTGAGGAACCTCCTCTTGTTTGGCGTAATTGGTACAAATCCTTTGAAGCATATCTTGGTGCAATTGATGGGTTAAAATTCAAACCTGAGAAAAAACGAAGCCTGTTAGACTATTATCTTGGTGTGGAAGGTCAGAATACATTTGATCATTTACCTATTTATTTAGGTCAGGATTTAGGGGATCTTGACGAGTTCCAGTTAGCAGTCAAAAAATTGTCTATTCACTTTGAAGGTAAAGTTAATCTAGTAGTACACCACCATAAATTTTTCACTCGTGTTCAAGCTCCCAATGAGTCCATTGACACCTACATAACTGCGCTAAAAGTTTAAGCAAGCTACTGTAATTTTGATCATTTTACATCAGAGTTAATTCGTGATCAACTGGTGTCCAGATGCTTTTCTAAAAAAATCCAACAAAGACTGCTTTCTTGCAAAAATCATTCATTAGACAAGGCTATTGATATAGCAAAAAGTTTGGAAAGTTCTGAAATTGATTCTAAGGTGTTAGAAATTCATCCTTCTCCCAATACTAGCACTACCACGGCTGCTACAAAAGTTTGACAAATTCCACAGACTCCTAATTTCAACAATAAATTTAGGGGTAATTCTTATTTCAGAGGTGGTAGAGGTGCAACTTTTGGTTGTGGCAGAATACAATTTTTCAGATGTGGGTCAAATTCTCACGTTTCAAATTTTAAAAACTGTCCAGCTGTAACACAAGAGTGTTGGAAATGTAAGAAAATTGGCCATTTTGGAAATGTGTGTAGAGGTGGCAAACGTCATTCTTTTCAGTATGTTCAAAATGATGATGTTGATTCTGATCAAACTTTAGTAGAGAACAAACTTGAAGAACTACTATTGGCCATAGACTGCGTTGATATTAATGTTGTTTATTCTGATAAGACTGTGTCAGATCCTTTAGTGCAGATTTCTAATGACAATGTAAACATTCCCTTGCTTATTGATTCTGGTGCAAGAATGACCATTATTTCTGTTGACAGATATAAACAAAACTGGGGACACAAAATGCTTCTTCCACCAGATGTCATCACCACTGCATTTAATGGAACTAAAATTGAGTTGGCTGGATAGTTTTGTGGTAATATTACCTTTGAAACGAAAACCATTCAAGGGAACATGTACATTGCATTTAAAGGTATCAATGTGTTGGGTTGGTGGCATCAAGCTGAATTTGGCATGGTCATCAAACCTGGTCTTAAGCATCCTGTTTCTCTCACTAATTCTGTTGCTGATCATTCATTTTCTCATGGTACTTACTGGAAAGATAAATTTAAAGATGTGTTCTCAGACAGAATTGGTTTGATAAAAAACTTTTCGCACACTATCAAAGTTAAAGAAGGTGTAACCACTGTGAAACATAGATTACGTAATGTACCTCACAGTATAAGACATGAATTAACTGCTATGTTGAAAAATATGCAAGACAATGGTATTATAGAAAAAGTAGACACCACTTTATGGCTTTCTCCCATTGTTTCGGCAAAGAAAAGGAATGGCGAGCTTCGCTTATGTGTGGACTTACGCACCATTAATAACGCCATTTGGGTAGAGAGTTTTCCTTTACCTCGTATTGAGGACCTCATTACTGCTGTTGGTGAGTCTAAATGGTTTTCAAAATTAGATTTACGAGCTGCTTACCATCAGGTGAAATTGGATGAATCTTCAAGACACCTCACAGCATTCATTACACCTGATGGTACGTTCCAGTTCCGTAGAATGCCATTTGGACTGGCGTCGGCAGCGTCAGTCTTTCAAAAAGTGATGAGTATTATGTTTTGTAACACGCCCAATGTAGTAGTGTTCCAGGATGATATCTTGGTTCATACTAAGTCAAAAGATGAACATAATAACGATCCTTCAACAAGTTCTCACGATTTTACAGGATAACCATGTTACTGTTAGAGAAGACAAGTGTGTATTTGAAGTCAATGAAATTGAATATTTAGGTCATGTGCTATCCAAAGATGGAGTTAAACCAAAACCTAGTATTGTTGATGGTATTATTAACACTCCTCATCCAACAGGCAAAGAACAACTACGTTCATTCATTGGTTTATGTGAGTTTTACTCCAAGTTTATTGAAAACTTTGCAGGGCTTACTGAGTGCTTTAGAGGTTTCTTGAAGAAGCGTTCTGATTTTGTTTGGACTTCCACCTGTCAGGATCATTCCCAGTGTATCAAAAATAGCATACTTTCTGCTCCTGCTCTCCAAGCTTATGTGGAAGGTCGTGATACGTATATAACTGTGGATGCTAGTTCATATGGTACGGTTGCAGTTTTGTCACAGATGGTAGGCAATAAAGAATTCACTATTGGTTTTGCCTCTAGAAGAATGAAGGAGGTAGAATTGAGGTACTCTGTTATCGAAAAAGAAATGCTTGCATGCGTCTGGGGTGTTGAGAAATTCAAACCTTATCTTTGGGGGAGAATTTTTTTTCTCAGAACAGATCATCAACCTCTTGTTGATATTTTGTCTGGTAACAAAATCAAGAAAGCAACTGCCAGATTAGCTAGACTTTCTACAAAATGATTGGAATTTGATTTCACGGTACAGTACATAGCTGGTGGAAAAAATGTGAAAGCTGATTTTCTATCCAGACTCCCTGTTCGAATTGATAATTCGAGTGAAATTGAAGAGGATGACATTGAAGAATGTATCATTGCTGCCATTGAAGATAGTGTTATTTGTAATGATATGGAGGAATGGTGTAAAGCTTTGGAAAATGATTCTTTGTTGAAATAAGTCACGTACTGTGTTATTAATGGTTGGCCTAAAGAAAGATCTATTGATCCTGGTCAAAACCCTTTTGCAAAATTGCTAATGAGTTATCTTTTGAGGGTAGACTCCTAGTCAGGGAAGGTAAGCTAATTCCTCCATCTTGTTTCAGAAGAAAAATTTTAGAAACTGCACATACTGGTCATTTAGGAATGACGACAACCAAGCGCAGGATTCGTAACGATTTTTGGTGGCCTTCAGTTGATCGTGAGGTGGAAGCTCTGGTTAATCATTGTACCCAATGTTTATGTAGTGACAAACATTTATCTACTTCTTCTGCACCTATCAAACCCACAATTTCCCCTGATAGAGTTTGGCAAAAAGTGTCTGTTGATTTTTTTAGGACCTTTTTATGTACTTCCTAACTGCATGAAGTATTTCATTGTTTTAATTGACCACTTATCAAGGTGAGTAGAAGTCAGAGGTGTGTCTGAACCCAACACTAAATCTTTGATTTGTTTTCTTCAGGATCTTTTCAGTAGAGAAGGTACTCCGGAAACATTACTCACAGGTAATGGAGTGCAATTTACTTCACAAAGTATGCAAGACTTTTTGACAAAAATGGGTATACAACACCTACGTACTCCTTTGTACTTTCCTCAAGCAAACGGCAAAGTTGAAAGATTTAACAGAGTGTTAGTAGAATGTATTCAAAGTGCATTAAAGGCTAAGGTAGATTGTGAGTCTGCCATAAGGGATGTTGTATGGCCATATAGAACCACACCTCATTCTATTTCAGGATGTGTTCCCTTTGAACTAATGAGTGGCAGGAAAGTTGTCTCTACTCTTAATCCATTTTGGAAAGTGAATTCTTTGAATAATGATTGTAATGTTGCTAAAGAAACTAGCAAAGCAAAAATTATTAGTGATGCTGCTAGTATTCGTAGATGTCAAAAGAGTGTTTCTTCTGCAACGAAACAAAGAATAGTTCATTTCAATGCTGGTGACAAGGTTTGTGTCAAGGATCCTTTGCTCTTGCAAAAAGGGAAATCTAAATTCAGAGATCCAGCTAGTATTGTGAATATTAGAGGTAATGCTGTTAAGTTAGACAATGGCCAAAGGTGGAACATGGGTCGCATAGCAAAGTTCAAAATGGATCACAATTCTAATGACAAGTGTATGCAAAATATTGGTGATTCCAATGATAAGAGTTTACTTGAGTTTAGCAATGTTAGAAAAAGTGTTAGAGTAAAGAAAACTCCCAGCAGATATCTTCAATAATAGGTTGTATTCTTATTTTATTAAAAAGAGGGAGATATGTAGTATCTGTATTTTGTGGAATAGTGCTCCTCTTTTATAGAGAATAGTTAAGTTAGAATGTTCTTTTGTAGTGTCTCATGTATTCTATATATTACTCTGTAGAAAATGTTTCTCTATGAATAGAGAATGCTCCTGTGGCAGTTGTACCTGCTAACCTGAGCCCATTACACTGCTGTACCTATCTTCCAAGTATTTTAATAAATACTTCTTCAAACTGAAGACTTCTGGCTCCTGTCTTCGATGTGCAGTTCTACTACAAGCAAGACCACTTCATGGGCCTACAGCACATATTGTGTGATCCACTCAAGTAGCTCTTTAAAACATATCTCAGGTATGCCATTGCAGTCCGTGGGCAATATTAAACTACCAATTCGACATGGTAAAATAAACCTTTTACCAATACGAAAACTCCTATTTCAATATATATTTACCACCCCTAAGGTAGGTTCTTGTGTACTATCTCCTAGACTTATGGATGATTCAGAATGGCTGCCTGTTGCCCTGCTTTCAGAGTGACTGCCCTGCTGCTTAAAGGAATGACGTGCTGCCCTGCTGATTGAAGAAGGACTGGACCTGTTTCTATAACCCGGGACTTCCCGAGTCATTCCAAGGGCTACCCTTCAACCTAAAAACCAATTTCCTACATTAGTGCACTGTGGTGGGATCTAGTACTTGTGTGTTGAGCATTCCCACTCAGTGATTTTAGTAACACTAAAATTCCATAAGTAACCTGATTAAAATCTCCTTAGTTTTTGATGTGGCTGTTTTTCCTTTTCCCAAATTTAAGGTTACCTCTCTTCCTTTTTGCCTACAATGGAGCTGGAGCTGATCAATGTGGATGACCTCAGCTAAGTACAGCTGCATGGGGGGGCTTTACAGATGTGTCTGAGTGAGATCTGCATGGGCAGACCTGAACACTGCTTCCCCGTTCTTTCTGAGGCTAGGGATCACTTACCTCCCCCCTACATCTCACCACCGTATCCCCTGTGAGCCCCCAGTTTACAGCTTCCTGACATACAGACAAACATGCACACCGCTGCTTCGGCTGAGTCTCCAATTCTAATAGACTTTGGCCTTTATTGACCAAGTAAGCCCCCTAACCTGTCTTCCAGTTACTGTAGGTCACTCCCTCCTTGGTTATGGATGCCCTTAGCCCGCATCGGCCTTGCCCCACATCAGACCAGTCAGAGAAGGCTACCAATGGCCTCTACCTCCGGACATTGCTGTTATAGGACATTGGACTATTTTTCATGTTCTCATTTTATCTTTCTTCTCTGTTCTCTTCTCATATTTCCTTTTTTATTGGAAAATTGTTTATTGTGTATGCCCATAGGGGCCTATATGAGAGGAATGCACCCTACAGTGAAGGTTGTGACGTGGACAACAGCAACTTCTATGTTCTAACACCATATTTGATCATTCGAATGTTCCATTGCCTGTGTGCTGGTCACTGACCCAAGGGAGCTTCCAAAGGAAGTGGACGTTTGGATCAGCAACAGAATGTCCAAGAAGGTTCTTGTGAGTGACCCTAAGAAGTGTGGTTGAGGTTCCTCCAAGCAGGGTGAGGTGGGGCCAGGGTGAGACCAGAATACAAGAAATGTAAGACCAGTGTCGCCCTAGTTAGAGCTCATCAGCCAGATATAGCCTGATACAGCATGATTCCAGTGACATAGTCTGCACAGGACCCACATCTGGGGATAGCAGTACCACTTAGGGAGACACACTAAAGTATACAAAAAGTGATTGTACAAAGCTGGCTCTCTATATAGTGTTCACAAATCAGGTAATTCTAATGCTCTTTTTGAGATACTGGTGGTGAGCAGTTAGGCTTATCAGATGGGAGTGCTAATCATTTGATGAACTCACCAAGGAAATAAATGAGACAGCACTCAAGAATAAATCTGAGACCAACTTATAGAAAGAAAATTCTGATATTTTTAAGCCCAACAACCCAGTTCTAAAGCAAGTACTTTTCAAGTTACGATTTTTCAAAGTAAGGAAAAATGTATATACAATAGGGCAAAGCCTTCACGAAGTTCACCTTCTCTTTTTAGGTTGATGTCGGGACCAGATACAAAGTTCTAGCAGGAGACGTTCAGGAGCGTCCCGGATTGGGTGGGAGCAGAGTACCGAGGGTCTTGGAAACTGGTTTAAAAAGGCAAAGGGGGGCAATTGAAAATGCACTGCACTGGAGAACTTACAGGTAAGTCTGGTGGGTCTCTTTGGAGAGCGAAGGTCGCAAGAGACTGGGAACCACAGGAGCAGAGCTGATTAATCAGTGCTGGAGCCGGGTGCAGAGCAAACAGTTCAGCCAGGCTTGTGCATCTTGAGGTCCTCGCACTCAGGAGCAGGCAACTTGGAGAGACGGTCTTGGGACAGCTGGGCCACTCACAGAGTGGGTCTCGGGTGTCTCAATGTCCCTTGACGGGTGCTTGCTTCTGGTGCTTTGGGAGTCCGGAGTGGGCTCCTCTTCTTGTTTTTTTATCTTTGGGGGTTCAGCACCCCAGGTATTGGTACACTGTAGCTCCAGTAGGTCCTGGTGCCTCCAGACTTGGTGGAGAGGCAGATCCGACACTCCAGAGCTGTTGTTTATTTATTTATTTATTTTATAGTTTTATAGAGCGCGAACCAGACCCGTGAGGGTATCTGAGTGCTTTACATGATTACGGGTGGAATACAAAGCGTTAGGACTGGAGGGACAAATTGGGTAAAATAGGGGATACATTATACAAGAAAAAAAAGAATGCAGTCTAAGGTTCGGCTACATGTGGGATAAAAATTAAAACAGGTAAATACAATATAAAAGAAGGCACGCAGTCTCGGCTCTTGGGTGGGATGCCCAGGAGAGCAGGAATAGGTATCATCCGTAGAAGCCATGGATAATGCCGAGGTGGAGGGTGGCACATGTCATTGCGGTGATTGTAATGTAATCATTAGACAAGGTATTTGCCTATTAAGAAGGTTTTGGTCTCCTTTTTGAAGAGTGCCAAGGACGGAAGTCTTCTGATGGCGGGTGGGAGAAAGTTTCTAATTCTTGTAGCGGCCCCAGAGAAGGCCGGAGTGTAGGTTTTTTTCTTCCGGAAGCATGCTGGTTACAGCAATAGGTCTTTGGCAGATCGGGAGTTTCTGGTTCCTCCGGATATCACGGGTTTTGGGGTGAGAAATGCAGGGGAATTGGAGTAAAGAGCTTTGTGACTAAGCAGGCCGGTTTAAGTTGGATTAAGGGCTCTAGGGGAAGCCAGTTCAGACCTTTGAGGTGGGGAGAGATATGGTTGAATTCCTTTGAGCCAGTTAGGAGTCTTGCGGCGGTGTTGAGTCAGGCTTTCAATGGGGCCAGAGAGTTCTTGGGTAGCCCTGCGAGAGTAGAGCATCCATATTCTAGTCTGGAAATGACTAGTGCCTGGATTGCCGTTTTAAGGTCAGAGACATCGAGGAAGGGTTTTAAGTTTCTTGTGTAACTCAGGTGGAATGTGACTGTTTTGGGCATCGAGTTTATATGGCCACGCATTTTTAGACTGCCGTCAAGGGTTATTCCAAGGGATTTCACTGAGTCAACAATGGTAGGAGGGCAGTTTAGTGCTGTGATGGTCTTGATCCATTCCTGGATGTCTGGATTTGTTTTGGGTGGGGAGATTAGAAGAAATTCTGTTTTATTTGCATTGTGTTTAAGCTGGTTGGCGGTGAGCCAATGGACTGTCAGCTTCAGGGCCTCGTTCAGGGAGAAAATGTCCTCAGGGGAAGAGATTTTTATGTAGATCTGTGTATTGTCAGCATTCGTTGTTGTAGGAGATATTGGCGGCACATAGCACCTCGGTGAGTGGTTCGAGGTAAAGATTGAAAAGGGTAGGGGAGAGGGTTGATCCTTGGGGGACTTCAACCGGAACCGGAGAGGGGGCAGACAGATTACCGTTGATGAGGACTCTCTGTGAGCGATTTTGGAGGAAGGATCTAAATCATTCAAGGACGGTGCCATCCAACCCCATCATGAGTTTGAGGCGTTCAAGGAGAATTTCCTGGTTAACCGTATGAAAAGCAGAAGAAAGGTCTAGGAGGATTAGGAGACAGGTTTTGCCTCGGGCTTTGAGGGCATCATCCACGATGTGGAGCAGGGTGATTTCGGTGCTGTGTCCAGGTCTGAACCCGGATTGGAAGTCCTCTAGCAGGTGGAAGTTGTTGATGTGTCGGCTCAGCTGCTGTTGCACACATTTTTCAGAACTTTGGCTAGGAGTGGGATGTTGGATATGGTCTATAGTTCTCAGAGGAAGCAGTGTCCAGCGTAGGTTTTTTTAGGATGGGGACAACCTGGCCAGCCTTGAGTGAATCGGGAATTGAGTCTTGTAGGAGGGAGCGTTGATTATTGAGGTCCAAGAAGGGATGACAACCTGGGAGGCGGCAGCTAGGCAGCTAGAAGGGAGAGGATCATTAAAGTGAGTGTTTGGGTTTAAGCAGGCAAGAATTCTCGAGATAGATTGTTAGTCATAGATTTTAAAGTTGTACCATTGCGGTAGGGTTTTGGGTGAAGTTTGTGAAGACAGCGCGGAGAGAATAGGTAGAGCTGGAAGACTTTGATTTTAGTGGTGAGTTGCGGATTTAAGTTCATTTCCTAGGGCAGAGATTGTGTCGCAGAAGAAGGATGACAATTCCTCGCTTGATATTAGGGGTTTAGGTGTTTCTTTGGAGGTTTTCGCTAGTTTGTTTGATTGGTGTTTGAGCACGGGCTGAGACGTCGCCTGGTATCTTCCACCCACCCGAAAATGGAAGGGGAAGAATAGTAACCGACATTTGCGGTTGCAGCTTCATGAGCACTCTACCCTCTCGGCTGGTATGAGTACTGATGGCCGAATGAGGTTGTGAAGACTAATTTGTCCATATGCAGTGGCCTTAATACATATGACGCCCTGAAGAAATTGCCATAAACTCCGTTGGCAATGAAACATGTCGGCAAGTAAAGTGGTGTTGGTTGGATAGTTAGTAACCACCACCATTTCCTCTTTTTAAATCTCCACACCCAACACAAGAGACAGAATAAAATGGAATATCTGTGTTGTTGTGTGATTTTATATGTTGTTTGACACTTTGTTGGTCACGTTGTGATCCTCTTTCACTGCATACTTTCACAAAATCTTTTTCTTTTGTGTTTCTTGGACACATTTTCTTTCTTTGAGCTCGATGGTGCCAATGATGAGAACAGGACAATCCTGGTGAGTACCTGCCAGGTTCCCGTTGGTGGTGCACCCGTGTTTTTTAATTTTCACATTACACAGTTTGACACGTAAGTGTGTGTTGTATGTGGTCTTGCAACTGAATTTTACTCTGTGGGAATTCGGCGAATGTCCTAAATAGACACATGTCCATGATACACCAACTACCCCGATAACTATTAGAAGGGGAGTAATTTTTTTGTAATGACAATGCAATAAATTGTGTACTCTAGAAGGGTAAAATTAGAAGTGCCTACAGAGTCTAGGTCTCTTTTTGTACTAGTTGGTGTTTGACCAAGACAAACAACTTGCGAGGTCGATTTTTGCGTTCTCAAGTTCAGATCTGAAAAATTCCTTTTTAGAATTGAGGATTTTCCTATTGTAGGCATTTCTGGCCTGGCGGAGAAGTTGTAAATGGGCTGATGATGGTTGTTGTTTCCAGTTTCATCTGTCAAAGGGATCTCCTCTCCTTGTTGATGGATCCGCTGAACCTGGGATTCCTGTCTTTGATCTGGGTTCTTTTTCATTTTAGTGTTGCCAGGTCATCGAGAATGTCGGATATGGTTGAGGAATAGTGATCCGCTAGGTTGTCAACCGAGGTGCACCGAGGTGGGTGGGGGTCGGTCTGACAACGCGCTGCCAGTTTCTCATGATCAAGGTTCTTGGTGTCTCTAACTGATCGTTTGGGAATCACAGGTTGAGGTGTCCATGTCTTGTGGGTACTGGGCAGGAGGAAGGTGATGGTGTTTTGGTCAGACCAATCACAAGGGTCAATAGAGATAAGTTTGACAGCTGATTCCTTAGCAATGATCCAGTCTAGGTTGGCGCATTTCGAGTGAGTAGGGAGGGAGCAGGCTTGGGTAAGGGCTTGATCGGCCAAGAAGACTCTGATGGCATTGACCTGAGGGCACTTAGGATCGTTTGAATGCAGGTTGAAGTCACCAAGGAAAATATCATTAGAGTTTGGAGAGACCTTGGCTGTGATTATTTCCATGAGGAGCTCCATAAAGGTGTCATTCTTGCCTGGGGGGTGGTAAAAGATGTCAAGTTTGCACAGTTGGGAGGTGTTGTTGGAAATGGAGAGTGCAAGGTATTCGCAGGAGTCTGCAGGGTCCACCGGCAGGTCTGTGACAAGGAGGTTAGAGCGGTAGATACAGTCAATGCCACCCCCTTTTTTTCTGAGTGCCTGTCCAGCCTTACGATGTTGTAATTGGGTGGGACTAAGACGTCTCGGTAGGGCGATGAGGATTCCTTGAGCCAAGATTCAGTCTCAGTCTCAGGATGAGGTCAGCGACATCAGATGCATGCTTTACAGCTGACCGGTAGTTTATTAGGAGGTTGGCTAGGCAGGGGTAGGAGTGAGTGTCAAGGGAATTAGCGGAGATGGGAACTTTAGCTAGGTTGCTATTGACCACCCCTCTGACGCGGAGGGTAACAGATCTGTTAGGGTTGGTTGCAACTGTGCAGATATGGTGTTCTTCCCTCATGTCTGAGGGGTATTGGGTTGTCAAGTCCGAATCGTGGCTACTGAGAAGGTCAACCACTTCTTCCTCCATGAGGTCTGACGAGTTAAGCGTGTCAGGGGTGGGTTTATAGGTATGGAGGAGACAAGAATTTCCTCCTCCGAGAGGTGGCAGGGTTGCTTGATTGGGTAGTGGGTAAAGGCTTAGTAAAGGGGATGTGGGTTGCATTCTGCAAGAGCCAGAGATTCAAGAAGGAGAGTTCGGTGATGGGAAGGAGATGCTTTAGGTCCAGAATGGACTTGTGGATGCTCAGTGTTAATCTGGTGGCTCTGCGGTGGAGCTTATCAATATCTCTAAGAGAGGTAGGTTCTGGCAGGCATGGGGCCAGTTGCATGGGAGCAGTTCTGATAGAATGAGCTGTTAGCCTTGTGGTGGGTTCAGGCGGGCCAAAGGCCAGTTGCAGGCAAGCAATTCAGATGGAGTGTGGGGCTATGTTGATCAGCATCCCTATGAGAGGGAAGAATTTGCGGACAGGGGGCTGAAAGGGTGGGAGCGATTCTGTCGAATCGAGTTGGCAGCCTAGTGGTGGGGCTAAAATGACCAGAGTTCTGGGCCCTATTAGATGTTTAAGTACCAGTGTTGTGGGCCCTAGTAGGAGTTTCAGTAGGTCGGAGTACGGGAAGATTACGCGGGCAGGAGGTTATGGATTTAGGGACGCTTCTGATGGTGGGTGCTGGATGCGTGATAGTAGGGCTACGTTGGCTTGAGATGTGGGTCCTAGGGGAAGTTTCGGAAGCCGACGGAGCTGGGAGCGCTTGAGGGTCTAAGTTCAGTGGTATGGGCGCGCAGTTGTTGGCATGCATTGGTGACAAGGTGATAGGGCCGGGTCGCCCAATTACATGGTCATTGGCATGTGTGGTTGATGAGAGGCCACGTACACTAGGCGGATTGCGCAAGAGGTGGAGTGGTGGGAGCGTGGACTGGGAAGGGTTGTGAACATATTTGTTAAGGAAGGTGAAGAGATCCGCAAATTTGATGAGCTCTTTGGGAGGCCCTTGAATCAGGATAATGCCGTTGTTGTATAAGGTGATGGTGAGGTCAGCACGCAGGTTTGTAGATGGCGTGATTGAGAGTTTTTTCCGTGAGGGATGTTCCTGGCTTCCTGTACTCTGAGGAGGCTCGAGAAGGCATTGCACCAGAGAGACGTTTTCCTGGGGTGGAAGATGAGGTAGTTATGACAGTGCTCTGGTTCACGCAGGGACAAAGGTCAAATATCAGGGTCATAGGATGGCTTTTCAGGATGGAGTGTTTGAGGGATTTAGAGGCAGATTTGGAGAGATTAGGAGGATGGATAACGGTGTAGTGGTTGTCGCCCGTGGAGATCGAGCAGGGCTCTGCCATGCTGGGGAGAGTGATGAGACTATTGCCCCAGCGGTTGGTATGCGTGGTGAGATGTATCAGCAGGTCTGCCCTACTGTCCAGGTTTACCTAGGGAAAGTGCTACAGCGCCAAGATGGCCCATCTTAAATGAGCAACGAAAGAGCAAATGCAAGGGCTGATAATCATATGCCCATGCCAAGGTGTGGGTTTACCAGGTCTCTTTCTGTGGAATAAGTTGAGAGGGCTGTTGAATATATGCCCATGCCAAGATGGCTGCTGTAGGAGTCCTCTTTCTGTTATTATGGGGAGCTTCTGGCTCAGTCCTCTTTCTATTGTTGTGAAAGCATATATTAGTCCTTTTTCACTTACTATGAATAGGGCATGTATGGACAGCTCTTATTGTGTAATGCAGGCACCTTCAAAATGGATGAGCCAGCACATAAAAGTCAAAATGGCCATTAAACAATCTAAAGGTGCATACAAAGTAAGCGTCGTTCAAGTGCATATAGAGACCACCATTATAGTATTATAGTAAAATATATAATATAATGATAGTGAAATAAATTGTAGGACTCTCGTTGGCACCCTCGAGGAGACCCACAGCCGATCTCCGCACGACCAGGCTTAATTACACGGTCGGCATGCAGTCAGGTGAGCTGAGCTAAATTTGTTTAGGCTTCTTGAGAAGTCGAGTAAGGCATCGTAGATAGCAGCCATGTTAAAGTCAGGCAGAGTGAGGTTTGTGTAGGGCCAGGATAGCCTCAGGCAATGCCGAGAGGGACGTGGTGTGTGATTAGATATCAGGGCGGCTGTCTGTGGCGAGTGAGGGACTGAGGCTTGGAGGCCTTGCTTACCTCTTGCTTACGATGCGAGGTTGACTAAGGAGAGCTATGTCATCCGCCATTTTGGGGTCAGGCAAAGTGTTCACCACTCATCTTAGAGGCCCCTGAGGCTCGGGCACTGAGAGGCAGCGAACGGTCGGATCGGACCGGCACTCCAGATTTCAGCAGAGCTCCTGGCAGACTGACAGTCCAACTCAACACTTGGCCTTCCACCACGTCGCTGGTGTGTAGGAAGCTGATGTTGGTCAGATGTGATGGGAGGAGCAGTTACAGATGGCGCACCAGATAAAGCACTGAACTCCAGGGAATTGCATGCGCGGGGGACACAAAGAGCGGCGTCGAGCACAAGTGCGTCACCGGAAACCACTGCCGGGCATCAGGCTCCTGGCCGGTCCGGGAGCAACAGCACCAAAGGGCACAAAATGGCTACGGAAGAACCAATGGCGTCGGTAGCCAACTACCCTCTCCACAGTTCGATCCGTACGAGGGTCCTCCGGGGCGATGATGAGGAAAGCGCCCACTGCAAGGAGCTGGCCTCTGGGCTTGGTCAGGTCCTGCGGAGTCTTCCAGGTTGCGGGCAGACCGTAGCCAGCAGGGGCTCACATCCCAATCCTCTGGACGAGGTGGGAGACAAAAACTGCACACAGGGGCATCTCACAATGCCTGGAGATCTCATACCTAAGTTGTACCTCTTCTTGCTTCAGTGCTCCGTTACGGTCATCGGGAAGCAGGGAGACGACAAACCGGACTTCACAGGATCAGTGCCTGCAGTGTGCACGGGAGTGATATCTTCATTCAAAGGGAGCTTCTCTGCGATTTCTCGATTGCTAGAGGTTCTCCAGGGTTCCTGGAGTCCTTTCAGGTTTCAGGATGACACAACTGCAGTGATTGTCAAGTCCTTCTTGCAGCTGGCATGGTTTGGCACCTTTTCTTTCTGCAGCAGGGTTTCAGTTATCACATAACAGGTCTTTGCTTGCCCTAGTCTTCTTTGGTCTGATGAATCTGATGTTCAGATCTCGGGGAGCCACCTAAATACTGAATTTAGGGGTGTTACAAGGGGAGACAGGTAATAGCCATTAGGCTATCTACTGTTAGGGTGTCTACACCCTCTAGCGACCACTTCCTGTGGGAAGAGGCACTACCCTAGACCTGATTGGAGGTTTTCTCACCATCTCAAGATGGTGGAATTTCAGGAGAGGGGTTCCCCTCGGCTGGTCCGTCCTAGGGCTGGTGCAGGCTGAGGGGGACCCTCGTCCGTATCTAACAGATTTTTCCGCTTTTTCTCCAACCGAAAGTGGAGAAGGAAAGGGGGCTTGGCCTCTCCCTTTTTCTGGGGGTTCCTGGGTTGGATTTCAAAGGCAGGATTGGTTTTGAAGCTTCCCACTCGGGAAGGCCATCCTTTCCTGATGTAGGTGTGAAACACCCCCGCCAGAGAAGGTATTGTTTATGTCCTCTGAGTGTGCTGGTTCTAACCCCATGAGGTCAGAAAATGTCTGGTGGTGGCAGACTGGTGAAAACTGGCAAGAGATCCCACTAGTTTTTAGTCAAGTTTTAGGGGACCCTCTAAAAGGGTCTCCTTTGTGAACAAATCCAACACTGGCATCAGAGAGGATTTCTAAAGACAAGATGTTTGGTACCAAACATCTTAGAAATCGGTGAAATCATCATGGAGCTAGGAAACTTGTGTTGACAAGTAACCAGCCCATGTACTCTTTATGGATTCCCTGTTCACTTACAACATCACAGAATGGACTGGACATTGTAGGGGCATATCTGGTCATACTGATATGCCCACCTATATTATATAGTGCACCCTGCCTTAGGGCTAAAGGTGTGCATTAGGGGTGACTTTCCTACATCGTATGCAGTGCATGGGTGGCATGGCACACAGGACTGTGTGCCATGTTGAATCTTCTGATTTTCCTTCACCAAGACAAACAGCCTGCAATGGCAGAGTGTACAGCCTTGGGGTGGGGACCCTGGGGTGGCACAACCAGTACTGTAGCCCCAGAGGACCCTCTTCAGTACCCATGCCCTAGGTATCAGAGGTACCATTTACTTGGGACTTACATGGGTAGCTGTAGGTGTGCCAACCGTGGTGCAGTGTTTTGGGAAAGCGATCTGGCACTGGGGACCTAGTGGTCAGGGACCCACTGCACCTACAGTTCGAAATCGCCTTAGGTATCAGGCAAAAAGTGGGGGCTAACGATACAAAAAGAGGCACTATCCTCAAGTGATGGATGGATGCTTGAATTAATTTCAGCCACTGTTACTTATTTCTCTGGATTTTTTCTAGTACTTTGTTATTTTGCACACCATGCCACCCCAATATGGACTCAGCCTTTTAACAAGGGTGAAAGTGGTCCAGGGTTCCTTATGTTCCGTTTCAGGGAGAACATGGCTTGGCAGTTTGTGGCAGGACTGTTCCCATTGGAGCTGGGTCAAGAAAGCTTTGCATATAGCTGGGTCCAATTTTAGGTGGCATGGTGTGTAAAATAATAATGGTTTGGATGACACCCTGAGCGGTAGATTTACAAGCCCCTTACATCATTTTTGCGCCACTTTTATTGTGACGCAGCAGCAGCTTAAAAATGCAACCCTTTTACAACGTGACGCATCTAGGGAGATGCGTCACGTTGTAAAGCCCTGCGTCACATTATACCTGGGTGAGGTATAATGTATGCAGGGTGGGAGTTCCAACGCAACAAAGCCTAGTAGAAGTGACGCAGTGAAATCTACAAAATTTCACCACGCCACTGCATCAAATTCTTAAGCCTGCATGAAGCAGGTGTAAGGAGTGACTCAGCACAATGAGGATAGGCCTCCCCTGCATTGCTGGAGTTACGTTGTGCTTGCGACACGACTCCAGCAATGCGGGACTTTTGCATCAACAGATGTGTCAGAATATCTGATGCATCTGTCAATCATTGTGCCATGGTGTACCGTATTGTAAATACGGTGCATCCATCGTGGTGCAAGGGTGTCTCAGGGTGGCGCAGGGAAAGTGACGCATCTTTACAGATGTGTCACTTTCTTGTAAATCTGCCCCTGAGTATTTACCAGTGGCTGAGATTTATTCAAGCATTCCATCCATCACATTTTGTGTATTATAGTCAATCACAGCATCATCAGTGGATGTGCTCTAATTTAGAGAAATCAAGACGCAGTTCGTCCATGAGAAAAAAAGAATGGAAGCGATGCAAAAACTAATGCCTGGGACATGTTTCTGAATTAGGAGGTAGGGAAGGGGAGTGTTGATGATGCCGATGAATGGGCGGCCTTCAAGCCTGTTTATTAAACAACGTCTTGGAAGCAAGAGCGCGTGGACCCTAAATAAGGTTACAATTTGATTACCTGTGGAAAGGTGATACACATTTCTGCTTCTTAGCTTCATATTCAAGATGTACCTTCTTAAGTGTATTTATGTTGTTTTTACTAGTTCTATTTTATCTAAATTCTAAGAATATTTATTATTTTAAACATACTTATATGTACTGTATGCTTTTATGACAATCGTTGAATAAAACTTGCTTGACTTGACTTGACATATTAAAGATGCTTTTAGCCTTCAGGTGGTTCTGTCCTTCAGCCCTTGAGTGCACTCTCTTGGCACAGATTAGCCCGAAAAGAGGTTTTGCAGCACATAAAATTGAGCTCGCTTTTCAGAGTTGAAAGAAATATATTAGTTTCTGTTTGGATTGCTTCTTCCTGCAGTTTTCATTGTTACCTCTGAAACATGATTCCTCGGAATGTATGAATTAATAAAGTTAGTCCCATAGATGTTCCTATAATCTTGAATCTACACGCATTTGGTACCTTTTCACCAAGTGACGGGTGCCTATGAAAGAAAAATATTGAAATTCTACCAGATGTAAGCGGAGTTTTGTCTTTCATTTGTAATAACAGGTATTTCTCATAAGTACAAAGCTATTCAGTCAAATAGGTATTAATGATTTGCAGATTTTTTTATTTTCCTTAACGCTAAAAACACGCATACCCTCTAAATTCTTTTGTCTGAACTTCCCATATATAACTTATTAATAAATGTTCCTCATGAAGGTACAAACATATCCCAAAATTCAGTGAAGATATCATTTCTTGAGCCTTTTAAATGCAATCATTTTTTTCTCAAATTAAAAATGTAAATACTAGAAATAGAGACATTTCATCGATACAAAACTAGGACGGAATGCATTTAAAAAATAAACGTTAAGTTCCTTTTACATACTACTGGAATGCCTAGATAGTGCCACCCCCGTCCCTAAATGGGACCAATGGACATAGCAGAAAAGACCTCTCTTTACCCCTCGTACCACCCAGTTCTCTGTAGACGCTGAGGGCCCCTGCCCTCTGAACCTCTCTGCTCACCTCGAGCCAATAATCGGCGCTTTGGTACGCCCATTTCACAAGACACCGCCATGAAGAGGCCAAGGAGGCTGAGAGCGAGGAACCGCCCGCTGGAGACCATCTTGGCGCTATCACGAAGAAGGTCTTGATCCAAGAGTGCCCAGGAATAGGCTGAGGACCAGCGTTTATAGGCAAGCACGCGTGGCAAGGGATCATGGCACTGAACTGGCACGTCAGCGTGGGTGGCACTGAGCCCTGTGCGTTACAATGACACTTCACAGCCCAGAGCACTCAGGACAGGAGAACAATGGAAGCCCAGCAGGGTCAGGTCAAGCGTCATTGCAGCCTTCGCTTCAGAGGAGCCTGCCTTAGTTAATGTGCTTTTCGACCAAAACATCCTGTCCAGCCCCCAGTCCTCGCTGTCCCTCCCACCCTGTATCATGCCTCCTTCAAATACAGTGTTTTATCATAATTTGTATATTCCAGCAGATTGATAGGACATGCACCTTAGTTCATCAAACCATCCAGCGGTGCCTGGTCCTGTATAAAAAATTGCATTAGTCCTCTTCCCTGTCACTGCACACACTGGTTGAGGAGAGCAGCCTGAAGGCAGGCAACTCTGCTTTCTCCTTTCTATTAAATTTACATTTCTCCTGTTGAGTCCTCCACAAGTCCAGCTCTATAACATGACCGAACTCTTACAGGTTCATCGTCCTCTACCTCTCTCTGTCTCTAGCATATGATCACAGGTTTAAATCCTAGAGGGCCTACTCAGCCTTTCATCATTCCTGGGACAATAAAATGAGCGCCATTGAGTTGGGAAACGATAAGCGTCTGTACTCCAGGTCAAAGGTTCCCAAGGCAGTGAACGTGTGCTTTACAAATACGCTTGATGTTCATATGGAAATGTATGGGTCCTTTCTCCATATGGATTAGGGAAAAACAACAGTCTTGTGCAAGATTTGAGGCACTGAATTTAAGGCACTTGTTCAACTAAACAAACTAACTTTGCTAGCTGCTTTTTATTGCCTTAAGGGCGTACAGAAACTCATTATTGTTATAATCCATAAGTATTTATATGCATGTTACAGGTTCTAAGTAAGTTATGATCCATAATGTATTTATATGCATATTACAGGTTGCCAATATCCATATTATTAAGGTTGGGCTATGCGCTAGCTCTAAACAGGTTTAGGTATGTGTTTTATACATGAGGGTATCTTGTACTTGGTATCTTCCTCCACCCCTCCCTCTCTTTCCCCCTTGGATTGTTCCTTACCCCTGAAGGCTGCTTTAGAATGTTGACAGTGATTAGACCAATCTTGAAGAGAGCGATGTACTTAAGTGTCCTGTACCCTGGTGGCACTGTGAGGCCGTGAATAAAGGAGAAGTTTACTCAGCCCTTCTCTGGGATACTTTTTAACAATTATGTTCGAACCTCCTGTTTGTATAATGTATGACACTTCAATAGGCAAGTTGAAGATGACAAGATGGCCTCCCTCATGCCCAGTATGTCTTCCATGAGCCCTCTGAAAACCTGCTTGCCTAGAGGACTGCACGACTGATCCTACAGGCCGGTGCCTCTGTAACAGCTTTTAATGTGTCCCATTCTTTCACGTCCAAGTGACTGCGTTGTGTTTGTTTGAGGGGGGACTTGTCACCTTTTATGCTGAACTGCCTATCTGGTCACAGAGATAAGAAGCCTTTTTAAGAGGGCCAGGCATTCCTGACTCTGCAATGGCCGCCTTCCAGTCAGACATTACTCTGATTGGTCTGCATGGAGGCGTTATCGGTAGAGCTGCGTATCTGCTGACCTGGGGTGCTTGAAAGGGTACAAGGAGGGTTCATGAAGATCCTTCGGTATTCTGGGAGACAGCAAGGAAAAGGCCATCACATGCCAATGATATTTTCTTAGGGGATGTTTTGGCATAACAGGACGTAGGGGAGTATTTAATTTGCATAATTTGTTTCATATAAATACGTGAAATTTGGCAAAATTGCACATCTGTTAATTTATCCTCCATTGAACCTCAAAATGAGTCCTCACGTACATGACTGACGCGATTATGCACGTTACACTAAAAGAAAACAACAACAAAGGCACTGCGAAGGACAGTTGCTCATGTTCTGTTGTTTCTGAGTTTGCAGTAAATGTGTTCTGTAGACTGCATTTGTGGTCCATCACGCTGACAGGCACAGCTTTTAGAGTCTAATGCACTGCAGCCTGTCCTTCAACGCCCATCTCGTTGACAGGCACAGCTGTCCATTCAAAATTGTCCTAGTCCGAGGTATTTTTCCCCTTCAAACCCCCAAGAAAGAAAAGTACAGTCCATTAACAAAATTGTATTCCAAATAAAAGAGTCGGAAGAGGTCAATCAAATAGAGTATCCCCACGGTGGAGTAGTGTGGCTCACTGGTTAGAGGCGGCAGGCCCGAGAGCAGAAGTCAGCCTGGGACCAGGGTTCAATTCCCGACGCGGCAGGGTCGTGGACCTTGGTCAGCGGACTCGATAATTCTCGCTTCGGTGCTTACTCTAATCAGGGGTCGCACTCGGCAACTCTGGGCATTAGCTTGCCTAATCTCCACAACGGCCCCACCAATTCCGGGGATGCCTGGCTCCACCTTGGGGACTCCCAGCAAGGGACCATCCCACAGGGAAAGCCAGGACGGGTTCCCCAGAGTTATACAGTGCCGGGACGCCCCGTTGCTGGGGCAGCTGTGCGCTTTACAAGTATACTACATTTACATTTACATTTACATGTGAGGTCAGAATTGAAGGAAAGTTAGTTAAAATGTACGCAGGCTCTTGTTCACCATTCACATTGATGAATTTATCAGACTTTAAAAATATTAATATATGTGATGAAAGGGATTTGTTGGGAGCGGATATCAATCCACGTAGCTACACCAAAGGACTTATTCCTGTCAAAGGTATGTTGAACTCCCACATCACCTTTAAAGACTGTTCCATTTTAGGTAAGGTTTACATTGTAGAGGAATGCTCCAACCTACTGGGGTGGCAACACCAAGAAGAAATGGGCATAATACTTAATCCTAACGGCCTTGAGCAGGTGCTTTCCATGGACTCGCCAAGTTCCAGTGACAAGTGGGTTAAGGATTTCCCGGAAGTATTTTCATCAGAATTGGGGCTCCTTAAAATCTTCCAACACAAGATTAAACTCAAGCCTAACGCTAAACCCATCACCCATAAAACTAGGCCCATACCACACTTAATGGGTGAACCTTTAAGGGAGGAACTGGACAGACTACAAAAACTGGGAGTTATCAGGCCGGTAGATTGCAGTGCATGGGTTTCTCCAGCAGTTATTGCTAAAAAGGCCGATAATAACAGAATAAGATTTAGCATAGACCTCAGAGATCTCAATGACAACATCATAGTGGAAAGATTCCCACTTTCCCGCATTCACGAAGCATTGAGCACCATGGGGAAGGCAAGTTGCTTTAGTGTTCTAGACTTATCAAGCACATACCACCAGGTGGAACTTCACCCTGAGTCAAGGAAACTTACTACTTTCACCACTCCCTTAGGCTCCTTCTTGTTCCTCCGTATGTCGTTTGGGTTGGCTTCCGCGGCTGCGGTTTTTCAAAAGATCATGAAGCACATCTTGTAAGGAATTCCTCATACTATATGCTTCCAAGATGATGTCTTAATATATGGTGCCACTAGTGAGGAACATGATACCTATCTCAGGTCAGTTTTTGGAAAGGTCAAAGAAGCAGGTCTCACTCTCAAGGAAAAGAAATGCAGGATCGGAGTGGGGTCTGTAGATTACTTGGGGCAATTAATATCCAAAGAAGGTTTCCGTCCTAAGCTCAGCCTCCTGGAGGCCATAGAAAAAGCCCAAGCTCCCACAAACAAGCAAGGGTTACTGTCTTTCTTGGATCTAGATGAGTATATGGCAAAGTATGCCAAAACTTTTGCGGACATTGCTGGAGATCTCAGAGATCTCACTAAAAGTCATGCCCAATTCAAATGGTCAGAAGTACACCAGAATGCATTTGAGGCCATCAAGTCAGCTATTCTTAATGCCTCATATCTGTGTAACTGTGATCCCTCAAGGAAAACTATACTCACTACGGACGCCAGTAACAAAGGGTTAGGTGCTACCCTGTCTCAAGACATCGCAGGCAGAGAAAGAATAGCGGCTTTCGCCTCTCGCACCCTGACCAGTGCAGAAAAAAACTATTCGGTAATAGAAAAGGAGGCACTAGCTTGTTTCTGGGCCGTGAGACACTTCAGGTTTTACCTATGGGGCATCAAATTCACCATCCGAACGGATCACAAACCCTTGGTATACATTTTCAGTTCAAAGGGGGCTACCAGCTGCACACCTAGGATTGCCAAATGGGTGTTAGGGTTAGAAAGTTTTATCTTCAAAGTGGAGTTTGTTTCCGGAGACCATAACAAGGCAGCAGACTTCCTATCAAGAGCACCTTTGGATAAGGTGGAGCAGTTTGAGGTTCATGAATTCCCAATTTTACAAGTACAATCAAGCACCATTAGCAAGGAGGAATGGGCTGTAAGTATGAGCAATGACCCAACTATCTTCAAATTGAAGGATCTGACTGTAAATGGGTGGCCTGAGAGTCGCAAAGATGTCGATGACGAATTGAGCAAATTCTGGGAAGTAAAACATGAAATTAGTCTTAATGATGAATTGCTCTGGAGAAAGGACAAAATAATACCCCCAAAGACCTTAATAGACAGACTCATCGATCTAGTCCATGAAGGACATTTGGGGAGAAGCCTTACTAAGAACAGACTCAGGGGTAAGGTCTCCTGCAACGCACGTTTTAAACTTATACATTTTAACTTTGTCCATCGCACCTATATGACGCCTGTCTCCCTACATCGCATGTCGGCGGATAGGCGTCACGATTGCCCTAGGTGTGGGACACGGAGGGTGGGTTTCCTGCATTTGGCGTGGGAATGCCCTCTGGTTCGGGACTTTTGGCGCAAGGTGGTGGCCCACATTGCTCGAGCCACGCACATTAAGCTTCTTTTGGACCCACTCCCCTGTCTCCTGGCACTGGTGCCCAAGCCCCAAAAAAAGAAGCTATCCTATAAATTCCTGCAACTCTGGCTAGTTCTGGCAAGGAGACGCGTGGCTATCACTTGGATGGGTCAAAGGGCGCCCGAACTCGCAAAGATGGGAAACTGCAGGATGATTTGCTCGCTTGGAGAATATTGTGCATGGAGGGGCTGGTGGAGGATGATTCGGATGCCACCAGCGCTGAGTTGTTTACTCCCGCTGACTCGGAGTCTGACTGTGCTGGGGAGGGGGCTAGTGTGGGATGTCTGGGTCCGGTGTAGGGGCCCCACGTAGCCACGCCGATATTCCTTAATATGTATGCCTGTACATAGCTGTGATTCCCATGGGTCCATACCACATTATAATGACTGCGCCTTAGCTAGCCCTCGCATAAATGTCCTACTTTGTTCGGATCTGTACTAGTGATGCCATTCATGGGGTAATTGGTTACTGTTAAACTGTTACGTAGTATAAGAGTGCAATATGAGAAAACTGGCGAAGGTACTGATAGTATCATATCCTTAGAGCACAAATGCAATTTTCCCTTCTCTTATACATGCTTTACTCCTACGCCGCCCAGCCTCCGGGATGTGGGCCATATACGGCTGTGTATTGACCTTGGACCAGCATGTTATTACCAGTTACATGTCAGCGGTGTTGATGACTGCATGCTTTGTGCCTTTTTTATATCTTCGCAAAATAAAAAATATATTTAAAAAAAAAAAAAAGAACAGACTCAGGGAACATTACTGGTTTCCTGACATGGAATCATGAGTGGAGAGCAAGGTGAAGAACTGCTGCGCTTGCGCCAACAGTGACAAATTCAAACGTATTCAGAAGGTCCCATTATCGCCAGTGGCAATCCCGAGTAAACCATGGGACAAACTGGCGCTGGATATCATAGGCCCGATCAACAGATCAGGTATGAACAAACGATTTATTTTCACTTTGACTGACTTCCATTCACACTGAGTGGTGACTAAAATGGTCAATGACATCACTACCGAATCCTTAATAGAATTCTTGAGCGACACGTTCTCCAATGAAGGTATTCCCTCCGAATTGGTCACGGATAACGGAGTACATCTCACATCATCAGCAATGTCAGAATTCTTGGAGAAGCTCAAGATTACACATCTCAAAAAAGCACTGTACTGCCCGCGGGCAAATGGCATGACCGAGAGAGTGAATAGAGTGATTAAAGAGAACATCCAGTTAGCATGTGCCGATAATGTTCCGGTAGAAAAGTCAATCAGGTAGCTATTATGGGCATTTCACACAACTCCAAACACAGTAACTGGAATTTCTCCTTTCTGTTCCCTCAGAAGAAGGAAGCTGAGTACCAAATTATTTCCATCATGGATAGGAGGTGGAGAATGTTCTTCTCATTTGTTTGAAGAAGCTAGAGGTAAAATAGAATCTCATCAGGCCAAATATAAGGAATAGTACGATACTCGACATGGATGCAAAGCACAAAATTGGGCAGTTGGAGAGCTGGTAATGGTAAGGAGACCGAACATTACTGGAAACTTTGAATCCAAATACTTAAAGCCCAGAAAGATTGTAGAAGTTAAAAACAACACAGTAAGATTAGAGAATGGACAGAACTGGAGCATGGACCGGTTGGCAAGGTATCATGAACCAGGAACCCCTGCACAGAGGAACTTTCGGAAAACCACTGACCCAAGGGTGCACTCCAAAAGAGTTACTAATGCTCCTAACTGGCACAAGGACTACAGGATGTATTAATGTATGTTATAGACGATTATAATCTTCTTGCGTTTTTGTTAGGAAGGAAGATGTGTTATAATTCATAAGTATTTATATGCATGTTACAGGTTCTAAGTATGTTATGATCCATAATGTATTTATATGCATATTACAGGTTGCCAATATCCATATTATTAAGGTTGGGCTATGCGCTAGCTCTAAACAGGTTTAGGTATGTGTTTTATACATGAGGGTATCTTGTACTTGGTATCTTCCTCCACCCCTCCCTCTCTTTCCCCCTTGGAATGTTCCTTACCCCTGAAGGCTGCTTTAGAATGTTGACAGTGATTAGACCAATCTTGAAGAGAGCGATGTACTTAAGTGTCCTGTACCCTGGTGGCACTGTGAGGCCGTGAATAAAGGAGAAGTTTACTCAGCCCTTCTCTGGGATACTTTTTAACAATTATGTTCGAACCTCCTGTTTGTATAATTTATGACACTTCAATAGGCAAGGGGAACATGACAAGATGGCCTCCCTCATGACCAGTATGTCTTCCATGAGCCCTCTGAAAACCTGCTTGCCTAGAGGACTGCACGACTGATCCTACAGGCCGGTGCCTCTGTAACAGCTTTTAATGTGTCCCATTCTTTCACGTCCAAGTGACTGCGTTGTGTTTGTTTGAGGGGGGACTTGTCACCTTTTATGCTGAACTGCCTATCTGGTCACAGAGATAAGAAGCCTTTTTAAGAGGGCCAGGCATTCCTGACTCTGCAATGGCCGCCTCCCAGTCAGACATTACTCTGATTGGTCTGCATGGAGGCGTTATCGGTAGAGCTGCGTATCTGCTGACCTGGGGTGCTCGAAAGGGTACAAGGAGGGTTCATGAAGATCCTTCGGTATTCTGGGAGACAGCAAGGAAAAGGCCATCACATGCCAATGATATTTTCTTAGGGGCTGTTTTGGCATAACAGGACGTAGGGGAGTATTTAATTTGCATAATTTGTTTCATATAAATACGTGAAATTTGGCAAAATTGCACATCTGTTAATTCATGCTCCATTGAACCTCAAAATGAGTCCTCACGTACATGACTGACGCGATTATGCACGTTACACTAAAAGAAAACAACAACAAAGGCACTGCGAAGGACAGTTGCTCATGTTCTGTTGTTTCTGAGTTTGCAGTAAATGTGTACTGTAGACTGCATTTGTGGTAAATTTTTATTGCAAAAGGTGCGTAGTTATGAGAAGTGGATTAATGGCATCATTTCAGGACTTTCATGTAACAAGTATAATGCGAAACTCCTAATATTCTCTGAATTATGCCAGCATAAACAAACTTTTGCCCTATTTGTAAACAGGAGTACTACAAGAAAGCACAATCCTTTGAGCTACAGTATGCTTCACATGCTTATATCATTTTGTTATGTTATGTTAAACAGTTCTTGTAAAGCACACGTACACCAGATTGGTTTCATTGCACTACTCTGAGGGATGCCAGAACCCAGGGGCTTACTCGTATACTTGTCTAAACAGCCCTGTCTTGAGGAGCTTCTTAAAGTTCAGTAGGTCTGTGCAAGATCTAATTGCAAAAGGCAGGGAGTTCAAGTATCTTTTGCATATGTTGCCCTAAGTGCGCCAGGTATGCCCAGACGTGGGTCTTGTGCTCACTACACCACTGGATTCAAGCTAGCCTGACTGATGAAGGGTGATACCCTGAAACCGGTCCCAGATGCTTGTTTCCTGTCCAGGAAAGACCTGGCTTGGCAGTTCAGGCTGGATTGTTCCCACAAGGAACAGGGTCAAGACCGATTTGCATATGGCTGGGTCCAAACTTGGGTGGTGTGGTGAGCAAAAGAAGGATGGATTTAACCCAGATCTTTGTGACTGGGGGTGAATGTTTGCATTGTTCAGCATTCCGTCCATCAATTGCTTCGTTTGCATATGTCGCCCTAAGTGGGAAGGGAATGCCAAGACGTGTGTCCTGTGCTCACTAAACCACTGGATTCAAGCTAGCCTGGCTGATGAAGGGTGAGACCCTGAAAACAGTCCCAGGATGCTTGTTTCCTGTCCAGGGAGTACATGCCTTGGCAGTTTGGGCTGGACTGCTCCCACAAGCAACAGGATCAAGAGTAATTTGCATATGGCTGGGTCGAAACTGGGGTGGTGTGGTGAGCAAAAGAATGATGGATTTAACCCCGATCCTTGTGACTGGGGGTGAATGTTTGCATTGTTCAGCATTCCGTCCATCAATTGTTTCTATTGCATATGTCATCCTAAGTGGGAAGGGTATGCTCAGACGTGAGTCTTGTGCTCACTACACCACTGGATTCAAGCTAGCCTGACTGATGAAGGGTGATACCCTGAAATCGGTCCCAGATGCTTGTTTCCTGTCCAGGAAAGACCTGGCTTGGCAGTTTGGGCTGGACTGTTCCCACAAGCAACAGGGTCAAGACTGGTTTGCATATGGATGGTCCAAACTTTGGTGTTGTGGTGAGCAAAAGAATGATGTATTTAACCCAGATCCTTGTGACTGGGGTGATGGTTTGCATTGTTCAGCATTCCGTTCATCAATTATTTCTTTCGCATAGTACGGCAAACCTGGCACCATCCACGTGATTCAATTTGAAGGAGGGCGTAGACAGAAGATGCAAGTGAGCAGAGCGCAGAATACGCGTGGGGATGTGCCTTTTAATTAGGCTGTCCACAAATTATGGGCTCCTGCCATTCGAGGATTTAAAGATGAGACATCCAACCTTGAAGGCACATCTTCTTTATTAAAGTTCAGCTCAGTCAGGTAATTAAGAGCTGAGTTCCAGCAGCTCCTCTAAGGCTCATCGCGGATCTCCTCAGACCCGCTGATTCTGATCAGACGGCCTTGATTCCTACTTCTCTTTCAAGTTAGGGCTGGAGCTTAGGCGACCGGACAGGGATGTGTAGTGACTGCAGCTGTCAGGTGGGTTAGGACAATAAGAGACAGAGCAAGAATTCACCCAAGACTCTAGTTTTATCCACAGTGCATGATGTCTTTCATCCATCTCACCTCCTGTTGACTAGTTCCTGCCTCTGCACCAGGCAATGAGCCAGGCCTTCGGAGGGGATGCAAATATGCCAAAAAGGGGTCTTTTTTCCCAGATCTAGTTTAAATCCAGGATCCTCTGGATGGGTGTGAGAGAGGGATTCCCGGGTAGACCGCAAAGGTCTCCTCGTCAAAAATCCAACTAGCAAACATTGTTGGAGTCAGAAGAATCCACATCAGATGGAGCTTGGAGCAGCTCGAAAGAGATGCTAGCACTATAATGGCACTCTAATTATTGAAGGCGCTACACAAGTGTGTATAATACAGATAACGTTATATGTGCACCTATGTATGTGGCAGAGAACAGGTACATTTGCTCTTTATGCAGCTGATTCCTTTAGTCATTGCCACACATTCTGAAGAGATGTTATTCGTCCTGTAATTCCTGGCCCCAGGCACATCAGCCCAGGCGTTGGTCCAGAAAGTCTTATAAGATAAATAAAAAGGTATTTCCTTTTCGGAGACTCTCAAACATTGTTTACTGCCAGCTTGCATTATTCTCTGCTGGGGCTCTCAAGTCGATGTCCTGGACATGTCTTTGATTGCAGAAGTAAAGGGTTACAGCTGTATCCTTTGACCTGTGAACACACTTCTGATCTTCAGTAGCCTCTAGGGAAACAATAAAGAAAAACAACTGGGCACTGCGGTTATTTTGTGTGAACTAAATAGATAGGTGACTCCCACCAACACATTCTGGATCACTAGTTTTGCAACTGTCTTCAAATCCAGAAAAGAGCCAGGAGCTGCTTGACAGGGGGCGAGGCTTTGTGCAAAAGGCGAGCTCTCCTGAGTCATTAACAGCAAAGAAGATGGAAGTATTTTTTGCATCAGATTTTTTGCGTGAAATCCTTGAGCAAAATTCATACTAGTAATAGATAATACTTTTGTCCACTAGTACCAGTTGCGCTCTTGACCAAAGGTGTCCAGTGTGGGCCATAGAAGGTCCAGACCATGCCAGACAATCATGAAGTATGCAAATGAGCTAATTGTAGATTAGCTCACACCCTCAAACACAGCTGAGCATCAGTGCTTAACACATTATGAACTCTCACTGGATTCCCTGAACTCGTATTGCAATGGATTTCTTCAGCGGCCACAGCTGGGACTCCCAGGATCTGAGCAACAGCCATCATTCTGTGGAGCACTTCAAGCTTCCATCTTCAGTGACCTTTAACCTCTACATGGAGCATCTGTGAGTACTACTGAGTCACAATCCTTCAAAACTGGCACAATTCTGGTGTCTGTATAAAAATCACCTCCTTAATATTAACTGGCCATCCATCCATCCATCCACCCATCCATCCTCCTACCCACCCATCCAGCCAGACATCCATCCATCCATCCAGCCATCCATCCAAAATCCATCAATCCATTAATCCATCCACCCACCCACCCACCCATCCATCCATCCACCCACCCACCCATCCATCCACCCACCCACCCATCCATCCATCCATCCATCCACCCATCCATCCATCCATCCACCCACCCACCCATCCATCCATCCATCCACCCACCCACCCATCCATCCATCCATCCACCCACCCACCCATCCATCCACCCACTCATCCATCCATCCATCCATCCATCTATCCATCCATCCAAGCACCCATCCAGTCTCGGATATCTAGCAACTACCTACAACTAAACCTTAGGAGGAACAAAACCATTGTCATCAGTAACAGCTCCACACAACCCACGATTTTGTGCCTTCTTATGGACTCTCTATTCTGCTGGTATACACACAGAGGGCTGTGTTATAGCTGTTGAGTGCTACAGTGCATCTGCTCTGGCATTGGTAATATTGGTTTCACCTAAGTGGTCTATTTTGTCGACCTATAAAACCATAATAGATATAACAACAAAAGCATCTGTGGTGTGGAAGTTAAATGTCATGTGGGCTTGTGTGAATATTTACACCAACCATTCATATGATAAAAATATATCTGCCACAAGCAATAGTTGCACTCTGACCAGGCTACAGTTCAAATGCACTGAAGTGACACAAAACAGGAAAAAGTTCCTTTACCATTTAGAAAAAAACAATGTTTACATATTGATAAATCATTTCTCAATTGTGCCTTGTAAGCCCATAGGTTAGGGTGCTAATATATAAAAATAGGGCACACTATATATCAGGGTTAGTGTGCACTCATCCCATCCAGAACTGTAATATCCCTGGGTGGGGGAGTCAACAACCTTGGCTCTGAGGGCAATAGCCTGTCTCTGATGCCAGGAACAGCAGATGGCTGTTCACTGATGTCAGAACTCAGTGCAGAGGGCCACTGGGCAAATGAGAGCAACTGGGCCCAGCCATGGGGAATGGGGCATTTTACTCCCGATGTCCTGGGGCCTGACCTACTATGGATTCAGAGCAACTGGGCCAAGTAACCCCTCAGCACATGACCCTCAGTGGTAGTGCAGGTCGAGCAGTCCAAGGCTTCTCAGGGGGAGGGGTAAACACAGAGTGGTGGATGCAGGTTCACAACTCAAAATACGTTCTATCTTATAACCCAATAGGCCGTCTGGCAATTGAGATCAACAAACATCTGACCTTTTGGCATAAGGTGTGCCTACTTAATGATGTTGAGGCATTATATCTGAAGGTCTTTAAACCAACATATCCTGTGCTTTACACTCTTCCCAAAGTCCACAAACACCTCTCATTCCCTCCAGGGAGACCTATTGTGTCAGGAATGGATGGACCTACAGAGAAATTGGCAGAGTGCATGGATCTTTTCCTTGGACCCATGGTATGAAACCTACCATCGTACATCCAAGACACCAAGCATATTCTGAGTCTTTTATCAGATTTTCAATGGCAGCCAGGCACCATACCGGCGACTCTTGATGTGGTATCCCTATATACGAGCATTGAATCCGATTTGGGGTTGCGTGCAGTAACCAGACTTTTACGTAACAGACCTGCCACCCAATGGCAGCACACCAACATGCTTATCGCAATGATGGAACTTGTCCTGAACTGTCATGACTATGGGCTGCGGCTCTAGGGGCACCTCTCTACCATAGCATGTTTTTATCTGTGGGCGTCCTCGCTCTTTGTGTGGTAAGATGCTCTGTGTATTTCCTCTGGCGCGCTATTGGTGGGCGTGTACTCAAAGTAGATAAAGTAACATGGTCTGCGCATCCTAAAACTGCATTGCACTGTATATATTATGCCTATATTGTGCCTAGAAGTAACTGTATCTAAAATACCCGTGTGCATCTTGAACTGTATTGCTTTTAAAGCCTCGTGATACTGTGCACATAGTGTCCTGAAATGCCAAGAATGCGCACATTGCACGCTCTGCAGAAACCGAACCTTACGAGAGAGAAGCCCAGATTAAATGATTCTTTAAAGGTGAGCTCGTGCTGTGTTTTCTTTTAATTTGCCTTTATGCATCATTTTAATTGACGCTGGACTTCTCCTTGTAGTGCCGCCTTTCTCCCGCTTTGAGAACTGTGGTGTTTCGTCTCGCGCTGAGACGCAAAGTGCAGAAACTTCAAGTGCGTGCTTGGGCGGCTCCGCACTATGGGGCACATGCATCAATGGAAATTGCATTCGCAAAATTTGGCTGTTTGCGAATGCAATTCCAATTTTTGGGATGCATTATCATTTTTGTAATTTTCGCAATTTAAGAAATCGCAAAATTGCGATTTCTTAAATTGCGATTGCATTTAAGGAATCTCAAATTGAGATTCCTTAAATGCAATGCATCAAACTTTAAAAATTTGCGAATTCACAAATAAGGGGAGCAAATTACCATGAAGTTGACCTTCATGGTAATTTGCGAAAACTTTGAAAAATGCACTAAAGTGCATTTTTCAAAGTTCCATTTTACACACACACATGCCCTTGGGGCATGTGTGTGTGCAAAATGTACTTATAGGCAGATTTCAGGGGTGCAACAGGGTGTCCTTGAAATTGCATTCTCAATTTGCAAATTTCTAATGGTGAATCCCAAATTAAGAATGTCTTCCAATTTATTCCTATTGGCCTTTAGGCCCATAGGAATGGATGGGGAGGTATTCCTTAATTGTGATTCTCAATTAGAGAATCGCAATTAAGGAATTTTAAGAAATCGCTATTTTTTTAGCGATTTCTTGATGCATTGCAGTTTGCAATTCCTTAATTGCGATTCCTTATTTTTTGCAATTAAGGAATCGCAAAATGCAATATTGATGCATGTGCCCCTATAAAACGAGCCACGTGGCCCGCTACACTGCACTCGTAATTCCCTTTGTTTCGATGCTGGCAGCTGCTCTTTCCTCCCGATGGTTCTGGCGGCTACAATTGGGATCCGATTTTTCAGCCCTTCGGTTTGGTGAGCAGTAAGCAGAGACAAGAGATTAATGAAAGCAATCCCTCATTCTGAATCTGGCGAAGACGTTTTTACTTCATTGCTCAAGAGGAATAGTGTGTATATTTTTGGAATCGTGTTTGGTTCTGGGACACTGTTTAAGTAGCTGAGCATTTGCATGACAACGAAGGATTCAAATACTTAGACTGTTTTGAAAACTTGATGTATCTTTGGCCAGAATCGGTTGAAGATTAATTTTTGGAACTTTTGAAAGAAAGAACTTTTGAACCTTGAATGAAAGAACGTTAAAAGAAAAGAACTTGAACATTGTAAAAAGTTGTGAGGCAGGTCCCACATTGTCTCTATAAAAGGAACTTGGGAAAAGACTTTGAAGGGAACAAGGCAGGTGGGTATTGTTCTGTCTTTTGAGTATGTTTAGGAGGCATTTGACCTAAAGTTAGAGTATTAATGAGTCTCGCATTTTTTCCATAGCATTAGCATATCAACAAGCCTTATCCCAGTAAAACAGTAAGGGGGCCCGGGTAATTGTCAGAATACTACTCTATAGACACAAATACTTATAATTGAAGTAGTTCCGTTTCAAGTTGTCCTTCTTCTGATTTCAGATCTCCTTCCCTGCTGTTCCCTACCCAACACCCTTTCCCCCGCCTGGCCACTCTAATGATCTGTGTCTTAATGACAATCAGACTTGGAGCTGCCTAGAGGTGGACCCTTCTATCGTCGAACAAGCTCTGAGGAACATCAGACTGCGCGACATGAACAACAACTTTTTTTTGTCTGTTTCCTTGATTCCGTTATCACGTGGAGTCCACCTCATACGCTACAGCTCCTTCACTGCTGTGGGGCTTGGCCATAGGTAAGCTGGGTGCACTTTGGATCCACAACTCTTTGTTAAGTCGCCAACATTTAATCATTGAATATGTAACACTATTCTCTTCTTGACAGCACACTGTTACCTATCACGAGTGGCCTCTGTTATTCGTGTCTATACATTCAAGGATAGTTTTACTAAACTGAACCTACAGAAGTCTGTCTTTTTGATACTTGGGATTTTTCATCAGACATTTTGTATGACTCACAACATTTATATTGAGCTCATGTTGCCACAAGACTCGAGTGGATGAGTCCTTTGGTTGGTGTATAAAGAATGCCCTTGGTGCATTGACCATAAAGTTATTATCCGGAACGATCTGACTTCGAACGTTTGGACTTCTGCTTCTTGATGACACATGATCGTCTTGAATCCTTTTGGCCATGGCTCCTGACTTTTAACTTTTTCAACTTGGACAAGCTCCTATTTTGAGATACGACGTGACTATTTCGCTTGGCTTAGCCTTGAAAATGTCTTAGTACTGATATGCAGTACTGATGAAACACGTGTCGGCTGTTTCTTGTCAAGTCTACTCCCATGGATTTCCTAATAAAGAAAATGACAATGTGATCTTTTCTGTTTGTTTGTTATGTCCAATTGTTGACATTATTGGATAATCTTCATATATTGTGAAATAACTAGGAGACCGAATGTATATATGTCTGTTAGGATTGTGCTCTGTTTGACCCCTTTGTTTCTATTGAACTTTTTTTGTTTGATAACCAATGGCACAGACAAACAAGGGGAGTAGCCATGGGATTGAATTTTTCACCCTCCTTTGCAAGGGTGTACAATGGATCAATTGGATTATATTTTGGGGTCGATACATAGACCACTGTTTCTTACTGTGGTTAGGCGCACAAGTTAAGTTAGACAAATTCTACGCACATTTGAACAACAATACCCTAGAGATGAAATTCACCATGGAATCAAGCACTTCCAAAGTCACATTTTTGGATGTAGAATTGTACATAAAAGATGATCAGTTACACAGCAGACTTTTCAGAAAAGAAATCTTGTGTAATGCAATCCTACTTGCAGACAGCTCCCATCCCTCCCATCAGATAAGCGCTATCCCCTACGGGGAATTCCTGAGGGCCAGGAGGAACTGCAGTGATGACTCTGAATTTCAAACTTCTCTCATGGACATGAAGAAAAGCGGCTAGAAACCACATACTATCAGGAAAGCTGAGAACAGACTGGCAACTGTGAGTAGATCAGAGACACTACACACTTGCACTCCTGTCCAAGAGCAGAACCAACCAGTGAGAATGATCACTGAATATAATCATCTACACCATATGGTTAGTAAGAGCTTTACCAGACATTGGGGCATCTTACAAGCTGACAAATCACTTTCAGCCTTCATCAGCAACTATCCACAAGTAACTTTTGGAAAGGGAAAGACACTGAGAAGTAGACTGAGCCCCACCATGCCTAGGAGCACCAACAATTGCACATGGCCGAGGACACACACCATAGTGTTATACAAATGTGGCTGCTGTTGAATGTGCAAATGGGCCAAACATGGAACTAAGCACTTCACTAATTTTGACAAAAAGAGCTGTGATATACGACACTACATGAACTGTAACACCAAGTTTGTTATATATGTAAATGAATGTGTGTGCAAAAAACTTTATGTAGCAGCACAATAAGACCATTGAAAGACAGAATCACTGAAAATATCAGGGCAATTCACCAACAAGATGCAAGATACCCTGTAGCTCTGCACATGGCAGCATGTCCCTCACAAGGGAGTCACAAACGAGTGTCTTTCTTTGGCATAGATGTGATACATCCCAACTTACGAGAAGTGAACAGGGAACTGAGGCTCAGACGCAAAGAAGACATCTGGATTATGCATCTTCATAGGATGGCGCAGGGTCTCAACTGCGACCACAAAATGCAATATTTCTTAGGGAATTAGTATTTTTTTTAAAAAGACATTTTCCGCTTTTAACGGAATTCCGAACTTATATACACCTAAAGCAGATTCCAAAAGTGATACAATAGATGCAATTAGTTTCATGGAATATATCTGGTGTTTGAAACACACACGTGTATACATATATGACACACAATGGTACATGTATATTGCTCAGTTAAGACTGGACATTTCTCTCCAGCAACACATATATATGGCTTCTACTGCCTATTGAATGCAACTCATATAGGGATTTACATACCCACTCGAATTTCAAAAATGGATACAATTAAAGTGTTGTTGAATGTGGTGTATTAGATGCAATTTTTTCCATTGTTAATACTGAATGTTGGAAGAACACAACTGTACATGTATCTGTCTTAAATACCCACATAAAAGTGATATTTCGACATTGATCACATATTCAATGGTTTATTCGCTTTTTAATGTTTGCAATCTACATGTATAGACCACTACATGTGCATATTTCTATATTATTATTCCTTGATTTTCACATCCCCTTTTGTACTTTTGACTGTTCTTTTCCCTTCACTCTATTCCTTTGCACTTATTTACACACTCTTGATTTGATTAGGGTAATTTGTAACAATATTGTAAGAACTCTCCAAGTTCCTATGTTGGCCTCTATTTCTACTAGGATGCGCTACCCCATTTCTCTTCTGGATATGTGTATCACATACCTATCTCTTTTATACACTCGTTCAACGAAGGATATTTACTCACTTCCGATGTGACAGTAATTTACTTAAGTTACCATCCTAGTTTTCACTTGACATTTTCTCGCCGTGGCTTTATAACCTCCACCGGCTTCCTTAGTCACGTGTCCGCTACCCGGAACACAGATGACTGCTGTGAGGAGCCCATAGCGTACACGCTCTGGTAAGACAGAGACCTCTCCAACCCCATTAGTAGCTTCATGTTTCCTTCGGTAGTCTTTGATACAGTTTCGTCTTTCAGATTACCCTAATGACAAGGTTGCCGTTTTTCTCACAATCTCCCTCACGGCACTCCTAACAAAACGAGACCACTACTCGTACCTATTTTTGCTATTACGATAAGATGTCTTCTATTTAAACACTCGCACCACTTAGAAGTATTTTCTTTGAATGAACGCCCTCTATATGGATACATAATTTTCTCCTTTCTGTATACCACAGGTCACTATATAAAACCTGGAGCCCAATATATTAGGACTTTTTTTGAGCTACCCTGTGAGCAATTTCACCAGCAGCGCGGTACGCACCATTTGAAATATTACAGATCTTGGACCTCCAAACCGCCAGCAACAGCCATCACGATCCGGTGCATCTACTGTATATAATCTTTGTTATATTTATGAGGAGCCTATTCTGAACGCTAATATTATATATTGGCCACAGGTCCACTTATATCTCCTTTGGGTACATTAAAGATCACCGTTACGGCATGCAGCAATAACTTTAAACTGTCAGCCCGGTAAGCACTACTTTCCTGCTTTCTCCTTTAGTTAAGAATATCCTTTTCCCTTTCTCACCCCACTGTACACCCCTGAATCGGCCGCATGGTTGCACGCTGACTTTTGTCGTAATTTCGGATAAAGCCTTTACGTTATTTACACATTGTGTATATCACCGCCGCTGTGTATAGTCTGTCTAGCATGACATGGACTATTTTATTTTAACTTTCGTTACTCATACACTTGTCCCTAGGCGTTCCTTCAAGATTAACCATCCACAGATACTGCCTAAGGCCAGCCGGGTTGGAATTATCACCGGCAGCGCGGTAAGCGCATTAACACTTCTGTACCTCGGCATTGCTTGCATTTTTTCAATATAGTTTCCCAGAAACTATCTTGCTTACATTTCTTTTTCTCCTCCCCCACTTTTCTTTTTTCTCTCTCTCTACTTAATTTTAGATTACAAGGATTTAGATTTCATTATTCAGGTAGACAGTTATATATTTTTAAATCACAGAGATTATATGTATACAGGCACTTTGGATTCTTTTTTCTGCGTGTATAGACTCACCGGCATTCAAACCTGTTTGTTTATTAACTGTTGACCAACTTAATAATACATAGGCACATTTTCAATGTCGCTATAAAGGGTCTGTGTATGTAGCTTATAGGACACACATAGTAATGTGTGTTAACATTGTAATTGATTGTTGTCTCATGTTGTAAATGTGTATAGGGTCTTCACTATTAGCCATATGCCACAAATGTAGGGACACTTGTCCTGACATTGCTCGTGCAATTTTGGCAAGTTGGAAATGTTTTATATACATCGTTTGTATCTTGCCCATCCCTGAGGAAGTCGCAGGATTAACTTTCCACATGCGATGAAACACGTTTCGGCTGGCTTCTGTTGTGGCTCAATGAAAATCGTATTAAAGATACCACAACACTACTGCAGCATGATTATGGATTGTTCTTGATTGAATCAAATTGTTGTAACAATATTATATACTGTTTATTATCTAGTTGTGTGCCTAAGTCTGGTTAGAAAACAGCTCTACATTTGCCTTTTTTATGTAATGTCTTCCACGACCTTTTGTATACCATTGTACTACATAAATACCACATTCTTAAAATGGCTGAGCTGGGAAATGATGATGAAAACTGAAACTCCAGCAGTTGTACAGGAGTCACAGTGACTGTTTTTTACTGCCCTCTAGGAAGTGATATTGTCTGATATTCTCCCTATCACGTGGCTTGATACAGAGTTTTCTCCCTATCATGTTTTTTCTACAGAGTTTTGAGGATCTGGATCAACTAGAGTCCACATGCTGGAGCTGTGTGCTTGAAATGAGGATGTGTGTGCTAACAGAGGCTTTTATAATTGATTTGGCACTGAAGACGGCTTGGGGCACAGCTCTGGGAATTTGGCTAAAATCCAGTCTCACACTCTGCTGCAGTCTCACTGTTAAGGCTCATAAAGGATAAACAAAAGGCAGTTCTGAAACTGGAGTGATGGAACACCTAGATGGCATTCTGTATGTTGTGGGTGTTATAGACTCCTCTATAGTCATGCATTTTACTCTAACAAGTAACGCTGTGGTCTGGTCCAGCACAGAACAACAGGTCTAGATATGCAAATGAAGCCTCCTTGCTGGATACAAGAACTGCACTGAAGTACATCTATTGTCTGAATTGTAACTAAGTATACAAGTTGGCCTTCCTTGAAAAGTGAGATGGTTTTTATAATGGTGATGTTACCTTGTTGGAAATAACAGGCATATGGTTACAGAGGGTCCGCATCTTGTTGTGCTGAGGTATAAGCTATTTACACAATTTTTGCCCTTTGAGGCCTAGCTCTGAGTGAATGTTCCATATGTAAAGGTGGACAACAAGCAGAAATCATGATTACCATTAGTTTTTCCATGTTTACGTAGAAATGTATACATGAAAAAGTCAAAATCATTATGTCTGATTTAGCACAATGCCCTTAATACTCAAATGTATAATTACAGCTGACTCTCAAGTAATTCCACATGGATCACCAATGGAATAAGGAATTATGTTGAAAATTGGTGTTACTTCATGATATTTCATGTCATTCCAGAATTCATGGAGATTATGCGAGGACATATCCTACTAAGTTTGACTATTTGCGCCCTGGATTCACCAGAGGCAATTTTGCCTATGGCAATGCAGCATGCACAATGACTGCATTCCTCACCATACCAGTTGGGATTGGAACTCCTGCTTCCAGCCAATCACAATTATGGGGCTAATTAGCATGCCAATCATATTGTTGAAGCCAGAAAGGGCTCTTGTATAGTCAATCCTTTGGCAAATGGGAGTTTTGGTTTGAGGTATGGTTTGATTGCTTTCAATAAGGGTTTGGGGTTCTTAGAAGGTTTGCACTGTATATCCTGCAGGAGTGTTTTATCTTCTTCTACTGAAATATTGATGCAGGATATAGTTAGCAGAACACAAATCATTACTAGTAAGGTCCTAATTAAAAGGTTCAGAGAGGTCGGACCTTCATTAACGTAAATCACTGTAGAAAGATGATACCAAAATGTAAGCAAATCTTTTTAATGTAATTTAATCTAGTGCCTCTTATTATAGGTTCAGTTTGGTAAGGTGTGAGGGCTCAGATGTTGTTCTGTCAAATGACATGCTCTGTAGAAAGTTGGTCATTCTTCAGAACAAACCGCAATTGTTGTTTATGCTCATGATCTAATAATTACACTTCTCAGTATAAGTGTAGTTTCTCCCAATACATTTTATACACTACAAAAAACAAGCGCGTAGTCTCTGAAACTATCAGGCACTATGGTGATCCATGTTTTATATTTATTTTCAATGCATTTCGAAAAGAACTGGAAACTAATCAGAATGAGATCTTGCACAAAATACATTGAACATACACAAAGTTAAGAGAATGTTGTATGTCCACTTAAACGCATTGTAAGCTAGAAATGCAACTAGTGTCAGTTAGAGAAAAAGATATTTCTGAAAATACGTAACCAAATTAGCAATATTAACCGTAGCAAGCATCATTCAGTTGTTCCAGGGCAACAGAGCCCATCTTAAACCCATAGGTTCACAAGAAATGGAACAATAGGATAACAGCAGGATAAATATTTATAAACCTATTTTCAGTTCTTAGGCATTGGGTTCATGAAATAGATTTCCTGATTGCCAAAGCAGAGGTAGGCTGTCAAACACCATAAAAAACTGTGATGGATCAAGCCCTGATCTGTTGACTGGGTAGGAGTGTTCTGATTAACTCAGATACTCTGTCCATCACCACCCCCTTTTTGAAATTATTTTGGCCACCATAAGTGTGGAAGGGTATGCTCAGACATGAGTCCCTTGCTCACTGCACCATCAGGATTCAAGCAAGCCGGGCCGAAGACGGCTGTAATGCCAGAAACCGGTCCCCGGAAGCTTGTACCTTTCCAGTGAAGAATTGGCTTGGTAGTTTGGTCTGCCCTGTTCCCATGATGCACTGGGCCAGGGACAGACTAATTTGCATATAGCCAGGTTCTGAACTGGGATGGTGCAGTGAGCTAAAAAACTGTGATGGATCAAGCCCTGATCTGTTGACTGGGTAGGAGTGTTCTGATTAACTCAGATACTCTGTCCATCACCACCCCCTTTTTGAAATTATTTTGGCCACCATAAGTGTGGAAGGGTATGCTCAGACATGAGTCCCTTGCTCACTGCACCATCAGGATTCAAGCAAGCCGGGCCGAAGACGGCTGTAATGCCAGAAACCGGTCCCCGGAAGCTTGTACCTTTCCAGTGAAGAATTGGCTTGGTAGTTTGGTCTGCCCTGTTCCCATGATGCACTGGGCCAGGGACAGACTAATTTGCATATAGCCAGGTTCTGAACTGGGATGGTGCAGTGAGCTAAAAAACTGTAATGGATCAAGCCCTGATCTGTTGACTGGGTAGGAGTGTTCTGATTAACTCAGATACTCTGTCCATCACCAGCCCCTTTTTGAAATTAGTCAAACACCATAAGACCAATGTCATAGCCAGGGGCGGGCCCAGCGGGGCCCAGCCAGTCTATATTTTTGTGCGCTCTTATACACTGTCTTCAGGTACACGCTTTTCTGTATTCGAGGGTCATAGCTGTGACATGTATAAAACAGATTGGCAGAATAAAGGCTCATACTGTCTCTTATGAAACAAACAGAAACTGAAACTGGTTCTGAAAAGAAAGTTTTAATGAGAATGATGCAGGACATCTTGAACTGGGAAAGGAGATCTGGAACTTTCTCATGCTGTCCCCACGACCAGCACATAATAACTGCACAGGTGCAAATGAGATGCAGCCGCACCATCTGTCCTTCGCCACTGCTCCGATGGCCTTTTCTGTGGAGCAAATAAAAATGCCCCCTACTTAAACTTCTGTACAGCATCTTGACTTGCTCCCGTGACTGAGCCTGCACTCAGATTTGGACTGCAGGGCACCCTGCCTGAACTGGCAGCGTCAGACCTGGCACACCAGCTGGAGGGTAGATAGTAAGTGCGAGGCTACATTTAATGACCACCAGAGACAGTGAGGGCCCACGCTCGGGTACGCAGCATACTTAATGTCATATGACATCCTGCCCATGTAAGATAAAAAACATAACAGCGCGTTGAACCAAGGATTTACGTTCACATCATTTTAAACGTCTCAAGTTCCCAGGAATTGCACAATGGAATTCCCAAAGCACCAGATGTACTTACATGCTGGGGCACTGCAATGTGATATTTTTGTTTATAAATATACATAGTTTTTGGGGCGTAGCTTGCGCGCCAAGGTGAAATGGTGGACCCCGTGTGAGCTCCGCCGCATTGCGGGACTCTGAAATGTATTTCAAACCTCTTATCCCGGTTCTTCAGGTGTGGAGTGACGAACTTATCTCACAGACGAGCAGTGAGTTTGGAGACCGATTTTTGGAAGGATTCTTGCCCTCTTCAAGCTGTTTCAACCCCCTGTCAAAGACGCGAGCGGCCGCCATTTTAGGTCGCTACGTTCGCGTCTATCTCAGATACCAAGCTCTGCCGCTCCTGATGTTAGACATGCCATTATGTCACAGAAACCACATGCTGCCGTTTGTTTTACATGGTACAAGAGACACTGGTGTTTGAAACGCTTCGAATCAAGTTTTTTCAAGCAGCTTTCAATTTGCGGTAATTTTCTCTTGTCAAGGACGCGAGCGGCCACCTTTTTAGGTCGCTGTGCTCGCTTTTATCTAAGCTACCATGCTCTGCCACTCTAGATGTTGGAAATGCCATAATATGTAAGACATGCCATTATGTCACAGAAACCACATGCTGCCGTTTGTTTTAAATGGTGCACGAGATACTAATGTTTGAATCGCTCAGAAACACGTTTAAGGCATCATTTAAGGTTTTTTGGTCACTGCGTGCTGCGAGGAAACTGTTTATATATTGCTGGTGTTTGAAATGACCTAATACACAACCAAAGGCATCAATTAAGTCGGTGTCCAAGTTACTAACAGGTCGCTTCTAATTAGAAAACAGAACAGGCACAATCAGCTGTGTTCAAGTGTAATGTGTATGTACAATGTGCCACAAGGTGTACCAGTAACAAGAAAATACAAGCTAAAATAGAAGATTCACTTTTCTCCTCATATTGCCCAGTTGAAATGGACCCCTATTGGCTCTGTACAGATTGATTATGTACAGTTCTTCTCATGCTCTTACCAATATATTGTGGAAATGGAGCACCCTTCCTGTCAAACAGTGCCAGCATTTGTTTTTCTGAGGAACTTTAATTGAGTTTCATTGTCATTATACCATACTACATTTTGGCTCTTCTACGGCAATTTATGCGAATACCTTACCTTTACTCTAGCTTTTTGGTGATTCCCTTTACATATCACATTGGCTAATCATATTCACTCTGCTAGATCTTCTGTATCTGGTACAAAACCAAAAAGACATAAAAATGACCAGCCTTCTCCCATTCATTCTTCTCAGAATCCTGTTATGGACTCTATATTAGATAAAGTCCGTGGTCTTCAACCCTTTATGTCCACGACAAACGAAAAGCTAAAACAGATTGAGGAGAGATGGATAATTATGGAAGGCAAGGTACTGGAATTGGAACAACGTGTTAGCGACCTACAGGATGTAGCTATTAAGATCCCTTTACTAGAACAGGAAATTCACAAGCTTAACATCCATATAGAGGACCTTGAAAATCGAAATCGCAGAAATAATTTACGCCTTTATGGTCTGCCAGAAAACATTGAAGGTCCAGATATGGTATAATTTCTACAAAAACTCCTTCCAGAACTCCTAGATCTTCAAACTTCAACAAGTCCCCTCAACATGCAAAGAGCACATTGTATGCTCTTTCTAGAATTCACTGAGCTAATGCATGTTTTGAAGGGTGTAAGACTTAAACGTCGTCTCATTTGGTCTGGCCATAATCTATTCATATCACAGGATATTTTCAATGCAACAAACACACGTCTCAAATAATTTCTTGCTTTATGTCCTCAGATGAGACATCTTAACATCCAATATGGAATCCTCCATCCATGTCTCTGCAAGATTACACATAATGGCCGGTCACGTTCATTTGATAATCCGGAAAAACGTAAACTTTATCTTCATAATCTATCATCTAAGGGAATGGATACTAATATTTGACTTCTCTATTTGTTAGAAGTGTCACTTTGAATTCACCATACATGTTTACTCACTGTTCTCAGATTATTTGTTTTCCCTCATATTCATGAGGTTCTTCTTTTCTCTTCTTTGTACCTATTTCTGAGGTACGTGTCCACTGGTGTCACTATGCTCTTCCTCTTTCGACTTCTTTTCTTTTTACAGATCTGGATGTTAGTCCTTGATCTGTTTGCTTGCTTCTCCCTTCTGTTTCTTTTCTCTTCTTTCTCCCTTTTTCTTCTTTACTTTTCTCATCTTGTCTCACTTTTAGTCTTGTCTTTTGCTAACTGTTTTACTTTTAAAAATATGTCGCATTTTCTCTCATTTTTAATCTTGTTTTTTAGCAACTACTTCTCTTTTAATAATATGTCTTTCTTATCATATATTGTACAATATCTTTCTATTTTTTCTCTTGTAAATTATGCAGTTTTGTGCCCCTGTTTCCTCCCGTACCCCATACTCCAACATCATGGTTAATGTGGTCTCGTGGAATGTTCGTGGTCTTGGTCATCCTTTCAAACGTCAAAAGGTGTTGTCTCATTTAGCTAAACTTAACACACAGGTTGTTTTTTTACAGGAAACCCACTGTAATGACAAAGAGTCTCTTAAACTTAAACGCCAATGGGTCAATCAGTTGTTTTTTCTCTTGCTATTGATCGTCATGGTGGTTTTGCTATATTGTTTCCTAAATCTACTAATGCACAGATTCTGTCATCAGATTGTGTTCCCTTAGGTTGTTGGGTAATGGTTGATGTTATCATTAATAAAAGACAAATTACCTTCTTTAATATATATGGACCTGTAAAACCAGATCCAGAATTATGGCACTCTATAAAATTGAAATTATTATCTATATCCAATTCTGACATTGTGGTTGGTGGTGATTTTACCAACAGGTTAGACCCGTTTTCAGACAGACAATCTAAATGCAAATTTAAACCAGATAAAACTCATAAATCATTTTAATCAGCCATTTCCTCCCATCCCCTATTTGATACATGGAAAACGTGTAATCCAGATACCACAGAGTATTCTTTTTACTCTCCTGTACACCATACTAGATCTAGCATTGATTATATTTTAATTTCCAAATTGCTGTTACGTTGTCTCCAAACATCTGAAATTGGTTCTATTTTTATTTCTGACCATGCTCCTGTTTCTACCTTTATTGACCTATCTATCGCCACATGCAAACAAGGTTGATGGTGTTTTAATAACCACCTCTTATCAGATCGTACTTTTATATCAGAAGCGACATCCTTTATTAAGGAATTTTTTGCATTCAACAATTCGTTAGATACATCATTACACAACAATTGGGATGCATTTAAAGCATCCTTTCAAGCCTTTACTATTGCATACTCTTCAAAGAGAAATATAAGGAAACACTAGCTCTTATGAAAACATTAGAACACAATTACTACTCATCCAAATCCCCATTATCTCTACAAGAATTAATTAAAGCTAAGTCCACCCTAAATAAAATAGCTATTACAGATGCTTGTAACATCCTCCTGAAGAATAAATCGAAATATCACGGAGGTCAAAACACAGCAGGAAAAATGTTAGCAAATTATTTAAAATTCAAATCAGAACGTAAAACTATCGGCCCTATTCCCTCAGAACTGAATAATTCACTCCTCTCAACTGATTGTGATATTATTTCTACATTCCAATCATATTACAATCTTTTACATACAGAAACTACTAAACCCTCTGAAGAAGACTTTACCTCTTTTTTCCGGTATATTCCCAAACCTAAAACCTCCCCGGATATTTTCAAACAGCTTGAGGAGGATATTTCTCTTCAAGAATTATCTGATGCTCTCAAATCTTTGAAAAAAGAGAAGGCCCCTGGCCCTGATGGTTTTTCAGTTGAAATATTTATAGCCTTCTCCTCAATTTTTACCCCTAAATCATTAGAACTTTTTAAACTCTTTCATATCCAATTCTAAGGCCTGTTTCTCTTTTTTGGAAGCCCTTATTATTGTAATACCTAAACCAGATAAAGACCCATCCTTTTGCAAAAATGTTCGTCCTTTTTCACTAATCAATTATGATTGCAAAAACCTTGGCATCTCGTCTAGAGTAAGTTATACCCATTTATCATTAACCCAGAACAAGCTGGCTTTGTTAAGGGGCGTCTGGCTTCTGATAATGCTAGAATGTTTTCCAATATTCAGTATCTTAGTAAAAAATATTCCTCTCCATTAGCAGCACTATCTTTGGATGCAGAAAAAGCCTTCGATCGAATTAACTGGTATTTCATGATTCACACACTAAAATGGTTTGGATTTGGTCCAAAGTGTATCTCATATGTCAAATTATTATATACAAATCCAAAAGCTTGTGTTTTTGTTAATGGTCTTTTTTTCCATATTTTTCTCTCCAAAGAGGTACTCGTCAGGGTTGTCCCCTTTCCCCGTAACTTTTTTTGTTGTGCTTAGAACCTTTTTTGGAACGCATCAGAAGTAATCCTCTCATTACTGGTTTTTCAATAAAATCCCATCAAATTAAATTATCGGCTTATGCTGACGATGTTCTTATTCATATGTACAATCCTATGTCCTCCTTACCCCCCTTTCTACACGAGATCTCTGCATTTTCTTATGTTTCAGGCTATAAATTAAAAACCGAGATTTTACCCTTAAATCCTTCATGTTAGAAACCTATGTTTGATTCGACCAACTTCACATGGTGTCCTCAAAAAATTAAATATTTAGGCACATGGTTCTCCTCTAACATTCATGATACATTACTATGTAATTTTACTGCCTCAAAACTTAAAATTACCAATTTGTTGAATCTTTGGTCACCTTTATTTTTTATCATCGTAGGGCAGACTTGATACAATTAAAATGATGATTGTTCCCCAGATATTGTTTTTATTATCTATGTTACCATTCAAAATCCGTAAATACTATTTCACTCAGATTCATCCGTTATGTATGAAATTTCTTTGCAATAATAAACATGCAAGTATTGCTATATCCAAATTGACTCGTCCCAAGAACGATGGGGTGTAAGATTTCCTGATTTCAAACTGTACCACAATGCTTTTCGGATTTGTCAATTTTATGCTCTATCTAAAGATTATCAGGATTTACCTAAACCTTCATGGAATAATTTTTCAGTACGGGATATTGCATACATGACTGATTGAACATTTATTTCTAGATACCCAATTTTGAAACATTCTCAATACCTCTTGCATACACTTTTCTTTAAAAATGTTGACAAATATCAATCTTTTTTAGCCTCCCCACTATGGTTTAATTAATAAATACATTAAGTTTCGTCACAAATCATTCTACTACAAACAATGGAAAGAAAATGCCCTTTTTTATGTCAATCAAATGATTGTGGATAATGTGATTTCATCCTTCCATCAGATACAAAAGACTTTTCGCTTATCCGATTCCTGTATTCAGCAGTATAATACTTTAGCTCCCATATTACAGGATTGTGTACAGAAATTTCTTTCTCACCCAGGTCCTACTTCTTTCATGCCTGATACTCCCTATATCAAATTCCTACTGATACTATTCCTAGTGCTTCCTTTATATATAAAATGTTATCTACACCAGATGGCACACAGAGTAAGTCAAAGGTTGAAATGGAATAGGAACAGGATCTATCCCAGACATTATCTGTATCTCAATGGGACAGGTTCTGGCAAAAATTGTTCAAGACTTTCAAAGCTGCAAATATCACGCAATCTTCACACTTTATTTATAATAGAGTTGTTATTGCTCCCCTAATTTTTCATAAATTCAACCATTCTATCACATCAGCTTGTTGGCCATGTCTTTATGCGGAAGGTTCTCTAATACATTTATTATTTTATTGTCCTAAGGTGCATACTTTTTGGAAAGCTATATGGTCAAAATGTATGTTGATTTTTTCGTATAAGATTCAATTTAACATTCACAATTTTTTTCTAGGTACTATGTCTCCTGATTTTGATCAAATTACCTCCAAATCTATTTTATTTGATCTATTTCTTGCTGTGGCTTTTAAAGATATTTTAACTTGTTGGAACGATAACTCTAAACTATCTTTTTTACTTTGGTGGAACTTAATATGTGATGAACATAGAATTGCTTCTGTACCTCAATCTTTAATTCATTTACAAATTAAATCTGATTTATTATGGTTACCTTTCACTACTTTTCTATCATCATCTTAATCTGAACAGTTTATTCTTTTTTATTTCATACCTCCTCCTCTTTCCTCCTCCTCTTTTCCTTTATTTTCCTCCCTCTCTTTCTTCTTTCTCTATCTTCCTTTCTCTTTGCTCCTTTCTTTTATTCTTTCTCTATTAAAAAACTAATTATCTTTTTCTTCATATTGTATTTGCTCTAGTATTTACACAGATTATTTGTATATCAGTACAATATGATATATTTGTGTTTATTATGTATTCTTGTTTTACATGGTCACTGTTATGGAATTTTAGTATAAGAATTATAAATGATTGTACCTCCTTATTTTATGCTTCATCTAATTTACGATTACCGTTTATCTATACTTGTATACTCATCTCTATATCAGAACTGATAACTGTTCATTTCTATTCCTGTGTTCTTTATCTTCAATAAAAATTATTTAACAAAAACAAAAGAAATATACATAGTTTTGACGTCTTGAGTGTTATGGTACCCTGTCACTCGCCCATTATTAACTATTTACTTAAATAAATGGTGGTGCGTACATGCTTCTAAAGTTCAGAAGGTCAGAGCCCCCAAGTGGGAGATATTTTACATTACTAACATGCTGTGTGCTGAATTGATTTTCTACCCCGGAAGATGGAGAGAGGCAGGAGGTAGAGGGAGAAGGAAGGATATGAAAGAAAATCAAGAGAAAGAGACTAAGAAGGGTGAGGAATAAAGAGAGCAGAAGCAAGAATGATAGAACTACAGATTGAAAAGGAAAAAGATGGAGAAAGAAACTTGTATTAAATAGTAAAGTTAATAAGAGGTGAAGAAATGAAGATCTTATAGCACAACCAGGGAAACTAGAAGGAAGGATAGAGTGAGAGGGGTAATTGGAGAGAGAGATACAGATTAACAGGTAGGAGGCAGGAGAAAGAGTAATGGAATAACAGGGATAATAGTAAGAATTATGCATACAAATTAAAAAAGAGATAGAAGTAGAGAACGAGAAGTGCATAACGAGCAAGGGGGATCAAAGAAGAAAGTGGAGAGAGAGGGTAAAAAGAGGAACTATAAGGTGTAGAGTATAACAAAGGAATCAGAACTGCTGCACTCTCGAGAAAGCCTGGCGACGCCACCAGACCACAGACAACATGACTGCCCTCAAGCACGCCACCCGCAAACACCACCAGCTGATCCGCACCACCAAGAAGACAGCATTTACAGAACGACTGGACAACAACGCCCACAACAGGAAGGAACTCTTCAGCATCGTCAAAGAGCTCTCCAACCCCAGCGCCGGAAACAACGACATCACCCCCTCGCAAGACCTCTGCGACTCACTCGCCTCGTTCTTCCACTGCAAGATCGCCGATATACACAACAGCTTCGGCGCACCTACCACGCACCCAACCACTGAACCAACGCCCCCCACCACCACCCTCTGCGCCTGGACCCCGATCAGCACCGAAGACACCACCCGCACGATGAACACCATCCACTCCGGATCACCAACCGACCCCTGCCCCACCACGTCTTCAACAAGGCCGACTCCATCATCGCACCCCAACTCCGGGACATCATCAACACCTCCTTCAACACCGCCACCTTCCCGGAGATCTGGAAGCACGCCGAGCTCAGCGCCCTCCTGAAGAAACCAACAGCAGACCCCACCGACCTCAAGAACTACCGCCTCATCTTGCTCCTCCCCTTTCCCGCCAAAGTCATCGAGAAGACCGTCAACAGACAGCTTGCCGCCTTCCTCGAGACGAACGGATCCCTCGACCCCTCGTAGTCCGGTTTGCGAGCCAACCACAGCACCGGGACCGCCCTCATCGCAGCCACAGACGACATCAGATCCCTGCTCGACAACGGGGAAACAGCGGCCCTCATCCTCCTGGACCTCTCTGCAGCGTTCGACACTGTCTGCCACCGCACCCTAGTGCAGCGCCTCAGCAACATCGGAGTCCAAGAGAAGGCACTGGAGTGGATCACCTCGTTCCTCACCGGATGAACCCAGAGAGTCCGCCTCCCACCGTTCAGATCCGAGACCACCGAAGTCATCTGCGGCGTACCACAAGGATCATCACTCAGCCCAACCCTCTTCGACGTCTACATGGGCCCTCTCACAGCCATCGCATGCAAACACAACCTCAACATCATCTCCTACGCCGACGACACTCAGCTGATCCTCTCCCTCACCAACGACCCCGCCACCGCCAGAACCAGCCTACATGAAGGGATGAAAGACGTCGCCGAGTGGCTGAAGAACAGCCGCCTGAAAGTGAACTCAGACAAGACGGAAGTCCTCATCCTGTAATCATCGCCCTCCGCCTGGGACGACTCCTGGTGGCCGCCTGCCCTGGGCACCGCACCCAAACCAACGGACCACGCACGCAACCTGGGCGTCATTCTGGACTCCTCCCTCATGATGACCAAGCAAGTGAACGCAATCTCATCATCCTGCTTCAACACCCTGCGCATGCTCCGAAAGATCTTCCGATGGATCCCCACCGAAACCAGGAAGACGGTCACCCCAGTCCCTCGTCACCAGCCGGCTGGACTATGGGAACACCCTCTACGCCGGAACCACAGCCAAACTCCAGAAAAGACTTCAGCGCATCCAGAACGCCTCAGCACGACTCATCCTGGACATCCCGCACCGCAGCCACATCTCTGCCCACCTGAAAGACCCGCACTGGCTCCCATCAACAAGAGGATCACGTTCAGACTCCTCACCCACGCACACAAGGCTCTCCACGACTTGGGCCCAAAGTACCTCAACAGCCGCCTCACTTTCTACACACCCACCCGCCAGCTCCGATCCGCCAGCCTCGCCCTCGCCTCCGTCCCAAGAATTCGGAAATCCACGTCGGAGGAAGATCCTTCTCCTACCTGGCAGCCAAGACATGGAACTCCCTCCCCACTCACCTACGGCTGACCCAGGATCACCTCTCCTTCAGGAAATTACTCAAGACCTGGCTGTTCGAGCAGTAGCGACCCCCCCCTCAGCGCCTTGAGACCCTTACGGGTGAGTACCGCGCAATACAAATTTTTATGATTGATTGATTGATTGAACTGTAAAGACAAATGAGAATTCCAGGGTAATGTACAAAGGAATAGACCTGACACGCTGGTGCAGACTTTAATGGTCTGGGGGATGTATATTTTTTACCTTGGCTTAGGGTGCAACATGAGCCTCAGTTTCTGAGCAGACCATGTATGACACAGAGTCTTTGAGGGCAAGGCTACTTGCATGACCTGGGCTTCACTAACATTTCTTTGAACTGGTGCCCATGGCACACAGTAGGCACATACACTTTTCTTGTCTCTCATTGCAAATCAGTGGTTTACAAACCCAAGTAATGGACTTGAGGACAATGGCTATCCTTTAGACCACAGCTTTCCAAACTTTTCATGTTCGTGACACACTTTTTAGAGATGCATCATTTTGGGACACAGTAAGGCAGTGTAGTGAGCGAGCGTAGCGAGCTAACCCGAACCACCTTGGGGGTTCGGGGGGGGTTCTCACTCACTCTGTCTGTTTCCCTCTCTCTCTCTCTCTCTCTCTCTCTCTCTCTCTCTATCTCCCTCTCTCTGTCTCCCTCCCTCTCTCTCCCTCTGTCTCCCTCCTTCTCTCTCCCTCTGTCTCCCTCTGTCCGTCTCCATCTGTCTCCCTCTGTCTGTCTACCTCCCTCTATCTCTCTCTGTCTGTCTCGCTCCCTCTGTCCCCCTCCTCCCTCTGGCTGTCTCCCTCTGGCTGTCTCCCTCCCTCTGTCTGTCTACCTCTGTCTGTCGCCCTCTGTCTCCCGCTCTCTGTCTCCCACTCTCTGTCTCCCTCTGTTTCCGTCCCTCTGTCTCCCTCCCTCTGTCTCCGTTCCTCTGTCTCCCTCTCTCACCCTCTCTCTCTCCCTCTGTCTCCCTCTCCCTCTGTCTCTCTCTGTCGATCTCCCTCTGTCTCCCTCCCTCTGTCTCCCTCTCTGTCTCCCTCTCTCTGTGTCTCCCTCCTTCTGTCTGTCTCCCTCTCCTTCACTCTGTCTCTGCCTGAAAGTCTCCCTCTGCCTCCCTCTCTCTGTCTCCCTCTGCCTCCCTCCCTCTGTCTCCCTCTGTCTCCCTCTCTCTCTCCCTCTGTCTCCCTCTCTCTCTCCATCTCCCTCTCTGCCCCTCTGTCTGTCTCTGCCTCTGTCTGTCCCTGTCTCTGCCTCTATCTGTCTGTCTGTCCCTGTCTCCCTCCCTCTGTCTCCCTCTCCGTCTCTGTCTGTCTCTGTCTGTCTGCCCCTGTCCCTGTCTCTGCCTCTATGTGTCTCTGTCTGTCCCTGTCTCTGTCTCTATCTCTGTCTGTCCCTGTCTCTGTCTCTATCTCTGTCTGTCTCTGTCTCCCTCCCTCTCTTTGTGTCTCTCTCTCTGTCTACCCCCTCTCTCTCTGTCTCCCTCCCTCTTTCTCCCTCTGTCTCTCGCTCCCTGTCTCCCGCTCTCTGTCTCCCTCCCTCTGTCTCAGTTCCTCTGTCTCCCTTCCTCACCCTCTCTCTCTCCCTCTGTCTCCCTCTCCCTCTGTCGATCTCCCTCTGTCTCCCTCTCTGTCTCCCTCTCTCTTTTGCTCACTCCTTCTGTCTGTCTCCCTCTCCTTCCCTCTGTCTCCGCCTGACAGTCTCCCTCTGCCTCCCTCCCTCTGTCTCCCTCTCTCTCTGTCTCCCTCCTTCTCACTCCCTCTGTCACCCTCGGTCTCCCTCTCTCTCTCTCTCTCTCTCTCTCCCTCTCCCTCTCCATCTCCCTCTCTGCCTCTCTGTCTGTCTCTGTCTGTCCCTTTCTCTGCCTCTATCTGTCTGTCTGTCCCTGTCTCTGTCTGTCCCTGTCTCCCTCCGTCTGTCTCCCTCTTGGTCTCTATCCGTCTCTGTCTGTCTGCCCCTGTCCCTGTCTCTGCCTCTATTTGTCTCTGTTTGTCCCTGTCTCTGTCTCTACATCTGTCTGTCTCTGTCTCCATCCCTCTCACTGACTCTCTCTCTCTGTCTCCCTCCCTTCCTCTCTTTCTGTCTGTCTGTCTGTCTCCCTCTGTCTGTCTCCCTCCCTCTGTCTGTCTCCCTTTGTCTGTCGCCCTCTGTCTCCCTTTGTTTCTGTCCCTCTGTCTACCTCCAATGTCTCCCTCTCTCTGTCTCCCTCCCTCTCCCTCCCTCTGTCTCACTTTGTCTCCCTCTCCCTCTCTGTCTCCCTCTCTGCCTCTCTGTTTCTGTCAGTCTGTCTCTGTCTCGGTCTGTCCCTGTCCTTGTCTCTGCCTCTATCTGTCTGTCTGTCCCTGTCTCTGTCTGTCCCTGTCTCCCTCTGTCTCCCTCTCCATCTGTCTCTGCCTCTGTTTGTCTGCCCCAGTCCCTGTCTCTGCCTCTATTTGTCTCTGAATGTCCCTGTCTCTGTCTCTACATCTGTCTGTCTCTGTCTCCATCCCTCTCACTGACTCTCTCTCTCTGTCTCCCTCCCTTCCTCTCTTTCTGTCTCCCTCCCTCTCTGTCTCCCTCTCTCTCTCGCTGTCTCCCTCGATCTCCCTCACACTGTCTGTCTCTTCTCTCTCTCTCAGTCTACCTCTCTCTGTCTCCCTCCCCCTGCTCTCTCTCCCTCTCCCTCTGTCTCCCTCCCTCTCTCTCCCTCTGTCTGTCTCCCTCCATCTGTCTCCCTCTAGTTGTCTCCCTCCCTCTCTCTCTGTCTCCCTCTCTCTATCTCCCTCCCTCTTTCTCCCTTTGTCTCTCGCTCCCTGTCTCTCTCTCTCTGTCTCCCTCCCTTCCTCTCTTTCTGTCTCCCTCCCTCTCTGTCTCCCTCCCTCTCTATATCTCTCACCCTTTCTCTCTCGCTGTCTCCCTCGATCTCCCTCACACTGTCTGTCTCTTCTCTCTCTCTCTCTGTCTCCCTCCCCCTGCTCTCTCTCCCTCTCCCTCTCCCTCTGTCTCCCTGCCTCTCTCTCCCTCTGTCTGTCTCCCTCCCTCTGACTCCCTCCATCTGTCTCCCTCCATCTGTCTCCCTCTAGTTGTCTCCCTCCCTCTGTCTGTCTCCCTCCCTCTGTCTGTCTCCCTTCCTCCGATGTCTCTCTCTGTCTCCCTTTGTGTCCCTCTTTCTATCTCCCTATCTCTGTCTCCATCTCCCTCCCTCTGTCTACCCCGGACTTCCTCCCCCTGCCTCCCTCTGTCTCCCTCTCTCTCTGTCTCCCATGGTTTCCCTCTGTCTGTTTCCCTCCCTCTTTCTGTCTCCCTCTGTCTGTCTCCCTCCCTCTGCCGCTCTCTCTATCTGTCTCCCTCCCTCCCTCTGTCTGTCTCCCTGTCTCCCTCTCTGTCTCCTTCCCTCTGTCTCCCTCCCTCTGTCTCCCTCTCTCTGTCTCCCTCTCCCTCTGTCTCCCTCCCTCTAAAGTTTAGACACTGGAAAGTAAAGATACTGTGTGATATTTGCTGGATATATTTGAAGTTTTCTAGAGGCTGGTTAGTGTAATGTGTGCATTTTTCACCTTCATGGTTCTCTTTATCATAGAAATTCCAATTTACATTTCTCTCATGGTATTTGCTCAGTCCTGCACCACTTGAGAAGGTTTTACATCATGAATGGCTAGCACTTGTGTTCATGAATGGACGAATCAGTGAGCAGAGTGCCCTGTACAGCACCTGCAGGTCACAAGTTTAACCTCTTGCATGCTCATGACGAGCTCGTCATGAGCTACAGTGCTCCTGTGCTCATGACGAGCTGAGCTCGTCATGGCCTTTAGAACGCTCGCACGCTGGACTAATTCCCCTACTGTGCGAACGTTCTAAAGAAACGGGTGCGGCCGTGACGAGCTCAGCTCGTCATGAGCACAGGAGCGCCGTAGCTCATGGCGAGCTCAGCTCGTCATGAGCATGGGGGCCCTGTGCGCGCCTCCCCGCCCCCAGCACAGCAGGTAAATGTGCGCAACAGTGAAGGGGTTAAATTTCAGGATCACTCTCAGTTTTCCACCTTCCAAGGTCCATCTTTCTGCTCTTTACATCATTTCATAGCTGCAGAAATATGAAGTTGTATGAAAACAACAACTTATTCTAATCAGTACTGCGATAGGGAGGTGCAATAACATGGGGTCTTGCGCAACTTTGCCCTTAGGCACACTTTTATTTAGAGTCCTGCTAGTAAAGCACTTCTATCTTTCCTCTGTTTCGAGCTCCCACGGTTTCATGGACTAAGATGCAGTCGCGGACAGTGAGATGGCCCTAAACCAGCATCAACTCTAATGTCTTAATGCAAGGGGTCAATCTGCGACCCACCATACCTACCTACTCCTCGATGTCAGAATAGAGTCACATCAAGACACTGAGGACCATATGTACAAGGCTGCACCATATTTATAAGAATGTGGTGCCCTAACTCAGGGCCTTATGAAGGACGAGAAATGTCTGGTCAGTATGAAGTTTACACAGGGAAACTGGTGGTTTACCTATTCTTCAAGTACCCTACTTCAAAGCCGCACTGGCCATGCTGGGCATCGGGCGTTTCCGCAGGAGGCCAGAAGGCTAGGGCTGCTTTTGTTATTGGGGGCCACTTTTGTAGCACTGCAGCAGTTTTAAAAGCACTGCAGAGTTCCTTGTATATCCAGTAGTTTTCAGGCAACAATACAAGTGTCAAGATAACTCTGGTGATGAATGATCCTGCTGGATTGAGGACTAATATGCCTGCTGCAAAGAACATGTACCATGCAGATCACAGAACAGTATTTTATGCAACTAGCTTGGAGAGCTGTCTTTGTCACAGAGATACTTTTGTTACTGTGCGGTGCATAACTTCCAATCGTAATCTAGCACAGTGAGCTGTGACTACCATCAAAGAACTGCATGGAAACTGCATTGTACAGGAGTCTTTTATTACCATAACGTTGCTAATGTTACAGAAGCAAATGATGAGCTTGCTCCTACAATGAAGTATGGTCGGAATAGCCTTGCTAACTCTGCTCCATGGTTTATCTAATTTCTGGCAAAAGGAAAGCTTTCTTGCAAGCAGCTTGAAAGAAAGAGGGGAGGAATCATTATAAGTCAGAAGACAAACTTAGATATAAACCTGATTGAGACGGTATCACAATCTGATAAAGGAGGCTAACAAGTTACTTTTCACTTCTCAAATTGAGTTTGTTAATAATGACCCCAAGTCATTTCTTCAACCCAAAGCCTCTAGGAGAGATATTAGTCCTTCTTAAATGTTATCCGGCAATCTCTCCATTTTTTTTTACGAGAAAATCATTACTATCCAAAGGGGCTTTAATAGTAACTCTGATAGGTTGGTTGATTCTCACTGCCTCTTTCAGGATATTTCCATCTTAAGCTCAAAATGGCTGCGTTTCAACGTATTTCTCTTCAGCAATCGAAACACGCTATGTCACTTCGTAAATCAGACTCACATTTTGACCCATGTCCCCCGGTTGTCATTAGGAAAGCGATTGAGGCCATTAATTCTGTGAGTAAAGCCATTCTTAATGCCTCTCTTTCCTCTGCGTGGGTTCCTGACACATAGAAGCTGGTGTTGGTCAAACCTTAATTGAAAAAGCCAACAGCGGACCCCTAATGTTTTATCTAATTTTAGTCCTATCTCCATTTTCGCTGCCCGACTAAATTTTGGAAACATGTGTCAACAAACTACTTATGGTCTTTCTTGAAAATTCCAGCATTCTTCATCCCTAAGAATCAGGTCTCAGACCCAGGCACTCCACAGTATCTGCTCTTTAAAAGTATCAGAAACAATAAAAGTAACACAGGATAAGGGTCTGACTGTTGATACTCTTAAATACTTCCATAGGAGTCAAATATGACTGTTCCCGCTCCTTCTGCACTCAGGTTTTATCTGTGTTGGGCACTTGTTTATCTGTAATTAAGTAATTAAAATAATTCTTTGAATTTCTCCCTCTGACAGCAAGGAAAACAGTCACCCTGATGCTCATCACTTCAAGGCTGGATTATTGCTTATTTTGAGCTGGTGGCTTCGGATGCTCAGCACTTGCACTCAATTGTCAACATCGGCACTTATGATAGTCTGCCCCATTGTGGCGCTGTCATTCAAATTCAGAGATAAGCAGAAAAGTTTTTTATTTAATTCAACGATTCAACAAAAAGAGAGGTAGGGAGAACGTAAATACACTCTTAGTCCCCAGCTATACTAATTCAAACAAAATAAGAGTGTACAAATTATTTTGTAACAACAAGAGCAAGAAAAAAGGATGAAAATACAGAAACCAATTTAGGTTTGTATGGAAAGCCCTCACTCACCGACCTGGTCGGTGACATGCTTCATCATCGGGCCCCACTGGGAGAGGCCGAATGCCTCCCCAGTGTGCTTCAACGCCAGATTTACTGAGGAGCAGGTTTTTGTGAATTGGTGAGTGATATGTGATTAAGGTGAAAGTGATGATTAAAAATGTCTAAATTGTATCAAAACAAGGGATTTAATGTTTGATCAATTGGACATATTAAAAATAATGTGTAGGAAAATAGGCCAAATAAATTGTTTGGTTATTTCCAATAACTTATAGGTGGGTCGGTCAACATGTTTCTGCCATGAAACGGTGTGAATTTACCAGGCATTCGTCAGGACCATGAGTGAACTAAACCCCGGCGGTATGAGCACACTAAGGCTCACCCTAACCTGGGGACGTGAAAGTGAAAATTATGTAAAACTGTGCATTTGGAAGGAAACAATTCGCTCTATGGAACTTCCAATTTGAGAGACCGAAAAATTTGTGTAATGCACCTGTGGAAGAAATAACGAAGACATACATAAAGGAGACAATACAAACAATTAGTAGGTATTCTATGCGCACGGGTATATCTACAGCGATATTGTTGCTGACAAGATCGTGTGCTCTAGTTGTTATCAAGACACTAGTTGTTGGTGAGTTAGCGGTATTGTTAGCACCATGCCAAGTCAGGGGGGCGGCGGTTACCAGCGCCAGGGCGTGGGTGGTTGACTGATGGCAATGTACACAGCGGTACTCATATACTAGTTTAGCCCATGCAGGAAGGCGCGTGTAGGAGAAAGGATCAATGGACCAAACTGGCCAGTGACCCCACCTAAGAAGGCACACAAATAAAATAAAATATCTCACTTAAATGGTGAGAAGGATTCACACCATGGATCTCGGAGGGAGGTGGTGGCGAAATCGGCACACCCTTAGGGATTAAAAAGACACCTTTCAGCATTATATACATGCAGTTAGTACTTAGCTCTGTTCGGCATTTCGGAGGAGGAGGTGCACGACTTACGCCCTCGATGCCAGGCACCCACTGGAAACCTACTGCAACCCTCTGTAACCGGATCCCGAAGATAATGCCCGTCTCCGGTGACAGTGTATATGAAGGTGAGTGTGTTTGCGCCTTGGTTCCGGGTTGGGCGTGGTTTGCGTGAAGGGGTGGGCGTGGTTGGCATGGGGGACGTCAGGCTGACCAATCAGGAGGCACGCTAGGCTGGTGTGTGTTAGAGCAACTAGACCGTGTAAGCTCCACCGTAACGGAGCATGAGTGGCGCCTCGACCAACAGGAATATACACTAAGTTGGTGTGTCCGTGTAAACACAACAGGACCGGACAATGTCCAGCGTAGATGGCAAAGGGGAGTGTGCGGCGCACCCGCCCAATCCGGGGCACGCACTGATTATGGACAGGCTTGTGAGCTGGAGCCAGCTAACTTGAGCTCGAACCAACTTTATTGGGACAGAACAAAAATGACAATTAACACTAGTGTGCAAGGCAGACTACAATACTCTGAATGATACACGGGGTAATGGAAATGGCAATTTATTTCCTTAAGATGTTATGGAGAAGTTACAGTAAATTCATAACGTCTGCAGGAGACTTTCTTATGACACATACTGTGTTCTTAAAATTGGTGGGTACAGGGTACAGGCAGACAACAATACTGTGTAGGATTCACAGGTATAAAGACAGTGGCAATTGATTCCCCTAAGATGTTAAGGAGATGTTACAGTAATATCATAAAGACTGCAGGAGACTTTCTTATGACACATACTGTGTTCTTATAAGTGGTGGGTACAGGGTACAGTTGTAATAATTCTGTCTACTCAAAGAGACAGTGATCAGTGTCCAGTTATAATAAATACTGTAGCCTTATCATTTGATCTTGTTGGGTTCAGTACAAAGATTATTCAAATATGGATGACCACGGGATGTCGTCATTCAAGACTTGATTATGTGTTCCTAGGCGGTACACCCATCTCTGCTCCTTTTCAAAAAGTCTCTGAGAGATATTTGTACTCCCACTAATCTGTTCAATCACACTCCACCTGAGAACGTTGGTGGTATGGTTTGACTGTAGGAAGTGGTCGCTCATTTTGATGGTTGTTTTCCGGCATCTTATATTGCTCCTGTGTTCGCAAATTCTTTGCATGATCGTTCCGGGTGGTCATTCCAATGTATCGTAATTCACAGGGGCATGTGATCAGGTAGATGACGTAGGTGGAGTTGCAGTTAGTATGGACTCTTTGTGTCCATATTTTTCCTTGTTCCAAGACTAGTTGCTTGAATGGGGTGGTCAAATGGCAGACACAACAGTCAGAGCATGGAAATGGCCCACAATATTAGGCATGCCCCAAGTATCAGTGATGGACCGTACACCTGATGATGTCACTTCTTTTGGTCGTGTGTGGACTGAAAAGTCTTTGAGGCTCCGTCCTTTCTTAAAAGAGAAGAGGGGTTTCTCCCATGTTTTCTTCGTACTGGAGATGATTCTCCAGTTCTTATTGATTGACTTTTTCACTAGGTGAAACAGGCTACTGTATGTGGTGACACAGGTGAGGGGGACATCTTGTGGTTGTTTGGGGTTATCTTCCAAGAGGTCCTCACGCGGTTGGTTGCGCACTCGTGTGTACCCCTTATCCAGAATTCTAGCTGGATATCCTCTTGCATGCAGTTTCTTGGTAAGGCCAGTTGATTGTACCTTGAAGTCTTTCACATTACTATAAAAATCTACGATGGATCGCACACCGCTAGCCTCTCCTCCGGATCGCCCCTAAGCACTCTGGTATGTGAAGTGTGTGTGGTTTGAAGAGTTGAAACAAAGTTCGTGAGTGGTTCACCAAAGTTGGTGCAAGTAAGTACTTGTTGTTCCCAAGATCTCTAGACCCGAGACAGGGCCAGGGTTTCGGGATAGTTTCCCTCATCAGTAGAGAAAGTATTTGGGGTGGATGAGAAGGCCGCCAAGTAACCGTCACAGGGACCCGATGCCTCTCCGGCGCGCAGGTCCATCTCCAAAAGCTCGTCAGCTTGGGGGCTCATGGGAGACCTATAACAGAAATCTACGATGGATCGCACACCGCTAGCCTCTCCTCCGGATCGCCCCTAAGCACTGTGGTATGTGAAGTGTGTGTGGTTTGAAGAGTTGAAACAAAGTTTGTGAGTGGTTCACCAAAGTTAGTGCAAGTAAGTACTTGTTGTTCCCAAAATCTCTAGACCCGAGACATGGCCCGGGTTTCGGGATAGTTTCCCTCATCAGTAGAGAAAGTATTTGGGGTGGATGAGAAGGCCGCCAAGTAACCGTCACAGGCCTCGATGCATCTCCGGCGCTCAGGTGCGTCTCCAAAAGCTCGTAAGCTTGGGGGCTCATGGGAGCCCTATAACAGAAATCTACGATGGATCGCACACCGCTCGCCTCTCCTCCGGATCGCCCCTAAGCACTCTGGTATGTGAAGTGTGTGTGGTTTGAAGAATTGAAACAAAGTTCGTGATTGGTTCACCAAAGTTGGTGCAAGTAAGTACTTGTTGTTCCCAAGATCTCTAGACCCGAGACATGGCCCGGGTTTCGAGATAGTTTCCCTCATCAGTAGAAAAAGTATTTGGGGTGGATGAGGCCGCCAAGTAACCGTCACAGGCCTCGATGCCTCTCCCGCGCGCAGGTGCGTCTCCAAAAGCTCATCAGCTTGGGGGCTCATGGGAGCCCTATAACAGAAATATACGATGGATCGCACACCGCTAGCCTCTCCTCCGGATCGCCCCTAAGCACTCTGGTATGTGAAGTGTGTGTGGTTTGAAGAGTTGAAACAAAGTTCGTGAGTGGTTCACCAAAGTTGGTGCAAGTAAGTACTTGTTGTTCCCAAGATCTCTAGACCCGAGACATGGCCAGGGTTTCGGGATAGTTTCCCTCATCAGTAGAGAAAGTATTTGGGGTGGATGAGAAGGCCACCAAGTAACGGTCACAGGCCTCAATGCCTCTCTGGCGCGCAGGTGCGTCTCCAAAAGCTTGTCAGCTTGGGGGCTCATGGGAGCCCTATAACAGAAATCTAAGATGGATCGCACACCGCTAGCCTTTCCTCCGGATCGCCCCTAAGCACTCTGGTATGTGAAGTGTGCGTGGTTTGAAGAGTTGAAACAAATTTCATGAGTGGTTCACCAAAGTTGGTGCAAGTAAGTACTTGTTGTTCCCAAGATCTCTAGACCTGAGACATGGCCCAGGTTTCGGGATAGTTTCCCTCATCAGTAGAGAAAGTATTTGGGGTGGATGAGAAGGCCGCCAAGTAACCGTCACAGGCCTCGATGCCTCTCCGGCGTGCAGGTGCGTCTCCAAAAGCTCGTCAGCTTGGGGGCTCATGGGAGCCCTATAACAGAAATCTACGATGGATCGCACACCGCTAGCCTCTCCTCCGGATCGCCCCTAAGCACTCTGGTATGTGAAGAGTGTGTGGTTTGAAGAGTTGAAACAAAATTCGTGAGTGGTTCACCAAAGTTGGTGCAAGTAAGTACTTGTTGTTCCCAAGATCTCTAGACCCGAGACATGGCCAGGGTTTCGGGATAGTTTCCCTCATCAGTAGAGAAAGTATTTGGGGTGGATGAGAAGGCCGCCAAGTAACCGTCACAGGCCTCGATGCCTCTCCGGCGCGCAGGTGTGTCTCCAAAAGCTCGTCAGCTTGGGGGCTCATGGGAGCCCTATAACAGAAATCTACGATGGATCGCACACCGCTAGCCTCTCCTCCGGATCGCCCCTAAGCACTCTGGTATGCGAAGTGTGTGTGGTTAGAAGAGTTGAAACAAAGTTCGTGAGTGGTTCACCAAAGTTGGTGCAAGTAAGTACTTGTTGTTCCCAAGATCTCTAGACCCGATACATGGCCAGGGTTTCGGGATAGTTTCCCTCATCAGTAGAGAAAGTATTTGGGGTGGATGAGAAGGCCGCCAAGTAACCGTCACAGGCCTCGATGCCTCTCCAGCGCGCATGTGCGTCTCCAAAAGCTCGTCAGCTTGGGGACTCATGGGAGCCCTACAACAGTAATCTACTATGGATCGCAGTGTGCGACCTCATTTGGAAATTCACATTACTACAGTTACGCCAGATTCTCAGATACTGGCCATACGGTAGATTTTCTTTGAGTGGTCGTGTGTGAAAACTGGAAAATTCCAGTAGATTATTTTTTGCTGTTGGTTTGTAATGGGTTCTCGTAGTTAAAGATGTGCCTTCAATTGGGATGGTCACATCCAGAAAGACAACTCCAGACTTACTCAAGGTGTGGGTAAATTTTAGATTAAGATCTACAGTGTTGATCCATTGGAGGAAGTCTCCCAGAAGGTTGTCACTGCCCTTCCAGATCAAAAGAACATCGTCAATATACCTCCTCCACAAATAGATGGAGGAGGAGAAAGGCCCGTTTGATGGTAAGATGTGTTTTGCCTCAAAGTCGAAGAGAGCCCTGCCTCACTAGGGGCGAAGGTACTGCCCATCGAAATCCCTGTACTTTGCAAGAAGAGTTGCCCTTTGTATGCAACGAAATTTTCTTTAAGAGCTATGGTAGCACAATCTAGGATAAAGGCCTTTGATGTCTGATGGTCCCATGGGATTGAATCTAGGGCAGAACCCAGGACTTTGATGGTATCGTCCTGAGGAATGCTGCTATATAAGCTCTCTATATCTAGAGTGACTAGTGTCACTGTGTTCTCCTCAAACGTCAGTTCTTGTAGAAGATGTTGAAGGCTCTTAGTGTCCATCAGATAGGTTCGAGTGTTCTGGATGATTGGTTTTAAAAAGTGGTCACAGAAACATGAAAGTGGTTCGAGCAATGAGCCAATGCCAGAAACAATTGGCCTTCCTGGTGGTGGTAGTTTATTCTTGTGTGTTTTTGGCATCTCGGCGTTTTTTGATAATAAAATTAAAAAAGTGTATGACACTTTTACCGATTCCGCGTCAACAGCTATGTCGGATTCGGTTGAGGGAAATTCACCCGCCCAGCCCCTAGTACAGTTTCATCCTTTTTTATTTAAAGAGGCCCTGGAAGAAATAGAGAAGTGCAAATCTGGAGCTCCGGATGACCCCTGTCCGCCCAAGTTATGGAAGGTGATGTCATGCTCCCTCGTAGAAACACTTTTACATATCTGGAACATCTCTATTGCGTCGGGATGTTTACCGACTGTTGGAAACATGCAACCCTTCTTCCCTTGAAAAAAAAACCTAATGGAGCCCCAGAGGACCTTAGTAATCTTAGGTAGTAATCTTAGCCTCTGATAGTTTTACTACTAAAGTGTCTGTCATGATTCCAGGAGCAACAGGCGGTAGGATTAGGTGTATATTTTCAAATCCTAAAGCACACGCTAATATTATCATACAGTGTAGGTTTTAAGATGTGACAAACACGTGTTTCGTCGCCATGGGATATACGCGTGACTTCCTCAGGGCTAGTAGACATAGAAATACATAATGCTATAGTACATGAACAAAAGTACTGCATTAACAGTGTCATACAGCGTGACTTTGGTGTTTTTTGTAACCATGTACTGATAATCCTGTGACATAATAGTAACGTATCATGCACAGTTTATATTGGAAGTATCAAGGTTGGACTTTATACATTTTAAGAACTATAATTTCATCATTGGTGTTCCTAATTTCCACATAAATCGTGGTTTCTTACTTTGCAAACATTGTGACATTTTTTAGCTATTGTGGGCCTCAGTATATTCCCAAAGTCATGTGTGCACATACCCATATGGATCTTCTCTTATCACATACTAATGTATCTCACCATGTGTAGTGATTGCATTAAAGACTATCAGTGCTTGGTTTCCAAGGAGTTGATTTGCACCTGTTGTTCTAGTTCACTTTCAGTTTATCTGTAGGTATATCAGTAAAAGGAAGAATTCTGTAAATGTGCATAGTCAGTTTGTATGTTACCATTTCATCAAATATCACAATTCTAATAGGAATAGATGCCCTAGAAAGTTCTAGGCCAATTGGACTCCTCTACCCATTCCTTTAAATCCCTGTAATTCTTACAACACTCCAGAGGGAAGGGCTGGAGAGGATTATTGTCCACTTGTTTTGGACAAGAAGACCATGGTTCTCCTTTCGGGGTCTCCTGGTGGAAGATAAGGAGTGAAGCCGGCCAGTCTTCATTTCCCCATAGTCACCCCCTGCCTTCTTTGAAGACCTTAGCATCCCCAAAAACTGTCAGTCCGGAAGTTGGGAGGGAGGGTTTCTTAAATTAATCTCTCCTGTGTTTCAGCTTCTCCGCAGGCCTTGAAATGAAAATCAACAAATAAGGCATATGATGATCACTGGGCTTCCCTTGATGCTTAGAGTAGAGCCAGGCCAGCTGCTAACATTCTTCAATTTTAACAGGACAGATTTAATAAGAAATTGTAAAATACCCACTACCAGACTGACATGGGTAGCGATAAAATCCTTCAGATTCACTTGGGATGCTCTCTCTTCTTAAGAGCCACAAGTTTCTGCGATGTTTAAGGGATTAGGGGGCAGATGTATCAAAGCAATTTTTAGTCGCAAACGCTGCGATTCGCAAAAAAGCACCGTTTGCGACAAAAAATGTGCTAAATGGTATGTATGAAGAAAATTGCATATCAAGTTCAAAGTTCAAAATCAGCTTTATTCGATTTTTGTGTTAAAATCATAAAAGCACATATAAAAAAAACATTCGGATAAAATATTAAAACCAATACAAATTTACATCACATTCATATTACATAACGTGTATTCGGAGAGCATATTATATACCACAACAACAGAATCTCTCCCCCATTTCGAATATGTTGAGGGATTGATTTGGTACACAGGGTCAAAGGAAAAAGCCAGAACATGTTTTAACCACATTCATAAAAGGAACAGATCACAGAGATTTCCTCAAAGCAATGACAATCCTTAAATAAGAGGTGACTGATTTCATCACTAAAAGTGATTCTAATGTTTTCAATCTAGAGAAAGCAGCAGTGCACCCTCTAATACCCCAGGTTGTTAATATTGGTAACAAAAAGTTTTTCCTGGGGATAACATACAGTTTACAGAAGAAGATGCATTTCCCTAGATGAGGAGACAAATCATTACATTTGGGAAATGTCACTAAACGAAAGAAAGTGTCCACACGCAGCCTAGTCAACAGCATCCTCGAATATGGGCTAGGCTCCAACAATAAATACGGCTGTATCCCAACATGGGTGGTCAACTGCTGATAGGCCATAACTGATTGCTTATGTTTTTCTTTATGCCTCCTTTTCTTAGCCAAGTGATCCACAATAGATCTTTTAAGGGTCTTTTTCAAAAAAATTCTAAACAGGATGGATTTTCCAAATATTCTTTGTGACCCAACTCAGCTGACATATCCTTAATATAGTTGAGCCATTTAATGTTTGCTACCCCGTCCAGAGATAAACAGTCTCGCACAACATCTCTGTTTAGCGATGTTTCAGTGGTGACCCAGATTTTTTGCCATAGAAGAAGTGGGGATGATTTAATGATGTCTTCTATATAATTTAAGCCCACTTCCCCATGGCAAAAATAGGTGGACATTGAACTTGGCGCCGCCAATAAATAGCGAATGAATTTATTTTCAGCATATTGAATCTGATCTGTTTTGGCCAATCCCCATAGACCAGCCTCATATGTACCCGTGGGAACACACTTAGCTTTATAGATCTGTATAAGCTCCCGCACTGGTCTCCCGCCTATTGTTCTAGAAAAATTAATCAAGACGCCGTTTGCTCTACTAAGGGCCAAACTTCTAGTACAGACAGCCTCTTTCCAAGAGCCTCTACTATCAAATGTAACTCCTAAATAGGAGAAACAGCTAGTATTTTCAATACTTTTGGTTCCCAGATAGATGGCTCTAGTTGTTTTCTTCCGAGTACTACAGGTCATGGAGTACGTTTTTGCAACGTTTACTATTAGACCGCGGGCACCCATGTATTCGGAAAATTCAGTCACTGCCCTCTGTAAGCCGACGACGGTGCGAGATATTAAAGCAGCGTTGTCGGTGTAGAGGAGGATGGGAATGGCTTTCCCCCCCACAGCCGGGTAGTCAAACTGGAACTTCCTAAGGTGAAGGCCCACCGAGTTGATATATAGTGTAAATAAAAAGGGTGCAAGGATGCACCCTTGCCTCACACCTCTTTTGATGTTAAATTTGTCTGAACACAAACCCCCTGCCCCATAGCGTACTCTGGCACCTGCATCTCTGTACAACTCTCTTATAAATGACAAACTACGCTGATCCACACCCATGTCAGATAGGATGCTCCACATCTTCGCATGATCAACACAATCGAACGCGGAACTCAAGTCCACGAATGTTATGTACAGGCTTTCATTCTTTGCCTCAGTATATTTTGCAGTTAAGAGAGCTAAATTCATGCCTTGTTCGATTGTGCCCATCCCAGAACGGTAGCCATATTGCAAATCCGTGATAATATCCCCTTCTTCAGCCCATTCATGAAGCCTATTAAGGATTATCCTTCCCGCTACCTTCATGAAGGCATCCAAAAGGGAGATAGGACGATAACAAGCGGGATTATTTCTATCTCCCTTTTTGAAGAAGGGTATTACCACTGCCTCTGACCAAGTTGGAATAAAGCCAACACCATTTGCATGGTTTAAGACATTAGTGATCAGCGGGGACCAGAGAAGTAGCACAGATTTATACAAATCAATTGGAACCCCGTCCGGTCCCGGAGCTTTCCCTGCATGGCTTTCCTCAATTGCCTTAAGACTTCTGCATGTTCAAAAGTAATCTTCAAGGGGAACATTTCTACTCAATCTGACTCTATCTGTGACATCGAGGGGTAAGTACTAGAAGTAGTTAACCCAGGTTGGTTATTATATAGATTAGAAAAGTGCTCAACCCACACGTCACCAGAAATAGCCATATCAATAGAATCCCTTTCTTTATCCTTTAAAAACGGAGCATTCACGGCTCTCCAGAACGCAATGTTGTCTCTTGCTAAACATGCGTCATGGAGATTTTGCCAAAATGTCACTTTTAACTCTTTTCTTCTTCTATTGATGGCTACCCGGTAGGCTCTCCTGTGGAATCTTACACGTTCGTTTGATCTGGGGTCTTCCTGTAAGGCAGATTTCAAATTTCGATGTGCCCTACTGCAATTTTTATCAAACCATCCCTTGTGTTTCTTAGTCTGGCTTTTGTATTGTCTGGACAAATCTTTTTTTATCTCGTTAGTAATCTTACTAAATGCGTCAAGAACTTGCCCGCTTCCCACAGTTGTTGAAAGGCAGATAAGTAGTTGGTCGTACCTTTTTACAACTAGTTTTTGAATAAACAATTTAGGGTGTACCTTGGCCCATCTTATAGTATAACCATTTGTGCTACCTAGACTAATGGGAGTAGAATATGAGATTTTTTTTAGCTGCTTCCCGGCCAACTATATTCAATCGAAAAGAAATAGGATAGTGGTCACTCATGGCAACATTGAGTGTCTCCCAGGATACCACGAGTGATTGATATCTATGCGATAGAAAAGTAAAATTGATTAGCGTATTGGCCCCTCTCCCAAAAAAAGTCGGCTTAAAGCTTTCTTCTGGTCTGCAGCATTCATTTATAAAACGCAGGTCGAACTCATATATTATTGTGTTCAGCAAAACCCCTAACTTAGAGTGGACAAAGTGTGGTAAAGGTTCCTCTCTCTTACCCATCAGAGGGCACATACCTGTAGTGTGTGAAGAACAAAGGGAGCAATTAAAGTCACCCATCCATAATAGTACTAAGTCCCCCTCTCTTGAATTTTCTAACTCTCTAAGTGAGTTTCTAAAGTTTGTAATGGGTTCCTCCCAAGTAGAGGGGTGAGCATTGTTATAAAAATGTATTATTGCCCCTCTATACTGGCCTGGCCAACTTACTTCCAGAATCTGGTAGCAATCTGCTGATACAAAGCTATGAACTATTATGTCAGAGGTAGTTGTAATGTAGGTTCATAGGCCCCCTTTATTTCTTCTACGGTAGGTAGCAATGGCCAGAGTATTAAATGTTTGATAGCCCAGTAAGTTAAGCTCTATCCCCGACCAAGTGTCTTGAAAACACAGAATTTTATAATTTTTAACCAGGTCTAACCAATCTGGGAGGTCTATTTTGTCCTTTAGCCCTGCTAGGTTCCAGGACAAAAACCGGTATCCTACATCGGTTTGGCTATTACAGGTGGAGATCTTCCCTATGCTCACCAGGGCCTCACATACTTCAGCTTCCTCATTTATGGGTAAAAAGATCCCAGATACGGTTTGGGAATCGACCATCTCCTCTTCTTTTGTCTCAGTTGGACGTCAATCTACTCCCTCCATTCCTTCAAGTGGGGCAAACCTGTTAAGAGTGGTAACATTGCAGATGGAACCTTGCATACTCCTGTTAGACTGATAGAGGGGGCCAAAGTTTGTCCCTATCAAGGCACGTGGATATATCACCCCCGTATCCCTCCGGAAACCAGTCTCTGATGTAATTTATAGATTTACGGTCTCTAAAATTAATAATAATACAGTCCCCCTGTATGTCCTTTGGCCTCCTTCCTACCCGTCCTAATCTTCTGACAAACAGTATTGTGCCATCGATTTCGGGAGGTAGGGGCCTATTTTTGCTTAGCCAGTGTATTACCTTGTTTTTCAGATCCTGATATACCTCATGTTTCCCTGATGACAGTTCCGGAACACCGGTAAGTACAATTACATAAGATTCTGCCTGCGGTGGTAGGTCAATGTGCTGGTCAAATCGTGGTGGCCTATGCCCTGTATGAGATGGATTTGGATTTGGATTTTTAGTCTGTTCGCAACCTTGGTTACCTTTTAACCATCTATCGGCCGTTACCGCCTTTTTCGTTGGAGCCCGGGCAGTATTCCCTGGCTGAATAGATGGGATTATGTTTCCATTAATTATCAAGGGTTCAGGGTTTTGCTGAGAATACTGTTTGACCATATCTGGCGTTGGGGCAGCCGGTAAATGTTTGTGATTATATGCTAGTGTTTTAAGCAGCTCCGCATTCGCAAAATTTACCTCATGAGAAGACCCCAATTGCTCCGCCAGCCTTTTAACCCTCTCAATAAGAGGTATGACCAGGGATTTCATCAGTTTCTGTAAGTCACTCATTAGGTCTTGTGTACAGAATGATTTAGTACATGGTTTAGACTGCTTGCTTTTACTTTCAGCTAGGGTTTTAATGTAAGTTGGATTCATTACTAATTTATCCGATTTAGCTGGTTTCGTACGTCTGCCCTTTCGTCTGGTTCCCCCCGCATTCCTTTCGGTAGGTAGACCTAATCCAGAGGTGGTAGTTAGTGTATGTGCTTCCCCTTTGTTGTTTGGGTCGATGGCTAGTGTACTTGGCTCTTCAACTGAGGAAATCTCAGATTGTGAACAAGAGCTAAGGTCCACCTGACTGAATGACCTGCTTCGTGTTGGTGTTTCTGGCAGATCTTGGAGCTGTAGTGGTATGCCGATATCAGAGGAGAGATATGAAGCCAACACCCGCTCGGGAGGTGTATTTACTAACTGAATATGGTCCGGGGAAGAGCGTTTCTTCTGCAATTCGGAAGATAGGCGCCGCTCGGTCAGAGCAATTTCACGCTCTAAGACCGACGCCGCCCTTGTGATAAATTGATCTAATGTTCCCTGTACGGACCCATCCATGAGGGATTTCCTGGCCAAAATTGGGATAGTGTCCATGATGGATATTATGAGATTAAAACCCGAAAAACAGAATAACGAGGTTAATACTTAAAAGAAAATGAAATAGGGAACGAGATAATATAATCTTACTAATATGTCCAGTATGTCCACGGTTTCTAAAGAATCAACCAATAGGGATGGCCCAGCTCAGCCTCGGGCGGCCCCGGACGGCCACAGACGGGCCGCCCTTTGCCCGGGCTTAGCCTTAGCGACGCGGAGGCAGCACAGGATTCTTAAGCGCCTCTGGGCGCGGAAATGTGGCGGGTGGGCGTGGCAGTCCCGCTAAGTGTTCTGGGGAATGTAGTCCCCCCGCACTGCAGCCGCTGTGCTGGTGGTTAGCGGCGGCGGGGGGGACAAACAGCCAATAATGCGCATGTAGCGCGGGACAAGTCAGCAGCCCAAGGGTCCTCACGGGCGACAACAGTAATAAAACAGGTGAGCGTCCCTCCGGTTTGCAAAGGTCTCCCGCTCCCCAGAGGCAGCACAGGATTCTTAGCGGTGGGTGGGCGTGGCAGTCCCGCTAAGTGTTCTGGGGAATGTAGTCCTCCCGCACTGCGGCGGCTGTGCTGGTGGTTAGCGGCGGCGGGGGGGACAAACAGCCAATAATGCGCACGTAGCGCGGGACAAGTCAGCAGCCCAAGAGTCCTCACGGGCGACAACAATAATAAAACAGGTGTGTGTCCCTCCAGTTTGCAAAGGTCTCCCGCTCCCCAGAGGCAGCACAGGATTCTTAAGCGCCTCCGGGCGCGGAAATGCGGCGGGTGGGCGTGGCAGTCCCGCTAAGTGTTCTGGGGAATGTAGTCCCCCCGCACTGCGGCCGCTGTGCTGGTGGTAAGCGGCGGCGCAATAATGCGCACGTAGCGCGGGACAAGTCAGCAGCCCAAGGGTCCTCACGGGCGACAACAGTAATAAAACAGGTGAGCGTCCCTCCGGTTTGCGATTCCTTAATTTTGCGTAAGCATTTAAGAAATCGCAAATTGCGATTCGTTAAATGCTATGCATCAAGCATTCAATTATTGCGATTTCTCCTTAAGAAATCGCAAATTACCACCAACTTCAAGTTGGTGGTAATTTGCGATTTCTTTCACAAATGCACTTTTTGGCATTTGTGAAGGTGCTACATGGTGCACATACATGCCCTTAAGGCATGTATGTGCGCCATATGCGCACACATGTAAATTTCAGGGGTACACCCTTGCACCCTTGAAATTATTCTCAATTTGCAATTCTCAAATTGCGAATCGCAAATTGAGAATAACTTCACATTCATTCCTATGGGCCTCCTGGCCCATAGAAATGAATTGGAAATTATTCCTTAATCGCGATTAGCAATATGCTAATCGCAATTAAGGAATTTTAAGAAATTGCTAAAAAATTGTAATTTTTTATATACATACCATTTTGCAATTCTCAAATAGCGATTCTCAAAAAATCACTATTTGAGAATCGCAAATAGGTATTTTGATTCATCTGCCCCTTAATCTCTTACAACCAAGAGTTAGAAATTATTTTCTATCCTGTGATATACCTCTGTTCAAGGGACTCAATTTGGGTCTTTGAAGACAGTTGTTGAGTAGTTCCTTAACTTCCAGTGAATGAACGAATGAATGAATACATTTTTATTATTTCAATTTATTAAAATTGCTACAAGAGACTGGATGTGGTGTGTCCATCCACGCACCTTCTTAGATCATTAATAAAACATCATTATATCATTTAATTTGCCAAATAAAGCAATCAAAAAGCGTAAAATTAAAAGACTAAAAATGTGATATATTTTCACTATTTTAAAACTGTGCTCAGCCTTTAATGAGTTCTTTAAGCTGGCGTGCAAATTTCGCTAGTCTGGAAAGTTCCATTGGAATCTCCAAATAAAGAAGAAGTTTCATAGCGCCTGAACAGGTGCGAGTGCCACATTTTAAGAACAGAGGTTTTAATAAAGTGCTGTGTGCGTCGTTCAATCGGGGGCAAATACAAACCAGGTGAGCCATAGATTCCTCGTACTGATGACACAGTCTACAGGTGGTGACCGACTCTAGTGATTTCCAGCGAATATTCATATCTTTTATTGGCAGTATCATACGTCCGACTGACAGAATTTGTTTTTAAATTGTTTTGTTCAGGGCTGAGTCAAGGTATAGCTGTCTCAATGTATCCTTGTAAGAGCTAGCTATGAGCCCAGTATTACTGCTGGAGGAATCTATCAGCCTCATATCATCTTGCTTGGATAATACTCTTACTTGTTTCTTCAAAATAGTTTTTAAAATTCCAGGTTGATGAATAAAATACCGCCAGTTAAACAGGTCAAGGTGCAGTTCAGTGCGGACAGTAAGTACTGTTGTGTCCTAGCAGACACAGTCTAGCTGTTTTACTGTAATGCTACACTTACACACACCCATCACTGATGTCACGAGATCACGTGACACAGCTAATAAATAGGGCCGAGCGCACGTGCTCGAGGCTCATTAACCATCCATCTAACTGGTGTCTGTGTCGCATTCATTCTACCATGTGGGCCTAGGGCCCCACGACACAACATTTGGCGATGAGAGTGGTTCTACACCCCACACGACGCAGCCACTGCTGGAAGGGGGAGGAATGCTGCCCGTGTGAAGGGCACCCCCTGGTGAGGCGGCGCCGAGAGGCCCGCGGGGCGTGTGCTGTGCCCCGGGCCTAGCGTCGATGGAAAGCGGACCGGACAGAGCCCACCTGCACCGGCCGCGACTGTGCCCCTGCGAGGAGTACTGACCGGGCAGAGCCCACTCGCCACGGCCGCAAGAGAAGATAGGCCCGTAGGCCGGAGGTGAGCCCGGGGACTGCGAATGCCCCTGGGGGGTCGCGTATGCCAGGAGCGATCCCCCCTGTGAGTGAACACTGGCGGAGCCCACCCGCATGGTCAGGCGCCCCGCCGGGCGTGAGGCGGCTGAATATAAACTGTAAATAAGGCAGACCAGCGGAGCCCACCCGCGGCCTGCCTGCGGTGTCCCCGCCGCGCAGCGTGTGAGAAGAGCGGCGGCGGGGTGAAGAACAACGCCCGCAGCGTGTGAAGTGCTGCGAGGCGCTGTGGGCCGACAGCGGAGCCTACCCGCGTGGCCATGGTGCCCTACAGTGAACATTAACTACAGCAGCGCCGGCGGAGCCCACCCGCGGCCTGTCTGAGGTCACCCCCGATAGACAATGACGTCAGCAGAGCCAGCGGAGCCCACCCGCGGCCTGTCTGAGGTCACCCCCGATAGACAATGACGTCAGCAGAGCCAGCGGAGCCCACCCGCGGCCTGCCTGCGGTGTTTCCCCCCCGCCGCGCACTGCGGGGAAGCGAGGCTGCAGCGGCGAGGGAATTAACTCTGTAGAGAGAGCGCCCGCAGCGTGTGAAGAGCTGCGGGGCGCTGAGGACTAAAAGCGGAGCCTACCCGCTGTGAGACTGAAAGCGGAGCCTACCCGCTGAAAAACAAATGGTGTCCGCCTCTGAAAAGGAAGCGCTAGGGCCCCGCAAAGAGTGAGAGTAATTGAGAGAGAGCACAGCAGGAAGCAGGTCCGTCAGCCTGCAAGACTTTTCCAGCCCCCTTTCTGACGGCAGGCAGGGCAGAAAAGAGGCAGCGTGAGGCCTGCTGGATAAGAAAAAATAATTTAACCTGCACCAAGAAGCAAACAAAAGCCTCAATGTGAAAAAAATAAATAACAGAAAGGACTTACCTGCAGGGACTCCAGCCCCCCTCCTCTCAAGCACACTTCAAGGAAAGCAGCAGATTCTGCAAGCCCGGGACTCCAAGCAGGAAAGGAAAACACTGGAAAGAAAGTCACCAGGAGGATCCAAGAAACTGCTGATCGGAATCCAGCCTACACTGCCATCTAGTGAACTTTGGTGAGCAGTGCACCCAAAAAGAAGCCACAAGAACAAAACAAGCACAAGTAAGCACAAGGGACAGCCTACAGGGAAAGCAAGCCTGCAGCGACGCGGATCAAGACGGTGACCCATCACCACTGCAGATGTGACGCCTGTGGCCGCAGGTGCTCACCGCAATCGCAGAAGCAGACAACCTCACGCTGGACGTCGAGGGAAAGTCAGAAACGTCTACCGCAAGCAGCAAGATCCAAAGGTAACCAACTGGAAGAACGCAAGTGTACTCCGGACGCGGACAGTACAAGACAGCGCCTGAAAGTAAGGAAGCCACACCCAAAGCACCAGAAGACGTGCGAGGCAAGTACCCAAGTGTGAAGAAGAAAAGTGCGACACGCAAGTGGAAAAGCGACGACGCCCAAAGAATCAAATCAATCGCAAGGAACAAAGCTACACTGAAAATGTATCACGACGGTACCAAGTGAAGCAAGGACTTGCCACTACACTGCACACTGACGTGCACCGGAAGAGTAACGCAAAGTTACCCCGCAGCCAAAAGGAGGCAAAACAACCGAGCAAGGTGAACGCCCCAAGAAGCTAAAGAGCCTCACCGGAAGCGAGCACGAGAAGTGCACCCACCGGAGAAGGTCCATGGAGCAGGTGAAGTCAACCCTCCGAAAGAAAATTACGCAGAGCACATGAAGAGCGCAGGAGAAATTGCGCCAACGCAAAAGCACTGCAGCAGAAGCGCATGGCGATCCCAATGATCGCGGATAGCGAGAAGACTCACAAAGAGGAAGCTGCCCACCCCATCTGGTAGCCAAGAAGATCGCCCAAGAAGAAAAGGATGATCCGACAAGCCAGAGGGGCGCCCAAGAAATTCTGCCAAGTCAGGATGAATGTGTCCTGCCAGAAGACGTCCGTAAACCGAGAGATCAGAAGACCCGGAGAGACGGACGCAACACCAAGAGTAACTAGAAGTAATAGGAGGAAAGAGAGAAGATCGTAATGACCGGTCCAGTCACAGAAGAGTGGAGAGAAGACAGTGTCCTAAAGACAGGACAAGACCAGACGGAAACAGGCAGGAGTGCACGCTGCTTGCAGAAGCCTGGTCAGCAAGACAAAGGAAGAAAGGTGACCGCACCGTGTCGCGAAAATGAGAAGGGAGAAGAGTGGCATGATGCCATGAAGAAGAGAACTGAAGTAAGAAGTCATGTGGCATGACGCAATCATCAACAACTTCTGTAAAAGGTGAAGAGAGGTGTAACAAGTCCACACACCTACAAGAAGAAGAAGAGGTGACACACCACAACATCGTGTACAGTGACCCGCACGTCCAGGAGAACACTGATAACACAAAGAACAGAACAGGCACCTATTCACAAGACCACGACGACCCGTGGACTGCAGGAAAGCACAGGCCGGACCATTGGTAACACCCACCTTTGGGATCGAGCGGAAGTCTGGAAACAGCCCGTGGAGATCCAAGGGGCAAAGGCCTCAGGGACATCGGTGGCAGAGAGTCCCGACACGAGAGATGAATCCATTGCCGTCTAACCTGCACGTCCCAGGAAGATGAGGAACTTGTGCGCAAAGGCAAGAGTCAAAAACTACCCTTCAGGTGGAGCTACGGACTCTGTGAGGTAATACCCCCATCGACTCCTGCATTCACACGCAGACTGTGGAGTTGGAGTAACGCTGTGGAATAATACCCGGCCCAGTGGAAACCTGATGAAAAGGGCCTCCGGGACATCTCGTGGCAGGAGAACACCCGCGAGAGGAACATCCTAGTGAGAAGAATGTCCTTCGAACACTCCATCCTTTGTAAAGTAAAGCCAAGCTGCCTACAGTGAAGAAACCGACGGACCAGCAAAAGACAACATCATCCCAGTCTAACATCTGGTCATCCTGTTTGACGTCTTCCTCAAAAGCAAGATCTCAGTGGACCGACCAACACACTTCCACGGCGCAAGCAAAGAAGAACACGCCCGCCGAGAGCCAAGACGTCAAGCCAAGAAGAAATAACGTCTCAACCGCAATTTCCACAGTCATCACCAAGCAAGCAGCTGAAGAGACTCAATGTAAATTTGTAATTATTGTATATTTGTGTATTTCCTCCCACAGAGTCGGACTTTCGTCTTTCCTTAATTTTTATCAAATTTTGGGAGGAATGTTGTGTCCTAGCAGACACAGTCTAGCTGTTTTACTGTAATGCTACACTTACACACACCCATCACTGATGTCACGAGATCACGTGACACAGCTAATAAATAGGGCCGAGCGCACGTGCTCGAGGCTCATTAACCATCCATCTAACTGGTGTCTGTGTCGCATTCATTCTACCATGTGGGCCTAGGGCCCCACGACACAACAAGTACGCCGTCAGCCCAAGAATTGTTTCCTTTTGTGAAGATTGCCTTTCAAATTGCTTTCATTGTATTTGGAGGGGCTGTGCATGCCCCTCGATAGTATTGAATAATCGATGCCCAATGTTCGTAAAATTGTTTATTCAACCTGAATTCCAGCTGTACAAAGGCATTCTGGTTATGTGCGGGGATCCAAAAAATCTGTTTAAATGCTACGCAGATGGCAAACTCCATGGTGCTATTTAGTGCCATAGGAAATACTAATTGGCCATAGGAAATTGAGGGAAGTAACTTGGCTCTTCTGACCTTTTGGATTGGCTCAGTTGTCGGCTGCGCAGTTTGGAGTTGAGTTTGCAAAGGGCCTATGTCACTGTCTCGGCTTTTCATTCTATGGATGCAAGATGTGCAGTAGGCTTGCCATTGCTCATAATTCAAACCCCAAGAAAGATTTATTTAGATGTTGTTGTTATTGTCAAGTCGCCCAGTCGCCATTGATGTTTGAGTTTGTTAGCATATTTTCCAAATATTACTACCTTTGTTTTACTTGCATTTGCTGTTAAATCATTTTTGTCATGTTTTGATATATGTTAGCTTGTTTGGTCAACCCAGGATTACATATGCGGGAAATCGCTGCAGTTGGGTGTCAAGATTGGTGTCTATATCTTTAAGTACCTGCACCGCTACTGCAGGAGTCGCTGACAGTTCGATAAGATGCTTACCAGTGTCCACCACATCCCACACCCCCGCCAGCAGTCCGCGCTCTGTGTTGGTTTGACCCTGTGAAGTCATGCTGGGGTATACTACCAGTACATGGCCACATTTGTGAGTGTTTCAGTGAGGGAAGCATTGCTGCCTGTATGTCTAGCTCTGTGGAATATCCCCCCGATCTTTGGTGTCCAGTGATCTCCCCAGTTCTTCCTCACGCCAGCGTTGGGGGCAAGTCTATTATATTGGTTCAGGAACACATATAATTCAGATATTAGGCCCTTATCCGATGTTTTAGCTAGAAGCCATCTCTTGTATTGATTGAGTAAGGTGCCGCTGTGCATTGTTTTGCGGGTGTACTATCCAGTGTCGTAGTTGCAGATAGTGGAGTCGCTCTGTCTCCAAATAGCCCATATTCTTCGCGTATCTGGGTAAAGGAGAGCACGCCCTCAGCATGAAATAGGTGGCCCATGGAATGGCAGGCTGATTGTCGCCGCACTGCAAACACCAACGCACCACCCCTGGAGGAAAGTCTGAGCTTTCTAGTAGCAGGTTCATGTGGGATGGGAAAGAGGTCAGTCTGTGCCTGCTATTGGTCTTGTCCCAGGTCGCCATGGTCACCCCCGTGATCGGTGACAGGTATAGATTCCGTGGCCTGTGCATTCTCTTCAGGAAGGGTACTTTCCATAAGGAAGTTCCAGCCACCGCTCTGTTTTTTAACAACCAGTGTTTCTCTGACTCTGGATCTTCATGAAACTTGACATGTGGAAACTGAGTTACTTATGCTACTTGAGGGGAGAATTTAATGCAGATTTATTTAATCAAATAATGCCAAAATTTTAAGTAAACTACCCACATTTTTTTTATTGAATACTGGGACAACTATAGCTAAAAAGTCACTATTGTTTGGTTACTTTTATTGCACAATTGTCATATTAATAATAATTAAATCTCTCACACTTGGCTGGACATGGCAGTATTAATAACCAATGGCTAAACTGTTTTGTAATAAACACTGTCTATATCTATCAATTTCTACCTCTGAGTCTAGATCTAGTGATGGTAAAGATGCTGCTTGTTTATCAAATATACAGTTCTGTGCCCACGGTATCTTTAACGGTCAATAGGCCCGATTCACAAAGGTAAAGTTCCACCAAAATTCTAACTTTGCTATTTTTCAGTATTCACAAAGGTAAGTTTCTTAGACCAAAAGTCTAGCTTTACTACTTTCGGTATTCACTAAGGTAAACTTGGAACACAAGTCTTAATTGCCTGCTTTTCAGTATTGGCAAAGGTAAAGTTAGACCAAAAGTCTAACTTTACTGCTTTTCGGTATTCACAATCGTTACTAGTAGTCACTTACCTTTGTGAATACCAAAAAGTAGTAAAGTTAAACTTTTGGTCTAAGTTTATATTTGTGAATACTAAAAATTAGCAAAGTTAACCAATAGTGTAGGTTTACCTTTGTGAATCGGGCACTGTGACTCTGTGGACGTCTCGGATCTGGTATCCACTGCCGCCTTAAATGAATCCCGTCACCTCAATGGCCACGCCCTTCTTATGTCTGTCTGCCACTGTCATTGTCTTGAATCATCAAAAACAAAACCCTGTTCAATATTTCATACGGACTTTATTTTGATTGAATGACTGCATCTTCACAATGTAGAATTTATGATCGTTGCACTTTAAAGCTAACACATCATGCCTCCCGCCACTGGCCTAATCTACAACACTCAACTCGAAGGTGGGCCCGCAAAATCACAGTAATGGAGATAGGAGACGCCATCATCTGCCCAAGGTTCTCCTGCCACGTGTGATAGGATGATCTCAGCAGGGCGTTGACGGGTGATCCAAGACAGGCTTCATCAGTCTAAACAGTAAAGAAAATAATAGTGAATATAAATGTATACGCAGAAGCTATCCTTAGTACACCAGAAATCCTTGCAATGCGATGTAAATACACAATAAGGGGCATAATAATGAAAGAGAGTTGCCCTTGGGCCTGGCATGGGGGTGCAAGAGCAATGCAACTCTAAAGTTTGATTTATGAAGCCATGCAAGGCCCCTTGTGTGTCCCTGCAGGGCTAGATAAATCCAGAGTAACGCAAAGCAGCACAAAGCAATGCTTTGAGTTACCATGCATCCACCATGGATTCTGACACATTCAAAGAGGCCTGGGAGTGCATCACAATGCTATGCCTCCCCAGGTGAGGCATAGAAATAGCTTTATTTCTCCATGGTACCTCCACGTTCTGCAGCACACATAGAATGAGGAAAATGCCTTGTGATTGTTTTTGTGCAGAAAGGTGTCCCTACGTGCACAAGAACAATCCTCATAAACACTGGCAAGTGTGCCTGCATTGGGGCAAGGCAGTATATAGCTCACCAGCGCTAGGAAATTACAGGAATGTGCCATATATTGTTAAGTACGGTGCATTCCTGCCCTTTCCCAATCCCGCAGAGCAGCAAGGTGACTGAAGTCAATCTATACAGAGTCACATTCGACCAGACTTTAGACCAAGGAAGAGATCAAGCCAAGCCGCTCTATTTTCTAGTGTGATCAGGACAGACCACACTTTATTTTCATATCTGCCAGTAGTTGAGTTTCATAAAGCATGGTAAGTAAGTAGTTGTATTTTGCAGGTGCATGTGACAGGTGCAGAAATACTTCTCACTGACCATCATTCAACATACATCATGAGCATCACTCAAGATCATTTTTTCCAGGCCAGGCCAAGATAGCATTAAGACAATCAAAAAAGGTTATAAAGGTATAAAGGTTTTGTAAAAACGTTTTCCATGGCTTAAGACGACCAATATTGATTCGCAAAACTCCTATTCTGAAATATAAAAACAATTCAGCCCACATCATAAACATGTAACTTAATTAACTTATGAACTCAAGATTCTACATTATGGGATTTTATGTTTCAGATCTGCATTAATTTATTGCAACCTATAATTCAAACAATTTTTGTTTTAACTTTATTTAAATTTAAAGGTCGCAGTGTCATACATTTATAGCTTGCCACAGTGTTTAACATTAATTTAGGAAAATCAAATGTCAATATATGGTAAATATGCAGTAGTTTTGCACATGACAATACATTTTGAATATTTGTCTGATACAGATCTGTAAGTTTAGTGTTTTGTTGTGGTGCCGATGTTAGCTCGATGGGATGTGTGTAGTTGTGAATCTACGTAGCATTATATTTAGTCTCTAGCTGGTGCTCACATTTCACATTCTTGTTGTGTCCTAGCAGATACAGTCTAGGGTTAAAAATGTAATGCTACACTTAACACCCACCCACCACTGATGTCACGGATCACGTGACACAGTTAATAAAAAGAGCAGAGCGCTCGTGCTCGTGGCTCACTAACCCAGCTAACTCTCTGTGTCTGCGTCCAGTCATTTACACACATGTGGGCCTTGGGCCCATGACATAACATTGGCGACGAGGAGTGGCAGAACCCCCGGCGTGCCACTACTAAAAAGAAGGGGGGATAATGCTGCCCATGTGAAGGGCACCCCCTTACGAGGTGGCGCCGGCCGCCTAGAGGCCCGAGGGGTGTGTGCATAGCCCCGGTCCTAGCTGTCGACGAAAAGCGGACCGGCCAGAGCCCACCTGCACTGGCCGCAACTGTGCACCAAGCAGACCGATCGGAGCCCACCCGAGTCGGCCGCAGTAGCAGTGACCCCCACCAGAGCGGAGTGCTGGCCGGGCGGAGCCCACTCGCCACGGCCGCAGCTGAAGAATGGGCCCGTAGGCCGGAGATGAGCCTGGGTGCTGTGAATGGCCCCAGGGGGGTCGCGGATGCCAGAAGCGACCCCCCCTCATCGATTGCACAGAAGCGGAGCCCACCCGCATGGTCAGGCGCCCCGCTCGGCGTGATGCATCCTAACATAAACTTTACATAAGGCAAGACCAGCGGAGCCCACCCGCGGTCTGCCTGCAGCGCCCCGCCGCGCAGCGTGTGAGAAGTGCGGCGGCGGGGTAAAGCAAAATGCCATCAGCGTGTGGAGTGCTGCTGGGCGCTGTAAGCCGACAGCGGAGCCTACCCGCGTGGCCATGGTGCCCGAAAATGAACATTAAACAAAGCAGCGCCAGCGGAGCCCACCCGCAGCCTGCCTGCAGCGTCCCCCGTCACGTGTGAGAAGCTGCGGCAGCGGGGGGTGAATAAGCTGAAGAGGCGCCCGCAGTGTGTGGTGAGCTGCCGGGCATGCAAAGATCAAGCGGAGCCCACCCGCCGCTGCGTTTGAGTGGTGCCAAAGCCCCCCGCCCCCTGCACAGCCCGTGAGGAGATAAGGCGTGCTGCGAGGGGCAGGGCGGAGTGAAAGGGAATGGCTGGCTGCTGCGGAGTGAGACACTAGGTTCAATGCCCCCAAGAGCGCCTACAGCCTTCCCCCAATCTAGCGTGGACCGCCCTCGCCCCACGCGCCATGAGGAACGAGCTGGCAGTGGCTGGGTGAGGCAAGAAGAAGCCATCCCGGAGCTGCCGGGCGAGAGCAAACGACGCGGAGCCCACCCGCGATAAGAGCCCCAATCAGCCCGCAGAGCAAAGGATCTACGAGGCAGAGATATGCCCCCCCATGTGGTCACAAAGACAGAGGACAATGCAGAGAGACTGTCCCACCGCACCATAAACACGTTTGTGCCCTACAGCCCCAAAGGCAAAGAAAGAAATGGGACTCACCTGTCAGTAGCAGTAACTCCAGCCCCCTCCTGTTCTGCACACTCCTGGACAACAGCAGGCCCTGCAAGCCCGGGACTCCAAGCATCAACAACAAGAGGGAAAGTCAAGTGAAAAGTAAGCTGCTGCTGAAGGGACCAACAGCCTACACTGCCATCTAGTGGACACTGGGTGGTACTGCACCACAAGAAGCACAGAATCAGCAAACAAGCACAAGACAAGCACAAGGGAAAGCCTACAGAGGGAAAGCAAGCCTGCAGTGACGCGGAAGTAGATGGAGACCCATCACCACTGCAGAAGTGATGCCTGTGGCCACAGGTGCTCACTGCAAAAGCCTGAGAGACAACAAGCTCACGCTGGACGTGGAGGGAGAGTCAAGACGTCTACCGCAAGCAGCAAGTTCCAAAGGCAACCGATGGAAGAGCGCAAGTGTACCCCGGACGCGGACAATACAGGACAGCGTCTAACAGAGAGTAAGCCACACCCAAAGCACCAGAAGACGTGCAAGGCAAGTACCCAAGTGTGAAGAAGAAAAGTGCGATACGCACGTGGAAGAGCGACAACGCCAAAGAATCAAATGAACCGCAAGGAACAAAGCTACACTGAAGATGTACCACAACGGTACCAAATGAAGCAAGAACTTGCCACTGCAATGCACGGTGACGTGCAACGGAAGAGTAACGCAAAGTTACCCCGCAGCCAAAAGGAGGCGAAGTAACCAAGCACGGTCAACGCCCCAAGAAGCTAAAGAGCCTCACCGGAAGAGCGCACGAGAAGTGCACCCACCGGAGAAGGTCCATGGAGCAGGTGAAGTTAACCCTCCTGAAACAGCAGAGCACACAGAGAGAGCAGGCGAAACTGCGCCAACGCAAAAAGCACTGCAGCAGAACCACATGGTGATCCCAATGATCGCGGATAGCGAGAAGACTCACGAAGAGGAAGCTGTCCACCCCATCTGGTAGCAAAGAAGATCGCCCAAGAAGAAAAGGATGATCCGACAAGCCAGAGGGGCGCCCAAACAAAAGCCGATCACCCAAAAGGGTCGCCAGAGAAGAAAGAAGAAATTCTGCCAAGAAGTCAGGATGAATATGTCCTGCCAGAAGATGTCCGTGAACTGAGAGATCAGGAGACCCGGAGAAACGGACGCAACACCAACAATAACTAGTAGTAATAGGAGGCAAGAGAGAAGATTGTAAATACCGGTCCAGTCACCGAAGATTGGAGAGAAGACAGTGTCCTAAAGACAGGACAAGACCAGACGGAAACAGGCGGAGTGCACGCTGCTTGAAGAAGCCTGGTCAGCAAGACAAAGAAAGAAAGGTGACCGCACCGTATCACAGAAAGAACTGAAGTAAGAAGTCATGTGGCACGACGCCATCAAGAACAACTTCAGGAAAAGGTGAAGAGAGGTGTAACAAGTCCACACACCTACAAGAAGAAGAAGAGGTGACACACCACAACATCGTGTACAGTGACCCGCACGTCCAGGAGAACACTGATAGCACCAAGAACAGAACAGGCACCTATTCACAAGACCCCGATGACCCGTGGACGGTAGGAGAGCACAGGACGGACCATTGGCAACACCCACCTTTTGGATCGAGCGGAAAACTGGAAGCGGAGGGAGCTCAGATGGCCTGAACAAGGAGAACTGACCATTCCACACCAGCCCGTGGAGATCCAAGGGGCAAAGGCCTCAGGGACACCGGTGGCAGAGGGTCCCGACACGAGAGATGAATCCATCGCCGTCTAACCTGCACGTCCCAGGAAGATGAGGAACTTGTGCGCAAAGGCAGGAGTCAACAACTACCCTTCAGGTGGAGCTACGGACTTTGTGATGTAGTACCCTCATCGTCTCCTCCATTCACACGCAGACTGTGGAATTGGAACAACGCTGAGGAAGAATACCCTGCCCAATGGAAACCTGATGAAAAGGAAATCTCGTGGCAGGAGAACACCCGAGAGAGGGGCGCCCTAGTGAGAAGAATGTCCTTCGAACACTCCATCCTTTGTAAAGTAAAGCCAAGCTGCCTACAGTGAAGAAACCGACGGACCAGTAGAAGACAACATCCTTCAAGTCTAACATCTGGTCATCCTGTTTGACGTTATCCTCAAAAGCAAGATCTCAGTGGACTGACCAACACACGTCCACGGCGCAAGTAAAGAAGAGCACGCCCACCGATAACCAGGATGTCAAGCCAAGAAGAAATAAAGTTTCAGCAGCAATTTCCACCGTCGTTATCAAGCAAGCAGCTGAAGAGACTCAGTGTAAATTTGTAATTATTGTATATTTGTGTATTTTCTCCCACAGATTCAGACTTTTGTCTTTCCTTAATTTTTATCAAATTTTGGGAGGAATGTTGTGTCCTAGCAGACACAGTCTAGGGTTAAAAATGTAATACTACACTTAACACCCACCCACCACTGATGTCACGGATCACGTGACACAGTTAATAAAAAGAGCCGAGCGCTCGTGCTCGTGGCTCACTAACCCAGCTAACTTTCTGTGTCTGCGTCCAGTCATTTACACACATTTGGACCTTGGGCCCACGACATAACAATTCTCTCAGCTAGTCCCTCAGGGGTTTGCTATATATCCTGAGGCCTGGATGTGAGGGGTTGCAGCTCTGCAAATAACTCACTAGTAGTATCACAGTAGATCAGGCTCCTTCTCCACTGTGGGCTCTCTCTTACTGCCCCAGGGTTAGGCCTTCTCTCTTTGCAAGAAGCAGCGCTATTGCTGAAAATGTACGCATGGCTTGGGGAACGCCAGCGACATGTCCTAGTAACGCCATCAAAGGGGAAAGGTGCTAATTGCAAGCTAGTCATTTGTCGTGCTTCCGCATATATTTAATTCCAATAGGGAGCAATCTTGTTGCATGTCCAGTTCATGTGCCTGAAGCTCACTGCATGTATATGGCATTAGGGCAGAGCGAGAATCGGCTTGGGTCCACACGGGGCATCAGTGCTGGGGTGGTGTAAGCCCATGGCAGAATTTTGAAGTGTAGCAGTTTTCGCCTGTGGTTGCAGGACACAAACTTTGTGACTGAGTCCTCACTTTAGTGTCTTGTGCTGGTGTGAGTGTTTGACCTGCATGGTACACTCTGGATATGGGATGATCTCCACTAGTAATAACTAATATGAGTTGTGTGAAATCAGTCGGTTCTATGGGAAATGTTGATATGTTGTCCCTGAGTGCCGCCTAAATACGAGCCAGGGGGAAGTGGTCCATGTATGAGGAGCTCAGAAAACGAGGGCCTTCTGCACTGGAAAACATGTGGCCACCGGGAAAAGATACTCGAATGTGATCACTTTGTATTATTGAAGGGTACGCTGTACCAGAGGGTCCTGTATGGGGGGGAAGAATGTTTATATGTCATGGGTATTGCACGGCATTCCAGTCGGCAGCAAAGTCCCCATTGGAGTAGGGGCTGATAGATCCCTCTTCGGTTTGGCATGAGGGACATACCAGTGATACCACAGGTGATACCAGTGCCATGACTAGCTGCATTGTGCCATCCGGTAGTAGAGGTGTATGTCTGGGACTTCAAATCCCCCCCCCCGTTCATACAGCAGTAAAGCGGGTTTCCAGCCATTTTCGGGCTGCTTACAAGCCATATCAACTTTGTCAATAGCCTTTGGATGTGGGCAAAGGAAGCATTCGTCAGGGGATGGGGATATTGTGCAAGAGCGAGAGAAAGTGGGCAAGACCATCATTTTGATAATTGCTATACACCCTGCTATGGACAATGGGAGGCAGATCCATCTTCCACAGTTGAGCCATCATTTAATTGCAATATCTGTTCTTTTTCTAGGTGGAGGTATGCACCTAAATATTTCACCTCCACCTCACACCAGGTCACAGGGAATTTCCCACATTGCCGGTCTTGTACCTCTGTCAATGGAAAGAGCTCTGATTTTCTTCAATTTATATGTAATCCAGAGATTGCCCAGAATCTGTCCACCTCAATAGTGGTGGGAGATTATCATCTGGATGTCTTACATACAGCACTATGTCATCAGCATATAGATGTCAGTAATGGGCTGGTTCTGAACTTCAACCCTCGATGTGAGTGGCTCTATTGAAGGTGTCTCACCAGAGGGTCCATTGCTATTATGAACAGCATTGGTGATAGATACCTTCCCTGCCTAGTGCCACGATCGATGGGAAAGGGCACAATCACAGTGCCATTGAAACAAATGCGTGCTGTAGGCAGTGTATATACTAAAAGCACATGGGCCGAAAATCCCAATTTCCACAGACCAGCATGCAAAAAATGCCCCTCCACGGAGTTGAAGGCTTTCTCTGCATCTAATAATGCCGTCAAAACCGGAATTGAAGGAACTATTCTATGGAGGATGATGAAGAAAGATTGTAGATTTAGTGCAGTGGACCGATGTGGTATAAATCCTGCTCACACAGGTGAGATTATCTGTTCCATGAGTAGTTCCAGTCGGGTAGCTAGTAATTTAGCCAATATTTTGTTGTCAAAGTTCAATAATGACAATTGCCTGTAGGAGCCACGCTGTAATGGATCCTTCCCTGGCTTCAGTAAAAGGATTATGAATGAGTCCCTGAATGTGGGGGGACTCCTGCTGTTAATGCTTCCGCATAGACCTCTAGAAGGTATGGCACAAGGAGATGTTTATATGCCTAATAGAAGGGGCCAGTAAAGCCATCTAGGCCAGGCGCCTTGGATCTGCCCGTGGCATCAATGGCTTGTATTATTTCTTAAGTGGTAAAGGGTTCCCTCTAGAACTACTGTTTTGCATTTGGGAGCCAGACCAGCGCTATTTCATCTGGATAGGTGGAAATAGCATCCTGATTACCTGTTGATCTGGAGGTGTATAAGTCAGTATAATATGTCAGCAATTCTAATGTGATGCCCAATGTGCCCATCATCTACGTGACATCCGGTCCATGCTGGCCCATGATATAAGTAAGACCCCGCAGAGGTTGCACTATGCGGGCCGGTGTGCACCAAGGTCTCTCCCCCACACCATATCTTCAAAGTTTTGCGTACTTCCCCAGGAAATGGGTCTCGCACTCTGCAGCTTCATGATATTCAGCGAGCAAACCCGCTCGCTTGTTCAAATACTCTGGGGCCTTTGCTGTCCAAGGCCGATAGTTCATTATCCAGCCAGATCTCTTAAGATCCCTGTTGGTGTGGAGAGACAGACCCCTCTAGTGTAAGCGTTAAAGGCATTCGGAAGGGTGGCCTGTGACGGCACCGACCCATTGTTATGGTCAAACTATTCAGTATTTGCTGTTCGCAATTCTGCCCAGAATACCGTGTCCTGTAGTGCCATATTAGGGAAGCACCATTGTTGTTCAAATTTACCCTCCCTAGCACTCGTACAGACATGAGTACCGGTGAGTAATCCGACAGCATACTTCACAGTCAGAAACAATGGAATAGGAGAGATGGACAAAAGCCAATTATCCACCAGTGTTCAGGTGTTATGTTGTGGTAAGTGTTGTGTATATGCAGTATTGGAGTTTTTTTTGTCACCATGCATCCAGCAGTATATATGTTTCCCAAATTGTCCTCAGTATCTTGTGTGAGCGGGGTTTGTTGGCAGGAGTCGTAGTGGGTCTATCAAATTTAGGATCTATTAAGGTTTCCCCTCAGCAATATGTGATCTGTGTCAATTAGATCAATCTGTGACTGTAAGCCCTGGTAAAAGTGGGGTCATCTGTGTTGGGTAAGTATACATTGACAAAAAGGACATTATATCCCGCTAGGCGTCCTGCAACCAACAGATACCTCCCATCAATATCAGTATGTTTGGATGCATGCTTAAATGGCAGGTGTTTGCGAATCAGTATAGAAACCCCCTTAACCCATTTACCGCTGCGTAAAATCCGCCACAGTGGGGAGGTTTCCGTGCGCGGGTGGGGCCCCGTCAGCCAACGGACGTGCGCAGCACTCCGAAGGTAGTGCTCGCAACGGTCGTCGGCCAATGCCAGCACGCAACGGGTTAAGTGAGAGCTGCAGTCAGAGAAAAAGCTATGTGAACCCCAAGTATATGCAAACGTAGTAGGCCCACTGGGCGCTAAGAGTGTTTCCTTTGAAAACACAATGTCATCTTTGTGTCGCTGCATGTATTGCAAAGAACAGCAAAACTGCCAGTACTGATGCCTATTCACTCTTATTTGTCTACGAGGGTACCTATTGAAGTAAAACAACTTGTATCACAGACCTCTTTTTCCGTCTGAGTAAATCAAATGTTTCTTTTATTTAAATTATTTGTCACATTACATCACAAAAAAAGTCAAAAATTCTTAAAACACTTGCACATCACACCACTATCACCCTCTAATTCCAATCTATTTTACTGACATTCTTCATCTTCACCCATTCCACCATCTTCATACAACTCAATACATTCTCATTCATCACTGTTGTCACTCACACTCCCAAAATCCTTTCTATCTAGACGATGATTTTTTCAAAGTCTTAGATTTGTTCAATGCAAGCCATAGAAAACATGTTACACAATATATACAATGAATCAAATATTTGAAATGTTTCACAATTCTTATGGCCCAAAAAAGAAGGTCTACGCGTTTCAAACCCCCTTTAATCTCAGGGTTCTCATCAGGAACTAAAAACTGGAAAAGAAAAAGAGTTCTCTCAGTAAAACGAGATGCCCAGGGACCCTCCCTTTAAACTCTGCGCCTCTCATGGCATTTTAGCTTACCTCAAGCGTAGTCTAGATCAGCCGATCTAGACAATTCAAAAGAGTCATATATATAAAGAGACAAAAATAAGAAAACGGACCCTTATCAATTCCAATTTTTTACTGTACAACCTCCATACACTATTTCATGAAATCTGATATTTCTCTTACATAGACACTTGTTTGGCTGTTCCTCTCACTTCAGGTGGTGTTCCCAGTAATTCCTTCCTAGAAACAAAACACCTTCTATTACAACCCCATTTATTTAGAAAAAGGGATGTGATCCGTTTGTGTAATGAATGGGTCTTAATGGGCAACAACTCACTTGTGGGATCGTGGGTGTAGACTCCACTTGTCCAGTCTTTGTCTTTTTGATGGTTTTGTAGCAAAGCCTGCATTGATGGACATGGCCATATGCAAATCAGTCTGACCCTGTGACTCATGGGAACAGTCCAGCCCGAACTGCCAAGCCATGTCTTCCCTGGACCGGAAACAAGCATCCTGGGACCTGTTTTGGGTTCATAACCCTCATCAGCCAGGCTATCTTGAATCCAGTGGCAAAGTGAGCAGGGGACCCATGTCCTGGCATACCCTGCCAACGTAGGGCAAACAAAGCGATACCAAAGGGGATGATGGATGAAGCGATACCAAAGGGGAATCAAGCTATCCTGGCTGATGAGGGCTGAAAGCCCGAAACCGGTACTTGGATGCTTGTTTCCAGGCCAGGGAGGACCTGGCTTGCCAGTTCCGGCTGGACTGTTCCCAATGTGCACAGGGTCAAGACTGATTTGCTTATGGCTGGGTTCAAACTGGAATGGCATGGTGAGCAAAAAAATTATGGATTTAGGCCCAGATCTCTGTACTGCGGTGAATGTATGACATTGTTCTACATTCTGTCCATTAACTGTTGTTTTTGCATTTGTCACCCCGAGTGGGACGGGAAGGCTGAGACGTGACTCCTGTGCTCTCCATGCCACTGGAATCAAGCTATCCTGGCAGATGAGGGCTGAAAGGCCGAAACCGGTCCTAGGATGCTTGTTTCCAATCCAGGGAGGACCTGGCTTGACAGTTCGGGCTGGACGGTTCCCCTGGGGCACAGGGTCAAGACTGATTTGCATATGGCTGGGTTCAAACTGGAATGGCATGGTGAGCAACAACACAATGGATTTAGGCCCAGATCTCTGTACTGGGGTGAATGTTTAACATTGTTCTGCATTCTGTTCATCAACTGTTGAATTTTGCATTTGTCACCCCGAGTGGGACGGGTATGCTCAGACGTGAGTCCTGTGCTCTCCATGCCACTGGAATCAAGCTATCCTGGCTGATGAGAGCTGAAAGCCTGAAAACGGTCCTAGGATGCTTGTTTCCAGTCCAGGGAGGACCTGGCTTGGCAGTTTGGGCTGGACTGTTCCCATTGGGCACAGAGTCAAGAATGATTTGCATATGGCTCGGTTCAAACTGGAATGGCATGGTGAGCAAAAAAACAATGGATTTAGGCCCAGATCTCTGTACTGGGGTGAATGTATGACATTGTTCTGCATTCTGTCCATCAACTGTTGTTTTTGCATTTGTCATCCCGAGTGGGACGGTTAGGCTCAGACGTTAGTCCCGTGATCTCCATGCCACTGGAATCAAGCTATCCTGGCTGCTGAAGGCTGAAAGCCTGAAACCGGTCCGAGGATGTTTGTTTCCAGTCCAGGGAGGACCAGGCTTAGCAGTTCGGGCTGGACTGTTCCCATGGGGCGCAGGGTCAAGACTGATTTGCATATGGCTGGGTTCAAACTAGAATGGCATGGTGAGCAAATAAACAATAGATTTAGGCCAAGATGTCTGTACTGGGGTGAATGTATGACATTGTTCTGCATTCTGTCCATCAACTGTTGTTTTTGCATTTGTCACCCCGAGTGGGACGGGAATGCTGAGACGTGAGTCCCGTGCTCTCCATGCCACTGGAATCAAGCTATCCTGGCAGATGAGGGCTGAAAGGCCGAAGCCGGTCCTAGGATGCTTGTTTGCATTCCAGGGAGGACCTGGCTTGACAGTTCGGGCTGGACTGTTCCCCTGGGGCACAGGGTCAAGACTGATTTGCATATGGCTGGGTGCAAACTGGAATGGCATGGTGAGCAAATAAACGATGGATTTAGGCCCAGATCTCTGTACTGGGGTGAATGTATAACATTGTTCTGCATTTTGTCCATCAACTGTTGTTTTTGCATTTGTCACCACGAGTGGGACGGGCATGCTCAGATGTGAGTCCTGTGCTTTCCATGCCACTGGAATCAAGCTATCCTGGCTGATGAGAGCTCAAAGCCAGAAACTGGTCCTAGGATGCTTGTTTCCAGTCCAGGGAGGACCTGGCTTGGCTGTTTGGGCTGGACTGTTCCCATGGGGCACAGGGTCAAGATTGATTTGCTTATGGCTGGGTTCAAACTGGAATGGCATCATGAGCAAATAAACGATGGATTTAGGCCCAGATGTCTGTACTGGGGTGAAAGTATGACATTGTTCTGCATTCTGTCCATCAATGGTTGTTTTTGCATTTGTCACCCCGAGTGGGATCGGTATGCTCATACGTGAGTCCCGTGCTCTCCATGCCACTGGAATCAAGCTATCCTGGCTGATGAGAGCTGAAAGCCTGAAACCGGTCCTAGGATGCTTGTTTCCAGTCCAGGGAGGACCTGGCTTGGCAGTTTGGGCTGGACTGTTCCCATGGGGCACAGGGTCAAGACTGATTTGCATATGGCTGGGTTCAAACTGGAATGGCATGGTGAGCAAATAAACGATGGATTTAGGCCCAGATGTCTGTACTGGGGTGAATGTATAACATTGTTCTGCATTTTGTCCATCAACTGTTGTTTTTGCATTTGTCACCCCGAGTGGGACGGGTATGCTCAGATGTGAGTCCTGTGCTATCCATGCCACTGGAATCAAGCTATCCTGGCTGATGAGAGCTCAAAGCCTGAAACTGGTCCTAGGATGCTTTTTTCCAGTCCAGGGAGGACCTGGCTTGGCAGTTTGGGCTGGACTGTTCCCATGGGGCACAAGGCCAAGATTGATTTGCATATGGCAGGGTTCAAACTGGAATGGCATCGTGAGCAAATAAACGATGGATTTAGGCCCAGATGTCTGTACTGGGGTGAAAGTATGACATTGTTCTGCATTCTGTCCATCAATGGTTGTTTTTGCATTTGTCACCCCGAGTGGGATCGGTATGCTCATACGTGAGTCCCGTGCTCTCCATGCCACTGGAATCAAGCTAACCTGGCTGATGAGAGCTGAAAGCCTGAAACCGGTCCTAGGATGCTTGTTTCCAGTCCAGGGAGGACCTGGCTTGGCAGTTTGGGCTGGACTGTTCCCATGGGGCACAGGGTCAAGACTGATTTGCATATGGCTGGGTTCAAACTGGAATGGCATGGTGAGCAAATAAACGATGGATTTAGGCCCAGATGTCTGTACTGGGGTGAATGTATAACATTGTTCTGCATTCTGTCCATCAACTGTTGTTTTTGCATTTGTCACCCCGAGTGGGACGGGTAGGCTCAGACCTGAGTCCCTTGCTCTCCATGCCACTGGAATCAAGCTATCCTGGCAGATGAGGGCTGAAAGGCCGAAGCCGGTCCTAGGATTCTTGTTTGCATTCCAGGGAGGACCTGGCTTGACAGTTCGGGCTGGACTGTTCCCCTGGGGCACAGGGTCAATAGTGATTTGCATATGGCTGGGTTCAAACTGGAATGGCATGGTGAGCAAATAAACAATGGATTTAGGCCCAGATCTCTGTACTGGGGTGAATGTATAACATTGTTCTGCATTTTGTCCATCAACTGTTGTTTTTGCATTTGTCACCCCGAGTGGGACGGGTATGCTCAGATGTGAGTCCTGTGCTTTCCATGCCACTGGAATCAAGCTATCCTGGCTGATGAGAGCTCAAAGCCTGAAACTGGTCCTAGGATGCTTGTTTCCAGTCCAGGGAGGACCTGGCTTGGCAGTTTGGGCTGGACTGTTCCCATGGGGCACAGGGTCAAGATTGATTTGCATATGGCTGGGTTCAAACTGGAATGGCATCGTGAGCAAATAAACGATGGATTTAGGCCCAGATGTCTGTACTGGGGTGAAAGTATGACATTGTTCTGCATTCTGTCCATCAATGGTTGTTTTTGCATTTGTCACCCCGAGTGGGATCGGTATGCTCATACGTGAGTCCCGTGCTCTCCATGCCACTGGAATCAAGCTATCCTGGCTGATGAGAGCTGAAAGCCTGAAACCGGTCCTAGGATGCTTGTTTCCAGTCCAGGGAGGACCTGGCTTGGCAGTTTGGGCTGGACTGTTCCCATGGGGCACAGGGTCAAGACTGGTTTGCATATGGCTGGGTTCAAACTGGAATGGCATGGTGAGCAAAAAAACAATGGATTTAGGCCCAGATGTCTGTACTGGGGTGAATGTATAACATTGTTCTGCATTCTGTCCATCAACTGTTGTTTTTGCATTTGTCACCCCGAGTGGGACGGGAATGCTGAGACGTGAGTCCCGTGCTCTCCATGCCACTGGAATCAAGCTATCCTGGCTGATGAGAGCTGAAACCTGAAACCGGTCCTAGGATGCTTGTTTCCAGTCCAGGGAGGACCTGGCTTGGCAGTTTGGGCTGGACTGTTCCCATGGGGCACAGGGTCAAGACTGATTTGCATATGGCTGGGTTCAAACTGGAATGGCATGGTGAGCAAATAAACGATGGATTTAGGCCCAGATCTCTGTACTGGGGTGAATGTATAACATTGTTCTGCATTTAGTCCATCAACTGTTGTTTTTGCATTTGTCACCCCGAGTGGGACGGGTATGCTCAGATGTGAGTCCTGTGCTTTCCATGGCACTGGAATCAAGCTATCCTGGCTGATGAGAGCTCAAAGCCTGAAACCGGTCATGAATGCTTGTTTCCAGTCCAGGGAGGACCTGGCTTGGCAGTTCGGGCTGGACTGTTCCCATGGGGCACAGGGTCAAGACTGATTTGCATATGGCTGGTATAAACTGGAATGGCATGGTGAGCAAATAAACGATGGATTTAGGCCCAGATCTCTGTACTGGGGTGAAAGGGCGAGATTTTGATCGATACCTTATATCTATTGATCCAAACCTCGATCTGGTCGACTGAACCTTTGTTGCCTGTCTTGGAAGAAAACAGTACACCTATCTGCAAGTTAGTTCACCCAATAAAGGACTCTACTCTCAAAGATCACGGACAACTTCTAGGTTTCAAAAGTTTATTGTAAAGATATAATGAGCTGCAAATACAAACATCTCAGAATGAGATTCACGAGATACACAGGTCCAATTACATACATGTGCTCTCGAAAAGCCCTCAGACGAGCAACAGAAATCACTAACACAAGTTCTAAGAATAGTAAAGCTATCAGCATAGACGCATATCTCTCCTTCATTTAGGTTGGAGGAAAACAAACACAGGTTAGGCGTCCCTACCCTGTTCTAGATGGTATCCCTACTTAACCAAATCCCAACCTAACAAAGGTGTCAGCAATGAATGACCCCAAGGGAAGTCACCCACTCTAAGTCTCTTGGTGAAAACCTAAAGTTCTCCAGTCATGACCCCTCTCTGCCTACCCATCCGCTCTCTAAAGGGTCCTCAGGTCTCTGCTCTAACTCCACCCAGGGGTGCTGTCCCTAATACAAAACAGTCAACAACATTTGAGACGCCCCTTGCGAAACGCCTCTCACGTGGTGCAACTTCAGGCTTTTTCCATGATGCTTTGTATTGGGCCTCAGACGTTAGAGTTGACCTTGCTTCTCAGACTCTTCTCCGGCCCGCTGATACCCCTTAAACATTCCAGAACCCTCCTCCATGTCTGGGCCGTCCACTGAACAGACCTCTATTCATTCATTTATAATTGGATCCCCCCTTTCCTGTTGCAGACAGATATCTGCCGCCAAGAACCCAACTCTCATAGACTTCTAAAAAGGCTTGCAACATTTCTCAGCCCAGACATGTACGTGTAAATCAATGCTAAAACATTTCAGGCCTACAATATTTCTCATTATGATTATAGCATTCAACTTCTTCATTTAATTAAAGCATGTTAATACTCTTATTTTATTATTCAGTAAACATTTTTATAAATCATGGCCCATTAATGCAATGACCAAAAACGTTAAAACAATCTGTGTCGTGAAAAGAAACACCTTCCCTTTTAGCTCCAGCTCTGGCCCTGAGGCCTACCACGTTCTGCTCTTAACCACATACCACCTTATGTTTTAGCAGCTTCACGACATGGATTCAAAAAAAAATAATCACATCTAATAAAGTCATATAATGTCACACATTTCTGTATTAGTTCCACTTCTACTTAAATCTCTATATTAGCTATACATTTAGAATATAATTTCAGATACTATTAGCACTCATGGCATTTCTCTTCATGTTTTGTGCTTACTACAGGTAAGTGTGATGTACTCATACAATTAAATCAGTTTGCGCTCTCTCAGTTCCCCCCTTTGATGACCTCTCGGGGTCATCACTAACATTTAAACTGCAGTTATTGCTGGCATTCTCTGCGCTTCCAGAGCTCTCAGACTCCTGTACTGATTATCTTGTATGGCAGCCAATCTCTGCAACTGTTCTCTTTGGGCCCTTTCTAACCTTCTTGCTCTGTACCATTTGAATACCCTCACCAATCCCCACAATATTATCCCACAGATCAATATTATGATGATAGGCTTTAGGATATACCAAATAAAGCTTTTTCCTAAGGTGGAAAACCACCCTCCAACTGTACTCATTCCGTGGCCCACCTTTTCCCAGACATTTTCTCTACTCAAGTCTTCGATCTCCTTGTGTATATTAGTTATGTTCTTAATAACCTTCTCAAGGGGTTTCGAAAGGTCTGGAATGTAAGTGCAACATTCCTGGACCTTCAAAGCCTTACAGACTCCGCCCTCTTTTGCTAATAAGACATCTAATGCAAGCCGATTTTGAAGAACCATAGCCCTTATCGATTGCATCTCTCCTTCTACCAGCATTAAGGACTGAGCAGTGCTGGCAGACAACCTGTCGACAACTGTTGCCAATCGTCTAATTTTAACGTCATTAAGGATTATTCCCAAAAGAGGGAACATAGCCCCAAAGACATCTCCAACCATTTCGGCATCACCTACATCTCTCCTTCCCCTCGATGATGTCTGACCCTCAATGATCACTAAGTCTTGTGCATGATATATTTTGGGGAAGACAATTGCCAAGTAACATGATCCATACCAGTTGTCAGGTAGTCTCACGTAAGCATTTCTTCCACATACAAAATACACATTTGGAATCACTTGCATTCCCTTCAGAAAATCCTTAGTGTAGTACTCTAAATTAAAAGCATGTTCACAGTCAACTTCACCCACGTATACATTTTCATAATACGTTTTGGCTCGGTGAAGACATAGCTTTCCTCTCTGCGCTTTATCTAAAGCTATTGGACCACTACTACCCTTTCTCTTATGTGACTTCTCTTCCTCGGTCCAATCTAATTTCCCTTGTCCTGATTTTTTCAAAATCTTTTGTCTCCTGTAACGATCATCCACCTGCCCTATGAACTTTTTCTCGACTTCTGACACCTTGCATGTCAGATTATTTCTACGGGCATGTGAAGTATCTAAGGTAATCCAAGGAATGAAGAACTTGGCCAATCTGTCTTCACTCTTCCAGTAATCCCATTTGTTCATCTGCTTATAATTTGGGACTTCTGGCAACACTGAATCATAATTTGAGAAATAGTATTCAAAACTATCTCTCTCATAAAATATACTAAGCAATAAGCTACATGTAATGCCATATGTCAGAGGGAGGTGATGATAGCGAATTCCTTCATCTACAGACGCCGGCAACTGCATGCAGACGTAGCAATCCTTAACCTCCATGGCATCCACGTATTCATATAAAAGTTTAGCATAAGCATTTGACCTAAAGTCTCCTTGGGACTCGTCTACATGTAACCTGCGGGCTTCTGCAGCCAATAACGCTTTCTCTTGAGTGTTTTCCCTTTTCTCACCAGCAACAATAGGTGTAAGCGTTACTACAGAACTCACATCAGTTACCTTTACCTCTTCTTCATGTCCCTTTACATAAGAAATTGTTACCACTAAAGCTATTAATATTATCACTCCTACTATTAGTGTACCTATTATACATTTAGCTCTGCGGTTCGGGGTGCCGGCCTCCATTTCGTCAGATACTATAGCTCTCTCTTTATCTTTGCAAAAAGTTCCTTTACTCTCGTTCCTTTACAGTCTTTTTTTTTTTTTTTTTTTTAAATCCTTTTTGTCTTTAGAATCCACACAGCTGGAGGCTGACAGCCTTTTTCGCAAAAAGTCCTTTAACAGTTCAAAAAGACAACCCTAGCCCTTCTCCATCAACTCAAGGGATTCCCTAAAATTCTCTGCTTCCTGGGCGCTAGGTAATCTTCTTTTTCTGCTTGCTTTATTTACAAAATCCTTTAACAGTCAACTATCAGATTTGTGGTTGCAGCTTCAATAGCATAGTTCAATATTTCCAAGCGAAGAGTGTGCTCTTCATGTGCTGTTATCGTTGTACCAAAGTCGGGGAATTGCAATTCTGTAAGAAACATATGTTTTAACTTGCTGAGGCGGGGAGGTCTGGGGAGCACGAATGTTAGTGACCCTTCTTGTTCGACACCGGGTACCAACAGTCGTATTTCCACGGTGATAATGGGCTCAGAACTGGACACCACCACCGCTCGGATCCTCCCTGTCTCCGGTTTCACAGACATTTGTCGCCAGATATGTCCACTCAGGTGTGGAGTATCTCCTGTTAGGCACACGCACTCTTCTTGACCTTCTTCGGTCCGGTGCCTCAGCGCCCTGAGCACCTTCTTCTGGGTCTGAGTCTTCTGATATCGGAGGAAGGGTTGCTTCTGGAGTTGACCTCAGGCTAGAGCTCCTTCTTTGCGGCCAATTTGCTTCTCCACGTGCCCTTCTACTCCTTCTCCTTCTGGTCTGTTCTCGCTCTCTTTCAGACCTGTCAGGGTCAGACTCGTACTCCCAGCTACTTTCTCCTTCTGTAGCGTCTTCAGTTTCGCTGTTGTACTGACCGTCCTCAGCTTGGTCAGACTCGTTCCCTGCTTCCGCGGGCACCTCTACAGCTTGACTAGCCCCCTCTATGGCTTCTTGGTCCTCAGCTGGACGTCCATCCGAGAGAGGAGCTGTTTCCAGAGGTGCTGGAACCCTTTTCGTATGTGACGCGTGGATCCAATTGGGCAGGCCTCCCACCTTTACAGCCGTGTTTGTGATCAGGATGACCTGGTAGGGCCCACGCCAACGAATATCCAAGCAGCTTCTTCTCACATGTTTCTTCACCAGGACCCAGTCCCCAGGATACAGGTCATGGCAAGGGCCCTGGCACGCTGGAACCTCTGCAGCCTGCACCTGAAGGGACACAGAACGCATGGCGTCAGACAGCCCCTTACAATAGTCCAGGATCATATCATCTGTGATATTTAACAGTGCAGTAGCTGGAATAGATGGCAGCCTCATTGCTCTCCCCATTAACACCTCATGTGGTGACAACCCTGTTCTTCTGTCTGGGGTACTACGAAGGCTCATGAGAACTAATGGCAGGGCATCAGGCCAACTCAGAGTCGTTGAGGAGCAAACTTTAGCTATTCTGGACTTGATCGTGCCATTGATTTGTTCCACAATTCCTGAAGCTTCTGGTCGGTAACTGCAATGTAGCTTTTGATCAATATTTAGTGCAACACAAATCATTTTCACAAGCTCGCTGTTAAAATGTGTTCCCCTATCTGATTCCAAAAAGGCCGGCACCCCGAAACGAGGGATAAGTTCTCTAAGCAGTAACTTAGCCACTGTGAGGGTGTCGCACCTACGTGTAGGGTATGCCTCAACCCATCTGGAGAACACACAAACAACCACCAGGACATAGCGGAGGCGGTTGCATCTTGGCATTTCAATGAAATCTATCTGCATTCTGTTGAATGGACCTCCAGACCTTCCTATGTGACTTAGTGCAACTGGTGTTCTTTTTCCTACGTTCAGCTGCTGGCAGGTCACACAACGCTGGCACACGGCTTCTGCTGCTATTCTAAACTTAGGATTGTACCAAGTCTGTCTAAACACTCTCAGCATAGCATCTCTCCCTAAGTGTACGGGACCATGTATGAGTCTAGCCATTGGACTCACCATCTCATTGGGCAACACTGCTCTGCCGTCTGCTGAGACCCAAAAATGAGTCTCACCCATTACACATCCTGCCCTTTCCCATGTTTCTTTTTCAGAATCAGGAGCATTTTCTTGCATGATTGACAGTTCATCCCAAGTATCAACAGTTTCCAGTATCATGGCTAATTCAGTTCTTACATTTATTCCACCCACATCCACCTCTGTGAAAGAGTAACCTTGTTCCGCGCAATACCGCGCAACTTCATCAGCATATCTATTGCCTTTCGAAACAAAGTCCTCATTTCTGGTATGTGCGATGCACTTTACAACTGCGATACTTGCTGGACATTGCAATGCTTCTAACAACAGGCGCACAAACTCTCCATTGCGAATGGGAGAGCCTGAAGAAGTCATGAACCCTCTTTGAGACCATAACTGCCCGTAATCATGAACTACCCCATACCCATACTGGCTGTCGGTGTATATGGTGACTCGAATTTGATTGCCTGCTAAGCAAGCACGTGTCAGGGCAATAATCTCGGCTACCTGAGCGGAGTGTACTCCTTCCAGGCACCCAGCTTCCACAACTCCTTCAATTGTACAAACAGCATAAGCTGCTCTCAATTGCCCAACTTCGTCTCTTACACATGAGCCATCGACAAAGAAAACTTCGTCTGGGTCGGTCAGTGGCTCATCTACGATGTCGGGTCTGGGTTTGGTGCATAGTTCAGTCACATCGAGACAGTCATGGTCTGTATATTCATCATCATCATCAATATCATTTGGAAGTGGCATTAAGGTAGCAGGGTTCAAAACAGAGCATCTCTTGAGGGTCACATTCTCTGCAGCAAGAATAACTTGCTCATAGCGCGTGAGCCTACTGTTGGTCAGATGCTGTGTTTTGGTCCTGGTCATCAATAGTTCAACAGAATGTGGAACGCACACCTCTAACGGGTGCCCCATGACGATATTTTCACATCTCTCAATGCTGACACCCGTTGCAGCAACGGATTTGAGACATCCGGGCAACGCTGCGGCTACTGGGTCTAAAGTAGCCGAGAAATAAGCAACTGGTCTACGGGCATTCCCATGGATTTGGACCAACACAGACAACGCGCAACCTTCTCTCTCACAACAGTAAAGAAAAAATTGTTTATTGTAATCAGGCATTCCCAATGCCGGAGCACGACACAGGTCCTCTCTCAACTGTAGGAACGCCATCAAACAGTCTTTGTCCCATGGTACCGGATCACTCACCTCCTTGTGCGTCAGTTTTTGCAAGGGCTTTGCTTTCAGTGAAAAGTTCACGATCCACTGTCGGCAATAACCCACCATCCCTAGGAACATCCTGACCTCTCTCTGTGTCTTAGGCGCATTCATTTTCATGATCGCCTCTATCCTGTCTGGTGACACCTTTCGTTTGCCTTTCTCAATTCTGTGTCCCAAGTACTGCACTTCTGTCAGGCAGTACTGCAATTTTCCCGGGGACACCTTATGCCCATTGGCAGCTAGGTGATTTAACAAAGCAATGGAGTCTTCCCTGCAAGCTTCTTCTGTTTCTGACGCCACAAGGAGGTCGTCTATGTACTGGACCAGAACTGACTTCTGGGGCAGCACTAGACTTTCAAGATTTTTCTTTAGAAGCTGGTTAAAGATCGATGGACTCTCTGTATACCCCTGAGGGATACGACACCATGTTAGGACGCGATTTTCCAGCTTAAATGCGAAAAGAAAATGGCTATCTTCGTCCAAAGGGATCGAAAAGAAAGCCTGACAAAGATCGATCACAGTGAACCATTCTGCTTGGAATGGAATCTGAAACAGTATCACTGATGGATTCGGTACCACTGGACAACATGAAACGACTATGTTATTAATCTTTCGAAGGTCCTGCACTATCCGAAATTTCCCATTTGGTTTCTGCAGACCCATAATCGGGGAGTTGCATGGACTACCCACGATTTCTTTCAGTATTCCCTGTTTAATCATGGACTCGATCACGGGTTTTATGCCTGCAATCGTTTCTGGAGTCAATTTATACTGGGGTGTTCTTGGGAACTCAGCATGCGGTTTCACCACAATTTTCACTGGGTCTACCCCTTTGACCAATCCAATTTCTTCCCCAGTGAAATCCCATACTTCTGATGCCACTGTCTCTCTCAAGTCCCAGGGAAGCTCGTCTACTGTCAAAGTAGGGTACAGCTCCACACATATTCTTGAGTTTGCAACTTTGAAATCTGCATCATCATCATTAGTCAATACCTCCACTCCCTGGGGTGTACAGTATATAGTACAATTCAATTTACACAACAGGTCTCTTCCTAGCAGACACACAGGGCTTGAATCGCAAACTACAAATTGGTGCTCATCGCTGTACTTCCCTATTTTCACCTGTACCGGTTCTGTCAATTGGCTGGTTATTCTCCTGTTTGCGACCCCTACCACCTGTATGGTCTCTCCAGACATGGGCAGGTCTGGAACTGCAGCTGATCTGATCGTGGATCTAGTGGCTCCTGTGTCCACCAGAAATGTCGTAGGGCACCCTGCTACTTCTGCTTCAACATAGGGTCCCCTCTGATCTACCTCTAAGGCTGCCCCAAGGGTGCAGTCTTCTCTTTCCACTCTCTGTCCGGTTAATGGGTCCACATAATAGCACTCTTCACCTTCCACAAACAGGGGCATTTGTCTATAGGTCTTACCCATACTCCCTACTCGAGGAGGTTGCGGGAACTGGGCTCGGGGAGGAGCCCCCCCCCCTTTGAGCACCTTTCCTTGGTATGGCGTTACCCCTCTTGTAGGTGCGCTCTGGACCTCTTCCTCCTCTATCTCTTGCTCTCCTATCTCTACATTGTAGGGGCACTCGCGTTTCCAATGCCCCAGCTCGTTACACTGGTGGCACCTAGTCGTTTTCTTCAAGGTAGCGATGTCTATTCTGGGTCTAAAGGTGGAACTCTCCTCATTACCCTTGTTCTGACTGTACTGCTTCTTTCCTCCTGTACCTGTCCCTTGCTGCTGTTGCTGTGGTCCCCCCTTCCCGGCTGCTTGCATCTGTACCACCATCAACTTTTCTTTTAGTTTCTTAGCCTTGGAATCTATCTCATCACAGCAGTACCTGGCATATCTCAATATTTCGTCTAGGGGTTTACTTTGCCAACAGATCGAGTGTTGCTGAATCATTAAACTAATATCCGGTCTCAGTCCCAGGACGAACTTGGACACGAATTGCCCTATGTCTTTTGGATCCATTACATCCAAGCCGCTATACTGTTTAAACGCCTTCAGCAATCTCTCGTAATATTCATGAACTGTCTCTTTGGGTTCCTGTCTTGTTCGGTCTATTCTGACCCAATCTATGTCTTGCATTGGCACCTTCTCTTTCAGCCAAGTCATCACTCTCTCGAATTTTGCCATCACAATCTCGGACGGCCCATTAGTCTTGGCATCTCTCTCTGGCTCCGTTGTGGGCCACTCAGCGCTAACCTTGCATGCTGTCCATAGATCGCCTGGTACTACAATGTCAAACAACGTGTTCAGATCTATCCATAGGACCTTGGAAATTTTTACAAACCTCTCGACTTGCTTGTACCACTCCACAGGGTTCTCTCGTAACTTGGGGAAAGAAGTGGTAAAAGCAGCTAAATCTCCCCTACTCCAAGGGACATGTACATAGTTCCCATTTGCAACTTCACGCAAAGGGTAAGCTTCTATTCCCTGCTGTCCTGGTGTCATACCAATCATGCTTCTTCTGCCGGTCCCTTTCTTGGACCACCTCTCTTCCCACTTATCTAGTGCCCTCCATGTCCTTATTCCAGTGATCAGTTCCCTTATATGTGTTTTCAGCCCAATCGTTCTCCTCTCATCTAGGTCTCGATCTGAGTAATGTAGCCTGTGGTTACCCTGTAATGCTTTGGTTCTTGACAAGTCCACCATATATTTGCCTGCTAGTTCGACTAACTTCTCATGGACTGCTCTCGCCTTTCGTGTGATGTCCTTTGCCATATACAGTATTTCATCCTGTTCATACATTTCCATTCTTTCTAAAGGCAGGGTACCATCTACCATGTCATCCAGATCTGACCTTAAGCTGGAGACATCAAGTCTCTTGGCTTTTATCTCAGCTCGCAATATGTCTTTTAAAGGGGGCTCACTGGTCTCCCTACCATCCCAACTTCGAGCTCTGCGTTTGGGCTCAGGAGAGTTAATGGGTGGCCTCCCTTGCTCCCATCTCTCCAGGTCCCATGCTTGGCCATCCGATCTTGGAAGGTGATGGAACACGGGCCTGTTATCCCTACTCTCTCTCTGCCCACTCTCGTCTTCTTCTCTCCTCTCACCGCACATCTCTCTGTTATTTTCCCTCTGGTCGGTACACTCCCTTTGCCTCGTATCGCTCAGTATCCGATACGATCCTTCCTGGTTCCCCATATTCCCTGGGCTGCGCTCATTTCTATCATCACAGGGACTATGGTGCGACCTCTCACAACTCCCATTCAGTTCTCTGGTGCCAGGTACACAGTGTGGACACTTAAAGCTGTTCCTGTACTCTTGCGCTCTCCTCTCTCCCTCACTGAGTATTGGGCGCGCCACCCCTTCACTCCCGGGGCCCCCGTTTTCTAGGTCTGTTCTACCTCCACTCCGGGCCCAATGGGTGACTCCCCTACTCCCTCTACAGTCCCACTCCGGGCTACTCTCCCCAGCCCCGCAGTGAGTCCGTGCTCTGCTGTCCTGACTTTCCCTTTCTGCTTCTGCAGCATTGATGCACTTTTGAGCCTTCACTGCCTCATCCCACTGCTTCATGTACTCATTTAGCTCTTGAAAGGATTTTCGTCCAGATCCCCTCAGATCCATTGGCCATCTGGGGCCCCCAGGATCTCCCCCTGGGTCCCCTGCTGTGTGCATCGGGGTGCTCCACTCTCTGGGTATCGGCATCTGACTTGGGGAATTAGTGGTATCGTTCCTCCTTGCCTGCTCTGCTCTTTCTCTGTCTTTCCGTTTCCGTTCTTCCCCTTTTGCTCTCTCTTGGTCATATATCGATATTATAGGACCTATGGTAACAGGTACCTGTAGTGCATCTGGTAATGGGTAGGATGTGGCGCTTTCCGTTTCCGGCGCTCTTTGTACCACAAACCTACCGACTACCTGTTGCACCTGACTAGGCTGGAGCAACTCTTTCTTTGGCTCAGGATCCCACTCTGAACTGGGAAGCGGTCTATGCTCTCCTGCATTGCCCCCCTTTGCTCCTTCATTATTCTCGACCTCTCCCCCTGCTCTATTATACGGGGGTGGCCTGTCTGTCAGTAATCTGTTTATCAAGCTATCCTCTGTTTCGCTTTCATCATCTTCTTCTAGGGGACTTTTATTTACTGGCGCCTCTAACACTGGGTACAGTTTATTTATTTCCAAATTATGCACTCTCCATCTTTTAGCATCCGCGTCCCACCTGGCATCCTGCACTGCCCTTACCGAGCGTTTCACCCTTTCTTGTCGTCTGTTCATATTCCTTTCATGCGCTGCCCTAAGCCAGGCATCAAGGGCTTCGAACTGGGTTGGTCTAGGCAAGGGTCTCTTTGAGGTCATGACTGATTTCAATCGATGTAACACCTCTAATCTGAACGTCCCGTACTTCGGGAACGTCAGTTCCTCATTTCCTTCAGTAATCTTACTCCACTCTGATATCCAAAGGATCGTATGCAACCCAACATTTACTGCCATATAACGAGCTGGCGTACCCTCCGGCGGGGCTTCTTCCCCTTCATACGATCCTCCCTTCTCTTTCTTAAACAGCGCTTTCAACCATTTAAAACACTTCATAATTATGCGCACAAAATCCAGCCTCGCTACTCTGTTTACTTCCTGATGACAATCCACCAATCCTGTCGCGGCTTTGCTAGCTTGGCCTATCACAGCGCGGTCTTTCTCCTGTCGGCCAATCACGTCGCGACCCTGTCTGACGTGTTCGCTAGCTGGCCTATCACAGCGCGGTCTTTCGCCGGTCAGCCAATCACTGCGCGACACCACCTGACGTCACTTTTCTCCGCTTCGCAGCAGCACCCCTCCTTTCTCAACTCGTCTCCCGGTTATGCATGCGTCCCATTCATACACCGAAAAATGACTACTTCCGACCAAGCGGTCACTTCTCTCGACTGTACGTCCACAGTCTATCTGTAATTGTCAACACAACTGCTCTCTGATAGGTTGCTTACACACACAGTAACTTCCGACCGGCGTCCGTTACTCACGCACTCACTCTTACGTTCCCCCTATCTCGGTCTCTCGGGTGATCAATGGTACCTCATGACCCCCTTCACACTAGTTGACAATTACTCTGGGTGTCCGATACACCCGAACCACTTAAGCTCTCCTTGAACTTAAGATTTCCACCGGTTGCGCGCGCTCACAACCTGTTCCACAGTCACTCTACAGACATTCAACTCCGCCAGACATTACAACATAGATACAATACAAAAACACCGCAATCTAACACGCATAACCCTTTATACTCACTCTCGACCGATACTGCTGCTTTTTCTGTCTCACGTCATCCGGATCTTCATCTGCGGGCTGTTCTTCCGATCATCGATTTCTAGGGGCCTTGGGGTAAGCTAACCTGGCCTAGGTCACCGTCCTCAAGAAGGCAACCATCCTCTATAGCTACCAACTGAAAGGGCGAGATTTTGATCGATACCTTATATCTATTGATCCAAACCTCGATCTGGTCGACTGAACCTTTGTTGCCTGTCTTGGAAGAAAACAGTACACCTATCTGCAAGTTAGTTCACCCAATAAAGGACTCTACTCTCAAAGATCACGGACAACTTCTAGGTTTCAAAAGTTTATTGTAAAGATATAATGAGCTGCAAATACAAACATCTCAGAATGAGATTCACGAGATACACAGGTCCAATTACATACATGTGCTCTCGAAAAGCCCTCAGACGAGCAACAGAAATCACTAACACAAGTTCTAAGAATAGTAAAGCTATCAGCATAGACGCATATCTCTCCTTCATTTAGGTTGGAGGAAAACAAACACAGGTTAGGCGTCCCTACCCTGTTCTAGATGGTATCCCTACTTAACCAAATCCCAACCTAACAAAGGTGTCAGCAATGAATGACCCCAAGGGAAGTCACCCACTCTAAGTCTCTTGGTGAAAACCTAAAGTTCTCCAGTCATGACCCCTCTCTGCCTACCCATCCGCTCTCTAAAGGGTCCTCAGGTCTCTGCTCTAACTCCACCCAGGGGTGCTGTCCCTAATACAAAACAGTCAACAACATTTGAGACGCCCCTTGCGAAACGCCTCTCACGTGGTGCAACTTCAGGCTTTTTCCATGATGCTTTGTATTGGGCCTCAGACGTTAGAGTTGACCTTGCTTCTCAGACTCTTCTCCGGCCCGCTGATACCCCTTAAACATTCCAGAACCCTCCTCCATGTCTGGGCCGTCCACTGAACAGACCTCTATTCATTCATTTATAATTGGATCCCCCCTTTCCTGTTGCAGACAGATATCTGCCGCCAAGAACCCAACTCTCATAGACTTCTAAAAAGGCTTGCAACATTTCTCAGCCCAGACATGTACGTGTAAATCAATGCTAAAACATTTCAGGCCTACAATATTTCTCATTATGATTATAGCATTCAACTTCTTCATTTAATTAAAGCATGTTAATACTCTTATTTTATTATTCAGTAAACATTTTTATAAATCATGGCCCATTAATGCAATGACCAAAAACGTTAAAACAATCTGTGTCGTGAAAAGAAACACCTTCCCTTTTAGCTCCAGCTCTGGCCCTGAGGCCTACCACGTTCTGCTCTTAACCACATACCACCTTATGTTTTAGCAGCTTCACGACATGGATTCAAAAAAAAATAATCACATCTAATAAAGTCATATAATGTCACACATTTCTGTATTAGTTCCACTTCTACTTAAATCTCTATATTAGCTATACATTTAGAATATAATTTCAGATACTATTAGCACTCATGGCATTTCTCTTCATGTTTTGTGCTTACTACAGGTAAGTGTGATGTACTCATACAATTAAATCAGTTTGCGCTCTCTCAGGGGTGAATGTATAACATTGTTCTGCATTTTGTCCATCAACTGTTGTTTTTGCATTTGTCACCCGAGTGGGACGGGTATGCTCAGATGTGAGTCCTGTGCTTTCCATGCCACTGGAATCAAGCTATCCTGGCTGATGAGAGCTCAAAGCCTGAAACTGGTCCTAGGATGCTTGTTTCCAGTCCAGGGAAGACCTGGCTTGGCAGTTTGGGCTGGACTGTTCCCATGGGGCACAGGGTCAAGATTGATTTGCATATGGCTGGGTTCAAACTCGAATGGCATCGTGAGCAAATAAACGATGGATTTAGGCCCAGATGTCTGTACTGGGGTGAAAGTATGACATTGTTCTGCATTCTGTCCATCAATGGTTGTTTTTGCATTTGTCACCCGAGTGGGATCGGTATGCTCATACGTGAGTCCCGTGCTCTCCATGCCACTGCAATCAAGCTATCCTGGCTGATGAGAGCTGAAAGCCTGAAACCGGTCCTAGGATGCTTGTTTCCAGTCCAGGGAGGACCTGGCTTGGCAGTTTGGGCTGGACTGTTCCCATGGGGCACAGGGTCAGGACTGATTTGCATATGGCTGGGTTCAAACTGGAATTGCATGGTGAGCAAATAAACAATGGATTTAGGCCCAGATGTCTGTACTGGGGTGAATGTATAACATTGTTCTGCATTCTGTCCATCAACTGTTGTTTTTGCATTTGTCACCCCGAGTGGGACGGGTAGGCTCAGACCTGAGTCCCATGCTCTCCATGCCACTCGAATCAAGCTATCCTGGCTGATGAGGGCTGAAAGCCCGAAACTGGTCCTAGGATGTTTGTTTCCAGTCCAGGGAGGATCAGGCTTGGCAGTTCGGGCTGGACTGTTCCCATGGGGCGCAGGGTCAAGACTGATTTGCATATGGCTGGGTTCAAACTGGAATGGCATGGTGAGCAAATAAACAATGGATTTAGGCCCAGATGGTTGTACCCGGGTGAGTGTATGACATTATTCTGCATTCTGTCCATCAACTGTTGTTTTTGCATTTGTCACCCCGAGTGGGACGGGTATGCTCAGACGTTAGTCCCGTGCTCTCCATGCCACTGGAATCAAGCTATCCTGGCTGATGATGGCTGAAAGCCTGAAACCGGTCATGAATGCTTGTTTCCAGTCCAGGGAGGACCTGGCTTGGCAGTTCGGGCTGGACTGTTCCCATGGGGCACAGGGTCAAGACTGATTTGCATATGGCTGGGTTCAAACTGGAATGGCATAGTGAGCAAAAAACGATGGATTTAGGCCCAGATCTCTGTACTGGGGTGAATGTATGCTATTGTTCTGCATTCTGTCCATCAACTGTTGTTTTTGCATGTGTCACCCCGAGTGGGACGGGTATGCTCAGACGTGAGTCCCGTACTCTCCATGCCACTGGAATCAAGCTATCCTGACTGATGAGGGCTGAAAACTCAAAACCGTTCCTAGGATGCTTGTTTTCAGTCCAGGGAGGACCTGGCTTGGCAGTTCTGGCTGGACTGGACTGATATGCATATGGCTGGGTATAAACTGGAATGGCATGGTGAGCAAAAAAACAATGTATTTAGGCACAGATCGCTGTACTGGGGTGAATATATGACATTGTTCTGCATTCTGTTCATCAACTGTTGTTTTTTGCATTCTTATGTTAACAAGCATTTGCAATGCAATCGGCCTTGCCTTTGGGACCTTATATGTACACTGCAAACTCCTTCTGCACAAACATCTCCAGTGCAGAGATCCGTTAACAACATGCTTTCCACGGTGCAGCCATTAAGCTCAAGAGAGAGGGGGGGTAGGAAAATCTGGGTACCCACCGCGTGCGCCTCCTCCTTAATTGGCTGTGATCTAGTGCACAGAACAGCATGCAAACATGAAATACAGCCTCTCACAAGAGAGCACAGATGCATGTTCTTCTCTGCCATGTTCTAATGTATTTGCACAGGTAGGAAAGATCTGCACACACATGTGGTAATTGTGTAAGGTCATATTTAATGCCATATATCAAGATATCACGCGTAACAACGTCCAGATAACACGAGTGCCCACTCAACACGTCGCCGCTCATCTGTGCTGCACCCTCGATCATCTCTTGCCCAAAGATTGATACTATAAGAAACCTCCCAACTCCCTAAAGTTTCATTTCACAAAGACTCCAACTTTTAGGTGCAGTCTGTAGCAGGTGTAGGTCTCCACGCTCAAGGAGACCTTGAGGGACCTTGAGGGAGTGAAGGCTAGCGTCATCAGGATGCAGACACCTCTCCTTCCTGTGCTTGTCCAGCGCCCAAGCAGCCTTCAAGAGTGCCAGTAGACCTGGTAGACTCATGTTTTCTTCTTTTATTTTTACGGCCTTCCCAGTGAATACCGACTAGTTGTGAAACTTGTGAAGGTGGCCCGATCATTGTAACAGCAAATAACTCCTGTGCCGCCTGACCAGTGTGTATCGAGATTATATACGACGCACTGAGATGTCACAGATCACACATCCACATTGTGTCTTATTTGGTATGAACTCCTCTGCGCTTTCACTGGTATTGCGATGCTGCGCTTGAGACTGAACGACAGACCTCAGACATGAGTCTTAATGCCACAAAGCATTTAAAAGCAATTGCATTGTTTTTTTGTTTTTTTATAATATCTTTTATTAATTTTCTCTGATGCAATTTAAAAATACAATTGTATATGTATTGCACAAGTTAACGAAGATGCTGTTATGATCCATATACATGAGTTTAGACATTTTCATCACTGGCAAAGTGTGGCTCAATGGTTAGAGCAGCAGACCCTGATGCAGAGGTCTGGCCCGGGACCAGGGTTCAATTACTGCCTCGGCGGGTCTTGGGCTCAATTTCCCTGGATCTGATCATTCTCGCCTCGGTGCCTATTCTAATCATGGGTCCCACTCTGCAACTCTGGGCAGTAGCTTGCTTAATCTCCACAATGGCCCCAACAGCACTGGGATGCCTGGCTTCACCTTGGGGGTGCCCAGGAGTGGACATTTCACAGGGAAAAGCCAGGAAGGGTTCCACAGGGGTATGAGTACAGTGCCAGGACGCCCCGTTACTGGGGCAGCAGTGTGCTTTACAAGTACAAATTCATTAATTTTTTCATTCATATAATCGCAGCAATATATGCAGCTATAGCATGTGTATTTGTGTATATGTATAAAATATTGTTTTCTTCCTTTACACGCGTATATTGTTATCTCTATTAGCACCACAGTATTTGCATATTGTGAGCGCATCGCCCTATCAATTGCTGTCAATCTTCAAATACACCTAATTACTTACAAATACTCTACATATATAACACAAATAGAAATTGAAGTTTAATATCACATAAGCAATATTCATGTGTACCTTTGAAGATGATAGATATTATCATTGTAACATGACAACTGCAACTAAGAGAAAAAGAAAAAGAATCATCAAATATGAGATGAATAGTGAAGCATTGCAAAAGGTGCCGTCTAAAATAAGCTCTGGCTAAGTCCAATTGTTTGCAGTTAGTTCAAGCTGCATTTCATGCTGTGTTCATGGCTGAATAGATGTCAGGGTGCCGTGTGACAAAGTTTATTTTCATGGAATGTTACCAAGGCATGCAAATTCAAGTCCTATCCCTACAAATGTTATAGAGTTCATAAACAAGTGCCGTATGATGATCTCACTGGGCGTTGTTTTCATCATTGTCCCCTGCCTGCTGCCCAGGAGGTGTGTGTGGTACAGCATTAGGATGCACAAGTGCTTTAAGGATGTCATCCCAGGATTGCGCTATTGGCTACTTACGCAGTCCTGCCGTTTCTTCCCTGTGAAGGATGGTGCTCTCTGCCTGTGCCCACAACTCTAGGGATTTTTTCCAGCTAATTGTTGCAGGGGGATCATTATGTTTCCATCGTTTGGTGATCAGTTTTTTTGCAGTTACTAGGCCCTGATCGCGGAATCTAGAGCTCACCCTGTTGTCTTTGGTGCGAGCATAAAACCCCAGAATGCAGACCTCTCACGTGTTGGGCATCTGGGTGCTTGTGCTTTTCGCAGGTGTCTCTGTAATCGTGTACCAATATGTCAGGAGTTAGGGACAGGACCACAACATATGTAGGAAGTCAGCGCCATTAAGTCGGCACCGTGGACAACTGGAGGTATTGATATTGAAGTATTTGTTTATTTTATTCGGTCAGAGATACGCTCTGTTTAATATATACGTTTGTTTAAGTTTAAATCTTGAGCTACGCGATATGAATGTAGCATTGGCTAGTACGCACTCCCATTCTTTATCAGTCCAGGGTCGGCCTCTGTCTTCAGCCCAATGTGTACGAAGACTCAGTACTGGTTTTAATACATGGATGAGCAAAGCTTGTACTAGCCAGTAAATCGCATGCGATCCCTCTCCCATAACATGCAAATACTGTATCAGTAGGTGTCTCGGTGGTTCGGCTGTCAGTTCTCCGTCAAAGTCCGCATTATAGGAGGAAGTGACCCGCTGGTATGCCACTGTCTGCTTGCTAAACTTCAGAGGGTGAAAGAGTACCTTCAACATACAGGTCTCCCATCGTTTCTACTCCTGCCTCACGCCAGGATGTCAGCGCTATTTCTGTCACAATGTCTCTACCTCTGGGTGTTCCAGTGTGTGGCAATACCGGGGCATAAGGGACCGTGTTCTTGGTAAGTTGTAGGCTTCTCCGGTAACATCTATGGGCCAGTTCAATATGTACCTGAGTCGGGCGGGGGAATTTTGCTAGGGGGTGAAACAGACTACATACCTGGGTCTGTGTCCACGGAGGCGACACAGCTGCCATGTCCGGCAAGTTTCTGCCACTCATTCATTTTGTGACCCATTGTAGCTGGGCGGCTAGATAATAGAGTTCCATGTTTGGAAATGCCAAGCCACTCTGTTCTGGTGGCTCTTATAATTTCTGTGGTGATCTTCTGGGCCTTTCCTTGTTCCAGATCAGGCCTCAGATCAAGCCCTCCAATTCTCGAAACATTCTGACTGGAACATGTACTGGAAGATTTGCAAAATAATACAACAATCTCGGTAGTATAATCATTTTAACCAACGTGATGCAACTCATTACATTTAATTGGAGGGTCTTCCAGAACTGTATCTCTGCCTTGACTGAAGAGATGGCTTGCACTAGGTTACCGTCCAGTATATCCGTTGGGGACCTATATATGTAAATGCCTAGGTATCTGAATGTGGTTGGATACCAGGTGAGTGCCGTCCCATTAATGGTTATGCCTGCCTCTGCCAAGTCGTTATTAAAAGAGTAGACACCCGATTTAGACCAGTTTACCCTGAGTCCCGACATTGTTTCAAATGTGCGAAAGAGTTCGGACATATCTGGAGGGATATTATGCAGGCGTTTTACATATAAAAGCAGATCATCTGCATATAGGGAAACCTCCATGGCAAGGGAAAAGAGCAGTGGGGACAGTCAGCAACCCTGTCTAGTTCCTCGCCTGACACATATAGTGTCAGAGATTAGCTTGCCCGTGCGAGCCTGCACTGTAGGGAGCTGATATAATAACTGCACCATTTGCAAATATCTGTCTCTCAGTTCTTATTTGCGTAATACTGCTGCAAGATAGGGCCATTCCAGAGAGTCGAAAGCCTTTTCTTTTTTTTTTGAAAACCTTTATTTGCATCAACAGGATATACATACGTGGGCCCACAACCAATCCGGCCGGCCACAATTCAAAAAACGATCAAAAGTCAAAATAAGCAACACAAGGCCAGCTGGCAGGCAGGCAAACATATTGAAAACAATGCTAAGGAGAGGATAAGCGACATTAACGGCCCAATATCAGGATCAATGAGGTCCATTTTATAATAAGGAACAAGGCTCATGGCAGATTCATAAAATACGGAAAAAACAATAACCAGAAATACACCCACGCCAAAATGGGAAGAGGAGGGGGAAGGGAGGGGGGACGTGAAGACACGAGTCGGTCGTAGCACAAAACAAACGCAAAATATTGTAGATAAGCATACAAGTACTACCAGCATCTCATGCCCCCCACCCAATAACACGCTAACGAAGGCAAGGGGAGCAGATAGACTGCACGATCGAAACCTACTCGCCATACGAGCCTGGGGAAAAAGGGGGGGGGAGGGGAGGGGGGAGAGGAAGGGGGAAAAATAGGGGGGAAACAGAGGGGAGGAAACCAATAAGGGCAAGAACAGGGAAAGGGGAAGAAGGAGGAACAAAGAAAAAGAAATATAAAAGGAGAAACACAATCTTGCAAGATGGGTGCCACCCCGGGCCAGGCATCCCGCGGCTAATAATACAGAAGAAAGTAGAGAGCTGGCGAGAAGAAGGGTATGGCAGTCGCGACGGAGCATCTAAACAGATAAAAGTGGCATAGCGACAGACCCCAACCCACTCATGCCAGAGAAGCGAGGACAGAAGCGGCACCGCTATAAAGGGATAGAAAAGGGCCATAGAACCAAAAAAGGAAACATCTGAAAGACCCCGCCCACCCGTCCCACCCCGCACCCCTGCAGAAGGCTACGGCCTACCCTCCAAACAGCGTGCCTGTCGCCCTAATCCGAAACCCGAAATATAGTAAAGAAAGAAAGTAGAATAAGGAGACAAAAAGAAGGAGGAAAGGGAATATAAAACAAAAATAAGATGTGAGGGAGGAGCCAGAGGATATGAACAAACATACTCGGCTACGACCCTCCCCCGACCAGCAAATGAATAATTATCAAATCAGTGCTACACCTTCACATACAGCAAAAACCCGCAGGGGGGGAGGGGGAAATTTAAAAGTTTCACAATGTCGAGAGTACAAGCATCAGTGCAACGGACAGGTAAACCAGCAGTCTATCAGTGTCGTGCGACTTAACCCCAGCCCTTCCTAATCACGAAACCAACCCAATAAAGGATAACATGGAGCGGACCACCCAGCACAGAATAATCGTAATGGTGACCAGGGTTACGGCAGTGATGTAGATTAGGGAGAGCCACCATACTAATGGAATACAAAAAGTCAATGAAGCAAGTCAATCGTAGCAGCAACGACAGGGCAAGCAAAAGCAAGCCGGAGTCCAGTTTCGCAGTTCGACAATGCAAAAGTACCCCACCAGGACAAAAGTTCGAATCCATCGAAGCGGGAGCAAACAGCGGTCCACCATAGTTCCCAATGGTCCGGGAAAGAGCAGATCTCCGCGTCGTGTGCAAGTCCTCGAAGTCCGGACGGTGAGCAAGCGGAGGTTCAAAAGCCACCGGCCCATCAAGCGGCCGAAGAACAGCGGCAGCAACTCCTGGCGCAGCCGAAGGGGGCAAAGCAATGGAGGCATCAGGACGATAGGGGTGCATGAAAGAGCGACGACCCAAAATGGCGGCGGGCCGCATGGGGTCAGTAGAAGCACCGGGGGCCAAGACAGCGTACAAGGACATCAAGGCGTCCAGGACATCTCCGAGCGTGGGCGCTCGAGCACACGCCCAGGCCTCCGCGCAGTCCGGCCAGCAAGGTCCGTCGGTGCAGAGCGGATCACCCCCCACGTTGTTGGTAGCCATTTTGTGAGTTTCGCCGCCCCGCACTCCACCGCGGGCCCCCAAACAGTTCCCAAATGTAGGACTTTACAGACCTCCGGAGGTTCCCAACAACGGCCTCACCGGCACAGAACGGGCAGGCGTGCAATGGGGGGGGGCCCCCTCCGAACAGTGGCGGGCCCCACAAGCGAGAGCCAGGCGCGGGGTCCAGGGCTGCCGGACAGAACAAAGGCGAAGGGACCCCTTCACACAGTCAGCCCCCGACACATCTCGTCCCCCTCCAGCCGCACGGTCCACAAATCAGGGCCAGTTCAGGATCGCCGGGGCATACACACAACGGCTCCCACCAGTGGCTCACTCTCGCGGCCGGGGCCGGCAATCACAGCACCGCCGGTCGGGTCCCACAGGCGAGGTCCCGGTCTCGAGCGCCCGGAGGCCCCAATCCCACCAAGGGCACAACTGCGGACCCACAGCACGCAGGAGCCTCCGGACCAGACGGTAAGTAAGAGTGGGTCGTTAAATTCCAAAATCCGTAGTGAAGTATCGTCGCAGTACAGGATATATTGCAGGATATTCGAGGTTGGCCGGAGGGCCGACGGAGCCGAGCTAAAAGGCGGCCATTACGCTCTCGAGCTAGGCTCCTCCCCCGAAGGCCTTTTCTTGATCCAGCACCAGACAGCCTGAGCGTGGCCAGCGTTCCAAGGCATATTTCTTGATTCTGAACAGCATGCGTATATTTAGAGAGGTACTCCAACTTGGGATAAATCTGTTTTGATCTTTATGTATCATAGTTTTTACCAATGGGGCTATACGTTTGGCTAAGATGAAGGCAAATATTTTGTAATCAGTTTTTAGCAGTGCCAGCGGGCGATAAGAGCCTAGGGAATCAGGAGCTCTGCCTGGTTTTAAGAGGGAGAGCAGTAGTGCCTCATTTTGCATGGGTGTGAGTGCTGAGTCTTCTATTGCCGCTTTGAATACCCGTGATAGCTCTGGTATTAGTATGTCTGAGTAGGCTTTATGAAATTCTACCGGCAACCAACCTGGACCCAGAGATTTACCATTCGAGAGGGAGAAAATATTTTCTCTGATTTCCTCCGGCAGAATAGGTCTGTCCAGTTCCTCTTGTTGGCTCATCGCAAGTTGCAGTAGTGTAAGGCCGGCCAGAAAGGCCTGAATGTCTGTGTCGGTAGTTTGCAAGTAAGACTTGTACATTTCGGCATAGTGTTCTACCCTGTGTATGTACAGTGACGCCTTGCGTAGTTCTTATAGAAGTCACAGGCGAGTTCACGACATCCGGCCATATCAGCCACAACAACAATTTACCCGATTTGTCGCCATATGATGTGTCCGCGTAATTCGAATGGCGGAGTCGCTCTAGCAGTCAGGAATGTTCTTCTCTATCCCACACTAACGATGCTGTGGAGCCTCTCAGTGCCTCACCTTCTCTCAGAAGCAGTTTGTTTTTAAGTTGTGTTAGTTTGACCTGCAGCTGCCTTCGCATACCCACCTGCGTGCATAAGCAATCACCTCTGATCACTACTTTAAATGCATCCAACCCTACTTGTGGTGCTGTGGATGCATCTACCTTATCTTCTAAGTAGTGTGTGATATTAGCGGCTTGTAGGTTGGGAAATGGTGCATCTAATAGGACAGCAGGTTGCAGCCGCCAGGAGGGGATCGGCGGCCTGGTGTGCTCCCAGTCCATTTATAGCACGTGCGGATTATGATCCAAGTGCATCCTACCTAAATAGTAGACCGCGTTGGCATGTGGAAGCAGCTCTTCTGAGAGCATGTAATGGTCTAATCGCACATGTAAGCCGTGAGCGCCTGAGTAGTAGGAGTATACTCTATCGAGGGGTTGCGGTGTCTCCATATGTCCCTCAAATGCCACTGTGTTGCCCAGCCAGTCAGCGCCTTCATAGCGTTGTGTGTGCTTGTACCTGGAAGGGGCAGAAAGGATCTGTCTAGAGAGACTTTCGGTACGCTATTGTAATCTCCCCCCAAAACCATGGGAGTATCATGCCATGGCGCCAGCACGCGTGATAAATTGTCCAGGAAGGGAGCTTGTTCTGTGTTGGGGGCATAGAGAAATGTAATGGCAATCTGCCTGCCATCGGGTGTGCCTCTAACTGCAACATACCTGCCCTCGGTGTCCACCAATGAATCTGTGATTTTAAATGTAACCCCTGGCCGAACCCGTATGACTGCACCTCGCGCAAATGCCGAGTATCCTGTTGTGTGTCGCCAACAACGGTGTAGGTGAAAAATGTCAGCTTTAGATAGATGTGTCTTTTTTGTGAAGAGCTATTTGTACATGATGTTGTTTAAGATACGAATATATCTGATATCTGCGTGATAGTGTGTGCATGCTTCTCACATTCCATGTATTGATTTTAAGTGAAACCATAGCGTTTGCAATCTACAATAGTAAATGTTCACATGTCAGCTCGATAAACACATTTGGTGCAACAAACCCAGCAATTAACAACTCTCCCAGCTTTCTGACTTTCACCAATCTGTACTTCGTAGTCCAGCATATAATAAATGATGTCTCAAAAAAAAAAAAAAAACAACAACATTCTCATAATAAATTGCAAAAGGGCGAAAATGCAACTAGCAATCGTCCAAACCATCAATAGAGATGACATTAAAAAAATGATTAAGGGGGTCTGCTTCGCACTGCCCTGTGTTAAATGTCAAAGTGTGTGGGCTGTTTCGCAGCGGCTCCCCATCTCCAGGCTGAATATAATGGAAACGGAGGACCGCTCTTACTAACATGATGCCGTCCGCTGAACTAAAAGTATAGGTAGGAGCGCAAAAGTCATCGACAGAGCAGGTTGACTAAATCCTACCCTCCCAACCCGGATCACATTCGTATCCCTGGACCCTTGACTGCATTTGAGTTCTTATCTGTGACCTTCTCATGAGACTATACCGTAAATGACTACACACCACTGCATTCAAATCATAGTACCTCTACCAGCATTACAACCAACAGTGATGTACTGCAATGTTCATACTATATCATCAGCCGTTTATGGGGTGACACTCGGTTGGTCGCATGAGTCTTGTGAAGTATGTAGGCCATAAGTCCGATCATCATCGTTAGTTTGTTCACTGTGGCTGTAGTTGGAAGCATCTTCGGGTATTAAGGAGCCACTGATTTCAGCCACTGCCTGAAGAGCTTCGTGCTGTCCGCTGAGGATCAAATCTGAATATGGACCAGCAGTAGGTGACGGCCATGTCTGCACCCTCGCTGACCTTTGCTCTCTCCTGCAGCGACGGAAAGATGCCCTTGACTCCGGCATCTTTGCCATAGTGCCTGTGTCTCGAGTGCCTATGTCATTGAAAGTGTTCATCCAATCCTCGTCTCTTCCGATATAGACAAAAGTGTGTTTTGCCGTTAGCAACCACTCGCATGTGGGCTGGGAATAGCAGGGAGTATTGTATACTGCACTTCCGGAGACGTTTCTTCACCGCCATAAATGAAAACCTGTGGAAGGACACGGAAGGGAGGGAGCCCACCTCTTACGTAGAAAGCTGGCTCAGAGATCTGCTCCCTAAGGGGACCCTAACATCTCGCTTTGTAATAGACCGCGCACATAGAGTCCCAGCGAGGCACTCTCCTACAGGCTTGAATCCACTGCCCCTGTATGGTATAGTCTGGGAAAAACATTATTTTGTGATTGTCTATTTCACTATCTTGTAATTTTCGGTTTCTTGCAGTATAGAATCCCTGTCCCTGTAGTTGAGGAGCCAAATGAAAAGGGGCAGTGGATTCAAGCCTGTAGGAGAGTGCCTCGCTGGGACTCTATGTGCGCGGTCTATTACAAAGCGAGACGTTAGGGTCCCCTTAGGGAGCAGATCTCTGAGCCAGCTTTCTACGTAAGAGGTGGGCTCCCTCCCTTCCGTGTCCTTCGGCGCACCCACTATTTGCACGTTGTTCCGTCATGCTAGCCTTTCGCCATCTTCAACATTCTCCTTCAGGAAATCCATTCGATTTAGTAAATTCTGCACATGCTTATCCGTTTGCGTCACCTGCGGTTTGATGTCAGCAAGTGTTGTTTCCAAAACGGTGGTACGATCCACCAGTCTCCGGTGATCTGCATGTAGATGGGTGAGGTCTTTGGCTACCTTATAGATTTTGGTCTTCAAGGAGGTGAGGGTTTGATTGATGGTATCTTCCAACCTCTCCACTGCAGCCAGTACCGCGTCTAACTTGTTAGAAGTTTGGACCGTGAGCCCTTGTTTCGCCATCATGTCTGATTTAGGTTTGGTTGAGAGGGGTGGGGCTTGTACACCCCCTGTTCCAATATGTGTGCAGGTTCCACCCGACATTAGTCGCAGAATGTGCACACAGAGTGTCATGCATTGTACGTGATTGCCCTGATGCAGTGTTTCAGGGTCTGTAAACTCCGCAGTTAATCTCGTGTTTGCGCTAATTAGGATTATGTGGTAAGCGCCTCACAACTCAGGATGCCGGCAAAGGGCCCCCGTGTGCATATCTGAGCTCTTCCACTGCAATACAATTACTTCTCACTCTGTGCTTAGAGGCACTTAAAAGGTAGTTACAACCCCGAATAGCTCGGTGTAGGGCCTACCGTGATGGTGATTATGCGACCAGGAGGATGATGCCGTCATCCGGTCGAGAGCAGTTACCTCTGCAGGGAGAGACCCAGGGGCCCAGGCGGTCTTTCCTGAGGGCGGTGTGTCCGGATGAGCGGACGACCACATTTTATGTCACAGCCCGTGCCACGTGTTGCACCACTATGTTCATGTGACAAGGAGCCTTCAGCGCTTGGTGTTATGGACTGTGTGTGCCTCCGCAGTCACGATCTCCAACAGGTTTCACCTCAGGGATGACATCCCCAGTCTCAGCCTGAATTTCCGTGTTTAGCTCACTGTTATGTCAGGGTCCAGGCATACGGCCCCTGGGAACCCTGTCTGTTGCAGCAGATGAGTGGGTCCCATGTCCGGCATGAGCGTTTGGTTGAGGTCGATCATGAACAGCGCCTGGTCTCTCACGCTACACCAGCCGAGGGTCCCCCGGCGCGGGTTAAGTTGATCCCCTGCTGGGACAGTCACAGATGTTCTCCCCGTGCCGTCTGGCAGCTCATGTGGTTGTGCTGGTGGCCCTTCAGGGAAAGTGGCGCTCTGGTCACACGTTGGTGGGTTTTCGCAATTGCATTGATGAGGGTGTGTAAGAAAAAAAAGAAGGGATGAGACTGAAGGGGAAAATAAATGTATAGATAAAGGGGTGTAACAACAATTACAAATCAAAGTAAAACAAACAAATGTTTACAGTGAATAGCAGACACAGAGGAAAGGAAAGGCATGCTGTTATTTTGCGCTTCAAAGGAAGGGACATACACAGTCGTTCGTCACTAGCCACTCGAGCTAACACCAAAATATTTGCTGGAGAAAAGCAGTGGGCGCTTGCAACGTGGATGTTTTGCAGCTGAGGTCCCGACAGCTGAGGCAGGCAGCTTTTGCACAGTTGTGGCAGCGGGTGCTGCTTTAACACAGACCGGGCGGGGTGGGTGCTCAGCTACCTCTGCACCGTCATGGCAGAGGAGGTTTCCCCCACCTCCTCCCAGCTGTGGTAGAGGCTGCGTGTGTACCGCAACAGTAATGGAGGCCGTAGCGGAGGAAGATGCCTCAACACAGACCCAGTAGAGAAGGGAGGGGAGGGTTGCCTCTGCACAGACCCGTTGCCTTTGCAGACAGAGTAATGGAGCACCTGCCTCCTTACAGGCACAGTCGAAGTAGAGGTTGCCTCTGCCCTGAGAAGACAGTTGGGTTCAGGCTCGGACTGGCCGTTGCGGGCACCAGGCGATCCCCCGGTGCGCCGCAAGGGTGGGGGCCTGTTTGGGGCCCCTGGGGGCCGATTTTGTTACGGGGCCACGAAAGTGGGATGCCTCGGCGAAATCTTAAAGCAAGGCTTTCCTTACAGACAGTGCAGGACCACGTCTGCTGAGGCCTCTGAACAGCTGAGCTGCTGGGGATACTCAGCACAGACCCGAGAAAGCAAGCACACTCCCCACAGACACAGACCGTATTGTAGGCTGTTCGTCACTGTATGCGAAGTCCAGAAATTGCTCCAGTGTGTGCGTTCCTGAGTACTGACATCACTGAACCATCATCGATTACAGCCAAGAAAACCAAGTGGCAAATTGGGAAAACTGAACTGTTTGGTCGCGCATGTGTAAGATGTAAGGCTTTGCACGCATGCGAGACAAAGAGTGCAACTTCATCCACCAATCAAACAGCAAAGAATCATTGAAAATGTAATAGGACTCGGATTTACCTGAAACCTATTGCATTTTCAAATGCAAGTGCCGGCATGAAAGAAGGCAAGAACGGGAGGGGGTTGGGGGTGGTTTTGGTGCAGAAAGTTACAGACTGCGGGAGGGAATGGGGAGAGACAGGGAAACAAAACAGTTTTGCAAGTAAAGGGGATGATACCCTTGGAAGAGCAAAAATGAAGCCATGGCAGTCAGGAGGCGGGACTAAGAAGGCAAAAACCAATGAGAAAGCAGAATTTGTCATTGCAACCAATCACATTTATGGCCAAAAAGTGGGCGGATCTTCCCCCCTATACTGTAAACAGCATCTCTCAATGAGACAGCGCATGCGCTGCCTAGATCTGTCAGAATGGGCAGGGCACAGACACCCAGGCTGATCCCTGTTGCAGCTAGGCCAGAGCATGAGGGGAGGGCAATATATACTTGCAATGGATCAGGCAGTTGGATGCCCAGTATACATTCTACACATTTGACTACAGCACTCCTTCTGTGAATGCCTGAATCATTCTGCAAATGCATAGGCAGTGACTGGGTTCTAATACTACCAATAGTTGAGAAAAGGATAGGTTTTTTCAAGCAGTTACGTGTCAGCAAACCTGTGGCCCCTGTCACCAAGGGGCCTCTGGGCGGCGCCCTCAGTGCGTCCTTATCTCGCCACGCAACAGGGCTCCAGCTGTCTTCATCCCTTACGTCGTCCTTCCAACCTCTCGGACGGTGCATCTACCAGCAGGCCACAATGCTCAGCGGGCAACGAAACAAGGGTTGTTCACAACCCTCATTTCCATGTTCCGGGTGCAGCAGGATCAGAAAAGTTACGGATTACAGGTTAGTGCTCCTGGTTCCTCCAGCGTAACTCCGTGCCCCAGGTGCTGTGGAAACGGAGCGAGCGTCGCCTCCATCGTGCTCCAGAGATGATTCTCCACATCTCACGAGGGTCAAAGACAGCTAGCCATGGTAGTCGCCATTTACTGTTTAATCCTTCCCTGCATGTCTCTGCCGGCTTCAGGGTGGTTAATAATTTGCTCCTTGCATGCAGCTATTCAACTTTATTTAGCTTTAGTGTGTGGGGTTCCAATGGAGCTTCAGTTACACACATCTATTGCAGTCGGGGGTCAGGCCACGCCCTATTCAAAATAACTTTACATACATTGTAATGGTCCAGTCATTCCTGCAAGACTATATTAGACTTAGCAACACTAATGATATATATTTTAAAGCATGTTCCCACTGTGGCCCTTGAAGTATGGGGCACTTACTAATTTTGTTTTGAAAAGCTATCCGACCATGCCTCTTTTCATTCCTTTCATTTTACTTTGCTTGATTCTTCCTGTCCAGAATAACTCTGTACCTGAAACCTATCTTTGTCCTTAAAATCTATGTCTATCAGTTTATGTAGGCAAAATGTGGACAGTAGAGGTGAATTAATATACTAATTATGCCTTCTGCCCCTATGTTTCTGTTTAACCCTTCATTTCTCCTGCGTCTTCTGTCTCTAACAGTGACCTGCACATAGCTGACCACACATCCTTAAACTGTAAAGCATTATGAGTGACTATGACATCACATGATGTCCCCAACCGCGAGTGTCCCAGAAAGGAATGAGGTAATGGTTGTACTCAGCGAAATCCAATAAGGTGGTGCACTGAATTCCTTGGACTGTTTTTTTACCTCTGATTACAAGCAGTATTTCATATGGGGTGATGCTTGGTCAGTAAGACTGGGGGGTGTGAGCTTCACATGTTTCGACAATCACGGTGCGCATATCTAGTTAATCATTATATAGGGAGCAGCGCATGAGGGGGGCTTAAGGGCCAGTGGAAATGGAGTGGAGACTGTGAGGGTACTTAAAACATAGTATTCTGTAAAATAACCATGTTTTTAAACTTTCAAAACAGAGACAAGAATGTGTGTGCAATTGTTTTTGTCTGAGTGAGTGTTTAAAAATACCAGGGGAAATCAAACAGACATCTCACTATACCCAACTGAAAGCTCCTGTACCCAATCATTTATTAAATAATACATTTAGTGGGCGGGTGTAACACCCCAAACTCCCCCCACTGAAGCTACGCCCCTGTATTCTAATTTACCATCAAAACTGCATGTTCTGCTATTTATTGAACTTTTTGCCCCTAGTGCAGAAAACTTTCTTCTGATCTCTGTAAGGAGGGGTGGTCCAACAAGCACAGATTCTTGGGGACATTAACTAGTAGATACCCACTAAAAGACCTCCAGAGATGGAACAGACTGGCCCTTGAACTATGCTCAGCCTATTGTATGTTTCTGGATCGTGCTCGTGCCTGTGTGCTCCGCCCACTCTCCATGCTCACCACAAACACTTTGCCGAGCACTCTTCATGAACTGTAAAGCAAACTTAGCAGCTGAATTTACCACATTGTGAGATCAACAGTTGCAGGACGTCACAGTTGCTTAATGTGACAAGGCCACAAGGAGTTTACCAGCTCTGTACCGGCTTTCTACCAGCTGTTTACCAGCTTGCTACCGGCTTTCTACCAGATTGACTTTCCTTTCTCTCAATATCCCCACGCAGGCGCTTTGGCCTAAATTCCCTTAAGAGGGGAAAAAAGCCCCCCTGCCATCTCCAGGCAGCCGCTTCCAATCGCTATAGCAGTGGCCGCCCCCAAAGGGGGCCTCGAGGGCCGTCTCCGTAATGGCCGCCCGAGCCTGCAGGGAATGGATCCGGTTTGCGCTGGTTAGCGCCGCTGGGAATCACCGCACGGCGAAAAGCGCCCGAGGCCCTCTGCTCCCCCAGGTCAAAGGGGGAGGGGGATATAAGGCGTCGCTCCCCCTGGGCAGCTCACCTTTTTACATCAGGGAGCCGGGGAAGTGGCACCAATTAATTTTGAGTTACTTTGAAGGCGTTTTGAGGTGGGTGTGCAGGTAGAGTGTGGAGTTAGAGGTGTTGGCTGTGAGGGAGGCTTCAATAGTGTTGCCTGAGAAAGCAGCTTCTGCTGTAACAATGAGGAAAACAGGATATAAGGAGTTTCATGAGATTTATAAATGGTAAGGAGCATTGAACACTCTTGCACATATATGGCGGTGAATAATAATAGGATATACCGTTAAGAAGAGCAAGACGTGCCTCCGGTGTGATCTGAATCAGTGTCTGCATCTAGCAGAGGGTATACTGTGATCTCTTATTAGAGCTGTGATATAAAAGCGTTCGAAGAATAAGTTAGTGAATTCTATTGAGAAGCCATAAGCAACAAGGAGTACCAACAAATTATCAAGCCTTTAGGGAAAGGGCATGGGCAAGGTGCACCTCAAAGAGAAAATTAAACCTTTTGAAAAAAGATCAGAGTTACAACTGCAGGAGAAAGTCACGTTAGATTGGAAGCGGGATCTGGGTGTCAGGCGTGCCACCTCAGGAGTCCAGGTTCTTTCCGTCTTAGTGATGACTAATCCCAACACCTCCAGGAACCAACAAATGTGACAAGGAGTTCAACACTGGTCACAAGTGCTGACCCCCAGAGGGACAGGGAAGAGGGGACGGAAAGGGGGAGTGGAATGGGGGACGGAAAGTGAGAGAGAGAAACAACACAGGATCTCTTCTTGAGATGACTGACTCCCTCTTTGAAGCACTCTGGGCTTTCACCGATCAGTATTGTTTTGATTAGATGCAGAGCTGCATTAAAGAACCTTCGTTAATGAACAACTTTCCGAACTTCTCAATATCACAAAAAACTACTGACTACATACATACATACCTACTGTTTCAAAAGCCCATTCCTGTACTTCATGTGCAAGGTTTAAAATGTTCACTAAACTTAGTTGCAGTCTAGCAGACTTTGGTCACCTTAAGAAATGAATATACCAAATGAGCATTTATTGAACATGAGATGCATGAGCTTTTCACTTTATCAATCAGAGAACTGGTTAGTAGAAATTGTAACAACACTTGGCATGCAGCGATCTTTTCTTACCTTACACTTATTTATGTGAGGTCTTTAAAAGGGATTCTGTGAAAATAAGAAAACAAGAAAGAAAAAACAAGCCCCACAAGACTCTGCTACGCAACCATCAATTATTGCAGTTCAAGTCACTGCAGCATATCAATATCGTGAATACAGAAACCTAGGGCCACAAGAACTTCTCACAAGCAATTGTACATAACTAGAAAACCTTAGGAAGAGTTCGATTTGTCTTTGCCAAGGTTTCTTTGAAACTGTTTCCTATTTGAACAGTACCAAGATTCGTTTGATATTGCCAATGTTTGTTTCTTGCCCCCTAAATCATAGAAAAGTCTTACTGTCCTCCTTCGATGTCAGCGGAAACCCAAGTCCTGAGGCCGGAAAGGAGAAAGCGAGTCAGCCTGCCAAGCTGCTCCGATGCGGAAACCGGAAGCCTGAAGACTCGTCTCTGCCGGCTCGAAAACGCTCCTGCGATCAGCTGTAAGCTGGAGAGGAGTCTGGTGACCGCTGGGTTCTCCCCACGGGGAATCAGGTAGGCTGCAGCCGCTGTGTCCAAGACGAAGGGCGGGGCCCGGGTGCAGAGATCGCAAGCCTGGAAACTCTGAAGTGACGCGCAAGCTGAGAAGCGAAGCGTCGTCAGGGAACCGGTGAGCCTTTTTATAGGCAGTGTTGCACGTGTGTGACAGCGTCAGTTGAGCGCACCTGCTCAACGTGAGATGTACAAATACCAACAAGCATCGATCAGAGTGTCATTACCAGCAGGGTCTGAATCATCAAGCACTGTTACATCCAACAATGAACATCAAACTCTGTTACATTCCAACATCTTTCCTGCACATTATAACTATGATGATTCCAGGGGATTGTGGTTACGCTTAGGTTTTCATGACACTGGGAGCCTCAGTGACATGGAGTGGCAATATTGTTGTGCTCAGACTAAAACGTTTTCCATGATCGGGCGTCATCGACTCACACATTTAAAGTTTCTTGTTAGGGATTATTACAAACCCCAGAGGCAGTATCGGTATGGGCTACGGGAGGATTCAAGGAGCCAGATATGTGGCGAGGAAGACACTGGGTTTATGCACATTGCCAGGTAGCGTCCCAAGGTTTATGAGTACTGGCGTAAGATATTTAGGGAGCTGGGATTCATAACGGGCAAAGAATTAGAACCTGACCCAAAGATGGCACTGCTAGGAAATGACTTGAGAATAGAGAAACCCACCAGGCCATTGATGATGTATCGGCCTCTTTTTGGCCAAGCGATCAGTGGCTATGAGGTGGGCGCGAGGCACACAGATATGCTTTACTGTAATACACAAACTTATAATTATAATGAGCTACTCCATCCAACAAAAACAACCCAAAAGCTGCTGGGGACCATTATCAACCATACTTAATAAGCAAGGAGACAGGAGTGGAAAATGGCGATGTGGATTAGGATGACTGAAAAGTGGATTATATAGTACCGAGAGGACTCGATAGATGGAGGACATTGTTGTACACGCTCGAAGGGACCTGCTATTAGTGCACCAGTATGGGTATAGCAAGGATCAATAGGAGCGAAAGCATTATTGCATTATAAATGCTATTGACCCTGTTGTATGATGTATTGAACTCAATGGCCAATGTGCACCAGATGGGGATCTACTACTGCAAATCAACTGTAATGTACTGTTTCATATATAGAGCGCTATAACTGTAACATCTGGTCATGTTGTACGCTGTTGCTATTGGTTTAATAAAAACAATGATACAAATTGTGTAAGTCTGGCGCTAATACCATACATCTTATTAAGTACTAAACTTACATAATGTCAGTATCAAGGACTCCACCTGACAACATCATCAACAGAGCTGACAATGGTGCCCCTTGCCCCCTGGTGCACTTACCTTTCAAAGGAGTCAGACACTTCTTTGCACATCTGGTGAAGCAACACTTCTGCTTCTTGGGGCAGTTGGAGTCCACGTGGCACTCATCTGGATGACGTTTGGGGCAACCTGCAGTTGCTCTCGGGCACATGCCTTTTTTCGGTTTAACTGAAAAGTCACAAGTTTAAGAAGAGAAATAAAAGATGATGTTGCGCAATAAACTCAAATCAAAAGACAGTTTTTAGCAGTGCGGCCTCAATTCAAATACCTTTTGCGCCTGAAGTTAGAAGTGATGTATATGCTGCTGGGTAGCCTCTGAGGAAAGTGGCAAGGGATATCCTGGATGGCAGATCACAACTTTCTATGTGGCACGTATGTATAGCATTAGTAGAAATGGCCAGCCCCCACTGAAGCCAGGGAGCAAGACCAGAGGGTGTGCCTCTGGCACCACAATCTGTCTCCTGTTACTGCGGATTCAACATTTTGTAACTATTTTGATTTAAAACTACAATGGATGTTTTTTACATTTCTTTCTCAACTTGAAGGGCATTTATACATCGATTTTGTAAGGTCGCCATTTGTTCTCAGAGTTGCAACTGCAAACACATTGATTATATGCGATTTTCTCAGATCAATTAATTTTACGCCACAGTTTATATGCTCGATTTTATCAAATTTCTCTGGCTTTTGTTTCATCAATCCTGAAGTAACAATTAGTATTTTCTTTTTTAGGACAGAACGCACTTTATCACCTCACAAAAATATAATATGTTGTTATACATTTAAATGCAAGGATTACCGCCCACAACAAACAAGCAAAGGTAGTTAACCAACTAACTAGAAACTGTCTCAATATGACAGATGGTACACTAGGTACCGAACTCCCAAAAAATTGCTACGAGCTCTGAATTCCATTTTTCTTGCGGATGAACTTGTCCTTGAGTCATCAGAAGTTCTGCTCAACGAAAGTTACAGGTTGTAAAGTATAACTTAGCATAAACATATGAGCACAACCAGCATAGAAGAATCATGCATCAACAATGAACAATAGCACTAATCATTCAAATCAATGCCGGGCAAATAGCCAATAAAAAATCAATAAAAGAAAACCCAAACACTAAGCTTTTTAGGGTAATGGGACAAGATAAAGGCTTGGACAGCTCAACGGCTGTGGCAGGATCTGCAACAGCAGTCTTATCTTTTTTTTTTAAGTTTGATTTATTAAAGAGAATAAAGGGAGGGAGAGGAGAAGGGAAAGAGGGTTAAGAGTTACAGTAAGCGGATATATAAAGTAAGCAATACATTTACAATTTTCATGAAAAATAAGCATAACAAGCATGAAGAATTTTGAACAATAACATGTAAGCATAAATGAATTAATAGATACAGCAATCGGGTAATCAGAAAATCATGGAGGTTTATGTACTTCAACTGTAGTAACATCAGGAGAAGGATGCGCAGGAGCAGTAGAGGAAAGGTATGTGACCAATGGATGCCAAGTTAGGTCTCGTTTAATAGCCAGGGAAATGGGGGAAACATAATTAGTATCCAGACAGCAGTCTTATCTTAATGAGTTTAAATACAAAAGATGCTCTACAGAGGCATGACTCAACTGAGTAGAGTTCTGGACCAGAAATTATGTTTAACAACAATAAAAGTGCCTTAGGCATAGAAGGAATTGCCCCGCTTTTTGATGTTACCTGACTGGTAGTTGCTAAAACCAGCTGAAGGGCACTCCAGATTCTCCTTGCTCTGTCTGAAATGGATTGAATCGTAGACTGATCCTCTTACCTCATGTTGCAAATTTTCACAGTAAAATAACAAATAATCTAGCACAAGTGGGTTTTGGGTCAGCCTGTTTCTGCCATTGGCTCTCGTGTATTTTTTAACGTTTGTCATTGCCTGGATTGGCTGTCTGTCAATACCATGGCCGTTTGGGTAGGTTACAGTTTGTATTTTTGTTCCTGTTTTTTGCTCATTTGGCATCACGCACTATACTTGTAAGTGTGGGAGGCACTACATGTTGCTGCCGATCCTTCCTCTTGTTATGCTCTATTGCTCCACTTGCCATACAAAATCTCACTTCTGCCCACCCGCTTCATCACCCTCCCATCATCCCCATCTGCCTCTCACTCCCCTCCCCCCCATTCTATGCTTGATAGCTGGTCTGCTATCATTGGTCTCTGTCCTCAGCCCACCAAAGCTTGGTCCCTATCACCTCACTTGCTTTGTTCTACAGGGAAATGAAGGAGTTGCTGGGCTGGTGAATATTATATGAGCAGGAGACTGTCTTCACATATGTTATAAAAGTGTCTAGCTCACTTGGTACTTAGTCGCCTGTCAGTCCCTGCCCAAACCTCCTGAGCTAGGTTGTGAGCTGAACAGCAGGAAGGAAGGAGCACCTTCCTGTACAAAAACAATCTAGAGAGGCATTTGTCTCTTTAAAATGAGGATAAATAGACATATTTCTCCTCATTATGCCTTACCTTGGTAGCTGTAAGATTTTGACACATTCCCAGGGTTACAATTTCTTGTCGAACTGGGACTGCCTAGAAAATCATGGGAGTTGCATAAGAACACCCACTGCAACTCCCATGGAATGCCTCTCTTGCCCAGTGTAAGGCAATGCACGGATTTGTACAGCGTTACGTTACTCCAGATACGTAAAGCCATTTGAAGCCATGCAAGGTGGCTTTACGTGGCTCCACAAATATGACACTGGACTTTGCGTCATGTATGTACCACGTTGCGTGGTGCAAGCATGATGTAAGGCGCTAATAAATATGCATCCTATTATAGCGAGAGGCAGAATGACTATAAGGATAACATTGCATCTACTGAGGCTGGAAAGTTCTAAATTAAATAGACAGTGTTGAACTTGGCCATCTCTGCATGGTCACCCCTAAACTTTTTGGTTCACCCCTCCTGTTTTCTGAACCCACTTTTGTTGGCTTTTAGGACTCTGTGCACCTTACCACTGCTAAAAAGTGTGAAAGTGCTTGTGCTCACTTTCTAAAACATGGCAACATTTGCTTACATCGGATTGGCCTATTGAATTACTCATAAGACTCTACTAAATTGATATACCGAATACTGGGCTAGAAAATCGAATGCTTCTAGTGGGCGACCCACTTAAGTCGCCCTTTTAAACATATCTCAGGCCTTCCATTTCACCCGTTGGACAGTTGTAAAATGCAATTTTGACCTTTTGCAAGGACTAGAACTTCCTTTTTATTATTTATAAATCACCCCTAAGGCAGACCCTAAAAGCTCATAGGGCAGGGTGAATTGTATTTAAAAAGTAGGATATGTGGTTATAACTCCTCACTGTACCATGAACTCTGTTCTCACAAATTATGTGATTTGAGATGTCATAAATGTTGTCATGAATGTTATGATTCCGAGTCCTATAAGGGATGTAATAGGAAAGGGAACAAGCAGTGCATGGAGAAGGCACAAGGTACACAAGGTATAGTTAATATGTTCACAACACTGTGCGTGGAGGTATGTGAGTTATGATAATTTGAATGTGATACATAGATTCTAAATGTAATGTATATCTATAACCTTAGACAAAAAAAATTGTTTCAAATTGTAGTGTTTTGTTGAGAGGAGTGCCATTGGGTGAAGTGTCATACAGTACAGTGGAAGAGAGTATCCTAGCATGTAGTATCAGGGAGTGTAGTGTCATAGAGTGGAGTAAAGTGTAGTGGAGTAGCGTACAGTGGAGTAAGATGTCAGAGAGGAGAGGTATGTCGTAGAGTAGAGTGGCATGAAGTGCAATAGAATGGAGTGGCATAGTGCAGAATCATGTAAACTGTCTGTAAACTTGTACAGTTGTGTGAAACTGTTGTAGCGGAGTACTATACACTGGAATAGCATACAGTGTGTGGTGTGCAGTGCAGTGGCGTACAGTGGATTAGCACGCAGTGGAGTAGAGCAGAGTTGAGTAAAGTGGAGTGGAGTAGCGTACAGTGGAGTAAGATGTCAGAGAGGAGAGGTACGTCGTAGAGTAGAGTGGCATGGAGTGCAATAGAATGGAGTTGTGTGAAACTGTTATAGTGTGGAGTGTGAAGCACCATAGAGTGGATTGGAGTGTTGTAGAGTGGTGTGGAGTGGTGTGGAGTAGAGTATAGTGTGTTACAGCGTAATAGAGTGCAGTGGCACAGACTGTAACAGAATTGAGTTGCAGAGAGTAGCATAGAGTGGAGTGGTGTATAATAGAGTGGTGGGGAGGCGAGGAGTGGAGTGGAGTACAATGGAACAGCCTAGACTGGAGTGGCATTGAATGGAGTGGCATAAAGAGGAATAGCATATGGTAGATTTGAGTGGCATAGAGTTGAATGGCGTACAGTGGAGTAGTGTACAGGGGAATATTGTAAAATGGAGTGGTTTAGAGTGGAGTGGCATAAGGTGGAGTTGTGTTGAATATTTGTAATGGTGCACCAAAAAAAAGCTTCTTATCCACAAGTCAATAAGGAAATGCGTACAAACAAGTGTTCCTTTTTGACTCCTCCTTTATTTAGACAATTCAAGATATTTGCATAAAGGAACAACCTCCAGCCACCGGGTTTCGTTCAATTTTATTTGAACTTCATCAGGGATGTAAACAACACATATAAATACATAAATATAACTGCAGAATAGACATATAGATAATAGACATATATACATACAACCATGCAATCCCCGAAGGGTTGACATATAGATATATTCGTAGACAACAGATATAGTAAAACATGAAGACTTGTTACTTGCACAGATCATTATAAAAAATAAAAAACATTCACTAACAGAATACAAATCACATAAGTGACAATAAAACAGCAAGAAAGGGGAGGTGTGGAGAGGGGGACTTTTAGGGACAGTCGTTCTGGATAGAAAACGTGAATGGCTGCTCTTGCCCCTTAGGGCCTGTGTGAATAAGCCACCCTGATGTATTCAAGGGCAGGCGTTATGCATTGAACCCTCTATTGGGAAAATAAAAAACACACACATCGAACAAACACATGAACATTAAACAATTAAGATTGAAAAAATGTATATTCAAACGTTTGGACAGTTGAACCCAGGGGCCATGATTTTTTTCTTTTTCTTTCATACGCATATACATAGTTTAGGAAATGCTTGCGGCCAGCATAATACCACAAGGTGCAATACAACCCTAAAGAAAAGGTGAACCAGGGATTCCCAAAAAAGTGATCATACAAGTGAGCGGTGAATGGCAGCGAATTATGGGGCATACCTCTTTTGATCATACATAAACTAAATATCCAGTTTTAGTCCCAAGAGATTTCATATGGCAAGTATAGCATTAGTTTATTCTCATTGTATTTGTTTGTCACCCCTACCTACATGAACCACCACCTGCATTTCAACCAATCTTCCAGGAATCTCTGCTCTGCCCAACTCACCCTCGCACAGATACCAAGTATCCACCGTTGCCACTCCGGAGGACGCTCCTTCTCCCATCTCGCCACCAATGCCAAGAATGCACTCCCCCTCCACCTCTGCACCGCATCCTTACTGACCCAATTCAGAAAGTGACTTAATGCTCGGCTTTTCTACTGCTACCTGAAACACACCACCTGGATACCCTCTTGGGTTTTAGGCCGCACTATACAAGTATGTCCATATTGACTGTCGTAGGTTTGAGTGGCATGTCTTAGAGTGGAGAGGTGTATTATAGACTGGGGTATCATCCAGTGGCTTATAGATGGGTAAAGTACCACAAAATAGAGTGAAGTGCAACAGTGTAGCATAGAGTAGAGTAAAGCATCTTAGAGTGAAGTGACATGTAGTAAGTAGAGTGGCATGGAGTGTAGTGCAGTAGAGTGATGTAGGGGAGAGTCTAGTAAAATGTTATACATTGGAATGCTCTGTTGTAGAGTAGCATAGACTGGAGTGGCACAGAGTTGAGTACCATGTTGTACATCAGAGTGGACCACAATGTACGTTATTAGTAACACTCTGAACGTGGGTGTGCGACTTATCGTAATGTGAAGGTGCTGTGTAAATTGTAAATTAAAGGTATAACTATAACTTTTGAATTTCTAATGTTAGTGTAGATCAAGTATGGTTTGTAAACAAAGAATAAATAATATTTTTCTAACTATAACTTATCTCTAACCTTTGGTTTTTCCATGGGATTTCAATGTTTTTTTATGTTTTTAAAGAATATGTGTTTGAAATGGTAGCATTGAGATACATGTAATAAATAGTTGTTCAATGGAGAATCGTACAGTAAACTGAAGGTGAGTGTCGTACAGTTGACTGTCATAGAGTGGGAAATAGCGCAGTACAGTGTTGTAGAGGTGAATAGAGTACAGTAGTGTGCTGTGAAGTGGAGCTGCGTAGAGAGGATGATTGGACAGTGGTGTAGAGCAAGGTAAAGTCTCTTATAGTGGAGTAGGGTCAAGGAGAGTTCAGTGTAATTGCATAACATAGTATGGAGTAAAGTGTAATAAAGTTTATTAGCATGTCGTAGAATTGAATGGCTTGGAGTGGATTATATTGTAGTTGTGCACCGTATAGTCGAGTAAACTCTTATAATAAATTGAAGAGGTGTCCCATACAGTAGAGTGGAGGGCCTGTTTCGTGCAATATTTAAAAAAGTTGTTGAGTGGAATACAGTATTGCAGAATGGAGTGTATGAGGCATGGATTGGACTGTAGAGCTAGACATAGGAATCTTCATGGATACAGTGAAGTAGAGTTGTCTACACTGCCATAAAGTGCAATGTAGGTTTATAGAGTGCAGTTCTAGAGAGGGTAGCAGAGTATCCTATGGCGGAGCAGCGTAGAGTGCAGTGGTATACACTGTAGTTTGTAAAGTAGAGTACTGTACAGTAGAGTACCATATATTAGAATAGAGTACAGTGGAATACGGTACAGTCGTATAGTGTAGGGTGTATTGTAGATTGTAGATTGTAGCGGAGTACTATACACTGGAATAGCATACAGTGTGTGGAGTGCAGTGCAGTGGCGTACAGTGGATTAGCACGCAGTGGAGTACCATGCAGTGGAGTGGAGCACAGTGGTGTGGAATAGAGTGGAGTGGTATACAGTACAGGCTGGTAAACTGGAATGCCATTTAGTGGAGTGATGTACAAAGGAGTGGCATCCAATGGAATAGCATAGAATGAAGTGTTGTGCAGAGTGATTTGGCATATATTAGCGTGACACACAGTGGAGTGCCATACAGTGGAACAGCCTAGAGTGCTGTGTACAGTGGAATAGTGTATAGTCAAGTACCGTGCATTGGAGCTGGGTACAATGCAATGGAGTAGAACAGATTGCATCCAGTACAGTGGATTTGAATACAGTGTAGTCATAAATACTGCAGTGGCGTACAGTGAAGTCGGGTAGAGTAGAATAACATATTGTGGAGTGTTGCAGAGTGGAATATCATTGTGGTGGCAGCACTCTGAAACGCTGCTGGAGAAAGACGGGCAGACTGCGAGATTGACTCTTCTGCCCACTCGCTTTTCTGCACTATAGCTGTAGCGCTATTTTAAAAATTGAATTTGCTCTTTTACACTCAATTGAATTTACGAATTGTGTTGTATGTATTTTTAATTAAATTGCACTCGCTTTTAATTCCTGCACTGTTTTCCCAGTTCCCCTGTGCCCTGTTCCACCGCGGCTGCTCTGTGCCGATTGTTGTGGAGGATATATCAACAAGGAGAGAGGTAGGGAGAATCAGAGACACTCTCTTACACCCCAGTTAAGTATCAAACAACAAAAGAAGAGAGGTCCGGTCAAGCACAAAGCTACCAGATATGGAGCAAAGAGATAAGAGGGTAGTTTTGATCACAGTCACTCTATTTGAGTAGGAAAGCCCTCACACACCGACCTGGTCAGTGTCATGCTTCATCATCGGGCCCCCACCGAAGAGACCGAGTGTCTCTTCGGTGTGCTGCGACGCCAGAAAGACTGCGGAGCTGGTCGTGTAGGGAGGACGTGTTGTGGAAATTGTAAAGTTAAAAGTGACTAACAGGGTATCAAAAAAACTTTTAATGAGTGATCCCTAAGACACGTGTAAGTGGTATATGTGTCTGAATTTAAGGGCCAAGGTTCTTAGGATTTTGATTAAATTCAGCTAAATACCACGAGTTTTAAAATTAATCAGTCAACATGTTTCTGCCTTACTTGTGGTATATATTCACCATGGCATTCTTCAGGACTATACCCCGGCGGTATGGACACTCTAATAGTCCACCCTGACCTGGGGACGTGTAGGTGAAAAAGGAAAAGTGAAAAAAGTGCTTAAAAATTAGAAGAGCAATTGCTCATTCCAAAAAACCCCAATTTCAGGGGTGTATCAGCACCTGTAAGAGAAAATACACAGACAAACAGATATGGACATACATACGATTAGTATATGCCAGCGTAGACTTATCATAGTGCTCCTAAGATGGTGGCAAACCTTTGTGTGCACACACATTAACTAATATCTTATGCACCATCCAAGTAGCCCTCGGGGATATTGTACATGCTAAGAGGTGGAGTGCTAAAGGTGGTTAAAAACTACTATTGTAGTGAGGGAGATAAAAACACGGTGTGAATTCTCCATGAGGAGGGATCAATTTGACCAAATGGTCGGTGTCCCCCTTAGATGGTAAGTATGGAGAGCATCTCACTTTTAAAACAGGGCGCTACTAGCACCATGGGTCTCGGGAGGAGGATTGGAGCGCGCTTGGCACATCCTAGGAAAAGAAGGAGTTAAATGTCAGCACAACCCATACAGCACACAGGTACTTAGCTTGTGGTGATCGTAATAGACGTTCCGATGGGGATGCAGACTCACGCCCTCAGCGCTCACAACCCGCTTGTCAACCTGCAAGATTCCTCTAAACCGGACCCCGACGATGGAGAGCGGGGCCGGTAAATGAGTTTAAGAGCGCTTTGTTTTCGTTTGCGCGCTCGATTCCGGGTTGGGCGTGTCTCGCTCAGATCGAGGCATGGTGCGCACACGCCCACTCGGGCGGAGCGTGCCTCGAATCAAGACGAGGTTTGGAATAGAGAGCCTATCCCTGCGCTATGCCTGAAGGAGGTTTTGGCACGCTGGTGGTTGTTAAGGCAACCGAGGGTGCTCGTTGCTTATTAGGAATAATTTAAGAAATCAGATTTTTGAATGGGCGAATTCCCTCACTCTAGGGATATAGGCACTGCTAACATTAAGTGGGTAAGTAGATAGTGTCAGAGCAGAAAGGCGAGTTCCCTAACTCTAGAGGTATGGGCACTGCTAACATTAAGTGGGTAAATAGATAGTGTCAGAGCAGAAGTGCACATACTGTCGGATAAATAGTGTTTTTAGACACACATGGAACAATCTTTGGACATGATGTTAAAAAATGCGCAGAGTGTAAAAAGCACCTGGTATTTAGTATTTAGGTGATATGTTTTATTCAGATCGCTTATGTGTCACGTTATCAGCTATCGTTTCAGACACGTGAAGTTATGGGGTTCATGATAGGACTGTGTTCCAGGGGATATCGTCGTTAAGGCCATTGGTATTTGTCCCCAAGCGGTATACCCAGCGCTGTTCTTTTTCGAACAGTCTATTTTGTACGTTCCTTGTGCCATCTATAGCTTCAATAACAGTCCACCTCATGTCATTGGTGGTATGATTTTTGTCTAGGAAATGGCGATTGTTGTGGAGAGCCAGGTCGGGCGGCGCCATCTTGAGTGAGGCCCGGTCCCTGGCTGCTCGGGAGGTAGCGGTCCAGCTCGGGGAGGGGCTTGGGTGTTAAATAATGGTCCCCCATAGGGCGCGCAGCGGTCGCGCGCAGCGGGCGCGCCGTCTGCGCGCCGAAGGAGCGCCAAAGGAGGGCCCGTCTGTGCCCGTCCGTGCCTCGGACGGGCCCAGGGCCAGCCACTCTGTTCGGCGACCTTTGGGGATGGACATGTTAGACAAACACAAGTACTCGCGCAACGATCTTTGGAGACTTGCTCCCCCCGTTAAGGGTTTGCCTTGCCCACGTGCGGTTCCAGACTGTGCTCTGGCTAAATGCCCCAACTGTGGCTTTTACCCCCAACCCTCCCTTCTCCCACTTTCAGTCAATAACGCCACGGTCACCAACATTAGGGCGGGATTGATCAATGCTAGATCTGCGGTGAGGCATGCCGCTGATGTTTATGAACTACTGGTGGATGGCCAGTTAGAGGTACTGTTCCTCACGGAGACGTGGATGACTAGTACTTCCGCTCCCAGTGTGGAACTTGCTGTCCCCAGGGGTTTTAAGATAGCTAGGGTAGATCGACTCCTGGGTAGAGGGGGTGGATTAGCAGTTGTTTTTAGGGATGGGTGGAGCTTTGCTTCTGAGCCTCCGATTGCGGAAGTTGGGGCTGAGGTTCTTCATTTTTCTATAAAAACTTCCTCCCATTTCACCTTAGGTGGATCTTTGATCTACAGGCCCCCGGGCCAGGCTAATCACTTTCTGGACTCTTTAGAAGAATACATAGTGCCGCGGGCCTTAGGCTTCCCTAAATTTCTGCTGGTCGGCGACCTAAATATTCATATGGATGTTCCTGATGCCCCTGAAGCCCGCAGGCTTGGCGAAATTCTCGAGCTTGCTCAGCTCAAACAATGGTTAACCGGTCCGACGCATGCGGGTGGTCACTTGCTCGACTTGGTTTGCTCCAACTTCCTCATCCAGTCCGTGACAGTTGAAAAGACAACCTGGTCCGACCACGATCTGGTCAGGTTTACGTGGGAAATGCCAGAAACCAGCCTCCCATCTCCCATCTGTCATCCTCAAAAGATTAATCTACCCGCGTTTAGACAGGCCTTGACCAGAACCCGCCCAAAACTCAAGACGCTTTTGGACGTTGCAGTTTGCGAGTTCAATGAGGGGGTACGGCAGGCGGCTACTGCCTCCACTAAGCAAACCACGTTGTCTAGAGCCAGGCGCTCTCCCTCTCAACCCTGGTTCTCCCCTGAACTGAGAGAGTTGAAATTGGGGTGTAAAAAACTAGAACGAGCGTGGAGATGTGGATATAGCTGTGAGGCTAAATCCGCTCTACGGCTCGCCCAGAAAGACTATTATGCAGCCATTAAGGTAGCTAAGGGGAACTTCTATGCAGGGCGCATCGCCAGGGCGGACAACAATAGCAGAGAGATCTTTGCTATTGTTAAAAGTTTTATGTCACCTGTGGCTGTTGCTGTTCCCCTCCCGTCCTCTGCGCAATGGTGCGAGGAGCTGTCCACCTTTTTCATTACTAAAATAGCGAGGATTCAGCAGGACCTTCTAGCGGCTCTTCCAGCCGACTACCTAGCAGCTGACTTGGGCCCTCCACTATGTCCATGTCCGGGACTGCAGCTTACGAACTTTGCTCAAATTGCGGAGTGTACTGTTCTCCCTCTCCTCCAGTCTCTGAAGTCTGGCTCTCCAGCCGATCCGTGCCCGGCCCGGGTGCTTTCGGAAGTGGCGGAAACAGTCAGCGCTGAGATCACGCAGATAGTTAATCTCTCCCTGGCCGCTGGCGAGCTGCCTTCAGTTTGGAAACAGGCCAAGCTGCTGCCGCTTCTGAAGAAACCTGGACTGGATGCGTCGGCTCCCGGTAACTACCGTCCCATCTCCCTTTTACCGGCACTCACGAAAATCTGCGAGAAGGTTGTTCTTCAACAACTGGAGAGCTTTGTTGAAGCCTCCAATGCCCTCCACCCCGCTCAATCAGGCTTCAGGGCTGCATATAGCACTGAGACGGCGTTGGTGGAGATGACAGAGGCAATTCGGGACTGTCTAGAGGGAGGTGGCAGAGCGGTCCTTATTTTATTGGACCTCTCTGCCGCGTTCGATACCGTCCCCTATGAGCTCCTCCTCCGCCGGCTGTCGGCCATTGGTATTGGGGGGGTTGTTTTAGACTGGCTGTCCTCTTTTCTGTCTGACAGGACTCAGCAGGTCTGGATGCCTCCTCACGCCTCTGAGCCTAAACCACTGCTTACAGGGGTTCCGCAGGGGTCTACTCTTAGCCCCTTGCTGTTCAATGTCTATATTACCCCCCTGGTTTTTTTGGCGGAACAGTTTGGGGCTAAGATCATAGGGTATGCAGATGATACCCAACTGTTGTTTACTTGGCCGGACGATAATTTGGATACGTCGGCTGTTCATCTGTGCTTGTCCTCCGTATTTCGCTGGCTAACGCAGGCCCAGTTGAAATGCAACGAGGAAAAATCTGAAGTGCTCTTCTATGGTTCCTTCCCCCCCTCGTTCAAAAACACACTGTGGCCTCCTAATATTCCCAGCCCGAAAGAGATGGGGAGACCTGCAAAAAACCTTGGCATCCGGTTCTCAGAGGATCTCAGATTCGAGGTCCATATTAAGAAACTTACAGGCACCTGCTTTGCCACTCTGAGAATGCTCCGCAAATTCTTCCCCCTGCTCCCCAGGGATGCTAAGGAGATGGTTGCTAGAGCACTCATACTGGCAAGGCTGGATTATGCGAATGCACTGTTTAGTGGCATTCCGGCCTATCTGGTGAAACGCCTGCAAATCATCCAGAATGCGGCTGTCCGTCTTTTATTTAACATCCCTAGATGGAAGAGTGTCCGCGCAGAGATACGCACGCTCCATTGGCTTCCTGTTGCACAACGCATTTTGTTTAAATCTCTGGTGCTTGCGTTTCGTGCCTCTCACGATCAAGGCCCCCTGTATCTGAGGAAGAGATTCACCAGCTATGTCCCTGTACGCACCCTCAGATCCTCTACTCTGTTCAAATTGTATCTTCCCCGTTTTAAACGAGCAAGACTCGGTGGCCAATCGATCTCCGTGATCGGGGCTCGGGCCTGGAATGCTCTCCCTCTCCATCTGCGCTCTATGCCTACAGTGGCTGAATTCAAAAAACACCTGAAAACACATTTGTTTAAGAGTGTAAGCTAAGATGCCTTCTCTTTGTCTTACTGTCTGCCTCTCCTGTACCCGTGCCAGGATACTCTCAAGTAACGGAGCGCGCTATAAAATGGTTTATACATACATATACATACATACAATATAGCCCAAGGGAATAGCATCAAATGATATGGTGTACAGTGGATTGGAGTGCCATATAGTGGAGCAGTGTCATTGATATTTGATATTCGATATTTCTTAAGCACAGAATACCCAAAGGTGTCTTGGCACTAAGGACCTTAATCACTGACCAAAGACATATAAGGCTTGTAGTGGAAGAGAAAACAGCCAAGACTTCCGCTAACTGCACTGGCTTTTAATAAGTAATGGCGAGGTGTTGCTTAGCTGACAGGTGGAAAAGACAAATACAAAGCTGCAGCCACCCTAGGAAGCCTGCTTTATCCTAGGAAGAGAAAACAGATATAAGGAGGCAGATCTTGGTCTTCTCTGAAGGTGCTATCTTTTAAATGTTTTCCTGAGGTAGTCAGGCCCTACTCCATTCAGAACTTTATGTGCCGGACAAAGTGCTTTAAAGGCAATCATTTTCCTTACAGAAACCCAATGAAGCTCCACCAAGGTGTCTGTTACGGACTTATGTTTTAGAACATTTTTAAGAAGGTGGGCAGCTGCATTCTGCAGTGTCTTGATCTTTTTTCAATGTACCCTGCACAGCGCCCATATTGAGGGTGTTACATTAGTTGATCCTTAACAAAACGAAGGCAATAACCACTGTTTTTTGCAACTTAAACATAATTAAAGGCAGGACAGTTTGTTCATCTGTTCCCTTAAAGATAGACCTGATTTAACAACTACTCTGAGTGTCCAAACCTTGTTAAGTCTGTCAGCAACTTCTTCCCGGTTGCCTGCCACAATCTGTGTATCATTAGCATATACAGCTTTGGTGAACCCAGAGGAGTAAATCAATTCGGCTAAAGGAGCTACATATATGTCAAAAAATGTGGGTAGAGTGAGGACCTCTGAGGAACCAAACCACACAGGGAAGGGAAAAAACACCTAGAATTAAAATCATCCAGTGACTGCATTTACTCCCTGTTCCTCAAGATTGTGTGCCAGACCAGAAATACCAATTTTGGCTAAACTATCTGGTAACACGACATGGCTTACTATATCAAAAGCTGCTGAAAGATCGGAAAGGACCACCACAGCTCTCCTTCTTCTTCTGCATCTTTAATAGATACATCTCGTCTCAGATAACTATAAGCACTGTATGGAAAAAGAACAGATGATGGACGGAATGCTGAATCAATTGAACATTCACCCCCAGTCACATATCTGGGTTAAATCCATTGTTTTTATGACTGCCACGACATTCCAGTTTAGACCCAGACATATGCAAATCAGTCATGACTCTAGTCCCCATGGGAACAGTCCCGCCTGAACTGCCTGGGAAGGTCTTCCCTGAACCAGAAACAAGCATCCTAGGACCGGTTTTGGGGTTTAACCCCTCATCAGCCAGGACAGCTTGAATCTGGTAGCGTAGCGAGCATGGGGCCCACGTCTGGGCATACCCTTCCCACTTAGGGCAACAAATGCACCAAGAACAGATGATGGATGAAATGCTGAATCAATCGAACATTCACCCCCAGTCACAGATCTCGGTTATATACACCAGTCCCAGGATGCTTGTTTCTGGTGCAGAGAAGACCTGGCTTGGCAGTTCAGGCTGGACTATTCCAATGAGATATAGGGTCAATACTGATTTGCATACAAAGAGACTAAACAGAGATTGCACTCAGGTGGCAAGTGCAAACAGCCCAGGCGACCCAAGGAGTATGACACACCCTCAATTAAAAAACGGCCCCTGCCACACCCCCCTCGTAAAGAGAACCCCCAAAAGGTGCAAGCATAGAGGTGCCCAAAGGCCGAGAGAGTGTGCAGATATCCCTCAACCACATATTGAAATGAAATGCCAGCAAAGGGGGACTAAGGTGGAGTATTAAGCTCTAGTTGCTGGTGGGAGTAGATCAAAGGAAATAAGCAAAGTGAACACCCTCCTCTCACAAGGAATATATCAGGGACTGGACTGAATAGACTGCCCTGTCAAGTCCACTGCAGGTGACCTGTTGGGCCACGGTCGAGAAGGGAGGCTTACTTAACCAATTAGTTGGGAAGACGGAGAAGGGGAAAGCACAACCAACTCCCAGAACCCTATAAAGAAAGAGCGCAAAAAACTACTGCGGGGCACTACTCCAGATGAAGCCCAAAGGTCAAGCAGGGCCCGAAAGAAACAAAATGTACAAATATGCGGTCCTGAAGCAAGTAATGAGTACCCAGAAGCAATGGAAGGACGAACCCGCTGATCCCTCCCTAAGTGCAATCATGGCTCAATCGCAGACCTGAAAGGGTCGATCGAACAAAAGCTTGACACAGTGACCCTAATGTAAACCTTCGGAGGGCGGATCTACACAAAATCCCTGATAAACTTAACGGAGCAGAGACTGAGGTAACAAATCTGTAGACCAGCACGAAAAGCCTTGAGGAGCAGGTAGTGCCCCATACGAAATAACAAGAAATTATGGCTGCGAGGCTGGAGGACCAGGAAGGGAGGGCGTGAATGTGAGAAAGTGTCCTCTTTCTGCATGGTTGCCTTCACTTTTTGCTGAATTACTGATGTCCTTTGACTGGGTGTGCCCTGGGCGCATGCTAATCAGGGACCAAGGGCCTATGTTCTTTCCCTAAAACTGCATTGAAGCCTAAACCCAATTGGCATCTCTGGCCACAGGTCAGCCCCTGGTAAATGGTACCACAGACACCCAGGGTATGGTGACCAGAGAAGTCCTCTAAGGGCTGCAGCACTTATTGTGCCACCCTTAGAGGTCCTGTGCCATTACACTCACACACTGCCTTTGCAGGCTGCGTGTTTTAGTGCAGAACAAAGTGAACAGTCTACATGGCACACATCTATGTGTGCCATGCCTACAACCCACTGCCCTGGCATAGGCCAGTCACCCCTCTAGCTGGGTGCACTATACCAGTGGTGAGGGCACAAGTACATGAGCCCTGTCCCCCTACGGTGTCCAAATCCATTCTTAGACACTGTAAGTGCAGTGCTGCCTGTAGGGAGGTGGATATCTGACTATGGTTACCCCCAAACTTTTTGCCTGGTGTTTAGCTGGTTTTTGACTTTAGTTGGCCTGGGATCCTGCTATCCAGGGCCCCAGGCTAATTGCTCTCTCCTTAAAATGGACTCCATGTACCTTAGGTACATACACAATTGGAATTGGCACACCTTATTGGCCCCTGTAACAGTGTACCCAGGTACCCAGGGCATAGGTGCTTCCAAGGCCTACCAGGGGCTGCAGCATGTATTGTGCCACCCCTGGCCTGGCCTCCATATTTGACACAACTGGCTGATCACTCAGCTGGGGTAAGTCGGTGTAACCACCCCTTACTTAGGTGTAGTATACCTATACCTAACCTAAAATGGACACATATGTTCCTATCAGTCACTCCTATGGAAGGCCTCATCAATCCTGGAGGCAGAGTGCTTGGAAATATGTGAGATGGTGCTCTGGCATGAGCTGAGCCTGTCTGCAGCTTTCGGAACCATGTCCTTTAGCTGTTCCATGATATTGCCATACCATATACTCTTAAGTGCATTATAATCCTCGCGGTTAAATGCTATCTTAGGTTTGGCTTTATCAAAACATGTCGAGTAAGGTGTCATACGAATTGGAATACTACCCCCTCGCCAGTTCTGGCGACAGGGGTAGCATTCCACCCTTCTAGAGGGACACGACATGTACCTAGCCTGAACCCCGGTTAAAGTTAAACAGAGCCTCAGCATCACAAAATGGATGCTGCCACCACAGACACAAGTCTGACCTCCTGCTGCTGGGAGTCTTTCCAGCGAGGGCAGCTTGGACAAAGGGTTTCCTGCCTGGGGAGGTGCTAGCACCACTCCAGACAGGATTTTGTGTATTGGGTAGGACAGGGCTGAAAAGAAACAGACATGCCGGGGGCACACAAGGTGTCCCTGTGCATAGGCCAGTTCAAACCGGTGCTGGGGCTTTCCAGCCCCAGTCCTGGCGCGAAACTGGACAAAGGAAAGGGGGTGTAACCACCCCCCTTCCTGGTTCCACCCAGAGGAGGGACCTAGTAGGTGATCCGGCCCCCCAGATTCGAATAAGAGTGGGAGCTGTGTCCTGAGACTTCAGATCATACTGAATCAACTTGAAATAAAGAAGAAGACTGGACTTCGACATTCTGCTGCACAGAAGACGGAAGAGAATCTCCCTTGTGGCCAAGGAGTGACCACCCTGTGAACACAGGCACCAACCAGCAACTCGACGTCTGCTTTGCCGCCGCCTCCCGCCGGAGCCCGAGCCCAGAGCCTGACAAGACTCAGACTCCCAGACTTCTCACAGCCCGATCCACAGTCCCTGCAAAGAAGGGACCCGTGGAGGCACCGAGAGACATGGGACTGGACATCTTGGAAGACCCCCGAGATGCTGACTGCGCAGCATCAGAGGCACCCTCGATGCTGTGCTTTGGGGTTTGAGAAGCCCCAACCTCGAGCAGCCCCTGCACCGAAGATCAGCCCCCCAGCATCTCCACGATCTGCGTGGGGCCCTTTTGCATTGTGCCACTTGATGCGCCTAACCGTCCACTTGCCACGCGGCTAGTGGCCATCTTGGCGACGAAATCTACAACTTTCACTGCGGGTCTGGTTGCTCCAGACTTGCCCTTGCTCCTCTAAAAAGGAGCCCCTGCTCTGACCTTGCTGGTCCGAGTAACAAGCCTTTTTCGATTCCTGCGTGGCTTGCATTAGCCAAGGCCTGTTTGCTTCTATAAAGTCGCCGACACCGCCAACAGCGAGAAGCCTGCGTGGGACAGCTCGTGACCGACTCCTGGACGTCTTCGACCCCTCGTGTCCACGTGGCTGCAGAAAGAAGCTACACCTCGACGCCTGTTTGCACCCGACATCGCCTGGTTCCACTCTGGTTCCACGGTAGTCACTGGCTAGTGACTTTGAACATTGTCCCCTCTGCTTTCAGGTCTTCACCTCTTCAGATCCACCCTTGGATCCACCGGAACTCTTCACCTCGAGCAGCCTGCAGCATCTTCAGCTCCAAGCACCATCGACCTGCGTGACGAAACCCGACACTACTTTGACCCTATGCACCCGCTTCCTGTGGGTGAGGTAACTCAGCTCCGCCGGTGTTCCCACACTGGTACACACCTCTAGTGTCTGTGTCTCAAGTTTCAGCTTTCTAGGTCACTCGGAAGGTTCCTTTTTAACTAACTTTGTACTTTTTACGCACCATTGACATTACATTGGTAAAGCGTGCACTTTCCGCACTGCTCCCGAGTCCTGCGGGCCTTTCCCGACTTCTTCACTGCTAGTCCCGAACAGCTCCAGCGATTCCCCAGGCCCTAGGCCTCTTCACTTTCCCCATAGTGGTTCTTATACCACTATTTTAGTATATGGTTTAGGTGGCCCCTAGGGCTCATCCATATTGTGCAACTTTTGTGTATTTAAACTGTGTTTTGTTTTAACGCATTTGCTTCTGTGCTCATAAAGAGTATCAGGGATATTTGTAATAATAAATCTATATATATTTTCAATATATATCTGTGTGGTGTCCTTTCATTTGGTATTCAAGGGATTGTGTATGGTAAAACAGCTTGCTTCACATGCCTTTACAGAGTTTAGCCTAAGACTGCTTAGTCCATGCTACCCCTAGGATAGCTTGTCTATAAGGTTGACTTTACAACCTGCACCATAAGGGTTGCTTGGCATGATACAAGGTGATCACTAGAACTAGTGAGCATCATATATCAGGCCAACTTCTCACACTGCCATTAAGAGTATATGGTCCTGGGAGCTTGTCATTACGAACTCCACAGCGTCATAATGGCTACTCTGAAAACTGAGAAGTTTGGTATCAAACTTCTCAGCACATTAAACCCACACTGTTGCCAGTATGGGATTTACTGAAAAATGCATACAGAGGGCATGTTAGAGATGCCCCCTGAAAACTAACCTATCACTAGTGTCCAGGCTGAGTGGCTGCTTTCAGCCCCACTCCCCAAGCCAAAACCAGGTGTACCACCCAGAACGATAATTGCTTGGATCCTCAATTTTCGAAACAGGGACGCTATATTGCAAGCGACACGTGTGCACGGCGACCTCCATTATGAGAATACAACCATTCTGTTCTTCCCCGACTTCATGTTACAGGTCCAAAGGCAAAGACAGATTTTTGAGGCAGACAAGAGGGAAAGAGATCAAATTTATGAGGCAGCTTCCAGCAAAGCTAAGGGTCACTGCAGAGGGAAAGACTTGGCGGAGGAAGCATGGGAGGCTAGAGGGGTGGTGAATGGCGGGACGTGGTTGCCAGCATGGCCAGCGAAGGGCTAGACAGAAAAAATAGACGCCCACCCTAGTGGAAGAAAGAACCCACACAGATGACTGAACTAGACATTGTAGGGCAGACTGGAACATGGGGAGCGAAGTATAACCAAAACTGTTGCAAATGACGAGGGACAGTTAAAGAGTTTGAAAAGTGATGCCAGTCATTATCCTTTATGAATAAGGGAAAAGTTAAACAACTAGGGGATATATTGTAAAATGGGGATGGGAGGCACTTACCAGAGCACTTTTCTATCGGCTGGAACAATAATAGGTTTGAGGGGGTGGGGCAAGCGAGGATGTTCATCCATACTATCAGGCATCGGCTTACCCTGTTTTAGACAATTAAGTTACAGGGGCGACAGGTGCTCTGGAAGTTCAGGAGGTGGGTGGTTAGTTAAGCCCGCCTAGCAGGGTAGCAGGGATTTACGTACCAGCGGCCATGCACACAGACACAAACACAGGCTAACCTACTCATTGACCTCCCGCATGGAGTCTTAATATTAGGCGGGATATGAATGCGACCATGGAGCCAGAGAGAAACAGGGAATCGAACCAGAGGAAGAGGCGAGGAACCGCTAACGGAGTTTGCGGATGCCATTAGACTAATAGACCTGTGGCGTCTGCACAATCGCAGGGAAAGGCAATATACATTTTACTCAGCGGTACACAACAGCTATTCCCGCCTGGACTATATTCTGACGCACACAAAGAGTACTGGGTTCTACTGAAATGCAAATATCAAAGCGGGAGGGATCTCGGACCACTCTCCAGAGGCGGTAGTCCCCCAAGGTCCACGAAGAATAACGGTAATGCCACCCACAATAGCACCCAGTGTTTTTAAGAACGAAGAACTGGTTGGCCAAATTAGAGAGAGAACACAACTTTACTTTCAAGAAAATGAAGTGTCTGTAGATTCCGCATCCACTGTATGGGAAGCATTCAATCCAGTGATATGTGGGCATGTACAGTCACTGTTTGGGGAGTCGAAAAAAGGGAGAATAAATCAATGGGACACCTTGGAGAGAGAAGTAGTTAAGCTGGAAGCTAGAGCACTTGCAGGGAAAGCAGCTGACCCTCCAATCCCACATCAAATCAGGCTCAAACAGCAGGAAATGAAAGCTTTGCCAGAGATGAGGCTAGATCCTTAGCAATGCAGAGGAGGCTATATGACCTAGGAAATAAGGCCAATAAAATGACTGTGTGGCTGGAAAGGAGGGACAGAGAAAGGAGCTTTGTAGCAGAAATGCGGGATTCCAAGGGAGTTAAGCAAACAACCAGGGACGGAATAGCAGAGGCCTTCGCCGATTACTATGGGGACATATATACCTTCAATCCATTTAGAACAAATGAATACTACCAAGAACTAATGGTGGACGTCAGATTCCCCAGGAAAACAGATGGAGATAGGGAAGAAATAGTAAAAGACATTACAGTTCAGATTAATTGGGACAAGTCTCTCCTGTTTCAACTTACGGAAGGGCCAACGCTTTCGCTGACCGGGGAGGTTAAACTCCAAACTAAGGATAAATTCAAGTACTTAGATATTACGATAGGGAAATCAGAATCGGAGTTCAAGGATAACCTAACACCTCAGCTGGAATGGCTGAAAAGGGATGTGACACATTGGAGGGCCTGCCAATCTCACTGATGGGAAGAGCAGTTCCCTTCAATATGATGACATTCCCGCGCATGATGCATATCCTGCAACAAACCCCATATAGAGTTTCAAGTTCTTTATTCAGATAGAAATCAAACTGAGGAAGCTATGGGACGGGGGAGATCAAACCGAGGAAGCTATGGGACGGGGGAGGTGCTAGAATCGCCTTATCCAAACTCCAGAGAGGTATCTATGGTGAAGGCCTCACCATACCAGATATCAAAAATACTATTGGGCGGCTCACAACTAACAAATGGTTCCATGCAGACAGGGATGACCCAGCGTATAGAGTGGATCATTTAGGGAAGGGGCAGAGGAGCTTTCCGGGAGCATTATATCATGAAACCGGAACAAGCAAATTTCCCTACACACGCAAGTAGTGATTAATGCTTTGGTGAAAGCCACTAAATTCTGGGATGGGACAACCGAATAACACAAAGAACCCCACTGTGAGGGGGAATGGTCGGGCTGCAGACTGAGATGGCCGCTCGTCGCTGAGGCTTCGTCGATGATCCACACTACTTCACCCATTCTGCTCTTATCCTGGCAGTGACCGATGTGGGACGATGTGCCTGATTGTCCTGAGGTACCCACGTTCCTTGATGCTTGCCAGAGCGCTGATAAGTAGCCTTCACAATGGAGGAGGCCACAAGAAGCTGGTGACGGGGCTGGTGAGATGAGCAGAGTGCAGACGGAGGTTAGGCCCCGCTGAATACTGTGATGCGATACAGAAAAGGGGGTGGTGATGAACAGAGTGTCTGAATTAAGCAGACCACTCTTACCCAGTCCAAAGATCAGGGCTTGATCCATCACCGTTATTTATCTCACTGCCCCATCCCAGCTCAGAACCTGGCTATATGCAAATTAGTCTGTCCCTGGCCCAGTGCATCATGGGAACAGGGCAGACCAAACTACCAAACCAATTCTTCACCAGAAAGGAGACAAGCTACCGGGGACCGGTTTCTGGCATTTCAGCCTCTTCGGCCCGGCTTGCTTGAATCCTGATGGAGCAGTGAGAAAGGGACTCATGTCTGAGTATACCCTGCCACACCTATAGTGGCCAAAAACGATACAGAAAAGGGGGTGGTGATGAACAGAGTGTCTGAATCTGCTCAGATGTGAGTCCCTTGCTCACTGCACCATCAGGATTCAAGCAAGCCGGGCCGAAGACGGCTGTAATGCCAGAAACCGGTCCCCGGAAGCTTGTTTCCTTTCCAGTAAAGAATTGGCTTGGTAGTTTGGTCTGCCCTGTTCCCATGATGCACTGGGCCAGGGTCAGACTAATTTGCATGTAGCCAGGTTCTGAACTGGGATGGTGCAGTGAGCTAAAAAACGGTGATGGATCAAGCCCTGATCTTTTGACTGGGTAGGAGTGTTCTGCTTAATTCAGATACTCTGTCCATTACCACCCCCTGTTGAATCGTTTTGGCCACCACAAGTGTGGAAGGGTATGCTCAGATGTGAGTCCCTTGCTCACTGCACCATCAGGATTCAAGCAAGCCGGGCCGAAGACGGCTGTAATGCCAGAAACCGGTCCCCGGAAGCTTGTTTCCTTTCCAGTAAAGAATTGGCTTGGTAGTTTGGTCTGCCCTGTTCCCATGATGCACTGGGCCAGGGTCAGACTAATTTGCATGTAGCCAGGTTCTGAACTGGGATGGTGCAGTGAGCTAAAAAACGGTGATGGATCAAGCTCTGATCTTTTGACTGGGTAGGAGTGTTCGGCTTAATTCAGATACTCTGTCCATTACCACCCCCTGTTGAATCGTTTTGGCCACCACAAGTGTGGAAGGGTATGCTCAGATGTGAGTCCCTTGCTCACTGCACCATCAGGATTCAAGCAAGCCGGGCCGAAGACGGCTGTAATGCCAGAAACCGGTCCCCGGAAGCTTGTTTCCTTTCCAGTAAAGAATTGGCTTGGTAGTTTGGTCTGCCCTGTTCCCATGATGCACTGGGCCAGGGTCAGACTAATTTGCATGTAGCCAGGTTCTGAACTGGGATGGTGCAGTGAGCTAAAAAACGGTGATGGATCAAGCCCTGATCTTTTGACTGGGTAGGAGTGTTCTGCTTAATTCAGATACTCTGTCCATTACCACCCCCTGTTGAATCGTTTTGGCCACCACAAGTGTGGAAGGGTATGCTCAGATGTGAGTCCCTTGCTCACTGCACCATCAGGATTCAAGCAAGCCGGGCCGAAGACGGCTGTAATGCCAGAAACCGGTCCCCGGAAGCTTGTTTCCTTTCCAGTAAAGAATTGGCTTGGTAGTTTGGTCTGCCCTGTTCCCATGATGCACTGGGCCAGGGTCAGACTAATTTGCATGTAGCCAGGTTCTGAACTGGGATGGTGCAGTGAGCTAAAAAACGGTGATGGATCAAGCCCTGATCTTTTGACTGGGTAGGAGTGTTCTGCTTAATTCAGATACTCTGTCCATTACCACCCCCTGTTGAATCGTTTTGGCCACCACAAGTGTGGAAGGGTATGCTCAGATGTGAGTCCCTTGCTCACTGCACCATCAGGATTCAAGCAAGCCGGGCCGAAGACGGCTGTAATGCCAGAAACCGGTCCCCGGAAGCTTGTTTCCTTTCCAGTAAAGAATTGGCTTGATAGTTTGGTCTGCCCTGTTCCCATGATGCACTGGGCCAGGGTCAGACTAATTTGCATGTAGCCAGGTTCTGAACTGGGATGGTGCAGTGAGCTAAAAAACGGTGATGGATCAAGCCCTGATCTTTTGACTGGGTAGGAGTGTTCTGCTTAATTCAGATACTCTGTCCATTACCACCTCCTGTTGAATCGTTTTGGCCACCACAAGTGTGGAAGGGTATGCTCAGATGTGAGTCCCTTGCTCACTGCACCATCAGGATTCAAGCAAGCCGGGCCGAAGACGGCTGTAATGCCAGAAACCGGTCCCCGGAAGCTTGTTTCCTTTCCAGTAAAGAATTGGCTTGGTAGTTTGGTCTGCCCTGTTCCCATGATGCACTGGGCCAGGGTCAGACTAATTTGCATGTAGCCAGGTTCTGAACTGGGATGGTGCAGTGAGCTAAAAAACGGTGATGGATCAAGCCCTGATCTTTTGACTGGGTAGGAGTGTTCTGCTTAATTCAGATACTCTGTCCATTACCACCCCCTGTTGAATCGTTTTGGCCACCACAAGTGTGGAAGGGTTTGCTCAGATGTGAGTCCCTTGCTCACTGCACCATCAGGATTCAAGCAAGCCGGGCCGAAGACGGCTGTAATGCCAGAAACCGGTCCCCGGAAGCTTGTTTCCTTTCCAGTAAAGAATTGGCTTGGTAGTTTGGTCTGCCCTGTTCCCATGATGCACTGGGCCAGGGTCAGACTAATTTGCATGTAGCCAGGTTCTGAACTGGGATGGTGCAGTGAGCTAAAAAACGGTGATGGATCAAGCCCTGATCTTTTGACTGGGTAGGAGTGTTCTGCTTAATTCAGATACTCTGTCCATTACCACCCCCTGTTGAATCGTTTTGGCCACCACAAGTGTGGAAGGGTATGCTCAGATGTGAGTCCCTTGCTCACTGCACCATCAGGATTCAAGCAAGCCGGGCCGAAGACGGCTGTAATGCCAGAAACCGGTCCCCGGAAGCTTGTTTCCTTTCCAGTAAAGAATTGGCTTGGTAGTTTGGTCTGCCCTGTTCCCATGATGCACTGGGCCAGGGTCAGACTAATTTGCATGTAGCCAGGTTCTGAACTGGGATGGTGCAGTGAGCTAAAAAACGGTGATGGATCAAGCCCTGATCTTTTGACTGGGTAGGAGTGTTCTGCTTAATTCAGATACTCTGTCCATTACCACCCCCTGTTGAATCGTTTTGGCCACCACAAGTGTGGAAGGGTATGCTCAGATGTGAGTCCCTTGCTCACTGCACCATCAGGATTCAAGCAAGCCGGGCCGAAGACGGCTGTAATGCCAGAAACCGGTCCCCGGAAGCTTGTTTCCTTTCCAGTAAAGAATTGGCTTGATAGTTTGGTCTGCCCTGTTCCCATGATGCACTGGGCCAGGGTCAGACTAATTTGCATGTAGCCAGGTTCTGAACTGGGATGGTGCAGTGAGCTAAAAAACGGTGATGGATCAAGCCCTGATCTTTTGACTGGGTAGGAGTGTTCTGCTTAATTCAGATACTCTGTCCATTACCACCTCCTGTTGAATCGTTTTGGCCACCACAAGTGTGGAAGGGTATGCTCAGATGTGAGTCCCTTGCTCACTGCACCATCAGGATTCAAGCAAGCCGGGCCGAAGACGGCTGTAATGCCAGAAACCGGTCCCCGGAAGCTTGTTTCCTTTCCAGTAAAGAATTGGCTTGGTAGTTTGGTCTGCCCTGTTCCCATGATGCACTGGGCCAGGGTCAGACTAATTTGCATGTAGCCAGGTTCTGAACTGGGATGGTGCAGTGAGCTAAAAAACGGTGATGGATCAAGCCCTGATCTTTTGACTGGGTAGGAGTGTTCTGCTTAATTCAGATACTCTGTCCATTACCACCCCCTGTTGAATCGTTTTGGCCACCACAAGTGTGGAAGGGTTTGCTCAGATGTGAGTCCCTTGCTCACTGCACCATCAGGATTCAAGCAAGCCGGGCCGAAGACGGCTGTAATGCCAGAAACCGGTCCCCGGAAGCTTGTTTCCTTTCCAGTAAAGAATTGGCTTGGTAGTTTGGTCTGCCCTGTTCCCATGATGCACTGGGCCAGGGTCAGACTAATTTGCATGTAGCCAGGTTCTGAACTGGGATGGTGCAGTGAGCTAAAAAACGGTGATGGATCAAGCCCTGATCTTTTGACTGGGTAGGAGTGTTCTGCTTAATTCAGATACTCTGTCCATTACCACCCCCTGTTGAATCGTTTTGGCCACCACAAGTGTGGAAGGGTATGCTCAGATGTGAGTCCCTTGCTCACTGCACCATCAGGATTCAAGCAAGCCGGGCCGAAGACGGCTGTAATGCCAGAAACCGGTCCCCGGAAGCTTGTTTCCTTTCCAGTAAAGAATTGGCTTGGTAGTTTGGTCTGCCCTGTTCCCATGATGCACTGGGCCAGGGTCAGACTAATTTGCATGTAGCCAGGTTCTGAACTGGGATGGTGCAGTGAGCTAAAAAACGGTGATGGATCAAGCCCTGATCTTTTGACTGGGTAGGAGTGTTCTGCTTAATTCAGATACTCTGTCCATTACCACCCCCTGTTGAATCGTTTTGGCCACCACAAGTGTGGAAGGGTATGCTCAGATGTGAGTCCCTTGCTCACTGCACCATCAGGATTCAAGCAAGCCGGGCCGAAGACGGCTGTAATGCCAGAAACCGGTCCCCGGAAGCTTGTTTCCTTTCCAGTAAAGAATTGGCTTGGTAGTTTGGTCTGCCCTGTTCCCATGATGCACTGGGCCAGGGTCAGACTAATTTGCATGTAGCCAGGTTCTGAACTGGGATGGTGCAGTGAGCTAAAAAACGGTGATGGATCAAGCCCTGATCTTTTGACTGGGTAGGAGTGTTCTGCTTAATTCAGATACTCTGTCCATTACCACCCCCTGTTGAATCGTTTTGGCCACCACAAGTGTGGAAGGGCATGCTCAGATGTGAGTCCCTTGCTCACTGCACCATCAGGATTCAAGCAAGCCGGGCCGAAGACGGCTGTAATGCCAGAAACCGGTCCCCGGAAGCTTGTTTCCTTTCCAGTAAAGAATTGGCTTGGTAGTTTGGTCTGCCCTGTTCCCATGATGCACTGGGCCAGGGTCAGACTAATTTGCATGTAGCCAGGTTCTGAACTGGGATGGTGCAGTGAGCTAAAAAACGGTGATGGATCAAGCCCTGATCTTTTGACTGGGTAGGAGTGTTCTGCTTAATTCAGATACTCTGTCCATTACCACCCCCTGTTGAATCGTTTTGGCCACCACAAGTGTGGAAGGGTATGCTCAGATGTGAGTCCCTTGCTCACTGCACCATCATGATTCAAGCAAGCCGGGCCGAAGACGGCTGTAATGCCAGAAACCGGTCCCCGGAAGCTTGTTTCCTTTCCAGTAAAGAATTGGCTTGGTAGTTTGGTCTGCCCTGTTCCCATGATGCACTGGGCCAGGGTCAGACTAATTTGCATGTAGCCAGGTTCTGAACTGGGATGGTGCAGTGAGCTAAAAAACGGTGATGGATCAAGCCCTGATCTTTTGACTGGGTAGGAGTGTTCTGCTTAATTCAGATACTCTGTCCATTACCACCCCCTGTTGAATCGTTTTGGCCACCACAAGTGTGGAAGGGTATGCTCAGATGTGAGTCCCTTGCTCACTGCACCATCAGGATTCAAGCAAGCCGGGCCGAAGACGGCTGTAATGCCAGAAACCGGTCCCCGGAAGCTTGTTTCCTTTCCAGTAAAGAATTGGCTTGGTAGTTTGGTCTGCCCTGTTCCCATGATGCACTGGGCCAGGGTCAGACTAATTTGCATGTAGCCAGGTTCCGAACTGGGATGGTGCAGTGAGCTAAAAAACGGTGATGGATCAAGCCCTGATCTTTTGACTGGGTAGGAGTGTTCTGCTTAATTCAGATACTCTGTCCATTACCACCCCCTGTTGAATCGTTTTGGCCACCACAAGTGTGGAAGGGTATGCTCAGATGTGAGTCCCTTGCTCACTGCACCATCAGGATTCAAGCAAGCCGGGCCGAAGACGGCTGTAATGCCAGAAACCGGTCCCCGGAAGCTTGTTTCCTTTCCAGTAAAGAATTGGCTTGGTAGTTTGGTCTGCCCTGTTCCCATGATGCACTGGGCCAGGGTCAGACTAATTTGCATGTAGCCAGGTTCTGAACTGGGATGGTGCAGTGGGCTAAAAAACGGTGATGGATCAAGCCCTGATCTTTTGACTGGGTAGGAGTGTTCTGCTTAATTCAGATACTCTGTCCATTACCACCCCCTGTTGAATCATTTTGGCCACCACAAGTGTGGAAGGGTATGCTCAGATGTGAGTCCCTTGCTCACTGCACCATCAGGATTCAAGCAAGCCGGGCCGAAGACGGCTGTAATGCCAGAAACCGGTCCCCGGAAGCTTGTTTCCTTTCCAGTAAAGAATTGGCTTGGTAGTTTGGTCTGCCCTGTTCCCATGATGCACTGGGCCAGGGTCAGACTAATTTGCATGTAGCCAGGTTCTGAACTGGGATGGTGCAGTGAGCTAAAAAACGGTGATGGATCAAGCCCTGATCTTTTGACTGGGTAGGAGTGTTCTGCTTAATTCAGATACTCTGTCCATTACCACCCCCTGTTGAATCGTTTTGGCCACCACAAGTGTGGAAGGGTATGCTCAGATGTGAGTCCCTTGCTCACTGCACCATCAGGATTCAAGCAAGCCGGGCCGAAGACGGCTGTAATGCCAGAAACCGGTCCCCGGAAGCTTGTTTCCGTTCCAGTAAAGAATTGGCTTGGTAGTTTGGTCTGCCCTGTTCCCATGATGCACTGGGCCAGGGTCAGACTAATTTGCATGTAGCCAGGTTCTGAACTGGGATGGTGCAGTGAGCTAAAAAACGGTGATGGATCAAGCCCTGATCTTTTGACTGGGTAGGAGTGTTCTGCTTAATTCAGATACTCTGTCCATTACCACCCCCTGTTGAATCGTTTTGGCCACCACAAGTGTGGAAGGGTATGCTCAGATGTGAGTCCCTTGCTCACTGCACCATCAGGATTCAAGCAAGCCGGGCCGAAGACGGCTGTAATGCCAGAAACCGGTCCCCGGAAGCTTGTTTCCGTTCCAGTAAAGAATTGGCTTGGTAGTTTGGTCTGCCCTGTTCCCATGATGCACTGGGCCAGGGTCAGACTAATTTGCATGTAGCCAGGTTCTGAACTGGGATGGTGCAGTGAGCTAAAAAACGGTGATGGATCAAGCCCTGATCTTTTGACTGGGTAGGAGTGTTCTGCTTAATTCAGATACTCTGTCCATTACCACCCCCTGTTGAATCATTTTGGCCACCACAAGTGTGGAAGGGTATGCTCAGATGTGAGTCCCTTGCTCACTGCACCATCAGGATTCAAGCAAGCCGGGCCGAAGACGGCTGTAATGCCAGAAACCGGTCCCCGGAAGCTTGTTTCCTTTCCAGTAAAGAATTGGCTTGGTAGTTTGGTCTGCCCTGTTCCCATGATGCACTGGGCCAGGGTCAGACTAATTTGCATGTAGCCAGGTTCTGAACTGGGATGGTGCAGTGAGCTAAAAAACGGTGATGGATCAAGCCCTGATCTTTTGACTGGGTAGGAGTGTTCTGCTTAATTCAGATACTCTGTCCATTACCACCCCCTGTTGAATCGTTTTGGCCACCACAAGTGTGGAAGGGTATGCTCAGATGTGAGTCCCTTGCTCACTGCACCATCAGGATTCAAGCAAGCCGGGCTGAAGACGGCTGTAATGCCAGAAACCGGTCCCCGGAAGCTTGTTTCCTTTCCAGTAAAGAATTGGCTTGGTAGTTTGGTCTGCCCTGTTCCCATGATGCACTGGGCCAGGGTCAGACTAATTTGCATGTAGCCAGGTTCTGAACTGGGATGGTGCAGTGAGCTAAAAAACGGTGATGGATCAAGCCCTGATCTTTTGACTGGGTAGGAGTGTTCTGCTTAATTCAGATACTCTGTCCATTACCACCCCCTGTTGAATCGTTTTGGCCACCACAAGTGTGGAAGGGTATGCTCAGATGTGAGTCCCTTGCTCACTGCACCATCAGGATTCAAGCAAGCCGGGCCGAAGACGGCTGTAATGCCAGAAACCGGTCCCCGGAAGCTTGTTTCCTTTCCAGTAAAGAATTGGCTTGGTAGTTTGGTCTGCCCTGTTCCCATGATGCACTGGACCAGGGTCAGACTAATTTGCATGTAGCCAGGTTCTGAACTGGGATGGTGCAGTGAGCTAAAAAACGGTGATGGATCAAGCCCTGATCTTTTGACTGGGTAGGAGTGTTCTGCTTAATTCAGATACTCTGTCCATTACCACCCCCTGTTGAATCGTTTTGGCCACCACAAGTGTGGAAGGGTATGCTCAGATGTGAGTCCCTTGCTCACTGCACCATCAGGATTCAAGCAAGCCGGCCCGAAGACGGCTGTAATGCCAGAAACCGGTCCCCGGAAGCTTGTTTCCTTTTCAGTAAAGAATTGGCTTGGTAGTTTGGTCTGCCCTGTTCCCATGATGCACTGGGCCAGGGTCAGACTAATTTGCATGTAGCCAGGTTCTGAACTGGGATGTTGCAGTGAGCTAAAAAACGGTGATGGATCAAGCCCTGATCTTTTGACTGGGTAGGAGTGTTCTGCTTAATTCAGATACTCTGTCCATTACCACCCCCTGTTGAATCGTTTTGGCCACCACAAGTGTGGAAGGGTATGCTCAGATGTGAGTCCCTTGCTCACTGCACCATCAGGATTCAAGCAAGCCGGGCCGAAGACGGCTGTAATGCCAGAAACCGGTCCCCGGAAGCTTGTTTCCTTTCCAGTAAAGAATTGGCTTGGTAGTTTGGTCTGCCCTGTTCCCATGATGCACTGGGCCAGGGTCAGACTAATTTGCATGTAGCCAGGTTCTGAACTGGGATGGTGCAGTGAGCTAAAAAACGGTGATGGATCAAGCCCTGATCTTTTGACTGGGTAGGAGTGTTCTGCTTAATTCAGATACTCTGTCCATTACCACCCCCTGTTGAATCGTTTTGGCCACCACAAGTGTGGAAGGGTATGCTCAGATGTGAGTCCCTTGCTCACTGCACCATCAGGATTCAAGCAAGCCGGGCCGAAGACGGCTGTAATGCCAGAAACCGGTCCCCGGAAGCTTGTTTCCTTTCCAGTAAAGAATTGGCTTGGTAGTTTGGTCTGCCCTGTTCCCATGATGCACTGGGCCAGGGTCAGACTAATTTGCATGTAGCCAGGTTCTGAACTGGGATGGTGCAGTGAGCTAAAAAACGGTGATGGATCAAGCCCTGATCTTTTGACTGGGTAGGAGTGTTCTGCTTAATTCAGATACTCTGTCCATTACCACCCCCTGTTGAATCGTTTTGGCCACCACAAGTGTGGAAGGGTATGCTCAGATGTGAGTCCCTTGCTCACTGCACCATCAGGATTCAAGCAAGCCGGGCCGAAGACGGCTGTAATGCCAGAAACCGGTCCCCGGAAGCTTGTTTCCTTTCCAGTAAAGAATTGGCTTGGTAGTTTGGTCTGCCCTGTTCCCATGATGCACTGGGCCAGGGTCAGACTAATTTGCATGTAGCCAGGTTCTGAACTGGGATGGTGCAGTGAGCTAAAAAACGGTGATGGATCAAGCCCTGATCTTTTGACTGGGTAGGAGTGTTCTGCTTAATTCAGATACTCTGTCCATTACCACCCCCTGTTGAATCGTTTTGGCCACCACAAGTGTGGAAGGGTATGCTCAGATGTGAGTCCCTTGCTCACTGCACCATCAGGATTCAAGCAAGCCGGGCCGAAGACGGCTGTAATGCCAGAAACTGGTCCCCGGAAGCTTGTTTCCTTTCCAGTAAAGAATTGGCTTGGTAGTTTGGTCTGCCCTGTTCCCATGATGCACTGGGCCAGGGTCAGACTAATTTGCATGTAGCCAGGTTCTGAACTGGGATGGTGCAGTGAGCTAAAAAACGGTGATGGATCAAGCCCTGATCTTTTGACTGGGTAGGAGTGTTCTGCTTAATTCAGATACTCTGTCCATTACCACCCCCTGTTGAATCGAATACTGTGATGCAGCACGGCTCTAGATACCAGTCCCGCCAGAGGATCGATCACACAGGCCTTGCTGGGCATCAAGTGAGCTTTATCTGCTTGTGGCCCTACCCTCCCTGATCGATAGGGGTACCAACACCACTACAACTGTAAACAACAGGTACTGTGCACACGTATGATCAAAGCAGTATCGGTAATGTGGTAGTTTTTGAGACAAAGAGAAATGTAAATATCGTTGATAAATTGGAGACAGTTTGTAGTGTTGAATATTAGTCTTTATTTCTTTTCTTTATTTGGCAAACACCAGCCGACACGTGTTTCATCACAGATTGAAACTGTAACTCATCAGGGCTGTAGAAGGCACAATGAATATCCAGTTGTCTTGGAGTACGTGAATAATCCAATGGGAAGGAGGTCAGCAAGGGTAAAAGCTGAGTGAGGGTCCGCCGTGCATTTGGGTACGAATGCCTGGCCGAGGTGTGGCAATGGATTCCAGCGCCTTCTACAGCCCTGATGAGCTCATTTATAATGGTTAGGCTCTCCAACACACTTGCTGGCAGCTACTACTCGCCCACATTGACCGACCTGCTGTGATGTCGGGCCATTGCTGGGTGGAGAGCATTCCATTTCTCCCGGCTGACTTCTCTGGTGGTATCCAGAGTCACGCTGGCGGCTATCGTTCCTGGTGGGGTCGAAATGGGGCGTACAGACCCCAAAAAATGATTACCCAAATTTGGGAAGTTAATTGAGCAATCTGCTGATTCTGGCGGCGTGGCCGAGGGTGGCACAGAGGACACTGCTCTACATGAGGCACCTGCAATGCTGAGCACGCTGCTTCTCAAAATACGGGCAGGTTTTTAAAATCCTTGAGGGCCGCTTTGATACTCTCGACAAGAGCCTTGACGGAATGGGGGCCAACCTGGATATCCATAAGAAGTGTTTGGACACAGTGGAGGGTAAGGTGTCGGATTTGAAAGATGGCGCGGAACAATCTACCAAGCACCTAGACCGCATGGAAAAAATACTGAATGAGGTTTCCATAAAAAACGAGTATTTGGAAGCGCGCAGCAGGCGCAATAATGTTCACATTCTGGGGGTCTCTGAGTCCACCAACCCAGGGCGCATGGCACAGTTTGTGGAGACCCTGCTCACAGACATTTTCAGTAAAGAGGCATTCACTCATATCTTTCTTGTAGAAAGAGCCCACCGCTCGCTTGGCCCACGCCCTAACCTGGGTTGTCCACCTCGGCCCATCATTGCCAGTCTTTTAAATTTCCAACACAGAGATACTGTGCTGAGGTTGTTGAGAGAGAGGGGCTCCTTAACGTGGTAGGGTTCAGCACTGGCATTGTATCCAGATTTCACCATCATGATGCAGGATGCCAGGAGGAAGTACACTGGGGTGAAGTCAATATTGCGAAACCCGGGTTTGTGATATGGCATGTTATACCCAGCATGAGTACAGGTGGACATCGAGGGTCACTTTTGCATATTCGATACTTCCACCGCAGTACAAGAATTTTGCAGGGACTATAAAGGAAGTAACAATAACCGGAAGAGCAAAGATTTGGCCGGGACATCCAGCCCTAATAGTAGTTCGGAGGCTGTTGTGGACTTATTTTCTTTTTTTGAAAAAAATGTATTCATACGTCGCAGGGCTCTGCACTCCAGACACATCTGCAGAATCAAATCATACATTACCACAGGAGCAACCAACTTTTGTGAGTGACATTAAGATATATAATGAAAATAAACAATGTAATATAACAAAGGATCCCCCAACCCCCCTCCCTCTTCCTTCCCCCTGAAGCCGCACTGAGTCTGCACACAGCCTTTATACAGAACAACAGAGTCTTAGCGCTATAGCACACACCTCCCTGGATCCCGCCCCCGCCCTGCACCACTGCATCCCTGTGTACATCAGAGATTATCCCAATGGATGAGCCTCTACAACACTTGGCGGCTCCAGCCACAGATTGTGGACTTATTTTCCCACAAATAAATACCTTATCCTACACCGATGCGCAGCGGTTACCTGTTGATTATAATTTCTTTTCTATTGGGCAAATAACATGTTTTTGCATGATTTTATAAGTAGGGTTCTTGGCGTGGCTTTGCCACACCCCAAGTGTTGATCACTTAGCGATTGTTTAAATTGTGTGTAATGTATCTAGCATTGGTCCAGCTAGAGATTCAAGGTTGTTTACATGATGCATGTCTACGCTTCTTTAATGGGGTTCCGCTCTGCAGAAGGGTGAGCAGGGATGGGTGGGGAGTCGAGGGGGATTATGTTTGCATTTTGGGGACAATGGTAGTCATGCATTTCTTTATTCACTGTAGCAAAGTATGTTTTTCTGGTTTTGCACAAGCCGAGTTATTGCTAGAATATTGGGATCTCGGAACGGGGTAGATTGGCACCATTTTCTTACATTAATAAGTCTGAGGGCTTAACAGTGCCTCGAAAGGGAGACAGGTCTTGCATGATTTACAGCGACATAGAGTCGACATTGCATTCTTACAAGAAACACACCTGCCTAGGGCCTCCACCACAGCCTTCTCCTCGAGCTGGGGTCTACTTTACCGGATACAGCACATACGCACGGGGCACTTCCATAATGATTATAAAAGTTTAACTTTTACCTTCACAAAAGCACATATGGACATGGAGGGGTGGTATACTTGCCTGGTGGGACTCTTGATGGGATATCGGATTGCGTTCATCTGTGTGTACGTGCCCAATGTCGACAGCCCCAAGTTTTTCCAAGATTTACATGCACAGCTCTTACAATTTGAGGCAGACTATATATGTATGGGTGGCGATTTTAATTTTCTGTTAGATCCAGAGCGGTATGGCACATCCAAATCACTGAATACTAAGCCATGCGCACCCCGAGTATTGTTAGAGATGTGCGAAGCAATTGGACTGGTAGATGTGTGGCGCAAGCACAACCCAGGGAACTCCGTCTGTACACATTACGCTGCTCACTATGGCACTTGGACCAGATGACATTTCTGGCTTCTCTCTCCCAATTTGGCACTGTGGTATAAGGCAGCCCAGCATCTCGCAAGCCTCTTACTCTGACCATGCTCCCGTGGTATTCATAGACCGGAGGGGTGTGAGATAATGTGGATATTTCCCGGGCATGCTTTGACAGATGAAGTGTTAATGTCTGAGCTTCAGGAGAATACAGTCGGATATTTTGAACTGAACAGAGGTTTGGTGAGCTTGTGGGCCACACTTTGGGAGGCGTTCAAGGCCTACATGAGGGGCATGTACATTTCAAAGCACTCGGGGGTTTTGAGAGGTTTGCGTGGTAAAATTGTGCACATTGAGAAGCAATTAAACGATTGAGAAATAGAGCACATCATGAATCCAGACCCCTCGAAGCTTGGCAGCCACCTTGCGCTCCTTATGGAGTTTATTGGTGCAGCAGATCAAGAGTGTCCTTTTTTTTTTTTAAAACAGATTTTATAAGTCAATTGACCAATATATTGCAGAGCACTGTAACCCAGCAACTCATGCATATAGAAAGAACAATTTCAACAAAAATATAGGACAAATGAAGAGCAATACATTTGAAATATTTAGCATATAAAAATACAAAGAAACAAACCCCAAAATCCACCCCGTCGCACTCGCGCCTACCCCAAAACAGCACCATAATTGAGCAATCTCATTCATCCAGACACATTGCACCTGTATCTAAAGATCGATGTTGCATACCAATTATAGGGGGAGAGACACCAAGTCTGTGGACCTGGCCACTGAAACAGGTTCTAACTCCAGGCCATGATATTCTGCCCATCGCCTCCAGATTTTATAATGTTTAAGTGGGCATCCCCTGGCCGCAAAGATCTCCAGCCCCATACAGAAATCCATGCTATTTTTCCACACAGATACCGAGGGCGCCCTCGGAGCCTTCCAGGCTTTGGCAATATCCCTCTTAGCCAAGGTGAACCCTAATAGCATAAGATGGCGTTGGTATATGTTTCCTCCTATATCAACAGGACCAGCTTCGGGGAATTGGGGAGATCCCAGCCTAGTACTTTGAAGAGGCACGACAAGACTCCCCGCCAAAATCGTGCCAAGGCAGTGCATTGCCAGATTGTGTGGAGCAAAGTACCCTCCACATGTTGGCATTAAAGACACACCAGGGAGGCCACCAATCCCGCCCTCCAGAGCCTAACCCTGGTGAAGTAAACCTGGTGGAGATACTTGAACTGAATAAGATGAAGACTTACGGCTATAGATTACCCCTGCGGAGAGGGCAGAGCCTCCACACAGTCCTCCTCCTCCAGGGGCCTGTGTCTCCCTCCCAGGCCTCCCGAAAGCACTGCAGTGTGGGGGAACAATGTGTAACCAGGGACTGATAAATCTTGGAGATCTTGTGGTCATGGAGGTTAAATACCTTTGCCTCTGTGGGACTGAACTCAGCCACGGACTCCAACCCCTCGATGTAAGGAGTGATGGCATTCCAGAGCTGTAAATATAGGAAACATTGAGTTTTAGGCATGTGGAAGTCCTTTCGTAAATCCTGAAAAGACTAGAACTGGTCCCCGCATGATGTCCCCGAGAGTAGAGATGCCAATGTGGTCCCAACTCCGAAAACCGGACAACACTGCCAGTTGCGGTAGTCGCCCATTCCACCAAAGGGGAGTCTCCCGGGTCAACTTATTCCACCACCCTGTCCTCCGCAAAGGCTGTCGCCATATTTGAAAGATCAGTTTTGTAGCCGTGGCAAGGAGTTGCGCAGCGGCGTGGAGTAGAGTATAGTATGTAGGGTGTGATCTCCCATACAGCGTCTCTCGACCCCGTAGGCTGGATCCGCCCTATCACCATACCACCACTAATTGAGGACCAGTAGATGGGAGGACATATAACAGGATAGGATATCAGAGGTTGCCAATCCCCTGCAATACGTGGACTGGAAGCAAGTCCACAGAGCTACCCTCGCCATTCCGCCAGCCCATAGAAACTGACCCAAGGCTGTATTAACACGTCTGAACCAACCGGGGGAAATTGGATAGGGGTGGTTTTGTAATTGATATAGGAGGCGGGGAAGTAACACCATTTTAAAAATGGCCGATCAGCCATATATTGAAAGAGGCATATGGGACCAGGTTTTAAGATCTTCCCGCAGCCGCTCCCATACAGGGGACAAACTTCTTTCCCAAGAGGTGATCGGCGAATCGGATAAAAACACTCCCAAGTTCTTCAACCCCTCAGAGGCTACCTGAATGGAGGAGGCCCAGGGACCAGGGCGAGAGTGTTGGTTTGTTTTTGTGTTTTTTTTTTTAAATCTTTTTATTATAATCATCATCAACAAGGCATAGATCTTCCAGATGGTATACACATACATCTAGAATCAGCAAAGCACATCCCCAATACATTGTTACATTGAAAATCAATACATCATATTCGTAAACAGTACCCCTCATGTTATACATGTTACCCTCCCTAGTGTTCCTCCTCCAGACTCTCATCTGCCTATTCTCGCTGTGGTTCACAGATATTTCCCCTGAATATATTCCATTCCCCCAGATTTTGCTCCATTTTCGGGGACAGTCGCGATTAACGAATACCGCTCTCTCAGTTATCATGGCCCTGTCCATGTCTTTACACCATGCGGCAAGTGTCGGTATTTCTGCTGCCCCCCCATTTTTGTGCAATGTTGCGTTTAGCAACCCTTATCCCCAGCGTGGCCCCATTTTGTGCTGAATGAGTGAGGTCATGTGGTTCCCATACATTTAACAAACATCTCTTGGGCTCTGGTATCAACGACACCTCCTCTGTTTGCGATATTGTCCTCATCACTTTTGCCCAATATTCCATAATCTTCGGGCATTGTCACATGGTATGGTAAAAGTACCCTCTTCCCCACAGCGCCTCAGGCAGTATGGGTGCGATGTTTTACCTATCTTATGCAGGGTGCATCTGGTATAGTAGGCTTGATGGAGAATTTTAAGCTGTACCAACCTAAGATGTGAGGGTATACCCACCTCCCTCGGTGAAGCTAATGCCTCCTGCCATGCTGTGATTCATCAAGGTCACCTACATCGCGAGACCATTTTTCCCTAAATGGCGTCGTGGGGTTCAGAAGATTGTTAACTAACTTTCGGTAAGTGAATGACATAGCCCGCTTACGCATATAATCTGTCAGTAACCAGTCTGCGAGAAGTGAGGCTTCCGGGACCTCAGTAGTAGGCGGTAGAGCCGCCATTAGAGCATGTTTGATCTGTGTGTACCTAAAGATTTCAGAGGGTGCTAACTTATATTGTTGCTGGAGGCGTTCAAATGTAACTACTTCCTCCCTATGCCACATGTCCCCTACCGTGGATATGCCAATAGTGTCCCACTGATCAAAGCCCTTACTGTTCCTGAGTCTTCCCAGCTGTTTCGTGTCCCAAAGAGGAGTGAGTTGGGTTATAATCCCTTGCCAGCCCAGTTTAACCTGTGCAGCGTGCCATATGGTAAGCGTATGTTTCGTAGGCCCTATTAATGTATGGGCTTGCTGTTTATTGTAGAGGGCAGACAGCATACTTCCTGTTCCTAATACAAATCTGTCTGCCCTAAATTCAGAGTCTGCCTGAGGGGCATGTATCCACTGATTGACCACCTTTAATTGCCCCGCTCAATAGTATAACTGTATATTCGGGAGCGTTATCCCCCCATTGTACCATCCACGAACCAACTTGGTTGGAAACCTGGGCTGCTATCGCTTTAAAATAGTTTGGAGGCACCGGAAGCAGTGTATTTTCCAGCGCATACAGAAATCGAGGAAGCGCTATCATTTTAAAAAGCGCTGCTTTTCCCAAAAAGCGTTAGAGGCAACGTCTCCCAGTGTGTTGTATCCCGTCATAGACGCTCTAGCGGGGGCAATAAGTTTCTTTTGAAGAAGTCATCTGAGTTGGCCATGATATAGATACCTAAATATTTAAATGTGTCGTCCTCGATCTGGAGCGGGCAATCTTTAGGAAGCTGCGGTGGAGGGCTGTGTAATACATACAAAATAGATTTGGACCAGTTTATAGTGTATTTCGACGCCCGTCTGAAGAGCTTACATATATTTAGGAGGCCAGGATGGAGCGCCTGGAGAGTGTTGTTTTTTAACACCGTTGCAAGACAATACGGAGAGGGCCATAGACCTGACTGCACGTGGGCGCGACTATTTAGGCCTCCTGCTGGGCAATCACACATCAATTGTATCCGCTCTACAACTGGGTAGTCCCTAAACAGCACCCCAGAGATCCAATACAAATTGGTAGCCTATTATTCCACGTTATACACCACACATGTGCCGCATGATTAGGAGTATCGTGATAAGTACCTGGCAGAGGTTGCTATGGTCTGGAGCGGGAGGTTTATGTAGAGGTTTCTGGCAGAGCCATTCTCCGTCGGGGATTGGTAGTGCTATAGATGCCATAAATGGCTCGACTGCCCCGGGCCTGCACGGCTTTACCGGGGCCTTCCACAAAAACTACAAGGACTTACTTGTGCCCTACTTATTAGAAGTTAACAATGAGGTGCTTGAATGCAAGATATTTCCTCCTACCCTGCGTGAGGCTGTAATAATTATTCTACCAAAAGCTGGGAAGGACCCGCTTTTATGTGCCTCTTATAGGCCGTTGTCCCTTTTAAATTTCGATCATGAAATCCAAGCTAAAACTATCTTTTTTGGATTGGATTTATTATTAGACCGCATATATCTCCGGCTCTATCAGGCTTTGTGCCCCACAGCTCAACAGCTTTAAATGTGCGCACATTGTTTGCGGTTCTCCTTCGGATCGCTCCTGAGATCCCGGTGGCTGTTGTCCTATTAGACACTGAAAAAGCATTCAATTCTCTAGATTAGCCATTTTTTCTAGGAGTGATGAGAACACTGGGTATTCCTAAGGGGTTTATCGATCTCACTGCACTACTGTTCTCTGCGCCCAGTGATAGACTTCAACTGAATGGAACACTGTCCCCCTCGTTCACCCTTTGTCGTGGCACCAGGCAGGGCTGCCCACTCTCCCCGCTGCTTTTCATATAGGCATTAGACCCCTTGGTCCGTCACTTCCAGGAACGCCATCTTCACACAGGTCTCCAGTTCAAAACAGGACCTTTTTTAATTTGCTTCTACGCGGATGATATTATTCTCTATGTTCATAATCCACAGGCAAACTTGGAACTGCTCATCAGAGAGATAATCAGATTTGGTTCATTTTCTGGGTTGGGTATAAATTGGGTAAAATCAGAAATGTTCCCCCTTACACCGAGCATTGCCCGCTGGGAGAGCGAGTTCCCACGTGAGGATTTGGTGAAGTATTTGGGGGTATGGATCCATAGAGCGACTGAGCACATACTTAGGCTAAATTATGGCCCTTCTGTACAAAATCTGGAACTGCAGATTGAAAGCTGGTTAAGGCTTCACCTATCCCTAGCAGGCCACATGGCCCTTGTGAAGATGATTGTCCTCCCTAACTTCTTGTTTTCCCATTCCCCTCCCAATACTTTCTTTCATACGCTGAGATCTCATCTCATAAGGTTGGTTTGGGGGGGTCAACGACCCAGAGTTAGCTGGGACACACTGACCTTACCATATGAGAGAGATGGGTTTGGGGTCCCCAATGTACAGTGTAGTTTTGCTCACTCCTGGTATCATCCTGATGATCGGACTCCCTACTCTAGACCTGAAGCCGATTTAGTGCTTCCTGCACCACTCTGCACAGTTCTACTGCAAGGCTTCCCTATAGACCCACGGGAAATTCAATTTGTTACCACCACTAGCTGGACCAGTCGCAAGTTGACTATAGTGACGGGAAGGGGTGCTTTATACTCATCAGGGATTCCTGTGGCTAATAATCTGTAACTTCCCATTAGGGAGGAAAAACTGGTTCAGCAGACCCTTGCAGCAAACTCAATGAATAAGCTTGGTGATCTCTTCCCAGGGAGACACGTCTTTTCCAGTACAGAGAGTGGGTAGTTTAGTGAGGCCACTTTTATGGATCAATTTGTCTTTAGTCGAATACGGAGGGCTCTCCGTGCAAAGATTCCGGGGTATCCTTTGGAGTTGGAGTCCTTCCCTCCGTTTACTTTCTTAATCACAATCCCTGGGGGAGAACATCTAATCTCGAAATTATATAAAGGAAGCATGACATTAATCCCTAGTAGGGACTCCAGGTTACAGGGGGATCTTGGGCACCCAATTGAGGACTAGCATTGGTCCTTGTGCTATGCGCAAACTAAGGAGGTCTCTTTAAATAGCAGACATATGCTTATCCATTTTACGTATTTGTGGAGGGCCTATGTGACCCAGCAAGGTCACATGCCATTGACTCGAGCCATCCACACCGTTGTCTTAAGTGTGGAGGTCCACAGACTGACATTGCTCACCTTACGTGGAATTGCGTGCAGATTGGAAACTTCTGAAGATCCGTCTTCAGGACAATAACGCAGATGTTGGGCCTAGAGGTGACTCCCGCACCCAAAGTTGCCTTGTTGGGATATGTGGGGGTCTCCCGAAGAAGCTGTGTACATTTTCTTCCACTGCTCTATTGCTTTAAAAAGGGAAATAGCGCTCAAATTGGGCAGTAGATCCTCACCCCCAGTCAGAAACTGGCTTCATAGTCTTACATACTGCAGTACTAACAGTGAGCTGTATGCCGAAACCCAAACCCGACCAAAAGATATTTGGGGGCCTCTCAAAGCTTATTTATTAGAAATCAGCACGTTCTCTGCTTCACAACCACCTGATAGAATACTTCCTACTCGGCTGGGGTAATCTGCCTTCCTATTCTGATCACTCAAGATGCTGTAGTTATTATTAACACTGTTGAGTTACTGTTTGAGGGCTGGTTGTTATGGGTTAGCCAGATGCTGACACCTTATGATATGAAGTAAATACTACCCCATGATTTGGTTTGATTCTATGTTTGTGTACAAATGACTTGCAAATGTGGTTTTTGTATAAATAATTACTGTTTCAAGATTGAAGTGAATTTATATGCTTGTATGTAGGCCATGGAAAAAGAAAATACGTTTATAAAAAATAAATAAAAAAAGAACCCCACTGTGGGATAGTGACAAGTTACACAAAGTGGGAACACTGCAGGTATTCCAGAAATGAAAACTGATAGACATACTCCATCTGGGTCATGTATGGAGAGGCTCGACAATAATCCTATTTGAAGACTTACAGAAAGAATACCAGTTAGCAGACTCAGAAAGATGTAGGTACATCCAGTTGGGACACGCACTCGGTAACAAGAAAAATTATCGAATTCAAAATATACAATTACCAAAATATCGAAGTCAAAATATAGACTGGACAAAATATCGAAAGGACAGAATATAGTGGTCAAAAATATCGAATTGAAGGTTAGTAATATAATATCGATTTTTTTAAATATAGAAAGTCAAAATATCGAAGTACATAATATAGGTATTAAAATATATCGAATTTTTAATAATATCGAATTTTTTAAAGTGTTTTGTATGTTAGTATATGTGTAAAAAGTGTATATTATTTTTGTAATTTATTTTAAGTAATGAATTTTATGTTATTTAATTTTTGCGTAATTTAATTCTATAGCGGGTTGTGGGTTTATAGGGGAATAGGGTGGAAAGTAATTTAATTATATTAAATAAAATATTAATTTTTTGATATGACTAATTATTTTTAATTTAATGCTGCGTTTTAGTTCTGTAGCGGGTTGTGGGTTTATAGGGGAATAGGGTGGGAAGTAATTTAATTATAATTAATTAAATATTTGTATTTATTTATTGGTAGTCATTATGAATTAATTGTAAATTAATTTTTAATTGGTAATTCATTTGTATTCATTGATTAATTGATAATTATGATAATTGTATTTTATTTTCTGTAGCGGATTGTCGGTTTATAGGGGAATAGGGTGGGAAGTAATTTAATTGTAATTAATTACATCTTAAAAATAATTTATGTGTATTGATAATTAATTTGCTGTTAATTAATTATTAATAGGTATTATTTTATTATTAATTAGTTTTTGTTATTGAACATTAATTAGTTGTTAATTAGATATGAATAGGTGATTAATTTTTAGTAACTCATATTTATTTGTATTTATAATTGATTAATTATTACATAATATTAAATAGCCAATTAAGTGTAATTAATGTGTTATTGGTATTGATATTTAATTTATTTTGATTAATATATTAAATCATTACTTTCCCTACTGTTAAATTCACTAGAGTGGGATTAGTAATTTTTACCCCTAGGCTATCCAACGCTTTCTCTACTGTTGCACTCTCTGGAGTGGGAATAGTAATTTTGACCCCTCCGCTATCCAATGCTTTCCCTACTGTTGCACTCTCTGGCGTGGGAATAGTAATTTTTACCCTCCCGCTATCCAACGATTTCCCTACTGTTGCACTCTCCGGAGTGGGAATAGTAATTTTTACCCCACGCTATCCAACGTTTTCCCTACTGTTGCACTCACTGGAGTGGTAATAGTAAATGTTACCCTCCCGTTATCCTATGGTAAAAATATGATATAATTTTTATTAATATTATGTTTATATATATATATATATATATATATATGTATATATATATATATATTCACAGAAAAAACCATAGGTTATAGACCATATATAGTTAGGAATTAGCATTTACAAAACCTTGAAAATTCACTGAAAAAACCATAGGTTATAGACCATATATAGTTAGGAATTAGCATTTAGAAAACCATATTTTACTCACACAAAACCATTGAAATTCCATATATAGTTAGTTGCACTAACTATATATCGCGCACCCGCAATCCACTGCTGATGATGTCACATATTACATCATTCATGACATGGTCAGTGACATCACTGATGACATCACTGATGACATCTCAAATAACATCACTGATGACATCATCTAGTGTCTGTGTGTTTTTGTAAAGTTTAAATACGTTTTACATATTGAAGAATGACTGGATGTATGGAAGACTGAGTGTGTGTGTGGCTGGCTGGGAGGTGTGTGACTCTGTGCATATCAATGTGTACTTGTATCAGTGATTGTATAAGAGAGTAAGTATGTGTTAGTATATGTGTGAAAAGTATGGTGTTCTGTGTTTAACTATAGATGAGGAAATCGAAGTGTGATTGATTCTTCACAGGACTGACTAGGTGTATGAGTGCATATGATAGTGTTGTAATAATAAGTGACTGTATGTATGAGTAATTGTATGGGTGAATGAGTGAATGTGTGTGTAGACGTACGAATCAGTGAGTGTGTATGTAGTAACTGGTATTGGTGTGTCATGATGTCATCAGTGATGTCATTTGAGATGTCATCAGTGATGTCATTTCAGATGTCATTAGTGATGTCATCAGTGATGTCACTGAAGTATGGTGTTCTGTGTTTAACTGTATAGATGAAGAAATGGAAGTGTGATTGATTCTTTACAGGACTGGCTTGGTGTGTGAGTAACTCCATGGATGAGTGGCAGTGTGTGACTGTCTGCATAGGTGTATGAGTGGATATGATAGTGTTGTAATAATAAGTGACTGTATGTATGAGTGATTGTATGGGTGAATGAGTGAATGTGTGTGTAGACGTAGGAATCAGTGAGTGCTTATGTAGTAACTGGTATTGGTGTGTCATGATGTCATCAGTGATGTCATTTGAGATGTCATCAGTGATGTCATCAGTGATGTCATTTGAGATGTCATCAGTGATGTCATCAGTGATGTCACTGACCATGTCATGAATGATGTAATATGTGACATCATCAGCAGTGGATTGCGGGTGCGCGATATATAGTTAGTGCAACTAACTATATATGGAATTTCAATGGTTTTGTGTGAGTAAAATATGGTTTTCTAAATGCTAATTCCTAACTATATATGGTCTATAACCTATGTTTTTTTCTGTGAATTTCATTGGTTTTTTAACAGCTAATATCTGTAGCTGTAAAATGTATTCTTCTTTAAATCCAAAAATATATTTTATATGTTTATGAATAATTTTTTTTTTAAATATTTTTTTTTCTTCGTTCCCGCTTCGCGAATCGGGAAGCTTCCCGTTAGCTGACCTTGATGCCGCGAAATAGACCGCGAGCCGGTAAACGTTTCTTTACCACAAGTGCCGCGTTAAAAAACAACATCGTGACGCCTCCCGTCCGCATGACGTTTCACGTTGTCGCGTGATACGTCATATGACGTACAACGTTAGCGAACTGGTACGCGAAGCGAGTCGCAAAGCGCAGGTTTCTGGAAGCAAACCGGGAGGCCCTGCAAAGCGCTTAACGTAAACACAGCAAGTCATGTGACTTGGTAATAACACTTTTCATTGGTTCATTTCACTTTTGGTTTCCTAATGATGTAAGACTAGGTCATATAATCTAAAATGAACACTTTTGATTGGTTGAGAACTCTTGTTTTTCCCAAATGATGAAAATCCCTCCTTCTTTCCTCACTCTGACTTTCATCATTGTGAGAGAAAGACCCTTTGTGATCACTGAGCAATGGCTTCTTTAGTAGCTTCAGCTGGTGCTTCCCCACCACCTCCACCACATCCAAGGAAGAGTGGACCACCTGCTCAAGTTATAATTCAACAAGAAGAGGAAGAAGAGGAACAGGAGGACGAGCACGAAGAAAGGCAGTTTTTGCCTGAGCAGCCCAGGACGTCTCACCGGAAAGAAAACTTCATTTGGCAATTTTTTTAAATTCCCAAAGGTCAGAAAAAAGTAAATGCAAGATACGTAACTTGCCTTATATGTCAAGATAGACTGTCCAGAGGGACCGACAAAAAATACAGTTTCGGAAACTACACAATGCATCGCCATATGACTAGGTGGCATCCTAACAACTACAGTGCTGCACAGTTTCGGAACGACCTAGATAACCTCCCTATTATGGCCAGAAGATCTGTTGTACCGGAAGTAACGGGACCAGAGGGCAGGGAGATGGTGCCAAATATACAAATGAGATTTGGTGATGTAAAACACATCTGCGTATTTTGCGATGGATTCATTTCCTACGGAGAAAAAAGCATCACTCTGATCAACAGAGCTATTGACTATCATATGCAAGTTTGTACGAAACGCCCAAAATAATAAATACTTCTTTTTTTTGTTTTGTTGCTCCTGTTGAGCCCTTTACAATGAATCGTTTTCATTGCCCCCTCCAAGAAAACCCCAAAAAAAATAAAACTGTTCAGAAAAATTCAAAAAAAGTAAAAAAATGTTCTGAAAAATAAAAAAAAAAGTTCTTTTCAGAACTACCTCCCCGTTATTAAAAAATTGGTACAATATTTGGAACTGTGCCAACCTCTATTTCTCTTAGTTCGCTTCCCAGTTCGCTCCCCGGTACGCGAACCGGAAGCGAACCAAAAACAGTAAGTATAAGGGAAGGAAACAGACACTTATGTTAAAAGAAAGACAGCTATAGGGGAGTAAACTAGAGATACTATTACCCGTAATCCACTGCTGATGATGTCACATATTACATCATTCATGACATGCTCAGTGACATCATCAGCAGAGGATTGCGGGTTTTTTGGCAACGTGCCTTATCCACGGTTTAATAACGCTGCCTTTTGCTTTATATAAGTTTTCAAATTGTATGAAATATATACCAATAGATCGTTATGAACCTTTAGGTAGTGCTTTTCTTCATGAGGTCTGGTCGCTTCCATACACATACAGATGTTTCAAAGATGATCAAGAAGTTTATCTGAATGGAGAGGAATGCACTGAGACGCCAGATCATTCACTAATGTGTAGGCACATACAGTTACACGGTTCATGCAACAAACACCGACCAAATATGGCTTGCGTGTTGCAAGGCACGCCAGTTCCTGCTATCATCCCCACGTTCAAGTTGTTGGCAAATGGTAGTTATTTGATGCTCAATAATGAAGATTGTTCTGAGTTAATTAAAAGTATTCCTTTTATCGTAACAGTAAGTGAACGGGTTATTTGCTGCAGAAATGTTCTATTTCCTCCCACACATGAACATAGGGATTTTTCAATCTGGCCACAAATACCAACCTTGGGACAGATTTCAACGGCATGGCAAGAATAAGAGCTCTTTTGTCTCAGAGAGAGGTGGCCTTGAGTTCGGCCCGTGAAACTTTCGTGCTTCACATAGCGAACACCCGTACAGAGGTGCACACACTTTTCAATTCAGATTTGCCTTTTAAATTCAGCAAGATGGTTCCGACTATCTTTAACGCATCCTCCGCAAAGTCCCTGGCGCACTTTTTTAAAGTTGTTACCAGTGGTCTCGTGACTTCATTTGAGAAAATCTTTGGACTCATCCCTGCTTCCTTTCATTCTATTTTCTCCACTCTGGTTCGTGGATTGGCATTTTTACTTGCATTACCAGCGGACGCTCTTGTGCTTTTTTACATTTTTAAATATGGATGTCCCTCCTATGCAACCTCCCACCCTGCAGCTGCTGACACTGTTCCGCAATCGCATGCTAGAATATTATGGCACAATGCCGTTGGCGATATTAAGCACGGCATATGGATTATCTTTTCGATTCTCCTACTTCACCTGTGTACAGCCTGTATTTCACTGCCTGACCTGTGATTTCGATTGGGCCATTGATTTGTGTCTCTGCGGACCGGTTTCTCCTGACGTCGACTTTAATCAGCTGATGACTCCTATCATTACTCACGAGTTGGTTTGTCCTGGCGAAAGGATTATGGCTGTGGCATTGATGCATGGACTACTTGGTCCCTGGAATTTACTGGCGGCAGCACAGTCTTTCTTGGAACAGAGCTTTCTTGAAAACCCACCGAGCTGTCCTCTGATGGTGATAGAGGATCCGGTGCTGGGAGAGCACGTATGTTCTTTTCCGCTTTTAAATTGGATGGCTGAACTGTTTTCGGATGAAGACGGTGACTTCCTATTGGAGGCTGTTGCAGCTTATTTTGCATACACAGTTATGTCATAGACCTTTTTCATGTTTGATATGCTGAGTACTAGCATTTCATTGACAATTCATTGACTTATTTGTCAAGTTTTTATTATTTACCTTGCCTATTGGCTTAAGACTCGATAAAGTACTTGGCTGTTTTATTTTTCTTTAGCATTAAATTTTCCTAGTTTTTAATGCTTTACCTTGCGGACCGTCCACATATAAACTTGCAGTCTGCTCTCATGAGATGGCACTTCTATTATCTTATTCAGTTCGTTTCCGGATCATGGGGAGGTGTCATCTAGGTCCTGGATATCTTTACACCGTGTTAAGTTAGCATGGGCTCATTACCGGTTTAAACGCCATTTTTCCTTTTTTGCAACTTCTGCACACGACACTTAGTTGTTGCTTTAGCTTTCCACCTAGTAGTTCATCGTGGTTTACATGAGAATAATATGTTATTGCTCTACTATCTGCTTTGCTTGTTAAACTATATCTGTACAGCGAGTGCTAAAGTTTCAAGAACAACACGATACAGAATTGTTATGAGGTCTGATCTCCACGACTTCATACTCATAACATAAGTGCAACTTCTGCCAATTCTGGGCATGAGGCGGGTTTTATATTGCTTTGCCGAACACACATACACAACAGTTGATGCGGCTCACATGAAGAGAGAGCTGGTGTATGCTGATGTGATTCCTTCAAATCTAAGACACTAAAGTATGGGCACGCCCTAAACCAACACAAAGAGACCTTCTTAGCAAATAATATAATATGTGTATTAGGGAGGGTGAGATATAAGCAGCCGCGGGCCGTGGAGGGAGTTACGGTGAGGCAGGGAGGCGGGGAGGGGGAGAAGCAGGGTGGAGCCCTCTCTACCTTGCCCCTCCCCCTCCCCGCCTCCCTGCCCCACCGTAACTCCCTCCACGGCCCGCGGCTGCTTATAAGTGTTGCTAACTCTTATTCATTTACAGCATGTTAACATACTATCACCATTCGCTTTTTATGTACTAGTAACTATGCTGGTAATTTTGCTACTGATAATATGTGTACTTGTATTATCTAAGATACTACGCCTGTGAAGACGGCATTAGTAAATAAACATTTCAAATACACATGTGTTCTTCTTAACTCCATGTTCTGGTTTCTAAGAAATATATAACGACCGACTGTTCATGAGTTCCACGTATCCTGAGGTACTATAAGTTCATATTCTGGATTGTCTAAACATTGAGAGTTTGTTATATCCAATGTGACACTGTACCTAGCTTGCTAAGGAGTTTTTGATTACTAACGTGAGTTTTGGGACACCCTAATTCGCCGAGGTTCCAATCCTCTGTCCACAGTTCTGTGTGAGAACAGAAACCCTGCGACAGGGGCACCCCCGACCCTTGCTGGAGCTTCATCACACTTGCGATACAACTCCAGCAATGCGCCACCTTTACGGCACAGATACATCACGCATCTGTGCTGTTTTTGCCCCATGATGCGCCGCATTGTAAATGCAGCACACCATAGGTGACGGAACAGCGGCACAGAATGACTAACACATCCCTGGTGATGCGCCAGTCATCATAAATGTATCCCTATGCTTCTTATCTTGTTAGAGATGAACCGCCATATGTATCATCAAAGTTTTTTGCATTTCCTAAATAGCGAACTTTAAGGAATAAATAGCGATTCTTTACCATTCCTAGTTTGCGATGAGCTATTTGCTAATTACAAATTACACATTCATTTCCTTCATTTCCATAGGGCGGTTGGACTCACTTTTAGCTCGAACGGCTGAATGGATTTCCACGAAACTTGGCAAAATTGTAGGGACTGGTAGCCCGATGTGCCTTTGCTATGTCTCAAGATATATGCTCCAGTGGTTTTTACGAAAATTAACTTTGAAAAATATATATTGGGCTACATTGGCCTATATATATGTTGGAGCCCAAATGTAGCCCAATGTAGCCCAATGTAGCCCAAAGATGGCCGCCAGACACACAAAAAAACAAATGTAGCCCAAATATCAGCCAGATGTAGCCCAACTATAGCCCAGTGACAGAATGACCAATCAGCTTCGCAAACCTCCGTTACGCGAAGCGGAGCGCTGTTACAGATATATATCTTTTTTTGAACGTTAATTTCTCAAAATCCACTGGAGCACATATATTGAGACCTAGCAAAGGCACATCGGGCTACCAGTCCCTAATATTTTGCCAAGTTTCGTGCAAATCCATTCAGCCGTTCGATTATTATTATTATTATTTTTTTTTGCCCCGCGGGGCCCTTTTAAAACCTCCACATCAAACCTAGGGGGTCAGCGAGGATCTACTATGCCCCCTTATAGTTATTTCCCCCTTTGTTTTGACCTCCTCTTGTCTCTCGATCCTACCGAGAGACAAGATGGCGGCCGCTACGGACTGTTTGGAATGTTGACAGACGCCGGAGAACCAATCAGCTTCGCTTCACAAAGCTCCGTTGCACGAAAAGTACGCTTCCTGGGCCGCTGCCCAGTCCGCTGTTACAGATATATATCTTTTTTTAAACGTTAATTTCTCAAAATCCACTGGAGCACATATATTGAGACCTACAAAAGGCACATCGGGCTACCAGTCCCTACAATTTTGCCAAGTTTCGTGCAAATCCATTCAGCCGTTCGGGCTAAAAGTGAGGCCAACCGCCCTATGGAAATTAACATGGGAAAAACGCGTTTTGGGACCCCCCTTTTTTCTCAGCCCCCCCTTGACGAACCCCCCCCAAAATGTGCCATTTTCCTGAAAATTTCAGCCAATTCCGTCCACAAACGCCAAAGTTATTAGACATAGAATTTTCAAAAATCCCATAGGGAAAAAATCCTAACTATATATACCTACTGGCGACCGCCAGTAGGTAATATATATATATATATGTATTGAAAAATAAAATTGTATGTTGTTTTAGAACTTAAATTAATAATTTAATAATTTTAAGGTTATTTAAGTATTTTTAAGTATGTTTTAGTTAATTATATTTATTATTTCATTAATTTTAAATTACTTTTAAAAATTCGATATTTTGACTAACTACACTTTTTAAAACTATATTTTTGATTCGATATTTTTGTACTTACCGGTTTGGAGATAGGAATTCAATATTTTTGCATTCTATATTTTTTCCTTGATATTTTGGTAATTCTATATTTCTGTATTCGATATTATGTCAGTGATCCCCCGATCCTGGAAAAAGCTCAATTCCCGATATATAGAAAGATAATCAATAATGTGCCTGATCCATTGAGGGCATTGTTTGAAGCTTGGTAAACAGATATCGGATTACTGGAAGTTGATAACTGGTCAGAGATAATAGAACGCCCTAGAGAGGTAGCAATTAGAGCGAGATTTTGACTGGTCCAATTGCGGATCCTGCACAGATCTTACTCTACTGGAGTGCTGATATGCAAGCTGGGAAGGGCTCCCAAAGACCTGTGTGTAAGAGGCTGCAATCAGAGAAGCACATTCTTTCATATTATTTGGGGTTGTTCAGATACACAGCAATTCTGGGGAAAGGTAAAAAGGGTTATGTCTGATGTCCTGAGGCAGGACATCCCAGCAGATGCCAGATGGCACATCCTCTGAGTAACAAGTGATCAGACTTGGCAAAGATATCAAAAGATTTGGCTAATGGTTGCAGCAAAGGTAGCTAACAGGAATATTGCCAGAACGTGGGGGACGAACCTCCCACCGAGAACAGGACACTGGAAGTCAAACTTAGATTGGTGTTGCGCTACCGCAAAAGTCATTTACGAAAGTAGATGATGCCCAAGGAAATGTGAGCAAATATGGAACCACTATGTGGAATACAAAAGCCTTGGGGAAATGGGTGGGGAAGGAGAAAGTGGACCAAGACAAAGAGAAGTATGTGAATTGAACACTATCTAATAAGTAACTCACAAAGGCAGGTGTGGAAGATTTGTCAGAATCTTAGAAAACAGATCCGTAATGCAACCCTATTGATGTATGGTAATACTCCTGTGTCAGAAACGCTGTATGTTACGACCAACAATGATTAGCTTCTGGGTCCTAATTCACCAAGACTCCGGTATATGATACAGTGTATACTGCAACTGGCGAAAAGTTGATTAAAGAAATAAAGAAAAAGACTGGTTTGCATATGGCTGGGTCTGAACTGGGATGACAAAGTGATCTAAAGAACAATGATGGATTCAACCCAACTGGGTTTGAGTGTCTGAAAAGTTTCAGTACTCCAGCATTCATCTCCTACGAAACCATAAAAACCAGATCGGGAGGACGCTCCTTCTCTTTCCTCGCGGCCAGAGCCAGGAACGCCCTACCGTTCCACCTCAGACAGACATCACTCCCCATCTTAAAGAGAAACATCAAAACTTGGCTCTTAGATAGACCTCCTCCTTGATGAACTGGAACCCGCACCTCCCCTCCTCCCCAGAGCCTTCAGACCCCTGAGGGGGAGAAGTCACGCTTAGCACGTGACTGATTGATTGATTTATCGCCTTGCGTTTGCTTTGTTTACCCTAAGTTGGAAGGGCATGCACAAACGAGGGTCAATTGCTCACTTTGCGACTAGATTCAAGCTAGCCTGGCTGATGAGGAATGTTACCCTGAAACCGGTCCGAGTATGCTTCTTTCCTGTCCAGGGTAGACCAGGCTTGGCAATTTGGGCTGGACTGCTCACATGAGGGACAGGGTCAAGACTGATTTTCATTTGCTTGGGTCTGAACTGGGGTGACGAAGTGAGCTAAAGAACGATGATGGATCTGTGACTGGGGGTGAATGTCTGAAAAATGTGAGCGCTCCATCCATCATCTTCTTGTACTTTCTTTGTTTGCCCTAAGTTGGCAGGGTATGCCCAGATGTGGGTCCCTTGCTTACCTTGTCACTGGATTCAAGTTAGCCTGGCTGATAAGGGGTATTTACCCTGAAACCGGTCCCAGTATGCTTGATATCGATCCAGGAAAGACCAGGCTTGGCAGTTTGGGCTGGACTAGTCTAATGAACAAAAGGGTCAAGACTGATTTGCATATGACAGGTTCTGAACTGGGGTGGCAAAGTAAGCTAAAGAACAATGATGGATTCAACCCAGATCAGTGACTGGGGTGAGTGTCTGAAAAGTTTCAGCGATCCAGTCATCATCACTATGTGTTTCGTTTGTTCGCCCTATGTTGCAAGGGCATACCCATATGTGGGTCCCTTGCTCAATTTGCTACTAGATTCAAGCTAGACTGGCCGATAAAGGGTCTTACCCCAAAACCGGTCTGAGAATATTCGTTTCCGGTCCAAGGAAGATCTGGCTTGGCAGTTTGGACTGGACTGTTCCCATGAGGGACAGGGTAAAGACTGATTTGCATATGGCTGTGTCTGAATTTGGGTGCCGAAGTGAGATAAAGAACAATGATGGATTCAATGCACATCTAAGATTGGGGGTGAGTGTCTCAAAAGAATCAGCGCTACGTCCATCATCTCCTTGTGTATGCTTTGTTTGCACTAAGTTGGCAGGTTATGCCCAGACATGGGTCCCTTGCTCGCTTGGCCACTAGATTTAAGCTAGCCTTGCTCATGAGGGTTGTTACCCGAAAACCGGTCCGAGGATGCTTGTTTCCTGTCGAGGAAAGACCAGGCTTGGCAACTCGGGCTGGACATGACGGACATGGTGAAGACTGATTTGCATATGGCTGGGTGTGAACTGGGGTGGCGGAGTGAGCTAAAAATGATGAGGGATTCAACTCAGATCTCTGACTGTGGGTGAATGTCTGAAAACATTCAGCTCCCCAACCATCATCTCCTTGTGATTGCTTTGTTTACCCTAATTTGGCAGGGTTTGCCCAGACGTGGGCCCCTTGCTCACGTTCCCACTAGATTCAAGCTAGCCTGGGAGGTGAATGGGGTTTTACCATGAAACCGGTCCCAGAATACTTGTTTACGGTCCAGGGAAGACCTGGCTTGGCAATCCAGACTGGACTGTTCCAATGAGGAATAGGGTCAAGACTGATTTGCATATGGCTAGGTCTGAACTGGGGTAGTGAAGTGAGCTAACGAACGATGATGGATTCAAAACAGATCTATGACTGGGGGTGAGTCTGGAAAGTTTCAGTGCTCCAGCCATCACGTCCTTGCATTTCCTTTGTTCACCCTAAGTTGGAAGGGCATGCACAGACGTGTGTCCCTTGCTAACTTTGCCAGTAGATTCAAGCAAGCCAGTCTGATGAAGGGAGTGACGTGAAACTGATTGAGGATGCTTGTTTCTGGTCTAGGGAAGACCTGCCTTGGCAGTTTGGTCTGGACTGTTCCTATGAGGGGCAGGGTGAAGACTGATTTACATATGAATGGGTCTATAATGGGGTGGCGAAGTGAGCTATATAACAATGATGGATTTAACCCAGATATGTGACTGGGGGTGATTGTCTGAAAAGTTTCAGCGCTCCATCCATCATCTCCTTGTGTTTGCTTTGCTCTCCCTAAGTTGGCAGGGTATGCCCAGACGTGGGTCCCTTGCTCACCTTGCCACATGATTCAAGCTAGCTATGGCTGATGACGGGTATTACACCGAAATTTGTATGGAGATGATTGTTTTCAGTCCAGGGAAGACCTGGCTTAGCAGTTTGGGCTGGAGTGTTCCCAGGAGGGACAGGGTCGAGAATGATTTGCATATGGCTGGGTCTGAACTGGGGTGGCGAAGTGAGCTATACAACAATATGGGATTCAACCCAGATCTGTGACTGTGGGTGAGTGTCTGAAAAATGTCAGCGCTCCGTCCATCATCTCCTTGTGTTTGCTTTGTTTGCCCTAAGTTGGCAGGGTATGCCCAAATGTGGGTCCATTGCTCACTTACCCACTAGAATCAAGCTAGCCTCATTAATGAGGGGTGTTGCCCCGTAACTGGTCTGAGGATTCTTGTTTCCAGTCCTGGGAAGACCTGGCTTTGCAGTTTGGGCAGGACTGTTCCCATGAGGGACAGGGTCAAGACTGATTTGCATGTGGCCGGATCTAAACTGGGGTGGGAAAATGAGCTAAAGAACGATGATGGATTCAACCCAGATCTGTGCCTGGGGATGAGTGTCTGAAAAGTTTCAGAGCTCCGTCCATCATCTAATTGTGTATACTTTAGTGAAACCACCACGGTACATGCCGATGACAGGGCATTATATGATTGGCTAATGACTCCCTTTATAGAAGTTAAAGGCAGCCATGTTGCTTTAAGTACACTTTGGCTGTGGTCTGGGTTACTCACTTAAATACAGGAAATTAATAGGTTTCATATTTTTCCCTACCTATTGGCTCTTACTTAAAGTGGTAGATAAAAAGCATTATAATCTGATCAAATTGAAGCATTATCAACTGATCAAATTGAAGCCTTATATTTCTGCATTAAAATTTCCCACACTTGTGCGATAGCCGGTCTCCTGGTATATAGGCCTCCTAATTCTCAACCATCTGATCTGCTGGCACTATACTATCTAATTGCAGAGCTCTCATTAAAACATGCTAATTTCAACGTCCTTGGGGACTTTAATGTTCATATGGACAACCCCAGCTGTTCACTTGCCTCCCAGCTGGTGGACTCTTTAAATAGTCTAGATCTTACTCAACTAGTCACTTTCCCAACTCATAATGCTGGACATACACTTGATTTGATTTTCACTAATATTGGCAATCTTAAAGTGGAAACCCCGGTTTCACTAACATCGACAGACCACAACTTAATTCCATTCACTATCCCTGGTCCTAGCCAGAAATTCTCAAACAGTCCTAACTATGTTGAAAAAAGGAATTGGAGGAAAGTTTCAGTCGACACTTTGCAACCCACACTATCCCATATCCCCCTAACGCTCAATGGCGAAGCCTGCAGAGATGCCACCTCCTTTAATGATTGGGTGTCTTCAGCTCTCAATACGGTGGCCCCTCTGAAAAAAGTGAAAACAGCTAGAACTAAACCATCTGCCCCATGGTTCACAGACGAACTTCGGGGAGAGAAAAGTCTCTGTAAAAAACGTGAACATAGGTGGCGGAAAAAGTACAACCTTGAAATGAAGAACACTTATCGAGCAGCCCTAAAGAAATTTAAAAAAAAGTTAATATCAGGCTATCAGATAACTCAACTAAGGAGGTCTTTAAAATTGTTTAGGAGTTTACTAATCCGAAAGCTTTGAAATCCTCTACTAAGTCGACTGGCTCCCTGTGTGAAGAACTCTCTTGCTTTTTTCAAGATAAAATCCAAGCAATATATACAGCTTTTAAAAAAAAAACTGTGATGATCCTCCTGCCTTCCCACATAAAACCTCAAACTTAGCGACGTGGAGCAAATTTCTACTGTTTAGTGAGGAAGATTCCTTAAAAGAACTTAGGAAAGTCAGCTGGGGATCTCCTATTGACCCATGCCCAGCTAAGTTCTTCGCTCTTCTCGGCCCTCTATTGAATCCCCCACTCAATTATATTTGGAACTTCTTACTAAATATAGGGAGCTATCCATCTGCCTGGAAAACTGCACTGGTTCAGCCTATTTTGAAAAAAGCTGATGCAGATCCAAATATACTAAACAACTACAGACCTATTTCCTTATTACCGGGACTGGCTAAGATACTTGAGAAGGAAGTACAGAAGCAGCTATCTGTATGTCTAGAATCTAATGACCTATTACACGATTCCCAGTCCGGATTTAGGTCCGGTTATAGTACTGGGACAGTATTATTGGAAGCCGTGGAGACTATTCGGGAGACCCTAGATCAGGGCTGGTGATGCTGGACCTCTCCGCGGCTTTCGATACTGTCTCGCACTCGATTCTCCTTGACAGGCTTGTACAAATAGGCATTACAGATACTGTTCTTACCTGGTTTCGCTCCGTTTTAGATGGCCATTCTCAGAAAATATGTCTTCGACCCCATACCTCTACTGCACGTCCTCTCAACTGTTGAGTCCCACAGGGTTCGGCCCTCAGCCATCCACTTTTCAATATTTACCTTACCCCACTGGCTGCTGTCATTGAAAACCATGGAATAAAGACGCTGTCTTATGCAGATGACACTCAGCTTGTTTTTTTCCTTCTAGGACCAGTCAGAAGAGGCCTTCTCTAATTTCAGGCAATGTATGGTCAATATATCGCTATGGATGACAGACAATTGTCCGAGATTAAATAAGACAAAACGGAAGTCTTGTTTTTTAATCAGCCCTCACCCCTGATATACCTGCTCAGACGGCAAAAAACTTAGGAGTTAAATTTGACTCCACTCTGTCAGGAAAGACACAGATAAGCCAGGTTACGTCATCATGCTTCTGGAAATTGAAAACTGTGAGGTGATTTCTACATCTCCTACCGATGGGATGCAGGAAAACGGTGGTGCATGCACTTATAACCTCCCAACCCGACTATGCAAACAGCCTATACCTGGGTTTGCCCGAATACCTCATGAGAAAGTTGCAAGTGATCCAGAATACGGCAGCCAGGCTTATCAGAAACATACCCTTCCATCACCACATCTCCCCCCACCTTCGAAGCCTTCATTGGCTACCGGTTAGGAAAAGGGCCCAGTTCAAGGCCCTGGTATTGGCCTTCTGGCTATGAATGACACCGGCCCTAATTATCTCAAAACAAGACTACCCAAGTACACCCAACACAGAACATTGAGATCAAGTAACCAGGGATTCTTGTCTATCCCACGCTTCACTAGAGCCAGGATTGGCGGCCGCTCCTTCTCGTTTTTGACTGCCACCCTATGGAACTCCATGCCTGAGCACCTCTGCAAGGCCAACTTAAACCACTATTCCGGAGGATGCTCAAGACATGGCTTTTTAATATGCCGTAATGTCCTTCTCCCTCGTTACTGCTACGAGCCACTACTACTTTTTCTTGCTTTTGCGCCGGGACACCTACGTTGGAGGTAGCTGATGCGCAATATAAATGGCTCTTATAATAATAATATTTTTCCCTACCTATTGGCTCTTACTTAAAGTGGTAATAGGTAGATAAAAAGCATTATAATGTATCTGTTAAAAATAATATGAGGCACTGCAGTACTACCTACGATGTACCGTTATCAAAAAAACAAATGTGTAAAAAGATTTGAAAAACACTGTAATAAAGAATATGTCGTGAATATAGTATGCTGCAGTGTATTTTCTATTTTTCACATTTAAAAAAATTTGAAAAACACATATATGGAGTACCGTACAAGTTGTGAAGAAATATCACGCAAGTTAAAAAAATTATATAAAGAAGGTACATTTGTTTGAAAAAGGCACGTTCTACCTGCTGTCAGAGTAATTTATAAACTCTTTAAAAAATATATAGAAAAATCTAATTTAATTTCTGCATCTCTTGCCACTTTATTAAAGTGGTAATAGGTAGGAAAAAAGAATAAAACCTACTACTTACCTATACATAAGGCCCTAACCGAAAATACAGCCAAAGTGCAGTAAAAATCGCATGCTGCCTTCCCATCGGCATGTACCATGGTATACCACAGAAGTATCAGAGTATACGATGGCCCAATAAGTCACTAACGCTTAGATGCATTTTTGTATAATGTTACCCTTGCATGATATCACATTGGCAATGCAATACTTTTATGACATTTAAAAAGAAATGGAAGGCCACCATGTTTGGCCCTGTGTTAGTTTCTGAATCTGGAGAAACACAAAGCAGCACAATTAGCTCTCTTGCATTACTCTTCACACAATATTCTACATTCCTGCCTAATATCATCTACATATCTACACCACACCCCTCTACTTCACTCCACTCTACCACTGTACATCATTCCTGTGCACACCACTGCACTGTAAGTCAATACACTCTGTGCCACACCACTACACAAACCGATATTCCACTCTATGCCACTCTTGTGTACGCAACTCCACTATACACCACTCCACTCTACGCCATTATACTCTACATCACTAAATTTTAGGCTATTTCACTTTACACAGCTCCACTCTAAGCCATTCCACTGTACTATACTCCACTCTTGTGCATACCACTCAAGTCTACTGCACTACAAGGTATGCCACTCCACTATACACTGCATCACTCTATGGTATTCCACTGTGTACCACTCCTGTGTACACCACTGCACTCTATGCCACTTCACTCCACTTTACGCTATTCCTCTATACCCAGTCCACTCTACACCACTCCACTCTATGCCACTTCAATCTATGCTACTACACTGTGCATAACTCTATTCCATGCGACTCTAGCAGTTTGCATGAGGGTAAGAGCCCTGCCCTGTTCAGTCTCACTGGGGTCCACTACCATTCATGCAGCACTTTGAAGAGGCAAAACTTTCAGCATGCCTCATGGGATCTCTTGTCCAGGGCTTCCAAGATGTCAGACCAATCGTCCTCCTCAAGTGATATCTGTAGGCAGGCTTGCCATTTGATGAAGAGGTTGTGAATTAGGGGCTACAATTTAACATTTTTATATTTTGCTTCTGTAGGTTGTGGTGCAAGCAGCGTCGTCCTCGTTGCTGAAGCGTTGTTGTCGGCTGACCCACTGGAGTCGATGGCGCTGGCGTCGAAAGGCCAAGGCTGCAGTGCAAGATGAGGTAGGTGCGTCGTGTAACGTTACGAGCAGTGCCCTTGAACCACGGTGCACGCAGCGCTGTAGATTTTGGCGAGGAGGGGCATCGGTGGGGATACCCAAGCATCGTCGTGAAGTGAGGCGGGGCGGAGTGCGGTGCCCCGAGGTCGTGGATTGAGCAGTGGCTCGGTGGTGGCATCAGCAGGCGTCGTCGGTGAGACCAGGGTCACGGTGCAGCATTGCGGCATTTCCTTCAGGACATGGAGTCGGCAGCGGTGTCATAGATGTCTTGGGGTTGCTTTAACTCCATTACAGCACAAAACACACAGTTCTCAGTGCTGAGGGCAGAAGAGCTTGATGTCTTTGTTGTTCCTTAGACTTCTTGAACAGGGGACAAGCACTACCGCAAGCACTTGGAGGAACTCACAAAAGTAGATCGCAGAAAGTTCAGTCCAGTCCTTTCACTGCCTAAGACAGAAGCAGCCACTGCAGGCCGCAACAGCATAGCACACAGCAAAGTGGTAGTTCCTCCTCACAGCTTCTCCAACTCTTCTTGGCAGTCTTCTTGGTCCAAAAGAGTTCTAAAGTACAGGGGTCTGGGCCCCCATATTTATGTCACAAAATCTTTTGATCTCTTAGACAGAGCGTGTCTCTGCCCAGCCAGAACCAGTTCTGCCTTGTCTGGTGTGGCTTCTTGGTAGGAGGTGGAGACAGCATTGTCAGAGCCAGACCAGGCCTATTCAGGTGAAAGGAAATCTTCTCCCCCTATTTTAAATGCAGCCCAGGTCTGCTCAGCCCTTTCCTGACCTACCTAGACTATCCAGAGCCACGCATGCTCCCCAGCCCCTGTCAGGCCTGCTAAGCAAGAAAATACCTACTTTCTAACAGTGGTATTTTCAAACACAGAATGTAAAAATCACCTTTACTAAAAGATGCATCTTTGGATTCTGAGTTCAGGCACAGTAAACTTTATTTTCCTATCTTGTTCCTGGGGTCAGTTATGTTTATAAGATGTTATAAACTAACTCCCATTCTGGCCTATGGGAACAGATAGTCTTGCAATAGTGAAAAACGAAATTGCCAGTATTTCACTATCAGGGTATGCCACACACATCAGGGCATGTTCTACCTTTCACATACGATGCACCCTGCCCATAGGGGTACCATGGGCCGACCTTTGGTGTGACTAATATGTAGAAAATGGAAGATTTAGGCACTGGCAAGTGTGCACACTTGCAAATTCGACATGGCAGTCCCAGACTGCACACAGGCTCTGCAATGGCAGGCCAGAGTTTCATTTATGGGTTGTGTGGGTGGCACAATCTAGTGCTGCAGCCCACTAACAGCAATTGATTTACGGGCCCTTGCACACTTAGTGCACTTTACTAGGGACTGATACATAAATCAAATAGGCCAATCTTGGAAACACCAATCCATAAAACATTTACCACAGGAGCACTTGCAGTTTACCACTAATCAGCAGTGAGAAAAGTGCACAGAAACACTAAGCCAGCACAGAGTCAAAACCAGTAGTTCAGAAAGTAAAAACTCAGGGGAGCCAGGGTGGTGTTCCACCATAAAGTCAATTTCCTGTAGGGACATGGACCACCTCAGCAGTTCAGGATTATCACCCCTCATTTGCATCAACCATCTGAGGGGCCTGTGGCCTGTCTGAACCCGGAAGTGAGTCTCTAACAGGTAGAGCCTCAGCTTCTTCAGTGCTCAGACCACAGCAAAAGCTTCCCTTTCTATGGCACTCCACCTCTGTTCACGGGGGAGTAGTGCCATGCTAAGGAAGACTACAGGCTGGTCATTCAGTTGTGAGAGCACCGCTCCCACACAATGATCTAAAGCGTCAGTCTACACGACAAAGTCCTTGGAGAAGTTGGGTGCCTTGAGCATGGGCGCTGTGCACCTAGCGACCTCCAGGGCACCTAAAACCTTCTGGCAGGACTCAGTCCAGATCACCTTCTTGGGCTGCTTCCTGGAAGCCAGCTCTGTTAAGCGGGCAACAATGGTGTCATACCCCTTAACAAACCACCTGCACTTTCCGGTGAGACCTAAAAAGGCTCTCACCTCTGTATGAGTCTTGGGGGGCTCCTAAGCCAAAATTGTCAATCTTGTGTTGTAGGGGCACCACCTGGCCGCTTCCTACCTGGTGCCCCAAGTACACCACAGAACACTACCCGATCTGGCACTAACTGGCCTTGATCGTGGGATATGCCCTCTGCAGCTCTCTCAACACTTCCTCGAGGTACAGCAAGTGTTCTTCCCAGCTGGAACTGAACACTGCAATGACATCAAGGTAAGCACCACTGAAATCCTACAGTCCAGCCAACACCTGGTTGACCAACCTCTGAAAGGTCGTAGGGCATTCGTTAACCCAAAGGGCATCACCCAGAACTGGTAATGTCCTTCTGGGGTTGAGAATGCTGACCTCTCCTTAGCCCCATCGGTTAAGGCAATCTGCCAGAACCAGACGTTAAATCAAACGTGCAGAGGAACTTGTCAGCTCCCAACCGATTAATGAACTCATCAGCTCTAGGGATGGGGTACGCGTCATTCCTGGTGACTGCGTTGAGCTCACGGTAGTCCACACAAAACCATAGTTCTGGAGTAGCACCAGGTGCAGCAGCCTTTGGGGCCGAGACCACTGGGCTTGCCCAAGGACTGTTGGAGGGCTCCATCATCCTAACGCCAACATCTTAGAGACCTCCTCTTTAATGTCCTCCTCTAAATCGTGTGCTTCACAGGAGGGCTGTCACTGGTGTTCACGTCATGGGGTCAGGGAGAACAGTGGGGTAAACTGTCCCAACAACTGGTGACAGTTGCACTGCTGCTCTAGGGTCAGTGTAGGGGAGAGGATAACAACTTCCACTGACCCATCATGCTCCTTGGTAGATAGGAGGTCAGGGAGAAGTTCACTCTCCTCTTCCACGCCATCATCTGTTGCCAAGAGCATGCTCACTTCGGACCTCTCGAAGTGGGGCTTGAGGCGGTTCACGTGGTGAACCCTCAAATGGTTCCTTGGAGTCGACAAATCCACCAGATAGGTGATATCACTTTTGCTCTTCATCACCTCAAACGCCCCAGTCCATTTGTCCTGCAAGGCACAAGGTTCCACTGGGGCAAAGACCCACACTTTTTGGCCAGGTTGAAATTCGACCAGAGTTGCATTCTGGGTTCTGAAGGCTATCGTGTAACTAAACACATCCTGGGGAGATTTCCTGGGAGCTACCTCCCAGCCTTCCTTTACCAAACTCAGAGGTCATCTCACAGGGTGCCCGTACAGAAGCTCAAAGGGACTAAACCCAAGAGACTTCTGTGGCACCTCCCTGTATGCAAAGAGAAGAGGCATGGCAAGAGGACGTCCCATTTACACCTCATAGGTGTGGTTACACCCTTAATCATGCCCTTCAAGGTCTGGTTGAATCTCTCTACCAGACCGTTACCTTGTGGGTGGTAAGGAGTGGTGAACTTGTAGGTTACACCACACTCCTTCCACAGGGATGTCATATACTTGGATATGAAACTGGTCCCCCTGTCAGAAACCACCTCTCTGGTGAACCCCATGCAGGAAAAGATCCCCATTAATGCCCGGCCCGGCACTGGCACCGTCGTTGTCCTGAGAGAGATTGCCTCCAGGTATCGGGTGGCATTGTCCACCAAGACCAGGATGTACATGTTGACCATGGCTGTCTTGGTATCCAGTGACCCACAATGTCCATTCCTACCAATTCAAAGGGTGTTTTAACAACTGGGAAAGGTTGGAGAGGAGCTTTGACCTTCCTCCAACTCTTACCACTTGCCCGGCAAGTTTGGCAAGACCTGCAATGTCCATTTGACTGCCTTCATATTTGGGGCCAGAAGAAGTTGGTGACAAGCCTATCAAAGGTCTTGTCCTGCCCCAAATATCCTGCCAAAGGCACGTCATGAGCCACACACACTCCTCAAGCGCTGGGGTACTACCAGCAAACAGGCTGACCCCGGCTCAGTGACCTTAGGCTCTCTATGCAGGAGACCATTCTCCCAGTAGATCCAATGCGATCCAGACTGATCACCAGCTGCCTGGTCTGCAGCCTGCTGCAGCAGACCCTCTAGAGAAGTCCTCCCTGGTGGGACCTCCTGCTTGCTGCCAAAGGGTTAGCTCAGAGATGTCGCTCAGTTCAGCTACCTGCCCCCCTGTAGGTACAGGGGCGTCCCCCTCCAAGTCTGCCTCCTCCAGGTCAGTGGGAATGGCAAGGGCCGGTTTCCTGTGCCCCTTGCCCTTTCTTTTGGTAGGGACTTAGGCCACTGTTTCAGGCTCCAAGTCCTCTTGATCACCCTTTCTGGCCGCCATTAAACGAGTGGACACGCATACTGACTCTGGTAACCCAAGCATCACAAAGTGAGACCTGAGCTCAACATCCTTCCATAAGGACTGCTCCAGGTTGTTACCTAGTAGACAATCGACAGGCATGAAAGGGCTCACAAACCTCAAGGGACCTGAGACCCCCCCACTCGAAGGGAACCTGCGCTACCATTAAATTGCGACTCTAAATTGTCCACAGCAATTACTTGTTGGAATGCCCCTGAAACAACCTGCTCTTCATAGATCAGGTGACACCGGACTGAGGTCACACTGGCTTGATTATCTCTGAGAGCCTCTACCCTTTTCCCATTGATGGTCACCCCGGTGCTGTATTTCTTTGTGTTAGGGGGCACCTGGTTTCCTGGGATCATCTCACTGTACCCTAGTGAGGCAAGGGTAATTTCTGCGGGACCCCCCCCCTCCTGTGGGTACTCTTCCTCCCCAAGTGCTACACTAGCCAACACCTCGGGCTGCCCACCGGTGGGTGGCTGTGCCCCGTTAGGGCACTTGGGGTCCCAACTGGTCATATGCAAAACACTTGTGGGGTCGGTCTCTGCAGGCTTTCCTGAAGAGACCACTGCTTTCTTGTCTCCTGGGGGATGGGAACCTTTACCCTGGGTATTAGTTGGGGGCCCTTTAGAGAACTCCAGCATTTTACCCTTGTCCATCCCTGCCCACCTTTGGCTGAGTCTCTACCAAACACTTTCTTGTGGACCCTGGTACTCACCCAGTTGTCCGCCTCCATATTAAGCTTCCTGGGGTCAGTCATCTTACTATCAACTAGGTGCTGGCGCATATCTGCAAAACATAGACTAGACAAGTGCTCCCATGCAATAAAATTGTAGAGCCCCTGAAAATCTGTCACATTACTGCCCTTCACCCAGCCATCCAGTAACCTGCAAAATGAATCTACACACTCCAACCAAGTGTTAGCATCAGACTTCTTACTGTGCCTGAACTGATTCCTGTATTTTTCAGGAGTTAGACCATACTTAGTGAGAAGGGTGTCCTTCATGTCAGCATAGGTGAGGTTAGACCCCTTAACCAAAGCTAGTAAAGTATCCCTAGCTTCTTCTGGGAATAGAGCTCACAAGGCTGCTCCCCAATTCTTTTCAGGGACCCCATTCATGTGTATCACTGCCTCGTAACCCTGAAACCGCCTTCGTATGTCATCCCCCTTCATGAATTCCTTGCCTACATTCTGAGGGATGTGCACAATCCTGTCTGCCTGACCTGATGGGTTGCTGCCACCATCTGAGCTGGCTCTACGCCTCTGATCCAGCTCCTTTATCCTGATCTCATGATCTAACATCATACTTTTTTCCTCCATGGCTAACGTAAGCTTCTCCAGTTGTACTACAACTCTCCTTGCTTCCCGCCTATCCTCCGGATCCTCTGGGGAGAGGCCACTGCTGCCTGGCCTCAAGGGTTCTCCCCTCCCAAAAGCAAATCCACCCCAGGAGCACTGAGATCACCAGACTGCTCACTGGCATGTCTGGCTGCTACCCAGACCCTCATCGACTTTTGTAGCTCCTCCTTCCTAGTGAGGCCTCTGGACTTTTAGGTTTTTGCAAGTCGCCCTCAATTCCCTAACACTGTAGGATGCCAACCTATCCTCCTCAAAGGCAACTTCCAGGGATGAAACAGATGATGCTCTTGATTCCGGCATGATGAAGTAGCAAGTTAAAACTGGCAAGATCAAAAATAGTCCAAAAAGAAAAAGAACCAGTATGTGGCACGTAATGGTCTGCGATATGGTAGTATTGCACACCAATCACTGTGAGTCAAGTGCAAACGCAAGTCCTATCCTTACCGCTGACAACCGATGTTAGAAATGGGGGATCTCTAGTTGGCAGAGGTAAATAGCTTTGTCCAAATAGGGACCCTTCGTCCTAGTCAGGATAAGGGAGTTACAACCCTAAAATAATACCTGCTCACCCCCTTGGTAGCTTGGCACGTGCAGTCAGGCTTATCTTAGAGGCAGTGTGTAAAGCATTTGCACATAACTGTCGGGTCCAAGCTTAATTCCACTGGAGCGAAGATGAAGGCTCCCCACACTTCCAGTAAACACCAGGAGGACTACCAGAAACTCACTCACAGATAATTGTTCCCTAAAAGTGTGGAGAATAAACCATAGAGTGACCACCACTCTTCCCCAGATGATGTAGCTGGAATTCTGTAGGGAGATGACCAGAGACGGTGTGCGCTGCAAGTAAAGGTCTAATTGAATAATGAATAATCAGCGCAAAGAGACATTATTGACATTAATGTATATTAAGTTCAGTGCTCCACTCACCCAAAGTACGTCTTTAAGTTTCTTTGAATGTCAGCAGCAGAGGCCTCCCCTTGGATAAGGACCTTTTTGCTTGAAGAGGAAGTCTTCACATAGCAACAGTGAGGGTCTTGATGAAGAGACTTAGTGGCGGGAACACACTCATACAAACACTCACTCAGAATTAATGCTGGGAAGTAGCAGTTGATATATAAAAAATAAGAGGAGAATTGTAGAAAGGAAAAGAATTGATGATCATGTGATCAAGCAGTGGAGAGATTGAAGCGTGAGATGTTCTGTCTGCTTTTGGGGGGAGGAGAGCAGAACAATATCTTAGTATAAGGAATGAGCTGCACCGTCCGGCTCAGGGAAGGGAAGGGCAGAGCGGAACAGCCACATGATTGAATACTTGAGAAGACAAGGCGTGCCTTCAGGCTCCGAAGGGCAGGTGGGAGTGGAACAGCGACGTGCTTGAAACAAAAAGCACAAGGCATGCCGTCTGGCTCTGAGGGGCAGGTTGGAGCGGGACAGCTACACGCTTGAAAATAACAAAAGTACCAAACACGTGTGAGGCTCTGATCAGTAAGGCTGAGCCCTATATACTAGACAACGAGAAGAAGTGCCAATACTGATATTTTAATCAAAATGACTTTTTCATAAATGCATAGACCACACGACAATGCATTTGAAAGCTATTAATGAGCTTTCAAGTGCATTCTCTTGTGGTCTATGCATTTATGACAAAATAATTTTGATTAAAATATCAGTATTGGCACTACTTCTCGTTGTCTAGTATTGAAAATAACAAAAAGCACAAGGCGTGCCGTCCGGCTCCGAAGGGAGGTTGGAGCGGAACAGCGACGCACTTGTATTGCAAAAGGACAAGGCGTGCTCCGCGGGGCAGATGGGAGCGGTACGAGCAAGCACTCAATTCTAGGAGCAGAATCTTGGAATAGGACGCCAGACACGGCAAACAGGAAGAGCTGGGAGGGGGGCATGGTCAGAACCAGGAAGAAGTAAGCCAAGCAACGACTTACATAGGAGACGGCCTTTTACGTGTTTTAGGGGCAGTCTCCAAATTACCCACAGTGTGGGAGACACCTCGCAAACACACATTAATGTCAGTCTCTTGCACTCTGACAACGATCTTTTCCTAACAATAACCAACAGTAATACAGTGTAAGCAATACAAAAGGACACCACACCAGTTTAGAAAAATATCCAATATTTTTAAATACTTAAGACAAGACCAAAAATGATAACAATCGACAATACAGTACTTAAAAATCTTCAATTATCAAAATATGCTTGAAAAACAGTTCCTTGATGTCAATAGCCCCTTCCGGGGCAAACATGGTGTCGTGAGCAAACAAATCCAAACAGTTCTGGCTCACCGTGGCGTTGCTGGTCAGCTATGGTGACGGGAAGACCCGCAAACAGTACTTTTTAGAAATGCAGGGCGTTGGCGACCTATCATTGAGCTTCCGAAAGCACGGCGTCTACTGGCGTCAGTTCACGAGTTCAGTTCAGGATTTGGTGGGCCCTCGAAGTCACATGCTTTGCAGATAGAACTCCTCTCGGTTGAAGTCAGGAGCGCTGGTGTCGGCAGATGTCGGGTGCTGTGGTGCAAAGTGCAGCGGTGCGGTGTGCAGTGCCCTCAGGTTGCGGTGCGAGCAGCTCCTCGGGGCGGCGTCAGATGGCATTGTCAGTGAGACTAGGTTTGTGGTGCGAAGTGAATACGGTGCAAGCAGCGGCATCGTCATTGCTGAAGCACTGTCGTCGACTGACGAACTGGAGTCGATGGCGCCAGCGTCGGTAGGCCAAGGCTGTGGTGCGGGATGAGGCCAGTGCGTCATTTAGCTTTACAAGCGGTGCCCGCGAACCACGTTGCAAGCAGCTGCATTGTTGTGAAGTGAGGCGGAGTGGGGTGCTCACAGGTCGCGGTTCGAGCAGCAGCTCGGTGGCGGCATCAGCAGGCGTCGTTGGTGAGACCAGGGTTGCCGTGCAGCATTGCTGCGGTGCCCTCTGGACACGGAGTTGGCAGCAGCGTTGTTGACGTCTTCAGGTTGCTTTGCTTCCGTTGTAGCACAAAACACACAGTTCCCAGCGCGAGGCAGAAGAGCTTTTAAGTCTTTGTTGTTCCTGAAACTTCTTGAACAGGGGCCAAGATCTACCTCAAGCCCTTGAAGAAACTCACAAAAGTGGACTGCAGAAAGTTTAGTCCAGTCCTTTCACTGCCCAAGACAGAAGCAGCCACTGCAGGCCACAACAGCATAGCACACAGCAAAGTGGTAGTTCCTCCTCACAGCTACTCCAGCTCTTCTTCATGGCTGTCTTCTTGGTCCAAAAGAGTTCTAAAGTTCAGGGGTCTGGGCTCCCATATTTATATCACAAAATCATTTAATCTCTTGCTCCTCTGGTGTGGCTTCCTGGCAGGAGGTGGAGCCGGCATTGTCAGAGGCAGAGCAGGCCTATTCAGGCACATGGAAATCTCCGCCCCAACTCTAAATGCAGCCCAGGTCTATTCAGCCCTTTCCTGACCCACCTAGATTATCCGAAGCCACTCCTGCTCTCCAGACCCTGTCATCCAAATCCCAAACAGTCAATCAACAAACCCAGCAGAGGCCTGCCAGATGGCTGAGCAAGAAAATACCTAATTTCTAAAAGTGGTATTTTCAAACACAGAATGTAGAAATCACCTTTACTAAAAGGTGCATCTTTAGATTCTGAGTTCAGGCATACTAAACTTTATTTTCCCATATTGTTCCTGGTGTCAGTTATGTTTATAAGATGTTATAAACTAACTCCCATTATGGCCTATGGGAACAGATAGCCTTGCAATAGTGAAAAACAAAATTGGCAGTATTTCACTATCAGGGCATGCTACACACATCAGAGCAATGTCCTACCTTTCATATACAATGCACCCTGCCCATAGGGGTACCTTGGGCCTACCTTAGAAGTGACTAATATGTAGAAAAGGGAAGGATTAGGGACTGGCAAGTGTGTGCACTTGCCAAGTCGACATGGTAGTCCCAGACTGCACACAGGCTCTGTAATGGCAGGCCAGAGTTACATTTACGGGCTTTTTGTGTGGGTGGCACAATCCAGTGCTGCAGCCCACTAACAGCATTTGATTTACGGGCCCAGGCACACTTAGTGCACTTTACTAGGGGCTGACACATAAATCAAATAGGCCAATCATGGAAACACCATTCCATAACACATTTTACCACACGAGCACTTGCACTATCCCACTGATCAGCAGTGAGAAAAGTGCACAGAAACACTAAGCCAACACAAACAGAGTCAAAACTGGGAGGTCAGAAAGCAAAAACGCAGGGGAAACACGCCAAGAGATGCTAAGTCTAACAGGAAATCACTCACAATCATGTCTGAGGTGCTCTGTATCCACTGGTGACTGTCTTCATGCTTGTGCGGTTCTGGTACCTTTCTGGGAAGGGGTATAGTTGCCTGGATTGGCAGGTCTCGAGACATCCCACACTTGCTTTCCTTCATATCCACTGGTGACTGTCTTCATGCTTGTGCGGTTCTGGTACCTTTCTGGGAAGGGGTATAGTTGCCTGGATTGGCAGGTCTCGAGACATCCCAGACTTGCTTGCCTTCATATCCCTGATGTCATGACTGTTTCAACGGTGCCCCAATTGGAGGAGTGAAAACGTGGGCTAGACCATTGTCTCAACTTGAAACGGCTCATCTTGATAGAACCAGGCGTGAAACACAGGTAAATTTGGAACGACTGGGCAAGATAGAGTGGGATCCATCTCAAACCATGTGCGAGGAGACCCTGTACTCTGGATTTAGACATACAATGTTTGAGCCCCAAGGGGCTGCTCAGAGGAAACACCATGTGGAATGGCTCTGGAGTGGTGTGGTTGACTAGGGTGTTCAGATACCCAGTGAAGGGGGTGCAAATGGTTGATCTGTACTCAATGGTGCTAATTCTGACTGCTGGTTTATATTGTAGTACATGTAAAACTATAAAAAGTGTTTTGTATAAAAAAGAGAATAAACTGCCACTATCAAATATCTCTCAACCAATACCTCTGGTGCTGTGCTGGACAGACACACCTTGCATAACACTTAACAAGGTGGTTAAATCATTTATTTGCCGAGCAGGGAGCCATCCCCCAAAATACCTTCCCTTGAACCCGCACAACCATTCTTTCTTCCCTCCTCACCCAGCGAGTCTCTATCCTGTGTACCACAAATTTGCACCTTAGCGTACAGCTTTCAACCACCCACACTTCGTCCATGAATATACATGACAAGTTACGAAATGCCCAGCCAAACAAAATTAAACAAATTGTCAGTACATCCTATGTGGCATTGTCGACAAGGTTGACCTCAACTAAACACTCCCCTGATAAATGTATGATATAACGTATAAACCTACTCTTACTCTTGACATTGAACACACAGAGCCTCAAACTCACCTTCCATAAGGGACATTAGGTAACAAAGAAACATTGTGTGGTGATATGTATTGTGCAACTTGGAACCACATTATGTCACTGAGAATGTTCCTCTGTTAGTATTCTCATGTAGACAGTTATTATCCTTGCCTTCACCTGCCTGCTGGGACGGCTCTCCTTTTCTCTCAATAAACTTCTTATAAAGAATACCTTTCCTGCGTCCAGCATACATCTTTTCATTGGCGACTGAGGACGGGATAACCTGCTGTACGGTCCCTTCGAATTGCTGAGAAGAACCATCTCCATCCATGACGATTTTTTTCTCGCTCTGCAGTCACTCTGCCGATTTTTATCCCAACAGCGCACAACCGTGAGTACATTTACAAAAAAAATAAAATTAACAGAGATTCATATTGGAGAGCCGTACCCATTCAACGGCAGTTACTTACATGGTCTACCTCTGACCAGTAACAGTTATACTTTAAAAAAAAAAAGGGAAAAACCAAAGAAATTCTATGCTTTTCTTCAAAAGATTTCCCCACACGAAGTAAAAAGACTTTTCAGATTTTATTTACTGAATACGTTCTGTCTCTCACCGTGTCTCATGAAGTTGAAAAGACCCTCCGCTGACACTGCGTACATGCTAATGATGACCACCAGCTACGCATTTTCAACCAATCACAAACATGTCTTCACGCATTGACGTGCTTCGACTGTTCCAAGAGTGAACATAACCGAGCAATTAGTGAAGTTTTTAAAGTGCTCGAGAATAGAGGTTTAACACTGCAGAAGAGTAAATGTATTTTCAAAGCCAAAGAGATTGAATATCTTGGGCATATCATTTCAGAAAAAGGTATTAAACCTAGACCAGGTTTAGTTAAAAGCATTATTGAAGCACCTGCTCCCCAAAATAGAGAACAACTCATGTCCTTCCTCGGTTTGTGTGAGTTTTATGCTAAATTTATGAAAGATTTTGCTAAAACCACCGAGTGTTTCAGGTCTTTGTTAAAAAAAAGGGCTGTTTTTGTTTGGTCTGAAGAATGTAAGAAAGGTTTTCAAATTATCAAAGAACATATACTTTCAGCTCCAGCCTTACAAGCGTTTGTTGAAGGTAGACAAACTTTTGTCACGGTTGATGCATGTGAGTACGGACTGGGTGCAGTCCTTTCTCAATATTCTGGGGAGAAGGAATACACAGTTGGGTTTGCCTCTCGCACTCTCCGTCCTGTTGAACGGAAATATTCCGTCATTGAAAAAGAACTCTTAGCCTGTACATGGAGTGTAGAGAAGTTCAAATCATATTTATGGGGTAGGTCATTTGTTCTCAAAACGGATCATCGACCATTAGTCGATATTTTAAATGGAAAAAATGTTAAACGCACAACAGCTCGTTTAGCAAGGTTGTCCACAAAGTTGCTGGAATACACTTTTAGCGTGGAATACATACCAGGGGGAAGAAACAGCAGGGCAGACTGTCTTTCTAGACTTCCTATTTCCGATAATGATGAACAAGATTGAGAGACAGAAGTAGAGGAGTGTTTTGTGACTAATGTTTGTCAAGAATCCATATCTTTTCTAGAAGATGATTGGATTAAAGAACTAAATGATGATATTGTTCTTAAAGAAGTTTCCTCTCTTATAAGAAGAGGATGGCCAAAAGAGAAATGTCTTTCTCCTGATCTTCAAATGTTTTGGAAGATTAATACTGAACTCTCAATGGAAAATGGTATAATTATCCGGGGTGACAAATTAGTCCCTCCATCGTGCTTCAGAGAAAAAATTATTTTAGCAGCGCATTCAGGTCATCTTGGTGCCACTATTACCAAAAGGAAAGTGAGATCTGATGTTTGGTGGCCCAAAATGGATTCTCAGGTAGATGAAATTGTCAAACAATGTCCACGTTGTAATGCCAGCGACAAGGTATTAATTTAAGAAGGCCTTGTGGAATCTAAGGTATCTATTCCTGGTAGAGCTTGGCAAAAGTTAGGAATGGACTTTCTGGGACCGTTTCATGTTCTCCCTAACAACTCAAAATACTTTTTAGTTCTTATTGATCATTTGTCAAGGTGGGTAGAAGTTGAACCAATTAGTATACCGAATTCCAAAAGTGTTATTGATTGCTTAAATAGTATATTTCTGAGAGAAGGTTATCCAGAAGAGATTTTGACCGATAATGCAGTTCAATTCATTTCACATGAAATTAATTCCTTTTTGAGATCATGTGGTATCAAACACACTAGAACTCCTTTATATCATCCACAAAGCAATTGCAAAACAGAAAGATTTAACAGAGTTATTGTAGAGTGTGTTCAAGCAGCTTTCAAGTCTAGGAGTTGTGTATTTAAAGCAGTCAAAGATCTTGTGTGGTCATACCGCACTTCTCCTCATTCTGCTACTAACTACACACCATTTGAACTCATGAGGGGAAGAAAAGCTTGTTCACAAGTATATCCTTTCTGGATAGTAAGACATTTTCGTCAAGGTGGCGATATGAGCAATATGTGGGATGCTGCTCACAGAAAATCCTCTGATGTGTGTTCTAAATATGTTAAGCCAGGAAAGACATTTTCTCACAATATTCAAATAGGAGATTGGATCAAGGTTAAGAATCCTGTTTCAGTTAGAAAGGGTTATTCCAAGTTTTTAGATTCCCAGCAAGTGGTGGATACTCGTAGAAATGCTGTTAGATTGGTCAATGGCAATTGGTGGTGCACTTCTCAAATTGCCAAAGATCCTTCTGGTTCTCCAAGTAATGTAAATTTCAACGATGTTTCAGAGTTGAATGAGGTTAGGAAAAGTACCAGAGTGTCAGTTAGACCTAGCAAATAACGAGATTATGTTTAACCCTTTTGTATTCTTAATTTAATCTCTCCCGAGTTATATTTTCTATTTACTGTATTTATTATTTGTTGTTCTTCTCATTAAAAGAGGGGAGGTATGTTATGTATTGTGCAACTTGGAACCATATTATGTCACTGAGAATGTTCCTCATTTAGTATTCTCATGTAGACAGTTATTATCCTTGCCTTCACCTGCCTGCTGGGACGGCTCTCCTTTTCTCTCAATAAACTTCTTATAAAGAATACCTTTCCTGCGTCCAGCATACATCTTTTCACATTGGTTTCCACATACCTACAATCACACACACCTTTCCTATCTATTTTTAAGACAAGCGCACAAGCGCATATACTCACAATCCACATTATGGCATTAGCAAACATAACACAGTCCTTCTTTTCTCCCTTTAGCTTCTCAGTGATATCATTCTTTCAAATCTTATCACCAGTATTGCAAAGATGAGTAGATGCAGGTAAATACTTCAGGAGACCTTGTAAATATGGGCAAGCACACTGCGCTGCTGGTGCATCCAAAAAAAGTGATACACAGGTGGCGCAATGGGTTTGTAAATAAGGCCTAGAGTGTTTAAGTTAACGACTGCTGGCAAATTGTTATAATGTCTTTAGGTAGCATCAGCCTAGCTATGCATATTAGGATGAAAGTTCAGGATCTCAACTGAAACATGTGAATAAAAGCAATGGGAAAATTAGAAGTCACAATGCATAAGCTGGTTAATGTGTGACCTAAGACAGATAATCACTTTAGTGTCCATGAAAATAAAGCTGATAAAAAATTGCCTTCTAAGTGATAAAGATTAACATGAAAGTACCCCACAACACCTTTGGGTTTCATGTTGCAATGTTCATGGCTTGCATAGGCTAATGAAGTTAGGTAATATGACCAAATTCACACAAAACTATAATGTATTATGCTTCCAAGAAACAGGGGAGTACAGGGAACCAGCTAGTTGTCCCACATTTGATTAATGTGTGCATAGATACTCTCTGGCCACCCCTTATAAGCAGGGACAAGCGTATGGGCTTAGTGAGCTTGGCCTCAGCAAATATTGCAATGGATGTTGTACTTTAGTTGTAAAATGTGAATGGATCTAAATTATAGAGGTGAAATTATTTTCAACTTCTACAGTGGAAATATATTGTATTATTAATTGTGTATATGTCTCTGAGAAATAGGAAGTGTAATGACAATTAATGAGATAAATGAGAGTAAGACTTGAGTTTTTTACTGACTCATGTCTCGCAGAGATTGGTCATGCTTATGGGAGATTTCAATACCAAGCGATGTGAAAAAGAAGCAATAAGAGCGGGCGTGGCTTCAGAATACGGTATACCTCCAGCAGTATTTAGTCCTTCAAAAAGGTCCAGTTTTCACAAATTTAAATGAGATGTTAATCAATTTGGGGCTGGTATGTTAGAATGAGAGATTTCACTGTAAGAGCTCCTGGCAAATACAACCTTGAAATTTGGGGAACAGGAGTGTCCCATTGTTGCATTTTCATTCCCATAAGACACTATGATTTAGTATCAGGTTTTCGGGTACTACTTGAGACTGTGAATGATCACTTCCCTCTAAGCCTGTGTTTGAAGCCTGAAATAGTTAAGGGCTTACAGTAATGAGATCTGGGCCTTGTGACAGTCAGCAAGAGAGTGAGCTCAGTAGGTCAATCAAAAATATAGGTCAATATTTAGGAAGACAAATAAGACTTATTAGTAGGAAAGTGGCAAAAGACAGTAAAAGTAATTCAGTCAAAAAATGCAAAAAAAAATCTGGAAGCTTTTGCAAGATGGTACAGGCCTGGATACGATAAAAGCCAATTGTGCGGTCCCTGAAATTAAATCAAAAGAATATTTTAAATAGAGATATATTGAGGGGTACACCAATTATTATGTCATAGAGTACACATATAATGAGGACTTTTTTTAAGTATTTTATAAAATGATCACCAAACTAAGGCCGACTAGGAGCAGGCCCAGATAACTTGCCCTCTGTGACTATTAATAGTGACTGGAGGGCCTATTTTTTCTATCAAGTCTTTAAATTAGTGGTAACCACTGGCACTATGCCTAACAGCTGAAATGGGTCAGTTATCAAAACTATACTTAAAAAAGGGACCCTCAAGACCCCATGAGGTACAGGTTTATTAACCTTTCTGAAGTGAGTTTAAATGTATTCTGAAAACTAGAGGTGAATTTAGACATCTTGGATCTTATAGTGATACAGCAAGGTGGCTTTAAAAAAGGTCAATGGACTATTGATCATTGCTATAGTCTATGGACAATAACCAAGAAATCGACTGAAATGGTGGGTAACATTGGCTCACATCAGGGTTTCGGATTGACACTCACTCTATTGGCCCCCTATGTATTAGAAATATCCCATATTGCGGAAGAAGTGAGAGCATTTTCTCCCAAAATGGGTGGTCGACGAATTCCTTGCTTGCTATATGCCAACAATTTGGCAATAATGGAAGCTACTCTGATTGGTCTACAAAAGAATTTGGAGGCCTGTGTCGAATTCTAAGATTCTAAATGTTTGATCATTAATATGAACAAAACAAAGACGTTGGTCGTTGGTCATCAAATAGGCAAAGATCAATGGTTCATTAACGGGGCAAGTGTAGTGAAAGTTACCTCGTACAGGTATCTCCAGCTCTTTTTCAACTTAGATTGGAAATCCCACCTGAATATTGTGAAAGCATGCGCACTTCCCTGTGTTTTGGGCTCACACAAGTTTATTAGGGTTACTACAGGACCCCAGTTTTAAAAGCCTTTATGGCAATGATACAAACTAGGAGCCTCATTTATCAAACTTTCATGTAACGCAACAAGATACCTTATCGTGCTGTGTGAAAGATCGGGAATGCACCATATTTAGCATTATACAACGCATTCCTATCTTTTCCTTGCTTTGGAGCACAAACTACTCCCTAGCTCCAATGCAGACACCCTTGCGCCATGGCACAAGGGTGCCTGTGTTGAAGACAGAATTTATTTGCCTCCAGGAAGGGGTACCTTCCTGCACAAAAACAATCCTCTTAGTCTTTTCCCTCTATCCATGTGTGCTGCAGAATGCAGCACACATGGAGGGCCCGATTCACAGAACTAACTTAAGACAAAATCCTAAATGTACTACTTTTGGTATTCACAGAATGCACTTACTACTTTTGGTATTCACAGAATGCACTTACTACTTTTGGTATTCACAGAATGCACTTACTACTTTTGGTATTCACAGAATGGATTTCCAACTTTACGCCCGCACTTGGGCCGGAGATTCCGGCCTGGAGGCGTAGTTGTCAAGACAGCAACATAACGACCTGCAGCCCGGTCAGTGTCCTCATCAAACGGACGGACCCAGCCAAGGCGGGTTTGAGTTGTCTTCATTATTGGGCTTCATGCTTTTAAATCAATCTACACCAGGGTGGTGTACGCTTCCAACTACATAAACCAGTAGCTGGCTATCTCTTTACAGGACTCTGCCAGGTTATGCAATAAATCTTCTTCCAGTCTAACAGTTGGATTACGGTGAAGAACCTGACTTTTTGTGGAGTCTCACCGTGTTATGTGAACCCTGTCCAGGTAAGATCAGTGAGGACACTATTCCATGATAATGAGTGCTCACTGATCTTGCTAGTATTTGAGGAGCACGGACACTGGACCTCAACGAGTTCCTGGTCCCCCCTTCCTACTTGTTGATTCAACCCTGTCCAGGTAACAAACAGCGTGGTCATGCCCAGTGATTTCTGAGTCTCATAGGAATAGTCAACGACTAGCGAAATCTCATCTGTGAGTACTGTATTTTAATTTACATTGACGTGGTGCTGCTTTTAAACTTTCCAACTACATCTATTACAAGACCGTTATTTCAGCGTGACGTATGTACGAGTCTTACCTTGTTCATAACGGCTACGTGGGTGCCTCCGCAAGGATCTTCTCACCACCAAACTGTGATGATGCGTAGTTGCAGCTCAAGAATGTGTGCTGTGATACACTGTTTGGTAGCTGTGTCTGGTAGCCAGCTCATCGTCATTTTTCCTCCATGTTTTTCATACATATGTTATCTGCTGTGCTAGGAGCCATTTTAGCATTCGGACAACACGCAGTCACTGGATATCAGCATTTACTAATACACTAAGAGCTGTCAAATAATTTTATTTTCAGCACCCTAGTTTTGAAGGTTTTTTGGGGGGGCACGTTCTTGTCTACAGCATATTTTTTATTTGGTGACATTACTTCTGCGAGCTTGTCTGCAGCTCCTACGTATTGAGGAATTTTCTGGAACATTCCTTTTGGAGATCATTGGCCTCTTGTACACCTGGGAGAAGGATTTTTTCCAGTTCAAAGGCTCATTAGATGGGAGTTTGTACTATGTGGCATGACACGGGTGCAAGGTAGCTCACCAGAGAAGTGTTTTCGTCATAGAGTCATTGTTCTAGTTACCTTGCCAAGTTATACTTTACTTCTGCATATTTAATCTCCTCACTGTGCTCAGTGTCTCTTGTACTTATCATGTTCCAGCTGCCACAGATGGTGTGGTTTCCTTGTGTGCACAAGTCACTTTTTCATTGCTTTCGCTTCTGTGTTGACATTTATTTTATGAGCTGAGAATTTTCTTTATTGTATGCGAGATCCAGTGTGTCGCCATTTATTGGTATGTGGTGTGCCAGGTTCCAATAGTCACGACTTGTAGTACTATTGTGTTGGAGTGCAAGATTTCTGCATTTTTCACTGTGTTGATAGGTTGATATTTTACACTACAACTGTCACTCCGTTGCTACATTTTACATGTTACACTGCTTGCCCTTACACAAGGAATTATTGTATGGGTGGTAGCCACCCATTTCAACAATGTTACTACATGCCCCTTACATGGGTTAGGGTTATATGGGTAGAGGCCACCAATATCTATATTCCTTGCATTTGCCCTTACTTGAGGTATGGCTAAATAGATGCATGTACCATTTCTAAAGTTTACACTATAGACCCTTACATGAGGAATGTCTTTAAGGGTTATAGTCTCACTTTACAGGTTACGTTATAAACCCTTAGATGAGGGATGTCTAAATGGGTGCAAGTTCCATTTCTACAGTTTAAGCTTCATACCCCTCACATGAGTGATGACTGGACAGTGTGTAAGTCACCCTGTGCCTCATGTTTAGTTTGCTGCCCTTACATGAGGGATGTCTGTACCTGTGTTGTGCCACCTCTCATTCTTGTCTGGACAGTTGGAGTGGTTGCTGGTGATACTAGGTGCGATTTTGCTGTTATTCTTTATACTGACAGAGAACTGTTAGGGTTTTTCTTTCTGTCTACTGGCCAGCATGGAGTGGTATAAAAAAAATGCTTCTTCTTCTGTTGCATTTTATGATTTTTGTAAAGGGGAGGATGTGTGATATCTTGCATATTTATCTATGTATCTTCATTTTCTCTTGTATTTTTATCTTTGCATCTTCTTTTTTTTCTCAATGCTAATTGTGGTGTATTTATCTATCCATCTTCTTTTGTTCTTTCATTGTTTTTATGGGTTAATGCTTTGTTCCCTAATGCTTTTGTGTACTTTGGTGCAATTTCTCGTTTATTGGTGGGGATGGCGCTCGCATGCGGCGCCGGAGATTTTGAAACCTGCACGGCTGCACGCGATAATGAGGGACATGGGGTGGCTGGACACATGGAGACATTTGCACCCTGCTACATAAGGTTACACGTACTACTCGGTGGTCCATTACTCGCTCACCAGGCTGGACCACATGTTCATACCAAACTCCTATTATGTTCGAATCACAGTGACAGACGTCTTACCTAGAGGTCTGTCTGTTCACTCTCCGGTGGCCCTTATGTTCTGTCTGGAAGTGGGTGCCCCCCCTTTCAATGGACCTTATCGCTGTGGCATCTCCAAGACCCACAGTACACGTCCCACCTACATCAGGCCCTCACAACATATTTTTCAGAGAACTCGGGCACAGTGGATTCTCCGGTCATGCTCTGGGAGGCGATAAAGCCCACCATCAGGGGAGTAGACATCAAATATTGTGCCTTCCAATGGAAGAAGCGTCGGGAGGCTCTGAGTCAGATGAGGCCCAGATTTTGCAACTAGAACAGATATGTAGGGATGACCACAGTGGGGCACACCACCGCCAATTGCTCCTTCTCCTGCTAACCTATGCCGATACTCTTCGTGAGAAGGCAAGACAGGCTTGGCTGGCATCCCGCAGCAGAACTTACCAATGTGGTGATAAATCAAGCTCGCTGCTACATTGCTTGTGCCAGCGTGCTCTTTGCCCAGTGAGCACACCGGGTATCCCTGACGGAGATGGCCAGACACACACGGATCCTACTCAAATTGCTGCTAGTTTTGCGGCATACTACGCCGAGCTCTATGCTACCAGGGACGCTCTTCCAGAACCTCTTGTCCATCAATATCTTGATGACTTGCCTCCTAAGGCCATCTCGGACAGCTCTGGAGGGGATTTAGACGTCCCGCTGACAGTTGACGAGCTAGGTACTGCTTTGGTCGATTTACGATCTGGGATGGCACCGGGACCGAACGGCTACCCCTGTGAATATGTTTAAATCGTTTCAGACTCAATTCCTTCCTCATTACTTGGAAGCAATACATGCAGCCCTTGATGAGGGGAAACTTACTCTGGACTGGCGGCATGCCGAAATCACAGTTTTCCCCAAGCTGGGCCGACCCCCAGATCAGCATTCCTGGTATTGCCCTATTTCTTTGTTGAACTTCGTGGCACAATTACTGGCCAAAGCATTGGCCAAACAAATTCTCCCCTTTATATCCGAGCTGGTCCTCCCAGGCCAGGCTGACTTTATGTCCCAACAGGCAACCCGTTATAACATTAGACGCGTGCATAATGCGGTTGCGGCCATTGATTGCCTTCAGGCTACAGTGGCCCTGCTTTTAGATGATATAGGGCGAAGCGTACAAATCGTTGGGATGGGTTTATTTGTTTGCTCTATTACAATGTTTAAATTTCGTCCCCCACCATATCTCCTAAATTAAACTTCTTTACATTGACCTTTCGGCCTCGGTCAGAATTGCTGGTGCAGTGTCCGATTCATTTCCTATAGGACGCGGTACTCAACAAGGTTGCCCCCTCTCCCGATATTTATTTGCCTTAGCTATGGAGTCATTACCTGCCTGGGTTCGTATTGATGTACAGGTTACTGGTTTTGTGAGGCCAGGTGGATTCACGGATCGGATCGCTCTTTATGCAGACGATGTACTGCTTTTTATTATGGATCCCCAAAGGAAGGGTCCACGTATTCTTAACATCATGCAGATCCTGGGCCAACATATCACATATCAACGTCAAGAAATCTGTACTTTGGCCTGTGCGAGGGTGCCTGGATGGTGGAGGTGACAGTGTCTACGACCGGGCTGAAATATCTCGGTGTATATGTTTTGGACACGCAATCAATATCATAGGATAAAAATATCGAGCCTAATTTGGATGCGCATATAGACGGAGATGGAGGAGTGGTTGCGAATGCCCCTCTCTATACTGGGCCGGTCCACAATATTTCAAATGGTATCCCTCCCCCGTCTCCTATACCAACTACAGAATCACCCTTTTTGGATCCCACTTTCCTGGTTCATGCAGCTATGTTCCCGGCTGAGCCGCTTTTTGTGTCATGACCAGGCCTCCAGCGTGTCCCTCAGAACGCACTCCCAGTCGATCTTTTGTGGGGTATAACGACCCCCGATCTCCAATAGTATCACGCTGCATCCCACATTTTGGTCTTAAATGATTAGTGGTACGGCATCAGCAACAACCCGGCAAATCGAGTGGAGAAATGGCTGATGGGAGATATGTTGCCACACAGACTGCTCTATGCTCCGAGGGCAAAGAGAACAGTTGATGGACAGAAAGCAGAACAATGTCATACATTCTCCCAGTACAGAGATCTGGGCCTAAATCCATCTTTTTTTTGCTCACTATGCCATTCCAGTTTGGACCCAGCCATATGCAAATCAGTGTTGACCCTGCACCCAACGGTAACAGTCCAGCCCGAACTGCCAGGCCAGTTCCTCCCTGGACTGGAAACAAGCATCCTAGGACCGGTTTCTGGCTTTCAGCCCTCATCAGCCAGAATATCTTGACTCCAGTGGCATGGAGAGCACGGGACCCACGTCTGGGTATACCCGTCCTACTCGGGATGACAATTGCAAAAAGAACAATTGATGGACAGAATGCAGAACAATGTCATACATTCACCCCAGTACAGGGATCTGGGCCTACATCCATAGTTTTTTTGCTCACCATGACATTCCAGTTTAGACTCCGCCATATGCAAATCAGTCTTGACCCTGCACCCAATGGGAACAGTTCAGCCTGAACTGCAAGGCCAGGTCCTCCCTGGACTGGAAACAACCATCCTAGGACCAGTTTCGGGCTTTCAGTCCTCATCAGCTAGGATAGCTTGACTCCAGTGGCATGGAGAGCACAGGACCCACGTCTGGGTATACCCATCCCACTTGGGGTGACAAATGCAAAAAGAACAATTGATGGACATACTGAATGCAGAATAATGTCATACATTCACCCCAGTACAGACATCTGGGCCTAAATCCATAGTTTTTTTGCTCACCATGCCATGGCTTGGCAGTTCGGGCTGGACTGTTCCCATGAGGCACAGGGTCAAGACTGATTTGCATATGGCTGTGTCTGAACTGGGGAGGCAAAGTGAGCTAAAGAATGATGATGGATTCAACCCAGATCAGTGTTTGAAAAGTTTCAGCACTCCGTCTATCATCTCCTTGTGTTTGCTTTGTTCGCCCTAAGCTGGCAGGGTATGGCCAGACGTGGGTCCCTTGCTCACTTTTCCACTGGATTCAAGCTAGCCTGGCTGAAGAGGGCTGTTAGCCTGAAAACGGTCCCAGGGTGCTTGTTTCCGGTCCAGGGAAGACATGGTTTTGCAGTGCGGGCTGAACTGTTCCCATGAGGCACAGGGTCAAGACTGATTTGCATATAGCTGTGACTGACCTGTGGTGGCAAAGTGAGCTAAAGAATGATAATGGATTCAACCCAGATCGGTGACTGGGGGTGAGTATTTGAAAAGTTTCAGCACTCCATCCATCATCTCCTTGTGTTTGCTATGCGCCGAGGGAGCGGCATAGGCTGCCATCAGCTACCCGAGTTGTTTTCGGTGTGTGGACAGATTCACTGCGTCGGGTGGGGAGGCTGCGGCGGTTGACGAGGGAGACCCCACTTTGGTAGAGCGTACTTATGCAACAAGTGACTGCCCCAGCAGGATTTAAACAGTGGGATGCCGTAGTTACTTCCATGTTGGGTAACGTTATGATGAAATCTTTTCAGGACCGCAGACTTGAATATGACATGCCACATACTTAGTTTTACAAATACCTGCAATTGAGACATGCCTTATCTCCGTATATTTCACATATAGACTCCCTTCCCTAATTCAACCCTATAAAGGTGAACGTGTTTATGGGGGGGATCATAAAACCACAAAAATACACCTGAACGTTAGTGACAAATCTCTCCGCAACTTTAGATACCCTTCGGGATAAATGGCAGACGGACTTGGGCCCCTTGGACGGGGATGATTGGCGAGAAGCCCTGGGATCCCCAAGATACGTGCCAATTGCCTCCTGTCTCAGGCTTACTCAATTTAGATACCTGCACCACACGTATTTTACTAGTTATCGGCTGTGGAGGGCAGGGATTATAGACTCCCCCATGTTGCTTAGATGTGATAGAGAGGAGGGTACGCTACTCCAGACAACCTGGAATTGTGCAGTCTTGGGCCACATCTGGAAAGGGGTCATTTATATGTCTATCTCAAGTATTAGGGTGGGTTGTAGCATATTCTCCTAGGCTTGTGCTTATGAGCTAGGGGGGTAATACATACGAAAGGCATCTACTGTTCTTGGGTTTCATTCTAGCTAAAAGGAATATTGCAAAGGCATGGAAGGAACCATCTCCACCCAAATTGAGTGCTTGGAGGGCTGGTCTCGACTGGTGTATGGGTCAGGAGCAACCTATTTTTAAAGCGAGAGGGTGCCCTCAGAAACATTATAAAATATGGAAACGGTGGTCAGATTTTAGGGGCATTGTACTGGAGCTACCTCCTCCGCACCCTGCGGACGTCGAAACCATATATAGATGTAGCATGTGGCATTGTGGCTGGTCTGATGGACTTGAGTTATATCGATGGGCGTGCAGGGCATAATCGGGGTTTTGATTTACAGTATGTGACATAGTGTGTTAAAATGTTTGAGGCTGTCGTTTATGGTCCTGAATGGTTTATTTTCTTATTTTACAATGTTACTTAGAGATCCTGTTTGCTTGCTCTGAGGCATCAATATCACTAATCAACACTGCCTGCTTTACCAGGTATTGTATCGGTTTCCCTGATCAATATACCATGCATTGGCTTTACAACACAACCTTCAAAACATCCCAACAGGGTGTAATTAGAACCCAGGATTGTCAGCACTCTGCTATCCCCCATAATGCACGCTTCAAATTTCTTGTATTAGAACATGGTGAGGTTGAGTCATCCGTGGGGCGGGTTATTAGAGGACTGTAGTGACGAAGTAGGAGCTGCAGGAAATCTCATGTATGATTTATTGTGAAGGCCACAGGCTTGTGGAGGCACATACAGTGTTCACTCCATCAGCAAGCAGTAACACCCAACCATAGTATCTTTTGAAAACATAACATTCCTAGAACTAGCATTATGTGGGCTTTCATGGCAACCTAGGAACTGTGGCAAAGAACGTTCAGCTGTAAATTCCACAAACAATGAAACCTAAAAGCAATCAGAGAAACATTTTCTTTCAGTATTACAAGAACTCAGAAAGGTGCACCTCAAAAGTAAAGGAGCATGATGTGGAACAGTGATAAACTCCCATGTGTCAAGCTGAGGCTCAAGGATGTCTGTTAAATGTGAAATTCTTCCTTGTTAGCATGAGGCGGTGCCTTATATCCTCATAATGCAGGCAACTAGTCAAGGCTGTTGGAGTCCTTGCAAACGTTGGGTCTTGGCCCATGGCTCGCAGTTTCTTTAAAAAAATATATATTTTTATTGAAATATTTTCAGAGGGGACATAAATAAATTCATACATACACAATTTCAGATAGAAATTTCATAAGAATCTAGACATTGGGGTAGAAGCATTGACACTTTTATGTACAATAAAACAGTTCAATTCCATATTGCCTCAGGATTCCCCGACCTCGGCCTTCCACTGATAAGTAGGTGCCTAAATAGTTTTACCCAGTTTTCCGGTCATTTGGCCTTTTCACTCATACATTCTTTTCTCAAAATTAAAAGTAGAAAGGAGTTGTGCGAGCCATCGACAAAAAGAGGGGGCCACAGGGCCCAACCAAGCAGTAGAAATGCTCATTCTGGTAACTGACATGGCCAAGAACATAAGCTATGGTTGGGCTCCATTTGATCCTGAACTACTCACCCCGAGCACCATTAATTCAGGCATTAAGACTACTTTCACCTTCAGTCAAAGCTCTAAGAATATCTCTATATCTCTATTCAGATTGTTCAACCTTGGGTAAGTCGAGAACATGTGAATCACGTCTGCCCTAGGCGCTTGGCAGCAAGGGTAGCTGATACTCACTTGCCCACCCCATTTTGCTATTTTACCTGGTGTGTAATAAAGTGCCTGGAGCTTTTATGAGCATAATATAGTCTACCCCTTATTTAAGGAATCAAGGTAGCACAAACCCATTAACCCAAGCCTTTGATCTCATTTGTCCGCCTGCCGCGCGAGATCATCAGGTTGCATGGTGATCAACTCACTATGGATCCAAATAATAGTACACCTTTCTTCGTCCCTCAACATATCCATAATGGTATCTTTAGCTGTCCCTTTGAGACCCCCCCGTTTTCCTCACCAAGAACAGACTCCGGCTGTACTACACATGTTCCCAATCGTCTCCACCCGTAGGTCCTTCCACCCTTTCATTGTGCTATTGTGAAAAACCACCGGGAGGGATGGATTCATAAAAAGCAGGGTGTAATCTTTTATTCTTCCTGTTCCTATCTTTCTTTTCAACATCCCACATACCTGCCATACCCACCTTACCGCAGAAAGAGTCTTAAACCTTACCTTCTTGTAATAGCTCGACTTGGTAAATCCCCAAAAATGGTTGTTAGCATCTTTCCCTACCAAAAACTCATAAATATCCTGAACCCTCCCATTGTTCCAGGGATCATGGGGATTTCCCGAAACTAGTCCGCACATATATTGTAGGGCCAATGCTAAGGGGTTTCATCTAAAATCAGGAAAAGCCCACCAAGCTCTCTCCCTGGGGAGGGAGATACATTTCAGGGTCCATCTTGTCTTCCCGTATTCCCATATAAATCTATTGACCATCCCCTCTAACTTCTTAAACTATAATTTCCCGAATACCAGCAGTATTGACCTAAACAAAAAAAGGACTTTGGGAAGGAAAATCTTTTTCAACATTGCAGCAGCCGACTAATCACGAATGGAGATTATTCAGCTTATTGAAATCGTACAACCCTTTCAGTATGATGGAGCTAAGTTCAGTTTGACGATTTGTCCTACATTAGATGATGTATATACCCCTAAATAGGTTGCAGATTGAACGACCCGGGGGTACACTAGCCCAAGATGTTCATTGATTGGGATTTGGGTTTAATGCTGGTTAGGAAGATACCCTGAGAACATCCGAAAAGCCAAAGTTTCTTTAGCTATTACTACCAGTGCCACCTGTAGTAATGCCTGCTAGGTCGTCTGCATTCTGCATTCTTTGTTTCAAATCCGTGATAGCATATGGGCCTTATACCTGGAATTGCATCAGTTCTGCGTATTAGAGGGTTGATATAGCAGGCAAACAGTAATGGAGAGCACAGACAGACCTGCCTGGCCCCTCTTTGGATCTTAAATTCCTCCTTTGCCCTCCCGTAATTATGAGTCTAACTGTGGGTGACGCTTACAGCACATGCAGGGCCTTAATAAAATCCATTCCAGCCACTAGCCATTTGAGAGAAGTTCCACAGGAAGTACCAGGAGAACCTATTGAATGCCTTCTCTGCATTTAATAGTATAAGTGCCTTAGGGTTCCCTGCAACCAAGGCGGCAACCAAGTGTGTAATAACTTTTCTTACATGATCTGTAGTCCCCCTGCCAGGTATAAATCTTTGCTGCCTTGACGAGATGACTCATCCAATAACCGGGCTCAAACAGTTCTCTAAAACCTTGGAATATATTTTTGCGTCTGTATTCATGAAGGTGATTGGCCAGTACGACCCTGGATCTGTGGGTGGCTCTCTGTCTTCAAGAATACCACAATGCTAGCCCTTTCCCTGGACTCCGGGGGACGCTCCACAGCTGAACCTGGCAGAGGATGCTAAAAAAGATCTGCCCCAAGTGATGGCCAAAAAACCTTTTAAAACTCAAGCGGGATGCGATCCAGTCCTGCCGCCTTACCTGCTGAGAGCTCACTAAGCACCCTGAACATCTCTTCAGATGTAAAAGAAGCATCCATGGATTCTCGGTCTTACGGGGGAATTTCTCCTTACGGTCAGAGACTAAATACTCCCTCATTGCATTCTCCTCCACGTCCCTCTCAGAGTCAAATAATTTCCCATATAACCCACAAAAAGCATTTTGTACTGCTGTTATCTCACTGCATACATTGTTCTGCCTAGTACGTACTGCTAGTGTGTGCCCTACCTGTTTATTATATTCGTAACATTCTGCACGCCAGATCATATATTCCTTGGTCACCTTTGTTATGTTTACATCCCCTACTGCTGCTTTGGCTAAGGCTAGCCTCCCTGTTATGCTCTCTATAGTCTTCCCGGCCTCTATTGCCCCAATTAATTCCTCTTCCACTGCTCTTAATTTTTGGTACAGATCATCTAGCTGCTGTAGTTGGTTTTGAGTATGGCACAGACTAAAGCTCAGAGTCTCCCTGCACATGCCTACCTTGAAGGCATCCCACACCATACCAATTAGGGTGCCGCCTCTATTCTTTCCCAGCAAGTCCTCTATCCATTTCCTCATATGGGTAATATACCCCTCATCCGTCAGCAACACCCTTTCGCAGTTCCAATTCTCTTGTGTACTCTCTCTCCCCATATGTGTTATTCCTAGTATAAGGGGATTATGGTCTGACATTACACAGGGATATTTTTCGACACAGCAATTCCTCATTATACCTTGAGACACCAAAAAATATTCCAATTGGGCATTTGTTTTATGTGGGGCCAAAAAATAGGTGCTTCCTGAGTCAGGGTATATTCACTTTAACTGTGGCTATGCATCTACTAGCCCATTACCCTCAGTCAAATGAGTGAGAGCCTTTTGAACCCTAGCCTTGCGACCTGAATATGATCCTGGGCTACACCGTGATACACCTATCCCATTGATATTCAAGTCCCCACACATTATAATCGGGGTTGGCCTTCCAGCTTCTTCCAGAAATAGCTCGTGATCATCCCCCGTTGGCCCATTCACTGAACACAGGGTAAAAGAAAATATAGTATTATATAAATCTGCAATAGCCCAGCGTCCATATTTATCGGTCAAATGTCTTTTGCATACAATCTCCTTCTTCCGAGTTAAAATGGCCACCCCTCTTGTTCTAGTACCCTGTGTTGTGTAGGCTATGAGGTTATTCCCCAGTTGCTCTAATATTATTTTGTCGGTACCCATAACGTGTGTTTCTTGGAGGCAAATAATATCGGAGCGCAGCATCTTTAAATCCTCTGCCACCTTAAGTCGTTTGCCAGGGTCATTGAGGCAACAGATATATACCGAACCTATCCGTAATTTACTTATAGTAGGCTAATTTCTGTATTCCCGTGATACCATCCCACTTTATTGAATGCTCTGTTCTTCCTCTCCCAGCTTTTGACAACTCCTGTGTCATGAAATGTCTTGGTTCTTATTGTACGTAATTTTCTCTCTCTGTTCCCATTTCAACCCCATTCCCCCCCAGTGACCCACCACCCCTGGCACCCCTCATCCCTCTCATTCATCCCCCCAACCAAACATTAAGACAAACAGACCGAGTGAGGTCTGGGTAATGGAGCCTTTGTTACCCCCCCCACCGATCAGTGCCCGTTTTTATGTTAACTAATCTATATGTCAAGAAGCACCTATGCACTACTTTGCCACCCCGGTATTTCCTATAAATCATCAAGTGGCAGACTCGGTACACTATTCTTTGTCAGTCTGCATTTCCGTAAAAATGGCTCTCAGCTGTTTCGTGCCCACTTGTTGGTTCTGTCTGAGATTTGTGAGCATGAGAGGCTGACGATGAACCCACCAGATTTCCATGCCCCAATTCCTCTGCTGGTGCTCCCGAAAAGTCCCTTTAAATAGCTTTAGAACATAAGCTCTGATGTTGCTACCTTCTATGCCTTCCTCTATCCCTAAGATCCTCAAATTACTAGGTCTTAGATGGTTTTCATAGTCTTCGAGTTTCCACGGCATGTCCACTATTTGTGCGGCTTGAGCCTCCCTCCGGCTTTGGCCTCTTGCCTCCACATTTTCCAGGCCTGCTGTACATTCTCCTACTGCAGCTATTCTCTCACCAATCTCAGTACAGGCTTTAGCCACCTTTCTGATCACCCCTTGAAGCTTTGTTGTCACCAGGCGGGTCTTTTTGCCAGAAGCTGTTTGATCGAGTCATATATCAATTTCAGGGTTGGTTCCTCAGGTTTTTCATTACATTGTCCCTTTTTATACCTAATATTAGGCTCCCTATATGATTTTTGCTTGGCTGAATAGTCCAATTTTAACACAGCCCTTGCTTGTTTCTCGAGCCCTCTTGATATGGCCCTGGAAAAGAACCTTCTTTTCTGAGGCTCTTCTTCCTGTGGACCACCATGTTGGGACCATTATATTACTGGCTGCTAGGGCCAGAACTGGAGGACAGCAACGTGCTCTCCCCTTCGGATCCTGCAGCACTAGTGTCAGAGCTATCGGTCAAGGAGAAGAATTTATCTCCTAGATCCAGAGAATCCTTTATAGTACTGCGACCCCCTTTATTAGACCCTTTGTTTTAAGGTTTACCCCATTACAGGATAGGGGCCCCCTTGACTTCAAAGTGACCTTTATGTGATCTATGAGCCACTCCCTACCTCCATATATGTAGCTCCCTGCTCCGGAGTAACTCGTAAGTGATCATGGGCTAAGGCCTCTGGGAGAATCTCCTCAGGTTGTTTGTGTCTCTCTTGGTCTGACTCAGAGTGACCCCCACAAGGCTGGCAGAGTCATTAGAAATCATTTCCTCTCCATCATTTATAGATTGTTGCTCACACCCCCATCTCCTCCTACCTCCCTGGTGAGGTTCAGCTGCATTCATCCGGGTGCTGCCATCATAGGGGTAAAAGATTCGATGATCGACTGCTGCTGGGGAGAGTCTGTTATTTTTCCCAGCACTTCTTTATCCACATTTCCAGCATTTTTACATACGGAGGCCTCAGTGTCCTTCTTTCCTTTATGGGCAATTTTATTTCCTCCAGTAGGGGTTCGCTTGCCCCTTTAGTACATTGAGGGTGGCATGTACCAGCAGTGACTACCGCCAGCCCAGCCTGCCCAGCTTCCCCACTCTGATTTTGAGCTGAGCGGACCGTCTTGTGCGGCATTTCTGATTTCGTACACTTCACAGCTGAGAGCCATCCAAGCCAACCAGCATGCACAGCAGGGGACCCGGCCGCAGCCCTAAGAGAGAGCCTTGCCAGCGAGCCTCCCAGCGCTGTGAGAATCGCCTGTGCTCCGGAAACAATGCAGACAGCAGATCCTGTCCCAACGGCAAGGTAAGGAATCAGCACGCCCTAGCCAGTTCCCTTTAGAGGGCATAATAAAATCTAAGTACTTTGCTTCGCTTCCCGACGAGAGCCTCGAGAAGTGGGGGCCTGGGGACGTGAACGCTGTGGTCTCTCACAGAGGCACCATCTTGTCTCTGATTCAAATCGCGAGCAGTTTCCTATCTATGTACGGTTCCAATATGACATTCAAGAAACCAACCATGAAGGATAGAGAGATAAAAGGGGATCAAAAGTGAAAACACAGTTATGTCCACCATCAGGCCACACAACCACTGAGGTTGTTTGCACAGTGAAGAGGTTCCCAGAAACATGTTAATTCACCATAATTCGTCATAGGTGCTAACACTACTTAAAGGGGAAGTGTTTCATAATCAGTAAGGCCACAAATCTTTCCTACGAGTTAACACAGTGCTCTTGTGTACAGGACGGCTCCTGGCTGTCCTTGCACATGGCAGGGGAAATCCCTCTGGTGAGGGCACCAGAGGGATTTCCTTTTCCCCCACGACAGCCTTGGGAGCTGGGGAAGTGCTTGGGGGACCCTCGCAAGCCATACCTCGCTGAACTCCCCCAGGTATCTAGTTTTCAGAAATGTTTAGTTTTGGTATGTCTCCTAAGATGGCCACTAAGCCCGGTGGCAAAAACCCAGGTGACCCCTGTGCATAACCAGGGTGTTTTGTGATAGGTAATCTTGATGTCTCCTAAATATGTTTTGGGCCCTTGCCTGTCATGGGTACTTGACCCACAAACGCGGCTGAGGTAAACATTTTATCAGGAGACCTGGGAGAACGCTGTGAGGTAGGAAATTTGTGGATCCAAGCAGATTCCCGAACATTTCACCACAGAAATGTGGTGTGTCCACGTTATGTTTTAGGCCAGTCGCGGGCACTAGGCCTACCAACACAAGTGAGGCACTATTGTTCTCTGAATACTTTGAGGAATGCGCGATGTGTGGAATTTTGTGGATCCACACAGATTCCAGAACTTTCAACGGCAGAAATGTGAGGAAAATGTGTGTTTTTTAAACAAAGTTTGAGGTTTGCAAGGGATTCTGGGTAACGGAACCTGGTGAGAGCCAAGTCACCCCATCCAGGATTCCCCTGGGTGTCTAGTTATCAAACATGTATAGGGTTGCTGGGTTTCCCTAGGTGCCAGGAGAGCTGGGGTTAAAAATCTACAGCTAGGCACTTTGCAAAAAACTGCCAGTTTTCACTGTGAAAATGTGGTGTGTCCAAGTTGCGTTTTGGGCCGTTTCCTGTAGTAGGCACTAGGCCTACCCCTTATTGAGGTACCATTTTTCTCATGAGACTTCAGGAAATGCAGGGTGGGTGGAATTTGGTGGATCCACGCAGATTCCTGAACTTTCCTCCATAGAAATGTGAGGAAAATGTAGGTTTTTTAGACAAAGTTTGAGGTTTGCAAGGAATTCTGGGTAACGGAAACTGGTGAGAGCCAGACAAGTCACCCAATCCTGGATTCCCCTAGGTATCTAGTTTTGAAAAATTTATAGGTTTGCTTGGTTTCTCTAGGTGCTGGTAGAGCTAGGGTTCAAAAACTACAGCTAGACACTTAGCAAAAAAAGGGTTAGTTTTCATTGTGAAAATGTGGTGTGTCCCATTGCGTTATGGGCCATTTCTCGTCGCGAGCACCAGGCCTACCAACACAAGTGAGACACCATTGTTCTCTGAATACTTTGAGGAATGCTGGAAGTGTGGAATTTCGTGGATCCACACAGTTTTCAGGACTTTCCACCACAGATATGTGAGGGAAATGTGCTTTATTGCCAAGGTTTAAGGTTTGCAAGGGATTGTGGGTAACAGAACCTGGTGAGAGGCAGACAAGTCACCCTCTCCAGTATTCCCATGGTGTATAGTTTTAAAAAATGTATAGGTTTGCTAGGTTTCCCTAGATGCCGGCAGACCTAGGGTTATAAATCTACAGCTAGGCACTGTGAAAATGTGGTGTGTCAACGTTGCGTTTTGGGCCGTTTCCTATCGTGGGCACTAGACCTACCCACAAAAGTGAGGTAAAAGGTTTCTCTGAATACTTCGCGGAATGGGGGGTGGGTAGAATTTTGTGGATCCAAGCAGATTCCAGAACTTTCCACCACAGAAATGCGAGGAAAATGTGTGTTTTTTTATTATAAAGTTTGAGGTTTGCAAGAGATTCTAGGTAACAGAACCTGGTGAGAGCCAGACATGTCAGCCCATCTTGGATTTCTCTGGTTTCCAAAAATGGATAGGTTTGCTAGGTTTCCCTAGGTGCTGGCAGAGCTCAGGTTCAAAATCTAAAGCTAGGCATTTTGCAAAAAAGGGTCAGTTTTCACTGTAAAAATAAAGTATGTCCATGTTGCATGTTGAGCCGTTTCCTGTCCCGGGCACTAGGCCTACCCACACAAGTGAGGTACCATTTTTATCGGGACACTAAGGGTAACACAGAATTGTATAGCAACTGTTCTTATCTATTGACGTTTGATGTATTTCTGCCTTTCAAATGAAAGACAATGTGTAAAAAAGAAGTCACTCTGAAAAATGTCCTATTGTTCTCATGCCAGGATGGGTACTCACAAGTTTAGAAATGTACAAATAGCTACTGTTTCTAAACTCTATATTTTGTTCCAATTTCAGAAATACATAGGGGTATTTCATCTTGATTTTTCACTGTATATATTTTCCCAATTGAATTGCTATATTTACGGTACATAATAAAAAAACATTGCAAGGCGCTGTTAAGTAATAGGCTCAAGGTTTGTCGGGTTCTAGGTGAATCTACAAGTCCTGGCTATCCCACAAGCAAAAAGGTCCGGCGAATGTACCAGTATAATGCTTTTAAACATCTGTCTTAATTAGAAGAAGATACAGGTGAAACGTTGGCACAAATGGTTGTTTTTTTAACTCATTTTAAATTTTTCCTATTTTCAACTGTTAGTCTCTTTAAAGAAACTTTGAAGGATCTACACAAATGACCCCTTGCTGAATTCAGAATATTGTCTACTTTTTAAAATGTATTGTTTTCCAGAATCCATTCTTGCTTTCATACCCATTTCTACCATTAATTGAAAGATGGTTAAAAGCACAAAAAAATAGCAAAAATAGGCTATGTCCCAGTAAAATGCCAAAACTGTGTAACAAATGTAGGTTTTCTGACAAAAGTCTGTTCGGCCCTGAAAGCTGGCACATTGGTGATTTCAGCCCCACAAACCCTTTGTTCATACCATTTGAAGGGGAAAAAACAGATGCTTTCATTTGCACCACTTTTTTCCCATTTTTCCCCAAAAACACATTTAGCTGTATTTTGGCTAATTTCTGGGTCCCCTCCAGGGGAATCCACATACCCTGGGTAACTTTAGAATTCCCATGATGTTGGAAGAAAAGGACACAAATCTGGCGTGGATACCTTATGTGGTCTACAAGTTACAGGGGCCTAATCGCAAACTATCCCAAATTGCCAAAATAAGGCTTAGCACGGGGGGGAAAGGCCTAGCAGCAAAGGGGTTAAAGGAAGAGCATTAACCCAGACCTACTTATCACTTTCAGTTTGCACACTGTTTTACGTCCTACACCAAATGATTGAGCAAACCTTCCATTACACTGTAGGTGTTGGCAACCATAGCAACTTAATAACTGAAAAAAGACCAGAAAAGTGTATCTATGCACAGCATGCTAGAAGTGCATGAAAGCATAGGATAAGGTCTAAGTCTGACGGAGGAAAGGCAATAACAGGGCAACAGCAGTCAGTTTTGTCCAGCATCCCAGAGAGCAGGAGAGGCGTGTCCATAATCAGCAGGCAAACAATATAGATTGCTCCAAAGGCCCCACCACGCTTCAATTAGCAGCCATCCTTCACCTGATCAAGCAGGAGTAACTGGTAGATAGATGGAGACAAAGATCCACCAACATAGCAGGATACACACATTACTCCTCGGTATATGACAAACACACCTGCATAGATTACTGGCTGATTTCTAATGAGTTGAAAGCTTGGGTCACAGATTTTGCCCACTTCCCCAGAACTAATTCCAACCATTCCCCAGTGTGGCTGACATTAGAGTATTAGAGTATCAAACATGCAGATTCCAGTTTTCACTTGGCGTTTTCCCGCTGTACTCCCTGCAGGACTCTGTCTTCAGGGCACAGCTGACGCAGGCCATAGAGGTATACTATGAGTGTAATACAGGCTCTTTCACCACATATGAGATGGTATAGGAGGCCTTCAAGACCTATGTTCGGGGGATAACGATTTACATTAATGCAGGAGTTCTTCGCTCCATAAGTGGGAATTTGGATACCCTTGAGAGAGAAATAGCCACCATGGAGGATACATTCCAGAAAGAGGGAGAGGCACATTACTGCAGATATTAAACATAAGCTAGTAGACTTTCCAGGAGCCTGGTAATGATGAGATCAATCAAAGGGCGAAATATGCGACAACACAATCCTATGGAGAGTGGAATAGGCCAGGTGCGACACTGGCGGTATACTAAGGCCCCCGAGAACATCAGACACGATAATGGATATTTTAAAAGATGAAGGGTAGACCTCATGTGCCCCAGAAAATATTGTAAAAGCAGTTTTGCAATTATACGGTTCACAAATCCCGACTTACCATGAAGTACTGGCAGACTCCCTGAACCAAATTAAAATGCCTTGGTGGACTCCTGAGCATAGCGAGTACTTAATGCTGCCCCAGCAATTGGCCGAAATCAAAGCAACTGGCCGTTTCAGTCAAAGTGTACTCGCTTGGACGAAGGAATGCTGCATGAATAATTGCTGCATGAATAATTACTAAGATATTCAATCATTTCCCGCAGAAAAAGGGGTTAATATGTCGGCTAGATTTATATGTGGGACATAAGCCTGATCATCCAATCCAACTGAAATTTCAGAATCTGCAAACAAATAGAACACATAGAAAAATATATTGTTTGAGACAACACTATTGGAACTGTTGGAACAGAAGAAGTATTTGAAAACACAGGATGATTTGGGGAGACCGGGACAGAATTAAAATCGTCTGAAAGGAAGGGACATATAGCCCTTACAGGCCGAACGCAACATATTGACATTATGATTTCATAACAAATTATGGAATTTTTAACTGACCAATTATTTGTCTCTATTCAATATATTTTCAGATAATACTAATGCACCCATGCAACTGGTATACTATTTGTTTTAAGGGGTGACATGAAATCAGATATTGGGGTTTACAAAATTTGGTGTTTGATATATAGGTAGGCAAATAGGCACGCAATTTGTTTTACTTGGGAGCATGTTTCAAAGACAAATGTAGGATATAAGAAAATGAAGGTAACCAATGTGTGAAGTGAATATAAATGCATTCCACGATTTTTTATATTATAGTGTCAAATCTAAATATTTAACTGAGCCGGATCATCCAAAAACGCTCTAATTAATGTGCACGGGTTGCCACAAAGAAGTTACTTGAATTAGAAGAAAGGTTAATAGAGCCACATAAGTCGCTGATACCTAAATACTTTTAAAGCAACATATCCTAGCAAATACATATGCTTGTATCTTTTAGCCCTGATGAAGTTGCGGTCACTTACCGTTGGCGACAAAATAATTGTTGGCTATTAAGAGGACTAAACAAGAACTACAAGAATACATCTAACAATACAAAGAAAAACAAGAATTGTTGATATCTGTAATTTATGTAATGTATATTGACACTAGTGAGTGCCGGGGAGATTTTTTTCACCATATCGGCAACTGCCTTTACAGAAAGTAGATGCCAAAATGTATGCACAAATACTGGCCAACTGGCTGGCACCCTTGTTGCCAGGGATTGTACAACAAGAGCAGGCAAGGTTTGGCCCAGACCGAAGCCTGACTTAGAACATAAGAGCGCTATTTGGATCCCTGCCGTGGGTGCATCTAGGAGGTCAAAGCGGCTGCCGTGTTTCTAGATGCCGAGAAGGCATTTGACAGAGTTGAGTGGAAATTCATGTTTGTAGCGCTCCGCGGAACAGGTGCATGTGAACTCTTCATTCGACTAGTTTGAGTACTATACACAGCACTGTCAGCCCGTCGTGCAGGTAGGGAATGTAGTTTCTGACGTCTTCAGCATCACAAGAGGAACCTGACAGGGGTGTCTACTGTCATCATTGCTTTATGCAACGGTGGCTGAACCTCTAGCCTGTGTGTTGAGTGAATGGCATAATCATCAGGGTCTGCGATTCCCTGATTGTAATCTTATCATATCAGCCTATGTAGATGACACTCTACTCTATGCCCATAACCCTGATGTCAATCTCTCTCCCATGCTTAGAGAGGTTTTACACTTTGGGGGCACTTGGGCCTATGAATCAACTGGGATAAGTCAATTATTTTTCTCCTCACTCCCGACAAGGCACCTCCTGTGCTGGAGTTTCCTTTACAGTCGACCATTTCCTCAGTACGTTTTCTAGGCCTCCAGGTTCACACAGACCCCTCTGTGGTGTTCCTCAAAAATTACGGGGTGGCCATAAAAATCTTATGAAAAACGTGGAAAGATGGATTAGACTCCCATAGTCTCTGGTGGGGTGAATAGCATTGATGAAAATGGTTGTCCTGCTCAGATTTGTAATCATGTTCTATAATATACCACTACTATTTATGCACACAATGTTTCAACGATTGTGCACGTTGTTAATCAGATTGCCCTGGGCAGGGAAGCAGCCTTGAATACAGTCGGATTCACTTACCCTTCCTTACGACTTGGGAGGTCTAAATGCAAATTCCCCAGACTTGGAGATGATTTATTAAGCTGCTCACAGTAAATTTGCACACTACTGGATTCACGGCCCACAAACCACACCTCATCTATATCTAGAGAAGGATGTGGTTGATCCGATTACTTTGCCGCACACCCTTTTCCGCATCACATCTAGATGGCACAGGATCTCACAATGCAGGCATGGCACGCGTTGCTAAATAGACAAAATGGGTTGCTACTGTATTCCCCAGATATCCCACTACACTGGTGTTTGTGGTTTCTGATGGGCCAGGAGATAGGGGCAAAGGCAGGCACTCTGAACCCTGGGGATATGCGCTATGGGTGACTTTTTTACAGATGGGGCAATGCACAGTTGGGAATTATTCAAGAAAGGACCTTGCACATGTCGGCAATGGCTAGATACCATTATCACAGTGCCAGACACACGCTACAAGAGTTGCCAGGGGAGGACATGTTGGAACCCGTTGTCAGGGGAGGACATGTTGGAACCACAGGCTACCAGTATACTCAATATAGTCAGAAATACCATTTAAACTGATAACAACATTTTACACAAGTGCATAGGAGGCACGCAGGCCAGCGATGTTGAAGGTCAGGTTAGATTGGCAGTGGGATTTGAGAGGCCCTCTCAGTGAGAATGAGTGGCAAAATTGTTGTGCTAAGACTAACGTAAAGGAAAATGGCTAACCCAATACACCCTTGTAGGCTTGGGCAGTGAACAATTGAGGTAAAGAGTAGCTACAACGGATTTAGTTTATCTATTGACTTGTAATCGATTTGTGAGTTAGTTAAAAATCTAACTCCAGTGTATCCATAAGATAATGACAGAACTTTTCTATGATAAAGACAATCAATAATAAATAAAGACAGGGTAAGGGAAAAGGGAAAAAAGCACACAGAAGAGTAATTTTATCTGAAAAATATTGTATTGAATCAATCAACAAATGAATATATATACGTATATATATTCATTTGTTGATTGATTCAATACAATATTTTTCAGATAAAATTACTCTTCCTTGTTATCTTATGGATACACTAGAGTTAGATTTTTGTTAACTAACTCACAAATCGATTACAAGTCAATAGATAAACTAAATCCCTTGTAGCTACTCTTTACCTCAAGTGCTAAGACTAAAACATTTTCCATGATCGGGCGTCATTGACTAATAAATTATTACAAACCCGAGAGGCAATATCGGTATGGGCTATGGGAGGATTCAAAGATCCGGAAATGTGGCGAGGAAGACGCTGGGCTTATGCACACTGCTTGGCAGTGGCCCGGGGTTTAGGAGTACCGGTTAAGATATTGAGGGAGCTGGGGTTCAATAAAGGAACAGAATTAGAATTTGACCCAAAGATGGCACTGCTAGGATATGACTTGAGAATAGAGAAACCCACCAGGTCATTCATGGGCATCAGCCTCTTGTTGGCCAAGCGATGAGTGGCTATGAGGAGGGTGCAAGGCCAGGCTGGCAAAACAGAAGATTGGCACACAAATATGTTTTACTGTAATACACAAACGTATGCATATAATGAGCTACTCCCTCCAAAAAAAACCAACTTGAAAGCTGCTGGAGACCATATCAATCATACTTAATAAGCAAGGAGACAGGGGTGGAAATGGCGATGTGGATTAGGATGTTGATTATATAGTAACAAGAGGATCAATAGACAGAGGCTATTGTTGTACAAGCTCGAAGGGACTTGCTATTAGTGCATCAGCATGGGTATAGCAAGGATCAATAGAAGCGAAAGCATTATTGCATTATAAATGCTACTGCCCCTGTTGTATGACGTGTTGAGCGCAATGGCCAAGGTGCACCAGTTAGGGATCTACTACTGCAAATCAACTGTAATGTACTGTTTCATATATAGAGTGCTATAATTGTAACATCTGGTCATGATGTATGCAGTTGCTATCGGCTTAATAAAAACAATAATATAAAAAAATGATAAGTCTGGTGCTAATAACATACATCTCATTAAGTACCCAACTTACATAATGCCAGTATCAAGGACTCCACCTGACAACGTCATCAACAAAGCTGACAATGGTGCCCCTTGCCCCCTGGTCCAGTTACCTTTCAAAGGATTCACACACTTCTTTGCGCATATGATATGACAGCACTTCTGCTTCTTGGGGCATTCGGAGTCCATGTGGCACTCATCTGGGGGATGAGTGGGACAATATCCAGGGGCCTTCGGGCACATGCCTTTTTTCAGTTTAGCTGAAAAGTCACAAGTTTAACAAGAGAAAAAAAGATGATGTTACGCAATAAACTCAAATCAAAAGACAGTATTTAGTAGTGCGGTCTCAATTCAAATGCCTTTTGCACTGGAGTACGGAGTGATGAAGATGCTGCTGGGTAGCCTCTGAAGGAAAGTGGGAAGGTATGTCTCTGTGGCACGTATGTATAGCATTAGTAGACATGGCCAGCCCCAACTGGAGACTGCAAGCTGCGCCAGAGGGTGTGCCTCTGGCACCACAATCTGTCTCCTGTTACCGCAGATTCAACATTTTGTAACTAGTGTTTGATATAAAACTACAATGGATGTTTTTTACATCGCTCCCTCAACTAGAAGGGCATTTATACATCCATTTTGTAAAATCATTTTTTCTCAGAGTTGCAGCTGCCAAAACACTTGGATTCTATGCGATTTTCTCAGATCAATTAATTTTACGCCACAGAGTATATATTCGATTTTTATCATATTTCACATGCTTTTGTTTCATCAATTCTTTTTTTTTTCAAAACAAATTTTTATTGTCAGATTGCACAAGTTATGCAAGGCCCTGTACCCCAGGGACGTCTGCAAATCATAAACATGACAGCATCAAAGGCAATCGACTTTTCACCCGACACGCATGGAGTAGCGAGTAAATAAACAAACCCTCTTAAACAACCCCCCTCCCCCATTCCTCCCACCCCAAGCCTCATCCCCCCAACTTCCCACACCCATCCCAACCACCACCCCCTCCCGGTCTAACACATTCGTAGCGAGCAAAATACAGTGCAAAAGATAAAACATCCATAAGCACACCTGTCTCCCTAGTCCCATGTCTAACCGCTCCAAAGCACACGCCCCATCACCCCTCCCGGGGAAGGTCCTCCTGCTCCACTGGGGGCTCCAGCCACATACCTCTGTAATCTGCCCAGTGCTTCCTGATTTTATAATGTTTCCGCGGGCATCCCCTGGCCAAAAAAATTGGCTGATCCAGCCCCATGTAAAAATGTAACCCCCTCTTCCAGACAGCCACCGACGGGGCTCGTGAGTCCTTCCACCCCTTAGCAAGGTCTCTCTTGGCCGTCGCGAGGCCCAGCAACATCAGGTGTCTTTTATATAGGTTATTCCCCCACCCCGTCCATTACATGCAATGGGGTGAACTGTGGCGTACGCGGGAGTTCCCATCCCAATACCTCAGACAGACAGGCCAAGACCCCCTCCAGAATTGATCAAGAACTCCACAGCTCCAGACTGTATGTATGAACGTTCCTTCCTCCCTATTACAATGGAGGCAGTCCGGTGAGGCAATTAGTCCTGCCGCCAGAGTCGAACCCTGGTATAGAAGACTCTATGCAAGTATTTAAATTGGATAAAGCGGAGACGCATAGCTATGGCAGCACCCCTGAGACCGGCCAGAGCCCCCCTCCAGTCTTCCTTCTCCAACTCACCCAAATCCTCCTCCCAATGCTCCCGGAGCCTCTGTAGTGTAGGGGAACTGTGTGTAACTAGTGTCTGGTAAATACGGCAAATTTTCTTTCTCTCCAGATTCCCCATAAACACCTTCGCTTCCAGCAGACTAAATTCAGGGAGGGACTCCAACCCCTCCAGGCTGGGGGACAAGGCATGGCGAAACTGGAGGTACCTAAAGAACTGGGACCGGGGCATATCAAATTCCTCCCTCAGATCCTGGAAGGACTTGAGGGTCGTACCCTGCAACACATTCCCCAGAGTCGAAATGCAGATGTTGTCCCATCCCCTAAAACCCTGCAGCGATGCCAGGCCAGGAAGCCGCCCGTTATGCCACAGGGGGGTCTCCGCTGTTAGGGTATCCCACCACCCCATCTGGCGCAAAGTCTGCCTCCAAACGTGGAACACCACCCGAGTGACAGTCGGCAGCGCACTCCGCAGTGATGCCGAGTACAGGATGGTGTGTAACGTTTGGGAACCCATCCAATATCGTTCCATGGCGTACGCCGGGTCACTCCTTGTTTCATCAATTCTAAAGTAACAATTAGTATTTCTCTTTTTTATGTATAGAATAATCCCTATATCACCTCCCATATAAATGCAAGAACTACCGCCCACACCAAACAAAGGCATTAAACCAACTAAATATAAACTGTTTCAACATGACAGATGGTATGCAAGTTATTGAACCAACAATAAATTGTTACAAACTGAATTGGGAATCTTGAAATCAAGTACTCATTCATATTTTCCATCCACTTTTCTAGAGGGTGAACGTGTCCTTGAGTCATCAGATGTGACAACGAATGTTACAGGCTGCGAAGTGTAATTTAGCAAAAACAGATGAGCTCAACCAGTATAGAAGACTCATACATCAACAGTGAAAAATAGCACTAATCATTCAAATAAATGCAGGGCAAATGGCCAGTAAAAAATCAATACGGGCAAGAAAATCAAAACATTTAGCTTTTAAAGTGAAATGGGACAAAATAAAGGCTTGGACAGCTCAACGGCTGTGGGTGGGATCTGCAACATGAGCCTTTTCTTAATGAATTTAAATTAAAAAGATCCTGGACAGAGATATGACTCAACTGAGCAGAGTTTTGGACCAGAAATTTTGTTTAATGACAATAAAAATGCCTTAGGTATAGAAGGAGTTGCCCCGCTTTTTGATGTTACCTGACTGGTAGTGTGCTAAAACCAGCTGAAGGGCACTCCAGATTCTCCTTGCTCTGTCTGAAATGGATTGAATCGTAGACTGATCCTTTTACCTCATGTTGCAAATTTGCAGAGTAAAATAACAAATAATCTAGCACAAGTGGGTTTTGGGTCAGCCTGTTTCTGCCATTGGCTCTCACGTATTTTTCAATGTTTGTTATTGCTTGGATTGACTGGCTGTCAATACCATGGGCGTTTGGGAAGGTTCCAGCTTGTATTTTTAATCATGTTTTTTGCTCATTTGGCATCAAGCACTATTACTTGTAAGTGTGGGAGGCACTACAAGTTGCTGCCAATACTTCCTCTTGTTATGTCCTATTGCTCCACTTGCCATACATAACCTCACTTCTGCCCATCCGCTTCACCACCCTTCCATCATCCCACCTGCCTCTCACTCCCCTCCCCCCCATTCTATGCTTGATAGCTGGCCTGCTATCATTGGTATCTGTCCTCAGGGAAATGAAGGAGTTGTTGGGCTGTTGAATATTATATTCCCGTCAAGACCGCGACAGGCGCAGGAAACCCTGCCCTAATCCCCACACATATCAGGTACTCGTCTAGCGATCTCCACAGATTCCGCGGCACCTCCTATTGCTCCTGCAAATTAGACCTACAAGGAGTAGGCGGCTTGGCCTTCTGCAACAAATGCCGCTGGTCACCTACCATCGCCCCAGCCCTTTCAACTTTACCCCTACCCAAGATCCCTTCTCCATCCTTCAAAGGCGGCCTGATAAATGCCCGATCTATGTGTAAACATAGCCAAGATATCCATGATCTTATAATTGATTCCGAACTAGACTGTCTCATGATTACAGAAACCTGGCTCACAGAAGACAGCAACCCTGATACAGCCATTTCCCTTCCCCAAGGCTACTCCTTCTACAGGCAGGACAGACCGAAAGGAAGAGGCGGAGGTGTTGCAATTATTCTAAAAAACTGCTTCAATTGCCATACATTCTGCCTTGATCCCCTTACCGGCACAGAAGGCATGGGCTTCTCCATCAAACTTAGCCATTCCCTTTCCTTCTCAGGCGGTCTGATCTATCGCCCACCCGGCAATGCTTCGAAATTCCTCGACTCCCTTAACGAAGCTCTGGGACATTTCCTACTTCGTTATCCTCATTTCACCTTGCTAGGAGACTTTAACTTACATCTTGAGTCGCCTTCTGATTCACAATCCAATAACTTTCTCCAGACACTTCAAATCTTTCATCTCCAACAAAGTGTCACGCTGCCTACTCACTTACTCGGACACACCCTTGACGGTGTCTGCTCTAATCTCCCCTCCATCTCCACCCTGCCCCCCCTCCCCCAGATATGGACGGATCATTGCCTGATTCCATTCCACATCACTAACAGCCACCCTCACTCCATCAGGAAAAACAACCATCATCATGAACACTCGGTTAACTGGAAAACCGTTCAGAAAAACCTTCTTCATGATCCCATTCTCCAAGCACACTTCCCAGCCCTAGCCGGAAATATTGAAAGTGATGCAGTCCTCCTCCATAACTGGGTCACACAAGAAATCTCAAAACGTAGCCCCACTAATCCCTCTGACAGATGCCAGAAGAAAACTAAAAACAACGCCCCCTGGTTCACCCTTGACTTAACCTCTGCGCACCTACTCTGCAGGAAAGCTGAGCGTAAGTGGCGTCGAACCTACAACAACGACGATCGCCATATCTATGTCCTTCAGAGGAAAAACTATCTCTCTAAGATTAAATCGGCCAAAAGAACTTTTTACGTTAAAGCTATTAAAGAAGCTAGTCAAAAACAAAAAACTTTATTCTCTATAGTAAAAACTTTCACTCAGCCTAAAGCTCTTCAACCCGAAATCCCCCCATCTCAAGACCTATGTGACAAGATCTCAGATTACTTCTTCGAAAAAATTGCCTCCATCCAAAAGAACTTCCCCGACCCCCCACCCCTCAACACTTCTCCCTTGCCCGGCCAATTCCACACGACAGCAGGCAGTCTTAAAAAGTTCACTCCAGTCACTCTGGCCCAAACAAGAGATGTGATTCTATCATGCAAATCCGGCTCCCCCTCCGACCCTTGTCCCCCCAAGATCCTCCACCAAATCATTGACGAGATAAACCCTACTATCAATGACATAGTTAACCTATCCCTCAGTTCTGGAGCTGTTCCCCGATTATGGAAAAAGGGTGTTGTCAAACCCCTCATGAAGAAAGCCAATAAATCCCCTGAAGATCTGACCAATCTTCATCCAATCACCCTTCTCCCGGCTTTGGGAAAAATAACAGAGCAGCTAGTCCACCAAGAACTCAAATCCTACCTAGAAACTCACAACATACTTCACCCTCAGCAATCTGGTTTCCGGCCCAAACATTCCACTGAAACCGCCCTGATCGAACTGACCGAAACCATTAAAACGTTACATGACCAGAGGAAGAAAGCCATTCTGATACTTCTCGACCTCACGGCGGCGTTCGACACCATATCCCACCCTATTCTGATCAACAGATTGATGGACATTGGCATCTCGGACACTGTACTATCATGGATCAGTTCTTTTCTCAGCGATAGATCCCAAACTATCGCATTGGGCCCTTTTCAATCCAAAGAGACAAAGGTCTCATCGGGAGTACCTCAGGGATCCATTTTGAGCCCCCTGCTTTTTAATATTTATCTCATTCCCCTCCTCAACCTTATTGAATCATTCTGCATACCTGTCACCTCGTATGCCGATGATACTCAGTTGATCGTTCCCCTAGATGACAGCTCCAACAATGCTGAGCTCAATCTTAAAAACTGCCTCACTGCGGTCTTCCAATGGATGGACTCCAACCACCTCCGGTGTAACTCTAGTAAAACAGAGATCCTCCCCATTGGAAAGAACACCCCTTTCTGCCCTGCACTCTGGTGGCCTGATAACTCTGTCGCCCCCCCCCCAGACCGTCACCACTGCTAGAAATCTTGGTGTACTTTTTGATTCTGACCTTTCATTTGACCAGCATGTCATGACAGTGGCCGGTAGATGCTTCGGTATAATCAAATAACTAAGAAAGTTTTTCGACTTTCTCCCCCTTGAGGCCAGAAAAACGGTAACAGTGGCCCTCATTATTTCACGTATCGACTACTGTAACGGCCTCCTGGCTGGGACCAAGAAGTCCACTCTCTCTAAACTCCAAAGTATCCTACATACCGCAGCACGCCTCGTCCTAAAACTACCCCGCAAATCCTCAATCTCGGCAGCCCTTAAAATTCTTCATTGGATACCCCTGCACAAAAGAATACTCTTTGAAATACTCACTGTTGCCTTCCGGGCCTATAACAAAATGGGCCCCAAATATTTAATCAGGCGATTCCCACACTACTCCCCGAACCGTGCGCTGCGCTCCGCACAAGAAAATCTCATGGCCAGCACCAGGTTTAACCTGAAGTCAAAAGGGGGGAAAACCCTAAGCCACCTTGCAATCAAAGCCTGGAACAGCATGCCCATTCACTTAAGACAGCAGACTCTAGAGAAACCCTTTCGAAAACTTCTCAAAACATGGATTTTTAACCTCTCTGACGACTGGACCAAAGCAGCTATCTAGCCCCTTCCTCCCCACCCCTCGTTCTGGTTTTAAGGATTTTCAGCGCTTTAGAAATACTCCTTCAAATATCAAATATCAAATATATGAGCAGGAGTCTTTCCCCACATATGTTATAAAAGTGTCTAGCTCACTTGGTACTTAGTCGCCTGTCAGTCCCTACCCGAAACTCGTCAGCTAGGTTGTGAGCTGAACAGTGCTTGTGCACCACATCACCTACACACTGATTCCACTGGTACACAGCATCCCACCTGCCAATGGAGATGACTCAGTAGCAGGCAAAGTGGCTCAAAGCTTTCTTGTGGGGGCTTAATAGCACAACATTTACAGAAATGTATTTCTGGGGTGGGTGCACTTCTTTCGTTTGCTGCTACTGACTGCCTGACTTCACACAGCAGCCTGCTATTTTACAAGGTTCATGGTCAGAGAAATACAGCTGAGCATTGATGTGAATAACTATTCCTCTGTTCCATAATGAAATGTAGGTTGTCCTGGAATTCATACCCCTAGGCACCACTGTTCTATGCATGAATATCTGGGAATGTCACTGGAAGCCTCCCCTTTTCTGGCATCAGCAATGTTGCTTTTCTGCTGATTTACACTCAGAGCTCCATGAGGGTGCTCACATTCGCCATCCCTGGGGACATCGCTGATACCCCGGAACCAGCTATGGTCGATTTACAACCCCCCGGTCTGATGAACCTCTAGCTTAAAGGCCAGGCTTAAGACAAACACAAGAAGAATTTATGAATTTAAGGGCACCATGTACACAGGAGAATTCAATTACTAGCTCCTGTAAAAAGGCATCAGGAGGGAGGGGAACTGGGTAGTATGTGTAGATAAATTCATAGTTAATATTATAAAATCATATACGCATCTGTTGTTCTTGATTAGCTGTATATTTCACTACCTCTGTGCTACACACAAAGTTAAAGCCCATGATCCTGCATTATAGCCTCAAGTCTCAAGCGAGGACCTACTGCAAAGAGGACGCACTTAAACATCTGGGGCATACTTATAAAAGTAGTGGTGCCGGCCAGCTCAGCAACATACCTTGAGGCGTTGCCCTGCACCACAGAGAAAGGGCAGAAATGTGCTGTAATTCAAATACGGTGCATTCCTGTCCTCTCCCCCTACGCTGGCATAATTTCGGCAGATTAGCACAAACATAGGCACTCTTGTATCATGGTGCAAGGGTGCCTGTGTTGTCGGCAAGATTATTGTGTGCAGGAAAGAGCCCCTTCCTGTACAAAAACAATCTAGAGAGGCATCTTCCTCTTTAAAATGAGGAGAGGTGGACATATTTCTCTTCATTATGGCTTACCTCGGGGGCCATAATATTTCGACACATGCCCAGGGTTACAATTCCTTGTCAAACTGGGAATGCCTAATAAATCATGGGAGTTTCATGAGAACACCCACTGGAACTCCCATGGAATGCCTCTCTTGCCCAGAGTAAGGCTATGTAGTGATTTGCACTGCGTTGCATCACTCCATATCGGTAAAGCAATGTGAAGCCATGCAAGGTGGCATTCCACGGCTTCACAAATATGACATTGGGCTTTGCGTCACGCATGTTCCACTTTGTGTGGTGCAAGCCTGATGCAAGGAGCTAATCAATATGCCTCCTGGTATAGCCTGAGGCATAATCACTATGAGGATAACATTGCACCCACTGAGGCTAGAAAGTTCTAAATTAAAAAGACAGTGTTGAACTTAGCCCTCTCTGCATGGTCACCCCTAAACTTTTTGGTTCACCCCTCCTGATTCTGGGCCAGCTTTTGTAGGCTTTTAGGACCCTGTGCACCTTACCACTGCTAAAAAAGTGTGAAAGTGTGTGTGCTCACTCTCTAAAACATAGCAAAATTTGCTTACATCTGATTGGCCTATTCAATTACGTATAAGGCGTATAAGGCCCTAGTAAAGTGGTATACTGAATACTGGGCTACAAAATTGAATGCTTCTAGTGGCCCACCCACTTAAGTAGCCCTTTAAAACATATCTAAGACCTTCCATTGCAGCCTGTGTGGAGTTCTAAAATGCCATTTTGACCTTTGCAAGGACTATAACTTCCTATTTATTATTTATAAATCACCCCTACGGCAGGCCCTAAGAGCTCATAGGGCGGGTGAATTGTATTTAAAAAATAGGATATGCACTTGTAAATCCTCACTGTACCATGAACTCTGTTCTCACAAATTATGTGATTTGAGATGTCATAAATGTTATCGTGAATGTTATGATTTCGAGTCCTATAAGTGCTGTAATATGAAAGGGAACAAGCAGTGCATGGAGAAGGCACAAGGTATAGTTAATATGTGACTACTGAGTTCACTACACTGTGTGTGGAGGTGTGTGAGTTAAGATAATTTGAAGATGATGCATAAATTATAAATTTAAAGTTCTTGTATAACTTTAGACAAACAAAATTGTTTCAAATCATAGTGTCCCTTTTTGTTGAGAGGAGTGCAGTTGAGTGAAGTGTCGAACAGTACAGTGGAGGACAATATCATACAGTGTAGTGTCAGAGAGTGTAGTGTCATAGAGTGGAGTAGAGTACAGTGGAGTAATGTGTCAGAGCAGAGAGGCATGATGTAGAGTAGAGTGGTATGGAGTGCAATAGAATGGAGTGAGGTAGTGCAGGGTTAAGTAAACTGTCTGTAAACGTGCACAGTGGAGTCACACTGTATAGTGTGGAGAAGAGTAGAGTGCCACAGAGTGGTTTAGAGTGTTGTAGAGTGGAGTGAAATGGTCTGGAGCAGAGTAAGGTAGGTTACAGTGTTGTAGAGTGCAGTGGCACAGACTGTCACAGAGTTGAGTGGCAGAGAATAGCATAGAGTGGAGTGGTGTACAATGTAGTAGTGGAAAGCCCTATAGTGGAGAGGAGTACAATGGAACAGCCAAGACTGGAGTGGCATTGGGTGGAGTGAGGTAAAGAGGAATAGCATATGGTAGATATGAGTGGCATAGAGTGGAATGGCGTCGAGTGGAGTAGCATACAGGGGAATATCGTAAAATGGAAAGGGTGTAGAGAGGAGTGGCATAAAGTGGAGTTGTGTGTTGTACTCTAGAGTGGAGTGGCGCACAGTTGAGTGTCATAGAGTGCAGCAGCATGGAGTTTATTAGCATAGAGTGGAATAGGCTAGCGTTGAGTGGCATAGAGTGGAGTGAAATGACATAGAGTGGAATAGCGTAGAGTTGAGTTGAATGGCATGGAGACGTAGAGTGGAGGGGCGTACAATGCAATACTGTATAGTGAAGTGTGTACAGTGGTGTGGCATAGCTTGGGGTGGCACAGAGTGACATAACGTACAGTGGAATAGCTATGAGTGGAGTAGCATAGAGTGGAGTGATGTAGAGTGGACTATTATACAGTAGTGCTATGTGTCATACAGTAGATGGTGCGGCATCATCCTGGAGAGCAAACTCTCCTTGAAACATCAGGTCAACGCCGTTTTCTAAGCCTGCTTCCACACATTTTTACAAAATTCTTTAAGTGGCTCCCCATCTGCACGCACCAGGAAAACAGTGACGCAAGTCCTCATCACCTGCCACCTAGACTACGGCAACACACTACATGCAGGCACCACCACCAAACTCATGAAAACACTCCAGATGATCCTGGATCCAGCTGCCAGACTGATATCCAACCTGCCCAAGAGAATCTACATCACCCAGCAGCCGAAGGACCTCTACTGGCTCCCCATCCAGAAGAGATGCAATATCAAGCTTCTGACCTGGGCCTACAAAGCCCTCCATGACCAAGGACCCACCTACATGACCCATCACCTGCATTTCTACCAATTTTCCAGGAATCTCTTCTCTGTACACCTCGCCCTCGCACAGATACCAAGCATCTGCAACCACTTCAGAGGACGCACTTTCTCCCAACTCACCACCAAGGCCTAGAATGCACTCCCCCTCCACCTCGGCACCACATCCTCGATGACCCACTTCAGGAAGGGACTCAAGGCCTGGCTTTTTGACTGATACCTGAAGCACAGCATGTGGATACCCTCTTGGGTGTGAAGCTATGGCGTGTCTTAGAGTAGAGTGGTGTATCATAGACTGCAGTGTCATCCAGTGGCTTATAGATGGGTAAAGTGTTGCAAAATAGAGTGGAGTGCAGTGGTGTAGTGTAGAGTAGAATAAAGAGTCATAGATTGGAGTGACATGTTGTAGAGTAGAGTCGCATGGAGTGTAGTAGAGTTGTGTGACTTAGGGGAGAGTCTAGTAAAATTTCATACATTGGAATGCTGTGCTGTAGAGTAGCATAGAGTGGAGTGGCATAGAGTTGCGTACCATGTTGTGCATTAGAGTGGACCACAATAGAGTGGAATACTGTACAGTAGAGTGGTGCAGATTGGAGAGATATAGAGTGGAATACAGTAGACTGGAATAGCCTACAGTTGAGTAGCGTAGGGTGGAGTACCGTAGAGTGGAGTGGCAACAGCCCTCAAGATACTCCCTATCGTTGCATTCCAGTGTTGCCCTGATAAAGACCTACCTGAAACGGTTGTTGATGGTTCCTGTAATGATGGGGGATCAGACAGCCGTTCCTGGGCCAGATCTGAAGAGAGCCGTCAATCCGGAGCTGGTCCCGAGCGGTGCTGCGGAGGATCGGGGTGTGGCCGAGAGGACGGGCGCCAACTGACTCTGCTGCTCTACGCTTGCAGTGCGGCACCCGTTGGCCGTTTTCATCAGCTTTGAGTGAATCCTGCTTCTGCCGGAGGTGAGGCCGGTGAGTCCCCAGTGAATTGGTTGTTGGACGGTGATGCGGGATGAAGACTGCCGGCGGCTGGTTAGCGGGCCACGTTAACGGCCCATTGGGGCCTGGCGGAAGACGTCTGGAGGTGTATTCGCCATAGTGTACTTTCCCTATCCAGTGCTGGGCCCTGAGTTCACACTGACCAGCAGGGACCGGATTCCGGCAGAGGACTTCCTTTATTGTCGCTGCTGGGGGTTGCGGCTCTAGCGGTCACTGTGGGGCACCTGGAAAGAATGACCCAGCACCCCCTACCAACTAAGCATTGTCCCTTGTGGTGCGATCGGGCGCCCGCGGAACAGACACAACCGGTGGCTGCCCCCCTTGGCGGGACTGAGGCTGAGGCCCCCGTGTACCTGGAAGAACAGGCTCCGTGCTATCAACAGTGAAGAGGGAGACCATTGATAGTGGCACCGCCCCTCCCTTCAATACCTGCCTTCTTTGAGAGGGCTCCTGAACACAGAGCTCTCAACCTAGGTGGATCCCCACCGCTCGCCATCAGGGTCTCCAGCTTCAAAGTTGGTTTCCCAAGCCACGCTAGCAAGTCACCAAGCGCACAGGGCTGCCCTCGGCACACCTCCGAAGGTACTTTATCCCAAGGCATCTCTTATTATCACCATCTCTTCCCGCTCCCCTTGCAGCATTAACCAGGTACGATCTCTGGGGTGCTGGAGTGGAGAGCCTCGCGGCTGCTGCATTCGGTGCACGCCGCACACACTGTTGACTCTCTGGACTACTGTTGCTGCCTCTTGCTCACTTCCTGGTAGCAGTGCTTAACATCTGGGTCAAACTTCTGGGACTCGCCCTCCATGAGTGGCCACTGCTGGGAGCTTGCACTGCACCCTGTATCACGAGCACACTCAGAGCAAACCTGTTTTGAACATCTGGAATGCTGGGGCTGGGTTGCAGCCCCCCACCCTCTCTCTCAAGGGCGAGCATCAGTCACCGCTGACTCAGTAGACATCTGACTGGCGAAACGCAACAGGCCAGCTTAGAACGGATTCCATACGTGGGCGGCGGTGAGTAGCGAGCTGGCCCCTCCGGTTTGTCCTGCAGCGACTGAAGTGCCATAACCACCATGGCGAGTGGCCGGGGCAGACACAATGCGCTTCAGACGAAGCTGGAAAATATGCGTGGACGAAGGGGCAGGGAGATGCACAGACCTCTTCCACAGCAGCCAAAAACCCATCGGAGCCGACGTTGCAGGATATTCTGGCGGCCATCACCACGGTGCGCACATCCCTGGAGGGCCGCACATGATACTGTCGCAACTGAGGTCTCCCTGATCAGGGTGGACATGTGCAAAACAAACTAACAACCTCTGAGGTGGAATCCACTACCAAATACCTAGTGACTGATTCTGATCTGCTTAAGCGGCAGGTTGCGGATCTGCAGGCCAACCAGGAACTGTTAACGCACCAGCTCGATGACTACGAAGGTCGTATGCGCCACAACAACAAGTGCATTCTGGGTGTTCCCGAATGGGCGGAGGGACAGGTGGCCGATATCTATGCTGAAAACCTCGTGCTACAACACCTCCAACCATAGGGACTGTCCAAATACTTTTCAATTGAAAGGACCTACAGGTTTTCTTTTTAGGGTGGGCGAAAGACACTCTGCAAGTTTGGGGATGTGGGTGGTTTCATGCCCACCATGCAGAGAGGCAGGGAGGGGGAGTGGAAGGGGGTTTTTGAGGGTGGGAGCTTTGCTCATTTCTCTTTTATTTGGTTGGGTTAAGTATGGGGTGGGGGTTGGACATCCTGTTCACTGCATCTCTCCATCATGCATCCTACTCTGTGTTACAGGAGGTTGGGGGCTGTTTTAGTGTGTATTGTTTTTCGTTTGTTAGGTATGACAAATATGACTGGTTGCGAGGAAAGGTAATCGCTGTGTGCATGCTTTTGGTAAATCCTTCTCTGAAGACTGGGTGGTCTGTGGCGGTGTCCTCCCCTTGGGGTGGCCACCAGAAGCTCCCCCTGCATAGGAATGATCACGCAATGGGATGCGATGGGTAAGGCTACTAGGCTGGGGCTCGGGTTGTTGTTGTGGAACGTAAATGGGTTGGGAGACAAGATCAAATGGGGAATAGTGCTTCAATTCTTTGGTATCGCTTTGTTCACCCTGAGTTGGCAGGGTATGCCCCGGCGTGGGTCTCTTGCTCACTCTGCCACTGGATTCAAGATAGCCTCGCTGATGAGGGTTATGAACCCGAAACCGGTCCCAGGATGTTTGTTTCCGGTCCAGGCAAGACATGGCTTGGCAATTCAGGCTGGACTGTTCCCATGAGGCACAGGGTCAGACTGATTTACATATGGCCATGTCTGCACTGGGGTGGTGGAGTGAGCTAAAGAATTATGATGGATTAAACCCAGATCAATTGACTGGAGGTGAGTGTTTGATTTGCTCAAACGCTCCGTCCATCATCCCCTTTGGTATCGCTCAATTCTTGAAAAGACACTCCCCCGATATACCGTCCTTTTACAAGAAACACACTTGCTTGGAAATGCCTGGAGGACCATGTCACGGTGGGGTTTCCAATTGGTGGCTCACTCTGCTTTTGGCTCTGGCTCTCGGGGAGTGGGCATAATGGTCTTAAAATCATTCTCCATGACTATCGATCTGATTTGCACTGAATCCCTGGGTAGATTTGTGGCCGCCTCTGGGACCAGGGAAAGACGCAGACTTAATCTCCTTTTGGTCTACATGCCCCCGGGGCTGCACACCCAAGCCTTTACAGACATTTGGGATCTCCTCTTAGCCTTGGCAGATGCCAGTTGATTGGGGGCAACTTTAACTTTATCATCTCTGATTCTTTTGACCGGTGGCCCCAGAGGGCCTTGTCGCCTTCCTGCATGCGGATCCACAGCTTTCTTGGGGAGATGGGTCTGGTAGATGTCTGGAGGAGTTTACACCCGGCCAAACAGCAGTACACTTTCTATTCTGGTGCTCACCATAGTATGTCCGGTATAGAATACGTCTTGACGCTCGCACATCAAATTGGCTGCGTGAGGGAAATACGGCTTCTAGCTAGGGGTATCTCTGACCATTCACCTATCCTGTGTCACCTGGAGCTGGGGAAGCCCACAGTGGGCCGGGTGGACCGGATCAACTCCTGGTACCTCATGACCCCGCCCCCAATCAGGGATAAGATCTTCAGTGAATCTGACCTTTATTTCCCGGAAAACGTCGGGACTGTAGACTCGGCAACAACACTGAGGAAAGCTTATAAAACTGTCATAAGGGGAGTTGATCTAGCTCAGATCTCGGGACAGCGGAAGGAGAAGTGTGCAGATGTGACTCGCTCAGAGGGTGATATTCTATCTTTGGAGGAATCTCCGGCTCGATGACTCGGAGGAGGTGCGGCAGAGATTGCGCATTAAAGTCAAGGAATATGCCGACTTGGCAACCGAGGCTGCCAAGTCCCACCACAGGGCCAAACGCAGTAGAATCTATGACGTTGGCGACAAGGCAGGCAAACTATTGGCCTGGCTTGATCATAGAGACTTTTGAGAAAGTTGTGGTCGAGATAGAGTCGGACTCCCTCTCCCGCCTCACTGCCCCCCAGGACATTGCTGATACATTTGGCCGATACTACCAGTCACTCTACACGTCTCAGACACCGCATACGGAGGAGGCCTCCTCGCTTTTGCAAGCTATCTCTCTGCCCACGCTCACCGACGAGGGGCGCTCTGATCTTGACCTTGACATCACAGTCACAGAGGTCGAAAAAACCATCCATGACTTACACGGTGGGAAGGCGTCGGGCCCTAACGGCTTGCCCATTGAATTGTTTAAGCTCACTGCGGGCAAGATAGCACCCTAACTCACTGCAATGTTGCAGGATAGTAAGAGGGGAGATGCTGCCCGAGGATCAGTGGCTTGCTAATATCATAGTCATTCATAAAGTGGGCAAGCCGTGTAACAAATTTTCCTCGTACAGGCCCATCGCGCTTCTCAACTGCGAAGCAAAAATCCTCGCGTAGGTCCTTGCCTTATGGCTGCTTGTTGTCATTACACGACTGGTACACCCGGACCAGTCTGAATTTATGCCCACTAGGAACACCTCTCTCAACCTGCATAGGCTGCACGGTGTGCTGTTCCGTGCCGACATAATTAGAGAGGACGCTGTTGTGGTCTCCCTGGACGCAGCTTCAGCATTTGACACTATTTAGTGGCCTTATATGTTTGTGGTTCTTCATAAACTGGGCTTTGGGCCCGAGTTTATGAGCTGGGTTTGGCTTCTCTACCAACAGCCACTTGCTCAAATAGTGGTTAATAACAGGAAATCTCCTGTTTTTACTCTGGGAAGGGGCACAAGAAAGGGATGCCCCCTGTCCCCGCTTCTCTTTGACCTGGCCCTTGATTCTCTGGCAACGTGGGTCCGTAATGACCCCATAATAAGGGGCCTTAAATGGACGTCCGGCTGAAAAGAACGTATATCCCTGTATGTGGACAACATCTTGCTTTATCTGGCGACCCAGGCTGCGGCCCTCAATGTGGTCCATGATATATTCCAGGTGTTTGGCAGACATGCTGGCTATTCTATAAACTGGTCCAAATCGGTCTTATATGCCCTCTATGGAAAGAAGCCTGTGCTCCCCCGTGGAAATCAACTGGAGGAAGCTGTTGATGGCTTTAAATACCTGGGGCTCTGGGTCTCTAAGGATCTGTCCAGATTCTACAATCGCAATCTCCTGCCGCCCCTCGTGCATCTTAAAGCCAATGTCTTACTTTGGAAAATGCTTCCGCTCTCTCTGTTGGGGCGTGCTGCCCTGTTCAAAATTATGTCCTTTCCCAGATTCATATATGCTCTCCATAATACTCCACACTCCGTAGCACCCTCGTACTTTAAGGAAATCGACTGCATTATACAGGACCTGTTGTGGAAGGGTAAACCAACTCATATTAAGACACACAAGCTTAAGCTGGGGTAGTTCGATAGGGGCATAGAACTTCTAGAAAAATGGAAGTACTACTGGGCTTCTCATCTGCGGCGATTAACTAATGTATGTATAGGCGCAGGGTGACCCTGCATTCCAGATGGACAGATGGCTCCTTCCGGGAGGCAACTTTGAAGGGGATCTTTATGTACGGTGATTGAAACCCGTCCTGACTGGACCAACGGGACATGTGGTGCAGTGTGAAAAGTGGCTCCCAAAAGTTTGGAATGGGAGGGGAAAATTACTCAGGCTACGCCACTCTGGCTTAGTGAGCAATTAGGCAGGTTGATTCGCTCTAGAGGTTTTGATCGGTGGGTCCTCATCGGTATTATCAAGGTGTGTGATTTGTGGCAGTCAAGTGGGGTGGTCCCTTTCTCTTGGGTACAGCAGGAGTATAAGCTACCGCAATCGGAATATTTTAGGTATATCCAAATTAGACATGCCCCACTGGCGGTTCTCCCCGTTGGTAGTTAACTCCCCAATTCCTCCCAAGTGGAGGACAGAGTGCTAGATGGCGTTCTGCCGGAAAAGGCCATATCACTCATTTAAAGAAAACTGGTCAACAACATGACATCTCCCCTGACTTATCTGAGGGTTAAATGGGACCACGATGTAGTGGGACTAGATGGCGATGAATGGTTGGCGGCAGTGGCATCTCCCCGAGAGGTGGCTATATCTTTTAGGCTGCACCTTCTCCAAAGAATCTATCTGTCAGGGTCAGTGTTGGTCCATATGGGATATGGGTCAGACAGCTATTGAATAAGGTGGTGTGGGCAGGAAGGAACCTTTGTTCACACACTTTGGGAATGCTCGACTGTCCTATCCAACCTCAAGGAGGAAGTGTTAGGGCAGCATATAGATTGTAACATTAAACTGGCCCGCCTGAACATTTGGAGCCCTGCAGATCTAAACTCCAGGAAGCGGACTTGGGTCACCTTGGGGCCGATGGTGGTAAAACGGAATATTGTAAGATTATGGAGGGCTCAGACCCCACCGTGTATCGAAGACTGTGGCAGTGATATGGACTGGTGTATGGTCACGGAAAAGCCCATATATGAAGCCAGGGGGATCCCGAATAAATGGACAGAGATCTGGGGACAATGGAACACCCACAGAGGGGAAAGATGTGAACCTCCAAGATCAAGGGATGATGTTATAAATGGGACCTGAATATGTCTAAATGGGGACTGACAGTGTTGTGTGAACACTATGTCTTCAGCAGCATTTGCAATATAACAAGATTGCCATTGTATGTACACTGTGAAAGTATCATTGATCACGCCTTGATTTCAATAAAAAAGATTTATAAAAATATATATATATATACACATCCAACACTGGCATCAGTAAGGACTATTAAGGCAAAATGGTTAGTACCAATCATCTTATAAATCAGTGAAGCCATCATGGAGCTAAGAAACACATGTTGACACTTATCCAGCCCATGTACTCTTTATGACTTCACTGTTCACGTACAACATCACAGAATGGACTGGACATTGTAGGGGCATATCTGCTGACAGAGGATATAGAGCATCCTTTATTAGGGCCAAGGATGTGCAGTAGGGGTGACTTACCTATATTGTATGCAGTGTATGGGTGGCATGGCACGCTGGAGCCCCAGAGGACCATCTTCAGTACCCATGCCCTGGGTACGAGGGATACCATTTACTAGGGACTTACAGGGGTAGCTGAAGTTGTGCCAATCATCGTACAGTGTTTTTGAAGGTGACCCAGAGTAATTACCATTGGCTGAGATTTATTCAAGCATTCCATCCATCACACTTTGTATATTTCAGTCATATCACAGCGCAAGTAGTGCATGGACACTAATTAAAAGAAATCAAGATGTAGTTCGTCCATGAGAAAAACAAGACTGGACGCAATGCAAAAACTAATGCCTGGGACACGCCACTGAACTAGAAGGTAGTGAAGGGAAGCGTTTATGATGCCGACCAATGGTAAGCAATGGGTGGGATTGAAGCTTGTTTTTTAAACAGCAGTGTCCCGCAAGCTAGACCGCAGGAGCTAGCGCATGGCTCATGCAGACTCAACTGCAAAAAAAGGTTGAAATTTGATTAACTGTGGAAGGATTGTATAACGCTTTTCGTCTTAGCTTAATTTTCAAGATGCTTTTAAGCTTCAGATGGTTCTGCCCTTCAGCACTTGAGTGAACTCTCCTTGCTTCTCCTGGCTCAGATTAGCCAGAAAAAAGGTTTTGCATCACACATAATTGACCTCACTTTTCAGAGTTTAAAGAAATATACAAGTTTCTGCAAGGATTGCTACTTCTTGCAGTTTCCATTGTTACCCCTAAAACACAATTCCACAGAGTTTATGAATTAATAAAGTTAGTCCCATGGATTTTCCTAAAATCTTAAATCTATGCACATTTGAAACCTTATCACCAACAGATGAGTGCTTTGAAAGAATAACTGAAATTCTACCTGCTTCTTGTAGAGTTTTGTCTTTCATTTGTAATAACAAGTTTTTGTCATAAGTACAAAGCTATTCAGTTAAATAGTTATAAAGGCTTTGCAGCATTTTATTTAACACTTAAAACATGCATTCCCTCTTTTGTATATACTTCCCATACATATTTCATTAATAAATGTTCCTCAAGAAGGGACAAACATATTCAAAATGCATTGAGGATATAATTCCTTGAAACTTTTATATGTACTAGTTTCAATACTAGAAATAGAGGCATTTCATCAATAGAAAACTAGGACGGAATACATTTAAAAGATAAATGATAAGTTCTTTTTGCGTACTATGGGAATGCATAGGTAGCGCCACCCTCGCCCCTAAGCTGGGACCTGTGGTCATATCCGAAAAGACCTTGCTTTACCCCTTGTACCACCCAGTTATCTGCAGATGCTGAAGGGCTCTGCTCTCTGAAACCTCTTTGCTCACCTTTTGCCGGTGTTGCGCCCATTACACAAAACACAGCCAAGGAGAGGACAAGGAGGCTGAGAGCAAGAAACCGCCCACTGAAGACCATCTTGGCGCTATCACGAAGAATGTCTTGATCCAAGAGTGCCCAGGAATAGACTGAGGACCAGGATTTATAGGCAAGCACGCGTGGCAAGGTATCATGCCTCTGAACTGGCACGTCAGCGTGGGTGGCACTGAGCCCTGCGCGACTTACAATGATGCTTCACAGTCCAGAGCACTCAGGACAGGAGAACAATGGAAGCCCAGCAGGGTCAGGACAAACGTCCCTGGAGACTGCGCCTCGGAGGAGCCTGCCTTAGTTTATGTCTTTTTATCCAAAACATCCTGTCCAGTCCCCAGTCCTTGCCCACGCTGTCTCTGCCACCCTGGATCATGCTTTCTTCAAATAAAGTGTTTTTGCATAATTTGCATATTCCAGCACATTAGTGTGACATGCACCTACCATACAGTGGTGATTGATCCTATATAGGATTGCAAAAACAACAATGTCTTGTATATTTTCTGAGAATTTGAAACCTCCATAAATGTTTACAATTTCTCTGCTCTTTTCTTTCCTAACTTCCTAAGCTGGTTACTCCAATTGTTATGGTACTTTGTTCATTGGTGTTCACGATTATCCAAATATTACTCATTCTTCAACTGTAAGTGTATTTCCTTCCCCCCTTTTCCTTCCCTTCCCCCTGTTACTATTTAAAATGTAAACAGCTTTATCCTCTGTTTTTTAACGCTGGCTGTTTTTTTTGTTTGCCTTTATCTGCTTGGTTAACTTGTGGCTCGCTTATTAATCACAAAAAACTACCGGCCTGCATTATTCTCTGCTGGGGCTCTCAAGTCGACAGCATTGATATGTCTTTGATAACAGAAATAAAGAGTTACAGGGAATAGTCTTATACCTGTTCTTACACGCACAATTTTCTGTGACCTCCATGGATACCCAGTGGATTCAAGAATTGAAATGGCAAAGAGAAATAAAGGACAATTGGGCACTGGAATTATGTTGTATGAGCTAAATAAATGTATGGCTCATTTCTACATGTTTAGGAACACTAGTATTGCAACTGCCGTCAAATCCAGAATAGAGCCAGGAGCTCATTAACAGGGGGTGAGGCTTTGTGAAAAGTTGAGCTTTAAAACAATAATAGATGCCACTGCAAATGCATCTGTGACATGGAAGTTAAATGTCATGTGGGCTTGTGTGTACATTTACATCAACCAATCTATGATAAAAATAAATTTGTCACAAACATCATTGCACTCTGGCCGGGCTACAATTTAAATGCACTGAAAAGACACACGGCAGGGAAAAGTTCCTTTACCATTTAGAAAACAAATATTTTTACATATAGATAAATCATTCTAAAAGTGTGCCTTGTGAGCCCAGAGGGCAGGGTGCTGATATATACAAAGAGGGCGCACTACATATTTGGCTTAGTGTGAACTCAGTGGAAAAAAACGAAACAATTTTAGTGCGTAGACTTTGCTAGACATCCCATGAACAGAAAATCAGATTTTATGGAGAAATCTGATTTTTGATAACTGAAATGGAAAAGTAGTTTTGTAAAAGTGAACTTTTTTCTGCTACCCACTCAGCCTATCCAGGACTGGAAGATCCCTGGGTGGGAAAGTTAACAACCCTGGATCTGAGGGCAATAGCCAGTCTCTGATGCCAGGAAGAGCAGATGGGTGTTCACTGATGTCAGAACTCAGTGCAGAGGGCCACTGGGCAAAAAAGAGCTAGTGGGCCCTGCCATGGGGTTGAGGTCTTTTACTCCTGATGTCCCAGGGCCTGACCTACTATGGATTCAGAGGAAGTGCGCCAAGTATCCTCAGCACATGACTCTCAGTGGTAGTGCAGGTCAAGCAGTCCAAGGCTTTCCAGGGGTGAATGCAGACTCACAACTCGAAATACATTCAGCACGAGCAATAAATAATTGTCCAGTCAATGATTCGTTTTTATGAAACAGGGAGTGTTTATATACCAACACAAAGTAAAATACGACACTCACAAACAATACATACAGTCTCCTGAGGTGTGAGATCTAGTGTTTAATAGGTGGGTCCCCGGCCCCATTTCCTTCTGACTTGTGGTATTGGTTATTTACCATTCACTATAGACTATAGGTGAAATTCACTTTAAGCCCCACTAGTAGTCCAGCACCGAAGCACTATTTTGCAAGTAAGTTCCCCTGGGAACATCTGGCCCGTAAATCAGTCTAAATCGCACCAGCAGGATCCAAGCAGCCGGAGGCTCAGCATGCCCAATTCATGGGTGCTTAAGCTGCAGGCGCTGTCACTGGTAAGTTCCAAACACAAGGCCCGGTAGGGGCAATGGTCGAGTTTCCTAAAGTTCCTCAGGCCTGCTGAGGAAGTGGCCTGGTGGCCTTCAATGCTTCCTACTGACCACTCTCTAAACCAAAGAGCACCCTTCGAAGTGTACTAAACAGCCAGGCTCTCCCTTCCTCCAGTGTGTCCCACCCAGCTTACAGGAACACAGCAATCCACAAATCTGTCCGGCTGGATTCCTCTACCTCCTCATTCAGTCCGCCCAGGAACCCAGAATCTTCAGAGTATTGTACCATTCTCAGGCACACGTACATCCAGCACATGCATTTAATAGATGTGCACTGCCCAGCACTACATCCTTCATGTACTGTGTCAATCGCAGGCACAGATAGACCCGGCACAAACATATAGCATACACACACTGCGCAGCACTGCACCATCTCTGTATTGTACCAGGCACACATACATCCACTCCATGCATATAATAGTCATGCACTGCACAGCATAACACCCCAAACCGATGAGGTGAGGGGGAGTTAAGCACACAGCAGTGGAACTTTGAATGAGTCAGCCAATAACCTAAGTCCAATGACGTGGGTAAAAAGGACCTGTTAACTCCTTTTGATCACTACATGGCACTCTGCTACCACTGCGCTCCTGCTGCTTAACTCCCGGTAAAGTAAGTAGCCTTTCACAGCTATAAGGGTAGAGCTTTGGGCACCCCTACTAGTCTAAAAAGACAGCATTCCTTGAGAATGGCCTAGGTCATGGCGCACACATATGATCTGTGCTTTCGCATTACAAGAAAAATCAGCGTTAGGGATTCAGACATCAGTACAGTGGGGCACTCAGGCCAAGGGTGCATTTCCATTACCACACGAGGGACTTTTCTTTCACAACAGCTGCAGACCATGGAAGGGATTATCTCTCTGGAAGTGGATAGGAACCGTAGGTGGACCAAACGGGAGCTTAAGAACTATCTCTTTTGTCTTGGGGATGTGAAGGAGTGCTTTGATTATAGACTCACAGGGCCCTCACTGTCAGAATCCAAACAGAGGAGGGGAGGGAATATATTTTGACAATGCCAGATCGGAGAAGATCTCATGTAAACAAGGGAGTGGCAAGAAAATAAAAAACAAGCCTCCCTGGTGGAGGCTGGGTCTGCAACCTTGAAAAAGGTTCTTCTGGAAGCAATTTCTTTTTACCTTACTGTGAACAGTAAGGTAAAGAGGAAGAGCTTCAAAATTAGTTGGGGGACTTTGAAGACATAGTTAGGATTGGGTAGTGCAATTACTCCAATCACTGCCTAGTGCACAGGATAAATCTGGCACCTCAAACACCATCTCCTCAGACATGGGAGGAATCCATGAAGAAGAATACTCCTGACTGGTGCTAGAAGAAGAGTGTAGATAGGCAGATGGGGGTAATTGATGAGGCAGACACGGGGTGTATTTTCTTTAATTAATTGTCTCTCGTGAGTGCGCCGGGAGCAAGCTCCAGCTCAAGCTAACGCTGGGTTATATTGTGATCTCACATCCGCCCCCGCTCCTAGCATCCACCGTTACGTGATGACGGAGACACTAGAGCGCTACACTACCTATCTCCCCCCTCCAACAACAATACCACAATTGGAAAACTACTAGGTAATAACTAAGATGGATCAGTCCGAAGGTGGTTAGGTCTTCAGGTCGAACTCACAATACTTTTTTGGCAGTACCACGGTCCTGCCTGTGCGGGTCTGTCTCAACATCGTGCCTGCCCTCGTGTCTCTACTGCCACTGGTTGGGGCAGCGTTGGTTGTCTCCTGTGGTTGATCCCTGGTGACCAAGCCACTTGCACTTTGATCGGCTTGATGTCCCTGCTGTTCAGAGTCCCCTGAATTCTCCTGTGTCCCGGCAGTATTCGCCTCTTCTGTGTTGGTGCTCTCCGTGCCACTGCTAGGTGTACCAGTGTCCCTGTTATTTTCCTCTTCTTCCAGGTTACCGTAATTACTCTCTTCTGTCTTGTTCCACTTCATCACCTTGTTACATCTGGACATTCTGTCTAGGGACCATATCTTCCCATCACTCAATAAGGCAGACCTGGTGTACATTTCTTTGACCTGCAGGGGCATGCTATACTTGCTGTTGTCTTTCCTCCTCAATTGCGCAAGCTTCACTCTGACCCACTCCCCTTTTTCCAGCACTGTTTCTTTGACATTGTGCCTCTTGTTGTAGTGGTCTGTGTAAATCTTTTGAGCTTTTTCCAGATTACTGCGCACCACCGCCGGAGACCATTTGCTTTGTACTGTGCGTTGTTTCCACGCCATATTGTCCCTGGTGAATGGGTCCCGGCCCCTCAATATTTTGAAAGTGCTATAACCTGTCTTAGTGGGAGTGATACGGTAGGCCCATATAGTGCACATTAGTTCCGTCTTCCAATTCTTCCCTACATTAATGTCTGCTTGAATTGACCCCATGATGACCCTATTAAACCTTTCAGCTAGGCCGTTCCCTGCTGGATGGTATATCGGGTGTGTTTGATCTGTATTCCGTTCCGGTCCATACATTTGTTCCATTTCTCAGAAGTGAATTGGGGTCCATTGTCACAAGTTATGACTCGTGGGATTCCTTCTCTCAGAAATGTGGAGGTGAGGAAGGTCAGTACTGCATCGGTGTCCACTGTCTCACATACCTCGATTTTCGGCCACTTGGAGTACCGATCGACGAGCACGATGACATACTTGGGTACACTGTTTGCATCTAATATGGGGCCCAAATATGTCCACTGATAATTCTTCTCATGGATTAGCGGGGTTGATGAACTTCGTTAAGGGGGGTCGCATCGTGGTCTGTGTCTTATCTGCATTGCTGCACTGTTTACATTCTCTGACATGTCTCTCCACTTGGCTGTCCAGTGCTGGCCACCAGTATGCTATTCCCAAGTGTCCTTCGTACAGAATCGTGAGTAGCCGGCTTACTAGTCGTCCCGGGGGCAACACTTTGTCTCCTCTTAATACGAACATCTCGTTGTCTCCAACTGACACCACTTCATAGAATTACCGCCGTTCTGTGTTTAAGTGTATTTTTTCTGGCCACCCTGTGACTATGAACTGTTTGACTGCTGTTAGGCTTGTGTCCTCCTCATATGCCGTCCTCCATTTTTGTGCGCTCATGACCGCCTCTTGCTCTTCCATGAATGCTATGGTGTAATCATCTTCTTCCGTTGGCATTGGTGCGTTCTCTATTGCCGCTGCCCTGCTGAGAAAGTCGGCCACTTTGTTCTTGGAACCGGGGATGTATTGGACATCATACACATAATCCAAGAGGCGTAGGGCCATTTTCGCTATGCGAGGCGTGGCCGTCGCATGTCCACTTGACGAGAGTACTTTCACTAACGGCTTTTGATCCGTCCGGAGCAGGAATCTGGAGCCCAACAGAAATTGGCAGAATCTTTCAATTGCCCATATAGCTGCTTGCATTTCCTTCTCCACTACGCTGAATTTCTCTTCATTGGGAGCCAAGGACCGGGACGAGAAGCGTACGGTCCTCATTTCACCTTCTGCGGACTGCTGCATCAGGACGGCTCCCAACCCTCTGTCACTCGCGTCCGTGGTTAGTATAGATAACGCCCGTTGGTCAAATCCATGTAGGGGCACCGCCTTACATATGACTTCCTTGATTTGCTTGAATTCTTCCTGCATTGCCTCCGACCAAGTGAAGGCGGTTCGCTCTTTTAATAACTGACGTAAGTTGTGTGTTTTGGTGGCAAAATGAGGCTCAAACTTGCTGTAGAACTCCGCCATTCCGAAGAATGATCTGACTTCATCTTTATTCCTGTGGGTAGGCGCGTCCTTTAGGGCCTTCGCGTTTGCCAGTTTGGGTGAGATGCCTTTGTCGGTTATTTCATGCCCCAGGTACATGACCGATGACACCCCGAACCTGCACTTGTCCCACTCTGCTGTGAGGCCGTTCTGCCTTAGTATGCGCAGTACTGTGGAGAGCTTTGCGTCCACCCATCCTAGGACTGAGGGTCCTCTATCTGCCATGTAGCGTTTCCCTTCTGCCATGCGGCCCTTTAATTCAAATTGCAGGGGATGGTACCCCACCATGGGAATGGGTTCCCCTGTGAAGGTAACTGGGTGGATGTCCGGAGCTAGGAGATGTGTACTAGGAGATGTGTATCTATGGTTCGTGCTAAGTCTCTGTCCCAGATGCTGCGTTGTATTATAGTGTATGGGGAACCCGAGTCAGCCACCATTGCTACTTGGATCCCTCCTATTGTGAGTTTGCACAAAGGTTTTCTTGTGCGTGAACAGTCAATGCCTAATATCTATGCACAGTACACTTTTGTCGTCGTCTTCGCCACCCCCTTCCTCCGTTTCTGAGTCTTGTGCCACATATTTGACCGAAGTTGTCTTGGGTTTGCATCTGCAGACCTTCTTGAAGTGTCCCATGATGCCGCAGTACAGGCATTTGGCTCTGAAGGCAGGGCATCGTTTGTCGTTAGCTGCATGTGCTTGACTGCCGCACCTTTAGCAGGAGTTCTTGTCCTCCCCTTGGGGCTTCAGCTTGGCCAGTGGCTTGGGTGTATACTTCTTGGGTTGTCTCGAGCTTCCCATGAATGCCAGCTTGCGCTCCTGAGGGGTGGCTTCTGTTACATTGCCTACCATGGCTTTGCTGGCTCTTTCCTTTTTGGCGGCTTCGGCACACCATTTTGAGAGTTCCGCTATTTTTACCATGGCCACTATCTCCTTGAGGGGAGCTTCTCTGCTGACCCATAACTTCTCGTGTATGGACGTATTCACCATGTGCATGATGATTTGATCCCTAATGAAGTCATCATGGAGGACTCCGAATTTGCAGGTGATCGCTAATCTCTTCAGCGCCGCCACATAGTCATTCACCGATTCTCCTGCGTTCTGTTTCCGTTGGAAGAAGTTGACTCCGTCGATCGCAATGCACACCACTGGCTGGTAATGGCTGTCCAAGTCCTCTACGGCGTGTTGGAACACGTCGTCGTTGTCCTGCGCCCTGGTCTTCTTTCCAAGTTCATGTACACCCTGATGCCCTCTGGGCCCAAGTTGTGCAATAGGATCTTCTTTTTCCACTTGCTCGGAAAGACTTCTCCCCCTCGTCCTCTAGGGCTGACAAATAGTTCACGAAGTACTCTTTCCAATCTTCCCATTTCATGGCCGGTTCCCCTGGTTTTGGTAGGAAGGAGACGGGGTTCGTGAGGGAGAAAGTTTAGGCACACATGGCGGCTTGCCGTCTGGGTGGAGCGTCGTCCGTCCTGTGCGGAGGGCTCCCTGGCGCGCTATGGTCTTATGGGCCTGCTGCGTCTTCCTGGGCCCCGAGGTCTTCCGCCAAGTTGCCTTTAGCCTGAAGCGCCAGGGTCAGGTACCCACCGGTAGCTCTGCGTGCCTTCCGCTGCCCGTCTGTGGATACCTGGTGCTTCCAGGCTCCCTAGCTCCTGATGTGCCTATAGGGCTTCCTGGCCTGGGCGTAGAAGTTCGGGCGGTGCCTCCTGACTGCTCTGCTCCCCCGGGGTAGGCTGGTCAGCGCTCGCCTTCTGTCCTGCAATGCAGTACCCTCCGCTGTTGGGCTGCCATAGCACTCTCCACTCAGCCTGTGCCCTTAAGGTGTGGGGTGGACTGGTGCTCGAAGCCGGTTGTGTGTTGACCCTGGGCTCTCCACACCCCTTTAGCTGGAGGCTAGGTGTGCCCCCTCCCGGCGGTATAGCGCTGCTCTCACGCCTTCTTCCAGGGACAGGGGGGTCAGTTCAATCCCTTGGTGGGGCCCTGCTGCCTGTCCTCTGTGCCAGCACACTAGTTACAAGTGGGGGAGGGGCTTACTGAGCCTTGCACTCTGTCTCCACCTCACCTGTAGTGCGGACGTAGGCTCGAGCTCACTCCGCTCCTGCCAGCAATGCGCTCCAGTTGTGGGGGAGGGGCCCACGCGCTAGCAGTGCCGCAGCTTCCTGTGAGCATCGGAGTGTGGCTGGTCTGCTGCGCTGTGCTGTACCAGTGCAGCCTTAGTCTTCTCCCCTGCCGCGGTGCTCCGCTTCCGTGCGCTGGGCTCTGGCGGCTCCCCTGCCGCGCTCTCACTGGATTCACGCGTCACCGTGGGTGTTCGGCTGCAGCGTCGTAGACACACCACGGTCGTGTCCCCCTCCCCAGCCTCGTCACCAAATTGTAGAGAGGCAGATGGGGGTAATTGATGAGGCAGACACAGGGTGTATTTTCCTTCATTTATTGTCTCTTGTGAGAGTGCCGGGAACAAGCTCCAGCTCAAGGTATTGCTGGGCTATATCGTGATCTCACATCCGCCCGCGCTCCTAGCGTCCACCGTCATGGGATGATGGAGACACTAGAGCGCTACACTACAAAGAGGACTCATTTAATGGCACAAGTATTCTAGCATTCCTGACTGGCACCTAAGGGCTGTAACTACTCCTGTTTATCTGCAGCAGCAGTACTAAACGCAGCAGGAGTCCTGACTCCATGAGGGCTTAGCTGACCAAAGAGGACAGGACCCTGCTGGAGACCTGGCTGTAGAGAGAACTGGCACCTAGAATCCTGCCCTGAGATGCCAAGGGCTGCAGGACTGACCAGGAGAAATGTTTCCACCTTTAGATGACTGGCGCAAGGTTCAGATGCTTGCCCAGAGAGGTCAGACCATGAACGGACAAGAAAATCAGGCTTGTATGGCTCTGAGGTTTTTACAGTGCTGAAAACTGGTTCAGTAGTTTCTTGGAGGGATGGGATATGGCCTCATTGAGTTCAGTCCGGCCACAGCTTTGCATTTGCCTTTGTTATGTCATGTCTTCCACTATCTTTCGGACACCATTGTACTACATAAATAGCTCATACTTAAAATGGAGGAGCTGGGAAATGAGATTGGAAGCTAATAAATCCAGCAACTGAATAGGATTCTTGGTGACTGATTTTTAGTACCCACTAGGAAGCGATATTGGCTGATATGCCCCCTATCATGAGGCTTGATAAAGAGTTTTGTCCCTAATATTTCTTTTCTACAGAGCTTTTAGGATCTGGATCTACTTGAGGCCACAGACGGGGGCCGTGTGCTTGGACTGAGGACTACCAACAGAGGGTGTTATAAGTAATTTGGCACTGAAGGCGGCACAGCTCTGGAAATTTGGCAAAATCCAGTTTCACTTTTAAGTATCATAAAGGATAAACAAAAGAAAGTCCTGAAACTAGAGTGATGGAACATCTAGATGGCATTGTGTATGCTGTGGGTGTTTTAGACACCTGGAGTCATACATTTGGCTCCAACAAGTAAGGCTGGGGTCTGGTCCGGCACAGAACAACTGGTCTAGATATGCAAATTAAGCCTCCCTGCTGGATATAAGGACTAAACTGATTGGATGCCTGTTGTCTGAATTGTAAAAGTGAGATGATTTGTAGAATGGTGATGTTACCTTTTTGGGAATAACAGGAACATGATCACGGGGGGTCCATCTCTTGTAATGCTGAGGTATAAGCTATTAACACAATTTTAGCCCTTTGAGGCTTAGATCTGAGTGAATGTTCCATACGCAAAGGTTGACAACAAGCAGAAATAATGGTTACAATTAGTAATAAATGTATGAAAAAGTCAAAATGATTACGTCTGATTTAGCACACTGCCCTTAATATCAGCTGTATAATTACCCCTGACTCTCAAGTAATTCCACATGGATCACCAATGGAATAAGGAATTATGTTGAAAATTGGTGTTACTTTATGAAATGTCATGCAATTCCACAATTAATGGAGATTATGCATGGACATATCCTACTAGGTTTGACTGTATGCCCCTGGAATCACCAGAAGCAATTCTGCCTATGGTAACACACAATGTAAAATTACTGCATTCCTCACAATACCAGTGAGGATTGGAACTCCTGCGACCACCTAATCACTATTATGAGGCAACTTGGCATGCTGACCATATTGTTAAATCCGGACAGGGCTCTGGGGCAGTCAATCCTTTGGCAAATGGGAGGTTTGGACCTTTTATATGGTTTCAATAAGGTTTGGGGTTCTTAAAAGGTTTGTACTATATTTCCTACAGGAATGTTTTATCTTTTTCCACTGAAATATTGATGCTGGATACAGTTAGCAGAACACAAATCATTACTTGTATGGCCCCCCTTTAAAAGGTTCAGAGAATTTGGAACATTATTAATGTAAATCACTATAGAAAGATGATGGCAAAATATATTAAAATCTTTTAATTTAATGTTGTGCCACTCTTTAGGCTCAGGTTGGTAAGGTGTGAGACTCAGGTGTTTTTCTGTCAAATTACAAGATCTATAGAGTGTTGTTTATTCTTCAGAACAAAGGGCAAATGTTATTTATGGTCATTGTTAGATCTGGGGGTCTCTAGTTGGCAGAGGTAGGTACCACTGTCCAAATAGGGACCCTTGCTTCTAGTCAGGGCAAGGAGATAACCCTCTGAGATAACCCCTGCTCACCCTCTAGGTAGCTTGGCACGAGCAGTCTAGGCTAACCAGAGGCAATGCGTAAAGTATTTGTACCAACACTCACAGTAACACAGTGAAAACACCACAAACTGACTCCACAACAGTTTAGAAAAATAAAGGTATTTTTAATCTAAACTACACAAGAGCAAAACGACAAAAATCCAACATACACAGTTCAAGAATATGGTTTCAAAAAGAGTTCTTAAGGTTGCGTTAGAATTCTCTAAGTTGCGTGAAAAGTTCACAGTTGCGTCACGTTTACTCACAGTACCTTTTAGTTGCAACAAAGTTCCAAAAGCAGAAGCTGGTGCGGTGGAAAACAAGCGATGCGTTGCTCCTGAGACCCTGGGGAGGCGATGCGACAGCCCCGCTGCAGCAGCGGGCGTGTTGCGACGAATCCGGTCTGTATGGGGAGGAAGGCCACTTGTATGGATTCCGGTGCGTAGGTTCCGTAGGAAGTCTGTTCTCGCAAAGGCACGATGCGACGATCTCGAAGGGGCTGCGATGATCTCCGGGGCGACGATGCGCGGTCCAGCGGTGATCCTCTCTCTCGCAGCTCCTCGATGCGTTGATTCTGCGACGATGCTCGCAGCGACGTGATGCGGTCCGCAAGCAAGCGGTGCGACGTTCTCACCCAGCGACGACAGGCTCTGCGACGATACTCGCAGCGATGTTCGATTCTCCCGCACCGGTCTGGTGCGTCCCGCAAACGAAGGATGCGACGTCTCTGGCAGCGGCGTCAGGCGCTGCGACGATCTCGACCTCCGTAGCGGCGGGAAACTTCTCGCACTGTCGGGGATGCGCTCCGCAAGCGAGCGATGCGACACTTTTCAAGTTCAAAAGTCACTCAAGCTTAGTTTCAAGCTTCCCAGCTCAGGTCCAACCTCCAGAGGCCCCACAACTGGATCAAGCACTCTAGGAGGGATAGAACTCTCTCAGCAGAGTTCAGGGAAGCTGGGGGTGAAGTCCTTTAGTTCCTGGGACTTCAAAACAGGGAGCCAGCTCTTCTCAGGCCCTTGGAGATTCCTTCAAGACAGGGGACACAGCTCAGCAGCAAAGTCCTTCCCCTCTCCTTGGCAGCAAAGCAACAGGTCAGTCCAGCAGAGCAACAGCAGGACAATCTTCCTTCTTCAGTTTCAGCTTTCTCCTTGGCAGAGGTTCCTTCTTGATTTCCAGGATGATCTAATTTTCTGTTGTCAGGGGTCCTGTACTTATACCCCTAAAGTCTTTGTTCTCTTGGTGCATGTGGGCCCTGAGCCCGGTCTGAACCAGTTCTGGGTGGATCCTGAGCACTTTGTTTTGCTGGCTGCATCTTCCTTTCAGAGTGAGGGGCAGGGTCCTCAGCCGCCCAGCAGGGGGGTGGAGCCAGCATTGTGGAAAGCAGGCACAGCCCTATTCAGCCCAGGTGCTAACTCCTCCCACCACTCCAGTTGCAACTGCAGTTATTCAGCCTAGTGCTGACTCATCCATCCTGCTGGGGAATTCCCCAGCCCCTGTCACTCACAAACCAGACAGTCAATACACAAACAGGCCCAGGCACACAGAAGGGTCAGACAAGAGAACAGCAACTTTCTAAAAGTGCTGTTCTCAAACACAGGATCTAAAAACAATCTTTCCTAAAAGATGTGTTATTAAATTCTGAGTTCAGGGATACTAGATACTTATGTCCTATCTTGTTCCTATGAGAAGAAATGCTGTTAACCACTGTAGCCAGCATCCCCCATGTTAATCTATGGAGCAAGATAGCCTTACAATAGTGAAAAACGAAAATGGCTGTAATTCACTACCAGAACATGTTACCTGCATCAGTACATGCTCTACCTTTCACATACACTGCACCCTGCCCAGGGGGTACCTTGGGCCTTCCATAGGGGTGGCTGATGTGCACAAAAAGGGAAGGGTTTGGCCTGGTCAGTGGGGACACTGACCAGGAGGACATGGCAGTTCTAAACTGCCCATAGGCACTGCAGTGGCAGGCCTGAGACACCATTTTAGAGCTACTCCTGTGGGTGGCACAATCAGTGCTGCAGGCCCACTAGTAGCATTTGTCATCACCAGCCCTGGCACACCCAGTGCACTTTACTAGGGACTTCGTGGTGATACAAATATGCCAAACATGTATATTCAATCAGAATAATAATTTACACAGGGAGCACTTACACTCTGGCACTGATCAGCAGTGGCAGAGTGTCCAAAGCATCTAAACCAGCAAAAACGAAATCCAGCACAGCATCAAAAATACAGGAGGTAGAGGCAAAAAGATAGGGGAAACCACGCCATAGATGCCAGGTCTAACACGTGTCCCCTCCAGCTGAAAGTGGGGAGAACTACCCACCCTCTTGGGAGTTCTCTTCACTAAGGCGGAAAAACCTGGACAGACCATCAGCGTTGGCGTGTTCTGTACCAGGGCGGTGTTCCACCGTAAAGTCCATTCCCTGTAGGGAGATGGACCACCTCAACAGCTTTGGATTCTCACCCCTCATCTGCATTAACCATCTGAGGGGCCTGTGGTCGGTCTGAACACGGAAGTGAGTCCCAAACAGGTAGGGCCTCAACTTTTTCAGAGCCCAGACCACAGCAAATGCTTCTCTCTCAATCGCACTCCACCTCTGTTCCCTGGGGAGTAGTCTCCTGCTAATGAAGGCTACCGGCTGGCCTCCTCCCTCCTCAGTGATTTGTGAGAGTACTGCTCCCACACCATGCTCTGAAGCGTGTGTCTGAACTATGAACTCACTGGAAAAGTCAGGTGCCTTGAGCACCGGCGCTGTGCACATGGCAGTTTTCAGGGTTTCAAAAGCAGTTTGGCAGGCGTCAGTCCAGTCAACTCTTTTGGGCAACTTCTTGGAAGTGAGTTCTGTCAAGGGGGCGACAATGGTGCCATATCCCTTGACAAACCGTCGGTAATACCCGGTGAGTCCTAAAAAGGCCCTCACCTCTGTCTGGGTCTTGGGGGGTGCCCAAGCCAGAATGGTATCAATCTTGGCCTGTAGGGGCGCCACCTGGCCGCTCCCCACCTGGTGTCCCAAATACACCACAGATCCCTGCCCTATCTGGCACTTGCTGGCCTTGATAGTGAGGCCTGCCCTTTGCAGAGCCTTCAACACTTCGCAGAGGTGTTGCAGGTGTTCCTCCCACGTGGAGCTGAACACAGCAATGTCATCCAGGTATGCGGCGCTGAATTCCTTCAGCCCGGTCAGTACCTGGTTAACCAGTCTCTGGAATGTGGCAGGGGCATTCTTCAACCCAAAGGGCATGACACGGAACTGGAAGTGCCCCTCTGGCATTGAAAATGCAGACCTCTCTTTGGCCCCATCAGTTAAGGCAATCTGCCAGTACCCTGAAGTAAAATCAAATGTACTGAGGTACTGGGCAGCTCCCAACCGATCCACGAGCTCATCAGCTCTGGGGATCGGGTGTGCGTCAGTCTTCGTGACCGCATTGAGCCCACGGTAGTCCACGCAAAACCGGAGTTCTGGAGGGCCACCGGGGGTAGCAGCTTTCTTGGGTACCAAGACCACTGGGCTAGCCCAGGGGCTGCTGGAGGGCTCAATCACCCCTAGCGTCAACATCTTGGAAACCTCTTCCTTGATGCTGGCCCTGACCTTGTCAGCTACCCTGTAAAATTTCTGTTTCACAGGCAGACTGTCTCCAGTGTCCACATCATGGACGCACCAGTTGGTGACTCCTGGGGTCAGGGAGAACAGGGAGGAGAACTGACCCAACACTTGGCGACAGTCACTCTGCTGCTCTGGGGTCAGGGTGGGCGAGAGGACCACACCATCCACTGACCCATCTTGCTCCTTAACTGCCAGGAGGTCAGGGAGAGGATCACTATCCTCTTCCATTCCTGCATCTGTAGCCAGGAGCATGGTTACTTCAGACCTCTTAAAGTGTGGTTTGAGGCGGTTCACATGCAAGACTCTCAGGGGCTGCCTGGGAGTCTTCAGGTTAACCAGGTAGGTTACCTCACTCTTCCTTTCCACCACCTCGTATGGCCCAGTCCACTTGTCTTGGAGCGCACAAGGCTCCACTGGCGCCATCACCCACACTTCCTGCCCAGGTTGAAATTCGACCAGAGTGGTATTCTGGTCGTACCATCTTTTCATTTCTTCCTGGCTTGCTTCCAGGTTCGCCTGAGCGAGCTTCCTGAAGCGTTGTGTCTGGTTGCGGATGGCCAGCACATAGCTGAACACATCCTGGGGGGTTTTCCCACGGGACTTTTCCCAACCCTCCTTCACCAGTGAGAGAGGTCCTCTAACAGGGCGGCCATACAGGAGTTCAAAGGGACTGAACCCTAAGGACTTCTGAGGCACCTCCCTGTAGGCAAACAACAGGCATGGTAACAAGACGTCCCACTTGCGTCTCATGGGCTCCGCTAGGCCCATAATCATACCTTTCAGGGTCCGGTTGAACCTTTCAACAAACCCATTTCCTTGAGGGTGGTAAGGAGTGGTGAACTTATAAGTTACCCCACACTCCTCACACAGAGACTTCATGTACTTAGAGATGAAGTTGGTACCTCGGTCGGAGACCACCTCTCTGGGGAACCCCACACGGGAAAAGATCCCCATCAATGCACGGCCCACCACGGGTGCTGTGATTGTCCTGAGAGGGACTGCTTCCGGGTACCGAGTGGCATGGTCCACCAAGACCAGGATGAACCTGTTGCCTAAGGCCGTCTTGGGGTCCAGGGGCCCTACGATGTCTATGCCCACCCGTTCAAAAGGGGTGCTCACCACTGGGAAGGGCTGAAGGGGGGCCTTCAGCTTCATTCCAGTCTTGCCACTGGCTTGACAGGTTTGGCAAGATCTGCAAAAGGAACCAACGTGCTTTCTCATCTGGGGCCAGTGAAAGTGGGTGACAAGCCGGTTTAGGGTCTTGTCTTGCCCCAGATGTCCTGCAAGAGGCACGTCATGAGCCAGACCCATTAGGAAGTTTCTGAAGCGCTCGGGTAATACCAGCACACGGGCTGCACCGGGCTCAGCAAACTTAGGCTCACTATACAACAAGTCATCTTCCCAGTAGATAAAGTGATCTCTGGCTGCTCCACCTGCTGCCTGGTCTACAGCCTGTTGCCGCAGACCCTCGAGGGAAGGGCATTCTTTCTGCGCCTGGCAGAATTCCTCCCTGGAGGGACCACCTTCTTGCTGCCAATGGGTCAGCTCAGGCAATTCTCCCAGTTCGGCTACCTGTTCCCCTGTAGGTTCCAGGGCATCCCCCTCGGGTTCTGCTCCTTCCTGGACCGTGGAAACGGCTGGGGCTGGTTTCCCGCGCCCCCTGCCTCTTCCTCTCCTGGCAGGTCTCTGGGCCACTGTTTCAGGCTCCAGTTCTGCTGACTCCCCCCTACTGGCTGTCATAGCACGTGTGGACACACAGATCCACGCAGGCAAACCCAACATCTCCAAGTGAGTTCTGTGTTCTACATCCTTCCATGGAGAACTCTCCAGGTCGTTACCTAACAGACAGTCTACAGGCAAGGCATCACTGACAACTACCTCCAAAAGACCAGAGACTCCCCCCCATTCAAAGGGAACACGCGCCAGATTGCTGAAGCGCACTGAACTGTCAGCTGCCACTACAGGGCGGAGTACACCAGGGATGATTTGCTCTTCAGACACCCACTGACACCTCACGGATGTCACGCTGGCTCCTGTGTCTCTCAGAGCCTCAATCTCCCTCCCATTGATGGTCACCTTCTGCCCATATTTCTTAGTGTTAGAGGGCAGTAAGGTTTCCTGGACCACCTCTTGGTCTCCTAGAGAGACAAGGGTCATAACTGCTAGCTCCCCCCAATCACTGGAAACCAAATCCCCTCCCAAAGCTACACTAGCTAACGCTGGGGCGGGGGCACCAGTGGGTGCTTGCTTCTTCTTGGGACATTTTGGAGCTATGTGGCCCACCTCATTGCAGTGATAGCAGGTAGGTGGGCCCCTGTTGTCTTTATTGTCCCGCCTGCCCTTAGAGGGCCATGGCTGTTTAGGTTTGGGGGGTTGGGATTCCTTTCCCTGGGAACTATTTTGGGGCCCTTCTGAGAACTCCTTTTGGTTACCCTTGTCCCCCCCACTCTTCTGCTGGGGACCCTGCCCACCTTTGGCTGTGGTACCCACAATTCCTCTGTGGACCCTGGTACTGGTCCAGCGGTCCGCCTCCTTAGCAAGCTCAATGGGGTCTGTCAGCTTGCTGTCTAAAAGATGCTGGCGCAGCTCTGGAACACAAAGACTACTCAAGTGCTCCCAACTGATTAAATGCAACAACCCCTTAAAATTTGTTACTTTACTGCCCTTCATCCAACCTTCCAGTGCACGCGAGTACAAATTCACACACTCCATCCAAGTCTCAGACTCTCTCTTCTTGGAGTTCCTAAACTGCAGTCTGTACTGCTCTGGGGTAAGGCCATACCTGAGACATAAGGCCTCCTTCATATTGGGGTAGGTCATGGCACCTGCTAATTCTAAGGGCTCTAGAGCACTCCTCCCAGAAGCCTCAAAATGTTTCCACAGGCCCGCCCCCCAATGCTGATCAGGCACACCATTCATCTTCAATGCAATTTCATACGAAGTGAACCAGGCATAAATATCCTCACCCCTATGGTAATTCTGTACCAGGTCCTTGGGAATATATACGTTACCCCCATGCACTGGCTGCGCGCTGCCACCATTTGAACTGGCATCCACCTTCTTGGCTTTAAGATCCAGTTATTTCATGCTCAACTCATGAGCCAAAAGCAATTTCTTTTCCTCTAGGGCACGAGCCTCTCTCTTGTCTTCCGCTGCCCTTTCTTTCTCCAATTCCAATTGCCTCAGTTTCATTTTCATGACTTCCAAGTCATACTCTCTTACTCTCTGATTTTCTTGTAACTCTTCTGGGGAGAGGCCCCTACCGGAGTGGTTGCTGCCAGCTCCTGAGCCTACTCTGCCCACTGGCAGATCTTTGACTTGAAAACCATTTTCTACATCCACATCATCATCTCCCTCTTGTTCCTCCCAATGGGCCTTCAAGATTCTCTGTAGCTCCTCCTTTCTGTAGGCGCTCTTTATGGGGCACTCAAACTCAAGGCAGAATTTCCTAAGTTGCTCAACTTTGTATGAATACAAATCTTCAATGGCAAACTCCAATTCTACTTCTGCCTCCTTACTGGGTGCTTTCCCATTCACAGACATGATGCTTGGAAGAGTTACTCAAAAATAGAAAAACCAAAAACCAGTAGTATGCGGTGGCGTAGTGGTCTGCACTCACTAGTGATGTACACCAATTACTGTGGGTCAAGTACAAATACAAGTTCAAATCCCACCGCCTGACCACCAATGTTAGATCTGGGGGTCTCTAGTTGGCAGAGGTAGGTACCACTGTCCAAATAGGGACCCTTGCTTCTAGTCAGGGCAAGGAGATAACCCTCTGAGATAACCCCTGCTCACCCTCTAGGTAGCTTGGCACGAGCAGTCTAGGCTAACCAGAGGCAATGCGTAAAGTATTTCTACCAACACTCACAGTAACACAGTGAAAACACCACAAACTGACTCCACAACAGTTTAGAAAAATAAAGGTATTTTTAATCTAAACTACACAAGACCAAAACGACAAAAATCCAACATACACAGTTCAAGAATATGGTTTCAAAAAGAGTTCTTAAGGTTGCGTTAGAATTCTCTACGTTGCGTGAAAAGTTCACAGTTGCGTCACGTTTACTCACAGTACCTTTTAGTTGCAACAAAGTTCCAAAAGCAGAAGCTGGTGCGGTGGAAAACAAGCGATGCGTTGCTCCTGAGACCCTGGGGAGGCGATGCGACAGCCCCGCTGCAGCAGCGGGCGTGTTGCGACGAATCCGGTCTGTATGGGGAGGAAGGCCACTTGTATGGATTCCGGTGCGTAGGTTCCGTAGGAAGTCTGTTCTCGCAAAGGCACGATGCGACGACCTCGAAGGGGCTGCGACGATCTCCGGGGCGACGATGCGCGGTCCAGCGGTGATCCTCTCTCTTGCAGCTCCTCGATGCGTTGATTCTGCGACGATGCTCGCAGCGACGTGATGCGGTCCGCAAGCAAGCGGTGCGGCATTCTCACCCAGCGACGACAGGCTCTGCGACGATACTCGCAGCGATGTTCGATTCTCCCGCACCGGTCTGGTGCGTCCCGCAAACGAAGGATGCGACGTCTCTGGCAGCGGCGTCAGGCGCTGCGACGATCTCGACCTCCGTAGCGGCGGGAAACTTCTCGCACTGTCGGGGATGCGCTCCGCAAGCGAGCGATGCAACACTTTTCAAGTTCAAAAGTCACTCAAGCTTAGTTTCAAGCTTCCCAGCTCAGGTCCAACCTCCAGAGGCCCCACAGCTGGATCAAGCACTCTAGGAGGGACAGAACTCTCTCAGCAGAGTTCAGGGAAGCTGGGGGTGAAGTCCTTTTGTTCCTGGGACTTCAAAACAGGGAGCCAGCTCTTCTCAGGCCCTTGGAGATTCCTTCAAGACAGGGGACACAGCTCAGCAGCAAAGTCCTTCCACTCTCCTTGGCAGCAAAGCAACAGGTCAGTCCAGCAGAGCAACAGCAGGACAATCTGCCTTCTTCAGTTTCAGCTTTCTCCTTGGCAGAGGTTCCTTCTTGATTTCCAGGATGATCTAATTTTCTGTTGTCAGGGGTCCTGTACTTATACCCCTAAAGTCTTTGTTCTCTTGGTGCATGTAGGCCCTGAGCCCGGTCTGAACCAGTTCTGGGTGGATCCTGAGCACTTTGTTTTGCTGGCTGCATCTTCCTTTCAGAGTGAGGGGCAGGGTCCTCAGCCGCCCAGCAGGGGGGTGGAGCCAGCATTGTGGAAGGCAGGCACAGCCCTATTCAGCCCAGGTGCTAACTCCTCCCACCACTCCAGTTGCAACTGCAGTTATTCAGCCTAGTGCTGACTCATCCATCCTGCTGGGGAATTCCCCAGCCCCTGTCACTCACAAACCAGACAGTCAATACACAAACAGGCCCAGGCACACAGAAGGGTCAGACAAGAGAACAGCAACTTTCTAAAAGTGCTGTTCTCAAACACAGGATCTAAAAACAATCTTTCCTAAAAGATGTGTTATTAAATTCTGAGTTCAGGGATACTAGATACTTATGTCCTATCTTGTTCCTATGAGAAGAAGTGCTGTTAACCACTGTAGCCAGCATCCCCCATGTTAATCTATGGAGCAAGATAGCCTTACAATAGTGAAAAATGAAAATGGCTGTAATTCACTACCAGAACATGTTACCTGCACCAGTACATGCTCTACCTTTCACATACACTGCACCCTGCCCAGGGGGGTACCTTGGGCCTTCCATAGGGGTGGCTGATGTGCACAAAAAGGGAAGGGTTAGGCCTGGTCAGTGGGGACACTGACCAGGAGGACATGGCAGTTCTAAACTGCCCATAGGCACTGCAGTGGCAGGCCTGAGACACCATTTTAGAGCTACTCCTGTGGGTGGCACAATCAGTGCTGCAGGCCCACTAGTAGCATTTGTCATCACCAGCCCTGGCACACCCAGTGCACTTTACTAGGGACTTCGTGGTGATACAAATATGCCAAACATGTATATTCAATCAGAATAACAATTTACACAGGGAGCACTTACACTCTGGCACTGATCAGCAGTGGCAGAGTGTCCAAAGCATCTAAACCAGCAAAAACGAAATCCAGCACAGCATCAAAAATACAGGAGGTAGAGGCAAAAAGATAGGGGCAACCACGCCAAAGATGCCAGGTCTAACAGTCATGATCTAATAATGACATTGTTCAGTGTTATACACTACAAACAATAAGGGGCATATTCACAAGAAAATATCGGAGCGTGGAGCTGCGCCAAATATGGCAGCTCCGGCTCTGACATTTTAAAAACGTTTACCTAGTGCTATTGCAAAGAAAAACTGCCCAGCACAAGCGCAGGCACCCTTCCGCCATGTTGCAAGGGTGCCTGTGCTGCAGGGATGATTGTTTATGTGCAAGAAGGCTCCCAAGGTTCGATGGACTAAGATGCAGTCACAGACAGTGAGATGGCCCTAAACCAGCATCAGCTCTATTGGTTCAATGCAAGGGGTCAATTTTGCCTACCTACTCCTAGATGTCAGAACAGAGTCACATGAAAACACTGAGATTCTCATGGTTTATGCTACTTGGGTGAGAATGGTCCCGTGCAGTGAAGGAATCAAAGAGAAATTGGATTTTTAAAGCACTGTCTTAGTGGGGTTCCCTCCTATCATCAAGCCTAATAACACTGTGCAAGGTACACTGTGGTTTTGCGTGGTACTCTTATCTATCTCCTTGACAGAGTTCAGTGCGTTCATATATATATTTTAATACATTGGGCACAGTGCGTTTAGAAAAAAATATTTGGGGGCTTAAAAGAATGAATTTAACCAAAGTGCTAGATATCTACAAGCACTTTTTAAAACATATATCTATCTTCCTATGCAATTTGAGATTTAAATATTTGTGAGGTTCTGATATAAGTGGTCCTACCCATTGTGGCCAACAGAAAATTGCAATGTCCCACTTAACCTCTATTGCTTCCTATATGCCTATCTAGTGCTATATGGTTCTGTCCCCAAATACAATAATGTTCAATGTGTAAGTTCATTTATCAATGCAAAAACAACAATTGAGGGACGGAATGTTGCACAATAGCAAAAAATTCACCCCCAGTCACAGATCTGGGTTTAATCCATTATTATTTTGCTCACAACACCAGCCCAGTTCAGACATGGCCATATGCAAATCATTCTTGACCCTGTGCTCATGGGAACAGTCCTGCCCGAACTGCCAAGTCAGGTCCTCCCTGGACTGGAAACAAGCATCCAAGGACCGGTTTCTGGCTATCAGCTGTCATCAGCCAGGATAGCTTCATTCCAGTGGCATGGAGAGCACGGGACTCACGTCTGAGCATACCCGTCCCACTTGGGGTGACAATGCAAAAACATTGCTCACTACGCCACTGGAGTCAAGATATCCTGGCTGAAGACGGCTCATAGCCAGAAACCGGTCCTAGGATACTTGATTCCGGGCCAGGGAAGACATGGCTTGGGAGTTCGGGCTGGATTGTTCCCATGAGGCACAGGGTCAAGATGGATTTGCATATGGCCATGTCTGAACTGGGGTGGCTAGGTGAGCAAACAAACGATGGATTAAACCCAGATCTGTGACTGGGGGTGAATGTTTTGCCATTGTGCAACATTCCGTCCATCATCTTGTGTGTTTTGCTGTTCGCCCTATGTGGGAATGGTATGCCCAGACGTGGGTCCCTTGCTCACTATGCCACTGGAGTCAAGCTATCCTGGCTGAAGACGGCTGATAGCCAGAAACCTGTCCTAGGATGCTTGATTCTGGTCCAGGGAAGCCAGTTCGGGCTGGATTGTTCCCATGAGGCACAGGGTCAAGACTGATTTGCATATGGCCATGTCTGAACTGGGGTGGCTTGGTGAGCAAAAACACGATGGATTAAACCCAGATCTGTGACTGGGGGTAAATGTTTTGCCATTGTGCAACATTCCGTCCATCATCTTGTGTGTTTTTAAGTTCATTTATCAAACATAATTTATTCTTATAACATATTTTCTCCATACTTGATATTACTATTGGAAATATACAAAACAAATTCATAATTGATTTCACATACTTTTGACAAGTTTGCTCTATGAATTACTTTTTGCTGAAAGCTATTAAAAATCAAAATATTGGACACATTAAATGCATACAATTAAAAAAAAAAAAAAAAAAACACACATTAATGCTTTCATTCCTGCAACATCCAAAATCACCACCTATCATGCTCCACATTCACACCCAGACCTAGTCACTCTACACACACACAGCATGAGATACAATGGAAAAACTGTTTTGATTTTTTTGGCCTTGTAGTTTTGTGAGCTGGGATCACTCTTCAAAGCGATCAATGCATGTTTCGTGGTGGGCAATTACTTCATCCAATCACCTTCTTTAGCATCACACAACAAGCCATATGCTTCAAGGGATAGTAATGGGGGGAATGCAGATATGGGAATAAAGGTCACAAAGGGGTCAAATTAATGAACACATCCTCAATTTTATTTTATATATATTCCTGAAAGTATCCACTCCAAGGGGCTAACACAGATGGAGAGAAAGTTCTTATATTAAGTGCTTCCTATGAAGGACAAAGATGAATCATACGTGGTTAACTTCTGTGCAATCCTCTCCTTGTGAAAGTCATCCTGATAATTGTGCACATGTCGTCATCAGGCTCCCATAGTTCTGCAGGAGCCGACACATTGTAGCATCTGCAATTGTTTTTCATACTGATACCAGTTGTATTAGAAACTGTAAGATTGTGGGTTTCTCAGGCAACAGCCACATTCTTTGCGAAGATGAACCACAAAAGTCCCCAAATTAACCTATGCTTAATGCCCTGGTACCTTGGCACAAAAGCAGATATGCTTAATTTAATAAAAAGTATTTATGTAGCACACAAAAAATAATAAAGTGAAAACACATCACTAGAAAAATCATAAGATGATACCAAAATGACAAAATCAAAATCAGTAGTCCCGGAGATATTCAATTCTAAGGTTTTCAGTGTAAATAGCGCCTATAAGCACAAAGCGTCACTTGTGGCTATCTGGTTGAGCTAGACCAGGGGAAAGTCACAAGTTGAGGCCAACGATGTTGGAGCGGGGGTTGGATACATGGACTAGGTTATTCTGGCTAAAATGTTACCTTCTGAGTCCACCACAAAATGTTCTGTTCGCATCGGAGGAGCCCACAAGGAGTATGCTGAGTGTCGAGGATGTTAGTTACTGGAGAGCCAAGAGCAGGCTGGGCATCACGGACAGTTGTCGCTGTAGCGCAAAGAGCTGGTCATGCGTCACGGACAGTAGTTGCTGCACGTTGTCAGTTTTTGCTGTACAGAGAAGCACAGGTCTCACGTTGGCGATCACCATGGGCAGTCATTGTCAGCCCGAGGAGCAGGTTTCACAATAGCTTTGCGTTGGCAGGGCAACAGGGTCTTGGCACAAATTAACCTGTGTGCAGTCACGAGGAGCCCAAACTTCAGGATTTTCACTTTTTCTTCAGGACGAGTTCACTCTTATGCCAGTCAAGGGTTCAGGTCCTAGGGGGCATCTCTTGGGGATCAGTACTCACTGATGCAGAGGCCAACAGCAGGGCTCAGACAGGTCTAGTTGGAGCAGGGCAGCTGGGTAGTTGTAGGGAGATCTCCGAAGCTTGTTGTGCCTATGTAGCTCACACTTGAGGTCAGTCAAGTGCCCCTCGAAATTACTCTGGCTAGCCTGGCATGAAGACAAGCAGGTCCAATCTTCCTTGTCAGACAGCAAGACAGTCCTTCATGCAGCAGGGCAGGCCTTCTGAATCTTCTATATGTCCAGGACAGGTCTGCTGTGTGGCTCTGGAGGTACAATATTTATATCTGGTTCTAGCCTTTGTGTGGCAGGACTCGCTTTCCAGACCCAAGCTGGGTCTGGAAAGTTCTTCCTCTAGTCAACTGTCTGGAGGTGACAAAAGGCCTGGGATGCCTGGTGTCAGGTTCATTTGTGTGGGTTGTTGGCAATGCTGTATGAAGTGTAAGTGAGGCTGGGCACAGCTCCTCCCCAGATATCCTAACAGGATGGCCCATACTGTCTATACCTAATACCTAAACTCCCTTTGTGTTACTGTCTTGAAACAATACACAAACTTTAACAGAAGAGCCATCATAGTCATGTGATCCTGGACACGGGCAGAAAGGCACAGTTAGTTGGGACAAGAACATGCTAACCTTGTAAAAGCTGAATTTTCAAAATTGTATCTTGAAATCTTACTTCACAATTAAATAGGATTTTAAATTAAAATGTATTTTAGTGTAAACTGCATATCTCTATCTTCTCCCAATCAAAGGTTAACACTTATTCAATGTATTAAATAACCCAGTGTTAGTCAATGGGAGAGACAAGTCTTACAACAGTGAAAAAAACATAAGTACACATGTCCTACTTTTTAAATGTAATGCACCCTGTCCCATGAGCAATTAGAGCCTAATTTAGGGGTCACTTATAAATATTAAAAAGGAAGGTTTAGACTTGGCATCAAGTTTACATTGACAGCATGAAATGGCAATTTAAAACAACACTACATACTGCAGTGGCAGGCCCGAGACATGTTTTAAAAGGCTCAGTCCTGTCAAGTATCACGCATCACGTGTGACACTAACGCATTTCAGTGTGGTGATCCGCATCACCGCACTGAAATGCATTGTCACGCATATATAGCGCCTACTGAGCAGTTATCAGGAGCGCTAGTAACCATGCACCACTGAACAGTACTGAAAGTAACGCTGGAGGGAGAAGTGGCAGTGCACCCTGCACTCTGCTCCCGGGGTCTTCTAGGAGTCTGCAGCTACGGCTGCTAAGTGTTACAATGCAACATTTGTACTAGGATTCACTGCCTGCAGCAGGAGGGTACCAAGGGCTGTGACCGCCATTTGCTATATTCCTATATCTTCAATGACTCAGAGTAAGGAGGTTAGGACGAGTTTTGTAGCACACACCTGACATCCTGCTGCCGCCAGCGGCCAGAGTCGACAGGCTCCCACCGTGGTTAATTTAAATAAATACAAATATGTGCTCTAGCACCGGTGGGACGCTGGCGGTTGAGTGAACAGCCTGGGGCAGGCGTTGCGCGGGAGTTGTTCAGCACATAAGGCATGCCAGTGAGTCTCTCCACGCAGCTGCTGAAAATCTGATTTTGGATTTGTTGAGGCCAGGGCAAGGGCAAAGTGAGTGCAGCCTGGAGTGTTACCTCTCGCTTACTTCCCCACGCTTGGCCTCGGCTCTTCACCACATTTGCGCCGACTAGTGGCAGGACCGACCCCGCGACCGGCCTTGGGAGCCCCACCCTGAAACAAGACATCTTAGAAATGCTGGGCCCAGGTATAGGTAGAGTGGTGACAGTGAGATTGTGGTGTGGGAATATAGCAGCCAGGGGTGATGGTTAGGTATGGGTCAGGTGTGCGAGTTGTGGCAGTCGGGGACCCTTCTAGAGGCTTTGCTTTTCAGCGATTCACTCCACACATTGACCACAGTTCCATATGATTTAAGATGCTTGCGTGAATGAAGAAGGGCTTTGCTGCATAGTGACCAAGTGTGTGTTTCTGTCCCCTCTTTTACGTTTGTGGTTTATTTCTGAAAACCTCTGGGGCTAATTTAAAACATGTTTCTGACAGTCCTATGTTGTCTGCTGTGTTGTATGAGAATCTACTGCGCCGGCCTCAGCCTGTGAGGATAATGCAAAATGGTGTTTGACGGCCTGTCTTCTGCTAGTCAGCTGAGACTGTGTGACTCTTAGGCAGCTCGGATGCCTCCGTGTGTAACATGTTCATGTTGGGCCCTCGCATATCCTTCCTTTTGGGCCGGGTCCTACGTGGACAGAGAGACCATTGCTGGTGCTTTGCAGCAGTTTTAAAATCTACTTGGAGTTTCTTGTTGCTCATATGGGTGTAAATTCTGATAATTATATGTTTCCCTCATCTACATTGCTTGATTTTTGCTCGCAACAAAGTGTCACTCATAGTACTTTAAATGTCACTCATAATATCACTGAAATGATTTAAATGTCACACATAGCTATCTGAAACCTTGGCAGCTATGGGCTACTTTATTGGCTGGCACAATGAGGGCTGTAGGCCCACTACGGACTTGTTGTAGGTATGATGTTACTTGTATCATATATCTGGATGCAATGACAGAAACAGCCAAATACAAGTCTGGCGGCACACTATGCTAAATCACAGATTTTTTGCATAGTGTGTTTAAGCCACGTTCTTAATTACATCAGCCACGCCCCTTGGAGAAACCCCCCGTTTTTTCATCGCACTTAAAGCCCTGCTCATTGGAACACTGAAATAGATACGTCATTCCCACGCCTGCTGAAAACTTGATGGCTGTGACTACTGCAGTTTCGAAGAAACAGACGCCCACCCACAGCATGCGTCTTCTAAATCCAATCACAATCCCACGTCAAAAGTCGGTAAAACGTTACCAACTCCTAAAATGGATTTGTACACGGAAACAATTTTTTTTTTTAGGTTGTAAACTTCAAATCGAAAGCAAAAAATGTTTAGCACATTTGTTCCGATATCATTTCATCATTAGATTTGCATTTTAAAAAATGGAGATGAGCAGCGTGTTTTACTAGAGTTTCCTCATTTCCAGAGGGCAGTGTGAATTTAATAATGACGAAAGATGTATTCTTCACCTGACCCTGATCAATGAATGAAAGCGTAACCGACATTATTGACCACTAGATGGCCCTGTGGCGTTTAGTGAGTTTTGTTCGCCTGTCCTATGTTTCTATAATCCAAGGAAATGATGCAAGAGGAAAGGAGGGGGCGGAGCTTTCTCGGGGCGGGTGCAGGCTGCAGGGAGTGGGAGGCTGCACGATGCGTTTTAAATCCAATGCAATCCTGAATCTGTAAACCGATTTTTCATTTTTTTTGCAGAAGGATCGTGTACTGCAATATGTTGTACAAATAAGGGACTCTGTATTGGGGGTATTTTTGGAGCCGTGCACGTGGTTGGCTGTCCCGCCCTTTAGTGCTAAATGCAGACATCCGAATGAGCAGCGCTTGTTTCAGAGGCCTCGCAGCGCCCGTGTGTAAAGCATCAGTCCCACGGGAACGGGGTTTCATTGGTTGTAAAAGCGAGATTTCATACCCATGCATGGCACTGTTTACCGATTTGTTCCATTTATTTATTTAACGCATTTTTATATAGCGCTGACTTTACCCGAAGGCGTCGAAGCGCTATACAATAGTCCAGTTACATTACATGAGAGAAATGTTACAAAAAAGAGCGTAAAGAGGAAAGTGCTATTTTTTTCACATTGCATGTGTCCATTTACAGAACAGACTCTGCTTTAAAACTGATATTGCATTTACCCTACAGAGAAGGGCACGGCCGAGCTGAAGCTTAATTCAGCTTATTTCCTGCTTTATTTAGTTTTATTTGGTATCGCTTTTGGGGGGAATTGTGGCAGTGGCGTCACTAGGGTTGGTGTCACCCGGTGCCGGTAACTCATGGTGTCACCCCCTCACGACTGTACCTATGGAAGGTAAGTTCTTTTCTTAGGCATTGGCTCCCCTTTCCTATCGATACAGTGGCGAACCAGAGCCCAAGCAGCTGCTGTTCGCAGCAATTGTGTTTTTTTCAGCAAATGTTTGATGCAAATGTGTCTTTGCATCAAAAATATACCTGATGGTACATTTTGCACTAAAAAATGTCATATGCATAATTACGTCAAATTTTCTAAGATATTGCAGAATTTCGCACACCCTTAGTAAAGAGTTTAGGGTCCCCAGGGGTCCGTCATCCGGGCCCTTCTCTCCACAAAAGACCTGAGTGCCCCCTGTCTTTGCACACAGGCTTCCTGTCCCAGCAGCCCCTCCCTCTGCCTTGGACTTGCGGGGGGCGAATCCCCTCTGCTCAGCACCATCAGCTCAAATGGCCCCTCTGCACAGGCCGGGCTTAGCTCGCAGATGCACATCTCTATGCTCCGGACCTGCAGAGGCCTAGTTCCAGACCCCCGCTAAGGGCCCGACAGCCCCGGACGAGCCCTCCCTCCATCCAGGGTCTCTCACAGGCTTTATTTTCAGGGTAGCACAAAGTATGCAAATATAATTGTATGGCAGGGGGTACATAATCAGTAAAATGGCGCCTCATATAAATTGCGATTCAATTACAGGTGGCTACAGCAATGACAGCACAGAATAGCCAGCATGGTCCACCAAACGAGAGAAGTAACCAACAATTTCATTAAAGCACTTGTGTATGTCCCGGCCACTAATCATACATAAAAGACAGCCCTTGAATTCACTCACACAACAGGATGAAGAGTCTATAAGCCCAACCAAAACACTCACAAGTATTCGAAGGCACCAACAGCCAAAATTATGAAACGCACCATAAACAAGATGAATAATGTGACATTTGCTGGTAAGGGAGATGCAGGGGAAATGCGCTTTCACGTACCACAGACACGACCCACAGGAAGGAGGCATCCCTGGGACCCTGCAAACCACCCACACTGGAAGGGCATCAGTGCTCTTTCACCTGTGCCACAATGACGTGTCCCCCTGTAGTGCCAGGGTGAGCCAGAGTCTGTGGTTCAGGAGGGAGGTCTCGCTGCCTGCCTCAGTGACTGTCGTAGTGCCAGACTGCCCTGTATTGCAGACAGGCGCCTCGTGCTTCCGCCCCCCCCCCCTCCCTCCACACACACACACACACACAGACATTAGGCACCCGCCATCCAAAATACTTCTCTATTCACTCATGGAAGCTGTGGTCTGAACAGCTACAGAAAATGTGTAAGCACTCTCATTATTGTCACGTCGGCAAGGAACAGGCATAGGAGGCTGGAAGAGCGGAGAGCAGGGCAGGAGGAGGCAGGCATGCCGAGGAAAGCAGAGGACAGCAGAGGACAGCCACTTGCTAGCAGCGGGAGCCCTCAGCGAGGGCGAGCAAGGGTGAGACGTAAGGAGTAAGGAGGAAGCTGGGTAGGGCAGTCAGCGGGGGTCAGTGACCAGGTCACGAGTCACCCCTACCTTAAACCCACCCTAGCCCAACACAGTCCAATCTGCTCCCGTACTCTCCCTCGACTAGACAATCTGATCGATCCGGGCGGCAGCTCCGAGGCCGTAACTGCAATCTGTGAGTGTGCCTGCTGCTAGTCAGCAGCTGCCAAGAGTGGCGCCAGGTGGACTGCGGAGGCGGCCCGGTCTAGCCTCGGGTGCAGCCTGCAGTTCACTTGGAGGCCCCACTCACCACTGCCCCAATCCTGCATTTGAACATCACCGCTCCCCACAGCTCTCACCAGTAGAGTCCAATGCAGCAAAATGTAACCCTGGGCTCGCAACTCGAGAACCTCTAGGGACCACTAGAGGGGCTTAAGTGGGCTAAAGGGAGGGCTACTGCGACACAGCCACAAATACGCCACCAACTTCTCCCCCAACTATTTACAAGGCACAGGGTACCCACACATTCGACAACCGCATTACTTCAGTGCCCTACTGCCCTTACAACAAGCTCCAACAGGGCAAAGATGAGCCTGAAACCCGGCGGATCGGTGGAGCGGAAGACTCAGTTTACACAGTGTCACTCCGTCCCTCCCCCAATGCATGGGGGTGTAACACGCTCACCCGAGCGCTATACAAATAACCCGGGCCCTGCAATGTTGTGCTCGTTATTCGTCCTGCTCCTTTCAGACACATCTACAGACCTTTCCCTGCCTGAACCTACCGGCAATAAAACAAACGCTCGTATTTCTGAACTCTTTAACCCACTGAGTCCCCAACATCTGCGCACATTAGGTAATACATGTTTTCCTCAGATACGGTTTGCACTGGTTCAGCTGGGCTTCGAGGCCCGACCGTGCAGTATAATACCCTTACCCTGGCTGGGCTCCTGGCGCCGCCGTTCAGAGGACCTGCTGCTCGGCACTTGTTCACGTCCTGGTGCGGGTATTCACGGGACCTCCCCCATCACTTCCTAGCGCGGGCACTCGGAGCCACAGCACATCAATGCACAGCAGAGAGGAGTGAGTCCCGTTTCCAGGCAGGCTGGAGCAGACACGGTGGGAGTGGAATTCACACCGAGCAGCATGACCTGTGTCAGGCAGAGGCCTACCCCCGGGGCCCGCCACTTCTGACTGACCTGAGGTCACATCCCCCCACCACGCGCCACAGAGCCTGCTGAGGGCAGGCCCCGCCCGAGTCTCCAGACAGCAGAGGGCATATTGTAAGATTGTAGCATGACACAGAGAGATTTTTAACCGTTACTGAGCCACGCTGGCAAGTGAAGTCTGCCGGCACACGCACAGGTGTCAGAAATGCGTTAGCATCACTCCCTAACTTGGCATGCCTGCACGATGTCACCCCATGTGATGGTGTCACCCGGTGTGGTCCGCACCCCCTGCACCCCCCTAGTGACGCCACTGTATTGTGGTAACACAACTTACATCATTTTGTTATAACCACCGCGGAAAGTGCCTGCTCCTAAGCTTTGTTCATAATTGTGATTTTTTAGAATTTATTTTAAAAATAAATACATATCATATATACGAGATTTAAATTAAAGGTTTAATTTATGACCGAAGTTTCCCAACGCTAAATCGCGCAAATAAGGACACTCCACACAACTCTGCTATATAGCATAAAACAGTGGTTCCCATTTTTTTTGACCCATGGCTCCCTTGACCTAATTGGCAGTTTGCCATGGCTCCCACTATTTTTTTACCGGTGTAAATATTTTTTTATGGTGCAAAAAAGCACCTGCCCCGTTCCTGGCCTCTAGCAGGCGAGATCAGAGTTTTGTCTAATAGAAGTTTTGCAGATCACAAAGTGAATGTAACATAAACAGGTCCGTGGGTTACTGTGTTTGTCCTTTGTCTTCTGTAACATGTCCTGGTGATTTGCACACCTATGATTGATATTCTCTGTGTAATGTGTGCGTTATGTACAGTGCTCTAACACCCTTCATCAGGGCCGGCTCTAGGGCGATGCAACCGGCGCCACCGCACCGGGTGCTGACTTCACAAAGGGGCGTAAATACAACAATAATACTGATTCTTACAGTATACAGGCTGTCAATGTGATAGCTATGCTTGTTGCAATGTTAAAAAGCATTTCTTTTGTTTCAAGCATTGGAAACAATCTTACGTTGATTAGCATATACAACAACAGCAAAGCTTGTTTGCTCAACATTTATTGAAAAGGCGTTGCCTGGCCCTGCTGGCCCTGTCTGCCTGCCTCAACTGTGCCTTGGCTCTCTGGCCCGGCCTTGCCCTTTTGATCCCAGCTGCTGCTGCACTAAATCTGAGACCCACATCTGCTTCTCTATTTTTTTTAAACATTTTATTGTTTTCACCACAGCAGGTCTATGTATCAACATAACATACAGCAGTTTTGGAACGTTTCTCAACTCAATATTGCATAGTTCTGCAAAACATATAGACATCCTATTCTTCCAAATCGTAGATAGCAACATTCCTGCTTCTCTATTTTTGCCTTCTTTTTCATTTCTGTCTCTTGCTATTGGCCTTTCTTTCACTTTTTTTCACCTTTTTTCAGTTTTGCCTTTCTGTGCTTTTGGCTTTTGCCTTTCCCTTTCGCCACTTTAACATTTTTGCCCCTTTTGTCACCTTTAAGCCGCCGTGGTTCCCAAACTGTGATTAGCATTTCACCAACATTATTTTTACTGTAACAACGGAGCACGTTAGAAATCCGACATAAAATACGAGCCAAACCAAGGCCTTCTTCTCTCTGAGAGAAGGCCTTGGCTTGGCTTATATTTTATGTGTGATTTCTAACGTGCTCCGTTGTTACAGTAAACAGAATGCTGGTGATACAGGTGTAAAACGAAGGTTGGGCAGAATGCCGATCTTCTGCCCAACCTTTGTTTTACACATTTATCACCGGCATTACGTTTACTGTAAAAATGGAGCACGTTAGAAATCACACATAAAATATAAACCAAGCCAAGGCCTTCACTCTGGCTTCTTGGATGCTTCACTTTCCAACATCGTGTCACGGCGCCCCTGGCTCCTCATTATGGCGCACCAGGGCGCCGCGGCGCACAGTTTGGGAACCACGGGCATAAAAGGTCACTTTTATTATTAGGTCAGCCAAAGACAGACTCCGAACCTTACATTTATTAAACCAACACCTTTGTATAATTTTTTCCAAAACATTTTCCCCAACTGGTTTTTACATCACCATTCCCCAAAGATTTCATTATTTGCCAAAACTCCAAAACTGTTTTAATACCAATTCAATGTTTTCTTTCCAACTTTTCCTTTACCCTTTTCCACCTACCCTCCCCACCCCCCAGAGAGAAAGGATAGGTCCGCTCTAGACTATCCTATCCCCTAAAAACACTGCCCTAGAGTGACATTTCTATTTTTTTCTTTTGCTTTTTTTTTGTTTTTTTTTAAATAAAACAAAAAACTGACATATATACAAAAAAAACCCTCACCGACCTACCAAAAATCAAGGGTGGGTCAAAAAACACGACGCCACCGCTCCTTCACTCCTGTCGAGCGACGTCACCCTCCCGCTCCCACCCCGAGCACGAACCAGCCCCTCCTCATTCCCCCAACCAGCCAATTGCGCCGCGTGGAAACTCCTATTGCGCGAAATATCCCAGGGGGACACCGGCTCGTGCCAAGTCCCCCCCGGGACCCATCGCGCAAATAAGGACACTCCACACAACTCTGCTATATAGCATAAAAGGTCACTTTTATTATTAGGACAGCCAAAGACAGACTCCGAACCTTACATTTATTAAACCAACACCTTTGTATGATTTTTACCAAAACCTTTTCCCCAACTGGTTTTTACATCACCATTCCCCAAAGATTTCATTATTTGCCAAAACTCCAAAACTGTTTTAATACAAATCCAATGTTTTCTTTCCAACTTTTGATTTACCCTTTTCCACCTACCCTCCCCACCACCCAGAGAGAAAGGATAGGTCCGCTCTAGACTATCCTATCCCCTAAAAACACGCCACCCAGGAAAACCCCAAGTGTTTTCCTGCCCCCACCCAAAACCTCTGCAATGTAAAACTAAATTTTAAACTTCCTTATGAGAACACCATAGATCAACACCCCACAACTTTGCCAAAACATCCCTGAGTTCCATAAGATAATACGCTTGCCCCATCTGCGACAAATGCACCCCATCGCCTCTGAACAAGTGAAGCATCTTGCTTGAAAAATGCTCATGCGCCAGAATAGTTATGCCCATTGCCGTGCAGAAAATTTTCATCGCTCTGTTCAATTTCCGACGGGCTTTTTCCACCGCCGAATGTAATCGAGCCCCTCTCCATTGGTGCCTATACGCAAATTCTGTCCATACAACCGTTGTTCCCACCCAATTATTTTTAAGTACTGCTAGGTCCAGTTTCATTTGCTTTATCGGGGTTAGTCCTGATAATTCAACCAAATCGTTTTCTCCCAGGTGTATGATTAGGAGATCTGGGATTCCCCATTCAGCAGCCAGTTTGGACAGCAAAGGAAATAGTTCATTCTATTTCATACCCCCCACCCCTTTCCACAACACCTCATGGTCTTTCCCATACAAACCCAACCCACTTCCACAGATTTGCTGTTCGGCAAAAACTGATGACCATTTCACCAAAGAAGGGCCCACAATCCATGTCCTCTTTTTTCGGGGGAAATCCAACACTCGACCTATGATAAAAAACCAACACCGCCGCTAACCCCGCCCCTTTTTTCATTCTGTACCCTCCCCGCTCCCGCCTCCCAGCTGCTCCGCCCTCCCTCGCACTTGGCCATATATGGCGACCGTGCGACGCAGGTGAGTGTGTCCTAGTTTAGGACGCCCCCGCGCCGCACGGCCACCAGCTGGTGCCAGTGCCTCCCCGCCTGCCTGCCTCTCTGCTCGGCCAGCCGCCGCGTGACCACGCCCCCCTGCCTTCGAGCGGCGTGGTCTGGGCTCGCCTCCTGCCCTTGCCTCTGTGTGTTTATTTTGGTGTGCTTTAACTATTGTGGCATTTTCCAGTTGTATTTTGTATTTCTGTACTTGGTTCCCCTCTTTTCCCTGTTTTGCCCTCGTCTCTTCCCTCCCCGCTCCCCGCTTCCCGCCACCGCCGCTAACCCCGCCCCTTTTTTCATTCTGTACCCTCCCCGTTCCCGCCTCCCAGCTGCTCCGCCCTCCCTCGCACTTCGCCATATATGGCGACCGTGCAAACGCGCAGCGGTGACGCGCAGCGGGCGCGCCAAAGGTAAGCCCGTCTGCGCCCGTCCGCGCCTGGACCGCGCCCAGTGCCGGAACCCCTGGCCCCCGCAGACCCCAGCCCACCCGCCGGACGTACGACGCCACCACCCTCAACGCACTCAACGCCGGACGAACCCCTGGATGCTACCAAGCCACCCCGAGACGCACCCACGGACCCTTCAGCTGCCGCTCCTGCAAGTTCACCTGCACCCGGACCTGCACCGCACCCGCACCCACCAAGACCAAGACGAGCAACAACAGCAGCCACCTGAAGTGCATCCTGCTCAACACCCGCTCCGTCCACAGACACGCCGTCGAGCTCTGGAACCTGCTCGACACCACAGACCCAGACGTCGCCTTCCTCACGGAAACCTGGATGAACGCCTCCTCAGCGCCCGACATCGCCATCGCCATCCGGACGGCTACAAGATCATCCGGAGAGACCGCGTCAACCAGACAGGAGGAGGCATCGCCATCATTCACAGGAACACCATCCGCATCACGACCAACACCGACGACACCATCGCACCCGCCGAACACCTGCACTTCCAGATCCACGTCAACCCCAGGACCACCCTCAGAGGCACCCTCATCTACAGACCCCCGGGACCACGCACTCAATTCAGCGAGGACATCGCCGACTTCATCAGCCCGCTCGCCCTCCCCTCGGCCGACTACGTCCTCCTCGGGGACCTCAACTTCCACCTGGAGAACAACGACGACCGCAACACCACCACCCTGCTGGAAAACCTCGCAAACCTGGGACTCAAGCAGCTGGTGACCACCCCCACCCACCTCGCCGGACACACACTCGACGCCGTCTTCTCATCCAGCAAAGACATCGCCTTCAGCCACGCCACAGGACTCCACTGGACGGACCACAGCTGCGTCCACTTCACCTTCAGAAGAATGACAATCCACCACCACCAGCAACAGGTTGCCCGAAGAAGCTGGAACAAGATCACAGCCGACCAGCTCGCCGCTTCCCTGAGTCAGCACCCTCCCGCCAGCTCAGCGAACCCCAGCCAGGCCGCCGACAACCTCACGAAGTGGATCAGCAACTGCGCGGACGAACTCGCCCCTGTGAGGACCCCGCCCAGCAGACCCGGCAGCAAGAAAGCCCCATGGTTCACCGACGAACTCAAGAGCTCCAAGAAGGACTGCCGAGCCCTCGAGAAAGTCTGGAGAAGGGAACCAACACCGGACAACATGACCACCCTCAAGCTCGCCACCCGGAAGCACCACCAACTGATCCGCGCCACCAAGAGAACTGCATTCCAGGACCGGCTGGACAACAACGCACACAACTCCAAGGAACTCTTCAACATCGTGAAAGAGCTCTCCAACCCCAGCGCCGGAAACAACGACATCACCCCATCGCATGACCTCTGCAACTCCCTCGCCTCCTACTTCCACAACAAGATCACGGACATTCACAACAGCTTCAGCATTCAACCATCGTACACAACGACCGCAGAACCGCCGCCCACCACCACCCTCCGCGCCTGGACTCCGATCAGTACCGATGACACCGTCCGCATGATGAACTCCATCCACTCCGGATCTCCAACCGACCCCTGCCCTCACCACGTCTTCAACAAGGCCGACGCTGTCATCGCACCCCACCTGCGGGACATCATCAACACCTCCTTCGACACCGCCACCTTCCCGGAGGGCTGGAAGCACGCCGAGCTCAGCGCTCTACTAAAGAAACACACTGCGGACCCCACCGAACTCAAGAATTACCGCCCTATCTCGCTCCTCCCGTTCCCAGCCAAAGTCATCGAGAAGACCGTCAACAAGCAGCTGGCCGCCTTCCTCGAGACGAATGGATCCCTCGACCCCTCACAGTCTGGCTTCCGTGCCAACCACAGCACTGAGACCGCCCTCATCGCTGCCACCGATGACATCCGAGCCCTGATGGACAACGGAGAAACAGTGGCCCTCATCCTTCTAGACCTCTCCGCGGCTTTCGACACTGTCTGCCACCGCACCCTAGTGCAGCGCCTCAGCAACATCGGAATTCAGGGGAAGGCACTGGAATGGATCGTCTCCTTCCTCGACGGAAGAACACAGAGAGTCCGTCTACCACCGTACAAGTCAGAGGCCACCGGAGTCATCTGCGGCGTCCCTCAAGGATCCTCCCTGAGCCCCACCCTCTTCAACGTCTACATGAGCCCCCTCGCAACCATCGCACGCCAACACAACCTGAACATCATCTCCTACGCCGATGACACCCAGCTGATCCTCTCCCTGACCAACGACCCCGCCGCCGCCAGAGCCAACCTTCACGAAGGGATAAAAGATGTAGCCGAGTGGATGACGACCAGCCGCCTGAAACTGAACTCAGACAAGACGGAAGTCCTCATCCTGGGTTCCTCGCCCTCCGCCTGGGACAACTCCTGGTGGCCCCCCGCCCTGGGCACCGCACCCACACCGACAGACCACGCACGCAACCTGGGCTTCATCCTGGACTCCTCCCTCTCCATGACCAGACAAGTTAACGCCGTCTCCTCGTCATGCTTCAACATCCTGCGCATGCTACGGAAGATCTTCCGGTGGATCCCCACCGAAACCAGGAAGACGGTCACCCAAGCCCTCGTCACCAGCCGACTGGACTACGGCAACGCCCTCTACGCCGGAACCACCGCCAAGCTCCAGAAGAGACTCCAGCGGATCCAGAACGCCTCAGCCAGACTCATCCTCGACATCCCCCGACGCAGCCACATCTCCGGACATCTGAGAGACCTGCACTGGCTCCCCGTCAACAAAAGAATCACCTTCCGTCTCCTCACCCACGCACACAAAGCCCTACACGATCAAGGCCCGAGCTACCTCAACAACCGCATCAACTTCTACACTCCCAAGCGCCACCTCCGATCAGCCAGTCACGCCCTCGCCGCCGTCCCCCGCATCCGAAGAACGACAACAGGAGGAAGGTCCTTCTCCTACCTGGCCGCCAAGACCTGGAACTCCCTCCCGACCGACCTGCGCCTGACCCAAGACCACCTCTCCTTCAGGAAGAAGCTCAAGACCTGGCTGTTCGAGCAGTAGCAGCACCCCCCCCTCCCAAGCGCCTTGAGACCCTCCGGGTGAGTAGTGCGCTCTACAAATGTCCTTCATTGATTGATTGATTGATTGTATACAAAAATGGCAAATGCATGTCACAGCCAAACATATCTGTAGCAACAGTTTGATTTCCATCTTCCAATGCGCTGTATCTCCTCCCTCCCCCAACCCAGTCTAGCCGCTTCCGTAGCGGCACCTATTCTAAAGGAATGGGTCCCAAAGCACTGCGGATTTTCCCCCACCAATGATAGACCTTTTCTCAGTACGGATAAAAACTGAAAACAAGTCAACTGCCCCCCGTGGCCATGACAAAAAATTACCCCAGAACGAAAAACATTTGACTTTAAAAATGATTCCCACTCTTCCAACGGACAACAATCCACCACCCCCTCCTTCCCAATTTTATCCAACTTCCAACCCCTGTTTGGTCTGTCTTTGACTGTCTCAGCCTGATCTGTAAAAATTTCTCATACAAAATTTTTATATCCGATGTCTGGATCCCAGTCTGGTGCCTTAAACGCAATAGTTCCGAAATCCGGAACGCTCCAAAGAACAACCAGACCATGCACAACCTGAACCTAACTAATTCCCATTCGCTATAGCAACAACTAGGCAGAACTCTTAAAATCCGCCTCAACAGTTCAAATGTAATAGGTTCTCTCAAAGACTTAACATGAACTTTGCTTTGCCCAAAACCCTTCAGCATCCTCCGCAACAAAAACCCAACCTGTACTACCTTAGCTAACAATAACTGACTATAAAATGAAATGCCCGCAAGTTTGCCTGAAATAGTTGTATGCGACAAACCCTTGTCCATTAATTGTAACACAAAACCTAACATGAAATGTTCATTTTCAACTGCTGTGCCATCCTGATCTTGTGCCGAAGCATAAGTTAGAAATTCAGACCACGCTTGCTGGTAGCTCCTTCTCGTGGACTTAGCTATGGAATGCTCCACCAGTTCCGCGATCCTCACTCCCCGAGGGCCCAAATGGTCGAAGGGATCGCCGTCTTGAGCCTGTCCGCTTTTGGCGCCAACTCCCGGAACTTCTGCCAATTGCAACGAGACAGAGCATCGCCGATTGAGTTGTTCACCCCAGGAATATGCTTGGCTCTAAAGACAATGTTCAGCTTAAGGGTTTGCAACATAAATACTCGTAACAAATGCAGAACCCTCACATCTCTCGCTCTCTGCCCATTGATCAAACTTACCACTGCCATATTGTCAATGTGAAATAGTACACAGCGATCCCTGAACTCCTCTCCCCACACCTGCAATGCCACCAGTAGCGGAAAAAACTCCAGGAAGGCGATACTACGGCCCTGTGCTAACCAACGCTCTGGCCAACTCTCAGCGCACTAGCGCCCTTCCCAAAACATCCCAAAACCCTGGGCCCCAGAAGCGTCCGAGAAAATCTGGACCTGCCACACTGTGTCGTCCTCCACAAAGTTGATCGACACACCATTGAATTCATCCAAGAACCTCAACCAAATGACCAAATCCTCCTTCACTTTGTTCGTCAGTCTTATGTGGTGATGCGGCAAGGAAGCCCCCGACATAGCCAAACCAAGTCGTCTGCAGAAGGTTCTTCCCGCTCTCACCACTCTACAGGCAAAATTGAGATACCCCAAGAAACGCTGAACCTGTTGTAGCCGCAATTTCTTTTCACCAATAACCTCCTGCAAAAAGGCCCTGATCTCCTGCACCTTAGCCAAGGGCAAACGAGCCACCACTGCCTCCATATCGATCTCTATGCCCAAGAAGACTAACTTCGTCGTTGGACCCTCCGTTTTTTCTGGAGCCAATGGCACTCCAAATTCACCTGCCATCTCCCGAAAACAAGCCAAAACTGTGTTGCATTGCTCACTTCCCGCCTGTCCAATAAACAAAAAGTCATCCAGGTAGTGACAAACTGCTGTATGCCCAGATTTCCGTATCACACACCATTCCAAAAACGTGCTAAAAGTCTCAAAAAGGGAACACGAAATGGAACAGCCCATGGGCAACACACGATCTACATAGAATGCCTCTTCAAAATACATTCCCAATAACAAAAAATCCAAGGGGTGGATAGGCATCAACCGAAACGCCGCCTGAATATCACATTTTGCAAGTTGCGCCCCCACTCCAGCCAAGCGAACCAGGCGCAAAGCATCATCAACTGAGGCATATGACACCGCCTTGTCATCCGCCGAGATGAAACCATTTACCGACTGACCCTCCGACCAGGACAGATGGTGAATGAGCCGAAACTCACCCTGGGCTTTCTTTGGAATAACCCCCAAAGGCGAGACCATCAAGTTGGGCAGGGGACAGTGAGAAAAAGGACCCGCTATTCTGCCCAGTTCCAATTCCTTATCCAGTTTAGCTCTGACCACCTGAGGTAATTCTTTTGCTGATTTAAAATTTTCAGCCCAACGCTGCACTCGAGGACCTTGGTACCCAATTCGAAAACTTATCCTAAAACCCCAGAGCAATTTAACTGCTGCTGCACTATCTGTGTATACCTCCATATAGTTCAGCATAGCTCGAAGCCTAACTGGGGTAGGAGGTTTTTGGTACAAGAGGTGGAAGGGTCCCTCGTCCTCTCTGCCCCCTCCCGTGGTCCTCCTGGTGTTGATTGGGAAAACACTGGAATATGGCGTGTCTACCCCCGCACTGAGCACACTCGTGTTTGAATTTACAATATTGCCGCACACAGGAGCCCCGATTGTAGCCCCAACACGCTCCCGTGGCAGGCAACTGTCCCCTTCCCTACCCACCCGCCCCCAGTGGAGCGGGACGCTGAAGAAAGGGCCGATATGTTATGGGGAGACCACTGGCCGTATGGATCGTGGCTGATGACTGATGCCCTGACAACCATTGTACACATTCAAATTCAGGGTGAACCCGGTAAGCCACAGGCATCTGGGTAAATAACGTAATATATAAAGTGAAATGATGCCTTGGTCGCTAATACTAAATTTTAATTAAATAGGTAAGATAGTTGAGTTATCTGACCTAACAACAAAATCAATTGCCAAGAGAAGCATCTATTTTTGTATTTATAAAATTTCCCACCTCCACAGAGAGAACACCAAATATTATTTTCCTTCTTGTTTTTCACTTTAATTGAAAAAGAAATTAGCATTAAATAGGGGCTTATATAATTTGTAAGGCCACCTACTATAAACAAACACAACAACATATATATTTACATATTACTATTTACATAGACATATACAAAACACACATATATATACATAAATCTGAAAGCTGTATCCTTATTCAAATGTCATAGCCCAATTTTTTACAAAAAAAGGATGTTTGTTATATGTACGAACTCCACATTCCTTTCGAAGTAAGCTCCCCCAGACCTAACACAAGAAGTATAAATAGTCCATATCTATTTTAGGCTATCTCCAATCCTTTTACTCCTTGTAACTAATACTTTTACACAATCAATAATTTGGCTGGGGTCTTCTTCAAACAAAGTGTCGACGCGTTTCAGCCATCATAATTCTGGCCTCATCAGGACTAGGGCTAATAGATAGTTCAGTCTAAAAAATTCAAAGAGATGTGTGTATAACTATACATACCAGTTTCAAAGAAATATGTTCAAACAGTCAGAGGTCTACATATACAGAATTTTTTATATAATAAAAGTTACATATATACATTTATACAAATCTAGATATATAATGGCTAGAAATGGACAGAGTGGAAAAATCACCCCAAGTGTCACAGTTGCAGTACATATGTGCACACTATATACGCTTCCTTATAAACCTTTTTAAATAAATCAAGAAAAACACCCTGTGTCTTATTATTAAAAAACGAACAAAAAACCTTTATATCCCGGTGAAAAACTAGTATAAACGGCACCTGATATCCATACTACAAATACCTTCGAAGCTATATATTCTTGACCCAGTATGGTCTGGTAATTTTCATAACTTCAGCACCAAAGGAAACTAAAAGAAACAGGGACGCTAATCAAAACCGGAGTCTAACTCTAAGTCCACTAAGGATGACCAACACCATTTCCCAGGGCTCACCTGTATGTTTAACGGAGGTGAACTCTTCAAAATACAAAACACGACGTCTGTCCTTATTAACGGGGATGGTGCTTAAATAACACTCTTTATTCCAGCCTTTCGATTTTCCTTCGAGTTTTTGAAGGTCGCCGCCGTTCTATAAAACTAAAATGGGGGGTCGGAAAGTTACACACTTGCCTATAAGTGCACACAGTTTAGAGCATAATAAGGGATTATTGGCACTTACTAGAAACATTATCCGCCAAGAGCAGAATTGCTCGGTTCGTTCACGCTGGCGTCATTCACCCGGCTTGCACCACTCGCATAATGCGGAAGTCCTCTCTCTTTGCTGAACAACGAGGAAGGACTAATCAATTCCCCGTTTATAGAGTGCAAAACTAGCTTCCTGGTAAACACTAAAAGGGGACTCCTTGGGTTACAAATTGGCTCGTTCTATCTTATTGCCTTCAAAAGGACGAGAATAGTTTACCAAGTGCTCACGCTGTTATTGAAAAAATATATAGATAAATAAAAAATATAAATAAAAAATAATAACATACCTAGTTAGTAAAAATCATAACAAAATTATAAATAAAAATAAAATATGTGTGCATAAAACCCAGTCTGCCATTCTTTACATTCTTGTGACTCAGTCTCTCAGAACATCAACAATTACAATATATCGATACATAACCCTGGGTACGTAGTAGATATTACAACATGATGGTCGCTACCGTGAGCAGTATAGCGAGAAATACATTAACTGACCAGGAGCGGACCTCTTTATAACAAGGTAACTTTTTCAAATTAGTGCCCAGATCTCATCTCTATCATTCAGACCAATACTGGCAGTCTTATATTTTTCAATGAGTCTTGCTTCCAACCTGTCTAGTTTGGTTTTGATTTCTTCCTGTTTGGTTTTTCCCAATACACATAGGACTGTCCACAATATGTCATTTTCAGTGACCCACCCCCCGCGACGCCCCACGCCGGATACCGAAATCAGTGCGGCACCCAGGCAACATCACCTGGGTGCCGTCCAGAAATCTGGACGTTATGCTGCCTTGGGACTATTCGCACAACCGACCGCTACTTCCTTCTTTTTCCCTAAAAATGTTTAAATGTTTTTACTGTTTTTGTTTTGTTGTATATATTTATAAGTTATTAAAGTTTTATAATCCTACTACTTTGTTGGAGTGCTATATATTTTTAATGTGACACATAATTGTAAAAACTTTGATGTACAAAGAGTCATCCCTGGAATCTTCCGCTTCAGGCTCGGTCCCCTCCCCAATCACAATACAGGATGGTTTTCAGATAGTAGGAACGCGTGTGGTGTGACGGATCTCATCGGGTGTGGGCCTTGATCTACTATAACTCCTTTGAAGAGGGTTAATTCTTTACAGCTGGGGCCATAAACTACATCTGCAGGGCTAGCTGATAGCCTGGGACCGGCCTGGACAATCGGACACAGAGGAAGAGGAGTGTCAGAGGGTGCGGTAGTGAATAGGGCGAAAGGGAGGTGTCGGGCGGGCACAGGGTGTGATTCTCAGGGAAGAGCAGCGCAGATGGGGGGAGGTTTATTGCCCATGCATAAGATAGAGAGCGGGGGTGACCAGTGCCTGGGGGAGATGCTTGCGAGGGTGGGGAGCCATGCTAAGGATCGACAGCGTGCAGAGAGTGGGTCTGGTCAAGTCATCTAAAATGGCTGCCGTGCACGACAAAAGTGTGGCATTTGAAAAAAGGCAAGATGGCGCAGACAATGTTTTTCAACACTTCCTGATTTCCTTCGAATCGAACGTTAACAGACGTTGGGGCATATTACCAAAGTTAAGCGATATTTACCCTAACGATGCTTAGCAACGAATTTTTTACCGCTAAGCATCGTCAGAAATTATCGCAGATAAACCTTGCTATTATCAAGGTTTATAGCAAATGCGATAAAAAACGGCCGCAATGCATTAATATCGCTGAAAAGTCAGCGATATTCATGCATTACCGAGCTAATGCTCTTAGCCATGTTATCCACCTCCCATTGGATAACATGGCTAAGAACTGCTCAGGGCAGGTGTTACTTTTTGGAGATATTCGCGCTTAGCGCGAATATCTCCAAAAGTTGGTAATAGGAGATAGCGATGTTAGCGACTGTTTCCAGTCGCTAACATCTTGGCATGCCCACTTTGCATGTCATTAGTGATAAATATCACTGACATGCAAAGTGGGGCCCAAGATAGTCGCTATCTCCTACTAGCGGTCGCTAACTGGTGTTAGCGACAGCTAGGTAATACGGAGATAATTTTATCTCCGCTTTCTTGGCTTTTAAAGCCAAAAAAGCGGAGATAAACCCCCTTGATAATATGCCTCGTTATCTCTCCCACACTACCGGTCCCCCTGGGCTTAAACGCCGAGATGGTAGGGACTACATCCCGTGAAGATAGGCCGAGACAGACGTCACTCAGCAGAAAAAAAGTAAAAAAAAGTCTATAAACATACAATAAGTTAAAAGTCAATCATTCTTCATTCCTTGTAGTACGCTCCCCAGTCCGCTTCCCGTTACGCTAACCGGGCGCACCCCACCAAAAAAACGATTTTTTTTTGCCCCGCGGAGCCCTTTTAAAGCCTCCACATCAAACCTATGGGGTCAGGGAGGATCTACTATGCACCCTTATGGTCATTTGCCCCTTCGCTTTGGCCTCCTCTTGTCTCTCGATCCTACCGAGAGACAAGATGGCGGCCGCTACGGACTGTTTGGAATGTTTACAGACGCCGGAGAACCAATCAGCTTCGCAAAGCTCCGTAACGCGAAAAGTACGCGAAGCGGAGCGCTGTTACAGATATATATCTTTTTTTGAACGTTAATTTCTCAAAATCCACTGGAGCACATATATTGAGACCTAGCAAAGGCACATCGGGCTACCAGTCCCTAATATTTTGCCAAGTTTCGTGCAAATCCATTCAGCCGTTCGATTATTATTATTTTATTTTTTTTTTGCCCCGCGGAGCCCTTTTAAAGCCTCCACATCAAACCTATGGGGTCAGGGAGGATCTACTATGCACCCTTATGACCCTTATGGTCATTTGCCCCTTCGCTTTGGCCTCCTATTGTCTCTCGATCCTACCGAGAGACAAGATGGCGGCCGCTACGGACGGTTTGGAATGTTTACAGACGCCGGAGAACCAATCAGCTTCGCAAAGCTCCGTAACGCGAAAAGTACGCGAAGCGGAGCGCTGTTACAGATATATATCTTTTTTTGAACGTTAATTTCTCAAAATCCACTGGAGCACATATATTGAGACCTAGCAAAGGCACATCGGGCTACCAGTCCCTAATATTTTGCCAAGTTTCGTGCAAATCCATTCAGCCGTTCGATTATTATTATTTTATTTTTTTTTTGCCCCGCGGAGCCCTTTTAAAGCCTCCACATCAAACCTAGGGGGTCAGGGAGGATCTACTATGCACCCTTATGGTCATTTGCCCCTTCGCTTTGGCCTCCTCTTGTCTCTCGATCCTACCGAGAGACAAGATGGCGGCCGCTACGGACTGTTTGGAATGTTTACAGACGCCGGAGAACCAATCAGCTTCGCAAAGCTCCGTAACGCGAAAAGTACGCGAAGCGGAGCGCTGTTACAGATATATATCTTTTTTTGAACGTTAATTTCTCAAAATCCACTGGAGCACATATATTGAGACCTAGCAAAGGCACATCGGGCTACCAGTCCCTAATATTTTGCCAAGTTTCGTGCAAATCCATTCAGCCATTCGATTATTATTATTATTTTTTTTTTTTTGCCCCGCGGAGCCCTTTTAAAGCCTCCACATCAAACCTAGGAGGTCAGGGAGGATCTACTATGCACCCTTATGGTCATTTGCCCCTTCGCTTTGGCCTCCTCTTGTCTCTCGATCCTACCGAGAGACAAGATGGCGGCCGCTACGGACTGTTTGGAATGTTTACAGACGCCGGAGAACCAATCAGCTTCGCAAAGCTCCGTAACGCGAAAAGTACGCGAAGCGGAGCGCTGTTACAGATATATATCTTTTTTTGAACGTTAATTTCTCAAAATCCACTGCAGCACATATATTGAGACCTAGCAAAGGCACATCGGGCTACCAGTCCCTAATATTTTGCCAAGTTTCGTGCAAATCCATTCAGCCGTTCGATTATTATTATTATTTTTTTTTTTGCCCCGCTGGGCCCTTTTAAAACCTCCACATCAAACCTAGGGGGTCAGGGAGGATCTACTATGCCCCCTTATGGTCATTTGCCCCTTCGCTTTGGCCTCCTCTTGTCTCTCGATCCTACCGAGAGACAAGATGGCGGCCGCTACGGACTGTTTGGAATGTTTACAGACGCCGGAGAACCAATCAGCTTCGCTTCACAAAGCTCCGTAACGCGAAAAGTACGCGAACTGGAGCGCTGCCCGGTCCGCTGTTACAGATATATATCTTTTTATGAACGTTAATTTCTCAAAATCCACTGCAGCACATATATTGAGACCTAGCAAAGGCACATCGGGCTACCAGTCCCTACAGTTTTGCCAAGTTTCGTGCAAATCCATTCAGCCGTTCGGGCTAAAAGTGAGGCCAACCGCCCTATGGAAAACTCAATGTTAAAAACACGTTTTGGGACCCCCCTTTTTTCTCAGCCCCCCTTGACAAACCCCCCCCAAATTTTCAGTGGCTGCTCAGAAACAAAATGTCCCATTTTCCTGAAAATTTCAGCCAATTCCGTCCACAAACGCCAAAGTTATTAGACATAGAATTTTCAAAAATCCCATAGAGAAAAAATCCTAACTATATATACCTACTGGTGACCGCCAGTAGGTAATGTGTTTTGTATATGTCTATGTAAATAGTAATATGTAAATATATATGTTGTTGTGTTTGTTTATAGTAGGTGGCCTTACAAATTATATAAGCCCCTATTTAATGCTAATTTCTTTTTCAATTAAAGTGAAAAACAAGAAGGAAAATAATATTTGGTGTTCTCTGTGGAGGTGGGAAATTTTATAAATACAAAAATAGATGCTTCTCTTGGCAATTGATTTTGTTGTTAGGTCAGATAACTCAACTATCTTACCTATTTAACTAAAATTTAGTATTAGCGACCAAGGCATCATTTCACCTGACAACCATTGTTGGCACAACTCCTGGTCCACCTCCCCCCACGGTTTTTCGTTAAACAGACTCACTCTGGCCCTAAACTCTTCGACATAATTCAACCAGGTGTAGCCTCCCACCTGCAAATGTTCCCTCCTGATGATGTTGATGTACTTGCACAATACCACCGCCCTCTCTGAATACCGCTCACAATATACACTTCCATAGATTATGAAAGCAGCTGTCCAGTTTTCTATTGTTTTAGGCACTTGTGGGCGGCGGTACAACTCCATCTCTTCCTCCTTCAAACCCTCTCTAGCCTGGAGATCTCTATGTAAGAGCCGGAAAACGTCCACATAGTCATGACTCCAAATTCTTTGTCTAGTCCTTTGCGACAGGTGCGTGCCCAAGGGCATGGCCACACCCATGTAAGGTAATTTTGTATGACCACACCCTTGACCCTCACTCTGCAAAAAACTACCTAAAGATGAAACAGGGCTTGCCCCCCCACCCTCTTCCATCGGACCCCCAGACCCCAAAATTAACTGCGGTGTATCTTGTGGCACCTTGGCCAACTCTCTTTGAACATTTGCACTCCCCTCAGTACCACCCTCCCCAGGCCCCACACGTGAGCCGCTTGTCAAAGGCCGTGTCCATGCAGCCCACCAGTCTTCCTTACCTGATGGCAGCTGCGTAGCCCTTTGCTGAAAGTCTTTAACCCCTTCCACGCTCATGACGAGCTGGGCTCGTCATGAGGTAGCCTCCTCGCACGCTCATGACGAGCCCAGCTCGTCATGTAACATGCGCTTTACAAATTCTCAGCGTGCGAGCGGAATTCCGCCCGCACGCATGCGGTTAAGACCATCACGCTGATGATGTCCGCCACGCCGTCCCCGATCTGCAGAGAAAACTGCTCCAGTTCTCTGAAACACACTAGAAGATGTGAGACCCCAAACTCCTGACCGCCCAAACCAGGAGCCACCTCCTTCGACACCCACTCCCTTGGACTCTCTACATTTTCTTTGTCAAAATCATCATATTCACCACCGTAATCATCATGTACCCTATTTTCCTCAAAACTCGTGCTCGGCATTGAGCCATCTCCAATGCCTCTATCGTATCTTACCCAATTGGACACAGGCTTCTGTTGCGAGCGCCTGGCCGATGACCCAAAATCCAAACTAGATTCACTACTGATATGCTGCGATGTACTTAAAGCCGCACTTTGCTTCGCCATAATAGGAACAGAACTCTGAGCCACAGACCTATAGTCAGAGTCTGCTACCAAGTTCCCGCCGCTCCAGCGAGGAACCACTCTTAACTTACCTTTTACCTGAGCCATGTTTACTCCAGATAAGACCTTCTTGGACACATCAGCGTGGTCCACCCATACCTACTGCCCTTGTTGTGGACCCAAATCCGAATCAAACTCGACTTGTGGGTGGCGCGGAATTGGCCTGGACTCCGGAAAAACCACTACCACATCACTGTCCCTGTTATCAACCCCACTTGCACCCTGACCCCCCACCCAACAAGAACCTGCCTCACCCTGTCTGCCCAACAAACCCCCTTCAACAGGCTGGAAATCATATGTACACTCGTCAAAAATGTCTTCCTAATGCATGGACTCCGAGCCCCCACATGCCTTCGGGGGCCCTCTAGGCTGAGGCAGCAAAACCTATTGAAATTCTGAAATTTCTTGAGTCTGAATGCTGTGATCGGTCGACGCTGGCTCTCGACTCCTAGCAACTCCAGTCCCCACCGGTTCCACCTGACAAAAGTCTTCCTCCTCACTGTCGCTGGAGTAATCCACTAACGCCATCGCCTGACCCTCAAAACACACCTCTGGCGCTATATCAACTCTGTTGCCAGCAGTGCCCACAGCGTAACTCACTGGGGGTATTCCTCCTGAAGATACAGCTTCTTTTCAAAGAGATAATAATCCTGGCGCTTGTGCTGCAACTCTTACTCCTGTGCCGTACTCATTGAACATAGCCTCCTCACTCAGCTCCACACGCTGCAGTCTATTCACCAAGGCAATACTGGCCCTTCCGCCGCGCTTCCCTGCTCTCTTCCTTGCCTGGGGCTCTAAAACAAACTGACCTGCCCTCAAAACGCCTAGGGCCGAAGCTGAGCGCTGCGGGACTTTCTTTCCTCGAGCTCTCCTTCATGAGGAGCGCGCTCGACGGGGTCTTAATGATGACACCGTGGCCTCGAAAGCAGTCTCTGCAGAGCGGCCCGCCACCGACCTACATGCCGCAACAGCGCGACTCACCCCTTCTGCCGCTAAGCGCCTCGGACGCTTCACTTCCACAGCGCCTTCCATGATGGCTCCTGGGCGTAATAAATCTGTGTGCCCGACCGCCACCAACGCTCGTATCGCCTCCCTGGCTATGTCGTCGGCTGACATTGCTTCTCCGCTCCTCCGCCGATACTTCAAACTGCCGAAACAGCGCTAAGAATTTCAAAGCTGTCAAAAAACACGACGCCACCGCTCCTTCACTCCTGTCGCGTGATGTCACCCTCCCGCTCCCACCCCGAGCACGAACCAGCCACTCCTCATTCCCCCAACCAGCTAATCGCGCCGCGTGGAAACTCCTATTGCGCGAAATATCCCAGGGGGACACCGGCTCGTGCCAAGTCCCCCCGGGACCCAGTGTAGGGGAACAAAAACATTATTTTAATGAAAATAAGTAAAAATATGTTGATGATAAATGTTCATGTATATTAATAATAATTTGAAAATGTAGAACGAAGAAACGTGCTACACTAATAACTTTAATTTATATTTTAATAAAAAGTGTTATTGATTTTTTAATTACATTTATTAAAATGAATAATTAAATAAAACGATTTTGTAGAATTACATTTTATTTATTCATATTTTAACAGTTTCAAAATGGAAAATATTTCCCATTGGGTTTTAATTTAAGTTCAACCCCTCCATTATTTTCTATGAAAGAGTCTCTCCTTTTCAGTGGATGGCCATGAATGGTGCTGAACTTACTCCAACTGAGAGCTGGAGTAAATTACAATTGTTCTGTGTTCCTTTTTTAGGTCTCGCCTACGCAGGGCACGAGCGCTGCCAGGGAAAAAAACCTTTAGCAATGGATTCTGTTTTTCAGTCAAAAACATGCACGCATTGCATTGCTTTGAATGCAACGCGCGCACGTTTTGCGATTCCCTTGCGGGAGCGAGCTTTAACATATTGTTCCTGCTAGCTACCGCAAGGGAAACAGCTGCAGGCCCCCTCCTCTCTCCCCTCCCCCTGCTGCCTCCTCTCCCATGTCTTTTTTTTTTTTTTTTTAGCTTTCAGCTCGAGGCGCGCGCTGGTTCTTTTTTAGATCCATTTCACAGGGAAGCAACAATATGAAAGAAGGAAAAATGTTATGAACTGTTTCTTCAAGTAAAGGTTTTCAGTAAGTGAGGTGTTTACTCAAATCCCAGGTTCCACTGTTGTGGTGGTCTATTTATCTCGCAGGAATTGGGGCCCAAAGCACCCGTGCGGTAGTTGCCACTTGCCACCTAGCCGGCGAATGCGTAATTGATACTCTTCAGGGAAAAGTTGACAACACAGTTCTTCGCTGCATTCCCTGAATACGCCAGAAACAGAAATGCCAATCACTGCCCTGCAGCGACCCCTCCCCCACCCCCAAGGTACTCGAGGGTGCAAGTGCGAGTAGACTCCAGGCTGCGCAGACTGCAGAGCGCCAGGCTGTGCTCAGCTGCTTGACTGTTAATATGTAAACTTCCAGGAGGCCCCCGCGAGGAAGTGCCCCGAGGCGGCCATTCAGCAGCATGTCTGGTGCGATTCAAAACCTTAAATAAATAAGCAGGCTAAATATATTCGGTAATCTTCTCAAATCCTGTTTAAACTGTGTTCAGAATCCTCTGAGGCCTGTTTCATGATTTTAACATCAATCTAGCTTACTATGTATGCATGCGCAATATTGCATCATTCAGTAAGTGTACAGATTACAAAATTGTAATGTTTAAGCACACTCTAAGAAGCGCTTGGGTAATGTTGCATAATTAAACTTTGAATTGTTAAAGCAGTCTAGCAAACGCGCCTTTGCACAGGTTATACTGCTTGAATGACGCGTAATTGAGTCAGAAGGCACTGTTGCCAGTTTTGCCTGTAGAAGTAGATCCTGAAACAAATGCATAAATATGACACTTAATACTCAGGTAGCAATCACAATCTCTGTCAGGTTGAAAAAGAAGCAAACCCCGTACTAAACTGTGCTTAGCCCTCTTGTAGCTGGGCACAAAGCAGTCAGGCTTAACTTAGCAGCAATGTGGAAAGTATTTATGTAGCATTTCAAACAGTCACCCAGTGAAGACACTACGCCAAAAAGATCCCACAACAGGTCAGAACAAGCAGTGGCATAGCCAATAGGTCTCGCCTTTGGAACCTTATAAGTGTTTAGCCATGCAACAGTTGTTGCACCAAGGATAACTAAATATTTATAAAGTCCCAAAATCGAGACCTATTGGCTATGCCAATGCTTGTTTGTATGTGTATGCCCTTCCCTAACCATCCCTAAACCCCTCCTTACTCTTCCCTAAAACCCTTCCAGTTACTAGTAAGTACGCAGGTTTTTCTGGCTACTGCTCCCTCTGTCTCTCCTGCATTTACTACTAAGGGGCCGATTACGATGTCGTTCGTAAAGGCTCCGGTTTTGCAGAATCTGATTACGAACCCTTGTTTCCAAACAAATTGTACACATTTGGCAGCGACTGATTACGATGCTCGGAAACAGTTTGAGCAATCCGAATCGGTTCCAAAAAGCATTTGAACACCCCGAGTCTTTTAAAGCCGATTCCTACAGCTTCTTTCTAATTTATATATTTTTATTTACATTTCTTTTGTTGTGTTATGTTTCCCAAAGAGCAAAATATGGCATGTGATCTTATATACTGAGAGGTTATCATAACATTGAATAAAACAGTCAAAAGTATAAGAGCATATTATTTGTAGGATTATGGCTATATGTATATCCCATACAATTTGGTACACATACAAGAGAAGGAGAAAAGAGCAGTAGGGAATAAAAAATGAAGAGAAAAATAAAAAGAGCCCGGCAATCTGAGTGTTGTCAATTGGCATTGTATAAAACTTGTGCAAGAAGTCTGTCAATACTTTAGGGCGGGTTCATCTTTTATAAACATTGGTCAAGCTTACACCATAAGAGACAACAAGACTTTTTGTTAGGCGGTTGTGTATAAGGTTATCAGTACTCCTGGAAAAACACCCATGCATACCACGTGTTGTATGAAATGTTATTTTTTCAGTTTGTAAGGATCATTTTGATACTCATTGCAAGCAAAATGTCAATGAGGATTAAGTCCCAAGATGACAATGAGTTTAGTGTATAGGAGTCTGATGTTGCATGTATACCCAGGGAGATTATGGTATGTGATAGTGAAATGTGTATGCTGAATATGTAAGTGCCTCTTGAATAGATCGCCAGAAGGTAGGAATGTGTTTGCAGTAGAATAACATCTTCTAAATTACCTGAGGGGTGTCCGCAATGCCAACAAGCAGTTGAAGAAAGAAGACCTCGTTTATACAGTTGTTCTGGAGAACAGAATGCCTTATATTTATTTTTTATTATTGACGTTTTCAAGAAAAGCTCATGTTACAACACAACAGGCCAGCATAATATCAAAGCTGTACAGGAGTTGAAATAGTCACATTCTATACAGTAGATAATAGATCTGTAATAATGTATGCCGCACTTGTCCACATCCAATGAAAAAATACCTATTTATCGTATATCCACATAACTGTAAGCATCAGCAGAAATAAACGAGCAAATTAAGTTCTCAGTACATAATACCACATAGAGGGTCCAATACATCTCCGACTCATTCTATGAACCCCACATTCACAGAGGTTTAGGAGGGGGAACAGACGCAAAAGCAAATGGCAATCTATATCCCATCACAACAGTGGCTCAGTCTGAATTTCACCCACACGTTCCCCTTCAGTAGCTTCTTGTTGCTTCTGCGCCCAGGTCAGGCATGGCTCCCAAATATTTTGAGGCCTAGAAGTAGAGGGCATAAGCTCCCAGAATGTGTTTAGCTGAGTGTGACCATATGTAACATCAATAAGCCACCCCTTAATGGAGGGTACCCTTCTCCTGCCCCAGTGGACTGCAACTTGCCGTTTGGTGAACAATAAAAGGAGTGCATGTAATTTACGCAGCTTAGGCGGTGTGTCCTTAACATAGCCTAACAGGCCTGGGGTGGGGGACAGAGCATTTGTCGTGCCAAAAATTGGATTCACAGAGGTGAAAATCTGTGACCAGAATTCAGCAATTTTGGGACAATCCCATTCTATATGTAAAAACGAGACAGGAGTATATCTGCAGCGCCAGTAGCTCCCATCGTCCTTGATTCACATGCGATATAGACTCACAGGTGTTCTATAAAGTCTATGTAGATATTTAAAGTGAACAAATCTAAGCTTGTAATTAGGGGAGAGCTCTGTAAGCAGCCAACAGCAGAAATCCCATTGGGCTTCAGTCAATGAAATAGGAAGTTCTCTGTTCCAGTTCTGCAGGGATTTAGGTGTCACCAACGGGGCAGTGCTTTGCATGTTTGTGTACAGTCGTGTAATGAGCCATTGGGAAACCGTCCCAGAGGGCGCGGCATGCCAGTCGTAGCTTATGACATACGAAGAGCTCAGCAAATGACACAGTTGGCCACTCAATGTCCCATGTGGTTCCTGGCACTCAAGAATCACTCCTGCCTCGCACTCCTTTATATTTTCCTAAAATAGTTAGTCCAATCAGGTAAGTTCGGTCATCATATTTTATTTTCAATCATTGTTTTCAATACTCATGATTTCTTCCTTGTGTATTATTTCCATACCACATCTTGTGCATTTTATAATTCCCAATGCATTTCAAGCAATAATGCCCTTCCTCAGGGGATTCTTTCTCTGAAACAGTTAATATAAGAAATTTTAAGCGTCTGGAGTACAATAGTTCATATTGTAATCTTGTATACTTTGTTTACACCAAATGCATAAATGTTGTTAAAACCAACCACGAGCCATGTAGTAAGTTACATTTGTGGTAAACAAGAAAAGTTTGTGTGGTGTGTAACCTTATAACCCAATCGTGAACATGACCGTCAGAAATATTTTTGAGGGGCGAACTGACCTTTGCACGATCGTCAGAAGCTTTCAAATACGTTTTTTGTTTCGAAATCACGATCTAGAAAGTAAATATGCGGCCGTCAGGTTTTACATATGCCTTTCTACAGTGGTCTATGTACATGTAATCAAAATTACGCCAAACGGCGTTTTACCTGCACAAATCAATGTGTTCTCGTCTCGTTGTCGGGTCTACGGCTTTTTCGAGTTCCGATCATGTGACCAGAAGTCGCGTCATATCAAGTGTCAAACGTATAAACAGTGAAAACGGACGGGTTGTTCCCGATCGGGTGTGCTAAAAATAAGTGTAGGACTTCGTGTAGAAATATTTCAGAATCCTTCTAACCGTCATGTGTGATCGCGGTTTTGATAGCCCGTCTGTCTACATGTAAATGGCCGTGGAAGTGTGTATTTACATTAGGTAAATAAAGTATGTATGCGGATCATATCCAAACTTTTAGGCAATCAAAATTACAATTTAAATAAAGATTTAACAGAAGTGAAAAAACGAAGTGAAAAAACGGATACAAAATTGTTACAAAATTGCACGGCAAGTTTCATCACAATTCAGAGTGCTATTTACATCACAATATCTTGGGTTGAAAAACTGATTTATAAAAAACAGTTCAGATCCAATTTTTCATTGAGTCCGGATGGATTCATAGTGTTCAGATGATTGATCCAAAAAGTTTCTCTCCTTAGCAGGTGACTGGAGTTGTCTCTTCCTGGTAAAATTGGCACCATTTCTAAGATGCAAAATCGAAGTTGACTTACATTATGATTCGCCTCATTGAAATGTACCGAGATGGGTGATTTTTGATTTTTTAATCGAATGTTACTTTTATGTTTGATTATTCTAGTTTTCAATTTTCGTTGTGTTTTGCCAACATATGATTTCCCACATGGGCATCTCAACATGTAGATTAGATTGGTCGAATCACACGTACCTGTTACTTTCAACTTAACAGGTGTTCCTTTTGTGGGATGATTGATGGTGTTACTTTTTATTATTGCTGAGCAATTTCCACAATTGTGGCATGGTAGGGTTCCTTTATAGGTTTGTGTAACTTCATTGGAAGTTTGTTTGATTAATTCTTTGACGTTTTTCGTTCTTTCATACGCAAAGATGGGAGTTTTTTTGAAAATGCCTTTAAAGTCTTCCTCAAGAGTTAAGAGTGGCCAGTGATTTTTGATGCTTCTTTTTATTTCTCCACTTCTGGTGGAGTATTTTGACACAAATACCATTCTTTGGTCATCCTCTTTAGTTTTTTGTGTGAGTAAATGTCTCCTTTGAAGTTTATCCGCTCTCTCCGCAGCTGATTCCAAGATGGTGTCCGGATATCCTCGTTTCTTGAATTTGTCCAGTGTTTCTTTTTTGTGTTTCTGATACAATTCTTCTGTTGATGCTATTCTTTTTATTCTCAGCAGTTGAGAAAATGGTAGATGACTTTTGAGTGAGTTTTGATGAAAACTTTTATAGTGTAATAAGTTGTTCCTATCAGTTGTTTTTGAAAATACACTGGTGGTAAGTATTCCCTCTTTGTTGTTTATCAGTACATCCAAGAATGATAGTTCTTTTTCGTGAATGGCAAAGGTAAACTGAATCCTGTCATTTACTTCGTTCAAGTTCTTTAAGGCTCGTTCTAGACTTTCTTGGTTGCCTTTCCATAAGACAAAAATGTTGTCAATATATCTCTTATAGATGATAAGATTCTCTTGCCATTGTTCATTATTGAGTATATGATCAATCTCAAATCTGTGCATGAAGGTATTTGCGTAGCACGCAGCTGCGCAATTGCCCATGGATGTTCCAGAGGCCTGTATGTAGAATTTTTCTTTCCACTTAAAGTAGCTGTGATACAGCGTGAAGTGTAATAGTTCCATTATGAACACTTTCAATGTTTCTGGTTTGTCCTCCTTCACTAAGAAGCTTTCTACTGCTGATATACCTAAGTCATGAGGTATGGAAGTGTATAGCGATTTTACATCTATACTTGCCATGAGCATATCTCTGGTGAATTTGTCTTTTTCTTCCTCAAGTATGTTTAAAAAATGGGTCGTATCTTTTATGTATGTACTGCTGTTCTGAACGATGTTCTGCAAGTGTCTGTCAATATATTTTCCCACTGGTTCGTGAATTGATCCAATAGTTGATACAATTGGGCGCAATGGTGGTGTTGTTGCATTCTTATGAATTTTGGGGATCATGTATATATAGGGTATGCTCGGGTTGGTCTTTATTAGGTATTCTTTCTCTTTTGGACCAATGGTTCCTCTGTCTATGGCATTTTCAATTATGTTCTTTAATATTTCGATGAATTCTGTGGTTGGATCAAAAGTAATCGCGGTATATGTGTTGGTGTCATTCACATGGGTATCTACGCTTTGTTCATAAAATGTCGTGTCCATCACTACTAAGGCGCCTCCTTTATCCGCTTGTCTGATCGTGATCAGGGGATTGTTAGCTAGATTTTGTAGTGTGTTTCTTTCTTTTGGAGATAGGTTGGTATGTTTAGAAAGTCCAGACAAGTCACTCTCAAACAGAAGATGAAACAAATATGGAATACATTGGCGAAACCTTGGATCTTCTGCATATAATCTTGATGTCCGGTATTCAGATGCAGGAATCTGCACAGGTCGGTCATCATATCGTCCACCTTGACCTGTTGGAAATAACTGAGGAAAACAACGAGCTTCCAAGCTTTCTTCCCATACACTAATGGGACTTCCTTTTGCTTCTTTCATTTGTAATAACTCAATAGCATTCTCCATTACTTCTTTGGAATGCAGAGGATGAACACTATAATGTTCATACATTTCTTCACTTCTGGACACATCCACTTTTTCAATTTGTCCAGCTGACAAATCACTGTCCTCTTCTACAGTTGTTTCCTCTTCTCCTACATATACATTTTTATAGTATTGATTGTTTTTTACCAAATACAACGTTGCCTTTTTCACTTTCCTAACATCCACTAATTGTTGCCAGATTTTCTTACTCTTCGTAGGAACGCCATTAACTAGAATAACTAGAGGTTCCTCTTCCACTTTTTCTACACCAATTGTTTCAATATTTTTCTTTAAATCTAGATGCAAATAGAAAACTCTTCCCATCTGAAGGAGGCAATGTCCCTGTCTTAGGCGCCATACGAACAATAGCCTGAAATGGATGCACACATTGAATAAGAATAGACTCTTAAGTATTTAAATCCATCAGTTCAGAAGAAATATTTACCAACTCAAAATTATTATGTACAGCTCTACCAGGCATTTTGTTATCATTTAATTTATTATAACAATATTTACAAATAAGTTGATCAGAACCCAAATCTAAACAATTCTCTACCAACAAATACGTTGCAAAATCCTTCCACTCATTATTATTTTCCTTTTCACTTTTTACATATAAATCCACTAATCTAGTCTGATTCTTATAATGAGATCGTCGACAACATACACAAGAAAAGTTTGTCCTTTCACCTGAAATGACCTTAAACCTTGTAATTCCTTGGTCAAAATTTTCTCATTTTCTTCCACATTTCCTTCTATTACTGGATCAGTTTCTGCACGGTCCTCTTTTTTTCACGAAAGTAACTAACCTCAATTTCTTCACAAATATTCTTTACATCTAATACAGATCCATGCAAAAGAATTCTGTTTAACTGTTTTAGCCTAAGTGCTGGACTTTTTGCATAATACAAATTATACAAAATAATAGTAGCTCCTTCAAGCTCTATTGTATCAAAATAATTGTTGCTCCCATATGCTCTATTCTGTCAATAGCTTCCAGTTTCACAATCTCTTGGTTTTCTAAATTCAACATTTTGTTGTTGAAGATGGCACATTCTGCAAGAGTTGGCATCAAACATATTCCAGATTTCTTCTCAGTAATTTTCCGAAAAATATTCTCTGGCAGAATGTCTTCTTCTGGATACAAATTTGACAGTAATCGTGCATGTAAAGCTTCTTTCCCATGCTCGGTCACTTTCCCGATTCTAACATCTTGTAGAATATTCTTGTAATCTTCATCCTTCGCCTGACGCATATTTTCTCGCAGCTCAGCATAATTGAAGTTTAACCATATGTTAACGTTGCCAGGGCTCCCTAAGCACTTCCTGGTATCTTCATGCGTAAGCAGTTTAAACACTGGTTGTCCCTTCACTGGTGTCAGCTGCAGAAGATCACCGAAAACAATGATGTGTTTGCCACCAAATAACACATCATACTCTGTTTTAAGAACTTCCTGCAGTCTCAAATGCACAAAGGCAAGCATGACATTAGAAACCATGCTTACTTCGTCAATGATAAGAAGTTTCATCTTCTTCAGGACTCTGGAAACTTCACAACAAGCATCTCCAGATAACTTGCAGTATTGTAATTTGTTATCATGCTCCACTGGCAGCATCAGTAGACGATGTAAAGTAATCCCTTTAATGTTATGTGCTGCCAGCCCAGTTGGAGCGGTGACAACACAAGACAGCGATGACTCGGTCCTTTTCTGCAGATAACCTGAAATTGCTTTAATTAGGAAACTTTTTCCAGTTCCTGCTTCTCCACTCACGTACAGTCGGACAGGCTTCAACGACGTACATGAGCACTCTTTCTTCTCATGACTTAATCCATGATCAATTTGGTTTGTAACTTTGTCATATATTTTCCTCTGCTCAACGTTGAGTTGTCTTTCCAAATCTTCTAAGTTAACCGCATCCTCCTGAGCATGTGCCATGGCTCTTTCCACTTCAATCATGGCAGTGACAGCTTCATTTTCGATAACTGGTCCTCCTAGTGGATCCTGACTCAATGAAACAGAACTCTGACTGTCCTGAGAACTGTCTCTAGCAATCTCGGCTGCAATTGTTGCTTCCTGCTCGATTTCCGCATTCAACATTTCTAGATATTTTGGAAAAACAGGACATTCTATGGTCTCCTTGGCTGCATTGAAAGAGTCTTCATAACAGAGGAAATCTCCAAGCAGTTCCTCTTCTGCACGCGAAGGCTTGAAAAGTTGCAAAAGAGCTAAATAGAAAAACTCTTTTCTTTCAGGAGATTCGCCACTCAATTTTCGATGATTTACCAATTGGCATTTTCTTCGCTTGACCAGACATCCCTCACTTCCAATTACAGCATACACTCCTTTATCAATATCTTCTTTGATGTTCCTCTTGAATATGTAATTTTGTAGAACCTCATACAGACAAACATTCTCGAGGTGACTGCTTCTATTTGGATAATATGTATCCAACATGTTGGTCTTCAAAATATCTGTACTGTTTGGCTCCTGTTCCGCCAAATACTCAATTTCCCGTACAGGTTTCAGAACTTGATTACGCGTTGCAGCAAGACCAAGACTCGCCCAAATGATACTCCTAGATTTGGCATAGAGACTTGCTGAAGATAACCGGTCAGAACATTCGTAAGCTCCGATTTCTCGATGCGACAACATCTTCAGACTGAAACTGTACAACTTCTTACTGAGGCTCTTTTCATGGGAAATGTCCTCCCACATATCCTTCAATTCTGTCTTTTCTTTTTTTGTGATGTAAGATGTCACATACCGAGCCACAGCCATACAGTTATCAGCCACAAACTGTATATCCATGTTAGCATTCCACATGGACAAAATTACTGGGTTGTAGTCGTTGATGTACTTGGACTCTTCGTTTCTTTTCAAATTGTATGTATTTTTGGGTGATTTCCTCGTCACATTATTTCGCAGCGAAGACATAAAACTGTTCACTCTTCCTTTAGATATCACCGATCGTGGAAATCCAAAACGACATTTTGTGTAGAACTTGTCCTTGTTTCTGAATTTACGACGACAGTACTTTCCACAACGATGGCTTTGAAAGCGTAAAACTTGTTCTTTTAGCCTTTTGTCTTCCTTTGTCTTTGGAACAGCACATGCAGAATACTGTAAATAGAACAAAAGAATTCAACCCTGCCTTATGATCTGATGGCCCTAAACATAGGGTCCACAAAATATATACGGGGTGATTTATCTAAGAGCTAGTATTGCACAGAACAAGCTGAATTGTCAACTTAAATATACTCCAGTCATTTTTTATAGAAGATACATATATATTTTTATTTTTTTTATGTTCTTTAAATTGATATAGTAAACAATGTACAAAAATAAATTATATGTCAAATCCACAAGACATTTTTCAGAACACCAACAATATACATAGATAAAGGGAAGATAAAAAAAGGAGAAGAGAAATTCATCCTATATATTCACCTACCCAGTCACACGCCACACTGCAATCATACTAACATGCTTTCAAGGTCTAATTCATTCAACTCAAAATACTTTCATTCAACTTTCATTCCTTCATATGATCCTGGTATATGCAACATAAAGATAGAAAATGTGTTGCATAATTCAGAGTATTATTCCAGGTGGCAGATGGTTTATACAAAAATCCAGATGAAATGGGACAGTATGCCGTATTCCTGGAAGTACACGCCGACGCGCGTTTCGGTGACAGGCCAATGAGGCCACACCTTCGTCAGGGCTAGTGGCAATATGCTGGGAGGGGAACAAGTATAAAATCTAAATGGTGGTACAAGTACTAGTAGCCAGTAGATCTAGATACATAGAGTGTATCGCTCTTGATTCATTTTCAAACTGGATATTTGAAGTGCAGTCCTGAACAGTTCTTGTGAGTTTTCTCCAGTAAAGGTAGGGGTTGTATATAAAAAGTTCCCACAGGTCAGAGGATATCTAATTTTCAATAATGGTTCCAGGGTACTGTAGTCGCTTCTAGCGCAGTAGCTGCGCTATATAGTAGCTACCGATCCGACCACCGCAGATAGAGTTTCAGGCAGGCGTCAGTCTCGAGCGGGCATTGCTCCGCCGTCTTCCCTGTTCTGTTGCTGCGACAGGCGGTTAAGGGGCAGGGATTCCTCAATATGGTGATAAAGCAACCCAGTACGGGTTCCGTCGAATTTCAATTCCGACCAACGGCAACGGGAGACAGGACTCTCCTTTGTCTTTGGAACAGCACATGCAGAATACTGTTCTATGAAACTCATCACTAAGTCATCCGGATCTGTTCCAAATTTGGGTGCATCTTTGATCCATAGCAGCATATGTATATGAGGAGCACCTCTTGCTTGATACTCCTTTCTCCAGAAGAAATCCCAAGAGGTGGATTTTTCTTGTTCATGATAAAAGACATCATAGCTTCAAATCTATGATTGAAGTACCTGCATACATTCACTGTATCCAAAGAGCACAGTTCTCCAGGTGTCTTGAATTCGATATTTTCAATGTTTCCATTTGCCTCTCGTAGAAATTCAAGTAAGTCTTCCCAGCCATACTCGGCACAGCTGAGAGTGAGGAACCATGTGGGAGTTCCTAAGTTCCTCAGCATATATTTTAAATCACCATGACGACGGTACCAGTACTCATTAGTACCACGCTGACATGGCATGAGATTAATCAGGTGAGAATCCAAAATACTGTCTTGCACATTGACTTTATCCATAAAGTCCCTTGCCGAGATATTTTGCATCTGTACACCACTTTTCAAGATGTGGTTCACTGCATATGACAGTCCAGACAGATCACTTTCAAACAGTAGATGAAACAAATAGGGAATGCATTGACGAAACCTAGGATCTTCTGCATACAATCGTAAAGTCCGGTATTCAGAAGCAGGAATTTGATCAGGTCGCTCATCATATCTTCCTCCTTGACCTGTTGGAAATAGCTGTTGGAAACACTGAGCTTCCAAACTTTCCTCCCAAACACTAATGGCCCTTTGGCTTGTTTCATTTGAAACAACTCAATAGCATTCCCCATGACTTCCTTGGAATGCAAAGGATGAACACTATAATGTTCATTTATTTCTTTATTTTTAGAGGCTTCTACTTTCTCAATTTGTCCAGCACACAAATCGCTGTCCTCTTCTTCACTTACATCCTCTTCTGCAACACATACATTCTTGTAGTACTCATTGTTTTTCATCAAATACAATGTTGCCTTTTTGACTTTCCTAACATCCACTAAATCTTGCCAGATTTTCTTACTCTTTGTCGGAACCCCGTTAACTAAGATAACCAGAGGTTCCTCTTCCACTTTCTCTACTCCAATTGTATTAATGTTTTTCTTCAAATCTAAAGGCAAATAAACAACTCTTCCCTTTAATCCTCTCTGTAAATCTGATGGAGGCAATTTCCCTGTCTTTGGCTCCATTCGTACAATAGCCTGAAAGGGATGGACACTTTGAATCAAAATAGATTCATAAGTATTTAAATCCTTCAATTCAGAAGGAATGTCAACCAATTGCAGATTATTATGAACCGCTCTAGCAGGCATCCGGTTTTGATTTAATCTGTTACAACAATAAGTACACACACGTTGATCCGATCCCAAATCAAAAGAATTTTCTACCATCAAGTATGTTGCGAAATCCTTCCATTCACTATTATTTTCACTTTCACTTTTTGCATATAAATCCACTAACTTAGTCTGATTCTTATAATAAGTGCGTCGACAACACACACAAGTGAAATTAGGCCTCTCACTTGATTTCACCTGAAACGTGGCAATTTCCTTCTGAAAATTATCTGTATTGGAAATCTGTACACTCTCTACCACATTACCTTCTTCTTCTGGGTCAATTTCAACATTCTTCTCTTTACTTGCAAAGTAACAAAACTCAATTTCTTCACAAATATTCTTCACATCTACTTCAGAACCATGCAAAAGAGCACTGCTTAATTGTTTAAGCTTAATTGCTGGCCTCTTAGCAAAATACAACATTCTCACTAATTTCCTCACTTTATTATGATGGACTGCTAGCATCCTGAAATGATGAAAAACACTCTGGCATACTCTCCTGGAAAGACAAGCCAGTAAATGACCATGTAAACCTGTCACTTCTCTCACTGTGCATGGATCTAATTCCTGCAACAACTTCATTTTCTGTTTTAAACTTTTCTTATTAAATGTCCGTACAAAATCACAAAGCAAATTGATGGAATCCTGTCGCACACTGCAAATACTACTACACTTCCAGGTGTACACTGGACCCTTAGGACGTCTCCCTAAAACTTCATCACCTAACACCTCTTCTGCCTCTGTTGACACAAGTTTTTCTTTTTCAACTGGACAACCGTCTTTCACCTCATATGCTCGACCACTGGTGTCAACTGCATGCACCAAATCATTGTCCTGGAAGTAACTCTCCTCATTGAAAAATGCCTCACAATTTGAACTATGCATCCATTCTCCTGAAAATACTTCACAAAAATTTGTATGATTAACTATTCTCTTCCATCTACTATTTGTTTTGAATTCATAAATTGCCTTGTTTAGTTTCATAATTCTATTGATTACCAAAATAAATAAGTTTTGCTTCATTTCCAAAGCCTGATCAATAATTTTCTCAACATTTTTCTTTTTCTTATAAAAAGCCAGTTTCTGTTGACCTTTCTTTACATTTTTCATCAAATTTACAATTATCCTGTTGCGGAACATTCGTCTACGAATGTCCCTAAATTGATTGTGCCTTCTACCGGCACTCACAGAGTTTTCTCCTGCTCTACCACTAACTTTATTAAGGGGCCTTTCCTTCCTGTTTAAATTGACTCTCTTCTTCTGGACTAAAACATGTTCTGTAGTGATACTTTTTTTTCTGGAAATGTTTCTTAGGAAAGATTTTGTTGTCTTACCCGGAGCTTTTTTGGTGACTTGACGAGTTTTTATTGTAGAGGACTGCTGCAAGCATGTACTAAGCTGCCGTGTTTGACGTTTTTTAGCCTTTCTCCTCCTTTGCCTTGAAGGCATTTTTTAATTTTGAAATGATCTTCAGTTGAATCTGTGGTAAAATATAATAAAAAATGTTATTACCCACTATTACCAAACAGTAAATCAATAACAGTCGTCAAAAAATTAACACACTAGTTGTCAATTCTACATACAATAATTTTTAGTGCATTGATAAATTTAAAACTCACAAATAGTAGCAAAGAAATGGAGTGCTTCTACATTTGACCTGTGCTCTTTTATATGTGAATCTGAACTCATTTTATTAGCATATTTCAATATTTTATTAAAGACACTTCACACAAGCTGTTTTTGAAGTTGTATTTAAATTTAAATAAAACGGTTAACATGGTTACTTTTCATTTCCAGTAACTTAAATTTATTTTTAAAAGTCTTTATAGTTCAATAGGCTCGAGCAGGTCAGCTGCCCACCCTATGTCATACAATTCTGACAAATCGGCATCCTCATCATATTCTTCATCATCCACAGGATATAAATCATCCAAGGGATCTACTTCCACTGACGTTTCAATGGCAAGTTCAATGATAACATCGAGATCAACAGATTGCACATTATCACTCATGATTGATGTTGTCGTTATCTTTAAAGAAAGAGAACAACAATGAAATGTTGCAGAGTAAGAGACAAATCTCAGAGCCGGGAAGAAGCCCCTTTGCGGGCTTCTTCCCGGCTCCCTTTTACATGGTCTGGGCAGAAAGGAAGCAAAATAAGAAAGAAGAAATAGAACAGGGAAGAAGAAAAGAAAAGCGTTTAAAAAAGTAGTTTAAAATTAACAAAAAGTAGCAGAAAACACAAAAATATAGAGCTAGAAAAATAGAGGGATAGATACTAAGTAAAATAGATCAAAAAAAACTTCAAACAAGCAAAGGATGGCAGAGATTAAGAAAGGATACAGAGAGCATGCCCAGAACCATAGCAATGAATGAGAAACAAGTTGGCCGCGCCCGCTCACGACCGCGTGGGAAAGTTTGCGCGAGATTTTCCTCAGGATCACACGCGAAATTGTACTAGCGAGCCGCACACTTCGCGAGATTACACATAGCGCCCGGAAACGGAATTACGTCACGCAAACAAGATGGCCGCGCCCATGTACAACCGCTAGGGTAACTTCCCAAACATTGTGCTACAAGCGGCTTGCGAACAAGCAAAAAATCACGCGAAAAAACACGCCGCAAAAAAAACAAATTGTGTATTCGCACGAATTCGCGGCTTCCGAAATCGATCTCGCACGGATTCGCGCCCCGCAAATCGCGCGAAATTGCAGAAAAACGATTTTTGCAAAACTGAAAGCACTCAGCAGGTGCAAAAGTTCAATCTTAACATTAGTAACCCTTCACTCTGGTGCTTCCTGAGGGGCCCCTCCAGAGTTCAGTTGCCTATTTGCAACTATTCTATGACCCTGCTCTCACCCTCACAGCAGGCTCATAGAATAGCTACAAGTAGGCCATAAAGGTCCTGTGAAAAAAATTTGCACTACAACAGAAAGCAAATTACAGATAAGGAAGGAAGCAGGTGCCAGCCAGACTGGAAGTTTAAAAATCAGTGACACATTAATCAACCCCAAATTAATTCATGGCAGTTGAAGCAGGGCAGGTGTGCTTGCTTTGTTTCACCCCCATAATCTACAGTGATAAACCAACCAGAGGGTGGCAGTGAGGATGTACCAGAGGATGGCATGGGTGTACCAGAGGGTGGCAGTGGTGAAACAGAGGGTGCTGTGAACCTGTGATGATGAACCAGATGTAGAAACAACATAGTCGCGGCCGTTGCGAGCCGACAAGTAAGTTCGCAATTGTGAACTGGTACACAAACCTCGCGAACTGGCAGAAACCCTTGCGAACACAAAAAAACACAAAAATCCGCAAATTCGCAAGAGTTCACGGATTTTGCGGATTGCGAATCCGTAAATACGCAAGTTCGCGTACGCCAGATTCGCAAAATCCGCCCATGCTTAGTTTTAGCTTAAGTGCTGGACTTTTTGTATAATACAAATAATACAAAATAATAGTAGCTCCTTCATGCTCTATTCTATCAATAGCTTCCAGTTTTTTTAATGTCTTGATTTTCTAACTTTAAAATTTTTTCATTGAAGATTGAACATTCTTGCAGAGTTGGCATCAAGCATATCACTGATTTATTTTCAGCAATTTTTCTATATATATTCTCTGGGAGAATATTTTCGTTTGGAAACAAATTTGAAAGTAATCGTGCCTGTAAAGCTTCTTTGCCATGTTCACTCACTTTTCCAATTCTTATATCTAGAAGAATTCTTTTATAATCAGCATCCTTTGCCTGCCGCATATTTTGAATTAGTTCTGTATATTTGAAATATAACCATATATTAACATTTCCAATGCTTCCAAGGCACTTTCTGGTATCTTCATGTGTAACGGTTTTAAACACTGGTTGTCCTTTCACAGGAGTTAGCTGTAGTAGATCTCCAAAAACGATGACGTGTTTGCCTCCAAATAACACATCATACTCTGTTTTAAGAATTTTTCTGCATTCTTAAATGAACAAAAGCAAGCATTACATTTGATACCATGCTTGCCTCATCAATAATGAGAAGTTTCATTATTTTCAGGACTCTGGAAACTTCACAACAAGCATCTTCAGATAGCTTGTGGTATTCTAATGTATTTTCGTGCTCTACTGGCAGCATCAATAAACGATGTAAAGTAATCCCTTTAATAATATCTGCTGCCAACCCAGTTGGAGCTGTAACAACACAAGATAGTGACGACTCAGTTCTTTTCTGTAGATAAGTTGCAATTGCTTTAAATAGAAAACTTTTTCCAGTTCCTGCTTCTCCACTCACGTACAGTCGAACAGGTTTAAATGACGTACATGAGCACTCTTTTTTCTCATGACATAAACCATGCTCAATCTGCTCTGTCACTTCATCGTATTTTTGTTTTTGCTCAACATTTAGTTGTTTTTCCAATTCTTCTAAGTTTATTACATCCTCCTGAGCTTGTTCCATTGCTCTTTCCACATCATCCATGGCAGTGGCTGCTTCATTTTGGATAATTGGTCCTCCTAGTGGATCCTGACTCAACGAAGCAGAGCTTTGACTGTCTTGAGAACTGTCTCTAGCAATCTCTGCTGCAATTGTAGCTTCTTGCTGTATTTCCTCGTTCAACATGTGTAGATAATTAGTAAAAACAGGACATTCTATAGTACTTTTGGTTGCGTTGAATGAATCTTCATAAATGAGAAAATCTCCAAGTAGTTCCTCTTCTGTACGCCATGGCTTAAAGAGTTGCAAAAGAGCTAAATAGTAAAATTCCCTTTTGTCAGGAGTTTCGCAACTCAGTTTTCGATGATTAATCAAATGTCTTTTTCTTTGTTTCACCAGACATCCTTCAGATCCAATCACAGCATATACACCTTTATTGATATCTTCTGTAATATTCCTCTTAAAAGAATAGCTTTGCAGTACTTCATAGAGAAAAACGTTCTCAAGATGATTACTTCTATTTGGATAGTATGTATCCAACATATTTGTCTTCAAAATATCTGTACTGTTTGGTTCTTTCTCTGCTATATACTCAATTTGTTGTACAGATTTCAAAACTCGGTTTCGTGTTCTTGCAAGACCTAAACTCACCCAAATGATTGTTCTAGATTTGGCATATAGACTTGCAGATGAGAAGCGATCTGAACATTCATATGCTTCAATTTCTCGATGAGACAACATCTTCAAATTGTAGCTGTACAATTTCTTACTTAAGCTTTTTTCATGAGAAATTTCCTCCCACATTTCCTTTAGTTCTGTCTTTTCAGATTTCGTAATGTAAGACGTTACATATCGAGCCACAGCAATGGAGTTGTCTGCAACATATTGAATATCCATGTTAGCATTCCACATGGACAAAATGACCGGGTTATAATAATAATAATAATCCACATTTGTAAAGCGCACAATCACCCGTAAGAGTCTCTAGGCGCTGGGGGCCGTCGGGAAGATTAAGCAAGCTATTGCCCAGAGTCACATGGTGCTGGGCTAACCTGCCGCCGGAGCCGGGGTTCGAACCCTGATCCCCAGATTCCAGCGTCAGTCGCCCTGGCCGCGGCGCCACACCTCACCTATAGTCATTTATGTATTTTGACTCTTCATTTCTTCTCAAGTTGTAGGTATTTTTCGGGGATTTTCTTGTGACAGTATGTCGCAAAGATGACATAAAATTGTTCACTCTTCCTTTTGATATTACTGGTCGTAGAAATCCAAAACGACATTTTGTGTAGAACTTGTCCTTAGATTTGAACTTTCGACGACAGTATTTTCCACAACGATGGGTTTGAAACCGTAAGACTTGTTGTCTTAAATTGTTTTGTTCTGTACTTTTTGGTACAGCACATGTAGAATATTGTTCAATAAAACTCATCACTGTGTCATCCGAATCTGTTCCAAATTTGGGGGCATCTTTGATCGATAGCAGCATATGTATGTGAGGAGCACCTCTTGCTTGATACTCCTTTCTCCAAAAAATATCCAGAACCTCTCCGAGAGGAGGATTTTTTTTGTTTGTGATAAAAGACATCATAGCTTCAAATCTATGATTGAAATACCTGCATACATTAACTGGATCCAAAGAGCACAGTTCTTCTGGTGTCTTGTATTCTATATTTACTATGTTTGCACTTGCCCCTCGAAGAAATTAAAGTAAATCTTCCCAAGCATACTCAGCACAGCTTAGAGTAAGGAACCATGTAGGAGTTCCTAAGTTTCTTAGCATACATTTCAATTCCCCATGACGACGCTACCACTACTCTTTAGTACCACGCTGACATGCCGTGAGATTAATTCGCTGAGATTCCAAAACGGTGTTTTTCTGTTGGACTTTATCCATAAAGTCCCTTACCGAAACATTTTGCAGATGTACTCCACTTTTTAGTATATGATTCACTGCATAAGAAAGTCCAGACAAGTCACTCTCAAACAGAAGATGAAACAAATATGGAATACATTGGCGAAACCTTGGATCTTCTGCATATAATCTTGATGTCCGGTATTCAGATGCAGGAATCTGCACAGGTCGGTCATTATATCGTCCACCTTGACCTGTTGGAAATAACTGAGGAAAACAACGAGCTTCCAAGCTTTCTTCCCATACAGTAATGGGACTTCCTTTTGCTTCTTTCATTTGGAATAACTCGATAGCATTCCTCATTACTTCTTTGGAATGCTGAGGATGAATACTATAATGTTCATAAATTTCTTCACTTCTGGACACATCCACTCTTTCAATTTGTCCAGCTGACAAATCACTGTCCTCTTCTACAGTTGTTTCCTCTTCTCATACATATACATTTTTGTAGTTTTGATTGTTTTTTACCAAATACAACGTTGCCTTTTTCACTTTCCTAACATCCACTAATTGTTGCCAGATTTTCTTACTCTTCGTAGGAACGCCATTAACTAGAATAACTAGAAGTTCCTCTTCCACTTTTTCTACACCAATTGTTTCAATATTTTTCTTTAAATCTAGAGGCAAATAGACAACTCTTCATATCTGAAGGAGGCAATTTCCCTGTCTTAGGCGCCATACGAACAATAGCCTGAAATGGCTGCTGCAAACTGATTGAGGGATACTCCGTGTGACTGCACTTTGGCGGAAGACCTTACCGCTTGTCGGGGAGACCAACTGCTCGCCTCTGTCCCGCCTGCCGAGTTCTCCCGCCGCTGCCGCGCTGGTGTCAACTGCGGGCGCTGCGAGGAGAAACTCGCTTTCCCAGGGGCCTCTACACCGGCGCACCTGCAACGCGCCATAATCTTGCGCCAGGAGGCGCTACTAAGGAGGGGCTCGCCCGGCCATCTGTGGCTGCTGCAAACTGATTGAGGGATACTCCGTGTGACTGCACTTTGGCGGAAGACCTTACCGCTTGTCGGGGAGACCAACTGCTCGCCTCTGTCCCGCCTGCCGAGTTCTCCCGCCGCTGCCGCGCTGGTGTCAACTGCGGGCGCTGCGAGGAGAAACTCGCTTTCCCAGGGGCCTCTACACCGGCGCACCTGCAACGCGCCATAATCTTGCGCCAGGAGGCGCTACTAAGGAGGGGCTCGCCCGGCCATCTGTGGCTGCTGCAAACTGATTGAGGGATACTCCGTGTGACTGCACTTTGGCGGAAGACCTTACCGCTTGTCGGGGAGACCAACTGCTCGCCTCTGTCCCGCCTGCCGAGTTCTCCCGCCGCTGCCGCGCTGGTGTCAACTGCGGGCGCTGCGAGGAGAAACTCGCTTTCCCAGGGGCCTCTACACCGGCGCACCTGCAACGCGCCATAATCTTGCGCCAGGAGGCGCTACTAAGGAGGGGCTCGCCCGCTACGCGGGACGCGAGCGGGACGCCCGGGGCGAAGCCCGGGCAAAGGGCGGGCCCTCTACGGCCCTCAAAGGCCGGAATAGGCTGGGCTGGGCCCGAAGTCCTGAGTAAGTACAACTATACTTACACTCACTATCACTCCCAAACTGTTTGATGGCTACTGCTGCTGTTAGCGTTGCCACTACTGGCTTGGATAAATCTGGGAGTATATTAAACAGAACACTGGACGATTATTTCCCAAAGGCTGCTCCCTAGGGCAACAAAGAACTATTACTTGCTGAGAAGCGGGCGGATAGGCGCCGCTCAATTGAACGCATTAAAAATAGGACATTGTCTGAGCCCACTTACTCTGTCACATTGGACAACGACACAAATAATATACCTACTGATAATGTTTTTCCAACTGCTAGTGTGCCCCTATTGCTCAAGGAATGTCTAGCACCTGCCATTTCACCAACGCAATCCTTGGCCGAGTCACAAAATGAGGGTCTAGATCTCCCTAGCACACCTAATCCCGCTGCAATTTTGATTTCACCTACAATCAGGCCGGGAAAGGTAGTAAGTGGGAAACTTCAGAAGACATTGGCTAACAAAGTATATGGGCCCCCACCTCCGAAAAAGAGACGGACAAAAATGAACACAAGTAAGCCCAAGGTTAGCTACTCGGATTTTGGTAAGAAGACCAGCCTTGACTCTACCATGACCCTGGGAAAACCAGCCAATAAGCAAACAATGGCAATTGCCATAACTCCGTCAAAACCCACAACACCTCCTTCCCCATTAACCACATTGCCTGACATTATCCATTCTCCAATAGAAGAAGGTCCGCAGACAATCTTCCCGAAGAATCTACTGGACAATATTGAAATGATTGTGCGTACTTATATGTTAGCTTTATCTGACAGACTAAAGGGAGTGGAATCAAGGCTGGGGAGGATAGAGTTGGACCTGGTAGCTCTTGGGCAATTGGAAAGGCCATCTAGACCCCAGAACGCAATACAGTCCCAAAAAGTTCCACATACAATGTGTACTACTTCTATTGAACGAGCAGCTGCAAAAACTACTAACTCTACTACTGATAGCAACATAGTAGTGGCTAATGTAGCTGGCCCTAGCCATCCAACAATAGGTGCTCATTCTGTTAGCAAATCGTCCAAAAACACTGACCCAAAACAAATACAATCTACTAAAAGTAGATCTACCATAATATCAAATTCTACGGACACCCTAGTCAACATCCAACCTAGGGAAACAACTACATTCCCAAACAGTCTGCCTAGAGTTGAAGAGAAAGAGGTTGGTCACGTAAGAGGGGGTCAGGGAAGGACACCACCTATAGAACTCCCACCTGAGGCACTACCATATGTAGTGGTGCTTACCGGGGTTCCTGAGTTGACAAGTGGAAAGCGGGAAGGTTACCTTCAGTTAAAGAACAAGATCATGCACTGGTTGTCATTGTATAGACCTAAAGCCAACTATGTAAATGGTGAAATAGTTCATGTGCGCCGTCTGTCTTGGCTGGGTGGCAGAACAAAAGATATAGGGGGTGACATTGTAGTTGTAAATTTCAGGGATATGAAGGCGGTCCAATATATTTTGAGTTGGCCTTACGGCAACGAAAATAACTGTATAGTGCCACGCCCATTAACTTATTTTTATCCAAGATCAATTGTATTCCCCCCTCAATATGCAACTAGCTTCAATCCTTTTAATACACAATTTTCGAATATGGAAGCAGCTAGGAATCCTGCTTACTTGGACCACCTTGCTCCACCCCCTCTAATTCACGGGTGGAACACTGTACCAAATAGCCACAACCAAAGAGGGAATGGTAACATGTCTAATCTCATCCCATTTACTCCCTTGGAACTAACAAATAGGTTTGAGGCATTCAGTGGTTTGGAAGAGTGCGATTGATGTTTAAAGAGCATGGAAGATAATAGGGGTACTGAAAATGCTACATGTATTCGGGAGTGTATTGTGGAAAATGGATTAAGTTGTTTGAAGCCAGGCCCATACACTGCCGTTATTTGTGATGAAACAATTAAAAATAGACTGTCTGTTGCATCTCCTGTGGCGTCTCCTGGGATAAATGAGGGCTTATTCTTGTTACCACTTGTCCCGAGCCAAAGCAGTGATGCTGGGGGGATAGAAAATGTGTCATGTACTTTGGGACATAACCACTGGAAAGAAGGTGATAGTAGACCTAGGGAGGATACATGCCTAGTTGTTATAGGTCCAGATGAAGTGATTAGGAGCCAAATAGCAGCTGTACCTGCCATGCACCATGATACGAATGAGGGATCTTCCCTATTTTCACTCGTCTCATGGAGCACTGCGGGGGTGCGTGCAAAATTGAATGATCCCGACTGGAACGCATACATAAACACATTTGACATCTGTGTGTTGCAGGAAACTTGGGCTACAGTACAACTGCACAGGGTTGGCTATAAAACCTACCAAATAGAGGCTGTCCCTTCCTTGAGAGGTCGTGCATCTGGAGGCCTCTTAGTATGGGTCAATGTTTCCATTAAATTAGCTATCAAAATGATCAACACCGACTCCTTAGACATTCTTTGTCTAGAAATAACAACAGTGGATAATAGGGCGTTCTATTTATTTAATGTTTACAACAGTCCCCAATCTTCCCACAAGGAATCTATGTGTATAGGGAAGTTGGAGTCGCTCATGGATTCACTAAAAACAGAGCCAGGTGTTATTCTATGTGGAGACTTGAACTGCAACTTTGAACCAATCTCAGGGATAGCTATATTGTTTGAGGAGGAGGATAACGCCAATGCAATACCTGCCCTGAATGAGAATCGTATGGTTGCCGGTACAGCATTGGCGCTACAAATCACACGGTTCCTGACCTCACATGGTCTGAGAGCATGTAATGGCCATATGCCTTCAGACAGCCCTAAAGCCCCTACATTTAAGAGAGGAAATTATGGGAGTAAAATAGACTATGTTATTGTCTCCCTTGATCTCTGGCCTTTTACAGTGGACCTAAAGGTCAAAGAAAGATACGAAAGTGACCACTACCCCCTAGAAATGAGTTTTCTATTAAGCATGGTTATGGAGCTTGACAACATGGAGGGAGGTCATAGTATAGCAACCTCAACCATTGCCGATAATATTGTTCTTAGTAACAATCGCAGGGCGGTTAAATGGGCATTTGTCTTAGAAAAAGAGGATTTGCTAGCTAATATTTATTGCATTTTTGCAGATACCCTGGACCGATATTGCCCCCTCAGCTGCACTCCTAAAGAATTTTTCGACTTACATAAATCCCTTTTCAGCCAATTATTAGAAATTCTTACTAAAAAACCTAAAAAAGGTGCAGGTAGGACTAGTGCAAAATTTGTAGGCAAACCTTGGTATAACAAGGAATGCCGCCTTGCCAAAACTGCACTGATTAACGCTGTTAAAGGGGAAAGTCCGTCAATAGTTAGAGAGAAAAGAAAGGCTTATAACAAAATAATATTAAGAGCTAAATCCTCATGGGATGAGGAATTGTGGCTCAATATGTTAACAGCCGCCAAAAACAAGGACCAGAAACAATTCTGGGAACTGGCAGCTAAGGAAAATAAACGAGAGAAAGGTTCCAGGGAGGTCTACTTAGATGAAGACACTTGGGTCAAGCACTTTTCGTCATTGTATGCGGCCAAAACCTCGACCGAGGCAGCAAATGATGTACCCCCGCTTACACCATCAGTTAACACTCACCAGATAGTGTTTACTTTAAAAGAAACAGAGGCAGCAATTATCTCAATTAAGAAAGGGAAGGCGCCAGGGCTTGATAGAATCCCCGGTGACCTGTATTTGTACAATATTGATGTCTGGGCACCCTATTTAAATCATTTATTTAACATAGTTACGGCTAGTGAGCACATTCCAGATACTTGGAATGGCGCAGAAATCATCACCATTTTTAAAAAAGGGGATCGTGGTGATCCAGCAAACTACCGCCCCATTAGTCTTTTAGATATCACGCAAAAAATATATGCTAGGCACATTCTAAATAGAATAAATTCCTGGTTGGAGGAGGAGTCAATTTTATCCAAATATCAGGCGGGATTCCGAAGCAAAACAAGTACAATTGTTCAAGTACTCAGATTATGCTGCTTGTATTGGAAGTATGTCATCATCCGCAAAGGTCACTTGTATGTGACCTTTGTTGACCTGCGAGCAGCATTTGATCTCATTCCACGAGATCTACTTTGGGAAACCCTGAATAGGCAAGGGCTGCCTGGCGATTTATTAAAACTTGTAATAGGATTGCATCGGGAGAATTACGCCAAGGTCAGATGGGGCCCAAATGGGGAACTCACAGACCCGATTCCGATAAGAAGGGGAGTGCGACAGGGCTGCGTCCTGGCCCCTACTCTATTCTCCCTCTATGTAAATGATATCGCAACCTACATGGAAAATTGCGATAATGACTCTCCTCGACTGGGAGGGGAACGAGTTGCGTCCCTCCTCTTCGCGGATGATACAATCTTAATATCACAAACGCCACGTGGACTACAGATCCTATTAGACAGGTTCCAACAGTACTGTATCAATAAAGGATTAGAAATTAATATAAAAAAAACAAAATATATGGCACTGAACCCGCATAAAACTTTTAAAAAGAACCTAATGTTAAATGGGCAAAGATTAGATTACGAGCACAGTTTTACCTACCTGGGGGTCTTGATGGATTCTGCAATGGGATGGGGCCCACAATTGGAAAAATCTAAACTGGTGTTTAAACAAAATTGCTTCCCAATAACACAGAGATATAATAAAAGTGTGAATAAAGCAGTTACTCCCGCGATAGAGCTCTTTAGATACAAGGTTCAATCTGCCTCCTTGTATGGGGCAGAAATTTGGGGGCCAGTATGTAAAAAATCTTTTGAAATACTGGAAAACAAATTTGTCAGGGGTTTATTAAAAGTCCCAAACAATACTCCCCTGATACCCCTATTCTTAGACCTTAATATTAAACACACTGATCAGCAAGCTGTACTGAGACCATTGCTGATGTGGGTCAGATTATGGACAACCTTGGAATTATCTGACTATAGAAACGGGCTGAAGGAAGTATTAGAGCTGGATAGAGATAATAAGATTTTCTGGTTCAAGCATGTAAAAAACTGGCTTACCAAGCTCAGATTATTACACTTTTGGAACGAGCCTGAATCTCTAAACCTAAATTCCCAAAAAATTGTAAAACTAAGCTTCTGGTCATATGTGAATTATGAATCTGTGTACTCAAGAACCCATGGCCCCCTTACTGAAAAATTTCTTATGGCAAAAAACGAGGCTCTATTCGAACAATTTCTAGATGAAATTCAACCTCCACTGGCAAAATCTTTATATCTAAAATTCAGGTATGGAACGTTGAGGGTAAAAGTAACTGAGAAAAGATGGGGGAAGACCGATAAAGAATATTGTACTCTGTGCACCAATAACCAAAGGGAGGACATTTTCCACATATTGTTTTTTTGTCCTAGTTATGATAAAGCTAGGAAAAAGTGGATAGTCCCATTGTGCCGTAACATTGGCTCTATTTCCCATAGGGAAGCTGGCAGAATCCTAAGTACGGACACCAGTCAAGTTATCGTGTTCGGCATTAGCAAATTTCTATTGTCCACTTACTTTGTTAGAAAGAAACTATCCCTTTCCTTTTAGATTAAGAAAAATGTTACTTAGACTCCCCGGAACCATGAACAAAGCCAATGCATTGTATTTTAACCCTGGTTGTAGATTCAATCTAATGTTTAATGTTTTTTTAACTTTTCTACTTTTTTAAAACATTTTAATATTTATCTGATACTGTGTCAAACTGAGTATAAATCATGTGCTTTATCGATGAAATACTAGCTAACGTGCTAAAATTGATGAAATGTAGAAGGGAGCCATCAGTTCAGAAGGAATATTTACCAACTCAAAATTATTATGTACAGCTCTACCAGGCATTTTGTTATCATTCAATTTATTATAACAATATTTACAAATACGTTGATCAGAACCCAAATCAAAACAATTCTCTACCAACAAATACGTTGCAAAATCCTTCCATTCATTATTATTTTCCTTTTCACTTTTTACATATAAATCAACTAATCTAGTCTGATTCTTATAATGAGATCGTCGACAACATACACAAGAAAAGTTTGCCTGGTCGTGGAAATCCAAAACGACATTATGTGTTGAACTTGTCCTTAGATTTGAACTTTCGACGACAGTATTTTCCACAACGATGGGTTGGAAACAGTACGACTTGATGTCTTAAATTGTTTTGTTCTGTACTTTTTGGTACAGCACAGGTAGAATATTGTGCTCCAGGTGTCTTGTATTCTATATTTTCTATGTTTGCATTTGACTCTCGAAGAAATTAAAGTAAATCTTCCCAAACATACTCAGCACAGCTTAGAGTAAGGAACCACGTAGGAGTTCCTAAGTTTCTTAGCATACATTTCAATTCCCCATGACGACGGTACCACTACTCGTTAGTACCACGCTGACATGCCATGAGATTAATTAGCTGAGATTCCAAAACGGTGTCTTTCTGTTGGACGAAACCTTGGATCTTCTGCATATAATCTTGATGTCCGGTATTCAGATACAGGAATCTGCACAGGTCGGTCATCATATCGTCCACCTCGACCTGTTGTAAATAACTGAGGAAAACAACGAGCTTCCAAGCTTTCTTCCCATACACTAATGGGACTTCCTTTTGCTTCTTTCATTTGGAATAACTCAATAGCATTCCCCATTACTTCTTTGGAATGCAGAGGATGAACACTATAATGTTCATACATTTCTTCACTTCTGGACACATCCACTTTTTCAATTTGTCCAGCTGACAAATCACTGTCCTCTTCTACAGTTGTTTCCTCTTCTCCTACATATACATACATACACAAGAAAAGTTTGTCCTTTCACCTGAAATGACCTTAAACCTTGTAATTCCTTGGTCAAAATGTTCTCATTTTCTTCCACATTTCCTTCTATTACTGTATCAGTTTCTGCACGGTCCTCTTTTTTTCACGAAAGTAACTAACCTCAGTGTCTTCACAAATGTTCTTTACATCTGATACAGATCCATGCAAAAGAACACTGTTTAACCATATGTTAACGTTGCCAGTGCTCCCTAGGCACTTCCTGGTATCTTCATGCGTAAGCAGTTTAAACACTGGTTGTCCTTTCACTGGTGTCAGCTGAAGAAGATCACCGAAAACAATGATGTGTTTGCCACCAAATAACACATCATACTCTGTTTTAAGAACTTCCTGCATTCTCAAATGCACAAAGGCAAGCATGACATTAGAAACCATGCTTACTTCGTCAATGATAAGAAGTTTCATCTTCTTCAGGACTCTGGAAACTTCACAACAAGCATCTCCAGATAACTTGTGGTATTGTAATTTGTTATCATGCTCCACTGGCAGCATCAGTAGACGATGTAAAGTAATCCCTTTAATGTTATGTGCTGCCAGCCCAGTTGGAGCGGTGACAACACAAGACAGCGATGACTCGGTCTTTTTCTGCAGATAACATGAAATTGCTTTAATTAGGAAACTTTTTCCAGTTCCTGCTTCTCCACTCACGTACAGTCGGACTCTTTCTTCTCATGACTTAATCCATGATCAATTTGGTTTGTAACTTTGTCATATATTTTCCTCTGCTCAACGTTGAGTTGTCTTTCCAAGTCTTCTAAGTTAACCGCATCCTCCTGAGCATGTGCCATGGCTCTTTCCACTTTAATCATGGCAGTGGCAGCTTCATTTTCGATAACTGGTCCTCCTAGTGGATCCTGACTCAATGAAACAGAACTCTGACTGTCCTGAGAACTGTCTCTAGCAATCTCGGCTGCAATTGTTGCTTCCTGCTCGATTTCCGCATTCAACATTTCTAGATATTTTGGAAAAACAGGACATTCTATGGTCTCCTTGGCTGCATTGAAAGAGTCTTCGTAACAGAGGAAATCTCCAAGCAGTTCCTCTTCTGCACGCGAAGGCTTGAAAAGTTGCAAAAGAGCTAAATAGAAAAACTCTTTTCTTTCAGGAGATTCGCAACTCAATTTTCGATGATTTACCAATTGGCATTTTCTTCGCTTGACCAGACATCCCTCACTTCCAATTACAGCATACACTCCTTTATCAATATCTTCTTTGATGTTCCTCTTGAATATGTAATTTTGTAGAACCTTATACAGACAAACATTCTCGAGGTGACTGCTTCTATTTGGATAATATGTATCCAACATGTTGGTCTTCAAAATATCTGTACTGTTTGGCTCCTTTTCCGCCAAATACTCAATTTCCCGTACAGGTTTCAGAACTCGATTACGCGTTGCAGCAAGACCAAGACTCGCCCAAATGATACTCCTAGATTTGGCATAGAGACTTGCTGAAGATAACCGGTCAGAACATTCGTAAGCTCCGATTTCTCGATGCGACAACATCTTCAGACTGAAACTGTACAACTTCTTACTGAGGCTCTTTTCATGGGAAATGTCCTCCCACATATCCTTCAATTCTGTCTTTTCTTTTTTTGTGATGTAAGATGTCACATACCGAGCCACAGCCATACAGTTATCAGCCACAAACTGTATATCCATGTTAGCATTCCACATGGACAAAATCACTGGGTTGTAGTCGTTGATGTACTTGGTCTCTTCGTTTCTTTTCAAATTGTATGTATTTTTGGGTGATTTCCTCGTCACATTATGTCGCAGCGAAGACATCAAACTGTTCACTCTTCCTTTAGATATCACCGATCGTGGAAATCCAAAACGACATTTTGTGTAGAACTTGTCCTTGTTTCTGAATTTACGACGACAGTACTTTCCACAACGATGGCTTTGAAAGCGTAAAACTTGTTCTCTTAGCCTTTTGTCTTCCTTTGTCTTTGGAACAGCACATGCAGAATACTGTTCTATGAAACTCATCACTAAGTCATCCGGATCTGTTCCAAATTTGGGTGCATCTTTGATCCATAGCAGCATATGTATATGAGGAGCACCTCTTGCTTGATACTCCTTTCTCCAGAAGAAATCCAACACCTCTCCAAGAGGTGGATTTTTCTTGTTCATGATAAAAGACATCATAGCTTCAAATCTATGATTGAAGTACCTGCATACATTCACTGGATCCAAAGAGCACAGTTCTCCAGGTGTCTTGAATTCGATATTTTCAATGTTTCCATTTGCCTCTCGTAGAAATTCAAGTAAGTCTTCTCAGCCATACTCGGCACAGCTGAGAGTGAGGAACCATGTGGGAGTTCCTAAGTTCCTCAGCATATATTTTAAATCACCATGACGACGGTACCAGTACTCATTAGTACCACGCTGACATGCCATGAGATTAATCAGGTGAGAATCCAAAATACTGTCTTGCACATTGACTTTATCCATAAAGTCCCTTGCCGAGATATTTAGCATCTGTACACCACTTTTCAAGATGTGTTTCACTGCATATGACAGTCCAGACAGATCACTTTCAAACAGTAGATGAAACAAATAGGGAATGCATTGACGAAACCTAGGATCTTCTGCATACAATCGTAAAGTCCGGTATTCAGAAGCAGGAATTTGATCATGTCGCTCATCATATCTTCCTCCTTGACCTGTTGGAAATAGCTGTTGGAAACACTGAGCTTCCAAACTTTCCTCCCAAACACTAATGGGACTGCCTTTGGCTTGTTTCATTTGAAACAACTCAATAGCATTCCCCATGACTTCCTTGGAATGCAAAGGATGAACACTATAATGTTCATATATTTCTTTATTTTTAGAGGCTTCTACTTTCTCAATTTGTCCAGCACACAAATCGCTGTCCTCTTCTTCACTTACTTCCTCTTCTGCAGCACATACATTCTTGTAGTACTCATTGTTTTTCATCAAATACAATGTTGCCTTTTTGACTTTCCTAACATCCACTAAATCTTGCCAGATTTTCTTACTCTTTGTCGGAACCCCATTAACTAAGATAACCAGAGGTTCCTCTTCCACTTTCTCTACTCCAATTGTATTAATGTTTTTCTTCAAATCTAAAGGCAAATAAACAACTCTTCCCTTTAATCCTCTCTGTAAATCTGATGGAGGCAATTTCCCTGTCTTTGGCTCCATTCGTACAATAGCCTGAAAGGGATGGACACTTTGAATCAAAATAGATTCATAAGTATTTAAATCCTTCAATTCAGAAGGAATGTCAACCAATTCCAGATTATTATGAACCGCTCTAGCAGGCATCCGGTTTTGATTTAATTTGTTACAACAATAAGTACACACACGTTGATCCGATCCCAAATCAAAAGAATTTTCTACCATCAAGTATGTTGCGAAATCCTTCCATTCACTATTATTTTCACTTTCACTTTTTGCATATAAATCCACTAACTTAGTCTGATTCTTATAATAAGTGCGTCGACAACACACACAAGTGAAATTAGGCCTCTCACTTGATTTCACCTGAAACGTGGCAATTTCCTTCTGAAAATTATCTGTATTGGAAATCTGTACACTCTCTTCCACATTACCTTCTTCTTCTGGGTCAATTTCAATATTCTTCTCTTTACTTGCAAAGTAACAAAACTCAATTTCTTCACAAATATTCTTCACATCTACTTCAGAACCATGCAAAAGAGCACTGCTTAATTGTTTAAGCTTAATTGCTGGCCTCTTAGCAAAATACAACATTCTCACTAATTTCCTCACTTTATTATGATGGACTGCTAGCATCCTGAAATGATGAAAAACACTCTGGCATACTCTCCTGGAAAGACAAGCCAGTGAATGACCATGTAAACCTGTCACTTCTCTCACTGTGCATGGATCTAATTCCTGCAACAACTTCATTTTCTGTTTTAAACTTTTCTTATTAAATGTCCGTACAAAATCACAAAGCAAATTGATGGAATCCTGTCGCAGACTGCAAATACTACTACACTTCCAGGTGTACACTGGACCCTTAGGACGTCTCCCTAAAACTTCATCACCTAACACCTCTTCTGCCTCTGTTGACACAAGTTTTTCTTTTTCAACTGGACAACCGTCTTTCACCTCATATGCTCGACCACTGGTGTCAACTGCATGCACCAAATCATTGTCCTGGAAGTAACTCTCCTCATTGAAAAATGCCTCACAATTTGAACTATGCATCCATTCTCCTGAAAATACTTCACAAAAATTTGTACGATTAACTATTCTCTTCCATCTACTATTTGTTTTGAATTCATAAATTGCCTTGTTTAGTTTCATAATTCTATTGATTACCAAAATAAATAAGTTTCGCTTCATTTCCAAAGCCTGATCAATAATTTTCTCAACATTTTTCTTTTTCTTATAAAAAGCCAGTTTCTGTTGACCTTTCTTTACATTTTTCATCAAATTTACAATTATCCTGTTGCAGAACATTCGTCTACGAATGTCCCTAAATTGATTGTGCCTTCTACCGGCACTCACAGAGTTTTCTCCTGCTCTACCACTAACTTTATTAAGGGGCCTTTCCTTCCTGTTTAAATTGACTCTCTTCTTCTGGACTAAAACATGTTCTGTAGTGATACTTTTTTTTCTGGAAATGTTTCTTAGGAAAGATCTTGTTGTCTTACCCGGAGCTTTTTTGGTGACTTGACGAGTTTTTATTGTAGAGGACTGCTGCAAGCATGTACTAAGCTGCTGTGTTTGACGTTTTGTAGCCTTTCTCCTCCTTTGCCTTGAAGGCATTTTTTAATTTTGAAATGATCTTCAGTTGAATCTGTGGTAAAATATAATAAAAAATGTTATTAACCACTATTACCAAACAGTAAATCAATAACAGTCGTCAAAAAATTAACACACTAGTTGTCAATTCTACATACAATAATTTTTAGTGCATTGATAAATTTAAAACTCACAAATAGTAGCAAAGAAATGGAATGCTTCTACATTTGACCTGTGCTCTTTTATATGTAAATCTGAACTAATTTTATTAGCATATTTCACTATTTTATTAAAGACACTTCACACAAGCTGTTTTTGAAGTTGTATTTAAATTTAAATAAAACGGTTAACATGGTTACTTTTCATTTCCAGTAACTTAAATTTATTTTTAAAAGTCTTTATAGTTCAATAGGCTCGAGCAGGTCAGCTGCCCACCCTATGTCATACAATTCTGACAAATCGGCATCCTCATCATATTCTTCATCATCCACAGGATATAAATCATCCAAGGGATCTACTTCCACTGACGTTTCAATGGCAAGTTCAATGATAACATTGAGATCAACAGATTGCACATTATCACTCATGATTGATGTTGTCGTTATCTTTAAAGAAAGAGAACAACAATGAGATGTTGCAGAGTAAGAGACAAATCTCAGAGCCGGGAAGAAGCCCCTTTGCGGGCTTCTTCCCGGCTCCCTTTTCCATGGTCTGGGCAGAAAGGAAGCAAAATAAGAAAGAAGAAATAGAACAGGGAAGAAGAAAAGAAAAGTGTTTAAAAAAGTAGTTTAAAATTAACAAAAAGTAGCAGAAAACACAAAAATATAGAGCTAGAAAAATAGAGGGATAGATACTAAGTAAAATAGATTTAAAAAAACTTCAAGCAAGCAAAGGATGGCAGAGATTAAGAAAGGATACAGAGAGCATGCCCAGAACCATAGCAATGAATGAGAAACAAGTTGGCCGCGCCCGCTCACGACCGCGTGGGAAAGTTCGCGCGAGATTTTCCTCAGGATCACACGCGAAATTGTACTAGCGAGCCGCACACTTTGCGAGATTACACATAGCGCCCGGAAACGGAATTACGTCACGCAAACAAGATGGCCGCGCCCATGTACAACCGCTAGGGTAACTTCGCAAACATTGCGCTACAAGCGGCTTGCGAACACGCAAAAAATCACGCGAACAAACACGCCGCAAAAAAACCAAATCGTGTATTCGCACGAATTCGCGGCTTCCGAAATCGATCTCGCACGGATTCGCGCCCCGCAAATCGCGCGAAATTGCAGAAAAACGATTTTTGCAAAACTGAAAGCACTCAGCAGGTGCAAAAGTTCAATCTTAACATTAGTAACCCTTCACTCTGGTGCTTCCTGAGGGGCCCCTCCAGAGTTCAGTTGCCTATTTGCAACGATTCTATGACCCTGCTCTCACCCTCACAGCAGGCTCATAGAATAGCTACAAGTAGGCCATAAAGGTCCTGTGAAAAAAATTTGCACTGCAACAAACCCTTCACTCTGGTGCTTCCTGAGGGGCCCCTCCAGAGTTCAGTTGCCTATTTGCAACGATTCTATGACCCTGCTCTCACCCTCACAGCAGGCTCATAGAATAGCTACAAGTAGGCCATAAAGGTCCTGTGAAAAAAATTTGCACTGCAACAGAAAGCAAATTACAGATAAGGAAGGAAGCAGGTGCCAGCCAGACTGGAAGTTTAAAAATCAGTGACACATTAATCAACCCCAAATTAATTCATGGCAGTTGATGCAGGGCAGGTGTGCTTGCTTTTTTTCACCCCCATAATCTACAGTGATAAACCAACCAGAGGGTGGCAGTGAGGATGTACCAGAGGGTGGCATGGGTGTACCAGAGGGTGGCAGTGGTGAAACAGAGGGTGCTGTGAACCTGTGATGTTGAACCAGATGTAGAAACAACATAGTCGCGGCCGTTGCGAGCCGACAAGTAAGTTCGCAATTGCGAACTGGTACACAAACCTCGCGAACTGGCAGAAACCCTTGCGAACACAAAAAAACACAAAAATCCGCAAATTTGCAAGAGTTCGCGGATTTTGCGGATTGCGAATCCGTAAATACGCAAGTTCGCGTACGCCAGATTCGCAAAATCCGCCCATGCTTAGTTTTAGCTTAAGTGCTGGACTTTTTGCATAATACAAATAATACAAAATAATAGTAGCTCCTTCATGCTCTATTCTATCAATAGCTTCCAGTTTTTTTAATGTCTTGATTTTCTAACTTTAACATTTTTTCATTGAAGATTGAACATTCTTGCAGAGTTGGCATCAAGCATATCACTGATTTATTTTCAGCAATTTTTCTATATATATTCTCTGGGAGAATATTTTCGTTTGGAAACAAATTTGAAACTAATCGTGCCTGTAAAGCTTCTTTGCCATGTTCACTCACTTTTCCAATTCTTATATCTAGAAGAATTCTTTTATAATCAGCATCCTTTGCCTGCCGCATATTTTGAATTAGTTCTGTATATTTGAAATATAACCATATATTAACATTTCCAATGCTTCCAAGGCACTTTCTGGTATCTTCATGTGTAACGGTTTTAAACACTGGTTGTCCTTTCACAGGAGTTAGCTGTAGTAGATCTCCAAAAACGATGACGTGTTTGCCTCCAAATAACACATCATACTCTGTTTTAAGAATTTTTCTGCATTCTTAAATGCACAAAAGCAAGAATTACATTTGATACCATGCTTGCCTCATCAATAATGAGAAGTTTCATTATTTTCAGGACTCTGGAAACTTCACAACAAGCATCTCCAGATAGCTTGTGGTATTCTAATGTATTTTCGTGCTCTACTGGCAGCATCAATAAACGATGTAAAGTAATCCCTTTAATAATATGTGCTGCCAACCCAGTTGGAGCTGTAACAACACAAGATAGTGACGACTCAGTTCTTTTCTGTAGATAAGTTGCAATTGCTTTAAATAGAAAACTTTTTCCAGTTCCTGCTTCTCCACTCACGTACAGTCGAACAGGTTTAAATGACGTACATGAGCACTCTTTTTTCTCATGACATAAACCATGCTCAATCTGCTCTGTCACTTCATCGTTTTTTTGTTTTTGCTCAACATTTAGTTGTTTTTCCAATTCTTCTAAGTTTATTACATCCTCCTGAGCTTGTTCCATTGCTCTTTCCACATCATCCATGGCAGTGACTGCTTCATTTTGGATAATTGGTCCTCCTAGTGGATCCTGACTCAACGAAGAAAATCTCCAAGTAGTTCCTCTTCTGTACGCCATGGCTTAAAGAGTTGCAAAAGAGCTAAATAGTAAAATTCCCTTTTGTCAGGAGTTTCGCAACTCAGTTTTCGATGATTAATCAAATGTCTTTTTCTTTGTTTCACCAGACATCCTTCAGATCCAATCACAGCATGTACACCTTTATTGATATCTTCTGTAATATTCCTCTTAAAAGAATAGCTTTGCAGTACTTCATAGAGACAAACGTTCTCAAGATGATTACTTCTATTTGGATAGTATGTATCCAACATATTTGTCTTCAAAATATCTGTACTGTTTGGTTCTTTCTCTGCTATATACTCAATTTGTTGTACAGATTTCAAAACTCGGTTTCGTGTTCTTGCAAGACCTAAACTCACCCAAATGATTGTTCTAGATTTGGCATATAGACTTGCAGATGATAAGCGATCTGAACATTCATATCCTTCAATTTCTCGATGAGACAACATCTTCAAATTGTAGCTGTACAATTTCTTACTTAAGCTTTTTTCATGAGAAATTTCCTCCCACATTTCCTTTAGTTCTGTCTTTTCAGATTTCGTAATGTAAGACGTTACATATCGAGCCACAGCAATGGAGTTGTCTGCAACATATTGAATATCCATGTTAGCATTCCACATGGACAAAATCACTGGGTTATAGTCATTTATGTATTTTGACTCTTCATTTCTTCTCAAGTTGTAGGTATTTTTCGGTGATTTTCTTGTGACAGTATGTCGCAAAGATGACATAAAATTGTTCACTCTTCCTTTTGATATTACTGGTCGTAGAAATCCAAAACGACATTTTGTGTAGAACTTGTCCTTAGATTTGAACTTTCGACGACAGTATTTTCCACAACGATGGGTTTGAAACCGTAAGACTTGTTGTCTTAAATTGTTTTGTTCTGTACTTTTTGGTACAGCACAAGTAGAATATTGTTCAATAAAACTCATCACTGTGTCATCCGAATCTGTTCCAAATTTGGGGGCATCTTTGATCCATAGCAGCATATGTATGTGAGGAGCACCTCTTGCTTGATACTCCTTTCTCCAAAAAATATCCAGAACCTCTCCAAGAGGAGGATTTTTTTTGTTTGTGATAAAAGACATCATAGCTTCAAATCTATGATTGAAATACCTGTATACATTAACTGGATCCAAAGAGCACAGTTCTTGTCTTGTATTCTATATTTTCTATGTTTGCATTTGCCCCTCGAAGAAATTAAAGTAAATCTTCCCAAGTATACTCAGCACATCTTAGAGTAAGGAACCATGTAGGAGTTCCTAAGTTTCTTAGCATACATTTCAATTCCCCATGACGACGCTACCACTACTCTTTAGTACCACGCTGACATGCCGTGAGATTAATTTGCTGAGATTCCAAAACGGTGTTTTTCTGTTGGACTTTATCCATAAAGTCCCTTACCGAAACATTTTGCAGATGTACTCCACTTTTTAGTATATGATTCACTGCATAGGAAAGTCCAGACAAGTCACTCTCAAACAGAAGATGAAACAAATATGGAATACATTGGCGAAACCTTGGATCTTCTGCATATAATCTTGATGTCCGGTATTCAGATGCAGGAATCTGCACAGGTCGGTCATCATATCGTCCACCTTGACCTGTTGGAAATAACTGAGGAAAACAACGAGCTTCCAAGCTTTCTTCCCATACACTAATGGGACTTCCTTTTGCTTCTTTCATTTGGAATAACTCAATAGCATTCCCCATTACTTCTTTGGAATGCAGAGGATGAACACTATAATGTTCATACATTTCTTCACTTCTGGACACATCCACTTTTTCAATTTGTCCAGCTGACAAATCACTGTCCTCTTCTACAGTTGTTTCCTCTTCTCCTACATATACATACATACACAAGAAAAGTTTGTCCTTTCACCTGAAATGACCTTAAACCTTGTAATTCCTTGGTCAAAATGTTCTCATTTTCTTCCACTTTTCCTTCTATTACTGTATCAGTTTCTGCACGGTCCTCTTTTTTTCACGAAAGTAACTAACCTCAATTTCTTCACAAATGTTCTTTACATCTAATACAGATCCATGCAAAAGAACACTGTTTAACTGTTTTAGCTTAAGTGCTGGACTTTTTGCATAATCCAAATTATACAAAATAATAGTAGCTCCTTCAAGCTCTATTCTATCAAAATAATTGTTGCTCCCATATGCTCTATTCTGTCAATAGCTTCCAGTTTCACAATCTCTTGGTTTTCTAAATTCAACATTTTGTTGTTGAAGATGGCACATTCTGCAAGAGTTGGCATCAAACATATTCCAGATTTCTTCTCAGTAATTTTCCGAAAAATATTCTCTGGCAGAATGTCTTCTTCTGGATACAAATTTGACAGTAATCGTGCATGTAAAGCTTCTTTCCCATGCTCGGTCTCTTTCCCGATTCTAACATCTTGTAGAATATTCTTGTAATCTTCATCCTTCGCCTGACGCATATTTTCACGCAGCTCAGCATAATTGAAGTTTAACCATATGTTAACGTTGCCGATGCTCCCTAGGCACTTACGGGTATCTTCATGCGTAAGCAGTTTAAACACTGGTTGTCCTTTCACTGGTGTCAGCTGCAGAAGATCACCGAAAACAATGATGTGTTTGCCACCAAATAACACATCATACTCTGTTTTTTTTTTTTTTTTTTTTTTAAAACCTTTATTGTGCATTTAAAAGAAAAACAAATACGGGCCTACAACCAGCAGGCCGGCCACGATACTGTAGGCAGAAAATGTAAGCAATGCAATTCCTCAGCGGTATCAAACAATATAGCATCAATCAGTAGCAGTCACAAAACACAAGAACACGTCGCCAAGGGTAGGAGCAATGAGGTTTAAGTTTTAAATTTAATCTAAAGAAAATCAATGGAAAATAGATGCAAGAAGAGCTGAGTCCATACAATAACTTCACAACCTGGGTAGGTAGCATAATGAAGATCAACAGTAGAGATAAACATTCCACGGTATTGCAATATAATGCCGAACAGCAGGAGTATCAGTACACATTTACGCACCACCTACAGTGCCACCCACTCCCCACTAATCCCTTGTCAGACCCAGAGCAGAAAAAAGGACAAGAAAGCGCAGAAACGATAGAAAAAACAAGGCCCATAGAAACCAAAAAGAAAAACTAAATCCACCCCCCCACCCTACAACAATCCGGAGGCTACGGCCTACCCCCCCCCGGTAAAGTGCCTGTCGCCCTTTAAAGAACCCGAAATATAGAGAAGAAAAGAAAAGAAAAGAAAAGAAATAAGATTCTCACTCATGAAGAGGAGAAAAGGTAAAGAAAAAACTTTCACAAGTGATAAAGGGAGCAAGGAAAGACATTCCCGGATCCCCATTAAAGAAGAAGGTGGGGAGGAGCCAATAAAATAACAGATCTCCCGGACATCCAGCCAAAAAGGATACAGACGTCATTAGAGTCTAGAAGGACACAGGCCGAAAAACAAGGGGGTTACAAATGCGGTACACAAGAGCGCAAACCGGACCCATAAAGCACCCCCCCATGTGTAAAATAGACAACCGGATATGAGCAGTCCCAAATCATAATCGAAGGTATCAGGAGAAACAAGAAGGAAAAAGATGTGGAGAACTGAAGCGTTGATACGCGCCAAAAAGGCGCCATAGGTATAAATCACAGAAAATAGGCCAATGCAAGTGAAAACCCGGGACCCCCTAGTGTCATATAAGTTGCAAACGATCACTACATCATGGTACCTGCCCGAAACCCGCCCCAACCAGAGCAAAGACTAAGATGGCCGCCTCAGGCAGTGCAGAGACAAAGAGAAATAAAATGGACGCCACCCTTCACAGGCAAATCCCCGTCCCATTAGACAGTACAGAACCCTCCATAAGTGTCGATCCCCTCCACAACATAGGAATAATATGGAAACAAATATAGGCTCAATAGCCATCAACCGCATCTTCCGTCCCCGAGCAACCCGCCCGCAAAACAACAGTCGCCCCACAGAGAGGAACCAAAAATGATAGAACACAATACTTGCGACTTGAAATGAAGGGAGAGGCCAGCGCACAGAACAGGAGAGACAGTACGGAATAGGTAGAAGTCTCACAGAATGCATAATCAACACATCGAACAATGTATCAGTCCGGGGTCACAACCAAGCGGACAGTCAGTGTCAATAGGGAAAAAGTCATCAACCCTGTCCCGAGCGTCGGAATCCCACCAGGCTGAGCCACAGCGAAGCAGAGAAACAATATGGCAACAGAGAGAGTGTGAGTGTCGCAGGAACACAAAATGGCCGTCGAGATCCAACAGTAACTCCATCAGCTGTAGTAGTGAGTTCCATAGGAACCTGCAGAGCATACGAGTTCTTTGAATGCAAAGTTGGAGGGCACAATCCAGGGGCCCGGGATGAGGTCGACAACGGTGTAAAAATGCCCCAAGGCACTCGCGACGAGCAGTCCAACAATGTTACACTCTCCGGTGAAAGGAGAAACAAAGTATCTCTGGTAAAGGCAGCAGACAGACAATCTCGGGCACCGGTCAATTCGGGAGCGAGCACCTCTGTCCCGCAGGCTGAAGGAAGCACTGTATCGCAATGAAGCGCAAGCGGAGACGAGGGTAGACGTGGCGGGGTCAGTATATTGCAGTCCCATCGCAGCGATGACGCCATGTCGTTCAGCTTCTTCCACAGCACTTGGCAGCCTAGGCGCATATCAGCGCGGAGGACATGCAGGGCAGTCAGGAGGGTTGTGAGAGAAATCGCAGGCTGAGGCCCCGGGCTCTCACCTCCCAAGGGGGGTATTTGAGAATCTGACCCCGTCGCAGGCGGGGTAACACAGGCCAGTGACAGGGACGGGCGCCCTCCCCCATACCTCGGTGCCTCCAACAAAGCCATCACGGCGAAAGTCCGGGGAAATCACAGGATAGTCGTGGCCCAGGCGAGCGTCATTGCGGGGCTAAAGCATTTATAAAGTACAGCACCAGTAAGGCACACAGCGCGGAGAGGCGCCCCGTATCATAGGGGGTAGCGAGGCGCGGGGCCTGGCAAGCACAGGCTATCAAACATGGCCGTGCAACACTCTCCGTCCGCATCCGCCCCAAACAAAGGATGTGCTGCGATAGGGTGCCTCAGCTCCATAAGCGCTCGTTCCTGGCCTCCTTCTGCAATCGCCGCACGCGTCGAAGCACAGACAGTGCTCCGTGAGGTCCCCACCAGAGCCCAGGTCTTCAGTGCCGATAAGGTATCCTGGCCGCCATCAGGTCTCCGGGGAACGGCAAAGAGCCCCTGTGCAGACGGGCTCCCGGGCTGCGGGCATCACCGCGGCTATCTCCGGCCACCGGGCAGGTCGAGAGACCAGGATCACACCTCTGAAATCAGCGCCGCGCCGCTCTCCATCCGGTAGTGAAATGCATCAGGATATATGCCAGGATCACGGAGCGACGGTAACAGGCTGAAGGAGCCGGGAGCCTACAGGTCTGCTCCGGACGCCATCTTGGCTCCTCCCCCCCATACTCTGTTTTAAGAACTTCCTGCATTCTCAAATGCACAAAGGCAAGCATGACATTAGAAACCATGCTTACTTTGTCAATGATAAGAAGTTTCATCTTCTTCAGGACTCTGGAAACTTCACAACAAGCATCTCCAGATAACTTGTGGTATTGTAATTTGTTATCATGCTCCACTGGCAGCATCAGTAGACGATGTAAAGTAATCCCTTTAATGTTATGTGCTGCCAGCCCAGTTGGAGCGGTGACAACACAAGACAGCGATGACTCGGTCCTTTTCTGCAGATAACATGAAATTGCTTTAATTAGGAAACTTTTTCCAGTTCCTGCTTCTCCACTCACATACAGTCGGACAGGCTTCAACGACGTACATGAGCACTCTTTCTTCTCATGACTTAATCCATGATCAATTTGGTTTGTAACTTTGTCATATATTTTCCTCTGCTCAACGTTGAGTTGTCTTTCCAAATCTTCTAAGTTAACAGCATCCTCCTGAGTATGTGCCATGGCTCTTTCCACTTCAATCATGGCAGTGAAAGCTTCATTTTCGATAACTGGTCCTCCTAGTGGATCCTGACTCAATGAAACAGAACTCTGACTGTCCTGAGAACTGTCTCTAGCAATCTCGGCTGCAATTGTTGCTTCCTGCTCGATTTCCGCATTCAACATTTCTAGATATTTTGGAAAAACAGGACATTCTATGGTCTCCTTGGCTGCATTGAAAGAGTCTTCGTAACAGAGGAAATCTCCAAGCAGTTCCTCTTCTGCACGCGAAGGCTTGAAAAGTTGCAAAAGAGCTAAATAGAAAAACTCTTTTCTTTCAGGAGATTCGCCACTCAATTTTCGATGATTTACCAATTGGCATTTTCTTCGCTTGACCAGACATCCCTCACTTCCAATTACAGCATACACTCCTTTATCAATATCTTCTTTGATGTTCCTCTTGAATATGTAATTTTGTAGAACCTCATACAGACAAACATTCTCGAGGTGACTGCTTCTATTTGGATAATATGTATCCAACATGTTGGTCTTCAAAATATCTGTACTGTTTGGCTCCTTTTCCGCCAAATACTCAATTTCCCATACAGGTTTCAGAACTCGATTACGCGTTGCAGCAAGACCAAGACTCGCCCAAATGATACTCCTAGATTTGGCATAGAGACTTGCTGAAGATAACCGGTCAGAACATTCGTAAGCTCCGATTTCTCCATGCAACAACATCTTCAGACTGAAACTGTACAACTTCTTACTGAGGCTCTTTTCATGGGAAATGTCCTCCCACATATCCTTCAATTCTGTCTTTTCTTTTTTTGTGATGTAAGATGTCACATACCGAGCCACAGCAATACAGTTATCAGCCACAAACTGTATATCCATGTTAGCATTCCACATGGACAAAAACACTAAGTTGTAGTTGTTGATGTACTTGGACTCTTCGTTTCTTTTCAAATTGTATGTATTTTTGGGTGATTTCCTCGTCACATTATGTCGCAGCGAAGACATCAAACTGTTCACTCTTCCTTTAGATATCACCGATCGTGGAAATCCAAAACGACATTTTGTGTAGAACTTGTCCTTGTTTCTGAATTTACGACGACAGTACTTTCCACAACGATGGCTTTGAAAGCGTAAAACTTGTTCTCTTAGCCTTTTGTCTTCCTTTGTCTTTGGAACAGCACATGCAGAATACTGTTCTATGAAACTCATCACTAAGTCATCCGGATCTGTTCCAAATTTGGGTGCATCTTTGATCCATAGCAGCATATGTATATGAGGAGCATATCTTGCTTGATACTCCTTTCTCCAGAAGAAATCCAACACCTCTCCAAGAGGTGGATTTTTCTTGTTCATGATAAAAGACATCATAGCTTCAAATCTATGATTGAAGTACCTGCATACATTCACTGGATCCAAAGAGCACAGTTCTCCAGGTGTCTTGAATTCGATATTTTCAATGTTTCCATTTGCCTCTCGTAGAAATTCAAGTAAGTCTTCCCAGCCATACTCGGCACAGCTGAGAGTGAGGAACCATGTGGGAGTTCCTAAGTTCCTCAGCATATATTTTAAATCACCATGACGACGGTACCAGTACTCATTAGTACCACGCTGACATGCCATGAGATTAATCAGGTGAGAATACAAAATACTGTCTTGCACATTGACTTTATCCATAAAGTCCCTTGCCGAGATATTTTGCATCTGTACACCACTTTTCAAGATGTGGTTCACTGCATATGACAGTCCAGACAGATCACTTTCAAACAGTAGATGAAACAAATAGGGAATGCATTGACGAAACCTAGGATCTTCTGCATACAATCGTAAAGTCCGGTATTCAGAAGCAGGAATTTGATCAGGTCGCTCATCATATCTTCCTCCTTGACCTGTTGGAAATAGCTGTTGGAAACACTGAGCTTCCAAACTTTCCTCCCAAACACTAATGGGACTCCCTTTGGCTTGTTTCATTTGAAACAACTCAATAGCATTCCCCATGACTTCCTTGGAATGCAAAGGATGAACACTATAATGTTCATATATTTCTTTATTTTTAGAGGCTTCTACTTTCTCAATTTGTCCAGCACACAAATCGCTGTCCTCTTCTTCACTTACTTCCTCTTCTGCAACACATACATTCTTGTAGTACTCATTGTTTTTCATCAAATACAATGTTGCCTTTTTGACTTTCCTAACATCCACTAAATCTTGCCAGATTTTCTTACTCTTTGTCGGAACCCCATTAACTAAGATAACCAGAGGTTCCTCTTCCACTTTCTCTACTCCAATTGTATTAATGTTATTCTTCATATCTAAAGGCAAATAAACAACTCTTCCCTTTAATCCTCTCTGTAAATCTGATGGAGGCAATTTCCCTGTCTTTGGCTCCATTCGTACAATAGCCTGAAAGGGATGGACACTTTGAATCAAAATAGATTCATAAGTATTTAAATCCTTCAATTCAGAAGGAATGTCAACCAATTCCAGATTATTATGAACCGCTCTAGCAGGCATCCGGTTTTGATTTAATTTGTTACAACAATAAGTACACACACGTTGATCCGATCCCAAATCCAAAGAATTTTCTACCATCAAGTATGTTGCGAAATCCTTCCATTCACTATTATTTTCACTTTCACTTTTTGCATATAAATCCACTAACTTAGTCTGATTCTTATAATAAGTGCGTCGACAACACACACAAGTGAAATTAGGCCTCTCACTTGATTTCACCTGAAACGTGGCAATTTCCTTCTGAAAATCATCTGTATTGGAAATCTGTACACTCTCTTCCACATTACCTTCTTCTTCTGGGTCAATTTCAACATTCTTCTCTTTACTTGCAAAGTAACAAAACTCAATTTCTTCACAAATATTCTTCACATCTACTTCAGAACCATGCAAAAGAGCACTGCTTAATTGTTTAAGCTTAATTGCTGGCCTCTTAGCAAAATACAACATTCTCACTAATTTCCTCACTTTATTATGATGGACTGCTAGCATCCTGAAATGATGAAAAACACTCTGGCATACTCTCCTGGAAGGACAAGCCAGTGAATGACCATGTAAACCTGTCACTTCTCTCACTGTGCATGGATCTAATTCCTGCAACAACTTCATTTTCTGTTTTAAACTTTTCTTATTAAATGTCCGTACAAAATCACAAAGCAAATTGATGGAATCCTGTCGCACACTGCAAATACTACTACACTTCCAGGTGTACACTGGACCCTTAGGACGTCTCCCTAAAACTTCATCACCTAACACCTCTTCTGCCTCTGTTGACACAAGTTTAGTTTTTCTTTTTCAACTGGACAACCGTCTTTCACCTCATATGCTCGACCACTGGTGTCAACTGCATGCACCAAATCATTGTCCTGGAAGTAACTCTCCTCATTGAAAAATGCCTCACAATTTGAACTATGCATCCATTCTCCTGAAAATACTTCACAAAAATTTGTACGATTAACTATTCTCTTCCATCTACTATTTGTTTTGAATTCATAAATTGCCTTGTTTAGTTTCATAATTCTATTGATTACCAAAATAAATAACTTTCGCTTCATTTCCAAAGCCTGATCAATAATTTTCTCAACATTTTTCTTTTTCTTATAAAAAGCCAGTTTCTGTTGACCTTTCTTTACATTTTTCATCAAATTTACAATTATCCTGTTGCGGAACATTCGTCTACGAATTTTCTCCTGCTCTACCACTAACTTTATTAAGGGGCCTTTCCTTCCTGTTTAAATTGACTCTCTTCTTCTGGACTAAAACATGTTCTGTAGTGATACTTTTTTTTCTGGAAATGTTTCTTAGGAAAGATTTTGTTGTCTTACCCGGAGCTTTTTTGGTGACTTGACGAGTTTTTATTGTAGAGGACTGCTGCAAGCATGTACTAAGCTGCTGTGTTTGACGTTTTGTAGCCTTTCTCCTCCTTTGCCTTGAAGGCATTTTTTAATTTTGAAATGATCTTCAGTTGAATCTGTGGTAAAATATAATAAAAAATGTTATTAACCACTATTACCAAACAGTAAATCAATAACAGTCGTCAAAAAATTAACACACTAGTTGTCAATTCTACATACAATAATTTTTAGTGCATTGATAAATTTAAAACTCACAAATAGTGGCAAAGAAATGGAATGCTTCTACATTTGACCTGTGCTCTTTTATATGTGAATCTGAACTAATTTTATTAGCATATTTCAATATTTTATTAAAGACACTTCACACAAGCTGTTTTTGAAGTTGTGTTTAAATTTAAATAAAACGGTTAACATGGTTACTTTTCATTTCCAGTAACTTAAATTTATTTTTAAAAGTCTTTATAGTACAATAGGCTCGAGCAGGTCAGCTGCCCACCCTATGTCATACAATTCTGACAAATCGGCATCCTCATCATATTCTTCATCATCCACAGGATATAAATCATCCAAGGGATCTACTTCCACTGACGTTTCAATGGCAAGTTCAATGATAACATCGAGATCAACAGATTGCACATTATCACTCATGATTGATGTTGTTGTTATCTTTAAAGAAAGAGAACAACAATGAGATGTTGCAGAGTGAGAGACAAATCTCAGAGCCGGGAAGAAGCCCCTTTGCGGGCTTCTTCCCGGCTCCCTTTTTCATGGTCTGGGCAGAAAGGAAGCAAAATAAGAAAGAAGAAATAGAACAGGGAAGAAGAAAAGAAAAGCGTTTAAAAAAGTAGTTTAAAATTAACAAAAAGTAGCAGAAAACACAAAAATATAGAGCTAGAAAAATAGAGGGATAGATACTAAGTAAAATAGATTAAAAAAAACTTCAAACAAGCAAAGGATGGCAGAGATTAAGAAAGGATACAGAGAGCATGCCCAGAACCATAGCAATGAATGAGAAACAAGTTGGCGGCGCCCGCTCACGACTGCGTGGGAAAGTTCGCGCGAGATTTTCCTCAGGATCACACGCGAAATTGTACTAGCGAGCCGCACACTTTGCGAGATTACACATAGCGCCCGGAAACGGAATTACGTCACGCAAACAAGATGGCCGCGCCCATGTACAACCGCTAGGGTAACTTCGCAAACATTGCGCTACAACCGGCTTGCGAACACGCAAATAATCACGCGAACAAACACGCCGCAAAAAAAACAAATTGTGTATTCCAAAATCGATCTCGCATGGATTCGCGCCCCGCAAATCGCACGAAATTGCAGAAAAACGATTGTTGTAAAACTGAAAGCACTCAGCAGGTGCAAAAGTTCAATCTTAACATTAGTAACCATTCACTCTGGTGCTTCCTGAGGGGCCCCTCCAGAGTTCAGTTGCCTATTTGCAACTATTCTATGACCCTGCTCTCACCCTCACAGCAGGCTCATAGAATAGCTACAAGTAGGCCATAAAGGTCCTGTGAAAAAAATTTGCACTGCAACAGAAAGCAAATTACAGATAAGGAAGGAAGCAGGTGCCAGCCAGACTGGAAGTTTAAAAATCAGTGACACATTAATCAACCCCAAATTAATTCATGGCAGTTGAAGCAGGGCAGGTGTGCTTGCTTTTTTTCACCCCCATAATCTACAGTGATAAACCAACCAGAGGGTGGCAGTGAGGATGTACCAGAGGGTGGCATAGGTGTACCAGAGGGTGGCAGTGGTGAAACAGAGGGTGCTGTGAACCTGTGATGATGAACCAGATGTAGAAACAACATAGTCGCGGCCGTTGCGAGCCGACAAGTAAGTTCGCAATTGCGAATCCGTAAATACGCAAGTTCGCGTACGCCAGATTCGCAAAATCCGCCCATGCTTAGTTTTAGCTTAAGTGCTGGACTTTTTGCATAATACAAATAATACAAAATAATAGTAGCTCCTTCATGCTCTATTCTATCAATAGCTTCCAGTTTTTTTAATGTCTTGATTTTCTAACTTTAACATTTTTTCATTGAAGATTGAACATTCTTGCAGAGTTGGCATCAAGCATATCACTGATTTATTTTCAGCAATTTTTCTATATATATATTCTCTGGGAGAATATTTTCGTTTGGAAACAAATTTGAAAGTAATCGTGCCTGTAAAGCTTCTTTGCCATGTTCACTCACTTTTCCAATTCTTATATCTAGAAGAATTCTTTTATAATCAGCATCCTTTGCCTGCTGCATATTTTGAATTAGTTCTGTATATTTGAAATATAACCATATATTAACATTTCCAATGCTTCCAAGGCACTTTCTGGTATCTTCATGTGTAACGGTTTTAAACACTGGTTGTCCTTTCACAGGAGTTAGCTGTAGTAGATCTCCAAAAAGGATGACGTGTTTGCCTCCAAATAACACATCATACTCTGTTTTAAGAATTTTTCTGCATTCCTAAATGCACAAAAGCAAGCATTACATTTGATACCATGCTTACCTCATCAATAATGAGAAGTTTCATTATTTTCAGGACTCTGGAAACTTCACAACAAGCGTCTCCAGATAGCTTGTGGTATTTCAATTTATTTTTGTGCTCTACTGGCAGCATCAATAAACGATGTAAAGTAATCCCTTTAATGTTATGTGCTGCCAACCCAGTTGGAGCGGTAACAACACAAGAGAGTGACGACTCAGTTCTTTTCTGTAGATAAGTTGCAATTGCTTTAATTAGAAAACTTTTTCCAGTTCCTGCTTCTCCACTCACGTACAGTCAGACAGGTTTAAATGACGTACATGAGCACTCTTTATTTCTCATGACATAAACCATGCTCAATCTGCTCTGTCATTTCATCGTATATTTGTTTTTGCTCAACATTTCGTTGTTTTTCCAATTCTTCTAAGTTTATTACATCCTCCTGAGCTTGTTCCAGTGCTCTTTCCACCTCATCCATATCAAGTGGCTGCTTCATTTTGGATAATTGGTCCTCCTAGTGGATCCTGACTCAACGAAGCAGAACTTTGACTGTCTTGAGAACTGTCTCTAGCAATCTCTGCTGCAATTGTAGCTTCTTGCTGTATTTCCTCGTTCAACATGTGTAGATAATTAGTAAAAACAGGACATTCTATAGTATTTTTGGTTGCGTTGAATGAATCTTCATAAATGAGAAAATCTCCAAGTAGTTCCTCTTCTGTGCGCCATAGCTTAAAGAGTTGCAAAAGAGCTAAATAGTAAAATTCCCTTTTGTCAGGAGTTTCGCAACTCAGTTTTTGATGATTGATCAAATGTCCTTTTCTTTGTTTCACCAGACATCCTTCAGATCCAATCACAGCATATACACCTTTATTGATATCTTCTGTAATATTCCTCTTAAAAGAGTAGCTTTGCAGTACTTCATAGAGACAAACGTTCTCAAGATGATTACTTCTATTTGAATAGTATGTATCTAACATATTTGTCTTCAAAATATCGGTTTCGTGTTCTTGCAAGACCTAAACTCACCCAAATGATTGTTCTAGATTTGGCATATAGACTTGCAGATGATAAGCGATCTGAACATTCATATGCTTCAATTTCTCGATGAGACAGCATCTTCAAACTGTAGCTGTACAATTTCTTACTTAGGCTTTTTTCATGAGAAATTTCCTCCCACATTTCCTTTAGTTCTATCTTTTCAGATTTCGTAATGTAAGACGTTACATATCGAGCCACAGCAATGGAGTTGTCTGCAACATATTGAATATCCATGTTAGCATTCCACATGGACAAAATGACTGGGTTATAGTCATTTATGTATTTTGACTCTTCATTTCTTCTCAAGTTGTAGGTATTTTTCGGTGATTTTCTTGTGACAGTATGTCGCAAAGATGACATAAAATTGTTCACTCTTCCTTTTGATATTACTGGTCGTAGAAATCCAAAACGACATTTTGTGTAGAACTTGTCCTTAGATTTGAACTTTCGACGACAGTATTTTCCACCACGATGGGTTTGAAACCGTAAGACTTGTTGTCTTAAATTGTTTTGTTCTGTACTTTTTGGTACAGCACATGTAGAATATTGTTCAATAAAACTCATCACTGTGTCATCCGAATCTGTTCCAAATTTGGGGGCATCTTTGATCCATAACAGCATTGGTATGTGAGGAGCACCTCTTGCTTGAAACTCCTTTCTCCAAAAGAAATCCAGAACCTCTCCAAGAGGAAGATTTTTTTTGTTTGTGATAAAAGACATCATAGCTTCAAATCTATGATTGAAATACCTGCATACATTAACTGGATCCAGAGAGCACAGTTCTCCTGGTGTCTTGTATTCTATATTTTCTATGTTTGCATTTGCCTCTCGAAGAAATTAAAGTAAATCTTCCCAAGCATACTCAGCACAGCTTAGAGTAAGGAACCATGTAGGAGTTCCTAAGTTTCTTAGCATACATTTCAATTCCCCATGACGACGCTACCACTACTCGTTAGTACCACGCTGACATGCCATGGGGGCCTGTTTGGGGGGCTTCCTGGTGTTTGTGGGTGGGTTTCGGGGTCTGGGAGCACTACTGGATATGGATAGTTTAGATAGCAAGAGGTTTGAAGGAAATCCATGGAGGCAGAGGGGAGTTAGGGCCTAGCTGCAGAGCGCGCGCTGAGTGATTTTGGAAATTTTCAGAAAAGTGACTAAGTCCACATTTTTGTACTTTTGCTTTTTGGCTGTTTGGGGGTCTTCTACTTGTTTTCGCCTGGGTTGACGGCTCTGGGGCCATTGCTGGGAAGGTCTAATACCGGATAAAACTGGTTTAAACAACATCCATGAGGAAAAAGGTTTTGGCACTTTTTGTAACTTAGGGTTCGTTAGGGTTAGCCCTAGCAGCAGGATTGCATGTGTTTCAGGGTGTTCTTGATTTTTGCAACTGAGTTCTGGGGTTTTAGAGCACTCGTGGGAATGTGTAATTTTTGTTGCAAGCGATTTGAAGAAAATCCATGGTGGGAAAGGGGGATCACTTACTCTGTGAGAGGCACTTAGTGTTGAAAACATTTAGCCATTTACACTTAAAGGAAGAAAATGACACAGACTTAAGTTTCAGGAAAACAAACTTACTGTTAAACCACCACCCACCAGACTCAAAAGCAGTAAAAATCAGGTATGCTCAGATAAAGTTTCAAAAAGTATTTTTTTTATAGCCCTAACAAAATAATCTCCCTCAAGACCCTCCCTAACCCCAACGATTGTCTTTCAAAAGTCCCAAAAAGAACCCAACTCCCAAATCCCACCCCCCAAAAGTCTCTAAAAAAGGGGCAAGGGAAACTACGGCAGGCTGCTGTTCACTGTAGCGGCCAGGGCATCATACTCCTTGCGGAGGGTGGCATGGTCGAAGCGGAGGCCCTCCACCAAGTTCTTATAGGTTAAGACCTCCTGCTCCAGGTAGGACACTCTGAGGGATAAGCGGCGCTGGCGTGCCTTGCAACTCCTGTGGGGGGCAGCTGATGTCTTTGCTGCTCGGCGGTGGCGGTTGGCTTTGGTAGCCCGGCTCCGTACCGCTGGAGCACTGCGCTGGCTGGCAGCCCGTGTGGGCCCGGAGGAGGATGCAGCTGTCGCAGTAGATGTAGTCATAGACTGCGTGTCCTCCTCCAGGGCCAGCAGCCGCCGATATTCAGCAACAGTGGCATCCAGCCTCCGTTGCCGGGCCATTCGAGCCTGCTCCTTCCTTGATGGTTTATGAGATTTGGAAGGAGCAACTATATAAAGAAAGAAAGACATAGTCTGTAACCAATGCTCTTAAGATTAACACAAAATGATTGAGCAGAAAGTTGTGTCACAGTACAACTAGCAACTTGAAAGCACAGTACATAACCATGTTAGCATTCCACATGGACAAAATGACTGGGTTATAGTCATTTATGTATTTTGACTCTTCATTTCTTCTTAAGTTGTATGTATTTTTCGGTGATTTTCTTGTGACAGTATGTCGCAAAGATGACATAAAATTGTTCACTCTTCCTTTTGATATTACTGGTCGTGGAAATCCAAAACGACATTATGTGTTGAACTTGTCCTTAGATTTGAACTTTCGACGACAGTATTTTCCACAACGATGGGTTGGAAACCGTACGACTTGATGTCTTAAATTGTTTTGTTCTGTACTTTTTGGTACAGCACTGGTAGAATATTGTGCTCCAGGTGTCTTGTATTCTATATTTCTATGTTTGCATTTGCCTCTCAAAGAAATTAAAGTAAATCTTCCCAGGCATCCTCAGCACAGCTTAGAGTAAGGAACCATGTAGGAGTTCCTATGTTTCTTAGCATACATTTCAATTCCCCATGACGACGGTACCACTACTCGTTAGTACCACGCTGACATGCCATGAGATTAATTAGCTGAGATTCCAAAACGGTGTCTTTCTGTTGGACTTTATCCATAAAGTCCCTTGCCGAAACATTTTGCAGATGTACTCCACTTTTTAGTATATGATTCACTGCATAAGAAAGTCCAGACAAGTCACTCTCAAACAGAAGATGAAACAAATATGGAATACATTGGCGAAACCTTGGATCTTCTGCATATAATCTTGATGTCCGGTATTCAGATGCAGGAATCTGCACAGGTCGGTCATCATATCGTCCACCTTGACCTGTTGGAAATAACTGAGGAAAACAACGAGCTTCCAAGCTTTCTTCCCTTACACTAATGGGACTTCCTTTTGCTTCTTTCATTTGAAATAACTCAATAGCATTCCCCATTACTTCTTTGGAATGCAGAGGATGAACACTATAATGTTCATACATTTCTTCACTTCTGGACACATCCACTTTTTCAATTTGTCCAGCTGACAAATCACTGTCCTCTTCTACAGTTGTTTCCTCTTCTCCTACATATACACTTTTGTAGTATTGATTGTTTTTTACCAAATACAACGTTGCCTTTTTCACTTTCCTAACATCCACTAATTGTTGCCAGATTTTCTTACTCTTCGTAGGAACGCCATTAACTAGAATAACTAGAGGTTCCTCTTCCACTTTTTCTACACCAATTGTTTCAATATTTTTCTTTAAATCTAGATGCAAATAGAAAACTTTTCCCATCTGAAGGAGGCAATGTCCCTGTCTTAGGCGCCATACGAACAATAGCCTGAAATGGACTCACACATTGAATAAGAATAGACTCGTAAGTATTTAAATCCATCAGTTCAGAAGAAATATTTACCAACTCAAAATTATTATGTACAGCTCTACCAGGCATTTTGTTATCATTTAATTTATTATAACAATATTTACAAATAAGTTGATCAGAACCCAAATCTAAACAATTCGCTACCAACAAATACGTTGCAAAATCCTTCCACTCATTATTTTCCTTTTCACTTTTTACATATAAATCAACTAATGTAGTCTGATTCATATAATGAGATCGTCGACAACATACACAAGAAAAGTTTGTCCTTTCACCTGAAATGACCTTAAACTTTGTAATTCCTTGGTCAAAATGTTCTCATTTTCTTCCACATTTCCTTCTATTACTGTATCAGTTTCTGCACGTTCCTCTTTTTTTCACGAAAGTAACTAACCTCAATTTCTTCACAAATGTTCTTTACATCTAATACAGATCCATGCAAAAGAACACTGTTTAACTGTTTTAGCTTAAGTGCTGGACTTTTTGCATAATACAAATTATACAAAATAATAGTAGCTCCTTCAAGCTCTATTCTATCAAAATAATTGTTGCTCCCATATGCTCTATTCTGTCAATAGCTTCCAGTTTCACAATCTCTTGGTTTTCTAAATTCAACATTTTGTTGTTGAAGATGGCACATTCTGCAAGAGTTGGCATCAAACATATTCCAGATTTCTTCTCAGTAATTTTCCGAAAAATATTCTCTGGCAGAATGTCTTCTTCTGGATACAAATTTGACAGTAATCGTGCATGTAAAGCTTCTTTCCCATGCTCGGTCACTTTCCCGATTCTAACATCTTGTAGAATATTCTTGTAATCTTCATCCTTCGCCTGACGCATATTTTCACGCAGCTCAGCATAATTGAAGTTTAACCATATGTTAACGTTGCCAATGCTCCCTAGGCACTTCCTGGTATCTTCATGCGTAAGCAGTTTAAACACTGGTTGTCCTTTCACTGGTGTCAGCTGCAGAAGATCACCGAAAACAATGATGTGTTTGCCACCAAATAACACATCTTACTCTGTTTTAAGAACTTCCTGCATTCTCAAATGCACAAAGGCAAGCATGACATTAGAAACCATGCTTACTTCGTCAATGATAAGAAGTTTCATCTTCTTCAGGACTCTGGAAACTTCACAACAAGCATCTCCAGATAACTTGTGGTATTGTAATTTGTTATCATGCTCCACTGGCAGCATCAGTAGACGATGTAAAGTAATCCCTTTAATGTTATGTGCTGCCAGCCCAGTTGGAGCGGTGACAACACAAGACAGCGATGACTCGGTCCTTTTCTGCAGATAACATGAAATTGCTTTAATTAGGAAACTTTTTCCAGTTCCTGCTTCTCCACTCACGTACAGTCGGACAGGCTTCAACGACGTACATGAGCACTCTTTCTTCTCATGACGTAATCCATGATCAATTTGGTTTGTAACTTTGTCATATATTTTCCTCTGCTCAACGTTGAGTTGTCTTTCCAAATCTTCTAAGTTAACCGCATCCTCCTGAGCATGTGCCATGGCTCTTTCCACTTCAATCATGGCAGTGGCAGCTTCATTTTCCATAACTGGTCCTCCTAGTGGATCCCGACTCAATGAAACAGAACTCTGACTGTCCTGAGAACTGTCTCTAGCAATCTCGGCTGCAATTGTTGCTTCCTGCTCGATTTCCGCATTCAACATTTCTAGATATTTTGGAAAAACAGGACATTCTATGGTCTCCTTGGCTGCATTGAAAGAGTCTTCGTAACAGAGGAAATCTCCAAGCAGTTCCTCTTCTGCACGCGAAGGCTTGAAAAGTTGCAAAAGAGCTAAATAGAAAAACTCTTTTCTTTCAGGAGATTCGCCACTCAATTTTCGATGATTTACCAATTGGCATTTTCTTCGCTTGACCAGACATCCCTCACTTCCAATTACAGCATACACTCCTTTATCAATATCTTCTTTGATGTTCCTCTTGAATATGTAATTTTGTAGAACCTCATACAGACAAACATTCTCGAGGTGACTGCTTCTATTTGGATAATATGTATCCAACATGTTGGTCTTCAAAATATCTGTACTGTTTGGCTCCTTTTCCGCCAAATACTCAATTTCCCGTAAAGGTTTCAGAACTCGATTACGTGTTGCAGCAAGACCAAGACTCGCCCAAATGACACTCCTAGATTTGGCATAGAGACTTGCTGAAGATAACCGGTCAGAACATTCGTAAGCTCCGATTTCTCGATGCGACAACATTTGTCAGACTGAAACTGTACAACTTCTTACTGAGGCTCTTTTCATGGGAAATGTCCTTCCACATATCCTTCAATTCTGTCTTTTCTTTTTTTGTGATGTAAGATGTCACATACCGAGCCACAGCCATACAGTTATCAGCCACAAACTGTATATTCATGTTAGCATTCCACATGGACAAAATCACTGCGTTGTAGTCGTTGATGTACTTGGACTCTTCGTTTCTTTTCAAATTGTATGTATTTTTGGGTGATTTCCTCGTCAAATTATGTCGCAGCGAAGACATCAAACTGTTCACTCTTCCTTTAGATATCACCGATCGTGGAAATTCAAAACGACATTTTGTGTAGAACTTGTCCTTGTTTCTGAATTTACGACGACAGTACTTTCCACAACGATGGCTTTGAAAGCGTAAAACTTGTTCTCTTAGCCTTTTGTCTTCCTTTGTCTTTGGAACAGCACATGCAGAATACTGTTCTATGAAACTCATCACTAAGTCATCCGGATCTGTTCCAAATTTGGGTGCATCTTTGATCCATAGCAGCATATGTATATGATGAGCACCTCTTGCTTGATACTCCTTTCTCCAGAAGAAATCCAACACCTCTCCAAGAGGTAGATTTTTCTTGTTCATGATAAAAGACATCATAGCTTCAAATCTATGATTGAAGTACCTGCATACATTCACTGGATCCAAAGAGCACAGTTCTCCAGGTGTCTTGAATTCGATATTTTCAATGTTTCCATTTGCCTCTCGTAGAAATTCAAGTAAGTCTTCTCAGCCATACTCGGCACAGCTGAGAGTGAGGAACCATGTGGGAGTTCCTAAGTTCCTCAGCATACATTTTAAATCACCATGACGACGGTACCAGTACTCATTGGTACCACGCTGACATGCCATGAGATTAATCAGGTGAGAATCCAAAATACTGTCTTGCACATTGACTTTATCCATAAAGTCCCTTGCCGAGATATTTTGCATCTGTACACCACTTTTCAAGATGTGGTTCACTGCATATGACAGTCCAGACAGATCACTTTCAAACAGTAGATGAAACAAATAGGGAATGCATTGACGAAACCTAGGATCTTCTGCATACAATCGTAAAGTCCGGTATTCAGAAGCAGGAATTTGATCAGGTCGCTCATCATATCTTCCTCCTTGACCTGTTGGAAGTAGCTGTGGGAAACACTGAGCTTCCAAACTTTCCTCCCAAACACTAATGGGACTCCCTTTGGCTTGTTTCATTTGAAATAACTCAATAGCATTCCCCATGACTTCCTTGGAATGCAAAGGATGAACACTATAATGTTCATATATTTCTTCATTTTTAGAGGCTTCTACTTTCTCAATTTGTCCAGCACACAAATCGCTGTCCTCTTCTTCACTTACTTCCTCTTCTGCAACACATACATTCTTGTAGTACTCATTGTTTTTCATCAAATACAATGTTGCCTTTTTGACTTTCCTAACATCCACTAAATCTTGCCAGATTTTCTTACTCTTTGTCGGAACCCCATTAACTAAGATAACCAGAGGTTCCTCTTCCACTTTCTCTACTCCAATTGTATTAATGTTTTTCTTCAAATCTAAAGGCAAATAAACAACTCTTCCCTTTAATCCTCTCTGTAAATCTGATGGAGGCAATTTCCCTGTCTTTGGCTCCATTCGTACAATAGCCTGAAAGGGATGGACACTTTGAATCAAAATAGATTCATAAGTATTTAAATCCTTCAATTCAGAAGGAATGTCAACCAATTCCAGATTATTATGAACCGCTCTAGCAGGCATCCAGTTTTGATTTAATTTGTTACAACAATAAGTACACACACGTTGATCCGATCCCAAATCAAAAGAATTTTCTACCATCAAGTATGTTGCGAAATCCTTCCATTCACTATTATTTTCCCTTTCACTTTTTACATATAAATCCACTAACTTAGTCTGATTCTTATAATAAGTGCGCCGACAACACACACAAATAAAATTAGGCCTCTCACTTGATTTCACCTGAAACGTGGCAATTTCCTTCTGAAAATTATCTGTATTGAAAATCTGTACACTCTCTTCCACATTACCTTCTTCTTCTGGGTCAATTTCAACATTCTTCTCTTTACTTGCAAAGTAACAAAACTCAATTTCTTCACAAATATTCTTCACATCTACTTCAGAACCATGCAAAAGAGCACTGCTTAATTGTTTAAGCTTAATTGCTGGCCTCTTAGCAAAATACAACATTCTCACTAATTCACTCACTTTATTATGATGGACTGCTAGCATCCTGAAATGATGAAAAACACTCTGGCATACTCTCCTGGAAAGACAAGCCAGTGAATGACCATGTAAACCTGTCACTTCTCTCACTCTGCATGGATCTAATTCCTGCAACAACTTCATTTTCTGTTTTAAACTTTTCTTATTAAATGTCCGTACAAAATCACAAAGCAAATTGATGGAATCCTGTCGCACACTGCAAATACCACTACACTTCCAGGTGTACACTGGACCCTTAGGACGTCGCCCTAAAACTTCATCACCTAACACCTCTTCTGCCTCTGTTGACACAAGTTTTTCTTTTTCAACTGGACAACCGTCTTTCACCTCATATGCTCGACCACTGGTGTCAACTGCATGCACCAAATCATTGTCCTGGAAGTAACTCTCCTCATTGAAAAATGCCTCACAATTTGAACTATGCATCTATTCTCCTGAAAATACTTCACAAAAATTTGTACGATTAACTATTCTCTTCCATCTACTATTTGTTTTGAATTCATAAATTGCCTTGTTTAGTTTCATAATTCTATTGATTACCAAAATAAATAACTTCCGCTTCATTTCCAAAGCCTGATCAATAATTCTCTCAACATTTTTCTTTTTCTTATAAAAAGCCAGTTTCTGTTGACCTTTCTTTACATTTTTCATCAAATTTACAATTATCCTGTTGCGTAACATTCGTCTACGATTGTCCCTAAATTGATTGTGCCTTCTACCGGCACTCACAGAGTTTTCTCCTGCTCTACCACTAATCTTATTAAGGGGCCTTTCCTTCCTGTTTAAATTGACTCTCTTCTTCTGGAATAAAACATGTTCTGTAGTGATACTTTTTTTTCTGGAAATGTTTCTTAGGAAAGATTTTGTTGTCTTACCCGGAGCATTTTTGGTGACTTGACGAGTTTTTATTGTAGAGGACTGCTGCAAGCATGTACTAAGCTGCTGTGTTTGACGTTTTGTAGCCTTTCTCCTCCTTTGCCTTGAAGGCATTTTTTAATTTTGAAATGATCTTCAGTTGAATCTGTGGTAAAATATAATAAAAAATGTTATTAACCACTATTACCAAACAGTAAATCAATAACAGTCGTCAAAAAATTAACACACTAGTTGTCAATTCTACATACAATAATTTTTAGTGCATTGACAAATTTAAAACTCACAAATAGTAGCAAAGAAATGGAATGCTTCTACATTTGACCTGTGCTCTTTTATATGTGAATCTGAACTAATTTTATTAGCATATTTCACTATTTTATTAAAGACACTTCACACAAGCTGTTTTTGAAGTTGTATTTAAATTTAAATAAAACGGTTAACATGGTTACTTTTCATTTCCAGTAACTTAAATTTATTTTTAAAAGTCTTTATAGTTCAATAGGCTCGAGCAGGTCAGCTGCCCACCCTATGTCATACAATTCTGACAAATCGACATCCTCATCATATTCTTCATCATCCACAGGATATAAATCATCCAAGGGATCTACTTTCACTGACGTTTCAATGGCAAGTTCAATGATAACATCGAGATCAACAGATTGCACATTATCACTCATGATTGATGTTGTCGTTATCTTTAAAGAAAGAGAACAACAATGAGACGTTGCAGAGTAAGAGACAAATCTCAGAGCCGGGAAGAAGCCCCTTTGCGGGCTTCTTCCCGGCTCCCTTTTCCATGGTCTGGGCAGAAAGGAAGCAAAATAAGAAAGAAGAAATAGAACAGGGAAGAAGAAAAGAAAAGTGTTTAAAAAAGTAGTTTAAAATTAACAAAAAGTAGCAGAAAAAACAAAAATATAGAGCTAGAAAAATAGAGGGATAGATACTAAGTAAAATAGATAAAAAAAAACTTCAAACAAGCAAAGGATGGCAGAGATTAAGAAAGGATACAGAGAGCATGCCCAGAACCATAGCAATGAATGAGAAACAAGTTGGCCGCGCCCGCTCACGACCACGTGGGTAAGTTCGCGCGAGATTTTCCTCGCGATCACACGCGAAATTGTACTAGCGAGCCGCACACTTTGCGAGATTACAAATAGCGCCCGGAAACGGTATTACGTCACGCAAACAAGATGTACGACCGCTAGAGTAACTTCGCAAACGTTGTGCTACAAGCGGCTTGCGACACGCAAAAAATCACGCGAAAAAACACGCCACAAAAAAAACAAATCGTGTATTTGCACAAATTCGCGCCTTCCGAAATCGATCTCGCACGGATTCGCGCACCGCAAATCGCACGATATTGCAGAAAAACGATTTTTGCAAAACTGAAAGCACTCAGCAGGTGCAAAAGTTCAATCTTAACATTAGTAACCATTCACTCTGGTGCTTCCTGAGGGGCCCCTCCAGAGTTCAGTTGCCTATTTGCAACTATTCTATGACCCTGCTCTCACCCTCACAGCAGGCTCATAGAATAGCTACAAGTAGGCCATAAAGGTCCTGTGAAAAAAATGTGCACTGCAACAGAAAGCAAATTACAGATAAGGAAGGAAGCAGGTGCCAGCCAGACTGGAAGTTTAAAAATCAGTGACACATTAATCAACCCCAAATTAATTCATGGCAGTTGAAGCAGGGCAGGTGTGCTTGCTTTTTTTCACCCCCATAATCTACAGTGATAAACCAACCAGAGGGTGGCAGTGAGGATGTACCAGAGGGTGGCATGGGTGTACCAGAGGGTGGCAGTGGTGAAACAGAGGGTGCTGTGAACCTGTGATAATGAACCAGATGTAGAAACAACATAGTCGCTGCCATTGCGAGCCGACAAGTAAGTTCGCAATTGCGAACTGGTACACAAACCTCGCGAACTGGCAGAAACCCTTGCGAACACAAACAAACACAAAAATCTGCAAATTCGCAAGAGTTCGCTGATTTTGCGGATAGCGAATCCGTAAATACGCAAGTTCGCGTACGCCAGATTCGCAAAATCCGCCCATGCTTAGTTTTAGCTTAAGTGCTGGACTTTTTGCATAATACAAATAATACAAAATAATAGTAGCTCCTTCATGCTCTATTCTATCAATAGCTTCCAGTTTTTTTATTTTCTTGATTTTCTAACTTTAACATTTTTTCATTGAAGATTGAACATTCTTGCAGAGTTGGCATCAAGCATATCAGTGATTTATTTTCAGCAATTTTTCTATATATATTCTCTGGGAGAATATTTTCGTTTGGAAACAAATTTGAAAGTAATCGTGCCTGTAAAGCTTCTTTGCCATGTTCACTCACTTTTCCAATTCTTATATCTAGAAGAATTCTTTTATAATCAGCATCCTTTGCCTGCCGCATATTTTGAATTAGTTCTGTATATTTGAAATATAACCATATATTAACATTTCCAATGCTTCCAAGGCACTTTCTGGTATCTTCATGTGTAACGGTTTTAAACACTGGTTGTCCTTTCACAGGAGTTAGCTGTAGTAGATCTCCAAAAACGATGACGTGTTTGCCTCCAAATAACACATCATACTCTGTTTTAAGAATTTTTCTGCATTCTTAAATGCACAAAAGCAAGCATTACATTTGATACCATGCTTGCCTCATCAATAATGAAAAGTTTCATTATTTTCAGGACTCTGGAAACTTCACAACAAGCGTCTCCAGATAGCTTGTGGTATTCTAATGTATTTTCGTGCTCTACTGGCAGCATCAATAAACGATGTAAAGTAATCCCTTTAATAATATGTGCTGCCAACCCAGTTGGAGCTGTAACAACACAAGATAGTGACGACTCAGTTTTTTTCTGTAGATAAGTTGCAATTGCTTTAAATAGAAAAATGTTTCCAGTTCCTGCTTCTCCACTCACGTACAGTCGAACAGGTTTAAATGACGTACATGAGCACTCTTTTTTCTCATGACATAAACCATGCTCAATCTGCTCTGTCACTTCATCGTATTTTTTTTTTTTGCTCAACATTTAGTTGTTTTTCCAATTCTTCTAAGTTTATTACATCCTCCTGAGCTTGTTCCATTGCTCTTTCCGCATCATCCATGGCAGTGGCTGCTTCATTTTGGATAATTGGTCCTCCTAGTGGATCCTGACTCAACGAAGCAGAGCTTTGACTGTCTTGAGAACTGTCTCTAGCAATCTCTGCTGCAATTGTAGCTTCTTGCTGTATTTCCTCGTAGTAAAAACAGGACATTCTATAGTATTTTTGGTTGCGTTGAATGAATCTTCATAAATGAGAAAATCTCCAAGTAGTTCCTCTTCTGTACGCCATGGCTTAAAGAGTTGCAAAAGAGCTAAATAGTAAAATTCCCTTTTGTCAGGAGTTTCGCAACTCAGTTTTTGATGATTAATCAAATGTCTTTTTCTTTGTTTCACCAGACATCCTTCAGATCCAATCACAGCATATACACCTTTATTGATATCTTCTGTAATATTCCTCTTAAAAGAATAGCTTTGCAGTACTTCATAGAGACAAACGTTCTCAAGATGATTACTTCTATTTGAATAGTATGTATCCAACATATTTGTCTTCAAAATATCTGTACTGTTTGGTTCTTTCTCTGCTATATACTCAATTTGTTGTACAGATTTCAAAACTCGGTTTCGTGTTCTTGCAAGACCTAAACTCACCCAAATGATTGTTCTAGATTTGGCATATAGACTTGCAGATGATAAGTGATCTGAACATTCATATGCTTCAATTTCTCGATGAGACAACATCTTCAAATTGTAGCTGTACAATTTCTTACTTAAGCTTTTTTCATGAGAAATTTCCTCCCACATTTCCTTTAGTTCTGTCTTTTCAGATTTCGTAATGTAAGACGTTACATATCGAGCCACAGCAATGGAGTTGTCTGCAACATATTGAATATCCATGTTAGCATTCCACATGGACAAAATGACTGGGTTATAGTCATTTATGTATTTTGACTCTTCATTTCTTCTCAAGTTGTAGGTATTTTTCGGTGATTTTCTTGTGACAGTATGTCGCAAAGATGACATAAAATTGTTCACTCTTCCTTTTGATAATACTGGTCGTAGAAATCCAAAACGACATTTTGTGTAGAACTTGTCCTTAGATTTGAACTTTCGACGACAGTATTTTCCACAACGATGGGTTTGAAACCGTAAGACTTGTTGTCTTAAATTGTTTTGTTCTGTACTTTTTGGTACAGCACATGTAGAATATTGTTCAATAAAACTCATCACTGTGTCATCCGAATCTGTTCCAAATTTGGGGGCATCTTTGATCCATAGCAGCATATGTATGTGAGGAGCACCTCTTGCTTGATACTCCTTTCTCCAAAAAATATCCAGAACCTCTCCAAGAGGAGGATTTTTTTTTGTTTGTGATAAAAGACATCATAGCTTCAAATCTATGATTGAAATACCTGCATACATTAACTGGATCCAAAGAGCACAGTTCTCCTGGTGTCTTGTATTCTATATTTTCTATGTTTGCATTTGCCTCTCGAAGAAATTAAAGTAAATCTTCCCAAGCATACTCAGCACAGCTTAGAGTAAGGAACCATGTAGGAGTTCCTAAGTTTCTTAGCATACATTTCAATTCCCCATGACGACGCTACCACTACTTGTTAGTACCACGCTGACATGCCATGGGGGCCTGTTTGGGGGGCTTCCTGGTGTTTGTGGGTGGGTTTCGGGGTCTGGGAGCACTACTGGGTATGGATAGTTTAGATATCAAGAGGTTTGAAGGAAATCCATGGAGGCAGAGGGGAGTTAGGGCCTAGCTGCAGAGCGCGCGCTGAGTGATTTTGGAAATTTTCAGAAAAGTGACTAAGTCCACATTTTTGTACTTTTGCTTTTTGGCTGTTTGGGGGTCTTCTACTTGTTTTCGCCTGGGTTGACGGCTCTGGGGCCATTGCTGGGAAGGTCTAATACCGGATAAAACTGGTTTAAAACAACATCCATGAGGAAAAAGGTGTTGGCACTTTTTGTAACTTAGGGTTCGTTAGGGTTAGCCCTAGCAGCAGGATTGCATGTGTTTCGGGGTGTTCTTGATTTTTGCAACTGAGTTCTGGGGTTTTAGAGCACTCGTGGGAATGTGTAATTTTTGTTGCAAGCGATTTGAAGAAAATCCATGGTGGGAAAGGGGGATCACTTACTCTGTGAGAGGCACTTAGTGTTGAAAACATTTAGCCATTTACACTTAAAGGAAGAAAATGACACAGACTTAAGTTTCAGGAAAACAAACTTACTGTTAAACCACCACCCACCAGACTCAAAAGCAGGAAAAATCAGGTATGCTCAGATAAAGTTTCAAAAAGTATATTTTTTATAGCCCTAACAAAATAATCTCCCTCAAGACCCTCCCTAACCCCAACGATTGTCTTTCAAAAGTCCCAAAAAGAACCCAACTCCCAAATCCCACCCCCCAAAAGCCTCTAAAAAAGGGGCAAGGGAAACTACGGCAGGCTGCTGTTCACTGTAGCGGCCAGGGCATCATACTCCTTGCGGATGGTGGCATGGTCGAAGCGGAGGCCCTCCACCAAGTTCTTATAGGTTAAGACCTCCTGCTCCAGGTAGGACACTCTGAGGGATAAGCGGTGCTGGCGTGCCTTGCAACTCCTGTGGGGGGCAGCTGATGTCTTTGCTGCTCGGCGGTGGCGGTTGGCTTTGGTAGCCCGGCTTCGTACCGCTGGAGCACTGCGCTGGCTGGCAGCCCGTGTGGGCCCGGAGGAGGATGCAGCTGTCGCAGTAGATGTAGTCATAGACTGCGTGTCCTCCTCCTCCAGGGCCAGCAGCCGACGATATTCAGCGACAGTGGCATCCAGCCTCCGTTGCCGGGCCATTCGAGCCTGCTCTTTCCTTGATGGTTTATGAGATTTGGAAGGAGCAACTATATAAAGAAAGAAAGACATAGTCTGTAACCAATGCTCTTAAGATTAACACAAAATGATTGAGCAGAAAGTTGTGTCACAGTACAACTAGCAACTTGAAAGCACAGTACATAACCATGTTAGCATTCCACATGGACAAAATGACTGGGTATTTTGACTCTTCATTTCTTCTTAAGTTGTATGTATTTTTCGGTGATTTTCTTGTGACAGTATGTCGCAAAGATGACATAAAATTGTTCACTCTTTTTTTTTATATTACTGGTCGTGGAAATCCAAAACGACATTATGTGTAGAACTTGTCCTTAGATTTGAACTTTCGACGACAGTATTTTCCACAACGATGGGTTGGAAACCGTACGACTTGATGTCTTAAATTGTTTTGTTCTGTACTTTTTGGTACAGCACTGGTAGAATATTGTGCTCCAGGTGTCTTGTATTCTATATTTTCTATGTTTGCATTTGCCTCTCGAAGAAATTAAAGTAAATCTTCCCAAGCATACTCAGCACAGCTTAGAGTAAGGAACCATGTAGGAGTTCCTAAGTTTCTTTGCATACATTTCAATTCCCCATGACGACGGTACCACTACTCGTTAGTACCACGCTGACATGCCATGAGATTAATTAGCTGAGATTCCAAAACGGTGTCTTTCTGTTGGACTTTATCCATAAAGTCCCTTGCCGAAACATTTTGCAGATGTACTCCACTTTTTAGTATATGATTCACTGCATAAGAAAGTCCAGACAAGTCACTCTCAAACAGAAGATGAAACAAATATGGAATCCATTGGCGAAACCTTGGATCTTCTGCATATAATCTTGATGTCCGGTATTCAGATGCAGGAATCTGCACAGGCCGGTCATCATATCGTCCACCTTGACCTGTTGGAAATAACTGAGGAAAACAACGAGCTTCCAAGCTTTCTTCCCATACACTAATGGGACTTCCTTTTGCTTCTTTCATTTGGAATAACTCAATAGCATTCCCCATTACTTCTTTGGAATGCATAGGATGAACACTATAATGTTCATACATTTCTTCACTTCTGGACACATCCACTTTTTCAATTTGTCCAGCTGACAAATCACTGTCCTCTTCTACAGTTGTTTCCTCTTCTCCTACATATATATTTTTTTAGTATTGATTGTTTTTTACCAAATACAACGTTGCCTTTTTCACTTTCCTAACATCCACTAATTGTTGCCAGATTTTCTTACACTTCATAGGAACGCCATTAACTAGAATAACTAGAGGTTCCTCTTCCACTTTTTCTACACCAATTGTTTCAATATTTTTCTTTAAATCTAGATGCAAATAGAAAACTCTTCCCATCTGAAGGAGGCAATGTCCCTGTCTTAGGCGCCATACGAACAATAGCCTGAAATGGATGCACACATTGAATAAGAATAGACTCGTAAGTATTTAAATCCATCAGTTCAGAAGAAATATTTACCAACTCAAAATTATTATGTACAGCTCTACCAGGCATTTTGTTATCATTTAATTTATTATAACAATATTTACAAATAAGTTGATCAGAACCCAAATCTAAACAATTCTCTACCAACAAATACGTTGCAAAATCCTTTCACTCCTTATTATTTTCCTTTTCACTTTTTACATATAAATCAACTAATCTAGTCTGATTTTTATAATGAGATCGTCGACAACATACACAAGAAAAGTTTGTCCTTTCACCTGAAATGACCTTAAACCTTGTAATTCCTTGGTCAAAATTTTCTCATTTTCTTCCACATTTCCTTCTATTACTGTATCAGTTTCTGCACAGTCCTCTTTTTTTCACGAAAAAAACTAACCTCAATTTCTTCACAAATGTTCTTTACATCTAATACAGATCCATGCAAAAGAACACTGTTTAACTGTTTTAGCTTAAGTGCTGGACTTTTTGCATAATACAAATTATACAAAATAATAGTAGCTCCTTCAAGCTCTATTCTATCAAAATAATTGTTGCTCCCATATGCTCTATTCTGTCAATAGCTTCCAGTTTCACAATCTCTTGGTTTACTAAATTCAACATTTTGTTGTTGAAGATGGCACATTCTGCAAGAGTTGGCATCAAACATATTCCAGATTTCTTCTCAGTAATTTTCCGAAAAATATTCTCTGGCAGAATGTCTTCTTCTGGATACAAATTTGACAGTAATCGTGCATGTAAAGCTTCTTTCCCATGCTCGGTCACTTTCCCGATTCTAACATCTTGTAGAATATTCTTGTAATCTTCATCCTTCGCCTGACGCATATTTTCACACAGCTCAGCATAATTGAAGTTTAACCATATGTTAACGTTGCCAGTGCTCCCTAGGCACTTCCTGGTATCTTCATGCGTAAGCAGTTTAAACACTGGTTGTCCTTTCACTGGTGTCAGCTGCAGAAGATCACCGAAAACAATGATGTGTTTGCCACCAAATAACACATCATACTCTGTTTTAAGAACTTCCTGCATTCTCAAATGCACAAAGGCAAGCATGACATTAGAAACCATGCTTACTTCGTCAATGATAAGAAGTTTCATCTTCTTCAGGACTCTGGAAACTTCACAACAAGCATCTCCAGATAACTTGTGGTATTGTAATTTGTTATCATGCTCCACTGGCAGCATCAGTAGACGATGTAAAGTAATCCCTTTAATGTTATGTGCTGCCAGCCCAGTTGGAGCGGTGACAACACAAGACAGCGATGACTCGGTCCTTTTCTGCAGATAACATGAAATTGCTTTAATTAGGAAACTTTTTCCAGTTCCTGCTTCTCCACTCACGTACAGTCGGACAGGCTTCAACGACGTACATGAGCACTCTTTCTTCTCATGACTTAATCCACGATCAATTTGGTTTGTAACTTTGTCATATATTTTCCTCTGCTCAACGTTGAGTTTTCTTTCCAAATCTTCTAAGTTAACCGCATCCTCCTGAGCATGTGCCATGGCTCTTTCCACTTCAATCATGGCAGTGGCAGCTTCATTTTCGATAACTGGTCCTCCTAGTGGATCCTGACTCAATGGAACAGAACTCTGACTGTCCTGAGAACTGTCTCTAGCAATCTCGGCTGCAATTGTTGCTTCCTGCTCGATTTCCGCATTCAACATTTCTAGATATTTTGGAAAAACAGGACATTCTATGGTCTCCTTGGCTGCATTGAAAGAGTCTTTGTAACAGAGGAAATCTCCAAGCAGTTCCTCTTCTGCACGCGAAGGCTTGAAAAGTTGCAAAAGAGCTAAATAGAAAACCTCTTTTCTTTCAGGAGATTCGCCACTCAATTTTCGATGATTTACCAATTGGCATTTTCTTTGCTTGACCAGACATCCCTCACTTCCAATTACAGCATACACTCCTTTATCAATATCTTCTTTGATGTTCCTCTTGAATATGTAATTTTGTAGAACCTGATACAGACAAACATTCTCGAGGTGACTGCTTCTATTTGGATAATATGTATCCAACATGTTGGCCTTCAAAATATCTGTACTGTTTGGCTCCTTTTCCGCCAAATACTCAATTTCCCGTACAGGTTTCAGAACTCGATTACGCGTTGCAGCAAGACCAAGACTCGCCCAAATGATACTCCTAGATTTGGCATAGAGACTTGCTGAAGATAACCGGTCAGAACATTCGTAAGCTCCGATTTCTCGATGCGACAACATCTTCAGACTGAAACTGTACAACTTCTTACTGAGGCTCTTTTCTTGGGAAATGTCCTCCCACATATCCTTCAATTCTGTCTTTTCTTTTTTTGTGATGTAAGATGTCACATACCGAGCCACAGCCATACAGTTATCAGCCACAAACTGTATATCCATGTTAGCATTCCACATGGACAAAATCACTGGGTTGTAGTCGTTGATGTACTTGGACTATTCGTTTCTTTTCAAATTGTATGTATTTTTGGGTGATTTCCTCGTCACATTATGTCGCAGCGAAGACATCAAACTGTTCACTCTTCCTTTAGATATCACCGATCGTGGAAATCCAAAACGACATTTTGTGTAGAACTTGTCCTTGTTTCTGAATTTACGATGACAGTACTTTCCACAACGATGGCTTTGAAAGCGTAAAACTTGTTCTCTTAGCCTTTTGTCTTCCTTTGTCTTTGGAACAGCACATGCAGAATACTGTTCTATGAAACTCATCACTAAGTCATCCGGATCTGTTCCAAATTTGGGTGCATCTTTGATCCATAGCAGCATATGTATATGAGGAGCACCTCTTGCTTGATACTCCTTTCTCCAGAAGAAATCCAACACCTCTCCAAGTGGTGGATTTTTCTTGTTCATGATAAAAGACATCATAGCTTCAAATCTATGATTGAAGTACCTGCATACATTCACTGGATCCAAAGAGCACAGTTCTCCAGGTATCTTGAATTCGATATTTTCAATGTTTCCATTTGCCTCTCGTAGAAATTCAAGTTAGTCTTCCCAGCCATACTCGGCACAGCTGAGAGTGAGGAACCATGTGGGAGTTCCTAAGTTCCTCAGCATATATTTTAAATCACCATGACGACGGTACCAGTACTCATTAGTACCACGCTGACATTCCATGAGATTAATCAGGTGAGAATTCAAAATACTGTCTTGCACATTGACTTTATCCATAAAGTCCCTTGCCGAGATATTTTGCATCTGTACACCACTTTTCAAGATGTGGTTCACTGCATATGACAGTCCAGACAGATCACTTTCAAACAGTAGATGAAACAAATAGGGAATGCATTGACGAAACCTAGGATCTTCTGCATACAATCGTAAAGTCCGGTATTCAGAAGCAGGAATTTGATCAGGTCGCTCATCATATCTTCCTCCTTGACCTGTTGGAAATAGCTGTGGGAAACACTGAGCTTCCAAACTTTCCTCCCAAACACTAATGGGACTGCCTTTGGCTTGTTTCATTTGAAACAACTCAATAGCATTCCCCATGACTTCCTTGGAATGCAAAGGATGAACACTATAATGTTCATATATTTCTTCATTTTTAGAGGCTTCTACTTTCTCAATTTGTCCAGCACACAAATCGCTGTCCTCTTCTTCACTTACTTCCTCTTCTGCAACACATACATTCTTGTAGTACTCATTGTTTTTCATCAAATACAATGTTGCCTTTTTGACTTTCCTAACATCCACTAAATCTTGCCAGATTTTCTTACTCTTTGTCGGAACCCCATTAACTAAGATAACCAGAGGTTCCTCTTCCACTTTCTCTACTCCAATTGTATTAATGTTTTTCTTCAAATCTAAAGGCAAATAAACACTTCTTCCCTTTAATCCTCTCTGTAAATCTGATGGAGGCAATTTCCCTGTCTTTGGCTCCATTCGTACAATAGCCTGAAAGGGATGGACACTTTGAATCAAAATAGATTCATAAGTATTTAAATCCTTCAATTCAGAAGGAATGTCAACCAATTCCAGATTATTATGAACCGCTCTAGCAGGCATCCGGTTTTGATTTAATTTGTTACAACAATAAGTACACACACGTTGATCCGATCCCAAAATCAAAAGAATTTTCTAGCATCAAGTATGTTGCGAAATCCTTCCATTCACTATTATTTTCCCTTTCACTTTTTGCATATAAATCCACTAACTTAGTCTGATTCTTATAATAAGTGCGTCGACAACACACACAAGTGAAATTAGGCCTCTCACTTGATTTCACCTGAAACGTGGCAATTTCCTTCTGAAAATTATCTGTATTGGAAATCTGTACACTCTCTTCCACATTACCTTCTTCTTCTGGGTCAATTTCAACATTCTTCTCTTTACTTGCAAAGTAACAAAACTCAATTTCTTCACAAATATTCTTCACATCTACTTCAGAACCATGCAAAAGAGCACTGCTTAATTGTTTAAGCTTAATTGCTGGCCTCTTAGCAAAATACAACATTCTCACTAATTTCCTCACTTTATTATGATGGACTGCTAGCATCCTGAAATTATGAAAAACACTCTGGCATACTCTCCTGGAAAGACAAGCCAGTGAATGACCATGTAAACCTGTCACTTCTCTCACTCTGCATGGATCTAATTCCTGCAACAACTTCATTTTCTGTTTTAAACTTTTCTTATTAAATGTCCGTACAAAATCACAAAGCAAATTGATGGAATCCTGTCGCACACTGCAAATACTACTACACTTCCAGGTGTACACTGGACCCTTAGGACGTCTCCCTAAAACTTCATCACCTAACACCTCTTCTGCCTCTGTTGACACAAGTTTTTCTTTTTCAACTGGACAACCGTCTTTCACCTCATATGCTCGACCACTGGTGTCAACTGCATGCCCCAAATCATTGTCCTGGAAGTAACTCTCCTCATTGAAAAATGCCCCACAATTTGAACTATGCATCCATTCTCCTGAAAATACTTCACAAAAATTTGTACGATTAACTATTCTCTTCCATCTACTATTTGTTTTGAATTCATAAATTGCCTTGTTTAGTTTCATAATTCTATTGATTACCAAAATAAATAACTTCCGCTTCATTTCCAAAGCCTGATCAATAATTCTCTCAACATTTTTCTTTTTCTTATAAAAAGCCAGTTTCTGTTGACCTTTCTTTACATTTTTCATCAAATTTACAATTATCCTGTTGCGTAACATTCGTCTACGATTGTCCCTAAATTGATTGTGCCTTCTACCGGCACTCACAGAGTTTTCTCCTGCTCTACCACTAATCTTATTAAGGGGCCTTTCCTTCCTGTTTAAATTGACTCTCTTCTTCTGGAATAAAACATGTTCTGTAGTGATACTTTTTTTTCTGGAAATGTTTCTTAGGAAAGATTTTGTTGTCTTACCCGGAGCATTTTTGGTGACTTGACGAGTTTTTATTGTAGAGGACTGCTGCAAGCATGTACTAAGCTGCTGTGTTTGACGTTTTGTAGCCTTTCTCCTCCTTTGCCTTGAAGGCATTTTTTAATTTTGAAATGATCTTCAGTTGAATCTGTGGTAAAATATAATAAAAAATGTTATTAACCACTATTACCAAACAGTAAATCAATAACAGTCGTCAAAAAATTAACACACTAGTTGTCAATTCTACATACAATAATTTTTAGTGCATTGACAAATTTAAAACTCACAAATAGTAGCAAAGAAATGGAATGCTTCTACATTTGACCTGTGCTCTTTTATATGTGAATCTGAACTAATTTTATTAGCATATTTCACTATTTTATTAAAGACACTTCACACAAGCTGTTTTTGAAGTTGTATTTAAATTTAAATAAAACGGTTAACATGGTTACTTTTCATTTCCAGTAACTTAAATTTATTTTTAAAAGTCTTTATAGCTCAATAGGCTCGAGCAGGTCAGCTGCCCACCCTATGTCATACAATTCTGACAAATCGACATCCTCATCATATTCTTCATCATCCACAGGATATAAATCATCCAAGGGATCTACTTTCACTGACGTTTCAATGGCAAGTTCAATGATAACATCGAGATCAACAGATTGCACATTATCACTCATGATTGATGTTGTCGTTATCTTTAAAGAAAGAGAACAACAATGAGACGTTGCAGAGTAAGAGACAAATCTCAGAGCCGGGAAGAAGCCCCTTTGCGGGCTTCTTCCCGGCTCCCTTTTCCATGGTCTGGGCAGAAAGGAAGCAAAATAAGAAAGAAGAAATAGAACAGGGAAGAAGAAAAGAAAAGTGTTTAAAAAAGTAGTTTAAAATTAACAAAAAGTAGCAGAAAAAACAAAAATATAGAGCTAGAAAAATAGAGGGATAGATACTAAGTAAAATAGATAAAAAAAAACTTCAAACAAGCAAAGGATGGCAGAGATTAAGAAAGGATACAGAGAGCATGCCCAGAACCATAGCAATGAATGAGAAACAAGTTGGCCGCGCCCGCTCACGACCACGTGGGTACGTTCGCGCGAGATTTTCCTCGCGATCACACGCGAAATTGTACTAGCGAGCCGCACACTTTGCGAGATTACAAATAGCGCCCGGAAACGGTATTACGTCACGCAAACAAGATGTACGACCGCTAGAGTAACTTCGCAAACGTTGTGCTACAAGCGGCTTGCGAACACGCAAAAAATCACGCGAACAAACACGCCACAAAAAAAACAAATCGTGTATTTGCACAAATTCGCGCCTTCCGAAATCGATCTCGCACGGATTCGCGCACCGCAAATCGCACGATATTGCAGAAAAACGATTTTTGCAAAACTGAAAGCACTCAGCAGGTGCAAAAGTTCAATCTTAACATTAGTAACCATTCACTCTGGTGCTTCCTGAGGGGCCCCTCCAGAGTTCAGTTGCCTATTTGCAACTATTCTATGACCCTGCTCTCACCCTCACAGCAGGCTCATAGAATAGCTACAAGTAGGCCATAAAGGTCCTGTGAAAAAAATGTGCACTGCAACAGAAAGCAAATTACAGATAAGGAAGGAAGCAGGTGCCAGCCAGACTGGAAGTTTAAAAATCAGTGACACATTAATCAACCCCAAATTAATTCATGGCAGTTGAAGCAGGGCAGGTGTGCTTGCTTTTTTTCACCCCCATAATCTACAGTGATAAACCAACCAGAGGGTGGCAGTGAGGATGTACCAGAGGGTGGCATGGGTGTACCAGAGGGTGGCAGTGGTGAAACAGAGGGTGCTGTGAACCTGTGATAATGAACCAGATGTAGAAACAACATAGTCGCTGCCATTGCGAGCCGACAAGTAAGTTCGCAATTGCGAACTGGTACACAAACCTCGCGAACTGGCAGAAACCCTTGCGAACACAAACAAACACAAAAATCTGCAAATTCGCAAGAGTTCGCTGATTTTGCGGATAGCGAATCCGTAAATACGCAAGTTCGCGTACGCCAGATTCGCAAAATCCGCCCATGCTTAGTTTTAGCTTAAGTGCTGGACTTTTTGCATAATACAAATAATACAAAATAATAGTAGCTCCTTCATGCTCTATTCTATCAATAGCTTCCAGTTTTTTTATTTTCTTGATTTTCTAACTTTAACATTTTTTCATTGAAGATTGAACATTCTTGCAGAGTTGGCATCAAGCATATCAGTGATTTATTTTCAGCAATTTTTCTATATATATTCTCTGGGAGAATATTTTCGTTTGGAAACAAATTTGAAAGTAATCGTGCCTGTAAAGCTTCTTTGCCATGTTCACTCACTTTTCCAATTCTTATATCTAGAAGAATTCTTTTATAATCAGCATCCTTTGCCTGCCGCATATTTTGAATTAGTTCTGTATATTTGAAATATAACCATATATTAACATTTCCAATGCTTCCAAGGCACTTTCTGGTATCTTCATGTGTAACGGTTTTAAACACTGGTTGTCCTTTCACAGGAGTTAGCTGTAGTAGATCTCCAAAAACGATGACGTGTTTGCCTCCAAATAACACATCATACTCTGTTTTAAGAATTTTTCTGCATTCTTAAATGCACAAAAGCAAGCATTACATTTGATACCATGCTTGCCTCATCAATAATGAAAAGTTTCATTATTTTCAGGACTCTGCAAACTTCACAACAAGCGTCTCCAGATAGCCTGTGGTATTCTAATGTATTTTCGTGCTCTACTGGCAGCATCAATAAACGATGTAAAGTAATCCCTTTAATAATATGTGCTGCCAACCCAGTTGGAGCTGTAACAACACAAGATAGTGACGACTCAGTTCTTTTCTGTAGATAAGTTGCAATTGCTTTAAATAGAAAAATGTTTCCAGTTCCTGCTTCTCCACTCACGTACAGTCGAACAGGTTTAAATGACGTACATGAGCACTCTTTTTTCTCATGACATAAACCATGCTCAATCTGCTCTGTCACTTCATCGTATTTTTTTTTTTGCTCAACATTTAGTTGTTTTTCCAATTCTTCTAAGTTTATTACATCCTCCTGAGCTTGTTCCATTGCTCTTTCCGCATCATCCATGGCAGTGGCTGCTTCATTTTGGATAATTGGTCCTCCTAGTGGATCCTGACTCAACGAAGCAGAGCTTTGACTGTCTTGAGAACTGTCTCTAGCAATCTCTGCTGCAATTGTAGCTTCTTGCTGTATTTCCTCGTAGTAAAAACAGGACATTCTATAGTATTTTTGGTTGCTTTGAATGAATCTTCATAAATGAGAAAATCTCCAAGTAGTTCCTCTTCTGTACGCCATGGCTTAAAGAGTTGCAAAAGAGCTAAATAGTAAAATTCCCTTTTGTCAGAAGTTTCGCAACTCAGTTTTTGATGATTAATCAAATGTCTTTTTCTTTGTTTCACCAGACATCCTTCAGATCCAATCACAGCATATACACCTTTATTGATATCTTCTGTAATATTCCTCTTAAAAGAATAGCTTTGCAGTACTTCATAGAGACAAACGTTCTCAAGATGATTACTTCTATTTGAATAGTATGTATCCAACATATTTGTCTTCAAAATATCTGTACTGTTTGGTTCTTTCTCTGCTATATACTCAATTTGTTGTACAGATTTCAAAACTCGGTTTCGTGTTCTTGCAAGACCTAAACTCACCCAAATGATTGTTCTAGATTTGGCATATAGACTTGCAGATGATAAGCGATCTGAACATTCATATGCTTCAATTTCTCGATGAGACAACATCTTCAAATTGTAGCTGTACAATTTCTTACTTAAGCTTTTTTCATGAGAAATTTCCTCCCACATTTCCTTTAGTTCTGTCTTTTCAGATTTCGTAATGTAAGACGTTACATATCGAGCCACAGCAATGGAGTTGTCTGCAACATATTGAAAATCCATGTTAGCATTCCACATGGACAAAATGACTGGGTTATAGTCATTTATGTATTTTGACTCTTCATTTCTTCTCAAGTTGTAGGTATTTTTCGGTGATTTTCTTGTGACAGTATGTCGCAAAGATGACATAAAATTGTTCACTCTTCCTTTTGATAATACTGGTCGTAGAAATCCAAAACGACATTTTGTGTAGAACTTGTCCTTAGATTTGAACTTTCGGCGACAGTATTTTCCACAACGATGGGTTTGAAACCGTAAGACTTGTTGTCTTAAATTGTTTTGTTCTGTACTTTTTGGTACAGCACATGTAGAATATTGTTCAATAAAACTCATCACTGTGTCATCCGAATCTGTTCCAAATTTGGGGGCATCTTTGATCCATAGCAGCATATGTATGTGAGGAGCACCTCTTGCTTGATACTCCTTTCTCCAAAAAATATCCAGAACCTCTCCAAGAGGAGGATTTTTTTTGTTTGTGATAAAAGACATCATAGCTTCAAATCTATGATTGAAATACCTGCATACATTAACTGGATCGAAAGAGCACAGTTCTCCTGGTGTCTTGTATTCTATATTTTCTATGTTTGCATTTGCCTCTCGAAGAAATTAAAGTAAATCTTCCCAAGCATACTCAGCACAGCTTAGAGTAAGGAACCATGTAGGAGTTCCTAAGTTTCTTAGCATACATTTCAATTCCCCATGACGACGCTACCACTACTCTTTAGTACCACGCTGACATGCCGTGAGATTAATTTGCTGAGATTCCAAAACGGTGTTTTTCTGTTGGACTTTATCCATAAAGTCCCTTGCCGAAACATTTTGCAGATGTACTCCACTTTTTAGTATATGATTCACTGCATAAGAAAGTCCAGACAAGTCACTCTCAAACAGAAGATGAAACAAATATGGAATACATTGGCGAAACCTTGGATCTTCTGCATATAATCTTGATGTCCGGTATTCAGATGCAGGAATCTGCACAGGTCGGTCATTATATCGTCCACCTTGACCTGTTGGAAATAACTGAGGAAAACAACGAGCTTCCAAGCTTTCTTCCCATACAGTAATGGGACTTCCTTTTGCTTCTTTCATTTGGAATAACTCGATAGCATTCCCCATTACTTCTTTGGAATGCAGAGGATGAACACTATAATGTTCATAAATTTCTTCACTTCTGGACACATCCACTTTTTCAATTTGTCCAGCTGACAAATCACTGTCCTCTTCTACAGTTGTTTCCTCTTCTCATACATATACATTTTTGTAGTTTTGATTGTTTTTTACCAAATACAACGTTGCCTTTTTCACTTTCCTAACATCCACTAATTGTTGCCAGATTTTCTTACTCTTCGTAGGAACGCCATTAACTAGAATAACTAGAAGTTCCTCTTCCACTTTTTCTACACCAATTGTTTCAATATTTTTCTTTAAATCTAGAGGCAAATAGACAACTCTTCATATCTGAAGGAGGCAATTTCCCTGTCTTAGGCGCCATACGAACAATAGCCTGAAATGGATGCACACATTGAATAAGAATAGACTCATAAGTATTTAAATCCATCAGTTCAGAAGGAATATTTACCAACTCAAAATTATTATGTACAGCTCTACCAGGCATTTTGTTATCATTTAATTTATTATAACAATATTTACAAATACGTTGATCAGAACCCAAATCAAAACAATTCTCTACCAACAAATACGTTGCAAAATCCTTCCATTCATTATTATTTTCCTTTTCACTTTTTACATATAAATCAACTAATCTAGTCTGATTCTTATAATGAGATCGTCGACAACATACACAAGAAAAGTTTGCCCTTTCACCTGAAATGACCTTAAACCTTGTAATTCCTTGGTCAAAACTTTCTGTACTAAAATTCTGTACATTTTCTTCCACATTTCCTTCTATTTCTGTATCAGTTTCTGCACGGTCCTCTTTTTTTTCACAAAAGTAACTAACCTCAATTTCTTCACAAATGTTCTTTACATCTAATACAGATCCATGCAAAAGAACACTGTTTAACTGTTTTAGCTTAAGTGCTGGACTTTTTGCATAATACAAATAATACAAAATAATAGTAGCTCCTTCATGCTCTATTCTATTAATAGCTTCTAGTTTTTTTAATTTCTTGATTTTCTAACTTTAACATTTTTTCATTGAAGATTGAACATTCTTGCAGAGTTGGCATCAAGCATATCACTGATTTATTTTCAGCAATTTTTCTATATATATTCTCTCGGAGAATATTTTCGTTTGGAAACAAATTTGAAAGTAATCGTGCCTGTAAAGCTTCTTTGCCATGTTCACTCACTTTTCCAATTCTTATATCTAGAAGAATTCTTTTATAATCAGCATCCTTTGCCTGTCGCATATTTTGAATCAGTTCTGTATATTTTGAAATATACCATATATTAACATTTCCAATGCTTCCCAGGCACTTTCTGGTATTTTCATGTGTAACGGTTTTAAACACTGGTTGTCCTTTCACAGGACTTAGCTGAAGTAGATCTCCAAAAACGATGACGTGTTTGCCTCCAAATAACACATCATACTCTGTTTTAAGAATTTTTTTACATTCTTAAATGCTCAAAAGCAAGCATTACATTTGATACCATGCTTACCTCATCAATAATGAGAAGTTTCATTATTTTCAGGACTCTGGAAACTTCACAACAAGCGTCTCCAGATAGCTTGTGGTATTTCAATTTATTTTTGTGCTCTACTGGCAGCATCAATAAACGATGTAAAGTAATCCCTTTAATGTTATGTGCTGCCAACCCAGTTGGAGCGGTAACAACACAAGAGAGTGACGACTCAGTTCTTTTCTGTAGATAAGTTGCAATTGCTTTAATTAGAAAACTTTTTCCAGTTCCTGCTTCTCCACTCACGTACAGTCGGACAGGTTTAAATGACGTACATGAGCACTCTTTATTTCTCATGACATAAACCATGCTCAATCTGCTCTGTCATTTCATCGTATATTTGTTTTTGCTCAACATTTAGTTGTTTTTCCAATTCTTCTAAGTTTATTACATCCTCCTGAGCTTGTTCCATTGCTCTTTCCACCTCATCCATATCAAGTGGCTGCTTCATTTTAGATAATTGGTCCTCCTAGTGGATCCTGACTCAACGAAGCAGAACTTTGACTGTCTTGAGAACTGTCTCTAGCAATCTCTGCTGCAATTGTAGCTTCTTGCTGTATTTCCTCGTTTAACATGTGTAGATAATTAGTATAAACAGGACATACTATAGTATTTTTGGTTGCGTTGAATGAATCTTCATAAATGAGAAAATCTCCAAGTAGTTCCTCTTCTGTACGCCATAGCTTAAAGAGTTGCAAAAGAGCTAAATAGTAAAATTCCCTTTTGTCAGGAGTTTCGCAACTCAGTTTTTGATGATTGATCAAATGTCCTTTTCTTTGTTTCACCAGACATCCTTCAGATCCAATCACAGCATATACACCTTTATTTATATCTTCTGTAATATTCTTCTTAAAAGAGTAGCTTTGCAGTACTTCATAGAGACAAACGTTCTCAAGATGATTACTTCTATTTGAATAGTATGTATCCAACATATTTGTCTTCAAAATATCTGTACTGTTTGGTTCTTTCTCTGCTATATACTCAATATGTTGTACAGATTTCAAAACTCGGTTTTGTGTTCTTGCAAGACCTAAACTCACCCAAATGATTGTTCTAGATTTGGCATATAGACTTGCAGATGATAAGCGATCTGAACATTCATATGCTTCAATTTCTCGATGAGACAACATCTTCAAACTGTAGCTGTACAATTTCTTACTTAGGCTTTTTTCATGAGAAATTTCCTCCCACATTTCCTTTAGTTCTATCTTTTCAGATTTCGTAATGTAAGACGTTACATATCGAGCAACAGCAATGGAGTTGTCTGCAACATATTGATTATCCATGTTAGCATTCCACATGGACAAAATGACTGGGTTATAGTCATTTATGTATTTTGACTCTTCATTTCTTCTCAAGTTGTAGGTATTTTTCGGTGATTTTCTTGTGACAGTATGTCGCAAAGATGACATAAAATTGTTCACTCTTCCTTTTGATATTACTGGTCGTAGAAATCCAAAATGACATTTTGTGTAGAACGTGTCCTTAGATTTGAACTTTCGACGACAGTATTTTCCACAACGATGGGTTTGAAACCGTAAGACTTGTTGTCTTAAATTGTTTTGTTCTGTACTTTTTGGTTCAGCACATGTAGAATATTGTTCAATAAAACTCATCACTGTGTCATCCGAATCTGTTCCAAATTTGGGGGCATCTTTGATCCATAGCAGCATTGGTATCTGAGGAGCACCTCTTGCTTGAAACTCCTTTCTCCAAAAGAAATCCAGAACCTCTCCAAGAGGAAAATTTTTTTTGTTTGTGATAAAAGACATCATAGCTTCAAATCTATGATTGAAATACCTGCATACATTAACTGGATCCAAAGAGCACAGTTCTCCAGGTGTCTTGTATTCTATATTTTCTATGTTTGCATTTGCCTCTCGAAGAAATTAAAGTAAATCTTCCCAAGCATACTCAGCACAGCTTAGAGTAAGGAACCATGTAGGAGTTCCTAAGTTTCTTAGCATACATTTCAATTCCCCATGACGACGCTACCACTACTCGTTAGTACCACGCTGACATGCCATGGGGGCCTGTTTGGGGGGCTTCCTGGTGTTTGTGGGTGGGTTTCGGGGTCTGGGAGCACTACTGGGTATGGATAGTTTAGATATCAAGAGGTTTGAAGGAAATCCATGGAGGCAGAGGGGAGTTAGGGCCTAGCTGCAGAGCGCGCGCTGAGTGATTTTGGAAATTTTCAGAAAAGTGACTAAGTCCACATTTTTTGTACTTTTGCTTTTTGGCTGTTTGGGGGTCTTCTACTTGTTTTCGCCTGGGTTGACGGCTCTGGGGCCATTGCTGGGAAGGTCTAATACCGGATAAAACTGGTTTAAAACAACATCCATGAGGAAAAAGGTGTTGGCACTTTTTGTAACTTAGGGTTCGTTAGGGTTAGCCCTAGCAGCAGGATTGCATGTGTTTCGGGGTGTTCTTGATTTTTGCAACTGAGTTCTGGGGTTTTAGAGCACTCGTGGGAATGTGTAATTTTTGTTGCAAGCGATTTGAAGAAAATCCATGGTGGGAAAGGGGGATCACTTACTCTGTGAGAGGCACTTAGTGTTGAAAACATTTAGCCATTTACACTTAAAGGAAGAAAATGACACAGACTTAAGTTTCAGGAAAACAAACTTACTGTTAAACCACCACCCACCAGACTCAAAAGCAGGAAAAATCAGGTATGCTCAGATAAAGTTTCAAAAAGTATATTTTTTATAGCCCTAACAAAATAATCTCCCTCAAGACCCTCCCTAACCCCAACGATTGTCTTTCAAAAGTCCCAAAAAGAACCCAACTCCCAAATCCCACCCCCCAAAAGTCTCTAAAAAAGGGGCAAGGGAAACTACGGCAGGCTGCTGTTCACTGTAGCGGCCAGGGCATCATACTCCTTGCGGAGGGTGGCATGGTCGAAGCGGAGGCCCTCCACCAAGTTCTTATAGGTTAAGACCTCCTGCTCCAGGTAGGACACTCTGAGGGATAAGCGGCGCTGTCGTGCCTTGCAACTCCTGTGGGGGGCAGCTGATGTCTTTGCTGCTCGGCGGTGGCGGTTGGCTTTGGTAGCCCGGCTCCGTACCGCTGGAGCACTGCGCTGGCTGGCAGCCCGTGTGGGCCCGGCGGAGGATGCAGCTGTCGCAGTAGATGTAGTCATAGACTGCGTGTCCTCCTCCTCCAGGGCCAGCAGCCGCCGATATTTAGCGACAGTGGCATCCAGCCTCCGTTGCCGGGCCATTCGAGCCTGCTCTTTCCTTGATGGTTTATGAGATTTGGAAGGAGCAACTATATAAAGAAAGAAAGACATAGTCTGTAACCAATGCTCTTAAGATTAACACAAAATGATTGAGCAGAAAGTTGTGTCACAGTACAACTAGCAACTTGAAAGCACAGTACATAACCATGTTAGCATTCCACATGGACAAAATGACTGGGTTATAGTCATTTATGTATTTTGACTCTTCATTTCTTCTTAAGTTGTATGTATTTTTCGGTGATTTTCTTGTGACAGTATGTCGCAAAGATGACATAAAATTGTTCACTCTTTTTTTTTATATTACTGGTCGTGGAAATCCAAAACGACATTATGTGTAGAACTTGTCCTTAGATTTGAACTTTCGACGACAGTATTTTCCACAACGATGGGTTGGAAACCGTACGACTTGATGTCTTAAATTGTTTTGTTCTGTACTTTTTGGTACAGCACTGGTAGAATATTGTGCTCCAGGTGTCTTGTATTCTATATTTTCTATGTTTGCATTTGCCTCTCGAAGAAATTAAAGTAAATCTTCCCAAGCATACTCAGCACAGCTTAGAGTAAGGAACCATGTAGGAGTTCCTAAGTTTCTTTGCATACATTTCAATTCCCCATGACGACGGTACCACTACTCGTTAGTACCACGCTGACATGCCATGAGATTAATTAGCTGAGATTCCAAAACGGTGTCTTTCTGTTGGACTTTATCCATAAAGTCCCTTGCCGAAACATTTTGCAGATGTACTCCACTTTTTAGTATATGATTCACTGCATAAGAAAGTCCAGACAAGTCACTCTCAAACAGAAGATGAAACAAATATGGAATCCATTGGCGAAACCTTGGATCTTCTGCATATAATCTTGATGTCTGGTATTCAGATGCAGGAATCTGCACAGGCCGGTCATTATATCGTCCACCTTGACCTGTTGGAAATAACTGAGGAAAACAACGAGCTTCCAAGCTTTCTTCCCAAGCAGTAATGGGACTTCCTTTTGCTTCTTTCATTTGGAATAACTCGATAGCATTCCCCATTACTTCTTTGGAATGCAGAGGATGAACACTATAATGTTCATACATTTCTTCACTTCTGGACACATCCACTTTTTCGATTTGTCCAGCTGACAAATCACTGTCCTCTTCTACAGTTGTTTCCTCTTCTCATACATATACATGTTTGTAGTTTTGATTGTTTTTTACCAAATACAACGTTGCCTTTTTCACTTTCCTAACATCCACTAATTGTTGCCAGATTTTCTTACTCTTCGTAGGAACGCCATTAACTAGAATAACTAGAAGTTCCTCTTCCACTTTTTCTACACCAATTGTTTCAATATTTTTCTTTAAATCTTGAGGCAAATAGACAACTCTTCATATCTGAAGGAGGCAATTTCCCTTTCTTAGGCGCCATACGAACAATAGCCTGAAATGGATGCACACATTGAATAAGAATAGACTCATAAGTATTTAAATCCATCAGTTCAGAAGGAATATTTACCAACTCAAAATTATTATGTACAGCTCTACCAGGCATTTTGTTATCATTTAATTTATTATAACAATATTTACAAATACGTTGATCAGAACCCAAATCAAAACAATTCTCTACCAACAAATACGTTGCAAAATCCTTCCATTCATTATTATTTTCCTTTTCACTTTTTACATATAAATCAACTAATCTAGTCTGATTCTTATAATGAGATCGTCGACAACATACACAAGAAAAGTTTGCCTGGTCGTGGAAATCCAAAACGACATTATGTGTTGAACTTGTCCTTAGATTTGAACTTTCGACGACAGTATTTTCCACAACGATGGGTTGGAAACAGTACGACTTGATGTCTTAAATTGTTTTGTTCTGTACTTTTTGGTACAGCACAGGTAGAATATTGTGCTCCAGGTGTCTTGTATTCTATATTTTCTATGTTTGCATTTGACTCTCGAAGAAATTAAAGTAAATCTTCCCAAACATACTCAGCACAGCTTAGAGTAAGGAACCACGTAGGAGTTCCTAAGTTTCTTAGCATACATTTCAATTCCCCATGACGACGGTACCACTACTCGTTAGTACCACGCTGACATGCCATGAGATTAATTAGCTGAGATTCCAAAACGGTGTCTTTCTGTTGGACGAAACCTTGGATCTTCTGCATATAATCTTGATGTCCGGTATTCAGATACAGGAATCTGCACAGGTCGGTCATCATATCGTCCACCTCGACCTGTTGTAAATAACTGAGGAAAACAACGAGCTTCCAAGCTTTCTTCCCATACACTAATGGGACTTCCTTTTGCTTCTTTCATTTGGAATAACTCAATAGCATTCCCCATTACTTCTTTGGAATGCAGAGGATGAACACTATAATGTTCATACATTTCTTCACTTCTGGACACATCCACTTTTTCAATTTGTCCAGCTGACAAATCACTGTCCACTTCTACAGTTGTTTCCTCTTCTCCTACATATACATACATACACAAGAAAAGTTTGTCCTTTCACCTGAAATGACCTTAAACCTTGTAATTCCTTGGTAAAAATTTTCTCATTTTCTTCCACATTTCCTTCTATTACTGTATCAGTTTCTGCACGGTCCTCTTTTTTTCACGAAAGTAACTAACCTCAGTGTCTTCACAAATGTTCTTTACATCTGATACAGATCCATGCAAAAGAACACTGTTTAACTGTTTTAGCTTAAGTGCTGGACTTTTTGCATAATACAAATTATACAAAATAATAGTAGCTCCTTCAAGCTCTATTCTATCAAAATAATTGTTGCTCCCATATGCTCTATTCTGTCAATAGCTTCCAGTTTCACAATCTCTTGGTTTTCTAAATTCAACATTTTGTTGTTGAAGATGGCACATTCTGCAAGAGTTGGCATCAAACATATTCCAGATTTCTTCTCAGTAATTTTCCGAAAAATATTCTCTGGCAGAATGTCTTCTTCTGGATACAAATTTGACAGTAATCGTGCATGTAAAGCTTCTTTCCCATGCTCGGTCACTTTCCCGATTCTAACATCTTGTAGAATATTCTTGTAATCTTCATCCTTCGCCTGACGCATATTTTCACGCAGCTCAGCATAATTAAAGTTTAACCATATGTTAACGTTGCCAGTGCTCCCTAGGCACTTCCTGGTATCTTCATGCGTAAGGAGTTTAAACACTGGTTGTCCTTTCACTGGTGTCAGCTGCAGAAGATCACCGAAAACAATGATGTGTTTGCCACCAAATAACACATCATACTCTGTTTTAAGAACTTCCTGCATTCTCAAATGCACAAAGGCAAGCATGACATTGGAAACCATGCTTACTTCGTCAATGATAAGAAGTTTCATCTTCTTCAGGACTCTGGAAACTACACAACAAGCATCTCCAGATAACTTGTGGTATTGTAATTTGTTATTATGCTCCACTGGCAGCATCAGTAGACGATGTAAAGTAATCCCTTTAATGTTATGTGCTGCCAGCCCAGTTGGAGCGGTGACAACACAAGACAGCGATGACTCGGTCCTTTTCTGCAGATAACATGAAATTGCTTTAATTAGGAAACTTTTTCCAGTTCCTGCTTCTCCACTCACGTACAGTCGGACAGGCTTCAACGACGTACATGAGCACTCTTTCTTCTCATGACTTAATCCATGATCAATTTGGTTTGTAACTTTGTCATATATTTTCCTCTGCTCAACGTTGAGTTGTCTTTCCAAATCTTCTAAGTTAATCGCATCCTCCTGAGCATGTGCCATGGCTCTTTCCACTTCAATCATGGTAGTGGCAGCTTCATTTTCGATAACTGGTCCTCCTAGTGGATCCTGACTCAATGGAACAGAACTCTGACTGTCCTGAGAACTCTCTCTAGCAATCTCGGCTGCAATTGTTGCTTCCTGCTCGATTTCCGCATTCAACATTTCTAGATATTTTGGAAAAACAGGACATTCTATGGTCTCCTTGGCTGCATTGAAAGAGTCTTTGTAACAGAGGAAATCTCCAAGCAGTTCCTCTTCTGCACGCGAAGGCTTGAAAAGTTGCAAAAGACCTAAATAGAAAAACTATTTTCTTTCAGGAGATTCGCCACTCAATTTTCGATGATTTACCAATTGGCATTTTCTTCGCTTGACCAGACATCCCTCACTTCCAATTACAGCATACACTCCTTTATCAATATCTTCTTTGATGTTCCTCTTGAATATGTAATTTTGTAGAACCTGATACAGACAAACATTCTCGAGGTGACTGCTTCTATTTGGATAATATGTATCCAACTTGTTGGTCTTCAAAATATCTGTACTGTTTGGCTCCTTTTCCGCCAAATACTCAATTTCCCGTACAGGTTTCAGAACTCGATTACGCGTTGCATCAAGACCAAGACTCGCCCAAATGATACTCCTAGATTTGGCATAGAGACTTGCTGAAGATAACCGGTCAGAACATTCGTAAGCTCCGATTTCTCGATGCGACAACATCTTCAGACTGAAACTGTACAACTTCTTACTGAGGCTCTTTTCATGGGAAATGTCCTCCCACATATCCTTCAATTCTGTCTTTTCTTTTTTTGTGATGTAAGATGTCACATACCGAGCCACAGCCATACAGTTATCAACCACAAACTGTATATCCATGCTAGCATTCCACATGGACAAAATCACTGGGTTGTAGTCGTTGATGTACTTGGACTCTTCGTTTCTTTTCAAATTGTATGTATTTTTGGGTGATTTCCTCGTCACATTATGTCGCAGCGAAGACATCAAACTGTTCACTCTTCCTTTAGATATCACCGATCGTGGAAATCCAAAACGACATTTTGTGTAGAACTTGTCCTTGTTTCTGAATTTACGACGACAGTACTTTCCACAACGATGGCTTTGAAAGCGTAAAACTTGTTCTCTTAGCCTTTTGTCTTCCTTTGTCTTTGGAACAGCACATGCAGAATACTGTTCTATGAAACTCATCACTAAGTCATCCGGATCTGTTCCAAATTTGGGTGCATCTTTGATCCATAGCGAGCACCTCTTGCTTGACACTCCTTTCTCCAGAAGAAATCCAACACCTCTCCAAGTGGTGGATTTTTCTTGTTCATGATAAAAGACATCATAGCTTCAAATCTATGATTGAAGTACCTGCATACATTCACTGGATCCAAAGAGCACAGTTCTCCAGGTGTCTTGAATTCGATATTTTCAATGTTTCCATTTGCCTCTCGTAGAAATTCAAGTAAGTCTTCCCAGCCATACTCGGCACAGCTGAGAGTGAGGAACCATGTGGGAGTTCCTAAGTTCCTCAGCATATATTTTAAATCACCATGACGACGGTACCAGTACTCATTAGTACCACGCTAACATGCCATGAGATTAATCAGGTGAGAATCCAAAATACTGTCTTGCACATTGACTTTATCCATAAAGTCCCTTGCCGAGATATTTTGCATCTGTACACCACTTTTCAAGATGTGGTTCACTGCATATGACAGTCCAGACAGATCACTTTCAAACAGTAGATGAAACAAATAGGGAATGCATTGACGAAACCTAGAATCTTCTGCATACAATCGTAAAGTCCGGTATTCAGAAGCAGGAATTTGATCAGGTCGCTCATCATATCTTCCTCCTTGACCTGTTGGAAATAGCTGTGGGAAACACTGAGCTTCCAAACTTTCCTCCCAAACACTAATGGGACTCCCTTTGGCTTGTTTCATTTGAAACAACTCAATAGCATTCCCCATGACTTCCTTGGAATGCAAAGGATGAACACTATAATGTTCATATATTTCTTCATTTTTAGAGGCTTCTACTTTCTCAATTTGTCCAGCACACAAATCGCTGTCCTCTTCTTCACTTACTTCCTCTTCTGCAACACATACATTCTTGTAGTACTCATTGTTTTTCATCAAATACAATGTTGCCTTTTTGACTTTCCTAACATCCACTAAATCTTGCCAGATTTTCTTACTCTTTGTCGGAACCCCATTAACTAAGATAACTAGAGGTTCCTCTTCCACTTTCTCTACTCCAATTGTATTAATGTTTTTCTTCAAATCTAAAGGCAAATAAACACTTCTTCCCTTTAATCCTCTCTGTAAATCTTATGGAGGCAATTTCCCTGTCTTTGGCTCCATTCGTACAATAGCCTGAAAGGGATGGACACTTTGAATCAAAATAGATTCATAATTATTTAAATCCTTCAATTCAGAAGGAATGTCAACCAATTCCAGATTATTATGAACCGCTCTAGCAGGCATCCGGTTTTGATTTAATTTGTTACAACAATAAGTACACACACGTTGATCCGATCCCAAATCAAAAGAATTTTCTAGCATCAAGTATGTTGCGAAATCCTTCCATTCACTATTATTTTCCCTTTCACTTTTTGCATATAAATCCACTAACTTAGTCTGATTCTTATAATAAGTGCGTCGACAACACACACAAGTGAAATTAGGCCTCTCACTTGATTTCACCTGAAACGTGGCAATTTCCTTCTGAAAATTATCTGTATTGGAAATCTGTACACTCTCTTCCACATTACCTTCTTCTTCTGGGTCAATTTCAACATTCTTCTCTTTACTTGCAAAGTAACAAAACTCAATTTCTTCACAAATATTCTTCACATCTACTTCAGAACCATGCAAAAGAGCACTGGTTAATTGTTTAAGCTTAATTGCTGGCCTCTTAGCAAAATACAACATTCCCACTAATTTCCTCACTTTATTATGATGGACTGCTAGCATCCTGAAATGATGAAAAACACTCTGGCATACTCTCCTGGAAAGACAAGCCAGTGAATGACCATGTAAACCTGTCACTTCTCTCACTCTGCATGGATCTAATTCCTGCAACAACTTCATTTTCTGTTTTAAACTTTTCTTATTAAATGTCCGTACAAAATCACAAAGCAAATTGATGGAATCCTGTCGCACACTGCAAATACTACTACACTTCCAGGTGTACACTGGACCCTTAGGACGTCTCCCTAAAACTTCATCACCTAACACCTCTTCTGCCTCTGTTGACACAAGTTTTTCTTTTTCAACTGGACAACCGTCTTTCACCTCATATGCTCGACCACTGGTGTCAACTGCATGCCCCAAATTATTGTCCTGGAAGTAACTCTCCTCATTGAAAAATGCCCCACAATTTGAACTATGCATCCATTCTCCTGAAAATACTTCACAAAAATTTGTACGATTAACTATACTCTTCCATCTACTATTTGTTTTGAATTCATAAATTGCCTTGTTTAGTTTCATAATTCTATTGATTACCAAAATAAATAACTTTCGCTTCATTTCCAAAGCCTCATCAATAATTTTCTCAACATTTTTCTTTTTCTTATAAAAAGCCAGTTTCTGTTGACCTTTCTTTACATTTTTCATCAAATTTACAATTATCCTGTTGCGGAACATTCGTCTACGAATGTCCCTAAATTGATTGTGCCTTCTACCGGCACTCACAGAGTTTTCTCCTGCTCTACCACTAACTTTATTAAGGGGCCTTTCCTTCCTGTTTAAATTGACTCTCTTCTTCTGGACTAAAACATGTTCTGTAGTGATACTTTTTTATCTGGAAATGTTTCTTAGGAAAGATTTTGTTGTCTTACCCGGAGCTTTTTGGGTGAATTGACGAGTTTTTAATGTAGAGGACTGCTGCAAGCATGTACTAAGCTGCTGTGTTTGACGTTTTGTAGCCTTTCTCCTCCTTTGCCTTGAAGGCATTTTTTAATTTTGAAATGATCTTCAGTTGAATCTGTGGTAAAATATAATAAAAATGTTATTAACCACTATTACCAAACAGTAAATCAATAACAGTCGTCAAAAAATTAACACACTAGTTGTCAATTCTACATACAATAATTTTTAGTGCATTGACAAATTTAAAACTCACAAATAGTAGCAAAGAAATGGAATGCTTCTACATTTGACCTGTGCTCTTTTATATGTGAATCTGAACTAATTTTATTAGCATATTTCACTATTTTATTAAAGACACTTCACACAAGCTGTTTTTGAAGTTGTATTTAAATTTAAATAAAACGGTTAACATGGTTACTTTTCATTTCCAGTAACTTATATTTATTTTTAAAAGTCTTTATAGTTCAATAGGCTCGAGCAGGTCAGCTGCCCACCCTATGTCATACAATTCTGACAAATCGGCATCCTCATCATATTCTTCATCATCCACAGGATATAAATCATCCAAGGGATCTACTTCCTCTGACGTTTTAATGACAAGTTCAATGATAACATCGAGATCAACAGATTGCACATTATCACTCATGATTGATGTTGTCGTTATCTTTAAAGAAAGAGAACAACAATGAGATGTTGCAGAGTAAGAGACAAATCTCAGAGCCGGGAAGAAGCCCCTTTGCGGGCTTCTTGTGACAGTATGTCGCAAAGATGACATAAAATTGTTCACTCTTCCTTTTGATATTACTGGTCGTAGAAATCCAAAACGACATTTTGTGTAGAACTTGTCCTTAGATTTGAACTTTCGACGACAGTATTTTCCACAACAATGGGTTTGAAACCGTAAGACTTGTTGTCTTAAATTGTTTTGTTCTGTACTTTTTGGTACAGCACATGTAGAATATTGTTCAATAAAACTCATCACTGTGTCATCCGAATCTGTTCCAAATTTGGGGGCATCTTTGATCCATAGCAGCATATGTATGTGAGGAGCACCTCTTGCTTGATACTCCTTTCTCCAAAAAATATCCAGAACCTCTCCAAGAGGAGGATTTTTTTTGTTTGTGATAAAAGACATCATAGCTTCAAATCTATGATTGAAATTCCTGCATACATTAACTGGATCCAAAGAGCACAGTTCTTCTGGTGTCTTGTATTCTATATTTCCTATGTTTGCATTTGCCTCTCGAAGAAATTAGAGTAAATCCTCCCAAGCATACTCAGCACAGCTTAGAGTAAGGAACCATGTAGGAGTTCCTAAGTTTCTTACCATACATTTCAATTCCCCATGACGACGCTACCACTACTCTTTAGTACCACGCTGACATGCCGTGAGATTAATTCGCTGAGATTCCAAAACTGTTTTTCTGTTGGACTAAAGTCCCTTACCAAAACATTTTGCAGATGTACTCCACTTTTTAGTATATGATTCACTGCATAAGAAAGTCCAGACAAGTCACTCTCAAACAGAAGATGAAACAAATATGGAATACATTGGCGAAACCTTGGATCTTCTGCATATAATCTTGATGTCCGGTATTCAGATGCAGGAATCTGCACAGGTCGGTCATTATATCGTCCACCTTGACCTGTTGGAAATAACTGAGGAAAACAACGAGCTTCCAAGCTTTCTTCCCAAGCAGTAATGGGACTTCCTTTTGCTTCTTTCATTTGGAATAACTCGATAGCATTCCCCATTACTTCTTTGGAATGCAGAGGATGAACACTATAATGTTCATAAATTTCTTCACTTCTGGACACATCCACTTTTTCAATTTGTCCAGCTGACAAATCACTGTCCTCTTCTACAGTTGTTTCCTCTTCTCATACATATACATGTTTGTAGTTTTGATTGTTTTTTACCAAATACAACGTTGCCTTTTTCACTTTCCTAACATCCACTAATTGTTGCCAGATTTTCTTACTCTTCGTAGGAACGCCATTAACTAGAATAACTAGAAGTTCCTCTTCCACTTTTTCTACACCAATTGTTTCAATATTTTTCTTTAAATCTAGAGGCAAATAGACAACTCTTCATATCTGAAGGAGGCAATTTCCCTTTCTTAGGCGCCATACGAACAATAGCCTGAAATGGATGCACACATTGAATAAGAATAGACTCATAAGTATTTAAATCCATCAGTTCAGAAGGAATATTTACCAACTCAAAATTATTATGTACAGCTCTACCAGGCATTTTGTTATCATTTAATTTATTATAACAATATTTACAAATACGTTGATCAGAACCCAAATCAAAACAATTCTCTACCAACAAATACGTTGCAAAATCCTTCCATTCATTATTATTTTCCTTTTCACTTTTTACATATAAATCAACTAATCTAGTCTGATTCTTATAATGAGATCGTCGACAACATACACAAGAAAAGTTTGCCTGGTCGTGGAAATCCAAAACGACATTATGTGTTGAACTTGTCCTTAGATTTGAACTTTCGACGACAGTATTTTCCACAACGATGGGTTGGAAACAGTACGACTTGATGTCTTAAATTGTTTTGTTCTGTACTTTTTGGTACAGCACAGGTAGAATATTGTGCTCCAGGTGTCTTGTATTCTATATTTTCTATGTTTGCATTTGACTCTCGAAGAAATTAAAGTAAATCTTCCCAAACATACTCAGCACAGCTTAGAGTAAGGAACCACGTAGGAGTTCCTAAGTTTCTTAGCATACATTTCAATTCCCCATGACGACGGTACCACTACTCGTTAGTACCACGCTGACATGCCATGAGATTAATTAGCTGAGATTCCAAAACGGTGTCTTTCTGTTGGACGAAACCTTGGATCTTCTGCATATAATCTTGATGTCCGGTATTCAGATACAGGAATCTGCACAGGTCGGTCATCATATCGTCCACCTCGACCTGTTGTAAATAACTGAGGAAAACAACGAGCTTCCAAGCTTTCTTCCCATACACTAATGGGACTTCCTTTTGCTTCTTTCATTTGGAATAACTCAATAGCATTCCCCATTACTTCTTTGGAATGCAGAGGATGAACACTATAATGTTCATACATTTCTTCACTTCTGGACACATCCACTTTTTCAATTTGTCCAGCTGACAAATCACTGTCCTCTTCTACAGTTGTTTCCTCTTCTCCTACATATACATACATACACAAGAAAAGTTTTTCCTTTCACCTGAAATGACCTTAAACCTTGTAATTCCATGGTAAAAATTTTCTCATTTTCTTCCACATTTCCTTCTATTACTGTATCAGTTTCTGCACGGTCCTCTTTTTTTCACGAAAGTAACTAACCTCAGTGTCTTCACAAATGTTCTTTACATCTGATACAGATCCATGCAAAAGAACACTGTTTAACTGTTTTAGCTTAAGTGCTGGACTTTTTGCATAATACAAATTATACAAAATAATAGTAGCTCCTTCAAGCTCTATTCTATCAAAATAATTGTTGCTCCCATATGCTCTATTCTGTCAATAGCTTCCAGTTTCACAATCTCTTGGTTTTCTAAATTCAACATTTTGTTGTTGAAGATGGCACATTCTGCAAGAGTTGGCATCAAACATATTCCAGATTTCTTCTCAGTAATTTTCCGAAAAATATTCTCTGGCAGAATGTCTTCTTCTGGATACAAATTTGACAGTAATCGTGCATGTAAAGCTTCTTTCCCATGCTCGGTCACTTTCCCGATTCTAACATCTTGTAGAATATTCTTGTAATCTTCATCCTTCGCCTGACGCATATTTTCACGCAGCTCAGCATAATTAAAGTTTAACCATATGTTAACGTTGCCAGTGCTCCCTAGGCACTTCCTGGTATCTTCATGCGTAAGCAGTTTAAACACTGGTTGTCCTTTCACTGGTGTCAGCTGCAGAAGATCACCGAAAACAATGATGTGTTTGCCACCAAATAACACATCATACTCTGTTTTAAGAACTTCCTGCATTCTCAAATGCACAAAGGCAAGTATGACATTAGAAACCATGCTTACTTCGTCAATGATAAGAAGTTTCATCTTCTTCAGGACTCTGGAAACTACACAACAAGCATCTCCAGATAACTTGTGGTATTGTAATTTGTTATTATGCTCCACTGGCAGCATCAGTAGACGATGTAAAGTAATCCCTTTAATGTTATGTGCTGCCAGCCCAGTTGGAGCGGTGACAACACAAGACAGCGATGACTCGGTCCTTTTCTGCAGATAACATGAAATTGCTTTAATTAGGAAACTTTTTCCAGTTCCTGCTTCTCCACTCACGTACAGTCGGACAGGCTTCAACGACGTACATGAGCACTCTTTCTTCTCATGACTTAATCCATGATCAATTTGGTTTGTAACTTTGTCATATATTTTCCTCTGCTCAACGTTGAGTTGTCTTTCCAAATCTTCTAAGTTAACCGCATCCTCCTGAGCATGTGCCATGGCTCTTTCCACTTCAATCATGGCAGTGGCAGCTTCATTTTCGATAACTGGTCCTCCTAGTGGATCCTGACTCAATGGAACAGAACTCTGACTGTCCTGAGAACTGTCTCTAGCAATCTCGGCTGCAATTGTTGCTTCCTGCTCGATTTCCGCATTCAACATTTCTAGATATTTTGGAAAAACAGGACATTCTATGGTCTCCTTGGCTGCATTGAAAGAGTCTTTGTAACAGAGGAAATCTCCAAGCAGTTCCTCTTCTGCACGCGAAGGCTTGAAAAGTTGCAAAAGACCTAAATAGAAAAACTATTTTCTTTCAGGAGATTCGCCACTCAATTTTCGATGATTTACCAATTGGCATTTTCTTCGCTTGACCAGACATCCCTCACTTCCAATTACAGCATACACTCCTTTATCAATATCTTCTTTGATGTTCCTCTTGAATATGTAATTTTGTAGAACCTGATACAGACAAACATTCTCGAGGTGACTGCTTCTATTTGGATAATATGTATCCAACATGTTGGTCTTCAAAATATCTGTACTGTTTGGCTCCTTTTCCGCCAAATACTCAATTTCCCGTACAGGTTTCAGAACTCGATTACGCGTTGCATCAAGACCAAGACTCGCCCAAATGATACTCCTAGATTTGGCATAGAGACTTGCTGAAGATAACCGGTCAGAACATTCGTAAGCTCCGATTTCTCGATGCGACAACATCTTCAGACTGAAACTGTACAACTTCTTACTGAGGCTCTTTTCATGGGAAATGTCCTCCCACATATCCTTCAATTCTGTCTTTTCTTTTTTTGTGATGTAAGATGTCACATACCGAGCCACAGCCATACAGTTATCAGCCACAAACTGTGTATCCATGCTAGCATTCCACATGGACAAAATCACTGGGTTGTAGTCGTTGATGTACTTGGACTCTTCGTTTCTTTTCAAATTGTATGTATTTTTGGGTGATTTCCTCGTCACATTATGTCGCAGCGAAGACATCAAACTGTTCACTCTTCCTTTAGATATCACCGATCGTGGAAATCCAAAACGACATTTTGTGTAGAACTTGTCCTTGTTTCTGAATTTACGACGACAGTACTTTCCACAACGATGGCTTTGAAAGCGTAAAACTTGTTCTCTTAGCCTTTTGTCTTCCTTTGTCTTTGGAACAGCACATGCAGAATACTGTTCTATGAAACTCATCACTAAGTCATCCGGATCTGTTCCAAATTTGGGTGCATCTTTGATCCATAGCAGCATATGTATATGAGGAGCACCTCTTGCTTGATACTCCTTTCTCCAGAAGAAATCCAACTCCTCTCCAAGAGGTGGATTTTTCTTGTTCATGATAAAAGACATCATAGCTTCAAATCTATGATTGAAGTACCTGCATACATTCACTGGATCCAAAGAGCACAGTTCTCCAGGTGTCTTGAATTCGATATTTTCAATGTTTCCATTTGCCTCTCGTAGAAATTCAAGTAAGTCTTCCCAGCCATACTCGGCACAGCTGAGAGTGAGGAACCATGTGGGAGTTCCTAAGTTCCTCAGCATATATTTTAAATCACCATGACGACGGTACCAGTACTCATTAGTACCACGCTGACATGCCATGAGATTAATCAGGTGAGAATCCAAAATACTGTCTTGCACATTGACTTTATCCATAAAGTCCCTTGCCGAGATATTTTGCATCTGTACACCACTTTTCAAGATGTGGTTCACTGCATATGACAGTCCAGACAGATCACTTTCAAACAGTAGATGAAACAAATAGGGAATGCATTGACGAAACCTAGGATCTTCTGCATACAATCGTAAAGTCCAGTATTCAGAAGCAGGAATTTGATCAGGTCGCTCATCATATCTTCCTCCTTGACCTGTTGGAAATAGCTGTGGGAAACACTGAGCTTCCAAACTTTCCTCCCAAACACTAATGGGACTCCCTTTGGCTTGTTTCATTTGAAACAACTCAATAGCATTCCCCATGACTTCCTTGGAATGCAAAGGATGAACACTATAATGTTCATATATTTCTTCATTTTTAGAGACTTCTACTTTCTCAATTTGTCCAGCACACAAATCGCTGTCCTCTTCTTCACTTACTTCCTCTTCTGCAACACATACATTCTTGTAGTACTCATTGTTTTTCATCAAATACAATGTTGCCTTTTTGACTTTCCTAACATCCACTAAATCTTGCCAGATTTTCTTACTCTTTGTCGGAACCCCATTAACTAAGATAACCAGAGGTTCCTCTTCCACTTTCTCTACTCCAATTGTATTAATGTTTTTCTTCAAATCTAAAGGCAAATAAACACCTCTTCCCTTTAATCCTCTCTGTAAATCTGATGGAGGCAATTTCCCTGTCTTTGGCTCCATTCGTACAATAACCTGAAAGGGATGGACACTTTGAATCAAAATAGATTCATAAGTATTTAAATCCTTCAATTCAGAAGGAATGTCAACCAATTCCAGATTATTATGAACCGCTCTAGCAGGCATCCGGTTTTGATTTAATTTGTTACAACAATAAGTACACACACGTTGATCCGATCCCAAATCAAAAGAATTTGCTACCATCAAGTATGTTGCGAAATCCTTCCATTCACTATTATTTTCCCCTTCACTTTTTGCATATAAATCCACTAACTTAGTCTGATTCTTATAATAAGTGCGTCGACAACACACACAAGTGAAATTAGGCCTCTCACTTGATTTCACCTGAAACGTGGCAATTTCCTTCTGAAAATTATCTGTATTGGAAATCTGTACACTCTCTTCCACATTACCTTCTTCTTCTGGGTCAATTTCAACATTCTTCTCTTTACTTGCAAAGTAACAAAACTCAATTTCTTCACAAATATTCTTCACATCTACTTCAGAACCATGCAAAAGAGCACTGCTTAATTGTTTAAGCTTAATTGCTGGCCTCTTAGCAAAATACAACATTCTCACTAATTTCCTCACTTTATTATGATGGACTGCTAGCATCCTGAAATGATGAAAAACACTCTGGCATACTCTCCTGGAAAGACAAGCCAGTGAATGACCATGTAAACCTGTCACTTCTCTCACTCTGCATGGATCTAATTCCTGCAACAACTTCATTTTCTGTTTTAAACTTTTCTTATTAAATGTCCGTACAAAATCACAAAGCAAATTGATGGAATCCTGTCGCACACTGCAAATACTACTACACTTCCAGGTGTACACTGGACCCTTAGGACGTCTCCCTAAAACTTCATCACCTAACACCTCTTCTGCCTCTGTTGACACAAGTTTTTCTTTTTCAACTGGACAACCGTCTTTCACCTCATATGCTCGACCACTGGTGTCAACTGCATGCACCAAATCATTGTCCTGGAAGTAACTCTCCTCATTGAAAAATGCCTCACAATTTGAACTATGCATCCATTCTCCTGAAAATACTTCACAAAAATTTGTACGATTAACTATTCTCTTCCATCTACTATTTGTTTTGAATTCATAAATTGCCTTGTTTAGTTTCATAATTCTATTGATTACCAAAATAAATAACTTTCGCTTCATTTCCAAAGCCTGATCAATAATTTTCTCAACATTTTTCTTTTTCTTATAAAAAGCCAGTTTCTGTTGACCTTTCTTTACATTTTTCATCAAATTTACAATTATCCTGTTGCGGAACATTCGTCTACAAATGTCCCTAAATTGATTGTGCCTTCTACCGGCACTCACAGAGTTTTCTCCTGCTCTACCACTAACTTTATTAAGGGGCCTTTCCTTCCTGTTTAAATTGACTCTCTTCTTCTGGACTAAAACATGTTCTGTAGTGATACTTTTTTTTCTGGAAATGTTTCTTAGGAAAGATTTTGTTGTCTTACCCGGAGCTTTTTTGGTGACTTGACGAGTTTTTATTGTAGAGGACTGCTGCAAGCATGTACTAAGCTGCTGTGTTTGACGTTTTGTAGCCTTTCTCCTCCTTTGCCTTGAAGGCATTTTTTAATTTTGAAATGATCTTCAGTTGAATCTGTGGTAAAATATAATAAAAAATGTTATTAACCACTATTACCAAACAGTAAATCAATAACAGTTGTCAAAAAATTAACACATTAGTTGTCAATTCTACATACAATAATTTTTAGTGCATTGACAAATTTAAAACTCACAAATAGTAGCAAAGAAATGGAATGATTCTACATTTGACCTGTGCTCTTTTATATGTGAATCTGAACTAATTTTATTAGCATATTTCACTATTTTATTAAAGACACTTCACACAAGCTGTTTTTGAAGTTGTATTTAAATTTAAATAAAACGGTTAACATGGTTACTTTTCATTTCCAGTAACTTAAATTTATTTTTAAAAGTCTTTATAGTTCAATAGGCTCGAGCAGGTCAGCTGCCCACCCTATGTCATACAATTCTGACAAATCGGCATCCTCATCATATTCTTCATCATCCACAGGATATAAATCATCCAAGGGATCTACTTCCACTGACGTTTCAATGGCAAGTTCAATGATAACATCGAGATCAACAGATTGCACATTATCACTCATGATTGATGTTGTCGTTATCTTTAAAGAAAGAGAACAACAATGAGATGTTGCAGAGTAAGAGACAAATCTCAGAGCCGGGAAGAAGCCCCTTTGCGGGCTTCTTGTGACAGTATGTCGCAAAGATGACATAAAATTGTTCACTCTTCCTTTTGATATTACTGGTCGTAGAAATCCAAAGCGACATTTTGTGTAGAACTTGTCCTTAGATTTGAACTTTCGACGACAGTATTTTCCACACCGATGGGTTTGAAACCGTAAGACTTGTTGTCTTAAATTGTTTTGTTCTGTACTTTTTGGTACAGCACATGTAGAATATTGTTCAATAAAACTCATCACTGTGTCATCCGAATCTGTTCCAAATTTGGGGGCATCTTTGATCCATAGCAGCATATGTATGTGAGGAGCACCTCTTGCTTGATACTCCTTTCTCCAAAAAATATCCAGAACCTCTCCAAGAGGAGGATTTTTTTTGTTTGTGATAAAAGACATCATAGCTTCAAATCTATGATTGAAATACCTGCATACATTAACTGGATCCAAAGAGCACAGTTCTTCTGGTGTCTTGTATTCTATATTTTCTATGTTTGCATTTGCCTCTCGAAGAAATTAAAGTAAATCTTCCCAAGCATACTCAGCACAGCTTAGAGTAAGGAACCATGTAGAAGTTCCTAAGTTTCTTAGCATACATTTCAATTCCCCATGACGACGCTACCACTACTCTTTAGTACCACGCTGACATGCCGTGAGATTAATTCGCTGAGAATCCAAAACTGTTTTTCTGTTGGACTTTATCCATAAAGTCCCTTACCAAAACATTTTGCAGATGTACTCCACTTTTTAGTATATGATTCACTGCATAAGAAAGTCCAGACAAGTCACTCTCAAACAGAAGATGAAACAAATATGGAATACATTGGCGAAACCTTGGATCTTCTGCATATAATCTTGATGTCCGGTATTCAGATGCAGGAATCTGCACAGGTCGGTCATTATATCGTCCACCTTGACCTGTTGGAAATAACTGAGGAAAACAACGAGCTTCCAAGCTTTCTTCCCATACAGTAATGGGACTTCCTTTTGCTTCTTTCATTTGGAATAACTCGATAGCATTCCCCATTACTTCTTTGGAATGCAGAGGATGAACACTATAATGTTCATAAATTTCTTCACTCCTGGACACATCCACTTTTTCAATTTGTCCAGCTGACAAATCACTGTCCTCTTCTACAGTTGTTTCCTCTTCTCATACATATACATTTTTGTAGTTTTGATTGTTTTTTACCAAATACAACGTTGCCTTTTTCACTTTCCTAACATCCACTAATTGTTGCCAGATTTTCTTACTCTTCGTAGGAACGCCATTAACTAGAATAACTAGAAGTTCCTCTTCCACTTTTTCTACACCAATTGTTTCAATATTTTTCTTTAAATCTAGAGGCAAATAGACAACTCTTCATATCTGAAGGAGGCAATTTCCCTGTCTTAGGCGCCATACGAACAATAGCCTGAAATGGATGCACACATTGAATAAGAATAGACTCATAAGTATTTAAATCCATCAGTTCAGAAGGAATATTTACCAACTCAAAATTATTATGTACAGCTCTACCAGGCATTTTGTTATCATTTAATTTATTATAACAATATTTACAAATACGTTGATCAGAACCCAAATCAAAACAATTCTCTACCAACAAATACGTTGCAAAATCCTTCCATTCATTATTATTTTCCTTTTCACTTTTTACATATAAATCAACTAATCTAGTCTGATTCTTATAATGAGATCCTCGACAACATACACAAGAAAAGTTTGCCTGGTCGTGGAAATCCAAAACGACATTATGTGTTGAACTTGTCCTTAGATTTGAACTTTCGACGACAGTATTTTCCACAACGATGGGTTGGAAACAGTACAACTTGATGTCTTAAATTGTTTTGTTCTGTACTTTTTGGTACAGCACAGGTAGAATATTGTGCTCCAGGTGTCTTGTATTCTATATTTTCTATGTTTGCATTTGACTCTCGAAGAAATTAAAGTAAATCTTCCCAAACATACTCAGCACAGCTTAGAGTAAGGAACCACATAGGAGTTCCTAAGTTTCTTAGCATACATTTCAATTCCCCATGACGACGATACCACTACTCGTTAGTACCACGCTGACATGCCATGAGATTAATTAGCTGAGATTCCAAAACGGTGTCTTTCTGTTGGACTTTATCCATAAAGTCCCTTGCCGAAACATTTTGCAGATGTACTCCACTTTTTAGTATATGATTCACTGCATAAGAAAGTCCAGACAAGTCACTCTCAAACAGAAGATGAAACAAATATGGAATACATTGGCGAAACCTTGGATCTTCTGCATATAATCTTGATGTCCGGTATTCAGATGCAGGAATCTGCACAGGTCGGTCATCATATCGTCCACCTTGACCTGTTGGAAATAACTGAGGAAAACAACGAGCTTCCAAGCGTTCTTCCCATACACTAATGGGACTTCCTTTTGCTTCTTTCATTTGGAATAACTCAATAGCATTCCCCATTACTTCTTTGGAATGCAGAGGATGAACACTATAATGTTCATACATTTCTTCACTTCTGGACACATCCACTTTTTCAATTTGTCCAGCTGACAAATCACTGTCCTCTTCTACAGTTGTTTCCTCTTCTCCTACATATACATACATACACAAGAAAAGTTTGTCCTTTCACCTGAAATGACCTTAAACCTTGTAATTCCTTGGTCAAAATGTTCTCATTTTCTTCCACATTTCCTTCCATTACTGTATCAGTTTCTGCACGGTCCTCTTTTTTTCACGAAAGTAACTAACCTCAATTTCTTCACAAATGTTCTTTACATCTAATACAGATCCATGCAAAAGAACACTGTTTAACTGTTTTAGCTTAAGTGCTGGACTTTTTGCATAATACAAATTATACAAAATAATAGTAGCTCCTTCAAGCTCTATTCTATCAAAATAATTGTTGCTCCCATATGCTCTATTCTGTCAATAGCTTCCAGTTTCACAATCTCTTGGTTTTTCTAAATTCAACATTTTGTTGTTGAAGATGGCACATTCTGCAAGAGTTGGCATCAAACATATTCCAGATTTCTTCTCAGTAATTTTCCGAAAAATATTCTCTGGCAGAATGTCTTCTTCTGGACACAAATTTGACAGTAATCATGCATGTAAAGCTTCTTTCCCATGCTCGGTCACTTTCCAGATTCTAACATCTTGTAGAATATTCTTGTAATCTTCATCCTTCGCCTGACGCATATTTTCACGCTGCTCAGCATAATTGAAGTTTAACCATATGTTAACGTTGCCAGTGCTCCCTAGGCACTTCCTGGTATCTACATGCGTAAGCAGTTTAAACACTGGTTGTCCTTTCACTGGTGTCAGCTGCAGAAGATCACCGAAAACAATGATGTGTTTGCCACCAAATAACACATCATACTCTGTTTTAAGAACTTCCTGCATTCTCAAATGCACAAAGGCAAGCATGACATTAGAAACCATGCTTACTTCATCAATGATAAGAAGTTTCATCTTCTTCAGGACTCTGGAAACTTCACAACAAGCATCTCCAGATAACTTGTGGTATTGTAATTTGTTATCTTGCTCCACTGGCAGCATCAGTAGACGATGTAAAGTAATCCCTTTAATGTTATGTGCTGCCAGCCCAGTTGGAGCGGTGACAACACAAGACAGCGATGACTCGGTCCTTTTCTGCAGATAACATGAAATTGCTTTAATTAGGAAACTTTTTCCAGTTCCTGCTTCTCCACTCACATACAGTCGGACAGGCTTCAACGACGTACATGAGCACTCTTTCTTCTCATGACTTAATCCATGATCAATTTGGTTTGTAACTTTGTCATATATTTTCCTCTGCTCAACGTTGAGTTGTCTTTCCAAATCTTCTAATTTAACCGCATCCTCCTGAGCATGTGCCATGGCTCTTTCCACTTCAATCATGGCAGTGGCAGCTTCATTTTCGATAACTGGTCCTCCTAGTGGATCCTGACTCAATGGAACAGAACTCTGACTGTCCTGAGAACTGTCTCTAGCAATCTCGGCTGCAATTGTTGCTTCCTGCTCGATTTCCGCATTCAACATTTCTAGATATTTTGGAAAAACAGGACATTCTATGGTCTCCTTGGCTGCATTGAAAGAGTCTTTGTAACAGAGGAAATCTCCAAGCAGTTCCTCTTCTGCACGCGAAGGCTTGAAAAGTTGCAAAAGAGCTAAATAGAAAAACTCTTTTCTTTCAGGAGATTCGCCACTCAATTTTCGATGATTTACCAATTGGCATTTTCTTCGCTTGACCAGACATCCCTCACTTCCAATTACAGCATACACTCCTTTATCAATATCTTCTTTGATGTTCCTCTTGAATATGCAATTTTGTAGAACCTGATACAGACAAACATTCTCGAGGTGACTGCTTCTATTTGGATAATATGTATCCAACATGTTGGTCTTCAAAATATCTGTACTGTTTGGCTCCTTTTCCGCCAAATACTCAATTTCCCGTACAGGTTTCAGAACTCGATTACGCGTTGCAGCAAGACCAAGACTCGCCCAAATGATACTCCTAGATTTGGCATAGAGACTTGCTGAAGATAACCGGTCAGAACATTCGTAAGCTCCGATTTCTCGATGCGACAACATCTTCAAACTGAAACTGTACAACTTCTTACTGAGGCTCTTTTCATGGGAAATGTCCTCCCACATATCCTTCAATTCTGTCTTTTCTTTTTTTGTGATGTAAGATGCCACATACCGAGCCACAGCCATACAGTTATCAGCCACAAACTGTATATCCATGTTAGCATTCCACATGGACAAAATCACTGGGTTGTAGTCGTTGATGTACTTGGACTCTTCGTTTCTTTTCAAATTGTATGTATTTTTGGGTGATTTCCTCGTCACATTATGTCGCAGCGAAGACATCAAACTGTTCACTCTTCCTTTAGATATCACCGATCGTGGAAATCCAAAACGACATTTTGTGTAGAACTTGTCCTTGTTTCTGAATTTACGACGACAGTACTTTCCACAACGATGGCTTTGAAAGCGTAAAACTTGTTCTCTTAGCCTTTTGTCTTCCTTTGTCTTTGGAACAGCACATGCAGAATACTGTTCTATGAAACTCATCACTAAGTCATCCGGATCTGTTCCAAATTTGGGTGCATCTTTGATCCATAGCAGCATATGTATATGAGGAGCACCTCTTGCTTGATACTCCTTTCTCCAGAAGAAATCCAACACCTCTCCAAGAGGTGGATTTTTCTTGTTCATGATAAAAGACATCATAGCTTCAAATCTATGATTGAAGTACCTGCATACATTCACTGGATCCAAAGAGCACAGTTCTCCAGGTGTCTTGAATTCGATATTTTCAATGTTTCCATTTGCCTCTCGTAGAAATCCAAGTAAGTCTTCCCAGCCATACTCGGCACAGCTGAGAGTGAGGAACCATGTGGGAGTTCCTAAGTTCCTCAGCATATATTTTAAATCACCATGACGACGGTACCAGTACTCATTAGTACCACGCTGACATGCCATGAGATTAATCAGGTGAGAATCCAAAATACTGTCTTGCACATTGACTTCATCCATAAAGTCCCTTGCCGAGATATTTTGCATCTGTACACCACTTTTCAAGATGTGGTTCACTGCATATGACAGTCCAGACAGATCACTTTCAAACAGTAGATGAAACAAATAGGGAATGCATTGACGAAACCTAGGATCTTCTGCATACAATCGTAAAGTCCGGTATTCAGAAGCAGGAATTTGATCAGGTCGCTCATCATATCTTCCTCCTTGACCTGTTGGAAATAGCTGTGGGAAACACTGAGCTTCCAAACTTTCCTCCCAAACACTAATGGGACTCCCTTTGGCTTGTTTCATTTGAAACAACTCAATAGCATTCCCCATGACTTCCTTGGAATGCAAAGGATGAACACTATAATGTTCATATATTTCTTCATTTTTAGAGACTTCTACTTTCTCAATTTGTCCAGCACACAAATCGCTGTCCTCTTCTTCACTTACTTCCTCTTCTGCAACACATACATTCTTGTAGTACTCATTGTTTTTCATCAAATACAATGTTGCCTTTTTGACTTTCCTAACATCCACTAAATCTTGCCAGATTTTCTTACTCTTTGTCGGAACCCCATTAACTAAGATAACCAGAGGTTCCTCTTCCACTTTCTCTACTCCAATTGTATTAATGTTTTTCTTTAAATCTAAAGGCAAATAAACACCTCTTCCCTTTAATCCTCTCTATAAATCTGATGGAGGCAATTTCCCTGTCTTTGGCTCCATTCGTACAATAGCCTGAAAGGGATGGACACTTTGAATCAAAATAGATTCATAAGTATTTAAATCCTTCAATTCAGAAGGAATGTCAACCAATTCCAGATTATTATGAACCGCTCTAGCAGGCATCCGGTTTTGATTTAATTTGTTACAACAATAAGTACACACACGTTGATCCGATCCCAAATCAAAAGAATTTTCTACCATCAAGTATGTTGCGAAATCCTTCCATTCACTATTATTTTCCCTTTCACTTTTTGCATATAAATCCACTAACTTAGTCTGATTCTTATAATAAGTGCTTCGACAACACACACAAGTGAAATTAGGCCTCTCACTTGATTTCACCTGAAACGTGTCAATTTCCTTCTGAAAATTATCTGTATTGGAAATCTGTACACTCTCTTCCACATTACCTTCTTCTTCTGGGTCAATTTCAACATTCTTCTCTTTACTTGCAAAGTAACAAAACTCAATTTCTTCACAAATATTCTTCACATCTACTTCAGAACCATGCAAAAGAGCACTGCTTAATTGTTTAAGCTTAATTGCTGGCCTCTTAGCAAAATACAACATTCTCACTAATTTCCTCACTTTATTATGATGGACTGCTAGCATCCTGAAATGATGAAAAACACTCTGGCATACTCTCCTGGAAAGACAAGCCAGTGAATGACCATGTAAACCTGTCACTTCTCTCACTCTGCATGGATCTAATTCCTGCAACAACTTCATTTTCTGTTTTAAACTTTTCTTATTAAATGTCCGTACAAAATCACAAAGCAAATTGATGGAATCCTGTCGCACACTGCAAATACTACTACACTTCCAGGTGTACACTGGACCCTTAGGACGCCTCCCTAAAACTTCATCACCTAACACCTCTTCTGCCTCTGTTGACACAAGTTTTTCTTTTTCAACTGGACAACCGTCTTTCACCTCATATGCTCGACCACTGGTGTCAACTGCATGCACCAAATCATTGTCCTGGAAGTAAATCTCCTCATTGAAAAATGCCTCACAATTTGAACTATTCATCCATTCTCCTGAAAATACTTCACAAAAATTTGTACGATTAACTATTCTCTTCCATCTACTATTTGTTTTGAATTCATAAATTGCCTTGTTTAGTTTCATAATTCTATTGATTACCAAAATAAATAACGTTCGCTTAATTTCCAAAGCCTGATCAATAATTTTCTCAACATTTTTCTTTTTCTTATAAAAAGCCAGTTTCTGTTGACCTTTATTTACATTTTTCATCAAATTTACAATTATCCTGTTACGGAACATTCGTCTACGAATGTCCCTAAATTGATTGTGCCTTCTACCTGCACTCACAGAGTTTTCTCCTGCTCTACCACTAACTTTATTAAGGGGCCTTTCCTTCCTGTTTAAATTGACTCTCTTCTTCTGGACTAAAACATGTTCTGTAGTGATACTTTTTGTTCTGGAAATGTTTCTTAGGAAAGATTTTGTTGTCTTACCCGGAGCTTTTTTGGTGACTTGTCGAGTTTTTATTGTAGAGGACTGCTGCAAGCATGTACTAAGCTGCTGTGTTTGACGTTTTGTAGCCTTTCTCCTCCTTTGCCTTGAAGGCATTTTTTAATTTTGAAATGATCTTCAGTTGAATCTGTGGTAAAATATAATAAAAATGTTATTAACCACTATTACCAAACAGTAAATCAATAACAGTCGTCAAACAATTAACACACTAGTTGTCAATTCTACATACAATAATTTTTAGTGCATTGACAAATTTAAAACTCACAAATAGTAGCAAAGAAATGGAATGCTTCTACATTTGACCTGTGCTCTTTTATATGTGAATCTGAACTAATTTTATTAGCATATTTCACTATTTTATTAAAGACACTTCACACAAGCTGTTTTTGAAGTTGTATTTAAATTTAAATAAAACGGTTAACATGGTTACTTTTCATTTCCAGTAACTTAAATTTATTTTTAAAAGTCTTTATAGTTCAATAGGCTCGAGCAGGTCCTCATCATATTCTTCATCATCCACAGGATATAAATCATCCAAGGGATCTACTTCCACTGACGTTTCAATGGCAAGTTCAATGATAACATCGAGATCAACAGATTGCACATTATCACTCATGATTGATGTTGTCGTTATCTTTAAAGAAAGAGAACAACAATGAGATGTTGCAGAGTAAGAGACAAATCTCAGAGCCGGGAAGAAGCCCCTTTGCGGGCTTCTTCCCGGCTCCCTTTTCCATGGTCTGGGCAGAAAGGAAGCAAAGTTGAAAGAAGAAATAGAACAGGGAAGAAGAAAAGAAAAGTGTTTAAAAAAGTAGTTTAAAATTAACAAAAAGTAGCAGAAAAAACAAAAATATAGAGCTAGAAAAATAGAGGGATAGATACTAAGTAAAATAGATTAAAAAAAAATCAAACAAGCAAAGGATGGCAGAGATTAAGAAAGGATACAGAGAGCATGCCCAGAACCATAGCAATGAATGAGAAACAAGTTGGCCGCGCCCGCTCACGACCGCGTGGGTAAGTTCGTGCGAGATTTTCCTCGTGATCACACGCGAAATTGTACTAGCGAGCCGCACACTTTGCGAGATTACACATAGCGCCCGGAAACGGAATTACGTCACGCAAACAAGATGGCCGTGCCCATGTACGACCGCTAGGGTAACTTCGCAAACGTTGCGCTACAAGCTGCTTGCGAACACGCACAAAATCACGCGAACAAACACGCCCCAAAAAAAACAAATCGTGTATTCGCACAAATTCGCGGCTTCCGAAATCGATCTCGCACGGATTCGCGCCCTGCAAATCGCGCGAAATTGCAGAAAAACGATTTTTGCAAAACTGAAAGGACTCAGCAGGTGCAAAAGTTCAATCTTAACATTAGTAACCATTCACTCTGGTGCTTCCTGAGGGGCCCCTCCAGAGTTCAGTTGCCTATTTGCAACTATTCTATGACCCTGCTCTCACCCTCACAGCAGGCTCATAGAATAGCTACAAGTAGGCCATAAAGGTCCTGTGAAAAAAAATTGCACTGCAACAGAAAGCAAATTACAGATAAGGAAGGAAGCAGGTGCCAGCCAGACTGGAAGTTTAAAAATCAGTGACACATTAATCAACCCCAAATTAATTCATGGCAGTTGAAGCAGGGCAGGTGTGCTTGCTTTTTTCACCCCCATAATCTACAGTGATAAACCAACCAGAGGGTGGCAGTGAGGATGTACCAGAGGGTGGCATGGGTGTACCAGAGGGTGGCAGTGGTGAAACAGAGGGTGCTGTGAACCTGTGATGATGAACCAGATGTAGAAACAACATAGTCGCTGCCGTTGCGAGCCGACAAGTAAGTACGCAATTGCGAACTGGTACACAAACCTCGCGAACTGGCAGAAACCCTTGCGAACACAAAAAAATACAAAAATCCGCAAATTCGCAAGAGTTCGCGGATTTTGCGGATTGCGAATCCGTAAATACGCAAGTTCGCGTACGACAGATTCGCAAAATCCGCCCATGCTTAGTTTTAGCTTAAGTGCTGGACTTTTTGCATAATACAAATAATACAAAATAATAGTAGCTCCTTCATGCTCTATTCTATCAATAGCTTCCAGTTTTTTTAATTTCTTGATTTTCTAACTTTAACATTTTTTCATTGAAGATTGAACATTCTTGCAGAGTTGGCATCAAGCATATCACTGATTTATTTTCAGCAATTTTTCTATATATATTCTCTGGGAGAATATTTTCGTTTGGAAACAAATTTGAAAGTAATTGTGCCTGTAAAGCTTCTTAGCCATATTCACTCACTTTTCCAATTCTTATATCTAGAAGAATTCTTTTATAATCAGCATCCTTTGCCTGCCGCATATTTTGAATTAGTTCTGTATATTTGAAATATAACCATATGTTAACATTTCCAATGCTTCCAAGGCACTTTCTGGTATCTTCATGTGTAACGGTTTTAAACACTGGTTGTCCTTTCACAGGAGTTAGCTGTAGTAGATCTCCAAAAACGATGACGTGTTTGCCTCCAAATAACACATCATACTCTGTTTTAAGAATTTTTCTGCATTCTTAAATGCACAAAAGCAAGCATTACATTTGATACCATCTTGCCTCATCAATAATGAGAAGTTTCTTTATTTTCAGGACTCTGGAAACTTCACAACAAGCGTCTCCAGATAGCTTGTGGTATTCTAATGTATTTTCGTGCTCTACTGGCAGCATCAATAAACGATGTAAAGTAATCCCTTTAATAATATGTGCTGCCAACCCAGTTGGAGCTGTAACAACACAAGATAGTGACGACTCAGTTCTTTTCTGTAGATAAGTTGCAATTGCTTTAAATAGAAAAATGTTTCCAGTTCCTGCTTCTCCACTCACGTACAGTCGAACAGGTTTAAATGACGTACATGAGCACTCTTTTTTCTCATGACATAAACCATGCTTAATCTGCTCTGTCACTTCATCGTATTTTTGTTTTTGCTCAACATTTAGTTGTTTTTCCAATTCTTCTAAGTTTATTACATCCTCCTGAGCTTGTTCCATTGCTCTTTCCACATCATCCATGGCAGTGGCTGCTTCATTTTGGATAATTGGTCCTCCTAGTGGATCCTGACTCAACGAAGCAGAGCTTTGACTGTCTTGAGAACTGTCTCTAGCAATCTCTGCTGCAATTGTAGCTTCTTGCTGTATTTCCTCGTTCAACATGTGTAGATAATTAGTAAAAACAGGACATTCTATAGTATTTTTGGTTGCGTTGAATGAATCTTCATAAATGAGAAAATCTCCAAGTAGGTCCTCTTCTGTACGCCATGGCTTAAAGAGTTGCAAAAGAGCTAAATAGTAAAATTCCCTTTTGTCAGGAGTTTCGCAACTCAGTTTTCGATGATTAATCAAATGTCTTTTTCTTTGTTTCACCAGACATCCTTCAGATCCAATCACAGCATATACACCTTTATTGATATCTTCTGTAATATTCCTCTTAAAAGAATAGCTTTGCAGTACTTCATAGAGACAAACGTTCTCAAGATGATTACTTCTATTTGGATAGTATGTATCCAACATATTTGTCTTCAAAATATCTGTACTGTTTGGTTCTTTCTCTGCTATATACTCAATTTGTTGTACAGATTTCAAAACTCGGTTTCGTGTTCTTGCAAGACCTAAACTCACCCAAATGATTGTTCTAGATTTGGCATATAGACTTGCAGATGATAAGCGATCTGAACATTCATATGCTTCAATTTCTCGATGAGACAACATCTTCAAATTGTAGCTGTACAATTTCTTACTTAAGCTTTTTTCATGAGAAATTTCCTCCCACATTTCCTTTAGTTCTGTCTTTTCAGATTTCGTAATGTAAGACGTTACATATCGAGCCACAGCAATGGAGTTGTCTGCAACATATTGAATATCCATGTTAGCATTCCACATGGACAAAATGACTGGGTTATAGTCATTTATGTATTTTGACTCTTCATTTCTTCTCAAGTTGTAGGAATTTTTCGGTGATTTTCTTGTGACAGTATGTCGCAAAGATGACATAAAATTGTTCACTCTTCCTTTTGATATTACTGGTCGTAGAAATCCAAAACGACATTTTGTGTAGAACTTGTCCTTAGATTTGAACTTTCGACGACAGTATTTTCCACAACGATGGGTTTGAGACCGTAAGACTTGTTGTCTTAAATTGTTTTGTTCTGTACTTTTTGGTACAGCACATGTAGAATATTGTTCAATAAAACTCATCACTGTGTCATCCGAATCTGTTCCGAATTTGGGGGCATCTTTGATCCATAGCAGCATATGTATGTGAGGAGCACCTCTTGCTTGATACTCCTTTCTCCAAAAAATATCCAGAACCTCTCCAAGAGGAGGATTTTTTTTGTTTGTGATAAAAGACATCATAGCTTCAAATCTATGATTGAAATACCTGCATACATTAACTGGATCCAAAGAGCACAGTTCTTCTGGTGTCTTGTATTCTATATTTTCTATGTTTGCATTTGCCTCTCGAAGAAATTAAAGTAAATCTTCCCAAGCATACTCAGCACAGCTTAGAGTAAGGAACCATGTAGGAGTTCCTAAGTTTCTTAGCATACATTTCAATTCCCCATGACGACGCTACCACTACTCTTTAGTACCACGCTGACATGCCGTGAGATTAATTCGCTGAGATTCCAAAACTGTTTTTCTGTTGGACTTTATCCATAAAGTCCCTTACCAAAACATTTTGCAGATGTACTCCACTTTTTAGTATATGATTCACTGCATAAGAAAGTCCAGACAAGTCACTCTCAAACAGAAGATGAAACAAATATGGAATACATTGGCGAAACCTTGGATCTTCTGCATATAATCTTGATGTCCGGTATTCAGATGCAGGAATCTGCACAGGTCGGTAATTATATCGTCCACCTTGACCTGTTGGAAATAACTGAGGAAAACAACGAGCTTCCAAGCTTTTTTCCCATACAGTAATGGGACTTCCTTTAGCTTCTTTCATTTGGAATAACTCGATAGCATTCCCCATTACTTCTTTGGAATGCAGAGGATGAACACCATAATGTTCATAAATTTCTTCACTTCTGGACACATCCACTTTTTCAATTTGTCCAGCTGACAAATCACTGTCCTCTTCTACAGTTGTTTCCTCTTCTCATACATATACATTTTTGTAGTTTTGATTGTTTTTTACCAAATACAACGTTGCCTTTTTCACTTTCCTAACATCCATTAATTGTTGCCAGATTTTCTTACTCTTCGTAGGAACGCCATTAACTAGAATAACTAGAAGTTCCTCTTCCACTTTTTCTACACCAATTGTTTCAATATTTTTCTTTAAATCTAGAGGCAAATAGACAACTCTTCATATCTGAAGGAGGCAATTTCCCTGTCTTAGGCGCCATACGAACAATAGCCTGAAATGGATGCACACATTGAATAAGAATAGACTCATAAGTATTTAAATCCATCAGTTCAGAAGGAATATTTACCAACTCAAAATTATTATGTACAGCTCTACCAGGCATTTTGTTATCATTTAATTTATTATAACAATATTTACAAATACGTTGATCAGAACCCAAATCAAAACAATTCTCTACCAACAAATACGTTGCAAAATCCTTCCATTCATTATTATTTTCCTTTTCACTTTTTACATATAAATCAACTAATCTAGTCTGATTCTTATAATGAGATCGTCGACAACATACACAAGAAAAGTTTGCCTGGTCGTGGAAATCCAAAACGACATTATGTGTTGAACTTGTCCTTAGATTTGAACTTTCGACGACAGTATTTTCCACAACGATGGGTTGGAAACAGTACGACTTGATGTCTTAAATTGTTTTGTTCTGTACTTTTTGGTACAACACAGGTAGAATATTGTGCTCCAGGTGTCTTGTATTCTATATTTTCTATGTTTGCATTTGCCTCTCGAAGAAATTAAAGTAAATCTTCCCAAGCATACTCAGCACAGCTTAGAGTAAGGAACCACGTAGGAGTTCCTAAGTTTCTTAGCATACATTTCAATTCCCCATGACGACGGTACCACTACTCGTTAGTACCACGCTGACATGCCATGAGATTAATTAGCTGAGATTCCAAAACGGTGTCTTTCTGTTGGACTTTATCCATAAAGTCCCTTGCCGAAACATTTTGCAGATGTACTCCACTTTTTAGTATATGATTCACTGCATAAGAAAGTCCAGACAAGTCACTCTCAAACAGAAGATGAAACAAATATGGAATACATTGGCGAAACCTTGGATCTTCTGCATATAATCTTGATGTCCGGTATTCAGATGCAGGAATCTGCACAGGTCGGTCATCATATCGTCCACCTTGACCTGTTGGAAATAACTGAGGAAAACAACGAGCTTCCAAGCTTTCTTCCCATACACTAATGGGACTTCCTTTTGCTTCTTTCATTTGGAATAACTCAATAGCATTCCCCATTACTTCTTTGGAATGCAGAGGATGAACACTATAATGTTCATACATTTCTTCACTTCTGGACACATCCACTTTTTCAATTTGTCCAGCTGACAAATCACTGTCCTCTTCTACAGTTGTTTCCTCTTCTCCTACATATACATACATACACAAGAAAAGTTTGTCCTTTCACCTGAAATGACCTTAAACCTTGTAATTCCTTGGTCAAAATGTTCTCATTTTCTTCCACATTTCCTTCTATTACTGTATCAGTTTCTGCACGGTCCTCTTTTTTTCACGAAAGTAACTAACCTCAATTTCTTCACAAATGTTCTTTACATCTAATACAGATCCATGCAAAAGAACACTGTTTAACTGTTTTAGCTTAAGTGCTGGACTTTTTGCATGATACAAATTATACAAAATAATAGTAGCTCCTTCAAGCTCTATTCTATCAAAATAATTGTTGCTCCCATATGCTCTATTCTGTCAATAGCTTCCAGTTTCACAATCTCTTGGTTTTCTAAATTCAACATTTTGTTGTTGAAGATGGCACATTCTGCAAGAGTTGGCATCAAACATATTCCAGATTTCTTCTCAGTAATTTTCCGAAAAATATTCTCTGGCAGAATGTCTTCTTCTGGACACAAATTTGACAGTAATCGTGCATGTAAAGCTTCTTTCCCATGCTCGGTCACTTTCCCGATTCTAACATCTTGTAGAATATTCTTGTAATCTTCATCCTTCGCCTGACGCATATTTTCACGCAGCTCAGCATAATTGAAGTTTAACCATATGTTAACGTTGCCAGTGCTCCCTAGGCACTTCCTGGTATCTTCATGCGTAAGCAGTTTAAACACTGGTTGTCCTTTCACTGGTGTCAGCTGCAAAGATCACCGAAAACAATGATGTGTTTGCCACCAAATAACACATCATACTCTGTTTTAAGAACTTCCTGCATTCTCAAATGCACAAAGGCAAGCATGACATTAGAAACCATGCTTACTTCATCAATGATAAGAAGTTTCATCTTCTTCAGGACTCTGGAAACTTCACAACAAGCATCTCCAGATAACATGTGGTATTGTAATTTGTTATCTTGCTCCACTGGCAGCATCAGTAGACGATGTAAAGTAATCCCTTTAATGTTATGTGCTGCCAGCCCAGTTGGAGCGGTGACAACACAAGACAGCGATGACTCGGTCCTTTTCTGCAGATAACATGAAATTGCTTTAATTAGGAAACTTTTTCCAGTTCCTGCTTCTCCACTCACGTACAGTCGGACAGGCTTCAACGACGTACATGAGCACTCTTTCTTCTCATGACTTAATCCATGATCAATTTGGTTTGTAACTTTGTCATATATTTTCCTCTGCTCAACGTTGAGTTGTCTTTCCAAATCTTCTAATTTAACCGCATCCTCCTGAGCATGTGCCATGGCTCTTTCCACTTCAATCATGGCAGTGGCAGCTTCATTTTCGATAACTGGTCCTCCTAGTGCATCCTGACTCAATGGAACAGAACTCTGACTGTCCTGAGAACTGTCTCTAGCAATCTCGGCTGCAATTGTTGCTTCCTGCTCGATTTCCGCATTCAACATTTCTAGATATTTTGGAAAAACAGGACATTCTATGGTCTCCTTGGCTGCATTGAAAGAGTCTTTGTAACAGAGGAAATCTCCAAGCAGTTCCTCTTCTGCACGCGAAGGCTTGAAAAGTTGCAAAAGAGCTAAATAGAAAAACTCTTTTCTTTCAGGAGATTCGCCACTCAATTTTCGATGATTTACCAATTGGCATTTTCTTCGCTTGACCAGACATCCCTCACTTCCAATTACAGCATACACTCCTTTATCAATATCTTCTTTGATGTTCCTCTTGAATATGTAATTTTGTAGAACCTGATACAGACAAACATTCTCGAGGTGACTGCTTCTATTTGGATAATATGTATCCAACATGTTGGTCTTCAAAATATCTGTACTGTTTGGCTCCTTTTCCGCCAAATACTCAATTTCCCGTACAGGTTTCAGAACTCGATTACGCGTTGCAGCAAGACCAAGACTCGCCCAAATGATACTCCTAGATTTGGCATAGAGACTTGCTGAAGATAACCGGTCAGAACATTCGTAAGCTCCGATTTCTCGATGCGACAACATCTTCAGACTGAAACTGTACAACTTCTTACTGAGGCTCTTTTCATGGGAAATGTCCTCCCACATATCCTTCAATTCTGTCTTTTCTTTTTTTGTGATGTAAGATGTCACATACCGAGCCACAGCCATACAGTTATCAGCCACAAACTGTATATCCATGTTAGCATTCCACATGGACAAAATCACTGGGTTGTAGTCGTTGATGTACTTGGACTCTTCGTTTCTTTTCAAATTGTATGTATTTTTGGGTGATTTCCTCGTCACATTATGTCGCAGCGAAGACATCAAACTGTTCACTCTTCCTTTAGATATCACCGATCGTGGAAATCCAAAACGACATTTTGTGTAGAACTTGTCCTTGTTTCTGAATTTACGACGACAGTACTTTCCACAACGATGGCTTTGAAAGCGTAAAACTTGTTCTCTTAGCCTTTTGTCTTCCTTTGTCTTTGGAACAGCACATGCAGAATACTGTTCTATGAAACTCATCACTAAGTCATCCGGATCTGTTCCAAATTTGGGTGCATCTTTGATCCATAGCAGCATATGTATATGAGGAGCACCTCTTGCTTGATACTCCTTTCTCCAGAAGAAATCCAACACCTCTCCAAGAGGTGGATTTTTCTTGTTCATGATAAAAGACATCATAGCTTCAAATCTATGCATACATTCACTGGATCCAAAGAGCACAGTTCTCCAGGTGTCTTGAATTCGATATTTTCAATGTTTCCATTTGCCTCTCGTAGAAATTCAAGTAAGTCTTCCCAGCCATACTCGGCACAGCTGAGAGTGAGGAACCATGTGGGAGTTCCTAAGTTCCTCAGCATACATTTTAAATCACCATGACGACGGTACCAGTACTCATTAGTACCACGCTGACATGCCATGAGATTAATCAGGTGAGAATCCAAAATACTGTCTTGCACATTGACTTTATCCATAAAGTCCCTTGCCGAGATATTTTGCATCTGTACACCACTTTTCAAGATGTGGTTCACTGCATATGACAGTCCAGACAGATCACTTTCAAACAGTAGATGAAACAAATAGGGAATGCATTGACGAAACCTAGGATCTTCTGCATACAATCGTAAAGTCCGGTTTTCAGAAGCAGGAATTTGATCAGGTCGCTCATCATATCTTCCTCCTTGACCTGTTGAAAATAGCTGTGGGAAACACAGAGCTTCCAAACTTTCCTCCCAAACACTAATGGGACTCCCTTTGGCTTGTTTCATTTGAAACAACTCAATAGCATTCCCCATGACTTCCTTGGAATGCAAAGGATGAACACTATAATGTTCATATATTTCTTCATTTTTAGAGGCTTCTACTTTCTCAATTTGTCCAGCACAAAAATCGCTGTCCTCTTCTTCACTTACTTCCTCTTCTGCAACACATACATTCTTGTAGTACTCATTGTTTTTCATCAAATACAATGTTGCCTTTTTGACTTTCCTAACATCCACTAAATCTTGCCAGATTTTCTTACTCTTTGTCGGAACCCCATTAACTAAGATAACCAGAGGTTCCTCTTCCACTTTCTCTACTCCAATTGTATTAATGTTTTTCTTCAAATCTAAAGGCAAATAAACAACTCTTCCCTTTAATCCTCTCTGTAAATCTAATGGAGGCAATTTCCCTGTCTTTGGCTCCATTCGTACAATAGCCTGAAAGGGATGGACACTTTGAATCAAAATAGATTCATACGTTTTTAAATCCTTCAATTCAGAAGGAATGTCAACCAATTCCAGATTATTATGAACCGCTCTAGCAGGCATCCGGTTTTGATTTAATTTGTTACAACAATAAGTACACACACGTTGATCAGATCCCAAATCAAAAGAATTTTCTACCATCAAGTATGTTGCGAAATCCTTCCATTCACTATTATTTTCCCTTTCACTTTTTGCATATAAATCCACTAACTTAGTCTGATTCTTATAATAAGTGCGTCGACAACACACACAAGTAAAATTAGGCCTCTCACTTGATTTCACCTGAAACGTGGCAATTTCCTTCTGAAAATTATCTGTATTAGAAATCTGTACACTCTCTTCCACATTACCTTCTTCTTCTGGGTCAATTTCAACATTCTTCTCTTTACTTGCAAAGTAACAAAACTCAATTTCTTCACAAATATTCTTCACATCTACTTCAGAACCATGCAAAAGAGCACTGCTTAATTGTTTAAGCTTAATTGCTGGCCTCTTAGCAAAATACAACATTCTCACTAATTCACTCACTTTATTATGATGGACTGCTAGCATCCTGAAATGATGAAAAACACTCTGGCATACTCTCCTGGAAAGACAAGCCAGTGAATGACCATGTAAACCTGTCACTTCTCTCACTCTGCATGGATCTAATTCCTGCAACAACTTCATTTTCTGTATTAAACTTTTCTTATTAAATGTCCGTACAAAATCACAAAGCAAATTGATGGAATCCTGTCGCACACTGCAAATACTACTACACTTCCAGGTGTACACTGGACCCTTAGGACGTCTCCCTAAAACTTCATCACCTAACACCTCTTCTGCCTCTGTTGACACAAGTTTTTCTTTTTCAACTGGACAACCGTCTTTCACCTCATATGCTCGACCACTGGTGTCAACTGCATGCACCAAATCATTGTCCTGGAAGTAACTCTCCTCATTGAAAAATGCCTCACAATTTGAACTATGCATCCATTCTCCTGAAAATACTTCACAAAAATTTGTACGATTAACTATGCTCTTCCATCTACTATTTGTTTTGAATTCATAAATTGCCTTGTTTAGTTTCATAATTCTATTGATTACCAAAATAAATAACTTTCGCTTCATTTCCAAAGCCTGATCAATAATTTTCTCAACATTTTTCTTTTTCTTATAAAAAGCCAGTTTCTGTTGACCTTTCTTTACATTTTTCATCAAATTTACAATTATCCTGTTACGGAACATTCGTCTACGAATGTCCCTAAATTGATTGTGCCTTCTACCTGCACTCACAGAGTTTTCTCCTGCTCTACCACTAACTTTATTAAGGGGCCTTTCCTTCCTGTTTAAATTGACTCTCTTCTTCTGGACTAAAACATGTTCTGTAGTGATACTTTTTTTTCTGGAAATGTTTCTTAGGAAAGATTTTGTTGTCTTACCCGGAGCTTTTTTGGTGACTTGTCGAGTTTTTATTGTTGAGGACTGCTGCAAGCATGTACTAAGCTGCTGTGTTTGACGTTTTGTAGCCTTTCTCCTCCTTTGCCTTGAAGGCATTTTTTAATTTTGAAATGATCTTCAGTTGAATCAGTGGTAAAATATAATAAAAAATGTTATTAACCACTATTACCAAACAGTAAATCAATAACAGTCGTCAAAAAATTAACACACTAGTTGTCAATTCTACATACAATAATTTTTAGTGCATTGACAAATTTAAAACTCACAAATAGTAGCAAAGAAATGGAATGCTTCTACATTTGACCTGTGCTCTTTTATATGTGAATCTGAACTAATTTTATTAGCATATTTCACTATTTTATTAAAGACACTTCACACAAGCTGTTTTTGAAGTTGTATTTAAATTTAAATAAAACGGTTAACATGGTTACTTTTCATTTCCAGTAACTTAAATTTATTTTTAAAAGTCTTTATAGTTCAATAGGCTCGAGCAGGTCAGCTGCCCACCCTATGTCATACAATTCTGACAAATCGGCATCCTCATCATATTCTTCATCATCCACAGGATATAAATCATCCAAGGGATCTACTTCCACTGACGTTTCAATGGCAAGTTCAATGATAACATCGAGATCAACAGATTGCACATTATCACTCATGATTGATGTTGTCGTTATCTTTAAAGAAAGAGAACAACAATGAGATGTTGCAGAGTAAGAGACAAATCTCAGAGCCGGGAAGAAGCCCCTTTGCGGGCTTCTTCCCGGCTCCCTTTTCCATGGTCTGGGCAGAAAGGAAGCAAAGTTGAAAGAAGAAATAGAACAGGGAAGAAGAAAAGAAAAGTGTTTAAAAAAGTAGTTTAAAATTAACAAAAAGTAGCAGAAAAAACAAAAATATAGAGCTAGAAAAATAGAGGGATAGATACTAAGTAAAATAGATTAAAAAAAACTTCAAACAAGCAAAGGATGGCAGAGATTAAGAAAGGATACAGAGAGCATGCCCAGAACCATAGCAATGAATGAGAAACAAGTTGGCCGCGCCCGCTCACGACCGCGTGGGTAAGTTCGCGCGAGATTTTCCTCGCGATCACACGCGAAATTGTACTAGCGAGCCGCACACTTTGCGAGATTACACATAGCGCCCGGAAACGGAATTACGTCACGCAAACAAGATGGCCGCGCCCATGTACGACCGCTAGGGTAACTTCGCAAACGTTGCGCTACAAGCGGCTTGCGAACACGCACAAAATCACGCGAACAAACACGCCCCAAAAAAAACAAATCGTGTATTCGCACAAATTCACGGCTTCCGAAATCGATCTCGCACGGATTCGCGCCCCGCAAATCGCGCGAAATTGCAGAAAAACGATTTTTGCAAAACTGAAAGGACTGAGCAGGTGCAAAAGTTCAATCTTAACATTAGTAACCATTCACTCTGGTGCTTCCTGAGGGGCCCCTCCAGAGTTCAGTTGCCTATTCTATGACCCTGCTCTCACCCTCACAGCAGGCTCATAGAATAGCTACAAGTAGGCCATAAAGGTCCTGTGAAAAAAATTTGCACTGCAACAGAAAGCAAATTACAGATAAGGAAGGAAGCAGGTGCCAGCCAGACTGGAAGTTTAAAAATCAGTGACACATTAATCAACCCCAAATTAATTCATGGCAGTTGAAGCAGGGCAGGTGTGCTTGCTTTTTTTCACCCCCATAATCTACAGTGATAAACCAACCAGAGGGTGGCAGTGAGGATGTACCAGAGGGTGGCATGGGTGTAGCAGAGGGTGGCAGTGGTGAAACAGAGGGTGCTGTGAACCTGTGATGATGAACCAGATGTAGAAACAACATAGTCGCGGCCGTTGCGAGCCGACAAGTACGTTCGCAATTGCGAACTGGTACACAAATCTTCCGAACTGGCAGAAACCCTTGCGAACACAAAAAAATACAAAAATCCGCAAATTCGCAAGAGTTCGCGGATTTTGCGGATTGCGAATCCGTAAATATGCAAGTTCGCGTACGACAGATTCGCAAAATCCGCCCATGCTTAGTTTTAGCTTAAGTGCTGGACTTTTTGCATAATACAAATAATACAAAATAATAGTAGCTCCTTCATGCTCTATTCTATCAATAGCTTCCAGTTTTTTTAATTTCTTGATTTTCTAACTTTAACATTTTTTCATTGAAGATTGAACACTCTTGCAGAGTTGGCATCAAGCATATCACTGATTTATTTTCAGCAATTTTTCTATATATATTCTCTGGGAGAATATTTTCGTTTGGAAACAAATTTGAAAGTAATCGTGCCTGTAAAGCTTCTTTGCCATGTTCACTCACTTTTCCAATTCTTATATCTAGAAGAATTCTTTTATAATCAGCATCCTTTGCCTGCCGCATATTTTGAATTAGTTCTGTATATTTGAAATATAACCATATATTAACATTTCCAATGCTTCCAAGGCACTTTCTGGTATCTTCATGTGTAACGGTTTTAAACACTGGTTGTCCTTTCACAGGAGTTAGCTGTAGTAGATCTCCAAAAACGATGACGTGTTTGCCTCCAAATAACACATCATACTCTGTTTTAAGAATTTTTCTGCATTCTTAAATGCACAAAAGCAAGCATTACATTTGATACCATCTTGCCTCATCAATAATGAGAAGTTTCTTTATTTTCAGGACTCTGGAAACTTCACAACAAGCGTCTCCAGATAGCTTGTGGTATTCTAATGTATTTTCGTGCTCTACTGGCAGCATCAATAAACGATGTAAAGTAATCCCTTTAATAATATGTGCTGCCAACCCAGTTGGAGCTGTAACAACACAAGATAGTGACGACTCAGTTCTTTTCTGTAGATAAGTTGCAATTGCTTTAAATAGAATTTTTTTTCCAGTTCCTGCTTCTCCACTCACGTACAGTCGAACAGGTTTAAATGACGTACATGAGCACTCTTTTTTCTCATGACATAAACCATGCTCAATCTGCTCTGTCACTTCATCGTATTTTTGTTTTTGCTCAACATTTAGTTGTTTTTCCAATTCTTCTAAGTTTATTACATCCTCCTGAGCTTGTTCCATTGCTCTTTCCACATCATCCATGGTAGTGGCTGCTTCATTTTGGATAATTGGTCCTCCTAGTGGATCCTGACTCAACGAAGCAGAGCTTTGACTGTCTTGAGAACTGTCTCTAGCAATCTCTGCTGCAATTGTAGCTTCTTGCTGTATTTCCTCGTTCAACATGTGTAGATAATTAGTAAAAACAGGACATTCTATAGTATTTTTGGTTGCGTTGAATGAATCTTCATAAATGAGAAAATCTCCAAGTAGTTCCTCTTCTGTACGCCATGGCTTAAAGAGTTGCAAAAGAGCTAAATAGTAAAATTCCCTTTTGTCAGGAGTTTCGCAACTCAGTTTTAGATGATTAATCAAATGTCTTTTTCTTTGTTTCACCAGACATCCTTCAGATCCAATCACAGCATATACACCTATATTGATATCTTCTGTAATATTCCTCTTAAAAGAATAGCTTTGCAGTACTTCATAGAGACAAACGTTCTCAAGATGATTACTTCTATTTGGATAGTATGTATCCAACATATTTGTCTTCAAAATATCTGTACTGTTTGGTTCTTTCTCTGCTATATACTCAATTTGTTGTACAGATTTCAAAACTCGGTTTTGTGTTCTTGCAAGACCTAAACTCACCCAAATGATTGTTCTAGATTTGGCATATAGACTTGCAGATGATAAGCGATCTGAACATTCATATGCTTCAATTTCTCGATGAGACAACATCTTCAAATTGTAGCTGTACAATTTCTTACTTAAGCTTTTTTCATGAGAAATTTCCTCCCACATTTCCTTTAGTTCTGTCTTTTCAGATTTCGTAATGTAAGACGTTACATATCGAGCCACAGCAATGGAGTTGTCTGCAACATATTGAATATCCATGTTAGCATTCCACATGGACAAAATGACTGGGTTATAGTCATTTATGTATTTTGACTCTTCATTTCTACTCAAGTTGTAGGTATTTTTCGGTGATTTTCTTGTGACAGTATGTCGCAAAGATGACATAAAATTGTTCACTCTTCCTTTTGATATTACTGGTCGTAGAAATCCAAAACGACATTTTGTGTAGAACTTGTCCTTAGATTTGAACTTTCGACGACAGTATTTTCCACAACGATGGGTTTGAGACCGTAAGACTTGTTGTCTTAAATTGTTTTGTTCTGTACTTTTTGGTACAGCACATGTAGAATATTGTTCAATAAAACTCATCACTGTGTCATCCGAATCTGTTCCAAATTTGGGGGCATCTTTGATCCATAGCAGCATATGTATGTGAGGAGCACCTCTTGCTTGATACTCCTTTCTCCAAAAAATATCCAGAACCTCTCCAAGAGGAGGATTTTTTTTGTTTGTGATAAAAGACATCATAGCTTCAAATCTATGATTGAAATACCTGCATACATTAACTGGATCCAAAGAGCACAGTTCTCCTGGTGTCTTGTATTCTATATTTTCTATGTTTGCATTTGCCTCTCGAAGAAATTAAAGTAAATCTTCCCAAGCATACTCAGCACAGCTTAGAGTAAGGAACCATGTAGGAGTTCCTAAGTTTCTTAGCATACATTTCAATTCCCCATGACGACGCTACCACTACTCTTTAGTACCACGCTGACATGCCATGAGATTAATTCGCTGAGATTCCAAAACGGTGTTTTTCTGTTGGACTTTATCCATAAAGTCCCTTGCCGAAACATTTTGCAGATGTACTCCACTTTTTAGTATATGATTCACTGCATAAGAAAGTCCAGACAAGTCACTCTCAAACAGAAGATGAAACAAATATGGAATACATTGGCGAAACCTTGGATCTTCTGCATATAATCTTGATGTCCGGTATTCAGATGCAGGAATCTGCACAGGTTGGTCATTATATCGTCCACCTTGACCTGTTGGAAATAACTGAGGAAAACAACGAGCTTCCAAGCTTTCTTCCCATACAGTAATGGGACTTCCTTTTGCTTCATCATTTGGAATAACTCGATAGCATTCCCCATTACTTCTTTGGAATGCAGAGGATGAACACTATAATGTTCATAAATTTCTTCACTTCTGGACACATCCACTTTTTCAATTTGTCCAGCTGACAAATCACTGTCCTCTTCTACAGTTGTTTCCTCTTCTCATACATATACATTTTTGTAGTTTTGATTGTTTTTACCAAATACAACGTTGCCTTTTTCACTTTCCTAACATCCACTAATTGTTGCCAGATTTTCTTACTCTTCGTAGGAACGCCATTAACTAGAATAACTAGAAGTTCCTCTTCCACTTTTTCTACACCAATTGTTTCAATATTTTTCTTTAAATCTAGAGGCAAATAGACCACTCTTCATATCTGAAGGAGGCAATTTCCCTGTCTTAGGCGCCATACGAACAATAGCCTGAAATGGATGCACACACTGAATAAGAATAGACTCATAAGTATTTAAATCCATCAGTTCAGAAGGAATATTTACCAACTCAAAATTATTGTACAGCTCTACCAGGCATTTTGTTATCATTTAATTTATTATAACAATATTTACAAATACGTTGATCAGAACCCAAAACAAAACAATTCTCTACCAACAAATACGTTGCAAAATCCTTCCATTCATTATTATTTTCCTTTTCACTTTTTACATATAAATCAACTAATCTAGTCTGATTCTTATAATGAGATCGTCGACAACATACTCAAGAAAAGTTTGTCCTTTCACCTTAAATGACCTTAAACCTTGTAATTCCTTGGTCAAAATTTTCTCATTTTCTTCCACATTTCCTTTTATTACTGTATCAGTTTCTGCACGGTCCTCTTTTTTTCACGAAAGTAACTAACCTTAATTTCTTCACAAATGTTCTTTACATCTAATACAGATCCATGCAAAAGAACACTGTTTAACTGTTTTAGCTTAAGTGCTGGACTTTTTGCATAATACAAATTATACAAAATAATAGTAGCTCCTTCAATCAAAATAATTGTTGCTCCCATATGCTCTATTCTGTCAATAGCTTCCAGTTTCACAATCTCTTGGTTTTCTAAATTCAACATTTTGTTGTTGAAGATGGCACATTCTGCAAGAGTTGGTATCAAACATATTCCAGATTTCTTCTCAGTAATTTTCCGAAAAATATTCTCTGGCAGAATGTCTTCTTCTGGATACAAATTTGACAGTAATCGTGCATGTAAAGCTTCTTTCCCATGCTCGGTCATTTTCCCGATCCTAACATCTTGTAGAATATTCTTGTAATCTTCATCCTTCGCCTGACGCATATTTTCACGCAGCTCAGCATAATTGAAGTTTAACCATATGTTAACGTTGCCAATGCTCCCTAGGCACTTCCTGGTATCTTCATGCGTAAGCAGTTTAAACACTGGTTGTCCTTTCACTGGTGTCAGCTGCAGAAGATCACCGAAAACAATGATGTGTTTGCCACCAAATAACACATCATACTCTGTTTTAAGAACTTCCTGCATTCTCAAATGCACAAAGGCAAGCATGACATTAGAAACCATGCTTACTTCGTCAATGATAAGAAGTTTCATCTTCTTCAGGACTCTGGAAACTTCACAACAAGCATCTCCAGATAACTTGTGGTATTGTAATTTGTTATCATGCTCCACTGGCAGCATCAGTAGACGATGTAAAGTAATCCCTTTAATGTTATGTGCTGCCAGCCCAGTTGGAGCGGTGACAACACAAGACAGCGATGACTCGGTCCTATTCTGCAGATAACATGAAATTGCTTTAATTAGGAAACTTTTTCCAGTTCCTGCTTCTCCACTCACGTACAGTCGGACAGGCTTCAACGACGTACATGAGCACTCTTTCTTCTCATGACGTAATCCATGATCAATTTGGTTTGTAACTTTGTCATATATTTTCCTCTGCTCAACGTTGAGTTGTCTTTCCAAATCTTCTAAGTTAACCGCATCCTCCTGAGCATGTGCCATGGCTCTTTCCACTTCAATCATGGCAGTGGCAGCTTCATTTTCGATAACTGGTCCTCCTAGTGGATCCTGACTCAATGAAACAGAACTCTGACTGTCCTGAGAACTGTCTCTAGCAATCTCGGCTGCAATTGCTGCTTCCTGCTCGATTTCCGCATTCAACATTTCTAGATATTTTGGAAAAACAGGACATTCTATGGTCTCCTTGGCTGCATTGAAAGAGTCTTCGTAACAGAGGAAATCTCCAAGCAGTTCCTCTTCTGCACGCGAAGGCTTGAAAAGTTGCAAAAGAGCTAAATAGAAAAACTCTTTTCTTTCAGGAGATTCGCCACTCAATTTTGGATGATTTACCAATTGGCATTTTCTTCGCTTGACCAGACATCCCTCACTTCCAATTACAGCATACACTCCTTTATCAATATCTTCTTTGATGTTCCTCTTGAATATGTAATTTTGTAGAACCTCATACAGACAAACATTCTCGAGGTGACTGCTTCTATTTGGATAATATGTATCCAACATGTTGGTCTTCAAAATATCTGTACTGTTTGGCTCCTTTTCCGCCAAATACTCAATTTCCCGTACAGGTTTCAGAACTCGATTACGCGTTGCAGCAAGACCAAGACTCGCCCAAATGATACTCCTAGATTTGGCATAGAGACTTGCTGAAGATAACCGGTCAGAACATTCGTAAGCTCCGATTTCTCGATGCAACAACATCTTCAGACTGAAACTGTACAACTTCTTACTGAGGCTCTTTTCATGGGAAATGTCCTCCCACATATCCTTCAATTCTGTCTTTTCTTTTTTTGTGATGTAAGATGTCACATACCGAGCCACAGCCATACAGTTATCAGCCACAAACTGTATATCCATGTTAGCATTCCACATGGACAAAATCACTGGGTTGTAGTCGTTGATGTACTTGGACTCTTCGTTTCTTTTCAAATTGTATGTATTTTTGGGTGATTTCCTCGTCACATTATGTCGCAGCGAAGACATCAAACTGTTCACTCTTCCTTTAGATATCACCGATCGTGGAAATCCAAAACGACATTTTGTGTAGAACTTGTCCTTGTTTCTGAATTTACGACGACAGTACTTTCCACAACGATGGCTTTGAAAGCGTAAAACTTGTTCTCTTAGCCTTTTGTCTTCCTTTGTCTTTGGAACAGCACATGCAGAATACTGTTCTATGAAACTCATCACTAAGTCATCCGGATCTGTTCCAAATGTGGGTGCATCTTTGATCCATAGCAGCATATGTATATGAGGAGCACCTCTTGCTTGATACTCCTTTCTCCAGAAGAAATCCAACACCTCTCCAAGAGGTGGATTTTTCTTGTTCATGATAAAAGACATCATAGCTTCAAATCTATGATTGAAGTACCTGCATACATTCACTGGATCCAAAGAGCACAGTTCTCCAGGTGTCTTGAATGCGATATTTTCAATGTTTCCATTTGCCTCTCGTAGAAATTCAAGTAAGTCTTCCCAGCCATACTCGGCACAGCTGAGAGTGAGGAACCATGTGGGAGTTCCTAAGTTCCTCAGCATACATTTTAAATCACCATGTACCAGTACTCATTAGTACCACGCTGTTATGCCATGAGATTAATCAGGTGAGAATCCAAAATACTGTCTTGCACATTGACTTTATCCATAAAGTCCCTTGCCGAGATATTTTGCATCTGTAGCTGTGGGAAACACTGAGCTTCCAAACTTTCCTCCCAAACACTAATGGGACTCCCTTTGGCTTGTTTCATTTGAAACAACTCAATAGCATTCCCCATGACTTCCTTGGAATGCAAAGGATGAACACTATAATGTTCATATATTTCTTCATTTTTAGAGGCTTCTACTTTCTCAATTTGTCCAGCACACAAATCGCTGTCCTCTTCTTCACTTACTTCCTCTTCTGCAACACATACATTCTTGTAGTACTCATTGTTTTTCATCAAATACAATGTTGCCTTTTTGACTTTCCTAACATCCACTAAATCTTGCCAGATTTTCTTACTCTTTGTCGGAACCCCATTAACTAAGATAACCAGAGGTTCCTCTTCCACTTTCTCTACTCCAATTGTATTAATGTTTTTCTTCAAATCTAAAGGCAAATAAACAACTCTTCCCTTTAATCCTCTCTGTAAATCTAATGGAGGCAATTTCCCTGTCTTTGGCTCCATTCGTACAATAGCCTGAAAGGGATGGACACTTTGAATCAAAATAGATTCATAAGTATTTAAATCCTTCAATTCAGAAGGAATGTCAACCAATTCCAGATTATTATGAACCGCTCTAGCAGGCATCCGTTTTTGATTTAATTTGTTACAACAATAAGTACACACACGTTGATACGATCCCAAATCAAAAGAATTTTCTACCATCAAGTATGTTGCGAAATCCTTCCATTCACTATTATTTTCCCTTTCACTTTTTACATATAAATCCACTAACTTAGTCTGATTCTTATAATAAGTGCGTCGACAACACACACAAGTGAAATTAGGCCTCTCACTTGATTTCACCTGAAACGTGGCAATTTCCTTCTGAAAATTATCTGTATTGGAAATCTGTACACTCTCTTCCACATTACCTTCTTCTTCTGGGTCAATTTCAACATTCTTCTCTTTACTTGCAAAGTAACAAAACTCAATTTCTTCACAAATATTCTTCACATCTACTTCAGAACCATGTAAAAGAGCACTGCTTAATTGTTTAAGCTTAATTGCTGGCCTCTTAGCAAAATACAACATTCTCACTAATTCACTCACTTTATTATGATGGACTGCTAGCATCCTGAAATGATGAAAAACACTCTGGCATACTCTCCTGGAAAGACAAGCCAGTGAATGACCACGTAAACCTGTCACTTCTCTCACTCTGCATGGATCTAATTCCTGCACCAAACTTCATTTTCTGTATTAAACTTTTCTTATTAAATGTCCGTACAAAATCACAAAGCAAATTGATGGAATCCTGTCGCACACTGCAAATACTACTACACTTCCAGGTGTACACTGGACCCTTAGGACGTCTCCCTAAAACTTCATCACCTAACACCTCTTCTGCCTCTGTTGACACAAGTTTTTCTTTTTCAACTGGACAACCGTCTTTCACCTCATATGCTCGACCACTGGTGTCAACTGCATGCACCAAATGATTGTCCTGGAAGTAACTCTCTCATTGAAAAATGCCTCACAATTTGAACTATGCATCCATTCTCCTGAAAATACTTCACAAAAATTTGTACGATTAACTATTCTCTTCCATCTACTATTTGTTTTGAATTCATAAATTGCCTTGTTTAGTTTCATAATTCTATTGATTACCAAAATAAATAACTTTCGCTTCATTTCCAAAGCCTGATCAATAATTTTCTCAACATTTTTCTTTTTTTTATAAAAAGCCAGTTTCTGTTGACCTTTCTTTACATTTTTCATCAAATTTACAATTATCCTGTTGCGGAACATTCGTCTACGAATGTCCCTAAATTGATTGTGCCTACTACCGGCACTCACAGAGTTTTCTCCTGCTCTACCACTAACTTTATTAAGGGGCCTTTCCTTCCTGTTTAAATTGACTCTCTTCTTCTGGACTAAAACATGTTCTGTAGTGATACTGTTTTTTTCTGGAAATGTTTCTTAGGAAAGATTTTGTTGTCTTACCCGGAGCTTTTTTGGTGACTTGACGAGTTTTTATTGTAGAGGACTGCTGCAAGCATGTACTAAGCTGCTGTGTTTGACGTTTTGTAGCCTTTCTCCTCCTTTGCCTTGAAGGCATTTTTTAATTTTGAAATGATCTTCAGTTGAATCTGTGGTAAAATATAATAAAAAATGTTATTAACCACTATTACCAAACAGTAAATCAATAACAGTCGTCAAAAAATTAACACACTAGTTGTCAATTCTACATACAATAATTTTTAGTGCATTGACAAATTTAAAACTCACAAATAGTAGCAAAGAAATGGAATGCTTCTACATTTGACCTGTGCTCTTTTATATGTGAATCTGAACTAATTTTATTAGCATATTTCACTATTTTATTAAAGACACTTCACACAAGCTGTTTTTGAAGTTGTATTTAAATTTAAATAAAACGGTTAACATGGTTACTTTTCATTTCCAGTAACTTAAATTTATTTTTAAAAGTCTTTATAGTTCAATAGGCTCGAGCAGGTCAGCTGCCCACCCTATGTCATACAATTCTGACAAGTCGGCATCCTCATCATATTCTTCATCATCCACAGGATATAAATCATCCAAGGGATCTACTTCCACTGACGTTTCAATGGCAAGTTCAATGATAACATCGAGATCAACAGATTGCACATTATCACTCATGATTGATGTTGTCGTTATCTTTAAACAAAGAGAACAACAATGAGATGTTGCAGAGTAAGAGACAAATCTCAGAGCCGGGAAGAAGCCCCTTTGCGGGCTTCTTCCTGGCTCCCTTTTCCATGGTCTGGGCAGAAAGGAAGCAAAATAAGAAAGAAGAAATAGAACAGGGAAGAAGAAAAGAAAAGTGTTTAAAAAAGTAGTTTAAAATTAACAAAATGTAGCAGAAAAAACAAAAATATAGATCTAGAAAAATAGAGGGATAGATACTAAGTAAAATAGATTAAAAAAAAACTTCAAACAAGCAAAGGATGGCAGAGATTAAGAAAGGATACAGAGAGCATGCCCAGAACCATAGCAATGAATGAGAAACAAGTTGGCCGCGCCCGCTCACGACCGCGTGGGTAAGTTCGCGCGAGATTTTCCTTGCGATCACACGCGAAATTGTACTAGCGAGCCGCGCACTTTGCGAGATTACACATAGCGCCCGGAAACGGAATTACGTCACGCAAACAAGATGGCCGCGCCCATGTACGACCGCTAGGGTAACTTCGCAAACGTTGGGCTACAAGCGGCTTGCGAACACGCAAAAAATCACGCGAACAAACACGCCGCAAAAAAAACAAATCGTGTATTCGCACGAATTCGCGGCTTCCGAAATCGATCTCGCACGGATTCGCGCCCTGCAAATCGCCCGAAATTGCAGAAAAACGATTTTTGCAAAACTGAAAGCACTAAGCAGGTGCAAAAGTTCAATCTTAACATTAGTAACCATTCACTCTGGTGCTTCCTGAGGGGCCCCTCCAGAGTTCAGTTGCCTATTTGCAACTATTCTATGACCCTGCTCTCACCCTCACAGCAGGCTCATAGAATAGCTACAAGTAGGCCATAAAGGTCCTGTGAAAAAAATTAGCACTGCAACAGAAAGCAAATTACAGATAAGGAAGGAAGCAGGTGCCAGCCAGACTGGAAGTTTAAAAATCAGTGGCACATTAATCAACCCCAAATTAATTCATGGCAGTTGAAGCAGGGCAGGTGTGCTTGCTTTTTTTCACCCCCATAATCTACAGTGATAAACCAACCAGAGGGTGGCAGTGAGGATGTACCAGAGGGTGGCATGGGTGTACCAGAGGGTGCTGTGAACCTGTGATGATGAACCAGATGTAGAAACAACATAGTCGCGGCCGTTGCGAGCCGACAAGTAAGTTCGCAATTGCGAACTGGTACACAAACCTCGCGAACTGGCAGAAACCCTTGCCAACACAAAAAAACACAAAAATCCGCAAATTCGCAAGAGTTCACGGATTTTGCAGATTGCGAATCCGTAAATACGCAAGTTCGCGTACGACAGATTCGCAAAATCCGCCCATGCTTAGTTTTAGCTTAAGTGCTGGACTTTTTGCATAATACAAATAATACAAAATAATAGTAGCTCCTTCATGCTCTATTCTATCAATAGCTTCCAGTTTTTTTAATTTCTTGATTTTCTAACTTTAACATTTTTTCATTGAAGATTGAACATTCTTGCAGAGTTGGCATCAAGCATATCACTGATTTATTTTCAGCAATTTTTCTATATATATTCTCTGGGAGAATATTTTCGTTTGGAAACAAATTTGAAAGTAATCGTGCCTGTAAAGCTTCTTTGCCATGTTCACTCACTTTTCCAATTCTTATATCTAGAAGAATTCTTTTATAATCAGCATCCTTTGCCTGCCGCATATTTTGAATTAGTTCTGTATATTTGAAATATAACCATATATTAACATTTCCAATGCTTCCAAGGCACTTTCTGGTATCTTCATGTGTAACGGTTTTAAACACTGGTTGTCCTTTCACAGGAGTTAGCTGTAGTAGATCTCCAAAAACGATGACGTGTTTGCCTCCAAATAACACATCATACTCTGTTTTAAGAATTGTTCTGCATTCTTAAATGCACAAAAGCAAGCATTACATTTGATACCATGCTTGCCTCATCAATAATGAGAAGTTTCTCTGGAAACTTCACAACAAGCGTCTCCAGATAGCTTGTGGTATTCTAATGTATTTTCGTGCTCTACTGGCAGCATCAATAAACAATGTAAAGTAATCCCTTTAATAATATGTGCTGCCAACCCAGTTGGAGCTGTAACAACACAAGATAGTGACGACTCAGTTCTTTTCTGTAGATGAGTTGCAATTGCTTTAAATAGAATTTTTTTTCCAGTTCCTGCTTCTCCACTCACGTACAGTCGAACAGGTTTAAATGACGTACATGAGCACTCTTTTTTCTCATGACATAAACCATGCTCAATCTGCTCTGTCACTTCATCGTATTTTTGTTTTTGCTCAACATTTAGTTGTTTTTCCAATTCTTCTAAGTTTATTACATCCTCCTGAGCTTGTTCCATTGCTCTTTCCACATCATCCATGGCAGTGGCTGCTTCATTTTGGATAATTGGTCCTCCTAGTGGATCCTGACTCAATGAAGCAGAGCTTTGACTGTCTTGAGAACTGTCTCTAGCAATCTCTGCTGCAATTGTAGCTTCTTGCTGTATTTCCTCGTTCAACATGTGTAGATAATTAGTAAAAACAGGACATTCTATAGTATTTTTGGTTGCGTTGAATGAATCTTCATAAATGAGAAAATCTCCAAGTAGTTCCTCTTCTGTACGCCATAGCTTAAAGAGTTGCAAAAGAGCTAAATAGTAAAATTCCCTTTTGTCAGGAGTTTCGCAACTCAGTTTTTGATGATTAATCAAATGTCTTTTTCTTTGTTTCACCAGACATCCTTCAGATCCAATCACAGCATATACACCTTTATTGATATCTTCTGTAATATTCCTCTTAAAAGAATAGCTTTGCAGTACTTCATAGAGACAAACGTTCTCAATATGATTACTTCTATTTGGATAGTATGTATCCAACATATTTGTCTTCAAAATATCTGTACTGTTTGGTTCTTTCTCTGCTATATACTCAATTTGTTGTACAGATTTCAAAACTCGGTTTCGTGTTCTTGCAAGACCTAAACTCACCCAAATGATTGTTCTAGATTTGGCATATAGACTTGCAGATGATAAGCGATCTGAACATTCATATGCTTCAATTTCTCGATGAGACAACATCTTCAAATTGTAGCTGTACAATTTCTTACTTAGGCTTTTTTCATGAGAAATTTCCTCCCACATTTCCTTTAGTTCTGTCTTTTCAGATTTCGTAATGTAAGACATTACATATCGAGCCACAGCAGTGGAGTTGTCTGCAACATATTGAATATCCATGTTAGCATTCCACATGGACAAAATGACTGGGTTATAGTCATTTATGTATTTTGACTCTTCATTTCTTCTCAAGTTGTAGGTATTTTTCGGTGATTTTCTTGTGACAGTATGTCGCAAAGATGACATAAAATTGTTCACTCTTCCTTTTGATATTACTGGTCGTAGAAATCCAAAACGACATTTTGTGTAGAACTTGTCCTTAGATTTGAACTTTCGACGACAGTATTTTCCACAATGATGGTTTTGAAACCGTAAGACTTGTTGTCTTAAATTGTTTTGTTCCGTACTTTTTGGTACAGCACATGTAGAATATTGTTCAATAAAACTCATCACTGTGTCATCCGAATCTGTTCCAAATTTGGGGGCATCTTTGATCCATAGCAGCATATGTATGTGAGGAGCACCTCTTGCTTGATACTCCTTTCTCCCAAAAATATCCAGAACCTCTCCAAGAGGAGGATTTTTTTTGTTTGTGATAAAAGACATCATAGCTTCAAATCTATGATTGAAATACCTGCATACATTAACTGGATCCAAAGAGCACAGTTCTCCTGGTGTCTTGTATTCTATATTTTCTATGTTTGCATTTGCCTCTCGAAGAAATTAAAGTAAATCTTCCCAAGCATACTCAGCACAGCTTAGAGTAAGGAACCATGTAGGAGTTCCTAAGTTTCTTAGCATACATTTCAATTCCCCATGACGACGCTACCACTACCCTTTAGTACCACGCTGACATGCCGTGAGATTAATTCGCTGAGATTCCAAACGGTGTTTTTCTGTTGGACTTTATCCATAAAGTCCCTTGCCGAAACATTTTGCAGATGTACTCCACTTTTTAGTATATGATTCACTGCATAAGAAATTCCAGACAAGTCACTCTCAAACAGAAGATGAAACAAATATGGAATACATTGGCCAAACCTTGGATCTTCTGCATATAATCTTGATGTCCGGTATTCAGATGCAGGAATCTGCACAGGTCGGTCATCATATCGTCCACCTTGACCTGTTGGAAATAACTGAGGAAAACAACGAGCTTCCAAGCTTTCTTCCCATACAGTAATGGGACTTCCTTTTGCTTCTTTCATTTGGAATAACTCGATATCATTCCCCATTACTTCTTTGGAATGCAGAGGATGAACACTATAATGTTCATAAATTTCTTCACTTCTGGACACATCCACTTTTTCAATTTGTCCAGCTGACAAATCACTGTCCTCTTCTACAGTTGTTTCCTCTTCTCCTACATATACATTTTTGTAGTATTGATTGTTTTTTACCAAATACAACGTTGCCTTTTTCACTTTCCTAACATCCACTAATTGTTGCCAGATTTTCTTACTCTTCGTAGGAACGCCATTAACTAGAATAACTAGAAGTTCCTCTTCCACTTTTTCTACACCAATTGTTTCAATATATTTCTTTAAATCTAGAGGCAAATAGACAACTCTTCATATCTGAAGGAGGCAATTTCCCTGTCTTAAGCGCCATACGAATAATAGCCTGAAATGGATGCACACATTGAATAAGAATAGACTCATAAGTATTTAAATCCATCAGTTCAGAAGGAATATTTACCAACTCAAAATTATTATGTAGTTTTCTAGGTGTACACTTGTGCAGAATATTGACATATTTCAGAACTCGTCGACTAACAACAACATACGTGAGTGACTGTCGCAAATCAGCACGCGTTGGTCCAATTGTATATCCCTGGGCACCGCTGCCATCAGCTACTGGATCATAACGTTGGGCGTGCACCTCCGACCACCCTCACAACCCCTCCAGACTTGCCCCACCCGCCTCCCTCAGTCACTTTCACTACCTTCCGAACTGGCCAGCCAGTCCACCAACGGTTGCCAGATGTCGGTCGGCCGGCCTGGAACGCAATGGCATCAGTTCCCAATATGCGGACAGCTGGTCTTTACAGTATATTGCAGATTTTACCCAACCGGATGTTGTAGGCGGAGCCTTTTGCTTCCATTTGAGAGCTAATTGTCGCTTGGCAAGTAATAGCAGGAGGGCCACCAGCTTCTGGGATGCACTGGGTATGGGCAACACAAATCCCAGTAGCGCAACAAGCGGGTCCGGGCCCATGTGTGTATCCACTATCTGTCCATGTTACGAAAAATTGTCTCCAAAATGTATGTATTGGGCCACATTCCCAAGCCAGGTGAAAGAATGTAGCCTCCCTCGCACCACATCTCCAACAAGTGGCATCAGACGTCAGTCCCATTTTAACCAGTTGTATGGGTGTGCGGTACGTTCTGTGCAGATAATTGAAGTGTATGAGCCGCAGCCTGTAGTTGGGCGAAAGGTGTTCAAGTTGTGTGCAGCAAAATGTCCATTGTTTTTCCGATATGCTGATACCCGCCTCCCTCTCCCAGGCCATCCGTGAGTCAATGTGCGGGACAGGTGTCGCATTCTGTGTAGCCCTGTATATTCGCGTAATCAATTTGTGCGAGGAGGCGTTCGATAGTACGTCCTCCAAAGCCGCTAGCGTCGGTGGAACCTCAGGGAAGACCGGGTATCTATGTTTGCACGCAGCCCGTAATTGATAATACAATAAGAGTTCCGAGGCAGTCGGGTCAGTGGACTCAGTCATGTCTTGCAGTGCAATAAAAACGTCATCTGGGTACAAGTCGCCCGCTACCTTCAGACCTCGAGTTCCGAGGCAGTCAGGTCAGTGGACTCAGTTATGTCTTGCAGTGCAATAAAAACGTCATCTGGGTACAAGTCGCCCGCTACCTTCAGACCTAGCTCGCTAGCCCTGCGGACTACCGCCGCGTCCGTGAGCGGTCCCAGCAGTGGGTTACCATCTAGTGGCATGCTCGGGCATAAAGCTCGCTAACGCCTGCTCGTTTGGCAATGCCCGCCCAAGCCCAGCATACCACTCTCACGGTATCAATGTCTTCTTAAGACCGTTTATACTTTTTGTAAGCCACAGCCTTAAGTGGGCAGGGGGCTGCCACCTCAGTCTCTATGGCCACGTGCGGTTGATACGGGATCGGGTGGTGCCAGTAGTACAGGTATTGGGCCTGCGCACTATACGCATAGAGCTCAAAGTCTGGCGCAGCCAGGCCTCCCTGATGGAACGGGAGAGTAAGAAGGTTCCAGGCCAATCTAGGCTGCCTACCCGCCCAGACCAGTTCGATTATAGCAGACCGAAGCCGGCGGAAAAATGCCATCGTTAAGGGTAGGGGTATGTTTATAAATTGATAAAGGAATTTGGGGACCACCACCATTTTGGCAATAGCTATGCGACCCGTCAGTGAAAGTGGTAGAGTCTTCCATTTTTTAACTTTGCCCTCAAGCCAGTCCATTGCCACTCCGAAGTTTGACAGCCAGATGTCGTGTATTGAGCGGCTCACTTTAATTCCCAGGTATTTGACTTCATCCACTACCCAGTCGATCGGAAATTCAGTGTGGCATTTGGTCGTGTCGTCCGTCAACGGTAACATAGTTGACTTTGACCAATTGATATTGATCCCAGTAAGGCCACTATATCGTAGTACTTCCCTCATCAGTGGGTCAAAGTTCTCCGCCGGATTCATCATGTAGATCGTTACGTCGTCGGCATATAGGGAGATGAGCAGGCCACGCGACGTGAAGCCAATGCTTCGCTGAGTATCAATCAGTGGCACTTATAGAGCGCGCTACATACCCGTAGGGTCTCAAGGCGCTGGGGGGGGGGGGGGTGCCGCTACTGCTCGAACAGCCAGGTCTTCAGCTTCTTCCTGAAGGAGAGGTGGTCTTGGGTCAGGCGCAGGTCGGTCGGGAGGGAGTTCCAGGTCTTGGCAGCCAGGTAGGAGAAGGACCTTCCTCCTGTAGTCGCTCTTCGGATGCGGGGGACGGCGGCGAGGGCGTGGTTGGCTGATCGGAGGTGGCGTTTCGGAGCGTAGAAGTTGACTCGGCTGTTGAGGTAGCTCGGGCCTTGGTCGTGTAGGGCTTTGTGTGCGTGGGTGAGGAGGCGGAAGGTGATTCTTTTGTTGACGGGGAGCCAGTGAAGGTCTCTCAGAGGTCCGGAGATGTGGCTGGTTCGTGGGATGTCGAGGATGAGTCTGGCTGAGGCGTTCTGGATCCGCTGGAGTCTCTTCTGGAGCTTGGCGGTGGTACCGGCGTAGAGGGCGTTGCCGTAGTCCAGTCGGCTGGTGACGAGGGCCTGGGTGACGGTCTTCCTGGTCTCGGTGGGGATCCACCAGAAGATCTTCCGTAGCATGCGTAGGATGTTGAAGCACGCCGAGGAGACGTTGTTGACTTGCCTGGTCATGGAGAGGGAGGAGTCCAGGATGAAGCCCAGGTTTCGTGCATGGTCTGTCGGTTTGGGTGCAGTGCCCAGGGCGGGAGGCCACCAGGAGTCGTCCCAGGCGGAGGGTGAGGAGCCCAGGATGAGGACCTCCGTCTTGTCCGAGTTCAGTTTCAGGCGGCTGGTCGTCATCCACTCGGCTACCTCTTTCATCCCTTCGTGCAGGTTGGCTCTGGCGGCGGCGGGGTCGTTGGTCAGGGAGAGGATCAGCTGGGTGTCGTCGGCGTAGGAGATTATGCTGAGGTTGTGTTTGCGTACGATGGCCGCGAGGGGGCTCATGTAGACGTTGAAGAGGGTGGGGCTCAGAGATGATCCTTGGGGGACGCCGCAGATGACTTCGGAGGCCTCTGACTTGTACGGTGGTAGGCGGACTCTCTGTGTTCTTCCGTCGAGGAAGGAGATGATCCATTCCAGCGCCTTGTCCTGGATTCCGATGTTGCTGAGGCGCCGTACTAGGGTGCGGTGGCAGACCGTGTCGAATGCCGCGGAGAGGTCTAGGAGGATGAGGGCCGCTGTTTCTCCATTGTCCATCAGGGCTCGGATGTCATCTTTGGCGGCGATGAGGGCGGTCTCGGTGCTGTGGTTGGCTCGGAAGCCGGACTGTGAGGGGTCGAGGGCTCCGTTTGTCTCGAGGAAGGCGGCCATCTGCTTGTTGACGGTCTTCTCGATGACTTTGGCTGGGAACGGGAGGAGCGAGATGGGGCGGTAATTCTTGAGGTCGGTGGGGTCCGCTGTTGGTTTCTTGAGTAGAGCGCTGAGTTCGGCGTGTTTCCAGCTCTCCGGGAAGATGGTGGTGTCGAAGGATGTGTTGATGATGTCTCGCAGGTGGGGTGCGATGACAGCGGCGGCCTTGTTGAAGACGTGGTGAGGGCAGGGGTCGGTCGGTGATCCGGAGTGGATGGAGTTCATCGTGCGGATGGTGTCTTCGGTGCTGATTGGGGTCCAGGCGTGGAGGGTGGTGGTGGGGGGTGGTTGTTCGGTCATGGTGTGCGTTGGTTGGTTGTTGAAGCTGTTGTGTATGTCCGCGATCTTGTTGTGGAAGTATGACGCGAGGGAGTTGCAGAGGTCTTGCGATGGGGTGATGTCGTTGTTTCCTGCGCTGGGGTTGGAAAGCTCTTTCACGATGTTGAAGAGTTCTTTGCAGTTATGTGCGTTGTTGTCCAACCGGTCCTTGAATGCTGTTCTCTTGGCGGCGCGGATCAGCTGGTGGTGTTTCCGGGTGGCAAGTTTGAGGGAGGTCCTGTTGTCCGGTGTCGGTTCCCTTCTCCAGACTTTCTCGAGGGCTCGGCAGTTCTTCTTGGAGCTCTTGAGTTCGTCGGTGAACCATGGGGCCTTCTTGCTGCCGGGTCTGCTAGGCGGGGTCCTCAGTGGGGCGAGTTCGTCCGCGCAGTTGCTGATCCACTTCGTGAGGTTGTCGGCGGCCTGGCTGGGGTTCGCTGAGCTGGCGGGAGGGTGCTGGCTCAGGGAGGTGGCGAGCTGGTGTGCTGTGATCTTGTTCCAGCTTCTGCGGGCGGCCTGTTGCTGGTGGTGGTGGGTCGTCGTTCTCTTGAAGGTGAAGTGGACGCAGCTGTGGTCCGTCCATTGAAGCTCAGTGGCGTGGCTGAAGTCGATGTCTGTGCTGGATGAGAAGACTGCGTCGAGTGTGTGTCCGGCGAGGTGGGTGGGGGTGGACACCAGTTGCTTGAGTCCCAGGTTGGCGAGGTTGTCGAGCAGGGTGCTGGTGTTGCGGTCGTTGTTGTTCTCCAGGTGGAAGTTGAGATCCCCCAGGAGGATGTAGTCTGCGGAGGGGAGGGCCTGCGGGCTGACGAAGTCGGCGATGTCCTCGCTGAATTGTGTGCGTGGTCCAGGGGGTCGGTAGATCAGGGTGCCTCTGAGGGTGGTGTTCGGGTTGGTGTGGATCTGGAAATGCAGGTGTTCGGCGCTGGTCAGGGTGTTGTCGGTGCTGGTCGTGAGATGGATGGTGCTCCTGTGGACGATGGCGATGCCTCCTCCCATCTGGTTGGCGTTACGGTCCCTCCGGACGATCTTGTAGCCCTCTGGGATAGCGATGGCGATGTCGGGAGCTGAAGAGGTGTTCATCCAGGTCTCCGTGAGGAAGGCAACGTCAGGGGCTGTGGCGTCTAGGAGGTTCCAGAGTTCGATGGCGTGTCTGTGGACGGAGCGGGTGTTGAGCAGGATGCACTTGAGGTGGGTGCTGTCGCATGCGTGCCGCTAGCGGTTCCGTAGCAATAGCGAATAACAAAGGCGACAGCGGGCACCCTTGTCTGGTGCCTCTCGTAATTGGGATAGGGGCCGAAGTCTGTCCATTCACCCAAACTCTAGCGGTCGGGCTATTGTATAGAATGCCTATGCATTTGGCGAACATTGGACTAAATCCCATTCGGGTAAAAAGGGTGAGTAGAAACTTCCACTCTAGAGAGTCGAATGCTTTAGTCGCATCAAGTAGCGCGGTTGCAGCCTGTACCTTGGGATCTAGATAGTGGAGTAGCCCGAATAATACTCTCAGATTATGCGAAGTGGACCGCTCCAGGACGAATCCAGATTGGTCAGAGAGCGCTATTTGCGGCAGCATGTATTTAAGAAGGTCCGCTAGCAGTTTCGCATAGATTTTAGCGTCTATATTTATGAGCGAAAGCGGACGGTAGGAGTCCGGATTGGTGGGATCTTTGTCGGGCTTGAGCAGCGTATCAATCATCGCCTCTCGCATGGATTGTGGGAGTTTCTCTGTTTCTACAGCCTCACCGAAGACCCTGTGAAGTCTAGGTACTAAAATGTCCGCATACTCCTTATAGAAGTCTGCCGTTAGTCCGTCTGGTCCCGGTGCTTTGCCAGGAGGCAGACTTGCTATTATTGCTCTTATGTCCTCTTGTGTGAACGGTAGGTCCATATATTGTCTGGCCCCATTGTTGAACCAAGCTAAAGCAATTGTGTCTAGGTAGTCTGTAAGTGTTTGGTCATCCGGCATAACCCTGGATGTGTAGAGTTTTCGGTAGTAATCAGTCATGACCCTGAGGAGGGCCTGGGGTTCCCTGACAGTGTCCCCTCCCTCATCTTTAAGTTCCAATACATAGTCTGTTCCCCTCGAGGATCTAAGCATGTTAGCCAAGGTCCGGCCAGCCCGGTCTCCCTCTCCATATCTTCGGGCTTGACTATCTTTCGCTAGAAAAGACACCTCCCTGTCAGCCTCCTCTTGGTATTGCGTGAGTTTCGCTCTGAAATCAGCCCGAACACTATCTGTTGGTGCCTCCTTTAACAGAGCCTCAAGCGCTGCCAATTCGGTTTCTAGTGTATGTAGGGTGTCCCTGATGGATCGGAGTACCCCTGTTTTCAGAGACATGCAGTATCCTCTCGTCACCACTTTACATGCCTCCCAGAGTGTGCCTGGGGAGTCCACCGAGCCATCATTTAGTTCAAAGTACTCCTCCAGTTTTTCTCTCAGCTCATGCTTGAAAACCTGATCACGAAGAGCCCGAGAGGGGAATCTCCAGCTGAAAGGCTGGACGTACTGCGCTGGGGTGGACAGTGTCAGACAGACTGGGGCATGATCTGAAAGTGATCTTGGCAGGTGTGTCACCTCAGTCGTCAATGCGTGGATATCCCTAGATAGTAGCCAGTAGTCCAATCTGGACCACGCAGACCTATGTAGCATTGGGCAAGTGCCCTCACGGGCCCGGGGTGCAGTACCCTCCATGAGTCAACCAATTGCGCATCAGATATGATTTCCCCAAGTGCTCCCGCTGCTTTAGGGTGATGTTCCCTGGTCGTCCCCTGCCTATCCAAGGTGTCTGACAGTACAACATTATAATCCCCACCCCACACAACCGCGGCCTGCCCACGGGTCTGTATCTTGTGCCAGAGGTCACAATAGAACTCGGGATTATCGTCATTAGGTCAAAGGGAAATCCCTGGGGAACACTCGTTTATGCTTTCATACCACTTCGGGCACACACAACTTTAATCTATTTGGCCAGATGGCCGCGCTCGGAAAAATATTTCAATTTCCACAACCAAATTGGATCGTTTACAATCTATTTTTAATAAAACCATGTACATGAAAAAAATATATATATAGGCGCTTGAATATCACATTTAAAAATTTCATCACATTTCTATTATGGAAACCACCAAATAGAAGGACAATAAATCACAATATTTACATCACAGTATACAACTCAGAATTTAAAATTAAAAGATAATGTAATACAAAACACATGAGAACATATCAACAACTCATTTTTAAAAACAGTGAAAAATAAGCCTAATAATATATACCCCCTAGTTTAGTTGTGGCTACTAGATCTCTTTGCCACTACTTATCATTAGATCCAAAGGCTTGCAAAACTATTATATCAGTGTAAACAACAGTAACAGTATGTCATGTACATCAGTTGTTCACTGGGCCCTGGTTGGATTCTCTGTATTTACAAAAAGTGCGTCGGCGCGTTTCGGTGCAGGACAACTGATATATTGGCACCTTCTTCAGGACTTCTTTAATTGGGGTTTCTTACTTGAATAAATGGTGACTGGCACCCTCTCCCATCTATGTTGAGGGAGATCCAAATAAAAGCATCCAAGAATATTTAGTTGACGTCTTCACTGTCACGTCTCAAGGGCCCCACGGGATGTATCTCTCTTATTTAAGCAGGGATCCTTGTATTGGGTTTACTTCTCCTGTTGTTGTACTTTATTAAACAGTTTGGCTGAGTATCTTAAAAACATTTAAAACTCTCATTGGACGGGCATAGCGTTCATGCACTCCTTAGGAAAACTGGATGTGTTCTCGTCTTAGGTGGAGCCGCGTCTCTGCCTCGTTCCAACACTCTCTGTCATTAGGGCCATACACATTCACCAGTATCATTCGCATGCCACATAATGTCACCACCAGTAATATGAACCTTCCCTCAGAATCTTGTACTACCTCTGACGTTTTCCAATTTAGGCCTCTTCTAACCAGTATAGCCACCCCACGTGAGTAGTTTGAATAAGGCGCATGTACAACCTCCCCCATCTACTGTGTCGGAGCACAGTGGTAGCGTTAGCAGTCAGGTGGGTCTCCTGTAGGAAACATATGTCTATAGCTTTTCTAAGTAAATAGGCTTGTACCAGTCTGGCATTGCGTCTGTCATTCATGCCACGTACATTCCAGGTTAAAAGTTTGATTTGAGCCATAGTTACATTGTCAAGAGGTACATTGCTCTACCTGCAGCTGATTCATACATCAAAATAGAGTCTTGCATCCACACAAACGGAGTGGTATCGGTCCCGACCTCAGTCTTACCCATTCTAGATCGGCAAGCCACCCGACATCCCTGCCAGACAAGTAGACCGCAGTGTCCAGTGCATAGCTCAGTGCTGGTAATAGCTGTATGCGGCATATCTCTCACAGTACAACAAAATTCAACATTACAACTCAACCCCAATCCACCCCTGTCCCCTCCCGCTCCAACCCCCCAATCAGGTCGTACAAATCTCCCCCTCCCCTCCTACCCAAACTGCAAGCACCCTTCAGTACCCCTCATCAAAAACAAACCAATGGGAATCATCCCTTGGGGAACGCAGGTCGGACACCTACTAACCCTGTACTTTTGCCAGGGCGACCGAGCGCCAGCCTGGCAGTGATCTCTCAAGGACCCCTGCACCCCCATACATGGATCTTCGCTTGGCCTCTTATCTGTATAGGGCAGTTCAGCGGGGTCACAGTTCGACATCTTCTCCTTCCGGCATCCATGATAATAGAGGCGCAGCAGACGTACTTAAGTCTATGCCTACGGTTACTCAATGTCATTCAACCTAGTCTGCGCCTCCGGCTCCTCAGCTGGCGTCTGGTTTTTCTGGTCCCGTGCCAGTTGTTTGGCATATTGCAATGCCGCCTTTGCGTCCACAAAGAAGGAAGGTCTGCCCGGGCCCTGCACCCTCAGTTTCGCAGGGTAGATGAGCGAGTATTTGGTACCAATTTGCTGGAATATCTTTTTAGCCGGTACGAATTCCCTCCTGGCTGCCTGAACCTGTATGGTAAAGTCCGGGAATATCGAGATGTGGTTGCCCTGATATTGCAGATCTTTTGTGTCCCTTGCCATGCACAAAATAGTATCACGGTCCCTATAGTTCAGGATACGCGCAATTATAGGTCTTGGTGGTGCTTCCGGCTTGGGCTTGGGGCCCAAGGTTCTATGTGCCCTCTCGACCAGGAACATCTGGGAGAGGCCCGCCCCGAAAAGGTCATTCATCATTGTCTCAATATACAGTTCCATTTTCGAGATGTTTGTGGATTCCGCCACGACCGTGACGCGGATGTTGTTGCGTCTCGAGCGGGCCTCTAAGTCTTCGTTCTTTTGCTGGATTAACGTCAGAACCTTATCCATTCCGCGCAGTTGTTTGTCCATTGCAGTTTGGCTCTCCTCCGTTTCGGTCACTCGCATTTCTAGCACACCCACTCTGCCGTCCTGTTTATCCATCCGCCTGGTGAGACTGTCCATGCGGGCTGCCAAGTCATCCATCTTGTGATCTATGCCCTGGAGGCTTGTTTTCAGCTCCTGGAACATGGATTTTATCTCAGCATTTTGCGAGCCACACTGGTCACTCTTCACGGCGTCTTCTTCCGACTGGTCTTGTCCTGCAGATTTCTGCTTGGTCTTGTCGAAGGTCAGCCGTGGCTGCCTCGTGTCCGGTTTCCCCATGACCAGCTCCAGCCACGACTGCAAGGGAGGAGTGGTTGAGTCGCCGCAACCAACAGGCAAGGGCGCACGCTAGCAGTCGTTTCACACCACGTCGACCGGATTTCCAGCAGCAAGAGATTACGCGCCAATCAGGCCAACCACCGATGTGCCCCCGGGGCTACCCGATGGACGATGACTCCAACGTAGTACTGCAAGGTCAAGATATCCCCCACAAATATCGCAGTTCCAACAAAGTTCCAACGTGTTCTCAGGCCGTAGCTGCAGGGTATGGCACTGGGGCTAGAGCAGGACAAAATGGCCTCCCACGTCCTGTCACCCCTCCCCGCTCCACTGGTGCTGGTGCCCAAGTCCGACGCTCCAGATCACCGCTGCCTTCAGTGCTGGTTCTCTGCCACAGCCCTCTACCCTCCGCAGCGGGCGATATGCGGCCTCCAGGAATGACCGAGCGAGCGGTACTGGCAATGGGAAACAGGCTGTGAGTAAACGCCGCCAGTCATCAGGCATAGCCAAATCCCAGGGTTCTGCGTTGACACGATATCGCAGTCATCACGTCTCTGTCCAGATCAGGGTCCAGCCTCTCTTAACACATTCCCCGTCAGATCCTTACCAAGCCGGTCGCCGAACTGACAGTTATGTCTGATCTGCGGTAGTGCGCCCGCGTGGTGTGTCTCAGCGCCGGGACTCCACCGCCAGTCACCGCTCCTCAGTTGCTGCGAGGCGCCCACACAAGCCCCACCGGTGCCTCCCGCAGTCTGGTGAGTGTCTGTGGTGCTCGCGCACAGGCCCCCCCGCCTGGCGCCGTTACTCATCGGCGTCTCGCTGCACCCGTCCAGGCCGATGAGTCACGCGAGCCCTCGGTCTCTGCACAGCAACCAGGCCTCCGCCCAGCACGCAGGTCGTACGCTGCCGAAGCCGGCGGAAAAATGCCATCGTTAAGGGTAGGGGTATGTTTATAAATAGATAAAGGAATTTGGGGACCACCACCATTTTGGCAATAGCTATGCGACCCGTCAGTGAAAGTGGTAGAGTCTTCCATTTTTTAACTTTGCCCTCAAGCCAGTCCATTGCCACTCCGAAGTTTGACAGCCAGATGTCGTGTATTGAGCGGCTCACTTTAATTCCCAGGTATTTGACTTCATCCACTACCCAGTCGATCGGAAATTCAGTGTGGCATTCACTTCGGGCACACACAACTTTAATCTATTTGGCCAGATGGCCGCGCTAGGAAAAATATTTCAATTTCCACAACCAAATTGGATCGTTTACAATCTATTTTTAATAAAACCATGTACATGAAAAAAAAATATATATAGGCGCTTGAATATCACATTTAAAAATTTCATCACATTTCTATTATGGAAACCACCAAATAGAAGGACAATAAATCACAATATTTACATCACAGTATACAACTCAGAATTTAAAATTAAAAGATAATGTAATACAAAACACATGAGAACATATCAACAACTCATTTTTAAAAACAGTGAAAAATAAGCCTAATAATATATACCCCCTAGTTTAGTTGTGGCTACTAGATCTCTTTGCCACTACTTATCATTAGATCCAAAGGCTTGCAAAACTATTATATCAGTGTAAACAACAGTAACAGTATGTCATGTACATCAGTTGTTCACTGGGCCCTGGTTGGATTCTCTGTATTTACAAAAAGTGCGTGACGCGTTTCGGTGCAGGACAACTGATATATTGGCACCTTCTTCAGGACTTCTTTAATCGGGGTTTCTCACTTGAATAAATGGTGACTGGCACCCTCTCCCATCTATGTTGAGGGAGATCCAAATAAAAGCATCCAAGAAATTTTAGTTGACGTCTTCACTGTCACGTCTCAAGGGCCCCACGGGATGTATCTCTCTTATTTAAGCAGGGATCCTTGTATTGGGTTTACTTCTCCTGCTGTTGTACTTTATTAAACAGTTTGGCTGAGTATCTTAAAAACATTTAAAACTCTCATTGGACGGGCATAGCGTTCATGCACTCCTTAGGAAAACTGGATGTGTTCTCGTCTTAGGTGGAGCCGCGTCTCTGCCTCGTTCCAACACTCTCTGTCATTAGGGCCATACACATTCACCAGTATCATTCGCATGCCACATAATGTCCCCACCAGTAATATGAACCTTCCCTCAGAATCTTGTACTACCTCTGACGTTTTCCAATTTAGGCCTCTTCTAACCAGTATAGCCACCCCACGTGAGTAGTTTGAATAAGGCGCATGTACAACCTCCCCCCATCTACTGTGTCGGAGCACAGTGGTAGCGTTAGCAGTCAGGTGGGTCTCCTGTAGGAAACATATGTCTATAGCTTTTCTAAGTAAATAGGCTTGTACCAGTCTGGCCTTGCGTCTGTCATTCATTACACGTACATTCCAGGTTAAAAGTTTGATTTGAGCCATAGTTACATTGTCAAGAGGTACATTGCTCTACCTGCAGCTGATTCATACATCAAAATAGAGTCTTGCATCCACACAAACGGAGTGATATCAGTCCCGACCTCAGTCTTACCCATTCTAGATCAGCAAGCCACCCGACATCCCTGCCAGACAAGTAGACCGCGGTGTCCAGTGCATAGCTCAGTGCTGGTAATAGCTGTATGCGGCATATCTCTCACAGTACAACAAAATTCAACATTACAACTCAACCCCAATCCACCCCTGTCCCCTCCCGCTCCAACCCCCCAATCAGGTCGTGCAAATCTCCCCCTCCCCTCCTACCTAAACTGCAAGCACCCTTCAGTACCCCTCATCAAAAACAAACCAATGGGAATCATCCCTTGGGGAACGCAGGTCGGACACCTACTAACCCTGTACTTTTGCCAGGATGACCGAGCGCCAGCCTGGCAGTGATCTCTCAAGGACCCCTGCACCCCCATACATGGATCTTCGCTTGGCCACTTATCTGTATAGGGCAGTTCAGCGGGGTCACAGTTCGACATCTTCTCCTTCCGGCATCCATGATAATAGAGGCGCAGCAGACGTACTTAAGTCTATGCCTACGGTTACTCAATGTCATTCAACCTAGTCTGCGCCTCCGGCTCCTCAGCTGGCGTCTGGTTTTTCTGGTCCCGTGCCAGTTGTTTGGCATATTGCAATGCCGCCTTTGCGTCCACAAAGAAGGAAGGTCTGCCCGGGCCCTGCACCCTCAGTTTCGCAGGGTAGATGAGCGAGTATTTGGTACCAATTTGCTGGAATATCTTTTTAGCCGGTACGAATTCCCTCCTGGCTGCCTGAACCTGTATGGTAAAGTCCGGGAATATCGAGATGTGGTTGCCCTGATATTGCAGATCTTTTGTGTACCTTGCCATGCGCAAAATAGTATCACGGTCCCTATAGTTCAGGATACGCGCAATTATAGGTCTTGGTGGTGCTTCCGGCTTGGGCTGGGGGCCCAAGGTTCTATGTGCCCTCTCGACCAGGAACATCTGGGAGAGGCCCGCCCCGAAAAGGTCATTCATCATTGTCTCAATATACAGTTCCATTTTCGAGATGTTTGTGGATTCCGCCACGACCGTGACGCGGACGTTGTTGCGTCTCGAGCGGGCCTCTAAGTCTTCGTTCTTTTGCTGGATTAACGTCAGAACCTTATCCATTCCGCGCAGTTGTTTGTCCATTGCAGTTTGGCTCTCCTCCGTTTCGGTCACTCGCATTTCTAGCACACCCACTCTGCCGTCCTGTTTATCCATCCACCTGGTGAGACTGTCCATGCGGGCTGCCAAGTCATCCATCTTGTGATCTATGCCCTGGAGGCTTGTTTTCAGCTCCTGGAACATGGATTTTATCTCAGCATTTTGCGAGCCACACTGGTCACTCTTCACTGCGTCTTCTTCCGACTGGTCTTGTCCTGCAGATTTCTGCTTGGTCTTGTCGAAGGTCAGCCGTGGCTGCCTCGTGTCCGGTTTCCCCATGACCAGCTCCAGCCGCGACTGCAAGGGAGGAGTGGTTGAGTCGCCGCAACCAACAGGCAAGGGCGCACGCTAGCAGTCGTTTCACACCACGTCGACCGGATTTCCAGCAGCAAGAGATTACGCGCCAATCAGGCCAACCACCGATGTGCCCCCGGGGCTACCCGATGGACGATGACTCCAACGTAGTACTGCAAGGTCAAGATATCCCCCACAAATATCGCAGTTCCAACAAAGTTCCAACGTGTTCTCAGGCCGTAGCTGCAGGGTATGGCACTGGGGCTAGAGCAGGACAAAATGGCCTCCCACGTCCTGTCACCCCTCCCCGCTCCACTGGTGCTGGTGCCCAAGTCGGACGCTCCAGATCACCGCTGCCTTCAGCGCTGGTTCTCTGCCACAGCCCTCTACCCTCCGCAGCGGGCGATATGCGGCCTCCAGGAATGACCGAGCGAGCGGTACTGGCAATGGGAAACAGGCTGTGAGTAAATGCCGCCAGTCATCAGGCATAGCCAAATCCCAGGGTTCTGCGTTGACACGATATCGCAGTCATCACGTCTCTGTCCAGATCAGGGTCCAGCCTCTCTTAACACATTCCCCATCAGATCCTTACCAAGCCGGTCGCCGACCTGACAGTTATGTCTGATCTGCGGTAGTGCGCCCGCGTGGTGTGTCTCAGCGCCGGGACTCCACCGCCAGTCACCGCTCCTCAGTTGCTGCGAGGCGCCCACACAAGCCCCACCGGTGCCTCCCGCAGTCTGGTGAGTGTCTGTGGTGCTCGCGCACAGGCCCCCCCGCCTGGCGCCGTTACTCATCGGCGTCTCGCTGCACCCGTCCAGGCCGATGAGTCACGCGAGCCCTCGGTCTCTGCACAGCAACCAGGCCTCCGCCCAGCACGCAGGTCGTACGCTGCAGCCGCACTCCAGCTCGGAGTCTGCTCCGAATTTCACTGCCGGGCAGCTGCCCGTTCCCCGTGCTGATATCTTGGGGAGGAAGGTCCGAAGTTACACTCCAGAAATGCCGATAATTAGTGGATTTATTTGCTCGGTCGGCGGAGCTGCGAGAACAAGCAGCCATTCCGCTTCGTGTCCAAGCCACGCCCCTACATTGGCGAAACCTTGGATCTTCTGCATATAATCTTGATGTCCGGTATTCAGATGCAGGAATCTGCACAGGTCGGTCAACATATCTTGCATCTTGACCTGTTGGAAATAACTGAGGAAAACAACGAGCTTCCAAGCTTTCTTCCCATACACTAATGGGACTTCCTTTTGCTTCTTTCATTTGGAATAACTCGATAGCATTCCCCATTACTTCTTTGGAATGCAGAGGATGAACACTATAATGTTCATACATTTCTTCACTTCTGGACACATCCACTTTTTTAATTTGTCCAGCTGACAAATCACTGTCCTCTTCTACAGTTGTTTCCTCTTCTCCTACATATACATTTTTGTAGTATTGATTGTTTTTTACCAAATACAACGTTGCCTTTTTCACTTTCCTAACATCCACTAATTGTTGCCAGATTTTCTTACTCTTCTTAGGAACGCCATTAACTAGAATAACTAGAGGTTCCTCTTTACTTTTTCTACACCAATTGTTTCAATATTTTTCATTAAATCTAGAGGCAAATAGACAACTCTTCCCATCTGAAGGAGGCAATTTCCCTGTCTTAGGTGCCATACGAACAATAGCCTGAAATGGATGCACACATTGAATAAGAATAGACTCATAAGTATTTAAATCCATCAGTTCAGAAGGAATATTTACCAACTCAAAATTATTATGAAGAGCTCTACCAGGCGTTTTGTTAACTTTTAATTTATTATAACAATATTTACAAATACGTTGATCAGAACCCAAATCAAAACAGTTCTCTACCAACAAATACATTGCAAAATCCTTCCACTCATTATTATTTTCCTTTTCACTTTTTACATATAAATCAACTAATCTAGTCTGATTCTTATAATGAGATCGTCGACAACATACACAAGAAAAGTTTGCCCTTTCACCTGAAATGACCTTAAACCTTGTAATTCCTTGGTCAAAATTTTCTGTACTAAAATGCTGTACATTTTCTTCCACATTTCCTTCTATTACTGTATCAGTTTCTGCACTGTCCTCTTTTTTTCACGAAAGTAACTAACCTCAATTTCTTCACAAATGTTCTTTACATCTAATATAGATCCATGCAAAAGAACACTGTTTAACTGTTTTAGCTTAAGTGCTGGACTTTTTGCATAATACAAATAATACAAAATAATAGTAGCTCCTTCATGCTCTATTCTATCAATAGCTTCCAGTTTTTTTAATTTCTTGATTTTCTAACTTTAACATTTTTTCATTGAAGATTGAACATTCTTGCAGAGTTGGCATCAAGCATATCATTGATTTATTTTCAGCAATTTTTCTATATATATTCTCTGGGAGAATATTTTTGTTTGGAAACAAATTGGAAAGTAATCGTGCCTGTAAAGCTTCTTTGCCATGTTCACTCACTTTTCCAATTCTTATATCTAGAAGAATTCTTTTATAATCAGCATCCTTTGCCTGTCGCATATTTTGAATGAGTTCTGTATATTTGAAATATAACCATATATTAACATTTCCAATGCTTCCCAGGCACACTCTGGTATCTTCATGTGTAACGGTTTTAAACACTGGTTGTCCTTTCACAGGAGTTAGCTGTAGTAGATCTCCAAAAACGATGACGTGTTTGCCTCCAAATAACACATCACACTCTGTTTTAAGAATTTTTTTGCATTCTTAAATGCACAAAAGCAAGCATTAAATTTGATTCCAGGCTTACCTCATCAATAATGAGAAGTTTCATTTTTTTCAGGACTCTGGAAACTTCACAACAAGCGTCTCCAGATAGCTTGTGGTATTTTAATTTATTTTCGTGCTCTACTGGCAGCATCAATAAACGATGTAAAGTAATCCTTTTAATGTTATGTGCTGCCAACCAAGTTGGAGCGGTAACAACACTAGAGAGTGACGACTCAGTTCTTTTCTGTAGATAAGTTGCAATTGCTTTAATTAGAAAACTTTTTCCAGTCCCTGCTTCTCCACTCACGTACAGTCGAACAGGTTTAAATGACGTACATGAGCACTCTTTTTTCTCATGACATAAACCATGCTCAATCTGCTCTGTCACTATCATCGTATATTTGTTTTTGCTCAATATTTAGTTGTTTTTCCTATTCTTCTAAGTTTATTACATCCTCCTGAGCTTGTTCCATTGCTCTTTCCACCTCATCCATGGCAGTGGCTGCTTCATTTTGGATAATTGGTCCTCCTAGTGGATCCTGACTCAACGAAGCAGAGCTTTGACTGTCTTGAGAACTGTCTAGCAATCTCTGCTGCAATTGTAGCTTCTTGCTGTATTTCCTCGTTCAACATTTGTAGATAATTAGTAAAAACAGGACATTCTATAGTATTTTGGTTGCGTTGAATGAATCTTCATAACTGAGAAAATCTCCGAGTAGTTCCTCTTCTGTACGCCATTGTGAGAAGTTGGCCTGGTATATGATGCTCACTAGTTCTAGTGATCACCTTGTACCATACCAAGCAACCCTTATGGTGCAGGTTGTAAAGTCAACCTTATAGACAAGCTATCCTAGGGGTAGCATGGACTAAGCAGTCTTAGGCTAAACTCTGTAAAGGCATGTGAAGCAAGCTGTTTTACCATACACAATCCCTTGAATACCAAATGAAAGGACACCACACAGATATATATTGAAAATATATATAGATTTATTTCTACCAAGATACCCTATACTCTTTATGAGCACAGAAGCATATGCGTTAAAACAAAACACAGTTTAAATATACAAAAGTTGCACGAATATGGATGAGCCCTAGGGGCCACCTAAACCATATACTAAAATAGTGGTATAAGAACCACTATGGGGAAAGTGAAGAGGCCTAGGGCCTGGGAAATCGCTGGAGCTGTTCGAGACTAGCAGTGATGAAGTCGGGAAAGGCCCGCGGGACTCGGGTGCAGTGCTCAAAGTGCACGCATGTACCAATGCAATGTCAATGGTGCGTAAAAGTTACAAAGTTAGTTATTAAGGAACCTTCCGAGTGACCTAGAGGGATGAAACTTTAGACACAGACACTAGAGGTGTGTACCAGTGTGGGAACACCGGCGTTGCTGAGTTACCTCACCCACAGGAAGCGGGTGCACAGGGTCGAAGTAGTGTCGGGTTTCGTCACGCAGGTCGATGGTGCTTGGAGCTGAAGATGCTGCAGGCGGCTCGATGTGAAGAGTTCCGGTGGATCCAAGGGTGGATCTGAAAGGTGAAGACCTGAAAGCAGAGGGGACAATGTTCAAAGTCACTAGCCAGTGACTACCGTGGCACCAGTAAGGAACCAGGCGATGTCGGGTGCAAACATGTGATGTTGTGAAGATTGTCTCTGCAGCCACGTGGACACGAAGAGGTCAAGGACGTCTAGGCGTTGGTCACGAGCTGTCCCACAAAGGCTCTCACTGATAGCGGTGTCGGCAACTTGATTGAAGTAAACAGGCCTTGGCTAAAGCAAGCCACGCAGGAAGTGATTCAAGCTTCTCACTCGGACCAGCAAGGTCAGAGCGGGTGCTCCTTTTCAGGGGAGCAAGGGCCAGTCTGGAGCAACCAGACCAGCACTGTAAATCGTAGGATTCGTCACCAAGATGGCCGCTAGCCACGCGGCAAGTGGCCGGGATGGCGCGTCGAGTGGCACAGTGCAAAAGGGCCCCATTCAGATCGTGGAGATGCGGGGGGGCTGATCTTCGGTGCAAGGGATGCTCAAGGTTGGGGCTTCTCAAACCCCAAAGCACAGCGTCGAGGGTGCCTCTGATGCTGCGCAGTCAACTTCTCGGGGGTCTTCCAAGAGGTCGGGTCCCACGTCTCTCGGTGCCTCCACGGGTCCCTTCTTTGCAGGGACTGTGGATCGGGCTGTGAGATGTCTGGGAGTCTGGGTCTTGTCAGGCTCTGGGCTCGGGCTCCGGCGGGAGGCGGCGGCAAAGCAGACGTCGAGTTGCTGGATGGTGCCTGTGTTCACAGGGTGGCCACTCACAGGCCACAAGGGAGATACTCTTCAGTCTTCTGTGCAGCAGAATGTCAAAGTCCAGTCGTCTTCTTAGTTTCAAGTTGATTCAGGATGATCTGAAGTCTCAGGACACAGCTCCCACTCTTATTCGAATCTGGGGGGCCGGATCACCTACTAGGTCCCTCCTCTGGGTGGAACCAGGAAGGGGAGTGGTTACACCCCCTTTCCTTTGTCCAGTTCGCGCCAGGACTGGGGCTGGAAAGCCCCAGCACCGGTTTGAACTGGCCTATGCACGGGGACACCTTGTGCGCCCCAGGCATGTCTGATTCTATTCAGCCCTGTCCTATCCAATACACACAATCCTGTCTGGGGTGGTGCTAGCACCTCCCAAGGCAGGAAACCCTTTGTCCAAGCTGCCCTCGCTGGAAGGACTCCCAGCAACAGGAGGTCAGACTTGTGTCTGTTGTGGCAGCATCCATTTTGTGATGCTGAGGCTCTGTTTAACTTTAACCGGGGTTCAGGTTAGGTACATGTCGTGTCCCTCTAGAAGGGTGGAAGGCTACCCCCGTCGCCAGAATTGGCGAGGGGGTAGTATTCCAATTCATATGACACCTTACTCGACATGTTTTGATAAAGCCAAACCTAAGATAGCATTTAACGGCGAGGATTATAATGCACTTAAGAGTATATGGTATGGCAGTATCATGAAACAGCTAAAGGACATGGTCCTGAAAGCTGCAGACAGGCTCAGCTCATGCCAGAGCATCATCTCACATATTTCCAAGCACTCTGCCTCCAGGATTGATGAGGCCTTCCATAGGAGTGGTTGATAGGAATATATGTGTCCATTTTAGGTTAGGTATAGGCATACTACACCTAAGTAAGGGGTGATTACACCAACTTACCCCAGCTGAGTGATCAGCCAGTTGTGTCAAATATGGAGGCCAGGCCAGGGGTGGCACAATACGTGCTGCAGCCCCTGGTAGGCCTTGGAAGCACCTATGCCCTGGGTACCTGGGTACACTGTTACAGGGGCCAATAAGGTGAGCCAATTCCAATTGAGTATGTACCTAAGGTACATGGAGTCAATTTTAAGGAGAGAGCAATTAGCCTGGGGCCCTGAATAGCAGGATCAACTAAAGTCAAAAACCAGCTAAACACCAGGCAAAAAGTTTGGGGGTAACCATAGTCAGATATCCACCTTCCTACAGCCATGGCTTAAAGAGTTGCAAAAGAGCTAAATAGTAAAATTCCCTTTTGTCAGGAGTTTCGCATCTCAGTTTTCGATGATTAATCAAATGTCTTTTTCTTTGTTTCACCAGACATCCTTCAGATCCAATCACAGCATATACACCTTTATTGATATCTTCTGTAATATTCCTCTTAAAAGAATAGCTTTGCAGTAATTCATAGAGACAAACGTTCCCAAGATGATTACTTCTATTTGGATAGTATGTATCCAACATATTTGTCTTCAAAATATCTGTACTGTTTGGTTCTTTCTCTACTATATACTCAATTTGTTGTACAGATTTCAAAACTCGGTTTCGTGTTCTTGCAAGACCGAAACTCACCCAAATGATTGTTCTAGATTTGGCATATAGACTTGCAGATGATAAGCGATCTGAACATTCATGTGCTTCAATTTCTCGATGAGACAACATGTTCAAACTGTAGCTGTACAATTTCTTACTTAGGCTTTTTTCATGAGAAATTTCCTCCCACATTTCCTTTAGTTCTGTCTTTTCAGACTTCGTAATGTAAGACGTTACATATCGAGCCACAGCAATGGAGTTGTCTGCAACATATTGAATATCCATGTTAGCATTCCACATGGACAAAATGACTGGGTTATAGTCATTTATGTATTTTGACTCTTCATTTCTTCTTAAGTTGTAGGTATTTTTCGGTGATTTTCTTGTGACAGTATGTCGCAAAGATGACACAAAATTGTTCACTCTTCCTTTTGATATTACTGGTCATGGAAATCCAAAACGACATTTTGTGTAGAACTTGTCCTTAGCTTTGAACTTTCGACAACAGTATTTTCCACAACGATGAGTTTGAAACCGTACGACTTGATGTCTTAAATTGTTTTGTTCTGTACTTTTTGGGACAGCACAGGTAGAATATTGTTCAATAAAACTCATCACTGTGTCATCTGAATCTGTTCAAAATTTGGGGGCATCTTTGATCCATAGCAGCATATGTATGTGAGGAGCACCTCTTGCTTGATACTCCTTTCTCCAAATGAAATCCAGAACCTCTCCAAGAGGAGGATTTTTTTTGTTTGTGATAAAAGACATCATAGCTTCAAATCTATGATTGTATTGTACTGCGACTTATATAGCGCACGTATCACCCGAAGGTATCAAGGCGCTTGCTTAGGGAACCCGTCCTGGTATGCCCCTGTGAGATACCCCAGCAGGGTATCCACAAGGTGAAAGCCAGGCAACCCGCCGCGAGGGGCCGTAGTGGAGATTAAGCAAGCTATTGCCCAGAGTCGCAGAGTGTGACCCCGTGAGTCGAGTAGGCACCGGAGCGAGAATTGTCGAGTCCGTGGAATTTTTGAGCCCGAGACCCGCCGAGGCGGGGAATCGAACCCTGGTCCACGGCTGATCTCAGCTTCCGGGTCTGCCGCCTCTAACCACTGAGCCACGCTTCTCTTGAAATACTTGCTTACATTAACTGGATCCAAAGAGCACAGTTCTCCAGGTGTCTTGTATTCTATATTTTCTAACTAATGAGCAATAGGCAGCTGGTCCTCAGAGACGGGCAACCTTTGTTTAAACCATAAAAAATATTAACACTTCTGATACTGCAGTAAACTGGAGCCCTCCCTGCCAATATGGGTTTAACATCAATCCAAAATTCTTAAGAAGAATAGTCTTCATGGGGGCATACTTCGTCTGGTCCTTTACCTCTAGTGCTAGGAATGAGTCCCTTCCAACAGTGCATATTTACCTCAGCAAGCTACCTCCCAGTACTCCCCTGGGACCTTGTGTACCCTCAGACCTACTCCATAAGTTGAAAACCATATGTCTATATCATCTCCCACCACATAACTGGGCAGCGGGTCCTTGCATATGCAGACCTTCACCTCTTCATTGGATACTGCTGGTATGCTGCCTCCATCACTGCTGGATTCCATTTGCTTGGCTCTCAAGTCGAGCTTTTTGAGACTAAGCTCATGGGCCATTTTCCTCTCCGTCATGGTCAGTCTCTTTTCCTCCCAGGCCCTTTCAGCCTCCTCCTTCTCTTTCCATAGCCACAACCTGGTTAGCTCCAGTTTGAGTTTCTTCTCTATCCTGTCCATCAGCTCCTGTGAGGTCAGACCCCTGGCAGACACACTTGTCCCTGCTCCATCCTGAGCATACAGGGAATTTAGGTCATCTGCTGGAGGTCGTGTTGGATTCTACTGGTACCTCAGGCCCTGGGCTGGGTACTCCCTCTTCTCCTCCTCTGTCTCATCCTTCTCTGAGGTGGCCTGCCATCTCTACCCCCTCAGAGGTCCTGAGGGCTACCTTTTAGGTGAAGATTGGTAGCCTTCTTGTCTGCTTTCAGCCCCTTCTGCTTGCAGAATTTCAGCAGCCCTTTTGACGATGTCAAAGTTGCAGGAACCTATCTCAGTGGTGTAAAAAAGAAAGCTAGGGCACTTACATTTAGAAAAGGGGGGAAGGCATTTGAAAAACTAAGGATGAATGTAGAAAGGGACCACTTGTGTCAAATTATTTATCGGGTAAAATCACTGTATGGTACTGCACTAACACAAGTCCTGATTCCACCATTGCCATCAATGTAAAAACGTTGTTGAATGGCTGGGATGTGAGCCCTCGTAAAGCAACACCCACAATCTCTTGCACTGGGTAGCTTGGTAGAAAAAAGCATGGACCTTGACCTTTCTTCCCCAAGTACTTTTTCCAACACTCAATTACACCCTTGAAAGCTTCTCATCCTCACAGTTCCCTTGTTCATCAATCAATTCTATCATACTCTCCCTTTGGCCCGTCAGCGACCCCAACTGTGCGTCTGGAATGGTCTTTGTTGTTTGTCCCTGGTCGCCTTGCTCTGTACCGAGCCGCTGGCGGACAGCTGTTTCTTTAACAATTGCAGCACCATCATCTTCTGAGGTGGGATTGAACTTGCTGTCCTCCTCTATCTTGCTACCTCAATCATTGATTGCTCACTGGCCTGTCTCCTGTGTGCATGTTCCTGCTCCACCTAGCCTCTGTTCCCGCTGCTGAGCTGTTGTCTCTTTAGCTTCTTGTTTTTTCAAGCGATGCAACCACTTCTCCCATGAACCTGATTATGCTCCTGTTTTGTGCAGACCTCTGTTGGTGGTCACCTTATAAAATATGTTTCCACTTTTACTATGAAAGGGGCAGGGCAGCGGTTCATGGGAAGGTCCATTAATGACAAACCCCCCTGTCCAAACTGAGATGCACAAAGCAGTGTTTGCAGAGGCACACTGTGTGCATGATAGCGCCCTGAGTTTATCTGTCCCAACAGTGTTAAACCAGCATCTGCTGAATGATGTGACAATATTTATCAAAACCCAAGCTGGCGTCCTCAAGCAAAGGAACTTTCTAGAATGCTGGCTGGCCGTGTCTTTCATCTCCAGTCCTTCTCCTTGCTCAATGAACTTACTTAGACTTTTCAATGGTACCCTCTTCCCCAGGGAGCTCTTTCCCCAACCCTTGGTCTATACTGTGCACTACTACCAGTGTTGATTTCAGTGAAGCACCCTGATCTGTCGCCCCTCATGTTCTCTTCTCTTGTCTGGAGGCCTTCCGCATCTTTGATCTGTATTTCTGATCTCCTTGAGATAGGGCGCACCCTGCCTACCTTCATCTTCCCTCTTACCTGCACACCATCCATCTTGCAATGGTCACTTTCATCCCTGGAAGTTGAAGTGCTCCCCTGTGAGATTTTATCCCTTTCGACTGGGAATTGGAACTTCCAGCAACACTCGGATTCACTCCTTTCATGGGCCCTTTGTAATTCTCCTTTTAATATCCTCCATGGATCCTGTGCATTCATTTGCTTGAAGCTCCTGAACTCCTCTGTGCTTTTGCTGCCATGAGGGAGTGTCTGTGTCATGTAGTTGGTCCACCAAATGGGGTTGGCCAACACTGTAGTCCTCTGGGTGAAGCCGCACCTTTTGCTGTACAGTACATCTTCAAAAACATAGATTGGCAGCAGTCCCATTCGCCCAGCACCGAGCATTGGTCCTCACCTCACTGTGCAATCCCTTGCCGCTACCACTTTTGTGTGACCTCTTCTGGTGGACCCGGTACAATACAAAAAGCGTATTAGTAGCAACACAGTTGCTCCATTAATTTGAATGCATTCAAAACGTTTGCAAAAAAGAGAAAGGTGCTCAGGTTAAAGGGATGAAGGATGGGTTAGTGATGGTGGTTCAGGAGTGGGGGTTGTGGACAAGGACAGGGTAGTGTGACATATATACTTATATATGTCACACTACTCTGTCCCGTAATTTGCAAATGTTTTTAAGGCATTCAAATTTATGGAGCAACTGTGTTGCCACTACTGATAAATCTAATCTAATGCAAATAAACTGCATACAATTGCAACAGTGACTTCTAGAATTCTTAATGGTAAATGCAACTAAAATTGTTTATGTTTTAAGCTATTTGTGCTACTTGACTGCTTTTTTTATTGTACCGCATCTGTAACACAGGTCTTGTAGACTATTGGGTATCCCCATTGATATATAATACTCTTCCGGCAGACTTTTTTATTCATCCTTTCTGCCTCCCTCCCCCCAGAGGTTGGAGTCTCTGCTGCCTCTCTGGTGTCTATGTTCCCTTAAGTGTACCTAGGATCCTAGGTCCACTAGCCTGTTCTCCCCCACATACCCTCTGTGACGGTTGTCAGTTACCATCAGGAAAATGTTACTGTGCACCTCCCATGACGTATGGGGAGGCCACAGGCCAGAGCTGCACAGATGCCACTCTACTGGGACTTGCTATGGATGCACTGAAAGAAGTCAAAATCCAAGTAATTTTCAATGACGATTTATTGAGTAGCAGATTACTTGGAAAGAGCCCCACCAGGAGCAGCCACCCTGCTGCTCAGCCCATACACCCACTGTCTCAGGCACTCCAACATTCCACACCCCAGCTTTCTCTCACACAATCATTCTGGCTGAGCAGCAGGATACCACACCCACCACCATCAGACCTGCAAGTGCAGCCTCAATTTGGTCTTGGATTGGGTGCCATTTTCGTTCATCCTGCATTAAGAGCTGTAGGACACTGAGGACCAGATTTATCAAAGACAGCGTGCTGCGCTGCGTGGCGTGGCTTGAAAGTGATAGGGCAGGAATACACCTTACATGAGACTGTATGGTGCATTTCTGCTCTCTGCCTGTATTGGCACACTAGCTGCTGCCTAGCACCAACGCAGGTGTGCTTTCATTGCACAGGATTCTTTTTGGGCAGGAATACCATTCTGCACAAAATCAATCCGTAGATGCATTTTTCCTCTTTCTAAGTGTTTCTGCAGAATGCAGCAAACTTAGAAAGAGAAAACAAGGAGCTATTTGTCATTAGTGCGTCCCTCTGAAAGTGTAGCATTTTGAAACATTCCCAGGTCTATCAATCTTAGTAAATCTGGCAATGCAGCAAAATCCATGGATGGATGCATGGGAACACCAACACTCCATCCATGGAACTCCTCACTGGGGCAGAGTAACAGAAGTCAGCGGCTTTGGCTGCTTTGTGTCCCCAGATTTACCAAACCATACAAGGGACAAGCAAGGTGGCCTTGCATTACTCGGTACATTTTAGTATTGTGTTGCCCTTGTGACACCATGTGTGATGCAAAACCAACACAACACCATGATAAATCTGCATTGCATTAATGTAAGCAATTTGGCCAAACGGATGCAGTTTTGCTACATCTGTGCTTTCCCTGTTTACCAATGTTCCCTTGAATAGAGGACATTCGCCCTTGAGATTTGCAGCTCATACCAGCTCTTCATGTGCAGTGAAACTACCTCCCAACTCATTGGGATGCAAGATCTACACCCAAGGACCTTTACAATTAGGTGAAGAAACATTAGGGGCATATTACTCATGCTTTTGGTCCCCCTTGTGGCATGCAAGGGGGCACAAGGGCTTCACAAATCAAAGTCAAATTTATCAAGCTACACAAGGCAACCTCGCATAGCCCTGAGTGGCTTCTTGCATCTGGAGTAATGCAAGCCAGCACAATTTGCAGCCTTGCGTTACTCTGCCCCGGGGAAGCGTTTCATGGATGAAGCATGGCTGTTCCCAAGCATCCACCCATTAATTCTGGCTAATTCCCAGATTTCGGTGGTAAAGCCGGAAATGTGCCAAAATGCTACGGCTTCTCAGAGGAGGTGCAATGAGAAGAAATATCTTTATTGCTCCTCATTGTTTCCTCCCAGGATTGTTTTTGTGGCCCTTTTTGCACAAAAGCAATACTCTCTGCAGTGCAGGCACCCTTGCACTGTGGTCAAGGGTGACTACACTATAGCGAGGCAGCACATTGAGCGTCAGCGCAAGGAAAGGACATGAGTGCGCCGTATTATGTTAAATATGGCGCATTCCTGCTCTTTTCATTGTACGCAAAAATTCTCTTCTTAGGGACTGTGTTCAGTAACAGAAAGGAGGCAGGCAAGATGAAGAGCCCAAGCACTTTATGAGCTCCACTTCACCCTAACCCCTTACCCTCTAGGGTCCAATCCTCCTCAGCATTTGTCCTTAGGGTTACTGGAAGTACACATGGTGGAGCAAGGACAGTATACAGTTTCACTAGAACTGCAGTCAAAACTTGATTGATGAAAAATGCTTTGTCGTGCCATTTTCATATAAAGTGTTCGACCATCACTGATCTGATAAGTTGCATCAGCTGTGGAATCAGGTATAGTGTGTTGTGGGCAAATGAGAAATTCAGTGACCACGGGGCAAACGTACAAAAGAGAATTTAGGTGTCATACAGCGTAGTGCTAAACTGATGCACTGAGAGAGTCACCCAGCAAATGAACGTCACAAATGTGACAAAAAAGCTGTAGCAGGAAATCAGCAACTGGGTGCCTGGAAATAAAAAAACAGGAGGCACCCATGACATCAGCTTGGGTCTTGAGGGATATTGTAACATCATTCACTGGCTGCCAGTTTGACTCTATCGGGACAGATACACTTGGATGCCTGCTTTGTGCATCCCAGTTTGGTCTGACGCACTTGTCATTTATGGGCCTGACCGTGAGCCTACACTCAGACTTTTCTGTGGCAAAAGTGGAAAAATAGGGACTTATTTGTGAGAGCCTTGCATCATGTTTGCACTAAATAAACTGGTACACGCATGACTCAAAGCTATGAGTAGGTTTTATGAAATCACACAAAGCCACTTTGTCTGCCTTTGAGTGGCCTCATAAATCTGGAGTACGGTGACGCAGCACAAATGGCTGCGTTGTCTTACTCTGCGCAAGGGAGGCATTACATGGGTGTTGTGGTTGGTGTTCTAATGTAAATCCCATGGTGTTTGACACATTGTGAGAAGTTGGCCTGATAGGTGATGTTTCCAATTCTGGAACCACCTATTATCAGACCAAACAATCCCTTATGGTGTCTGGTTGTAAGTCAACCTTATTAGACAAGCTATCCTAGGGGTAGCATGGACTAAGCAGCCTAAAGACTTAACTTAAGAGGTCGTGTTAAGCGAGCTGTTTTACCACATACAATCCTGTAATATCAAATGAAAGGACACCACACAAGTATATATTATAAAAATATATGTGTTTATTACTAAAAACAATCCCCAGTATTCTTTATGAATAAAGGGGCACAAGCGTTAAATCAAAAGCACTGTTTAAACATACAAGTTGCACAATTATGGATGAGGGCGGGTGGCCACTCAAACCATATACTAAACAAGTGGTATAAGAGATGCCACTCGAGCAGTGGTTAGGCCTAGGGCCTAGGGAATCGCTGGGAGCAGTCAGGACAAGCAATGCTGAAGTCGGGAATGGCCCTCGGGATTCGGGAGATGTGCGGAAAGCGCACGCATGCACCAATGTTAACCAATGGTGCGTAAAAGTCATAAAGTTAAAGTTTAAGGACACTTAAGGACACTTCCGCTGGACCTAGAGGAACAAAACTTAACACACAGACCCTAGAGATGTGCACCAGTGTGGGAACACCGGCGGAGCAAAGTTACCTCACCCACAGGAAGTGGGTGCACAGGGTCGAAGAGGCGTCGGGTTTTGACACGCAGGTTCTTGGCGCTTGAAGCTGAAGACGCTGCAGGCGATGTGAAGGAGAAGTGTCCGGTGGATCCAAGGGTGGATCTGAAGTGGTGAAGACCTGAAAGCAGAGGGGACAGTGTTCAAAGGCACTGGCCAGTGACCACGTGGAACCAGATTGGAACCAGGCAAAGTCGGGTGCAAACAGGTGATGAGGTGTTGCTTCTCTCTGCAGCCACGTGGACACGAAGAGGTCAAGGACGTCCAGGAGTCGATCACGAGCTGTCCCTCGAAGGCTCTAGCTGATGGCGGTGTCGGCAACTCGATTGAAGCAAACAAGCCTTGGCTAATGCAAGCCACGGGGAAAGTGAAAAAGGCTTATTACTCGGACCAGCAAGGTCAGAGCGGGTACTCCTTTCTACAGGAGCGAGGGCAGGTCTGGAGCAACCAGACCCACAGTGTAAATCGTAGGTTTCGTCGCCAAGATGGCCGCTGACCACGTGACAAGCGGCCGGGATGGCGAGTCGAGTGGCACAAAGCAAAAGGGCCCCACGCAGATCGTGGAGATGCTGGAGGGCTGATCTTTGGTGCAAATGCTGCTCGATTGTGGGGCTTCTCAAACCCCAAAGCACAGAGTCGAGGGTGCCTCGGGTGCTGCGCAGTCAGCGTCTCGGGGGTCTTTTAAGATGTCCGCTCCCACGTCTCTCGGTGCCTCCACGGGTCCCTTCTTTGCAGGGACTGTGGATCGGGCTGGGAGAAGTCTGGGAAGCTGGGTCTTGTCAGGCTCTGCACTCGGGCTCTGGCGGGAGGTGGCGGCAAAGCAGACGTCGAGGTGCTGGGTGGTGCCTGTGTTCACAGGGTGGCCCCTCCTAGGCCACAAGGGAGATGCTCTTCAGTCTTCTGTTCATCAGAATGTCGAAGTCCAGTCGTCTTCTTAGTTTAAAGGTGATTTCAGGATGATCTGATCTGCATTGGCACTGCTCCCACTCTTATTCGAATCTGGGGGGCGTGATTACCTGCTAGGTCCCCCCCTATGGGTGGGACCCAGGAAGTGGGTGGATACACCCCCTTCCTTTGATCCAGGCCGCCCTGGCACGAGGGCTGGAGTGCCCCAGAACCGGTTTGGCCGGATTATGCAAGGGGCAGCCTTGTGCTCCCCATGCAGTGTCTGGTTTCTTTCAAACCTCCCTGCTACAATCCACTATCTCCTGTCTGAGGGGGTGTAACACCTCCCTGCAACAGGAAACCCTTTGTCCAGGCCCCATTTGGCTGAGTTTCGGTCAGCTTCAGGGGGTCAGACTCTTGTCTGTGGCAGAGGCATCCATTTTGTGGATCTAAGGTCCTTTTAGAAATTAACCGCATTTAAGCAAAGCAACATGTCCTACCCCTCTAGAGGGGTGGAATGCTATCCCCGTCGCCAGAACTGGCGAGGGGATAGTATTCAAAATCGTATGACACCTTACACGACATGTTTTGATAAAGCCAAACCAGAGTTGCTATATAACCGCGAGGATTATAAGGCACTTAAGAGTATATGGTATGGCATTATCCTGAAACAGCTTAGGGAGTTGTTCCCGACAGCTGCAGACAGGCTCAGCTCATGCTAGAGCTCCATCTCACATAAAACCACGCACTCTGCCTCCAGGATTGATGAGGCCTTCCATAGGAGTGGCTCACAGGTTTACATGTGTCCAGATATAGGTTTAGATATAGGTATACTATATCTAAGCAAGGGGTGATTACACCACCTTACCCCAGCTGAGTGATCAGCCAGTTGTGTCAATTTAAGAACCAGCCAGGGGTGGCAAAAGATATGCTGCAGCCCCTGGTAGGCCTTGGTGGCCCCTATGCCCTGGGCACCTACAGTGCATTATACAGGGGCTGACAAGGAGTCCATTTCCAATTGTGGTATGTACCTAGGGTACATGGAATCCATTTTACAGAGAGAGCAGATGGCCTGGGGCCCTGATTAGCAGGGAACCAGGTCAACTAAGTCAAAAAACCAGCTAAACACAGGCAAAAAATCCGGGGTAACCATAGTCAGGTAGCCACCTTCCTACACACATTGCCAGATTTATCAAACCTAGTAAACCTGGGAATGCTCCAAAAAGTTAAGCCTCCCCAGCTAAACTGTAACGAGGAGCGATATCTTGATTTCTTCTTATTTTTTCCTTTTTCTACTTTTGCTGCACACCTCTGTTTTCCTCTTTCTATGTGTGCTGCACACCTCTATATGTGTCCCTTCCTGCACAAAAACAATCCTGCCTGCAACGGAGGCGCCCTTGCGACATGGTGCAAGGGCGCCTGCATTGGCGCTAGGCTGCCGTGACGGGAACGGCATAGGTGGACAGGACAGGAATGCAGTGTATTGCTTAAATACAGAGCAATCCTGCCATTTCCCTGTGGCAAGCCGCAGCTAGAGGACCCAGCTGCGGTGTGCCATACATTTTGTAAATATGCCCCATGTTTTATAAACCCTTCGGGGCTGATGACGAGCTCAGCTCGACCTGAGCGTAACCTGCTGTACGCTCATGACGAGCTCAGCTCGTCATGTAACGCGGTAATTTTGAAATTGCCGCGTACAGCGGGAAAATGCACCGCATGCATGCGGTTAAAGTGAGCAACAACAATAGAGGTCCGCACATCACAGGAGCATAACGTGCAGGATAAGACCTTAAACCAGGTTCCTCCGATATTAGACCTGGAGTGTCTTGGGGAATGTTTGCACTTCTGTATCGAAGGGCAAAGATATTCTTATCTAGAAACCAAATAAATATTCAAGATCTGCCTTTCACAACTGACACGGTGCACTACCTGTCACCAAAACCACACTGGAGGGCCGCTAGTTAACACACACCTGCAGGAATTGTTATGAAGTTCAGAATCCAAGAGCTCCTAGTTAACAAGTATAAGTCGATTGGAAAACCCTTAACACCACGGGCAGCTGTGCTGACTAGCAGGGGCTGTGATTAATATGCCGGCTCTTGATGAAAAACAAAACATGAATTTGGGACCACCCAATACATCATTGTCTAAAGACACTTTTCTGTTTCAGATGTTTTATTCTTTGTAACTATTCATAAGTGCCCATTCTGTAAACTCCTTTGGCAAGAATGTGTGTTACTCTTGTGTTGCTGCAGCTATTCACTTATTTAGGCTTGGCAAATGTATGCTTTCCTCTCCTAGCAGCTCCTTACTCTGCCTGGAGCTGATCTTTCTGCAGTGCACTGCGGTCACCTTTAGTGCGCAATAACAAAAAACACATCAATAAACAACCAAACAGAGGGATGTGAAGCAAAATGGTTTATTTTTTTGTAAAATGTTCTGCATTGGTATACTATTTATCACCATATGCAAACTAAGTAAGCATGCTTTTGGCACACGTTCTGAAGCACCTCATACTGCTCTGATTAAGGAAGATTAAATGGAATCACACATGGGCTGTCTAACCACGTCCACAATCTCAGATGCGTTCAACTGCAAGATGCAGGCGCCCTCCGTGCTTTGAGTCCTACTGCCATCTTCTGGTGGTGTTCGGAACTGCCTCAGGGGCCGGAAGCTGTGGAAACAAGAATCATCAGCGCCTAGTGAGTACACATTGAGTTGTATATAATCCTTATGTGCAGCGGTTTATAGGTGGTTTCTTGGTAAATATAGTCAAACAACTGTTTTGTGTCCAAGAGCAAACTTTTCCTTAGTGTAAATAATCCTGCTACTTTAATGAAGGTTTTATTTGGCTTGGAAACTATGCTACAAATGATCTCTAATTTAATATTACAATCTCTTTATGACATCATTAATTTAATTTAGAGCAGATTCACTAAAGTAGATTTATGAGGTCACAAGACCAGTGCCAAAACCTGTATACTCTTGAGTACTGGCTTTCTCAGCCTGACAACAACGGCTGTTGTCACTTCAGCGATTAGAAGAGGAAGAATTTTCAGTTCACTTGCATTCAAGAACACGAGACAAGAAGGGAGGTACATAATAGATCTGGCATGACAACCCTGCAGTCTGCAAGACATCATCCTATGTGAAACAAGATTACTTTAGAAGCCGTCCCAGAGTCATTAGACGATCATCCAACTGCTTTAGAAGTCATTTTCACATCTTCAAGCTCTTGAAGTCATCAGCAAAGTTTAGAAATTTAAACCGGATGATTCGAGGATGACTTGAAAATTAATATCTGGGGTGGCTATTCCTGGTGACTTCTGGAGGATTTAAAAATGGCCATCTGAGTACTTCACCATGTGTGACAATTTCTGATGATGTCATGGTGGGTATCTGATTTTTACCTCACAAGATGAAATTGCTCATGATGACTTGAGAATGATTTGAAAATTATTTGTTGAACAGCACTACCATTTTTAAAACATTTGAATTTTTTCTGATTGCGAAAATAATTTGCTGCTTAATTCACATGTCACCCTCTTCAAACCTTTGTCAGCAAAATATCAATTATGTTGGATGATTTTTTATTAATATTTGAAGATTACTTCACAACTGCACTATATGGAGTTAGAACATTGCAAGACTGCAATTCTAGCACTAAATAAATTAACACATTTAGTATAAACACATCTATCAGCAGTTATTGCCCAGTTGACACTACAAATGCCAATATAATTACTGTAGAATCTCAATACTGATACTTTATTTTAATTGTTGTGCAAGTAGAGTGAGCGCAAGCCACATTAATGTGTGCATAAAATATATGTTGAAACAAAGTTAAACAGTTCAGTTCATTTTATGCTTATAGCCAATATCAGCAGACTTAAGATTCGATAAGAGGAAGACAGCTGAGCTCAGTGGAAGGGTACACCTACTGCATATGACTGCATATAAGTTGCAGCTCAATGATTTGAAACTTGGTAATATCAGCATAGGCTTTTACGCAAAAATAAAAATTTAAGTATCAGTATTGAGCTTATACAGTAATCATAATGTCATGCTCAGTGTCAGCTGTGCAATAATTGCAGATAGTTGTGTTTATACTAAACGTGTTATTTTATTTAGTGTTCAGTGTTGGTAGCGTTGTCTTGCAATGTTGTAACTATAATTAACAGGTGTAAAGAATACCCATGGTAAAGATTGTTGATTTATGTACTATGTACTACAGAAGGATAAGGGTCACAGCCAGTTCTTATAAGCTTTTAGCAAAAACCATGCATGCTAGTCACATAGCAAAGCAATGGGCACATTAACCCAATGAACTATCAAAACAGTTTTTAAAAAATAGCTGTCAGAAAAAGCTGTGTTTCGTATGATGCTGACAAGGTAATTAATCTAATGAAAGTTGTCAACTTTTTGATAAATATCAATAGCAAAATCTACTGTTTTCTTTGTTAAACTGCATGCGAGTTGGACAGTAAATCTTACTATTGAGAATACTGATAACTGTGTGGCCACCGTTATTATTAGAATTATCAAAGGTACTTAGTGGAATAGCACAATAAAACCAGTGCATGCTCAGGCAGTAAATCTCATTTTACACATAGACTCCAAGTCTGTAAGCTATTATTTTGTAAAAACAATTCTTTGGATTGGAGCTGCAGCATCACGGTCTCCTCCTGTAGAACTCAAGTTGTCATTAAAGTTTGTTGATAAGAATGTGAAGGGCTTTTCCTGCAATTTACCTAGTTGATTTTTGCCCACCTCCAGTCCTTCTTGGCCAATCAGCAATTGGATTGTTGCGACTAAACAAGCAATCTGGTTTCTCGACTACTGCTCACTCTTCCTGTTCGAGCAACACTTATTAGGGAACCAAAACCCATTAGAATGCTAGCAAAACCCAAGTACTGTAGCAGCTCTGTATGTCATACTGAGATAAAATGGAAGAGCTCACACTAAGTGCAGTGATTCGGTAGGAAAGTGTTAGGTGGGAGAAACAAAGGTGAGTGAGGGATAAAGCTGCCTCTCCCCTGCTTCCTCCCAGGAGGAGTAGGGATGCCTCTTGACTTTTTAGCCGCTTGGGTACTCTTTTCTGATCAGTAAATCCCGCTCTTTCTGATCTGCAGTATATTTCACGCTTAACACTTTCTATCCCCTTCTCTCATCTACTTTCTATACTCTGTAGTCCACCTTCCTGATATATGCCCGCCTAAGAAATCTGATACCCACACATGCACACACACTCATGCACGTTTCACATCCTCTCTTTTTGTACACACATTATACAACACATTCGTTCTTTGTTTTTCTACCTTGTCAATATCCACTTGCTACCTCCCATATACTCTCCGCATCCACCCCGTATAGTGAATACTGTACACTTTGTAAAGTTGAATCCTTAGTTTATTGAAGAATAAAGACCCCAGCCAAAGCATTGTACTAACTGCAGCCATCCTCTCCCTTCTCTGATTTCACATTCCATATTAATCATGAGCATCCGATCAGGTTCCACAACTAACGAGACAGAGAAGGGATAATACAACAGTAACATTCCATTACATACCTTTTGTATACAATATAGTAACACAACCCATCTTCTCCTTTAATAAACAACAACAACAAAAATGCTCCAAACAAAACATTTCCTCTTATAAGACTAAAATGAAAAAATAGCAGAATTTGTAATATGAAGCAAGAAGGAAAGTGGATGAACAAAAAAAAGAAAGAAAGCTTAATCACAAATAAAATCTTTCAATGTTTTTGGCTTTCTAATTGTCCTACCCATTCAACTTTCTTGGAAACATGAAGAAGAAGAACTTTCCCTGGATGTAGATGGTACCCGACCATCCTCTACACAATCAGCACAAATTTCGTGGCGATTTAACAACTTTCTAATTCCCTGCATAAAAGGAATTCATTTGTGATTGTTGTGTCCCTTTATTAGCAACATCATCAAGCAGCCAACTAGATGTTAGAACATTATGGGCCATATGTATCTAATAGTCATTTTGTGATTCTCAAATAGGGATTTTTTGGGAATTGCTATTTGAGAATCTCAAAATGCTATGTATGTAGGATTTGTAATACATTTTGAGAATCCTACATATTCCTTAATGGCGAATCGCAAATTGCGATTCGCAATTAAGGAATACCTCCCCATTCATTCCTATGGGCCTAGAGGCCCATAGGAATGAATGGGAAGATATTCTCAATTTGCGATTAGCAATTTGCGAATCGAAAATTGAGAATGCAATTTCAAGGGTGCAGGTGTGTCCAAAGGACACCCTGTTGCACCCCTGAAATAAGCATGGGTGCACATGTGGCACACATACATGCCCTAAGGGCATGTATGTGCTTCACATAGCACTTTGAAAAATGCAAAAAATTTGCATTTTTCAAAGAAATCGCAAATTACCACCAACTTGAAGTTGGTGGTAATTTGCGATTCCTTAAGGCCAATTTGCACTTTTTTTAAGCTTCTTACATTGCATTTATGGAATCGCAAAATTTGCGATTCCTTAAATGCAATCACAAAATAAGGAATCTTAAATTTTGCGATTCCTTATTTTGCACGCAGATTTGTTTAATACATACCATTTTGCAAAATTGCATTCGCAAATGCTGAAATTCTGCAAATTTCGGCGTTTGAGAATGAACTTTTGCTTGATATATATGGCCCTATCTTTTTTTGACAAATGTAGACTATTTTCTACATGTTCAACTTCACCTTCAAATAAACCGATCTGTCCATGTGCTAAATTCGCCCATCACGCAATTTGACAGAATTGCACAAAATGTGTTCCACTTGTAGGGGTTTAGTGACTCTACCTCCAGAATTACCACAAATTCAGTTTTTTTTCACCCGTACATAATCACCATTCGTAATACACACTTCCTTAGACGTTATTTGTTATAATACAACCTAATTTTGTCTTTTCCAGTGATTAAATTCCTCTTGACGATTGAGGTAGTCTGTTCACTCACCTTAGTACACTTTAACCAGCCAGTGTTATCTATGGTGTAAGAAATTCTTCTACTCGTGACTTGTGACTTGAAAAGGACTGAAACCAGTCACACATGGCATAATCCTGTATGACCACACCATTTTACACATTCATCTAATCCAGTTGACTCAAGCTTCCTTAGCTAAATGGATAGCCTTTTTGAGCATCCTGTTAAAATGCTCAACAGCGCCGTTACTAGCTGGATGGTAAATTTATGAATAATTCCATTCCTTCGCACCAACCTGAGTGAGAATCGCCTCCAAACCCTTACAGCAGGCATCAGTATGTCAGTTCATCAGTTGTAATTAAACAGGAGCAGAATTACGCCTATTCCCATTTCCCTTCTAGAAACTCACTGCTCACAAGGAATCAAAAACCTTGGTGCATGCAGTTAAGTCTCCAGAGTGAAAAAGGGATGGGGAGAGAGAAGAGACTACCCTGGTTACGGTTCTTCAGGAAGAAATTTTTATTTTCTTCTTTTATTATTGGTAACCTTTCTTCCTCACTGAGAACTGTAAGAAAACATTCAACAGTAATTAACCTACTCTCTCCCTACTCTTCCACCTCACATGTATGCATAAACCTACTCTCTCTACTCTTCCACCTCATATGTATGCATATCTATATCTAAACACTTTAGTCGAATACCTCTTACTCTCAAAGCTTTAGATACCTTATGTGTTCTTATTCTTTCTTGTAAAGTAAATTATTCACATTGCTTTACCAAATACGTACATTCCAAACGTTCTCAGCTTTTCTATTTTTGGGTGTGTACTTGCATGTCTGGAGAAGTCAGCGTTGTCAGTGTTGAACTCTTATCAAGGAAAGTGAAATATTTCATGAGTTCAAATTTCTTTTAGAGCGTCAACAATAACTAGGATTCAAAGGATATTAGGCTGTGAGACTGTTCTAAGACACATAAAACTGGATTTTGATGAGCAAGAATTCTTCGCTTTGGACTAGCGCTAGAGATGCTAGTATAGTCTGGGAGAAATGAGCTCTGAGACTCAGATACTATGAGGAACATTCAAGAGAAGAACTACAGAGACTTAAGAGTTCTATTAACCAAACTCAAAAGAGAGATATTAAATTCTAGACAAGAATGACTTGCGCAGTACTGCAAGACATCTCTTTCATGAGTTTCTACCTCCAGCAGGGCCAGGATGCCCAATACAGGTAACAGCAACACTGTATGAGTCTCAATTCATCCATCCATTCATTTATTGGCATCTATTAGGTTCTTGGACTTCCACCCAACTTTTGAAATATATTCTCTATTGCCGCTCACAATGCTTTTCCAGTCATTGTCTTATAACACAGCACCCACACTTACATCTGGTCTGGTACGTCACTCATGCATCAACAGATATTCATTTCTAGTTGATCTCTTATCCTACTGAAGACTTCTCATTACTTTCTGTGTCTCATTTTTACATTTGCTCTTACATTTTTCACTCATAAAACATACCTTCTACTCGGGTTCCTTCTCTTGGGTTTTCCTTACTTACTATACTGCACCCCCTCCAAATTACTATAGTCTAGCCTCCTGAAATACTTGTATACCATCTTATCTCCACATATCTGCTATAATAATTGCCCCCTTTTTAACAATAATACCCCCTTGAGAGCCTTCCAAAACAGAACAATGATCTGGCCTACCACGTTTGTACCAAAAGAAATTCAGGATCAGCAGGATCACTCAATCCTTATCTCAGACCTCATTTCTTATCTCAGACCTCATTTCTTATCTCAGACCTCATTTCTTATCTCAGACCTCATTGGGTTACATAAAACTCACATTTTTGCTGGCACAGAAACATGATTTTGAAACAGCACTGAATTGACTGTAAACACAATATTACCAACCAGCTACCTCGCTTTCTATTGCAACAGACACACATTAAATAAAGGGATGTAGCAGTCGTATACATCTCCCAGTTCAAGTGTACAGAAATCCCAGGCACACTTTGTTATTCGTTTGGATAACTATCAGTGGAATTCAACTTTTTGGTGCTTATAACAGTACCTAATATCCCCCAAAATACAGTTGTACGTCAGACTTTCCACTACCTATGTGAACATTTACAAGACAAGGGCAATGACATACTGCTAATGTATGACTTGACAAAGAGCATTTGCTAAGGAAAGATTTCCTATTATTAATTCATGCATTTAACATCTACCAATATACCAAAGGCTCAACCTCCCCCACAGCTGTCATCTAATCATTAATTCATGACAATAACTGGCCCATCGGAGCTATTCATCACGCTCGATATCTTGAACAGACAACAGATTTATAAGGTTCTCCACTGCCACATCCAAACCATAAAACATCACAACCCCACACAAACCCTTCACATCTCAACGAGAATGTACAAGGACATCCCACCAAAGGCGTTATCCTTAGTTTACTCCACAGGCCCTTATAATGTAGATGTTTGCAACACCCCAACCATGTCATATACTGCCTCACTTCTAACAAAAATACCCCCTGTTACTTGTATTGTACTTTTACAAATAAAACTGTTTTACTGCTCTTCTGATTTTTTGGGTTAAAACTGACACCCTCGCCTAGAATCTGGACTACTGGAATTTGTTACACGTTAAAAATGTAAATAAATAAATAAATACAAAAATAAATACCTACATTAATAAATCCTGTTTTTGTTTTGACTTTACCTATTCCTGTTGGAGAGTAGTTAAGGTGTGAAGAGCTTTTTTCTACTGGTTTGGCACTCCCCTGACTATTTTAGCCTGTTTGTATTTTTTTTCCAGCTTGAGTCAGTTGTACCCTCGGCTCTCTTTACTGTTTTGAGAACTCTTTGTGCCATTCCTTAAAGTACTAAAGCCCAGATTTACAAAGGTTCTGTGTCAGGTTTGGTTTACTTTTTTAACACAATCCCAACATAAAACCTTTTAGAGGATTTACAAACCAACTCAAATTGGTATTTGCTTTGGTTTGTAAGGAAAAGTAACGTGCGCTGCTTTGCATTACTTACCTTCAAGGGGCTTTACATGGGTGTTCCCATGCAAACACCCATGTTTTTTGTACACAAACCAGTTTGGGCCCTATAATAACGCTGGCAGGCGTGAAAAAGCAAAATGTTTTCATTTCTCCTTTCTTTTCCTAATTTGCGCTTGTGCTGCACTGTACAGCACAAATAAAAAGTAAGAAAAGTTGTTAAACTTGTCATAGTATTTTGTACTAGAAGGGTACCCTACCAGTACAAAACCTATACTGTCTCACACACACACTTGCATTATGGCGCAAAGGTGTGTGTGGCACCAAGCAGCAAAATTCTGTGCTGCACTAAGGAGAGGGGAGAAGAATGTAATATCTCTGAAACTGTGGCTCTCTCCGGCTCTCTACTTGTCTTGTCAAGCAGCACCATACCTGTGAGTGCTGTGCTTTGTTGCCTCCACCTTGCATACACCTTTGGAAATCGGGCCTTGGTTTCATCTTCTCTTTGTTCTTCAGCCATCATTCCTCAATTCTTCTCTTCATACTTTGGATCTTCACCTTGAGCCCTAGAGGCTCTTTATGTCTGTGCTCCTTTTTCATATATCTCGCATAAGAATCAAAGTGCACTGTGGAGGCCTTCACCCCTATCTCAGTCATGCCAGGTCAAGGTTAGAAACACTTGTTCTGCACCCGGCCTTTGACAAAAACATGTTTTCAAGTAATACAGATGCTAGGTCTACCTTTCTTGAAATTCTGCCTTCCATTTAATCTGTGAAACATAGCATTTATTTGTAAGTATTTATGTATGAGCATTTCTATCTGATGTGCAATATATAGTAGCATGGTGCAACGTTAGGTCATTGGCGCTAGAATGGTAACGGGGTGAAGGCGATGCATGGGACATAACAACATTGTGAGTGTAGTATATAAAACAGCACACTGCCCTAGTATTGAAATAGGGGCAGGATCCAGGTCAGCTCTTTGACCACAAGAACAAGCTGCTCCCCCACGTGTAGCTCCCCAAGAGAGGTCCAAGCCCCCCAACCTTAACATCATGTGCTACCCACTCTGTAGGCACTCACTGGTGTGATCACTCTAAGGGCCGATTCCAAACATGGCACATGCCTTGTGTGATACTCTGCACCAGTGGACTACACAGTCCTAACATATCCTCTGCATCTAACGATCTCCATGCACTGATACTGTAATCCACACAAAGGACCGGTGCACTGCACATCATCAACATGCACACCATCAACATGCTTTCTGCAGTAACTCATGGTGAGTAACTTAGTCATTCCGTGTGCATTCTCCCAGCAGCATTGCAAGACCATACAAATAGCTGTTATAACATGAGGTACATGACTTACCTTCTTAGAACACTGGCTCTGTGCAATTGATGCTACATGGTTGTTCGCAGCACTTCTGTTTTCCTGGGCACTGGTCATCACAGTAGCAAACAGTTATTAGAGGAAGCATGTTGCAGTGCTTTTGGACAAGTGGGCACTTACCAGGTCTCTCTGTGAAGAGAAAGGTTGCACCTTCAAAAAACTTGCTGATGGGTCTTCTTTACCAAAGCCAAACAATTACAAGATTCCTCACCATAACCAATGGCACTGTGAACTGACCAGCTGGGGTGTAGTATTACGTTCTATTCCAATCGGTAGCACTCTCACTTGACAGCCCTAGTAAGAATACTACATTCCAGTAGCCCTAGACAGCGATATTGGGGCTACCAGAAGCATCATGTATGCTACCACATTCGCAAGTATTTAAAATAATTGCAGCTAGCAAGCCAAGTAACCTCTTCTGAGCATTAAATACGTCCAACATTTGTGTATTAGAGGCTTTAAGGAACTGGCAGCCACAGAAGCTATGAGCTACTATCCCTCTCGAGAGAAAAGATCTACATTTTCCCCAGTCAAAAGTGACTTAAGTGGGCAATGAGTCTCTCTAACCGGACACCATAGGACCATCTCTTCAAATGAGTTTAGATAATTAACTATGCATCTACCTGAACATATTGGATCAATTATAAACAATGTATCACATCGACAGAAGATGTAGGATTCTAGCACATGCATATATTCATATCAGGCATGTGATTTCTGAGACTTTTAAGGGAGGGTTTCAGATATCAAACTTTAAAATGCTTGTTGGAATATTCTGATGAAGAATTTACAGGATCAGGCTTCACACTGCAGAGCTTACCCTCACGTGGGAGATTTGACTGGTATTTGTTTTTATGCATCGGAGCTAAAGCTCAGACTTTAACAACCTTACGGACTACAGCCTCTCATAGCAGAGCTACAGTATTAAGAAACTGTGGCTTTAGACCCCGGACCTATCGCGCTGTTTGCAAAGATCTTACAGAGATTGGCAAACATAGACAATAAAAAGCAGAGCTATTTCTTAGGCAGGCACAGAATGTACAGTCTCAGGCCTCAGATAGCAGTGCCCTCCCTCAAATGGCGCATACCTCAAAAATTTGGGTCTCATATTATGACTCTCTCACGTCACTCAGTATACACAGATCTAATGTTTTAGGACTTTAGGAAGGAGGGCGGTTCTGTCCTACACTCAGTTAGTTGCTACCTACATGATTTCCAGTATTCAGAATTCATTTTTATTATAACTTGTGTTAGTTTAGGTAATGTGTGCGTACATGCAAAAAGGTCACTTAGAGTTTTACTGAGCTGGAGAATCAGCATATCCTGGAAGAGCATCCCCCTGCAACTTCCACAAATTTGTGGGTCACCCTCTCTACTAGAGGCATAATACCTGCTAAGTATCCATCGGCAGAGCCACAGTCGGCTCCTCTGGCAGAAACCCTTGACCTCGCAGCACATCCTCCACTGGGCCACAAGGGTACCATGGCATTTGATCAACCTTATTATTAACACTTATGTTTATTAGCATTTCAATAAATTCAGTAATACAGCCCAATATCGGCACTGTCCTGATTTTTATTTTATAGCCAACACTATAAGGCTCACAGTGCAAACATGAGCAAACTATCTCCCACAGGGGATGGGATTGTGCTTACTTTTTCAGGTCTAGCCCAGGGGTGTTGGGGTGGAGGGCAGGGTAGCCATGCGGGGTGATAGGAAAACATGTTAGGCATGTCAAAACCAGGACAACCCTCCCAGGACACCCAACACTCCATGGCATACCTTGCCTACAACTCCAGGGACTGTGCTCCCTCATCCTATCAGGCTCAGCTTCACAGATGGAATCTGACTCCACAGTCTGCCCCTCAACCCAATCTTCTGCAGATTCCCATTCATCAACCACTTCCCTTTAGAATGCTGCACTAGATCTGTGTCGGACACCCCGTGCTTCCTCCCTCTGCAGCTCCCTTTCCTCGCCTCCCGCCCAGCTTGTGCCAACCGACACCCAAGTTTCCAAGTTAGGACCCCTGGGTGATTTCCATGCCATGGCTACACATCATTTGTGCCAGGGACAAAGCCAAGTTCACAAATCTGTTCCCCACTTTCTTGGGGCTCAGCCTATGGAAGAGGCCCAAAAAATGATCTGCATGTGTGGTACCAGTGACCTAGACAGGGTCCTATTGTGTAGACTACCTCGCCCCAGGACATTCAAATCATGTGCTCAAAGTCAGTATCCCGTGTTGCGTTGTGAGGGCAACTTCTAGGCTCCCCACCACAGATAGTCTGAATCCTATCGTGGTAATGTACCTCCTATGAGTGTAATTGTATTGTATGTATTTCGACTCCCAGGACCATCACTGTATTTTTCTTCCAGGACCACCATGGCAGACCCAGTAAGGAAATCTTCACATCAGGCCCAAAAGAATGATGTGTGGGCTGCATCAACAAAAAAGCCCACTTGTTATTTACCAGTATTGAAAATTTAATTGCCATACAAGCTGCTGTTCTTTCATTACAGAGACACCAGCCTATCAGGCAGGCTGGAGACTTTCTAGAACTAGGCTAATATTTTCAGGTCAGCAGTTGTGTTTTTTCAAATGGTAAGTGATGATGGTGTGACTCCAGAACCGTGCGATGTTGATGATGTTTGTTGAATCTCTAGTGAGATGGTTAAAAGTTATTTGAAATATGTGGCTGAGCATGGGCTCATGGGAAAGTTACATACTTTTTTATGAGGGCCAGGCTTGGTAGTTCAGTCATTTCCAATGGTTTGCGTGAGGAGAGAATTTGTTGCAATGGAGGTGAAGAATCTGGAAAATGCTAGAAAAGAATTTGTAGATTTTAGGAATTTTGGACATGAAGAATTCAAGGTCTTTGCAGAGTTTGTGGGATCTGCTGTACATTTCCTGCGAGGCAGTAAAGCTTTTTTTAGCAATGATTCTATTAGTTTTTAATATGTGTAGCAAGTTAATCCTTGTGTAACTCTGTTTATAGCTCTCCTATGTGTCTTGCAGTATGTTTTGTCTCTCCACAATGTGACACATGCCACTACTGTTCCAAGTTGAGTTTGACATATTTCTGAGCAGCTTATTGTTTGATCGTAGGCCCGCCTAATGTTTACTGGATTTGCTTGGTGATAGAGTGTCTAGAGCAGCTCATAGCTAAAGGTTAAAGTTGACAAGCAATATTTTCAATCTTAGTTGTTCTTTGGTTTGTTCTATCTTGGTTCGATAGGTGGGTGTGAACTCCTCCTCAGTGCACCCTGGTGCAAGTGTGTCAGCGTTTCAATGATGATTGTTGTTCTGCAGGAAGGTGTCTCTTCCTGAACAAAAAACAATCCTCAATGGTATTTTGCTCCATCTATGTGCAGGAGGAGAAATACAAGTATTTCTACTTGTTACACAACTCTAATGCCTCGCCTGGGGAGGTGTACGGTTTTTGGTGCTGCCTCAGATTTAAAGATGCTTGTAAACCTGGGCCATGTCAAAAAGCAATGGGTGTTGCATTAGAACACCCACAGCAGCAGCACACATTGCATGCCCATTTGCCTCAGAAAACTGCATCGAGGAAGGCCATGTTTACAAGGCGGCATTGAACCACGTAAAGTGGTTTAGGGCCGCCTTGAACATATGGAACATAGCACAGCACCTCTGGAGCGTCACAAAAAGGAAGCTTCACTGGTGCAATGCTGTCGTAAATATGCCCCTACGTTGTTGAAGGCTGTGTATGAAACGAAGGTCCTGCCTGTTCACTGTAACGAGTGTTGGGGTATTCACCGCTGACAAACTGCATGTTATAAAGAAGACTTTATATTATTTTAACAAGGGGACCCAAACAGTTGGCTGAGGACCGTGGGTAGTTTATGTTTTGAAAGACAAAGGTCCGTAGCTTATCAGAATCAAGTTTAAAAATAAAATATAGGCCATAGTAGGAAACTATATTTGTCCTCTGTCCAGCCGAACAGGGTGTTTATTTCAACAATTTTTTAGAACAGTTAATTAGATCGTTTCCGGCACAGTCCTGTACCACATTCAAGAGAAGACAAAACAACAAATAAGGGAAAATATTTCACAGGCAAAGAGAGAGCAAAGCTGGCCACTTTTGAATTGATTTTAAATTGACGTGTTTGCCAGGAAACACAACACACAACCTAAATATAACACAATGGTTAGGCTGTGAGTGTGCTACAGAAAGTCGACGTTTCGATCCCTTAAAGCTCTAGTTACATGGGATCATCATCAGGACAGAAAATTGAACTGCAGTCCGCAACCTCTGCAGACACGGAGAGGACATCGTTCCCCCGCCCAAAGAACCCCATCTGTAATCGAGTCACTGCACTCCTACAGATACAGCACTGACCCCGACCCCGAACCGGGCAGCCAACCCCACTCTGGACCAAGTCTTATACCAGAAAAACTCGGCGACGAAATGGATGTCACAATCCATTGGCAATTGTGTGGACAGCGTCACACTCCAATCAGAAAATTGCCCCATTTTGCAACAAGACTCCCAACGATTGATTAAGGCTATCCCTATGCGCAAGATCCTAGGAGCCCAATACTGGGGCGGGTGCTTGATAAACCACAGGCAGGCAAATGGTTTCAATTTTCTGTCCTGATGATGATCCCATGTAACTAGAGCTTTAAGGGATCGAAACGTCGACTTTCTTTAGCACACTCACAGCCTAACCATTGTGTTATATTTAAGTTGTGTGTTGTGTTTCCTGGCAAACACGTCAATTTAAAATCAATTCTAAAGTGGCCAGCTTTGCTCTCTCTTTGCCTGTGAAATATTTTCCCTTATTTGTTGTTTTGTCTTCTCTTGAATGTGGTACGGGACTGTGCCGGAAACGATCTAATTAACTGTTCTAAAAAATTGTTCAAATAAACACCCTGTCCGGCTGGACAGAGGACAAATATAGTTTCCTACTATGGCCTATATTTTATTTTTAAACTTGATTCTGATAAGCTAAGGACCTTTGTCTTTCAAAACATAAAGAAGACTTTAGCAGGTTGCAATCGACACACAGATTGAAGTCTCACATGTTCACAATTTGTATGGCTTTGGCCTCTGGGTCAGAAAGTTAATTCAAGAAATAATTTAGAAAAGTGAGGTTGTGCCTTGGGAATTGGTAGACCACTGCTGAAATGCAAGAGCTATCTGGTTTGATGATGGGTAGAGGTCAACTAAGCGTTTAAATGATGGGAATGTTGTATCTGATGCAAGAAAAGTTGCCATGATGCTGTGACTCCGCGCAGAGAGTCCCTGGGCTTTGGCGAGTTTGGTGGCGGCATTTAGGATGGATGCAGAGGGTCTGATCATGAATCTGAGGCGATGGAAATTGATGGGGTCCAACAGTGGGAAACTGGGTCAGAAGGAGTAGTAATATACTAGTGAGAGATTGTGTCTTGGAGCGATGTGCGAGGCAGGAGAGGAGGTGGAATTTGGGAAATCGACGACATTGTTTTGAGTCTTCAAATCTCATTTTAAAGGTCAGCAAGATTCTATTTGACACAAAGGATTGTGACAACATGTGTATGGAGATTTCACTAGCTGTGTATAGAGATGTTTATTTGTAAAACACAACTATTGTAATGACATGTAATGACAATCAGGTGTACTGAGATCAATTTTGAATATGGGTTTCCACGGATCATACACAACTAAACTCTTTATATAGAGTGTGGTTTAGAAGATTGCATTACAGTCACCGAAATGATTTGAGACGAGCTGGTGATGCAATCGTTATAAAATTTCCTTCTGTTACATGTGATTTCTCAGCCCTGAAGAAGTCGTGTGATTTGATACCTGGATAACAGCAAAACACGTGTTGGCTGAGACTGGTGTTTGTGCAAAAGAAGACGAATAAAGAAATTGACATCTCTGTCAACATGGATGTATAATTTATTATGTGCAAGACATCAAGCGTGTGCTGGGGAATTGCATGCCCTAAGACCCTATCAATGGACTGAATCATAAGGATATAAACTTTTCACATTTGTTTCATTATTTATATGCTATAGCAATTATTATACATCTGTCAACCATAACTCTTAATTTAGAGAGTTTCTTTTTTACATGTCTAACTGTTGTAATCATGAAGGGCCCATTACAGGTATAGTTTACAACTGTAAATTGAACTTAAATTCTCTGTATATTTCCAACACTTTTCTAAAGTAGCTATCACCTGGCTCAATTCTGGTAGAGCAGAGGTCTTCAAATTGTGGGTGCACACCACTGGGGGTCCGTGGATGGTTTGCCAGGGAGGTGCATATGACTCTGCATGCACATGAAAATGAAGATGGCCTGGAAATGTGGCCTTGTTTATTTGCCACTTTTCCAGGCTGTATTGATTTACACGCATTTCGTCAGATAACGTTTTATCAAATAAAGCACAAACAGCCTAATTGATTTTTTGGCAAATGTACTCTTTTAGGTTATGAAACCACACTTGGCAAATACCATCACTACAGATGTCTGAGTGTGTGAATCCTGAGTGACACATAATTAAACCCTAGGGCCAACTCGCTCGGCAGAGACGAAGGCCGATGAAGCGCCATTGAGTGGCTGAGGGGAAAAGAATGTAAACATATTTTTTAAAAAGGTGAGCAGCCTGCCCGATTCAGCGGGCTGGTGTTCGGTGGAGAAGATCTCCGACCTCCACATCTCTTGGGGTAAAGGGCAGTTGGATAAGACTAGTTAGCTGCACAGATACACAGGTTACAGCAGGAGAATACTTGGAACTTGGCAGTCGTTTTGAGCAGGCAAATGTATTTGGGGTCTTTTGCTTTCTGGTAATTTTGAGTACCCAATCCTCCACACTTCATAAGGACCCCAATGCTCTGCTCTTAAAGAGCCAATGTGAGGATCCAATGGGAGTTCAGGGGTGATGGTCTGCACAAATTAGCCACCAATATTTGCCTTTGAACGAATTCACTGCATGTGTGTTGAATTTCGATTAGCTGCATTGTGGCAAGACGATTGGCCTGGACACAAGCGCCACGTCTCTGCAACGGCTGGGGTGAGCTTCCCTCTAGTAGACATATTGATTAGTTTAGTAAAAAAGACTCTGCCCACTCTGGCTGCTGCATCTTACCGCTGTTTCTCCTGACAGGGGACTCCATCCCCCAGAACTCTTCGCGCCGGGGAGGCGCTGCCGCAAAATATTGCGCCAGGAGGAGCTTAAAAGCGAGCAGGGGTTCCCACAGTGCGGCACGCCCACTATGGTTGCTGCATCTTACCGCTGTTGCTCCTGGCAGGGGACTCCATCCCCCAGAACTCTTCGCGCCGGGGAGGTGCTGCAGCAAAATATCGCACCAGGAGGGGCTTAAAGGCAGTCTGGGGCTCCCCAGGTTACGCATGTAAAAAGCCCAGATAAGGCTAGGCTGGCCCTACTCTCTTGGCACCAAAATTTCTTGCCCATCATCATCCAAAATTGGATTGTGTGAACTAGCAAGACATTGTGGAAATTAACTCGCATCAAGCAAGCACATTGGAACTTTTGCATCTATTTCTGCCCTACTTAGCGTGAATTGAGTTAACCTGAACTAGGGCAAAAGTAAGATGGATGGGGGAAAGGGGGAGCACACCCAGGTCTCTACAGAACTCAACCCTTGACTGCTTCCTAACACGACCTGCGAAAGCTTTAGATAAAGAAATATTAACTGTAGGGACAGAAGATCATGGCTCCCTATGTCCTGGGTTTGTACAACAACTGGCGGTCGATAATCGTAGGAAAACCAGCACTACGTTGGAAAATCTCCACTCTATTCTAGTACAACTCACAGTTGTGACTAATGCTCAAACAAATGAGCACGACATACGGGAAGACCCTCGCAGGGAAAATACCAGGCCGTATAAGCCTGCTAACCATTCGGGTTCTTACACCAACGGCCTGCCATTGAATAGGAATGAAGCAGCACCATCTAGACAGTCTAACTTAGATTGTACGACGTTTCCTCAGGTGGAGAAAGTTGCAAAGATGTGACTCTCCATCTTCCCCTAGAATATTGCCCATATGTTGTGATCTTAACCTATGTTCCGTCACTTATGGGCGACCAAAAGGAGACTACCACTCAACTAAAGAATAAGGTCTGCCATTGGCTAAAATTGAATACTGAATTTTCTAGCTCTAGTTTTCATGATATTTTGTTTGTAGAGTAAATTGGGTTGGTCCATTACGAAAGACTACAAAGGGAGACGGCATAGTGATCAATTGCAGATCCCCAGATCTCGCAGGGCGGCTGTTCCGAAGTAAGAGGAAATTACCTGGATGTGGCCCAGGATAAGGGGTCGAGCTAGTGCCACTCAGCTTCTTTTATAGACATCTTAAGCCGGCTGCGTAATATCCCCCATTGAATGCCCATCTTACCCAGAATCCACCAAGTATGAAAGTCCATTTCCCCCCTGGAAGTCAGCAACAGATAAGAAGCCCTTACTGACTTGAATAGCCCTGACTTACTAAATCAAGGGAGTGGAGTGTTGGAACATGATGCAGTCGCAACAATCCAAGTAAAGGAAATAACTACCACTGATAATATCTTATGTAATGAGATGGTTAACATCCCTCCCACCCAATTAATCCCCCATGAAACGTTACAGAAACCAATACATGCAAATTCTACACTTAGTTGTAGGCAACATGGAAGCATGGGTGCCGAACAATTACTACATATTTTTTCCTGGAATATTGCAGAAATTAAATCTAAGCTAAGACACCCTGAATGGGTGGTTGATAGTATCATATATGCCAGTTTCAGGAAACCTGGGCGACAAAACGGGTGCACAGGGTGGGGTTCAGCGCATCTAGCATCGAGGCTAGGCCATAAACAGCGGGTCGTCTGGCCGGAAGGCTGTTAATATGGTCAGGATACCATTGGAAGGTGAAATTGAGATAATTGGGGTAGACTCTCAGGAGATACTTGGCATTGATCTGATATGGCCAAAAAGGAATGTCCAAATTAGGTTGTTTAACATTTATAACAGGTTCAGCAGCCACCACAAGCACTCTGAAACTATAACAACGCTAGTTAACTGTCTAGAGAATTGTAGCGAAGGGCCCTATCTTATTCTGGCTGGCAATTTCAACACAACCTATGAGCCAGTAGATTATGTGCATGAGTTAGTTCAGGAAGAAGAGCAAGCTAGGGGTGTTAATAAGTTACATACTTCTGCCATTAAAAGACTTACTAAAGTTGGGCAGCGAGTATTGCCTCTTACTTTAGCGCACGGGGTGCAAGCCTGTAATGGATGGACACCATCTGATGAGGCAGCCAAGTTTACTTTTCAGAGGGGGAGTATTAAAAGTAGGATACACTACATCATGGTGGACCTTGATTTGTGGCCATACGTCAAGGATATGACCGTCCAAAACCTTGATGACAGTGATCATAATACCCTCCTTTTGGAGTTAATTGGCCTCCCAATTTTTGATAATCAAACCCCTCAAAGTACAGCTCTGATTATAACTACGAATAATGACAGAAGAATGAAATGGCCCAGGGTAATAGTAGATGGGAAAACGCTCCCAAAAATGTACGAAGAAGTGTCTCAGACTCTTACGGTCTTTAGTGAGCTAGACCAAAATGAAGATGATCTTATCTTAGCCAGCTATCAGAAATTGTCCAATAGCTTTACACAATATTTTAGTAAATCATCTAGTTTTAATACTCTTAAATGAAATACTGCCCTATGGTATAATGGGGAATGTAGATTAGCAAAGGGTAATCTAACGGTGGCAGTCAAGCAGGGAGTACAAGATGACATTAAGAATAGAAGAATGATGTACAAGAGGACCAAGAATGAGGCAACAACAAAAAAAAGGAGGCCGATAACTGGCGTATATTCGCCGAGGCCCGCAGACAGAGGGATAGTCAATTGATTTGGCACCTGCTTTCTAGGGGTTCTACAGAGCAGGTAAGTGAAGTCGATTATTATATACAACCACTGGTTTGGGAGGAATATTTTAAAAAGCTTTATACTGGATCGGTCCCTAAACTGCAATAGTCGCAGGAGAAGACACCTTAGTGTCAAGACAGGAAGATGTAGAAGGCTTCTGCGTAAAGGAAATCACAGTAGCAATTAACCAACTCCAGGTAGGGAAAGCTCCTGGCTTAGATAAATTCCCTGGAAATTTGTATAAAGCTGAGCCTAATATTTGGGACCCATTGTTCCAAAAGGTTTTGAATGCTATCCTACGTGGTGGGAATATCCCCCAACCTGGAAATGAGCTGAAATAATTCCCATTCTTAAAAGAGGAGCGAAAGGGGATCCTTCTACTTACAGACTGATAAGTCTTATAGACTTTTCACAAAAAGTTTTTTCTAAAGTAATTCTGCTACGTCTATAAAATTGGTTGGAGGAGAATAAAAAATTTTCCCACTTGCAGGCAGGCTTTAAATCATCTACAAACACCGTAGATCAAGTGTTTAGATTTGTGCTTCTAATTTGGAAGGAAGTGAAGACTTGGAAGGGTCACCTATAAGTTGTATTCTTTGACCTTAAAACGGCCTTTGACTCCATTGACTGAAACAAGTTGTGGGCCACACTTAAAAAACTAGAACTTCCAAGTGACTTACTTCAGTTATTGGTTCACCTATATCACGATAATTATGCCAAAGTCAGGTGGAAGTCAGATGGCAGTCTTTCCAATAGTATAGCCACTACTAAAGGTGTACGCCAGGGGTATGTGCTCGCCCCAACCCTTTTTACATTGTACATTAATGAGTTAATAAAAGAGATATATGACTGTGGGGGTGATCCTCTCAGATTAGCAGGCAGCCCTTTGCCCTCCTTTCTATTCGCAGATGACACATTGCTCATCTCTAAGACCCCGATGGGTATCCAGAATATTTTAAATAATTTTGCTGAAGCTTGTAAAGATCAGGGCCTTGAGATGAATTGCTCTAAAACAAAATATATGGTTCTTTACCCCTACAAATCCACCAAAGGGAAACTGATGCTGGGTACCCAACATCTAGAGCAGGTTAAGGTATTTGACTACCTGGGAGTCAGAATTAGTGACAACCTAGCATTAGCTCCCCAAATAAAGAAGATTGTGTTGGTATTACACCACGTGGGCAGTGCAATATCAAGGAGGTTAAGGTGCTCAACCTTTCGCCCAATTTCCCCTACACTTGAAAAACATAGAACCAAGGACCTACGGGCAGCCATATATGGAGCCAAACGTTGGGGCCTCGATAATACAAAACCGTTAGGGTAGCAGAAAATTATTTTTAAGGGCAATCCTCAGTGTCCCAATTAATACAGCAATATTACCACTAGACCTCGATTTAGGGATCAAATCCATTTCACATTCCGCAGTTCTCAAAGTATTGATGTTTTGGGTGAGAATTTGGATTATTAATACAGAGATTACTAACTCTCCAAAGTCAGAAAGGCGAATTGCCCTGGTTTTATAGGGTTAGGAAGTGGCTGTATAGGTTGGGCGTGGGTAAGATGTGGTAGGCTCCTAGCTCTATTACAACAAAATGAATCATTTGCTAAAGAAGAGATACTGGGATTTTATCAATTCCACTTGTAATGATACTGTAGCATGTGGCGCTTTAATCCAGCAATTTTTAAATGTTAAAAGTAGTTTTAACTTTGACATGTATATGGATGAAATTGAACCACCCCAGGCACAAGCACATTATTTTCAAATCAGGCTAGGGACTCTTCCATTAAAAGCATGGACAAATAGCTAAGCAAATGTATTAATCTCTTCCTTGTGCCCATACTGTCAGGCTGCACAAGAGACCATAGAGTACTTTATTTTTGTGTGCCCTGTGTATGGAAGCATAAGGAAAACGTGGATTATTACAGCCTACCGACTGCTTTCTTTCTCAAGCCCCTCCGAAGCACTACGCATTTTTTTTTTTTTTGGCAGAGTTTTATATAGCGCGAACTAGAACCGAACCGAATCAGTTATCAGAGCGCTTTACATAGCACCAGTTACGTTACATGAGGACACACTTTCATTTTTTTTTTTTTAGGCACGGCGAGATTAAGTGATTTGCCCAGAATCACAGGGGGTTTTTGGCGTCGTTACCGAGACTCGAACCGAGGTCCGAGGTCGAGCGCCTTAGCCGTTAGGCCAACCCCTCTCCCGCATATTCTGGTCAGACAACAAAGTGACTTATCCTTGCAATAACAAGATACCTGTTATATGCTTGGTGGCAGAAATCGAAAGATTTGTCACAATACGTGCTGGGATGAGACTGATTTTAATACATGTGTCTTATACTTGTATCTTTTATTTTAGAAGTGTAAAATTATAACTTTTATGTCTGACTGACAGTTGATTTAAGTAAATCTGTGTAACTTTTATGTCTGACAGTTGATTTAAGCAATGTTGTAAATCATTATTTTTAAGAAACATTCTTAAATGTATTATGTGATGATGTGTGTATTTGAGATTTTATGCTGGCTATGATCATACTATTGGCCGATCAATAAACTATTTAAACCCTAGTTGGCGCATTGGGGAAAAGTGACCTTTGTATTTATAGTGCTAGGAGATCCCAGACTGTGACAGAAAGCACTGTCAATATGTAAGTCATTTTAAAATAGTACTGAGCACAGTCTAAGCTAGGCTGCTGCAAAATGGTTCAGTGTTTGAGATAAAATAAGTTCCTTCAAAATAAAGTTTAAGAAAGAAGTAATCAGACTGTACATAATGCAAACATTTTGTATAAGTATCTCAATTATTCCAGATCTCAGTGTTGTCACCATGTAACTTTAAGCAGGGCCACTGGAACTATGTAGCAGGAAATGAACAAATTATGTGGTAGGGTTGACTAAATTATGCAGAAATAAAAGGTAAATGATGTGGTGTAATGGGCAACAATGTGTGGTTAGCATCACTTTATTATTTGGTAAATTTTACTCTGTCAGGGTAAATCTTTTATCTCATTCATACCTGTTAACACTCAAATACAGCAATAAACTATTTATATCTTCCAGAACTACTCATAGAGTGAGGACCACAGAGATCCTACCTGGGAGCCTGCTGGATCACTCTACGGTGATGCTTGGGATACAGACGACACTGAATAAAAATTGTCCCAGTAGGACACCCTTGTAAAGAACAAATATTTATGCAACAACATGTGTTAAATTACTTTACACTAAATGTTTCTGCTCAATATTATTTATTCATATTGAATACCCAGAGAAATGGTCAGAATCCAGCAAACATATGGAAATTATTTACAGAAAAAAGTGACCCAAAAGGGAAAAAGGAGAAAGGAAGTAAATTGTGCGCAAGTGAAGGTTCAATAGGAAAGGAAGGGTAGTGACATTAAATACATCCACATTATTATTTACAAAAGGAAACCTGTCCAGCCTGACAATTGACCATAAATTATTCTAAGGCTATTGTGCTGTTGATTTGACACAGTGAAAAAGCACTGTTGACCACACTGGCACATAAAAAGGCAATGTCGATGTTTCGACCCCAAACACGTGTATGTTGACCTCGATCCTTACATAGGGGTCTTCCTCAGGACTGATAGGGGGGCAAAAAGCACACTAGACGCCAGGGATTTTTTTGGGGCAAATTTTAATTAGGGTTGGGGCATTGGCATACCTGTTTTGAGAAGCCCCTACCCCAATTCAAATTTGCCCAAAAAAATCCCTGGCGTCTAGTAGGGTTTCTGCACCCCCGGGGGGGGGCAAAAAGCAAACTAGTCACCAGGGATTTTTTTTGGGCAAATTTGAATTAGGGTGGGGACATGCCCGTGCCCCCACTCCCTCCCGTGGGTCCACAAAATTCCACCCACCCCGCGATCCCCAAAGTCTTCAGAGAAAAATTGTACCTCCCTAGCGTGGGAAGGCCTAGTGCCCCGTGACAGGCAAGGGCCCAAAACATATTGAGGCAACATCAAAATTACCTAACACAAAACAACCTTGTTTTGCACGGGGGTACCATGAGTTTTTGGGCCAGTGCTCGGTGGCCATCTAGGGAAACCTGCCAAACCCACACATTTCTGAAAACTAGACACCCGGGGAAGTCCAACAAGGTATGGCTTGCATGGGTCCCCTAACGTTTTCCTACCCAGAATCCCCTGCAAACCTCAAATTTAGCTGAAAAAATCACTTTTTTCTCAAATTTCTTCGTGGGAAAGTTCTGGAGGCCTCCTGATAAAAATGATACCTCACCTGCGTAGAATCCCATAGAGCAAACAATATTATCCCCTGTCCTATACCACACATTAGGGCATCTTGACAGCATTTTGTTCCTCTATTTTTGAAAAGAGGAAGAAGCCAGTTCCACATTGGACGAGACGCTTTTTTTGGAAAAGAGCATAACGTGGAATATTGGATCCCTACCCCCCAGGACACATATGCAAATTTGAGACGAATGAGCAATGCATTTGGCTCTTTAGACTATCTAGTATCCCAACTTTACATTAGGGAAGGTGTTTAACTTAAAACTCCAGTACCAGTCCAGCAACGCTCCCCCTACAGCAAATCTTTGTAACAACTTGAGGGTTAAAGTTACATGTAGTAGAATTGCAGTTGGGGTAGTAACTGTGTTGTAAAGGCTGGCCGTTGTTGAGATTGCGGGGTAAAGGATGTTTCCCTCCTCAGGGTGGTCATCATAGCCAGTATTTATCTTGATTAAGGCCTCATCATATTGTTGGCCTTGGTTCCTTAGCAAGTGGTAGCCTGTGTGTGTAACAAGCAGAATGAAACAAAAGAGCAGCTCTAGTTTGTGTTGCAATTGAGGCTCTGGTGTATCCTGTAGAAATGTCAGCTGGCACTGGGCCTATCAGTCAGCATTGGAATCTTGTTTGTAGTTGCTGAAGTTGTCAGAGCGTCCAATATCTGCACTAGCATAACTGCAATATGGCCTAGCCTATCCATGTTGTTGATTTTTCGAGTAATGATTGTATGTAGCTCATGAACCTTTGTAGTGCATTCAAAGTGTCTGATATTATAATTTCTTCTCTGTCTCGAGTCACTCATGTTCCATTCGGCACATTGAAAAGAATGAAACCATTGGATCCAGAAAGTGGACTACTATCTTGGTTACCCACTCAATATAGTTTAGATTTTGTGGGACATGTTTAAGCATAACCTCGTCCATTCAGGACTATGTACAACAGTATGCCTACATGGAGGGAGTACCACGTGACTTAAAGGGATGGACTGATTTGCATAAGACAGAACTAATAAGTGTGGATTGGAACAGTGGGATTATAACAATAGACCAAAATGCTAACCTGAGCAGTTGCCGGTGGTGTAAACTATTTGCAGGTATTCCTCCCATCACCCTTGGTGTGTTTATAGTATAATGACAAACCCTCAAGCCTGGAGAGGTGGGGTGGTGTGAGATTGTAGGCAGGGGTTGCACCGGTCTTAGGGAGGAAAGTCTTATATGCTGCGTCTTTCTCAGCTCAGAATGCAAGCCCACTACCCAAGCAAATGAAGGTCCTACCCTCCCCCATGTGGGTTCCAGGACACAGGTTGAGAAGAAGCCACTGACCACAGCAGCAGTGTGCTTCAGCACCACCCTATCAAAACTTCCCAAGTTTTTTATTGGCCCTTTGTGGTATTTTTCAGCATCTTTGTCATCTTTCAATGAGGGAGGGATGTCACGCATTTGCAGTTTTAAGGAGCAAGATATATAGCTCCAAGTGTGCTGCAGGAGGAGCAGGAATGCAACGTCTTACCACAAGGCTTGCCTATATACGTCCTGCTTTGAAAAACAGCAGGCCAAATCTAGTTCCTCCTGCCCAGCACCTTGCAACTCTCCTTTTGTAGGCCACCTTTCCTCTGTGCAAATGCATCCCCTGTAACTTTTCTCAAAATTCGGTGGTCTCCTTTTCCAAGGTAATTCAAGACAACTCCATCAAGAAGTGAACAGAACTTTCAAGTTCCACTTCAGAACCTGGCAAATGGGAATTGGCAGTCAGCAGTAACACTTTGGAGATGGAGCAGGACGAGGGCTGACTGTCTTCTATCTTCCATGAGCCCTGCAATTCACATTGCTGTCTGGGAAGGTCCTTCCAACCTTCAGTCTTATGTACCATTATGAACCTTAGATATTAAATGGATTTGTGGATTGCCCCAGTCACACATAACGCTCCACTCTCCTACTGCTGCTACACATACATATTATAAACATATATGCAACTTCCATATCCCATATAGATGGAGTAAAGGACAGGAGACTGGAACGAGATGCCTGTAGGCAGGAACAAAAATATCAGGTATTGCAGGTAGAATGAGCTGCTGCTGCTGTAGTCAGTCCCAGACAGCCTGATTAGTTGACAGTAGTCTCTTCAGCAAGAGTGGGGTGCACCGAGTGTGCCCCTCTAGGTACAAAGATCTCACTGCTTGGTCGCATAGTGGGCCTTCTGCTAGCATGCATGATCTATATGCGCGATCTGAGGTTAAAACAATATCCAGAAACATGCAACACGGGGACCATAGGGATTGGTTGCATGCTCCCTAGGCACACTCTGCTTCATGTTTGTGGTTTACTTTCTGATCTTCTGCAAGCTGCAGTGGTGCAGGTGGGAAACCATTTATGGGTACGGAAGGGACATGCATCCACACCCACTCACCCACCCCTCAGGCAAGAAGGTGCTACCAGGTTTGGAGCCTTTCAAGGTGGTGATGGTGGGCAGCTAAGTGCAGGGCTGTGCACTAGAAAGAGAGAAGGAAACTCACCCAACACTCCATATAGGCTTGCAGGTGTGAGGACACACAGGCAGAGTTAAATGTATATTTAGCATATGTATTAGCAGCCCTAAGAAGATGGGCATGCAGAATGATGCTGTACTGAGAAGAGTGGGTCATGTTGGTGAGTAATTTAGAAGATTTCTGATGGATAAACAATTATGTTACAAGGGGAGGAAAGGAGATGGCCACTGCTCTGGGGATTGCAATCTTGTAATTGGGATTCGAGTACAACTTGCAGATTGTATCCTTCCTGTTAAATGTGATCTCGGCTCGCTATACAAATAACTTTGGAAACTTTAAAAACAACGCACAAAAGTTTTCTTGTAGGTTTAGGATTCCAGACTTTATGTAATGCTTTAAAAAGTATTTTGTAGCTGTGTTTTTCCATCAATGGTTGGGAAAAGATTTGGTGAGTCCTCACATTCTACAATATTTAATTATTGTATTCAGTACCTTCTACTATGCCCCTCCACAGAATGTATTGTATGTATTAGTACCTTAACTCCCCCTCCAAACCCTACCTGTTGAGAATGATGACAGAGGTGTGTGGCATGGGAGTCTGCCCATGTGCACCCCAGTATTACTTCCCAGACACCCACGCACACAGCCAGGGTTCTGCAGGTCAGGGGCAAAAAACAGACCCAGCCAGCCCCAGAGATGCAGGGGGGGCCCCCTCAATCATGCAGGCCTTTAAATATCTGCAGCTTTCTAGCCACAGTTTGCTGGGTGAGCCCAGCAGTATTAGCATTATACCACTGCTGAAGGGGGGGCATAGGTAGATAGGTCTCAGCTTCAATAGAAAGTTTGATATTTGGAGGCCGGTGGGGGTCTTCATAGAACCCCCCACCCCCTTTCAGGGATAAAGGATGGAGGAGACCGTCGAACACCAAGGCCCACCTTTTAATTTCAAATGTGAATAGGAGTTACCTGTGACTTGGGTGCCCATAGCTCTTATATCACCACATAACCAGGTGATGGTCTGAGCCAGGAATGGAGATGCTAGCAATTCTAAGTGCTCATCAACTGAGCTGTTGCATTCTTCCAACACAGCAGCATTTGTAGAGGGAGGGGCCTCAGGCTCCCCAATCCGAAAATAAATGATTTAATAAAAGCATATTGTGTTTATTTTTCATCTCTCTGAAGGTAGGCTTTGGTGCATGAAATGTTAAAACGTTGCCCTGGTTTTTACATGAATGTGTAAAGGATTCAACTCATGTGCCTTATGGGCCTCAGTGCATCTCCACACCACCTCCTCCTTTGCCTGCCTCGCAGACTTTTTGTTGTTGTTTTTGTTCTGTTTCTACAATTATAAACGCAGAACTTGGAGTCCATGAATGCAAGAACACCTTTTTGAATAAGTTGTGCATTTGTAATGCCATTCTATGCTGAAGGCGTTGGCAATGTAATTGCTGAGGGTCAAGGGCTCAAAGGAAGTCAAATAACTGTAGTGGTACTATTACTACAGGAGTAACTTTGCTGTAGGATGACTTGCTATTTAGCTAATGTTACTCCAAGAAACTGAACTATCTGCATTGGTATCCATTCTGCAGGCGGTAGCCAAAATTACTGCTACCGCAGTGGTACCACAGCTCCTAGGATGGGACATGTCTTCAGTGCTACTATTGCTTCAGGGATTACCATTAATTCACAGTGATCCATTGTGTATTCAAATAATGTTTTTTCTCCACACTTCTAGCCCCTGAGATTGCAGGTTGTCTCAAAACGTCTCATATATTCGTATCGTTTCTTTACCTTCTACTTTCTATCTATGCATTTCCCTGTCCTTACCCTTCATCATCTAAGTACAGCCAACTCTGAGTACAGCCGACCCTGAGTCCATTGGCCCGTCCTTATTTTGTATCTTTGTACTCCTGTAAATTGCCCACGCCTCATTTCATAGATCACAACCTCTCCTCTCAGAAACCGTCCCTTGCAGTCCAACAGTGGTTAAGCACTCCTAGCATGTCTACTTATCCCTCCAACTGTGTTTTTACCTCTCATACCCCTAGATAATGATCACACATAAATCCTATTAATTTAATCTACCACAAAGAAACTGGAGTAAACAGATGGAATGCTTTCCTTGAGAGCACAAGACTAATTTGAATATTACATTATAGCCAATATCCACTGTATAACCCCTTTACATTGGGTCCGGGAGCGGTGTGCTTCAACGCCTCATCAGGGATAGTAAGCACTATTTAAATTAGTTTACAGTACAATACAATGCAGAGAATCTTTTCCTTCCAATAGACTCTTCAGAGTGTGATGACAAGATTTGAGGGATAGGTCATGAAATTCAGGTGCCCTTTTCGCAGGGGGAGACTGCGCATTTGCCCCGTAGCTTTAGGAATAGGGCTGTATATTTTTAATTTGTCACTCTCTTCATAGACAAATAAACCATTACAAAGAAACAAAACATCCTTTAGTAATATATAAAGAGAAATGAGGGTCAGCTAGCATGTCGTTTGTGACAGTGTTTATTGACCTACTACTGTGCTGAGATAATTATGAGAATAATACTTGCTACGTAGCCCATCACAGTTGCACATTGGGAGTACTATGTGAAGCACTTGTGTGGAACAACGATAAGTTAGCCTCCACCTTTGAAACTATTTCTGGACTTCGTCCTTCAGTTAATGAGAGGACATTCAATCGAAGAATTAATTGCAGCTTGTGTCAGAGTTCCCTTCTGCCACTTATCTTACAGTCCCCCTAGACCTCAAAGTTTCTGGAAGCCTCATTTAGATCCTTGCAAGCATGCACCTCCCGCTGACAGCCATATCTCTAGCTCGCACTGTCTGCTTGAGCTTACACGTGTTCTCCTACTCCCCTTTAGCGCTCTTTCCCTCTGCTAGAGTTAGGTTCTATCACCTAACGTACGGTAGAGCTGTCCACTCGTTCTGCAATCCCCTGTAGAATTTCTATCCTCTGCTAGGTCTCGTCCCACCCTGCTACCCGTCTGTAGATCTCATGCACTCAGGTATAAATTCTCCTATCCTTCTATGCCCTCTGTTAGAGCTCATCTCTCTGAGTAATCATCTGCAGATATTACATCTTCTTTTAAAGCTTACTTCCTCCCATAATCATCTGTAGATCCTACATCTTTTGTTGCAGCTTACCTCCTCCTGTATATCATCTGTAGCTCTTACATCTTCTGTTAGAGCTTACTTCCCCCTGTAAATCATCTACTTCTTACATCGTCTGTTACAGCTTACTTACTCTCATAATCATCTGTAGATCCTACATCTTTTGTTACAGCTTACTTCCTCCCTTATTCATCTGTAGATCGTACATCTACTGTTAGGATGCTGTTAGGATGCTTGTAAGACTCTCTGGGAAAGCTCTACACAAGGTTATGGTTAGTACTTAACCCACTTCATTCACCCACCCAATGATAGCTGCTGGTCAAAATACTAATATTACTTGATGTCATCTTACATGCTTATCATTAATTCCGCACCTAATGCTAGATTGTAAATTAGACATAAAAGGTGAACTCCAGGAAATCAGAACCAGCTAGAAGGCTGGCTGGTGTTGTTTACTCATTGGTTTTAATTTACTTACTGCTTTCCACACGCTTTACTTGAAATAAATAAATATACTTGACAATGAAATAGACAAACAGCTGCTTTAGAGGACTGTGAAAAGAAAGAGTGCAAAGAGAATGAAGGCAAATTGATGCCAGCACAGAGACACAGAAATGCAGGAGCATAAATTGCTTTCTAGGTAAGTCACACGAACCCGGACATAGGGAAAGAGATGATGTGCTGGCTGAGGGAGAGGTGCTGGGTAGAAACCAATGGTAGTCTTAAATCATAAACACTTACCTGCATTCTGTGGACCATTACACATTGACTGGCTGTCAGCTGCCCAGTGCAGCCCTATGCAAAGGCAGAGAAGGGCCAGGGCAAGACAGTTCCCAATGACTCTCTTCATCTTGGCATCCAGACCTGCATCTGAGTTCCAGCGAGTGAACAGCTCAGGTTTATAGGCAGACACAGTCTGCTTTATTTGGAAGGAGGCTTCAGGTATGTACCAGGACCACTGCCAGTACATTTCTCAACAGAGACATTACATAACCTGTGTCAGGCTGTAAACATTCAGCAAAGGAAGCTCAGTTGAGGTATCGTAAGAGAATTTGAAGCCATCTAATTAATATTTACTTTGCCAACTCAGAGCCAAATGCCAAGAGTGTGGTGGAAGATTTAGGGTGAGAACCCTTCAATTGTGCGCTCTAAGTTACAGCAGACATACGTGTACCCCAAACCTGGACAACTTGTTGGCATGCGTCCCATATTACAGAATCCTGAAATCTTGAAACTGCTAAAAAGATGCACATGCCTACGCTGGGCCTAATAAGGTACATTTATGCATCAATTTGACAAAATCAAATCTGGAGAATTGATCAAATTATGGTAAGCACAAAATAATAAAGTATTTAAAAAATGTGCAAAAAACTCCAAAGTTCACCACTACTGCACACACACGCAAGGGAGCGCCTTAAAATGCATGTGCATTCCAGAATTAGAATGTATAAATCGTTATAGTAAACAGAATATCAACATGGACTTTGTGCCAAAGGCAGAATGTAAAATGTGTCTAGCTACACTGAGAGACGGGTCACAGTGTAACTTCATGAAACATTCATCGCCAAAGCCAATAGGTCCCTCTTTTTCAGTCCATTTGTTGAGGTATTGCTTTTACTAGCTCTTCATGGAGTTTTAACTCATCTAAAGAGATACTAGCTAGTACTGAAGGCATCCTGAAAAGGTGGGCAGTATCACAACAACGTATCTTGGATCTGTCCAATTCTAATAAATGTCTGTGCATCACTGCGGGTTGTTAGACAGTACTCTATTGAAAGCATGTAACTTGAACTTAGAAATAATGTAATATATAAACACAACACAACTGAGGTATCCTTTGTATAAGCTCAGTCTAATAGGTCACTGTCGATGTAGTGTTTTTAATAAACAACTATTTTTTACGTTTACGTAATACCCACCAATATGGTGGCATGCTTCATTATAGTGCTCACCCTAATGGAAAATGAGGTGGGCTACAAAGCAACCCCTTCCTTTTTGAGGCATCTCTAGACACGTGTTAACCCACAGACACGTTTTTTTTAGCTGGAGACCCGGTGTAGGAGAGTAGGTTCTGCTTCTTATAGGTACCCCCACTTTTTGCTGATGTTTCACTGTTTTTCGACTTTAGTCTGGCTGGTACCATGCTTTCCAGGGCCCCAGCCTAGCTACTGCCTCTCTAAAATGATTGCATGTACTTTAGGTACAGCACAGATTGGATTCCAGGGTACCCTTATAAGTCCCTAGTATATGGAATCCTATATACCTAGGGCATAGGTACCCCAGAGGCCTCTCAGGGGGTGCAGCTTGTTTTATGCCACCCCTGCTACAGCAGCCCAGCAGCCTGTGTAAGGTGGTGTATGTACCCCTTATTTAGATATAGGTTCCCTATATCTACTTTATATCACTTCACATATAAACCTATCAGTCATCCCTGTGGCAAGCCTTATCAATCCTGAAGGCAGGGTGCTGGGTTTTGTGTGAGAGGGTGCCCATGCATAAGCAGGGCCCCTCTGCAGCCTTCGAAATCTATTATCCCGGGTTGTTCTGTGATGCAGCCAAACTATATACTCTTAAGTGCATTATAACCTCGCTGTAAATGCTAACTTTGTAATGGCTGCAAGAAAACATGTAATGTTTGGTGTCAAACACCTTGGAATCATACCGCCCCGCAAGTTCTGGTGGCGGAGGTATGATTCCACCCTCCTAGAGGGAGAAATGTGACTACACCGGAACACCCGGTACCAGCTTAACAGAACCCTGGCATCACAAAATGGCCTCCCAGACAGGCTTTAGTGTATTGGAGCTGGGTGGGTGCACTCCAAGAGGGCTTTGATGTCTGCACTGGGTGCACATTTGGTGTCCCTGTGCATAGTCCAGTTCAAAACCAGTTGCAGGGGCTACCAGCCCCTGCTCTGCCGCGAAAATGGACAAAGGATATGGGTGTAACCACCTCTCTATCCTGAGCCTCCCATAAAGTAGGAATCCCTGACTACAGGTCTTTAGATTTACTTGGACTAAACTCTGCTACAGAATCCCAGAACTTGAACTATCTACACTTCATTGGATGACCGAAGAATCTCCCTTGTAGTAAAGGAGTTACTCCCCTGCAAGGCAGGCACCAAAGACGCATCTGTCCGGTTTGCAACTACGCAGCTTCTGAAGGACTCTAAAGACTGTGCAAACACAGGAGGTGGGTTTCCAAGCTTCCTCAAGGCCGTTCCATGTTCTCAGCAAACCTGAGATCCAAAGCCATTGTGGGGAACGTGCAACCCGAACCCCTGGACACCGTGACCATTTGCAGCTACATATGCTTCTTGGCAATCCCGAGGCTGTGCATTGGGCTACTTGTAGTCCAGACCCCGAGCAGTGATTCCACTGAAGATTACTGGCCTACACTCAACGAGTGACCCGTTGGGCTGGTATTTAGTGATTCTTCTCAAGCTTCACCTCATCGCACCTGAAACACTCAACTTTGGTGGGCATTGGTCTACCATGCCCCTGGTCACCCTGTAGTGACCCAGACTCTGTCCCCTATGCTTTCAGGTTCTTCACATCTTTGATCCAGGCTTGGATCGCACGTACACTTTTCCTTTCCACAGCAGCAGCACTTTGAGGGAATTCATCATTGAAAACAGCAACGATTCCTGACACCATTTGGCACCTATGCACCCGCTTCCCTGGGTGAGGTAACACAAGTACTCCAGTTCTCACATGGGTGCTGGCCTTAGAACCTTCTAAGTTTAAAAGTGTTTGCTTGCAAGTTGGTTTGGTCTCCCTCTTAGGCCCATTGTATAATGTGTTGTTTACTGACAACGTAGTGTGTTTATATTGTGTATCTTGTTCTCTTATCTGATAAAGAGGTTAGTAGAGAGTGTTTAGTAATAAATACATATATTTTATATATATACATTGTGTGGTTCTCCTTTCATTTGGTCATTCAAGAGGTTATCATTTGGTAAACCAAGCTGCTTTACACTCCTTCAAGACTTAGCCTGAAGGCTGCTCTCCATAGCTACCACTAGGATATCTTTCAATAAAAGTTGTCTTTAAACCTATCATCAATAAGGGTTGTTTGGACTGGTACAAGGTGCCCACTATAACTAGTGGACATCATATGCCAGGCCACCTTCTCACATTGGTGGCAGCGGTGGGACTCAAGCTTGCTATTGCTTTACCAGATAATCGCATTTGCGTGACTAACTCACAACCACTATATGTACATAGGTACATATAAAACAAGTCTAGAATAAAGTAATGAAGTGGGCTCACTTGCAGATTGTAGTGTAGAGCGAGCACAGGAGAGCGTAGACCAGCAACCTTCAGTATTTTCAGAGGCTTTATTGTAGAAAAAGGAGTAACAGGTACAAATGTATTGAGGGCTCAGGATGGTCGCTCCAACTGCCGCTGGAGTATTCCATGCCACTACCCAAACATTATGTTGCAGGTAATACATAGAATATGTGGACATTCTAACAGAAGTGTAAATTAAAGGGGCACTAGCAGATGAAGCATAAGCACTACATATCTACCGCTTTAACGAGAATGAAGGGGATGGCGAAAAAGAAGAGAAACAAACATAAAATGCCTATTGAATGTATCTACTGGGAATTTTCCTAATCCTGGAACTTTTTCTAACAACAGAAAAATTTTGATCATTACAAACAACAGGACCACCAGAAGTGTTGGCCTTAGCCAAGCGACCTATATTCCACCATTGACCATTGTCTAATTTGAAAGCATTACCTTTAATATTGACAATACATGCACGATCTCCGAATTTAGATTTTCCTTTTTGTAACAGTAAAGGATCCTTAACACATACCCAGCCACCAGTGGCAAACTTACCTTCTTTCCTGGGCATAGGCGTTGTGAATTTTTTACACCTTTGAACACTGGCTTCATCGCTTCGAATTTTATCTGTGAAAGAATCTTTCGTCACATTACATTCATTGTTAAAACAATTCAATTTCCAAAACGGATTAGGAGTGGAAACCACTTTTCTCCCTCTCCTCAGTTCTAAAGGGACAAGACCTGAAACTGAGTGAGGCGTTGTTCTATTAGCCCATACAACATCCCTAATGGCAGACTCAAAATCTACTTTTGCTTTTATTGCACTTTTAATGCATTCAACTAGAACACTGTGGAATATTTCAACTTGCCATTGGCTTGAGGAAAGTATAATGGTGTGCGAAGGTGTTTAATACCCATTTTTGTTAAAAAATCTTGCATAAGTTGTGAGGTAAACTGGACCCCATTGTCAGTAAGTAATTCTTCAGGAGTGCCTTCTCTGCTGAATACATCTTGAAGAAAGCGGATGACAGATTTGGTGTTGGGCTCAGAAACACCCCTGACTTCCACCCACCTGGATAAGCGATCAATTAAGACTATGAAATATCTCATACGATTGGGGAGAACATGAAATGGTCCTAAAAAATTGAGAGCAATCTTTTGCCATACCTTGCTGGGAGATACAGTGGGTTTGGGAGAAGGAGAAGAGGTGGACAAATGTATGTCACTACAAACACTGTGCAATTGTTAACAAGAATTTAAACATCAGGATCAACAGAGGGCCACCAAAAGTCATTATGTATCCTGCGTTTGGTGGCAGTCCTACCTAGATGACCTGAGTGCGCAGTTTCTAGAATTCTTTTCAGGAGACAAGAGGGAGGAATTAGTTTGCCTTCTCTAACTAAGAGTTTGTCTTCAAAGGATAATTAGTTGGCAATCTTACAAAAGGGCTGTAAATCATGATCGATGGATCTTTCTTTAGTTCAACCTTTTACAACAAAATCCATGACTTGTTTAAGTAGCGAATCATTTTGTAATGCTTTACACCATTCCTCCATGTCTGCACAAATTACAGTTTCATCATTGATAGCAATAATACATTATTCAATGTCTTCTTCTTCTCTTTCATTAAGTTTGTCCTCCTGAATGGGACGTCTGCACAAAAAATCAGCCTTAATATTCTTGCCTCCGGCTACATATTGTACAGTGAAATTGAATTCTAACAACTTGGTGGCAAGCCTAATTAACCTAGCTGTGGCTTTTTAAATTTCATTACCAGACAAGATATCAACTAACGGTTTGTGATCCATCCTAAGGCAAAGTTTTCTCCCAAACAAATATGGCTTGAACGTCTCAATTCCCCACACACATGCAAGCTTTTCTTTTTAAACAACTGAGTACCTTAGTTCTACATCTTTCATCCTCCTTGAGGCAACTCCTATGGTAAGCTCATTGTTGCCCATCATTTACGATAAAACAGCACCCATGCCATATGAATTAGCATCAACAGTTATATATGTGTCCCGACCCTCCACATATGCCTGAAGAGCGGGAGCAGAAAGAATACTCTGTTTGATGCATTGGAAATGCTCTTGGCAAGTGGCTGTCTATATAAAATCAGAGCCTTTCTTTAGAAGACTTCTGAAGCATTCAGTGAGGTTTGCAAAATCCTTGATGAATTTGGAGTAAAATTTGCAAAGCCCAATGAAAGAATGAAGTTGTTCTTTGTCAATGGGATGTGGCGCATTGATGATGCCATCAACAATGCTTGGCTTGAGTTTGACACCATCTTTAGAAAGAACATGTCCCAAATATCCGATTTTTTTAACAGTAAATATGCATTTGTCTTCCCTAACAGTAACATGATTGTTTTGTAGTATGGTAAGAACTTGTTCAAGTACCTCATTGTGTTCCTCCTTTGATACAGTATGCACTAAAATGTCGTCTTGAAATACAACTACATTGGGTATATCCTTGAACATATTACTCATCACTCTCTGAAATACAGAAGCTGCTGACACCAATCCAAATGGCATTCTGCGACACTGGAATGTACCATCAGATGTAACAAATGCTGTAAGATGCATGGAAGACTCATCCAGTTCCACCTGATGGTATGCAGCTTGTCAATCCAATTTAGAAAACCACTTAGATTGGCCAACTGCCGTGATGAGGTCCTCAATGCAAGGTAAGGGAACATTTTCCACCCAAATTGCGTTATTAATAGAGCGCAAATCAACACATAAACGTAACTCGCCGTTCTTCTTCTTAGCAAGAACAATGGGCGATAGCCAAAGCGTGGCATCTACTTTCTCTATGATGCCATTGTTTTGCCTGTTATTTAACATTAGAGATAATTCATTTCTTACACTGTTGGGCACATTGCGCAGCCTATGCTTGACTGTTTACACAACTTCTTTGACTTTGATGGTATGGCAAATAAAATGTACCAAACCAATTTTATCAGAAAATACATCTTTACATTTCTCTTTCCAGGACGTATGGTCGGAGACAGAACTGGTAAGAGAGACAGGGTGTTTGTGGCCAGGTTTGATAATCATACCGAACTCAGCTTGATGCCACCAACCAATAGGCAACATACATTTTTCCAAGAATGGTTTTAGTTTAGAAGGTGATGTTGCTACAAAAATACCTTGCTAAATCAATTTTGCTACCTTCAAATGCTGTGGTGACGACATCTGGAGGTAATAACACGTTATGTGCCCTGTTTTGTTTGTACTTATCAACAGATATGATGGTGATTCTTGCACCAGAATCAATAAGAAGTGGGATGTTTACATTGTCAATAAAAATCTGAAGTAAATGATCAGAAACTATCTTGTCTGAATGAACATTGTTAATGTCAATACAATCCACAGCCAACATCAATTCCTTAAATTTGTTTTCCATTAATATTTTCTCAGTATCAACATCACAGTTTTGAACATATCGAATAGGATGACGTCTGCCTCCTCTACAAACATTACCAAAATGGCCAATCTTTTTGCATTTCCAGCACTCTTGTGCTGCAGCTGGACAAATTTGAAAACTTGCCTTACTCTGCGTCAAAGGGGGCGTTTCATGGGTGGTACATGAGTGTTACTGTGATACTTTCCATTGTTTATGAGGCAAAACCCTATCTACTAACAATAGCAAACAGAGTTTTGCGCCAAAAATGAATGTCACTTGAAAGTAGGCGATTAAAGGAGAAATGCTTTAATTTCTCCTTTCTTATCGGACTGTGTAAGTGTGATGCACTGTCCAACACAAATTCAAAGTAGGAAAAATTGTGAAGTCAGTCTAAGAATTGTATTTTGTACTGGATGGGTATCCTTCCAGTACAAAACCTATGCTTGACACACACACACAGATACCTTTACACTATGGTGCAAAGGTGTATGTGTGTGGTAGTTGGCAACATAATTCTGCGTTGGTGTTGAAGAAAGAGGAGGATAGTACCATATCTTTTTAGATATGGTGCTGTCCTTCTCTCTCCCTCTCATGCAATGCAGCAACTTAGGGTGTTGCGCTGTGTTGCGTGTGATTTTTGCAGTCCCTACCAAGGAATATGATGAGTTTGAAAAAGAGCCTGATTTGCTTCCTTTTCAAGAAGATAACATTGAAGTTTACTTTTAAACAACTTCACAAGACACTGTCAACAAATCAATCGATACAGTTCTACAGAAAACATCTGCCTTCATACCTCCTGCACAAACTACTCCACCAGAGGTTTTGACATTTGAAAAAGTAGTTATAAAAGATATTGACACAGCCTCAAACAGTCACCATTGACCTATAGGAGTGGAATATGTTGACAAAACTTACAGATGACCCCCCCAATAGTGATCAAATCAGTGGACAAAGGCACAATGGTGGAGCGGTGGTAATCATGACTAAAGCTGACTACCATCAAGAATGTATTCGCCTACAAGGTAACCAGAAGAGCTGGTTAACGATTAACTAGGACCTGAACCCCTTGACTTATTAGCATCTATAAGGAATAATTGAAAGATGTCTACTGAGCAATTGAATCAAGAGACAAGAGTGAGAGTTCCTACTTTTTAAAAATGTGTTTTATTGATTTTCTAGAATACAAATGTCAGTCTGACAATTTATAGAACGGTTATGTAGATCAGTAATAGCATTCTTGTGTATTTATATATAGGGGCAATATTTCTACTTTTGATGTAAGATGGGTTCTCAAATGTCATGTGGCAGAAGCACTGCACAAAGGTTTCTGAGCCAATCTTTGTAAATAGTGTGGGGAACAGTATAATCTAATAATAAACTTAACATGGATTAACTTGTGTCTATAGTTTATAGATATCAGGTTAGTTTGGGCCCTTGTGTCAGCTCTTCATTTCTCCGAGTTCCGTATATAGTGTATATAGTGTGGACGCCCAGGTTCGCTGTTGTGGTTTTTGAATGAGTTGGATAAGTGGTAGGAGTTTTGGTGGCTTCTTGTGGAAAGCGTGCCAATTGGATGCTGATGTATGTTGTATATGAATACAATTAAACATATCTGATGGTGTCTCCTTTATACAAGCAATGTCCTCCAGTCAGCAGCATAGCATCGCTCAACATACGTGTTGTGCTCCTGTCCAGCTTCAGGGATCTCATGGGTTATTTAAGAAAGGGATATGTGGTGAACACAGTTGTGTGGACCCGACCTCAGCTGCCATATACCACAGCGACTAGGTAGAGCATTAAACAGCCTGTATAGTTGGATACAACATTGTGAGGTCCATAGGTCCAAATCCTGCCCGTCATTATTTGATTGCTTACACCCGGGACATTGGGGGCATTGGATAATGGGCGAAACCAGAACAAAGTGTAGTGTGATTGTACTGCATAATAGTATTTCTTCAGGTCTGGAACTTCAAACCCTCCCCAGTCATGAGGTAGCCTGAGCATCTCCCGTCTTACTCTTGGGTTACAACCAGCTAGTGCTTAATTTATGAAAGAAAGAGTGCCGGTGTTCAGAAGCCGGTGCAATCAAGCAGTTGACTGTCGAATACCAAGGCTTGCGTCACTATCAGACGCTTCCTGCCACTTTTTTGCCCTTTTCCATGTTCCCGTTTCACCCTTTTTCATGGTTTTGCTGTCTTTCTCTTCCTTTGTTTTTCCGATCAGTGTGTTTTGAACTCCCTTGCACTGTATCAATATTTGATGTGGGAAATAAGTGCTGATTAGGAGAAATCGGCAACCACGTCCTCAAATTAAGCTGCAATCCTGGTTACGACAGATAATGGCAGTGTTATCAACCTGTGTAAACACAAATGGGGCTGCCCCTGCTACAGGTCTCTAGAGATGTGTGTAAAGTGGGGGCATCTCACAATAAATGTAGGACTGGCCTCACACACCACCTGGTGTCATGCTTCATCATAGGCCGTCCTCCCCCTCTAAAAATTCGGATTGCTAGAGAGCAGGCATGCACCTGATGACAGGGATGCACTTCTAAACTAAGTGGGGGCCTGTGAGTAGTGAAAGTGATCTAACAACCATGACAGTTGTCATAAAGAAGTTTTTAATTAATTGGGCAACTGTATGGTATTAAAAGAAGTGAGCGGTGGCTGGGGAACTAATTATCCCTTTACCGTAATGGATGTGGTCAACATGTTTCTGCTCAGTGTCCCAAACGGGTACGTAGCATTCATCAGGACCATGTATCTATGGGGCTCCATCTTTATATTTAAATAGAAATGTAAATAAATATCAACCACTGTATGGGGTGTGTATTGTCACTACCCCCACTAGTATAGTACTCCAAAATTCGCCTGTAGAGAAACAGAAAGCAAATACAAACATGATATGTGGGTTTCTGCTGGTTGTAAAGCAAGTTACCATACATCACCACACTGTTTCTAGGTGCAGAACATGTGTCATTCATACGTGTTTACACCTCTTTGTGAATAACAAGAGACTGTCTTGCATGACTTACCCTAGGTAATTACCCTACTTTCTCCATGGGAGGTCGAATGGGGAAGGCCCCTACAATGACATTCTGGGGAAAAGTGGGAGAAAACACAGCATGAGAGCCTGGTGGTGTTAGGTCAGGTTCATTACATAAAATCTAAAAATGCAGGTATTCATTAGAAAATGTGGGAAAAAGCAGGTTTTTTAAGAAAGGTATTTACCTACATCAGGGGATTGTGCACGCTCTTACATCCACACATATATCATTCACACTCCTACTGTGGCAATAGCTTGCTTAATCTCCACTACGGCCTCTCGCGGCGGGATGCCTGGCTTTCACCTTGTGGACACCCTGCCGGGGTATCTCACAGGGGAATACCAGGACGGGTTCCCTAAGCAAGCGCCGAGATGCCTACGGGTAGTCGTGCGCTATACAAGAGCGTAATCATTTCATTTCATTTCATTTCATTTCATTTCATTTCATTTCATTACTGTCTTTGGGTGCGCCTTCCGCTGCGTAGCATTGTGGTGTCCTCTTTGTCTCCACCCTCAGTTTGTTCATTCAGCTAGGGAAACACTGGACAATGTAGGAGTAAGTGGTATGGATCTCTGCTTAGCATTATACATAAAAACCTGGAAAGCTATTCCATCAACGTAGAGGAAGCCTCAGTAAATATGCTTTATACTTCTCCATTGTCCATGAGTGGTTCAAGATGGTTATCTGGATCTTACACAAACAACATAATGTTGCTGGCATATAGTGACAGTAAAATACATTTTTGGGGAAAAGTAAGGTATCTATGTGAGTGTTTGCTACACAGCCACGTAGCTTGAGGCTCCATGGCAAGGGAAAATGAGACGGGCTATCGGGGGCACCGGTGCCCTGTACCTCTGCCTGCTGGAAAGGGGTCAGACATACACCCATTATTGCATATCCCGGCCAGCGGATTAGTATACAGTAGTTCAATCAGTTTCATTATTTTATAAGTGCTGCCTCTTGTACATAGCAATGCAAACAGAAAGGGCCATTCCAGCGAGTTGAATGCCTTTTCAGCATCTATAAGGACTGAGATGGCATTTAATGGCTTAACTTGTGGCTTGGCAGCAAAAAAAAGTTTTTAGGTTGTTAAATGTGTCTTTGTAGCCAATCTGTTAACTATGATCTGTGCCAGAATCTTATTAACTACATTTAGTAAAGATAATGGTCTGTATGATTGACAATGCTGTGCCTGGCTTTATTGTGATATGATGAAATTCAACAATGTCTTTGAAACCTTCAGGTAAATCCTGTCTCTAAGGGTCCCATTATGGAACACCAAGGAACAGTGTGCTGAACACTCCTGGGGGAGCTCTAGCACAAACATATTCAGGGAGTGGTGAAAAAGGCTTCAATCAGTTGTATGGATCAATGATCCATGGAAGCACTTCCATGGTCTCTAGCCAGACACCCATACTGAAGTATGTGTCATGGACTGTGAAGTAGAAAGTGTAAGCTTTCTCCACTATATGGGGGACATTTACTACCTTTTCATGTAGCGCACTGCAGCAGCTGCACATGCTGCGCTGTGCTATGTGAAAAAGAGAGAGGAGGAGAGCGCCCTATTTACTAAAGTAAGGCACTCTCCTTCCGTCTCACTAGCACCAGCGCTACAATCAGCTATGGTGCAAGGGTGTCTCCGTAAGTCTAGCATAGGATTTTTACTGGAAGGGTAACTTTCCAGTACAAACTATTATGATGAGACTCACTTCAAACCTTTTCCCTCTTTATATGTGTGCTGTACAGTGCAGCACACATGCAAAGTCGGAAAAGGAAGGAGAAATGAAAGCATTTCTCCTTCCTTGCACCTGCTTGACAAGGGCACAGTGTTCTCACTCTACACTCAATCTACTTTATTTATGAAAGTGGGTTTAGCATACAAAACCTTGGGTGGTTGAATGGTACCGCCCATGCTCCACTCTGGGCACACCCCCGTGGTGCATTGTTTTCCTGTTATTTTCAGTGCTAAACAAGTTTAGCCCTGGAAACTTAATTGGCAAAAAAAGATTATGCGATGACTTGCATCACTTTTGTGAACCAAACGCAGCACGAAATCTTAGTAAATCACCCCTATGTGTCTCCAAATATCTGGTAGCCCATCCATGTCTATGTTTTGCTTCAATATCTTTGCAACTATGGTCTGTATGATTACTATGTGTGCTGTCAATTGTGTGGCAAAAGGTCAAATTAAAATCTCCTCCCCATAGTATATTAGGTGCTTTATGTTGCTTACATTGTGACAGTAAATCCTCAAATGAGAGTTTCTGCTTACTGAGAATCCCATTATCCCCAATTTTTATATTCTCCTGGCCTATTATTTCTGATATCATTATATTGCTTGAACCTTTCACAACTCTTGCCTATTTTCTTTGGATCACTGGTCAGAGATATGCAATCTTACCTCGAAGACTCTAAAGATATCCTACATCTGTTGAAAGATCAAGTGTTTTACAACACCACTTATTTTTTAATTGCACTCACTGTAGAAAGTTTCTACACAAATATTCTTCATAAAGACACACATTTCACCAGCTTCTAGAAGAGGTACAACAGGACCCGATCCCTCCAACTGATTTCATGATGCAATGTGCTACAAATGCCAGGAAGAAAAACATTTTCCAATAGGAAGACCAATTCTACCTTCAGGTCAACAGGAGTTCGATAGGAAGTACAATTTGCCGCAAGCATGGGAATTCTTTCTGTTCATAAATTTGAACAGACTAACATCTTCTCAGAGATCAATTCATATTGTACTCCGTCATTCCCTGAAAGCGTTATATTGATAATGATGTTTTGTGATATGGAAAGGGAGTAAAACAAGACCTCGCACTCATCAGATGGATCGTTCTCACTTCATAAAGTGCGGACGATCCCGGATATGTGTCCTCTTCTCACTGCGCGGTAACAAGAAGCGCCATGTGCAATGTAGAATGTTATATAGAGACTAGGTAAGTGACTCACACCTGGCTTTCACATATATGTTTGGCAGTAAATATATTGCTTTCCTAGACCTCTGTGTCACCACTAAAGACTGAATTCCGAAGAGAGAGGTGGATTAAATGCTGAGGGATAGACATTTTCTTCGAAAAGTTACCATCCCGAAGCAGCACATGGAAATCTGCTGGTATGACAGTTCTTACCATTCAACGTAATTGTACAAATCTGTCTAAATACCAACGATATACTAGATTCTGACTGGACAGATGGTAGCATGAGGCTATTACAAAAGGATAATCGATGGAGCATATAAACATGAGATTAACAATAATGGTGAAACTCTCCTCAAAATTACAAAATGCATAACAGATGAATGATAGGTATGTGTCTCGACCTAAGATGATATGTCAAATAGGAATAAACAGATCATCAATCAACAATGGCATATTCTTAACACCTGAACATTACAAATAAATAAATTACTCTAAGCTCATAAGCGGAATAGAAGCCTTATTTAGTACAAACAGGTCCAACACATATAAAAGGTTATAGTGAATACTCTGTCCATAACCAAAATCATTGGCCATCATCAATGTGGTCTGTTATACCTTAAATTCATAATTTATGAACCACCTTCACATTATTATAACTAGCCTCCGCTTCTGCCCATCTCATCGCTCCAGCGGGTACTCTGTCATTGTCCACACTGCAGCAGGACTGTGGCCTCTGGGTACTACATGTCCCACAACCCCCGGCAGGCCTTTTAATCATCTATACCTGCATTATAAATTGCAGCCAGAACCCTGCTGCTTTGGGAAACTGTGGCTGCTTCATTTAGCACAGAATCGCTGTCAGGGTGTTTTTCTGCATTAGTTTGGAGGCTTTGTTGAGAGGAGTCAGCATCCACTTCTGCCCGTCTCCTCGCTCCAGGGGGTACTTTGTGGTTGTCTATAGTCAAGGCATGAGCCACTGCAGGATCGCGGCCACTGGGGACCCCGTGTCCCACAACCCCTTGTAGACCTTTTAATCATCTACTCCTGCATTATAAATTGCAGCCAAAGCCAGATGTAAGGGAAGGTCTCCAAACTCGAATACCTTTATTGAGTTATATTACATCTGTTTATTCCAAGAAACCTAGCCCACCATTTCATTATTCCACCACGGGTACCTCAACTATTATGTTCCAGCAACCCATGGTTTAATGGGCAGGCCATCGTGAGGGCTAACAATATCGCTATTGTAAGATATAGGCTACAAGGTACAGGTTCTCCACACCGTCTGCCCTGATGTCCTTGCAACCCATTTTCAGATTAGTCCCCAGGTTAATTTGGACATTTACAATATCTATGCAATAGATGGCCTTGATCATCTCCCGCCTCGATTACGGGAACGGCCTCTACGTAGGCATTCCTGCCTACGAGCTTAGGAGACTCCAACTCATTCAAAATCAAGCTACCCGCCTCATTCATAGGCTCCCCAAATCCCACGGGGTCACCCCTCTGCTCAAATCTCTTCACTGGCTGCCTATCTCTTATCGCTCCCTTTTTAAACTTGGCTGCCTGACCTTTATGGCTCTGGCGGGCACCGCCCCCGCCTTTGTCAACTCAAAGATCCGGGCCTATGCCCCCAGCAGAACCCTCCGTTCGTCCACTCAGATCTTATTGGAAGTGCCCCGCTTTCGGAGGAAGAAACTGGGAGGCGCGAGGTTTTCCATTCTTGCCCCCTGCTTCTGGAATGCTCTTCCTTTTTCAATTATATCCACGTCCTCCTACATGGACTTTCGTAGAGCCCTGAAAACTCACCTTTTCTCTCTAGCTTTTTCTGGACAGTCACTCTCTACTTTCCCCTCTGTGCAATTAGTTCTTAGCGCCATGAAACCGCATGGTATAAGTGCGCTCAACAAATACTTTCAACTTCAACTTCAATAGGTCTTAGAGGAGGATAGAAGTCCAGCACTGTAATGAAGCTTGACAAATTGTTAGACAATCCCTCTGATATAACTCATTTAATAATAGCCGTATTTTAACAAAACCTTTTTACTGCTTGATTCAGAAGATATCAATCTAGCTGAAGAGGAAGATTTGATATGGGGTATCCCACGATTAGAGATAACACCTATTGCACGATAGACAGAAGCAGCCCTACAACTTAAGGCCTTAAGCTATGAGAGGGCTATTAGGGCAGCAAACTGGAGATCAAAGTCACACAGAAAAGGGTCGTACACCTATAAAAATGGGCATCAATCTAGTCGGATCGACAATCACTTAATTGATCTAAAATTGTGGTCCGCTCTCATTGATATGGAAATTGTTGAGAGAGCAGACAGTGTTCATGATCCATTGTGTTTTGTAATTGAATCCCCCAACATGGCAAAGGTTGTTAATCCCCCTTCTCTGACTTCGACTAGATAGCAAACCCCCTCCGGTGCAGCAAAATTGGTACAATGTGGATTGTAGACTGGCGCGCAAGCTCTTTATCGTTGCCATAAAAGCAAAAGTCCCAACACGTATTCATCAAGCAAGACATTTTTATAAATCCTTCCAGTGCAGAACCAAAAAATGGGATGATAATTGATGGCAGGATCTCAAAATGTCATATTCCGGGAAATAATTCTGCAACATTTTGGCAATTAGTAAATTGGGGAAGAGGGAGGCAACCTTAACCCCTGCAAAATCACATAGCTCATGATACAGACAGACTACTTTGTCAAACAATAAGCAGAGGAAGATGACCAATATGACCAGATGCCTGTAATCCCCTTTCATTTGGCAGAACTGACCTTTCTATTGATTATCAGATGTAAAAGCAGCCCTAGATGCAATTATGGGGGGTAGATCTCCTGGCCCGGACAACATACCCTCAATGCTGCAATTTTTTTTTTTGGTAATGATCCGCAGATCATACCACCTTTTTTTGAGGTCATCTATGTCCCTGTTTATGACCCCAATGGCATTGACCTTGGATGGATCTCCCGCCAGGTGTTCCTTTTGACTGACTCTGCTACATGCAGAGACTGCTTGCCAAAGAGCTGGGTGCTTTCCTCTTGCGCTCAGCTGCATCCTGCTGGCCATCCTGGGGCTGCTCCTGCTGCTCAGATATATCAGTACTGCCTGCTCCTCTGTGTTTCCTCCAGCTCTCCAAACAGTTCAGTTGCTCTCCACCTGCATGGATGTGGCCACTTCCAGATACTGGGGTGGGGTGGTTGCATCTGATATGTTGGTTCCTCTGTTGCTTTGTTGTGGGGTGTGGTGGGTGCTCCTGATTGGTAGACAGGCTCACATAGGTCTTTTTGAATTTACCGATTCGGTATTTACGGAATCGGTAAATACCGGATCGGTAAATACCGAATCGGTAATTCCCATTCATTCCAATGGGCCTGGAGGCCCATAGGGTTGAATGGGTATTACCGATTCGGATATTACCGTTTCGGTATTTACCGAATCTGTAAATTTTACCGATTTTTTTCCTACATCCCGATTCTGAAATATCAATTCGGTATGGATCGGTATTTAAGAGTAGGTAAACTAGAATTACCTACATCTGGCCCTTAGTCATTAACTCTGCTAAAACGAAATTCATGGTTTTCAACCAGAATAGATCATTTACGGGCATTGTGAAGCTTGACGGTGAGTCCCTTGAGCAAACAGATGTTTTCAGCTATGTAGGGGTGACCTTGGTTAAGAATTTGTCTTGGAAGCCCCAAATTGAAATCATGGCCCTCATACATCGCCAAATAGTGCATGCATTAGCAAAAGAGTTTAAAACATCATTCACTAACCATATTAGTCCAGTTCTTGAAATTTATGACACTGAAGTAATGGGGTCAGTCCTATAAGGGTCTGAACGTTGGGCTTTACAAATTTAGTCCCACTCACTGTAGCAGAGAATACATTTCTACCAAATATAACAGGTCTACCACAAAGTACCCCTCTCATACCTCTGTTTTCTAATCTTGGTCAAAAACTCCTAGAAGACACAACAACACAAGGTCCTATTTTATATTGGTGTAGAATGTGGTCCACTCCCAAGCTGACCACTTATGCTGAAGCTCTTAGGGATGTTATAGAGGCCGACCAGTCACAGAAGATTGGTTGGCTCTAGAACATCATGAGAACACTTATTAATATGGGAATGCAGTCTCTATGGGAGACCCAATAGATGTACAGTTCCCCTCGCAGGAAAACATAAAAGATCTGTATTGGCACATGATTATGACAGACAAGTTTAGAGCGATGGAGAGCCATACACTGACAGGGAGATTTTTAGAATTCAAACCTACCCCCCTGCAGGAGACATATTGGGACATTATATCCAAGCCCTTTGATAGGAGATGATACTTTCTATTTCAGGAAAGATCCTTCCATTAAAGGTTTTTGCTTGAACCTGGTCACCAAAGCTGACAACTAATGTCCCATCTCTATAAATCAAATAGAAACATTTTCACATGTTTTGTTTGCTTGCCCAGCTTATTCGGACCAGCGTAAAAAATGGCTAATGCCAACTTGCAAATTAGGGCACTAGAATTAGTAGTGTTGCAATGAGAATACTGCGCTTAGAATCATCTTCTCACTACTCAAGCTCTGTTGCCAAGTTCTTGGGCTGGATGTGGATTATCAGATCAAAGATGAATTTTCAGGTTTTTTATTGTCAAAGCAATGAAGTTTCAATTTTATGATTTTTAATATGGCCATGATGAAAACCTATTTTAGGGCAAACAATATATGCAAATGTTGTGATTTAAGTTTTATGTATAACGCTTTGTGTGATATTTTATGCTTAAGTATTTATATCACTTTTAAGACATGTACTGTTGAAATAAAGCTATGTAATTTGAATGTTTAAGGCATAACAATAAACTTTAGAATTTCTAATTTTTTTGACCTTCGAGTTTGGCCAGTATTGAAAGAATAAATAACGTTTTCCCAACTGTAAAGAAGTTTTAACCTTTATTTTGTCATTGAATGTATGTACATTTACAGACGTGCCATGGCAGAGAAAGTAAATCTTGCCCAATGCATTATTTAGAGTAACTATAGTCATAAGCACCCATTGCTACAGTGCAAATGTCAAATTCCAGTTTATTACCGCAGTGAAGTTAAACTTGTATGAGAAAAAACACTGTTTACTGCTTCAAAGATTGTCAATTAAAAAAAGTCCCTTAACATGCGCCCAACTACTTACCTGCGTTGTAAGCTCACCAGGCTAAAAATATATGGGGTCCATTAGGATGACGGGCGGTGGCACCAATGCGGTGGTGGCGGGGCGGAAAAACAGCATTTACCGCCCGCGAGCAGCGGAACTTACGTCCGCAACATTAGGATAGGTAAACACAGGTCATTTCCCATCCGCCGCGGAGCGCCGCGCACCGTCATCAAAGTACGGCCGCCACCGCGGCGGCGGAAGCCAATCGAGACCCTCCGCCGCGCACGATGACGTCCGCCCCGCTCGACAAATTAGGATGGCCCAAACAAGCAGATGCCCCGCAGCGGAGACACCGCACAGCTGAAGCAGGCGGAAAGTCGACAGCGGAGCACGAACGCCGAGACCCAACATGAACCCCATGGACCCAGCCCTCAACATGCATCCGGTCATGTACCTGCTGCAACAGTATCGCCAGATGGGCCGCCGCGGACGCCGCCGCAGGTACGCCACTACACATATGCACCACACAACACACATGCCGACACAGGGCCCAAGCACCACACAGGCATCCTGCTGGGAGGCACAACACATCCACATGGGCACCCACACATCACCCACCTCACAACAAGGCACCCCACAGCATCCGGAACACACAACGTCCGCCAACCATCAGCAACGTCCCGGTCACGGTCACGTCACCGCCATGGTTAACACATGCGCACTATGCAGAAGGCAGGGCCACACCAAGGCATGGGCAGGGCACAAACATCACAGGGACACACCACCCCAAACCACACTGCACCCCACCTGAGCTAGTCACAGGCCAGGTGCTTATCCCGTGCACCCCCATGCACACCAACAAGCACTGTAACAACAAGCACAATACACACACACTGCAACACACAACACACAACCAGGGACACAGGCACTGCAGGATTGGCTGACAAGGAACACACAACACCAGTGCACTCCCCACAGCCCACACAATTGCATACAATCATCCACACAGGGCAAGACAAAACAAACAACATGCATACAATTCCTGGCTGACACATGTGTGTCTCACACTATACAGGGGCACACATACATACAATACAAACTTACACCCTTCACACTGCACACCTCTGCTACACATAACACCACACATGTCATGTAAGCCATGCCACCAGGACTAAGGGCCAACACAAGATGACCATACACATACACGCCTTGGCATACAGAAAGGAAAACACACACATACATCATGACATCACAGCCAGCTACAAAACCTCTGAACAGCAGCACACCCTGTGCTGCCAGTGTCCCCCATCATGACCTGTGAACAGTGTATGCAACAATAGCAAATCACCAACAAGATAACTGCATGGCCAGTAAAATAGCCATCACAGAGTACAACATCAGCAGGCCCAGAATGGACTGAAGACCCTGTCACCCCTGTCTAAAAATCAGATGGCTACAAACAGCCTTGCAATGTTGAACTGAAAAATAGAGCATGGTACACAGTCAAGCAAAAGCAAACAAGAAAAGGACTTTAATCAGCAAGGAGACTGATAAAACACACACCATAAGTAACTGTATTTATTCACACATTGCACAGATGTAGCAATACAACATCAGTAGACAACAGCAAGCCACACATTCATGTACAAATGGTAGAGACCATGCACAGGTGAAACACAAACAGGAAGGCCAGAGTCCTTGGCAGGGGAGAGTACAGCACATCAGACCAACAGGCCCAGAGTTCTTGGCAGGGGAGACAGCAAGTACATGAGAGGCTGCACAGGGGAGAGTACAGCACATCAGAGCAACAGGCCCAGAGTTCTTGGCAGGGGAGAGTACAGCACATCAGAGCAACAGGCTCAGAGTCCGTGGCAGGGGAGAGTACAGCACATCAGAGCAACTGGCCCAGAGTCCTTGGCAGGGGAGACAGCAAATACATGAGAGGCTGCACAGGGGAGAGTACAGCACAGCAGAGCAACAGGCCCAGAGTCCTTGGCAGGGGAGAGTACAGCACAGCAGAGCAACAGGCCCAGAGTCATTGGCAGGGGAGAGTACAGCACATCAGAGCAACAGGCCCAGAGTCCTTGGCAGGGGAGACAGCAAGACCAAATGAAAATTACTCCCTCCTGACCTATAAGTACTTTTATCGTGGGAATAGTCTCTCCAACACAGGGCATATACTAACAATATCTACACAAATTGTACATTTTTTTCATTTTACTTTATTTCACAGTAGAAAAATTATTTTTATCTCTTTTTTTAAACATCATTTTACACTTATAACATTTATAAAAACATATATATACTTTTTCACATAAAACTTTTTCTTGAAAATTATTTTTTCACCACAATGAAACAATGCAAGTATATCTGTGGTTAATTCAGATTCATATCATCCTGGTAGATCAATAAATGGTGCACAAAACAGGTGAAGAGCTGCACGCACACAACACATACATTCTTCCTAAACATCCATTCCTTTACACAAACAAATAATATATCCTATATCATTGAATCTGATGCCCAATTAATGATCAAAGTCATTAGATTTAAAAGAGGGGAGATGGTCGATGCGTTTCGGTGGAAGGAACAGGAGTACGAGCCACCTTCTTCAGGACCAATCAGATACAGTGCGATATAGGAGCTCAAAACCTGCGGCGCTGATCTGCAACAATATGTACAATAATTATCATTTGTAGTTAGGCCCTGTAAAACTAAGTTCAATTTTATTTACATTTGAGACAACAGTGGGGACCTGCACACACACTCAAGATTTTACCAACTTCACACCACCAAGTGACCCTTATACCCCATACATGTGAAGTGTGACCCTCAGGTTGTAAGCCAAAGTGAGAAGAGTCTTTGCTTGTTAGAGACGATCTTATAGTACTAATACAACTGGTACAAAACTACACAGATAAAGTACCTTTCAAAAAGACTAGGCTTGGAGTTGCCAGCACTTTTCCAAATTTATGAGGACCTGTTACACGATCTATTATAAGAAGGAGATAGATATTAGTAATCCTAGCCAAATGTAAGCAGGGCAAGTGTGCCTACTGTTAATTGGCACAAAATACACCAACAGTTACCTGATCTATTGTACGAAGAGAAGACGCCAGATTTCTGCTACTATATTATTAAAAGGATACGTACGGCTTCTATGCTGGAAAATATAACAATAAGAGAAGGGTATTTGTTGCTGTCAACCCTAAGCGAGTTTTATTACATAAAATAAAAGGATTGATAAACAACGGACTCTTTACCTGTAGAAAGTTTTAAGTAATCACGGATAGGCAAGGAGGCGGCTGACTGTAAATTCTAAATTCGCATTGTCTTTAGCTTACGGTGTGGAGGGAACGCCACCTCTGGGGAGAGACAATTTGAAATATGTAACTTCAGAGCCCCCTCAAGATTTGCAATCCATTATTTTAGAACACACAACGTACTCTACTTACTTTGAAATGTTTATCAGTGGCTATACACAGCCACAATCGTATAATGGTACGATGTATCTTTATACTGCCCACACCTAAAAGGAGAGCATTCATATATCAAACGGCAGCAAAAATATATCTCCCAGAGGGTGTCAATTTTACATTGGGATATGATGCGTTCCTATTACCAACGTGGCGGAATGCAGTAGGTCCTGCCAGGATATTCTAAAGGTTCTAAGTTAACTTTCACACACACTTAGGCCCCTTTATCACAAATTAAACGGCATAAGGAAGGTCTTTCATAAAAATTGGGCATGCTAAATAAATTACACCTAAATTAAGAGGTATTACTAATATTAAAGTTTGTAGGCTCTGATAAGCAAAGAGCCAACGAATTCAGACATGCTACAGGAATTACACCTTTACAGAGAAGCATAACTCATATTCTAAGGGGAGACAGCAAGTACATGAGAGGCTGCACAGGGGAGAGTACAGCACATCAGAGCAACATGCCCAGAGTCCTTGGCAGGGCAGACAGCAAGTACATGAGAGGCTGCACAGGGGAGAGTACAGCACATCAGAGCAACAGGCCCAGAGTCCTTGGCAGGGGAGAGTACAGCACATCAGAGCAACAGGCCCAGAGTCCTTGGCAGGGGAGACAGCAAGCACATGAGAGGCTGCACAGGGGAGAGTACAGCACATCAGAGCAACAGGCCCAGAGTCCTTGGCAGGGGAGAGTACAGCACATCAGAGCAACAGGCCCAGAGTCCTTGGCAGGGGAGACAGTAAGTACATGAGAGGCTGCACAGGGGAGAGTACAGCACATCAGAGCAACAGGATCAGCAACACACCCAGGTCGCAAACAATGGTCTTGACTAGCACACCTGTGTGGGGCACAGGCGTATGAGGCTTTTGACAACTCACTCCTGGCTGTCATGCGGACTGGGACCTGGCTGTGTGTCAGGGACAGCAGGCCCACTTGACTGGTGTGACTGAGGCCCATTTGATGTAGTAATAACAGAGGGCCTGCAAGGTGGAGGGCTGTGTGGACCAGGTGGCACCGTGGCATGTGGAGGTGTAGTCATGCACACCCCTGACACAGTGTGGGTGGGAGACGTTGGAGGGGTGCCCTTCCACTTTTTGGGAACATGAAATGGCTTCCCTCTCTTGGGGTTGATGTGAAGTGGTGGTGACACAACAGGCACACACACCAACTGTCCCACATCAGGGGCAGACACTGGCACTCCCTCAGGTGATGTGCTTGATCCTACAGAACGCTTGGGCTGGCTACGCCTCCGGACCACCTTAACCTCTCTGGAAGGAGTACCCCCTACAGTGCCCACCTTCCCACTTCCCCCAGGGGTGGTGTCTACAGTGCCCTCCTGTCCCTTCTTGCCAGGGCTGGTCACAACACTGCCCTCCCCTGCCTTAATCACTGGGCTGGTCACAACAGGGCTCTCCTCTGCTGCAATGACTGGGCTGGTCACAACAGGGCTCTCCTCTGCCGCAATGACTGGGGTGGTCACAACAGGGCTCTCCTCTGCCTCAATGACTGGGCTGGAAACAACAGGTCTCTCCTCTGCCTCAATGACTGGGCTGGTCACAACAGGGCTCTCCTCTGCCTCAATGACTGGGCTGGTCACAACAGGGCTCTCCTCCACCTGCCTCAATGCACTTGTTTTGGGGTTGATGTGGTGGGTGGTTGTGTCCCTGTGCTCTCCCAAGGTGTAGCCATGACATTCCAGACATCCTCTGTGGGCATAGGTGAGTCAATTTCTGGTGATGCCTCTGCAGCATGTGAGCCTGATGTCTGCCACAATGATCTTCTGGCCTTGCTCTTCTGTGACTTCACCTTGTCTGTGCATATTGGGGGGGCCCTGCTTTGTGGATGGAGTCTGTGGGCGGGATTGTTTGGTTTGGGTCTGACCTGTGCTCCTAGTGTTGTATCGTTTAGTTGACGTGGGTCCCAAGTGGTCACTGTCATCTGATGTGGCCACTGAATGGGGGGACGTCACAGGCACCTGAGCTGCAATGGGAGCATGTGCCTGTTGGAGGGCTGACGTGACTGTGGCTGACAATGACTGGACTGTACGGTGTAGCCCACCCACGTCAGAGTGTATGCCCTCCATGAATGCTAGAACCTGGCCTAATTTGTTCTTGTGGGCACTGAAGGCATTGAGCAGGGCGGTCTGGCCCACGCAAAGTTGGCGCAGGAGCTCTACGCACTCTGCACTGAGGGCAGCAGGGGGGACAGGTGCAGGGGCAGCGGTGCCATGTGTGAATGTTACACGTCCCCTCTTAGTAACACGGATACGGCCAGCACCAGAGGGAGTGGATGGGAGGCTGGGCAATGGCCGCTGGGTGTCAGATGCTGCAGCAGACTCCCCATCCCCTGTGCCTGCAAACAGGGACGCATCCCCGCTGGCATCAGATGAAGTGGTACTCTGTGTCTCAGCCACAGATTCCTCATGCATTCTCCTGTCACCCTCAGGAGCGCTGGTGTGCTCAGTGTCACTTGGCTCAGTCTCACTTGCCTCCGCTGCCGCTGTCGTGCTGGTCTCGCCACCACTTGTTTCAGGATCATGTACCGCCGTGGTGTATTGCGAATCTGCATTAGTGAGAGAAACAGGGTTGTATAAGTGTCTTCATCTGGTCACAAGATTTCAGATCAATGCAGCACAGTAGAGGCCTAGAGCTATATGGTAACCACCACACCCTGCAATCACTGTGCAGCTACACCCTCTATAGACCACAACAGTGCCTGTCATGCAGACAAACTGCCAGGAGTGAGGCATGTCGATGCCACACAGCACTACACCCTGCCCATGGATGGTGTTCCCCCAGCCCACATTGACCTGCCCCATGGACATGATGTAGCCACAACACACATCACCACTTACAGCCCTACAGGGAACCAGAGGGGACCACACACACCTGTATTGACTACACATGCCACAATGCCAACTAGGCCATAGCAATCACCATGTGCCAATCAGGGTTCGCATTGTCGTCGGATGTGTGGGCCTCAACCATCATGGTGCATGCAAAGTAGACAGACATGGTGTCACACTCATTAAGTGGGCACTGCAGTTCGGCACAATATGGACTGCCCACACCATCCCAAAGAAGAGAGACCATGTGGACACAAAAAATCTGTCAAGGACTGAGAACTCCATGCAGGAGCAGAACAGTAAGGTCATGGTGGGCCAATGCCTCATACAGGCACACATCACAGTCGCCACTCACATCACATATCACAGCATGGCAACACACGCACATCACATGTGTCACCGCTGCCACAGGCCCTGTACACATGCATCCACTCCCAGACAAACTCTCCCTCCCCAGATACTCACCATCTCTGTCTTGCTGCTGATGCCCCTTCAGACGTGCATCCAGGTCTGCATTGGTCACTGCCAGTATGCGTGCCATCAGCGGAGTCATGGTGCGACGTGCCAAATGCACTGTGCCTGGTACCATCCCCAAGGTCATCTCTGCCACTTGCTTAGCCAGCTGGCTGATGTCGTCCCACCTCTTGTGACAGTGTGTGTGTCGTCTGTTTGATACCCCCAGGGCTCGCATCTTTGCTGCTATGGCCCTCTACACGGCCTTACGTTGGCGTACCTTGAGCTGCAGGTATGAGAGTAAAGAAGGGCAAATGAACAATTACACAATGTCAGATGTCAGCATCTATCAGTATAGCAGCCAGACACTGACTCAGGACTCACAGTAACCTCCCTCCCTCCAGAACTGGGGGTACCCTCACAAGGGCACTCTGCATGGCATAGATTAGGGACCTGCTTCCTTATCAACTCTTTGGCTTTTTATGCCCCTAACAGAACATTGCGTTCTATGAATGCCCTGTTGATGACAGTGCCCCGAACTAAAACAGCTTCATGGGGTGACTGTTGTTTCATTGTTGCCACATCCAAACTGTGGAACTCACTAGATACGGACATCAGATCCTGCCCTACTCTCACTCTCTTTAGAAAGAAAATAAAGATCCGGCTTTTTAACCAATAAATCTTTGTTATTATTCCCTCTGATCTGTCTTTATCTAGTGCCGAGACGCCTTTGGGCATTTGCCTGCGCTTAACAAATCTCATAAATAAATAAATAAATAAATAAATAAACATTAGTGAATGCATGCACACATTGTGGTTCCTAGTCTCCATGATATTCACACAAATGCATGATGCCTCAACACAAATGCATCGACAGCAGTGTGTAATTCAGAAATTGCACAGGGCACTGATGGGGCATATCTACTAATCAGTGTGAAGCAACTGTAGCATGTAAGTTGGCTGATGTTCAACGTTTGGCTGTGCTGCCACTGAACCTACTCTGTGGGTCACACTGTCCTGGCATCTAAAAGGCTAACAACCGTTGGTTCTGTATGCCCGGAAATGTAACACACCCCACTCACACATACGAGTACAGGCCTAGTAAAGAGTCACATTGCAACACACACACTCCCTCGACCTGGAAACAGCTTGTCTGTCAGTGTTTGTCATCACCCCACATCCCCAAGCATATACTGCAGCATCACGACTACACGTCTGACACCACCCTGCCCTACAGCTCCCTTCATGGTGACTTGTGACATGGTGAGAAGTGTGGCTCACTGGTTAGAGGAGGCAGACCCGGACGCTGAGATCAGACCCGGGACCAGGGTTCAATTCCCGACGCGGCAGGGTCTTGAGCCCAAAAATGACCACAGACTCGGAAATTCTCGCTTCGGTGCCTACTCGAATCACAGGTTCACACTTTGCAACTCTGGGCAATAGCTTGCTTAATCTCCACTACGGCCCCCCGCGGCGGGATGCCTGGCTTTCACCTTGGGGATACCCAGTAGGGGCTATCTCACAGGGAAAAACCAGGACGGGTTCCCAATGCAAAGCGCTTTGAGACCTGGTGGTGATATTGCGCTATATAAAAACCCATCCATCCATCCATCCATCCACTTACCACAACATTGGGACCACCAAACAGCTGTGTGTACTGTGCCAGCACCTCGTCCACAAGGACATCCAGCTCCTCACTCGTGAATGGACTGGCACGGATCTTATCTGTTCTTGACATCCCTGTGGATATGGCAGACCTGTGGCGGAAGTTAGTTGTGAGGGGTCCCTGGCAGCAGGCTCTTGAAGCAGCAGGACATGGTCCCAGGCATCAGGCTTGTGAAGCAGCAGGACAGGGTCCCAGGCAGCAGGCTCTGTGAGCAGTGGAAATGTGAGGCTCACTCCCACAGATTTATAGCCCCCTGGGGTCGTTAGGAAGCTTAAAAGCTGCTACAATTGGTTGTCCGGGTCTGCCTTATTCAAAAGCATCCAATGACCGCCTCCGTGGTAGCGGAGCACACCTTCCGCAATTTTCAAATCTGCATCATTACACCGTGATCATCGCTGCCATTGGCTGTATGCAATGCTCCACGACGGTGACGCACCGCGGGTGCCCGGGATGCGCTACCGCGATGGTGCATCATTCAAAAGCATCCAATGACCGCCTCCATGGTAGCGGAGCACACCTTCCACGATTTTCAAATCTTCATCATGCCAACGCCATCATTGCTGCCATTGGCTGTATGCAATGCTCCACGGCGGTGACGCACCGCGGGTGCCCAGGGTGCGCTACCGCGATGGTGCATCATTCAAACGCATCCAATGACCGCCTCCGCGGTAGCGGAGCACACCTTCCGCGATTTTCAAATCTGCATCATGCCAACGCGATCATCGCTGCCATTGGCTGAATGCAATGCCCCATGGCGGGGATGCACCGCCGGGGCCAGGCGGTAGGTACCGCGACTCATGCGGCAGAGCGTACCCACCGCTATATACACATGTCCATATGCCAATGGCTACCTTGGCTGGGTAGATGGTGGTGCGGGGGTCACACCGCAGGGGACCGGCGGTAGGTACCGCGACTCATGCGGCAGAGCATACCCACCGCCATATACACATGTCCATATGCCAATGGCTACCTTGGCTGGGTAGATGGTGGTGCGGGGGTCACACTGCAGGGGACCGGCGGTAGGTACCGCGACTCATGCGGCGGAGCATACCCACCGTCATATACACATGTCCATATGCCAATGGCTACCCTGGCTGGGTAGATGGTAGTGCGGGGGTCACACCGCAGGGGACCGGCGGTAGGTACCGCGACTCATGCGGCGGAGCATACCCACCGCCATGTACACATGTCCATATGCCAATGGCTACCGCACTTGTGAAGGGGGTGGTGCGGGGGTCACACCGCAGGGGACCGGGGGTAGGTAATGCCATTTTCATACCCATTGCTGTGTATGTCAATCAAGGACACTGTATCAGCACCCTGCAGCAACATGGTGAAGGGCACATCATTGTACACACGATGCCACACAGCCATGTCATCCACAGGTGGACGCACGTTCAGTGTGAGACACTTAGGCCTGTGGTTCAGCATTTAGTAAGTTAAATTTGATGGCTGATGATGATTGACAGACTTCAGCTGGTGTAAATGATGTCGTGATGTTTAATGTGTTGTTGGTCAGTGCAGACCTTGACCTGGCTGGTGTCACTGCATTGTATTGGCCCAGACTTGTGCATTCATAACTGCTCATGCACACAACCGGAAGTGTCCCTGCTACTGTGTTCATTGTGTTGATGAATGTGTTCCGACTTTACATGATGCATTGAGGTGTGGCAGGTACATCAGATGGGTATAATAGACATGGTAAGTCACAATACATTGGCGCGTCTTGCTGCACCTTGTCTGCACATGTGAGTTGTTCATCCATTATATCCGCATTCACAGTTCCAAAAGTCTTTGTGGCACTTGTGTATTGTCACTGGAGAGGCGTGCCCTCTGTGTGTAGCTATTGGCCAGCCATGTAACCTGATGTGCCATGCATCTCTCTGGCACTCGTTGTTTTCCCATGACATCATTGTTGCTTTGTGCTATGCCCATCTCATGATGCTTGTCACTGACATATTCATTTCACTCCTCAACTAGGAGGAGGCCGAACCTCCTACGTCACCTGACAGTTCTGGAGGACATGGAAAATGAGGCAATCATCAGGAAATTTAGGCTGGACAGACCAACACTGAAGATCGTGTGTGATTTATTGGAGCCCCACCTGCAGCCTCGCCGTCTCTATCCTACGGCATTCACACCCACCTACAAGGTGATGGCAGTACTTCACTTTTTTGCAACTGGTTCCTTCCAGGAGACTGTGGCTAACGCTGGGGGGATGTCGCAGCCCATGTTCAGCATGGTGCTGAGGGATGTTCTTGTGGCCATGATGCTATATCGCAATCGCTACATACATTTCCCCTTGGGCGCATCCCACATGTAGTCGGTGCCATCGATTTCACCCATGTAGGTCTGTTGCCACCGCAGACGACGGAGCACATTTATCGGAACCGCAAACACTACCACTCCATGAATGTGCAGGTGGTGTGCCTTGCGGACATGATCATATCACATGTGTGTGCAAAGTATCCCGGTTCGGCCCATGATTCGTACCTCATGAGGAACAGCATGGTGCACGTATGATGGAGAATCTGCATCCCGAACGTGCCTGGATTGTGGGTGAGTATCACTACTGCTATGGCGTGCTGTGTGTCACTTGCTGCACTCTGGCTGTACAACATTGCAATGTGTGTTTGTCATTCACAGGTGACTCAGCATATCCCAGTCGGCCATGGCTGTTGAGCCCACTCCGGAATCCCCGGACACCAGCAGACATCCGCTACAATGAGGCCCATGGCAGGACCCAACGGGTAATCGAGCGGATTTTCGGCCTGCTGAAGTCAAGGTTCCGGTGCCTTGACAGGACCGGAGGCGCACTGGCATACTCGCCTGGGAAGGTGTGCAAGATCGCTATGGCATTCTGTATGCTGCACAACCTGGCCATCCACAAGGGGGTCCCCCTGATCCTGGACGATTGTGAGGAACCAAGGCCGACACCTGCTCAAGGACCTGAGTCCAGTGATGAGGACAGTGGAGAGGAGGAAGGGGTTGACCTGCGCCAGCAGCTCATCGAACGCTACTTCACTTGAAGGTGGGTGACGAGGTACAACGTGTACATTGTCTGGTGTGGTTGCTTTTGTTGAGAATGGCTATGCGCGGATGTAACCGATAGGCACATGTTCTGTCACCTATGTGTGGTATTGGTGAGATTGATGTTCCGTACGGAGATGTATGCTGGACCGTATTTGTGCACATCTGCTAGACATTGTGTAGCATGCCTGTGATGTATTGGAGATTTTTTGTGCAGTGATCTGTGTGTGTTGCCACAATGAGACCAGTGACTGTTGTTCTGTTGTGTCTCCCTAGGTGCTACAGAGGGTTCCTGCCCTGCATACTGTACATCATTTGTACACATCATGGACATTATCAACAATGTAAACACTACACTGAAGAATTCACTACACAAAAACGGGCGCGTCAGGTATTTTATTTAGGGAGTGGACATGTGATTGGTGCGGTAATATTTACATGAAGGTGTGGAATGAGGAGTGAGTTGACAGTCCTGTTCAATGAGATGCAAGAGTAGACACCACATGGATGTGGTGACCCAGTCCAACAGAGTAGTGCCATTGCCAAGGCAGTGTGGGGAAAGAAAGTCCAAACAGTAAATGCAGTTCGGAAGAGGGTTGTCTTCACGGCTGGCTCTGTGACTGGCGTGTGGCAGGTGCTTTTCCTCCAGAGACTCCCAGGTTCTTCTTTGGACGCCCCCTATATCTTTTTGGCGGTGGGGGGCCTGCTGAATGGCCAGCAGTGTCAGAGGACTCGCCCCTCTCTGTTGGCGCAGGGGAGGATGGTGCACTGTCATCCTGCGGCACAACAGGAGGGGACGGAGGTGGTTGGGACACAGGCCTGTCCCTCTGCAACGCCACTTGCTGGCCCATAAGGTCCACCATCTGTCCCAGGCGGTTATCGATGGACCTCATCAGCAGGATGAGCTTCCTTAATAGTTCATCAGACCAGCCACTTTGTCCCTGGACCTCTTGGTAGGCCTGCACAACTCTGGTGAAGTGGTCCAGGGATGGTGTCCACTCCTCCCGAGGTCTGGTGGTGACCCTGGCCCTCCCACCTGCTTTGCTGCCACGGACCTCTTCCCTCGCCACTGGGGGGCCACAGACTCTCTTTCTGGCCTCCACAGGTGTTGCTGTGCGATTGGCCTCCCTAGGGACTGGGAGGGTGCTGCAGGTGGTACTGGTGGTACTGGTGGTGTTGGTGGCAGTGGCGGTGGTGGTTACGGTGGAGGCAGAGGCCGTGACAGCAGGGGTCTGCTGCGTTGTTGTTGCAGCAGAGGTGGTGGTGGGGAGGATAGTGGTCTGGGACCTCTGGGTCTGTTGCACACCAGATCGGCCGGCCTGGAGCTCATCATCCAAACTGTCCTGGGAGTCCACATCTGAGAGTCCATGTGCCGGGGTGGAAACTGGCTCTGCTGGTCGTTGGTGTGGTCCTCAGCAGTTAGTTCTTCATCACCTGTGGAGTAGATGGGGAGTGGTCATTGTTTGTGTCATCTGCGTATAATCATCTGTCTGTACACTAGTTATATATGCAGTCATCAGTAGTACAATTCATGGCAACACCGTGTCACATTTCATAGTGCAGAGGGACATCATGGAGTCATACATGTTGAATGTCAATGCATTGCATGCAATTGTTGTTGGTTTTCTAGATGCAGGCCCCCCCCCCACACTTCATTAAGAAATACGGTAGGTACGTACCTGTTAGGTGAGTGTGCAGGGTGCAATGGCTGACAGTTGCTCCTGGGTGGGGGAGGCCTCCATGCTGCTGGGGTGTGGGCCAGGGGGAATGGTGGGAGTAGTGATACAACCCTCCCTCCCCAAAACAGTGCTCCAATACAAGATGGCTAGCAACCTGTAAGTCTGTTAAACAGTGCAATGGCTGACACATGTTCCTGGGTGGGGGAGGCCTCCATGCTGCTGGGGTGTGGGCCAGGGGGAATGGTGGGAGTAGGGATACGACCCTCTCACCCCAAAACAGTGCTCCAATACAAGATGGCTACCAACCTGTAAGTCTGTTTGTTAAACAGTGCAATGGCTGACACATGCTCCTGGGTGGAGGAGGCCTCCATGCTGCTGGGGTGTGGGCCAGGGGCAATGGTGGGAGTAGTGATACAACCCTCCCACCCCAAAACAGTGCTCCAATACAAGATGGCTACCGACCTCTATGTCTGTTTGTTAAACAGTGCAATGGCTGACACATGCTCCTGGGTGGGGGAGGCCTCCATGCTGCTGGGGTGTGGGCCAGGGGGAATGGTGGAAGTAGTGATACAACCCTCCCACCCCAAAACAGTGATCCAATACAAGATGGCTACCGACCTGTAAGTCTGTTTGTTAAACAGTGCAATGGCTGACACATGCTCCTGGGTGGGGGAGGCCTCCATGCTGCTGGGGTGTGGGCCAGGGGGAATGGTGGGAGTAGTGATACAACCCTCCCACCCCAAAACAGTGCTCCAATACAAGATGGCTAGCAACCTGTAAGTCTGTTTATTAAACAGTGCAATGGCTGGCACATGCTCCTCGGTGGGGGAGGCCTCCATGCTGCTGGGGTGTGGGCCGGGGGAATGGTGGGAGTAGTGATACAACCCTCCCACCCCAAAACAGTGCTCCAATACAAGATGGCTAGCAACCTGTAAGTCTGTTTGTTAAACAGTGCAATGGTTGACACATGCTCCTGGGTGGGGGAGGCATCCATGCTGCTGGGGTGTGGGCCAGGGGGAATGGTGGGAGTAGTGATACAACCCTCCCACCCCAAAACAGTGCTCCAATACAAGATGGCTAGCAACCTGTAAGTCTGTTTGTTAAACAGTGCAATGGTTGACACATGCTCCTGGGTGGGGGAGGCATCCATGCTGCTGGGGTGTGGGCCAGGGGGAATGGTGGGAGTAGTGATACAACCCTCCCACCCCAAAACAGTGCTCCAATACAAGATGGCTACCGACCTGTAAGTCTGTTTGTTAAACAGTGCAATGGCTGACACATGCTCCTGGGTGGGGGAGGCCTCCATGCTGCTGGGGTGTGGGCCAGGGGGAATGGTGGGAGTAGTGATACAACCCTCCCACCCCAAAACAGTGCTCCAATACAAGATGGCTACCAACCTGTAAGTCTGTTTATTAAACAGTGCAATGGCTGGCACATGCTCCTCGGTGGGGGAGGCCTCCATGCTGCTGGGGTGTGGGCCAGGGGGAATGGTGGGAGTAGTGATACAACCCTCCCACCCCAAAACAGTGCTCCAATACAAGATGGCTAGCAACCTGTAAGTCTGTTTGTTAAACAGTGCAATGGCTGACACATGCTCCTGGGTGGGGGAGGCCTCAATGCTGCTCAGCTGTGGGCCAGGGGCTATGGTGTGAGTTGTTGTACAGGCCTCCCTCCCCCATACAGGCCTCCTAAGCAGGATGGCTGGCTATATGTTGGGTGGGGATGGACAGTGTAATGGTGTTTGGGTATTGCTAGGCAGTAAATCTCATTGTGGTAGTTCTCATTTGTCTGTACTTACCAGCCTCCGCTCCCCCGGCTACTCCTGTGAGACTCTCAGGAAGCAGGATGGCAAGCACCTTCTCCTCCCATGGTGTGAATGTCTTCGGTGGGATGGGAGAGCCACTGCCAGTCGCGTTTGCCAGCATCCAGTTATTGCTCCTCCTCTCCTTGACAACCCTCTTGAGATCATGCCACCGCTTCATGATCTCCTTCTTGGATCTTGGGGTGGCCCCTACTGCATTCACCCTTTGGACTATCCTTTCCCACATTTGTGTCCTGGTGGCTAATGGTGTCTGTTGGACCAGGCTACCAAATAGTTGTGGCTCTACTCTTACAATCTCGTTGACCATGACTGTCAACTCACTCTCGGTGAATTTGGGCATTTTTTGTGCTCTCATGATGTGTGGGGGTTGAGGTGTTTGTGGGTGCAGGGGTGTGTGGGTGCAGGGGTGTGGTGATGATGTGTGAGGTGTGTTGTGTGATGGCGGTTTGTTTGTGATGGGATTATTGTGGTAGTGATGGTGGTGATGGGTGGGTGTGTGTGCTGTGCACTTTAGTCTCTCCTGTCAGGTGTGGTGTATGGCCTTCTCTTCTGGATTGATGCAAAGGATTGTGGTCAGTGAAGGGGTGGCTTTGTACTCAGCTGTGTGGGTGTGTCCAATTGGATTTTGGTTGTCAGATGTGTTGTGGGAGTGGTTCTGTGGTTTTGTATTTTATTTTCGTTATTTATGTTTCTGTGTATGTGTGTTGTATATTTTGGGGGCAGTGCTACTTTGTTAATACAATTTAGGCATCACTGCGGTGTTTTCACATCGATTGCCATGTTTTTCATGTTCGTCCGCTGCGGTGGCTTTGCTGCTGCTTGACCGCCATTTCTCCCATTCACTCCTGGGTGTGACCGCGGCGGTCGGTGTCGGCGGTTCTGCCCGCGGCACCCTCGGGGATATCGTAATTTCCCGTGCGTTGTGTCCGCTTTCCCAGCGGTGGGTTGTGCATTTTCCGCTGCTTATCCGACCGCCGCGGTTAGTTATTTGCCGTCACCGCCCGCGTCGGACGGCTTTGCTTGGCCCGCTACCGCCGCGGTCGGTCTTTTGTGGCGGTTGTTCCTAATGCGGCGGACGGTATTTCCGCAGTCCTGGCGGGCGGTTGGTTTCTGCCTCCATGGCGGTCGGGGTGGTTTTCCGCCCGCTATCCTAATGAGTTCCTATGTGTTTAATAATAGTCTTCAGTGTAGAGTATTCATGGTATTGACATGCATGGTAAAATCTGACGGCCAGAGTAAATTTTTTGTGGATGGGTTATTCTCTGTCGGCCCGGAGGACGACTTAACAGTTGCCAAACCGTGGGTACTCAGCATACCAAATTTAGAAATGAAAGTAAAGCTGGCGATCATTTCAAAAGCATTGGCTGGAACTGCTGTGAGAGCGATTTCTGTCAATGCTTTTTAGGTCTGACCTTTGAGACAGCCTAAACTGTCACTCCATGCTATTGTTTTTTCCAAAGAAATATGGCCCTCATTTATGAGAACTGACTCATCCCTCTGGCAAGGCAGCGATGCTTCAGAAAAAGTTGAACTGCGGTATGACATTTTCTAACACCTTCGATATGCCCTATTTACGTTACGGCGCATCACAGCGTAAGGTCACATGGTGCTTAAAAATTAATATGCTTAAATGAGATGACTGCTGCAGGGAAAACTGATGCATTACCAACCAATGTGACGCTAGACTGCTTTACGGAATGTAAAGCAACACAAATCATCCACATTGGAGTTTGTCTTGCGTCAAAAATCTTTTAGAAAATGACACACTTTAAGAAAATCATTTCCCCATACCTCAAAATGGAGAGATGGAACAGGTGACAGCACCCAGGGCAAGAATACCAGAACCAGCTTGTCTGTTAAGACAGCTTCTTCCCCACCCCCCAGGGAACGACAAAGAGTAATTTTAGTGAGGAGGAGAATCCAATTCTGAAAACGGAGGTGACAAAGTATGAACATCAACTCTTTGTCATCTCCATTTGGCTGTACATAATACACAAGATTAACAGTGTTGGGCAAGTTAAAAGGACAGTGCCAGATTGCAGGAAGTGCTGGCACGATTATAAATGTAGGACCATGAAGAAGCTGGCCAGTAACCTGGGGACAGCCATGTGGACCAGAGGATGAGACCAGGAGAAGCTGACCCCTCCGAGGAGCAGGTGGCAGCAGTCATCACAGCAGAGTTGATGACAGGAGTTCCTCTACAGGATAGTGCTGGCATTGAGGCCCAACAAGACCTACATAGTAAATGGCTTCAAGGGACAGTATGACCAAAAATACCATGCTCTGCAGCGCAACAATTTTGTTACTGTTCTGCCCTGTGCTAAGTGTAATGGAAAATGATTGAATTGCTCACATGTCTAGTTATACATTAGAGACCTTAAAGTCAAACTGCTAAGTTACATGTTGAACAGCCCAGTCCTGCTCCGTCAACTTTGTCCAGTCCATGTGTGATATGCAGCACAATCTAGGTTCACCTTTGTATTCTGGGAGTTGTAGTGGAATGTATAACATGACTGACCAGGACTACAAGTCTCACAATACAAAGAAAAAAGGGCCTGGACTGGAACAACAGATAATGCCTGGCACTGAAATCCTGCCTACCCTGATGTTTACAGTGCATGTGCCCTGGCACCATGAGGCTACTGTGTCTATTTTGGGGCCATGCAGCCAAATCTAGATTGTAAAGCAATGGAACGGAATGGGGTTGCTATAGGATTTACTCCTCATCTGAGAGGGGGATCAGGTGTGGTGTATGTGAAGTATCAAAACATGGGAAAATGCTAAGAGTCACTTGTACAATCACTAGCATGAAATTACATTGCACATAGCTGTACTGATTTGCAGGGTGAGAGCACACTGGTGTCGGCTGCCACAGTAGAGACCACCCTACCTCCTGTGATGTACAAATCTGAACTGGGGGTGCGGGTGAATGCAAGGGATGCACATCAGAGGACCATGTATGTTGGAAGAAAAGATTGTTTGTGAGCTGGGTGTGCCCCTGATAGTCTAGTTTGAATGGTGAGACATTGCATAGCAATGATGTGATGTGTGTACTGCAAGATAGCCTGATGGACACTCATGCACTGCTGTGTTGGATCGGGTAACACTTCTGATACGGCTAGGAAGGATGTCATAGAAGAGGGCATTGTGTACTACATCATACATGTGATGTGGACATTGGTGAAGATCTAGCACGTCGGGAGAGATTTGAAAAGAGAAAGTATGACTATGCCACATATGTCAAAGCAGGAGGATGTCAAACAGGGAACAATGAAGTAACTGGATGAGATAGGTATCCACAACTGTGGGCAGGTCTTAATGTTGTTTGGAGGGTGTATGTCCAACTGGGTAGATACATGTAACTAGCATGTGGGCCACAGTTTGAACCATAGCGCTCAGGTACAGTCAACCATGTTGCTCAATTGCAAATTGTGACTCACATTGGGGGGTGTTGCTGCCAAATGGAAGTCAAATCATCATCTGTGTGCCATCAGTGTGTGAAAGAAAGTAGAGCCCCTGGGTCCACTGGAGGATTGGCAGAGGACTAATATGCAGGTTCAAGTGGGTAAGGCTGAGTTGAGCAATGCCTGATACGCAGCAGAACACCACATCTGGCAATGAAAAAAGAGGGTACACATCGGTGGTAGCAACCTTCATAGTATGACTGGGCCTATCCCCTCAGAGTTGGTACACACTGTCTACAGTACAGAACTATGGAGGCAACTGTGTGTACTGAAATCACATGAGGATACTCAATTAGGAAAACCATGTTAAGTGCATGCCCTTACACATTGATGTATGACAGAACAACTACCACTTAAGCAACGAATGCCTAAACCACGAAGGCTAAACCACTACCAAAGCCAAAGCACTACGTTCTTTACAATGACTTACTAAACATGAAAAATAATCAATTTCCATATTACCCAAATCTACCACTACGTTCTCTTAAACGCATGTTTGAAACACAGTTAAAAAAAATCCTTTTAAATGAAACAACACTTTTTAACAATTTTAAGTAAATAATCTTTAAATTATCAATCAATCAATCAATCAATCAAAGACATTTATAGAGCGCACTACTTACCCGGAGGGTCTCAAGGCGCTGGGGGGGGGGGGTGCTGCTACTGCTCGAACAGCCAGGTCTTGAGCTTCTTCCTGAAGGAGAGGTGGTCTTGGGTCAGGCGCAGGTCGGTCGGGAGGGAGTTCCAGGTCTTGGCGGCCAGGTATGAGAAGGACCTTCCTCCTGTTGTCGTTCTTCGGATGCGGGGGACGGCGGCGAGGGCGTGTCTGGCTGATAATCAAATAATCGTTTAATACAAATACGGACAAACTTACTAAAAGACACGAATGAACGCTAAAAAACAATAAAATGTAAATCCATCATCTGTTTTTTCAATGTTGACTAGAATACTAACTAAATAGAATAAAAATAATACAAAATGCACTAATTACAACTATAGTTAAAAAAACAAGTTCTGACAGAAAAAAAATATATTTTTTAATGGATTGCAGAACATATTTTCATTTGTTAAAAGGATTGACTTAATTAAAACATATAAAAAAAGGCCAGCCACCATTTTGTAACCATTTCAAATGTGACAACCAGTCTCATCGAGCCCAGATCAAGATCGCACCCATGAAAAACAAACCAACAGCGCCATATATTGGCCTAACACAGTAAATAAAACAAAGTCTAATATATTGACAGTGTGATTAAAATTAAATACCTTACATTCCGTTCCTAATTGCAATTATTTTAATATAATTACACTTGCATTTAAGATTAATTATTTAAATAGTGACCCTTACCTCTAGTTTATTAAGTCGTGGTTCATGTACAGTAGTGGTTAAGGTGGTTGTTGTTCGTGTACAGTAGTGGTTAATGAGGTTGTGGTTCAGGTAAAGGTTGTTGTTGAGGATTCGTTGTTTAGTACACTTGTTCTTATGGATTCGTTGTTAAGGCCATTTCCACTTACACATACCTGAAGTGTGAAAATGTTGTTATATGTATATAGTTGTGTGGATGTGTCTCAAATATGAGCCCTTGCACGCATGAATGTACAATGTGCATACACAACAGCACACGGCAGACTGGCTTAATGTACTGTGTGAAAAGTAGACTTTAGGTTCACAATTAATACATAACCAGATGCACTTCCAATTCCAAACACACTTCATTAAAAAAATAGTCATAAAAGCACATTAAAATGTGTATAATATTTACAATAAAAATGTTGTACACAGTTTATAAAATAAGCCTGTTTGGCCAATGTACAATTACATGTAACTTATATACCAACAACAAATAAATGTTTACTGGAATAATCTCTATTTTGGCAGCTGGCCAGATCTAACTCAGTGATCTCATCCCACAAAACACCATAGACAAGAATTCATATTGGCTACCTAAGCCCAGGGCTACGAGAGCACTAAGACGATCTAGATGAATATAAATGTCTAAAATCACTGGACCAGAAAAGTATGTTATAACAATTTTACATGCACATTTCATAGAGAGATTAATTTCGACCTGATTACCCACATCCACCCAAAATATTTTGCGACTGCTATAAAAATGGGGGATGAAGTATTGGTACGTAGAATTCTTTCAGCTTCCAGGCTTGTTCTTGTGCCTAATAATTTGCATATAGGCCTCAACCACCCCCTATGGGGGTTTCATAAGCTGGTACTGGGGAATACAATAGGTGCAACTGATTCGGTGCAGGTCGAGCAACTAGGACACTTACTGTCACATGTTTTGTTCCACCTTGATGTAAAGGAACTTAAAGGCAACATACCTGCTCTCAGCTGGAAATAGTTTCCTGTTGAGTGGTTTAATGACAGTGTCCCAGTATGGTTCAAGACTCAGGATGAACTTAGATTCCAAGAAGATTCCTGCCGATGAAGATGATTCGCTAGCTCTCAGGGCATTATGTGCAACCATCTCCTAATACTTTTCTTTTTAAACCTTTTTTTGGGGAAATCGGGCAGTAGTAGGGTCCTCCCAAAGCATTGTCATATCAATTTCGGCTAGGATGTCTCTAATGCCACATAGCCAACTCATTTTGTGAAAGGTGTCTGATTTTATTATGCCCGTAAAGCACGCAGCATATGGTGCCAGTTCTGGTGTTGTCCCCAACCTGCGCCAATATAACACAGTGCGTAGTTTAGCAATGTCAAGTAAGGGTTTTCTTCCAAGGTCATAAAACAGAGGGCTCAATGGCGTACTTTGTGGGAGGTTAGTAATATCCCGGAGGAACTTGTTTTCTGACGCGCTGAGTTTAGTCAAACCCTCTAGCCCCCATAGTTCTACTCCATATAATGCTGAGCTTACCACTTTTGTATCATATACTTGGAGCACTGGTCTAATTGGTTTCGTGAGGGACCTATTATGCTTGAGGCGTAGTGCCCCAACAGTTGCTAAAGGCACATCACTTTCACTGGAACCGTGGGCTGAGTAGTGGCCAGAGGAAAGGCAGGCACCCTGGTGACTTGGTGCAATGTGAACAGTAGTGGTGTCAATAAGTGAAACTCCAGCCAGTAAGGCCATCATGAAAAAGAAAGGCATATTTGGACCTTCCCTTGCTTACTCTCCCTAGCGGGGCTGATCAGAAAGCAGTGTAACTGAGTTGCAATATGTGATATGACACAAAATGTCACCCTTATCACACAGTGGTCCTGTTAAAAATGTAGGAATAATACCATCTGCAAGCCAACTAAAATGAATCTTGGGCATAATTCCTCTGAGTAGCATATATCCTGCATATCTATGTTGAACTGAAAGTGAATGAGAATAACATCTGTATGTCAGCTAAAGTTACTCATGTCAACATCTATTATAGATCATCATTTACATATTGCAATGTCATTGCAGAGGGAGAAACAACACCTCTTGACCATCAGCCTGTCCTGGATGACCAAACTTTTGGCGATGACATCCCGCCCCTCATGGACAATGACACCGTTCAGCAACTCCTGGACTTTATAAGAACGCCTTCTACAGTCACAGCCAGTGAAGGCAGCATTGTTGCGTCTCCAGAGGAACTGACTACCACAGAACATGCATATCTACCAGCCAAAGCCCAAGCCTGGACTCTAAGGACCCCCAAGTTGTCTTCCATTGAAGAGCGATAGGAGTGCAGTAACAATTGATAGATGAGGTGCAGGTGGGGATTGAGACCATTTCAGGCACCCTAGATGGAGTCCGTAGGTGCCTCAATTCCAATAAGTAGTAATGGTGAGTTTTAGCCCACCTAACCGTGCACTGTTCACCTGGTGCTCCGCACCTTAATAAATGAAATTGTTTAAACAAACTCTTTGTTGTTCGTTATTAGCAATTGTTTTTGCATTTATTATACACTTCTTTATAAATGTTTGCTTGTGTTATTTTCAGTATTCATAACATTTGCTTTAAACATTTGTCAACACATTAGCATCAAAACTTATGTACATAACATTATTTTACAGACAATCATAAATAAGCACATATTTGCGACACAGGCCCAATGCATTTCGGCACCCGTGGTGGTGCCTTCATCAGGGGCAACGCTGCAAGAAATGAAAAAATATTCAATGTAATGGTGTACTTCATTTGGTTGGGCATGGGGGTATGCATTTGCAAGACAATAATGGCGTACCTGGTGTCTAATTAGGTTGTAATGGATGATGTGCTTAAGTATTAAGCGATGTGCCAGGAACACTGTGTAAATAGATAACAAAGAACTAATAATGTGAGGCTAGGGACTGATACTATCACAATAATATCATGTTTTAAGCCAGAGGCCCTATTTACAACGTACCTGCTTGTCTGGTTCTTGTGTAACTGTAATGACAAGCAATATTTGAATAAGAATCCAGGTCATGTTCTTGAAACCGCAGCAATTGCGTGTTTCAGGAAAATAAAAATAAAAGATGAAAAGCCCTACCTTATCTTCATAAACCGGAGTTCTAAATCTATGACAGCAGGAAAGTAATAATGCCGTTAGCAACTATGGACGGTTCAAATGACACGTTCTGTACATCGTGGAATGGTAAATACCTGATTCGGGAAGTAACGCGATCTATGTAAATGGTGCCGCTGCTCGTCGCGTGTGCGTTCAACAGAAACTCCACAGCGCGATATGTAAACTCAATACTCCGGTACGCGTGTTGGAAAAGTTAAAAGAAAAAACGGACTACAAGCGACATAGTCGCTAGGTAGAGAGATTGTTATGGGCGCCATATTAGGGTTGCGTTAGTGCTCACAAAAATGGCTAGATTTCTTTACTGATTCATGGTTGGGCAGGTGCAGAGCGCCCATATATCGTTAGAAATGACATTATTGATTTTCCTGAATATTAATGCTAGGTGATGGGGTAGTTAAAAAATAGGACTGCGAGTAACTTATGATCAACAATGATGTGCACGCTCACGTGTGCTTACTCGCTCATGGAGGTCAGGGGTGATTAATGAAGTGTGGATCAGTTGATGTATTTATCCTGTGCAATTAATACACGTTAATATACAGTAAGCACATATGCAGAAATTATAGGAAAATGTGAACCATGCTGGACTTAGGATATACATGAGATACATATTCACTAATGCCACCAATTAATACCTGCACTTTTATGTAAACCATTTTACCATAAACAGTAACAGAGCTCTACATTAAACATGTCTAATACTTTGTTTGAACTGCATAGGAACGTTGTTAGCGGATGACATGGATTAGAACTCATATTATCATGTGGGCTAACTAAGTTGATCTGTATTGTTGTTATTGTTTGTTGGCAGCCTCACATACTGCTGTGATCAATTGGACTTCCTATAGGTAGCACGCCAAATCGTATTTGTCATTCAACCCAATTGGTGTCAGGGTTTTTAAAAACTTGATCCAAAACAATTCACGCTGCAATAACCTTTGGTGGTTATCGCGATCATCGTAGATTTGTACATGTTCAATGATGAAAAATCTCAGTTGAGCAATTGTATGTCGTGCTTCTCTCCAGTGTGTTACCAATGGTGCGGTCATGTTGTCATTACGGATGCGACTCTTATGTTCCGAGATCCTCACTTTGATCTTGCGTTCCGTTTTCCCTATGTACAATCTGCCGCATGGACATTTGATGGCATAAACCACATTTTTAGCGTTACAATCGCATGAATGTTTCAAGTTGATAGTTTTGCCCGTGGTGGGGTGTCTACACGTATTGCCAGTGATTACGTTATTGCAATTGATGCAATTTAAACATCTAATAGTACCTTTATGGTTGATTGGTTCTGTAACTTGATGTTTCCGTTTTAATCGTTCCCTCAGGTTGGAACCACGTGTATATGCATGTAATGGTGCATCTTTGAAAATTCCATGAAAATCAGGTTCCGTGGATAGAAGTTCCCATCTTTAATTCACTATTTTTTTGATCCTGGTAGACAAAGTTGTGTATTTCGTGACAAATACCAACCTATTCTGAGTTGTTTTAGGTCGTGGTTTTAACAAGTCCAATCTATCCATTTCTTGTACTCTGGCCAGTTGTGCTGCTAGTTCATCCGGGGCATATCCCCTTGCTTGGTATTTTTGTGCTTGCCGTTCCAGTGTAGTCAGACAAGTTTGTTCATTGGAACAAATACATTTAATGCGAATGAACTGGGATACTGGTAGATTCCGAATTAGATTTTTTGAGTGGAAACTTGTATGTTCAAGTGCATTGTTGCGGTCTGTGGGCTTGGTGAACAACGATGTTTCAAATCCGTGCGTTGTTTTAGAGATCCTCACATCCAAGTAATCAATAGTGTCGTTGCTTATTTTGTGAGTGAATTGAATCCTAGTGTCCACTTGGTTTAATTGGTGAATTAATCGTTCAAGTGATGCTGAAGTGTCATCCCAGATTAAAAAAATGTCGTCTATGAACCGACTGTACATTTTCACATGACTCCATCCAGTAGATGACATGATGTTGTCTGCTTCGTACTGGGCCATAAATGTATTTGCGTACGCAGGAGCCCCTGCAAAACCCATGGCTGTACCATTCAATTGTGCGTAAAACTCTCCCTTCCATTGGAAATAACTGTTGTGTAAACAAAATTTCAGAAGTTGTAACAAAAAATTTTTTGGAGTGGTGGGTACATCTTCCATTTTGAGCAAAGCCCATTCGGTTGCTTCTAATCCAGCTTGGTGTGGTATAGAGGTATAAAGTGCCACCACATCTATGGTGCACATGATCCAATGCTCTTGGTATCCTTCCTCTGTCCATTTCAATTTGTTTAAAAAATCTGTCGTGTCCCGTATATAGGATCCCCATTGTTGTACAAATTTTTGCAGATGGTGGTCGATGTATTTGCCAAGGGGGTCAAAAATTGACCCACACCCTGACACTATCGGTATGAACGGTGGGTTTGTGGGGTGTTTGTGGATTTTTGGGATCATATACAAGGTAGGTCGTCTGGGATTTTTTTGTGTGAGGTACATTTCTGTTTGCTGGTCTATCCAGTCATTCTGTTTGGCTATTTGTAGTATGGTCTTCAGCATTACTTGTAATGTTGTGGTTGGGTCTGCTGGTAATTTGAAGTAAACATCTTGATCAGCCACATGCTCATTGACTTTATATTCGTAGAATGTTGTGTCCATCAGGACAAGGGCACCGCCCTTGTCTGCCGGTTGTATCGTGATTGTGTCGTTGTTGGCCAAGTTGTTTATGGTGTTTAATTCGGCTTTGAAGTACACCATTACATTGAATATTTTTTCATTTCTTGCAGCGTTGCCCCTGATGAAGGCACCACCACGGGTGCCGAAATGCATTGGGCCTGTGTCGCAAATATGTGCTTATTTATGATTGTCTGTAAAATAATGTTATGTACATAAGTTTTGATGCTAATGTGTTGACAAATGTTTAAAGCAAATGTTATGAATACTGAAAATAACACAAGCAAACATTTATAAAGAAGTGTATAATAAATGCAAAAACAATTGCTAATAACGAACAACAAAGAGTTTGTTTAAACAATTTCATTTATTAAGGTGCGGAGCACCAGGTGAACAGTGCACGGTTAGGTGGGCTAAAACTCACCATTACTACTCATTACATAGACCAGGAGTGACTCTCCTGATTAATCAGTGCACCATTGGAAAAATTTTTCAAAAACTTGTGTTTAAATTGGAGTGCTTCTCACAACCCCAATAACTATTAGTTCTCAATTCCAATAAGGACACCTCTAAGGCAATCAAAGGCATCTACCCTTTGCTCCATGGAATGGAACAGTCTCTGGCTAACATTGCTAGTGTCAATATGCAGTGGTAACAACAACAACCCTGCCAAAGTGACACCAGTGAGGTTACCCAGTAACATTTCTCTGTGCCTCGTGGCCTGTTTCCGATTGGACATCTGTTAATTATCATGGCATCATCCTTGTTACCTGATACTATTCCCTTTTTGTATGCCCACCAGTTAATCTGAACCATTGTGGACTGTCGATGAGGCCTGCATTACCTAATTGCAATTTAAACCTCCCTCCTGACTGGAATCCTCTCCTTGACATGTCTCCTGACATGTATCCCCCACGGACTCTGTCTGGATATCATTTGGCTCTTGAACATTGTTGGGGTTTTTGCTTTAAGAATGGCTAATTTGACACAGCCTATGTACACACTTGTATTTAAATGCACTACCATTATACCTGTGTGTTGTATCTCTGCTGCAGATAGGACTGACTAGATCCTGGTGGATGTGTAGATCCAAAAGCCACTTTGTAGTAAATATCACAGGAACAGAGTAGGTTTTCATGTTTATTCCTGTAAGGCTACACGGTAGACAACACTTCACAGCCAGCCTCCCACCAAGCTCCAACTACCCACAGTGCCTTTAAATCAATAAAATCCTAACAGAAGGCAACTAGATACTAAAGAACTTCTGAAAAGAGATAACATAGGAGCATAGAACACCTCCCAGCACTATACCTAGATATTACATATCCTTCTTTCTCAATAAAATTTTTTAAGAAACAAACAAAAACATAATGAAAAAAACATGGAAGAAAAACATCGGAAAAACATCAGTTCATAAACGGTACCTGCTGGGCTGACTCTTGATCTGGAGCTTCTCCTAACAGAAACATCAGTAGAATCAACAGCACCACGATTTTCCAAACAACAGGGATTCTCCTGGTAACTGTTATTGACCTTAACAATTTTCCCCACATTCCACCATTTTCCACCTTGACCCTGAAAAGCATTGACTTCCCACCTTTATAACAGAAATAGGTGCACCAAATTTGCTTTGCCCCTTCTTAACATGTGCAGGCGACTTGATGCGTACCAAATCTCCCACAACCACAGGGACTGTCTTGACAGCTAGTTTTTGATCAAATTAACATTTTTGTTTGAAATCAATACTTTTTTTGTAGCAATATCCATGAGACACTCCACATTGGGCATTGACCTAATCCATTTGTTCATCCAACCAGGTTTGAAACTGGTATTGGCTATCCCTCCCCTTAATAACTCAAACGAAGAATTCTTGATCATCAAATGGGGAGTTGTCCTATAAAACCATAGCATGCTGTATAAAGATGTCATCACATCATAGTTGCCAGACTTAGCCCACTTGATCCAGTCGCCCACTACACGGTTCATACGCTCTACAAGACCATTAGTCTGCGGTGATGAAGAGAGCTTCTCAAGCGAATTATATTGCACACCAGAAAGGATTGAAAATCAGCACTCATAAATTGTGTCCCATTGTCAGACATCAAGACTTCAGGAAAGCCTTCTCACATACAAACTTCTTTGAGGAAAGTAACAAGATTGGCAGTGGAGGAATCCCTGACTAGCTTGATTTCAGGCCATTTGGTGCCGTGGTCAATAAGAACAAAGATAAAATGACATTCACCAGGCAAAGACTCAAAAGGACCGATGATATCCAGACTAACCTTGACACATGATCCTGAGGGTCATTTAATGGGAACAAGAGGTGGGGTAACAACTTTCAGACTCTTGTTTGCTGACCTACACACAACACAAGTCCCAACAACCTCACTAATCCCAGCATCCAAAGGAGGCCACCAAAAATATTCACAAATACACCGCCTGGTAAGGGAAGCACCTAAATGACCCTGAGCTTTGGAGATAATAACCCTTCTAATACTCTGCGTAGGAATACGTTTATCAGAACGTAACAGAACACCATCCTCTAACTATATTTCCATGTCAACGTTCCAATAGGGTACAAGAAGAGGGGATAGCCCGCTCTCCCTGGGCCATCCACTCTTGACAATGTTACAGACTAGCTGCAAAACTTAATCTTCTCTTAGATCATTCATCCAATTTTCTTCCGAACAGAGGTCTTGCTCCTGTAAATCAAGAGCAGCCACAAAACAGTCTTCATAATCTTCTTCCAAAATTCTTGAAAATCATAATCTCCTTCTACACTTTTAAGAGGAAAACCTGATAAAAAATCGGCTCTATGATTTCTACCACCAAACATATGAATAATATCAATTCGATATTGCATAAGATGAGAGACCATCCGTACTATCCTACGAGTGCAACACTTATTGGTACCTGAACCAAGGATGTTGAACAATGGCTTGTGGTTAGTCCATAATAGAACACGCCTACCCCAGATATTTGGGAGAAACTTTTCTACAGCCCAGAGAATAGCCAAAAGTTCCTTCTCAATGACAGAATACTGCAATTCCGCATCCTTAAGGACTCTCGAAGCGAACGCAAAAGAATTCTCATCATTATGCACATTTTGTGTCACCACAGCCCCAGTTATGCTCGGAGGACACTCAGGATCAAAGGGCTTGAGTGCTTTGCTCTTGCTCAAACATTCCTTAACACTCTGGAATGCAGACGCACACTCATACGACCATACACATTTCACACCTTTCCTGAGAAGGCTGTTTATGGTACAATGGTAGCAAAATCCAGAATGAATGTTGGGTAATACTCAAAAAGACCAAGTAGAGAGTTAAATCCAGTCTTGTCAACAGGTTTAGAATCTTGAAGAATGGCATCCAAAAGACCCTTCCTTGGTCTAATCCCTTCTTCTGAAATGAGATGCTCCAGATATTCAATATCCTTACTCAGAAACTTACATTTCTCGGTCTTGACCACAACACCATGTTTGAAAAATGTCCAACACATTGGCCAAGATTGTGTCCTGCGATTTAGACTGAATTAAAATGTCATCCTGCAAAACTAACACACCTTCAACGCCACCCAATACATTTTGCATAACTAGCTGAAAAACAGAGACAGCTGACGATATACCAAAGGGCCCACGCTTATATTGAAACGTCCCTAATGGTGAAACAAAAGCCATCAAAGGACGTGAATCAGGATGTAACTCAATCTGATGATAAGCACTGGCAAGATCTAATTTGGAGAAAAACTTTGAACCTCTAACACATGCAAAAAGATCACAAATCTTTTGTAAAGGATGGAAATCCACCCAGATTTCCTCTTTCAAAGACCTTAAGACAACACAGACACACAGTTTTCCACACCTCTTGCGTGCTACAACCAATGGTGAAAGCCACAAAGACGAGTCTGTAGGCTTGATGATACCTTTGGCATACAAATACTTCAACTCACTATCTAAATCATCACTGATGCTAAATGGGAGACCTCTTAATTTGTGCTTAATAGGGAAAGCACCATCCTTCACAATGATTCTGTGCTTGAATCCTCGTATCTTTCCTGGACCATCATTAGAAACAGAAGGGAACCTTTCCTTCCACTTGAACTGAAAATAATCTTTAGAAACTACTAAGACTTGTTCCTTGGAACCTGGCCTGAGTACCATACCGAACAATCCTTGATGATACCAACCTAAAATATTTAGACCTTTGAGGGCAACATGGACTTGTACTTTAATCTTCCTTCCTTTGAAAACTAGAACATCCTCTAAATAACCTAGAAGTTCGGGAGGCTCTCTGTCACCCCTCGGTTCCTTGAATAGTTTGTGAGTAATTATAGTAATCCTGGCACCAGAATCAACAAGTAAATTAAGGGATTTTCCTCCAACACTAATTTCAACAACAGGATCAACACAACTTGATGACCCTCCAAAGATTCAGAATCATTTGACAACACACACACACGTCAGTGACGACTGAAACTATTTCCGAGTCAGACTCATGGTTGGACTCTACCACACATGCTACATCCTTTTTTTGGTTCCTTTTCCTCAGACACACCTTGGCACAATGCCAATTTTCTTACAATAGTTGCATACATCATTTGCCCCAGGACATCTTCCTCCTTTTTGATGTGAAGGATTACCACAACGAAAACACATAGGTTTAGAACTCGTATGTACAAATTAATTTCTACTTTTGATATTTGCTGGAGAATAAGTGTGAAAATCATTTTGTTTCCCTTTACCATTTACCATTTCCAATACCATCATTAACATACTCAAGAGTTTTGTCTTCTAACTCATTTCAGGAGATTTGTGAGATATCAATGCTCTTGGCAATTTTGATAGTCTCTTCTAAATTAGTGTTCCCTAAGGATAACATTTTTTGTCTGATTTGCTTGTCCTTGCACTGGCAATCAAACTTATCTCTGATCAACTGGTCAGTAAAGGTTTCAAACCGACAGAGAGAAGCCAATATGTGCACTGAAATATATGCATCCACATCTTGTTCAGCGTCAGAGTCAAGCAAAATCCCGAACGTTGAGCCTAGTGTGTAAAAGACAGGCAAAGACCGGCACTGAGATCTAGGTGCCGAGAAAGAACACAGAGGTCAGGCAGAGCCAGGCACAATCCTGAACGTTGGGCTAAGTGCATATTAGTCAGGCACAGTGATCCGGGCACCTGGAAAGAACACAACACTTCCAAATGAACACAGTCACACCGTGCAACACTACAGACGTGAAGCAGACAGCTGAGTGATGGAAGGAATAGAGGCGGATGGATGTGATGAACACGGTGGTTGCAGAGGTCACTGTAGAAGAAGGTAAATGACTTGAGGCTCGATGGGGCACATGAAAACACAGAAGCAGAAAACTGGCTTACCCATATACAAGGTAGGGTTTGAAGTGCTTGACACGAAGAGTTCGGCGTAGGTTTGAAGATGGTTGCACGCATAAGGTTCAGCGTGTAGCCGTGTAGTCATCTCGTCGCCAGATTTTTGTAGTAAATATCACAGGAACAGAATAGGTTTTCATGTGTTTATTCTTGTAAGGCTACAAGGTAGACATGACTTCACAAACCACAAGTCTGCAAGTTAAAGGGACTAAAACATTTAGTTTAGGAAGTAAAAGCTTATATGAGTAAATACATTTATCTTTCATTCTTAGGTCGATATACAATCCCAAACCTTTCGACTTGGTGAAATTTCACCCGTTATATATTCAAGATCAGCTCGCAAAGGTGAATACATTCTTTTAATAAAATGAGCCTTGTTGCACTTCCATGTCTAAGATTTAGACTTATCTGATTATTTTAAATAACACATCTTGTCGCAAATTATAAAGAAAAGTATGAGTTGTTGTAGGACATACCATCTTTATGAAGGAGAATATTAGTTATGATTCTCGCTAATAAGTTTTAATGGATTAGGTAAAAATTTGTACAGCACTGTATGTTATTAGGTATGAAAGTATGAGTATGGAAAAAAGGTTTTGTATTTTTCACTATGTATATTTATTACTGTACCCCACCTCCTACCCTCATTTATGTCCCACATGTATCAAAGATTGTATTTTTGCCATACGTTGTCACTTTACAACACTTACATACATTTCTTTTTTCATAGCTTTCACTGGTAACACAGAATTCCTGAGGAAGGCACTGGCCAATCCGCGTTGATGATTGGTTCTGTATATCATTACCAGGGATATTCTGATCTTAATTGTTCAATTTATATAGATATTGTTATCAATCACTGTGATCAATCAACACATTGTAACCAATTATTGTGAACAACTGTTTTCTGTAGATTCATGTATTTATAATGGAATTACATTGAAATTGACTATTAGAAGCAAGAAAGTGTCAGTTATAAGTATGAATTGAAGGTACTATTATGTTGACTAAATACTTATATTTTTTGATAAAAACATTATAACAAAATGACAACAAAAGAATTTTCTAAATAAAAATAATATCTTTCAATAGTTTGATTTATTAATTTATGTTCTCAAGTGTTCAACGTATACATTGTTTTATGTATCCATGCTGGAAACCCGGTGCCCCCTGTTCGTTCTTCTAAGCTAGACATCACTTCACAGCCAGCCTCCTTTCCAGCTCCACCCGCCCACTGTGTCTTTGAATCAATACCATTCTAACAGAAGGCAACTAGGCAACTATAGAACTTCTGAAAAGAGATGACATAGTAGAAGGGAACTCTCAGTTCCCAGCACCTCCCATCACTATACCTAGATACTACACACTTCTTAGCATCACAAGTAAATTGTGTGACGGTCCCTATCACGTGTTCTGGTTGGACATGACCAGGCATCATGTACCTCCGCTGTCATGGAATTAATTTGAAAATTCCTTTTAACTATTGAACGTCATGGTCTGACAATAAGCATCAGTACTTTCAGGGCCACACAGTGAAAAAAGGCCAACAACTCACACAATTGCAGAACTGCACAAATTCGGTCCTGTGAGGCATGTGCGCCTCTTACACATTTTCACACTTTCCGCAGATCTCTTGCACAGTTCTTATGTCATCATGGAGATATGTCAGACTCATTGCTTAAACTGAAGATATTCTATAAGCAGTGGCGGTGGGGTAACAAACCCATAGACAATGGATTTAGTATTATTTATGTATTTAATTATACATTTTCCATCGTCTACCGACTCCCCCCTCCCAACCCATCCCCCACTCAACAGCGTTTACCTGTGCGGGCGTCACTGTCTCTACGTACTATCATAATGCATGCACTGACAATATGCAGATAATAATGGCCATACATCTTCTGTATAGCATCATATCTAAGCCACTCAAGGAAACGGAACAGGGGTCTTCAGCCTTTGATGTTATAAGAGCTATATATGTTAAATGAAAATCTTCCCAAGCTACTAATATTGGTGATGTAATAGCGCCCCATCCAAGATTCTCAGCAGTGATCTCATCAATGCATCTGGCAAAGTTGCTGCAGTAAAGTAAAAAAAATAATTATCAATTTGGAATGCCTCTACATGGTAATACATAACAGCCCTAGCAGTGATCCGAGTAGCACCCCAAGGTAATAATGTGAGTTATACATGAGTAAAGACACGTCAACAGTCAGATCATTCATTCCAATTCAGGTAGTCTGAGGAGAGGAGGCGCTAGAGAGCAAACTGCAAACAGAGCAGACTGAGGCAAGCCGAGCAGCGGAGCAGCGAGGTGGCGGAGGCGTCTGCAGACCAGGTAGCGAGCAGGCAAAGCAGAATACCAGGGTACTGATGTAGCGTCCCATCGGAAAGCCGCACAGAAGTGCACAGAAGTGCAGAGCAGCGAGAGCCCTTGAGGCGGCGGCAGCGGCGGCGGGGTCAGTGTATAGAGACCGCTAAAGCCGAGAACCCGCAGGGGACGCCCAGAGGGCTTGCTGGTGCCGCGGTCGGAGCCAAAGACAGAGCTGGAGGAGCCGTAAGAGCCGCAGGAGCCGCGGCGAGAAACCAGCTGGAAACCAGCCGGATTTGTGCAGGAGGCACCGGCAGCCCGACCCGACATTCCGCCCAAACCTAGATCCAAGCCCAGGCATAGCAAGAGGTGTGAGGCATGAGTGAGCCCGAGTGAGTGAGTGAAGCATTCAGGCGGTCGAGCGGCGGTCTATGAACAGAAGAAGAATTGCAGCGAAGAAGCGGTGCAGTGAGGGCGAGCTGTGGTTAAGGATTTGTGAGTATCAATCTCCCTTTCACTTGGGAATTTAGAATACTAAAAGAAAAGAGTCGAAGAGAAAGGGGCGGAGTGAAGGGGGAGTGAAGGGGAGACAGGGACACGAACACAGTCAAAGGAGTTGAGTCAGAGGAGGGGGGGTGAACAGTGGAAACTGTGCTATAGACACAGCAGACCCCCAACCCTGCTCCGAAGCCCTGTACTTCAGGTAAAAAAAAACCTCACAGACAGACATAAAACGTAAAGAAAAAACGCAAATAAAAGACTCCCATCCCCCATACTCCCTGCGGAACATCAACAGGCATCAAGTAGGCACGTAGAATTCTACTCTGGGAAATACAAGAACTGATGCGCTTTGGAGAAAGCAGCCACAAATACAGCTGGTCCCGTCTTACCCATTCCTACTATTATCCATCAAGAACAGCACCACAACGGACGCACTGCCCAGCACCTACCTTCCCGCTCCCATTCGCTCCCTGACGGCAGCTGTTCCATACCCAAGGGGCAGACAGGCTTGGGGGGTTTGGGAGTGCTAGTGTAAGTGTGAAGGTAAATGTGAAGGTGGTTACAAGCAGCAGGTGTACCATATCGCTCTACTCAACGAGAGAGTTTGAGTCTGAGCCCGGGGAACTCAGGGAAGCATGCAGTGGTAACCATATTACGCCGTTTGCTAATCAGTATATTAGCAACCCAGAGTGGACTGAAATATTAAGAGTTGGAATGAAAATTTACACTGTTCGAAAGGAAACAGAAATAATTTAAAAACAAAGGGATAACCAGATACGCCCATACTACGAAAAATAAAGTAAGATCCTAGACACCTCTAAAACAGTCCACAGGAAAGAACAACGGAAAATAGGATATGCGGTCGGGAAAGATTCCACAAACACCAATACAGAAAATAAAAAGAAGGTTAGCGGCAAAGGAAAGAAACAAACAAGGAAATAAAATTAGGTCAGACGAAATGCTCAGTGAAGAACAAACAGACCCGATACCAGTCCCCAAGGAAGAGCCTTTCAAGTTTGGGGAGGAAAAACTTAAGCACAAATGTAATTTTTTAAAAGATCAAATGGCAGTAATTCACAGCATAAGTGAAGAAGCAAAAACCCTACAAAGTACAATAAAATCACTAAACTTAACCTCATCAAGCAAAAAACGCAAAAAGAGAAACAAATCAGAATTAAGTTCAGGCAATCAGTTTAAAGAAAAATCAACAATAAAAATGTGGTTGGTAAAAACTACGGCACAAATGAAAAACAATGGAAAGCTAAGCTAATGGAACAAAATTGCGTCTGCGGGGAAATAATAGACAAATTAGCATCATTACCAGACATTTTGAGAGAAATACTAACCGTAACACATTCAAAAAATATCCAAGGTGAAAATTCTAACGGCGAGGTTATGAAAATTGGAAAACAAAATAGAACAATTTCCCACGTTGAAAAGAAAAAAAAACTAAATGGATCAGAAGAGAATGAAACAACTGAGAAAGGACTCGATGAAAATAAAGCACTGGGGTCATCGGACATAACAGAACACCTAACCAAAAGACAGCGTAAACGCGCAAGGAAGGCAAGGAAAAATGCCTTCAAAACCAAGCAAGAAAAACAAATCTTCGCCATCTTCGAACGAAAAAAGAAAGAGATCCCAAATGAAACGGTTAAAGAAAAGGTTATTAACGTAGCAGGAAACCAAGAGACAAAAATCGAAGAGGCTAAAGAACATTCAAAATGTTCATGGCAGAATGAAAAAACATCAATCTCACAAGGAAAGCCAAAGGACGAGGAAAAAGCTGATATAATCACACAGAATAAAATAACATATAAAGAAGACGAGATAGCAAAAACTATTCACGGTCAGGACACAGAACAACAAAAAGTACAAGTAGACGCATTAATACAAAACCCGAGCATGAACTATCGGCACAAAACTGTTTAAAATGGCCAATAGGAGGAAATGAGTCATACGGTCGGAATATAATGGAAAAAGAAGAAAGCCAAAAAATACAAGTAGATCAAGTCAGGGAGACAAACACACGCCTAACCATAATGGTAGGAAAAAAAGGAAGAACATGTAATGCCTCATATGGAACTCTATCAAATGATAAGACGGGGCAGAATACAAGCAATGGACCAGCAGAGCGAGAATCAATGGAACTCCAAAAAGTGGTGACAGTACTGGGGCCCAGTCGACAAGAAACAACAACTACGGAACGACAATACCAACACACACCATATATTCAACAGGAGCAAAGAGAGGGAAAAAGAGAAGTCTACCAAAAACCGAATCCCCATATGGCATCCCCAGAAACAGGCTGTAAACTACTATTTAAGCCGGAATTCCAAACAAGAGGAAAATTGGACACGTTGAATCGTGCGAACATACTGAGATTGTTTGGAGAGATACCCAAATTAAGGGGAATAACAACAAGTGACCTCATATCAGTAGAATTCGTTCAAATACATAAAGAGAAAGAAGAGGAAATAAGCAACACTACGTGGGCATCAAAAGATATCGTAGAGCTGATTCTTTCGACAAGATCTTACTTTGCAGAACGGGGAATACAATTAGAACTCCCAACGCCAATTAAGTATCCATTCCCTTTACTAAATAACATGGTTTCCCAACCCAAGAACGCAACCGAAAAAACGCATTCAATCTTAAAGGGGGCGAGAAACAAAACAATCGTGCAACAACCGTCGAACAGCATAAAAAATACACAAGTGAACCATGGGTCGAAAGATGACGAAGATTGGTCTTGGATAGCACTAGCCCTAAACTCGCATCGATCCTGATGGCAGTAACTCGGTCTGAAACAAGCAAAAGCAAAACATCAAGGAAGGCCAGAAACCAGAGAGGAAAATAAAAATTTGCTCGTGGAACGTTCACGGTTTTAAAGAAATGTTTCAAGACCAAGAGACAATAGCTTTTTCTGAGCAAATTCGAAATTATACTGCTTCAGGAAACATGGAACGAGATCCCGAGACAAATAATGGGATATGAAGAACATCACGTAATGGCGGAGAAAATTGCTAAATATGGACATCCAAGGGGAGGATTATCTACTTTTATAACAAATGACCTAACCTGGAAAACAGAAGCACTCGATTCGGGGGTGAATTGGATACAAGTCATCAAATTAGTAAACAAAGCATGTAAAGACAGTTTGCGATGGAGGTTATTGATCATAAACATATATATCCATCCTGACAAGGCAACAAAAGTTAAAAAATTACTAACGCTATTAAATTTGATAAAAACCCTACAAATCCATGGGATGCTTATTTCAGGTGACTTTAATAGTAATCTAACAAGTGTTATGCATGACAAAAACAATATCCCAAAAATATGGAACAAATGGAAATATGAAGTTAGACCAACCCGCAAGATTAACCTTCTCGAGTGGAATGAAAAACTCCATACTAGACTTCACACTAATCAGTAAAGATCTAATAAAGACGGTCGAAATAATAACTCGACCGGAAAGTGATAATTTTCCACAAGAGACGATACTGAGCATAAACACCGAAGAAAAAACGAAGGTAGTATCATTAGCTTTTATTCCGGAAGTATATAACTTGAAGAAACTCAGATGGAGGGGTCCTATAAAAAAAGAGATAATGGAAATGGTGTTTGAACAAGTAAAAATCATGGAGGCCATTGGAAACCAATAGCTCGAAGAAAAATGGGAGAACTTACATAAGCTTGTGCTAGAAAATTTCCAATAAAAACACCAATAAAATATGGACAAGATTCTAACAATGAGCCCTGGTACTCCACTAAATTAAGAGATAAAAAAAGGGAAATCGCGAAAAAACTAAGAACAAACGTTGTAGACAAAAGGCTGGGAAAAGAAGTAGATAATAACGAAATATTGAAAATGAGAAAAGAATACAAAGAGGAATGTAGAACAGCGAAAAGATCGCACACAGAGAAAATTTGGGAAGATCTGCTACGGACGAGCAAACTACCAAATAGTAGTGAATTTTGGAGTATAATAAATAAACTATCAAAAAGAACGGGCGGACAGCACAACATAGGAATTAGTGAAACCACATGGCTACATTATATTGAAAGCCTGTATAACACATACAGGCACCAACCACTCAAAGAAATAAATAATGATTCTATAAAAGGAACGGTTCAGAAAGAAGTAGCCACTGGACACGCAAAAGATGACCGGTATGAAAATCCTTCCAATGGCGATCTAGAAGATCTAACTTCGCTGACAACAGTAAAACAAACGATCATCACAATAAAAAAATTGAAAGCAAAAGGAGCATCAGGCCCCAATGGGCTCCCAAACGCTCTATTCAAATATGATCCCGATTTTTGGGCAAAGTATCTCACACCATTATTTAACCAAATATACATGGAAAAAAAGATACTGCAGTCCTGGCAGGGTAAGATTTTCCACCCAATATATAAAAACGAATGTAGAATGGAACCAGGAAATTACAGATTGATAGCCCTAATTGACGTTGAGGCAAAGCTTTTTGCATCTTGTATATTGATTCACCTTCGACAATGGATAAATAAAAACAAAATAGTACCAAAATTCCAAACGGGTTTTATGGAAGGCACGGGTTGCACAACTAATCTGTCAGCACTGGCGCTGCTTATCGAAGGCGCAGCAAAAAAGAATACCGGACTACTAGCGTGTTATATAGATTTGAAATCCGCTTTTGACCGCGTGCCAAGAGACCGCTTGTGGAAAAAACTTGAAACATGGGGCCTCCCGCAGAAATTAACTGATATTATAATAGCTTTATATAGCGGAACGTGGGCAAAAGTAAAGCTAGGAGATGGGAGACAAATATCCGCAGAATTAAAAACAAGAAATGGCCTCAAACAGGGCTGTGTGCTCTCTCCAAGCCTCTTCAACATATACTTGGCAGACTTAGAAAGCCATCTGCAGAACGTAAACGGACACCCACCAATATTAGCCAATGAATGCATCCAGTTCTTACAATATGCAGACAACATTGTGGTCCTAAGTCAAACACCGATAGGTCTCCAAAGAGTGATAACGAAATTAACTGAGTATTTTGACTTTGAAGGTCCGGAACTAAACATCAAAAAAACAAAAGTGATGAGATTGGCGGGCGCAGGCAGACGATCATTCAAATGGTACACAAAGGACAAACATATTGAGGAAATAACATCATATAAATACTTAGGAGTTACACTAAGCAAAAACATGTCCATATTACACCAAAAAAGAAACATCAATGCGAGAGCCCAATCACTGAGTTTCGCTTATAGAACACTACAAAAGAAACTTAAATGCCCGTCTTATGAACATCTTCTGAAAGTTATGGCAGCCCAAGTATTACCATCTCTGTCCTATGGGCTAGAAATATGGCACGGGAAAGAAATCGATATTTTGAACACACTCCAGACAAAAATATACAAATCGGTGTTCAACCTTTACAAAGGATCAGCTCCAGCACAAATAAGATTGGAATTTAGCCTGCAAAATCAAACCTACCAAAGGAAAGCAGTCTTAGCGAAATGGTGCTGGAAGCACAGATCAGCAGAACCCGGTTCACTAAATAACCTATGCTGGCTGGAAATCAAGAGACAATATGATCAATATGAACCAAAGTCTTGGGATGAGGATCTGCGAACAACCTTGGTAACCCTTAAAATAGAGGAAATATGGAACAGCCAACTGGAAGAAGCATCCTTTAAAAAGATCTGCAAATCAAACGCAAAAGCTCTATCCCTGGTAGAAGACCTTGGCCAAACGTCGACATGCATGGACTGTATTAAATTCATATAAAAGATTAAAACCGCAACCTTATCTTGCGGCACATTTCCGTCTATCTTTAAAAACGAAATTTATGGCTTTTAGACTGGGCGACCACTTTTCTAAAGATCTGATTCCATCTTGGAAAAACACACAACAAAAAACAAGATGTAGATTATGCGGATATCACACGGAAACCTTATGCCACTTATTATGTACGTGCGAGTCAATAAAAGAGGAGAGAAGAACTTTGCTGAAATCAGTTCTAAATGCTCTTCAGATCCGTACCTGCAGGCAGGCTATCACCAGCTGGATGGGTGCAGGCTCGAACATTTTAATATGCTGCGGTGTGAAATTTATGAAAAAAGTAGAGACTTTGCATTCAAAGGCTGAATTAACTTAAGAGTGTGGACTGGAAAATAATGTTTTATTTTAAAGAACCGAAAAAATAGAAACACATTTTAAGAAAATTATTTTTTTATCTTTTTAATAATTGTAAATTGTAAATGTATACTTTATGGTTGTGACAAACCAAATAAAGTTAATCTTGACTGACTGACTGAGTTATATGTCTCTCGGGCACCACGTGATTTATCACTCAAGTAATAGCTTTAAATACATTTTGTACATTCAACCATTTATCTCCAAATATCAGCTTATGAGTTCAGAAAATGCACACATTTACTTCTCAAATATGATTCTTTTAATTTTGCTATACATACATAAATTCAACCTAGCAAATGCTTCAATATTAGTAGGCTTGGCTGACCACAGGAGAGCTACTTATAGGCAGCTCGAGAGCTACTTTTAGCTCATGAGATACTCTTTGGAGACACCTGATGTAAAACCACTGTCCTAACTTTGGTTGTCAATGAACATGTACTGCAATTACTAAGCATTTGAGGTTCTGTCTCAAATGATAAATGGTGTAGGCACCCCAGGATACGTAGGGACTTTGTCTCCCTCTGGCCCTGAGAGCGCTCACATACATTGAGGAGTTTATTAATGAGAACACTGCATCACTTTTTCACTAAGTAAAGTGGTACATGTGTGTCGTAGGGCTCTCAATCTGATTGATAAAGCCACACAAAGCTAACCTGTGTGGACTCATACATCTTGAGTAATACAAAGCTGCGCAAATCTCTACTTCACCTGACCCTGAGCCCGGGAGCCATCCCATGGTCATTGTGGTGGGTATTCCCATGTAACACCCATGGATTTTGACGCCACCCCAGATTTCCAAAATCTTGTAAGCCTGGTGAAGCGCCAAATCCGTACGCCTCCTGAGGTGAGGTGTAATGAGGAGAAATATGTTTATTTGTCCTAGTTTTTACATCTTTCCATGTGAGCTGCATTTTGCAGTACACATAGACAGAGCAGGAAGATGCCCCTTCTTGCACAAAAACAATATTGCATGCAACAGAGGCCTCCTTGCACCATGGTGCAAGGGTGCCTACTCTAACTCCAAGCTGCCAAAATGGAATCAGTGCAGGGAGAAAGGACAAGAATGCAAAATTGCATAAATACATTGCATTCCTGCCCTTCGCCAAAATCCCATAAATTAGGGCCTGAGTGTGATTGTAACCACACATGACATCAATTGAACTATGTAAAACATAACAATATAGAGGTGCCAGACCACAGAAACTGGAACCAACCTTCACACCCCTAGGCTAAGAGGAAATGTCAAAAAATTGTGTATTCTAACTTAGCAAGTAGTTGCTTAAATTGACATACAGGAAGTGCCACTTTCATAGATACTCTGACACAGTAAATCATTATGCAGTCAAGAAATTAGAAAAATATATTTTATATAAAAAACTTATTGTCAGCAACTAAACGTGAGAACCCTCCACTAACTAGCTATCACTATCTAAACTAAGCCTAAACTAACTTACCTTACCTATCCTAAACTAACTCACACTAACTAAACTAAGCCTAAAGCAACTTAACCTACCTATCCTACACAAACTTAACTTAACACTGCCTTAACCTACCTAAACTTAGCTTATTCTATTCTATACATTTACCACAGCAGACTTGTTAAACATCAACCCTCCACCCCATTAACACACATAGTGACACAATACATACATAAGCTACAACTACCGTATTTTCCGGCGTATGAGACGACTAGGCGTATAAGACGACCACCTGCTTTTCTTGATAAAATGTAGGTTTTGTGCTATACTTGCCGTATAAGACTACCCCCACTTCCAACGCAGTCCAACGCAGTCCTGCATAGCCATTTTGAGAATTTATTTTGGGCTTATTAGTGATTCTAGTCCTCCTCCATGTGGGAGAGCAGTAAGGCTTCATCAGAGGACAGTGTTAAGATTTTTTTGTACACACTCAAAGACTGAACTCAAACCAATTGGTTGTATAAACAATATTGCTTTAGTCACAATATTTCTATTTAGAACCATATGAAAAACAGTCACTTGTAAACATAAGGCTGTTTGCCATCAAACATGTACGGTAAACATAAAACAGTGCAAGTGGATTAAACTTTTCATAACTCCAAGCGATTTTTACAGGATTTGCTGGCGTTCCCTTTAAAAGCCTTCAAAATCCTCCTCTTCGTCATCTGATATCATAAGTAAATCAATGAGATCTTGTGGTACATCTGTAAAGCAGTCATCGTATGGATCTGGTAATTCCGTATCAGATGGTGTGGTCTCGGCTTCGGCTTCCTCTTCATCTTGTCACATGTAGTCGTCCTCCTTACCATCTAATGAATTTGATATGCCACACTTCTTGAAAGACTTTATGACTGTTTCTGCATCGATATCATTCCAGGCTTTTATGACAAACTTGCACAAAACATCCAACTGTGGAGCACGCATGTTTCCTCCTTTTGTGAATGACTTTTTGCCGCTAACCATCCACTCATTCTATTGTTCTCGAATGCGATCTTTAAATGGCTTGTTTAGGCACACATCCAGTGGCTGTACCAACGATGTCAATCCTCCAGGAATAACTGCAGCATCTGTTTTTATTCTTGCCAGCCTTTGCTTGGTGCTGGGAGTTAAATGAGCCCTGAACATATCCCACACCAGTAGACTACGTTTTTGAAGAAGTCCACCTGGTCGCCTGCTCCATACATTATCAATCCAATTTAAATGCTGCCAATACTGGTAGAAAATGCTGCGCACTGTGCATGAGTAGTCCCCTCGGACTCTATAGGTCCATTTAATAAGTAAACATATGAATCATATACATACAATGTTTTTCAAGAAAATGATTATTGTTCATCTACATTCATTCCTGTATGTTTTGTACAATCAATGTTGGACAAATGAATGTACCATAGTCACTTAAATCACACGAAAAAGAATCAACTGTTGGTCCATTAACACATGAATCCAATAAGGTAATGATAAACAATGCGTTACACACTATACATAAATCAATACATTCTTGAAGATAACCATCTTGGAAATGCCCGATGCATTTCGGGACATCGAGAGAGAGATGCCCTGATTTTGCGAGTACCCTTTATCATATACGAATGCGGTTAATTCAATGAAAAACCGAACATCAGATCTTTTATGCAGAACCAGAAGGAGTAAAAAGGTTATTGATCACAGACCTTACGTGGCTTTTCAAAACATTCGACAGCACAGCAGTAACAGCCTATAATCGAATAGGGTCCATCATTACATACATCCAGCTGTCAGGACGTGGTCCAAACCAGATTGCCCCTGAAGAAGGGACATTACTGTCCCAAAATGCACCGGGCATTTCCAAGATGGTTATCTTCAAGAATGTATTGATTTATGTATAGTGTGTAACGCATTGTTTATCATTACCTTATTGGATTCATGTGTTAATGGACCAACAGTTGATTCTTTTTCGTGTGATTTAAGTGACTATGGTACATTCATTTGTCCAACATTGATTGTACAAAACATACAGGAATGAATGTAGATGAACAATAATCATTTTCTTGAAAAACATTGTATGTATATGATTTATATGTTTACTTATTAAATGGACCAATAGAGTCCGAGAGGACTACTCATGCACAGTGCGCAGCGTTTTCTACCAGTATTGGCAGCATTTAAATTGGATTGACTTTTTACACTTGATTGACAGCAAGTGTCACGCTGCGGCATCATTGTAATTATACTGTGTATATATAGTGGTTTAAAGTGGATTAGATTGAATATTAGGTGTGCGCTTCCAACTCTTCTCACTTCACCATACATTATCAAGCCATAGCTTTACCCCTTCTTCATCCAGCCAGCCTTTTTCATTCACATGTACAAAACAACCAACAGGAAACTTGAGTTTCGGCATTGTTTTTCTTTTAAAAATAACCATTGGTCTCTGTTTGGCGCCATCAGCTGTGCATGCTAGTACCACTGTAAAACTGGACTTCTCATGTCCTGTTGTTTTTATTAAAATAGTTTTTTCACCTTTTGGATGGACAGTTTTGTTTGCAACCATATCAAAATTCATTGGAGTTTCATCCATATTTCCGATACTACTTAGCGCATAGCCATGTTCATTGCGCAGCTTAATAACGTAGCGATTGAAACTATGTATTTTGGCATCAAGATCTGCAGGTAATTTTTGTGCAATTTTCGTCTTTTGCCTCAATACCAGATTATGCCTTCCCAAGAATCTAGTACACCAGGATACAGTGGCCTTAAATCTGTTGCTGAGATCTGGGTTAGATTTGGCCCACTGAAGTGCAAACAAACGTATATTATATCGTGTCACTACATAATAGCTTTGGCGATGCTCATTCACCATGTCTGCTACATGTTTTTCGAGTTCTGGCAAATGTGGGGTGCCTCTTCTTAATGCACACTTACCCCTTGGCATACTCCTTAATGCTTTTTCATTTGCTTTCCAGTCCCGAACCATCTTTTCTGTTACTCCATATTGTCTTGCAGCAGCACAGTTATTATGTTCCATGGCAAAATGTACAACTTTAAGTTTGTAACTGGCTTCATATTTCTTTCTTTTTGCTGCTGCTGGAGCCATGATGGGTTCTTGACTTTTAGCCATTTGCATACTGTACTGTATGTACTGGTGCTGTACTGTATGAACCGGTACAGAGACTGGTGCTGTACTGTCTCCACCACCACATGTATATCTTCTCACCAGACTGCCTTTCCTGTTTACAACAACCAGCCAATCACGGCAAGCGATCTACTGGTACTGGTACCGGTATTTTTTTATAAGAAATGAACTGTGCACACCGGGTTACGTGTAATTATACTTAAGAGTAACTTAGACGTTGTTTTGAGATAAAACCATTTCTACCAAGTAGCATTGAGTGTTGAGTATTTTTATTTATATTTTATAAATCTCTTTTTTTGGGGTATGATATATATACTTTTTTTTAACAACTCTTATTTCCTTTTGTACTTTTTATATGCACATTTTGGTTATTTTTATACACAGATTTTTACATATAACATATAACAGTGATTAAACGTTGTCTAATTCATAAAATATCTACACAATTAGACACTTCAAATCTTTGACACAGAATGTATTCCTTTCCGACGCGTTTCGGCCATTCGCCTTCCTCAGGAATTCTGTGATCTCCTTTGTTACATCAACAGTGGCATTCCAGGTTGGGCGCAGGGACTCGAGCTTACGTGATTGTAGTTTCTCTATTTGGTATTTGCGCCCCCACTGAGTACTTCCTGTTTAGTAGCTATCGTCGGCTGCGGTTTCTGGTGTGGAAGATGTACAAATCTGACGTGCTGGACGCTCGTGATTAATGCAGAAGCAGTGATAGTACCTGTATGGTAGCTTGGCAGTCTGAAAATTCTATTATCGACGTTGCGAGCTTCTTTAGTCCCGGTCGTTATGCATTGATGCAGTGGCGATGTAGAGAGCTTCTGAATAGAGGAAATTTGGCTTCATATGTTGTATGGACCATAAGGGTATGCTATCACGGAGGGACTTTTGGGGTTTAGAAGCGATCATCTGATGATATGCGCCTTCTGTAAACTGGCCGTCTTATTTATTCTCTATGGACGCAGTAGTGATGCCGCTCGTCCCGTTGTGTTCATCCTAACTGGTACCGGTATTTCCTGTGCACACTGCATACAAACTCTGCTTGGATTTGGAGGTTTGTAGTTCCTCTCATGTTCTAAAACGTGTTGTTAGTGTCATCTTTACTTATATGTGCTCACACTACAGACCCTCTCCAAGCATCTCCTTTCTTTATTAAACAGTATGGTGCATTTCAGGTGTGTATCAAAATAAGGTACCTTATGTAAGAATTCAACATAATAAGGAAGATTGTATAGCTCAGTCAGTCATATAAAAACCTTAAAAAGAAACGCAGTGTGTTTTGTACCGTAATTTATTAGGAATGTACCATACTGAAATAACTGCTGCAAAACTGCCATTGGGAACATTCTACAGTCCCCTTTCTATGACCATGGACTGAGGAGATCATGTGGTACTGACGCTCCTCTCCATCCGATGAACGTGAGATTTATGGAAGGAGAGAGAGACGCCAGATCAGCACATGTGGAGGAGCGCGTGTCAGACGCGCAACACAGTGGGGGCAGCCATCTTAGGTGCTTCAGCGCTGCCCGTCATGTTTTCGGACGTTCTGCTGCCCCGTCTGCCTTAATTGGGGAAGTATGCATCGCAAGCGGTTGGAGGCACGTGTGCAGCTGCAGTTTAGGTAGGATTCACAGCGCCATTTGTTCTGTTTGCTACCTCTTACTTTTTGTTTGCTTTCGATACTTGCACAGTGCCACCATTGCCTACGTAACGTTTGTTCTTGTGTTTGAGTGCCCTCCATTTATTGCAATATTATACCTCTACGGCGCCATTTGTTCGATTGTCACTTTTGCCTCATATAATGTACCGTACGGTACCGGTAACAAATTGCGGCTCAGTGTTGGGTCACGGCGCCATATTATGCCTAACCAATCGCTTTTGTAACCTGCACACATGTCACTTTTTCCTCCTGTAATGCACCATTTCCTATTGTGAAGCGGTCTGACACCTTCGGGTAAAGTCCGCGCTATATAAAAACACATGAATAAATACCGTAAAATTTGGCACCCGGCGTATAAGACGACCCCCGACTTTCGAGAACATTTTAAAGGGTTGAAAAGTCATCTTATACGCCAGAAAATACAGTCTACATAAACTAACTACATATTCTAATCTAAACACATATATTTATATTTTTAAATCATATCCTACACATCAACATCCCACCCACTAAAATACCATTAAAAATGCAAAATTCTAGGAAAACCCTTACCTATAAAAACATCTCAAATATAAAACCTACCTATACTAAACCTATCCTAAACATTTAAAGCCCCTCCAAACAACATTCAAAACAAAGTTGAAAAGAGTTGGAAAATCTGGAGCAGGGCCCCCTCCATTGTGTCCTGCCGTCTTCGCTGAGTGGCCACCTCCCTCTTGATGTTCTCTAAGTTGCAGGTGATCTTCTTGAGTTCTCTAAAAATAAGGGGGCTCATCTATAGCCGTATCATTTTAAAAGCACAAGGATGGGTCGTATTAATAACAATACAACATATCCCTGTGCTGGTGCACAATTGGCTGTGATGCGCCAGCGCAGGCACCCATGCATCGCTATGCAAGGGTGCCTGCAATGCAGGGATATTTGTTTTTGCTTAGAAAGAGATACCTTCCTGCACAAAAATAAACATTAATGGCATTTTGCAGCACGCATAGAAAGAGGGAAAAACTAGGGGCAAAAAAGCACTTTTCCTCATTGCGTCAGGGTACGCATTGAATTCTGATGCATTCCCAGTTTTACAAACTGTTGCAAGTCTGGGAATGCATCAAGTTTCATGGATGTTACGTGGGAACACCCACAGCAACTCCCATGGCACACCCCTTCCACCAGAGCAATGCATGAAAGAGGCCAATATTTACAAGGCCATGAAAAGTCATGCAGGGTGAATTTACTTGGCCAAAATATGGAAAAGCTGATTGTGCAACTGGTGCATCAAAAAAAGTGAGGCATCGAGGGCGCAATGGGCTTGTAAATAAGCCCCAAAGTACTTAAAGAGTACTCCTCTGACTAGCACATGCGGTTGCTGTTGGTGTTGTTGCTGATGTAGCCACAGGTACCTAAGCTGGTGATGCCTGTTGTTAGCTTCCGCCTCCTGTTGTTTGAGTTGTTGAGGTGGGTCTGCCTGCTGATAGTCTTGGCTAATGAAGGGACATTCCATGACCCCATTACCTTAGCACATGTGTACTTTTGCATTTTGTGGTACCCCACTGGTACAGCTGTTGCCCCCCCTTGTGTCTTTTGAGGATGACTCCATTTCCTGGAGCGTGGCAACAGCATACCTCCTTGGTTTTACCACTGCAGGTGGTGTTGCTGCTGGTGAGGCTAGCAGTAGTGGTGACGGTGGCAGTGGTGGTGAGGCTAGCAGTAGTAGTGACGCTGGGGCTTGCAGTGGTGGTGAAGCTGGCAGTGGTGGTGAGACTGGCAGTGGTGGTGATGCCGGTGGTGGTGGTGTGGTGAGCCCTGCACTTGCACTGGCCTCCTCTGCTCTTTCCGCCCGGGGTGCCCTTCCTGCCTTGTTCTGATCAGCCCTGCGCGATGTCTCGCCTGTGAACAGAAATTATACATTAGCTCAGTAGTCCGGCAGCCCTGCATAGCCATAATAAATTTACATTTGTGGCACACTATCTCAATGTCCTCTGCTTGCTTATCACTGATGTGTGTCACATGCTTTGTTGTTCAGTGTGATTACTGTCATGATAGGGGTTTCACTGACTACATCTCCCATAATGCATTACTGGTCTTTACAAAAACCTGTACTGGAGTGGGATTCACACAGCCTAATTGGGGATTGGGGATAGGGATGGGTGTGCACAATGCTGTGCCTGCTTCTAACCTTGTTTGGTAGCAGCTCTGGCTGAGCTGTCTGAATCCCCGATTCCACAGACACTTTCTGGCTCTATTGTGGACTCCACAAGCTGCTCAAGTTCAGTCAGGGCAGGTGCCTTGTTCCTTTGTCCTCTTGTCTGGATGGCTTGTTTTTTGATCTTCGCCATCTTCTTTTTGGTGATTCTCCTGATGTCATACCACCTTTTCTTGAGCACTTCGACGTCACGGGGGTCACTCCTATTGCATTCACCTTTGCCTGAATTCCCAGGTTCAGTTTTTCTGACTCAGCCACTTGCAAGGACTGCTTCCCAAACAACTTGGTATGCTGTTTTACCACCTCCTCTACCAGCACCTGCAGCTCCCTTGCGCTGAATTTCAGCTTCCTCTTCATTTCACCTCCTTCTCTTTCTGTGTCCTGGCTAGCCATTGTGCAAGTTCTGCTGCAAAAGTTCCCCCAGTGGCTCAGTTGCTCTCCTCTGCACTTCCAGCCTCTCCAGAAGGTTCTGATTGAGTGCACCTGCATGGGTGTGGCCTCTTCCTGTTTGGGAGGGGTGGTGGATGCACAGGATTGGCTGATTCCTCAGTTGCTGGTGTTTTGAATTTCTGATTCGGTAATATTTACCGATTCGGTATTTACCGATCGGTATTGAGAATTCGGGAAACTTTTTCCAATTTTTACCGAATCGGTAAAAATTACCGAATTTTTACGTACATCGGAAATACTGATTTCTAAATACCGAATCTGTAAAATTCGGTATTTAGGAATTGGTATTTCCAAATTACCTACATCTGGCCCTTAGGGCCAGATGTAGGTAGCCTAATACTGGTCGGTAACGGACGAAATTACCACATTTCGGCCGTTACCGACCGGTATTAGGCTTTTTAGATGTAGGGGCCTAATTTAAGGATTCGGTAATTTACCAAATCGGTAATTTAAGGAATCGGTAAATTACCGAATTCTTCAATACCGATGCGGTAAATTACCGAATCCTTAATGAAGGGAGCACTCAAATGAGTGCTTTTCCCATTTTAGGATTCGTTATTTACCACCAACTACAAGTTGGTGGTAAATATCGAAAACCCCAAAAGAAGCAATTTTTTGTAAATTATTACAGTGCCATGTGGCAGACATACATGCCCTTAGGGCATGTATGTGTGCCACATGTGCACCCATACACTATTCAGAGGTGCAACAGGGTGTCAAAGTGACACCCTGCCACCCTTCAATGTGTCCCCGCTTTTACCAAATCCGATTCGGTATTTACCGAATCTTACCGATTCGTTTATACTTACCGAATGAATACCTACATTCCGTTTACCGATTCTAAAATACCAAATCGGTAAAATTCGATATTTTACAATCGGTAAATATGGATTACCTACATCTGGCCCTTAGTTCCTTATTAAGGAGTATAGAGGGAAGTGCTCCTTCGTTCTTTGCACTGTCACCAATTACTCAGATATTACATTGTCGGTGCGGATTGCTATAGCCTCTACCCTCAGTATGTGTTTAATCATGTCATCTGTTGTATGGAATGGATCATTTACATTTTGAATAATTAACATTTCTATCTCACAAACTGATGTTGCTAATATCCATAGCAAATCAGGTTAGTTTATGATGGCTACCCTCATTACACACAGTAATGATTTATGTAATAGGTATTTTGTCTTGCATGCTGCTATAGGAGCAGGTATGTTGTGGACAAACAAATGAGGTGTAACACAGCTGGTATGTTTTCCCACCCTTATGGTCAGCTAAACAGATATATGTTTAGCTAGAGAGATCTAAAGTGTGTGCTATTTCTGGGCTACTTATTCTGCATGTCAATGCAACACATGTAGCATATTGACACACCTTTTGCCACAGATTCCATCATAACACTGATACATTCATACTAGTGGTGTCTGTGTGAACATATTGCATATCATCTGTACCTGTGTGCAACCCAATTTTTTACATAAACAACTGACTACTAGCTAGACTTACTTAGCAACACACATTTCACGTTGCTGGTTCATACGTTGAAACTTAATTGTATAGCTAAGTGTATAGCTAAGTACCATTGTTGGTACTTGCTAACGTAGTTTAGATGTATCCATCATCACATTGCTGAAACATGGCTCCGGCATGTGATGTATTTAGTTATGCTGGGCAGCATCATGTCTCATGACACCTAGCTGCACTAGCCTGTGTCAAATTGAAAGGGCAGGAACGAGCCATTTGGATAGCATGTCACACATTTCTTTTCTTTCCCCATGGGCTGTTGACATTTCAGCAGACTAGCGCCAACACAGGAACCGTTGCACCTTGGTGCGAGGGTGTTTGTGTTGAATGCAGGATTGTTTTGGTGCAGTAAGGGGCATATACCTGTACATAAAAAATACCTGTAGGCATTATCAAATCCTGGAAGCATGCAAGCTTTTGACACATCCACATGTATACATGGCATCGTAAATTTGGTGCTGCATAATAATCCATGGGTGTTGCAGGGTATCTCCCAGCACAACGGCAATGTGCGATATCTTGCCTTACTCCATATGTTTGAGGCAATTCTAAGCCACACAAAGTGATCAACGGCCCAACAAGACTCTCAGATTTATGCCACAAAGTAAATTTATGTCCATTATGTCCATGATCTCCTCCCAGTTTGATACACATCTTGGATGCCTCAGTCATTAAAAATACATTTTAAAAATGATGTGCAGCACATGTTTTTGTTAAGCATGAATTACAGAGCTACTTCACAAACATCGGAGGGAACAACCATACATACCAACAGGCCCACCAATCTCCAGTAAAAGAATGTCAATTAGATTGGCCTCCCGTGCCACCACGTCAGCCCACCTATGCTTCATCTATCGTGCAGTACTTTCCACAGCAACGGTCTTCCTCTAGCGCGAACAGACACGCTCCCATCTGTCTTTTTTTCTTTTGCAGGTTATCCCTGGCTCACCCTGCCCTCAGCTGCAACCATCCTCTGCAGGTAGTGCATCACCAACCAAATGAGCCTACCCAACTCGGGTCGGAAAAATTCTTCGACCCACTTCAACATGTCCTTACCCTTCCTCTAACACTATTGAACATAACTAAACACCCAAACTACTTAACCAACCCCTATAGGAAAAAACCCGGAAAGACAAACTCCCAACAATATTCTGACAAAAACTTCACAAATCTAGTCAAAAGAACAATAATGGACAGCAATGACACAATTTAGAGACAGTGAGCACACACTGATAAGAACAAAAAACTACCAACCTCAGACAAACTCAAAAACAACCACCACCGAGCACAGATCCACAGAGAGTACGAGAAAGTGAAAATAACTTCACACTTCCTAGTATGCAGCCGGCCACACCCATTGCATCATTTCCTGGCTAGGTTGTCGTCTGTTTTCAAAAAATGCGTAATTTTTTCTTACTCGTTGGTAGTAAATTTGATAAAACGAATGCCAGCGAATTGACACTTATGCTGTTTGTACACGCATTAACCTCAATGCTTGTTTACAACTGGTGCAATGCGCTACGCATCAGGATGATGCGTGGTTTGTGACACAAGCTACTGGCCCAATATGTGAGAAGTAATGTAGATGACAGTGAACACAAGATAACAAAAAACACAAGGATAAGAAAGGGTCTGAATGGGAGAAAAGTTTACAGACCAAAGTGCACCCTATCCCCTAATCTAACTAGCCAAAAACACAAAATGGGGTGCTACTGGTCTCAGTGGACTAGAGAGTGTCTGCTTTCTCCTAGAAAGTGTGTGTATAAATACCTTAAGAGTCACTTATCTGGTATTGGTTCCACTTCGTAAGGATATCCCCTAGTGTGAAGCAATGGGTGTGGAAAGGACAGCGGTACTCAGCTAACCTAGCCAGCTGATGATGGATGATGTTAAAATAGAAATTAAAACAGATTGAGAATACAGAAATATGTGCATGGTTGCCAAATGGCAACCATGCATCATCATCATCATCAGCTGGCTAGGTTAGCTGAGTACCGCTGTCCTTTCCACTGTATTTCTTTGTTTTCCATTTCTTCAGAGCGGGGCCTCATTACCTGAGCGAGCGGCAGGCGAGGTGAGGCCACTCCCAAGCAAATTTTGGGTGAGTGATTACTTAATAAAATATTGAATGAGCAATGTCTCGTTGGACGCTATATGCCTGTTTGCAAATTGTTGCTTTCATCTGTCATACAGTGTGTCTGTATACACTGTTTTTTTCTAGGAGAGGTGATTCTATATCCATGACCTTTGAAGCTACCACTCACTAACCTGTCAGATGGTAGGTTATTCACGCATGGTACGTAGTCCTCACTACACTTTTTGGTTATAGTTGCAGTAGTGTTGTTATCATAGGTCCTGAAGAAAGCCATTTTCAGCTGAAACCTGTCGACCAGTTAACTTACCACCAGGATAGCAGTATTTGCTGAAACTCTATGTTTTTTAACCTTGTCATCATGGTGACCACCAGAATAAAAGTTATCCTCAGGCACCATGTTAGTCAATTTTAATACACCACTCTTTCACTAGCACATATTTTTTTAGCACTGCAACCTTTCTGCCCACAGCTCTTTACACCACTACTCTTTTTGGCTTTTTCCATCACTGGTGGATCCGTTACTAGAACCTACTCACAATAACAACAGTGAGTAACCTAGTGGATACCAGCTTGGACTCTAAAAATCCCAGATGATGAAGCTCCGCCAATGGGTGGGCTGATGGGTTTTCTTATCTTCTCTCACTACTCTTCAGTTTATACACACACTTTCTAGGAGAAAGCAGACACTCTCTAGTCCACTGAGACCAGTAGCACCCCATTTTGTGTTTTTTGCTAGTGAACACAAGATATCACAGCTTGCACCCACTTTCATTGCTCCTACAGTTATAGCAGACAGGTCTAAAGGTTGGGTATGTGTGTCATTTAACTAGTCATAGTGTGCTTATGTGTGACATAATACCATCTTACATGTGACATCTAGAGTGAAAATTTACTGTGAGGATACAACATAATTCTTGTAAATGTATTTAGGCATTGAGTTGATTATCTTCAATTAGTAGTTTGAAATTGGCTTGAGGGTACTTTGTTAGCCTTGGTGAGGCTGAAATTATGTAATTCATGCATAACTACATCCAGTGTTGAATGGTACTTGGCACAGCTGTGGACTGGGTAGGCAGCACTTGTCAGGTCTGTGTGACGGGGCAGTGTCTAGGTGGTGATACATGCTGAGTCAGCTGGTGTAGTCATGAAAATTGTCAGTATTACTTAGTGACACATGTTTAAAAAATCAATGAATTGGCTCTTGCTGCACCAGATATATGGTCCTTGAATGTTGCTTTTTTTAACCATGCACACACAATGGTAATATATGCATTCTGAAGCATAGCAAAGCACAAACAGTGGGAAATGTGGCAGTAAATAATATATTTCTAGGTGTGAAATTACAAGCCATTTCAGTCCGCTATGTGAGCTGAGTTCTGCAACATACATAGATAGTGGATTTAGGATCAAAGGATGTTAACATTAGTAAGAGGATGACCCTTCAAGCACACGTACATTCCTGCATGTTATATTTGATTCCCTGCTCCATGGTGCAAGTGTGCCTGCATAGGACCTAACCAGTCAAAACAGCAGTGGTGCAGGGTATAAAGCATGATTGTTTTATATTCAGTTACGTTTAGCACATTACTTGCAATGTCCTTTTACATATTGCTCAGGTTTGAATTCCTTAAAAAAAGAGAAGACAAGCGGTGCTTGGCCAAACAGAAACAGTTTTGTTTAATTATACATTCATTACATCAATCAATAAATGCATTCAAAATCTCATATATGGTGAGGAATGTCGGTTGGATTTGTGGTTGCTGCCTTAGAGACATAAATTAGTGGACAAACATTACTACAGGTGGGTCTCGTCCTTGTGTGGACACAGTGTGGTGAATGTGTCCAGATATCCGGCATGGGGGCAGGTGCTAGGTCCTGATTAGCAATGTGTTTCTAACTCATGTGGCATCTGACTTTATGCTGTTTTTCAAATCACATGTATATCATCGGGACATGTGTGCTCTATTAGGGCAATCTCCCCTGACCATTGTGATGTCGCTATGCCTATCTGTGGAATTGGTCAAGAGTTTCCTGCCCCATATGTGCCTACCAGCTATGTACCCTTCCACCAGTGGCCCACCAATCAATGATCCCAGGCCTAAGATGCAAGGCCTAACTGACCACATACTTGCATGTCGAGGTAGATGTGGAGTTTGAGACTGCAGTTTCTATTAATAAGGGACAATAGTCCATTTTTGTCAATAAATGCTTCTATATCCATAAAAGGCATGCATTAGAATGTAGATCAGTGCTGCACTATGTGGCTATCTATATGCCCATTGGTTTACAATCACAGGATGTCAATGAAATTCAACTAAGAAGCACATGTATCTGACAGAAACCAACACATCGAATTGCAGCACACTCAGCCGGCTCACAATCTTTGGATCTACACTCCCTTGGCACTGTGCTTGAGTGTCAGAAGGTGATCACAGGCTTGCAGTGCACACACTTTCAGAATGTCCACACTAATTCACATTGCTAGATTTCAGTTGTGTATGTCTTGCCCTGGCACATGCGTTTGGCACATGGTGCTTATATGCACCAATGTTTTGCTATACATGATGTTGTGCTTGGCTGAGTGTAACACTGAACTATAGACCTTTGGTATAGACCTAAATCAAGTTGAGGAGATGTGTTTTGATGTTTACAGTGGCTGTGACATTAAATTTCAAACACAAAGATAGTGTATATAAATGTATTTACTTTTTACTGAAATCAGTCCATATCTCAGATTTAGTCCATCCTGTAACAACATTCAGGAAAAGAAGGTCTGTCGAATGTGGGTGCATCACCTATTTTTAGCCACTGTATTTTGGATCTCTTCTCCATCATCATCTTTATTCTCCTTTGGGTCCAGCTCAACATGGTCCACATCCCTCGGGACATTTGACCAGACACGGATGTTGTGGAGAATGGCACTTACTAGTATTATCTTGCAGACCATAGGAAGTGACTATAGCAATGCGCCCCTGACATGTCCAACCATCTGAACCAGGACTTCAGCACACCAAATCTTCTCGCCACAATGTTCCGAGTCTTAGTCAGTGCCTGATTGTTGTATTGGTCCACCTCAGTCTGGGGATGTGCTGTTGGGGTTATGACTTATGGCTGGAGATGATATCCTTGGTCAGCTCAAAGTTACGAATACATAACATCTGTTAATGCTTTAGCTCTCTGTTACAGCAACATTAATGTCCATGTGTGTTATGTGCTGAATCACTCATACACATTTCTGATGGTATTTCACAATATGTGTTACTTATACAGTTGGCCATAGGTTTACATGTGTCTTTTCTATTTCTCTGTGTAATGGTGAATGATGAGCATGACCTGATACGTTGTGATGTTCTTCATCCTGACTTTCATGTTCATCCGGTAGCTTACTGTGATGATTAGTTGGAAATCTTCCTGATCACTCTGTGCTAGTGCACTGACTGCATGTGTGAAGTGACAGATTTCTATCAGATATTTGACTCGTATGTGTGCAGGTAGGCTGCAATTTTTCAGATATTGTTAATCAGGAATAATGCTGTTTTTCTTCTTTTACTTAGGGTCACTGCTTATTTAGGGAGGTATTATTTGCTCTTGTGCATGTTTTGAAGTTTGCTGAGCCTATTAGAGCTCACAACATTTTGATTTGGATATGGGGAAGTGCAGGTAAGCAGTTTAGTGCCTACTCTGCCATGTGCATAAGTGATTATACAAATTGAGCTGATTCATTTCATTTCATTTCATTTCATTCATGTGCATAAGTGATTATACAAATTGAGCTGATGGGCAGATGCAGAGCGGATACACTCAGTAGGTGCGCCCAAGCCTGTCTGTACCCGTCTGCACTCAGATTGCGCCTTGTGCCAGACCCCTCCTCAATTTTGTGTTCAATTTTCTTTTGTAAGGTATTCCAGAGATCACCTTTTTGAATTTAAAATTCCAGGTAGGCACAAAAATGTAATGGAAACATGGGTCAGACAACTTTCTTTGTACCCACTGCCCTTCTGAGTGTTAAACGGCGCTTCAGCTGGTAAGCGCTAGTAGTAAAGACAATTTCCCTGCCCCGCTAGTCAATGACACTTTACTGATAAACTGTGTGCTGATTAATACAATGTCGACCGTGAAGCACACATATGAACTCTATAATCTTCTAAATTCTTATGCTCCAGCTTTATTGTTCCTTACAGAAACCTGGGCAGATGCAGCATCAAACCTTGATTTATTTGTTGCAATCCCTGCTGCATTCTAACGTAGACCATGCTGGCAAATGCGGTAGAGGCATAGAGGTTGTTTATCATGAACACTTAACAACCTATTCTTTGCCTGCAAGTATAGGAGAGTGAGAGGCGCTCACCTTTTGATGCAAATTGAATAATAATGCCACGTTTAATGATCTTCTGATATGCAGGCCTCAGGGCCCTAAAGCCTCCATAAAAGTGTGGGCATGGAATAAAATAGATGAAAATTAATTTACGAGTATCCTAGCCACTACTCAACCCAACCTGTCTAATGAGCCCAATGTTGATATGACCAATTGGCATATTTACATGAAAATGGTGCAGGGTGGTGCTGCAAGCAATTTTGCAGTATGCAGCACACATAGAAAAATAAAAAATGAGGAGAAATGCAAGTATTTCTCCTTGTTGTGCCACATTAACGCTCCTTTTGAATGGCTGAAAGACTAATTATGTATAACTTGAACAAAGGTCCCTTCCAAAAAGACAATATTCAGTGTGACCTAGAGTTACTATGCAAAGAAAGTTCGTGTTTTCCAAATGGAGATTTAAGTCATTTATTTACTGAAACAATAAAGGTAAACGTAATCAGATAGTTAAGTGGGCAGAACCAAGGAAATCACAGGATTTCCGAAACTCAGGCATTGTTAATTTGAGTGACTAAGCAGTGAAAGTACACATTTTGGGTCATTATTATACAAGTGTATTTGCTTATAGTCAATCTAAATACAACAATAACAGTCAAGAAACTAAGGTTGACGACATTTAGACCCTAGCTCAGATCGATGGACCATCATGAAAACACAAGAAGTTATGCCTGAGAGTTTGCCTGTTTAGAATGAAGAAAGAAAGCTGGGATGAAAGAAGGTGCAAGAAAACAAAAACAGGGAATAATGGCGGTCCTACCATTGCAGGGCTCCTCTAGGTTTAAATACATCCTATCACATATTCAAGTTATCTACAAAAGGCGTAGTGCGGGCATGCAAATCCTTATTAGAACAATCATCTTAGGGATTAGACACCATGTAAACGTGTCCCTGAGAAGTGTGCAAATATATATTATATTGAAATAATATTGAAAAAATGGTGATTAGGTACGAATTAATAGGCAACCGTGACACTAATTGCTCCACAATAATAGGAATGAGACTGACATGCACTAACATGCACTAAATTAAAATAGATGGTGCAGTGTTGTTATGTTTCATATAGGTACCCTAATGTAGGCCCGGGTAACGTCATACCCCTTCACCTGCATTACCCCCCTACACTGCACTTTAACAAGACTTTTTGAATTGGACCTTTACTTAGTTCTAGTCAAAAAAGGGTCAAAGGAGCCCCAAATACTTTCTATATAAATGTAGCACCTCTTGCTAGTGTTAGAGAGAGGGAACCGTGTCTTTCAGGCTGCCATACTGACCAGAGACGCTGAGGCTTCGTACATGCAGGCGCTCGAGCTGACAATGGTCTGAACATCCCTTGCGGGGTGTCCAACTCAAGACAAAGAAGGGCTCCTACGTACTTGCAATTCAGGTAATGGGGTTCGACTAAATCCTAGAGGGATTTTTGGCTTTACACCTACTCACATGCTAGGTACATTTAGGTACATCTAGATAGGCATCATAGGAGTACGGGCACTTTTGTCCTGCATTTTATATTCATGCTTATTGCAAGACGGCAGAACTGTACTATCCTTTAATATTCCAAATCCCGGTAATCATAAATCTCTGCTGTCTAATGGTTGTTGCAGCTCATATATTCTACAGGAGAATAACAACGCCCAGACTGTTTATTCTGCGTATCTCTGAGATAAACTAAGTGAGCATGAGTGACTGAGCGAAAAGTGCAAACAGGCTAACATTTCTCGGTGAGAGTGCTCAGAATCAATCTGCCACCAAACCCACAGTTTATGTTATCCAAACGCACAGGTCCGGTATGAGTAATATAGGAACTACACAACATGGTGCCAACAACGTTGGTTCGGTACCTATTTAACAGTAGAATCTGAGTAGTTCAGTTGTGCTATTTCTCAGAGACCCCTACTCACAAAACGCCAGAGACGTCTGGAGTGGGTAGGAACAAAATCCGCCACAGCTGAATATGCGAAATATCCTATTTATTAGCTGCTAGTTAATCAAGCTTGACAGGACATAGTGTTCCTAAATTACACCTTTTCTTAGTTGCCTTGAACAAACTCCTTCTCAGTGACAAAATGACTAAGGACAAAAATAACGCAGTATTGGAGCGACGCCTCTCAGCAGAAGACGGAAAAAGTTGATGGAATTTTCATTCTAACTAAATTCAGACGTACTATCACCCTGAAACTACTAGAACATGGTTTATCAGCAAAGAGTGGGTTAGTAGCTTTTGTGATTGAGGCACATAAGTCAAATAAAACAGAGGTATTCTATTGATGGGTTACATTCCCAGAAGCAAATTCTAGAACACACATTTTCTCTTACACAGAGGGAGATGTACCAGCAGAATATGTCTATGCGAGGAAATAGAAGTTCTACAACACGTACCAGAAAATGTTTTACTGATTTAGAGGCGCCCTACCCCATATAAGATACGGAGTAAAATTAGGCCCGCTCGGAGGAAACGGGACAACATGGTCAATATTAGTGGCCTACACACCACATCCTGACATTGATACAATGCCGCAACCGGATTTACTCATACAACACAAAGATTTAATTAGAATCTATAGGAACCTGACGCAATTCATTATGCAGACTTTCACAGTCCAACCAACAACTGTTGCAACAAATGAAACTCAATCACAGGGTACAGCAACTAAAATACCTCCACAAACATTGAATGCGGTAATGGGCGAAATTCCCACAAAACGTGAACAAATACTGTTCATGGTAGCTCAGAAAATAACTCTGCTTGAGGCAGTATTCCCAACTACTACCACGTTTGAAAAACACAGAATGCTAACAATCTGCTTGCCCATGGGGATAATACCACAATTAGAGGATTGCACCTCTTGGGGAACAGTCTTTGCTGCCATATATACCAGGACACATGGTATTGCATCATGAGCAGTGATGCCAGATGCATTAAGACAGATACAAAATGAGTACGGAGCAGAACCTGCTCTGAACTTAGGGATGAACTCATTGAATAACTATGACCAGGTATCAGCAATAATATTAGCTAATATTAACCACATTGGTGCTAAGGCAATTCCCGCTGGGTGCTGACTAGTCTGATTTTACATTGTTCATGACAAGGTCAGCTCGTCATAAGCACAGCTCCAGTGTGCCTCATGAGGAGCTGACCTTGTCATGAGCATGGAAGGGGTTAAAGGGGAAGCAGCTTTAGTGGCAATCCGCCAACGCCTAGGGGAGGTCAGTCCGTTAGATCAACAACACAAACTACCCAAAATAATTTAAACTGAGTTTGCAGAATTAGGCAGAGACAGTTTGGTTGGGAAAGCTTTAAAACCACAACTGATGGGCAGTCCTGAAAAGGAGAGCCCCAAGACGGTCAGAGCACAAAAAGGAGCGTACAAAGTCCAGAGACAAGAAGCACGTTCAAGATTATACTTCCAAAAAAACAAGACAAGCCAAAATAAAAATTTCAATTTAAAAAAAAAGAAAGTTGCAGGTCTGAAGATCGAACATGCCCAGAAATCTGAGGACACAGCTTCTGAATAGGGAATGGGCTAAGAGGATACTAGGCAGTGCGGCAAAAGTAACAGTAGCTCTCCAGAACCTGAAGGAATTTCTGGTGACATTGGACTTGAATGATTACATTACGGTGGAAAAAACATAAATAAGGGTGAGCGTCCCACATAAGTTACACAAAATAACACTCCAAATGGAGGGGGACAAGCACAGGAAAGTTAAAGGTCTCTTTTTGGAAAATCTGGCATCTGGGTATGACATCCTATTAGCAGAACAGGATTGGCCGCCAGCATTCGTTATGGAGTGTCCTAGGGGGGAAGATACAATTTTTCCAGCATTCTCTGACCTCGTTCCCATTCACCTTAAACATGCATATGCACAGGAGTAGCCCTAGCTCCAGCATTGTATAAATATCATGCGGGTGAGATGAGGAGTCAACCCCTCATGTGATCCTGTTAAAAGTTTCACCAAATGCACAGAGGCTATACCCAACAAAGCAAGAAGCTAAAAAAACAGGTCAGGGAGATCTTAGATAAACTTGAATACCAAGGGGTGATCGAAAATTGCACCTCACGAATGAACAATCCTTTGTGTGCCGTATCAAAACCGGATAATTCATATTGTCTAATTTTAGATTGCAGATATTTAAACACATGCACAAAGACATTCGCTGTCCAAAACGCACGCAGTGTCGCATTAATGAATAACATTGTGCGTAAAAAATACAAGACAACACTTGATAGCTCAAGTGGATTTTTATGCCACAATATAGTGCCTGAAAGCAGGTATTTGACCGCATTCTTAACGTTGAGGTCCTAGTGACAATTGTGTCTCCTCCCCCAGGGGTATAAGAACAGCCTGGGGTATTTTCAGCAAAGGTAACTGAGTTACTCTAAAATTCTGATGAGTTAGCATTGTCCTATGTGGGTGATATTTATCTGACGGAAGAAGACTTAAAGAGGCACTTGACCAGAGTGAGCACCATAATTATGAGATTCGCTTCTGAAGGTTACAGATTTACCTTTAAAAAATCTAAAATTGCCAGCCTCATTGTCCTGTTTTTAGGATATGAGGTTTCTAAGTGAAGGTAAAGTCTTGTAGCTAACTTTTTAGAAAAGTATGTGCTGCTCCAACCTCCAAAAACAATAAAAAAATCTACAATCAATACAGGGATTCCTATATTTCAGCAGAACATACATTTTAGATTACGCAGAAAGAGTAAAACCTTTCTATGACCTTATAACACCTGACTTTTCAGTTAGACATTGGACACAGGAACATTCTAACTTCCTATGTTCACTACAAGAAGACATGATTGCTTCCAAACACTCACAGACGTAAAAGTACGCAACTGGGTGATCCATGAAATAGCAGGTCAATGCGGGTACACTTACCTAACCTTCAATGAAGGCGAAAGAGTACCAATCACATACAAATCACACCTGAATTCAAACGCAGAAATGTGTTTCACTTCAACAGAAAAAATACTGACAGCTGTTCAAACCGCTGTAGCAAGAGAAAGAGCACTGGCTCAGAGGAAACCCCTAATTGTAGTAACTCCCGTACCGGCTTTATAAGCTGTTACAGAGGCTAGCATCCCAAATGTGAAAGCCTTTCATCCAAGGTGGATACAAAGGGCTAATTCTCTTACTGCAACGGACGTTAAATACAGGTTTGATCCAAGTCTAAGAATACAAGCCTTTCTGCAATACAAAGAATAATATCCTCTACCAAATGAACTCTTGCCTCTAGATCACTATGATTATATGATTTACACTGACAGATCTGCTTAACCGGCCTTGGGGAGTAAGCAGCAATACAGCACAGCGTATGCTATTGCTAAAGGGTGCATGCAGGATGGAAAGTTCTATCGAAGTTGCACCAAACTTCAATCTCTAGGAGACTGCACAGCTCAGTTGACTGAACTAAAAGCACTGATACTGGCACTTGTAAATATGGATCACAAATTCCCCACACTAATTTTGTGTGATTCCATTTAGTCTGTACAGTTGTACAATGAGTACCTACATAATTGGGAACTAAACGGGTTTAAAGATGCGAAAGGAGGCACTATTAACCATAAAATGCTATGGGAACAGGTAGTTGAGTTGAAAAACGAACGACCACAGGCTCATGTGATACACACACTGAGTCATCAACGTGATGTCGTACACATTGAAGGGAATTTATTGGCAGATGAAGCCGCAAAGGGGGCTGTATGAACGGCTTCCGTAGCTGAAATCACACGAGAATAGACGGAAAGATTCTGGTGGATGTCATTGCTTCACACAAGGGCAGCTCAGCAGTACCAAAGACATTCCACTCAAGTACTCCTACAAGTTAGGTGCACACAACATTCCATATGCTCAGATTCCTGGAGTGGGGGATAGAGTAATACCAAATATGAGGAAACAACCTTTACAACGCAACTTTTACAACGCACTACCATTACAACAAAACTTTTACAACGCAACATCCATTACAACGCATGCATTTACAACGCAACCATTACAACACATGACACTACAACGCACACCACTACAACGCATGTCATTACAACGCAATCCATTACAACGCATAACATTACAACACATAGTACCCCTACACTATCCAACACTTACCCTACTGTTGCACCCCCTGGAGTTACAATAGTAATTTTTACCCCTACACTATCCAACACTTACCCTACTGGTGCACCCCCTGGAGTTAGAATAGTAATTTTTACCCCTACACTATCCAACACTTACCCTACTGTTGCACCCCCTGGAGTTAGAATAGTAATTATTACCCCTACACTATCCAATACTTACCTTACATGCAAAGTAATGTTATGCGTTGTAATGGTATGCGTTGTAAAGGTAGTATGCGATGTAAGGGAATGCGTTGTAAAGGTCGTTTTTAAAAGTTCGTTGTAAATGCATGCGTTGTAAAGGATGTTGCGTTGTAAAAAATGCGTTGTAATGGTAGGCGTTATAAAAGTATGCGTTGTAACGTCATACATCCCCAAATATGGATCATAGGCAAGGTTTAATACTAGCAGCACACAAGGGTTTGGGTTCTGCTCACACAGGCGTTACAGTGACTATTTCTTTATTGAAACAGCTCTATTTGTGGCCGGGGCTTACAAAACGAACTAAAGACTACGTCTTCAAATGTGACACCAGCCAACAGATGAATGGATCCACCATTACACGCCTGGCACGGACACCATTATTAAAATCAGACAAACCTCTCGCTTTTGTATATTTGATCCCTGGGGTCCCTTACAATCTGGTGGGGCTTACAAGTATATCCTGATGGCAATGGATTCATGCTCAAGATTCCTATGTGTATGCCTCATCGCTCGGCTGACGCTCAAACTGTTATCAAAGATTTGCGAGTCTTTATAGGGACATAAGCAGTTGGCACATTACATTCTGACTGTGGCCCGGCATTTAGCTCTTGGGCTTACAAAGAGGCCATGGACAGTAGGGGTGTAGCATTGCCGTAATCCTATCCATACCATCCCGACAACAGCTTGGGTATTAGGCAAGGGCGTTAATTGGGTCAATCATGTATATGGGGAACAGAGAGCCCTCACCAACCAGCCAAGAACTTCTCTAGGGGGTGTCACTCCATATGAGGTCCAATTTGGGATGAAGGGTACCTGATCTTGATTGTGAAGGCGCAGTGGCTGATGAGAAACCTTTTGATATCCATGATTGTTTGGCTGTTTTACAGGATCTACATGAATCCAGGAGAAGACAAAGGAGCGTCCACACAAAACAGACCGCCACTGGGGATTCAAGGCAATTATGGCAAGACCTGCCTGGATCCCAAAAGTCAGGGATCTGGTCAGAGAGAAAATAGAGGACAGAAAAGAATTTGGGCATCATACAGAACACATGTACTTGTCCTAGCAGTTCAAGGAACAAGAACTGTGCTTTTGCCGCCTCTTACCAGGAAAAAGTAGAAAAGATTTGTCTCAATTGACTTAATCAAACCACACTATATGGCTGATGCTGAACAGGAAGCCTTGTGGACTCCACAGTAGCAGACACCCTCCTCTAACTGCAATACAAGAAGTTCAAACAGAAGGACTCATCACGTTTGAAGAGCCTCCTGTACGGAATGAAGTACTATGCAACAATGCTATGGAGCTCGTTCCACTTGAACCCGAAGTTCATCTTCAAAATAAAACTCGAAGCAACAATCAGGTTGCAATCAGACCAAATACTGATGTCTACATCAAAATGCCTCGATGAGAGCAAAATGAGATTTCAACAAATCCCAATACAATTCCAACAATTGATCAAACTGCCTCAGGCTACTTCATGAACTTTGATATGTTTTCTTTGGATCCAAGTGAACCTGAAACAACGCCAGCCCAAAAATCACTCAAGCAGCAAGTAAAGACTTACTGAACTTTCTCAAAAAGACTTACCGTGTCTCTCCTTGGTTAGAACTCTGGGTAATTACTGGGATACTATTTTTTCTTTTCTGGCTAGGTTTAGTTATAACTTTTCGCATGCTTATTAATGGATGATGCCTTCTGCAAAGCTCTACAGACCAGAAAGTTAATTTGATTTTAAAGCCACGTCAACCATGTCATTGTGAACAAAGAGACTTGTCTTCAGTGAACATCAGAGCGGTTCCTATACCAATTGTTATAGTTTGGGACAAGGTTGATTTAGAAATATTCGGTCCTACGGAACTTTTAAAAATATCTCATATATTTAAAATCTCATTAAGTGATATCATTACCTCCAGTACATTATCTGATGATTGGCACTCTGAAACTGTTAATAACATGTTGTCTGATTTAGAAAAAACTGCTGCATTTCCGAACTCTGAAATGTTAGAAGGTAATTCAGACTATGACACTTTGTACTGTTACCAACATTATGGTCATCATTTTCTGCACAAATCTATTTCACCTAGAAATATTATTTAGTACTGTCAGTGGGAACATGGCCCTACACCACCTAAAAGTAGTTTGCAAACATTTGCAAAGAAATTTTCATATTTTTTAGGATTTAACACCATAGACCCGACCTCATATTAAAATAAGGTTACACCAAAATCGGCACTGAAAATTATGCTGACAAACACCAAACAGATTTACTGTGCTTCCTTTATTGCCCAATTGTCTGAACAAGGGTTTGACCCGTGGAAGGACACAATAGACTTAAAATCAGTCTGAGGTTCTAGAGACTGGCAAGTCTAGAGAACAAAAGCGCTATTTAGAACATGCCTCATTCCACAGCAGATGATATTTCTAAATGAAACTGTGCAACAGACATCCTGTCTTGGATTAGCCAAGATCAAGGACCTAAACACACCTCGATATACAACACCATCACAGATAGGAGAGTGTCAAAATTCGACTTCACAAGAAGGGGCAGCAATAGACGACATTTTATAGTACAATAGATAATTGGAAAGAATGGGTGGTTTGGCCCTTAGACACAAACATATGTCATAAAAGATTTTTGGATATCACCGAAGAGTTCAATATCCATAGGCCCGACCCACGTTACATACAAAGAGAACACCCAGGGGTAGGGACATCCTACAGTGTTGGGAAGTTGTGCCTTGATTGGCTAGAAACCTCAACACTCACAGAAGTGAAACAACACTTAGCATTACTCTCACATGACATAGATCTTAGGGATTTTTTACTAGGTCCCAGGAAACACCATCAGAAACACTTCATATATGCTGGCATTCATGCTGCCTATGATGAAATCTGAAAAATATCCCAACAAGAGGCTGCAGAGAGAATACGGGAAACAGACTGTATTAACTTTGAAAAATCGTTGGCTGTGGTAGACAATGGGTTAATAACTTTGTCCTCCAGAATATATTCTTTAGGCAACATTGTGTCTTTTGTGATAAACATCCTAGAACCAGATTTGGCCAAATTACAAACCAGGCAATCTTAATTACGTTCTGTCATGATATTGATCTGAACACTGCAATCTTTGCGTGCAGGCTATGTGCCTTGGCGTTACATAGACAGTATGTCTCTGTTCTCGTTGAATGTTTCTTTTATACAATTTGATACTTTGAGCAGACTGAAAGCCATGCTTTTACAGCAAACTGTACCCTTAACCTCCGCTCTAGAGACCTTTGATCTTCAAATCGGAAGTACCTCGACTGAGATACAGGCACTTATACGTACAAACTTCCCCATTCATTTAGCAGAAATGGTGGGTCGTTTCTTTAATATGTCTGATATGAGGGGTATTGTTAATCTATTTAAGACAACAGGTTAAGGATTTCTTAGCACCTTTCAGACAATCCTCGCAGTTATTCCAGACTTTATACACTACGTATTTGGAAGCATTTTTGGAGGTCTACCTCTGATCCTGCTGTCAATAGCGGGAATCCTGATTGTCCTTTGTCTGCTACGCAATGGATGGCCCAATTATCAACGAGATGACAAAAGTGCTCCTGGAGGGGAGATACCATGAACGCATGGTACAGCATCTGGGCACACCTTGCCTACGGAAACTGAGTGCCTCTAGGTTCCTATCATTTAGACCAGTCTGGATGGACTGCATCTTACCTGTTCTTCGATGCCTGTTTTGCGGTGACGAATGTGTGTTGGACCTCTGAAACGTCAGCGGACTTGAATACCAGGCTGGAACCCTTGAGGTCTCATGCTCGGCAATGTCCCCAGCGTACTCCTATACTGATGACTGCATTCCTCGAGAACCCGCAGATGGCTTTTACAACTGGGGTGAGCTTCAGCTCCACCACTAGCACTGAGGTATTGACTACAGCACCGGCTGCCTCTACACCAGCTATTGGCAGTACTGAATATCATCTGTGTTCCATTGACGTACTTTACCAAGTGTTATAAGGACCGTCCCCTGTAGCAGCAAGCAACGATGATGTTGCATCTCCCAGCCAGGACACTTACTCTATAATTGGCTCATCACGTGCTGGGAAATAATTAATTTAGCTCTTTTTCTCAAAAACTCAATGAAATTTGGAACATTTCCTAAAAATTGACACTTACTCACTGAAAAGCATGGCCTTTTTTTTGCTTGTAGAAATTCAACTTATATGAAAGAACATAATTAACACTGTGGCTTGAGGGATAATTCTAAAACAAACTGATCTTTGTAGTAATTTTTTTTCTCTCATCCTTTTCAAAAAGTTTTTTTTTAAATGATTTGAAACAAGGTTTTTACAAAACTCACTGACAAATGTTTTATGCACTACTATCTAGTAAAGAAAATAGTCCACTAGCATTTTCATCATTGTTGACTGTTCGGAAGAGGAGTGGGTGTTATGTTTCATGTAGGTACCCTAATATAGGCCTGGGTAAAATCATACCCCTTCACCTACATTACCTCCCCTACAATACACAGTAACAAGCCTTTTAGGATTGAACCTTTACCTAGTTCTAGCGCTGGGGGCAGAAGGGGGGTTTCTCCTAAACAATAGAGTCCTATAAACTCCATCAATAGACTCACATAGTATGAATGAATATTCATAAGGGTTCTTAGAAACCAGGCTGCGGCTATACCACCTTCCTCTCCATATCTACATACACTGTTCATCCCATTGGTCATCCTCAAATCAAACAATGGTTATTACATACAACAAGAGACAAAGAAGCCCTAGATATTGTTTGTATAAATATAGCACCTCTTGCTTGTGTGAGAGAGAGGGAACCAAGACTTCCAGGCTGACACACTGACCAGAGACACTGAGCCTCCTGCAAGCAGATGCTCCAGCTGACAATGGTCTGAACATCTCTTGCGGGGAGTCCAACTCGAAACCAAGAAGGGCTTGTACATACTCACAGTTAAGGTAATGGGGTTTCAACTAAATCCTAGAGGGATTCTTGGCTTTACACCTACTCACATGCTAGGCACATTTAGGTACATCTAGATGGGCGTCATAGGAGTATGCACACTTTTATCCTGCATTTTATATTTATATATTTATCCATGCTTATTGCAAGATGGTAGAACTGTACTATCCTTTTACATTCATAGTACTGCTAATCATATATTTCTGCTACTTTCTAATGGTTGTTGCAGCTGTCCTTATTGAAATGCCCAGACTAGTTATTCTGTGTATCTCTGAGATAAACTAAGTGAGCACGAGTGACTGAGCGAAAAGTAGTACATTATTTTAATGATCCTGAGGGATCAGGGTTGTCATGTTTTAAGGTTGCCAGAAACTATTATCTCCCCTATAAGAGGAGAGGCTAGTGGCACTGTGAGCTAGCTAATGCAAACAGGCTAACATTTCTCAGTGGAGGTGCTCAGAATCAGTCTGCCACCAAACCACAGTTTATGTTATCCAAATACGCAGGTCCTGTATGGGTACTACACAACAGTGCAAGCCAACAAAAGCGACCACTGACCTTGTAGTAACAATCTGTGATGCTGTATGGGAAATTCGTACCTCATCACATTTTAATTCAATATAATCTATATTTGCGCACTTCTCAGGGAATATATTGGAGTAGAGTGGCATAGAAGTAGTCCCGTGCTGTACAGTAGTGTTACATGTAATGGAGTAGAGTGTTGGTCATTGGAGCGGTTTAGAGCTGAGTGTGGTACAGTGGCGTATAGTGGGATGAAGTCTAGTAGAGTGGAGACTAGTGGAGAGGAGTACACTGGAGTGGGGTAGCTTAGAGTGGAGTAAAGTGTCGTGGAGTGGCACGTTGTAGACTATAGTGGCGTGGGGTGCAGTAGAGTGGTATGGTGTTCCATACAGTAAAGTAATGTATCATAAATTGGAATACCGTCTAATACAGTAGAGTGTTGTGTCATACAGTATTGGAAAGTAATGTGGATTACAGTGGAGTAGAGTGACATACAGTCTAGTTGATTTTTTAGAGGAATAGGGTATAGTACAGTACGTGTTGTAGAGTGGATTGACACACAGTGTTCAATGGCATTGAGAGACGTTGAGTGGGGTGGTGTACAGTGGAATAGTGAAGTAGAGTAGAGTATTCTATCAGCGTACAGTGTAGTAAAGTTGGGTGCAGTGGCATACAAAGGGTTTCATACGTGTTGTATAGTGGAAAAAAGTATCGTAAAGTGGAGTAGAATATTGTATGATGGCATACAGTGTAGTCTTGTACAGTGGAGTAAATGGGTATAGACAGTAGTAAAGCGTCAGAGCGGTTTGCATTGTAGTAGAGTATGTAGAGTGGAGTTGCATAGAGTATAGTAGGGTGTGAAATTGTGGAGCTGTATAGAGTGCATTGTAGTGTAGTACTGTAAAGTGAGGTCAAATTTTGCACGATGAAGTGGAGTGGTGTAACGTAGTGTGGAACAAAGTACAATAGAGTCTATTGGTGTGTCGTAGAGTGGAGTGACATGGAGTGTACTGTATTGGCATTGGGTAGATTGTAAACCGTTAGAGAGTGGGGTCTTGTACAGTAGAATGGTACTGTGTTGTTTGGAAGGTGTTGAATAATTGAATAGAGTCTAGTAAATTGGAGTTTACATACATAGAGTGCGGTATAGAGTTGGACAGTGGAGTATACAAGGTTTACAAGTATAGTAAAATGTCATAGAGTTTCATGAAGTGTGGCAGACCTGTATAGATTGGAATTATAGAGAGTGGAGGGGAGTATCATACGATGGACCAACGTATGGTGGATCACTGTAAAGTGAAGTAGCATAAAGTGAAATAGTGTATAGTGGAGTACTGTACATTCAATTGTAGAAGAGCAGCATCGCATAAAGTGGAATAGCATAGAGTGGTGTACAGTAGAGTGACATAGAGCGGAGTTGGGTACAGTGGATCAGCATAGAGTGTAGTGGCATATATTAAAGTGGTGTCCCATAAAGTCGAGGAAACTGTTATTTATTGGAGTGGCGTCTTGTACAGTAGAATGGAGTGTTGCGTAGTACAATGTTGGAAACTTTATAGGAAGGAGTAGAGTATTGTACAAAGAGTGTATGGTAATAGAGTTGAGTGCAAATTTGGACAGTGGAGTTTACAGGGATAGAGTGGAGTAGAGTCTAGTAGACAGCCACATAGTGTAGTAGAATGTTACAGAGTGGAGTATATAGAGTGCGGGAGAGTACACTGGAGTGGCGTAGAGTAGCGTATTGTTAATTGGTATAAAGTAGAAAGGCGTAGAGTGAAGTAGCACAGACTGAAGTGGCGTACAGTGGGGTGGTGTAGAGATTAATAGCGTACAACATTTAGTGTAGTAGAATCCAGTGAAGGGGTTTAGGCTGGAGTGGTGCATTGTGGAGTGGGGTAAAATTAAATAACATACAGCATTGGGGCAAAGATTGAATTTGCATACAGTGTAATAGTGTGGAATGGATTGGAGTACAGTAGAGTACATACGAGTGGCGTAACCTAAAGTGGAATTGCGCACAGTGGAGTAGTGTGGACTAAAGTAGTGTACAGTGGAGTGGCATTGAGTAGAGTGGAGTGGTATCCAATCGACAAGCGTAGAATCAAGTGGTGTACACTGGAGTGGTGTAGAGTGGAGTAGCGCATATTGGAGTGGCCTACAACAGAAAAGTGTAGTGTGAATTGGTGTACAATAGAGTGATGTTGACTGGCGTGGTGTACACTGGAATAGGTTAGAAGTTAGTGGGTGTGGAGTGGAGTGGCACACATTGGATTGCTATAGAGTGGAGTAGCCTAAAATGGAGTGGCATATAGTGGAATAGCATACAGTGGAGTGGCATACAGTAAAATAGCAATACAGTGGAGTGGAATATAGTGGAATTGGGTAGAGTGGAATAGCATATACTGGAGTAGCATACACTGAAGAGGCATTGAGTGTAGTTACTACTTTATAATAGCACCATGGAGTGAAGTTGTGTACAGTGTAATAGCGTAGATTTAAGTGGCATAGAGCAGAGAGTTGTAGAAGGGCGTGGCTCAGAGTAGAATAGTGCATAGTGGAGTAGCCTACAGTGGGGTAGCGTATAATGGAGTAGTGTCTCCTGGAGTGGCGTACAATGGCATGGTGTACAGTGTGGTAGCATACAGTTAGGCTTTCCTGTTTTCAGTTTCTATTTTTGGTAAATTCTTTTTTTTCCCAGTGATTTCAATACCTCAAAAAAAACAGTGCTTTTCAGTGTTCACTAATTTTCATGCCATAAAAAACAAGTGAAACAGTGTTTTACCAGTGTTTATGGAAAGCTTTGCTTTTATTATCGCTTGCTTTCTTCATTGATTCATTGATGCATGGTATATAGACAGTGTACGTACAGTGTATATGAGGGCCAAATACCTTTTTACAAGTCAAACTTATCGTAGTACACCATACAATATTTCTTCAGTGAGTCTTTGGTAATTTGCGCGCTCTCTTAACTTCCCATATAAACTTTTATTTGTTAAAAGGCCCTCTCGACATTATCACTTGAGACATGCACCCGAAGATCCTCACATTTCTTTGCTTTTGCATCATCACTAAGCAAAAATTCTGTAAACGGTCACCACATAGATAATATTGTATTCACTGCCTCTAGGACTGAGAACAACCGACTAAATGACGCAGTGGGATGACTCCTTTATTGCTGCCACACAAAACACAAAATGAGAAATATTTGTGTTATAGTTCCTGCACATATCAAAACAGTGCACCCCAATGGACTACAACATCAATAGCATTCTTTATTAACTCTGAATTTTGTAAAGATGCTTTCCGCATACCATCTAGCAAGTGGCAAGGATCTCTTACAGGGAAACACTTTAGCTTGGTTATTGCTTTTGACAGGTCATCAAATAACTTTTTCATATACATAGCTGAATCGCTGCAAAGAAACAAACTCACTCCAATCTTTGTTACACTTGGTAAGAGCTCTCTTCAGCAGCATTCCAAGTGACACTGCTTTGCAAGTTTCCAGCACATCAAGATCTGCCATGATGGTACATCTGTACCATCCATGTTTTGCATCACAAAATGTGATTAGTACTGCCACTGCTGGGTCACCACGCATCTCTGGAGATATTCATCAATGGTAACAGAGATCTTTACATCACCTTGGAGTAACTCTGAAATATGTTCAATATCTACAAGGAAGTCCTCTGGTAGGTATTTTCCATACATTTGTGTTGCATTTGGGAATGTTTTGCATGCTGGTGCACGCTTGTGGAACAGATTCCCAATCAGTCTATCGGCTTGGTGTAAGCTGGTTCCAGATTGCACTAGGGCACGTATCAATTCATGTACCACATCCTTTTCTTCCTCACGTTTTCTTTTGAAGCGTGTCATTGTCTCAGCAAGGGACATCTGGCATAGACTGTCACTACTAGGTGGCTCTTTCAATTTCAAGTGGGTCTTGGTGACAAGATGTTCAGTAATTCGACTTGCAATCTTCCCAGTTACTATTGGGACAGTCTCTCTGCAAAACCTGCAAATTAACATCTTTTTCCCACGCACTTCTTCAACCTTGAAATCTTTTTTCTGCCGCCTTTATTCTGCAGGGCATGTTGTTCTGCGAAAACTAGATCGATCCAAACTAACACTTAGAAACCGGTTGCATACTGTTGAGAAAATAACGAGAAAGACAACTACTTCATGCTCTTCATGATTTTGCCAGACTTGTTTACGTTCATTGCCAAATAAATGTTCCACCTCTGAATGTGTTTTTATTTGACGATCTGCAACGAGCAGGATAAATTAACAAACATAAAGGATGCATGACTGCGGGCAGTGTGAAGGACTCAAGGGACCATGAGAGATCCTGCCTAATGTACTCTATCTTACTCAAAAGAAACTTTTAAATGAATGCAATCATGGCCATCAACCTCCTGAAATGGCATGTTTCATTGTAGGATTTACAACTCACCCCAGGTGAATGGCTTTTGTTAGGAGCAGGCTCCAATGGAGCTTTTTAGTTGGGTGTTTTTCATGTGGCCAGGCACGTTGGCCTGTTCAAAAAGATAGTAGGCATGCAGAAAGGTATGTAGAGAGGAAGGGTTAGAGCTAGGATTCATTGGGGCAGAGCGCAATGCGTGGTAGTGATAATAAACATTTTGTGCAAGCTCATCCATCTATGGGGCAAAAGCTCTGCAAAATAATGCAGGATCGGAAAGCAATAACACAGCATAAATGTTACTTAAGGAATCATTTTATGTTATCAGTGAACACATGTCCATTGGACTCAAGAAATTTTTATCAAAACCAAATATTTTTATCAAAGAATTGATCTAGATACATATACACATATCTTTGTAGCATAGCATAGGCATAATCCATCAATCAAATCGTGTATGGCAACTTGATGTCTACTGCTTCATAGTTTCTGCCATATGCAGTAGTTTCTGACACTTTTTAAACACAGGTATATGGACAACATTAACAGTTTAGCCATATGTACATTACTTATCAGTATACATACAATTCAAACACATTGATCAGTAATGATATTGTAGAAATTCAAAAGTATATGACGAGACGCCTGGTTAATTTAAGACTAGTTTATTGACCATCCACTCTCCTCACTTAAGAGAGCACCAACATTCCAATGACAGCTTCGGCGTGGGGAATACAACTGGGGCCAAAGGGAAGGGGTGAACGGAAGATACCACTGGGAGGATAGAATTACAATACTTCTCCTTCCCTTATGGGATGACAATGGGAACAAAACAGTACTCATTTTCATGGGAATAAAGACATTGTAAAAGACTATGGAGGGGTTAACCAGGAACAGTACATTGCACACATGCACTTACAATGTTATCAAAACTCCACCATTGACCATTTTCAAGTTGAACCACATTTTTTAACACTTTGACAATTTTGCAAGGTGAGTAGTAATTACTTTGAGTGGCCCCCACTTTGTTGTTCTTCCTAGCTTGTACCATGTCACCTACCTCCCACTTGCCATTCTTCACCCCATGTTTCTTGTCATACCACAACTTGTAGTTGTCTTGGTGTCGCTTAATCTTTTCTCCTACTTCCTCCTGATCCACTTCCCTAGCCTCGCCATCACTTAACCAACTGGGATTCAATTTAGTTCAAGGTTCTCTACCACGCAATGCCACAAAAGGTGATATGCCAGTGACTTTATTAGGTGAGGTGTGGTATGCCCACAGACACTTCTTAAGTGAACCTTCTATGTCATGTCCATTGGTGGCAGCTAACTGGATATGTTCTTTGATGATCCTGTTAGCACGCTCCACTAAGCCATTGGCCTTCGGGCAATACAAGGCTGTAGTTTCATGCTTTATGTCCATCTTCCTGAGGAATTCTCGCATTTCTTCTGAGGTGAACTGCACCCCGTTGTCGGTCACAAGGGTCGCAGGTATACCCTCTTCACAGAACACACCATCCAAGAACTCAATCACCAACTTAGTGGTGACACTATGAACGAACTTCCGCTTGATCCAATGAGTCGTGTAGTCGATCAAGACCAGCATGAATTTCTTCCTTTCTCCTAATTCCTGCATTGGTCCAATGATGTCCATTGCCAACTTGCCCCAAGGTTTGGTTGGCACTTTTACTGGTGATAAAGGTGCTTTTTGCACTGCCTTGGATTTGTCACTCCTAGCACACGCCTCGCACTCCTTTACGAGTTGCTCAGCCATGGCATCCATTCTGGGGAACCAGAAACTTGATCTTACTCTTGCTTTGGTAGTGCTACGTCCCAGATGGCCTTCATGTGCCAAGTCAATGACCTTCATCCTGAGGTTCTTGGGGGGTACCACCCTGTTATTGCGATAGATTCTTCCTCCAATGACACTTAATTTGTTCCTGACTTCCCAGTAGTCCCCAATGCTGGCTTCAAGTTCATTCTTCTTATTCGGCCATCCTTTTTCCATGTAGTCTCTTAGGGTAATTAACTCCTTGTCGTTCTTCATATTCTCCTCCCATTCCTTTTCCGTGATAGCAGGTATGTCCATCTTTAATATGGGACTGTCAAGAGCTTCTTCTGTAGCCTCCACTTCTGGTAATGGTGACCTCAACAGTTAATCTGCAATTTTGTTTTCCTTGCCCGGAACATATTCTACTTTGAAGTTGTAATGTTCCAGTCCCAGAATCCACCTGCTGATACGAGGAGTGCAATGTTCTAGTCCCCTCACTGAAAATATGAAGGTGAGGGGTTTATGATCAGTTCGGATGGTGAATCTTAAGCCCCACAGGAAAAACTTGAAATGTCTTACAGCCCAGAGACAGGCCAAAGCTTCTCTTTCGATTACCGAGTAATTTCGCTCGGGGTTTGTGAGACTCCTGGATGCAAAAGCGATGATCTTCTCATCTTTCCCATCCTTCTGTATCAAGGTTGCACCCAGGCCATTGTTGGAAGCATCTGTAGCTAGTATTGTTCTCTTAAATGCGTCAAAGGTACCTAACGCCGGTGAGTTTATCAGATCGTCATTTAATGAGTTCGCCACTGCGTCATGTTCTTCATTCCATATAAAATCTTTGTTCCTTTTCAAGAGCTCTCTCATCGGTTCACACTTGGCAGCAAAATTGTCAACATACTTAGACATGTACTCCATAAGTCCAAGGAAGGGTTTTAGTTCTTCTTTATTCTTGGGACTGGGAGCCTCTTTTACCGCCTGGATCAAACTGCTCTTGGGTCTGAACCCATCTTCAGATATCGAATGTCCCAAGTACTCTACTTCTTTTACTTTTATTTAGCATTTTTCCTTTTTCACAGTTAGTCCAGCATCCATGAGTCTTCTGAAGACTTGTCTTATTACACTGTCATGTTCCTCCTCGGTTTGACCATAAACCAGTATGTCATCTTGAAAACACATGGTACGTTCGACACCTTCCAAGATCTTCTGCATAGCTTTTTGAAATATGGCAGCTGCGGACGCCAGCCCAAAAGGCATCCTTTTAAACATGAATGCCCCTACAGGGGTGATGAACGCCGTGAGTGGTCTCGACTCTGGATGAAGCTCAATTTGGTGATATGCCATAGATAGATCTATCACACTAAAGTATTTTGCAGGACCCATGCTGCTCAGCATTTCATTTATTATTGGCAATGGATGTCGTTCCACCCATATATTGTCGTTGAGGCTCCGCAAATCCACACAGAGACGAATCACTTCCCCATTGGACTTGGCCGCGATAACAATTGGAGCCAACCATTCTGAGCAGTTTATAGGTTGGATTATGTCTAACTCGCAAAGCTTGCGCAACTCATCCTCCAAGGGAGTTTTTAACTTATGTGGCACAGGGCGTAACCTATGTACAACTGGACTGGCATTGTATTTCAACCTGATCCTATGTTGAAACTTGTGCAAACACCCTAGCTCCTCTTTAAATAGTTGTTTGAACTCTTCACAAATGTTTTCACTCTTTTGGGACCTGTCTGTGAGCAAAACCTGTTCAACACTATTAGGGTCTAAGATAATACCCAGCTCTTTCTGGTGGACCCACCCCAAACGATTGGACCCAGATTTCACCACATACACTGTTGCATAAGTTTCCCTGTCCTTAAAACGTAGCTGTACATTTTTCATGCCTAACAGGGTTATAAGTCCTTTGTTGTATCTTGTGGGAGAAATATCAGACATTTTTAATTAATTTACATTGCAAATACCCAACGATACAAAATCTTCCTTGTTCAATAAGGTGAATGGTGAACATGAGTCAGCGTACATTTCTACGCACTTTCCATCAATGAACACATCGCACTTAGGATATATAGAGTTTATAGTTCCATTAAGATCCTTTACTTCCAAAATTATCTTTCCGCCTCTCTGCTCTATGCATTTTACTTCTTTACTTGCACCCCTCTCCGTGTTCCTCTCCTGATCTCTGGTGTGCAGTTCCCCATCTCTACATACCCTCGCGAAATGCTCTCTCCTATTACATTTTTTACAGGTAACATACCTGGCAGGGCATTGGAAAAAAGTTGCAAAATGGTTATTGCTGCCACACCTGTAGCATTTGGGACCCCTCTCTTTGGTTTCTCCTCTAATGCTACTGTTCTCTTTTAAATTCACCTTGTACACATCATCCTTGTCCTCCTCATCATTAATAGAAGCCACAACCTCGCTGCTAGGTTTCATTTCTTTAATACATCTTGCAGTATGCTCAACTGATTTAGCTATTTCGATAGCTTCCCTTAACTCTGGGTTTTTTGCCAGTAATTTCTCTTGGATGCGTGGGTTATTAGTGCATCTCACAAGCTGGTCCCTTATGAGGGAATCAGTTAGATTACCAAACTCACATAGTTGAGTAAGACCCCACAGCGATGCAATGTAATTATTATTATTATTATTGGGACATTTGTAAAGCGCTGCGTTACGCACACCGGCGTGTCCACGTGCTGAAAGTGAGAGAGGCAGAAAAACAGGGAGCAGATTAACTTACTAGTCATTTACTTCGTATAGAGGTGGGTTTTTAGTTTCGCTCGAAACCTCGCTTCTTCAGGTTCCAGACGCAAGTCCACTGGGAGTTTATTCCAGTAGTTTGCCGCTAGACACCTGAAAGATCTGCCTCCCATGCGCGCTTTCTTCACCCTGGGGACTCTAAGCAGACCCCCATCGGCAGATCTGAGCGCTCGAGCGGGTATATAAGCTTCAACCAGTTTCCTAAGTGGTCGAGGAGCCCTATCATACAGGATACGGTGACACGTGCAGAGGGCTTTATATTCAACTCTGCGCCTCACCGGAAGCCAATGCAGCTTCTGCAGTGCCGCCTTCGAAGGCGCCCTTTTGGGCAGCCTGAGGATGAGACGAGCTGCCGCATTTTGCAGCACTTGGAGGCGAGCCATGCTCTTATCTGGCACCCCCAAGTAAAGCAAATTCCCGTAATCCATCCTGGCGGTTACCAAAGCATGTACCAGGGCTTGGCGCGCTTCCATCGGCAATAAGTCCAGGACTTTCCTCAGTCTTTTCAGTACCCCAAAAAATACGCATACCACACGGTTGATCTGGGGCCCGAAAGTAAGACCTGCATCAAACCACACCCCTAGATTTTTTGCCTCCAGGCAAGGGGTGGGGGTTGGTCCTAAACAGGGTGGCCACCATGCCGATGACCAGGCAGACTGGGCTCTCCCTACCACTAGCACCTCTGTCTTGTTGCCATTGAGTTTTAAACAGTTGATGGCCATCCAGTCGGCAAGTTCTTTCATGCACGACCGGAAGCCATCTGTAGCAAGACAGGGTGCATGCGATAGGGAGATGACCAGCTGCGTATCATCGGCATATGATACCAATTGGAGACCATAGTTCTCCACAATGGAGGCCACCGGCGCTACATATAAATTAAAAAGGGTAGGACTCAGGGACGAGCCCTGAGGCACGCCCTGGCCCAAAGGTACCCCCCTTGAATAGCAGTCGCCTTGCCTCACTTGAAAGCTTCTTCCCGTTAGGAAGGCCTGGATCCACCTCAGCGCGGTATTGGTGATCCCACCTCTGTTCAGACACTGTAGCAAGGTGGTATGTGCCACAGTGTCGAACGCCGCGCTGAGGTCTAATAGGATCAAGGCCATCGTTTGTCCCTTATCTACGCCCTGTCTCAGATGTTCCGTTGCCATGAGAAGGGCGGACTCAGTAGAATGGCGTGGTCTAAAGCCAAACTGTGTGGCATGCAGCAATCCTATCTCCTCCACATGTTTCATGATTTGGGTGTTAACCACCTTTTCCGCCACTTTGGACAGACAAGGCAGGAGAGAAATGGGCCTCAGATTTTCCAACACCTCAAAACCAATGTGGGATTTCTTCTGGAGAGGGAGTACCACAGCCTGTTTCCACCCTTCAGGTAACATACCCGATTTGAAGGAGGTATCCAGGACATGCCTTATGTAAGGCTCCAACACTTCCAGGCTGTCCCCCAAACGTTTAGGGGACACCGGGTCCAAGGGAGAGCCCGATTTGACAGAGAGACATACCCTGACTAGCTCTTCAGGAGAGGGGGTGTTAAAGTTCGTGAGGGACCCCTCTGTCTCCATGCCCTCCGTTGTTGCCACAAACTCAACCCCTACAGGGGGAGGATTAGGAAAAGTCGAATAAATTTTCTCGACTTTGGTGGAAAAGTATTCGGCGATTCGATCGCACATTTCGGGCGAACAACTCTCTGGGTCTGCCGATGAGTCAAGAGTAGTCAAAGACTTATAGATACTAAAAAGTTCTTTGGCCGAGTTTTTTGCCCGTAGAATTTGTCCTGCATAGAAGGCTGCCTTGGACTTTTTAATCAGCCTATGATGCTGCCGCCTTTTTTCTAGGAACAGTTCCCTCGCCTGGGTATCATATGAGACCCTCCACACTCTTTCGGCTCGCCTGCATTCCGCCTTTGTTTGCCTCAGCTCTCCACTAAACCATGGGGCAGATCTTTCTTTACGGCCGGATGCAGATGTTCGACAGAGTGGGGCGGTCTGGTCCAGCGCAAGAGGGATGCGCTTATTGAGGTTCGAGACCGCTGTTTCAATGTCCTCCCCTCCAGGTTGGCCGTCTCTAATCAGGGCATGATTAAAATCCTTCAATGAGAACTTAGCCCACTTCCTCCTTAAATAATTTAAGGGTGCCTGACTGGGTTTGGTGGTTTTAGGGGACTTTATAGAAAAGACCACCAGAGAGTGGTCTGTCCAGGGGATAGGTTCAATAGTGGACACCTCAACCCCTTCCCAGTTCTGCACTGACTCTTGTTTTCCTTGGCATCTCTTAAAGAACTTGTGGCGTTCTAACACCACATTTACCCTCTCACCAAAATATTTTTCCAATTTACTCATGGTCTGCACATACACATCTATGTCTCCTTCCAACTCTCCCTCCTGTTCTTGCATAGGCAATGACTCATACACTTTGCGCCCCTGTATGCCCAGATTATGCAGTAAAATGTGTTTTTTTCCTTTCTACCTTATATTTCTCCCCCCTACCGCTATTAGGTAAGATTCGAACAGCTTCACCCACTCCTTCCAACTGATTTCTGGTTCTCCTATCTCATTCAAAAAGGGCGGGGGTTGACTCATGCTTGCTGCCGCCATGGTTCACCTGGATAAAAAGTGAACAGAGGATGGCCTAACCCCTGTGGCTTCCTAAGGCAGGCTGAAATGAGAATTGAACAAGAGTGATGTTACACTTTTTTCCAAATTACACATGAATATGGGAACCATGTAATATACAATCATCACATCGTTATGAACCCAACAAGCTCCTCAATCACTTAAATAATCCTAATGCAGGTTCCATGGAGAGTTGCAGTTCCTGTCCAAAAGAGGGTACACTAAACAGAATTTCTCTTCCCACAAGGTCGGATCTCATGCAGTTCACTCACCGCCTTGTTTACAGCTGAATAAGTACTTGCCAGTCAGGGTAATTCAGCTGGACCTTAAGGTGACCACATACATCTTGTGCGCCAATTTCTACCTTAGTAACCACACAAAAACCAGCTGCCTTCACTTTTTGTTGTCACCGACACACTTCTTCCTGGTTTAGAAACGCCCGGTTCAAAGAGGCTGGTGCGCCGGGAACGTCGATTGGATCCGGTTTCAGTCGGCTGACCTGGAGAAACCTCCTGACTGAACTTGGGCTGCTAGAGAACGCTATGGCCGCATGACAGGATCACTTCCCTCACGTTCCGTCGACTCCTGCCTGTCAACTTGACTCCGGAGATCAGATTGAACTTGAGACCCGCTGAGGAGACGATGACGGTGACTTGCTTCCCAAAAGACGTTGAGCCACTGAATCGAACACCCGAAGCAGTAACAACTCTTCCCCCAGCCTGGATTCCAAACTGACTACTCCTGCCATCTCACACACACCGCCATGAGGTAAGGTCCCCTCAACAGAGATGACCAGTACGTAGCAATGGTTTGACTTATTCCCCCTATTGCCAATACATTTGCCTTTGGACATTGAAAGTCAAACTTCGAAAAGCCTCCATGCGCTGCCACATTCACTTCTTATAGATGAGCGCACAGTTTCGATTATCCAAGGTTAACGTACACCTCCAGAGTCCCTCAGATGTCACTTCTACAATTATTTTCCTCTTCTTCTTGTCCCACAACTTTGCTCGTGGGATGATTATTTAAGCTGCGCACACACTCCCGTTATCCATTTTCAACAGTGTCCACTCGAAATACTCTAGCTGCAGTCTTAGTTACTTTTATTATTTTTCCTGAACGTCCACTTAACGCTTGCCAGAAGGGAAATACCTCTTATCATCTGAGACTCAATAAGACTTCCTTCCTATTTCTTTCCGCGTGTGGAGAGAGTACGCAAAGGCGAGATGGTCAAGACTGCCCCTTGCGCAGATCCGTCGCCAGTGTAGGAATTCCAAAGAAGATGACGAGACGCCTGGATAATTTAAGACTATTTTATTGACCATCCACTCTCCTCACTGAAGAGAGCACCAACATTCCAATGACAGCTTCGGCGTGGGGAATACAACTGGGGCCAAAGGGAAGGGGTGGATGGAAGATACCACTGGGAGGATCGAATTACAACAGATATACAATAAAAAAGTGTCATATCGTCTACGTTTCGGTCTCACAAACTGTTATTCTCCAAGACCATCATCAGGACATGTGTTTCACCATGAATCTAGCATAAAACAACATATACATTATCAGAAGCATATTTATAAAAATCCCTTGAGTACATACATGTGTATCGTCTGCCCTCACCAAACCAGGTGATCCAAAGTGTACATTACACCACCACTAAACAACTACACCTCTATTCAAAAGTACTACCATATGTGTGATATGTGTGTAACACCTCTACATCTATAGTCCAACACCACCAGTAGTGCGACCTATTATGTAATTGTGACATGTACAAACCACATAGATATAGCAATAAACCTAGGTACTCACACGGACGACAGGTAATTAAAACCTCAACCATCGTGTCCTAAAAATAACCACAACTAACCATGAGCAACTTAGTTTATCTCAAGGAACCAACGTTAAACAACCAGTATGTTGGCCCTTCTATCTTACCTTCCACCTCCTTATTACATGTGATAGGTCTACGAACAAAAATTATATGAACTCATAAGTTCCAAAGATCTCCGGTACTCAAGTCAGATGATCTCCATCCGGTAGGGTACTGTCGGGCACAGTCGGGTTAAAACGATTTCCGGACAGCCTACATACAGTGGAGTGGCCTGCGTTGGAGTGGGGTCCAATCAAATAGTGTAGAATGAAGTGGCGTAGAGTGGAATGCCATATACTGCAGTGGCATACAGAAGAGTAGCGTACAGTGGGGTAGCATTCATTGGAATAGCATAGAGTGGAATGGCATAGAGTGAAATAGCATATACTGAAGTAGTGTATAGCAGAGTGGTATACAGTGGAATGGTGTACTGTACACTGAAGAGGCGTAGCGTGGAGTTACATACAGTGAAATAGCATAGAGCGGAGTTGTGTTCAGTGTAATAGCATAGAGTGGAGTGTTGCACTGTGGTTTGTCATAGATTGTAATAGATTACAATGGAGTAGCATATAGTGAAGTGTCATCTAATGAAGTGGTTTAGACTGGAGTGGCATACAATGGCATGGGTTAGAGTGGAATTGTATACAGTGGAGTGGTGTGCTTTGGAATGGGGTCTAATCAAATAGTATAGAACGAAGTGGCGTACAGTGGACTGCCATATACTGCAGTAGTGTACAGTGAAGTAGCGTACAGTAAAGTGAAATATCATAGATTGGAGTGGCGTAGAGTAGAGTTGTGTACAGTGGATTAGCGTAGAGTGGCGTGTTGTACAGTGGAGTGTCGTGGAGTGTAATAGTTTACAGTGGAGTAGCATACAGTGAAGTGGTGTCTAATGAAGTGGTGTAGACTGGAGTGGAGTACTGTGTTCTGGGGTAGAGTGTAATTGCATACAGTGGAGTAGAATATGCTACTACCTATTGGAGTGGGGTCTAATCGAATAGCATACAATGAAGTGGCGTAGAATGGAGTGCCATACACTGGAGTGGCATAGAGAGGAGTAGCATACAGTGTAGTGGTATTTAGTGGAATAGTGTACTTTAAAGTGTTATAGAGTGGAGTGGCATACAGTGAAATAGAGTAGCATGTAGTGGAGTGCAGTAGAATGGTGTGAGTTAGAATATTATTAGAGAGGATGGTGAAGAGAGGGTTATAGAGTTACCCCACGAAACTCGATCTTGTAGCCTGTGATCATTTCCAGTAGCCACTGATCGGACCTCAGTGAATTTCATCTGGAGAGAAAAAATGTGGTCCTGCCCCCAACACAACCAAGAAAGGATTTATAAGCATTTACCTTGGGAGTCTGTTCCAGCATTGTAGTTGGTTTGAGTATGGAAGGAGCCCCTTGAGTATTGGTAACAACCTACTCACTCATAAGTAGTACACATCGTATAGTAATTTAACTTTGTAGTAGGTTAGTATGTAACTTTAATTCTAAGAAATGTATACAAAACACTAACACTTACTAAATGATTTCATGAGTGATGTAATTTGAATAGGGATGAAACGCTTAGGCTCTTTTCATCTTGGATATGTCATCCTGTTTCATCATAATATTTGAGTAACTCATGAATAAAGATGATGAAAAACAATCCGAATGTGAAAGTAATCTGTGTTATTTGATTTATAGACGCCTGTTGCTGTCATATGTTCTTGTACAAATAATTTATAGGCTTTGTGATTTATAAAAGATCTCTGTAGACTCTCTCATTAAAAGTTCTGCTGTGCTCCTCACAATTGTGGGGTTAAGTGTCTGAGCTCCTCTGTGAGTGGCTGTGTGGGTGTGTCAGTAGCTGTGTGATTCGATTGCAATCATTCGCCTTGATCTCAGTGTGGCCTTTGATACCTTGAGCCACAACAGCTAATATATCACAGAATATTGTAATTACTGGAACCACCTTGACCTGGTCCAAGTTGTTTTTGTAATATAGGCCTTTCAGGGTCTTTGGCGGTCAGCACACTTACCTTTAAAATTTGGAGTACTACAGGGCTCCTCACTGAGCCACACTCTTTTTAATCTGTATATGAGACCACTTGCGGAAGTCGTCCGTCGTTTTGGGATAATATATCATATGCTGACGACTCACGTTTGGTCTTCTCTGTGGTGCAAAGTGATGATTCTTCCTCCCCTCCCCCTCCTTGGCTTCTGTCTGGAACAAGTTGCCAAGTAGATGACATGCTCTTGTGTCAAATTAAATGGAGACAAAACCAAGCTGATGGTTCTGGGCAACAATCTTAGGTTGTTTTTGAATCTGGGTTGGCCTAAATGTTTAGCTCCACCCTGCCTCTAAACCTGTCATTATGAGCTTGGGAATGTGGCTGGAGGAAGGTTCTAAATTTGATTTTCGGGTAGTAAAGCTAGCTGTCATTTGTTTCAGTATATTGAGGATGCTTTTGAAGCTTCTCCCTCTCTTTCTGTCTTCCTCAAAGAGGTTGGTAGTCCAGGCTCATACTCTCATGCCTGGACTACGGTTCCTCTCATGCCGCCAGTATCCTGAGCCGGTATCTTGTGCCGCCGAAGCCATTGGTCAAAAGCTGCCTCAAGGTAAGTGGCTAGAGGGAAGCGTGGCCGCCGTTAGTGGGCGGACGCAGTAAGTAAAAGCCCATGGTGGTTTTCGCAGAGGTGGCCCGGCTAGGCTGGGTGAAGCCTGCAAAAGCATTGTGTGTGCTCCGCTTGCCCCACATACAGCACCTCGCAGCATAATCTCACCTTGCCCTTCTTCCCCCTTTCCTCAGGACCCCAGCAGCCTTTCCATCATCAGTAATTGTGAGCAATGGTCACTTAATCAGCCCCACCTCATAACCTCCAGTCGGTTTACGCTGTGGAATTTAGAAACTCAGCACCAGCGCTGCTAAGAGGCCCCATTGTTGTGCATGACAGCCTGACTCATTTCACCTGCCACCAGGACGAATGTTTGGACTTTTTACTTCGCCCCTCACCCCCCAACTCCCCCTTTCTCCCCGTCTCAGCACAAGAGGCGCAAAGGCACGCAAGCAGCATTGTCAAAAGGTGGGGGCGTCAACAGTGGGACGAAGCCCAAGAGCAATCAGGGCACCCCCCCAGAAGGCAAAAAAGGGGCACAGGGTAAAATCAGGAAGCAGAAGCCAGAAAGCAAAGGGGTTGAAAGGACAAACGTAGCAAGTGATAAAAGGACTCAACACACTGGGAGCAAGTTCAGAGGATTAAGGACAAAGTGAAAGCCAAAGGAACACAAACTAAGTAAAGGATCAAAAGTCAGGTGAAGTGAAGTGAAGAAGAAAAGCAAAATCTCCCGGCGTCCCGTCCCACCTCTATCCTAGCCTCCTCCTCCTCCTCCTCTCAGTACTAATCTCCAGCTCAGGCCAGCCCAGGCCAGTTTCCTCAGAGGGGAGTCCCCACGGGCGGGCAGTCAACAGACCTTTCAGGTAGGCTCCTTGAGCGAGCCCTAGAGAGGACTAAATACTCCCAAACACTCCAATCTTGAGATCAGGGAAAGCCAGAGGCGGTGAGGAACAAACGCAGGGCAGGTCTAAGAGGGGGAAAGGGGGGGCCCACAATGCTTGGACTATACTAATAACTCCCCAAGGCCAGAGACAGAACCAGCGACGGACTAGAAAAAGACACAACAAGCCAATATACTAACGGAGGGACTAATGGAGGTACATCCAGACCTGCTACAAATATAACCATTATAACTGAGGAGGCCAGCGCTATCATAACAGAGTCCATTTCAGACAAAACTATAGACTGAGCAAAAGAAGAAATACCATCTATTCTCATTGCACACGGAGCTGGTGCCAAAGCCAGTAAGCAGGCACTGATCACAGACATTCTAAAAGTATGTCACAGACTTTCACCCCGTAGCCAAAAGGAACACATGGAACGCACGGATCTTATAGACCTCAAGGACCCTAAGGAGGTCAAGCACAGTAACAACAGCTTGGACCCCCCACACGAGGGACTGAGGTCCCCCTCCACTGTAAAAGTAAGGACACTCAGTGCCCTGGTAGTAACGACATTCGCTCTCCCGCCCAAGAAGATCAAAGTAGGCCGCTAATTAATCAATGTTCACTGATACTTTAATGTCCAAAACTCACTCGCAATTCCCTAAGCACATCACTACCAGCTAATTGAGGCTCTAGTCCACACGGAGTCGGACACAAGCTGGGATCTTTTAATTAGCCAAATGTCTCAACCGGTACAACAGCTAACCACAACTAAAAATCTTGAGTAAGACTCTATGCATCGGCTAGGCAACATACAAAGTCAATTTGCAACTGTTTTACTCTCCCTTCTCATTGGCTTAACCACACACACTGGAACAAAAGGGGTCTGTCCCGTAATGCACAAAATCACGATACTTTCACACTATCACCAGAACTCAATAACCTCACTCAGCAAATCGACCAGGAATCACCTAAAAAAAATTAAGCGGGCGCTCGTCACACGTAGTTAAGGAGCCCAAACCCGCTATGGCAATGGTATCCAATGCCCCACTTGGAAACAAACAACTAAGTACGATCAAATACCACATGGAGCAATTGAACCAACTAGAGCAATCAAATCATTCTCAGAGGGAAGCATCAACCAGTCTTCCTACAGTCTTAATAGGGCCTCAACTGCTAAACACCATGGAAACCATTGGAAATGCAATGACATACCATGTTAACAAACTAGACACTCAAGAACACCATGATAAAGAAGGTACAGCAAGATCGGGACACTACATACCACACTAGTCACTGCCCCCAAATAATCGAGAAACTGGAAAAAGTACCAACCCTAATGTCACAGTTGCAGGGGGCTGTCAGGGAACCCCCAACAGAGCCCCAAACAGAGCCAAGACTGGCAACAGTCGAACAAGAAGGGCACCAAGGAAAAGGTCGGGCAAGTTACACCCTAAGTGACAAGGAGATCCTTAAGGCCCCTGAGCGCTCAAGCTCTCACACTTCCGATGATTTGGGGGCACCTAAGGAAATGAGTGAACAAGCTCCAGCAGGAGCACCAGAGGTGTCTCCCACCAACCACAACTTGCAGCTGACAGCAGACGCAAGCCCCAAACAAACCAACCTGTCTACTTCCCTTTCGAAGAGGGAAAGAAAACGCCTTAGGAAAGCAAGGAAAGGCAAATTAACTAATCAAGGGCTAAAGTTATTGTTGCAAAAAACAACACTTATCGCAAAGACAAAAAAACTATTGAGAAGGACAACACTGAACAAAGCATCTGGCTCATCGCCGGGGGAAGGGTCTCTTCAACCTTGCCCATAAAAGAGGCTGCAACTTTAGAAAGCCCAAACAACAAAACAGGGTAACTTTACAGACAAAGAAAATGTACAGTATTTTCAACCATCAGGAAGGGCGGGAATCAGACAAATCATCTTCCCCAGTCACTCAAAAAACAACATTAAACCTTCATGGCAAAATGGCAAATGCAAGCAACTTCAGCACACAGGAGACAACTACCACCAGACAAGCGGACCTAGAGGATAGCCAAAACAAAGGAGATAAGAAAAAAGCACAGACCACAAGAGGAATTGAGGTTGATTTGGCCATAAACCCATGAGGCATCCAACGAAACAGCGTACAACATCATTCTAACTTAGCCTCACAGGACCCAGACCCGATTCGGGCACCACCAGACTCCCTGAGCAAGCAGGTAAAAAAACAACACACAGATTTTGCACTGTCAAATGCAAACAAAAAAATAGAGCTAGTTCTGCACTGTATCTCGAGAGGAGTCCATGACATCTTGAATAGAAGCGCAATACAATATTTACTTGAAGCCCTCCCTGCCCTGAGTCACATCAAATCTAGTGATCTGGAAAGAATTGAGTTCAAACCAAATTCTGACCAAATGGGTCCAGAATCTATAATAGCATCCTGGACAGATCATACCTTTACAGAACAGATACTGAGGCACAGGGAATCTTCCTCCAACTGTAGCATTGAGCTAAAAAAGGTGGTGCTTCCCCATTATTCAAGCCTGTTAAAACAGCTGATCCGAACCCAGGGTGTTTTAAAAGGAGCAAAACTGGTTCAACAATCGACTTTACCCTAGTGGACCCTGATCTATTTCCTTTTACAACCGATTTCCAAATACATGAAAGAGTAGAAAGAGACCACTATCCTCAAACCTTCACATTAACAATTTCTTCAAATATGTCGGGGCAAGCTAAGGCTCTCACACTATCAACACACCCTTATAATCTAAAACGACTGGAGACATGCTTCTCGTTATTGGCCTAATCGGAAGCAGAGTCAAATGTCATTTGTCTACAACTTAAATAGAACATTTTTGAGTCACTGCACTGCCCACAAATCCCCCATAACCAGCGGGGCGGCCTGGTATACACACAACATACGGATAAAAAAACACAGCTAAACAAACATTTAAGAGCACTGCCAGGGCCCTCAGTCGACACAACATATCCTTACAACAATAGAAAAAATTCAAAAAGACCAAATAAAATTAAATCAAGGTAGCCAAGCAAAAATATAAGGAATAACTCGGGAACATAATGATCCATGCCAGCAAGCAAAGCAACTCTAAACTGTTTTGGGCAAACATCAACTTTTTATTAAATGGCAAACGCTGTCACTTCAATTCGGACATAACGGAGCAAACATAGAGAGCTCATATGGAAGTTACAAATATTATGAAAGCCCCCTCAAGTGTATTAACCATCTCTGAACTTTCAAATGAGATCAGAATGCACATCAGCTATAAGTTTCAGGATATGAATCCAAGAACCATTCGGGAAATAGACACCACCCTCAGCTCATCACCGGCCGAAAAGCCATGGTTCCACTCAAAAAATCAAACAGATGAAAAATGTCAACAAGAAGTTTGGGAATCAACTAAGCACGATCCGAGGGAACATCAAGTACAGATGACTCAAAAGAAGGTATCGAACATAGTAAACCATCTGAGATCTGATGGGGCCCCAGGCCCAAATGGCCAGCCAAATGACTTGTTTAGGAATGGTCTAGCATCCTGGTCCGTTATAAACGCCCCAGTTTATACAGAGCTTAGAGACTCGCATCATTCCCGACTCTTGGCGGGGTAGCATTTTTCACCCCATATACAAATCAGGGGCTCGTTCAGATCCAACCAACTACAGATTGATAGCGCTCATTGACATAGAGGCAAAATCTATGCATCAATCTTGTTGGCTGATCTTGAGGACTGGGTCAGCAGCACAAAGCTAACCCCGAAAACACAAACAGGATTTTGGGCTGGAATGGGCACCCTAGCGAACATATCGGCAGTTACCCTCTTAGTTAATCAAGCAGTTGTCAATTCAAACTTCCTTCATGTGTGCTTTGTAGACCTCAAAGCAGCATTTGACGAAGTGCCAAGATCTACGGTATGGGCCAAAGTGAAAGCTTGTTATGTTCCTATAAAATAATGGAAGCAATCATCAACTTAAACTCACATCTAGACAGCCGATCTAGAGAATAATCTTCGTCTAATACAAGGTGACACTCCTAAGCTGGGTAAAGTCCCAATCGTAGTTCTGCAATATGCGGATAACATTGTCCTACTGTCCCAAACACCTTGTGGCTTGCAGTGGTTAGTTACTCAACTTGAGGAATATACCACTGCAGTCCAATTAACAATCAACCTCCAAAAGTCAAAGGTACTGTGCTTCTCCAGCACCCACACAAAACACCCTAAATTCGTTTGAGGTTAAAAACCAGCATCTTGTCGCAGGTTGATGTATATAAATATTTGGTGGTTCATTTTGATCGCCAACTTAACTACAAGCAACACCAAGACCTCAGGAAAGCAATAGCAAAACATCTGCTATTCACTTTTAAAATTCTGCAGAAAAAACTAAGCTGCCGTTCAACAAATCATTTACCAAAGGTCATAGCAGTAGAATTCCTGCCATCCATCTCGTATGGTTCAGAAATGTTAAACACCAAGGACTCAACAACTCCAAATACAGCTCAATCCAGTCTATTTAAGAAACTGTTTTCAATTCCACACCACATTTTTCAAGCCCAGATACGACTGGAATGCAGTTAAAAAAAACGATATCGGCAAGAAAAAGAGCTCTAGCCAAATATTATAAGAGAATGAGGGCTGCATAAGAAAACACGCTAGCCCATTACTGCTGGCAGGAGGTCCAAAAACAATCCAGGTAGAGCAAGTCAATATTTCGAATTTTAAAACAATCTCTTTCAGCACTAAAGCTAGAGGATGGCTCACATCATCGGCATTTGCTGCATTTAAACAAATCACCAACAAAACAAGTAAACAACAATCGCTGCAAATTGACAAAGCCTCCGTGGCCACCTTTCATACATTTGAAAACTCAACCATACTTGCAAGACCACTTCACAGACTATCATAGGAGGAACCTGCCTATTGATACTGGGGTCCTTCCTGACAAAAGACCTTATCCCAAAATGGCGATGGACCTGGGCAACCACGGATTGGCACCTTTGTGGCAGTGGAGAAGAGTCACTATTGCACCCATTATGTATCTATTTGGCTCTACAAAACATGCAGAAGATCCTCCGACGGCCAACCGTGAAAAAAGAGCCAATAAGGACTTACAGAGCGGCCATTATAAAATGCCTTGGTGGTTCCTCTGCTCTACAGTCCTGCAATTCAATAGAATTTCTGAACACAGCGGCAAAAGAATTAGAAAAGAATGTCAGATGAACTGTACCTTACCATGGAGACCCGTCAAGTCATCTAATCAAACCCTGCACTTTTTATGTTATTAGCACAGCACTTTATTCCACACTGGAGGAACAGACATGCTTAAGAATATTTTTTATGAACTTGGTCTGCAGTTTGTTTTATCACAAAAATGTTGGTCCTCATAATTAAGTGAATCATTTACGGTTTACCATTTACACACATGATTTTATTGTAATTTGAATCCAGATTAATTGTTTGGTGTTGTATGTACCGTAGTGGTTCTTCCACCCTTTTATGATTTTTAAGAAAATCTAATAAAAGTATATTCATTCCTGCAGCTATGAAATGATGTAAATAGCAGGAAGATGGACCTTGGAAGATGGAAAACTGAGAGTGATCCTGAAATTTAAACTTGTGACCTGCAGGTGCTGTACGGGGCACTCTGCTCACTGAGTCATCCACTCATGAACACAGGTGCTAGCCATTCATGATGTAAAACTTTCTCAAGTGGTGCTGGTGTGCAGATAACATGGGAGAACATTTTAAATTGGAATTTCTATGATAAAGAGAACCATGAAGGTTAAGAATGCACACATTACACTAACCAGCCTCTAGAAAACTTCAAATATAGCCAGCAAATACCACACCTTATCTTTACTTTCCATTGTCTAAAAGATAGCGATTGTCCTCAAGTCCATTACTTGGGTTTGTAGACCACCGATTTGCAATGATAGATGGGAAAAGTATTTGTGCTTACTGTGTACCATGGGCACCATGTTCAAAGAAATGTTAGTGAAGCCCAGGTCATGCAAGTAGCTTTGCCCTCAGAGACTCAGTGTCATACATGGCCTGCTGAGAAACTGCGACTCACGTTGCACCCTAAGCCAAGGTAAAGAATATACAACCCCAGACCATTAACGCCTGCACCAACCTGGCAGGTCTATTCCTGTCTACATTATCCTGGAATACCCCCTTCTCTCTACAGTTCTAATCCATTTGTTATTCTACACCTTCTGGGTAACTATATTGCTCTCAGTTCCTCTTTTTACCTTCTCCCTCCACTTTCTTCTTTGACCCCCTGCTCATTATGACTTCTTGTTCTCTACTTTTATCTCTTTATTTTTTATTCTTATGCATAAAGCTTACTATTATCGCTGTTGTTCAGTCACACTTTCTCCTGCCTCATCCCTGTAGTGTTTTTCCCTCTCACTCTACTCTTACTTCCAGTTTAATGATTGCTCTATTACACCTTCACCTTTTCACTTGCCTTCCTTTGACCTCTTCTTTTTTAATTCAAGTCTTTTTCTTCATCTTTTCCGTTTCAATCTGTAGTTTTATCATTCTTGCTTCTGCTGTCTTTATTCCTCACCTTTCTTAGTCTCTTTCTTTTGATTTTCTTTCATATCCTTCCTTCTCCCTCTACCTCCTGCCTCTCTCCATCTTCCGGGGTAGAAAATGAATTCAGCACACAGCATGCCCTTACTGTAAAATAGCTCTCACTTAGGGGCTCTGATCTTCACTTTTAGTTAAAAAAAACACTTACTGAACTTTATTAGCATATATGCATGAACAATTTATTTAAACGAACAGTTAAAAATGAACAAGAGACGGTACTAATACACTTAAGAAGCTGAAAACAATGTATATTTCTATACTAAAATATCACAATACATTGCCCCAGCATGAAGGTATATCATGAGCTTTGGGCATTGCACTGTGCACTTCCTGGCAACGTGACATGTTTAAAATAATGTGCAAGTAAGTGCTTGCTTTGAAGGGCTGTTATGTTTTTTAATCTAATGAGGGCAGGATGTCACATGACAAGTATACTGGGTATCCGAGCAGGGCACTCACCGTCTCTGGTGGTCATTAAACATAGCTTCTCACTTGCTATTCACCCTCCAGCTGGTGTGCCAGGGCTGACGCTGCCAGTCCAGGCAGGGTGCCCCCGCTGTCTGAAAATGCGTGCAGGCTCAGTCATGGGAGCAAGTCAAGATGCTGGGCTGAAGTTTGAGTAGAGGGTGTTATGTTCACCGGCCGTGCTCCGGGCGTAGCAGTGATCGTTCCTGATTTAGGCCTTAATCTGCGCTCATAAATAACTCATGCAAACACAGTTTAGTGGGGTACTACTTCACTAACTCGGCAACGCTCCAAGCTCGTTTATTTTACCCTCACGTCCCTACGTCACGGTCGTGACTATCGGGATCAATGTACAGGGGGGAAGTTAAAGGAACACCCCTCAGGCGGGTGAACACTTTAGTATGAGCCATTGTGACCCACGTAACACTATTCCCAAACCAGAAAAAAAAGAAAGCCAAAAGAAAAATACCACAAGACTGTGCCAAAAACACACACAACTAGAAATAAATATTCACTTCATCAAGTTAGTTCAATGCGTTGCAAAATTCTTCAAATGAGATGACCTGGCTGGACAAGGTCGAAGCTAGTCCCTCTCCGCACCTCCTCGTCCGACACCAGCCTCGAGCCCCTGGGATTCTTCTTGGGGGGCGATCGGCCTTTCTCACTTGTCTCTGCCCCACATGATGAACCCTCCAGCAGACCGGTATCTACCCTTCCGGACGGCGACTGCCTCGAACTATGAGACTGCAGACTGCGGCATCTCCCACCCGCCCCTGACTCATCATCTGACCTTAGTTCTAGCTCACTCGGGATCGCAAACCCCCCTGTTTGACTGCTGCCAGGATTCTCATAGGCCTTAAAAAAGGGCACATTTCTGGTTCTGATAGCTCCATCCTTCACCGAGTGATCTTGGTCCCCTGCACTTTCTGGACTGTCCTGGGTTTAAGTTCAAAAGGCGTACTAAACAATTCCCCTGGTGTATCGATTCCTCACCATGACAGCATCCCCTACTTTTAAGAAGTCTGGTCTCGCTCCACGCCTCGGGGATACTTTTTCATTTCTCAGCTTGCATTTCTGCAGTTTTTCTGCCACCCGCTCTTGTTTGGCTGACACAACTTCAGGGTTTGGAATCACATCTCCCACTGGCTGGTTCATGCACAAAGACGTGGGACTCACTTGGAGGGTGGAGTGAGGGGTCATCCGATACTCTCTCAGGAAGCCATAGAGAGCGCAATCCATCTCCTGTCCGATCAGTAATGAGCCTTGAAGTAGCTGCTGGAGCTGAGCTCTTAAATGCCTGGCTGAGCTGAACTTTAATATAGCCTTATAGCCCGCCGTAGAGGGCTATACAGGCTATTAAAGGCCCTCTCCAGCGTTAAAGACCCCGAGCCGAAGGCGAGGGCCTTTAACAAGGGAGAGGGACTTTAATAGCCGTATAGCCCATCTACGAAGGGCTATAAGGCTATTACAACATTCTGTTACTAGAGGACAGAATGTTCTAACAAAAAAAACAAAGCCTTTTGAAAGCGTGAGGGGATTGGAATCCCCTCAGGCTCCCTGAATCCTTTGTTGACAGCCAGAGCTATGAACAAAGAAACATTGGATGTTGGAGCTCCGGGCTTATACCAGCCATTATAAGCTCAGAGCACTCCATTGTCTTCAATGGAGCTCCCAACATTCCAATGTTCTAATAAAGAAAAGAATATACGCACATGAAGCATACAGTAACTCAGAGGATGTGTTCTTAGTTGAAGCACTCTTATTTACAACTGGATAAAATTTATATTACGCTGGTATAATTCACTGAATATTAGGAGCTTCACATCATGCTTGTTACATGAAAGTCCTGAAATGATGCCACTACTCCACTTCTCATAACTACGTACCTTTTGTAATAAACATTTACCAAAAATGCACAGTCTACAGAAAAAATATACTGTAAGCAAAGAGGAACAGAATGCGGGCAGCTATGCCTTTGTTGTCGCATTCTTTTCGTGTAAAATGCATTCTCGCATTACTAGTGTACGTGAGGACACTTTTTGCGCTAAAATTTGAAATGAAATGACTGGTTTACAATTTTTAAAATCATTGGAAATTTTACAAACTTTTGCCAACTTTTACATAATTTGCAGCCAGATTCATCAAGCCAAAATCGGCTCGCAAAGGGCCAGATTCTGAGAATCTGGCCCTTTGCGAGCGCTATTTTTGCATTTGGGATTCATCATCCCAAATGCAAAAATCGCAATTCTAGAAATCGCTAAATTGCGAATAATTGCATTTAATGAATCTCAATTTGAGATTCCTTAAATGCAATTCATGAACCATTTTAAAATTGCGAATTCGCAATCTGGGGGCGCTATTTACCGCGAAGTCTAACTACGTGGTAAATAGCAAAAACTTAGAAAAATGCACTTTAGTGCATTTTTCTAAGTTGTATGTTACATACACACATGTCCTGTGGACATGTGTGTGTGCAACACCAGTGTATATTACCATTTCAGGGGTGCTACAGGGTGTCCTTTGGACACCCTGGCACCCTTGAAATCGCTTCCTTATTTGCGATTCGCTAATTGCGAATCGCAAATAAGGAATTACTACCCATTCATTCCTATGGGCCTTTAGGCCCATAGGAATGAATGGGAAAGTCATTCCTTATTTGCGATTTGCAATTAGCGAATCGTAAAAAAGGAAGCAGTAGGAATCGCAAAAATTATTGCGATTTCTACATGCATCCCGTTTTGCGAGTCTTTAATAACGATTCCTTAGAAATCGCTTTTAAGGACTCGCAAAACAGGACTTTGATGAATCTGGGGGTATGTGAAAGCAAATTACGCATATTTCATACAGCCCTACATATTGTTATGCGTAAAGCTGCCCCCAAAAAAATATCATAGGCACATGATGGCCTTTTCCTTGCTGTCTCCCAGAGTACCCAAGGATATTCCTGAAACCTCCTTGCACACATTTAAGCATCCCAGGTCAGCAGAAAGGTAGCGCTACCGAGAACGCCTCCATGTAGACCAATAATAGAAATGTCTGACTGGGAGGCCGCCATTGCAGAGTCAGGAATTTCTGTTCACTGCCTTCGGCACCTTAGGGCGGGAGGGCAGATGCTTATTGTTACCTAACTGAATAGTCCTCATTTTATCAACTGAGGAAAGATGAAAGGCTGAGTAGGCCCTCTGGGGTTTAAAAATATGATCATATGCTAAAAACTGAGAAAATTAGAGAACAGGAACCTGGAAGAAATTAGTCATGTTATAGGGGTGGACTTGTGGGAGTCAAAAGGAGAAATGTAAATTTAATTGAAAGGAGAAGGCAGAGTTGCCTTACTTCAGGCTGCTGTCCTCAGCTATTTTGTAAAATGACAGGGAAGAGGGGTAATAGTATTCTTAATACAGGGCCAGGCACCACCAGATGGTTTGATAAACTAAAGTGCGTGTCGTACAAATATGCTGGACTATGCATGTCACGCTAAAACACTGTATTTGAAGAAAGCAAGATCCAGAGTGGCAGAGACAGCGAGGGCGAGCACTGTGGGGGCTGAACAGGATGTTTAGGATAAAAAGGACATTAATTAAGGCAGTCGTCTCTGAGGCGAAAGCCCCAGGGGCGCCTGACCTGACCCTGCTGGGCTTCCTTTGTTCCTTTGTTTTTTGAGTGCGCTGGACTGTGAAGTACCATTGTAAGTCACGCAGGGCTCAGTGCCACCCAAGCTGACGTGCCAGTACAGTGCCATGATCACTTGCCAATGCGTGCTGCTCTATAAACGCTGGTCCTCAGTCTATTCCTGGGCACTCTTGGATCAAGACATTCTTCGTAACAGCGCCAAGATGGTCTTCAGTGGACATTTTATTGCTCTCAGCCTTCTTGTCCTCTCAATGGCTGTATTTTGTGTAAAGGGCGCAACACCGACAAAAGGTGAGCAAAGAGGTTCTGAGGGCAGGGGTGGTCAGGGTCTCCAGAGAACTAGGTGGTACCAGGGGTAAAGAAATGTATTTTCTGCTATGACTATAGGTCTCAGCTTAAGGACGGTGGTGGCTCTACCTATGCATTGTTATCTTATGTTAAGTTATGTTAAAATGTGTTTGTAGAGCGCACATACACCAGGTTGGTTTCTTGGCGCTGCTCTAAGGGAAATGTACTAAGATGTTACTAGTATGCCAGTTTGAAAAGCCAAGTCTTCAGGAGTCTGCGGAAACTCATGAGGTCAGTGCTGGATCTGATTTCCACAGGCAGGGAGTTCCAGAATTTGGGGCCTATGGTGGCAAACCTCGTCCCTCCGGCACGTTTAAGCTTGAACGGGGGTATGAGCAGGAGATGCAGGTGGGCAGATCGCAGGTTGCGGGCAGGGATGTATCTCCTGATCAGGCTGTTGATGAACTTAGGGGTTTTACTATTTAGGGATTTAAAGATGATACATCCCATCGTAAAGGCTCATCTCTGGGTTATAGGGAGCCAGTGCAGTTTTTTCAGCAGCGGGGTGATGTGTTGGCGCCTGTTACCTTGGAGGATCAGTCTTGCCGCCTGGTTTTTAACCATTTGAAGGCTGTGGGTGAGGTAGGCCGGAATGCCAAGATAGAGCGAGTTGGAATAGTCGATGTGGGATATTACCATCGTGAGGACTGCCGGTGTTTTTGCTTCTTGATTAAGGAACCTGCTAATTTTCCTTAGCTGGAAACAGCAGGTTGAGATCACTGATCCGATTTGATTTTTCATGGTCAGATCGTTGTTGATTACAACCCCCAATGTTTTGGCAGATGTAGAGGGAACAGGGGATTGTCCCAGTTCTTTAGGCCAGAAGTGGGAGCTCCAGGGGTTCATTGAGCCACCTGTGAGAATGACTTCCTTTTTATCCGGATTAAGTTTGAGGTGGTTGCTGTTCATCCAGTCACGGATGAACAGCAATGTCATCTGGAATTCGTGAGCAGTGGTAGGGGAGTTGTTAATCGGGAAGATTAGTTGGAAGTCATCTGCGTAGTTGAAAGTTTGTACTTTTCTTTCCTTTAGTGCGTGGATTAGTGGGAGACGGTATAGGTTAAACAAGTGGGGAGATAGTGAGGAGCCCTGGGGGACACCACAGGTGTTTTTGATTTTGGGGGTTGTGAAGTTTCCTAGGCAAACCGCTTGGCAACGTTTTTTTTAGGAAGGAACTTATCCATTGAAGTGCAGGTCCTTGGATTCCTGCATCCATTACACGGTCGATCAGGGTGTTATGTTCGACCGTGTCAAAGGCGGCAGAGAGATCCAGTAGTACTAGTGCTTGGAGTGATTTCTCGTCCGCTTTCTCCCGCAGGGAATCTAGGACTGCTAGTACCACTGAATCTGTGGAGTGAGCCTGATGGAACCCTGCTTGATGAGGGTCCAGGTTGTCTGACTGCTCCAGGAAGGCAGATACGTTTTTGGCAACATGTGCTTCAAGTAGTTTAGCCAAATAAGGAAGCAGTGAAATGGGTCGGTAATTAGTGAGGGTCTTGGGGTCAGCTCCAGGGTTTTTTAAGAGAGGGATGAGAGATGCTTCTTTGAAAGTATCAGGTGCATGGCCCTGGAATAGTGAGTTGTTTAAAAGGGTCATGGCTGGCTCTGGGTAGGCCGAGAAGACTTCTCTTAGAATCCAAGGAGGGCAGCAATCTCTGGGAGAGCCTGATTTTACTTTGGTTATCAGGTCTGTGAAAACTTCTTGGCTTATCATAGGAAATTGTTCTAGCCTTTGTGTGTTTTTTGGTTTTATTTCGCAAGTGGGTTTTGAGCAGAGATGGATACTGGCTTTGATCAATTTTATTTTGTCAATGAAGAAGTTATTCAAGGAGTTGCAGAGGGATTGGGAGGGTTTGATTTTTTGGACTACTCTGTCAGGGTTTGATAGGTCATTGATTATGGAGAAGATGTCCTTCGATCGGTTTTTGGTGGTGAGGATTTTGGCTGGGAAATATTCGGCTTTTGCAGTTATAATCGTTTTTTTGTAAGATTTAAGGGTGTTTAAGAAGATGTTCTTGGCCTCTGGCAAATATTTGTGTCTCCATTTCCTTTCTGCTTGACGCAAGGCAAGTTTTAGATCTTTTAGATCTGTGGAGAACCATTTCTGGGCTTCATGGTGTCGTGGCCGTTGTGTTTTCTTAAGCGGGGCATGTTTGTTGCTGGCTGTCAGCAGCCAGTTAGACACGTTTTCCTAATTCTCCTCTTTGGAGGGTTGAGTGATGGGGATAGCATTCCTATAGTTCACCCCAGGAGTTAACAGTTTATTTTTGCAATTTGTTCTGTCCTAGTTTTCTATTGATTAAATGTCTCAATTTCTAGTACGTTTTATTTTAAATTTGAGAAAAGCCTCAAGGAATTATATCCTCAATGCTTTTTGGGAAATGTTTGTCCCTTCATAAGGAATACTTATTAATAAAATGTGAATGGGAAGTACATACAAAACATTTCAGAGGGAATGGATGTTTAAATGTTAATTAAAGGTTTAAAAAACTGCAAATCATTAATAACTATTTGACTGAATAGCTTTGTACGTACCTGTCATTAGAAATACAAAAATTAAAACTCTACATACAGTTGGTAGAATTTCTATTTTTTTGCCACAGACGCTTGATGAAAAGGTACCAAATGTGTGTAGATTTAAGGTTATAGGAAAATCCATGGGACTAACTTTATTGATTCATAAACAATGAAGAATTGTGTTTCTTGCTAACAATGAAAACCACACGAAGTAGCAATCGAAACAGAAACGTGTATATTTCTTTCAACTCTGAAAAGCGAAGTCAATGTTGTGTGCCGGAAAACCTCTTGTAATCTGATCTGTGCCAATAGAAGCCCGGTGAGTGCACCCAAGTGCTGAAGAGCAGAACCATGTGAAGCTTAAAAGCATCTTGAATATTAAGTTAGGACGCCAAACTTTCCACAAGTAATTAAATGTCAACCTTTTTTACGGTTGAGTCTGCATGAGCCATGTGCTAGTGCACGCGCTCTTGCTTGCGGGACACTGTTGTTTATAAAACAGGCTTGAAGCCTGTCCATTGCTTACCATTCATCGGCATCATTAACACTTTCCTTAACTACCTTCTAATTCAGCAGCATGTCCCAGGCATTAGTTTTTGCATTGCTTCCTATCTTTTTTGCTCAAGGGCGCACTACATCTTGATTTATCTTAATTAGTGTCGAACCCACCGCTCGCACGGTGATTGACTAATATATACAAAATGTGATAGATCAAATGCTAGAATTAAAGTCAGCCACTGGTAATTATTCTGGGCCTCATCGAAATCCTTCATTAGTTTGCACACCATGCCACCTCAATTCGGACCCAGCTATATGCAAATCAGTCTTGACCCTGCTCCATTTGGAATTGTCCAGACCGGAACAAAAGCAACCCAGGACTCGTTTTACCCTGGTTAAAAGGATGGGTCCATAGCGGGGTGGCATGGTGTGAATAAAAACAATGGCTGGGGATGTGGATTGAGTAATTACCAGTGGCTGAGATTCATTGAAGCAGTCCATCCATCACCAAATGCTTCTTTTTTTTGGGTTAGCCCCCACTTTTTGCCCAGTGCTTGACGTGATTTCGAGCTGTAAGTGCACTGAGTCCCTGCTAACCAGGTCCCAAGTACCAGATCTCTTTCCCAAAACATTGTAGCATGATTGGCATAACGCAGCTACCCCTATGTCTCGAGTAAATGGGACCCATGACACCTAGGGCTACAGCTACTGTTGTGCCTCTCCAGGGCCTCCTCACAAAGGCCCTACAGTCTGACATTGCAAGCTGCGTGTCTTAGTGCAGGAAAATCCAGAGTTGACAATGCACACAGCCCTGTGTGTCATGCCACCCATACACTGAATACGATATAGGTAAGTCACCCCACTGCAGGCCTTTAGCACTATATGAAATGTGCGAGCATATCAGCATGAGCAGATATGGCCCTACAATGTACTGTACACACATAAAGGGGTGGAGAGACTCAATGTACTGTCCATTCTGTGATGCCAGTGTTGGATTTATTAACAAGTTCACACAGGAGTTCCTTTTAGAGGTTCCTCTGAAACGTAACCAAACATTAGGTAGGCCTCTGACCATTTTTCAACAGCCTGCCACCACCAGAGATGTTTCTGACCTCATGAGGTAAGAGCCAGCGCTCTCAGAGCATGGAAACAATACATGCTCTGGGCAGGGGTGTTTCACATATACCCCAGGACAGGATGGCCTTCCAGGGCGGGAAGCTTCAAAGGCAATGTTTCCTTTAAAATCCAACCCAGGAGCACCTAGGTAGTGGGATAGGCTGAGCCCCCTTTCCTGCTAGACATTTGGAGTGAAGAAAGGTGGAAAAATCAGTTAGATGAGGAGGAAGGTCCCCCTACAACCTGCACCATCCCTATGGTAGAGTAGGCAAGGGGATCCCCTCTCCTGAAATTCCACCATCTTGAGATGGTGAGAAAAACTCCAATCAGGGTTAGGGTAACGCCTCTTCCCACAAGAGTGCTCACTGTAGGGTATAGGTACCCTAAAGGTACATAGATCATTGGCTATTACCGGTCTCCCCTTGTAATACCCCTAAATTCAGTATTTAGGTGGCTCCTCCAAGACTTGAACATCAGATTCATCGGACCAAAGAAGACCAGGACAAAAGAAGACATCCTGCACGAGAACAGAAGCCCTGCTGCGGAAAGAGAAGGTGGTATACCCTGCCAGCTGCAAGAAGGACTTGACAGTCTCTGCTTCTGTGTCATCCTGAAATCTGAAAGGACTCCAAAAACCCTGGAGCACCTCTAGCCTTAGAGAAATCACAGAGAAGCTCCCTTGTAGTGACAGTATCACTCTCCTGCACACAGCAGGCATGATCCTGTGAAGTTCGGTGCATCGACTTGCTGCTCCCTGACAATCTCGACACAGTACCTAACCAAGAGAGGCACAACAGGTCTGGAGGGTCAGATCTGCCTCTCCACTAAGTGTTTAGGCACCAGGACCTACCAGAGCCACAGCATACCAATACATGGGTATCAAATCCTCAATGGTAAAAACCAAGAAGAGGAGTCTACCCCTGACTCCCAAAGCACCAGAAGCAAGTACCCATCGAGGGACACAGAGATACCCAAGATCCACTCCCTAAGTGACTCAGCTGTCCAAGATTGCTTCTCCAAGTTACCTGCTCCTGACCGCGAGGACCTCAAGACTCACAACACTCGACTGACCTGTTTGCTCTGCACCCGGCCCCACTACTGACTAACCAGCACTACTCCTGTGCTCCCCAGATGCTGGCTATGTCCTCCCTATAAGGAGACCCACCAGACTTACCTGCAAGTCCACCTGTGCAGTGCATTTTCAAGTGGCCCACCTTTGTCTTTGTGCAAGACCCTCTGCACTCTGCTCCCCCCAATCTGGGATGCTCCCACACTTCTCTTGCTGGAACTTTGGACCTGATCCTGACATCGACCTAAAAAGAGAACGTGAACGTCGAGAAAGCATGCCTGATAGGCATTGTTCCTCTTTTTGGCAATTGAATCCTATGGTGTGTAATTACACACAAAAGTGTTTTTTTCTGAAATTTGAAAAATTGTAACTTCAAAAGTACTTACTTGTGAACTGTGTTCATGGCCTTAAAAAATGCATGAAAATAGACTTTAAAAAAAACTGATCTCGGTTTTATTCTTGAGTGTGTGTCTCATTTATTGCCTCTGTGAGTACAACAAATTCTTAGCACACCCTATGATTAGCCTAACTGCTCGCCCACAGTAACACAAAAAACAGCGGTAGAATTATCTGCTTTTGCCTCTGTTTATCATTTGGGGATTCCCTGGACTCTAGACAGCATACTTTTATTTAGTACACTATATAGACAGCCAGCATCCTACAATCACCTTTTGTATACTTAATTGTGTCACTATGAATGGGGTGAATATGCCCCGATGTGGGTCCTGTGCAGACAATGTCACTGGAATCATGCTAAATTAAGCTATACCTGACAAATGAGCTCTAACTAGGGCGAAACTAGTAATGGGTGTCTTGTATTCGGGTTTCACCCTGGACCCCACCTCACCCTTCTTGGAGGAACCTGAGCCACCCTTCTTGGGGTAACCCCCAGGTACCTTCTTGGACATTCTGTTGCTGTTCTAAAGGTCTGCTTCCTTTGCAAGTTCCCTGGGGTCAATGAGGCTGCAATCAGGTATTATAGACAATTAACAAATATTAAGGAAAGATGAGAAGAGAATAGAGAAGAAAGGGAAAACAAGAAAATGAACATCGTCCAAAGTGCTATAACAGCAATGTCTGGAGGTAAAGGCCATTGGTAGCCTATGCAGACTGGTCTGCTGTGGGGCGTGGCTGGTGTAGGCTTAAGGCATCCAAAACCAAGGAGGGAATGACATATGGTAACTGGTAGACAGGGAGATCACTGGGTTAATATAGGCCAAAGTCCATCAGTCGTGGGGACACAGCAGGAGCAGGGGTGTGCCTGTTTGTCTCTATGTTAGGAAGCTGTAATCTGGCTGCTTGCAGAGGATGCGGTGGTGAGGTGTGGGGGAGATAAGTGATCCCTGGCCTCAGAGAGGATAAGAAAGTGTGTTTGGGCCGGCCCAGTCAGATCTCATTTGGAGACATCTGTCAGGCACTCTATGCAGCTGTGCCTTGCTGAGGTCATCCACACTGATCCGCTCCATCTCCATTGTAAGCCAAAAGAAGAAGAGGTAACCTTAAAATTGGGACAAAGAAAAAAACTGCTAAATTCAAAACTAAGGCGAATTAAAAAAAATGTAATTGAATAGTAGATGTTTTTAAACAATTTTAGTGTTGCACAAAATTAGGGGCACTGCTCGGCACACAAGAACTAGATCCCACCCCAGTTCACTCATTTAGGACATTGGATGTTTGGTTGAAGGGTAGCCCTTAGAGCCACTCAGGAGATCCTGGGTTCAAGGAACAGGTCCAGTCCTCCTTCAATCAGCAGACCAGCAAGTCATTCCTTCAAGCAGCAGGAAGTAGCTCTGAAAGCAGGGCAACAGATAGTCCTTTTGAATCTTCCTCAGGTTCAGGAGTGTAGTGAGGAGGTAGGTAGTACATGAGGTTCAAAATGTATACCTGGTGACACCCTGACTCCCCTCATCTGGTTCTGGAAAGTTCCTCCCTTCTCCTGCCAAGGCTTCAAGAAGTCTAAGGTAACAAAAGATTGGTGTCACGTTATTTGTGTGAGGGTGCTGAGGCAGCTCCTTTGAAATGTGAGTGGATCGGAGAGCAGCTCCTCCTTTGTCCCACTCTATGGAAGCAATACACAAAGGCCAACCAGCAGCTACACCTAATATGACCCAGGACCTAGGCTACATACGCCAAATGTTTAGGTCAGAAAAATACCAATTTTTTCAAAATTGTCAATTCAAATTTTACTTTAGCATTTTAAATTACGATTAATTTGATACTAAGCAAGACATTTCTACCTGTTACCGAGGTTAAAAACAAATATGGGAGTTTTTCATTACCAGGACATGTCAAAGTTAAAAGCTAATCCCCAACTTTTCAGACACAAAACACCCTGCTCCGTGGGCTGTTTAGGACCAACTGTAGGGCTGACAAATATGTATTTAAAGGGAGTTTTAGACTTGGTAAAAGGTTTATTTTATCCAGTTGAATTGGCAGCCCAAAATTGCCCATAGACTGCAATGGCAGCCTAGAGACATATATTTAAGAAATACTGGAGTGGATGACACAATATGTGCTGTAGGCCCACAAGTAGCATTTAATTTTTGTGCTGGGTAGATGTAGTACCACTTTACTAGGGACTTGCAAGTAAATTGAATCTGTCAATCGGGTGCAATTTTATCATGCTTAGGGGACAGGGCATAAGTACGTTAGCACTAGCACTGCGAAAGTGCACGACTCCTAAGGCCAGCAAAAATGGATTCCAGTAAAACAAAAGGAGAGAACGCAAAACGTTTGAGGGAAGACCACCCTAAGGCTGACAGATCTAACATTAACCATCTACTAGAGTGGATGGGGACTGACAGGTCTTACCCCAGAAACCCAGAAAGAATTTGGCTTGGGCAACATTTGCAACTGAAACAAGATTAGAAGTTGGCCCAAACTGCACCTGACACAGGACGTTATCCCCATTATTTCTAAGGTCCGCTGCAAATCATGAGTGAAATCAAGCACAATTCTGGTTTGTGCAATTTGGGGTGGGGGGACTAGCCCCAAATCCTAATGTTTTTCACTAACAGTATGTTTAATTCTAAAGTTGCACTACGTAATGTGCCATTTCCCTGTTATCACTTTATTATGTTTTGCTAACTGTGTCTAAAGGGTAACTTTGATGAGGAATTACCTGAACAGACACCATCTCTCATTTTCCACCCCAGATGTGGTGTTGGGTTCAAATCAGGCCTACATACTCTGCTAAACTCTCGAACACCTTAGTATAGAAGTTGGCACGGACACTGGAAAAGGTAAAAGACAAGTTTATTAAGACCCCATGGGGTGGTGATACATTCCTACAGCACCCTTCGGTAATGTAAGAAGTAGCACACCGAACATTGGTGCGCGACCTCTTTTATACAGTTTATTAGCAATAAAAAGATAGGCGGTTACAAGTTACACATTTTAGGTACATATAAGGTCATTTTTGGAACACGGCCAACATGTGGGAGGAGTTTCAACAGCACTGGTCAGTTAGTGTGAACATTCCTAAAGAGTGACCAATTGGTGCGTAATGCGCATGTGCGCTTGACCAGTACTAAAAATAGCCTGTTGCCGAGCAGACTAGTGACCATGGGTATCGAGAAAGGACAAAAGGGCACACTGACCACGAGGCAGCGTGTTCATAGGAAACGGAAATCAGAGGGATTCAAAATGGCCCCCGTTCGTTTTGGTCAAGTTAACAGAAAAGACCGTGTAGCTGTGCTAAACGCTAACTCAGGAGCTGCCAAAACACGACAGACGGCCCTTTTAGCGTTTAGCAAAAGCTACCTCATAGTGAACGTAGTCAGAATGTTCATCCTCAATGTCAATAGCCATTATTTTCAATACTTCATCATTGATCAGTTTCTCTTGCTTAACAACAGCTCGTTTGGACGGAATACAGGCTGTGATACATACAGAACAAAATGTAGGGACACATTGAATACATAGACAAAGGAAAAATAGTACTCCAATAAAAACACAGAGAATCGTTAATAATTTCCAACCCCAAGTACTAAGCAGGGTCCAGAACCAACCAGAAAAGGTCCATGTTCCATTTTCTGGATGGATCTCAGCAGCTATTTTATGTAATTTTGTAATCGAATCATATACAGAAGGTGAGTTATCTGGTACGTAAACGCAACAACTACTTCCGATGACGCGGCATGCTCCACCTCTATCAGCTAGTATCACATCTAGAACCATTAGATTCTGGAGCGCTACAATTCTGGTAATTTGTAATTCCTCAGTAATATTCCCTAAAGCAGAGGCAGTTTCATTAGCGACGGCTTCCACCACACGTGTAAGCCGCCTTATCTTCCTGCTATTCAGTGCAGCTCCTACGAATGAAAATAACCCCAAATTGAAATCTACATATTGTTGTAATGTGGTATCAGTCTGGTCTATTTCATCAAAATCTATTGTTCGTTTCACTCTATTCAATATGAAATCATGGTACAAAACATAATCATTGTGATACATGGGAGGAGCAATAAATACAGGTGGTAATACAAAGGCTATATAACACGTTCCCAACCATCCCAATGGTAGACGGTGGTATCCCTTATTTCCACAAATGAAATATGTGTTACGTGAGGCTACAAATGCAATTCCAGTTGGTGTATCAAAGGTAAGTGTAATATTACATTCACTGCGGCCTACAGGGATTGTACCTTTATTTCTAATACACAAATCTGCTTTTGTATCAATGACTGTTATTATATGCATGCTCGTCACATTTATAAGTCTTTGATTCGTATATACGCGAGGTGTAGAAACATTCTCCGGACGGTACTCTTCCCATTCGAATTTAGTTCCTTCAGCGTGTGGATAGCCATCTTTATCGTTATAGCATATTTTATTCAACCGAAAAAGTAGTCCACCTTTCGTTGGCCATCGCAGAGTAAAAAGAAGAGTGTACCAAGCATGACAAGAACCATTATGAGTAAACGGGAGAGGAATGAGTGGTGTTCCTCCCTTCTTCTGATGTCCGGGCAACATTCCACATACCCAACAATTGGACGTGTTGGTCATATTATGAGTATGATGCAAAATCTTAATAAAGCTGTTGTTCAAATAAGTCTGCCTATGTCTTTCTTCGTGAAAAGGCAGAGTGAAATGAAAATGTTCGGATGGACTTGGAGTGGTGGGCAGCAAATGTTCTCGTACAGGAAACAACAGTTCTATAGTCCAGGCTAATACTGCGATCACCACTACGGTCAAGACAAATAAAACAGCACCAAGAATTCTCCCTCTTCGTGTTGAAGGAGATGCCATAGTTCACAAAACAATACTCTTCAAAAACAACACTAAGCCGGAAAAATAAAAAAAAACGATGGTTCTGAACCGAGGCTGCCGTTGATTTGTTCTCCGGGATTCAAGACGGGTGTCGCTACACTGGGCAGAACTGATCCCCCCCCCCTTGATATTCCCGGCTTCCGTTTCACAAACCTCAGAGCGGTTACCAACCAGTTTCAAAAACACAAAAGGAATCTTATTTCCTGGGGCGTAGATTATACTTCACTTTATCAGAAACAACGTGGTCCGGGAAGGCTCCCTCCAATTCATCAGACGTAACAGCTGGGCTCTTTTCTGTATCCAAAATCTTTCTGTAGTCGGATAGCACCACAGGGCTCACCAGGTCCGGAGAGACACGTCGGCAGTGCGTTGAATGTATCCACCGCTTCTTGTTGGTGACTCTCACAGCAGTTCGCGTAGCCAGTAGCACTTGCTCAGGGCCATGCCATCTCGGTTCCAAACTGCTGGATCGCTCAAAGACTTTGACCATCACGTGGTCCCCAGGGCGGAGATCGTGAGCCTCACCAGTGGAGTTATCAGGGAGCGCCTCTCGAACCTGTTGATGAATAGAAAGCAAATCATTTGTTAATCGTGCCAGATAATCGTTCATCATTATACAAGGCATATCATGTATCAAACGAGGTTTTGGAACTCCCCAAATATTCATAGGCCTTCCAAACACCACTTCGTAGGGTGTGAGGCCAGATCGAGAATGTGGCACTGATCGAATGGACAGCAATGCCAAAGGCAAAGCATCCGGCCATTTCAGAGATGTAGATGCCACTATCTTTGCTAACTTCAGCTTCAGAGTTGCATTGTATCGTTCTACTAAACCTGCTGATTGCGGATGAAAGACAGCATGGAATCGTTGCTTGATTCCCAATCCTTTCAGGACGTATTCCACTACTTTCCCAATGAAATGAGGGCCATTATCACTCCACATAAGTTTACAAACACCGTAGCGCGGGAAGTACTCTTTCAGTAACACCTTAGCTGTTGTCAATGCTGTATTGTCTTTCGTAGGGTAAGCCTCAATCCATTTGCTGAAGGCACACACCACTACTAGGACATACTTGAGATTATTACAGCGCTCCAGCTGGATGTAATCCATTTGTAGTACTTCGAATGGTGCAGTAGGTGGAACAAACCCACCTTTAGGAGTATGAGTCCCTTGTCCAGGATTGTGTTGCAAACATATCAGACAGGTCTGCACTACTCTCTTAGCCGTGCTAGCAATGTCAGCATTTTCCCAAACTCGTGTAAGCAATTTAGTAATTGCGAGAGCTCCAATGTGTGCCAGCCCGTGTGTCATTTGCACCATTGTTTGTACATAGGCCATGGGTAATTTCCATCTCTCCATATCTTTACTACGCCAGCAACCCTCATCATCCAATACTCCTTCAGTGGCCCATTTCACAAGTTCTGCCTCTGAGGCTGACTTCTGTATATCTAGTATTTCTTCTCTAGCATCATGCCACCGCTCAGCTTGTGACTTCACCACATACATGGGGAAATTATTTTGCAGCATAGCGGTCTCTCTCGCAATGCGGTCTGCGAAAGCATTGCCTTGCCCTATTTTGTCCGTCACCTTTTTGTGTGCACTGCACTTGACTATTGCAACTTTCTTTGGGCATAACAGTGCATTCAGGAGATCGCGTACCAATTCTCCATGCATGATGTGTGCTCCGTGTGAAGTCAGGAATCCTCGTTCCTTCCAAAGTAGGCCAAAATCATGCACTACTCCAAAAGCGTAACGACTATCCGTGTAAATGTTCACATATAGTCCAGCACTTAACTCACATGCCTTCGTTAAGGCTATCAACTCAGCCGCTTGAGCCGATTTTTGGGGTATCCGTGCTGCTTCTACCACAGTCTTAAGTGTCGTGATCGCATAAGCTGCGGAAGTCGTACCATCTGGTAACCTCACGCACGATCCATCAACCCACAGTTCCCCATCTACATCTGGAAATGGCGTATCCTGTAAGTCGATACGACCCTTTGTCTGTTCCTCAGTCAGAAAAACACAATCATGTTGTTCTTCCTTCTGGGTCTCAGCAACAGGGTCCGGCAATAAAGTAGCAGGATTTAGTGTTGCACATCGTTTTAATGTGATGTGAGGCGCCAACAACGTTAGCTCATATCCTGTAAGTCGGGCACTGGTTAGATGCTGCGTTTTCGTTTGATTCAGTAACGCATCTACCGCATGGGGAACTAGCACCAACAATTTGTGTGACAAAACTATTCCCTCACTTTGTCGTATCGCAACTGCTGTTGCTGCAACTGCTCGAAAACATCCAGGCAATCCTCGAGCCACAGGGTCGAGTACCGCCGAGAAGTATGCACAAGGCCTCTGTTTGTCTCCGTGTGTCTGCACTAAGACTGACAATGCGCACCCATCCTTCTCGTGTACATATAATGTGAAAACCTTCGTATAATCAGGTGTACCTAACACTGGTGCAGAACAAAGAGCTTGTCTCAATTGTTCAAAAGCATTCTGACATTCATCCGTCCATTCAATGGGAATCGGTGTATCTTTAGACAACAATGCTAACAATGGTTTAACAATATGCGAAAAACCCAATATCCATTGCCTACAAAAAGACGTCAAACCTATAAAGGCGCGAACATCCTTCTGAGTGCGAGGGACTGGAGTATCTAGAATTGCTTGAATTCGATCTGGTGTCAATGCACGGCCCTCCTTAGACAAAAGATGACCGAGGTAGGTCACCTTTGGTCTACAATATTGCAGCTTTTTCTTCGAAACTTTATGATTATGTTTGGCCAGGAAGGAAAGCAAGGAAAAGGTACTCTTCTCACATTGTTCTGGCGTATCTGCAGCAAGTAAGATATCATCTACATATTGAATGAGAACCACTCCCTCCTGTAAGTCAAAGGAATCAAGCTGTCTTTTTAATGCCTGACTATAAATGCTAGGACTTTCAGTATAGCCTTGAGGAACTCGACAGAATCTGTACGATTTATTATTTAATGTAAAGCCGAATAGATATCGACTGTCAGGATGTACAGGGATCGAAAAGAAGGCATTCTTCAAATCGATGACTGTAAAAGTAGTTGCCGTCGGTGGAACCAACGTAAGCAATGTGGTGATGTCAGACACCACTGGATACTGAGGCACTACTATCTTGTTTATTTCCCTCAAATCAATAATGAAACGGTAAACCTTAGCATCTGTATCTCTTTTAAGGATTGGTAAAATTGGGCTATTACAAACATTGTAGGGGACTTCCTCAACTACTCCTGCCGAAATTAAATCATCTACAATGTGTATCAAAGCAAGTTCACCTTCTCTGGAAATCTTATATTGTGGGACACGTGGCAGAGATACTCCCTCCTTTACAGTAATACGCACTGGAGGAATTATCATCTGCCCTACATCCGTATCGGAAGTGGCCCACAACGTTTTCGGTAAGGAGGCCAGAACTTCAGATTCATGGAGAAAACACACTCGCTCTAATTCCGGGTAATTCTCATTCAACACAACTCGCACTCCTTCTGGGGCACAGTGAATAGTAGCTCGAAAGTGTTTTAACATATCGAGTCCAATAATATTATCTGGTGTATTTGGAGACAACAAAAAGGGACAAGGGGCAGCAAATTTATCAACATGAAATGCAACTGGTTGAGACAATGGGCTAGAAGTAGGTGTTCCATCGAACCCTATTGCTGTAATTACCTCGCCAGACAGGGGAGCCCTTGGAACCAAGTATTTGGACAAAGCGCTACGAGTAGCTCCTGTATCGACCAGAAATTTATCAGTGGAACCCAGAACATGTGCTTCTATGTATGGACCCCTCTGATCAACTGGTACCTCAACCGATTCCACACCCCATCCTACGCAATCCTATGCGTAATGCTCATCCCGTGGTTCAGCAGGACCACCCTCATTTATCTGATATTGATTGCGATTATCAAACGTATTATAATCTGACTGACCACGACCCCTTGCTCCATATCCTCCACGATCATTCATGCCATAACCTCCTCTTGACCCTCCATAATAGTTCCTAGATCTCCCACTTCCTCGTCCCCTCAAATTACGCTGCTCTAGAAACACCGGACAGTCTGCAATCCAATGCCCAAACTGTTTGCAGTATGCACATTGATTCACAGAAATGTCAGAACGAGGGGGAGGAGCATTACTGTATGATCCTCGCCCTCCTCTACTGTTTCCCCTCGTAGCCTGAACCTGAGCTAACATTACCTTCGTTTTCAATTCCTTCGCCTTCTTTTCACTACTTTCTTTCGCCTCCAATTCCTGTCTTTCATAATATTGAGCCATAGTCAATAAAGAAGCAGGGGTTGCTGTGGTCCATGAACTTTCACTCGCTTTTAATCGTTTCGCAATCTCCGGTAGGAGATTGGCTACATACTTATCAACGAATAGATGCCTGCCAGTATCTTCTGTCAATAATTGACCACTGTAATCATGGAACGCTTCCTCGAAGCGAGAGAAAAAATCGGAAACTGATTCATCCGTTTTCTGCTTACACGAGGCTAATATAGTCCAATCAATCTTTTTAGCGGGAGCAAGAGTCTTTAGTTTTGTTAGTATGGCCCCTGGAAGGTCTAATATTAATTGACACGGCTTACATGCTGGTTCTCTGTCTAAATCAGCCTGAACAAGATCTTTCCAAGTGGCCCCGAGAGTCGTGAGGTCATCAAACCTACGAATTACTCTCCACATATCAGGGGGCAATATCAACCCGAAAAATAGATCAATATCAACTAACGTCATGATACATGAAGAAATTGCACTTTCAACATTTTCATAAAAAGCCGCAGGGTTTTTACGGGGATCAGGTAAAGCATTCTTAAGCGCCATGACATCTGCTCTATTCCAAGGCGTATGAACCCAATTATATACAAAATACCCTTTCGCGTCTTTGGATCTTTTATCATCATCTGTGCCATCCCCTTTATGAGGGACATATAACGGCGCAGCTTCTCGCATAGGTCTAACATTAATCGCAGCGATCTTATCTGTTTCCAAAATAGGGCATTCTTTGGATATCCCCGTCGCTCCGGACGTAGACGAATTCTTCGACTTTTCCAACTCCCGTAGTCGCGTCGCCTCATTACGCAGTTCAATCAAACGCTTGAAGAAGTCATCCGCATCTGAAAGAACAAAAAGACCTTTACGAAAATACTCACGACCCTTGGATATCTCCTTCGGTTCTAACTCGAGAGAATATTTTCTATACCGCTCAACAACTTCATCTCCAAAATGATCTAAAAAATACAGTCGTTCCTTATCAGGCCACTGTTCCATTTGTTCAGTAACGTCAGAAACAGTAACAGTATTAATATTTAGTTTTCGTGCAAATGAACGTAATTCCGCAGCTCGTTCCGCATGTAACCTGGTACGCTGTGTTCGATCACTATCCTCGTCTGATCCCTCGCTCGGAGCCGTTGGCGTGACGTACGGGGGCGGACAACGATCTAGTAATGAAAAATCATCCGTTTCATTAGTAAGGACTGGATAGAGAGGACGCCTGATAGGGAATTGACCATTAACCTGTAAATTGCGTTCTCGTCTCTCCCTCTCTTTCTTTTCCTGTAATTCCTTCTCCTGTAGCTGTAAAGCTTTGTCATGTGCAGCCTTCCGCTGCACTTTCTCCGCCAAGGCTTCCTCACGCTTCGCTCGTTCACGCACCTCTTTCTCCCACATGCGCACACAATCAAACATATCTTGTCTAGACCTTCGCTGAAACAAACACTGTTCCACATACTGTACCTTTCGAAGGTCAAACGACCCATATAGTGGCCACTGTAATTCACGATCAGTTTTAGTATACTTATGCCATAATGTACTATACATTATTGGTGGAATACCGAATTTGACATACATTTCACGATTTGGAGTCCCCTCTGGGGGAGCCGGCTGTTTTGCACTTAATCGATAATTGGTACCATTTTCAGAACAGCACATCCTACGGAGTGTGCTAAAAACAGGCATGTTTCAAAAGGTACCACGAAAACGCGATACTACAAAAATGCCACCTAACACGGTGTACCGTTCAAATCAAATAAATCAGAGAAATATCCCTACATGCCTGCCTATGTGAGGTGCACTTCACATATTCAAATTCAAATTCAAAGATTCAAAACGTTAGCTAACAAATTCAAATTCAAATTCAAAGTTTCAAAAAGCCACAGTAAGTGTCAGCAGACTACCTCATCAATCAAAAGCTTACCAATTTCTCTTCAAACGTCCAAAGTCCAACTGCCAAGTTCTGTGGTCAAATCAGCCAGAACGGCACATCACGACAATCCAAGATCAGAATCTCAGTCGAAGACCGGCGCCACCTGGAAGGTCAGATCGGAAGGACGGGAAAACACACCGTGGGTGCCGAGACTCGGGTCACTCAGTGGCAGCGTACGCGTCCATGGCGAGTTTCCTGACCTTCGTCACGACCTCTCCTTCGGGCATCCGAGTCGCCGATGAGTCCCTTCGTGGTCGCCAATTGTGGTGTTGGGTTCAAATCAGGCCTACATACTCTGCTAAACTCTCGAACACCTTAGTATAGAAGTTGGCACGGACACTGGAAAAGGTAAAAGACAAGTTTATTAAGACCCCATGGGGTGGTGATACATTCCTACAGCACCCTTCGGTAATGTAAGAAGTAGCACACCGAACATTGGTGCGCGACCTCTTTTATACAGTTTATTAGCAATAAAAAGATAGGCGGTTACAAGTTACACATTTTAGGTACATATAAGGTCATTTTTGGAACACGGCCAACATGTGGGAGGAGTTTCAACAGCACTGGTCAGTTAGTGTGAACATTCCTAAAGAGTGACCAATTGGTGCGTAATGCGCATGTGCGCTTGACCAGTACTAAAAATAGCCTGTTGCCGAGCAGACTAGTGACCATGGGTATCGAGAAAGGACAAAAGGGCACACTGACCACGAGGCAGCGTGTTCATAGGAAACGGAAATCAGAGGGATTCAAAATGGCCCCCGTTCGTTTTGGTCAAGTTAACAGAAAAGACCGTGTAGCTGTGCTAAACGCTAACTCAGGAGCTGCCAAAACACGACACAGACACTACTCTGACGCAACTTCCACAGGAAAGAGGTAGCAGGGAGATGCTCAAGAGGAAGGCTGTCTCACTGTCTCACATGTGTATCTGATAAAGAAGCAACACTGGTGGTTGCCAGTGGTAGAGATGGAAACCGAAGACCTTGCGAGAAACATGCGTAGGAGAGCTTACCACACTGCAGATTGTGTATGAAAAGATTCCATTCGGAGGAGATACCATGCAAGGAATATGCCTAGATTGGATCAATCAATCAATCAATCATAGCACTTATATAGCGCACTACTCACCCGGGAGGGTCTCAAGGCGCTTGGGGGAGGGGGGTGCTACTGCTCGAACAGCCAGATCTTGAGTTGTCTCCTGAAGGCGAGGTGGTCCTGGGTCAGCCGAAGGTGGATGGGGAGGGAGTTCCATGTCTTGGCAGCCAGGTAGGAGAAGGATCTTCCTCCGGTGGTGGCTCTTCGGATGCGTGGTACGGCGGCGAGGGCGAGGCTGGTGGACCGTAGTTGACGGGTGGGCGTGTAGAAGGTCAGGCGGTCGTTGAGGTACTTGGGGCCCAGGTCGTGGAGAGATTTGTGTGTGTGGGTGAGGAGGCGGAACGTGATCCTCTTGTTGACGGGGAGCCAGTGCAGGTCTTTCAGGTGGCCGGAGATGTGGCTGCGACGGGGGATGTCCAGGATGAGTCGGGCGGAGGCGTTCTGGATGCGTTGGAGTCTTTTCTGTAGCTTGGCTGTGGTTCCGGCGTAGAGGGTGTTTCCGTAGTCCAGTCGACTGGTGACGAGGGCCTGGGTGACCGTCTTCCTGGTTTCGGGCGGGATCCAACGGAAGATCTTTCGAAGCATACGCAGGGTGTTGAAGCACGATGAGGAGACGGCGTTGACTTGTCTGGTCATCGAGAGGAAAGAGTCCAGGATGAAGCCCAGGTTGCGTGCATGGTCGGTTGGCTTGGGTGCGGTGCCCAGGGCGGGGGGCCACCAGGAGTCGTCCCAGGCGGAGGGCGAAGGTCCCAGGATGAGGACTTCCGTCTTGTCTGAGTTCAGTTTCAGGTGGCTGTTCTTCATCCACTCAGCGACGTCTTTCATCCCTTCGTGTAGGCAGGTTCTGGCGGTGTCGGGGTCCCTGGTGAGGGAGAGGATCAGCTGGGTGTCGTCGGCGTAGGAGATGATGTTGAGGTTGTGTTGGCGTGCGATGGCTGCAAGAGGTCTCATGTAGACGTTGAAGAGGGTGGGGCTAAGTGAAGATCCTTGCGGAACGCCGCAGATGACTTCGGTGGCCTCGGATCGAAACGGGGGGAGGCGGACTCTCTGTGTTCTTCCGGCGAGGAACGAGGTGATCCACTTCAGTGCCTTCTCTTGGATGCCGATGTTGCTGAGGCGTAGGACTAGGGTGCGGTGGCAGACCGTGTTGAACGCTGCAGAGAGGTCCAGGAGGATGAGGGCAGCAGTTTCCCTGTTGTCGAGCAGGGCTCGGATGTCGTCGGTGGCTGCGATGAGGGCGTTCTCGGTGCTGTGGTTGGCTCTGAAACCGGACTGCGAGGGGTCGAGGGATCCGTTCGTCTCGAGGAAGGCGGCCAGCTCTTTGTTGACGATCTTCTCGATGACTTTCGCAGGAAAAGGGAGGAGCGAGATGGGGCAGATGTTTTTGAGGTCGGTGGGGTCCGCTGTCGGTTTCTTTAGTAGGGCGCTGAGCTCGGCGTGCTTCCAGCTCTCCGGGAACTGACTTTATCAGTGGAAGGACCACCCCAGAATGATTCACCTTCTATGGGGAGGGGACTTCAACATTCACCCATGTTCTATGGCAAATTCCCAATGCTGTGGGTTTGTGGACGAACATGAGGCTCCACTAGCCCATTTCGTCCACAACAAATCGGGAAATGCAATGAATAATATACTCTCCGACCTGGACCTGGTAATTGCTAACTGCCCAAATCTGGAAAAAAAACTTTTTTATACCCAACCCAAGTGGGCAGAGGCCACCAAACGACAGTCGACTATATTCTTCTGTCCCCGGGACTGCTCCCGATAGCCAAAGCCTATCAGGTCATTTCTAACCCACTAAGCGATCACTCCGCACTGAAATTGGACCTCCCCCTCATTGAACCTAAACCCAAAATCATTGAAATAGCCAACACTCTCGCTCAAAACAGGTTAGAACTGGCAAAAAAGAACGGCTTTTCAATAAAATGGGAAAAAGTTAATCCTAATGAAATTACAAAAAACTTGGTGGACCGGGCATATCCAAATATAATTAAATGCTTGGACCCTTCGGCAAACCATAAAGAGGTTATACATAATTTTATAGAAATCCTAGAAATAACTAAGGGATTGCTTACGGTGAAAACAACAACCAAACACTCCAGTAAGAAAGGGTGGTTTAACCACAATTGCACTAGAGCCCTATCTGATCTAAAATCTGCTCTACACATTAAACCAAGAGACGTGGGCCTGGTCCAACTCCTTAGACGAACATACACTCGAGAACGCAAGCTCAGAGCCCGAGAACTGAAAGAGAAGCTCTGGGAAGATCTACACAAGAGTGCTCTCTCAAAAAACAGCAAGGCCTTTTGGCGAACGGTCAGATCCCCCTATCTCATAGATAATAACTCCCCTAGGATAGAGGTGGCCATAGACGAGGATACTTGGGTAGCCCACTTCGCAAATATTTTCAAAGATCATGTGAGCGCCGATGGGCAAATGAATCTTCTCACCAAGGTACAATACCCAATTCCATTGTCTTTTGACATTTCTGACATATTAGTGGCCCTTGAAAAAAGTAAGACTGGAAAAGCCCCTGTCCCTGATGGCGTCCCAGTGGACCTTTTTAAATTTAACCTGGACCTATGGGTGCCCATTCTCACAAGAGTGTGCACAGCTGCGGCTAGCGAGGGCGTGTTAGACTCTTGGACCAGGTCAATTATGGTCCCCATCTTCAAGAAAGGGGACCGCCAGGATGTGAAATGTTATCGCCCCATCTCACTGCTGGACTCTCTTGGTAAAGTGGTGGGGAAAGTCATCCTGGAGAGACTTCAGCAGTGGGGTGAGGAAAGAGGCATTATCTCCGATCTGCAGTTTGGGTTCCGAGAAGGCTTTGGGACGGTAGAGCAGGCCCTCAATCTCAGCCTGATAATGGGCAAATATATGCAGGCAAAGAAGAATGCGGTGTACATGGTCTATGTGGACCTGTCCGCCGCATTTGACTGCGTTTCGCACTCAAAACTATGGACAGTCCTAAGACAAATGGACGTGGATCCCTCCCTATTAGATTTTCTGAGAGAGCTCTATCCGGGGGCCTCGGCGAGAGTTCGCTTTGGGAGAAACGGCGAGTTGACGGCGTCCTTTGGAGTGGAGCGGGGAGTCAGGCAGGGCTGTGTCCTGGCCCCCTTCCTCTTCTCACTTTATACCAACGGCTTGGAGGAGGGTATGTCGAGGGGGGCTCAGGACCTCCCACGAGTAAATCAGCGCCCGATCCCGGCTCTGCTCTATGCGGACGATGCCGTCATCCTGGCGCGAACCCCGCGTGAACTCCAGAGCTCACTGAATAGATATACAACCTTTATGAGTAGCTTGGACCTAAAAGTGAACGTAAAAAAAACGTTTGTCATGATCTCGGGGGGTGTGAAAAAAGGCACAAAAAAGATATATCTTGACAATCAAAAACTTGAGACCACCGCCCAGTATCCATACCTCGGGATCATGATAGATGACAGGCTGACATGGAAACCAGCAGTGGAGACAAGATGCCATCTGTTTAAAAGATCGATAGCGGCCCTACAGAGTTTTTCACAGAAGCTGGGGAGGAGGGCCCCAGTGGAGCTTTTAAAAATCTATAATGCCAAGTGTCAGGCCATCGCTCTTTACAGAGCGGGAGTGTGGGGTCATACGGACATTAGAGCCCTCCAGGTAATTGAAAACACCTTTTTAAGATTTCTCTTAGCCACACCAAGAGGCACGTCAACTTATGCCTCCCACATGGAACTGGGAATTCCCTACCTAGAGGACTTACTCCAAATCCAGCCATTGATGTTGTGGAGGCGCATCTGGTCATCTGATAAAAACGCGCTAACTCAGTCAATTGTGGCTGACACAATGTCACTCGACCAGTCCTCAAAGGTTAAGTGGCTCTGCTACATCAGAAACTTTTTCACAGATCTTGGCCTTGAGAATTATTATCTGCAACCTGAGTCGATAGCTGGCATGTCGAAGAAGGGCTTGAAGCAACAAGCACTCCATCACTTGGAAATAATGAGATTGACATCTGAGGCAACAAAACCATCAGTTATTCATGCGAATCTGGTGCAGACAACATACGGTATTCAACCGTATTTAACCTTGCAGATTAAAACATACGAGAGAATGCTGATGACCAGATTTAGACTGAATACTTTCTTTAGATTGGTCGCTTTTCCTATGAATAAAGGTTGGGAACCAAGTTTGCCCCCATGTCCTTGCGACGGGAAATCTATACAGTCTAATTTACACGTGATCATGTTCTGTAAATTCTACCATCCGCACAGAAAAAGTTGGCTACTCCCCACATTTAGGCGGTGGGGCCTTAGACAGTGTCGACCAGCATTCCATCAACTGCAAATGTTAGAGACCGAAGATGTTTGTTATGCAGCTCTTAACTTTCTAAAATGCATCATGAATCATAGGAAAAATCTTTAAAACATCTCTCTGCAAAAATAACAACATTGAAATCTATCACCATTTTAATATGCCTGCCTATATCCATTGTATACTGTTTTTTGTATGAACTTTTTTACAAATTAATATATAACTTGCAGTTTTTTACATCATATAAATTGTACTGTTGATTGTTCCTTTTATGGTTTTCCTTGTGATAAACCGAATAAAGAAAGAATTTGAATTTGATTCTCCGGGAAGGTGGCGGTGTTGAAGGAGGTGTTGATGATGTTTCGGAGTTGTGGTGCGATGGTGGAGTCGGCCTTGTTGAAGACGTGGTGTGGGCAGGGGTCGGTCGGTGATCCGGAGTGGATGGTGTTCATCGTGCGGGCTGTGTCCTCGGTGGTCACCGTGGTCCAGGTGCAGAGGGTGGTGGTGGGGGGCGTTGGTTCGACGGTGGGGTGCGTGGGTGATGCGCTGAAGCTGTTATGGATGTCGGCGATCTTGCGGTGGAAGAACGAGGCGAGGGAGTCGCAGAGGTCTTGTGATGGAGTGATGTCGTTGTTGCCGGTGCTGGGGTTGGAGAACTCCTTGACGATGCTGAAGAGTTCCTTGCTGTCGTGGGCATTGATGTCCAGTCGTTCCTTCAGGGATTTCTTCTTGGTGGTGCGGATAAGCTGGTGGTGCTTGCGGGTGGCGTGCTTGAGGGCGGTCATGTTGTCGGTGGTCTGGTCACGGAGCCAGGCTTTCTCGAGGGTGCGGCAGGTATTCTTGGAGTCCTTGAGTTCGTCGGTGAACCAGGATGCCTTCTTGCTTCTGGGTTTGCTGGGAGGGTCCTTCAGTGGTGCGAGGTCGTTGGCGCAGGCGGTCAGCCACTGCGTGAGGTTGCGGGCTGCTTCGTTGGGGTCCATTGTGCTGGCAGGTGGGTTCTGGCCGAGGGAGGTTGTGAGCTGGTCGGCGGAGATCTTGCTCCAGCTTCTGTGGGGAACCTGGGGCGGGTGGTGGTGGGTTGTGGTTCTTCTGAAGCTGAAGTGGACGCAGCTGTGGTCGGTCCAGTGAAGTCCGGTGGAGTGGCTGAAGGTGATGTGCTTGCTGGATGAGAAGACGGGGTCAAGCGTGTGGCCGGCGTAGTGGGTGGGGTGTTGACCAGTTGCTGGAGTCCGAGGTTGGCGAGGTTGTCCAGTAGGGCGGCGGTGTTGCGGTCCTTGTTGTTCTCCAGTTGGAAGTTGAGGTCTCCAAGGAGGATGTAGTCAGCGGAGCGGAGGGCGTGCGGGCTGATGAAGTCCGTGATGTCTGCGCTGAATTGTGTGCGTGGTCCCGGAGGTCTGTAGATGAGTGTGACTCTGAGGGTCGTCTTTGGGTCGGTGTGAATCTGGAAGTGGAGATGCTCGGCTGCAGCGAGGGTGTCGTTGGAGTCGGTCGTGATGCGGATGGTGTTTCTGTGGACGATGGCGATGCCTCCTCCGGTCTGGTTGACGCGGTCCCTCCTGATGATCTTGTACCCGTCTGAGATGGCGATGGCGATGTCCGGGGCCGAGGAGGCGTTCATCCAGGTTTCCGTGAGGTAGGCGACGTCTGGTGATGTTGCGTCGAGGAGGTTCCAGAGTTCCACGGCGTGTCTGTGGACGGAGCGGGTGTTGAGCAGGATGCACTTGAGGTGGTTGCTGCTGGTGCTTGGCTTGGCGGGAGCGGTGCAGGTTCGGAGGCAGGTGAACTTGCAGGCTTTGCAGGTGAAGGGTCCGTGGATGCGTCTCGGGGTGGCTCGGCAGCAGGCGGGGTTCTGGCCGGTATTGAGTGCGTTGAGGGTGGCGGCGTCGTAGGTCCGTCGGGTTGTCTTGCATCGGTGGGGGCCAGGGGTCCTGGCGCTGGGCGCGGTCCAGGTGCGGACGGGCGCAGACGGGCTTACCTTTGGCGGCCTTCGGCGCACCCGCTGCGCGTCAACGCTGCGCGTAAGAGGGGGCGACATAAGAAGGAGCCGGGAGGGCGGAGCAGCTGGGTGGCGGGAGCGGGGCAGCTGATTCAAGCAAGCTGGGCTGAAGAGGCCTGAAATGCCAGAAACCGGTCCTCGGAAGCTTGTTTCCGGTCCAGGGAAGGCATGGCTTGGCAGTTCAGGCTGGACTGTTCCCATGAGGCACAGGGTCAGACTGATTTGCATATGGCCATGTCTGAACTGGGGTGGCAGAGTGGGCTAAAGAACGGTAATGGATTAAACCCAGATCTGTTGACTGGGTGTGAGTGTTTGATTGGTTCGGATGCTCCATCCATCACCACCCCCTTTTGTACCGCCTTTGTGTTAAGGCAGACACATAACTGGCAATAATATTATACAAGATATTTTGGAACTCACAGCTTATGCCTCTTCCAGTCAGTTTTCAAAGCATCAAAAACATGTGCCGTATTTCTCTGTGAGGAAGGTGGCAAATGGCGGCTAAATACTCCAAATAATTGTGCGATGGCATTGTTCAAGGAGTGACCTATGAGGCGTGGTTTGAATGAACAACGCAGCTTAGGAAAGGGGACAGGGAAAATGTACTACTTTTATGTGACTGGCAGATGTGGCTCAATATATAACAAGTACTTTATGTATACACAATGATAATAATTTGCACTCCTCTTTAGAATCAATTGAAACTAAATTTTATTTTAACAGTTACACCTGGTGCAAACCCATATCTTGGCTAGCCCCAGCCAAGTTAGTATGAATGAATAAACCACAGACACCTGTGTTATGGGGTGCACTATCCACTTGCTCACTATTACGTGATGCGTTATCTTCTCAATTTTAAATGTACTGAGATATTCGCAAATTTTTTTTTTTAGAATTATTTAAAAAAATAATTAAGAAGATGATTGTTACTCATCACATAGCATCATCATTCTAATCACAGCGAAAGCTAAACAAAAATAGAAATGCCATGAAACATTTGTTGAATTTTCAATCTTCAAAACCACTTTTATTCTTCTTTATCCATCATCAAATGTATGCGTTTGTAATCTTCAAACAACTCTCCACAAATCAACATATGAAGACATATCGCAATGCATTTCGGTATGCAACTTCGTCAGGGGAATGCTCTACAAATAACAAAGATCTATCACTATTCATATCAATTCATAAATTATTCATATTTTCTAATCAAAAGTCATTTGTTAATCAAAAGTCATTTTAACAGAAGCCAAAGATTTACCAGCTAGGCACACACATGTAATGCATTACCAATGAACATGCTCATAAAAATTCACCAGTGAAAAAATGAATGAATGCAAGCCAAAAAGCTTAACCATGCAGTAACAGTACCCAAAACGAAATTCACCATAAAACCAAGTGTATGTCCAAGTGTTTCAAGACTGAGTGACACTCCTACCTTCACTGACCACAATCGAGCATATAAGAGTGATGTGTGAAAATAATCGATAATATTTTGCCGAATTTCTGCAAAAAAATATATTACATAAATGTTTTAGTTGTTAGATCTCTACGTGAGTTTGTATTGTGCCCCTAGCACCGAACAATCACTCACTTGTACTTGTAACGATGGCCCGCTATTTTTTGTCCGTGATACTTGTATTAATTCAATGTCATACCACTTTCTGAAATGAAATAACAATGCCGCCGTGTCAGGCTTGCAACTCGTGTTTTCGAAGGATCTAAAAAGGGAATATTACGTTACTCTAAAGAGCCCAATTCTTACCTATATTTTCATCTGCTCAGCCGTAACTTTTACCACTCGCTCTCTCAATCGTTCAGTATGGTCACTGAATGCCGGTACTTGGTGTCTGACATCACGCCTAATATGAACATAAACAATGGACTAAGACTAACTCACCCTATCCAAGATGGCGTGTGTTTACACTCGCTCGGTCTGAACAAATCCCGAATGGAATGTCAATGAAAACCCTTTTCGTGTGTGCTCGAGTTCTAATTAACAAATGTAACCAATACCAACTACTGGTTAAATTATTTACAATGTAAACTGCTGATGAGATTGTGCATCCTAAGAGGGTCCCCCAAAAAATTAAATGTGAGGTTTTCTGAGCATAAAGTCCAATAATGCATTAATGTGATATGTACAAAAAATGTATAAAAATGTCAAGCATTACATCAAGTCAATTGCATTTATTTACAAAAAACAGATCATCTCTATCTTATCATTGAGTCCATAGGGAATCAGTGTCCTAAGGGACTTTATCCAGTACGTTTCTCTTTGTGCCAATAGTCTCACAATATCAACATGTGGTGTCTCCACCAATCTCTCTAACACAGTAAATCTTAATTGGGGTATTGTGTGACCAAATTCATGCCAATGTACAGCCAAACAAGATTTCATGTTCTTGGTACGTATCATACTCTTATGCTCGGTCATCCGAACCTTCACCTTCCTTGAGGTACGTCCAACATAAACAAGTCCACATGGACATTTAATTGCATATATCAGAACACTGGAATTACAATCAGATGTGTGTCTAAGTGTTATCCTTTTACCAGTCTGTGGATGTGCAAATGAATTCCCAACCAACACGTTACCACAGTGTCCACAGTTTTGACATTTCATCATTCCCTTTTGGCCTACATCTTTTACTTCATGTCTGCGACCCTTCAAAATCTCCTTAAGATTCCTCGACCTGGAGTGTGCGAACAATGGTTTATCCAAAAATACATGTCTGAAATCAGGTTCTTGTTCAATGATCTTCCATCTTTTTCTTATGCATTTTTTAATGGGCACTGCGGCTGTGGGTAATTTTAAAACATAAACTTCTCTTTTGTCTCGTACTCTTTCGCTCTTCTCTAACATTGTGGACCTAGACATGGTTCTCGCTCTGTTCTCAGCCTGTTCTAGTACTATATCTGGGTAACCTCTCTCTTTGTAATCCTTTCGCATGCTCTTGATGGTCTCAAATCCTTGAGTTTCATCTGAACAAATCCTCCTTGCTCTGATAAACTGTGACAAAGGTAAATGCCTCTTTAGAGACTGCGCATGAAAACTATCAAAATGTAAAGCGTTGTTCCTGTCTGTAGGCTTCTTATATACACTCGTCACAAGTGTATCTCCTTTTCTTTGAATCAGTATATCCAAATAGCTTATCTGCACAGAATTGATAGTGTGTGTGAACTTAATAAAAGCATGACAATTGTTTAACTCATTGAGTCGTTCTCGTAATTTCTCTTCTGGTCCTTTCCACAATACCAGTATATCATCAGTATACCTTAGATACAATGCTAGATGTTCTTGCCACTCAACCTTTTGTAGTATGTGTTGCTCTTCGAATTTGGACATGAATATATTTGCATATGTCGGTGCCCCGGTAAACCCCATAGAGGTACCAGTCTTTTGTAGGAAAAAAACAATTCTGCCACTGAAAATACCCATGATATAGGCAAAATTGCAACAACTCTAGAAGAAAATGTTTTGACTCTCCTCATATTCGTGTCTCAAAAGCATCCATTCTGCTGCCTCTAGCCCTTCCATATGTGGGATCGAAGTGTAAAGAGCTGATACATCAACTGTGCACAACCACAGTTCATCATCAGCAGAGAAGGTTACTCTCTGCAATTTCTTTAAACAGTCGGTTGTGTCTTGTACAAAAGTTGACCATTGTTGCACTAAAGGTTGCATATAATGATCGAGATATTTCCCTAATGGTTCATGTAATGACCCACACCCCGCCACTATCGGCCGGAACGGTGGGTCCTTCGGATCTTTGTGCATTTTAGGCAACATATATATGTACGGTGTACTAGGATGTTCTGTTGTCAGGTACCTCCGTGTTTGTTCCTCTATCCAACCCAAATCAGTGGCTCTTCTTAAAATTTCAGATAAGATTCTCTGAAACTCTATGGTGGGATCTGATTCTAACTGCACATAGGTGTTGGTGTCTTTCACATGTTGATCTACCTTAAGATGATAATGGGTAGAGTTGAGCACCACTAGTGCTCCACCCTTGTCTGCAGCGACTATAGTAAGTGCCTCATTGGAGGCCAAATCATTCAATGCTATAGTTTCTTGCTTGGTCAAGTTTCTTCTCGTCTTTCCATGATGTTTCCGTTCTGCAAAATCTTTTTTTACTAATGTCTCAAATAGGTCTAAAGCTTTGTGTGACATAGGTGACATAAATACACTTTTTGGTTTAAAAATTTTTGTTCTTGGAATCTCTGTTGTGGGCTCAGGACTCTCTGAAGCTATTTGGTGAAAAAACCACCTAAGTCTTAACTTTCTCATGAATTTAAAGAAAGAGACTTCAGTCTCAAGTTCATTGCTTTGATAAGTTGGCACAAAAGACATGCCCTTATTCAAAACTGCTGTTTGCATTGGACTTAATGCTACATCAGAAATGTTCATAATTAATTCCTCTTTGGATTGCGTCTTACTCCATTTTGTTTTTTGCCATTGTCCCCTCCTTGTTCGTTTGTTTTGTTCTGTGTGTGTTGTGCATGCTCGTCCGGTGGATGATTGGAACTGTGGCCTCCCTCTAAAAAAGGCTGCCTACTCTGATTATTTGTTGCGCCTTCTGCACATGCACTTACTACTGCTGATTCTACTGGGGGACGTGTAGGTAAGGTGTCCTGATCTGTGGCCGTTTAGAGCTGTATGTTAAGATGCTGGAACATTTCTTGCTGGAAAGTGACTCCCTAGATAAGGAGAGAAGAAATAGTGTTTGTGTGGATTCAAGGGAAGGTATGTTGGGGGTAGCTCGCCGCTTGAGACTAGACTGCACAGCAACGAAATGCTTTAACCACCCTGTTAAGTGCTATGCAGAGTGTCTGTCCAGCACAGAACCAGAGTTATTAATTGGGAGATATTTGATAGTGGCAGTTTGTTCTCTTTTTTATATAACATTCTTTGCAATTTTTCATGTAACACAATATAAACCTGCAGTCAGAATCAGCATCACTGAGTATAGAACAACTAGTTGCCTCACGTTCACCAGGTATCTGAACACCCTAGTCAACCACACCACCCCATACCCCTTCCATATGGTGTTTCCTGTGACCAGCCTCTTGGGGCTCAAACATTTCTTTGTCCAAGTGCAGAGTCCAAGGTCTCCTCACACATGGCTCGATATGGACCCCCTTGTATCTTTCCCAGTCACTCAGTTTCTGGGGTAACCCTGTACTATGAAGATAGGCCCTTCCAAGTTGACACAATAGTCCAGCCCATGTTTGTATTCCTCTATTTGGGGCACCGTCAAAACAGTCAGTGTTTGTCAATGTCCCATTTAGCAACAAAAAAAACAGCCACAGCAAAGCCTGCTCAAATCTATTTCCTTTATGACATCTGCAATAAGTTGCAGAGCAAGTTTGCAATTTCTCGGAAGCTGTCAACCAAGGCCGCCCTTCAGGGTTGAAAGTAACCCTTCCGAGAAAGGTACCAGAACCAGACAGGCATGAGGAAAGTGTTCATCCCTGGATTCACCGGACCCACATACCTGAACAGCTGCCTCTCCTTCCACGCACCCAAAAGACCCCTCAGATCAGCACAGATCTCACTGACCACTGTCCCACATATCGGCAAGACAAGACCAGGAGGAAAGTCCTTCTCCTACAGATGCAAACCCCGACCACCTGCTAACCACCTGGGACCTACTTACAGTACAAAATACCACTGTCATGACGAACTCCGTTCACTCAGGAGCACCCATTGGCCCGTTTCCTCACCACATCTTCAGGAGCAAGTCAATCAGTAACTAACTCACATCCATACTCAATGCATCCATCACCACGGCCATCTTGCCTAATGAATGGAAAGACACTAAAGTCAAACACCTTCTCAAAAAACCATCCGCCGACCACAGCAAACTCAAGAACTTCCGTTGCATCTCTCTGCTCCCCTTTCCTGCCTTCATCCTAATAAAACCTATCAATTGGCAACTCACAGAAAACCCGGTATTCAGTGCCAACCACTGATGACTACAGAGCCTCTTTGACCAATAAGAAACAGCAGCCCTGATCCTCTTTCACCTCGCAGCATCATTCAAAACCATATCCCTCTACACCCTTATCAAGAGGCTCCACCACATCGGAATTCAAGGAAATGACCTCAGATGGATCCCTTCCTTCCTCACTGTAAGAACGCAGAGACATGATTGTGAGTGAGTTGCCCCATTTTCCATAACCACGTCCTAGTGTACTAGGACCAGTGTAAGTACTTTGATTGAATTACATTTGCACCCAAGGTCATCGAAAAGGCCTTCAACACCCAGCTAGCAAACTTCATCGAAGCAACAATGTCCTTTGACATCCCCCAATCTAGATTCTGAACAATCACAGCACTGAGACTGTCTTACTTGCACCTCACCGATGACATCTGCTCCCCCCTCGACCAGGGCAAAATGGCAGCTCTTATCCTCCTGGACCTCTGTGCTGCATTCAACACCGCTCCTTTCTCACCGGCAGAACTCAGCAGTTCAGACCCACTCCCTAATTCTTAGAACTGACGAAGACCAACTGTAGAGTGCCCCAGAGCTCCACCCTCATCCCCACCCTCTTCAATGTCTACATGGCCCTCCTTGTAACCATCTTCAGGAACCACAAGCTCAACATCATCTCATACGCCAACGACACCCAGATGATCCTCTCCATCACCAATGAATTCAACATCACAAGACAGAACTTTCAAGAAGGGATGAAAGCTGTCACCCCCTGGATGAAACACAGCTGCCTGAAACTCAACTTAGTCCTCATCCTTCACTCCACCCCTCTGCATGGAACGACTCCTGGTGGACCTCCACCCTTGGAAATCCCGCCACCCGGACAGACTCCATGCCAAACCTCTGCATCATACTAGACTCATCGCTCACAATGAACCGATAGATCAACACCGTTCTTCTGATCTTTTCAACACCCTCCGCTTACTTCAAACGACCTTCAGATTGATCCCATTTGAGTCCATAAAAACTGTCACACATGCACTCATCAGCAACAGACTGGACTACAGCAACGCTCTCTACACCAGAATCAACAAGAAACTCCTTACCAAACTTCAAGCTGTCCAGAACACCACAGCCAGACTGATCTTCAACATCTCCAATCGCAGTTACATAACCTAACACCTCCACAATCTCCTCTGGCTACCATACGAAAGAAGAAGAATCTTCACAACACCGGACCCACATACCTGAACAGCTGCCTCTCCTTCCACGCACCCAAAAGACCCCTCCGATCAGCACAGATCTCACTGACCACTGTCCTACATATCGACAAGAGAAGACCAGGAGGAAAGTCCTTCTCCTACAGATGCAAACCCCGACCACCTGCAAACCACCTGGGACCTACTTACAGTACAAAATACCACTGTCATGATGAACTCCATTCACTCAGGAGCACCCATTTGCCCGTTTCCTCACTACATCTTCAACTTCAGGAGCAAGTCAATCAGTAACTAACTCACAACCATACTCAATGCATCCATCACCACGGCCATCTTGCCTGATGAATGGAAACACACTAAAGTCAAACACCTTCTCAAAAAACCATCCGCCGACCGCAGCAAACTCAAGAACTTCCATTGCATCTCCCTGCTCCCCTTTCCTGCCATCATCCTAATAAAACCCATCAATTGGCAACTCACAGAAAACCCGGTATTCAGTGCCAACCACTGATGACTACAGAGCCTCTTTGACCAATAAGAAACAGCAGCCCTGATCCTCTTTCACCTCGCTGCAGTATTCAAAATCATATCCCTCTACACCCTTATCAAGAGGCTCCACCACATCGGAATTCAAGGAGATGCCCTCAGATGGATCTCTTCCTTCCTCACTGTAAGAACGCAGAGAATCTGCCTTCCTCCCCTACAAAGCCCTACACAACCAAGGACCAGCATACATCAACCTTTACCGTTTCCCTTCAGCTGGCTCACATATGTTGTAACTACTGTGGAGGTTGCTTCTTCTCCTACCTTGCAGCCAGGTCCTGTCATAACCTCCCCTTTAACCTTCGGACCTTACCCTCCTTGCTGGAATTCCAAAAAAGATTAAAAACCTGGCTGCTGGACTGAGCCCCACCGCCACAGCAGGATGCTCAGTGTCTGGATACCCTCACTGGTCATTAGCAGTGTTTGATAGGATTTAAGGTAGATGAGAACATTGTTGGCATGTAGAGAAATCCTATCTTCCACTCCTGGTGCCCATTCAAACCCTCTAAACTCGGCATCCACCCACAACCCTTCCGTCAGTGGTTTGTTTCCAAGATCATGGGTGGCTGCGGTTATACCTACTGGGTTCCACTTCCAACCAAAAAAGCACTGAAATGGCACCTCCAATACAAACCCTTGCCATAGGTGATGTATGGAGCAGTGTTGCAAAGCTAGAACATAGCAGCTGAACTTCATTTTGACTAGTAGTGAGCAGGTAGTCCCAGTCCATGGAGCTGGAGGTTTTCTAGCAAGCAACCATGGCTAGATAATTTGTCCGCTAGGGACTGTGCATTGTCCTGCGTTGTGAACTCTCTGGATATTATTTGTGGTTGCTTGGTGGAGCATAAAGCAAACTCACCACTTTCAGAAGGCGAAGTGCTAAGGCAGTAGCACAGATCTTTATCGATGTATTTTGAAGAGAGATGGGATAGCTGAACCGCAATCAGATTGTGACAGAACCAATTTCGGTATAACAATAGTGTCGGCCGAGTGGAGATTTCATAGAAGAAAGACCCCCTCTAGAGCCTCTTGAAAGAAGGCAAAAAAGTAAGGGTCCAAGACCTTACCAGGTGGCCTGGCAAAAGCCACTGGAAATCTGTTCAAACCTAGGGTTTTACCAGGCGTCTTAATTCTAATGAAATCGTCCAACCCTCCTCACGCCGGCTTCCTCGAGTACGACAAGACAGGTCAGGCTGAACAATTGATGTAGTTGTCCCTAGTCATCGTGAGTTGAAACTGACTGAAGTAACTGTTGTGGTGCAATCTGGGACCACTGGAAACAGGAAAATTGTAAAGAGCACTCCGCCTCTTGAACTAGAACTTCCTAGAATACATAAGCCATAATCAGAAGTTAGCACTGGAGCAATGTTGACCCAGCGTAGCCTCGCCACCCGGCAGATGAGAAAGATGGCATATTAGCAGACTGGTGTTTTCTACTAGGGCCCTCCAGGGTGGACACAATGGTGGCCCAGTAGTCATTTAGCATACGTGCCAGAAGTCAATGGCCTATCTCTCTCCAAGGATGGTCAGCCACCTGTGCGATGTCTCCTGGTGATGTCTGCTGACCAACTACATTGCCTGCTACTCTGCCTCCTACATGGCAACCACTGCTCCGCACCTGGGCACTCTTGACTGCCAGGGCCTTCCCGAGATTGGAGAGATCTCTGTTCATGCATGTTTGGTCTCTTTCACCCAGTCCCAAGTGCTCTCAGGGTCATTAAACAATAATGTTTTGTCCCCAAAATGGATCTTTAGGTGGACTGGAAGAAGCAACGTGTATTTGCTTCAAGTAGGTTTAACAGCGAAGGAAGAGCACTGCTGATGCTGGACCTTTATCAGTGTGTCCATGCACTGAGACACTCTCAACACCACATCAGTATCTGCAAAGCTGAAGATGCGGGCAAAGTTAAAGATACATGCAGTACATGCAGTAAGCAAGAAGGGTGGGGCCCCTGGAGGTGGCTTGGAGCCAAGGATCAGTGGGCCCGTTCCACTAAGGAGTACATATACACATTTCTCACAGGCTCCCAAATTTTCGCCCACTTCATTGCAAATTGAGTTACATATGAGCCACCTCAGCCTTCTCAGATCCGTACGATGTGAAGCTTGATGCATCTGGATTTCCCCTCCAAGTACTCTATGCATTCCTCAATGAGGTGAACAGTATTTTGCGGGGTTGTGATTTGAGATTGACAGTTGCGCAGCGTGTCTTCAGCCTCTGAGATTCTACCCTTCGTTTCCTCTTGGCCGTGTTCTTCAGGTCTTTTTCTTGGTGGAGCAGTGACAAGTCAAGGCTATGGCTTCTCTGGAGGGCCTCGAGTTGTGGGTGGCATGCAGGATCAATGAGGCATGGTCAGCAGTTACTTCAGCCGGGGGTGGTGCACCTAGGGCTGATGTTGTATTGGCAAATGTATGTATCTTGGGAAGATGGGAATGTTTTTCCGTCCACATGGTTCAGGAAATATGCCGCCAGACAACACCTGCCTAACTTGCAAGGTGTAGTCTTCTCTCCCAAATGTGAGCTATCCCCAAGTGTAGTGTCCCAGCCCTTATGTAGTAGTTCAGGTACTATAAGCTGGCTAATGGTTCCCCAACGTGGAGTTTGCATCAAGGAAGGAGGCCTGCTATTTCTTGGCTACTATATCTCTGTAGCCGGGTCTATTTTACCAGGCGGTCTGTGGCTGGTTATTTTAGAGTCTGTTGGTCGGGCCCTGGGTCTTTATTATGGGGTCCACCTAAGCGCCCTCAGTAACATGTGAGGTGCATCTATGAAACATCCCAGATCGGGGTATGTTTTTTAGATACTCCCAAGATCTGCTATATCCAGATTTAGAAGGGAGAGCGCATACCGACTGGCCTCACAACAGGCACTGCCTAGGTGCCCTTTTGGCAGGTGGTACTCTTGTCCCACACAACAAAGTATGTTTACTCACAACCTCCCCTGGCGGTGGATCATCAGACCCCCCTATGATGCATGCAGCTGACTATGAACGTGGCCCTTATACAGTCCTTTTCTCTATCGTGGCCTGGCTCAGCTGTCGTATGTTCCGGACCAGGCCATACAGGAATGCTTCTGGTCTTGGTGGGTCTCGGACAGCAACCATGCCTGGCCAATTTGTTAATGGCATGCCCAGGGCTTCAGATTCATCATCTGATGCGTTGCGCGTTAACTGATAGTTGTTCCTGTGGGGTGGTTCTCCTCCTTGGGGCCAAGAAGAGAGGCAGAGCAGCACTCTAGCCACCCACTGTGGCACAGGTCCAGCACAAGCCCCAGCACAGGCCCATCCCAAGCCTCTCTGCCCATTCCCGTCATGGGCCGTTGTTCCTTGGCACACTTGAATGCTGTTTGGGAATACGTATGTGTCTGCCATTTGCCTCCATCACTGTGTGGCTCACCATCAGCCTGTTGGGGTTCCTTCGATGTGTATTATGCCTCAAGGGTATCAGATTGTGGCAGGCCCTGGATGATCTTTGCTCTGCGAGTCTGCCATTGTTTGTGGTGAAATCCTTCCCTACTGGCGGTTTGTTCTTGAGCAATTGTGTTATTTGAGTTAAATGGTAGTTTACATTGTTGTCTGTTATGGTATTGGAGAGTAGGTTACCCTGTTGCTTTTATGTTACCAGAGAGGTTTGTTGTATATTACATCTGTCACTTGCCATTCCTGAGCCATGAGGTCATGCTCTTGTGACTCTTACCTCATTCATTAGTTCAATTTACACGTCATTACTGTTTTACATTAATACAACAATTTGCTTAGTAATTTATCTTTGGAGATGCACCTCTTTTCTTTTGTAACTTTATATTTATTGCACTTCACACATTAACTTGATGTTCCTCCGTCTTCTATTGCTAGGAAGACAACAAACTATGAATAATTGTGAAATAATGTAATGCATAATTTTAAAATCTATTTTGTTATTTGTTACAGCAAAGAAAGGAGTCTGTCCAGTTTTTAAACCACAGTGTAGAAATGATTACAGCTGCCCAGGATGCCAGAAATGCTGCACTGAATGTGGATATAAATGCCTGGACCCAGTGGACGGTATGTTATTATTTCATTTTTAGTATTAGGCTTAAGGTCAGTTCTTGCTTGAAAGGTGAGGAATGCGTATGGAGATGTGCACACTGGTATCAAAGACACAAATGGCAGGCTTTGCAAGAGGGCGAAGACCAGAATAGACAAAATACTCCACCTTACTTGGGAGTCTGTGAGGAGTCTCTGGTACCAAATCATTCAGGCATGCCAAGATTCATGCAAACTCTTCTAGCATTCCCCCAGCGGATGATTTTGTTCTTGTCTTATTCACTATCCTCTATGATTATGGACATAGGCATACGCCTACATTTTCACTGTACAAATTTCCGCTCTGGTTCACTTGCTTTTCTCTGTACCATTCTGAGGTAAACACTAGGGACAAGGTCCCTGTAGAACCATTTACCTTTGATGTATTCATAAAGAGTATGGAGTGATGTAGAGCCAAGGAGGGTACACTGCAGTGGCATACATAGGAATTGTGTACAGTGGAGTGTCATACAGTGTAATGGCATAGTAAAATAGCATAGAGTGGCGTAGAGTGGAATAGCTCTTAGGGGAGCAGCTTCCAGTTGAGTGGCATTCACTAGAGTAGGGTAGAGTGGAGAAGCATATAGTGGAGTGGTGTACATGAAGTAGCTTAAAATTGAATAGTTAAATAAGTAGTAGCATAGAGTGGAGTGGTGTCCAAGTGCAGAGCTGAATGGCATACACTGGGGTAGAGAAGCATACCGTACAGTGGTATACAGTCGGATATCATATACTGCAGTATCATAGAGTTGAGTGACATACAGTAGAATAGCATTGAGTGGAGTGTCATAGAGTGGAGTGGTAAGTTTTGTAGAGTGGAATGAAGTCTAGTGGAGTTGCATACACTACAGTAGTGTAGAGTGGAGTAGCGTAAACTAGAGTATTGTACACTGGAGATGGGTAGAGTGGAACAACATGCAGTGGAGTGGAGTAGAGTAGACTAGTGTCTAATGGAATAGCAATGATTAGAGTACTATAGAGCGAAGTGACATACTTTGGAGTGATGTAGAGTGGAATAGCGTACACAGGAGTGGCATAGACTGGAGAGGGGTACAGTGGCGCATCATGGAGTGGAGTGGCATTGAGTGGAGTGGTGTCCAATGTATTAGGAATGGAGTAGAGTGGAATGGCATACACTGGGGTGATGTAGTGTCAAGTAGTGCACACTGGAGTGGCATACACAATAGTAATGTAATGCGGAGTGTGGTAGAGTATAGCGGAATACTAGAATAGCAAAGATTTGAGTGGAGTGGAGTTGAGTGTAGTGGCATCAACTGGAATAGCTTTAGTGGAGTGACGTACACTGGAGTGGGGTCGAATGGAATAGCATACAGTGGAGTGGTGTAGAGTAGAATAGAGTCTAGCTGGGTAGCATACAGTGAAGTGGTGTAGAGTAGAATAGAGTCTAGCTGGGTAGCATACAGTGAAGTGGTGTAGAGTGGAATAACATTTACTGGAATGGTGTACCCTGGAGAGAGGTAGAGTCGAACAGCATGCAGTGGAGGGGCGTAGAGTGGAGTAGTGTCTAATGGAATATAATTGAATGGAGTAGTATAGAGTGAAGTGACTTACACTGGAGTGATGTAGAGGGGAGTAGCAATCACTGGAGTGGCATACACAAGCATGTGGCTCGACACAACATCCCCGGACGTCGCCTTCCTGACAGAGACCTGGTTTAACGACTTCGCACCGACATCGCCATAGCCATCCCAGACGGCTACAAGATCGCCAGACAGCGTTGCATGATTGGCACGTCGGGCAGTGGCTTTCTGCAAGGCAGCTGGCTCACCTCAGGCCACAGCAACCCACTCCAAGGCAATCCTGTTGGTCCACGCTGCAGTGGTGGCTGTCTGCAGTGAGTCCTAGCCTACTGGTGGCTGCTGCAAACCAGTGAAGGTTAGTCATGACTGCGTCACTGATTACCCGTCCACTAATGGGCTGTGAAAGGTGGTGTGGCCCCTGTGGCCGGGGTCTGACGGAGGTGCCGTGACAGCAGTAGAGAGGCCTGCTGTTGGCGAGCCTCCCCGGTGCAGGTGATCCGACAGGCGCTTGGCTCTGGACGCCAGCCTCCTGAAAAGCCCAAACCATCCTGGACATTTTCCATGGCAACCACTCGGGTGTGAGGGGCCGAGTGGTGGGGGCTGCGAGTGTGACGGTGGGCCTTGACTGGGGGTACACAGCAGCCCCTGGTGTTGTGTGAAACCAATGAGGAATTGCGCCAGTGACACAGAAGGCTTCAGTCAAAACCCTCTCCTCAGCTGTGACAAAGGCCCGACCTGGGAGGGGGTGCCCTGATGGAGCGGGAGGTGCTGGTTGGGCTCAGGGCGTTTTCAGTACGACCCTGGTTCCGGATCCATACGAAGGCCAGGGGATAGACTAGGCTCCTACCTTCCATGTGGAGCAACACACATTGAACATGCGGCCAGGGGCGGCTCGTGACATTTGACAGTGGTGAGCCGTAAACGAATTTGCATATGCGTGTGCGAAGTGCCCAGCCAGTAACTGTGTGGTGTCATTCCTCTAGGAGTATTGTATAGGAATATATCCTATACAACAAATGGTTAGGTAAACAAATGTAATTGAACTATGGAGAATGTGAGGGAGTCACAGATTCTTTGCTTGCGCAACAATATAAAGAAAAATCAGTTCAAAGAATGCCCCAAACACAAAACATTAAAACAAATAGACTAGATTACAGTGGTGAAATTATGCACTGACATTTGGACCAAACAATTGATACAAAATGGAGTTTTCGCACTGGTCCCCGCTGTGCCGTTTTCTTTTATTTACTTTAAGCCATATTGCACAGCGCGATGTCTAAAAACATTGCATTGCATAGGCAAAACGTCTTGGCTTTGCCAGTGCTTGTTTCCCATTTCCAGCTCTGGTTAAAAGAGAGACCTAAAAATAGTCAAATGCATTTTGTTGTTGGCCAAACAGCAAGATAAGTGTCATATGACTTATCGCCACCTGCTCGTGCCCCCATGCAAATAAGGGGAGCTTGAGCTGCTTCTGCTGCACCTGTGAAGTGCCTTAATGAAGGTCTGAAAACGTTTTAATATAGAAACACCAGCATGTTTCCTTCCATCCGTTTCCCACTCATGCTTTTCTAATTCCCCACAATCTCTCTTCATTTCCCGCTTTTATTTTCGCATTATTTCCTTCCTTTTTTCCCTTCACTGCCATTGTTCCCTCCCTCTTTTCATTCCCTTTCCCTCTTATCTATGTCTTTTCTCTTCCTTTACATGTTTCTTTTAACACTCGAAATTTCCGTTGATTTTTTTTTCGTTTATATGGCTATCAGTGCAAGTAGTCATAGCTGACCGCAAGATACCTGACCCCTTTCTGTTCTTTACAGGGACCCTGGCTGTAGGGACGTTGCTCGGGGCTCAGCTGCTTCTGTCTGTCCTTCTCGCGACAAGGCCAAGATTCGCCTTTGATTCAGCTGATCATACCGGAGTGTGAACGGGTCTCCCTGGCCGAGTGGTTCCTTCGGGACTTGACTCCCACCCTCTTAAGGATTCCTGGGTCCGGTCAGGTCAGGTCTTCAAACCCCATAAACAGAGGCCGCAGCACGAGGGAGGGCTAGGGCTCTGCCCCCCCCAGACAGGGGGTTATGTGCCCGGGCTATAGCATTGACCAGCCAATCGTGGCGCTGTATGCAGCGCCAGGATTGGCTGGCGGGCACCATGACTGCTCGCCCAGTCGCCCTGTGCAACCCCGGAGGCTGCGGCCCGCCCCCTGGTCCTCTCTCTAAGGGGAACTGCACAGGGGAAACAATCTGTGCGGGCTTGTTTCTGCCCAAAAATCCACTTGCGCAGCTGCAGCAGGCCCAGCCTTCCCCTCCCCCCCCTTGCGCACTCCGGAAAAGTCGGGTGTCTCCTGGATTCCCGGCCGGCGGGTAGCACGATTGTTCTAATATTTTTATTTTTATTTTAGTGACGACGCGATGGGTCCATGGGGCTTAGTGGGGCTACGCCCCAATGGACGCACCGCGCCTGCATGTGGCATCGTCTCGGACTGAGATAGCACACAGAGCTGTGTGCACAGCAATCTCCCTCGGCCGAGCTCCCCTCGGAAACATCATCAAATTCGCCGGCGGGCGGACATTATCGGGGCCACCACTGCAGACTGTGCAGGCAGTTCTGTGCAAGCAGGACTGCAAACCAAGCATGGCCGACGCCACCCGCAAACACTTGAGACTCAAACTCCCCGCGCTCTGGCACAGGACGTGATGTCCCCCGTAGCGCCTCGGCCACAGTTTTTTGTGTCACACAATCCTGACTGGACCCTGGCTGTGACGTCAGGCAGGCGGTCTCACGTACTCAGAGCCTCGTGCGCTGTGGGAAATTTAAATAAGATACATTGTAGCTATGCACTATGAGCTGGCTGCCAGGCCTTAGCTCAACTAGGAGCACCCCAAGTGTCCGCGGGAGCAGAGCATGCCGACAGTCCAGGCAGCGCACTGCCAGCTGAACTTCCACACACGTTTTGCAGCGCTTCAGTGACAGACAGCTGAGACATGCATTATGCGTGACAGTGCATTTCAGTGCGGTGATGCGGAGCACCACACTGAAATGCGTTAGTCTAATGCCTGATGCTTGATACTTGGGAAGACTGGTAAGCCAATTTTGCCACATTTTAGGGAGTGAACACAAGTATATTAGCACTGGTTCGCAATGGTAAGGTGCACAGAGTCCTAAAGGCCAACACATGTGGGTTCAGATAACAGGAGGGGTCAACCAAAATGTTTAGGGGTGACCATGCAGGGGGCCAAGTTCAATACTGTATTTTTAATCTAGAACTTTCTACCCTCAGTGTGTGCTATGGCATCCTTATAGTCATTCTGCATTTTGGATATACCAGGGGACATATCTATTAGGGCCTTGCATCATCCTCGCACCAATAAAATCATATCATATTTGTGAAGCCACGCAAAATCAATTTGTATGGCTTCGAATGGCTTTATAAATATGGAGTAATGCAACGCAGCGCAAATCGCTGTTTTGCCTTACTCTTGCAAGGGAGGCATTTCATAGGCATTGTGATGGGTGTTTCCATGCAACTCCCCTAAACCTGGGAATACCTCAAAATCTTATGCCTCTTGAGGCATAACAAGGAGAAATACGTCTATTCTCTTAGTTTTTTCCTCTTTCCATGTGTGCTGCATTCTGCTGAAAAACACCTCTTCCTGCACAAAAACTATCCTACTGGCAATACAGGCACCCTTGTAACATGGTGAAATGGTGCCTACGTTGGCTCTAGGCTACCAAAACTAAACCAGCATAGGGGGAAAGGCAGGAATACACCGCACTGGATGCATATGGTACATCCCTGCCCTTTCCCTGTGGTGCAAGGCAGCAAGGTAAATTGCTGAGCTGCCTGGCTCCACCATTCTTATATATATGCCCCCAGAGGTTTAAGGGTGTCTCCTTTGTAACAGGTCCTCGCTTGAGACTCGTGGCTGTAACTCAGGTACATGACCTTTACCTAAGGGTGTAGCGCACAGGTATTGGAACATACCACTATTTAAGGATGACAGATGTGTATATGATTGGCGTTTCTATTATTAGCAATGAATTTAGCTCCACAAACTACCCGGTGCATCTCCTGTGTACATGGTGCCCTTGATTTCAGAAATGATAGTTCTGTGTTGACTCACGTTTGTCTTAGGCCTTGCTCTTGAGCTAGACGTTCATCAAATTTGGAGAGTGGATCGGCCATAGCTGGGTTACAGGGTGCTATCAATGCCCCCAAGAGGTGGAACATGTGTGCAACATGGGTGCACCCTTATGCAGCTCAGACTGGACATCAGGACTGAAGCAACAATGCTGACGCCAGAAAAGGGGAGGCTTCCAGTAACATTCCCAGATATTTAAGCACTGAACAGTGAGGCATATGGGTATGCATTCCAGGATAACCTAAATGTCATGCTGGGATAGCAGAATAGCTATTTTTAAATCCATTCCTAGCTGTATTACTGTGACTGTAAACCTTGCAAATTAGCAGGCTGCTGTGAAAATCCCGGCAGTCAATAGCAACAAATAAAAAACTACACCCAACTTAATTGCAGTAAATGGTGTGCTACAAAGCCCTCACAAGGAAGTTTTGATACCGTGGAAATAGCGCATCACAAATTGCGATGTTTTTGCTACTCACATTTTACGAGGTGCTATTTCCAACGTACAACAGTATATTTCACACTTGTTAGCGATTCCGAATGGGGTCGCAAATAGAGAGGCTCCTGAATATGAATGAGCCTCTCGCAATTTAGCACACCATTGGGAATGGCAGGTCCTCCTAGATATGGTGCCCTGCTGGGCTCACAGATCACCATATCTGGGACTGCTTTTAAATAAAGCAGTTTTTTTATGCATCCCTTTTTCCTTAAAGGAAAAGTTAAACGTTTTCCCCTGCATTGGCAATGGAGAAGGGGGTCACCTGGGGACCCCTTCCCTTTTTCGACCCCATCGTCACCCTCTTGAAGAGGGTGGTAAATTGCTGGTGTTTTGCGCCGCAATTGCGTATGCAAATCATTCTTATATAGGAACGCCTCTTCCTAATAGAGAGTCGCAAAACACTTTTTTGCGAGATGCGAAAAAATTGAGAGTAGCGAAATAGGGTTTGTTCATTCCCCATGCTGTTTTTGCTTGTGCAAACGGGTTCATAAACCCGTTTGCGGATGCAAAAATGGTCGTACACCTGGCCCTTTGTTACTTGGTCATCTCAATTGGCAGGTGGAATGCTGTGCACTACTGGAACTAGTGTGTAGGTGATGTGGTGCACAAGCAATGTTCAGCTCATAACCTAGCTCTAGAGGTTAGGGCAGGGACTGACAGGAGACTAAGTACCAAGTTAGCTAGACACTTTTACAACATATGCGGGGACAGGCTCCTGCTCATATAATATTCAACATCGCAGCAACTTCTTCTTTTCCCTGTAGAACAGAGCCTGTACTCTGCCCAAGAAGGAAGTGAGGTGATAAGAAGAAAGCTATAGTGGGCTGAGGACCGAGACCAATGATTGCAGACCGGCTATCAAGCATAGAATGGGGTAGTGGAGAGAGGGAGGTGGGGATGATGGGAGGGTAGTGAGGCGGGAGGGCAGGAGTGAGCCTATGTATGACATCTGGACCAATTGGACATAACGAGAGGAAGGATTGGCAGCAATATGTAGTACCTCCCATATTTACAAGTAATAGTGCTTGATGCCAAGTCACCAAAACCAAACTGAAACAAAAATACAAACTGTAACATTCCCAAAAGGCCATGTAGTAGTAGTAGTAATACTTTATTCGATATATTACATATCATAAAAGTACAAACATTTATATACCTAAAACCAATGTACAAAAGTATAACATCCACCATCATTTACAAAAGGCTAAAAACTATGTACAATAAAAAATGGTGGTTACAGACAAGGTGCAATCAATCTAAAATTCATCTATATAGGTACGGGGATCTGATTATTAATGTTACTTATCAGCCTGGTCCGTGTGAGCCAGGCACTAGCCAAAAACTTTGCAATCCCGCAAACAATAAACAGCGATGTAGTGTCCGATAGAATAATACGCAAAGCAATCCTGAAATCTCTCACTCCCATCTCCCTGCACACAGGTTTTAACCATCTTGCTCTAGGGAGTTTATAAGCTTTACAAGCAAACAAAAAGTGGCTCAGAGTTTCCCTCTTGCATGGGCACCCTAGGCAAGTAAGGCCATGTATTGATGGGGTACACAGACATAATATCGACTCCAAAATATCGTTTGGACATAATATCGACTGGACAGAATATCGACAGCCAAAATATCGTTTTTAAGGTAAGTGAAGTAATATCGTTTTTAAGGTAAGTGAAGTAATATCGTTTTTATTTTTAGGGTTCAGGGTCAGTTTTGGGTTTTTGGGTAAAGGGGTATTTTTAGGGTTCAGGGTCAGTTTTGGGTTTTTGGGTAAAGGGGTATTTTTAGGGTTCAGGGTCAGTTTTGGGTTTTTGGGTAAAGGGGTATTTTTAGGGTTCAGGGTCAGTTTTCAGTTTTTGGGTAAAGGGGTATTTTTAGGGTTCAGTGTCAGTTTTCAGTTTTTGGGTAAAGGGGTAGTTTTAGGGTTCAGGGTCAGTTTTCAGTTTTTGGGTAAAGGGGTATTTTTAGGGTTCAGGGTCAGTTTTCAGTTTTGGGGTAAAGGGGTATTTTTAGGGTTCAGGGTCAGTTTTCAGTTTTTGGGTAAAGGGGTATTTTTAGGGTTCAGGGTCAGTTTTCAGTTTTTGGGTATTATTTTATTATATTGTATTACTATATATATATGTTTAATAAATATGAAATAAAAAAATATTTATTTAACTTTCATTCATTATTTAATTATTATAAGTTAATTTAAGTAATTTTAAGTATATTTTAGTAATTAATTATTAATATTAATTTAATTTAACACTGTTTTTAGTAAATACGATATTTTTTACAACTATATTTTTGTAAACGATATTTTGTACTCGATATTTTTGTACTTACCTGTTTGTACATACAAACTCGATATTTTTGCTGTAGATATTTTTTCCTCGATATTTTGGGTAGTCGATATTTTGGTAGTCGATATTCTTTCAGTGATCCATTGATGGACAGACAATCCAAGCAATGACAAACATTGAAAATTACTTGAGAGCCAATGGCAGAAAGGGGCTGACCCAAAACCCACTGTATTATTTGTTATTTCACTGTACACATTTGCAACATGAGATAAAAGAGCAATTTACAATTCAATCCATATCAGACTGAACAAGAAGAATCTGGAGTGCCCTTCAACTAGTTCTTAGCCTACTAGCAGTCAGAGAACATCAAAAAGCGGGGGAATTCCTTCTATACCCCAGGCACTTTTATTGTGGTTAAACATAATTTCTGGTTGGTCTACAACTCTGTTCAGTTGAGCCATGCCTCTGTCCAGGATCTTTTGAATGAATATAAAGCCATTAAGATAAGGCTCCTGTTGCAGATCCTACCCATAGGAAACAGTTGGAACACTGCAGTCTAAACCATGAGTGTTCCGGCTCCGCATCCCCTACCATGCATGTCTTAATAACGCATATGCATTAACCATGCATGTGCGTGGATATAGCATATGCACGGTCTAGCTGCGGACGGACGGACGGAAGCAGGCAGAGGTGAGGTAAGTGAGCTGGAGGTGGGTCGGGGATTTTTTTGTGGGCTGGGGGATGGGTCGGGTTTGTTTTGTGGGCTGGAGGTAGGTCGGGAAGTTTTTTGGACTGGGGGTGATTCGGAAATCTTTTGTGGACTGCCAAATGCATTGGATGGAAGCAGAGAGAGATCTGCGGTGGGGTAAGTGGGGCTGGGGGTGGGTCAGGGTTCTTTTGTAGGCTGGGGTGTCGGGTCGTTTTGTGGTGGGCTGGGGTAGGTTGTTTTATGGGCTGTGGTTGAGTCAGAGTTGTTTTGTGGGTTGGGGTTGTTTTGTGGGGTGGGTTGGGGTAGTTGTGAGTTGGGGGTAGTTTTGTGGGTTGGGGGTAGTTTTGTAGGCTTGGGGATGAGGGTTCAAGTTCAAGTTAATGTATTTATAAAGCGCACTACTCACCCAGAGGGTCTCAAGGCGCTGGAGGGAGGGGTTTACTTTTTATCGAATAGCCATGTTTTCAGTTCTTTTCTGAAGGAGATGTGATTCTGAGTAAGGCGGAGGTGGGTGGGGAGTGAGTTCCAGGTCTTGGCAGCCAGGAAGGAGAAGGATCTGCCACCCATGGTGGTTTTTCGGATGCGCGGGACTGCGGCGAGGGCTTGATTGGATGATCTTAGTTGGCGGGTGGGATAGTAGAAGGACAGTCGGGTGTTAAGGCATTCGGGTCCTAGATTATAAAGGTCCTTGTGTGCGTGGGTAAGAAGGCGGAAAGTAATTCTTTTGTTGACGGGAAGCCAGTGGAGGTTTTTTAAGTGACCGGTGATGTGCTCTTGGCGCGGGATGTCTAATATGAGTCTCGCTGATGCGTTTTGGATGCGCTGGAGTTTTTTCTGCAATTTTGTTGTAATTCCGGCGTAGAGTGTGTTGCCATAGTCCAGTCGACTCGTGACCAGTGCATGGGTGACAGTCTTTCTTGTTTCGAGGGGGATCCAGCGGAAGATCTTTTTGAGAATGCGAAGGACGTTGAAGCAGGAGGACGATACGGCGTTGACTTGTCTGGACATTGAGAGGGAGGAGTCTAGAATGAAGCCAAGGTTACGTGCATGGTCTGTGGGTGTGGGCGCAGATCCCAAAGCAGAAGGCCACCAGGAGTCGTCCCAAGCTGAGGGGGAGGATCCTAGGATGAGCACCTCTGTCTTGTCTGAGTTGAGTTTTAAGCGGCTCTGTTTCATCCATTCGGCTACTTCTTTCATACCTTCGTGAAGGTTGTTTTTGGCGGTGTTGGGGTCTTTGGTGAGGGAAAGGATTAGCTGGGTGTCGTCGGCGTAGGAGATGATGTTGAGGTTGTGTTGACGTGCGATGGAGGCGAGGGGACTCATGTAGACGTTGAAGAGGGTGGGACTGAGTGAGGAGCCTTGAGGTACGCCGCAGATGACTTCCGTGGGCTCTGAGTAGAATGGGGGGAGTCGGACTCTCTGTGTTCTCCCGGCTAGGAATGAGATGATCCAGTCCAAGGCTTTTCCTTGTATGCCGATGTTGTTGAGGCGTTGTATGAGGGTGTTGTGACAGACAGTGTCGAAGGCGGCGGAGAGGTCGAGTAGAATGAGGGCCACTGTTTCACCGTTGTCCAGGAGTGCTCGGATGTCGTCGGTCGCCGCAATGAGGGCGGTTTCGGTGCTGTGTTTGGCTCGAAAGCCGTTCTGTGAGGGATCCAGGGAGTTGTTGGATTCAAGGAAGGCTGCTAGTTGGCTATTGACGGCTTTCTCAATGACTTTGGCCGGGAAAGGGAGGAGGGAAATGGGTCGGTAGTTTTTCAGATCTGAGGGGTCTGCTGTTGGTTTTTTCAGAAGGGCACTGAGTTCGGCGTGTTTCCATATTTCTGGAAAGGTGGCGGAGTCGAAGGAGCAGTTGATGACATCGCGGAGTTGGGGAGCGATGATGGAGTCAGCTTTGTTGAAGATGAACTGGGGGCAGGGGTCAGAAGGTGAGCCAGAGTGGATTGAGTTCATGAGGCGAATGGTGTCTTCGATGGTGATTGGGTTCCAGGAGTTGAGGTAGTTAGTTGGAGGGGTGGGATCTGAAGTGGGTGGGGTGAGTTGGTCATTGGGAGTGTTCTTGAAGCTGTTGTGGATGTCGGCAATTTTGTTGTAGAAGAAGGAGGATAGCGCATCGCAGAGGTCTTGGGAGTTAGTGATGTCGTTGGATGCTGCGGGAGGGTTGGTGAATTCTTTGACGATGTTGAAGAGTTCCTTGCTGTTATGAGAATTGTTGTCGAGACGGTCCTTAAGTGCTGATTTCTTGGCGGATCGGATCAGTTGGTGGTGTTTGCGGGTGGCTGTCTTGAGGGAGGCCATGTTGTCTGAAGTTGGTTCTTTTCTCCAATTCTTCTCCAGGGTGCGGCATGTCTTCTTGGATTTTTTAAGGTCATCATTGAACCAGGGAGCTTTTTTGCTGGATGATTTCGGCTGGTGTTTTTTCAGGGGTGCTAGTTTGTCCGCACTGTGGGTAATCCATTGCCTGAGGTTGGTGGCCGCTAGGTCTGGGTCCGTTGCCAGGGTGGGAGTGTTTTGGCTGAGTGATGTGAGGAGTTGTTCGGTGGTGATTTTGTTCCATTTTCTTCGGGGAATGGGTTGTAGACGGTTGTGGGTCAGGGTTGTTTTGTAGCTGAAGTGAACACAGCTATGATCCGTCCAGTGGAGGGCTGTAGTATGATCGAAGGAGATGTGCTTGCTGGAGGTGAAGATAGGGTCGAGCGTGTGTCCGGCTATGTGAGTGGGGGTGTTAACAAGTTGTTTGAGTCTGAGATTGGACAGGTTGTCCAGAAGGGTGGTGGTGTTGTTGTCGAGAATGTTGTCAAGGTGGTAGTTGAGGTCTCCTAGAAGAATGTAGTTCTCGGAGGCAGGGGCGTGCGGGCTGACGAAGTCAGTGATGTCGTCGCTGAATTGAGATCGGGTGCCTGGGGGCCTGTAAATGAGAGTTCCTCTAAGTGTGGTCCTGGGGTCGGTGTGGATCTGAAAGTGGAGGTGTTCGGCGGTTGCAAGATTGACGTCAGAGCTGGTTGTAATTTTGATGGTGTTTCTATGGACGATGGCGATGCCTCCTCCAGTTTTTTTATTGGTGCGGTCTTTCCGAATGATCTTGTAAGTGTCCGGTATGGCTATGGCGATGTCGGGGGCAGAAGATGCATTCATCCATGTTTCAGTAAGGAAGGCGATGTCAGGTGACGCAGTGTCGATTAGGTCCCAGAGTTCGGTTGCATGTCTGTGGACCGAGTGGGTGTTCAGTAGGATGCATTTCAAGTCGTTGGGTTCGGAGCTGTGTGTGGAGGAAGTGTGTTTGGTGAGGGTCCTGACGCAGTTGAACTTACAGGAGAGGCAGGAGAATGGGCCGTGGGTACGTCCTGGGGTGGCTTCACAGCAAAGTGGAGTGCGTCCGGCGTTGAGGGCGAGGAGTGTAGCGGCATCATAAGTTACTCTGGGGGGTTGGGAGCGGCATAGGGCAGGGGGACGGGCGCTGTGCGCGGTCCAGGCTCGGACGGGCGTAGACGGGCTTACCTTTGGCGCACCTTCGGCGCGAACGCTGCGCGTTAACGCTGCGCGGGAATGCCTCTGTCTTATATGGTTGGTGGAGGGGGCGGGGGCGAGGGAGGATCAATCTGGGAGGCGGGGGCGGGGTGGGCAGGCTGGCTGCAGGCACAACAAACAAAATGGCAACGATACCCCTCGTGAAACTGGCCGAGATTGGGGCACAGAGGTGGAATGTGCTAACGTCTCGGTGCAATCAGGCCAAATTAAATAAATAAGTTGCGTTCCACGTTCACAAAAGCAGACTCACCCTAAACATGCAGGTTGTGCAAAGCGATCTCGGAATACAGTGCAAAGCGCTACAATATCTAGGCACAAAGCAGGCAATGGGGGGAGCGCTACGATACCAGAGGCAGGCAGTAATCAGGTAGGCAGTGAGAGCAGCAATGCGGGGCGAGCAGGGAGCGACCGCTTCTCACGGTGCAGCGAGAGGGGTCACAGCGCTATTTCCGGCGAGGCAGGGCTTTAAGGTCCGGTAGTTTTCTGAGGTGGGTCAGGGGTCGTTTTTTGTGATGGGGGTTCGGTTGGGGGTAGGTATTTGGGCGTGTGTCTGAGTAGTTTTCTGGGGTGGGGGTTAAGGACTAGTCTTTAAGGTTAGGGGGTTAGAGGTAGTTTTCAGCCTGGGGGTTTGGGGATAGTTTTCAGGGCTGGGGTGGGGTAGGTTTTCAGTGATAGGGGAGTGTTGGGGTAGTTTTTTTTAATTAGGGGTTTGCGTATTAGGCCTCAGGGGGAAGGGAATCTGTAGTCAGGGTAGTTTTTAGGGCTTAGGGGAGGGCGGGCAGTTTTTAGGACTGGGTCATGGCTAGGGACAGGGTTTTAGGCAACAGGGCAGGGGGAGCACAGTGTGGGGGTTGGGAGGGGGTAGCTGTATTTTCACTTCACGGCAGGAGAGGGGTGGGTGTATCTTGTACCTTAGGGCGTAGGATACATGCCATGGCACAGAAAACTGGTTTGATGCTGCCATGCAGCAATTCCCTTGCCACTTCTCTTTGGAGGCTACCCAGCAGCATCTTCATCACTCCTAACTCCAGGCGCAAAAGGAATTTAATTGAGACCACATTGCTAAATATTGTTTTTTGAGTTGAGTTTATTGCACAACATCATCTTGTTTTCTCTTGTCAAACTGTGACTTTTCAGATAAACTTAAAGCAGGCATGTGCCCATTGGCTGCTGCATATTGCCCCAAGCGTGGCCCAGATAAGTGCTGCGTCGACGATGACTGCCAGAAGAAGCAGAAGTGCTGCCTCATCATATGTGCAAAGAAGTGTGTGGATCCTATGTCAGGTAACTTCACCAGTGGGCAAGGGGCACCATTGTCAGCTTTGTTTATGGCATTGTCAGGTGGAGTCTTTGGTACTGACATGAGGAAAGTTGGGTACTTAACAAGATGTATGGTGATAGCGTCATGGTGTTGTGGGCACCATGGAGAATGCCAAGATCAATAGTGCTGGTTTTGATTGGAGATCCTGGTCAGGATTTATGGAGAGCTGGACCACGCAGTATGACAATCTAATGATCAATGGGAAAATTAGGGGTTACTTGTAATGGAAATGCTCAATCAGGTTGTTTGGCATTGTATGTGATACTTCATCTTGACCATTTAGGAAATTTGTGATATCACCTCTGGTTTTTTTGATCAAATTTATTTTTATTTTCATGAGGACAAAACATTGCAGTTGTTGGATAAACATAACCATACATGCTCATGACCTCCCATCTATCTAAACTGATCTCTAGAGTCCGGCCATTGATAGTGGGTACATTGTGTCCATGTGTGCTGATGGGGGCAAAACCCTTCGAAGTAGAGCAATGTCGGGCTCCAAATGCGAGTCCCCCTCTATATCTCCCAAAGCCCCAACTGCCCCAAACCCCGAACTCCCCCCTTCCCCCCTGCCCACCCCCCCGGTGTGTTCTACCATGCTGGTGTCAGGTGGTCGGATGGACCCACGGTGTCCCCTCTAAAACTCATCTCAGGGTGGTTTTTGGAACTCGTCTGCTAATCTGGGGACTCTGAGATACTTTGGGCAGGTAAGTTCGTGAAATTCGTTGGACAGCAAGGAAATCAGAGGCGACCAGGTTTCCTTAAAGGTGTCAGATGTTTGTGTGAGAGAGGCCTGTATCCGCTCTACCCCATTATATACCATAGCCGATGGAGCCAGCCGGTGTGCGTGGGTTTCCTGGGAGTGCCCCATAGGGAGAGGATGTGTTGTGTCGCTGCCCCCATTGCCAACCCCATTTGTCTCCCCCTGATTGACTTAAGCGGGAAGGTGAGTTTATTGGGCAGGCCCAGGATTGCGTATGCGTGAAAGCGGGGAATCTCCGTCTCAAAATACTTGTCTATGTCTCTAAGGACCTCCTCCCAATATCCCTGCACCCCAGGGCATTCCCATAGCAGGTGAAGCATAGTCCCTGTTTGCGCACACCCCCTCCAGCACAGAGGATCTCGACTAGGGTTGCTCTGGTGTAATCTCTCGGGGGTCAGGTGCCAGTAGTAAGCCACCTTAACCGCCGATGCCCGACTGTCCACGTTGCGAGCCGTGCGGTGCTCCCGGTAGTAGATGTCCTGCCATTCTTTGTCCGAGAGCGTGCGGGCCAGCTCCCGCTCCCAGCGTCTCTGCCCCGCTGACCTAGTCGCCGGTGGGGGGGGTCAATAGCTTGTACTGGTCTGTGATCGTCCGTTTAGCTGTAGACTTGGTTAGGAGCCATTTCTCGTAGGGTTTGAGGACCGGCATACTTGGGGGGCAATATATGTATGCGTGAGCCAATGACGCAGCTGAAAGTATTGAAAGTTTTGCGGCTTGTCAATGGCATATCCCACTCTTATAGCCTCAAGGGTCATGAAGCCCTGTAGATCAAACAAGTGGCCGGCCGATTTACACTCCGAGCGGCGCCATTGCGGGAAGGAGCCGGGAATCATCCCGGGCGGAAACGCCGGGTTGTCAAACAGAGGCAACATCGGCGATGGGAAGGACGTAAGGTCTTTGGCCACCGCCACCTTGTTCCACACCTGGAGGAGAGTCCTAGTAATGGGTGACCAGTTAATGTATGCCAGTCTATCCAGGAAGGGGAATCCCCAGAGCGGCATTCCCGCCATTGCCCTGTCTTGAAACAGCCAGCGCTTTTCCGAGGTTGGCCTAGACCACTCCAAGAGGTATTGCAACTGCGAGGCCTGGAAGTAGCGCTGTAAGTCAGGAACTCCCAGCCCTCCCTCCGCCGGGGCACACGACAGCAGGTCGCGCCGCAACCTAGGACGCTTACCGGCCCAGATGTATTGCTGTATAGCATCTTGCAGTTTTTTAATCATTCCTATAGGAGGGGTGACCGGGATGGTCTGAAAGAGGTATAGTGTCTTCGGTAGCAGAGACATTTTGACCGCTGCCACTCGGCCCAGCCAGGACAGCGGCTGCTGTCGCCATCTCTGAATATCGCTTTTGATGCGTGTGTGGAGCTTAGTGTAGTTCTATTCAACTGTCTGAGCTGTAGTGGGCGTTAGATCGATTCCCAGGTATGGGAGGGACATGTGCGTGGACAGACATCCTAATTGTAGTGAGCCTCTGTTGTCCTCCACGGCAACCAAGATGTCGTCCGCTTATAAGCTAATGATTTGTTCCTCGCCCCCAAAGGTGACCCCCTTGATGGTATGGTTGTCCCGTACGTGCTGGGCGAATGGCTCGATGTAGAGGGCGAATAGCAGTGGTGAGAGCGGGCAGCCCTGCCTCGTGCCCCGCCGGATGGGAAAGGGTCTAGAGCACGTCCCATTGACCCTTATTGTTGCTTGGGGTGTTGCGTAGCAGCTAGCCACCCATGCCCGAAACCTGTCGCCCATGCCAAATCTCGCCAGCGTCCTGTCTAGATGTATCTAATCCACCCGGTCGAACGCTTTTTCGGCGTCGACCGACAGAAGAGCCGCGTCCGTAACGTTGAAGTGCGTTTTGTCAATCACATGCATCAGGCGTTTGGTGTTATCCGCGCACTGACGGGAAGGTATAAAGCCCGCCTGTTCCGGTTCTATTATACCCGGAAGGCAGGGCCATAGTCTCGCGGCCAGGATCCCTGTGAAGAGCTTTAGATCAAGGTTGAGGAGTGAGATCGGCCGGTACGCTGCGCATTGAGTCGCGTCCTTGCCCGGCTTTGGCAAGACTATAATGTCCGCCTCTAGCATATCTTGCGGGATTGATCCCGGACCCTGAAAAGAGTTAAATAGTTTCATCAACACGGGAGCTAAGAGGGGGCAGAAGGATTCGTAAAAGCCTGCGGAAAAGCCGTCTGGGCCTAGTGCTTTAAGCGGATTGAGACGCGCTATAGCCGAGATCACTTCATCCAATTGTATTGGAGCGTCCAGAGCCCCGGCGTTGGCATCGTTAAGGGCCGTCACCTGGGCTTCGTTTAAATATGCCAAGCCCGCCTCAGTGTCAGACCCCGAATCCGCCTTGTAGAGGTCAGGGTAGAATGACCTGACTGCCTCTGCAATGCGCTCGTCGTCTCGGAGCTCCCCCCCACCGGCCTCGTGAATAACTGGGATTTTGGACCGGACAATTTTCGCCTTAAGTTTACTGGCAAGCAGTCGACCAGTCCTATCCCCACCCACGTAATAAGTGTGCTTGAGACGCAGCGCCGCGTATTCTGCCCGATCCAGATCAAGGCTCGCGAGTTGCGCCCTGGCGGCCTTTAGCTTGCGCCAGATTCTGGGGGCCCCCGTCCGGCTGTGCACCCGTTCCAACTCCAATACCTGCGCTGAGAGCTCCTGGCGTCGTTCTTTACGTTCTTTATTGTCTGCCGCCAATAGCGCGATAAGCTCCCCCCTAACCACCGCCTTGAGTGCCCCCCAGACTGCTGTCATGGCCACCTCCCCCGTGTCGTTGAGAGTTAGATAATCCGTGATGCTTTGGGATAATTGTTGAATGACCCCCTTGTGGGACAGCAGATTCTCCCTGAGGCGCCATTTGCCTTTGCGTGATTGCAGCCGCCGCACCTGTAAGCGCAGTAGTATCGCATCATGATCTGACAGAGCTGCCGGCGTGACCTCCATGTCTTGTACCATGGGGGCCAAGATGGCAGACCCGAGGAAGTGATCTATTCTGGCATATGTTCGGTGCACATGTGAGTAAAAGGTGTACCCCGGGGCCGTGCGATGAAGTTCCCGCCAAGTGTCCTGGAACCCCCTGTCAGCGAGCCAGTGCTTCCCCTCCGTGGAGAGGGCTCCTGAATCCCCGAACCTCCTACCTGATCTATCCCTCTCGTTGCCCATGACCAGGTTTATGTCCCCGCCTATCAGTATGTGCCTTGCGTCAGTACTCAGGACTTCCGAGAGCGCCCCTGTAAGAAACGTTTCTTGTTTGGTGTTGGGGGCATAAATGCACCCTATTGTGAACTGTAGATTGCCAATAATGACTGTGTGAGCAAGCAGTCTGCCTTTAATTTCTGCCACTTTGTCACCCACCCGCCCCTTGAAGTGCCTAGCAAAAAGGAGGGCCACCCCTCCGTAGTAGAAGAGTAGAACTGAGTCGGGAACGCCCTAGACTTCATGCGGTGCCAGTCTTTGGCCAACAGGTGTGTCTCATGGAGAAGGCACGCCGTCGCCTCGGAATTTTCCAAATAGGAGAGCACTGCCCTTCTCTTGATTGGGTTATTAAGCCCCTTAACATTTAAGGTAAGGATCAGAATAGGTTCGTCAGCCATGAGGTGGTGTGTCCCTTAATCGTTCTCCCCTCTGCCCCTGTCCGAAGCTACCTTACACCCCCATTCTCGCTGCCTGAGAGGAATGAACACACCGGAGCCCACCCCCCAACACCCTCCCCTGTCCCGCACCCCCTACCCTCCCTCTTCCCACCCCAACCCCAACTGTAACACCCCAACTGATAACCATTGTCCCAGGCCTACACATCCTCAGTTCAGGCCCGTAGTAAGATGTCCAAGGAAGGGAAAGCCTGTCAATGGCGGCCCGAGGCCCCCATCCCGCCCTCCCCCCTTTTCGTGGCGCTGTGACTTAGCTGAATAACACCCTCGTCTCAGTCCATTCAGGAGGCAGCATTGGTGTCCTTGGAAACCTCCTGGATCGCAGCCGCTTGTTCCTGCGCCACCGTCTCTGGATTCGGTTTGAGGCCTTTCCTGGAGGATCGTCTGCGTCGTGTCGTAACATCTGCCAGCCATCGCCTGACGATCGCGGGGGCCCCGATTGGGCCCCGGAGGACCGCCCCCCAGTGTCATCCTCCGGCGAGACCTCCTCTTGAGGGATGCCCAGCAGGGCGCAGGTGTCACGTAGGGACCGGAGCTGGTGCAGGGCCCCGTTCCATTTGAAGATCAGTCGAAAGGGGTGCCCCCAACAGTACGGGACCCCTTTGTCGCGCAGGAAGGTGGTAGCTACCCTGAACGCTCGTCTTTTCTGCAGGGTAATAGCTGACAGGTCCTGAAAGAGCTCTACTGAGTGGCCCTGAAACCGAAGAGGTTGCTTAAAGCGGGCAGCCTTCAAAATGTGTTCCTTGATGGGGTAATCCAGGAGGAAGGCCAGAATGTCCGGTGGGGGGGCGACGCCTGGCGGGCTGGGCCCACCCAGTGGGCCCTGTCGATTTCGGATCTCAAATTCCTCACCCTCATCCAGCACCTCTCGGAATAAGGTCCGTAGATATGTCGTTATGTCGTCCCCCTCTGCTTTAGATGGCACATTGCGAACGCGGATGTTATTGCGTCTTGAGCAGTTCTCTAGGTCCTCCGTGTGGGTCTGGAGGTCCAATTGTTACTCATGAAGTCTAATGATTTCCTGCTGTAGTAAGTCCACTTCCTCGCTTCTGGCCTGCACAGCGAGCTCGGACGCAGCCACCCGTTCACCGAGGTCGTCGACATCGCGGCGCAGTTCCTTGTAGTCCCCCGCCATCTCCTGTCTAAGCGCATGAATGTCTTCTTTGAGAGAGGTGAATAGGGCCTCCATGAATGCCTTGGTCGCCGGAGCTTCCCCCTCGTCTGGGACCCTCCCCTTAGGCGGGTTGGGCTGAGCTGGCTTATCAGGGCTTTTGTCCGCCTTGGAGGAACCCTTAGCTAGCATGTCGGTGATGGTGCGGTTACCTTTGCGGTTAGAGGAAGACATGGTCCAGGTCGCTGTGGGTCCCGCTGTCGCCTTGGCCGCGCCTCAAGCCCCAGCATAGCTGCACACGATGGGGGGTCCAAGAGGGCGAGGGTCGTCGAATGCAAAAAGCTCGTCGGTGGGGCGAATGGTGGGCGATCACTGGGCCAACACCCCTGATGTCGCTATCTGGCGGCTACCTCTGCGCACGGCCCTCTCGGCGCACTAGGATCCACGCTCCGCCTGCCGGGCCCCGGCCTCCGCCGTGCCCGAGGGGCCCGGTCCAACCCCCTCTGCCGCGAGGCCTGTAGCAAAGGGATCTGTGCTGTAGCAGTACGTGGGCCCGCCTCTCCAACCCCTCGGTGGTGGACCCTCGGGGCTCCAATCCCCCACCCGGGGAGGGCTCTGTGGGTCAGTGCTGCTGCAAGGCTAGCGTCCGCTTCACTGGACTTGAGTCCGATTGCTGCCACAGGGGCCCAGGCTCCGCTCCTCCCAGCGCGAGCTCCTCAGGCCGATTCCGAACACTGGAGGCCGATACCCCCGGAGCACTCTCAGCAGACCCCGGCGCCCGCCCACGCTGCAGGCCCTCCTGGCTGTGCCCTCCGCTCTCCTGGCTGGCCCTTTACAGGTGGGCCTCGTGGCGCCGCTCCCACAATCGCGGTCGTAATGCGTTGGGCCTTGGTCCGCTCCACACCGGGGGCCCGATTGGCCACCCCCCGAGTCGCTACCCCTGCTATTTGCTGCTCCCGCCACTCACTGTTGCCTGGGGTAGCCGCTGTCTCCCCGATCGGTCGCTCCCTCCGGGTCCGGGTAGGCCCAAGCCGGGGTCTCAGGTAGCCCCTCTAGCCGTCTCGCTCTGCCCCCAGCACTCCGGGTCTCGCTTCTGCAGCCCGCAGCAGGGCCGCCGCTCCACGCCGCCCTTCTCCCTCCACTTCCGCACAAAGTCGTCTCGCCAGGGAGTTGACGCCGAGCCACTGCTCGGCGGCTCCTGCACCGATGGCTTCCCTAGGGCCTGGCTGCCTCAGGTCCACTTCCCGCCGGGGATGGCCACCGCCTCCACTGATCGAGGCCGCTTCCTCTCCAGGCGTACGCCGTCTCCCCCGAGCTCTCCGCCGAAGGTACGCTAATGTCCGGCAGCCGACCAGAGGCTCAGATGGTATGAGGGTGAGCTATTAAGGGTGGTCAGGGGATTGGGACGAGGAGCCTCCTCAGAACACGTTTCCTCAGGCCGCCATATTGGCCACGCCCCCTCACCTCTGTTTTTTTAGATTACGAGGAAAACTGTTTAGAATGGAATTAAGGGTGGTGTTTAAATTTCTTAAAAAAGTAAAACATCAAGGGGCGTGGCTTACCTCCGATCATGGCGTACGCAGCATAGAAAAGCTCGGGAGCCCATGCGCACAAATCCATCATAATTGCAGAGTGACGTGCCCATGGAGCTCCATCCGACAAACCGAACTGGTGTGTCAGTCACAGGCTACCCACCTGGGAATCGTGAAACCCCCATCATTGTCGCATTTAGTGGAAGCAGCAATGGGGCCTATGTGACCGCAGCCTGTGGTGGAACGAGAGAGGCTGAGAGCTGCACAGTATGGAGGCAGACCTGGGAGGCTGACAATACGTTTCTAGAGAACACAACCGAGAAAGGTGCCTACCTATTTGAGAAGCCCCACGGTCCCCGTACTCACAACAGATCAGCGGAACGTGACACGGTCCTGAGCCCTGATAGAGCCACATATATGCAGAGGGGGCTGGAGTCACTTACGCAAGCGGTCTAGGGTGCAGAGCGGCTGGAAGAACAGGCTGGATCCTCCCTCCTTTGCCGAGGGGATGTAGCTGAAATGCAGCTGAGGAGTGCCCCTGAGCTGCCTGCTGACAACATGAGGCCTAAGCGACGCAGAGACAGTTGCGGATCTACCATTCAACCTGGGTGTTCCCGCGCTCCAGCCGGATGTACAGGTGCAGTTAATCCTAACTGCACGCACACTGGGCGACACATCGGGTGAGGCGGCCAGCATTGCACAGGTTGCCTTTCCCCCGCGCACCCTGTATGGTTCCCTTCCTACTTGGGGTGTACGAGGCGGCCCACATGGCGGTGCACTGGCTCTCGAGGCAGGGGCTAGAAATGCTGAGCGGAATAGTTTGGGACGAAGTACCCATGGGAGAGATGGTTCTGCCCTGTTGATGCTCCCCCTAAATCCTAATGCAATTGGTCTCATCAGTGCTGGACATTAAGGTACCTGAAGGGGGAAAGACTGGCTGAGCGGGATCAGTGGATGTGTGTTTAGACCTAGGAATCAGTGAGTGGGAATGTAGTAACTGCTACTGGTGTGTTTATGGTTTCGAAAATGGTAGTCTGTATTTTACAGTGGGTGTATCAAAGGTTATATTAGGGTGTGAGTAGGTGCATCAGATTATCATGTGAATGATGTCATCAGTGATGTCAATTGAGATTTCATCAGTGATGTCACTATGTCATGAATGTTGTAATATGTGAAGTCATCAGCAGTGCATTGCGGGGGCGCGAGATATAGTTAGCTCAACTATAATGTCCCTGAAACGCGCATAGACAGAGAGAGAGAGAGATATATACATTGATTAGTATATATGGGCAAAGGCATTTTTAGGCTTTAGGAGTGGGTGAGGGTATTGAGTGGCTTTGGTATTTTTAAGGTTTATGGTGTTTTGTAGTTCCCAATAATCTATATAGAATCTGCGCATTTAGATAACATAAACTAAGGGTTTGGTGTCCTGACAGATCCAGACACCCCCAAAGAATTTGTTAGCCTACAAGCTAACTCACAGTGCCACTATAAGCCCCCTGACCCTACCAAGGAGTGAATAGATTCTGGCAACCATTGAACATGACAACCCTTGACCCTTCAGGGATCATGGGAACAGTAAAGCACTTTTCACTCAGTCAAACATGCTTTCTTAGTCTCAGAGAGATACACAGGGTAAACAATGGGGACGTTTTGTATAGGCATTTATTGAACCAGATTCTACCATGGTGCTAAACAGTGAATATATGCAGGCATATGGATACATGGCAGCAATCAAGCATACTCCTATGCTGCAAACCCTATCTTAGTGTACCTATGTGGGTGCAAATGAAAGAATCCCCTAGGAAATAGCAAACCCCATTACCTGATGGGAGAGAATGAAGAACCCTGTTTCGGTCTTTAGTTGGATACCCTGCAAGGGATGTCAGACCGCTGTGTGTTGTAGCTATTGCAGGACGGGACCCCAGTGTCTTGTTTCAGGGTGGATGCTTCTCCTCCTTCCAGCTAGTGTTGGTATGGGTCTTTTATACCATAAAGATAGCCTTGTGGTTCCTTACATAACCAATATGTTGTGCATACGATTATGCAAATGAGCCTAGAACAATACCTGCGATAATGCTAAGCAGTCCTTTAGACCTAGGATAAAGAAGACCATGACTTTTAAATAGAGTATGTTCATGCTGTTACATGCATTCTGTGCAGGGACTTTTCTAAGAATCCTCATGCATAATAAATTAGGCTAGTTTGAAGGAAACTGACTGACATTTCTTCAGTACATAACCGGGTAAAAGGTCAGGGCTTAGAACCATTATGCAGAGCAAGGTAGGACAAATGTAGGTAAAAGGCTTTGGAGCTACTAGGCCTAGTTTGGGGTACATTGGGGATCATAACAATGGTAGGTGAGGGTATTGGGGTGGCAAGGGTTTAGGGTGGGTAGCAATATTTGGGTGGCAAGGAAATCTTTAGGGTTTAGGGGGGGTAGGGTCATTTTGGTGGCAAGGATATTTTTAGGGTTTAGTGTAGGTAGGGATATTTGGGTGGCAAGGGTATTTTCATTACTATCCCTGTAGTAATTGGGTAAGTTCAAAACATAGGGCAACAAGAAAAAATACAAATACATGGATGTATGGTTAAGTGAACTGTTGTTAGGTGAGATAATGGCCATCCCAGGAGGGTTCACTTTATCTTTATGTACCTTAGGTAGCATATAAAAGCACTGTTAACAACAGCGTACTTGAACATACAGCCATGTGTTTGGATTTTTTCTAGATGCCTTATGTCTTGAACTCACCCAGTTACAGCGAAAATAATATTGATTTTCTCACAAACATAACTGAAATTCCATTGCAGCCAATGTTCATCTTAGCAACTACTGATGTTGTCTCGTAGTATACCTATAAGGACCATGACTTGAGGATCCAAGCGTGTTATACTTTTTAGGGATAAACATATCTTTATGTATTACCATACCCACAGTTTTCTTGAAATTTTACACTTTTGTTGTTTGGAGTATAACATTTTTCTCTTTAGTGATGTGTTCAGGAATTTTGTGGGGTGGTGGGAGCAACAATATGTGTGGATAGAGGAAAAGGAGGTCTGGACCAAGCAGATCTCTTTGTGGACATGTTATGAAGATGATTTTATATTATTTCAATCAGTCAATCATTCCATCATTTGTAAAGCGCGCTACATTCCTGCGAGGGTCTCAAGGCGCTGGGGAGGTGGGGGGCACTACTGATCGAACAGCCAGGTCTTGAGTATCCTCCTGAAGGTCAGCAGGTCATGGGTCTGTCGTAGGTTCAGTGGGAGGGTGTTCCATGTCTTGGCGGTGAGGTGGGAGAAGGATCTCCCGCCGGTGGTTGTTCTTCGGATGCACAGGACGGTGGCGAGTGAGAGGTCGGTGGAGTATAGCTGGGGGATGGGAATGTAGGAGAGCTGTCTGTTGAGGTAGGCTGGGCCGGTCTTGTGGAGTGCCTTGTGTTCGTGGGTGAGGAGCTTGAAGGATATCCTCTTGTTGATGGGGAGCCAGGGCAGGTTTCTCAAGTGGGGGGTGATGTGTCATGGTACGTCAAGAATAAGTCGTGCTGAGGCGTTTTGGATGCGTTGTAGTCGTTGGATGACCTTGGTTGGGGTTCCCCCTTAGAGGGCGTTTTCTGTAGTGGAGCCTGCTGCTGATGAGGGCCATCTGTAGATCTTGCGGAGCATGCAGAGGGTGTTGAAGCAGGAGGAGGAGACGACGTTGACTTGCTTGGTCAATGAGAGCAATGAGTCGCAGATGATTCCCAGGTCGCGTGCGTGGTCGGTGGGTGTTGGGGCTGCCCCCAGTGCCGTCGGCCACCAGGAGTCGTCCCAGGCTGCAGGGTTGGAGCCGAGGATGAGGACCTACGTCTTGCCTGAGTTCAGCTTCAGACGGCTGATCTTCATTGAAGGAGGTCTTCTTGGCTACCCGGATGAGGTGGTGGTGGTTGCGGATGGCGTCCTTGTGTGCTGCGTGGCTGTCTGATGTTTGTTCACTGTGCCATTCCTTCTCTAGTTTCCGGCAGGCTTGCTTGAAGGCAAGGAGTTCTGCGGTGAACCAGCTAGCCCTCTTACTGGTGTCTCTGTGGGGGGAATTCTTCAGTGGGGCGAGGGTGTTGGCGTAGTCCTCGATCCAGCGTCTGAGGATGTAGGCAGCGTAATCGGTATTGGAGGGTTTGGTGGGTGGGCTGAGAGCAAGGTTTGCATGTAGTTGGTCTTTGGTGATTTTGCTCCAGCAGCGGCGGGGGATCTGTTGGGTGCGGTGGGTTTCTGGAAGGCAAAGTGGATGCAGCGGTGGTCGGTCCAGAGGAGTTCTGTTTGTAAAATGTCAATTCATTTCTAAGCACTCAACAGAAATCCAGCTACTTCTGGACGAAGAGGGCCCTGACGTTCTGCTTTCAAACAAAACATGGCTGAACAGTAAGGCTGATCCTGCCATTTGTCAGGCTCTTCCACCTGGGTTTGCTATTCAGAGGCTTGACCAGGAGTAAGGCAGAGGCGGCGCCATATCTAATATTTATTAGAGTGATTTTAACTGCTGCATCTCTGTAAGCCCCTTACCCGATTGCGAGAGTCTCTCTTTTACAATTGGTTTATCCCATGTTTGTACTCTCTGGGATTTTAATCTACTGCCCCCAGGCGCCCGTGGTCAGTTTTGTAGATCTCCCTGATATGAAAGCCCATCTTGCAAGTCCCCTCCCCAATTTTACTTTATATTGGGACTTTAACCTCCATTTTGATAACATCTTACACACAGGAACGTGTGAGCTGGTTGATGGAGGCTTTTCAACGTAATCAAAATGTTGGGGGTCCCACTCACTCTAAAGGCCATTTACTTGACCCCATTTTTTCAAATATCGAGAATCTTTTGGTCGGGGATCCTATTCCAGTGCCATGGTCAGACCATTTCCTGATTCCAATCACCTGGGTTTTGCAGGCTGCTATCACACCGGCTGTGAAAACCAGAAGACATGTTTGTACTTTCAACAGAGTCCTGGGTGTCAGCTCTTGAAAACACCAGACCATTACCTGATTTAAATCCTACTAATCATAAGTTTAATGAGTGGCTCGAATCATCATTAGACACTGTTCTTCCAAACAAAATGGATCTCTAATAAGGTAGGAGCTAATCAAAATGCTTGGTATTCCCCCAAGCTTTGTGAGCTTAAGCAATCATGCAAAAGACATGGGAGAAGTTGGAGAAAAGACTTCTTAGCAGCCAATAAAGTTAAATACAGGGAGGCCTTAAATGTCTACAAAGAAGAAATTAAGTCTGCTCAGGCTCTCTATTATGAAGAGAGAATTACATCCCCATCCAATTCTCTGCGTTAAATATTTTGCATTGCAAAACCCCTCCTCAAACCACTCTCCCCTCCGATTATATCTGATGATATTTAATCTTGCTGCAATCGAATGGCATAGTTTTCTTTGACGAAATGCAAGATATATATATATATCTTTTCCTCAGGTCACAGCCCAACAAAATGCACCTCCTGTGGATAACGGTTTTCAAATTAGAGAATGCTCTTTGGAGTAAACTCCTTCTCCGAACCTGATATCACTGCAAGGTATTTTCAACCTATTAAAATCTGGCTCGCCCACAGACCCTGCCCCTCTGATCATTCTGAATCAAGTTATTGATACAGTGCCCCAGCTATTCTGGAACTGATTAATGCCTCTTTTGTGACGGGACTTGTCCCCCCCCCCCACCTAGAAATGGGCAATGGTTAAAGCACTAAAAAAAAAAACAATCTGGATCCAGATGTGTTGGGGAGCATGAGAAGCATGTTAATTCTGCTCTCTCTGCATTCCTGGAGAGTTACAACTGTCTCCATCTGTCAAACACTTGATTTAGACCTCAACAATGCACTGAGACCACCCTTCTGGCAGTATTAGAAGAATCCAGAAAAATCTTAGATGATGGAGGCGGTGCTGCTATTAATCTTTTAGATCTGAGCACAGCCTTTGACACAGTTGATCATCAGCTTCTGATTCAGAGACTCAGGGATGTGGGAGTGAAAGGGAGAGCTTTGAAGTGGTTGTAATCTTTTCTGGAGGACAGGTCCTTTCAAGTTTTCGAAGATGAAATCACCTCCGAACGTATGCCCATGATGTGGTGTTCCTTAGGGATCCTCTCTGAGCCCCACTCTATTCAACGTTTACAGCAGCCCTTTGGCAGAGGTAGTTACTCCCTTTGGAGTCCAGATTGTTACCCATGCTAATGATACTCATCTGGTTGTCTCCTTCAACAAGATGGACAATACTGGGCCCGGTTTACCCTTGTGTCTGGAAAAAGTAGCAATCAGGATGGAACGCTGATACCTGAAGCTTAATGGGGCTAAGGCGGAGCTGATGCTCCTGGGTAGGTCTCCTACTTTGAACGTAGGATCGTTTTGGCCTAGTGGCTTTGTCCCTGACCCCCGAAGACCAGATTTAGAACCTGGGCATCTGCCTTGACTACAATCTAGATTTTAAGTTGCAAGCACAGAATGTTGCAGCTAGTTGCTAAGGGATTTTGAGGATGGTGCGAAAAATTCTCCCTTTGCTGCCTTCCTCTGCCAGAAGACTGATGGTTCAGGCATTGATTCTTTCCCGGCTTGATTATGCCAATGCCCTTTATTTAGGAGCTCCACGCTTTTGTACTAAAAAACTACAGACTGTGCAATATTTCTAATTTGCAATTGGCAAAGCCTGCTCGTGCTACTCTCCACCAGCTTCCTATTCAGGAAAGAATTAAGTTTAAGCCTCTGTGCATTGTACACACACTATCATGCAAGGGACCGCCCATCATCCGTTCCATTATTCTGCCCTGTTATTCTAATAGGGCCTTGCGGTCGGGTAGTAAACATCTGGCGGCAGTTCCTAAAATTAGAGGATCACGTAGTGGAGGGTGTCTTTTTTCTCATAATATTGCTAAATTATGGAACTGCTTCCCCCCAGATTCTAATTATCTGATCTTTTCAAACAAATTAAATCCTTTCTGTTTCCCTAATACTGCTTGGAGTTTTTGATTGTACTAGTAGCAGCGCTGGGATGTCTATGGGCTAAATGCTGATTCATTCATTCATTCATGTAATAGTGATTACTGTGTTTATGTTTTGGTTTGCCTCTGTGGACAGCAATATCTGGGAAGTACGAATTTTCCTGTCAAACAAATAATCTTGGAGCACATTAGGGCAATAAATAATGCTGACCCATATTCTCTTGTTGCTGGGCATTAAAATTACACTCATAAGCATAAGCTTGACTCTTTATCCTTCTTTGGGATTGACAGGGCTATCCACACTCACAAAGCAGGAGAGAGGACGAAGAGACTGAGATCACTGGAATCAGAATACATCATCCTTCTTTACTGCAAATTCCCCAAATTTGAAGCTGGATGAAGAACTCCATGTACATATTGGTTGAGACTGTTTCCCCCATGAGCCATTTTTTCTACTCCTAAATGTATACGTTGCTGTTAATAATGACTCAAAGTTGGTATGCAATTTTCACATTGTATTTCTGTCTTTGATTTTGTGTTTCTCCTTTGCTTATTCACCATGTGACCATTTGAGATTGTTTGTTAAGAATAGCTATGTTGTATCTTTTGTCTTGATATCTTTTTGTTGTATGGATGCCAGGTGTCCGTTCTTATACACAACACAGAATATGTGTTCTCTCAACAATGTGAAGTTTCAGAGTGGTTGTCTGCTATGACCAGAGTAGTTGTCTGCTATGGCTATGGCCATGTGGCCTACATAATGGTAATGCAACTAGCATTTAACCCCTCCCATGCTCATGACGAGCTGAGCTCGTCATGAGCCACGGCGCTCTGGTGCTCATGACGAGCTCAGCTCGTCATGGCCCGTGGAACGCTCAGGTGCGGGGAGAATTCCCCTGCTGTGCTGAACGTTCCACGGGAGCCAATGCACCTATGATGAGCTCAGCTCGTCATGAGCACAGGAGCGCTGTGCGTGCCCCCCTCCCCCCCAGCACAGCGGGGGAATAACCCCCACAGTGAAGGGGTTAAAGACATTCTTTGAGTCTCCCCCTCTACTGTCAATCAGATTTGATGTGGAATGTGTGCTCAATGTATGACTTTGTAACACATGTTAGGCCACTTGGCCAGTAAACCTCCAAGCATGTCAAGCTTTTATATGTAACATATTGGAAGGATTAACATGGCTGCTTTGCCTTTTTTTCAACAGTAACTTATGTATATGATATATTTTAATGGTGATCCATTGTGTGGAACTTATAATAGTCTGCTTTTAAATTGACATTGTGGACTTCACACACTCATATATATATATATATATATATATATATATATATATATATACACGAAAGTCCCTCCTCAAAGAAGAAAAGACGCAGCAGCCCAGAGGGGAAGTGTAAGGAGGGGCTTTAATCAAACAAATGGCAGTCTGGTGGCGGCGGATGCATTTCGGCGCAGTGGCCTTCCTCAGCGCCCAACACCAAATGAAATGTCTCGAAAAACCTGCCTGCCGCTTGTTGATGTAGGCGCCACTCCGCTCCTCCCCCATAAGAATCCTCTCACCTGTTGTGGCGCGTTGTGTATCTGCGCACCACGACTCCCAGAATGCAACATGTTCTCACAATCCGGGTTGGTGCAATGGGGAAGGGTAACTGTTGTTCCGAGTGGTGTGATGAGTGGGTGGCGAAAAGAAGCGGCAGGATTTGATGGGCTAATTCGAGTTGTTTCTTGAATGAAGTCACTCCTTGTGTCCCCTTTGACTGTCAGTCCCTCCAGCAGAGCGAAGTGTAGAGCAGGGGCGTGGTGCCCAAAGAGAGGTAGGTAACCTCAACCACTCCGGATCACCCTGCAAGGGGGACGGGTACCGGACCAGACCATTACTGGAAAACGAAAATAAAAAGTCATGAGGCTTTTTCGGCCAGTGAAGTCCGGACCCCGAAAATGACAGGGGCTCGCTGCAGTGCGCCTCTGGCTGTGCGCTTAAATATGTACACGAAAGTCCCTCCTCAAAGAAGAAAAGACGCAGCAGCCCAGAGGGGAAGTGTAAGGAGGGGCTTTAATCAAACAAATGGCAGTCTGGTGGCGGCGGATGCATTTCGGCGCAGTGGCCTTCCTCAGCGCCCAACACCAAATGAAATGTCTCGAAAAACCTGCCTGCCGCTTGTTGATGTAGGCGCCACTCCGCTCCTCCCCCATAAGAATCCTCTCACCTGTTGTGGCGCGTTGTGTATCTGCGCACCACGACTCCCAGAATGCAACATGTTCTCACAATCCGGGTTGGTGCAATGGGGAAGGGTAACTGTTGTTCCGAATGGTGTGATGAGTGGGTGGCGAAAAGAAGCGGCAGGATTTGATGGGCTAATTCGAGTTGTTTCTTGAATGAAGTCACTCCTTGTGTCCCCTTTGACTGTCAGTCCCTCCAGCAGAGCGAAGTGTAGAGCAGGGGCGTGGTGCCCAAAGAGAGGTAGGTAACCTCAACCACTCCGGATCACCCTGCAAGGGGGACGGGTACCGGACCAGACCATTACTGGAAAACGAAAACAAAAAGTCATGAGGCTTTTTCGGCCAGTGAAGTCCGGACCCCGAAAATGACAGGGGCTCGCTGCAGTGCGCCTCTGGCTGTGCGCTTAAATATGTACACGAAAGTCCCTCCTCAAAGAAGAAAAGACGCAGCAGCCCAGAGGGGAAGTGTAAGGAGGGGCTTTAATCAAACAAATGGCAGTCTGGTGGCGGCGGATGCATTTCGGCGCAGTGGCCTTCCTCAGCGCCCAACACCAAATGAAATGTCTCGAAAAACCTGCCTGCCGCTTGTTGATGTAGGCGCCACTCCGCTCCTCCCCCATAAGAATCCTCTCACCTGTTGTGGCGCGTTGTGTATCTGCGCACCACGACTCCCAGAATGCAACATGTTCTCACAATCCGGGTTGGTGCAATGGGGAAGGGTAACTGTTGTTCCGAGTGGTGTGATGAGTGGGTGGCGAAAAGAAGCGGCAGGATTTGATGGGCTAATTCGAGTTGTTTCTTGAATGAAGTCACTCCTTGTGTCCCCTTTGACTGTCAGTCCCTCCAGCAGAGCGAAATGTAGAGCAGGGGCGTGGTGCCCAAAGAGAGGTAGGTAACCTCAACCACTCCGGATCACCCTGCAAGGGGGACGGGTACCGGACCAGACCATTACTGGAAAACGAAAACAAAAAGTCATGAGGCTTTTTCGGCCAGTGAAGTCCGGACCCCGAAAATGACAGGGGCTCGCTGCAGTGCGCCTCTGGCTGTGCGCTTAAATATGTACACGAAAGTCCCTCCTCAAAGAAGATATATATATATATATATATATATATTTCTAACCTACTGGCGGTCACCAGTAGGTAGTTATATTTGCAACCTAGTTTCCATAGGAAAAGCATGTTTTGTTTTGCTAATAACTTTGGCATAGTTTAACGAATCTTTGCGAAATTCTCCGAAATAAAGTCAATTCAGGTCAGCTCCTACGCTGAAAGTTTTGGGGTGATTCGTCAAGCGGGGGCTGAGAAAAAGGGGGGTCTCAAAACGTATTTTTCCCATGTTTATTTCCATAGGAAATTTTGCGACGAGCTACAGCCCAAACCGAAACTATGTGCAAGGCTACAGCCGAAACTACTGAACGGAATTACCCCAAATTTGGCAAAAAGTTAGTGCTTGGGTCAGCAAGCCCCGCTATTATTTTATAAGAAATGCGCCTGGGACCCCCGCAGTACCTGGGCTTCACTCATGTTCGGAGGGGGTTACGCGGTCCCCCTCCAGGAGCCCTCCATGTGCTTATAACCTTGGTGTTGTTTGACGAATCTTTACAAAAGTTTCTCTTTTTTGATCAGCTCCTCTCTAGCAAGTTTTGGGGTAATTGGTTAAGGGGGGGCTGAGAAAAAAGGGGGGTCCGTAAATGTGTTTTCTCAATGCATTTTCTATAGGAAACTTTAGACAAGACTACAGGTCAAACTGCTGAACGTAATTATAACAAATTTGGCAGGGAGAAAGGTATTGGTCTAGAAAGCGAGGTTTTGTTGAAATGTTGTAAATCCGTTCAGTTGTCTTTGAAATGTTAAAGTAAAAAAATGATATACATATCTGGACGGTGTCTAAGTGCCGAACACATGCTTGCCTCTAATTAGCCTCCAATACTTCAAACCAGGAAGTATTCTCTGATTGGCTGCTAACACTTCAAACCAGGAAGTGTTAGAAGCCATCTTGTGCCTCGCATCGAGTGAAAATATAAAAGAAAGGTCCCGGGGGCAATTTAATATAACAGAGCTCTGTCTGTGTCTGCTACTCCCCACATCACCAGGTAATGCACCCTCTTCCCCATCAACAACATACCTCCAACAACCTTCTTGGGCACGGAAGTCTCCCTCTCCGAACCACTTGTAAACTCACAGCTCTTCGGGTACGAGTTCTTGGGCCCACAGTTGTATCTGTGAAGCCAAGACTGGAAATATACCGCAGGTCTCTCTCTGCAAGATACGCTCTTCACGCTCCCTGTCAGCACATTAATGTTCCACAGATATCCCTTTGGAAGCCGATGGCCCACACCTTTCCCTATACCAGTCGGCCCGCAGGTGTTCCCCCTATGAGCTGGCAACATCTCTCCCTCTGGAAACTGACGGGCCGCTGTTCTCCCTCTATGAGCCAGCCAGTCGTCTCGCAGCTTTTAATCTATGAGCTAGCCCGCTGGCACCTAAGTCTGTGAGAACAGATGCAATGGAGGCAATGATCATGTAGGTCGGACACCCAACACTGTTCCAACATCCCACTGCAGGAGCTCCTTGTGCGCTATCCCCCCTCACCTCCACCCCCCAAAAACAAATGTGACAGTCAAGTTAAGGAAGCTGGAACGTAAAAAATTGGGTAATGTTGTACAGTTGATAAGAAGATGCTAGTGAGTTTGGACAAATATGAATCTCAGTCATCTATAGATTTACATATAAAACATTTTATTAAAACAAAACAACAACAATTAAAACTATGTACAGCCATGTTGTGTCATCCGTGAACCATTTGTGAATCAATCATAGTACTTGTAGTGCGCGCTACTTACCCGTGAGGGTCTCAAGGCGCTGAAGGGGGTGCTGCTACTGCTCAAAGAACCTTGTCTTGAGCAGTCTTCTGAAGGAGAATAGGTCTTGGGTCTGCCGTATGTGGGTAGGGAGGGTGTTCCAGGTGTTGGCGGCGAGGTAGGAGAAGGATGTGCTGCCGGAGGTCATTCGTTGGATGCAGGGACAGCGGCGAGGGCGAGGCTGGCGGGTGGGGGTGTAGAAGCTGAGTTCAGGTAGGCTGGTCTGGCTTTGTGGAGTGCTTTGTGTGCGTGGGTGAGGAGCATGAAGGTGATCCTCTTGTCGACCGGGAGCCAGTGTAGGTCTCTCAGGTGGGGGGTGACGTGGCTGCGGCGGGGAATGTTGATGATCAGTCGGGCGGAGGCGTTTTGAATGCGTTGCAGTCGTCATAGGTGTTTTGCTGGGATTCCTGCGTAGAGTACGTTGCCGTAGTCCAGTCTGCTGCTGACGAGGGCCTGTGTCACTGTTCTTCTTGTTTCGGTCGGAATCCACTTGTAGATCCTGCAGAGCATGTGGAGGGTGTTGTAGCCGGAGGAGGAGATGGTGTTGACCTGTTTAGACATGGAGAGGGAGGAGTTGAGCATGACTACTAGGTTGCGTGCATGGTCGGTGGGTGTTGGTACTGTTCCTAGTGTGGTCGGCCACCAGGAGTCGTCCCAGGCTGAGGGGGTGGGTCCGAAGATGAGTACCTCCATCTTGTCCGAGTTCAGCTTCAGACGGCTGCTCCTCATCCAGTCGGCGACGACCTTAATTCCCTCGCGGAGGTTGGTTTTGGCGGTGTGTGGGTCCTTGGTGAGGGAGAGGATGAGCTGGGTGTTGTCGGTGTAGGAGATGATGTTGAGTTCATGATGGCGGACCACTTGTGCGAGGGGGGCATTGTAGATGTTGAACAGCGTAGGGCTGAGCCCCGGAGGACACCGCAGATGATTTCGGTGGCTTCGGATTGGAAGGGTGGGAGGCAGACACTCTGGGTTCTGCCGAAGAGGAAGGACATGGTCCGGTCAAGGGCCTTCTCTTGGATTCCGGCTTCTAGAAGGCGTGTCTTTAGAGTGCGATAGCAGACTGCGTTGAAGGCGGCCGACAGGTCCAGGAGGATGAGGGCTGATGTTTCGCCGTTGTCTAGTTGGTGCCCAGTGTTGTCTGTGGCGGCGATAAGGGCTGTTTCGGTGCTGTGGTTTCGTCTGAATCCGGAATGGGACGGGTCCAAGATGTTGTTGTCTTCCTGGTGGCGGGCCAACTGTCTGTTGACAATTTTCTCGATGACCTTTGCCAAGAACGGGAGCAGGGAGATGGGCCGGACGTTCTTGAGGTCCTTGGGGTCCGCCTTGGGCTTCTTGAGGAGGGTGTTGATTTCGGCATGATTCCAGCTTTCCGGGAATGTCGCTGTTTCGAAGGAGATGTTGATGACCTTCCATAGTTGGGGTGCGATGGCTGCGTCTGCTTTGTTGAATACGTGGTGTGGGCACAGGTCTGATGGAGTTCATGGCCTGGCGTGTCTCGTCGTCGTTGACGTTGGACCAGGAGGTCAGGCGGATGGTGCTGGTGGTGTTCACAGTGGAGGTGGAGTCTGGCATAGTCTGGGCAATTGTGGTGTTGAAGCTGTCATGGATGTCAGCGATCTTGTGGTGGAAGAAGATGGCTAGTGAGTTGCACAGTTCTTGTGAGGGCGGGATGTCGTTGGCGCTGGGGTTGGAGGGTTCCTTTACGATGCTGAAGAGCTCTTTGCTGTCGTGTGCGTTGTTATCCAATTGGTCTTTGAAGGAGGATCTCTTGGCTAATCTGATGAGGTGGTGATGTCTTCGGGTGCCTCCTTGTGGGCTGCGTGGTTGTTCAGTGTGCGTTCATGGAGTCATATTTTCTCCAGTTTCCAGCATGCACGTTTGGTGGTCTGGAGTTTGTTGGTGAACCAAGTGGCTCTCTTGTTGGTGTGGTTGTTGGAGGGTTCCTTGAGTGGGGCGAGGGTGTTGGTGCAGTCGTCAATCCACTGTCTGAGGTTGTGGGCTGTGGCGTCAGGGTTGGTGGGGCCGTGGGTGGGTTCTGGGCGAGAGTGATGATCAGCCGGTCTTCAATGACTTTGCTCCAGCAGCTGCGAGGTAGCTGTTGGGTGCGGTGATGCGTGGTTGGTTTCTTGAAGGTGAAATGAATGCAGTGGAGGTCGGTCCAGTGGATTTCAGTGGTGTGGTTGAAGGCGACGTGGATGCCTGTGGAGAAGATGGGGACCAGCGTGTGGCCGGCAGCGTGGGTGGGTGCGGTTTCGAGTTGTCTGAGGCCGAGGTTGGCAAGGTTGTTGATCAGGGTGGCGGAGTTGGCGTTGTTGTTGTTCTCAAGGTGGAAGTTCATGTCCCCGAGGCGGATGTAGCACGTGGAGGCGAGTGCAAGGGTGCAGTCGAGGTCGGCGATGGAGTCGCTGAACTGAGCCGGGGGTCTGTAGATGAGTGTTCCTCTGAGGGTGGTGTTGGGGTCGGTGTGGATCCGGATGTGCATGTGTTTTGGCGGCGTTGAGGGTGTCATCGGCGTGGGTGGCAACCTTGAGGGTGGACTTGTAGACAATGGCTATTCCTCCTCCGGTTCCGTTGGCGTGATCCCTGCGGGTGATCTTGTAGCCGTCTGGGATGGCTATGGCGATGTCGGGCGCTGAGGAGTCGTTCCACCAGGTCTCGGTCAGGAAGGCCATGTCTGGGGCGGAGGGGTCGAGCAGATCCCAGAGCTCGACGGCTTGTTTGCGTGCAGAGCGGGTGTTGAGGAGTATGCAGTGGAGGTGGTTGGGTCCAGTCCTGGGAGGCATGGTGGTTCTGTCGCAGGTAAAGCTGCAGGTGCAGCAGGAGAAGGGTCCGTGTGTCCGTTTCGGGGCAGCCTGGAAGCAGATGTGGTTTTGACCGGCGTTGAGTGCATGGAGGCTGCTGGCGTCGTAGTGGAGTCTGGTCTCGTGGCGTTTGCGGGGTCCAGGGGTTCTGGCGCTGGGCGCAGTCCAGGCGCAGACGGGCACAGATGGTTCCTTCGGCCACCCCAGCGGTACAGCCGCGCAGATGCTGCCATTATAAGGGGAGCTGGGAGGGAGGAGCAGCTGGGAGGCGGGAGGCAGGGGTTAGCAAATGGGCACGGGGGCAGGGCCGCAGGGGCAGCAGCAGCACGAAAGCGGGCAGTGGGCACGGGGGGGTGAGGGAAAAACGGCACCCAGGAATGGGCAGCAGGAGCAAGGGTGTGAGGCACAAGGGCTGGTGCAGCAGAAAACAATGGTGCAAGGCACAAGGGCTGGTGCAGCTGCAACGGGGGGGAGCGACCTACCTGGCAAAGTCAATCACTGTCTGCAAGAAAAAAAGAAAGAAGATTGTGTGTCAAGCATCCAGCAAAGGCGAAAGAGAGAAAGAGTGAGAGAGAAGAAGAGAGAGAAAGAGTGAGAGAGAGGAATACAGAGGAAGAGAGAGAAAGAAAGACATAGAAAGAGCGAGAGAGAGAAAGAAAGAGTAAGATATAAGAAAAAGAGAGAGAGAAACAGTGTGAGAGAGAGGAAGAGAGAAAGAAAGAGTGAGAGAGAAGAAGAGAGAACTAAGGAATAAGAGAGAGAGAGGAGACTGAGAAAGAGAGAAAGTGCGAGAGAGAAACGAAGAGAGGAGAGGGAGTGTTGACACTGGAGAAAATATCGCAGTTCACCTTTGTGCCACCGGTGTGTTTCCATCACAAGGGGTGGTATGGACTCCATATTCATCCATATAATCCGTATTTTAACATGTTTACAAGTTGCGTGCATAACCGGGCTGTGCACTTTGCCCTGGGTGCACCTTAAATTGAATAATATAGTGGGGAGCGCTTATCTGCGCTCCACTCCCAGTCGCACTGCTGATTGGATACCAGATCCTAAATTATTTAACCTTTTGTTCAGAGTTAATCCTCTTCTTTATAGTTCACAGTTTCATTCTCAAGTTATCTCGCTTTAACCGTTTCTTGCAAATCCACATGTATCGTAAAGTGCATTGTTTTCTGCTTCACATTATCACGTGTGCCCATCCAGGCCTCTTCGGGAAAACGATCACTCAATGCACAAATTAATTCAAAGCAGCCATTCTTTATTAAAACCCAATGCATTTCGGGCAGGGGGTAGCTGTTCGGTTCTCATAGCCTCATTCTGCAAGGTGTTTCCAACCACGTGCCGGGATATAGTGCACCCTCAAGTTTAGTCATCTGAAAGTTAGTATAGAATTATTAATTGCAGAGTACATACAACTGCATACGCCTAATTCTCAGTTTTTCCAATGTGCACTCAGGCTGCTGCACCCTATCCACTCCCACTGCTCGGAAGTGTCTCTGTGCTCCTGTGTGCCCAGGCTGCTGCACACTATCCACTCCCACCAGAAGTGACTACCCGCTGCTGCGGAAACAAGCCTCTCTGCTTACCCTCCATGACTGGTGTGTGTTTAAGAGGGTCCACCACGTGCCGAAGCAAATTTCTCAGGTGTTGTCAGGGTGGCCACGCATCATCGCAGGTTCTACACGTGTTCAACTGTGGTGGTGTTGGGGGGGACGTTGATTCATGAATCACAGCCTGTTAGATAAAAAGCAAGAGAAGTTTGTGGGCCAAGCGTTCATCAAAGGAGAGATGAAGAGAGAGAGAAAGAAAGAGTGAGAGGAAGTCAGCGAGAAAAATAAAGAAAGAGTGAGTGAGAAGAAGACAGAGAGAAAGAGAGAAACAGTAACAGTGAGAGGAAGAGAGCAAGAATAAGAAGAAAGAGTGAAAAGAAGAGAGAGAAAGAGTGTGAGGGAAAGGAAGAGATGAGGAAAGACACTGAGTGCCCACACTGTGGACAAAACCCTCACAGCTCACCTCTACACCGCCGGTGTGTGTCAAACCACGTGCTGGGACCTAGTTGAACTCTCAAGCTCCCACATCTGAAACATAGTACAGAATTAGTAATGTCAGATTATATATGACTGCGTACGCCTAAATCGCTGTGCCACCTTTGTGAATCCAGCCTGCTGCACCCCATGCACTCCTGTCACCTAGAAGTAGTACCCACCGCTGCGCACCTAGGCCTCACTGCTCACCTTTTCGTGGACAGGGCACCCTCCATATCATGCAGCCCCATTCTGCAAGCCAACAAGTCTTACATTTGGTGCTGCGTCTTGATTTCACAATGGCAAAGGACACACTAGTGCACCTATCATCATCACAGGTTGCACACCCGCTCAGTCCTATAAATATATATACAGCGATCCAGCAAAGTAGTATGTTAAAGCGCTTTATTTTACAAATATTTACTTGGCAGCCTGCTGCAACATCAATTCCAAGGCATTCACCGCCTGCTTGACGCTGTCCCTGCCCCTCCTTCCTTAAAGTAGCAATATTGAGCTACTTTGGGCTACTTTTAGGTTGCCTTTGGGCTAGAGAATGCTTTGAATATCTGGCAACACTGCCAGCAGATGACAACAATATAAATCTGGGCCATGTAGCATTGTTGTTCTTCCCAGTAAGCGTAAGGGGGGTGGGCTAGCCTGGCGTATGCCAGTCCTGCGTGAGGCTGTGAGGAATGACTCCGGAGCTATGGGGGAGGCTCTGTCGTGAGCTATATGAGGAATCAACTGATGCGGGCAGTGTTGCCAAATTGGGCTAGATCATGCACAATTGGGCTATATTTTGACGGATGTGCGGTAAAATTTTGGTTTGTGCTAGTTGCCAGATTATAAATATATATACAGCGCTCCAGAAAAGTAGTATGTTTTTGTGATAAACAAATGTATTGTTTTAGAGAATACAAGCACCAGTGACATGACAATGAATAGCACCAATAGTGTCTCAATATCGTTAAAAACACAGACATTATTTTTAAAACCCCACCCTCCTGCAGTGAATACAAACAGTATGTATAAAGAACAGGCTACTCTACGGCACCCAGCCATCTGCCCCATACACTCCGGTATTTCTTACATGCATGGGTTTTTCTTGTGCTGCGCACCAATCCACCCCTATTCGCCATTTCTTGGAACCTGGTGGTGTGGGAAGTTTCCAGGAGGCGGCTATGTCCCGTTTAGCTACAACCATGGCTGTGTTATAGAGTAACTTCTCGTTCCTGGACCCGTCCAGTCAAGGGGAACCTCCCACCTCAGGACCTCCCCAGAACTGCGCCAGTCGGTGGCATGTCCATCATGTCCATACCATGTAAAAGAAGTTGTCCGGGTCCTGACCGCACCTCGTACATGAGGTGGATGGAGGGAAGCCGGCTCGATGTAGGCGCTGCGGGGTTTAGCGGATGTGGTGATCATCTTGGGTGACATGAGGGCATCCTGCCAGTCCTCCTCCTACAGATCCACCCATTCCTCCCCTTGGCCCCTGAGTCGGTCTAGTGAGGTTGGGGTGTTGTTGACCAGCATCCTGTAGATGTGGGAAATACCCCTCTTCCCCAGGTCACCCAGTATGGTCTGTGCCTCAGGGGGACTGTATTCAGGGATCCTGGTATCATCCGGTATATGGACGTGGAGGGCGTGTCGCAATTGTAAGTATTTATAAAATTGTGACAGGTGCAGGGAGTATCTGGACTGGAAGTCTTTAAAGGAGCATATGTGGCTCCTTGCCCACACATCGCCGAGCTGAGAGATCCCGATAAGATCCCACGTTCTGAACCCCTTTAAGCCACTGACCTCCCAAAGCCAAGTATCATGCCATAAAGGTGTGTGGTGAGTGAGTTTGTGCGTCCACTTGATATGTTGTAGAGCCGCCTGCCAGGCTAGGAGCACGGAGCGTGTGACGTCAGACAGGGTGGTCGGGATAGGTTCCCCGTACATTAGGGATTGGATTTTGGGCAGGCCGAGCTCACTTAGTTCAGGCCTATAGGCTGGGTCTGACCAACCCCCGTTGAACCAGTCATGAATACTCAGTAGACGAGTTGCCAAGTGTAGAGGTATAAATGTGTCATTCCCATGCCCCTGTCGAATGATGGAATCTGACAGGAACGTAACGCCATCGAGCCCTCCCTCCCAACCCAGAGGAATTTCGTTGCCATAGTATCTAGCTCCCAAAACCACGCCTGTGGAAAACAAAAAGGGGTGTTTTGGAGGATGTATAGAAATCTGGGAAGAATCATCATTTTAAACAAGGCTACCCTCCCCAAGGGGTTCACGGGCAGTAACTACCATCTATGGAGATCTGCCTTAGCTTTCTTAATGAGCGGGGTAACATTAAGGGACCATCCCAATTCCGGGAGGAGAGCCACCCAGATCCCAAGATACTTAAAGGACTGACGCCGAAGCGGTATCGTGGACTACCAGTCGTAACATTCTCTGGAAAGATGGAGCAGGACCAGGACCGACTTATTACAGTTAATTTGAAGGCCGGAGGTTTGTCCAAAAGAACGCAGGATCTGGAGACAACAAGGACCTGGCTGGGAGGGATCGGTTAAGAAGAGCAGGACATGGTCTGCATAAAGAGCGATTTTGTCCGCTTCAGAGTTTGGCCACTCCCATCCCCAAACGAGACTCTCAGACCAAATCAAGGTCGCTTGAGGCTCCATTGCCAAGGCAAAGAGAAGGGGCGAGAGGGGGCAACCCTGTCTCATTCCCCTTTGAATGGGGAAGGCGTCAGAAAGAACCCCATTGACCAAGACGCGCTCTTGAGGCCGGGTGTACAGAACCCTAACCATCTGATGAAAACGAGGGCCGAAGTCCATCGCCGCCAGCACATCGTCCAAATACGTCCAATCCACAGAGTCAAATGCCTTCTCAAAATCGATGAGAAGGACTACCAAGTAAGGGGAAAGCACATGGCGGTGAGCCAGGGCCAGATGCAGATGTCGGAGGCAGTGTCTGGTGCCTCGCTGAGGCATGAAACCACACTGATCCGGGTGGACCAATGTGATGAGGTGGGGCTTCGGCCATTGGGCAAGAATTGCAGCGTACATTTTAACATCCATGTTGATAAGGGAGATGGGACGATAGTCAGCACAGAGGGGAGATGGCGGTTGTGACTTCGGGAGGACTATGATAGTGGCCATGCCTGTCTCGGGTGGTAAGGAGCCTTTCTCCAAGGCCTCGGCATACAGGTCTGCGAGGCACAAGGGCCTCACGGTATGCTGCATAGTATTCCTGGGGGATGCTTTTAGTCACTTCCTCTTGACAAAATTCGAGGTCTTAGAGTACAAGTCTCTCTGCAATAAATAAATCATGTCTCAATTTAACTTGTGAGCTCTGCTGACCGCAGTGTAGGTGTATGGAACAAAAGATGAAACATTTATGGAATACACTGATGAAATCTTGGTTCTTCTGAATACAGTTGTAAAGTACGGTATTCTGAAGCTGGAATCTGAACTGGTCGATCATCATATTTTCCAGTAGGGAACAGCTTTGGAAAACAACCTTCCAAACTTTTTTCTCACACACTCATGGGAGTTCCTTTTGCTTTTTTCATCTGGAACAATTCAATAGTATCTCCTATCAGTTCTTTTGAATGTAAAGGGTGTATAGTATAATGTTCATACATTTTTTCTTTTCTTGAATTCCCCACTTTTTCTATTTGTCTACTTGAAGTATGTGTTTTGTTTTCCAAAGTAATTTCTTCTTCTACATCTACTAACACTTGCCATATTTTCTGACTCTTTATGGGTGCACCATTAAGAAGAATGACTACAGGTTCAGTATCTTCTCTTTCTACACCAACAGTTTCAACATTGTTCTTGAAAATCTAAAGGTAAATACACAACTCTTCTATTTAAACCTCTTTGTAGATCAGTTGGAGACAGCTTACCTGTTTTAGGCTGCATGCAAATTATAGACTGAAAAGGGTGCACAGATTGTATAAGGATGGCCCCATATGTATTTAAATCTATAAGTTCAAGAGGTATAGCTACTAATTCTAAGTCATTATGGACAGCTCTAGCTGGCATTTTGTTTTCTTCTAATTTATTGTAACAATATTAACAAATATATTGTACAGTACCTAACTCAAAATGACCTTCCACAAGCAGATAAGCAGCAAAATATTTCCATTTGTCATTGTTTTCCTTTTCTCTTGTTAAAAACACATCTACATTCCTAGTTTGAATTTTATAATAAGTATGTTGACAGCAAATACAAACATAGTTGGGATTTTCACCAGAAACTACTTTAAACTTTCTTATTTCTTTTTCAAACTTCACATCAGTACTATCTTACATTTCTTTTTCAACACCTACACTTATCAAACTCTTATTTTCTCTACACTCCTCTTGACCAGCAAAGAAACATAACTCTATATCATCAGAAATTCTTTTTACATCCAACAATGAACCATGCAAAAAAACTGTATTCATTTCATTTAGACATAATGCAGGACTTTTCACTTAGTAAAATCTTCTAACTAACTTTCGCATTTTGGAATGATGTACTGCTAACATTCTTCAATGATGAAAACGACTTTGATACACTTTCCTAGAAAGACAAGCCAGAGAATGACCTTGCAACCCTGTATTTTTTCTCACTTTGCAAGGATCCAGTCCTTGTAATATCTTAATCTTCTGTTTCACAGTTTTTCTTCCATATTGTCTTAACAAATGTAGTGAACTATCAATAGATTGTTTATGTATTCTAAAAATACTACTACAATCCCATGTAAAGACTGGAGCCTGGGTACGTCTCCCTTGAACTTCCTCAGGTGTTACTTGTTCAACATTTCTAGCAACTATCATTTCTTTTACAATTGGAGAATCATTTTTCACTTCATAACAATGACCACAGGTATCAACTGTATGCAGTAATCTATTTTGTTGAAAATAACAAAATATTGTATCAGAAAGAGTCCATGATTGTGCTGCAGTGAGTTAATGGCTCCTGAATCACTCAGCGTGTGCACACCCTGCGATGATGCTATAATTGATACTAAAAAAGTTCTTGAAGCAAGGATACTAAAAGGATATTATGTAGGTTTTAAGGTTGCTGTTGTTAGTTGCCTACTGCACTTTGTAATTAATGAATGAAGACTCAATTTTAATTGTGAGCCCTGATGACCGCAGTGTAGGCAGGAGGTAGCGGTCAGCAAGGGCCAACAGCCATGTGGTGTTGAGTTGAGATGCACAGTTATTGGCAATTCAGCTTGTGTACAGCGAACGATGATAAGTGGTGCACTGAGGTAGTGGCACCTGAAGCAACCAGCATGTGTGCACCCTGCGATGAGGCATGGTCCGGGCGAGCCGAACTGGTAGCAATGATTTTTGTCAATTGAATTCTGCCTTAATAAGGCCATGTGGCTATGAAATATGGTGCACTGAGTTAGTGGCACCTCAAGCACTCAGGGTGTGCGCACCCTGCGATGATGCGTAGTCCGGACGGGCCACACTGGTAGCAATGATTTTGTCTATTTAAATCTGCCTTAATAAGGCCGCGTGGTGATGACTTATGGTGTAGTGAGTTAGTGGCACCTCAAGCACTCAGCATGTCCTCACCTTGTGATGATGCGTAGTCTGGGCGGGCCGCAGTGGAAACAATGTCTTTTGTCTAATGAATTCTGCCTTAATAAGGCCACGTGGAGTTGACATTGGTGCACTGAGTTAGTAGTACCTTTGGCGCTCAGTGTGTGCGCACCGTGCGATGATGTGTGGTCTGGGGAGGTCGCACTGGGAGCAATGTGTCTTGCATACTGGACTGCGTCATCTGCATTTGCCACTCCATCTGAATTGTGATCCCTGCTGTCCGAAGTGTAGATCGAAGGCAGTAGTCTGTACAGACATATGTCTGCAGTGCTATGCTGCTGGGTTGATAGGGAAAAACAACAGTTGATGGACAGAATGCAGAACAATGTCATACATTCACCCCAGTACAGAGATCTGTGCCTAAATCCATCCTTTTTTGCACTCCACACCACCCCAGTTCAGACATGGTCATATGCAAATCAGCCTTGACCCTGTGCCTCATGGGAACAGTCCAGCCCGAACTGCCAAGCCATGTCTTTCCTGGACCAGAATCCAGCATCCTAGGACCGGTTTCTGGCTATCAGCCGTCTTCAGCCAGGATAGCTTGACTCCAGTGGTGTGGAGAGCATGGGACTCACGTCTGAGCATACCCATCCCACTCGGGGTGACAAATGCAAAAACAACAGTTGATGGACAGAAGGCAGAACAATGTCATACATTTACCCCATAACAGAGATCTGGGCCTAAATCTATCGTTTTTTTGCACTCCACACCACCCCAGTTCAGACATGGTCATATGCAAATCAGCCTTGACCCTGTGCCTCATGGGAACAGTCCAGCCTGAACTGCCAAACCATGTCTTTCCAGGACCGGAATCAAGCATCCTAGGACCGGTTTCTGGCTTTCAGCCGTCTTCAGCCAGGATAGCTTGACTCCAGTGGTGTGGAGAGCATGGGACTCACGCCTGAGCATACCCATCCCACTCGGGGTGACAAATGCAAAAACAACAGTTGATGGACAGAATGCAGAACAATGTCATACATTCACCCCAGTACAGAGATCTGGGCCTAAATCATTCTTTTTTTGCACTCCACACTACCCCAGTTCAGACATGGTCATATGCAAATCAGCCTTGACCCTGTGCCTCATGGAAACAGTCCCGCCCGAACTGCCAAACCATGTCTTTCCTGGACCGGAATCATGCATCCTAGGACCGGTTTCTGGCTATCAGCCGTCTTCAGCCAGGATAACTTGACTCCAGTGGTGTGGAGAGCATGGGACTCATGTCTGAGCATACCCATCCCACTCGGGGTGACAAATGCAAAAACAACAGTTGATGGACAGAATGCAGAACAATGTCATACATTCACCCTGTGCCTCATTCCCATGAGGCACAGGGTAAGTCTGATTTGCATATGGCCATGTCTGAACTGGGGTGGTGTGGAGTGCAAAAAATGATGGATTTAGGCCCAGATCTCTGTACTGGGGTGAATGTATGACATTGTTCTGCATTCTGTCCATCAACTGTTGTTTTTGCATTTGTCACCCCGAGTGGGATGGTATGCTCAGACGTGAGTCCGATGCTCTCCACACCACTGGAGTCAAGCTATCCTGGCTGAAGACGGCTGATAGCCAGAAACTGGCCCTAGGATGCTTGATTCCGATCCAAGAAAGACATGGCTTGGCAGTTCGGGCTGGACTGTTCCCATGAGGCACAGGGTCAAGGCTGATTTGCATATGGCCATGTCTGAACTGGGGTGGTGTGGAGTGCAAAGAAATGATGGATTTAGGCCCAGATCTCGGAACTGGGGTGAATGTATGACATTGTTCTGCATTTTGTCCATCAACTGTTGTTTTTGCATTTGTCACCCCGAGTGGGATGGGTATGCTCAGACGTGAGTCCCATGCTCTCCACACCACTGGAGTCAAGCTATCCTGGCTAAAGACGGCTGATAGCCAGAAACTGGTCCTAGGATGCTTGATTCCGGTCCAGGAAAAGACATGGCTTGGCAGTTCGGGCTGGACTGTTCCCATGAGGCACAGGGTCAAGGCTGATTTGCATATGGCCATGTCTGAACTGGGGTGGTGTGGAGTGCAAAAAAATGATGGATTTAGGCCAAGATCTCTGTACTGGGGTGAATGTATGACATTGTTCTGCATTCTGTCCATCAACTGTTGTTTTTGCATTTGTCACCCTGAGTGGGATGGGTATGCTCGGACGTGAGTCCCATGCTCTCTACACCACTGGAGTCAAGCTATCCTGGCTGAAGACGGCTGATAGCCAGAAACCGGTCCTAGGATGCTTGTTTCCGGTCCAGGAAAGACATGGCTTGGCAGTTCGGGCTGGACTGCTCCCATGAGGCACAGGGTCAAGGCTGATTTGCATATGGCCATGTCTGAACTGGGGTGATGTGGAGTGCAAAAAAATGATGGATTTAGGCCCATATTTCTGTACTGGGGTGAATGTATGACATTGTTCTGCATTCTATCCATCAAGTGTTGTTTTTGCAGCTGGGTTTATAGGGGGCCTGTGTCGAGGAGGCTGGTGGTCACAGCGGCAGCCATGTGGCAGGGTGAGGGCCACCACTCTGGCAGATGCTTTGGCCATCCCACTAGGGACCCATGCCCAGATCTCTGGGGTATTTATTCATACTCCTAGGTTGGACTGGCATGCGTTTGACCAGCCTACTCCCCTTCAGCTTCCAGGGGGGGACAACACAGCTACATGACCAAATTCTTCCCCACTGCCCTGGGTAACATGGTTGTGTCTATTGTGCACAACACTACAAGCACCAGCAGTATATGTACACATGGAGAAGTTTGTGCTCTGCATAGTGAGGTCTGTCCAGCACATCACCGCTGCACTTGGTACTGTGTGCATTTTTATTGATGGGTGACGTGCGTCCTTCACACAACCTTGGTTGCCACATCTGCCAACATACAAGCATTGTGTGGCTGAGGGAGGATGCCATTTTTGGAAGGTCAGCTGTCCTTTTATGCGCTGCCTTGGTGGTAGTAGGTAGGAGGGTGGTCCAGGAGGGTTGTCCTGGGGGTGGTGGCAGTGGGTGTTGTGGCCTTCTTGGGTGTTGGAGCTGCATTATCAGTACGTTTATGACAGATCTTCAGATACGATTCTGGGTTGGGCTCCCTTTCACACTGTAGGTAGTCTTCCTGGTTTACACCAGTAAAAGGCAGATGTTAGATTCCTACTTCTAACGTGGCTTATTGCCTGTTTATGGATCGTACACCAGATGTGGCTGCTCGTGGAAAATATCGTGAAGTGGTGTTTTTGTGTTGTTTTTGCACGGGAACGACTACTGTGCATATTCTTAGCGTTAGATGTTGCTCTCATTTGTGGCGATTTTTTTTGCGAAAGCTCATGGTGGAAAACTGGCGATATCAGATGTTTTCACTAGGTTAAGAATGGAATGATAATTTAAAATCACTGAAAAAAAAGTTTCAGGTACATTATAGTTAGAAAGTAGCATTTAAAAACCTTTGAAATTCACTGAAAATACCGTACGTTTCAGGGACGTTATAGTTAGTTGGACATTTCACTCATACAAAACCATAGAAATTCAGCCGGTATAGTTAGTTGAGCTAAGTAGAACTCGAGCCCCCGCAATGCACTGCTGATAATGTCACATATTACTTCATTCATGACATGGTTAGTGACATCACTCATGACATGGTCAGTGACATAACTCATGACATCACTGATGACATCATCCAGTGAATGTGTTTTTCTGAAAATTAAATATGTTTTATATAGGTAGATCTTAAGTTTGATGGAAAAATAAATGGGTATATAAGTGTCTAAATGGATCATTTTTTTGTAAAAAGTGTATCTTAGTGAATACATGGGTTAGCGAGTAATGTTTAAATATGTAAATATCTGTATCAGTCTCTCACGTATAAATGACTGCATGGGTAGTTGAGTAGCTACATGAGTGTCTATATGAGTTATTAGTTGTTTTTTTGAATATCAATATGTGTGTGAGTGTCAGTGTGGTTTGCTGGGGGGTATCACTTCGTGCATAGATGCATGAATGAGCGAGTCACTGTTTGTATATATTGAAGACAGTATGTGTGCAGGACTATATGGGTGGATGAGTGTGTGTATGGGTGTGTTTGTGAGTGAATGACTGTCTCAATAATGTCTTTATGAGTAACTACATATGTTTTAAACTAGTATATGTCAGTATTTGTGTATATAACTGAGTATATGTGAGAGTGAGAGATTAGAAGAGTTCCTGTATAAATAAGTATGTGTTTTTATAAGTGATGGTCTAAACTTGGATGCTAATGACAAGGGTAACTCGTCATGGAGTTTCCATTCATTTCAATGGAATTTACATGTGGGAGAGGTGTGGCGCCGCGGCCAGGGCGACTGACGCTGGAATCTGGGGACCACGGTTCGATCCCCGGCTCCGGCGGCAGGTTAGCCCAGCACCATGTGACTCTGGGCAATAGCTCGCTTAATCTTCCCGACGGCCCCCAGCGCCTAGAGACCCTTACGGGTGATTGTGCGCTTTACAAATGTGGACTTTACTTTTACTTTACTTTACATGAACTCGATGGACATGCCATAGCATCCAAGTGGTTAAGAGAGTAAGTAAGTGTAAGTTTCTGTAGACGTAAGTGTGGTGGTGTGTGTATAACTGTATATGCAATTAAATGGATGTTTGATACTTTGTTTGCATGTGTGACTATGTGTGTGAGTAAGTCTATGGATGGATGGCGGTGTGTAACAGGATGTATAGGTGTATGAGTACATATGATGAGAGTACATGTATGAGTGACTGAATAGGACTGTTGGTGAATGAGGGGAATGTGGGTTTAGATCTTGGAATTACTGAATAGATGTATTGTAACTGGTATTGGTATGTCCATTGTTTTGAAAATGTTAGTTTGTATTTTGAGTGTGTGTATCAACGGTTATATTAGGGTGACAGGAGGTCTGCTACTCAATCACAAGGATGATGTCATCAGTGATGTCATTTGAGATCTCATCAGAGATGTCATGAGTGATGTCACTGACCATGTCATGTGATGGCATCAGCAGTGCATTGCGGGTGTGTGAGTTATAGTTACCTGAACTAGCTATAACGGGGGAATTTCTATGGTTGTGTACGAGTGAAATGTCCAATTAACTATAAAGCGCTTAAAACCTATGGTTTTTTCAGTGAATATATATATATATAAATATATATATATGGCTATGTTGGGTTACATATGTGTATGCATATATATATTCTTCTTTACTGAAAAAAATAAAGGTTACAGAGACGTTATAGTTAGGCTCAGTTGTCACTCGTACAAAACAAGAGAAGTTCAGCTGATATAGTTAGTGAGCGCACTATAACTTGTGCCTCCGCAATGCACTGCTTATTACATCACTCATGACATAATCAGTAACATCATTGATGACACTGCTAATTACATCTCAAATTAATTTATATATCAAGGTTTATTTATTTATTTTTTCAAGTATATTTTTATTGGGGTTTTAAATAAATCTTCACACAGGATACAAACAGAAAAGAGAGAAACAATACAGCGATGACGTACAGGCCATACAATATGTTATCACAGACTTACATCCTTTGGCGCCACAGTGGTCCTGAGTGCTACTGCTACTTTAATATTGAATTTCACCTTATCTATTACCCTCCACATTGCCCAATGAACTATTAGCAAAAATCTAACAAAGTTACATATGTCTTCGTGCCTTAACTACATTCTCCAGTATTTTCTCCACTTTTGTTTTTCTGTCACATCGTTTAGGTGGGCAACCGCCCAACATCAGTCCTACATATGTGCCCCCTGCTCAAGTTTGTATATATGCTTAATCTAATAACTTAGTTCAAGCCACATATTACAAAATACAGAAAAGTATAAAAAAAGAGAGAACCAACTGGTGCAGAGGAGTGGTGTGGACAGATCTGTACATGAATACTTAAAGGAAGTCACAGCATGTGTAACCCAGGGTGGGTCCGGGAGGAGCCCTCTACAACCAGAATTTCACAATTTCATGGCTTACAGGACCCACATATACTGCCTCCCATATTCCTCCCCTATGTGCATCAGACCCCAGGGTTTCCTGGCGACCGCTAGGGAATATCCTTTAACGCACCACTGGGATCGGGCCTTTGTTCTGGCCCACCGTCCTCGCTACTAGAACCCTCTGGCCATTCCCAGGCAGCCAGGGCCTCCCTCCACTGTTCGGCCATAGTGTGTTTTCTCGCTCCTTTGACTTCCTCCCATGTCACACTCTACCCAGCCCACGCAATGACATTTCTATTCCAAGTTGCATATTGTGGCCCCCTTGCAGATTTCCACTCCATTGCTAGTCTACGCTTAGCAAGTTCCAACACAAGGTCTATCAGTCTGTTCCCAAATTTACGTTTAGGTGGCCTAGGAAAGAGATGTTTGTATTGTGGGGTCCACCACCCTACCCAATTCATCTCTGATCTTACCCAGCACAGCCTCCCATAAAGGACGTAAGCAGTGACCTTCCCAGGTCATGTGGCTAAAATAGGCATCTGGTGGTGTACATCTAGGACACTGTTGGACCTCCCCCCGCATAGGTCACATTAAGTCGGTGGGGCGTCATATAGGACATATGTGTATAGTTAAGCTGAATATACTTTAACAGTCTGTTCCGGGAAATCTTTTTAGGATTTGCAAAATGTGCACCATTCAGTGTCAGTCAATCAATCAATGACTACAACAAAGGAAACTGCTCCATCGCACCCCATCTGCGAAACATCATCAATCTCTCCCTTGAGACCGCTAACTTCCCAGAGAGCTGGAAACACACCGAAATCAATGCCCTACTGAAAAAACCCAAGACTGACCCAAGAGACCACAAGAACTTCCTGCTCATCTCTCTGCTCCCCTTCCCAGCCAAGGTCATCAAGAAAATCGTCAACAGACAGCTAACCCGATACCTCGAAGAAAACAGAATCCTGGACCCTTCCCAGTCAGGGTTCCGCAGCAACAACAGCACCGAGACCGCCCTCATCTCCACCACTGACGACATCAGGACCCTGCTGGACAAAGGTGAGACCGCAGCACTTATCCTCCTAGATCGCTATGCCGCCTTCGACACCGTCTGCCACCGCACACTCCGCGCACGCCTCCAGGCCGCAGGGATCTGAGACAAGGATCTGGAATGGACCGCCTCCTTCCTCTCCGGCAGAGCCCAGAGCGTCCGCCTCCCCCATTCCGGTCCGAAGCCTCCGAGATCATCTGCTGCGTACCCCAGGGATCACCTCTCAGCCCAACACTGTTCAACATTTACATGGGCCCCCTCGCACACGTCGCCCGACCACAACATAATCTCCTACGCCGATGACACTCAACTGATCCTCTCCCTCAACGAAGACCCTATCACCGCCAAAGCCAACTTCCACAAAGGAATGAAGGCCGTCGCCTACTGAATGAAGACATCTGAAGCTGAACTCAGACAAGACAGAGGTCCTCATCCTCGGCTCCACCCCTTCAGCCTGGGACGACTCCTGGTGGCCGACGGCACTGGGAGCAGCCCCGGCACCCACCGACCACGCACGCAACCTGGGAATCATCCTCCACTCAATGTTCTAAATGACCAAGCAGGTCAACGCCATCTCGTCCTCCTGCTTCAACACCCTCCACATGCTCCGCAAGATCTACAGATGGATCCCAACAGATACAAGAAAGACAGTCACCCAGGCCCTCGTCATCAGCAGACTCGACTACGGAAACGCCCTATACGCGGGAGCCCCGACTAAGCTCATCAAATGACTACAACGCATCCAAAACGCCTTGCCACGACTGATCCTCAACGTAGCTCGCCACAGCCACATCACCCCCAACCTAAGGGAACTGCACTGGCTCCCTGTCAGCAAGAGGATATCCTTCAAGCTCCTCATCCACGCACCCAAGGCACTCCACAAGATCGGCACAGCCTACCTCAACATACGGCTGTCCTTCTACACCCCTAACCGCCAGCTCCGCTCCGCTGACCTCTCACTCGCCTCCGTCCCGCGCAACCGAAGAACAACCACCGGCGGGAGATCCTTCTCCCACCTCGCCAGCAAGACATGGAACACCCTCCCACTGAGCCTATGACAGACCCAAGACCTGCTGACCTTCAGGAGGATGCTCAAGACCTGTCTGTTCGATCAGTAGTGCCCCCCCCCCACGCCTTGAGACCCTCACGGGTATGTAGTGCGCTTTACAAATGACTGATTGATTGATTCAGTGTCAGTGAGGTCTCTGCCCCCGATTCTGTCCCTTTTTGCCCGTAGCCCACCCAGAGGTCCAATGGATGCTGCTAGCAGCATGGCTTAGAGCCATTTCACTCAATGGCCTGCTGTGCCAAGGGTGAATAAGGCATGTAGCACAGGATGCATTTCAGGTTCTTCCCTCCTGTTGCCCGATAATTGTGCAAACGTACATGATACTGTAGAAACTGGCCGGGGGCAGCCTGCAGCTGTCAACCAGCTCTGCAAACAGGAGCAGTGTTTTGTCCAGGTAGCAACCCCCTACATTATCCAGTACGGTCTTCGACCAGTGAACCAATTGTTCACTTGTATGTATAGATTGGTGTGAGAAAGTGCCCTCTTTCCTGCATGGTATGCATCTACTTTTTGCTAAATTGCTGATGTTATTTGACTTAGTGTGCCCTGGCTCCTGCTAATCTGGTACCCAGGGCCTATGTCCCTTCCTTAAAATTGCATTGAAGCCTCAATCCAATTGGCATCTCTGGCCACATGTCAGCCCCTGGTAAATGGTATCACAGGAACCCAGGGCACTGTGACCAGAGAAGGCCTCTAAGGGCTGCAGCACTTTTTGTGTCAGCCTTGGAGGTCCTGTACCTAACACTCACACACTACCTTTGCAGGCTGCGTTTTGGTGCAGAACAAAGTGTAGACTTGACATGGCACTTCTGTGTGCCATGCCCACAAACCACTGCCCTGGCATCAATTAGTCCCTCCTCTGGCAGGGTGCACTATACCAGTGGAGAGGGTACAGGTGCATGAGCCCTGTACCCTTACAGTGCCCAAGTCCATTCTTGGGCATTGTAAGTGCAGTACTGCCAATAAAATTATATGGTGATGGGAGTTTTTCATTACAAGCTACACAGCACCATAATGGCTACACTGAAGACTAGGAAGTTTGGTATCAAACTTCTTAGCACATTAAACCCACAATAATGCCAGTGTGAGATTTAATGTAAAATACACAACAGAGGGAAACTTTAAGATGCCCCCTGAAACTCTAACAACTTCTAGTGACCTGACAGAGTGGATGCTTAGGCTGCCACCAACAGACATGTTTCTGGACCCCTTTGTCAAGAGCCTGCTGCTCTCGGGAGCCTGAAACAATGCACATCCTGGAATGAGGTGTGGACCTCCTCCCCCCAGGATGGGCAGGGTTCACGAAGAGGAAACTTCAAAGGCATGCCACTCTAGACCATTTGCTGCTTTCAGCAACTGGTCCCCACTGGTTCTACCCCACACTTTGGGCAGGAGAACCAGCGGCAAAAACAACTGCGGGAAATAGGTGTGCCCACCTCTGCCAACTCCACGCCTCAGGTGGGGAGGCAAAGTGAAGCACAACTCCGGGTACCCATCATTGTGAGGATGGGGGACCTAGCCAACCAGGGACAGGCTCCTGCCCCCGCCCACTGGAGGGTGGCACGATAGGGGGTGTACCCACCCCAGGTAAGGGACCCATTGGTCCCTGGCCCTTACCTACCTGTAACACCCCTAAATCAGTATTTAGAGGGCACCCTGAACCTTTCTTCTGCAGATCCATCCAAGAAACAAGAAGAAAAGAAGAAGGACCGAACAGCCATGCAGCAGCTAACAAGAAGAAGACGCCCACCGGCCTGTCTCCCCTCGAACCTGCTCCTGTGAAATCCTGGTGTGTCCTGTAGCGAGCAACCTCAAAAACCCTGGAGCACCTACCTGCCTGTCTTTACTTCCTAAGACTGCTTCTCCTGTGAATAACGGATTTGTTCAACTGCAACCTCTGGCGACAGCCAGAGACCGCAAATCCAGCCCACTCTGCACCCGTCAAACCCGGACCGGGCTCAGGTGGAAAAACACCACTAGAAGGTCACCCACGCGATCCTGACATAAGACCCTGACCTGCCTCAAGGCTCCAGCTGACGCCTGCAGCCTAAATCCAGAAGGGCCCCCTGACCGCGACCCAGAGCTGGTAAGAAGATCCGACCCCAAAAGGCAACCCTGCACCCGACACCCCAAAGCCTTGTGTGCCCAAACCAACGGTGCCTAACCAACATTTAACTTTCCAACTTACCTCTTGAATTGGTGGTCGCACCCAGAAGTCCTTCATCTCCCTGCCTGCAGTGCTTTTGCAAACTGGAAGTTCTTCATTGAAAACAACAGGGCACCCGATCTCTAAACAGCACCCTGCACCCTGCCGCCCCAATGCCGCTGAGGGTGCACCTTTTGTGTGACTTTATTTCCCCGTTTGCCCTGACCTAAACTATAGGAGCTTTGCTCCCACAACCCAATGGCCTGCTTGCCAGCAGCCACTAACGAGAGGCCCCTAAACCCGATTGAATAACATTGGGCCTCAACACTCTGCCCCCGGTCGCCCTAGTGTCGCTGAGGGAGTACATCACTAACCCTGGGGGACCCCTGAGTCTAACCCCAGAACCTTAACTCCCACAGTCAATAACTTACCTGTGAACCGATAGCCTGTTTTTCTTCCATAGGATAACATTGACAATTTGCTTCCAAAAAGTTTCTACGCGTGGAGTTTTGAAATCTAAAAATATTCTTCAAAAATCGCATGAATAACCAAAATGTATTTACTTACCTGTTTGCAGGAAATTCCCCAGTGCTGAATCTAGGTATCCAGCACTGAGTTAGAAAAGTAACGTAAAAAGTAACATACCTGTAATTTATTGAAAAAGCCTATTAATTTCAATGTACTGCGTTTGCTAAGTGTTGCAACCTACTGCATCCCCTGTATATCAAACAAAGTACATGTTCTATTGCATGTTTAAACTGTTCTACATTCAGAAACTTATTACTGTAAAGTATTTGATGCTTACCAGTGTCAGGCTTGCTTGGTTCTAAAAATTAAACAACAATATATTTTTTCATACAAAAACAATTGGCTTAGAGTTCAGTTCTTGAGTGTGTGAAATCATTTGCTGACTGAGTGTGTACATCAAATGCTTAACACAGTCCTCTGATACTGCCTCTTTGCTCAAACACTACCACAAATAGAGAGTAAGGTTCTATCTAACCATAAACTCTGCCTACCTCTGGGTTCACCTGGACTCTATACATACTATATCTCATTTTGGTGTAGTATATCTAGATCCAGTTTCTTACATTGGTGGATCAGGGGTGGGATATACAACTTGCATTTGTTGGACTACTTGGTTACCGCCTGATCACACGACAGAACTCTTAAATTGCCGTTAGAATTCTGATTATTTCAAATTGGCATTTTTACCAAACTACTAAAAGTCTTGTTAGGGCCTTTCTTAAGTCCCTTTAGATTCTTAGAAAATAAAAAGTCGCTGTAGTCAAGGATAGAGGGGTTAGAACTTTTTTTTTAGAATATCTCAGAAACAGAACCCAGCTATTAGTGAAGATAACCATAATGACATACATGACATAGTTGAGGAGCGTGACCTCACCCATTAACTTCACATGTCTTTCAAGGAAGGAAGGTCCTTATTTAAATTTAAAATATACCAATGGGCCCTCATCTAACCAAAGAAAAGTTCCAGGAGCTACTGGCTGAGTATTCAAAGGCCCACCCGTCTGAAAATGGTGATGACCAGTCAGAGGGAAAAGGAGGTGAGGAGGATGGAGAAAGGTGCCCACCTCCACCACTTCCTAGCGAAGAAAGGATTCCTGTTTCCTTTCTTCCAAGAATAAACCTCTGGGGACCTAAAGGACACACAAGTGGCTCAGGTTCTGATGAGGACATTGAGGACAGCCTCAATGAGGATAACAGCCTTTTAGCAAGGCTGGCCAAAAGACTGGATCTGGAGTCCAGACTCCTGGCTCTAGAGAGAGAAAGAAATTAGATGGGTTTAGCACCCATCAATGGTGGCAGCAATCAAAATAAGGTTAAAGATCCTAAAATCCCCAAAGAGATTGTCCCTACATTTGAGGAGGGTGATGACATCACTAAATGGTTCACAGCCTTTGAGAGGGCTTGTAACATGAGAAAGGTGAGGAAACCTGTTCTCTGGTAACTGCAGAGACAGACTCCTGACCCTTTTCTGGGCCAGATGCTGGGTCTAATGACCTCATGAAGAGAGCTCTCATTGAGGGATGTGGACCGCCAACTGAGAAGTACAGAATTAGATTCAGGGGAGCCCACAAAATCCAAAACCAGTCCTGGCTTGATGTTGTAGACTACTCATTAAAGACACTAGATGGTTAACTGGACACAATCTGCAGGACTTTACTGGACTTTACAATTTGTTTATGAAGGAGCATATTTTAACTAATTGCACAAATGAAAAGTTACATCACCATTTGGTAGACCTATGTCTAATTTCTCCCCAAGAATTGGGAACGAAGGCAGACCACTGGGTCAAGACTAGAGTGACCAAGATAACCAGTGGGGATACCCAACAGAAAGGGGTTATAAAACCTCCCCAGGGGAAAGGTGGTAAGAATCCCCAAGATAAAAAGTCAGAGGGCCAGATATAGGTGAGGGACATTTACCGATTCTAAAATACAGAACTTTATCGATTCGGTATTTTAGACTCGGTAAATGCTATGTATGGAAAAATTCGGTAAATATTACTGAATCGTTAAGATTCGGTATTTACCGAATCGGTAAATACCGATTCGGTAAAAGGGGGAAAACATTGAAGGGTGGCAGGGTGGCACTTTGACACCCTGTTGCACCCCTCAGTTTTGTATGGGTGCACATGTTGCACACATAAATGCCCTAAGGGCTTGTATGTCTGCCACATGGCACTGAAATAAGTTGCATGAAATAACTTTTTGGGGAGTTTTTGTTATTTACCACCAACTTGTAGTTGGTGGTAAATAACAAATCCTAACATGGGAAAAGCACTCATTTAAGTGCTCCCTACATTGGGCATTCGGTAATTTACCAAATCGGTATTTAAGAATTCGGTAATTTACCGATTCCTTAAATTACCGATTCTGTAAATTACCGAATCCTTAGATTAGGCCCCTAAATCAGAAAAGCCTAATACCGGTCGGTAACGGCCGAAATTCGGTAATTTCGGCTGTTACCGACCGGTATTAGGCTTCCTACATCGGGCTCAGAGTCTTCTAAAGGGCCCCAAAAACCTGCACGGGGATGGGTCCCAAAATCTTCCCTACACTACAAAACCATATAGGGGAAGGAACTTTCATCCTGCAAAGGCCTGGTGTAACAACTGTAAGGAGTTGGGACACTTAACTGGAGACAATACTTGCCCTAGCAAAAAGGCCCCTAGGCCCACAGCTACAGCTACTCCTGGTGTAGTAAGTCTCCAGATGGGAACAACAGTGTGCCCAGAGCAAATCACGTTGCATACTGAAGCAGTTCTAGTTTCAGACGGGGAAGTTCAGTTTGCGACTGTAGCTCTGTGGCCACCGAACTTAAAGAAATACTTACAATACCCGTGGATTAATGGAACTAGGATAGAGGCTCGGAGGGATACAGGTCCCAGTGTCATTATGGTGAGAGACCTACTTGTTTCTCCTGAGCAATTCTTGATTGGGCGTACTTACTCAGTCACCAATGCTGACAGTGTTACCACTAACCATGTAAAGGCTATGGTGACATTAGACTGAGGGGGGTTACTGGCCTGAAACAGGTAGTGGTCTCTCCAAAGCTATTAGATGCAAGTCTGCTTGGCAATGACCTGGAAACCTCAGCCTGGGCTGAGGTTGAACTAAAAACCCATGTAGCAATGCGGGATATCCCTGAATTGGTGTGTGTAAAAACAAGAAGACAGAGCAAAAGGCAGTGTGAAAAAGTGTTGGAGCCTGAAAGTATGACCCAACCTTCCAAGAGAAAACGTAAGAAGACTGGAGAACCAGCTTCTGTTCTGCAAAGAGATCAGAACCCTTCTCCTCAGTGAGAGGACTTGGACACCCCAGAGGGAACTGAGCATATGGAGCTTGACCCTTACCAGGCTGAACTCTTGGGCCCAGGGGGACTCTCTAGGGAAGAGCTGTGCCAGGGGCAGAAAGACCGTCCCACTCTTGAAAGGCGGTGGCCGCAAGCTGTTTCAAAGCAAAGGGAGATGTCAGTGGTAACCACAGATTTGATTGGGAAGACGGATTACTTTACACTAAGGCAAGACACCCCAATCCTGAAACCACAAGGAGGGTAGTGGTGCCACAGATGTACAGGGAGTTCCTCCTAACTTTAGCTCATGACATCCCCCTAGCTGGGCATCTGGGCCAAACCAAGATTTGGGAAAGGGTAGTTAGCACTTTTACTGGCCCCAGATGCACCAAAAGGTGAAGGAGTTTGTCAGCTCCTGTGTTACCTGTCACGCCAGTGGCAAGACAGGTGGCCACCCTAAGGCCCCCCTGATACCACCTGTGGTGGGGGTTCCCTTTGAACGGGTAGGCATGGTCATAGTGGGTCCGCTTGAACCTCCCACAGCATAAGGGAACACATTAATTCTAGTGGTAGTTGATTATGCCACCAGGTACCCTGAAACAATTCCCCTTAGGACTACTACAGCTCCTGCTGTGGCCAAGACCCTCATTAGTGTCTTCACAAGAATAGGGTTTCCTAAGGAGGTGGTTTCAGATAGGATCCAACTTCATGTCTGCTTACCTAAAACACATGTGGAAAGAATGTGGAGTGCAGTACAAATTTACTACACCCTATCACCCACACAACAATGGCCTTGTTGAGAGATTCAACAAGACATTGAAAGGCATGATCATGAGGCTCCCTGAGAAACTCAAAAGTAGATGGGATGTCCACTTACCATGCCTGCTTTTCGCTTACAGAGAAGTGCCACAGAAGGGAGTACGGTTTTCCTGCTTTGAACTTCAGTTTGGCCATCCTGTGAGGGGACCACTCTGCTTGTAAAAGAGGGTCGGGAGAAGCCTCTCCTAGAACCCAAACAAAAATTGTGGACTATATACGTGGACTAAGATCCAAAATGGCTAAGTACATGGAAACGGCATCCAAACATCTTGAGGCCAGCCAGGAGCTTAGGAAGCACTGGTATGACCACAAGCTGCACTGGTTGGATTTCACCCTAGGCAAAAGGTGTGGGTTTTGGAGCCAGTGGCACCAAGGGCACTCCAGGACAGATGGAGTGGCCCATACCCTATCCTAGAAAAAAGAGTAAGGTTACCTACTTAGTTGACCTGGGCACAAGCAGGACACCCAAAAGGGTTATCCATGTTAACTGCCTAAAGCTCTACAATGACAGGGCTGACATCACCATGCTGATGGCGACTGATGAGGACCAGGAAGCAGAGAGTGAACCTCTCCCTAACCTCCTCTCATGCAGCCCAAAAGATGGGTCAGTAGATGGAGACCCTCTCTGCCCAACAGCAGACTGACTACAAGCAGGTCTTGCAACAGTATGCTAAGCTATTTTCCTTGTCCCCTGGTCTGACAAACTAGTGTACCCATGATGTGGACACTGGTGACAGTGCACATGCCAAAAACAAAATCTATCGACAGTCAGACCAAGTCAAGGAAAGCATCAGAGCTGAAGTCAGCAAGATGCTGGAGTTAGGGTTTATTGAACCCTCTGAGAGCCCCTGAGCCAGCCCAGTGGTTCTAGTCCCCAAACCTCATCCACAGGGTGGAAAGAGAGAAATTAGGTTCTGAGTGGACTATAGATGGCGCAACTCTGTCACCAAGACTGATGATCGGGCACAAAACCGAGTTGTTAGGGATCAGTAATATACCATCTATTTGGTCGTCGGCTTGGTGGCCTCTAGAACTAGGTCCTACACCTACTCCTTCTGTCCTTGTGAAGAACTTAGGTGTATACCTGGATATCAATCTCTCTTTTGAACAACACATTGGAAGGATGACAGGCAAATGCTATGGCATTCGGAAAACTCTTCGTAAAGTCTTAGACCTTCTCCCCATTAAAGCAAGGAAAACGCTGATACACGCCTTAGTCACCTCCCACCTGGACTATGGGAATTCTTTGCTTATTGGTCTGAACAAGAAAGGTATGTACCAACTCCAATGTGTCCAAAATGCGGCCGCAAGACTCATATTTAACCTGCCCAGGAAGTCATCAGGAAAACGTGCCTTAGCTACCCTGCACTGGCTCCCCATATGGGAACGCATTCGGTTTAAAACTATGTGCATGGCTCACCGTATTGCACAGGGCAAGGGCCCTGCATATCTTCAAAATATGCTGACCGTTTACCATCCTAAACGAATCCTGAGATCTCTTGGAAGCATGCAATTTTATGTCCCTCGTATTCACAAAGCTCGGATGGGAGGTCGCTCCTTTAGGTACTTAGCCTGCAAACAGTGGAATGAACTACCCATTGAACTCCGGATGGAGTCTTCGGAAACAAGGTTCCGCCTGAAACTCAAGACTCACCTTTTCCCTAAGAATAAAATTTGAATCTGTGTCTTTGACCTCTGTTTTCCGCTGATTGCCGTGACGACTGCCTCCTTTTGGACTGCATTCACAGTGCGGGGACACACTGATTATAGTGTAACCAGGCGCTTTATAAATGTTTTTATTATTATTATTATTATTATGATCACCCTATCCCAAGAGCAGATGAATTGATAGACAAATTGGGTGCAGCCAAATTTCCAAGTACCTTTGACTTAACTGCAGGGTACTGGCAAATTGGCATGGGCCCTGGAGCACAGGAGAAAACAGCATTCTCCACAACCGATGGGCATTATCAGTTCACTGTTATGCCCTTTGGTTTAAAGAATGTCCCTGCCACCTTCCAGAGGTTGGTGAATCAAGTCTTTTCTGGGTTGGAGTCCTTTGGTGCATCTTATCTTGATGATATTTGTTGGACCCGGCCTCGTGGCGTGGTCTTACCCCTCCCGCATGGCGGGCCCGGGACGACATCGGCCCTCCGTCGACCCGCTGTCGACCCCCCTGAACCCGACCCATCGACGAGAGCAGCCCCCCTGGCAACCCACGGCTCTCCCCCCTGGAACCCCGGCAGACCCTGCTCGTCAACATTGCCGGTCTGGCGACCATGGCAGGCCACCATTCCCGGCCCGACTCCATCTTGGGTCCGTCACGTCCCGAGCACATGGCCGCAGCCATCCCTGGCCCCGGCCCCAGCGAAGCCCCGACATCGAGGCACCAAGATCCTCCCAGGTGGTAGAGTGGCCACTTGACGGATCCCGGAGGAGGGGAGTTTCGATGGGCCTCCAGCCGTCCCCGGACGCCTGGTATCGATCGCCCTCCAGCCACCCTGGGCGCTGGCTCCACCCCCCTGCTGGGTGTCTGGACACCTTCATCCCGGCCCCTCTGACCCCCAGGCGCGAGGGTCCGGACATCAAAGGACTCCAGTCCTATATCTGGGCCCGCCCTGGATTAGGACTCCAGTTGTATCTTGGAGTCGAAGCCCTGCTGACCTTGTCGCGGCTGATCCTGATCTGAACTCATGCCCTGGAACTTTCGAGGCCCTGCTGACGCTGTCGCGGCCTGACCAAGCTGAACCATCTTCGAGGCCCTGCTGACGCTGTCGCAGCCTGACCGAGCTGAACCATCTTCGAGGCCCTGCTGACGCTGTCGCGGCCTGACCGAGCTGAACCATCTTCGAGGCCCTGCTGACGCTGTCGCGGCCTGACTGAACTGAACCATCTTTGAGGCCCTGCTGATGCTGTCGCGGCCTGACCAAGCTGAACCACCTTCGAGGCCCTGCTGACGCTGTCGCGGCCTAATCAACGCTGAACTATACCAAGGCCCTGCTGACGCTGTCGCGGCCTGACCCCTTGAACTATCCACGCACCAGTTGGTGCCAAGACTGTCCCGCTACCCCCTTACCCTCGAAGCCAAGACTTTACGGATCCCTCAATCCCTGCCTGCTAACCTGCCAAGAACGTGCCTTCATTTTTATTATATAAAGATACTTGTGAATATTCCTTCGTGTGGTGTCCATCTGTAGTAGTGTGATTGCTCAGCTGTTACGGTTGTAGGAGAGGAGCCTCGCCAAGGAGGCCTCCCTACGGCGCTCGGCCTATTCCATAGAGAGAGGTGGGTCTCGGGGCAGACAGTCAGACATCTTCTGTCTCCCCTGGGATCGCCTTTCCAACATTGGTGGCAAGCGACGGGATCCGAGCCCGCGCAAATCGTACAGCGAGTAACTCGCCACTACTAACAGAGACCCACAACCACGATGACTACTAAGGAAGCCAGAACGACCACAGAATTCCAGAAGGAACGATTAGAGGATTACACCCATAAAGAACTCAAACAATTCTGCAAAGCCCTGGGTATCACTACCACCGGACTAAGCACGAAAGACGATTTCAAAGACGCGCTGCAAACGTGTGTGGAAACCGGAGCGACCCCACCCCAAGCTAACGATGACATTGTCCTAGAAGTACCCCTGAGTACAGGCATAGCCCCAGTGGAAGAAAGAACCGCCAACATAGAACCAGGCCTCTCCCACGAAGACGCCCGGGAACGAGAGAGGAGTCGGCTCCATGAATTAGAGCTCGCCCGACTCCGGCTGGATGGAGAACTTCAACTAGCAGAAAAAAAAAATGGCCATTGAGCAACTACGATTAGAGGGAGATATGGAAGAAAGGCGGAGGCAAAGGGAATTGGAAGAAAAAAAGCTCACGTACGAACACGAGCGTGGCCTCAAAGAACTCGAGATCAAAGCCAAGATCGAAGAGGCTGGCGCCGCGGTAACCCGGGACCCCCCACCTCCTGCCGACCCAAAGGTCCACATTCCCAAGGATATCGTCAAGGAATACTACAAGAATGACGATATCCAGCAATGGTTCAAAGCGTATGAAGTGGCCATGACCGCGCACCGCATCCCGTGAAAAGATTGGGGTGCCGGCTTATGGGGGAGATTTGTCAGCGAAGGAAGAGACACCCTGCTCGAGCTGGCCGAGGTCGTGATGTCCTCCTATGACCACATGAAGGACACCCTGCTCACCCGGTATGGCCTCACCCCCGAGATGTACCGACAGCGGTTCAGAGACTGCAAAAAGATCCCCGGTACCACGTGGGTAGAGTACGTGAACTTTTATAGCCAGGCCCTGGAAGGGTGGATAAAGGGCAGCAAAGTGTCCACCTACGAGCAGCTGTTCGACCTCATCGTTTGGGAGCACCTCTCCAACAACTGCTTTGTTGAGCTCAGACAGCATCTCCTCGACAGCAAGCTGACCAAGCCTCGAAAACTCGCCGTCGAGGCCGATCGATGGGTGAGCACCCGGGTCCCCCGGACCCCGATAGGAGAAACGGGACGAAACGGCCAGGGGCACCACCGCCAGCGTGGCGGCGGAGGAGGCCAGAACAGGAGCCGAGACTTCCCATCGGCCCCGGGCCGGAGTCCGCCCCGGGGGTCACCCCAGAATAACACTTCGCCATCCCTGACCAGAAGAGGGCCCCTCCAACACGGCCGGGGCCCCGCCCAAACCTTACTTGCCACAGATGCCAGCGGCCCGGTCACTATGCCAGTGACCCCCTCTGCCCCATGAACCAGCGTCCTGGCACCACCGGGCCTCCGACCCGCCAGTTCGCTGCTGCCGCCCTGGGGGAAGGGGGAGAAGAAGACGAAGAGGTCTACAATGAAGATCAGACCGAGTATGAACCGGCCGCCATGGCCCTAGCCTGCCTAGGCGAAAGAGACATGGTCCCCCAGGCCCCACTACCGAGCAACACTCAAAAATACCGTCAGTGGGTCCTCATCAATGGACGGCGGACCGAAGCCCTCCGAGACACGGGAGCCAGTGTGACGGCCGTCCGCTGCCACTTGGTGACCCCCGAACTGGTCATACCAAATGTGCGATGCCCCGTGAGGGCTGCCGACAACTCCGAGACTCTGTGTCAGATGGCCCGAATCCCCTTCGAGTGGGGGGGGGTGTCGGGCACCCTCAAGGTGACCGTCCGGGACGGCGCCCCAGTGGACTGCCTCCTCGGAAACGACCTCGAGAGCTCTCCCTGGGCCCAAGTCGAGCGGAGAGAGCATCTAGGAATGATGGGACTACCAGAGTGGGTCTGCGCTACAACCCGATCTATGACTGCCCGGGCCCCGGCGGCAACCGAGGTCACCCCGACGGAAGAGTCGGAGTGGCCCGCGCCACCACCGCCCGCAGTCAATGAAGAATCCGAGCCCGAGCCATCGGAGCAGGACCGAGAAGGCAGCGCCGAACTCAGCGACATACCTGAACTAGCCCAATGGCGCCAGGAGGGTGGTCCCACTCGAGAACAATTCCGGCAGGAACAGAAGACCTGCCCCTCCCTCGAGGGGACCCGGCAGCAAGCCACAGCCCAAGCTGCCGGGGACACCTCGGGGTCCCACTGGGTCTACTGGGACCACGGCCTCCTATACAGTGAACAGAAAATTGCCGAGCTGGGGGCCAGCCGAGTGTTGGTGGTCCCCCTACGATTCAGAGACTTCCTCTTGAACCTGGCACACGATGTGCCCCTCGCCGGGCACCTGGGGCAGGACAAAACTTACAGCCGCCTGGTGACCCATTTCTACTGGCTGAAAATGCGCAACGATGTGCATAACCACTGCCGCACCTGCCCGACATGCCAAGCCAGCGGAAAGAGCGGGGGGAAGGTGAAGGCCCCGCTCCAACCCTTTCCAGTAGTGACCACTCCCTTCGAGCGAGTGGGGATCGACATCGTGGGGCCCCTTGACCCCCGAACCTCGCAAGGGCATCGCTTCATCCTCGTCCTGGTGGACCATGCCACCTGCTATCCCGAAGCCATCCCCCTCCGAACCATAACGGCTCCCGTGGTGGGCTGAGCCCTGATGGGGATCTTCTCCAGAGTGGGGTTCCCCCGAGAAGTCGTGAGCGATCGGGGCACAAACTTTATATCGAAGTATATGCGGTCCCTGTGGCAACAGTACGGGGTCACGTATAAGTTCACCACCCCGTATCACCCCCAAGGGAATGGACTTGTGGAGCGGTTTAACTGAACACTCAAGGGGATGATCCAGGGCCTAGAAGAACCCCTCCGCCGCAAATGGGACATCCTGCTGCCCTGCCTCTTGTTCGCCTATCGGGAGGTACCCCAGAAATCCCTGGGGTTCAGCCCCTTTGAACTCTTGTACGGGCACCCTGTCCGAGGTCCCCTCAGCCTGGTCAAAGAAGGCTGGGAAACTACCGTCCAAAACGCACCGCCGGATGTCTACCGGTACCTCCTGACCCTCCGAAGCCAGACTCGGAAGTTCCGGGCCCTTGCCGTGGCCAACCTTGAGGCCAGTCAGGAGGACATGAAACGCTGGTATGACCAGAACTCTTCAATCATCGAGTTCGAGCCGGGCCAGCAGGTCTGGGTCATGGCCCCGGTTGAACCTTGTGCCCTCCAGGACAAATGGTCAGGCCCCTTCAAAGTTATCGAGCGCAAGAGCCCCGTCACCTATCTCGTGAACATGGAGTCACCCCGAAACCCCCTCCGGGTTCTCCACACCAACCGGCTCAAGCCTCATTTTGCCCACACAGAACTGAGCCTGCTGCTAGCTACCGATGATGGGGCCGAAGACGACTCCGAGCCCCTGCCCGACCTCCTAAGGTGCGCCGAGAAAGACGGCTCCGCCGAGGGAATCTCTCTCTCCTTCTACCTGACCCCCGCACAGCGCCGAGACTGCCAAGAGCTGTTGGGGCAATTCACGGACCTGTTCTTCCTCACCCCCGGGGTTACCCAGCGGTGTGTCCACGATGTCGACACCGGGGACAGCCAGCCAGTATGACACCGGGCCTACCGAGTTCCCGACCGAGTTCGGGCCTGCATCCAGAAAGAAGTTACCAAAATGCTGGCCCTGGGGGGGATCGAACCCTCCGACAGTCCCTGGGCCAGCCCAGTTGTCCTGGTCCCCAAAGCCGCCGCACCTGGCACCCCTCCAGAACTCAGGTTTTGTGTCGACTACCGGGGACTAAATGCTGTGACCAGAACCGACGCACATCCCATCCCCCGGGCCGATGAACTAATCGACCGCCTGGGAGCCGCCAAGTACCTCAGTACCTTCGACCTCACAGCCGGGTACTGGCATATCGGCCTCACCCCTGGCGCCCAGGAGCGATCGGCCTTCTCCACACCCGATGGCCACTACCAATTCAAGGTGATGCCCTTCGGCATGAAAAACGCCCCAGCAACCTTCCAGAGACTGGGGAACCAAGTGCTGGCGGGGCTAGAAGAATTCAGCGCCGCCTATCTAGACGACATTGCAGTGTACAGCCTCCACTGGGCCGAGCACCTGAAGCACCTCTGGGAGGTCCTGACGGCCCTCCGACGGGCCGGACTAACTGTGAAAGCCAGCAAGTGCCAGATAGGTCAAGGGTCCATGACCTACCTAGGACACCAAGTGGGGAGCGGCCACGTGGCTCCCCTCCAACCCAAGATTGACGCCGTTGTGGCCTGGGAGCCCCCGGTCAGCCAGACAGCCGTCCGAGCCTTCCTGGGGCTCACTGGTTATTATCGGCGCTTCATAAAGAACTATGGAAGCATTGTGGGCCCCCTCACGGAACTGACCTCGAAGAACCGGCCACAAAAAGTACAATGGACACCCACGTGTCAGGTGGCCTTCGAGACTTTGAAAACAGCCATGTGCACCGCCCCTGTGCTCCAAGCCCCTGACTACAGCCGGGAGTTCGTAGTCCAGACCGACGCCTCGGAGCACGGCATTGGGGCGGTCCTATCCCAGATTGACCCCGAGGGGATTGACCATCCGGTGGCCTTCATCAGCCGGCGGCTGCTGGCCAAGGAGCAGCGATGGAGCACCATTGAGAGAGAGGCCTTCGCCGTGGTGTGGGCCCTCAAGAAACTCAGGCCCTACCTCTTCGGCACCCACTTCCGGGTCCAGACTGACCACCGGCCCCTGCGGTGGCTGATGCAGATGCGTGGCGAAAACCCAAAGCTGCTAAGGTAGTCCATCTCCCTGCAAGGGATGGACTTCACTGTGGAGCATCGCCCTGGCGACGACCACGCCAACGCTGACGGCCTGTCCCGCTTCTTCCGCCTCGACGAGGAGAATACCCAGGGAGATGGGTGACTCTCCCCGCCTTCAGCTGGAGGGGACGTGTGTTGGACCCGGCCTCGTGGCGTGGTCCTACCCCTCCCGCATGGCGGGCCCGGGACGACATCGGCCCTCCGTCGACCCACTGTCGACCCCCTGAACCCGAAACATCGACGAGAGCAGCCCCCCTGGCAACCCACGGCTCTCCCCCCTGGAACCCCGGCAGACCCTGCTCGTCAACACTGCCAGTCTGGCGACCATGCCAGGCCACCATTCCCGGCCCGACTCCATCTTGGGTCCGTCACGTCCCGAGCACATCCCTGGCCCCGGCCCCAGCGAAGCCCCGACATCGAGGCACCAAGATCCTCCCAGGTGGTAGAGTGGCCACTTGACGGATCCCGGAGGAGGGGAGTTTCGATGGGCCTCCAGCTGTCCCCGGACGCCTGGTATCGATCGCCCTCCAGCCTCCCTGGGCGCTGGCTCCACCCCCCTGCTGGGTGTCTGGACACCTTCATCCCGGCCCCTCTGACCCCCACGCGCGAGGGTCCGGACATCAAAGGACTCCAGTCCTATATCTGGGCCCGCCCTGGATTAGGACTCCAGTTGTATCTTGGAGTCGAAGCCCTGCTGACCTTGTCGCGGCTGATCCTGATCCGAACTCATGCCCTGGACTTTCGAGGCCCTGCTGACGCTGTCGCGGCCTGACCAAGCTGAACCATCTTCGAGGCCCTGCTGACGCTGTCACGGCCTGACCGAGCTGAACCATCTTCGAGGCCCTGCTGACGCTGTCGCGGCCTGACCGAGCTGAACCATCTTCGAGGCCCTGCTGACGCTGTCGCGGCCTGACCGAACTGAACCATCTTCGAGGCCCTGCTGACGCTGTCGCGGCCTGACCAAGCTGAACCACCTTCGAGGCCCTGCTAACGCTGTCGCGGCCTAATCAACACTGAACTATACCAAGGCCCTGCTGACGCTGACGCGGCCTGACCCCTTGAACTATCCACGCACCAGTTGGTGCCAAGACTGTCCCGCTACCCCCTTACTCCCGAAGCCAAGACTTTACGGATCCCTCGATCCCTGCCTGCTAACCTGCCAAGAACGTGCCTTCATTTTTATTATATAAAGATACTTGTGAATATTCCTTCGTGTGGTGTCCATCTGTAGTAGTGTGATTGCTCAGCTGTTACGGTTGTAGGAGAGGAGCCTCGCCAAGGAGGCCTCCCTACGGCGCTCGGCCTATTCCATAGAGAGAGGTGGGTCTCGGGGCGGATAGTCAGACATCTTCTGTCTCCCCTGGGATCGCCTTTCCAACAATATTGCTATCTTTACTTTCACCTGTCAGGATCACCTGATCCACATTTGGGAGGTTTTAAAGGTCCTGCAAACTGCAGGACTAACTATCAAGGCATCCAAATGGCAGATAGGGCAGGGAATTGTGGTGTACGTGGGCCACCTTGTTGGTGGAGGCCAGGTACAGCCCTTACAGCCCAAGATTCAGGCCATCCTGGACTGGGCCGCTCCAACCACCCAGACCCAAGCCAGGGCCTTCCTTGGCTTGACTGTGTACTACAGGAGGTTTGTGAAGGGATGCGGGTCCATTGTGACTACCCTAACACAACTCACCTCCACAAAAATGCCCACGAAGATTAATGGACAATTAGTTGCCAAAAGGCTTTTGATACAATGAAAGAAGCAATGTGCCCAGCACCAATTCTTAAGGCTCCAGATTATGCCAAGCAGTTCATAGTGCAGACTGATGCCTCTGAGCTAGGGATAGGAGCGGTCCTATCCCAGACCAATAATGAAGGCCAAGACCAACCTGCTTTCATAAGCAGAAGGCTTCTTCCCAGGAAGCAGCGTTGGAGTGCCCTTGAGAGGGAGGCCTTTGCTGTGGTTTGGTCCCCGAAGAAACTGAGACTGAAACTTGTTTGGGACTCACTTCCTAGTACAATCTGACCACAGACCCCTCAGAGGGCTAACGCGAATGAAAGGAGAAAATCCTAAACTGTTGAGGTGGTCCATCTCCATACAGGGAATGGACTTTGAAGTGGAACACAGACCTGGGACTGCCCATGCCAATGCAAATGGACTTCCCAGGTTCTTCCACTTAGACAATGAAGACTCTCTAGGGAAAGGTTAGTCTCATCATCTCTCGTTCACGGGGGGATAAAGTGCCCTCATTCTTGCATAGTATGCCCCCACTATTTGCTGAATTACTGATGTTCTTTGACTGAGTGTGCCCTGGGCTCCTGCTAATCAGGTACCCAGGACTTATGTTCCTTCCCAAAAATTGCAATGAAGCCTCAACCCAATTGGCCTCTCTGTCCACATGGCAGCCTCTGGTAAATGGTACCATAGGTACCCAGGTCACTTTGACCAGAGAAGCCTTTAAGGGCTGCAGCACTTATTGTGCCACCCTTAGAGGTCTTGTACCCTGACAGCACACTACCTTTGCAGGCTGCGTGTCTTGGTGCAGAACAAAGGGAAGAGTCGACATGGCACACATCCTTGTGTGCCATGCCCACAAACCACTGCCCTGGCACAGATCAGTCACCCCACTGGCAGGGTGCACTATACCAGTGGTGAGGGTACAGGGGCATGAGCCCTGTACCCCTACAGTGCCCAAGTCCATTCTTGGGCATTATAAGTGCAGTGCTGCTATTAAGAGTATATGGTGCTGGTAGTTTGTCATTACGCACTCCACAACACCATAATGGCTACACTAAAGACTGGGAAGTTTGGTATCAAATTTCTCAGCACATTAAAACCACACTGTTGCCAGTGTGGGATTTAATGAAAAATGGACACAGAGGGCATCATAGAGATGTCCCTCTGAAACTCAACTGACTTCTAGTGACCCGACTGAGTGGCTGCTTAGGCTGCCACCAACAGACATGTTTCTGGAGCCCTGGATCAAGAGCCTGCTGCTCTTGGGGGCCTGAAACAATGCACATCCTGGGACGAGGTGCCAAGCCTCCTCCCCCAGGATGGGCAGGGTTCACGGGGTGGAAGCTTCAAAGGCATGCCGCCTTTGTGAGCCTCTCCAGACCATGTGCTGCTTTTAGCAACTGGTCCCCACTGGTTCTACCCTCCAATTTGGGTAGGAGAACTGGCGGGAAAAACAAGTGAGGGAAAGAGGTGTGCCCACCTCTGCCAACTCCACCCATCAGGTGGGGCAGGCGAGGTGAAGCACAACTCTGAGTCTCCACCATCTTGAGGATGGGGGAACCTAGCCAACAAGGGACAGGCTCCTGCCACCCTCCCACTGTAGGGTGGCACAATAGTGGTGTACCCATTGGTCCCTGGCTTTTACCTACCTGTAACACCCCTAAATCTAGTATTTAGGGGGCACCCTGAACCTTTCTTCTGCAGATCCATCCAAGAAACATGAAGAAAAGAAAAAGAAGGACCGAACAGCTGTAGAGCTGATAACAAGAGTAAGGAGCTTACGGGCCCTCATCTTCAAAAAGACAGCCGAATTCTACGTGCTGTCCTGTAATGGTAATTACCCTTATCTACCTTATTATTTTATTTTATTTTAATATTGACGTCACCTAATTCTGAGCCTATTTGCTTTTAGGTGCTCTCTCCCCTACTTCACAATTTACCTGATATCTGATGAAGACCCCCAAATAAGGATGAAGCTACCTGTATAACAACAGGGGTCGAAACGTTGACACACTATTATTCCTACCAAGCATAGGCAACAGAGTCATGTTTATCTATGCCTAGAATGTTATGTTTATGATTTGATTTCCTGCCGAAATATAAGGTGTATTGGTTCTAAAGATTTGGATGTATTTGAACCATATGACCTTTTCATTCCCGCACATATTCACCCAACTCTCCCTGAGCACTCCCTCCTTTCTCTTTCTGAGCACCAACTTGTACTTATGAGGATTAATATCCTATGTTTATGTTTTGCTTTATGCTATGTTTGTGATGAAGAATTAAATCGCATACAAATCATCTGTTTTTATAGTGACGTTTGAACCATTAATGCATTGGAATTTAGCTCTATGTACAGAAATTTGAAAAACATTTGTCCACTGTGACCTTTTGTTTTGTACCGTTATTTACCCGGGTCCAGTGGTCTTATGGCTTATCCCATTTTCTATACTCCACATATAGCGTGACAATATGTGGGGCTAATATTTTGGCAAAGTGCTTATAGAATGCTGCCGGAAGGCCATTGGGCCCTGCATCTTACCAGACCCCAATACTGTGATGGCTGCCTTGACCTCGTGCAGATTTATCGGGTCTCCCAACTCCTCCTGTGCCTCAGCCTCGAGACTAAGGAGCGGCAGAGGGGCTAACAAGCGTTTCTATATCGAGTAGGGGGCACGGCCAGAGCCGCATACAGTCGCTCATAATATGTTAAGAAGGAGTTATTGATTGTATCTGGGTCATGCACCACGTCCCTGGACTCCAAGCCAAGTTGAGTGATTGGCACTCGCCCCAACTCTGGTGTAATTAGCCTTGCCAACATTCGGCCCTCTTTCCATTCTTCTCTCTGCACCATGTCCAAATAATCCTTATATTTGTAGCATCACAGCCTGCCTAGCGTGTCGTTATACTTTGCACAGGGTTCTTGTAATGTCACTCGGGCGGCATAGTCAGTGCCCTGGATATTGTCTGGCCTTCGGATACTCCCCTCCAGGTCTAGGAGTACTTGGCGGAGCTCCTTATGGGCTCCACTTGCCTGTACCATGCAGTGGCCTCTCACAACCACTTTGAATGCCTCCTACTCCTCCACTTGAGGTGAGGATGAAGTGTTAGCTTTGATAGGAAAATATGTCTCAATGAGTGTGCATAGAGCTGCTCAGAAGGGAGCCTCCTCAAGTATGGACGAATTCAATTTCCATGTGGGGATCAGGGGACGCCTCCCAACAAGTTGATAGAGCACCCACTCTATCTGTGAGGACCCCCAACTTTTGTCCTAAGGCCTTTTGGGCTGGTGCCAATTCTGTGATGCTGGACTCTATCTCCTTCACCCTCTCCTGACAGCTTCCTATGTTCCTCCCACAGGAGGCCTAACCCCAACCCAGTCTTGAGGTAGAGTGGCCTTCGTATGCGCTATGGCCTCCACAATTTTGCTCAGATGCTGTTGCACTGGGTCCTCTGAAACAGACAGTGACTATTCCTGGGCACTATCTTCTTGGTCTTGTGGGGCCCCAGCCTGTTGTGATCCCTGGGCTTACCCATGATGCCAGGAGCCTTTGCAGTCGGTGATTCACTCTCTGGGGGGAGTTGGGAGGGATTTTTAACGGCTAGTGCCCCAACTTGACTCTTCGCAGCGCGCCACACCACAATTCAGACCTGTGGCACTCTGGACCTTCCCTGCTCCTCGGCAGAGCTCAGCCCTTTCCCCAGACAAGGGCCGCAGTATTTCCCACAGGCGTGTGCACAGCGCAACACCAACCTGTTAGGGCCCCCTCATTTGCAAGTCATGGTCCGATCCCAAGGGTCAGGTCCCCTCCAGCTTATTGCCCATGACGTTGGGTAGAGCAGCCCTCACCTCGTGCTTCACTCTAGCCCACCTCCGTTCACCTTCACCAGGATGCGCAACCTTGCTCTGTTGCCGTTCTACGCTGTAGGGCCCACCAAGTCTCAGGGCGACTGACCCAGTCAAGCCGTAAGGGTCCGTGCCGGGGTGCTTACAGGCAGTCCTGGCCTACCGATGCTCTACCAGCTCCACTGGAAGCTCAACCTCATTCAGCCCCAACATCCGGCTATGCCAGCACTATTGAGAGGGTAAACCAGCGGGATCCGGGTCTCCTGATGCACAGTCAGATCCGTGCAGAGTGACCACCTCACCTCCAGCGGCACCGGAACTAGGCCATCAGTCTGGGGCCCTGATCTGGGCCCGATCCCTCACCATGCCCTTCTCCTCACCTCTGGACGGTCGCCTCTGTGTAACGATGCGCCACAGAGGCGGGCCACCAAGTCAGCTGGCAGAGGCCGCCTGGATCAAGGACAGGCCTTTGACTCCTCCTAAGCACTTCTCGAAGGCCTCTCACGCAGGATAAGCCATCTTGCAGGCTTGGCATCTCAGCTGCATCGCAGCGGTTCGCTCCCCCCGATCGTCCAAGGATCAGCTCAACAGCCAAAGTCTGCCCACTAGTTCCATGCGACCCCAGGGTACTTTTCTGCACTTGCCCAGGCCCCGGGTGCCTAGGTTTGGGACCGATAAGTGCTGGGCAAGCACAGAGCTCCGAGCTCACGCGTCTGCCATCTTCGGCTCCAGGCCACGCCCCCACCATATATCAAAGTTTATTGGTGAATCCGTGGATATATGAGCGCCTGATTGATGATTCAGTTGGTGCACAGCTAACTGTATAAGTGAATGATAAGACATCTCAAGCTAAAGCATGGGTGAGTGATTTGTGTGAATGAGTGTGTCTGTCTGTCAGATGGCGTCTGGCTGTATGGGGGTGTCAGTCGGTATATGAGTTTCAGTATGGGTGAGGGATTTGTAGTCTGATTATCTCTCTGTGTGTCTGAGTGTCTGTATGGGTGAGTGATTAGTGAGTGGGTGAATCAGTGGCTGTATGGATTAGTGAGTGCATGTGTGAGGGGCTGTACAGGTTAGTATATTGGGGACTCAGTTGGTGTATGAGTGCCTGTATGGATGATTCAGTGGGTCAGAGACTGACTATATAAGTGAGTGATTAGGTCTCTCAGTCAATGTATGGGTAAGTGACTGGTTTTTTGAATGTTTGTATTAGTCTGTCAGTCGGTGTCTAAGTGGCTATATTGGTACGTGAGTGGCTACACAAGTGGCTGTATGTGTTTGGTTGTCTTAGTATCTGTGTGGATATGTGGGGTGGTGTGTGACTGCCTGTATGGATGAGTGAGTGGGTGAGTCATTGGCTGTATGTGTTAACGAGTGTGTGTGTCTGACGGGGGATGTATGGGTGAGTGAGTGAGTGTGTGTATGGCTGTGTGGGTGAGTGAATGTATCAGTGGTGTATGAGCAAGTAACTGGCCTTGTGAAAGGTATAGGTGAATGATGGAGTGTATGGGCGACTTCATGAGTGAGGGGAACAAAGTGAGAGTTGCTCTATGGGTGAATGCGTGCTTCTGTCATTGACCATATAGGTGAGTGAGTACCTTTTACTATTTGTATGAGTAAGTTAGTGGGTGTGTATGTAACTGTGAGTAAGTGGATGTGTTATTGGCTGTATGGGTGAGTGAGTTTGTGTGTGAGTAGCTCTATGGTTAACAAACTCAGTGTGTGAGTGGCTGTATGGGTTGATATGTCAATGGCTGTATTAGTGAATGAGTGGGTGTATGAGTGGCTGTATGGGTGAGTGAGTAAATGTTTGTATAGAACTTTGAATCAGTGAGTAGGTATGTAAGTACTGGTTGTGGTGTGTGAATGGGTCTATGACTGGTTGTGTGGGAGTGGGCGTATGAAAGGTTATATGGAGGTGTGAGTGGATACATCAGTGATTCTGTGGATGATCAGTGTTTTCGTTTGAGATGTCACTGACCATGTCATGAGTGATATAATATGTGCATTGGAGGGGCGAGAGTTGCTGAAATTCACTGGTTTTTGACAAGTAAAATCTGCCCCAACTATAACGTCCCTGTGTCTTTTGTTTTTTAGTGAATTTCCAACTTTTTTACACGATAATTCATAGCTATAACGTCATTGTAACCTTTGTTTTTTTTGTGAATTTCTAAGGTTTTTTAAATGCTAATTCCTAACTATAACATACTTGTAATCTTTGTTTTTTGTGAATGTCTAAGGTTTTATTAAATGCTAATTCCTAACTATAACACCCCTGTAACCTTTTTTCTGTGAAATAGGGTGTGCAGACAAACTATCGAGTTGTAACTGTCGAACTACACAAATATCGAGTTGTAAATATTGTGAGTCAGAAATGTGACAGCAACATTATTATGGTCAATCAATTTGAAGATAAGAAATATTGTTTAAGGTAGGCTAGACCCCACCTCACACTTAGGCCTCCTCACTTGGAATGTTCGAGGGCTGGGGGATCCTAGGAAAAAGCTTCACATACTTGCATACACCAAGTTGGTATTGCCATGCTATAGGAGACACACACCCTCTCTGCCCGGCGGTCCCAGTTCGCTGCTCGATGGGCCTCGCATAGGTACTTCTCCTTTTATTTAGCCTACTCTAGAGGCGCTGCAATACTGATAAAGAAAGGGGTGCCCTACACTGAAGCCGGACACTTGCAAGACCCACAGGGCAGGTACTGTGTTGCATGGGGAGGTTAGTCTCTGCCTCGTTACCCTAGTATGCAGCTACGGGCAAACATAGACGATGAAGACTATTACATCATACTATGGGGGCAAGTAACAAACATCGGATCAACACATCTCATCTGGGGTGGGGATGTTAATCTCACGTTGCAACCCTCATAGGATCGCTCCCACCCCCTACCACACTACTACACTAAGGTGCAACGGCAGCGCCAACAAATTATAAGAGGAGCTCCTTTAAAGACCGCCTCAACAGCAAAGCACACAACAGCAAGGAGCTCTTCAACATCGTGAAAGAACTCCCCAACGGCATCCCGCTGTCGCAAGCCCTGTGCGACTCCGCACCACTTTTTTCCACCGCAAGATAGCAGACATCGACGATAGCTTCATCTCCCAGACAGCCCCAACAGACAGCAACACAACAGACTCTCCGCACACCATCGACCACAACCCCCTGCTAGCCTGGGTCAGCGTGAGCATCGATGACACCATCAAGACCATGAGCACAGTCCACTCCGGCTCCCCGTCAGACCCATTCCAACACCACATCTTTAACAAAGCCAGCAGGTCCATCACACCCCACCAGCAGGTCCAACGCACGTCATCAATTGCTCCCTCGAGACCGCAACCTTCCCAGAGAGCTGGAAACACACCGAGATCAACGCCCTACTCCAAAAACCCAAGGCAGACCCTAGAGACCTCAAGAACTTCCGGCAGCTAACCCGATACCTCGAAGAAAACAGAATCCTGGACCCTTCCCAGTCAGGGTTCCGCAGCAACCACAGCACTGAAACTGCCTTCATCACTGCCACTGACGACATCAGGACCATGCTGGACAATAGGGAGACCGCAGCCCTCATTCTCCTGGACCTCTCCGCCGCCTTCAACACCATCTGCCACCGCACACTACGCGCATGCCTCCATGCCGTTGAGATCCAAGACAAAGCCCTGGAATGGACCACCTACTTCTTCTCCGGCAGAACCCAGAGCCTCCGCTTCCCCCCCTTTCAAAACCAAAGCCTCTGAGATCATCTGCGGCGTACCCCAGGGATCCTCCCTCAGGTCGACACTGTTCAATATTTACATGGCCCGCTCGCACATGTCGCTCAACAGCACGACCTCAACATAATCTCCTATGCCGACGACACTCAACTGATCCTCTCCCTCACCAATGACCCCATCACTGCCAAGCCAACCTCCGCGAAGGAATGAAGGCCGTCACTGACTGGATGAAGATCAGCCAACTGAAGCTGAACTCGGAAAAAATGGAGGTCCTCATCCTCGGCTCCACCCCTTCAGCCTGGGACAACCCCTGGTGGCTGACGGCACTGGGGGCAGCCCCGACAATCACCGACCACGCACTCAACCTGGGAATCATCCTCGTCTCAACGCTCTCCATGACTAAGCAACTCAATGCCGTCTGCTCTTCCTGCTTCAACACCCTCTGCATGCTCCGCAAGATCTACAGGTGGATCACGACATATACAAGAAGAACAGTCACCCAGGCCCTCGTCAGCGGCACACTCGACTACGGAAACGCCCTCTACGCAGGCGCCCCGACCAAGCTCATCAAACGACTGCAACGCATCCACAATGCCTCGGCACAACTGATCCTCGATGTTCCACGCCACGGCCACATCACCCCCCACCTGATAAACCCGCACTGGCTGCCCGCCAACAAGAGGATATCCTTCAAGCTCCTCATCCACGCACACAAGGCACTCCACGAGACCGGCCCAGCCTACTTCAACAGACGACTTTCCTTCTACATCCCTAACCGTCAGCTCCACTCAGCCGACCTAACACTTGCCACTTTCCCCCGCAGACGAAGAACAACTACTGGCTGGAGGTCCTTCTCCCACCTCGCTGCCAAGACCTGGAACACCCTCCCACCGAGCCTACAACACACCCAAGACATGCTGACCTTCAGGAGACTTCTCAAGACCTGGCTGTTCGATCATTAGAGGCCCTCTACCCTCCCCAGTGCCTTGAGACCCTCACTGGTTTGTAGCGTGCTCTACAAATGGTTGATTGATTGATATTAGACAACTTACTGGTAGACGTACGGCGCCATCACCATCCGGCCCGGCGTGAGGGTACCTTTCACTCTGCAGTACACAACACCTGGTATGGGCTGGACACGTGGGTCACCTTGCAGGACATAACATGATATGCCTTGTACTTGTGGCACTTGGTGCGGACATACTCGGACCATTCCCCGGTGCTCATGCTCATACACCCACCTGGACTATCATCTCAGACTAGACATAGGCGGTTACAATCCACGGCACTACTAGATATGGTTTTTCAGACAGAACTGGCGGAAACACTGGAGGATTTTTTGCAACTTAACGTTGCATCGGTACCCACACTGGCTACGATATGGGAGGCTCTAAAAGTCACAGTCCGAGGTCAATGCATAGCCAAATCTAGCGGTATCCTCAGGGACATCGCTAACTTAGAACGCCAGATTAAACAGCACGAAAACAAAGGCACATAGCCTCGGACACCATATGTGACCTCCTCACTCAATATCAAACCGAAGCGGAGAGGGAATGCCTATTCCGTAGCACATACTACACAGCGCGTAAATATGGGGGGGGAGAACGCCCAGGGAAGGCACTGGTCGAGACTATCCGCCCACCTATAGAGGCGAACCACGTGCTAGCTATTCGGGACGAAGAGGGAGTGCTCCACCGCGATGTAACTGCCATAACAGGAGTGTTTATGGAACACTTTCGTAAACTGTAGACGACATGCGCAACTCGCCAAGCTGAGACCCCACAATATCTACAACAGGTGGAACTGGCTTGGCTCAGCAGTGTGCAGCGGGAAGTCATAGCCTCTGACCTAGAGGGGGACAAAATACGTGAAGCCATCATGCATATTGGGAATGGCATAGCGCCCGGTCCAGGTGGTCTGGGCATCGAGTTCTATGAGACATATATTGAGACGCTCGCTCCCTTTCTGAAGGTGATCTATGAGGAGGCAGCTCTACGAGGATGCTCCCGCCTACTATGAGAGAAGCCATGCTGATCTCGTTGCTGAAACCCGGGAAGTCCCCCGAATCTACAGACTCATACAGACCGCTTTCCTTAATCAATTGCAATGTGAAGATTCTGGCTAAAGTGATAGCCAATCGTCTCACCCTCATGATGGACAGACTCATCAGACCTGACCAAGCGGGCATTATACCTGGTTGCTCCACCTCGCACAATTTGAGGACTCTCTTCTCCACTATGCAGGGCATTGACCAGGAGGAACAGGCCGTGGCGGTCTTTTTGGATGCTACCAAAGCGTTCAACTCCTTGGAGTGATGGTATCTATTCTCGGTCTTGCAACACATAGGGGTTTCCTCAGGGGTTCCTTAAGTGGATCCAATTGCTATATCATCAACCTCGGGCTTCACTATTCTTGAACTGAGAACGTTCTCCCAACTTTGGCATTTCTAGGGGTACGTGACAGGGGTGCCACCTATCACCTATGTTGTTCGCAATAGCCATGGAACCGCTCGCGGCCAGGTTGCGACAACATCATAAACAATTTGCATTGGATTACCCCAATTGGCCAGTCCTAATTTCGCTCTATGGGGATGATATCACACTGTATGTGCGGGATCCTGCGGAAGGGCTAAACCCCATGACACGAGAAATTATGAAATTCTGAGCCTTCTCCGGCATTACCATAAACTGGGGTAAATCCCAAATGATGTCTCTCACTAATTGCACTGCCTCATTCCCCCTGGAATTTTTTTGTATAAGTATTGTTGATGTTTTTTATTATATGTGTTAAATTATTAGCAGTTACTAATTTTATTTTCATTAAATTTAGCATTTTTTAGTTCCGTAGCAGTTTGTGTGTTTATAGGGGAATATGGTGTGAAGTAATTTAATTATAATATTTAATGTTTTTTTAAAAATGTATGAATATTTATTTGATTGAAAGTTTATTGTGTTAATTGTGTGAAGTAATTTATTTTTAATGAATTAATAATTTGTTGTTAACTAACAATAATTTGTTAATTGAAATTAATGTTAATTCCGTGAAAATTGAATATGGAAATTGTGTAATTATTTTTAGGTGTGAGTTGTGGGGTTTGTAGGGGTAAAGGTGGAAGTCATTTATTTTTAATTAATAATTAGTTAACTAATAATAATTGATTAATTGAAATTAAATATGCAATTGTATAATTAAATTTAGTTGCAGGTTGTGGGGTTTATAGGGGTATAGTGTGGGCAGTAATTTATTTTTAATTAATTAATAATTAGTTGTTAATTAGCAATAATTAATTAATTGATATTTAAATATGTAAATTGTGCAACTAATTTTAGGTGTGGGTTGTGGGGTTTATGGGGTAAAAGGTGGGAAGTTAATTAATTTGTATGTGTTTTTAATTAGGTATATTAATTTACTTGATAATTAATTATGTTAATTATGGAAGAACATTTTAGTTTTAATTTTGATGTGGGTTGTGAATTGTGTGGGGTTATAGAGTAGGATGTAAATAAAATGAATGTATGTAAGAATGTTCTTTTTAATAAATGAATAACAAAAAATATTTGTTTGACATTTTTTTTAATCTAATATAACATTTGTAGGTATTTGTGATATATATTCAACATCATAACGAGTCAAATTAAAATATATTGGTATTGTAATTTTTAACATACTTAAATATTTATTTTGTTTTTTAAAATATTATTTGTTGATATTTTTGTTGTTTTTAATTTCAAATTGAAGTGGGAATACTAATGTTTATCCCTCCGCTTTCCAACATTTTACTTACTGTTACATTTACTGGAGAGGGAATAGTAATTTTTACCCCTCCACAATCCAACACTTTCCCTACTGACTGGAGTGAGAATTGCATATTTTATCCCTTCGCTATCCAACACATTCCTTACTCTTCTACATACTGGAGTGGGAATAGTAATATGTACCCCTCCCCTATCCAACACTTTCCCTACTGTTGCACTCATTTAAGTCGGAATAAAAATGTTTACTCCTCCACTATCCAACACTTTCTCTATTGTTGCACTCACTGGAGTGGAAATAGTAATGTTTACCCCTCTACTATCCAAACATTTCCCTTCTGTTGCACTGACTGGAGTGGGACTATTACATTTTATCCTTTCGCTATCCAACAGCTTCCCTATTGTTGCACTCACTGGAGTGGGGGTAGTAATTTTTACCCCTCTACTATCCAACACTTTCCCTACTGTTGCAGTCATTGGAGTGAGAATAGTAATGTTTACCCCTCTACTATCCAAACCTTTCCCTACTGTTGCACTGACTGGAGTGGGAATAGTAAATGTTATCCTTCCGCTATCCTACACTTTCCCTACTGTTGCACTCACTGGGGTGGGAAAGAGTAATTTTTACTCTTTGGCTATCCAACACTTTTCCTTTGTTACACTCATTGGACTAGGAATAGTAATTTGTATCCCTTCGCTATCCAACACTTTCCCTACTGTTGCACTGACTGGAGTGGGAATAGTACATTTTATCCCTCTACTATCCAACACTTTCTCTTGCAAATACTGGAGTGGAAATTTAAGTTTCACGTTTTTTAAATAGTTTATTGTTTTAATTGATAATAGAATGTTTTAAAAAAAATACATTTTATGTTATTGATATACATATATATATATATTTGTTACATTTTTATGTAATTTTAAAATTAAAATGAATATTGTATTGTTTTACTGTAAATATATATAATTATTTTCTATGTGTTTACCTTTTTTAAGTTGTTTATTTTTTATATTATGTATATTACATCTATTTATTTAAAAAATGTATTGTATTATTTAACATTATTTTAGAATAGATATATTATTACCATGTGACAAAGGAGGCAGGGATGCAGGTATTTCATATAATTATAACCTCTGGCAAGTATTTTAAAGATGTTTTTGTACTTTATATTTTTTTATTTTTTAAATCGCAGGATGCGCGTAGGGTACATGTACCCTGCAGATCCCCCCCCCCCCAAAAAAACAAAGCGCTCTCTTTAATGTTAATTAGCCCCCGGGGGGCCAAATCCCGGGGGCTTTATAAAAAACACTGCCCCAGAGACCTCCACCCCCGGGACAAAGTATGTATTATGGCAGGAGGAGCACACGCCCCCCCCCGCAGCACCACAGACCGCCACCCCCCAGGACTTAAATGTATAATGATGGGGGAGCGTGGCCTCCTCCCCGATCCTGTTTTTTGTATTTTTTTTTAAGAAGGGGGAGTGTGTAGCTCCCCTTCTTTTTCTTTTATTTGGGACCTGGGGACCCCATCCCCCAGGGCCAGACCCCCAAATAATTTGTATTTCTTTTTTTAACAGGAAGGGGGCCGCATGGCCCCCCTCCTGTGGCTAATTCCAGGCCCCGGGGACCCCAAGACCCCACGGTCCCTGCGGTCTCCCCGCCTCCTGCGGGAGCCGGCATTGCTTTTCTACATGGGGAGCAGCTAACATGCTGCTACCCATGTAGAAAAGCAATCAGCTTTGGTTTTTGGAAGAGAGAGCAGGTTTCCTGCTCTCCCTTCCAGAAAACCAAAGCAGTTTGCTATGGAAGGGCGGGAGCCGCGAGGCCAACCAGGTACCTCCAGTAAGCGCCACGGAGCTGCGTTGGAGAGTGTTGTAAAAAGGGGCGTGGCCTCTGAACACCTCTCTGCAACGCAGCTCCCTGGAGCATACTGGAGGTACCTGGTGGACTAGTTGGCCCCTAGGGGACCTCTGGCTTGAAGAGGAATTAATTCCCCATCTTAAAACGCGCCACAGGGTGTGTTTGCACACATGTCACGTCAGGTCTCACCCCCTTCCTTCACTATTGAGCAAAATATTCCTCTAAAATCAGCCGAACTACGAATTCCGATTTACTCACCTGTTATCAGGAGAGACCTCAGTGCTGCATCTTTCAGCCCATTACTGATCTTGAAAAGTAATTGTAAGCGTACTTACAGTAACTTGAATTACTTCCATAGGCTAACATTGACTGGTTTCACTTGGAAATTCTTCTACATGTGGAGTTTTGGAACTTTAAAAAAATTCCTCTAAAATCAGCCAAAGTACGAATTCCGATTTACTCACCTGTTATCAGGAGAGACCTCAGTGCTGCATCTTTCATCGCACTACTGATCCTGAAAAGGAATTCTAACCATACTTACAGTAACTTGAATTTCCTTCCAGAAATATTTTCTCATTTCCTGGCGCTCTGTGTTCATTCTCCCCCCTCCCCTCGCCTCCGGACCGGCTCTCGGTTGAGGATTGACGCCGAGGGCTGTGCTCTTCGGTTTTGGCCGCCATATTGGGTGTGGGTCGGGCTGGTGACGCGCTCTAGCAGCGCTTTAAAAGGGATTGTCAGGTTAGAGCGAGTGATACTCTGACTACTGCTGCTTTTCCCTCCTGAGGCGGAAGCCGGGAGGTCTCCCTCTTTACTTTGTGCTTATAGCATTTCATAAACCTCTGTCATAGCGTTTTGCAGACTTGATTTTAATAAGTGTGCTGTGACTTTGTGCTTATAGCATTTCTTAAACCTCTGCCATAGTGTTTCGCAGACTTGATTTTAATAAGTGTGCTGAGACTTCTTTGCGCTTCCTGGCGCTCTGTGTTCATTCTCCCCCCTCCCCTCGCCTACGGACCAGCTCTCGGTTGAGGATTGACGCCGAGGGCTGTGCTCTTCGGTTTTGGCCGCCATATTGGGTGTGGGTCGGGCTGGTGACGCACTCTAGCAGCGCTTTAAAAACGGACAGAGATGACTCCGCGCAGCGGACGCGTACAGCGGACGCGCCGGACCTGCGCCGGAGTCGTGCCAGAGTCCTGCCCGTCTGCGCTCGTCCGCGTCTCGGAAGCGGACGGCGCGGCGGAAGATGCTGGCCCAAGGCTCATATATACCGCAGCTGATCTGCTGTCTCACAGGAAGACTATAGCCATGTGTTGGCCGGTCTTTCCTAGGCGGTATAAAGGTAAACGCCATTGTCCCGGTTGTGGGTGGCACCCTAATTCTTCTTCGGTGCCTGGGGCATCTTGCCCTATCCCCACTGTCAACTATAAGTGCCTGTTACTTAATACCCGCTCCTTGTGTAGACATGCTTTGGACATCTTTGAGCTGTTAACAACGGAAAAACCCTTATGCTTAATGCTTACTGAAACTTGGTTAAGTGCGTCCTCAAATCCGGATATTGCCACAGCTATCCCGCCTGACTATGTACTTTATAGACAGGATAGATCTTTAGGTAGGGGTGGAGGGGTCGCAATAATAGTGCAAAGATCTGCCACTTGTGTGGTCGTGCCGTCGACGTCCATTTCAGATTGTGAGTCCCTTGTTTTTTCCATTGTTTTATCTCCCCATCAATCTTTCTCAGGGCTCTTGATATATAGACCTCCTGGCCTGTGGGGTCCCTTTTTTGATGAGTTACAGACAGCAATTACAACACTTTGCCTTAAGACAGAACATTGCATAGTATTAAGGGATTTTAATATACATATGGATACTGAGAAGGACGGTGATGCAATTAAAATCAATGACATCACCGCCCCTCTTGGTCTTATTCCCTATCTGTCGTGTTCAACCCATGATAAGGGCCACACTCTTGAGCAAGTGTTTTCCACCATTCCCCTTGTCATGGCCTGCTCCGTCCCTGTTCTTTGGTCGGACCATTTTTTGATCTGTTTTCAAATTCTGGGAACGAGCAAATTACCTTGTGTAAACTCTAATCATCTTAGGCACCCCAGGCGGGCATACCATCGGGTCACTCCTGAAAGTATGGCTCATGCCTGCCTGGAACATCCCTGCACTCTATCAGGTGACTTAGATAACAACCTAGATACGCTACAGAAGTGGCTGGTTGAGCGGCTGGATGAATTTGCTCCACTTTCCACGCCACGCTCTTCTACTAAGCGGAGCTCGGCGCCATGGTTCTCGGAATCTCTGGCTCTATCTCGGCGTAACTGTAAGGTAGCTGAGAGGTTTTGGCGTAAGCAATATGACTCGGAAGCCAAGGCCGCCTACAGGGCCTCTATTAAGATCTATCATGCTGACATTCTGGCTGCTAAAAAGAGTTATTTTGCCGCCAGAGTTGAGTCGGCGTCTAACTCTTGTAGGGAAATGTTTACTATTGTCAAGGAGTTTGTCTCCCCCAAGGTTAGTGCAGTCCATCATGAGTTTTCCGAGCCATGGGTTACTTCGCTGGCAAACTTCTTTACAAATAAAATTAAACAGATCCAAGACTCCTTTCCCTTCTCCGGTCCTAGCGCAGTTTCCAACTCTAGTAACCCTTCAAGTGTATCAACTGAGCCCAGTCCTGTTCTCTCTGAGCTTCCAGCTATGTCTGTTTCCACCTCCCTTGACCTCCTTCTTAAGATCAAGTCAGGCTCCCCCTTGGACCCTTGTCCCGCTACTCTTTTGGCTAGTACTGCGAAGATTCTGAACCCTTTGATCAATCCTATTCTCAGTCTATCGCTGGCGAATGGCAAGGCCCCTCTGGCATGGAAGCAGGCCATGGTTGTCCCACTTCTTAAAAAACCTGGCCTTGATCCTGAGAATCATGCAAACTATAGGCCAATTTCTCTTTTACCGGGTTTGGCAAAGATCGTGGAAAAGCATGTTCACTCTGTGCTCTCCACTTTTCTTGAAACTCATGGTTTGCTCCATCCTACCCAGTCAGGCTTTCGCTCCAATCTCAGTACTGAGACTGCTCTCCTGGAGGTAAATGAAGCCATCAAGGAAGTACTTGACTCAGGTGGAAGAGCTATGCTGGTGATGTTAGATCTGTCGGCGGCCTTTGACACCGCCCCTCATGAAAGTCTCCTCAGCAGACTCTATGAGATCGGTCTGAGAGGGAAGGTGTTGAGCTGGCTTAGATCTTATCTAGCGGGTCATCGACAGGTGGTCTGGGCCCCCCCGTACTCTGCCGAAGTTCCGCCTCTGGAGGTCGGAGTTCCTCAAGGGTCGGTGCTTAGCCCGACCCTTTTTAACATCTTTATGACTCCTTTGGCGGTGCTGACGGAGTCTTTTGGGGCCCAGATCATATCATACGCTGATGACACCCAGCTTCTCTTCACCTGTAGAAAGGGTGCCGAGTACGATGGAGAGGGCATCTGCGGGTGCCTTGGGGCTGTTTTCGACTGGTTTCAGCGAAACAGCCTCAAGTGCAACCCTGACAAATCGGAAGTTCTTTTTTTCGGGTGTCAGGCTGACCCGCCATGGCAGGATTGGTGGCCTGTGAATATGTTCCCTCCCTCATCTTCCTCCTCTGTTGCTAAGAACCTTGGGGTCAAAATTGATAATAGGCTATCATTGAAATCCCAGATCATAGGCTTAACTGGTACCTGTTTCGGTCTTCTTAAAATGTTACGCAAGTTTCTCCCTTTGCTCCCTCTGGTCCATAGGAAGACGACGGTTCAGGCCTTAATTTGTTCCAGGCTCGATTACTCAAATATATTATATTTGGGTCTTCCGGACTACCTGTTGCAAAAACTACAGGTGGTCCAAAACTCGGCAGCAAGGGCCATTTTTGGCCTTCCCCGCCATGCTAGAGCCTCGGATTTGTTACTCTCCCTTCACTGGCTTCCTGTCAGAAAGCGGATTGGTTTTAAGGCACTTACATTGGCGCACAAGGCACTTCATGCTGTAGGTGCCAAGTACATTCAGAAACGCCTTACCTTTTACAAGCCGACAAGATCCCTCAGATCAGAATCTCTTGGTCTGGCAACTGTCCCTATTATCAGGAAAGCTAGGGTAGGCGGACGCTCCTTCCAACATCTCGCCCCTAAGTTGTGGAACACCCTCCCCCTGGCACTCCGTTGTACTTCGAACCTGCTGTCTTTTAGAAAAGGTTTGAAAACTTGGCTCTATAGTCAATAAGGCATGCATCCTATCCATTTTCCCCTTTCTGTTTCAGCTATGGGTCAGAAAGCGTCGGGACACTCCTTGGAGTATCCGAGTGCTATATAAGACACCCATAACATTAACATTAACATTAACAGAGAGTTCATGCACATTCTTTACAGGTAACTAGTTTGACGCAGGGGAAATTGCCTTAATCTGAAGGATTATAAAACAGAGGAGTTGAATACTATAGAAAGACTCTTAGCACAAGTTTATTCTCATAATATTCTAACTAAGGGGTCTATCATGATGTAGGGTGGATCGCCACCGCCCGCATGGCGGTGGTGATCCGCCCTACATCATCCCCCGCCCGCCTCCCATTCCCCCCACCATATTATGATAGCAGGGGGGACTGCGGTGGGTGGGAAGACTCTCCACCGCTTTTCTGCCTGGTCGATGGGTGGGCTGGGTGGAAAAGGGTTGCATATGATGGCGGTGTCTGCTAGACACCGCCAGCCATATTACAGTGACAGTGGGAAGCAGCCTCGTCACGGAAAGGCATGCGGATTCCTGAGTTGGGGGCCCGTTGCAGGCCTACAGGATGTTGGGGTGGGTGGGGGATATATGGGGGATACCTATGGTACCCCCCAGCATTTGCATGAATGACGTGGTGCATGCAAATGCACACATGCCTTTTTTGAATTGGGGAGCATCCTAATTGCCCATGTGGGACCACCGCACCCTAAGTGGGCGGTCCCATTTCCCGGGGCGATTGCAAATAGAGCTCAAAAGATATCAAGGGTCTGTTAAGCACAAGCGTTTATCCAATCAGCAGAAAGTCAGTTCAGTACTAAAATTCTGTGCAGAATAAGGGGCGGCACACCCTTCTGTGTCTATCTGGTCACCCTTTTGTGTGACAAACGATATGTAGGTTTGACTATTCAACCCCTAAAAAAGAGAATCAAAGAACATTTAAATGTAATAAAAAGGTGTGTCAAACAATTGCCTCTTTGGCAAGCATTTCAAAGAATTTCATGTAGAGGGATATATATAAAAAATATTGGTAATGGGTATAGACTTAATCACGCCAAACCTTAGAGGTGGTAACAGAACACAACTTTTATGTTTAAAGGACACTTGACAGATAGAATTATTAATCTACAGTAGATACCAGTCTAAATCTAGACAGGGAATATCATACTATAGTCTAGATTTAGTAGTCCACAATCTCTCTTTCATTAATCATATGAAGACGGCTGTAATGCCAGAAACCGGTCCACGGAAGCTTGTTTCCGGTCCAGGGAAGGCATGGTTTGGCATTCGGGCTGGACTGGTCCCATGAGACACAGGGTCAGACTGATTTGCATATAGCCATGTCTGAACTGGGGTGGCAGAGTGGGCTAAAGAACGGTGATGGATTAAACCCAGATCTTTTGACTGGGTGTGAGTGTTTGATTGGTTCAGATGCTCCGTCCATCACCCCCCCTTTTGTACCGCTTTTGGCCGCCTTAAGTGTGGCAGGGTATGCTCAGACGTGAGTCCCTTGTTCACTTTGCCACTGGATTCAAGCAAGCCGGGCTTAAGACGGCTGTAATGCCAGAAACCGGTCCTCGGAAGCTTGTTTCCGGCCCAGGGAAGGCATGGCTTGGCAGTTCGGGCTGGACTGTTCCCATGATGCACAGGGTCAGACTGATTTGCATATAGCCATGTCTGAACTGGGGAGGCAGAGTGGGCTAAAGAATGGTGATGGATTAAACCCAGATCTTTTGACTGGGTGTGAGTGTTTGATTGGTTCAGATGCTCCGTCCATCACCACCCCCTTTTGTACCGCTTTTGGCTGCCATAAGTGTGGCAGGGCATGCTCAGACGTGAGTCCCTTGCTCACTTTGCCACTGGATTCAAGCAAGCCGGGCTGAAGACGGCTGTAATGCCAGAAACCGGTCCTCGGAAGCTTGTTTCCGGTCCAGGGAAAGCATGGCTTGGCAGTTCGGGCTGGACTGTTCCCATGAGGCGCAGGGTCAGACTGATTTGCATATAGGCATGTCTGAACTGGGGTGGCAGAGTGGGCTAAAGAACGGTGATGGATTAAACCCAGATCTTTTGACTGGGTGTGAGTGTTTGATTGGTTCAGATGCTCCATCCATCACCACCCCCTTTTGTACTGCTTTTGGCCGCCATAAGTATGGCAGGGTATGCTCAGACGTGAGCCCCTTGCTCACTTTGCCACTGGATTCAAGCAAGCCGGGCTGAATACTGCTGTAATGCCAGAAACCGGTCCTCGGAAGCTTGTTTCCGGTCCAGGGAAGGCATGGCTTGGCAGTTCGGGCTGGACTGTTCCCATGAGGCACAGGGTCAGACTGATTTGCATACAGCCATGTCTGAACTGGGGTGGCAGAGTGGGCTAAAGAACGGTGATGGATTAAACCCAGATCTTTTGACTGGGTGTGAGTGTTTGATTGGTTCAGATGCTCAGTCCATCACCACCCCCTTTTGTACCGCTTTTGGCCGCCATAAGTGTGGCAGGGAATGCTCAGACGTGAGTCCCTTGCTCACTTTGCCACTGGATTCAAGCAAGCCGGGCTGAAGACGGCTGTAATGCCAGAAACCGGTCCTCGGAAGCTTGTTTCCGGTCCAGGGAAGGCATGGCTTGGCAGTTCGGGCTGGACTGTTCCCATGAGGCACAGGGTCAGACTGATTTGCATATAGCCATGTCTGAACTGGGGTGGCAGAGTGAGCTAAAGAACGGTGATGGATTAAACCCAGATCTTTTGACTGGGTGTGAGTGTGTGATTGGTTCAGATGCTCCGTCCATCACCACCCCCTTTTGTACCGCTTTTGGCCGCCATAAGTGTGGCAGGGTATGCTCAGACGTGAGTCCCTTGTTCACTTTGCCACTGGATTCAAGCAAGCCGGGCTGAAGACGGCTGTAATGCCAGAAACCGATCCTCGGAAGCTTGTTTCCGGCCCAGGGAAGGCATGGCTTGGCAGTTCGGGCTGGACTGTTCCCATGATGCACAGGGTCAGACTGATTTGCATATAGCCATGTCTGAACTGGGGAGGCAGAGTGGGCTAAAGAATGGTGATGGATTAAACCCAGATCTTTTGACTGGGTGTGAGTGTTTGATTGGTTCAGATGCTCCGTCCATCACCACCCCCTTTTGTACCGCTTTTGGCTGCCATAAGTGTGGCAGGGTATGCTCAGACGTGAGTCCCTTACTCACTTTGCCACTGGATTCAAGCAAGCCGGGCTGAAGACGGCTGTAATGCCAGAAACAGGTCCTCGGAAGCTTGTTTCCGGTCCAGGGAAAGCATGGCTTGGCAGTTCGGGCTGGACTGTTCCCATGAGGCGCAAGGTCAGACTGATTTGCATATAGGCATGTCTGAACTGGGGTGGCAGAGTGGGCTAAAGAACGGTGATGGATTAAACCCAGATCTTTTGACTGGGTGTGAGTGTTTGATTGGTTCAGATGCTCCGTCCATCACCACCCCCTTTTGTACTGCTTTTGGCCGCCATAAGTGTGGCAGGGTATGCTCAGACGTGAGTCCCTTGCTCACTTTGCCACTGGATTCAAGCAAGCCGGGCTGAATACGGCTGTAATGCCAGAAACCGGTCCTCGGAAGCTTGTTTCCGGTCCAGGGAAAGCATGGCTTGGCAGTTCGGGCTGGACTGTTCCCATGAGGCGCAGAGTCAGACTGATTTGCATATAGGCATGTCTGAACTGGGGTGGCAGAGTGGGCTAAAGAACGGTGATGGATTAAACCCAGATCTTTTGACTGGGTGTGAGTGTTTGATTGGTTCAGATGCTCCGTCCATCACCACCCCCTTTTGTACTGCTTTTGGCCGCCATAAGTGTGGCAGGGTATGCTCAGACGTGAGTCCCTTGCTCACTTTGCCACTGGATTCAAGCACGCCGGGCTGAATACGGCTGTAATGCCAGAAACCGGTCCTCGGAAGCTTGTTTCCGGTCCAGGGAAGGCATGGCTTGGCAGTTCGGGCTGGACTGCTCTCATGAGGCACAGGGTCAGACTGATTTGCATATAGCCATGTCTGAACTGGGGTGGCAGAGTGGGCTAAAGAACGGTGATGGATTAAACCCAGATCTTTTGACTGGGTGTGAGTGTTTGATTGGTTCAGATGCTCAGTCCATCACCACCCCCTTTTGTACCGCTTTTGGCCGCCATAAGTGTGGCAGGGTATGCTCAGACGTGAGTCCCTTGTTCACTTTGCCACTGGATTCAAGCAAGCCGGGCTGAAGACGGCTGTAATGCCAGAAACTGGTCCTCGGAAGCTTGTTTCCGGCCCAGGGAAGGCATGGCTTGGCAGTTCGGGCTGGACTATTCTCATGATGCACAGGGTCAGACTGATTTGCATATAGCCATGTCTGAACTGGGGAGGCAGAGTGGGCTAAAGAATGGTGATGGATTAAACCCAGATCTTTTGACTGGGTGTGAGTGTTTGATTGGTTCAGATGCTCCGTCCATCACCACCCCCTTTTGTACCGCTTTTGGCTGCCATAAGTGTGGCAGGGTATGCTCAGACATGAGTCCCTTGCTCACTTTGCCACTGGATTCAAGCAAGCCGGGCTGAAGACGGCTGTAATGCCAGAAACCGGTCCTCGGAAGCTTGTTTCCGGTCCAGGGAAAGCATGGCTTGGCAGTTCGGGCTGGACTGTTCCCATGAGGCGCAGGGTCAGACTGATTTGCATATAGGCATGTCTGAACTGGGGTGGCAGAGTGGGCTAAAGAACGGTGATGGATTAAACCCAGATCTTTTGACTGGGTGTGAGTGTTTGATTGGTTCAGATGCTCCGTCCATCACCACCCCCTTTTGTACTGCTTTTGGCCGCCATAAGTGTGGCAGGGTATGCTCAGATGTGAGTCCCTTGCTCACTTTGCCACTGGATTCAAGCAAGCCGGGCTGAATACGGCTGTAATGCCAGAAACCGGTCCTCAGAAGCTTGGTCCGGTCCAGGGAAGGCATGGCTTGGCAGTTCGGGCTCGACTGTTCCCATGAGGCACAGGGTCAGACTGATTTGCATATAGCCATGTCTGAACTGGGGTGGCAGAGTGGGCTAAAGAACGGTGATGGATTAAACCCAGATCTTTTGACTGGGTGTGAGTGTTTGATTGGTTCAGATGCTCAGTCCATCACCACCCCCTTTTGTACCGCTTTTGGCCGCCATAAGTGTGGCAGGGAATGCTCAGACGTGAGTCCCTTGCTCACTTTGCCACTGGATTCAAGCAAGCCGGGCTGAAGACGGCTGTAATGCCAGAAACCGGTCCTCGGAAGCTTGTTTCCGGTCCAGGGAAGGCATGGCTTGGCAGTTCGGGCTGGACTGTTCCCATGAGGCACAGGGTCAGACTGATTTGCATATAGCCATGTCTGAACTGGGGAGGCAGAGTGGGCTAAAGAATGGTGATGGATTAAACCCAGATCTTTTGACTGGGTGTGAGTGTTTGATTGGTTCAGATGCTCCGTCCATCACCACCCCCTTTTGTACCGCTTTTGGCTGCCATAAGTGTGGCAGGGTATGCTCAGACGTGAGTCCCTTACTCACTTTGCCACTGGATTCAAGCAAGCCGGGCTGAAGACGGCTGTAATGCCAGAAACCGGTCCTCGGAAGCTTGTTTCCGGTCCAGGGAAAGCATGGCTTGGCAGTTCGGGCTGGACTGTTCCCATGAGGTGCAAGGTCAGACTGATTTGCATATAGGCATGTCTGAACTGGGGTGGCAGAGTGGGCTAAAAAACGGTGATGGATTAAACCCAGATCTTTTGACTGGGTGTGAGTGTTTGATTGGTTCAGATGCTCCGTCCATCACCACCCCCTTTTGTACTGCTTTTGGCCTCCATAAGTGTGGCAGGGTATGCTCAGACGTGAGTCCCTTGCTCACTTTGCCACTGGATTCAAGCAAGCCGGGCTGAATACGGCTGTAATGCCAGAAACCGGTCCTCGGAAGCTTGTTTCCGGTCCAGGTAAAGCATGGCTTGGCAGTTCGGGCTGGACTGTTCCCATGAGGCGCAGAGTCAGACTGATTTGCATATAGGCATGTCTGAACTGGGGTGGCAGAGTGGGCTAAAAAACGGTGATGGATTAAACCCAGATCTTTTGACTGGGTGTGAGTGTTTGATTGGTTCAGATGCTCCGTCCATCACCACCCCCTTTTGTACTGCTTTTGGCCTCCATAAGTGTGGCAGGGTATGCTCAGACGTGAGTCCCTTGCTCACTTTGCCACTGGATTCAAGCAAGCCGGGCTGAATACGGCTGTAATGCCAGAAACCGGTCCTCGGAAGCTTGTTTCCGGCCCAGGGAAGGCATGGCTTGGCAGTTCGGGCTGGACTATTCCCATGATGCACAGGGTCAGACTGATTTGCATATAGCCATGTCTGAACTGGGGAGGCAGAGTGGGCTAAAGAATGGTGATGGATTAAACCCAGATCTTTTGACTGGGTGTGAGTGTTTGATTGCTTCAGATGCTCCGTCCATCACCACCCCCTTTTGTACCGCTTTTGGCTGCCATAAGTGTGGCAGGGTATGCTCAGACGTGAGTCCCTTGCTCACTTTGCCACTGGATTCAAGCAAGCCGGGCTGAAGACGGCTGTAATGCCAGAAACCGGTCCTCGGAAGCTTGTTTCCGGTCCAGGGAAAGCATGGCTTGGCAGTTCGGGCTGGACTGTTCCCATGAGGCGCAGGGTCAGACTGATTTGCATATAGGCATGTCTGAACTGGGGTGGCAGAGTGGGCTAAAGAACGGTGATGGATTAAACCCAGATCTTTTGACTGGGTGTGAGTGTTTGATTGGTTCAGATGCTCCGTCCATCACCACCCCCTTTTGTACTGCTTTTGGCCGCCATAAGTGTGGCAGGGTATGCTCAGATGTGAGTCCCTTGCTCACTTTGCCACTGGATTCAAGCAAGCCGGGCTGAATACGGCTGTAATGCCAGAAACCGGTCCTCAGAAGCTTGTTTCCGGTCCAGGGAAGGCATGGCTTGGCAGTTCGAGCTGGACTGTTCCCATGAGGCACAGGGTCAGACTGATTTGCATATAGCCATGTCTGAACTGGGGTGGCAGAGTGGGCTAAAGAACGGTGATGGATTAAGCCCAGATCTTTTGACTGGGTGTGAGTGTTTGATTGGTTCAGATGCTCAGTCCATCACCACCCCCTTTTGTACCGCTTTTGGCCGCCATAAGTGTGGCAGGGAATGCTCAGACGTGAGTCCCTTGCTCACTTTGCCACTGGATTCAAGCAAGCCGGGCTGAAGACGGCTGTAATGCCAGAAACCGGTCCTCGGAAGCTTGTTTCCGGTCCAGGGAAGGCATGGCTTGGCAGTTCGGGCTGGACTGTTCCCATGAGGCACAGGGTCAGACTGATTTGCATATAGCCATGTCTGAACTGGGGTGGCAGAGTGGGCTAAAGAACGGTGATGGATTAAACCCAGATCTTTTGACTCGGTGTGAGTGTGTGATTGGTTCAGATGCTCCGTCCATCACCACCCCCTTTTGTACCGCTTTTGGCCGCCATAAGTGTGGCAGGGTATGCTCAGACGTGAGTCCCTTGTTCACTTTGCCACTGGATTCAAGCAAGCCGGGCTGAAGACGGCTGTAATGCCAGAAACCGGTCCTCGGAAGCTTGTTTCCGGCCCAGGGAAGGCATGGCTTGGCAGTTCGGGCTGGACTGTTCCCATGAGGCGCAGAGTCAGACTGATTTGCATATAGGCATGTCTGAACTGGGGTGGCAGAGTGGGCTAAAGAACGGTGATGGATTAAACCCAGATCTTTTGACTGGGTGTGAGTGTTTGATTGGTTCAGATGCTCCGTCCATCACCACCCCCTTTTGTACTGCTTTTGGCCGCCATAAGTGTGGCAGGGTATGCTCAGACGTGAGTCCCTTGCTCACTTTGCCACTGGATTCAAGCACGCCGGGCTGAATACGGCTGTAATGCCAGAAACCGGTCCTCGGAAGCTTGTTTCCGGTCCAGGGAAGACATGGCTTGGCAGTTCGGGCTGGACTGCTCTCATGAGGCACAGGGTCAGACTGATTTGCATATAGCCATGTCTGAACTGGGGTGGCAGAGTGGGCTAAAGAACGGTGATGGATTAAACCCAGATCTTTTGACTGGGTGTGAGTGTTTGATTGGTTCAGATGCTCAGTCCATCACCACCCCCTTTTGTACCGCTTTTGGCCGCCATAAGTGTGGCAGGGTATGCTCAGACGTGAGTCCCTTGTTCACTTTGCCACTGGATTCAAGCAAGCCGGGCTGAAGACGGCTGTAATGCCAGAAACTGGTCCTCGGAAGCTTGTTTCCGGCCCAGGGAAGGCATGGCTTGGCAGTTCGGGCTGGACTATTCTCATGATGCACAGGGTCAGACTGATTTGCATATAGCCATGTCTGAACTGGGGAGGCAGAGTGGGCTAAAGAATGGTGATGGATTAAACCCAGATCTTTTGACTGGGTGTGAGTGTTTGATTGGTTCAGATGCTCCGTCCATCACCACCCCCTTTTGTACCGCTTTTGGCTGCCATAAGTGTGGCAGGGTATGCTCAGACATGAGTCCCTTGCTCACTTTGCCACTGGATTCAAGCAAGCCGGGCTGAAGACGGCTGTAATGCCAGAAACCGGTCCTCGGAAGCTTGTTTCCGGTCCAGGGAAAGCATGGCTTGGCAGTTCGGGCTGGACTGTTCCCATGAGGCGCAGGGTCAGACTGATTTGCATATAGGCATGTCTGAACTGGGGTGGCAGAGTGGGCTAAAGAACGGTGATGGATTAAACCCAGATCTTTTGACTGGGTGTGAGTGTTTGATTGGTTCAGATGCTCCGTCCATCACCACCCCCTTTTGTACTGCTTTTGGCCGCCATAAGTGTGGCAGGGTATGCTCAGATGTGAGTCCCTTGCTCACTTTACCACTGGATTCAAGCAAGCCGGGCTGAATACGGCTGTAATGCCAGAAACCGGTCCTCAGAAGCTTGGTCCGGTCCAGGGAAGGCATGGCTTGGCAGTTCGGGCTCGACTGTTCCCATGAGGCACAGGGTCAGACTGATTTGCATATAGCCATGTCTGAACTGGGGTGGCAGAGTGGGCTAAAGAACGGTGATGGATTAAACCCAGATCTTTTGACTGGGTGTGAGTGTTTGATTGGTTCAGATGCTCAGTCCATCACCACCCCCTTTTGTACCGCTTTTGGCCGCCATAAGTGTGGCAGGGAATGCTCAGACGTGAGTCCCTTGCTCACTTTGCCACTGGATTCAAGCAAGCCGGGCTGAAGACGGCTGTAATGCCAGAAACCGGTCCTCGGAAGCTTGTTTCCGGTCCAGGGAAGGCATGGCTTGGCAGTTCGGGCTGGACTGTTCCCATGAGGCACAGGGTCAGACTGATTTGCATATAGCCATGTCTGAACTGGGGAGGCAGAGTGGGCTAAAGAATGGTGATGGATTAAACCCAGATCTTTTGACTGGGTGTGAGTGTTTGATTGGTTCAGATGCTCCGTCCATCACCACCCCCTTTTGTACCGCTTTTGGCTGCCATAAGTGTGGCAGGGTATGCTCAGACGTGAGTCCCTTACTCACTTTGCCACTGGATTCAAGCAAGCCGGGCTGAAGACGGCTGTAATGCCAGAAACCGGTCCTCGGAAGCTTGTTTCCGGTCCAGGGAAAGCATGGCTTGGCAGTTCGGGCTGGACTGTTCCCATGAGGCGCAAGGTCAGACTGATTTGCATATAGGCATGTCTGAACTGGGGTGGCAGAGTGGGCTAAAAAACGGTGATGGATTAAACCCAGATCTTTTGACTGGGTGTGAGTGTTTGATTGGTTCAGATGCTCCGTCCATCACCACCCCCTTTTGTACTGCTTTTGGCCTCCATAAGTGTGGCAGGGTATGCTCAGACGTGAGTCCCTTGCTCACTTTGCCACTGGATTCAAGCAAGCCGGGCTGAATACGGCTGTAATGCCAGAAACCGGTCCTCGGAAGCTTGTTTCCGGTCCAGGTAAAGCATGGCTTGGCAGTTCGGGCTGGACTGTTCCCATGAGGCGCAGAGTCAGACTGATTTGCATATAGGCATGTCTGAACTGGGGTGGCAGAGTGGGCTAAAGAACGGTGATGGATTAAACCCAGATCTTTTGACTGGGTGTGAGTGTTTGATTGGTTCAGATGCTCCGTCCATCACCACCCCCTTTTGTACTGCTTTTGGCCGCCATAAGTGTGGCAGGGTATGCTCAGACGTGAGTCCCTTGCTCACTTTGCCACTGGATTCAAGCACGCCGGGCTGAATACGGCTGTGATGCCAGAAACCGGTCCTCGGAAGCTTGTTTCCGGTCCAGGGAAGGCATGGCTTGGCAGTTCGGGCTGGACTTCTCTCATGAGGCACAGGGTCAGACTGATTTGCATATAGCCATGTCTGAACTGGGGTGGCAGAGTGGGCTAAAGAACGGTGATGGATTAAACCCAGATCTTTTGACTGGGTGTGAGTGTTTGATTGGTTCAGATGCTCAGTCCATCACCACCCCCTTTTGTACCGCTTTTGGCCGCCATAAGTGTGGCAGGGTATGCTCAGACGTGAGTCCCTTGTTCACTTTGCCACTGGATTCAAGCAAGCCGGGCTGAAGACGGCTGTAATGCCAGAAACCGGTCCTCGGAAGCTTGTTTCCGGCCCAGGGAAGGCATGGCTTGGCAGTTCGGGCTGGACTATTCCCATGATGCACAGGGTCAGACTGATTTGCATATAGCCATGTCTGAACTGGGGAGGCAGAGTGGGCTAAAGAATGGTGATGGATTAAACCCAGATCTTTTGACTGGGTGTGAGTGTTTGATTGCTTCAGATGCTCCGTCCATCACCACCCCCTTTTGTACCGCTTTTGGCTGCCATAAGTGTGGCAGGGTATGCTCAGACGTGAGTCCCTTGCTCACTTTGCCACTGGATTCAAGCAAGCCGGGCTGAAGACGGCTGTAATGCCAGAAACCGGTCCTCGGAAGCTTGTTTCCGGTCCAGGGAAAGCATGGCTTGGCAGTTCGGGCTGGACTGTTCCCATGAGGCGCAGGGTCAGACTGATTTGCATATAGGCATGTCTGAACTGGGGTGGCAGAGTGGGCTAAAGAACGGTGATGGATTAAACCCAGATCTTTTGACTGGGTGTGAGTGTTTGATTGGTTCAGATGCTCCGTCCATCACCACCCCCTTTTGTACTGCTTTTGGCCGCCATAAGTGTGGCAGGGTATGCTCAGATGTGAGTCCCTTGCTCACTTTGCCACTGGATTCAAGCAAGCCGGGCTGAATACGGCTGTAATGCCAGAAACCGGTCCTCAGAAGCTTGTTTCCGGTCCAGGGAAGGCATGGCTTGGCAGTTCGAGCTGGACTGTTCCCATGAGGCACAGGGTCAGACTGATTTGCATATAGCCATGTCTGAACTGGGGTGGCAGAGTGGGCTAAAGAACGGTGATGGATTAAGCCCAGATCTTTTGACTGGGTGTGAGTGTTTGATTGGTTCAGATGCTCAGTCCATCACCACCCCCTTTTGTACCGCTTTTGGCCGCCATAAGTGTGGCAGGGAATGCTCAGACGTGAGTCCCTTGCTCACTTTGCCACTGGATTCAAGCAAGCCGGGCTGAAGACGGCTGTAATGCCAGAAACTGGTCCTCGGAAGCTTGTTTCCGGTCCAGGGAAGGCATGGCTTGGCAGTTCGGGCTGGACTGTTCCCATGAGGCACAGGGTCAGACTGATTTGCATATAGCCATGTCTGAACTGGGGTGGCAGAGTGGGCTAAAGAACGGTGATGGATTAAACCCAGATCTTTTGACTGGGTGTGAGTGTTTGATTGGTTCAGATGCTCAGTCCATCACCACCCCCTTTTGTACCGCTTTTGGCCGCCATAAGTGTGGCAGGGAATGCTCAGACGTGAGTCCCTTGCTCACTTTGCCACTGGATTCAAGCAAGCCGGGCTGAAGACGGCTGTAATGCCAGAAACCGGTCCTCGGAAGCTTGTTTCCGGTCCAGGGAAGGCATGGCTTGGCAGTTCGGGCTGGACTGTTCCCATGAGGCACAGGGTCAGACTGATTTGCATATAGCCATGTCTGAACTGGGGAGGCAGAGTGGGCTAAAGAATGGTGATGGATTAAACCCAGATCTTTTGACTGGGTGTGAGTGTTTGATTGGTTCAGATGCTCCGTCCATCACCACCCCCTTTTGTACCGCTTTTGGCTGCCATAAGTGTGGCAGGGTATGCTCAGACGTGAGTCCCTTACTCACTTTGCCACTGGATTCAAGCAAGCCGGGCTGAAGACGGCTGTAATGCCAGAAACCGGTCCTCGGAAGCTTGTTTCCGGTCCAGGGAAAGCATGGCTTGGCAGTTCGGGCTGGACTGTTCCCATGAGGCGCAAGGTCAGACTGATTTGCATATAGGCATGTCTGAACTGGGGTGGCAGAGTGGGCTAAAAAACGGTGATGGATTAAACCCAGATCTTTTGACTGGGTGTGAGTGTTTGATTGGTTCAGATGCTCCGTCCATCACCACCCCCTTTTGTACTGCTTTTGGCCTCCATAAGTGTGGCAGGGTATGCTCAGACGTGAGTCCCTTGCTCACTTTGCCACTGGATTCAAGCAAGCCGGGCTGAATACGGCTGTAATGCCAGAAACCGGTCCTCGGAAGCTTGTTTCCGGTCCAGGTAAAGCATGGCTTGGCAGTTCGGGCTGGACTGTTCCCATGAGGCGCAGAGTCAGACTGATTTGCATATAGGCATGTCTGAACTGGGGTGGCAGAGTGGGCTAAAGAACGGTGATGGATTAAACCCAGATCTTTTGACTGGGTGTGAGTGTTTGATTGGTTCAGATGCTCCGTCCATCACCACCCCCTTTTGTACTGCTTTTGGCCGCCATAAGTGTGGCAGGGTATGCTCAGACGTGAGTCCCTTGCTCACTTTGCCACTGGATTCAAGCACGCCGGGCTGAATACGGCTGTGATGCCAGAAACCGGTCCTCGGAAGCTTGTTTCCGGTCCAGGGAAGGCATGGCTTGGCAGTTCGGGCTGGACTTCTCTCATGAGGCACAGGGTCAGACTGATTTGCATATAGCCATGTCTGAACTGGGGTGGCAGAGTGGGCTAAAGAACGGTGATGGATTAAACCCAGATCTTTTGACTGGGTGTGAGTGTTTGATTGGTTCAGATGCTCAGTCCATCACCACCCCCTTTTGTACCGCTTTTGGCCGCCATAAGTGTGGCAGGGTATGCTCAGACGTGAGTCCCTTGTTCACTTTGCCACTGGATTCAAGCAAGCCGGGCTGAAGACGGCTGTAATGCCAGAAACCGGTCCTCGGAAGCTTGTTTCCGGCCCAGGGAAGGCATGGCTTGGCAGTTCGGGCTGGACTATTCCCATGATGCACAGGGTCAGACTGATTTGCATATAGCCATGTCTGAACTGGGGAGGCAGAGTGGGCTAAAGAATGGTGATGGATTAAACCCAGATCTTTTGACTGGGTGTGAGTGTTTGATTGCTTCAGATGCTCCGTCCATCACCACCCCCTTTTGTACCGCTTTTGGCTGCCATAAGTGTGGCAGGGTATGCTCAGACGTGAGTCCCTTGCTCACTTTGCCACTGGATTCAAGCAAGCCGGGCTGAAGACGGCTGTAATGCCAGAAACCGGTCCTCGGAAGCTTGTTTCCGGTCCAGGGAAAGCATGGCTTGGCAGTTCGGGCTGGACTGTTCCCATGAGGCGCAGGGTCAGACTGATTTGCATATAGGCATGTCTGAACTGGGGTGGCAGAGTGGGCTAAAGAACGGTGATGGATTAAACCCAGATCTTTTGACTGGGTGTGAGTGTTTGATTGGTTCAGATGCTCCGTCCATCACCACCCCCTTTTGTACTGCTTTTGGCCGCCATAAGTGTGGCAGGGTATGCTCAGATGTGAGTCCCTTGCTCACTTTGCCACTGGATTCAAGCAAGCCGGGCTGAATACGGCTGTAATGCCAGAAACCGGTCCTCAGAAGCTTGTTTCCGGTCCAGGGAAGGCATGGCTTGGCAGTTCGAGCTGGACTGTTCCCATGAGGCACAGGGTCAGACTGATTTGCATATAGCCATGTCTGAACTGGGGTGGCAGAGTGGGCTAAAGAACGGTGATGGATTAAGCCCAGATCTTTTGACTGGGTGTGAGTGTTTGATTGGTTCAGATGCTCAGTCCATCACCACCCCCTTTTGTACCGCTTTTGGCCGCCATAAGTGTGGCAGGGAATGCTCAGACGTGAGTCCCTTGCTCACTTTGCCACTGGATTCAAGCAAGCCGGGCTGAAGACGGCTGTAATGCCAGAAACTGGTCCTCGGAAGCTTGTTTCCGGTCCAGGGAAGGCATGGCTTGGCAGTTCGGGCTGGACTGTTCCCATGAGGCACAGGGTCAGACTGATTTGCATATAGCCATGTCTGAACTGGGGTGGCAGAGTGGGCTAAAGAACGGTGATGGATTAAACCCAGATCTTTTGACTCGGTGTGAGTGTGTGATTGGTTCAGATGCTCCGTCCATCACCACCCCCTTTTGTACCGCATTTGGCCGCCATAAGTGTGGCAGGGTATGCTCAGACGTGAGTCCCTTGTTCACTTTGCCACTGGATTCAAGCAAGCCGGGCTGAAGACGGCTGTAATGCCAGAAACCGGTCCTCGGAAGCTTGTTTCCGGCCCAGGGAAGGCATGGCTTGGCAGTTCGGGCTGGACTGTTCCCATGATGCACAGGGTCAGACTGATTTGCATATAGCCATGTCTGAACTGGGGAGGCAGAGTGGGCTAAAGAATGGTGATGGATTAAACCCAGATCTTTTGACTGGGTGTGAGTGTTTGATTGGTTCAGATGCTCCGTCCATCACCACCCCCTTTTGTACCGCTTTTGGCTGCCATAAGTGTGGCAGGGTATGCTCAGATGTGAGTCCCTTGCTCACTTTGCCACTGGATTCAAGCAAGCCGGGCTGAAGACGGCTGTAATGCCAGAAACCGGTCCTCGGAAGCTTGTTTCCGGTCCAGGGAAAGCATGGCTTGGCAGTTCGGGCTGGACTGTTCCCATGAGGCGCAGGGTCAGACTGATTTGCATATAGGCATGTCCGAACTGGGGTGGCAGAGTGGGCTAAAGAACGGTGATGGATTAAACCCAGATCTTTTGACTGGGTGTGAGTGTTTGATTGGTTCAGATGCTCCGTCCATCACCACCCCCTTTTGTACCGCTTTTGGCCGCCATAAGTGTGGCAGGGTATGCTCAGACGTGAGTCCCTTGCTCACTTTGCCACTGGATTCAAGCAAGCCGGGCTGAAGACGGCTGTAATGCCAGAAACTGGACCTCGGAAGCTTGTTTCCGGTCCAGGGAAGGCATGGCTTGGCAGTTCGGGCTGGACTGTTCCCATGAGGCACAGGGTCAGACTGATTTGCATATAGCCATGTCTGAACTGGGGTGGCAGAGTGGGCTAAAGAACGGTGATGGATTAAACCCAGATCTTTTGACTGGGTGTGAGTGTGTGATTGGTTCAGATGCTCCGTCCATCACCACCCCCTTTTGTACCACTTTTGGCCGCCATAAGTGTGGCAGGGTATGCTCAGACGTGAGTCCCTTGCTCACTTTGCCACTGGATTCAAGCAAGCCGGGCTGAAGACGGCTGTAATGCCAGAAACTGGACCTCGGAAGCTTGTTTCCGGTCCAGGGAAGGCATGGCTTGGCAGTTCGGGCTGGACTGTTCCCATGAGGCACAGGGTCAGACTGATTTGCATATAGCCATGTCTGAACTGGGGTGGCAGAGTGGGCTAAAGAACGGTGATGGATTAAACCCAGATCTTTTGACTGGGTGTGAGTGTGTGATTGGTTCAGATGCTCCGTCCATCACCACCCCCTTTTGTACCGCTTTTGGCCGCCATAAGTGTGGCTGGGTATGCTCAGACGTGAGTCCCTTGCTCACTTTGCCACTGGATTCAAGCAAGCCGGGCTGAAGACGGCTGTAATGCCAGAAACCGGTCCTCGGAAGCTTGTTTCCGGTCCAGGGAAGGCATGGCTAGGCAGTTTTATTTATTTATGTATTTATTTATTAAGTTTATATAGCGCGACAGCTACCCGTATGGGTTTCCCGGCGCTGAAGGACAAAAGCAAAACATGTGGTCCTAGAGGATTATTGGACAAAGAGCCAGGTCTTCACGGCTTTGCGAAAGTGAAGGTGACAGGACTCCATTCGCACTATCAAGGGAAGGGAATTCCAAAGTTTAGGTCCCAAAGTTGCAAAAGATCTACCGCCCATTCTCGAAAGTCTAAACTTGGGGGTGCAAAACAAGTGTTGGGAGGAGGAACGAAGTGAACGGGCAGGAATATAGGGTGTGACAAGGGACTGAAGATAAGAAGGGGCCGCTCCAGTCTTGATCTTGTGCATGATGCATAATGCCTTAAATTTTATCCGGCTATCGAGATTGAGCCAGTGGAGTTCCCTCAAGCGCTCAGCGATATGGTCCTTTTTTCGGCAACCACAGAGAAGCCGTGCAGCAGCGTTTTGGACTAATTGGAGGCGGCGTATGACCGCCTTGGTAGACCCCAGATAGAGCACGTTACCGTAGTCCAGTCTGGAGGTCACCAAGGCCGTCACCACAGATCTCAGGGTGTCAGTAGGTAGTATCCAGGAAATTTTTCTCAGCCACCGAAGGATGGTAAAACAGGTGGCTGCCACTTTGTTTGCCTGATCCTTCATAGACAAACTCTTGTCAATAATGACCCCGAGGTTACGTACTCGTTCGGAAGGAGTGGGCAGTAAGCCCATGGCCGGCGGCCAATGTCTCGGGCTCCAAAGATCAGGTTTATTTCCAAGGACTAGAACCTCAGTCTTTCCGCTGTTCAATTTAAGAAAGTTGAGGTTCATCCAACAGGATATCTCACTGAGACCAGTTTGCAGGGAGGAAGAAGAAGTGCAAGAGTCAGCTTGTGATAAAGAAAACACAATTTGTGAGTCATCCGCATAAGTAAATAAATTTAAACCAGAACGATGTGCAATGTGGGCCAAAGGGACAACATAAAGATTAAAAAGCAGAGGGCTAAGGATAGAACCCTGGGGCACACCATGAGGGGATACATACGTGTTAGATGTGGACGTATGAGAAAAAGCCTGAAAAGTACGGTTCGTGAGAAACGATGTAAGCCAACCAAGGGCTTTTCCGCTGATGCCAAAGGAAGCAAGGTTTTTTAGGAGTATACTGTGAGAAACAGTATCGAAGGCTGCACTGAGATCAAGTAATATCAGTGCAGCCGGTTCCCCTCGATCCATTAGTAGACGGAGATTCTCAGTCACTCCAAGAAGGGTGGTTTCTGTGGAGAACCCTGGACGAAAACCAGACTGAGAGAAATGTAAAAGATTGTTAGCTGCCACAAATTGAGAGAAGTGTAGATGGATATGCCTCTCAAGGATTTTTGAAAATGCCGGCAATAAAGAAATTGGGCGAAAGTTAGAAGCAACATTGGGATCCGCAGTTGGTTTTTTTAGTAGCGGAGTAACCATTGCATGTTTCCAACGACTTGGAACAGTAGCTGAACTAAGTGAGGAATTAAGCAAGGCACAAATAATAATGAGTTGAGAAAGCTCCAACTTGCGCAGGATCGAAATAGGTAAAGGATCTAATGGAGAGCCTGACTTGATATTGTTCAAGATCTCTAATAGAGTAGAAGGGCAAAGATCTGGCCAGTTTAAAAGAGAGGCGGCCGGTGAACCAAAGGCCGTAAGAGGCGACAAAAGGTCCACAGTATTTTCCATAGTAGAAGGTAAGTTCGTCAAGGCATTTCTGTCATCCAGGGCCGCAATATCTTGGTAGATAATCTCAATCTTTGAGGTGAAATACTGGGCAAGTTCGTCACATTTGCTGTTTGAGAGAGGGGGGGGGAGTGGCAGTAGTCTGTGCTCCAGCAAGATCTCTGACCACATTAAACAGTACTTTAGATTTATTAAAAGCTTTGGTGATTATTTTGTTAGCATGAGAGGCTCTAGTTTGGGCACAGGCTTTGTGATATTGCTTTAGCTCCGTTTTGTAAGTAAGACCGGCCGATACGGAGTAATCCCTTCTCCAGGCCCGTTCCAGTTTTTTGCATCGAGATTTATGAAGACGCAATGTCTCATTGTACCAAGGGGCAGGTGATTTATGAATGATTTTATTCTTTTGAGCGAGAGGGAGACAAATATTGATGGCTTCTAAGAGCCAACAATTCACAGAACTGGCCGAAGCCTCCATATCATCAAAGCTAGAAGGATTTTTAAACGCAAGATCGAGTAAGGCTTTTCTTCCAGTCACGCTTCCTGACATCCTTAGAAAAATTGGGATTAAATTGTGCCTCATTACTCGTTATGATGAATTTAATAACGAAGTGATCAGACCAAGTAACTGGTAGTGCCGGAAGACTGACTAGATGAGTGATATTAGAGAGGATAGGATCTAAGAGATGCCCCCCTATATGTGTGGGACCCTTCGGGCTGGACTGCTCCCATGAGGCACAGGGTCAGACTGATTTGCATATAGCCATGTCTGAACTGGGGTGGCAGAGTGGGCTAAAGAACGGTGATGGATTAAACCCAGATCTTTTGACTGGGTGTGAGTGTGTGATTGGTTCAGATGCTCCGTCCATCACCACCCCCTTTTGTACCGCTTTTGGCCGCCATAAGTGTGGCAGGGTATGCTCAGACGTGAGTCCCTTGTTCACTTTGCCACTGGATTCAAGCAAGCCGGGCTGAAGACGGCTGTAATGCCAGAAACCGGTCCTCGGAAGCTTGTTTCCGGCCCAGGGAAGGCATGGCTTGGCAGTTCGGGCTGGACTGTTCCCATGAGGCACAGGGTCAGACTGATTTGCATATAGCCATGTCTGAACTGGGGTGGCAGAGTGGGCTAAAGAACGGTGATGGATTAAACCCAGATCTTTTGACTGGGTGTGAGTGTTTGATTGGTTCAGATGCTCAGTCCATCACCACCCCCTTTTGTACCGCTTTTGGCCGCCATAAGTGTGGCAGGGAATGCTCAGACGTGAGTCCCTTGCTCACTTTGCCACTGGATTCAAGCAAGCCGGGCTGAAGACGGCTGTAATGCCAGAAACCGGTCCTCAGAAGCTTGTTTCCGGTCCAGGGAAGGCATGGCTTGGCAGTTCGGGCTGGACTGTTCCCATGAGGCACAGGGTCAGACTGATTTGCATATAGCCATGTCTGAACTGGGGTGGCAGAGTGGGCTAAAGAACGGTGATGGATTAAACCCAGATCTTTTGACTGGGTGTGAGTGTGTGATTGGTTCAGATGCTCCGTCCATCACCACCCCCTTTTGTACCACTTTTGGCCGCCATAAGTGTGGCAGGGTATGCTCAGATGTGAGTCCCTTGCTCACTTTGCCACTGGATTCAAGCAAGCCAGGGTGAAGATGGCTGTAATGCCAGAAACCGGTCCTCGGAAGCTTGTTTCCGGCCCAGGGAAGGCATGGCTTGGCAGTTCGGGCTGGACTGTTCCCATGAGGCACCGGGTCAGACTGATTTGCATGTAGCCATGTCTGAACTGGGGTGGCAGAGTGGGCTAAAGAACGGTGATGGATTAAACCCAGATCTTTTGACTGGGTGTGAGTGTTTGATTGGTTCAGATGCTCCGTCCATCACCACCCCCTTTTGTACCGCTTTTGGCCGCCATAAGTGTGGCAGGGTATGCTCAGACGTGAGTCCCTTGCTCACTTTGCCACTGGATTCAAGCAAGCCGGGCTGAAGACGGCTGTAATGCCAGAAACCGGTCCTCGGAAGCTTGTTTCCGGTCCAGGGAAGGCATGGCTAGGCAGTTTTATTTATTTATGTATTTATTTATTAAGTTTATATAGCGCGACAGCTACCCGTATGGGTTTCCCGGCGCTGAAGGACAAAAGCAAAACATGTGGTCCTAGAGGATTATTGGACAAAGAGCCAGGTCTTCACGGCTTTGCGAAAGTGAAGGTGACAGGACTCCATTCGCACTATCAAGGGAAGGGAATTCCAAAGTTTAGGTCCCAAAGTTGCAAAAGATCTACCGCCCATTCTCGAAAGTCTAAACTTGGGGGTGCAAAACAAGTGTTGGGAGGAGGAACGAAGTGAACAGGCAGGAATATAGGGTGTGACAAGGGACTGAAGATAAGAAGGGGCCGCTCCAGTCTTGATCTTGTGCATGATGCATAATGCCTTAAATTGTATCCGGCTATCGAGATTGAGCCAGTGGAGTTCCCTCAAGCGCTCAGCGATATGGTCCTTTTTTCGGCAACCACAGAGAAGCCGTGCAGCAGCGTTTTGGACTAATTGGAGGCGGCGTATGACCGCCTTGGTAGACCCCAGATAGAGCACGTTACCGTAGTCCAGTCTGGAGGTCACCAAGGCCGTCAGCACAGATCTCAGGGTGTCAGTAGGTAGTATCCAGGAAATTTTTCTCAGCCACCGAAGGATGGTAAAACAGGTGGCTGCCACTTTGTTTGCCTGATCCTTCATAGACAAACTCTTGTCAATAATGACCCCGAGGTTACGTACTCGTTCGGAAGGAGTGGGCAGTAAGCCCATGACCGGCGGCCAATGTCTCGGGCTCCAAAGATCAGGTTTATTTCCAAGGACTAGAACCTCAGTCTTTCCGCTGTTCAATTTAAGAAAGTTGAGGTTCATCCAACAGGATATCTCACTGAGACCAGTTTGCAGGGAGGAAGAAGAAGTGCAAGAGTCAGCTTGTGATAAAGAAAACACAATTTGTGAGTCATCCGCATAAGTAAATAAATTTAAACCAGAACGATGTGCAATGTGGGCCAAAGGGATAACATAAAGATTAAATAGCAGAGGGCTAAGGATAGAACCCTGGGGCACACCATGAGGGGATACATACGTGTTAGATGAGGACGTATGAGAAAAAGCCTGAAAAGTACGGTTCGTGAGAAACGATGTAAGCCAACCAAGGGCTTTTCCGCCGATGCCAAAGGAAGCAAGGTTTTTTAGGAGTATACTGTGAGAAACAGTCTCGAAGGCTGCACTGAGATCAAGTAATATCAGTGCAGCCGTTTCCCCTCGATCCAGTAGTAGACGGAGATTCTCAGTCACTCCAAGAAGGGTGGTTTCTGTGGAGAACCCTGGACGAAAACCAGACTGAGAGAAATGTAAAAGATTGTTAGCTGCCACAAATTGAGAGAAGTGTAGATGGATATGCCTCTCAAGGATTTTTGAAAATGCGGGCAATAAAGAAATTGGGCGAAAGTTAGAAGCAACATTGGGATCCGCAGTTGGTTTTTTTAGTAGCGGAGTAACCATTGCATGTTTCCAACGACTAGGAACAGTAGCTGAACTAAGTGAGGAATTAAGCAAGGCACAAATAATAAGGAGTTGAGAAAGCTCCAACTTGCGCAGGATCGAAATAGGTAAAGGATCTAATGGAGAGCCTGACTTGATATTGTTCAAGATCTCTAATAGAGTAGAAGGGCAAAGATCTGGCCAGTTTAAAAGAGAGGCGGCCGGTGAACCAAAGGCCGTAAGAGGCGACAAAAGGTCCACAGTATTTTCCATAGTAGAAGGTAAGTTCGTCAAGGCATTTCTGTCATCCAGGGCCGCAATATCTTGGTAGATAATCTCAATCTTTGAGGTGAAATACTGGGCAAGTTCGTCACATTTGCTGTTTGAGAGAGGGGGGGGAGTGGCAGTAGTCTGTGCTCCAGCAAGATCTCTGACCACATTAAACAGTACTTTAGATTTATTAAAAGCTTTGGTGATTATTTTGTTAGCATGAGAGGCTCTAGTTTGGGCACAGGCTTTGTGATATTGCTTTAGCTCCGTTTTGTAAGTAAGACCGGCCGATACGGAGTAATCCCTTCTCCAGGCCCGTTCCAGTTTTTTGCATCGAGATTTATGAAGACGCAATGTCTCATTGTACCAAGGGGCAGGTGATTTATGAATGATTTTATTCTTTTGAGCGAGAGGGAGACAAATATTGATGGCTTCTAAGAGCCAACAATTCACAGAACTGGCCGAAGCCTCCATATCATCAAAGCTAGAAGGATTTTTAAACGCAAGATCGAGTAAGGCTTTGTTTAGGGCAACAATATCGAGATTCTTCCAGTCACGCTTCCTGACATCCTTAGAAAAATTGGGATTAAATTGTGCCTCATTACTCGTTATGATGAATTTAATAACGAAGTGATCAGACCAAGGAACTGGTAGTGCCGGAAGACTGACTAGATGAGTGATATTAGAGAGGATAGGATCTAAGAGATGCCCCCCTATATGTGTGGGACCCTTCGGGCTGGACTGTTCCCATGAGGCACAGGGTCAGACTGATTTGCATATAGCCATGTCTGAACTGGGGTGGCAGAGTGGGCTAAAGAACGGTGATGGATTAAACCCAGATCTTTTGACTTGGTGTGAGTGTGTGATTGGTTCAGATGCTCCGTCCATCACCACCCCCTTTTGTACCGCTTTTGGCCGCCATAAGTGTGGCAGGGTATGCTCAGACGTGAGTCCCTTGTTCACTTTGCCACTGGATTCATGCAAGCCGGGCTGAAGACGGCTGTAATGCCAGAAACCGGTCCTCGGAAGCTTGTTTCCGGTCCAGGAAGGCATGGCTTGGCAGTTCGGGCTGGACTGTTCCCATGAGGCACAGGGTCAGACTGATTTGCATGTAGCCATGTCTGAACTGGGGTGGCAGAGTGGGCTAAAGAACGGTGATGGATTAAACCCAGATCTTTTGACTGGGTGTGAGTGTTTGATTGGTTCAGATGCTCCGTCCATCACCACCCCCTTTTGTACCGCTTTTGGCCGCCATAAGTGTGGCAGGGTATGCTCAGACGTGAGTCCCTTGCTCACTTTGCCACTGGATTCAAGCAAGCCGGGCTGAAGACGGCTGTAATGCCAGAAACCGGTTCTCGGAAGCTTGTTTCCGGTCCAGGGAAGGGATGGCTAGGCAGTTTTATTTATTTATGTATTTATTTATTAAGTTTATATAGCGCGACAGCTACCCGTATGGGTTTCCCGGCTCTGAAGGACAAAAGCAAAACATGTGGTCCTAGAGGATTATTGGACAAAGAGCCAGGTCTTCACGGCTTTGCGAAAGTGAAGGTGACAGGACTCCATTCGCACTATCAAGGGAAGGGAATTCCAAAGTTTAGGTCCCAAAGTTGCAAAAGATCTACCGCCCATTCTCGAAAGTCTAAACTTGGGGGTGCAAAACAAGTGTTGGGAGGAGGAACGAAGTGAACGGGCAGGAATATAGGGTGTGACAAGGGACTGAAGATAAGAAGGGGCCGCTCCAGTCTTGATCTTGTGCATGATGCATAATGCCTTAAATTTTATCCGGCTATCGAGATTGAGCCATTGGAGTTCCCTCAAGCGCTCAGCGATATGGTCCTTTTTTCGGCAACCACAGAGAAGCAGTGCAGCAGCGTTTTGGACTAATTGGAGGTGGCGTATGACCGCCTTGGTAGACCCCAGATAGAGCACGTTACCGTAGTCCAGTCTGGAGGTCACCAAGGCCGTCAGCACAGATCTCAGGGTGTCAGTAGGTAGTATCCAGGAAATTTTTCTCAGCCACCGAAGGATGGTAAAACAGGTGGCTGCCACTTTGTTTGCCTGATCCTTCATAGACAAACTCTTGTCAATAATGACCCCGAGGTTACGTACTCGTTCGGAAGGAGTGGGCAGTAAGCCCATGGCCGGCGGCCAATGTCTCGGGCTCCAAAGATCAGGTTTATTTCCAAGGACTAGAACCTCAGTCTTTCCGCTGTTCAATTTAAGAAAGTTGAGGTTCATCCAACAGGATATCTCACTGAGACCAGTTTGCAGGGAGGAAGAAGAAGTGCAAGAGTCAGCTTGTGATAAAGAAAACACAATTTGTGAGTCATCCGCATAAGTAAATAAATGTAAACCAGAACGATGTGCAATGTGGGCCAAAGGGACAACATGAAGATTAAAAAGCAGAGAGCTAAGGATAGAACCCTGGGGCACACCATGAGGGGATACATACGTGTTAGATGTGGACGTATGAGAAAAAGCCTGAAAAGTACGGTTCGTGAGAAACGATGTAAGCCAACCAAGGGCTTTTCCGCCGATGCCAAAGGAAGCATGGTTTTTTAGGAGTATACTGTGAGAAACAGTATCGAAGGCTGCACTGAGATCAAGTAATATCAGTGCAGCCGTTTCCCCTCGATCCAGTAGTAGACGGAGATTCTCAGTCACTCCAAGAAGGGTGGTTTCTGTGGAGAACCCTGGACGAAAACCAGACTGAGAGAAATGTAAAAGATTGTTAGCTGCCACAAATTGAGAGAAGTGTAGATGGATATGCCTCTCAAGGATTTTTGAAAATGCGGGCAATAAAGAAATTGGGCGAAAGTTAGAAGCAACATTGGGATCCGCAGTTGGTTTTTTTAGTAGCGGAGTAACCATTGCATGTTTCCAACGACTAGGAACAGTAGCTGAACTAAGTGAGGAATTAAGCAAGGCACAAATAATAATGAGTTGAGAAAGCTCCAACTTGCGCAGGATCGAAATAGGTAAAGGATCTAATGGAGAGCCTGACTTGATATTGTTCAAGATCTCTAATAGAGTAGAAGGGCAAAGATCTGGCCAGTTTAAAAGAGAGGCGGCCGGTGAACCAAAGGCCGTAAGAGGCGACAAAAGGTCCACAGTATTTTCCATAGTAGAAGGTAAGTTCGTCAAGGCATTTCTGTCATCCAGGGCCGCAATATCTTGGTAGATAATCTCAATCTTTGAGGTGAAATACTGGGCAAGTTCGTCACATTTGCTGTTTGAGAGAGGGGGGGGGAGTGGCAGTAGTCTGTGCTCCAGCAAGATCTCTGACCACATTAAACAGTACTTTAGATTTATTAAAAGCTTTGGTGATTATTTTGTTAGCATGAGAGGCTCTAGTTTGGGCACAGGCTTTGTGATATTGCTTTAGCTCCGTTTTGTAAGTAAGACCGGCCGATACGGAGTAATCCCTTCTCCAGGCCCGTTCCAGTTTTTTGCATCGAGATTTATGAAGACGCAATGTCTCATTGTACCAAGGGGCAGGTGATTTATGAATGATTTTATTCTTTTGAGCGAGAGGGAGACAAATATTGATGGCTTCTAAGAGCCAACAATTCACAGAACTGGCCGAAGCCTCCATATCATCAAAGCTAGAAGGATTTTTAAACGCAAGATCGAGTAAGGCTTTTCTTCCAGTCACGCTTCCTGACATCCTTAGAAAAATTGGGATTAAATTGTGCCTCATTACTCGTTATGATGAATTTAATAACGAAGTGATCAGACCAAGTAACTGGTAGTGCCGGAAGACTGACTAGATGAGTGATATTAGAGAGGATAGGATCTAAGAGATGCCCCCCTATATGTGTGGGACCCTTCGGGCTGGACTGCTCCCATGAGGCACAGGGTCAGACTGATTTGCATATAGCCATGTCTGAACTGGGGTGGCAGAGTGGGCTAAAGAACGGTGATGGATTAAACCCAGATCTTTTGACTGGGTGTGAGTGTGTGATTGGTTCAGATGCTCCGTCCATCACCACCCCCTTTTGTACCGCTTTTGGCCGCCATAAGTGTGGCAGGGTATGCTCAGACGTGAGTCCCTTGTTCACTTTGCCACTGGATTCAAGCAAGCCGGGCTGAAGACGGCTGTAATGCCAGAAACCGGTCCTCGGAAGCTTGTTTCCGGCCCAGGGAAGGCATGGATTGGCAGTTCGGGCTGGACTGTTCCCATGATGCACAGGGTCAGACTGATTTGCATATAGCCATGTCTGAACTGGGGAGGCAGAGTGGGCTAAAGAATGGTGATGGATTAAACCCAGATCTTTTGACTGGGTGTGAGTGTTTGATTGGTTCAGATGCTCCGTCCATCACCACCCCCTTTTGTACCGCTTTTGGCTGCCATAAGTGTGGCAGGGTATGCTCAGATGTGAGTCCCTTGCTCACTTTGCCACTGGATTCAAGCAAGCCGGGCTGAAGACGGCTGTAATGCCAGAAACCGGTCCTCAGAAGCTTGTTTGCGGTCCAGGGAAAGCATGGCTTGGCAGTTCGGGCTGGACTGTTCCCATGAGGCGCAGGGTCAGACTGATTTGCATATAGGCATGTCTGAACTGGGGTGGCAGAGTGGGCTAAAGAACGGTGATGGATTAAACCCAGATCTTTTGACTGGGTGTGAGTGTGTGATTGGTTCAGATGCTCAGTCCATCACCACCCCCTTTTGTACCGCTTTTGGCCGCCATAAGTGTGGCAGGGAATGCTCAGACGTGAGTCCCTTGCTCACTTTGCCACTGGATTCAAGCAAGCCGGGCTGAAGACGGCTGTAATGCCAGAAACCGGTCCTCGGAAGCTTGTTTCCGGTCCAGGGAAGGCATGGCTTGGCAGTTCGGGCTGGACTGTTCCCATGAGGCACAGGGTCAGACTGATTTGCATATAGCCATGTCTGAACTGGGGTGGCAGAGTGGGCTAAAGAACGGTGATGGATTAAACCCAGATCTTTTGACTGGGTGTGAGTGTGTGATTGGTTCAGATGCTCCGTCCATCACCACCCCCTTTTGTACCACTTTTGGCCGCCATAAGTGTGGCAGGGTATGCTCAGACGTGAGTCCCTTGCTCACTTTGCCACTGGATTCAAGCAAGCCAGGCTGAAGATGGCTGTAATGCCAGAAACCGGTCCTCGGAAGCTTGTTTCCGGCCCAGGGAAGGCATGGCTTGGCAGTTCGGGCTGGACTGTTCCCATGAGGCACAGGGTCAGACTGATTTGCATGTAGCCATGTCTGAACTGGGGTGGCAGAGTGGGCTAAAGAACGGTGATGGATTAAACCCAGATCTTTTGACTGGGTGTGAGTGTTTGATTGGTTCAGATGCTCCGTCCATCACCACCCCCTTTTGTACCGCTTTTGGCCGCCATAAGTGTGGCAGGGTATGCTCAGACGTGAGTCCCTTGCTCACTTTGCCACTGGATTCAAGCAAGCCGGGCTGAAGACGGCTGTAATGCCAGAAACCGGTCCTCGGAAGCTTGTTTCCGTTCCAGGGAAGGCATGGCTAGGCAGTTTTATTTATTTATGTATTTATTTATTAAGTTTATATAGCGCGACAGCTACCCGTATGGGTTTCCCGGCGCTGAAGGACAAAAGCAAAACATGTGGTCCTAGAGGATTATTGGACAAAGAGCCAGGTCTTCACGGCTTTGCGAAAGTGAAGGTGACAGGACTCCATTCGCACTATCAAGGGAAGGGAATTCCAAAGTTTAGGTCCCAAAGTTGCAAAAGATCTACCGCCCATTCTCGAAAGTCTAAACTTGGGGGTGCAAAACAAGTGTTGGGAGGAGGAACGAAGTGAACGGGCAGGAATATAGGGTGTGACAAGGGACTGAAGATAAGAAGGGGCCGCTCCAGTCTTGATCTTGTGCATGATGCATAATGCCTTAAATTTTATCCGGCTATCGAGATTGAGCCAGTGGAGTTCCCTCAAGCGCTCAGCGATATGGTCCTTTTTTCGACAACCACAGAGAAGCCGTGCAGCAGCGTTTTGGACTAATTGGAGGCGGCGTATGACCGCCTTGGTAGACCCCAGATAGAGCACGTTACCGTAGTCCAGTCTGGAGGTCACCAAGGCCGTCAGCACAGATCTCAGGGTGTCAGTAGGTAGTATCCAGGAAATTTTTCTCAGCCACCGAAGGATGGTAAAACAGGTGGCTGCCACTTTGTTTGCCTGATCCTTCATAGACAAACTCTTGTCAATAATGACCCCGAGGTTACGTACTCGTTCGGAAGGAGTGGGCAGTAAGCCCATGGCCGGCGGCCAATGTCTCGGGCTCCAAAGATCAGGTTTATTTCCAAGGACTAGAACCTCAGTCTTTCCGCTGTTCAATTTAAGAAAGTTGAGGTTCATCCAACAGGATATCTCACTGAGACCAGTTTGCAGGGAGGAAGAAGAAGTGCAAGAGTCAGCTTGTGATAAAGAAAACACAATTTGTGAGTCATCCGCATAAGTAAATAAATTTAAACCAGAACGATGTGCAATGTGGGCCAAAGGGACAACATAAAGATTAAAAAGCAGAGGGCTAAGGATAGAACCCTGGGGCACACCATGAGGGGATACATACGTGTTAGATGTGGACGTATGAGAAAAAGCCTGAAAAGTACGGTTCGTGAGAAACGATGTAAGCCAACCAAGGGCTTTTCCGCCGATGCCAAAGGAAGCAAGGTTTTTTAGGAGTATACTGTGAGAAACAGTATCGAAGGCTGCACTGAGATCAAGTAATATCAGTGCAGCCGTTTCCCCTCGATCCAGTAGTAGACGGAGATTCTCAGTCACTCCAAGAAGGGTGGTTTCTGTGGAGAACCCTGGACGAAAACCAGACTGAGAGAAATGTAAAAGATTGTTAGCTGCCACAAATTGAGAGAAGTGTAGATGGATATGCCTCTCAAGGATTTTTGAAAATGCGGGCAATAAAGAAATTGGGCGAAAGTTAGAAGCAACATTGGGATCCGCAGTTGGTTTTTTTAGTAGCGGAGTAACCATTGCATGTTTCCAACGACTAGGAACAGTAGCTGAACTAAGTGAGGAATTAAGCAAGGCACAAATAATAATGAGTTGAGAAAGCTCCAACTTGCGCAGGATCGAAATAGGTAAAGGATCTAATGGAGAGCCTGACTTGATATTGTTCAAGATCTCTAATAGAGTAGAAGGGCAAAGATCTAGCCAGTTTAAAAGAGAGGCGGCCGGTGAACCAAAGGCCGTAAGAGGCGACAAAAGGGCCACAGTATTTTCCATAGTAGAAGGTAAGTTCGTCAAGGCATTTCTGTCATCCAGGGCCGCAATATCTTGGTAGATAATCTCAATCTTTGAGGTGAAATACTGGGCAAGTTCGTCACATTTGCTGTTTGAGAGAGGGGGGGGAGTGGCAGTAGTCTGTGCTCCAGCAAGATCTCTGACCACATTAAACAGTACTTTAGATTTATTAAAAGCTTTGGTGATTATTTTGTTAGCATGAGAGGCTCTAGTTTGGGCACAGGCTTTGTGATATTGCTTTAGCTCCGTTTTGTAAGTAAGACCGGCCGATACGGAGTAATCCCTTCTCCAGGCCCGTTCCAGTTTTTTGCATCGAGATTTATGAAGACGCAATGTCTCATTGTACCAAGGGCAGGTGATTTATGAATGATTTTATTCTTTTGAGCGAGAGGGAGACAAATATTGATGGCTTCTAAGAGCCATCAATTCACAGAACTGGCCGAAGCCTCCATATCATCAAAGCTAGAAGGATTTTTAAACGCAAGATCGAGTAAGGCTTTGTTTAGGGCAACAATATCGAGATTCTTCCAGTCACGCTTCCTGACATCCTTAGAAAAATTGGGATTAAATTGTGCCTCATTACTCGTTATGATGAATTTAATAACGAAGTGATCAGACCAAGGAACTGGTAGTGCCGGAAGACTGACTAGATGAGTGATATTAGAGAGGATAGGATCTAAGAGATGCCCCCCTATATGTGTGGGACCCTTTGGGCTGGACTGTTCCCATGAGGCACAGGGTCAGACTGATTTGCATATAGCCATGTCTGAACTGGGGTGGCAGAGTGGGCTAAAGAACGGTGATGGATTAAACCCAGATCTTTTGACTGAGTGTGAGTGTTTGATTGGTTCAGATGCTCCGTCCATCACCACCCCCTTTTGTACCGCTTTTGGCCGCCATAAGTGTGGCAGGGTATGCTCAGACGTGAGTCCCTTGCTCACTTTGCCACTGGATTCAAGCAAGCCGGGTTGAAGACGGCTGTAATGCCAGAAACCGGTCCTCGGAAGCTTGTTTCCGGTCCAGGAAGGCATGGCTTGGCAGTTCGGGCTGGACTGTTCCCATGGGGCACAGGGTCAGACTGATTTGCATATAGCCATGTCTGATCTGGGGTGGCAGAGTGGGCTAAAGAACGGTGATGGATTAAGCCCAGATCTTTTGTCTGGGTGTGAGTGTTTGATTGGTTCAGATGCTCCGTCCATCACCACCCTCTTTTGTACCGCTAGGGACCACAGAAATTATATACTTCAAGAAGTGGAATAAGAACCACGTGAGAGTTAGACAGCAGGCCTAGGGCCTGTAGAATCGCTGTGACTACACTAAACAACCAAAGATTAGGACTAGGAGGCCCACGGGAGACGCGTGCAGTGTCTGAACACAGTCGCGAGCTACCATTGACTTATAATGGGAAACAAAGAAGTTACAAAGTTACTGTTTACTGGACTATGAGGAAACCCTTTTAGACTAGGACACTTCGAGAGTCAAGACCCACGGGAGCACCGGAGTACTAGTGTTACCTCACCCAGGGAAGCCGGGTTCATAGGTGCCTTTTGGTGTCGGGTTTTGTCGTAGTTTTCTATGGAGATCTGCAAAGAAGTGCTGCAGGCGACCAGAGGAAAAGTGTCCGGGTGGATCCAAGGTTGGATCGGTGATGTGAAGAACCTGAAAGCAGAGGGGACAGAGTCTGGGTCACTAGCCAGTGACCAGGAAGGAACCAGGAAGGAACCAGATGATGTCACGTGCTTGAAGGTGAAGAAGGTGAGCTTGTCTCTTCAGCCACAAGGTCCAGGAGGCATCGACGATGACCAGGTGCTGGATTCGAGCTGTCCCACAAAGGTTCTAGTTGACTGCGGTGTCAGTATCCGGATTGGACCCAACAAGCCTTGGCAACCGCACCCCACGCAGGATGTCGAGATTGGCTCTGTTGCAGACCAGCAAGGTCTGTGGCACTTCTCCTTTGAAGGGAAGCTGGAGCAAGCCTGGAGCAACCTGGAAAGCCGTTTAGTTTAAAAGAAAAGTCTTCAGGGGGCTCACTAGCCAACGGGCAAGGAACCGGGAAGACGCGTCGAGCTGAAATGCAAGAGCAGGCTCCACGCGGCGCTCGTGAAGTGTGGAGGGCTGAGCTTCGGTGCAAATGGCGCTCGGGTCTGGGGCTTCTCGTACCCCAATGCACAACTGTGATGGTACCTCGGTAGTCAAGCAGTTAGCAAAATGCAGGAAGTCCAGGGTGTCCAGTCCCATGTCTCTCGTGTCCGCCACGGGCTCAGCTTTGCTGTGGATCTGGGTCGGATTTAGAGAAGTCTGAGAGTCCAGTTCCTGTGTTGCTGAGTCTTCGAGTTCCGCCGGGAGCATCGACAAAGCAGACCTGCAAGTTACTGGTGGTGCCTGTTTGCACAGGGTGGTCACTCCTTGACCATGTAGTAATGGCATATACCTTTAAATAGAACTTTGTACATGACATGTGGAATGTTTTCATATGAACGTAGCTAGTAGATCTGTTATCTGTTACTGGAGATACTGGGCATTCTTAGTCTGACCTAACCTCCAGCTGCATGTATTAATATTTACTCGTAATTAAATACTCCAACTACCAGATCGTCTCTAGGATTCTTTTCTACATAATCTTAAAGGATTGTTACTACAATTTTTGGCGACATGTATGGGATTTTTGAAGAAATTACAACCGCAATGTGTGAACCGAGCGTCGTTGGATACATTTGATGGAACTGAGCGTCGTTGGATTCATTTGATGGAACTCCCTTCGTTAATACTTTTGAGAATCTTGCAGGCTTTCTTCGTGAGTACCTTTTGAAAGCAGATTTCGTCTGCATTTTTCTGGGAAAATTCGTGGACTTAACACTTAACAAACTGTGTTTTTGAGGGAATTTGATTGGATTTTGTTTTAGTGCTTTTGCGAACTTCGCGCACTGGATTTGTTTTGGGCCAAAAGCAAGAAAGTTTAGCAGTTTCAATGTCAGAGATGCTTTTTCTGCAAGGTATTTACCTTTGAAACTCTGCTCCTCAACGTCTTTCTGCAGCGTATGTGGCTTCAGAACGTACTTTGTGTTGTGCGCGAAGCACCGTGATGCCTTAAGCTTCAGCGCGCTGGTGTTTCCATGAGTATTCGAGTGACGTACAGACGTTCAAGTGACGGCTTCACGTTAAGGGCAGTGTCATTACATCTTGGCGTACCCGGCAGCCATCTTTGAAAAAGTAAACTCTGGTTTCCATGGCAACTACACCGCAGATTTAAGAGCGTTTTTCTCCACGTTATTTTCGGCATTGAAATTCTCAAAGGACTGGCGGTATTTAAAATTTTCATTTTATTTTTCCTGAGGTATAGATGCAGTTGTTGTTCAAGAAGGCACTGTTCACGAAGTTTTTGTTTCAAACCTCCAATTAAGGTGGTGTTAGATGACTGTTGTTTTCACAAAGGCATCATTCACGAAGTGGTTCTTTCCATAAACTAACAAATATTTTTATTTCAGCTATTTGTCTTCATCAAAACTTTCAATTATGTCTTTGGAAGTTAGCGCTTCGCAAGCGAATCCATCAGGGGACAAAAGCTCATCGAATTTACAAATTAATTCACCGAAGGAATTTTTATCAGTCCCTGGAGAACCTGTCGTTTCTTGGTTGGATTGGAAAGCATATTTTTTTAATTACATCGCGAACTTAGAGGATGTCAACGGCACATTTTCTCCTGAAAGGAAAAAGAGAATGTTGTTATATTCACTTGGTCCTGAGGGTTTTGCGCATTTTTGAAGAAATGCATACTCATAACAGACCTGAAGGAGACTTAGATGTTTTTAAAAGTGCTTTATTAGATTTGGATGACCATTTTTCTCCCTCAGTGTGTATTGCTGTGACTAGGCATGCTTTTTTCCACAGGAAACAAGGGAAGAATGAGTCTGTTGTGGAATTTGTTTCGGCTTTGAAAAAATTAGCAAGGAAGTGTGAATTTGCTCAATTGCACGATGATTTAATCCGTGACCAAGTGGTTATGTATACAAAAAACAAAACGTTGCAGGATAAATTATGGGTTGAGGGAGATAAATGTCTTAAGGATATAAATGTCGTAGTCAAAAAGGCAGAATTGTCTGATCGTTTGCAAAAGCTACGTTATCGCATGTTAACAAGATTCCAGATTCTCAACAGATAGTTGGGAAGGTTGTTGAAAAAAAGGCAACGTATAAGAATTATAAGACGAACAAGTTTGAGAAAGGGAAAATTTATGTACGTGAGAGAAGGAAATTGGAGGGCAATGAGCAAAAGAAATTTAGTAACGTGATTTGCTATAGATGTGGGAGCTACTCACATGCAGCTTCATTTGAAAAATGCCCTGCAAAATTGGCCAAGTGTCTGGAATGTGGACTGGTAGGTCATTTTTCAAGAGTATGTAACAGAAAAAATAGGAAAGTTTCACAGAAAAAAGTCACGTATGTTCAGCACGACGATGACACCTCTGTGTCAGAGTCGGATGATGATGATGTTCAGGTGAACTTAATTCAAAAGAAAAAGATAGTTTTGATTATCATCTGTGACATATCGATAAAACCTTTGTGTCATATTTCATTAGGGGGCATCATTGTTCAATTGGCTGCTGATTCGGGTTCACCTTTCACTATAGTACCTTAAAAAATTTGGGAGAACCAATTTGTGGACAAAATAGGAGGATGGTTGGAACCTAACGATGTTGCTGCAGAAGGGTATAAAGGTGGAGAAATTGATATGTTAGGATTCAGAACTCTCGTTTTAAAATTTAAAGAAAGGCAGTCTATCGGGAAATTGTATGTGGCAAGAGTTGGTCCACCTGTACTAGGGTGGAAAGACCAAAAATTACTAGACATCATCCTCAATCCAAACAGTAAGGAACAGGTTTTGGTGTCCTGTGAAAGTGTGGACACCAAGAAGTGGGTAATACAAGAGTGTCCTGAAGTATTTGAGAATCGCATGGGGAAATTGAAAGGTTTCACTCATAAAATCCGTTTAAGGGAGGGTGCCATTCCCAAAATTCACAAAGCTAGGAACATTTCATTTATCATCAGGGAGGAGGTCAAACAAGAGTTGGATAAAATGTTGGAAAACAAAGTCATAGAACCTATTGAAGCTGCCAAATGGATTTCGCCTTTGGTCGTAGCCCGAAAGTCCAATGGTCGAACCCGTTTGTGTGTGGACCCAAGGTATCTTAAGGATAACATTATTGTGGACCAATTTCCCCTCCCTAAAATCGATTAAATGCTTTCCCTTACACGAAATGCAAAGTGGTTTTCCACTTTAGATCTCTCCTCTGCGTATCACCAGGTGGTTCTGGATAAGCAGAGCAGACAGTTAACTCCATTCTGTAATCCTTTTGGTTGTTATAGATTTATTCGCATGCCGTTTGGGTTGGCATCGGCCGCTGCAGTGTTTCAGAGGCTTATGTCGAACCTATTCAACCACATTCCTGAGGTAGTTGTCTTCCAAGACGACATTCTGGTTATGGGCAAAGACAAAAATCATCATGATACTTTGTTGAGGGAAGTTTTGTCCATCCTCAGGAATAATGGTTTGATTGCTGAAGGCAGCAAATGTAAATTTTCAGAAAAACATGTTACTTACCTAGGTCATGAAATTGATGGGTCAGGAATCAAACCAAAAAGCTCTTTAGTAGAAGCAATTTTGAAAGCTCCTTCCACCAAGTCGAAAGATGAGTTGAAGTCCTTTCTGGGCTTGGCAGAATTCTATGCAAAGTTTGTAAATAATTACTCAAGCAAGACATATGACATGCGCATCTTAATGAAGAACAAAGTTCCTTTTTATTGGAGTGATAATTGTCAAAAATCTTTTGAGACCATTAAGGAGTCTATTGCACGAGCTCCTTCATTACAGGGTTTTGATCCTATAGCTGATTCCATTGTTACTACTGATGCAAGTAGTACAGGTTTAGAGGCGTATTATCACAGATAAATGATGAAGTCAAAGAAGTTGTGGTTGCTTTTGCGTCTCATTCTTTGTCCCCGACAGAAGAAAAATACTCTGTCATAGAAAGGGAGACACTAGCGTGCGTGTGGGCAATGGAGTATTTTAGAAAGTTTATTTGGGGGGGAAAGAAATTTCTCTTAAGGTCAGACCATAAACTTTTAACCAAATTATTGACTACAGAAGGTCTTTCCAGAGCATCAGCTAGAATAGCCAGGATGTCAATGAGAATCCAGGATTTCGTGTATAATGTGCAATATGCACCGGGGGCTAAAAATGTCATTGCTGATTTTCTCAGTAGGCACTCTTTGCCTCTCAAAGAAGTTGCACCAGATCCGTGGAGTGATTGCTGTGTGGCTGCGGGTTTTGAAGCTACTCCGAGTCTTTCAAAGCAGATGTGGGAGCAGGAGTATGAAAAGGACAAGGTGTTGCGTGATGTTTCTAACAAAGTCATTCAGGGATGGTGTAAGAATGGCAAACTTGATCCCAACTTTAGACCATTTTGGGAGGTCCAAGATGATATGGCATTGGATGGAGATTTTTTGTGTAGATCTGGAAGGATCATACCTCCTTTAGGCATAAGAGGGAAGATAATTGAGTTAGGACATGAAGGTCATCCAGGTATCTCTAGGACCAAGTAGAGTATTAAAATGTTGTATTGGTGGCCTGGAGCTGATTTTAAGCATTGAAAGACATGTTCGTAATTGTATTCAGTGTGAAACTTCAGATAAAACAATGAAAACTCTTAATCCAACATTGTCATCTTTGGAGTGTCCTAGTTTGCCGTGGCAAAGTGTTGCTTAGGATATCATGGAACCTATAACTTGGCAGGATGATGTGGTTAAGTACATTGTTGATTTATTTTCGAAATGGCTTGAGGTGGAGGTTGTAACCAAGGTGGATACACAGAGTGTTATTAGACTTTTGGAAATAACAGATAATGGTGTCAGGTTTAGATCAGATTTGATGAAAAGCTTTGTCACAAGTACAGGCTTTGAGCCAAAATGTACTGCATTGTATCATCCCAGAGGCAATTCTGTGGTAGAAAGAGTGAATAGAATGCTCAAAGGTGTATTACAACTAGCAAAAAAAAGTAACAAGAACTGGGATGATGAATTGTATAAATTAGTGTGGTCTTACAGAATTACAGAACACGACACTGTTGGTGAAAGCCCTTTTTGTTTGATGCGGGGGAGATTTCCTCATTGCAAAATCAAGCCGGGGTGGAATGGTAGAAGTAGGAAGGTGGATTGGGACTCTGATAAAATCAGACAATCCATTTTGAAATTACAGTGTAAGAATAAAAAGTATTTTGATGAAAAGCATGGTACTAGAGAGGTGAATATTAAAGTTGGACAGTTGGTACGTGTTAAGTCAGCCAGGAAAATAGGAAAATTGCATTCTAAGTTCTCTGAACCCAGGACAATTACTAAAGTTATGAGAAATACTGTTGAATTGGATGATGGCACGATCCGTAAACAACAATAAGGGAGTTACACCTTGAGGATACACCCAATACTCAATAGAGGCGGGTCTGTGTGTTAACCACAATCCAAGAGAAGGACATCCTTTGTCCTTTAGAAGACCCCTCACTCAACAACCTAGTTGGTGACATGCTTCATCATCGGGGTCCCACCCGGACAGCCGAATGCCATCCAGGTGTGCTGCGACACCTGATTACAGTGGAGCTGGATTTAATTTTTTATATGTGAAAAAGAGAGAACTAAGTGTAATTAAAAAGTATCCGGTTCTACCCACTTACGTGATTTATTCTGGGGTGTAGCGGATAAAAAGGTCCACATGTTTCTACCTATGTGTAAATTTAACAGGTTTTCGTCAGGACCATGGGGTACATACGGGACGGTGTACGCACGCTAAGGTGCACTGTGGTAAATAAAAAAATTACCCTGGCATAATTTCTAGGCATTAACAATTAGCATGTATCAAATGAGAGGCAGAGAGTCCGTGGTGTCCAAGTTAAAAGGGCTTTATTCCAATAACTCGAGTTAAGGGAGAATCTGTTCCTTCACCACTGAGGTTCAGGAAGGGTCTTCTAACATTTAATAACAAATGAACAACATATATACATTTTGTCTTGTACATAGGGCGTAGGAAGGAACGCAGATCAGAGAAAGAAACAGATAAGTACATGTGGGTGTACACTTTATGAGTCATAGGTAGGTGATAGGTAGGTGTCATAGGTGGGTGGTACACAGAGGAGGAGTTTGCATGACCAGCTGGAACTTTGCCCTACTTGTGTGCAACTTGGTCATGACGTGCAATTGACGTGTAACTGGGAGGAGAGCTGACTTTAAGTCTAGTAGAGAAGCCTTCAGTGTCAGGGCGACCAGCACATCTGGTACTATCTGATATCTTGATATCGGGGATGTATTATCTGAAGCAAAGATTATTCATCGCTAAGAATCAGAAAAAGCATATATTTCTTCGTTCATTACATGGGGGCTGTGAGCTTTTTACAGATGCAAGTACTGTAATTTCATTTAAACAGAGACAGAAAAGCTGGGCCCTATCTCAGCAGACGGGTTCTGTTTACCTTTTTCACCGGGCATGCAGATAACTGTTAAGCAAAATATACTGTCTTGGCAGCCCTTGCTGGATTTCTTTCGGCTGAGCTAGAAGCATGCGAGGTCAGAGATACATAACTGCAGCCTTCAGTGTGTCAGGAGTCATGAAAAACCCTTATTTCAGAAAGTGGCTCAGGCTGAGCCACAAAAAGGTTTCATCGTGATTTATTTAAAAGTGCAAAATGTAAATACATGGGCCACAAATGCTAACTTAACTTTGTTACATGGGAGACTTAATTTCTGGCATCCTAAAGCAGGACGTGATTGCAGAGGCCTTTTTGTTCAGGCCACTTAAGGGAAAATAAGCATGGGTGACATGCACATATATGTAACACACATGTAACATAGGGTACACGTAGGGGGCATCTTGGTCAGGCAAAATTTCATTTTCCTCATTCCCTCCTTGTCCCCTACTTAACCCTTCAGGATACATCTATATTCATGAGACCGTATAGTTGATCATACAGCATCATTTGTTCGTCTTTAACCCTTTGTATACTTGGATGTGGAACACATGCAGTTGCACACAGGCCGCAAATGGCCGGGCCACACTGCAGACAGAGACAGCAACCAAATATCATGAGTAGGATCATTCCTAGGAAGGACAACACTTTCCATCCCCAAGCAGATATCACACCCCAGAGCCAACTGGACCAAGTCCATGTGCCTGGGTCTTGATGTATGCCATGAGCAATCTTGTGGAGCCTTGTTATCGCTGCATACACAGATGGCGCGTTATTTGGGATGAAAACGCAACAACTAGATCGGATCACGCTACAAGCTCCGCCCCTATCCGCCAAGATGACGTCTAGAACGAGGCGATTTTGAAGAACAACAAGTCTAATGGCAGACTGCTCCTGGGTCAAGTTCGCCAGGGCAGATGCAGTCACATTCACTACTGCCTCAAGAGTCCTTGTTAACTTGCGTATCAGTTTACTGTTTTGGACGGGACCTATGAAGAAGAAGAATCCTTTGTTGAAATCTGTATATTGCTCCCAAGCTGTTTCAGTCTGATCAATCCCTGAGGCATCTGTCTCTCTCTTTACTCTAACATGTTCTAGTCGTGAATCTCTATGATAATGGGATGGGGCCAAGAATACAGGTGGCAATAAGAATGCTATATAACAAGTCCCACCCCAGTCTAAGGGCAGATGTACATAGGCTGTCTGACCGCAAATGAAATAGGTATGGCGTGATGTTTTGAAAGAAGAAAGTCCTTTATCATTAAACACTACTACAACTTTACACTCGCTGTGTCCCATATGTACTGAGCCTTGCTTATTAACACATAAATCACCTTTTGCTGGTAGAACTGAAATAAAAGGTGGACCTGTATTTTGCTTGGGCTGAACATTTAACATTATATAATTAACGGATGCATTTCCCTGCTAGTACTCTTCATTCTCTAGATCGGTTCCCTTCCTTTGAGGAAATCCGTCTTTGTCTGGAAAACATGCTTCATTCATTACTTTATTCAGGTTTCCATATATCCAGCCACCTGGATAAGCTATGTACTTTCTATCTATTGAGGTCATTAAGGCAAACCATGCTCCACATGAACCATTGTGTGAGAACGGCAGAGGATAGAAGGGCAGAACTCCCTTCGCCTTTTGATAAGGTGGCAGTTGGCCACATACCCAGCAATTAGTCGCATTGCTGGTCTGATGAGAATGGTGTAACATTTGAATAAAAGTATTGTTACGCAATGCAAGTCGATATGACAGTTCATGAGGTGGCAGGTCACTGAATGTATGCTCTACAGTGTTATTAAGGGAAGAGTGCATATGTGAGGCAATAGGAGGAAAGAAAACATGTAGTATTAAACTTACACATATGATAACGATACACAGAAAAAACAAAATAATCAAAGAAACTATACATCTACTGCGTAATAACTTGCAGTACTTTGCTTTCATGTTTTTTTTCTTACTATTCTCGTATGTGATCTTATACATGTCAGAAATCTAGTCTAACCGATTCACCACCGAGTGGACTTAGACAATTAAACTACGTCTGACTTACTAGATCTTAACTTAGATTTATACTCCTGCTGTGGAGTCTTTTCTAGCAAAGGCGGCGCAAAGTCTGTATCGTCCTTATTGTCTATCAAAGTTCCAGATTGTCCAAAGTACTTCCTGCAATGCTGAGCGTGGATCCACCCCTTGCGTCCCTCCACCTTCACTGCGGTCCTCGTGGTTAGTAGCACCAACTTCGGCGTCTTCCAACGTGGCTCAAGGGGGCTTGATCGATCAAAGTTCCGGACACATACAAAATCCCTAGGGACAATGCCGTGTTCCTTGACCTGGGTGTTGTCAGGGAAGGCGGCCGCAACCTGTGAACGAAAAGAGAGTAGTGCAGACATCAAGGAAGCCAGGTAATCTGTCAGCATGTTACTGTCAACATCAGTTATTTTCTTAGGCATAGGCGTACCCCACATATTTGGCGGTCTACCGAAGACTACTTCATACGGGGATAGGCCTGTTCTGGAATGAGCTACCCTACGCATGTAGAAGAGGGCAACCGGTAAAGCTACCATCCAATCCACGCCTTTTTCTGCACATATCTTAGCAAGTTTTGTTTTGATTGTCTGATTATGTCTTTCTACAAGGCCTGCTGCTTCAGGGTGTCTTACACAATGGAATTTCCAAGTATATCCTAACAGAAGAGACACTTGTTTCATTAATTCAGAGGAGAATGGCTGACCGTTATCGGAGTATACGACCCGAGGCAATCCATACCTGGGGAAGTACTCGCGCACTAATTGCCTGGCTGTTGTCACAGCAGTATAATCTGGAACTGGATATGCTTCTGTCCATCTAGATAGTGCACACACAACTACCAGGACATACTTGTAACCTCTACATCTGTTCATTTGGATATAATCCACCTGGAGGACCTCAAAAGGGTGGTCAGGAGGATGAAATCTGCCTTGTTCCACCGGAATGCCTTTACCTGGATTGAACTGGCAACAGATCATACATGTTCGTACTTTCTGCTTCGCTGCTGTACGCATGTGCTTGTTAAACCAGATATTCTGTAAGCTGTCTATCATTGCCTTTTCTCCCAAGTATGCTGGACTATGTGCTGTGTTTATAATTACTTGTACCATAGAATCTGGAAGAAACCATGTACCTTTTCCCTTAGTCATCCAACCTTGTTCATTCTGGACCCCTCCTTGTTCAGTCCATTTCTTTATCTCATCTGCAGTGGCATGTGACTGTATGTCGAGTACATCTTGAGTGGGATCCCTGACTGTCATACATGTTGTCAATAATGGTACCTCTGTCCTTGTCGTGTCTGTTGGTGTCTTGGCTGTCTGGGCTGTAAGTTTAGCTGTTCGGTCTGCCAGGTCATTACCCTGGGAAATGGTGTCTGTAACTTTGGTGTGAGCTTTGCACTTCAGGATAGAAATGGCTGTAGGTAAATGTATTGCTTCCAACAGGTCTTGAATCAGCTGGCCGTGCTGGATCTTGGTCCCATGGGAGGTCAAGAAACCTCTCTCCCTCCAAAGTACCCCGAAATCATGAACAACGCCAAAAGCATATTGTGAGTCAGTATAAATGTTTACTTTCAAGTGCTTAGCTCTTATGCAGGCTTGTGTCAGAGCGATGAGCTCTGCTGCTTGTGCTGATAGTGTGTCTATTTTCTGTGTCTCTATGACTTTAGTAGCAGTGGTCACAGCATAAGCTGCTACTAATTCTCCTGCACTCGTTCTCATGCATGATCCGTCTACATAGAGCATTAAGTCTGGGTCTGGAAGTGCAATATCTGTCAGGTCTTGTCTTGGTTTCGTCACTATATTCATTACTTCCACACAGTCATGTGGTGGTGCATTTACTGTACTTGAGGGCAAAAGTGTTGCAGGATTCAGAATATTACAACGTCTGATCTCTATGTGTGGTTGAAATAATGTCAGTTCATATCCTGTCAGTCTTGCTACAGTCAAATGTTGTGTCTGTGTCCTGTTTAATAGAACCTCCACTGCATGTGGAACCTGTACTGTCAGAGGGTGTCCCAGCACTATCGAGTCACTTTGTCTTATGGCTAGGGCTGTTGCTGCAACTGATTTCAGGCACGCAGGCAGAGCCTGGGCCACTGGATCTAGGGTACTAGAACAATAAGCGCAAGGCTTGTGTTTTCCTGCTTGATCTTGTGTGAGGACAGATAACGCTGTTCCATCCCGTTCAGTTACAAACAGCATAAAATGTTTGCTGTAACATGGAGTCGCTAAAACTGGTGCTTGACATAATGCTCTTTTTAATTCCTCAAATGCCAAGGTATGTTCTTGTGTCCAAGGGAGGACAGTCGAAGTGGCTGCCTCCTGTGTTGTCAATTGTATGAGTGGTTTGGCTAGATAGGCATACTGGGGAATCCATTGCCTACAGTATGAAGTGAGGCCAATGAATGCACGTACTTCTTTCTGTGTCTTGGGCTGTGAAAGGTTAGAAAGTAACTGTATGCGTTCTCGTGTTAGTTGCCGACCCTCCTTGGAAAGTAAGTGTCCTAGGTACACCACTTGCTTTTCACAGAATTGCAACTTGGAAGGGGACACCTTGTGCCCCTTGTCAGCCAGAAAATGTAAAACTGTCAGTGATGCATTTTCGCATTCTTTTTCTGAACGTGCTGTAATTAGGATGTCATCTACGTACTGGAGTAGGGCAGTGTTGGCAGGCATGTGAACACTGTCTAGCTGTCTTTTTAATGCTTAACTGTAAATGCTAGGGCTTTCTGTAAAACCTTGAGGAGCTCTTGTAAACACAAAGCTACGCCCTTTTAAACTAAATGCAAAAAGGTATTGGCTATCTGGATGAATGGGAACACTAAAGAAAGCATTCTTCAAGTCTATGACAGTGAAGAACGTGGCCTCAGAACCAATGGCAGTCAGTAATGAAGAAATGTCTGGCACCACTGGATATTGTGGTACTACACATTTGTTCAATTCTCGTAGGTCAATAATTAGTCGATACACTGGCAGTACACTAGGGTCAGATCGTTTAAGGATAGGGATGACAGGCGAGTTACATACATTTGAGTCAGTCTCTACTACTACCCCTCGTGCAATAAGTTCGTCAACTAATTTCAATAAGGCTGTTTCGGCGTCAGGTGGTAACTTGTATTGTCTAATACGTGGAAGTACTACTCCTGCTTTGAGGGTGACATGGTGTGGCGTTATGTCCATGTAACCCACGTCAGTCGGTCCTTGTGCCCATAGAGTCTGTGGCACATTCTTGAGTCTGTGGTCAAAATCAGTCAGCACATAATGTCCCTTAAAATCACGTAAGAACAGGAGTACTCCTTCTGGAGAGCAGCAGATAACTGCTCCTAGGTCTTTTAATGTCTTCATACCAAGTAAGTTTTCTGGACATGACTTAGTAAGTAGCAAGTCAGTGGTACGTGACAGTGGACCAACCCCTAGGGAAACTGGTTTTGATACTTCATTAACAATAGGCTTTCCTGAAAATCCCAGGGAAACATTCTGTGAGCCTGAGAGAGGTGCCCCTGGAACCTCGTCATGACTGATGGTAGTTCTGCTCGCCCCTGTGTCAATCAAAAATTTTCGGTCTTGTCCTAATACACGACTATGTACATAAGGACCCTCTTGATCTACAGGTACCTCAATAAGGGGCAAGCCTACTTCCCTCTCGAGGCTGTTTCATGAGAACTGTTGATATTCTGGATAGTCTGACTGTGTGTACTGATACATTTGTGGTGTGGCATTAACAGGCGGTGGTGGAGGATAATTCGCTACTGTCTGTTGCGTGCTCTGTTGCGTGCTATTCTGTCTAGGAGTGTATTGTCGCTCTTTTGTCTTGCCTGTAGCTATATTGTGTTTCAGGACAGTACATTCATTTACATAGTGACCTGGTTGTTTGCAATAATTACAGTTCCCTTTGACAGGTGTCGTGTTATTTCTGTTTTTATTTGCTGGTACCGTCTGGGCAACCAGCACCTTCATTTTTGTCTCTTTCATGCGTTTCTTTTCCTGATCCTGCTCTTCTCTAATTCTGTTCTGATAATATTGTAGCATCTGTAACATTTGTGAAGGGCTGTTTGCTTGCCAAGTACTCTCAACCTTCAGTACTCTATTCTTGATCTGGGGTAAGGAATTCTCTACTAATTTGCTCACAAAAAGGTGTGGATATGATTCACTACCTGGCTTAAGGCCACTATTAATAGTAAAGCATTTCTCAAATCTAGAATAGAAATCACTTGTGTCCTCTTCTTGCTTTTGTTTACAGGCTGAAATAGCATCCCAGTCTTCCTTTTTCGTAATTAATAATCTCGGTAAAACTTGTATCAGGAGTTCAGGAAGTTCTCTAGCTTTTTCCCCAAGACCAACTCCAGGGAGCCTGCCTTTTTCTTCTGTTTCCAATGCTTCCCAACTTAACTTTTTATCACCCACTTCCCAGTCTTTTTCCTTAAGCTTTTCATAAATCCCTGCAGGTAACAGTACTTTCAATAACTTCAGAATGTCATCGTACGTATAATCTCCTATGCGGAGAATGTCTTTTAATTCTCGGTGAAACCCCCCTGGGTCTTTATCATGACAAGGCAGCATCTTTTTCATTTCTAAGATTTCTATTTTTGTTAAGGGGGTGTAAACATACACCCGTTGCAACACAATGTCCGCGTCTTTGACGGGATGTACCTCTCGTAGGGGGTTCTGTCTGTCTATGTGTAAGTTATTTCTGCCGTGGTGTGAGACTGGAGGCATGCATGTAGTCAGAGAATCTATGTACTTATGTCGTTGATCCAGGATAACATTAATTAATTCAGTACCTAAACCTGACCATCTGTCTAGTAAAATGTCGTTTAGTAATTTATGCAAGTGACCAGGATCAGAATATTGACTTTCATACAACGTTATCAAGTGTTGGACCATGTAAATACCAGCCAAACGCTGTTCGTTCGGTGGAAGGCTTAAGAAAGTCTGAGCCACTATATCACTGCTATATATATCAGAATTAGACACCCACTGGGTGGCTGACCGGGCCAATTCAATTTCGTGTGAGGTGGGAGGTCTCTCACTCCCTATCCGTTTTTTCAGGGCTTGTTCAGTAGCTTGGAACAGATTTTCAAGGGAATATCTTTCTTTTATAGCTGGCCCTTGTTTACGGTAGTCAAGACATTTGGGTCTGTCAAACTGTCGCGCTTTTCCTACATAATTCATTTTGTCTTTTGGCTCGTCAACCTCTTCCGTTGATGACTCACCCTTCTCGTCAGACCCTTTGTGTATGGCTAATATTTCCTTTTGTATTTTCTTGTACATGCTCTCTGTCTGTCCCTGTTTATCATGCCTTCCGGCATCTATGTGATCACTCCATTCGATCAAACCAGGTTTTACATCTCCGTCTCCTCCGTCTTGTTCCCTGATCAGGCAGTTAATAATAAAACGTAGGATGTGGTTCCTAACCCCTACCTTTCTTTGTGCCATGGCTTGTGCTATACTATCTGGTCCCTCCCCCGTTCTAATAAAACGGTACATTTTATCTAGGTGTTCTTTCATGTCTGGTAATGTCTCTAGATATGCAACGGCTTGTCTTAGTCTTATTGAAATCACAAGCATTGAACCCTTTCCTGGTTCTGGATCATATATACACTGTGGAATTGCTACATCTACAGTAGGCATCCCTCCTACTGCCCCAGGCCCTACGTCATCTTTTACTAGCTGCTGCTGAAGTTGCTGGAGCTGATCTGCTGGTGGGGGTGGAGGGAAACCTGCATTAACGTAGTCCGGTGCGGGCTCTTCTAGATAGGAGGAAATAAAAGCCTCTGATGCTGTCGGCATCTTTCTACATACTCTAAATGGTACAGGTGGTGGCGTTCGTGACCTACTGGGTCTCTCTGAGGTGGTCACTCTAGCTAGTTCTTCAGCCAGGACGGGATAAATACCATTAACGACGGCATTTCTTTCCCTATCAGTCTGTTCTGTTTTGACCCGTTCCCCCTCCTCCTGTAGTTCTTTTTCTTTGGCTTTTTCCCCTGCTTGTTTAGTTCTCTCTGCTTTATTGAATTCTTTCTCTGTTCTCCTATGTGACTCTTTGCGCCACAATTCGATGGCATCTTTCTGAGAAGGTCTTGACTTCCTTTTCCATAGCGCTTCTTCCACCCTCATAATGCATTCAGAATCCCATGTTCCTGAGATAGGCCATCTATACTTTTCCTCCAGGTCCTTTGTATAGTCTACCCATAAATCTAAAAACAAAATGGCGTCTAATCCATGCTTATTATACATATAATGACCAGGTGTGTCTCTAGGCGGGATGTTAACTGACTCTTCTAGTATACCTTTTCTGGTCCCTATCTGACGCAATTTTGAAAACAGTGGCATGTTTGAAACCAATATTCACAAAATAGACTGAAACAATCAACAATCATTCACACACAAACAAATATTAAACACTAAAACAGTTACAACCTAAACTGATACAGAGAGCTAAACATGTACTTGAAAAACTTTATGCACTGGAATACAGTACAACCATACCGGTCTCAAAAATGAGACACGTCTTTACCGTGCCCACGTTTACCATGGACCCGTCTTGACCGTGAACATGTGAATGGACACGTCTTGACCGTGCTCATATAAATGAGACACGTCTTTACCGTTTTCACGAATAACGTGAACCCGTCTTTACCGTTTCCACGTTTTACTGTGGACCCGTCTTGACCGTGTTCATATAAAATGAACCCGTCTTGAAACTTTATGCATTCCCCATAGTGGTACTCACCGGGAAGCAGAGCTTGAAACTTGAAGGCCTCGGATGTCTACGCATGCGCCTCGGAACAGGTGGACCTCTGGAGACCTCGGACCTTGCTCTCTCACGGGTTGGGCTCTGGTTGAGACGATCCGCGTTCCTCACCGCCTCGTACGGATGCCTGGTCGCAGTCCGTCCTCCTCCTGGGCCTGAGGGAGTAGCGGGAAATCCCGATGGCGTGTACACTTGAAAGTCCGTCACGGCTGTGGAGGGGGGCAAAGGCTAGACCTACAACTCCGGCGCGTGGGGAAAGGGATAGTCCCTGAATTCGGGCGCCAAATTAATGTGGTAAATAAAATAATTACCCTGGCATAATTTCTAGGCATTAACAATTAGCATGTATCAAATGAGAGGCAGAGAGTCCGTGGTGTCCAAGTTAAAAGGGCTTTATTCCAATAACTCGAGTTAAGGGAGAATCTGTTCCATCACCACTGAGGTTCAGGAAGGGTCTTCTAACATTTAATAACAAATGAACAACATATATACATTTTGTCTTGTACATAGGGCGTAGGAAGGAACGCAGAGCAGAGAAAGAAACAGATAAGAGCATGTGGGCGTACATGTGGGTGTACACTTTATGAGTCATAGGTAGGTGATAGGTAGGTGTCATAGGTGGGTGGTACACAGAAGAGGAGTTTGCATGACCAGCTGGAACTTTGCCCTACTTGTGTGCAACTTGGTCATGACGTGCAATTGACGTGTAACTGGGAGGAGAGCTGACTTTAAGTCTAGTAGAGAAGCATTCAGTGTCAGGGCGACCAGCACATCTGGTACTATCTGATATCTTGATATCGGGGATGTATTATCTGAAGCAAAGGTTATTCATCGCTAAGAATCAGAAAAAGCATATATTTCTTTGTTCATTACATGGGGGCTGTGAGCTTTTTACAGATGCAAGTACTGTAATTTCATTTAAACAGAGACAGAAAAGCTGGGCCCTATCTCAGCAGACGGGTTCTGTTTACCTTTTTCACCGGGCATGCAGATAACTGTTAAGCAAAATATACTGTCTTGGCAGCCCTTGCTGGATTTCTTTCGGCTGAGCTAGAAGCATGCGATGTCAGAGATACATAACTGCAGCCTTCAGTGTGTCAGGAGTCATAAAAAACCCTTATTTCAGAAAGTGGCTCAGGCTGAGCCACAAAAAAGGTTTCATCGTGATTTATTTAAAAGTGCACAATGTAAATACATGGGCCACAAATGCTAACTTAACTTTGTTACATGGGAGACTTAATTTCTGGCATCCTAAAGCAGGACGTGATTGCAGAGGCCTTTTTGTTCAGGCCACTTAAGGGAAAATAAGCATGGGTGACATGCACATATATGTAACACACATGTAACATAGGGTACACGTAGGGGGCATCTTGGTCAGGCAAAATTTCATTTTCCTCAGCACCCTATCCTCGTATGTAAGAGGAGAAACTAAAAATGAATCTCCAAAGAGCTGTTTTCTTCTTTTATTTGTAGAAAAAAGCCTGTGGAAAGAATGAGGGAAAAGCGTTGTGGATAACGGACATACATATATATAACACACACACATAATACACAATCGGTGATTTGTGATGTACATCATCATTCATCAAAGACTTGATGTGAGGGACGTGTGAGGTAAGTCCCAATATCGCGGCAGCCTGCGAATTACATACCACGTGGTAGCGCACCCAATGTATCGTAGATACTGAAATCGCTCAGTGTCAGTGCTCGCCTTGAACAGGGGCACTTAACACGTATTGGCGAAATCCTGGGTGTTATGTCTCAATGACTGAGAGAAAGCAAAGGCGTCGTGGTGGTGAGGAACGACTTTGCGTGATTTAAAACAGCATTCAGTGAGAACGCGAGTAATGTGTGAGTTAAGAACCAGATCTGGACGTGCTACACCGACCACACAATAACATAAGAGCGAAGGTGACTGGTATGGGGAGCATGCACAAAAGTGGTGTGAGTAGGGGAAGACAGAACGTCTTACTGGGAGCGTTACTACTCAAAGCTCCATGAGCGATCTCGGGACTGGCACAAGGTTTTTTAAGGATATGCCAATATGAAAAACCAGGGCTATGCGCGCCCCCTTAGAGGAACAATCTTACTTGTAGCAGGAAGGGAGGGCGCCGTTTGCACCTAAACCGTCACCGCGAGTGCTCCATGTGTTACTGAGCAGAAACGCCGACGTGGTAAATGAAACGTTTCCGGGTTGGGCGTGCTCGGCTCAAGCGCGTCACCGGTAAACTAGCCAATAGTGAGGCGGGAGTGTGGGGGTGTGTAAGGCTGCATGTGACTATTAGTGTGGCCAATCAGAACGGGGGCGTTCGTGAGCCGATTTGTATTAACATTGTTTACTCGTATTTTATCGAGTGCGACTCGTGTTTAAGCAGGCGTCTCAGTGGGTGTTACCATTTACTTAAAAATAAGAGTAAGGATGTATTAACTAGATATATTAACAGGAGTTCTAGCGCAAATGTGATACAAAAGGGTCAGTATGGGGGGTCAAACAGTGTAAGGAGATTGATGATTTACAAGGGACTTCCACAGTTTTATAGTGAGAAAACTAGTTATGCACTGAATTCCAAGGGATATTATCGTTGAGGCCAGTCTTATGTGTAGCCAGTCTATAGACCCAACGTTGTTCCTTTTCAAAAAGGTTGGACTCTTTCTCAACTTGCTCTATGATGGTCCATCTAATGTCATTAGGACCATGTTTCATAGACAAGAAATGTTCTGTAAGTTTTGTCATTGTTTTTTGACAGCGGATCGTGCTCCGATGTTCGCATATGCATTGCTTGATCTTCCTACTAGTCATACCCACATACCGTAAGTTACAGGGACAAAGGATGTCCTTCTCTTGGATTGTGGTTAACACACAGACCCGCCTCTATTGAGTATTGGGTGTATCCTCAAGGTGTAACTCCCTTATTGTTGTTTACTGATATATCAAAGGGGACAGGGAGTCCCTCTCCTGCCTTTATTGGCAAATACCCTTTCTCTCTTTATTGTTGATCTATGATGGCACGATCCACCATATGATTCGAATTGCTTTGGCAGGGAACATATGTATGGGAGCATTAGACAGTGGTAGTTTAAAAGAGATTATTGGTGGCTAGATGTGTTTTCTCAATTTGAAAAGGAGGATGGTGAGGTGTTAGAAGATCCTGTATTAGAAATTCCTGTTCAGACACAAACACGGGAAGGATCAGAAAGGCGTGGATCAGAAACTCCTGTGGGTTTACTCAGTGGTTTGATTGGTGAAACTCCACATTCACACGGTGATTTGGTTTGCACTCCTGACACTCTTAGTATGCATGACTCATCACAGCGTGAGTTGTCCGATCAGACACTTGCAGAAGGTTCTAATCCACAGGAGATGGTCAATGTAGATAAAAACTGTGTATCTGATAAACATACCAGACATGGAAGGGAAATTGTTCCTCCTAAAAGATTTGAGGATTTTATTCGTTATTGAGAATGTTTATTTTTGTTACATATATTTCTATGTTGTTTTTTTATTATTTCTTTTGTTTTTGTTTAAGAAGGGGGATGTGTAGTAATGGCATATACCTTTAAATAGAACTTTGTACATGACATGTGGAATGTTTCCATATGAACGTAGCTAGTAGATCTGTTATCTGTTACTGGAGATACTGGGCATTCTTAGTCTGACCTAACCTCCAGCTGCATGTATTAATCTTTACTCGTAATTAAAATACTCCAACTACCAGATCGTCTCTAGGATTCTTTTCCACATAATCTTAAAGGATTGTTACTACAGACCACAAGGGAGATGTCTTCCGTCTTCTAGTCAGATTAGAATGTCGAAGGTCCAAGAGTTTCTTTCCAGGATAATCTAAAATCCTGGGGACACAGCTCCGATACTTATACTAAGCTAAGTGGCTGCATTAGCTGCCTAGGTCCCTCCTATGGGTGGACCTGAGAAGGGGGTAGTTACACCCCTTTCCCTTTGTCCAGTTTCGCACCAGAGCTAAGGCTGGAGTGCCCCAGCAACTGGTTTGAACCGGGCTATGCATCGAGCACCTTGTGTGCCCCAGGCAGTGTCTAAATGCATTCACTGAATGCAGCCATCCCTGCCCCAATACACAAAACCCCTGTCTGGGGAGGTGCTGGCACCTCCCTGGACAGGAAACCTATTGTCCAGGATGCCCTTGCTGGAGTTTCCCCCAGCAACAGGAGGTCGGAGTTGTGTCTATGGCAGCAGCATTCATTTTGTGATGCAGAGGCTCTGCTTAACTTTTACCGGGTAAAGCAGTAACATACATGTCTTTTCTCTCTAGAAGGGTGGAATGCTACCCCCAGTGCCAGAATTGGCAGGGGGTAGTATTCCAAAGTGTTTGACACCTTACACAACATGTTTTGATAAAGCCAGACCAAAGTTAGCATTAACCGCGCGGATTATAATGCACTTAAGAGTATATGGTATGGCTATATCATAGAACAGCTAAAAGGAGATGGTTCCGAAAGCTGCAGAGGCGCTCAGCTCATGCTAGGGCACCCTCTCACATAAAACCAAGCACTCTGCCTCCAAGATTGTCGAGGCCTACCATAGGAGTGACTTATAGGTGCATATGTATCTATATGTAGAGGTAGATATAGGTATGCTATATCTAAGTAAGGGGCGATTACACCACTTTACCAAAGCTGAGTGATCAGCCTGTGGTGTCAGTTTGGAGGACCAGCTAGGGGTGGCATAATACATGCTGCAGCCCCTGGTAGGCCTTGGATGCACCTATGCCCTGGGTACCTACGGTACACTATACAGGGTTCACAAAGGTGACCCAGTACCTAATCTGGTATGTACCTAAAGTACATGGAGTCTATTTTATAGGGAGAGCAGATAGCCTGGGGTCCTGAATAGCAGGAACCCAGACCAACAAAGTCGAAAACCAGCAAAACATTAGGCAAAAAGTTGGGGTAACCATATAGTCAGATATCCACCTTCCTACACAACCCCCCATGCCCCCCAAACGAAAGGAGATTAAGGCTATCCTTGTTCAGGTAAGCCTATATTGCCTAAGTGGTCATATAAGGAATTACCTGCCCTAGCAAGGTTACCCCCTGTCTCATGGTCCACTAAGCAATACCTCACCCTAAGGGTATCAGAGTGTCCCCACCATAGGGAATCTCTACCTGTGGTGTGTGTTGGCAAAGTAAAAGGCTGGTGCTGGGATGGAGTACTGAAGTGAGGCTCCACTAATGTAGGGCTCAGCTTCCTCCAATCACTATGCACCATATATGCCTTTCTTTCCATGACTGAGTTGCACTGTGCTCTCAGAGTCAACCTCTGGCTGCCTACAACTGGAGGCTGGGTCTCTTTGGTTGGACCACTGGAGGGACGGGCAGGTTTGGGGCCACTAGGTCCCAGGTTTGCCTGTGCCCAACAGAGTCCATCTGGCGGAGGTTCCTACCTAAGGGTAAGGGGGATCCCTAAGAGGTTTGATGAATTTTCACCTGGCTAGGCCTGCTAGACTAGGTCCCCCTAATCTGCTGATGGGGGGGGGGGTTCCTCTAGACAGGGGGCCCTTTGGGGTCCACTGGTTTCCCTGCTCTCTGCAGCCCTGGGCTGACTGGAGCCGAGTAGAGAGGGGCAGGTTACCTACTCCAGACTGGGTACCACCTTGGAAGGGTCCACTGACATCAGGGGCTCTGCCAGGCCAGGCCTGACTACCTCTGGGGCAGTTCCTTCACAAGAGGTAGGGTCAGTTCCCTGAGGAGGCTGACACTCACCTAATTTCTGGTGGGAGAGAGACTATTCTTCCTCCCCAATGCTCTCTGTCTGAGTGGAGTGATCCATAGTTTCAGGCGTCACAACACAAATATCTGTTTGAGTTTGAGCTGTGACTATCACAGCCCTACCAACCTTTTCAGGAAGGCCTACCATTTTGGAATGGGTTTCTTTTTCTATCTCAGCCCAGGCTGAGATCTCAAGGTCATTGCCCAGTAAACAATCTACAGGCAAGTTTGTAGACACTGCCACTCTCTTTGGGCCAGTGACACCTTCCCAGCTGGGATTTACTACTGCCATGGCCTTATCCTTCTGCACTCCATCAATATTGGTCACCTGGTATGTGAACCCAGGTAAACGCTGTTTTAAGGAGACTATTCTCTCAGTCACCATAGAGATGGTAGCCCCTGTGTCCCTATAGGCCTCAACTTTCTGACCATTGATGTGGGCTCCTGTCTGTACTTACCCAAGGCATTGGGACAAGCAGTGAAGTTGGCAAACCCCATGCCATTCTCACAGACTAGAGTTGCTCTAGTAGGAGACCTGGTTAGGCCAGAGTCTACCCGCGTTCCCCAAGTAAACCCAGCCAAAGATTGGGGGGCACTCCCACCACCTGGGGGATTACTACTAGTAGTAACAGGAGGTGTTGGGAGTATTACTTTGAGGAATATTTTCCTTATTGCTGGCTTTTGGGCAACTGCTGTCAGTTTTCCAGTGGCCAGGTTGTCTACATACATGGCAATAAGGTTTCTTAACATTAGAGGAAGGAGTTTGGGACACACCCCCTTCAGAGGATTTTTGGGTCCCTGTAGTGGATTTGTCCTTAGATATATCTCCACCTTTCTCTTGTGGTTTGGTAGAATATTTATTCTGGTCACCACCCTGATTTCTAGACCTCACCCTGGTTCTGACCCATTTGTCTGCCTTCTTTCCCAATTCTTGGGGAGAGGTCAGATCAGAGTCCACCAGGTGCTGATGTAGAAGCTGGTTTTGACAATTATTAAGGATCTGCTCCCTCATAATGAAATTATACTATCCTGCATAGTCTTGTACTTTGCTGCCCAGTAACCAGCCCTCCAGAGCCTTAGTAGCACACTCTACAAAATCAGTCCAATCCTGAGTCTGTGTCTTCTGGGTGTCTCTGAACAGCAACCTTTACTGCTCAGTGGTTAAGCCAAACCCATCTATCAGAGCACTCTTCAGGACAGTGTAGATGTCAGCATCCTGTTCACTAACTGTTAGGAGCTTATCTCTGCCTTTATCTGAAAAGGAGAGCCACAGGATTGCTGTCCACTGCTACTTGGGGACCTTTTGCACTTTGCAGGCCCTTTCCAACGCAGTTATCCATTTGTGGATGTCATCCCCAACCTGATAGGGAGGGACAATCTTGTTCAGGTTTCTATGGTCATGAGACCTTTCCCTATCTCTAGGTACTATGCTGCCACCAGTGGGCTCTAGCCCACACAACTTTTTCTCTCTTTCAAGAGCCAGGGTCTCTTTTGCAAGGGTAACTTCTTGCCTCTTGATCCTAAGCTTGACTTCCTTCATCCTAGCGTTGTGCTCTCTCCTCTGAGGGGAAGTCATCCTCCTCAAAGCAGAGGCACTGGACCCTACTGAGGAATCAGAATGATCACTGGACAGTGATCTGGGCCTTCTGGTTCCATTGTTAGGCCTATCTGGAAGGTTAGAGTGGGCCTACCATGGCCCTCTCCACCTCCAGATAGTCCTAGGTTGCCCAGGTGAGCTTCATCATCTGCATCCTGGTCATCATCCTCATCAGAGACCAATGGAACATCTCCAGTAGTATTTTAGTCTGTTGAGAGATGGCACCCCTGTCTACCCCCTTGGTTACCTGGGTCTGATGCATTTTCTACAGCGTGAACCACTAAAATATCTACCAGGTGGTTAAAGGTTGGACTATGTCCTTGTCTCAACTTTCTGACTGCACACAGGCTTCTCAGTTCATGAAAAGTGAATGAGTCATACTTAGAAGGCACCCTCTGGGTTTCTTCTTGAAGAGTTCCACTAGGGCCTGTTTCCAAGGACATTTTCTAGTGAGCTGTGATGTGTGCACCTACCTACACTTAATGGTTTCCTATTAGAACCTCTCTAGGAGTTGTAGTCAGGGTGTTCTAGGCCCTTAACACCTACAACTGCTAAGTTCAGTAGAACTTATGTATTATAAGAACTTGATTTATATGTACCTACCGGTACCTTAATGTGATCTTTCAGATGATATCTTGAGATTATATGGTAAAACAACAGCAAGCTCTTATCCCATCCGGTGCATACCCAATGTGAGAAGTTAGCCTGGCATATGATGTCCACTAGTTCTAGTGGATAGCTTGAACCAGTCTAATCGACCCTCCTTGATGGTGGTTGTAAAGTCAACCTTATAGACAAGCTATCCTAGTGGTAGCATGGACCAACAGTCATAGGCTAAGACTTCAGTGAGCATGAATAGCAAGCTGCAATGCCAGAAACCGGTCCTAGGAAGCTGAACTGGGGTGGGAGAGTGGGCTAAAGAACGGTGATGGATCAAACCCAGATCTGTTGACTGGGTGTGAGTGTTTGATTGGTTCAGAAATTCCGTCCATCACCACCCCCTTTTGTACCGCTGTGTTCGCCATAAATTTGCAGGGTATGCTCAGACGTGAGTCCCTTGCTCACTTTGCCACTGGATTCAAGTAAGCCTGACTGAAGACGGCTGTAATGCCAGAAACTGGTCCTAGGAAGCTTGTTTCCGGTCCAGGGAAGGCATGTCTTGGCAGTTCGGGCTGGACTGTTCCCATGAGGCACAGGGTCAGACTGATTTGCATATGGCCATGTCTGAACTGGGGTGGCAGAGTTGGCTAAAGAACGGTGATGGATCAAACCCAGATCTGTTGACTGGGTGTGAGTGTTTGATTGGTTCAGATACTCCGTCCATCACCACCCCCTTTTGTACCGCTTTTTAATGATTTGGCCATGGGTGCTCAAGAGGAAGAAGGAGGAATCAACAGGCTCAGGTACACTGGAGCCCCTCACCGTTTCCCAGGAGTCTCTGCAACAACAAGAAGAAAACCCCACAATAAGCGGGGACCAGCGTGAAGACGGATTAGTGGTGAACCTGAGTTCTTGGGTCATAACACCTGACGAACAACTAGTACTCAATAGAGAGCTAGGTTTTGTCTCCACTTTCAAAGGGGACCCTTTTCAGAACCCAATGCAAACGAGCAAAATTTTTTCGCAAAATCCGTCTGCATTTCTTTTTTAAAAACAGAGAACAACAAGAGCAGACTGACTCTGCAGACAAGAATACGGGACTAAAGAAACTCTCTATGTTCAATCCACTTGCCCACTTGATACCTTCACAAGTGTTAACCTTTGACAAAGCAGAAAGCGAAGACATCACAGCACTCTGCGATACAGGGAACAGTTCATATTGCAACCTTCCAAAGAAAGAACAACAGGCATTACAGACGCTCACTACCGACGAACGAATTACCATCAAACCGGCGGATAAGGGTGGCGCAATCGTTATCCTCGACACTGACACCTATCACGCCGAGTGTTTGCGACAGCTAGGGGACAGGAGATTTTATCGTCCCTTGAAGACTGATACAACTGTGAGAATAAGAAACTCCATCGCTACTATGGTAGAAGAAGCAACAATAAAGGCTGGATTGCCCCTCAAGAAGCTGCCTTTTTACAAACTAAACACCCGGTAATGCCCTATTTTTATGTACTACCGAAAGTACAAAACCACAAAGGCCATCACCTGGGCGACCTATTATATCTGGCCTGGGCTCAGTCTTAGAACCATTGTCCACCTTTGTGGACCATTTTCTCAGACCTATGGTCAAGGAAATGCCTACATTTCTCCAAGACACTAAGGACATTTTACGTTTGTTACACCAGGTGGATTTTGACATGGAAACTGTTTGATGTTGAGTCTCTCTATACATTGATTCCCCAAGAAGAAACACTCAATGCCATTGCTCTACTGCTGCAAAAGAAACAATTGATTGATCAAATCCTGACAATGCAAGCACTGAACCCCCGTCGCTAGGATCTGGATTAAATCCATCATTCTTTTGATCACCACACCAACCCAGTTTGGACCCAGTCATATGCAAATCAGTCTTTACCCTGTTCCTTGTGGGAACAGTCCAGCCCAAACTGCCAAGCCAAGTTCTCCCTGGACCAAAAACAAGCATCCTGGCACAGGTTTCAGGGCATCACCCTTCATCAGCCAGGCTAGCTTGAATCCTGTAGTGTAGTGAGCCTGGGACCCACATCTTGGCATACCCTTCCCACTTAGGGCAACATATGCAAAAGAAACAATTGATGGATGGAATGCTGACAATGCAGGTCTTCACTTGCCCAGAAACAAGCTATCCTGGCTACATTTTTTATTTCTATCTTCTACCCTTACCGTTGTTGTGATTAGGGTATATTAGTTGAGGTTGTCTATGTATTTATAAATGTGGTTATTGTCTTTTTGGGATATATATTTATATGTTGACATCAATGTTGTTTTTTCTACATTGTATTTTAGTCTTTTGTTTTTTTGTGTTCTCTCTTCATGTGTTAATATGTCTTGTGTGAAATTGATTATAGTCTCTACTCTTTCAGCCCTGATGAAGTTCTCTGCTGGAGAACGAAATGCGTTGGCTGGAATTTAAAGCTCTGTTTTGATACTGAATATAAAATAAAGGAACTTAAGTAAAACTACCTTGTGATTCTTTGGACTTCATTATTCCGCGCACACACCCTCCCAATTGCAACATGGATGCAGAATAGGTTCACCAATTGTAACAGTGATGAACTTGTTCATCTAATAACTTGTCCATGTAAACTGCGGTATGTGGGCGTGACCTCCCGAAAGGTAAAATTAAGGATCTTAGAACAAGTGAGCACAGTGAGATGCAGAAAACAAGCTACACGACTCACAAGACATTTCTTGGAGGTCAACCATTGTGCCGAAGATTTCACATGGACAGTCCTTGAGCATCCATTTATCCCTACATATGTCACTGATATCTCTGGGTTTCTATTCATTAGAGAACATAAATGGGTCTTTAAATTACAGACTGATAAACAGAACTCAATGAAGAGTACCGTGGGTTGCATTATGATTCTGATGAGATGACTAAATTGTTCCATTACTAAGTAGCACATCATTGTGATTCTTCTGCTATTCACGAAAGTCTGAATGCAATCACAATCATTTGAAAGAATGGCTTAGTTGTCCAGTTCCGAACCATCCAGTTATGTTTTTTGAAGATTTCTAGTGGACACCGGCACATTGGTTTATTATTTAGTCGCATTGCATTGTGCGTTTGGAGAAAATCCGAATGCAATCTTAATGACTAGGAGGAAAGTTCCTTGCCTAATCATGTAATTAGGATCTTTGAATATTTGGAATAGACACAAACAGATAGGTGTTTTTTTGAATATACACTTACAGCATCTCTGTTTTCCCTTTTGTCACTTGGGAGTTTGGCCACCAATAACCTTGTATTTAGCATTTGCCTCACAAATTATATTATATATATATAATTATTTATTCCCAAGGCAATGCAGTCACAATGATTGGAATGCAAGGCCTAGTTGCATACATAGCACCTGCTCATTATCTTACAAGTTCTTGAGCAGGCACCGTAATTTAGGTGATGCTTCTCATTACTTCTGACCTTGAAGCGATCTCCTTTTTTGGCCAGATAGTTTCGAGCTAACATAGTATAATGTGCCCCCCCCCCCCTTTTTGGTTTTAAAGGAGACACTCTATGTTGTTACATAATTGACATTGTCACTCACACAAGAGTAAATATGTGTATATAAAAGTTCCCACCTCTAACCTTTTGGCGAACGAAGATGGTATATTTGAAATATCGACATTATCAGGTACTATTTACGTCTCATGCATATTTGTAGCCTTCGGCTGATTTAGGTGCAGGAAGGTCTAGATTTAGTTGTTCCGCATATTAGTTAGGCACACAAGACTCACAGGTTCTTTACTACATTTACCAAGAACCACACATTACAGTTCCGGCCCAAGTCACATGACCACTTTCAGTCTAATGAACTGTGTTTGAACGTTTTCATGTCCTGGTTAAAAATGGCACCGCCCTGCGATCGGTACCTCCCCAAACGGCTTGTTGAAACCGTCCGAGGTACCTGTAGAGAGCCACACGGGCTCCTCCATACATTGTTGCCATCTGCACATGCATCCCACTGGGGCTCCCTGCAAGACTCTTCCGTGAACTTGCTGGCCTCCTTCCTCTCTACAAACGATCTTACCCAACACTGCACAGAATCAACACACTCTAAGGGCTCAATCCTGGACCTTGTTATTTCTAAAGCAGGCATGCTTTCTATCGCTACCCCTATTCACGTAGACTGGTCTGACCACCTCCTCATTCCATTCTCTCTTCTCCTAGCATACTCTATTACTCTTGGCCAACCTAAGAGGGCTACCTCCTGGTTCCGTGACGCTAAAAATATTGACACTGTTTCCCTCTGTGAATCAGATTTGCTGTCACTTCCAAGGCTTGACCCGAACCTAGATGTTGACGATCTCGACTTACAATGCCTCTCAGTCCTTGCAGTCGAAATCAATAGCGTCGCTCCTCTCCAAAGCAAAAAGAAAAGGCCCATTCCCTCAGCACCCTGGTTCAGCAAATCCCTATATGAAGAAAGGAAGCACCTAAGACTCCTGTAGAAACAATGGAGGCAAGCACCCGCCACCGATAATTTGGCCACGCTTCGTTCAGCAAGATCCAAGTACCACAAGCACATCTTCCTTGGGAAAGCATCACACTTCAGAACCCTCCTTGACTCAGCCAAAAATAGACCCAAAAAACTATTTGATCTCATCAAGAATTCTAACTACTCTCCCCCAACCTCCAAATTGGAGGATTCTACAAAGAAAGCTGCTGATTTCGCTGTGTTCTTTGACGAAAAAGTGAAATCACTTGTGGTTCAGGTCGCTCTTCCTACCCCTCCATAGGAGCGCAAATCACTAGCCGTCTGGCAGAACTTCGACCCCATCTCTGAAGATGTCCTCCTCAAGTGCATCCTCGAAACAAAGCCCTCCAACCACTCGCTCGACCCCATCCCTAGTGCCATTGCCATTGACTTCTACACCCTTTCTCTTCCCTATTGGACCACTTTGGTCAACCTCTCCCTCTGTCAAGGCTCCCTTCCCGTTCCCTTCAAAACTGGGCAGGTCACCCCTCTGCTTAAAAAACCCACTGCGGATGCGAATGACCTCAACAACTTCCGCCCCATCACTAACCTACCCTTTCTTGCGAAGATCACAGAAAGATGTGTTGCGAAACAACTCTCTCGTCATATCAAGGACAATGATCTTCTTGACAATTTTCAGTCCGGCTTCATCCAAAACTGCAGCACTGAAACTGCCCTGCTGCAAGTGATCGATGACGCGCTGTGAATACTAGACTTGGGGGGGTCTTGTCTTCTAATTCTCCTTGACCTTTCGGCAGCCTTTGACACTGTTAATCACAACACCCTCCTCAACGCTCTTCAACAGAGAATGGGCATGGAGGGGACTGTGCTTAAATGGTTTGCTTCCTTCCTTTCTGATAGATCCCAAATGATCAAAATAGCGGAAAGTCTTTCATCTCCTTTGGTGGTGGTTCAAGGTGTTCCCCAAGGCTCTACTCTTGCACCCACATTGTTCAATCTCAATTTGGAACCTCTGGGAAATAACCTAAGTAAATCTGGGGTCAACTATCATCTCTACGCTGACGACACTCAAATCTACCTCACGGTTGCCTCCACTCACGATCTCTCTGTCCTAAGCTCTACCCTCGACTCCATTCATAACTGGATGTCAACACATCAACTGATCCTGAACCCCTCCAAAACTGAATTCCTCCTCCTCTCTTCCTCACTTTCTCCTCCCCCGGTTCAATCATGGATGGACCAGATAAATCTGCTGAACAATAAACCCATCATTGTCGACAGCGCAAAATCCCTTGGTGTCATACTCGACACAAAACTCAATCTACTCTCCCACATTAATTCAATTGCAAAGTCTGCCCGATACCAACTGCGCCTTCTTTGGGGGATTCGTCGCTTCTTCCTGGAGCATGACCTTAAAACCCTGGTCCAATCGCTGGTCCTCTCCAGACTGGTCTACTGCAATTCTCTTCTGACTGGCCTCCCCAAATCCCACCTATCCCCCCTTAAGTCTGTTCTACATTCAGCAGCTCGTTTCATTTATGGGGCCAAAAGAAGCAACCACATCACTCCCATGTTATCCTCCCTCCGCTGGCTTCCCATCGAGGCTAGAGCTATCTACCAGACTGCCTGCATCACCCACAAAGCCTTGCACTCCTCTCCGCGCTACCTGGCGAACAAACTGAAACTCTCTGGAGGCTCTAGACCATCACGAAATGCGGAAAATCTACTGCTTGAACCTCCCACTTTCAAGAAGGAAAGATAGATGGCCCAATTCTTTTCAGGCAGCGCAGTGAGAATCTGGAACTCACTTCCGCCTCAGCTCCGGACCACCACCTCCTCCCAGGCCTTCAAAACTGACCTCAAAGTGCTCCTCCTTCAAAGACACTTTCAAATGTAATCCATGCCCTCTCTATTATCTGAAGGAAGCCCTTCAATTATTGGAAAATCTACTTTACATGACCTATGGAAGTATCTTCCCAGTGTGTTCTTGTGGTTTGAGAGTCTGCCATTTATTGCAGTATTATCCTTCTACCTGTGTTTGGGACTCATGTGTAACATGCACCCGTCACTTTCTCTTGTAACACACTGTTTTCTACCTCTTACTTTTGTTTGTTTTCGATACCTGCACAAGTGCCACCAGTGCCTACGTAACATTTGTTCTTGTGCTTGAGTGTCCTCCATATATTGTAGTATTATACCTCTATGTTTATTTTGTACGCTTTTGTACCCTGCACACGTCACTTTTTCCTCCTGTAATGCACCGTTTGCTACCTCTTGTTTTTGTTGGCTCACGATTGTCATTTTTGCTTGATTTAATGTAACGTTTGCTTTTGTATTTTGCTCACCTGTAATGTTCTCATGTATCAGTTATGTTCCTATTGTGAAGCGCTCTGACACCTTCGGGTGAAGTCCGCGCTATATAAAAACGCATAAATAATAATAATAAATAATAAATCCCCACATCCCCGGGGCGGGCTCGCTCTGGGGTATAAATAAACAGAGCGGAAGACCGCTCTGGGTCTTCCGGCAAAGTGCTAATCTGGTGTCCGTGTGACGTTCTTTAGTAGCCAGACTCCAGCGCAGCAGGCCCTGTCCTGGCCCACCACAGTACCGACGGACAGGTAAGCGGGATGTGTGAAACATTGCATAGTATAGCTCGCTGTTTACTGCGCGCTCACAACTCTCAGCAGTTTCGGCCGTGTTGAGAGAGAATGGGATTTCCCATTTTTCTGTTAAGAACCATCCTCCTGCCCGTCCCTTTACCCGACCCTATCTTGAAAAATTAAGGGGAGGTCGGCTAAAGGGAATATACATATAGTATGTTTACCGTTAGCTCACTACTCTTAGCAGTATCGGCCTTGTCGAGAGAGAATGGGATTTCCCGTTGTTCTGTTAGAAACCAGCCTCCTGCCTGTCCCTATACCCAACTCTGTCTTGAAAAATTAGGGAGATGTCGGCTGAAAGAAATATACATATAGTTTTGAGCGAGACACATGTTAGAGATATGGTCACTTGTCATGCGAGGTATTGGGTCGCATTCGGCCGTAATACAGCCAGTAAGATGGTGATTTTAATATTTTTGTGAATGTGGGTTTCTGAAAGTTGCTTAATAAACGAGTCCGTAAATAGGCACAAAGAGTTCTGAACCGTTATTCAATCATTACATCTTAGCCTCATTTGTTATTAATTTGCTCTAGAGGAAAGAAGATAATCCCTTCATGCACAGAGGGTACACATAGAGGGGGTTTTCACATGAGTTGCTCATCCTTATATAGGGCTTACAAGATTTACCATCAGAGGTAGTAATTTTACATGAGTCATATAACGTTATGTAACATACCAGACTCATTATCGGAGTTAGCAATCTCTTCAGCTATTTTCTTGTTGTCGTTTGTGTGCGTTTGTGCGCCTTTTAAAATAAGAAATAATGAGAGTACTGAAAGTAGAAGTTGACCACAGACACTGTTCCTTCCTATCTTCTTTCAAAGAGCGGTGTCTCCTTTCCTGAGCAGTGGCCAGGTGAGGTGAGGCCCTTCCCTCAAGCAATACGGGTAAGCACATAATAAGTGATTGATAAACACTTGGTAGATGACAGCAAGCAGGTCACTATGTATTGATTTGTACTTTGAGTTCATCAAGCCTGTTACAAATATACCGCCATCTCATTCCTTTTTCAGATGCAATCAGCATTTCGTAATGTGCAGAGCATTTGTATATCCCTGAATACAGGTGACGAGTTTGTATTTGTTCCAACCTTTCATTTCTTTTATAAACCTTTATCACATATTACACTCATGCAGTAGCAATAACTTGTTGTGGTCCTGATGAAGGCCTAGGATTATTCGTATTCATCTGGATGAAACATGCTGACCCCTGTGCTTCACTTAGAGACAGTTATTTTTTGAAAACTGTCATTGCACTGTTTTTAATTTGAGCAGTGAGAGAGACCCATTAAAACTTTTTCTCTCACCTTTTAATTTTAATTCACTAATTCTCACGTATATGCACTGCATCTATCACTCATATACATATCTCTTGCTCACATCTATAGGATCCAACATTACGAGTTATATCGCTCCAATTGAAATATCAAAAAACATCTGTGAGTTCCCCTTCCCTTTTGGAAGGTTTGCAGCCCTTGGTCACACTAGGCTGACACTAGGAGGAGACCCAGATGATGAAGCATGTCACCATTGGTGAGTGATGGGAATCCATCCTTTTTAAACATATTTTTGTGTTGGGGCGCTAGAGGGCGCACTGCAGGATGGATGGCTGAGAAGACAGCTCCGCCGGACGGGCTCCAGTATTGCGTGATTTCTCGCGCCTAAGACAAACTTGTGCAACACAGAGAGAATCCACAATCGAAATGCGGTGGGAAGCTGTGTGATGCGTCTGAACGGTACTGCGATACTGCACCACGGTGAAAAAGCCTCTTTTGTTCTAACGACGGCGAAAGCATGAAACTGGCAAGATGGCAGCTCCTACTATACCAAGGTACGGAGCTTCAGCGCTAATAGAGTTTTAGGGGAGCTAACGGGAGCGTAGAGAGCTGCGTCGGAGAACGCTGCTGCCAGCGGAGACAACGACTAACCTGGCTGGCGACGGGTACTGAAAGATCTCGGTCCCTGCCCCGGCTACCAATGACCTGATGCGGACTGAAGATAAAATGGCTGCCCCCGCAGCTACATTGCGACCCAAGACCTAAGGTGAGAGCGCTGGCTGCTCTCTGTCCAGTACATACCCCACTGGCCACCGATGGTGGGAAATCCACACACCAAAGCTGCCAAAGACTGATTGTAGCGATGAACTGGCGTGATGTGAATGTTGAATCCTCCAAGGCGTATCGCTTCAATAGGGGCGGTGTAAGATCCTAATACGTAGGACATTCGTACTTTAGCCACTGTACAGCGACAACTCCTTGCGTCAGACACTACACATTGAAGCTACAGTATGCAACTACACCACCAGACAATCTAACATGATATCCTGATTGCCATACCCTGGAAGTTCATGGTGATTGTAATAAAACTCTTCATTCCTTGCTAGCATTGCAGACATCATTTATGAAAGAGGGACATTGACTGTGCATTAATTATACTTCACTAAGAAACTGTCACAGAGCCACACTACCTATTCAAAATGGGGAAGCCTGACTAACAAGAACCGAAGCTAACCTTCGAATCGCGCAGGTCGGTGAGAGGTCCCGCGAGTCACTCGGACCCAGAAACCGAAACGGACGGTGCTGCTGGCAACGGCATGGAATCCATCTTGAAAGCAATCCAGACCAGCCTTCAGGACATTAACAGAAAGCTTGATCACTTAACCTGTCGCATGGATAACATGGCGGCGAAAATGGATCGACAGGGTGAGAGACTGGATGACGCAGAAAATCGTCTGTCGGCGGTGGAGAATGAAGCGCACACTAGTGCTACAAAATGCAATGGGCTGGAAAAGGTATTGGAAGTGATCAGGAACAAGGCAGAGGACTTGGAAGCGAGGTCAGGCCGCAACAACGTCTGAATTGCAGGTGTGCCAGAATCAGCCAACACGGGCCGAATGGAGACATACGTGGAGGAGCTTTGCCGAGCGGTTTTTGGGGAGGAACATTTATCACCGATCTTTATTGTAGAGCGAGCCCATAGATCGCAAGCACCTCATCCACCACCAGGTGCCCCACCCAGACCCATAGTAGCTCGCATTTTAAATTATCGAGACAGAGATGGCATATTAAGGATGGTGCGGGAGAAGAAGCAAGTCACCTACCAGGGTAACCATCTGGAATTTTATCCTGACTACACCATAGCAGTGCAGCAGGCACGTAAAGAGTTTGCTCAGGCCAAGGCAAAATTGAGGGACATGAAGGTGGAATACGCAATGCTATATCCTGCATGATTGAAAGTCACCTGGGAAGGTAAACAAATGATCCTATCCACACCGAAGGCAGCCCAAGATCTCATCAACAAGATTAATGGCAAATGGAATGAGCGGAAGCAAACCGAGCAAGTAAATGAATCATACTGAGACCAATGACAGAAGCCGTCCTATGAAACCGTTGTGCACAAGTATAACTGCTGTAATACATGCTGTTGATATGCCGCTACTTGATATCTCGCACTGATTAGGTGAAATTCAACCCCAAGCGATGAGTCTATCATTTATGTAAGGGTTAAAACTTTGGGCTGGCGTCCTATACTCTGCAGTGCTGTGACGTAAGCATGAGGGTACACGCCATGCAGAGGATAGAGCTATGTAACTTCGAACTGTGTGAATACTGGCTGGGTTCTTGGTGTGTCCATGGCTGTAAGGCCCTACCGTCAAAATGGAGGTTTGTTGTATAGTGGGTAGTGACGTAACTGCATGCTAGACCCAATCCTCAAAGGGCTCGAGGACGTTTTATTTGCTGTTATAACACATGTTGCTGTTATAACACATGTTGAATTGTTGCATATATATATATATCAGTGTATAGGGATTATCAGTTGCTTGAGAGCATTGATAAATTGCAAATAGCCTCTTGCAGCACCTTAGTAGAAAGGTAAATGACATGGGGTTGTTTGGATGTCGTTTAAGTGCCACTGATCGACACCCTGCATGAGAATGATGAGACTACCATTGCCAGCATTGTAAGAGATCTTAAAGGTGCAGCGCCTGGTAGATGAAAATGATATATGACAAATAGGAATTATACTTGAACTTGTAGAATTGCATGCTATGCGATGTTTTGTTGCAGTGGTGAATGTTCTTACGATTCTGTCAGTAATGACAACTACGATTCACGCAGTTTATGTCTATGAACTAGATATAGTCCGTCCCCATCCATTAATTTGTGTGGTGATGTGTGCCCCAGGTGGACCCCTAAATGGGTGCTCCCCACACGGTTTATGCACTATGGGGGTCTTAAAGATGGGTCATGGCTTCGGCAGAATTGGGCTGCTGATGTGGGTGGGGGAAGGGGAGTTGGGGTTATGTTATGTTTCATGGACCACAACACTTGAGATGCATTGCTGAAATCCGAGATGATAATAATACATGTGTAACACTCTTTGTATGTACACACCGCTGGCTTTACCATATAGGAGGACACAACATACAGGCATTTGACAGATATATTTCCCAACACATACGTTAAATATAGCAAACGGCATACCAAGTAAATTGTCGCTAAATCTACTCACTACAATAAGACAAATGTATGCATGTATGGACAGGTGGCATATTGACATTGCGATGTTGCAAGAAACTCACATAGCCCCACATACGCTTGCTCATATTGGCCGACGATGGGCAGAATCAACTCATAACTCCACGTACTCTTCCTATTCCAGAGGGGTTTCGATATTGATTAAAAAAGGTACAAATTTTAAAATTGAAAACACGATAAAGGACAGTCAAGGGTGATATCTTATACTTACCGGGGTACTGCGAGGGCAACGACTAATGTTTATCAACACCTATGGACCAAACACTGACGCACCTGAATTTTACCACGAGGTATGGCAACATCTACATGGGGAACAAGATAGGACCCTGATTTGGGGCGGAGATCTGAATTTGGACCTAGATGATCAAATGGATAGATGAGGTATGACTACAGAACCACACAGGAAAGCATGTGCTAAAATACTTGACATTATGACAGAGATACAGTTACACGATCTATGGAGAGTGCGCCATCCAGGTATTAGCGAAGCGACACACACCTCAGCAGCGCATGGCAGCTAGTCCCGTATTGACTACTGGCTGGGCTCGGAAACAGCCCTTTTATGGACCACGGGGATTAAACACATGCCCAAAACCCTTTCAGATCGTAATCCCATCACATTGTCTATTCAGATACCGCATTACATACCACCACCATACAGTTGGACATTTAATGCCAAAGCCCTCACAGATCCAGTATACGCTGACACTATCGCTCCACGGACGACCCATGCCTTCTCTGGGAAGCTTTCAAAGCCACACTACGAGGGGTATGCATGAGCACAACGGTTGGGATATTACGGGATATCCGAGCACAGCTGACAAGATGTGAAGCAAAACTAAAATTACTAGAGAATCAGTACGAAAGTACCCATGACGTAACTGTACTGGGGGAAATAATACAAACACTCACAGAGCATCAATCCTTCGCTATGGATGAGATTAAGTATATTCATAAACGTCCCATGGCTAGAACCTTTGGGGAAGGTGGACGACCAGGTAGGGTACTAGCATCACGAATGTATGTATGTATATGTATATGTATAAATCATTTTATAACGTGCTCTGTTACTTGGGAGTATCCTGGCGCGGGGGAAAGTGCAGAGAAGAAACAAAAAGAGTCAGCTTAAGTCACACTCCTAAAGAGATGGGTTTTTAGATTTCTCTTAGAAAGGTCAACACACTGAGTGGAGCGCAAGTGAAGGGGAAGAGCGTTCCAAGCTCGTGCTGCTACTACTGCAACAGACTTGTCTCCTAGTCTGGATCGCTTGAAGCGAGGAAGGGTTATTTTAAAAAGAGAGGACGATCTAAGAGCTCTTGTGGGAGCATAGAGAGTAAATCTCTTTTTCAGATAGGCAGTATCTGTGAAGGGCGTAAAACGCAGGCAATATTACAGATACGAGATGATAAAGGCTCCATTTGCGCAGACCCCACGAGCATACTGCAAAGCTTTGTGCAATCCTATAGGAAATTATATAAATCGCAGCCAACTAAATCACCAGCTGATATATTACACTATTTAGAAGACATGGCCATTGCATGACTTTCAGACGAGCAGAGAGCTTATTTATCACTCCCGATTACCGTAGAGGAGGTCTCAGAGGTAATTAAAACATTGCCAAATGGCAAAGCCCCGTCCCAGACGGCTTCACATGTGAATTTTACAAGACATACACAGATATAATGGCACCTAGGCTGGTTGCGATGTTTGGTAGAGCCTTTGAAGAAAATTCAAGGGTGGGCATAGTTCGCGAAGTAGCGCTACGCGAAGCTACGCAAAGTGCACTTCGCACTACGCGAACTTCGTGTAGCACTACGCGAGCTGCGTAGTAGCATGTTCGCACTGTGCAAGATGCGTTTTCAATGATTGCGCAGTGCGAACAAGCATCCGGCACTGTGCAAGCATTGAAAACGGCATCTTGCACAGTGCGAGCTGTAGTTTTCTGCTGCTCGAGTAGATTATTACTCGAGCGGCAGCTTTCTCAACGCGAGCAGGTAGTTTCTCATTGAGAGCGGTCGCGAGCATGCGCAACCACTCACAATGAGAAACCTGACCTCCTCGCGTTGAGAATCTCGCCGGGATTTCATTTTGCTTGCTCGCGGTCGCGAACATGACGTTCAGGACCGCGAACAAGGAAAAAATGACCGCTGCACTACGCTACGCTGCACTACGGATGTTCGCACTGTGCTACGTGCAGCTCGCGTAGTGCGAAGTTGCGAAAACTTCGCAAACTCCGCGAGCGTAGCGTAGTGCTTCGCCCAGGGTTAGAAAATATACTCCTTCCAACACTACGAGAGGCAGTGATAATAGCACTATTAAAACCTGCGAAAGATCCTGAGCTATGTGACTCATATCGACCGTTATCGTTACTTAATGTGGATTCTAAGATTTTAGCCAAGATACTTGCCACTAGATTACAACCCCTCATGACCAGACTGGTCCTTCCAGATCAGTCTTGTTTTATACCATCTCGTGCCACCACACATAATAATAGGACGCTGTTCGCCCTATCCCACTACCTAACCCCTGTCACCAAAGCAGTGGCGGTCATGCTAGACGCCGCCAAGGCATTTCATTCCATTGAGTGGTCCTACTTAATCACGGTACTTAACAGGATGGGTTTTCCTCAAATGTTTATACAATGGGTTAAACTATTATACACGAAACCAGTAGCTAGAGTTCGAGTAAATGGGTATGTTTCTGAAGCAATCAGTATTGACCGTGGACCAAGACAGGGATGCCCACTATCCCCGTTATTATTCGCTCTTGCCCTGGAGCCGCTTGCATGTAAGGTCAGACAACTACACCGTCCCTCTGCACTGAAGTTCCCCAGTAGACCTCTGCACATTTCGCTGTACGCGGACGATATGTTGCTTTACGTTCGCGACCCTGAACACCATCTAGCTCCCCTACTTCGAGACTACATTAAATTTGGAGGGCACTCTGGACTACAAATTAATTGGGAGAAATCTTCTATTATACCATTAGCTGACACCACTGCACCACACCCTACTGAATTTCCAGTGGCAGTTTAATCCCATCAAATACCTTGGTGTGTGGTACCATGGAGACCCGGAACTTGTTATCAGGACTAACTACGGTAGGGCGATAGCATGATTGGAGGATAAGGTGAACCGATGGATACAGCTGCCTTTATCACTGGCTGATCGTATAGCGATTGTCAAAATGGTAGTGTTACCCAAGCTGCTTTACCTTTTCAACAATATCCCGATCCAACCCCCCAGAGAGGTATTCAAGCGAATATCTTCTGTAGTGCTCAAGTTAATATGGGCAGGCAAACAGGCCCGCATCGAGTTGCGCACTCTGAATTTACCATACCCCAGAGGTGGACTTTGTGTGCCTGACTTTCTGTTGTACTTCCTATGTGCTCAAGCACTTTACGCCGCGTACTGGTATCATAAAATTCCGTATCTCACACACACGGCAATAGAAGAGGGAGATGCCCTACCAGTACCTCTAACAGCAATTATCACACATCAACGACCACCCCTCCACGACAAAGATATTAATACCATTGATGCTACCAATAAGGTGTGGCGTGGACTGGGCTGGCTGGCAAATAAGTTGCCCCTCTACCCCCTGGCTCTTCCACTGCATTACCACCCTGAACTCTCGGTTACTAGAGAGGAGGTGGGTATGGGACTACTTGTCAGGTCCGCTCCACAGGATCCGAGTGATGAATATAAAGCCCACCTCCAAACGTCACAAACACTCTGACTTTGAGTTAACAGAGGATTTGAGCCATTAGGTGAGGGGAAAAGTAAAATAACAAACAGGGAAGGGAAGGAAGGGGACAGCTGGGAAGGGAGGTACCTGTAACGACAGAACATATAAAGGTAAGGCCACCTGTCGTACAACACCTGTAACAGCTAAAGTATAGATAGGTAGTCTGAATACCTGTGAGGAAAAAAGGCAAGTCTTTCCCACTGGTTGTTTTTGGCTGTTCTCTTTGTGGACATATATGAACATGAAACCTATAAGGAACACACATAGATTAGACACATTGCATTTCCCATACACTAACACGCTTGTCACCCAAACAGAACCCTCCTCTATACCTTGAACACAGCCTATGCCTGTAGAATACGGGATTCCGTGGAAGTTTCGCCACCATAAAAGAAAACCAACGAAATGATATTGCACTAGGCAGCTGTGTACACGTCTCAATCCAGGACACGGTAGTGCGTGGGAAGCAATAACCACTGCACTCCGCTCCCTCGAGAAAAGCACCCTCTGAACACCAGGCAGTCCCCAGACACCAAGGAAAAGAGAGCAAAGTAAATAAGCAAGGGGCTTGGGAAGAAAGCGGAAATGTTCCAGTATGACACCACACACAATCCCAAGAGGACTGATCCTATGGCAACGCGTAGTTGCGACCACTACAGCGCTCCTTAAGTACTGAGCATACTGATTGTTCCATAAACCATAAGAAAAACACACAAGCGCTTGCACTGGTTGCCTGAAGCTGCGACCACCTCAGTGCACCACCTCCTTCAGGAGTATCACCCAGGTTGAAAGTAAACACAAGGAAGAGGACACGGCAACGTGTGGCATCCTACCACTCCGCTCCGCTCCTCGGAAATTATCCCAAAGCAAAAAAGGCAACAAACGCAGCAGTTACTTCACTGCGCGCTCCTAGCAACAAACGGCAACGCGTGGAATACCCACAGCGCTCCGCTTAATGACGGAGAAGACACCGGCGAGGGGCCGTTCCTACCTGACCAGCTGAACCACAGCAAACGTCCAGGACGAGCCCCTCCGCCAGCAGCAAGACGCGACTCCTTCCTCCAAACACCGGATACCAGGAAACGGAATAACACGCAACAGGATGCGTGTCGCCCTGACTGATGTAGCCTCAGCTAGGGCTTCTGGGTAATGTAGTTCTTACCCCGTATTGAGTCTGAAGAGGCATCCGTCTCGCGGCGCGCTACACTGCAGGCGCCCCGACGAGACCTGACACTACTACATCAGGTGTCTATAGATACAGTGGGATACCTATACAACAACGGGACATTCAACACAGAGCAAGAATTAGCTTTTATACAGAATCAGACACTGATGTTCCGGTTTACCTACCCTAGACTACAAGGGGCGATAAAAAAGCTGTATCTGAGTTACCCTAATGAACCGGCACAATTGGATACCTTGCAGCTTATACCTACCTCCTCAAACACCACGCACTTAGTCAACCGGTTATATACTGTAGCGCAAAATGAGATAAGTTACAACAACCCCAGAGCCATGGAAAGATGGAATGCCGTGTTGGACGATCCTCTTACAGAGGTGGACTGGAAAATAGCATGCACACTGATCCAAATGCTAACACCAAATGGCAACTTAAGACTTGTACACTTTAATATCTGCATCAAGCATACCACACACCTGCTAAACTCTATAGATAGGGGATCAGAGGCAGGCTGTAAATATGTGATATCGTTCAGGCAGATTTCATTCACATGGCATATTGGGAGAAGGTCACATCAATATTAGCGGAAATGGTGGGGATTGATATTAGCTGCACCATTCAAGTTTGTCTACTGGGACTCCTAAATGATGTCCGGACTCTGAAACTTAGGTTTTGTGCGGCAGCATTGCTGTTAGCCAAACGTAGGGTTTCCATGTGCTGGGAGAGTAAGACATGAAATGAAATGAAATTTGTACTTGTAATGCGCACTTATACCCCAACTGGGGTGTCCTGGCGCTGTAACGCATACCGCTGTGGAACCCTTCCTGTCTTTTCCCTGTGAAATGTCCACTCCTGGGCACCCCCAAGGTGAAGCCAGGCATCCCAGCGCTGTTGGGGCCGTTGTGGAGATTAAGCAAGCTTTTGCCCAGAGTTGCAGAGTGGGACCCATGGTTAGAATAGGCATTGAGGTGAGAATTATCGGGTCCGAGGAAATTGAGCCCAAGATCCGTCGAGGCGGGAATTGAACCCTGGTCCCAGGCCAGACCTCTGCATCCGGGTCTGCCCCTCTAACCATTGAGCCACACTTCTCTAAGACTGCGCCTAGTGCCAAGCAATGGATCTGTGACTTGACCCACTGTCATGATACATTACGAACATATGAAGAAGAATTACCGGCCCGATCCAGACCGAAGGATTACTGGAAGTACTTAATAGACTATTTAAGTAAAAACTCTGATATTTCATAGAAATGATTACCTATGTCCTCATACCCACTTGTTGCATCATGTGTACCTATGCAAGCTATATGTTTTTATACAATGTTTGCTATTTTATCGTTTGGATGATGAATGCAGTAGTGTGCACGTCCTTGTTGTTTCTCTTGGTATTTGTAATGTATACCTTATGTAAAATCAATAAACAGATTAAAAAAAAAAGATATTTTTGTGTTTGTAAAGAAGTTGATAATACCTAGAGGCCTTGTGTGGTTCTTATACATTAACATAGGGTTCTCCTGTTGATAAGACTTGTGGATATTTTGTTGTGCATACACCTCAGTTTATACCCAGACATATGTTAATCAGTGATGACCATACTTAAAAAGGAACAGCCTGAACTGCTAGGTCAGGTCTTCCCGGAGTCGAAACACAATCCAAGATCCTTTTTAGTCCTGATTGGGGTTTGGCAGTGGCACAGTGATCACTGGATCTACACCTAGGTACATTCTTGCCACTTACAGTGTTATATCTAGCAAAAGGTGCAATAAGTCCAACCATTGGCAATTGCTCAGGGCAGCAATTCAACCCATCATGCTTTTGCCTACCAAGCCATCTCAGTTTGGACCCAACCATATTCTAAACAGCCCAGCCCAAATTAGCAAGCCAGGTCCTTCTTGAACTGGAGCACAAGAAACCCAGGACCTTTTTTGCCCTGATTAGGGTTTATCAGTCAGGTGTAGCTTGGCTCCAGTAATACAGTAAGCAAGGAACACAGATCAGGGCATACACTAACAACCTAGGGAGTTACATCAAACTACAAAATGTAATTACAATAAACATGCTTGAATAAGGTTAACCATTGGCAATCTCTCTGGGTTGCACACTAGCCCACTGTTATATTACCCACCATGCCACTTCAGTTTGGAAACAGCTGAATGCAAATCTGTCTTGACCTTGCTCGAATAGGAACAGCACAGTATGAATTGCCAGGCCAGGTCCTCCCTGACCAAGGACACAAGTAACTCAATGCTGGTTTCATCCTGATTGGGGTTACTGTGGTAAATAAATAAATAATACCTCTCTTTTTGAATGCATAAATGATTAACAGATAGCTCAATAAATAAGAGTCAAGATTCGAGGTAGTAGGAGTTTTGCAGGTTTTAATACAGCATAAGGACAGGAACAGGACAACCTGCACGGGAACAGAATGGCAAGCGCTGCCGGGGGCAGGATCTGGACAAGGGCAAGCTAACTTTTAATAACAGTACATGAGCATATATACATAACGCAAACACATAGCATTACATTGCAATAGGCGTAGCAGTGGGTGGAGCAATAGGCGTGACGCGTAGCAGTCGCGAAAGATAAGGGTGAAAGTAGGTGTAACAGGGCGTATACATAGACATGTGATGCAAACGTAACAGAATATGTCATGAATGGGCGGAAACATTGGAGGGGGCTACCTAAGGAGCCGGGACCTCTAACCTGATGGTGCGCGCAAACTAGCAATGACGTGTTACTAGGAGAAGCTGGGGGCTATGAACTCTGTGCTAGGAGCAGAGACTGAAGTCTGGAGAGTCAGGGCGACATGTACCTAAACTCTATCTAGTATCTGATGTTTAGGGAACGTGTTGATATAAACTAGAAGTCAGGAGGGGAGAGGCTAACAGACACTAAGACTGGAGCATGCATTATTCTACATGTAGTGCGTGATGGAGAATATGAAATGACCATTAAATGCAGTATTTCTCTTACATGGAGCCGTAAAGGCTAGACAATGACGGAAACTATTGATGCAGGTCAGTAGCTTAGGAATGCAGAGAAGGAGGACTGAACTGATAACTGGAACCATAACATACTCTTGGCAGACTCAGAGGCAGAGTCAGGCTGAACCGGGCACTGCGAGGCAAGAAGTAAGTGAAGGGTCGAGGATACAGGTGGGGGCTGTGTCGCTCCTCAACGAGAGCTCAGGAGACAGGAGCTGAATCTGGTGTCCGGGCCCTTTTGAGGCCTGGAAACGGGGACTTTATAATGAAATAACGTGCACACTGAGAAACGTGGCAACGTAGCTTTACATAGGCCTGATATTCGTAGTATTCACGAGGACTGGAAACTGGCATACTAGAGGTGGACACAACTATAATTGCGTCTTTGATCGAACATGGGGAATACATATGCATATTAATCATGCACACATAACATATGATGGAGGACGCGTAGGGACACAGAACATGGCAGAATTTACTTTTCCACATTCCCTCCTTGTCACTACGTTTCCCATCAGGAAACATCAATATTCATGATACCATCTATCATTTCATACAGTATCATTTGCTCGTCTCGAATTTTCTTGGAACGGGATTTAGAACAGGGCTTGGGACTAGGAATACAAGAGGTAGCACAAATGCCGCAAATCGCAGGGCCACATTGTATACAGAGGCAGCAACTGAATATGATCGCTACTGCAATACCTAGAAAGGACAAGACTTTCCATCCCCAGGCGGAAATTATATTCCAGAACCAACCGGACCATGTCCAGGTGCCTGGATCTTGGTGTAACAGATGGGCAATTTTATGGAGTCTGGTTATAGCTGAATAAACAGACGGCGCGTTATTTGGAATGAAAATGCAGCAACTAGATCCGATGACTCTACAGGCCCCGCCCCTATCGGCCAATATGACGTCAAGGACGAGACGATTTTGCAAAACTACAAATCTCATAGCAGATTGCTCTTCGGTTAAGTTACCTAGAGCAGAGGCAGTCTCATTTACTACAGCTTCAAGGGTTCTTGTTAACCTACGGATTAGCTTACTATTCTGGATAGGTCCTATAAAGAAGAAGAAACCTCTATTGAAATCCGTATACTGTTCTAGAGCAGTTTCAGTATAATCGACAATTGGGGACTCGATCTCCCTTCTATGTCTAATGTGTACTAGATGTGTGTTTCTATGGTAATCAGATGGGGCTAGGAAAACAGGTGGCAGTAGGAAGGCAATGTAACAGGTTCCCTCCCAATCGAGGGGCAGACGAACATATGCGGTTTGACCACAAATAAAATATGAATGACGTGAAGCTTTGAAAATAGATTTCCCACTGTCACTATAACTGACAATAGTAGTACAATCACTATGTCCTACATGTACAGAACCATTATTTCGGACACATAATTCGCCTTTGACTGGTAGTACTGAAATAGCAGGTAAGTCTGGAGTGGAATCAGACTGAACATTCAGGACCATGAAATTCGAAGAATAGTTACCTAAATTATACACTTCATTTTCTAGATCTAACCCTGTTCTATGGGGAAGACCTTGCTTGTCTGGAAAACATGTACTGTTAAGAAAAGACATATCTGTTGAGGATGACGTTAACGTGGACCATGCTCCACACGAACCATTATGTGAAAAAGGATAAGGAAAAAGTGGCAGAACTCCCTTCGGTGTCTGGAAAGGGGGGAGTCGACCACACACCCAACAATTAGTGGCATTGCTGGTCTGGTGTGAGTAATGTAACATGCGGATAAAAGAATTATTTCGCATAGCGAGGCGGTAAGAGAGTTCATGAGGAGGCAGATCACTAAACGTGTGCTCTACTGTAATATTAGAAGACTTATTTACATGAGGAACTGGAAGATACAGATAAAATGCATAACTGGTGCAAGAAATCATAATGCTGAGAAACAATATAAAACTTAGGAAAACGATACATCGGATTGAGTTTTGACTAACTCTCTCACTATGGGGGTCTATTTTATACATGTCAGAAACAGTCTAACCATTTCACCTAGGGGAGGACTTAGACAATCAAACTGGCTGACTTATTTTACTAGACCGGAGTTTCAACTTAAACTCCTGTTGCGGAGTTTTCTCTAACAGGGGGGGTGCAGTATCATTGTTCTTTGCGGGACAGTCCTTAAGAATAGTACTTTGGCAATCCTTCAAATCCTGGGAAATGTTCTTTGAGACCGGTTTCAGTCCATAAAACTTTTTTATATGCGAAAGATGCACCCAGCCTTTGCGTCCCTCCAACTTCACGGCTGTACGGGTGGCGAGGAGGACCTGTCGGGGCTCCTTCCAGCGAGGCTCCAGCGGACTTGATCGATCGAAATTTCTCACTAAGACCATGGATCCGGGAACGATTTCATGCGGTGCCACCTCGGTATTGTCTGGAAATGCGGCGGCAACCTGTGAACGACAAGAGTTGAGGGCAGACATCAAGGAAGCTAGGTAATCTGTCAGCATATTACTTGAAACATCGGTAATGCTTCGAGGTCTGGGTGTACCCCACATGTTAGGGGGGCGGCCGAATACGACCTCATACGGGGACAGACCTGATCTGGAATGTGCGACCATACGCATATAAAACAAAGCAACTGGCAGAGCTATTAGCCAGTCTACACCTTTCTCTTGACAAACTTTTGCAATTCGAATTTTCAGGGTCTGATTATGTCTCTCTACGAGACCGGCTGCTTCAGGATGGCGTACACAATGGAACTTCCATTGGTATCCTAACAGAAGGGAAACATGCTTCATAAGTTCAGATGAGAATGGCTGGCCGTTGTCAGAATATACGACTCTAGGGAGTCCATAACGGGGGAAAAACTCACGAACCAACTGCTTGGCAGTGGTCGCGGCTGTGTAATCTGGGACTGGATATGCCTCTGTCCACCTGGACAAAGCGCATACAACTACAAGGACATACTTGAAACCTCGACATCGCTCCATCTGAATATAATCCATCTGGAGGACTTCAAAAGGGTGGTCAGGAGGTTGGAATCCACCTTGTTCCACCGGGACACTTTTACCTGGATTAAACTGGCAACATATCATACAGGTACGGACTTTCTGCTTGGCTGCAGCTCGTAAATGCTTGTTGAACCAAATGTTCTGGATACTGTCTAACATAGCTTTTTCCCCTAAATGTGCTGGACTATGTGCGGTATTAATAATGACTTGAACCATAGAGTCGGGGAGAAACCATGTGGCTCTACCTTTCGTTAACCATCCCTGATCTGTCTGGACCCCTCCTTGTTCGGACCATTTCTTGATTTCCTCAGGAGTAGCATGTAACTGTATGTCTATGACATCTTGTGTAGGGTCCTTAACTGTCATACATGTAGTCGGATCTGGAGTATGTGTCGGTGTCGGGTTAACTGGAATGTCTGGGGTCTGTGCTGTAAGCTTGGCTGTGCGATCTGCTAGATCGTTACCTTGGGAAATAATGTCAGTGACTTTCGTATGTGCTTTGCATTTCATGATGGCAATAGATGTCGGTAAGTGTATGGCATCTAACAGAGCTTGAATAAGGAGACCATGCTGAATCTTGGTTCCATGAGAAGTCATGAAACCTCTCTCCTGCCAGAGCACTCCGAAGTCGTGTACGACTCCAAATGCGTAGCGTGAATCTGTGTAGACATTAACTTTCAGGTTCTTGGCATGTATGCAGGCTTGTGTCAGAGCAACTAGCTCTGCTGCTTGAGCAGACAGGGTGTCAATACGGTGTGTCTCTATAACTTCGGTGTCAGTAGTCACTGCATACGCGGCGACTAGATCTCCTGTACTAGTTCTCATGCATGAACCATCCACATAAAGTGTCAGGTCGGGATCTGGTAATGGAATATCTGTCAGATCTTGTCTTGGTTTTGTCATAATGTTGACTACTTCCACACAATCGTGTGTGGCAGGATTTGGATTAGCTGATGGTAACAGTGTAGCAGGATTAAGGACGTTGCAGCGTCTGATTTCTATGTGTGGCTGGAATAGTGTCAATTCATAACCTGTTAAACGTGCAATTGTCAAGTGCTGAGTTTGTGTTCGGTTTAAAAGAACTTCCACGGAGTGTGGAACTTGTACTGTCAGGGAGTGTCCTAATACTATGGAATCACTTTGTCTGATAGCTAGTGCTGTGGCTGCAACTGACTTGAGGCACGCAGGCAGAGCCTGGGCTACAGGATCTAATGTGCTCGAAAAATAAGCACAGGGCTTGTATTGTCCTGCTTGATCTTGTGTGAGGACGGATAATGCTGTACCTTCACGTTCAGTGACGAAAAGTGTAAAAGGCTTACTGTAGTTCGGTGTAGCTAAAACTGGAGCTTGGCATAGGGCTTTCTTTAATTCATTGAAACTTAGTGTATGTTCAGATGTCCAAGGGAGGACAGTCGATACGGCTGCCTCCTGTGTCGTTAACTGTATCAGTGGTTTAGCTAGAAATGCATACTGAGGAATCCATTGTCTGCAATAAGAAGTGAGGCCGATAAAAGCACGTACCTCCTTCTGGGTCTTGGGCTGAGGAAGACTCGCTATTAACTGGATACGGTCTGGTGTCAACTGCCTACCCCTCTTGGACAGTAAGTGTCCTAAGTAGACCACTTGCTGGACACAGAATTGAAGCTTAGAAGGGGACACCTTGTGCCCCATCTCGGCTAGGAAATACAAGACTGTAAGGGATGCTTGCTCGCAGTCACGTTCAGAACGGGCTGTGATCAGTAGATCATCGACATATTGGAGCAGGGCAGTGTCAGTTGGCATGTGAATGTTGTCTAGTTGTCTCTTGAGTGCTTGACTGTAAATACTAGGACTTTCTGTGAAACCTTGAGGAGCTCGTGTGAACATATAGCTCCTTCCATTTAAACAAAATCCGAAAAGAAACTGGCTGTCTGGATGAATGGGAACACTGAAAAATGCGTTCTTAAGGTCGATGACAGTAAAGAACGTGGCTTCGGAATCAATGGCTGTTAATAGGGAAGAGATATCAGGGACAACTGGGTACTGAGGAACAATACATTTATTAAGTTCTCGTAGGTCAATCACTAATCGATATACTGGGGGTGCATTTGGATCAGTACGTTTCATGACAGGAATGATCGGAGAATTGCATACGTTGGAGTCAGTTTCTACAACTACTCCTTGAGCTATGAGCTCGTCAATAATTCTGGATAAGGCTGCTACAGCCTCAGGTGGCAATCTGTACTGTCTGATTCGTGGTAACACTACACCTGGCTTGATAGTCACACGATGGGGTGTGATTTGCATGTAACCTACATCAGTTGGACCTTGCGCCCATAAATGCTGCGGAACATTAGACAATCTGGGATCAAAATCTCGTAATACATAGTGACCCTTAAAGTCACGTAGGAACAATCGTATTCCCTCTGGGGAACAGCATATAACTGCACCTAACTCTTTCAGTGTTTTAATGCCTAATAGATTTTCTGGACATGACTTAGTAAGTAACAGATCAGTAGTGCGGGTCAATGGACCTACTTCTAGGGTAACTGGCTTTGAAATTTCATTTACAATAGGCTTTCCCGAAAATCCAAGGGAAACATTTCTTGAGCCTGAGAGCGGAGCCCCTGGAACTTCGGCGTGACTAATTGTGGTCCTACTTGCCCCTGTATCAATCAGAAATTTTCTATCTTTCCCTAATACTTGACTGTGAACATAGGGACCTTCTTGATCTACAGGTATCTCGATGAGAGGCAAGCCTACCTCCCTCTCTAGGCTGTTTCATGAATATTGCTGGTACTCTGGATACTCGGACTGTGCATACTGGTACATCTGCTGTGTAACATGCTGTGTTGCAGCAATGGGCTGCGGCGCGGTAACTGTCTGTTGTGCATTCTGTGGCTGGGGAGTCTGTGAAACTTGCTCTTGTCTAGGCGGACGTGGTCTTTCTTTAGTCTTACCGGTAGCTATGTTGTGTTTCAGAACTGCACACTCGTTTATAAAATGACCTGGCTGTTTACAATAATTGCAATTCCCTTTAACGGGAGCTGCAGGATGACTGGCTTGATTCGGACCCCTCTTCTGACTGTCTTGCGGAACAGATTGTGCAACTAGTACTTTCATTTTCGTGTCTTTCATACGCTTTCTCTCGTGCTCTTGTTCTTCTCTGATTCTATTCTGGTGGTATTGGAGCATCTGTAACATCTGGGACGGGGTATTAGCTTGCCAGGTACTTTCGACTTTCAAAACTCGATTTTTAATTGGTGGACTTGAATTCTCTACTAGTTTAGTAACAAAAAGGTGAGGGTATGACTCACTACTTGTCTTGAGACCACTGTTGATGCTAAAACATTTCTCAAATCTAGAATAAAAATCACTAATGTCTTCGTCTTGTTTCTGTTTACAGGCTGAGATTGCATCCCAGTCTTCCTTTTTAGTTGTCAATAATCTAGGCAAAACTTGAATCAATAATTCTGGTAATTCTTTACATTTATCTCCAAGACCGGTACCTGGTACTCGTATCTTATCTTCAGCGTCTAGAACTGCCCAATCTATCTTTTTCTCTCCCACCTCCCATTCTTTTTCCTTGAGCTTTTCATACACCCCTGCGGGCAACAAAACTTTTAACATCTTAATTATATCTGGATACGTGTATTCTCCCATACGGAGCATGTCTTTTAATTCTCTATGGAACCCTGCTGGATCTTTATCATGACAGGGAATTAATTTTTTCATCTCTAAGAGTTCCATCTTTGTGATCGGAGTGTAAACAAACACTCGTTGCATTTCGCCACCCGTTCCTCTAACTGGGTGGACTTCTCGTAACGGATTCTGTCTGTCTATGTAAAAGGGTTTACTTTCTGGGGGTGAGACATGAACAAAATGTGGGTTCAGAAACGTTCTATATTTGTGGTGCTGTTCTAAAATGACACTAATTAAATCGGTACCTAGACCTTTCCATCTATACTGGAGTAACTCGTTCAGGATATCATGTAACGGACCTGGATCAGAGTGCTGACCCTCATACAATGTAATGAGGTGTTGGATCATATACATACCCGCCAGTCGTTGGTCGGCTGGGGGCATTTTCAGAAACATTTGTGCCACTATTTCGTCTGGAAAAGTGGTAGAATCAGTAATCCATCGGACTGCAGATCGGACTAGTTCTTGTTCATGCATAGTACTTAACTCACTGTAACCGATTCGTGATTTCAGAATATGATCGGTAGCTTGAAATACTTGTTCTAGGGAACCTTGTTCTGGTGCTGGATGATGGAAAGTAGACTTGTGTTCTAGGCGTAAATGGCGATCTGGAAATCTAGATTTTCCTACATACGCTATTCTGGCGGGATTCTCGTCGTCTAACTCTTCAGGATCAGAGTTACTTTCTTTCTCGCTTACTTGTGCTGCTTTACGTTGTTCGTGTAACTTTATTATTTCTTTACGGATTTTCTTGTACATACTCTCCATAGCACCGATGGTCTTGTGCTTACCCTCGGCTATATTATCACTCCACTTTGTCAGGATTTTCATTTCAGCCGGATCTTTGGACGGGTAATCTTGTTCTCTTATTAGGCAATTGATCAGAAACTTTAATATCATAAGCTGGATCTCAGCTTTCCTTTGAGACATGGCTTCGCCAATGCTTTCTGGATCATCCCCTGTATGGATGAAACGATATATTCTGTCTAGATCTTCTTTCATATTCGGTAGGGTGACTAGATACTCGGCCACCTTTCTTACGCGTAATGAATATAAAACCATATTATCCTCGCCTGGGACTGGATCATAGCCGCATTCATTAAGGGCTTTTCTTATTTCTGCTACAGTCTGATATCTGGGCGTGCGCTGTGACGCTTGAGCATGTAATTCGACTGATGTTAAACGCTTGTGTGGCGGCGGGGTCTGAGGAGGACCTCCTCCTGCGGCCCCTAAACTAGAATTGTCAACTGATGCTCTTCGTCCTGGTAGGGCGGGAAATTGAAATGCGGGCTGAACTTGTGTGGCGGGCTGGACCTGGGGGACCGTAGCAGGTACTGCAAGGGGTGCCCCGGTGTCTGGAGGAGCAGGAAGTGCCTGATTTACAGGGACTGGCGGAGCGCGAACAGGATTTGCATATTCTGGGACTGTGTCGTCCAAATAGGACGAAATGAAAATATCAGCTGCGGTCGGTTTGTGACGTAGCTTGGTCGGAACTAGTGGTGGCGGAAAATTACTGGATGCTTCCGGGGTCGCTTTTGGCAAGCCCTCGGCAAGAAGAGGATACATACCCTTAATGAGGGCATTCCTCTGTCTGTCTGACTGTTCAGTTCTAACTCGTTCACCTATCTCGATTAATTCTTTTTCTTGGGCTCGTTCTAAGGATTCTCTACTTAATTCAGACTTTCTGATTTCTTTTTCGGTTCTTTTATGAGCTTCTTTGCGCCATAACTCGATGGCATCTTTCTGTGATTGTCTGGCTTTCTTTTTCCATAATGCCTCTTCTACTCGCATGATGCACTCGGCATCCCACGTACCTGATACGGGCCATCTATACTTTTCTTCTAACTCTTTGGTATACTCTACCCATAAATCTAGATACAATATGGCGCTTATGCCATGCTTCTGATACATAAAATGACCTGGACTGTCCCTAGGCGGGACAGGAACTGCTGCCTCCAGCAGACCTTTTCTGGTTTTTAACTGACGCAGTTTTGAAAAGAGTGGCATGACTGAACTATAATCTGGACACAATACAATACACAATAACCACAAGAATCACTTCGCACTCATACCACGACATTAAAATACATGAAGAACATTATGAATAACAGTTCAAACAGAATACCACCTGGAATACGGAATACAGGAAACAGAATACATGAATTTTCTCGAGAACAGAACTGAAACTAGATGCACTGCTGAAACAGTACGGAACATACCGGTCCCATAAAGGGACGCATCAAGACCCGTATCCACCTAGGTGAACACTTCGTTTGTGAGTCTGGGTACCACCAACCCACGGACCAGAGTCAATTTAGATTGACCCTGTCTAGATACTACCCCAGTAATGGTACTCACCGGGCAGCAAGAACGGAAAGCCTCGGACTGGACTGGACTGCTTCGACGACGGACGACGAACTTCGGACTTTAGTTACGGGTGGACCTCCGGATACCTCGGACCTTGGACTCTCGGCTTGGGCTCTGGTCGGGACTCGCCGCGTTCCTCCACCGCCTCGTCTGGATGCTGGACCGCCTCCTCCGTCTCCTCCGTGGGCCTGAGGGATACTTGAAGCAGAAATATCTGCACGTGCACGGTATGGTTCCGTCACGGCTGCAGAGGGTCAGGGGGCCGGCGTGGCTTCACCGGCGCGTGGGGAAAGGGCAAGTCCCTATTCGGGCGCCATTATGTGGTAAATAAATAAATAATACCTCTCTTTTTGAATGCATAAATGATTAACAGATAGCTCAATAAATAAGAGTCAAGATTCGAGGTAGTAGGAGTTTTGCAGGTTTTAATACAGCATAAGGACAGGAACAGGACAACCTGCACGGGAACAGAATGGCAAGCGCTGCCGGGGGCAGGATCTGGACAAGGGCAAGCTAACTTTTAATAACAGTACATGAGCATATATACATAACGCAAACACATAGCATTACATTGCAATAGGCGTAGCAGTGGGTGGAGCAATAGGCGTGACGCGTAGCAGTCGCGAAAGATAAGGGTGAAAGTAGGTGTAACAGGGCGTATACATAGACATGTGATGCAAACGTAACAGAATATGTCATGAATGGGCGGAAACATTGGAGGGGGCTACCTAAGGAGCCGGGACCTCTAACCTGATGGTGCGCGCAAACTAGCAATGACGTGTTACTAGGAGAAGCTGGGGGCTATGAACTCTGTGCTAGGAGCAGAGACTGAAGTCTGGAGAGTCAGGGCGACATGTACCTAAACTCTATCTAGTATCTGATGTTTAGGGAACGTGTTGATAAAAACTAGAAGTCAGGAGGGGAGAGGCTAACAGACACTAAGACTGGAGCATGCATTATTCTACATGTAGTGCGTGATGGAGAATATGAAATGACCATTAAATGCAGTATTTCTCTTACATGGAGCCGTAAAGGCTAGACAATGACGGAAACTATTGATGCAGGTCAGTAGCTTAGGATGCAGAGAAGGAGGACTGAACTGATAACTGGAACCATAACATACTCTTGGCAGACTCAGAGGCAGAGTCAGGCTGAACCGGGCACTGCGAGGCAAGAAGTAAGTGAAGGGTCGAGGATACAGGTGGGGGCTGTGTCGCTCCTCAACGAGAGCTCAGGAGACAGGAGCTGAATCTTGTGTCCGGGCCCTTTTGAGGCCTGGAAACGGGGACTTTATAATGAAATAACGTGCACACTGAGAAACGTGGCAACGTAGCTTTACATAGGCCTGATATTCGTAGTATTCACGAGGACTGGAAACTGGCATACTAGAGGTGGACACAACTATAATTGCGTCTTTGATCGAACATGGGGAATACATATGCATATTAATCATGCGCACATAACATATGATGGAGGACGCGTAGGGACACAGAACATGGCAGAATTTACTTTTCCACATTACCTTGATTCCAGTAGCACAGTGGGTATGGGCCTCACACCTAGGCATACCACTGTTACTTAGGGCTTTACATCAAACACACAAAATGGAAAGAGAGAAATTCTTTTTTTTTTTTTTTTTGTCCTCATATATACCACCAGAATATATATGCTCTAGGTGGGCCCCACTGTTGCCTCTTATACTGTTGTTTTTCTTCGAGTCCGCCATGGAAACAGTATCATAGCAGACAGGGATCCCCAGAGGTAGGCTGCTTTCCTTATCCTACTCCTCCAGGCCTATTTTAGGCACCCTAGGCCTGAAAGAGGACAGGACCGACACAACCTCTGGCATAATCACAGGACAGCTCACCTATTTTTCCAGACTAACAGTTTAGACCAGACATTCTCAGTGTTGGCACTAGTGCCAGCCAGATCCATTTTACATACTTCCATTGTATATTTCAGGCATGCTGCAAATCTCGGAGGAGACACCGACTTCCACTCCATACAAATTTGTCTCCTTGCAATAGCTATGATGTAGAAAATAAACTGAGTGTCCAAACTATTGATATTGTAGTCTTCCAAGAGACCAAAAAAAATAAGTCGGCGAGAGCAAATAATAGTTATTGAAAGTACATCACCCACAAAATCCATAACCGCTTTCCAATAATCTAGAATAAGTGGGCATTCCAAAAAAATATGGGTATCATCAGCTACATTATAATTACAACGAGGACAGTGATAATTATTTCGTGTGATCCTATGCAGCTTGGCCGGAGTCCAATAAACTCTGTAGGCCGTAAACAGATGGTTACGTCTTAAATTAGCTGGTTTAATTAACCTCTGAGAGAGAAAAAAAGAGTCTAACCAACCTTTGCAGACCACTTCAGGGGGCTCAGATATGCACGTTCCCCATAATTTTATTATTTCAGAATGCAATTTACTCTCCTCTTCCTTAATCATCAAATTATACCAGAATGAAAGCTCTTTAACCCATTTCCCCTTTCTACCAATTGCATCCAAAATATCTGTATCATTCTCTCTTTGCATATTTTGGCTGGACCACCAGGCGGATAGTTGATAGTATTTAAACCTTGTCACCTGTCCGTCTGTAAGTTGTGCTAAGGTATTCCAACTTACCAGGCCCGAATCTGCCCAGAGGTCCCCCCATTTTTTTAACCCAGCTGTTTTCAAAGGTTGTGACAGTTGGTCCTGAAGGCATTGAGGGGTGCCCGGAGAGTCCCATATTGGGGATTGTGTATGGTAATAGGGAATAGCAAAAATTTTCCTAATAAACCCCCAGTTTTTTAATGCGGTCTGTAAGATTTTGAGTCGAATTTTTAAAAAAAATTTCTGGTCTCCAAACTTAAATAAGAAATAGTCATGGTCGTAAGGTAAATCAATTAATAGAGCTTGAAATAGACGCCCCTGTGATGATGCATCTAGCTCATTTGCAAGAAGCCTAAAATTTTTGAAGTGAAATGCATGACAATATGACAGAAGATCAGGGAGGGCTAGCCCTCCTATTTTTAGACCCCTCCTCAATTTCTTCCATGCAATTCTTGTTGACTTACAGGCCCATATAAAAGATCCAATTTTACCCTGTAGAGTGTTAATGTCTTTCGGTGAAAAAGATAAGGGGATACTATTAAATAAAAAGGTCAATTTCGGGAGGATTGTCATTTTAATGAGGTTAACCCGACCATATATATTTAGTGGCAAGTTCCCCCATCTTATTAGTGTTTTATTAATATCTTTAACCACCTTTTGCCAACTAAGTGATGTAATATCTTTTATTGCTTGGGTTAGGTAGATTCCCAGATACCTCATGCTTTGTTTTGCGCCCAATATTTGTGTGTTGTTGTTCCATCCCATTATCTCCGTTTTCTCCTTATTTATCTGGTAACCAGACAGTCTCCCAAATTCTTCCGATAACAGAAATAGCCTAGGAATAGCAACCGAATGATCCGAGGTATATAGAAGAAGATCGTCTGCGTATAACGCCACCTTCAGTGGGATATTTCCAAGCTGAAATGGTTGAATAACATTATCCTCTCTAATCCCACAAACAAAAGGCTCCATATAAACATCAAACAAAAGGGGAGACAGGGGGCAACCCTGCCTGGTACCTCGTGATATATCGAACCACTCAGATAAAACTCCATTAACTAAGACCTTTGCCCTCGGATTATGATATAATGATTTAACTGCCTCTACAAAAGTTTGGGGGAACCCAAAAGCCGCCACTGTCGCCCATAGATATTTCCAATTTACTTGATCAAAGGCCTTGGCTGCGTCTATGGCAACCAGGGCCAAAGGAAGATTTTTAACATTAGCGTAGTCTATGGCCCCTATTGTTTGGAATGTTAATTCGTTTAACTGTCTCCCTGGAATAAAGCCTCTCTGATCAGGGTAGATTATGGATTTTATGACCTTCGATAGTCTAGTAGCTAGAATACCGGAATAGATCTTCATATCTGTGTTCAACAGTGAAATAGGTCTAAAGGACTCAATTCTTCTTAAATCTTTATTTGGTTTTGGTATAAGCGTTATAGTGGCTTCCCCCCAAGAAGAAGGCGTGGAATGACCATACATCAATAAGAGGTTAAAGAGTTCACATAATGGAGCTGTTAGTTGCTCTTTATTATCCAAGTATATCTCCACTGGCAGCCCATCTGACCCCGCGGCCTTCCCTTTTTTCATTTTCTTTAGCTGACCTAAGATTTCCCCTTCTGTTATCTCACTTTCCAGATATGCTTTATCTGTTTCAGACATTTGTGGCAGATGTTTTGTTGCCAACCAAGATTCTAAATCTTTCCCCTTAGGATCTTTGTCTTCCGTATAGAGACTCCTCATAAAAGACCTAGCTTCTTCTCTTATCTCTAAGTCTGTTTCTATCCGATCCCCTGTCTGTCTTTGTAGTAAAACTTTGATATTATTTCTAGTTCTCTCTTCTCTAGCTTTCCAGGCAAGGAGGGCTCCACACTTTTCTCCATACTCGAAGTTTTTTAATCGACTAGACTCCCATTTTTCTTTAAGAATTCTCTCATCAGACACTTTTAACTGGAGCTGCAAGTCAAAAAGTTCCTTTTCTAGCGAATGTACACTGCTGGAATTCTTTAAAACAGCATTTTGTAGTTCAAGATCCTTTCTTGTTATTGCAGCCAAATCTTCCCTTCTTTTTATTTTTATACTCTTTCTCCTATAGTGCATTAGAGAACTCAAAATACCTCTCAAGTAGGCCTTGTATGTTTCCCATACTACCTGGGGGGCAGCGGATCCTAAATTTATTATGAAGAATTCTAATGTTTTATCTTTAACCTCTACTTTTATCTGGTTATCTGATAAAAGCGATCTCTCTAATGTCCACCTTGGTTTTAATGGTGTTATGTTTAGTTCGATTGCTAATTCCAAAACAGCATGGTCTGATAATCCTGTAGGCGTAAAGGAAAGATAATTAATATCCATGAGAAGGTGTTGATCGACTAAAAAGTGATCTATTCTAGAGTAATTCTTATATTTTTTACTATAAAAGGTGAAGCCAAGTTGAGAACTATACTTTTTCCTCCAGACATCTACCAGAGTAAAATCTTTCATAACGACTTTCAACATAGCAAGTGACTTTGTGGGAGCCTGATATTTAGCCCTGGAGGTTCTGTCTAATTTTTGGTCAAAAACCAGGTTGAAATCACCGCCTAAAATTAGAGGACCAGTTGTCGTAAATAATGCTAATTCGAGTTTGGACAGCGGAACTGGGTTGTCCTCATTTGGGCCATAGTATACTGCAATTGTATATGGGATGGTTAGAATATATACTTCTGCAATTAGCCATCTTCCTGATTGATCTGTTTCAAAACTTCTCAGGCTAATCCCTCTGTTCGCTCGGATTATGATGGAAACTCCCCTTGTGGTACCTAATTGCTTGGAACTAATTATATCTTGGACCCACCTAAACTTCTTAAATAAAGAATCGCATATTGCTGCTTCCAAGTGTGTTTCCTGTAGCATTATAATTTGAGCATCTGAATTTCTTAAAAATTCACAGATTCTATTCTGTTTTATTTTTTCCCCTATACCATTAATGTTCCATGACAGGACCTTGAGCTTATATGGATTAATCATAGGTCTAATAAGTGCTTGTACCCACCCATCTCTTTATGCTTCAAACATTTACTTATATATGAGGATTTACTTTGTCTCGCTAAAATATAGTTAAGGGGTCTAGGGTGCTTCTTGGTTGCACCGAAAGGCGAAGTCATCGCCAGGTATGTAGGGGGGGTTCCTCAGGGGGGTGGGGTCCAATGGGAGGGGGGGAGTCAGGAAAAAGGGGAAAAAAGAGAGAAATTCTTGCAATTAATCTAACCATTGGCAATTTGCTCAGGGTAGCATTCAAACTAGGCTTGGGCAGAGAATCTAATTCAGCTCATGGAGTTGGAGGAATTATGTCTCTCATTGACGTATGGGGGAATTAGTCTCTTATTGGCACCTTGCAGTGTTCACATGAACAGCGCAGGCCTCCTGTAATGCACGCTTGCGAGTGCATAAGAGATTTGTAGGCCACTAGAACAATTCCCGGTCACCAGGATGCCTTACGGTGCACTTCTGAGAAGCTGGTGATAGTGCGTGGCTGCTACTCGAGCACAGTTTCCACGCAGGAAGCGGCTAAATAAAAACATCCTTTTTTGAGTTCATACTCTACTAGAATGGATCGTTCAGGTTGTTTTCCAGTGCAAACAAGATTTTTTTTTTGGGGGGTTCAGCAAGAGTTGCACAGAGACTCTTACTACGTCTTTCCGTCCAGAAGGCTCCTCCCACTGCTTGTCCATATTGTCCATCTCATATGTATGTGGTCATTCACCAGATTGATCTTTGAACATGATGCCCTGTGAAATACCCACGAAGAAGACTGGGGCAACACATGTTACCTCGAACCAGTCGCACAGCAACATTTAGCCATTTTAGGCTACATTCAACAATACTCCTTTTTTCATTTTTCATTAATTATTTATCCATGTTAACTGTCCTTCATTATCTGTTTGTGTTTCTATATAATTCCAATTCCAATCCACATGCGGGGTACATTCTGTCATTTTCTAGGTTTCTATTGTTCGAACTGTGCCCTCTGGACCTCAAGTTCAAACACGATAAACGCAGGGGTTCGTCCAAAGCAATATTTATTTAAAAGTCCAATGCATTTCGGGCACCACACTGCCCTTCATCAGGGAACACTACAAATAACAATAATAACAAATGATGAACACCATGTGTACACATTAATCACTATCCTATCATTAGTCTTACAGATAATCGGGTTATACGTAATTCTTTAACACATTCCCCTGAGACCAATTCTGTAAACAACCTTCATGTGCAATGTAATTAGTAACCTTTCACCTTACTGAAAGCAGTCAATCCCTCTTGAACAACATTACCATCCCTCATGCCCCGTAATTCTCTCTGCAAAGAATGTTAGCTCTTATTTTCTATCAGTGTTTGTTCAGCGTCTTCATGTGTCCCTTATCTATCTCCCACCTTGCTAACTTCAATCTTCTTTCTCTCCGTATCTTCCCCACTTTTTCCCCTCCTATTGCTTCCTATGTCGACCACATTGTTCATACTCGTGCTCACAAACCTCTTTCCCATAACTAGGGGTGGGCAGAAAACTCCGCTCTGACAGCGTAGTGGATGAAGCCAGCCACACCTGCTCCCCGGGCCGCCGGTCCCACCTTCCGAACCCTAGCCAGGCCGGGGAGAGCCTCCTCAGGCCCCGGTGGAGCCCCGTCCCCAGCGCCCGGACCCTCTGGTGGCCTGCGGGACGGGGGGCTCGCGCTCCCCGGGGCCGGCCGGCCGGAGCTCAAGCCCCGGAACCGGTCCCACCTTCCGAACCCTAGCCAGGCCGGGGAGAGCCTCCCCGGGCCCCGGTGGAGCCCCGTCCCCAGCGCCCGGACCCTCTGGTGGCCTGCGGGACGGGGGGCTCGCGCACCCCGGGGCCAGCCGGCCGGAGCTCAAGCCCCGGGCCCGGTCCCACCTTCCGAACCCTAGCCAGGCCGGGTAGAGCCCCGTCCCCAGTGCCCGGACCCCCTGGTGTCCTGCGGGACATGGGGCTCGCGCACCCCGGGGCCCGCCGGCCGGAGCTCCGGAGTTCGCGCACCCCGGGCCCGGTCCCACCTTCCGAACCCTAGCCAGGCCGGGGAGAGCCTCCCCGGGCCCCGGTGGAGCCCCGTCCCCAGTGCCCGGACCCATGCGGCGGGACCCAGGACGGAGCCCCGGGAGGGGAGGCCTCCCTCCCCGGGACCCTCTGGGGCCCCGGACGGAGCTCCCGAACCCAGCCAAGCAATGGGGAGGCTCCCCGGGCACAACAGAACCCCGTCCCGGGCCTTTGGCAGTGTGGCAGGCCGGGGGACGGGGCACAGGGCCGGAGCACCAGCCGGGAGCCCCCAGGCCCGGGCCCACTCGGACCCCATCCAGGGCATCCTGGCACGCGGCAGGACCAGGGACTGACCCGGGGCTGGGGCGGCATCCTGGCCCCAGAGTACCTTGTCCCTAGTAATCCGGAGGAAGGCTACCCCTCTTTCTGGGAACAAGTGCGTACCGCCAGGCTCAGGGGACCCTGGGCGCGAACGTGCCCGACTTCCTGGAGCCCTGGCTGGGATCCGAAAGGCGAATGGCACCTCATCGGGACTTCCAGGGAAGTCCGGCCATCTAGTCGCCCCATAGGAAAGCGTTGCGGGCGACCAGATGACCGGGACCGAAAGGACTCCCTGCTTCCCACCCCGAGCCTTCGCGGTAGGGCTTCTGCCTGCCCACCCCGGGCAGGGCTCAGGGACCCCGGCTGGCCCTCAGGCACATTGAGGACCACTGGAGCTCTCAGGCCCGGACGCCAGGGGGGCGAATGCCCGGGAGAGCCCGTCCTGGGCACTATTCCATGCCATCGGCCTGGAGCCCCGACACCCAGGGGAGGAACACCGTGAAAACCATGGAGCCCGACCCGGGCACTCTGACATGCCGTCAGCCTGGATGGAGCCCCGGACGCCCAGGGGAAGAATGCCCAAGAGCCATGGAGCCCGTCCTGGGCACTTTTCCCTGCCGTCGGCCTGGAGCCCCGACACCCAGGGGAGGAACACCGTGAAAACCATGGAGCCCGACCCGGGCACTCTGACATGCCGTCAGTCTGGATGGAGCCCAGGACGCCCGGGGGAAGAATGCCCAAGAGCCATGGAGCCCCTCCTGGGCACTTTTCCATGCCGTCGGCCTGGAGCCCCGACACCCAGGGGAGGAACACCGTGAAAACCAGGGAGCCCGACCCGGGCACTCTGATATGCCGTCAGCCTGGATGGAGCCCCGGACGCCCGGGGGACGAATGCCCAAGAGCCATGGAGCCCGTCCTGGGCACTTTTCTATGCCGTCGGCCTGGAGGTGTTACCCAGGCATAGCCCATCTGGTCCCCCTGACAGAGAACCACCAGCCTTGGAGGGGTGTCTGGGCGTACCTTGTCCCTAGTAATCCGGAGGAAAATTACCCCCCTTTCTTGTAAACTGTGCACGCGAGGTGACAGAGGGGACCCAAGGCGTAAAAGTACCCGACCTCCTGGAGCCCTCGCTGGGATCCGGGAGGCAAATGGCACCTCATCCGGACTTCCAGGGAAGATGGCCGAGGCAAGAGGGGCAACCAGATGGCCGGGACCGAAATGACGCCAATCTGCCTGCCCCGAGCCTCTGCGGGAGGGCTCCAGCCTGCCCTTGCAGGGCACCGGGCATGCAGGGCTCGGGGGCTCCGGGGCTCCGGGACTGCAGGGCTCCGGGGCTGCAGGGCTCCGGGGCTGCAGGGCTCCGGGGCTCCAGGGCTCGGGGACTGCAGGGCTCGGGATGGTTATTGGTTTTGAGGCAGTAAGTCCTTTTTTAGGGTTTAGGGTAGATATGGGTTGTCGGGTGTCAAATTGAACTTTTAAGGTTTAGGGTAGGTATGGGTTTTTCGGTGATAAAGTACTTTTTAGGTTTTAGAGTTTTGAGTGGGTTTTTGGGTGGTAAGGGATTTTTTAGGGCTTACAGTGGGTATGGGTTTTTGGGTGGCAAGTGAATTTTTAAGGTTTAGGTTGAGTATAGGTTTTTGGGTGGTGAAGGATTTTTTAGGTTTTAGGGTGGGTATTGGTTTTTGGATGGTAAGGGATTTTTTAGAGTAGAGGGTGGGTATGGGTTTTTGGTTGGCAAGGGAATTTTTGGGGTTTAGGGTGGGTATGGGTTTTTGGTGGTATTGTTTTTATGGTTTAGGGTGGATGTGGGTGTTTTGAGTGGTAGTGGATTTTTTAGGTTGGGTATGGGATTTGAGTGGCAAGGGAAATTGTAAGGTTTAGTGTGGTTATGGGTCTTTTTGGGGAAAGGGAAATGTTATGGTGTAGGGTAAAAATTGATTTTTTCGGTGCTAAGAGGATTTTTATGGTTAAGGGTGGGTGGTGTTTTTGACTGGTTTGGTGTTTTTTAGGGTGTGTATGGGAGTTTGGGGTTACAATGGAATTTTTATGGATTAGGATGGTTATGGGTTTTGGGGTGGTAAGGCATTTTTTAGGGTAGGTATGAGTTTTTGGGTGTCAAATTGAACTTTTAGGGGTTAGGGTGGGAAGGCACTTTTAAGGTTTTAGAGTTTTGAGAGGGTTTTTGGGTAGTAAGGGATTTGTTTTAGGGCTTACAGTGGGTATGGGTTTTTGGGTGTTAGGAGATTTTGTTTAGGGGTTAGGGTTGGTATGGGTTTTCGGATGGCAAGTACATTTTTAGAGTTTAGGGTGGGTATGAGTTTCTGGGTGGTAAGGGATTTATTAAGTTGTAGGGTGGGTACTGGTTTTTGGATGGCAAGGGATTGTTTAGAGTTTAGGGTAGGTGTGGGGTTTTGGGTTGCCAAGAGAATTTTTAAGGTTTATGTTAGGAGTGGATTTGTGTGGCAGGTATGGGTTTTGGGGAGATAAGGGGATTTTTAGGGTTTAGAGTCGATGGGTGTTTTTTGAGTGGTTATATATTTTTTAGGGTTTAGGGTGGTTATGGGTTTTTGGATGGGTAAGGTATTTTTTAGGGTTGAGGGTGGGAATGAGTTTTTAGGTGGCAATGAATTGTTAGAGTTTAGGGTGGGGATGGGTTTTGGGGGCAAGGGACATGTCATGGTTTAGGGTGGGGATGAGTTTATGGGTGATAACAGAATTTTTTGCATTTAAGTTGGGCGTGTTTTTTTGGGGAGCAAGGTACCGCTAGACAGAATTACACAACATTTGGTGGATTCTGTTCCGGAGATCACACTTTTTCTTACTTTGTGTAAATCGTTCAATATTTTTGAGATATTATAGAGGGAACCACATTTGTGTATCGGGGCATATATGGTAGTTTTGTAGTACCTTAGTATATATGTTAGAAACTCATAAATGTTTTGAAAACATTAACAATCACTGGATGATGTCATCAGTGATGTCATTTGAGATGTCATTAGTGATGTCATGAGTAATCTTCCCATGTCATGAGTGATCTAATATGTGAGGTCATAAGCAATGCATTGTGGGAGCATAAATGATAGTTGGCTCAGATAATTATAACTGCTTGAAATTCACTGGTTTTGTACAAGTGGAATTTGAGCCTAACTATAAAGTTCCTGTAACCTTTGTTTTTTTCAGAGAACTCATAAGTGTTTTTTTCATTCTATTTCCTAACTGATGACATCACTGATGACATCATCCACGTGATCATCTGATACACCTCTTCACACCCTAAAATAACCTTTGATACACCAACTCTAAGATACAGACTACCAATATCAAACCATAGACAGACCAATAGCAGTTAGTACATACCCATTTAGTGATTCATATGTCTGCACACATCCACTAACTAACCCATACAGTCATACACATAGTCATTCAACAATACAGCCACTGTAACGTCATATATCCTGTACACCCATATAGAAACTCACACACTGCCACTCTACCAAAGAGTTACTCAAACACCTAGTCAGTCACCCAAAGAATTAATTACACTGCCATGTACTCACCTATACAGTTATACACAAACACCACCTCACTTTTTCATACAGATAGTACCATATACGTACTTTCTTCCACAATTATTGACATAAGCACACACTTATTAATGCAGCCACTGTCACAATCACTCACTGTCACATATACTCACTTAAATACTCAAACACTCACATATACTGCCATTCACATATATAGTTACTTACACATATACCACTGAGACATCCATTCACTCACCAACACAGCTATACATACACTCACTCACCCATACTGTCCCTAACACATGCAGTCTTAAACCCATACATCCAGTGAATCACCCACTCACGCATCCATGCAGGGAGTCAAACTTCTCCCACCCACCCACACAGTCAGGGAACCATACAGGTACTCAGGCAACCAATCGATAACCCATATAGACACTGACATAGCTACTCACCAACCCATACAACTACTTGCTCACCAACTGACAGACTGATACATACATTCACACAGATTAATCATTCACCCATGCATTTACTAAGACATGTTTAATCACTCACTTATACAGTCAGTCACACGCCCACTAAATCATCCATTCAGACACTCATACATTCACTCATTCTTCAATACACCTTGGCATATATATTATATATATATAATTCTTGAACTTTTTAGAAACACTCATTCACTGGATGATGTCATGAGTGATGTCATTTGAGATGTCATCAGTGATGGCACTGACAATGTCATGAGTGATGTAATATGTGGCGTCATCAGCAGTGCATTGCGGAGTGTTAGTTATAGTTAGCTCTAATGGTCGAATTTCTCTGCTTTTATACGAGTGAAATGTCCATCTAACTATAATGTCCCTGAAACCTGTGTTTTTTTCAGTGACATTCTAAGGTTTTTTTAAATGCTAATCCCTACCTATAACATCCCTGAAACCTGTTTTTTTCAGTGACATTATAAGTTTTTTTTAAAAATGCTAATCCCTAACTATAACATCCCTGAAACCAAAGATTTTTTCTGTGAATTTCGAAGATTTTTTAAATGCTACTTTCTAAATATGTCTACAGAGGTAGGACATGTGCAGAAAGAGGATATGTGAGCAGAAAGAATCAAGAGAAGTGCAGAAACAGGCAAGAGAGGTAAAGAAAGAGAAAGAAAGGTACAGAAAGAAGCAAGGAAAATGCAAAAAGAGGCAACAGAAGTCCAGAAAGAGGAAGAGAGGAACAGAAAGAAGCAAAATGTTAGGCCTATCAATTATAAAACTACAATCCTAAGCATATCACTGTTGTAATTCTGACCACGTTTGTGAAGGTATGCATGTGTGTCTATGCTTTTACCTAGTGGCATGTTAAATGAAAATAAACATACAAACACTTGGAAACCTGTGTTTCAAACAGCATATTCTGTAAGTTTATGTAAAAAAAGGTGTATGCATTTCTTTCAGTTCACAATTCAGGGCATATGGGTATTCAATAGTATATTTGAGTGGCTCTGTAACACATATATAAATAGGACATGTCTGCCTGTGCAACCGAATGACAGACCAGAACTGAGAAGATTAAACCACCTATAGGAGAAGTTACCTGCCTTTTAAGCTACCATCTTCAGATGCATAACACATGTAATAATACATTTACAAGTCGACATATATGTCAGTCACAAGAGCATGCAGACCTTTAAACTTGACATCGTGCACTTCCCATTTGAGTATAGAAAGAGGCGAGAGTGGTTCAGAAAGAAGCAGGATAGTTGCAGAAACAGGCAAAAGAGGTGCAAAGAGAGAGAACAGGGATGCAGACAGGCAAGAGAGGTGTAGAAAGAAGGAAGAGGAGTGCTAAAAGAGGCAAGAGGGGTATAGAAATTTGCAAGAGAGGCGCAGAAAGAAGCAAGAACACTGCAGAAAGAGCCAACAGAGGTGTAGAAGGAGGCAAGAGGGGTGCAGAAAGATCAATAAATCAATCAAAACATTTATAGAGCGCGCTACTCACCCGTGAGGGTCTCAAGGCGCTGAAAGTGGGGGGTGCTACTACTTCTCGAACAGCCAGGTCTTGAGGTGCTTCCTGAAGGAGAGATGGTCATGGGTCATTCATAGGTGTGCGGGGAAGGAGTTCCAAGTTATGGCCGCCAGGTAGGAGAACGATCTTCCTCCGGCGGTAGTTCTGCGAATCCGTGGGAAGGTGGCGAGGCTGGCGGAGCGGAGCTGGCGGGTGGGAGTGTAGAACGTGAGGCGGCTGTTGAGGTATTCGGGGCCCATGTCGTGGAGCGCTTTGTGTGCGTGGGTGAGGAGCCTGAATGGGATCCTCTTGTTGACGGGGAGCCTGTGCAGGTTTCTCAGGTGGGCGGAAATGTGGCTGTGGCGAGGGATGTTGAGGATGAGTCGTGCATAGGCGTTCTGTATGCGTTGTAGTCGTTTCTGAAGTTTGGCGGTGGTTCCGGCGTTTCCGTAGTCCAGTCGGCTGGCGACGTGGCGACGAGGGCCTGGGTGACCGTCTTTCTGGTTTCGGTGGGGATCCATCGGAAGATTTTTCGGAGCATGCGCAGGGTGTTGAAGCATGATGACGAGATGGCGTTGACTTGCTTGGTCATCGTCAGGGAGGAGTCCAGGAAGAATCCCAGGTTGTGTGCGTGGTCAGAGGGTGTCGGCACGGAGCCCAGTGCTGAGGGCCACCAGGAGTCATCCCAGGCGGAAGGGGATTGTCCGAGGATGAGGACCTCTATCTTGTCTGAGTTCAGCTTCAGGCGGCTGAGCTTCATCCATTCTGCAACATCTTTCATCCCTTTCTGTAGGTTGGTTTTGGCGGTAGCTGGGTCTTTGGTGAGGGAGAGTATCAGCTGGGTATCGTCGGCGTAGGAGATGATGTTGATGTTGTGTTTGCGTGCGATGGTGGCGAGAGGGCTCATGTAGATATTGAAGAGGGTTGGGCTGAGCGAGGATACTTGGGGTATGCCGCAGATGATCTTGGTGGCTTCTGAGCGGAAGGGAGGGAGGCGGACTCTCTGGGTTCTGTCGGAGAGGAACGAGGTGATCCAATCCAGGGCTTTTCCTTGGATCCCAGTGGTGAAGAGGCGGGTTATTAGGGTGCGATAGCATACGGTATCGAAGGCTGCTGAGAGGTCCAGGAGGATGAGGGCGGTTGTTTCTCCGTTGTCCATCAGGGTCCTGATGTCGTCAATGACTGCGATGAGGGCGGTTTCAGTGCTGTGGTTGGCTCGAAATCCAGACTGGCATGGGACAAGAGAGTTGCAGAAACAGGGAACAGAGGTGCAGAAAAAGGAACCAGGGGAGCAGAAAGAGGCAAGAGAGGAGCAGAAAGAGGGAAGAAGTGTACAGAAAGAGGCAAGAGGAGTACAGTAAGAAGCAAGAGAAGCACAAAAAGAAGCAAGTAAAGTGCAGAAAGAGGCAAGAGAGTGCAGAAAGAGGCACGATAAGTGCAGAAAAAAGCAACAGAGGTGCAGAAATGGCCAAGAGAAGTGCAGAAAGAGGGGTGAAAAAAAAGCAAGAGAGGTGCAGAAAGAAGCATGGGAAGTGCAGGAAGAAGCAACACAGGTGCATAAAGAGGCACAAGGGTTACAGAAAGAGGCAAGAGGGGTACAGAAAGGCAAGAGGGGTACAGAAATGTAAAATATATGTGCAGGAAGAAGCAATAGAGATGCAGAAGGAGACAAGAGAACTGCCGAAAGAGGCGTGATAGTTTCAGAAACAGGTAAGAGGTGCAGAAAAAGGAAATGGGTGCAGAAAGAGAAAAGGGAGATACAGAAAGAGGGAAGAAGGGTGCAGAAAGAAGCAAGAGGGTTTCAGAAAGAAGCAAGAGAAGTATAGAAAGAAGCAAGAGAAGTGCAGAAAGAAGCAAGAGGGGTGCAGAAAGAGGCAGAAGTACAAAAGGAAGCAATAGAGGTCAAGAAAGAGTCCAAAAAAAGTGTAGAAAGAGGCAAGAGAGTTACAGAAACAGTCAAAAGAGGGATGCAGGTAGAGGTAAGAGGGGTACAGAAAGAGGCAATAGGAGAGCGGAGAAAGCAAAAGAGGTCTGGAAAGAGGTAAGAGGGGTGCAGAAAGAGGCAAGAGAGGAGCAGTAAGAGGCAAGAGAGGAGTACACAAAAGCATGAGGGGTACAGAAATTTGTAAGAGAGGTGCAGAAAGAAGCAAGAGATATGCAGAAAGAAGGGACAAGGGTGCAGAAAGAGGCAAGCGAGGTGCAGAAAGAGGGAAGAGGGGTACAGAAAGAGGCAAGAGGGTAGCAGAAAGAAGCAAGAGAAGTGCAGAAAGAAGGAGCAGGGGTGCAGGAAGAGGCAAGCGAGGAGCAGGCAGAGGGGTGTAGAAAGAGGCTAGAGGGGTGCAGAAATGTATAAGACAGATGCAGAAAGAAACAAGAGCAGTACAGAAACAACCAGTAGAGGTGCAGAAAGAGGCAAAAGGGGTGCAGAAAGCGGCAAGAGAAGTTCAGAAAGAACCAACAGAGGTGCAGAAAGAGGCAAGAAGGGTGCAGGAAGAGGCAAGAGGGGTTCAGAAAGAGACAAGAGAAGTGCAGAGAAAGCAAAAGATGTACCGAAAGAGGCAAGAGAGTTGCACACTGAGGCACAAGAGATCAGAAATTTGTAAGGAAGGTGCGAAAGAAGCAAGAGACATGCAGAAACAAACAACAAAGGTGCAGAAAGAGGCGTGAGGTTAGCAAACAAAGGAAATAGAGGTGCAGAAAGATGGAAGAGGGGTACAGAAAGAGGCAAGAGGGTAGCAGAAAGAAGCAAGACAGGTGCTGAAAGAAACAAATTTTACAACACAAGGGAACCCAAGGTGCAATTGTTAGGGACCTATGGGTAGTACTTTTTTCACAGAGACAATGGTCCCTAAAGTAACTAAATAAATTCAAATACAAAATAGACTAAATAGTTCTATATTGATGTCCAGCCGGACAGTTTAATTACATTTAATAAGGAATTCGTATCAAAATTTTAAAAAAAGGTGTAAGTGGGACACCAGCCGGTGCCTGACTCAACAAACTCCACCAGGGAAAGACATACAACACAAATTTTGTAGGCAAAACCAAAAGGCAGTCTGATTAGTATAAATTATGTACAGACTAATCATAAATTACACATATGCACACATAAATACTGATAGATTAGTGACATTTGCGTATTTTGTCGATGACGTTTCGAACTACCATTAATTAAGAGTTCATCTTCAGGACAATTGATCCTTTGCCTATTTTCAATTACAAGCCCATCAGTTTGGTAGAAGGACCACCACTGGTTTGGGGTACCTGGAATTACCGAATTACATATTGTCTGTTGCGACTTGTAAGTGGTAATTTATGCCGGTTAATACGGTCCTTGATAGAAGCACGTTCTAGGATAAATTTCGGTAATATGGAAGGAAACGTCCACAATGGGGATCCGGTTTCCAAGAGGGAACGTGGCCCCGGGCTTGAACAATAGCGGCTCCTCGATGGGGGTCAGTTCTGCCAAAGAAACAAAAGCAGTACAGAAACAACCAAGCAAGCAATAGAAGTATATAAAGGAGGAACATGGGTGCAGAAATAGGGCAGAATAATGCAGAAAGAGGCAAAGGAGGAGCAGAAAGAGGCAAGAGAGGTACACACAGAGGCACAAGGGGTGCATACATTTGCAAGAGAGATGCAGAAAGGGGTGCAGGAAGAGGCAAAAGGGGTGCAGAAAGGCAAGTGAAGTGCAGAAAGAAGCAACAGAGGTGCAAAAAGAGGTAAGACATCTGATGAAAGAGGCAAGAGAGTTGTAGAAACAGGCAAGAGATGTGCAGAAAGTGGGTACAGGAATGCAGAAAGAGGTAAGAGAGGTGCAGAAAGAGGGATGAAGGGTACGGAAAAAAGCAAGAGGAGTGCAGAAAGAAGCAAGGGAGGTGCAGAAAGAGGCAATAACGGTTCAGAAAGAGGCAAGATGGGTGCAGAAAAAAGCAACAGAAGTGCTGAAGGAAGCGATAGAAGTGCAGAAACAAGCAACAGAGGTGCAGAAGAAGGCAAAAGAACTGAAGAAAAAGGCAAGACAGTTACAGTAACAAGCAAGAGAGGTGCAGAAAAATGCAAGAGTACCCCAAAAAGAAGCAAGAGAGGTGCAGAGAGGAGGAACATGGGTGCAGAAATAGGCAAGAGGAATGCAAACAGTGGCAAAGGAGGAGCAGAAAGAGGCAAGCGAAGTACACACAGAGGCACAAGGGGTGCATACATGTGCAAGAGAGATGCAGAAAGAAGCAAGAGAAGTGCAGAAAGAAGGAACAAGGGTGCAGAAAGAGGCAAGAGATGTGCAGAAAGACGGAACAGTGGTCCATTAAAGTCAAGAGGTGCAGACAGAAGGAAGAAGGCTACAGAAAGAGGCAAGATTGGTGAAGAAAGAAGCAACAGAAGTGCAGAACAGATCAACAGAAGTGCAGAAGGAGGCAAGTGATCTGAAGAAAGAGGCAAGCGAGTAGAAGAAACAGGCAAGAGAGGTGCAGAAAGAGGGAAGAGGAGTGCACAAAATGTGAAGAAGGGTACAGAAAATGGGAAGAAGGGTGCAGAAAGAAGCAGGAGAGGTATATAAAGAAGCAAGAGTAGTGCAGAAAGAAGTCAGATAAGTGCAGAAAGAGGCAAGAGTAGTACAGAAAGAGGCATGAGGGGTGCAGAAAGAAGCAAGAGAATTGCAGAAAGAAGCAACAGATGTGCTAAACAAGGCAAGAGGGGTGCAGAAAGAGGTGAGAGTTGCGGAAACAGCCAAAAGAGGTCCAGACAGAGGCAAGAGAGGTGCAGAAAGAACCTACAGAGGTGCAGAAAGAGGCAAGAAGGATGCAGGAAGAGGCAAGAGAAGTTCAGAAAGAGGCAAGAAAAGTGCAAAGAAAGCAAAAGATGTACCGAAAGAGGCAAGAGAGTTGCACACTCAGGCACAAGAGATCAGAAATTTGTATGGAAGGTACAGAAAGAAGCAAGAGACATGCAGAAAGAAACAACAAAGGTGCAGAAAGAGGTGTGGGGGTAGCAAACAAAGGAAAGAGAGGTGCAGAAATATGGAAGAGGGATGCATAAAAAGGCAAGAGGGGTGAAGAAATTTGCAAGGCAGGTGCTAAATGAAACAAAAGCAGTACAGAAACAACCAAGCAAGCAATAGAAGTACAGAAAGGAGGAACATGGGTGCAGAAATAGGCAAGAGGAATGCAGACAGAGGCAAAGGAGGAGCAGAAAGAGGTAAGAGAGGTACACACAGAGGCACAAGGGGTGCATACATTTGCAAGAGAGATGCAGAAAGGGGTGCAGGAAGAGGCAAAAGGGGTGCAGAAAGGCAAGTGAAGTGCAGAAAGAAGCAACAGAGGTGCAAAAAGAGATAAGACAGCTGATGAAAGAGGCAAGAGAGTTGCAGAAACAGGCAAGAGATGTGCAGAAAGTGGGTACAGGAATGCAGAAAGAGGCAAGAGAGGTGCAGAAAGAGGGATGAAGGGTACGGAAAAAAGCAAGAGGGGTGCAGAAAGAAGCAAGGGAGTAGGAGAAAGAGGCAATACGGTTGAGAAAGAGGCAAGATGGGTGCAGAAAGAAGCAACAGAAGTGCTGAAGGAAGCAAGAGAAGTGCAGACACAAGCAACAGAGGTGCAGAGGAAGGCAAAAGAACTGAAGAAAAAGGCAAGAGAGTTACAGTAACAAGCAAGAGAGGTGTAGAAAGATGCCAGAGTACCCCAAAAAGAAGTAAGAGAGGTGCAGAGAGGAGGAACATGGGTGCAGAAATAGGCAAGAGGAATGCAAACAGTGGCAAAGGAGGAGCAGAAAGAGGCAAGCGAAGTACACACAGAGGCACAAGGGGTGCATACATTTGCAAGAGAGATGCAGAAAGAAGCAAGAGTAGTGCAGAAAGAAGGAACACGAGTGCAGAAAGAGGCAAGAGATGTGCAGAAAGAGGGAACAGGGATCCATAAAAGGCAAGAGGTGCAGACAGAGGGAAGAAGGCTACAGAAAGAGGCAAGATTGGTGAGGAAAGAAGCAACAGAAGTGCAGAATAGAGCAACAGAGGTGCAGAAGGAGGCAAGTGATCTGAAGAAAGAGGCAAGCGAGTAGAAGAAACAGGCAAGAGAGGTGCAGAAAGAGGGAAGAGGAGTGCACAAAATGTGAAGAAGGGTACAGAAAATGGGAAGAAGGGTGCAGAAAGAAGCAGGAGAGGTATATAAAGAAGCAAGAGTAGTGCAGAAAGAAGTCAGATAAGTGCAGAAAGAGGCAAGAGTAGTACAGAAAGAGGCATGAGGGGTGCAGAAAGAAGCAAGAGAATTGCAGAAAGAAGCAACAGATGTGCTAAACGAGGCAAGAGGGGTGCAGAAAGAGGTGAGAGTTGCGGAAACAGCCAAAAGAGGTCCAGACAGAGGCAAGAGAGGTGCAGAAAGAACCTACAGAGGTGCAGAAAGAGGCAAGAGGGATGCAGGAAGAGGCAAGAGAAGTTCAGAAAGAGGCAAGAAAAGTGCAAAGAAAGCAAAAGATGTACCGAAAGAGGCAAGAGAGTTGCACACTCAGGCACAAGAGATCAGAAATTTGTATGGAAGGTACAGAAAGAAGCAAGAGACATGCAGAAAGAAACAACAAAGGTGCAGAAAGAGGTGTGGGGTAGCAAACAAAGGAAAGAGAGGTGCAGAAAGATGGAAGAGGGATGCATAAAAAGGCAAGAGGGGTGAAGAAATTTGCAAGGCAGGTGCTAAATGAAACAAAAGCAGTACAGAAACAACCAAGCAAGCAATAGAAGTACAGAAAGGAGGAACATGGGTGCAGAAATAGGCAAGAGGAATGCAGACAGAGGCAAAGGAGGAGCAGAAAGAGGTAAGAGAGGTACACACAGAGGCACAAGGGGTGCATACATTTGCAAGAGAGATGCAGAAAGGGGTGCAGGAAGAGGCAAAAGGGGTGCAGAAAGGAAAGTGAAGTGCAGAAAGAAGCAACAGAGGTGCAAAAAGAGATAAGACAGCTGATGAAAGAGGCAAGAGAGTTGCAGAAACAGGCAAGAGATGTGCACAAAGTGGGTACAGGAATGCAGAAAGAGGCAAGAGAGGTGCAGAAAGAGGGATGAAGGGTACAGAAAAAAGCAAGAGGGGTGCAGAAAGAAGCAAGGGAGTAGGAGAAAGAGGCAATACGGTTGAGAAAGAGGCAAGATGGGTGCAGAAAGAAGCAACAGAAGTGCTGAAGGAAGCAAGAGAAGTGCAGACACAAGCAACAGAGGTGCAGAAGAAGGCAAAAGAACTGAAGAAAAAGGCAAGAGAGTTACAGTAACAAGCAAGAGAGGTGTAGAAAGATGCCAGAGTACCCCAAAAAGAAGTAAGAGAGGTGCAGAGAGGAGGAACATGGGTGCAGAAATAGGCAAGAGGAATGCAAACAGTGGCAAAGGAGGAGCAGAAAGAGGCAAGCGAAGTACACACAGAGGCACAAGGGGTGCATACATTTGCAAGAGAGATGCAGAAAGAAGCAAGAGTAGTGCAGAAAGAAGGAACACGAGTGCAGAAAGAGGCAAGATATGTGCAGAAAGAGGGAACAGGGATCCATAAAAGGCAAGAGGTGCAGACAGAGGGAAGAAGGCTACAGAAAGAGGCAAGATTGGTGAGGAAAGAAGCAACAGAAGTGCAGAATAGAGCAACAGAGGTGCAGAAGGAGGCAAGTGATCTGAAGAAAGAGGCAAGCGATTAGCAGAAACAGGCAAGAGAAGTGCAGAAAGAGGGAAGAGGAGTGCACAAAATGTGAAGAAGGGTACCGAAAATGGGAAGAAGGGTGCAGAAAGAAGCAGGAGAGGTATATAAGGAACCAAGAGTAGTGCAGAAAGAAGCAAGATAAGTGCAGAAAGAGGCAAGAGTAGTACAGAAAGAGGCATGAGGGGTGCAGAAAGAAGCAAGAGATGTGCATAAAGAAGCAACAGATGTGCTAAACGAGGCAAGACAGAGGCAAGAGAGGTGCAGAAAGAACCAACAGAGGTGCAGAACGAGGCAAGAAGGGTGCAGGAAAAGGCAAGAGAGGTTCAGAAAGAGGCAAGAGAAGTGCAGAGAAAGCAAAAGGTGTACCGAAAGAGGCAAGAGAGTTGCACACTGAGGCACAAGAGATCAGACATTTGTAAGGAAGGTGCAGAAAGAAGCAAGAGACATGCAGAAAGAAGCAACAAAGGTGCAGAAAGAGGCATGGGGGTAGGAAACAAAGGAAAGAGAGGTGCAAAAAGATGGAAGAGGGATGCATAAAAAGGCAAGAGGGGTGCAGAAATTTGCAAGACAGGTGCTGAAAGAAACAAAAGCAGTACAGAAACAACCAAGCAAGCAATAGAAGTACAGAAAGGAGGAACATGGGTGCAGAAATAGGCAAGAGGAATGCAGACAGAGGCAAAGGAGGAGCAGAAAGAGGCAAGAGAGGTACACACAGAGGCACAAGGGGTGCATACATTTGCAAGAGAGATGCAGAAAGGGGTGCAGGAAGAGGCAAAAGGGGTGCAGAAAGGCAAGTGAAGTGCAGAAGGAAGCAACAGAGGTGCAAAAAGAGGTAGGACATCTGATGAAAGAGGCAAGAGAGTTGCAGAAACAGGCAAGAGATGTGCAGAAAGTGGGTACAGGAATGCAGAAAGAAGCAAAGGAGGTGCAGAAAGAGGCAATTACGGTTCAGAAAGAGGCAAGATGGGTGCAGAAAGAAGCAACAGAAGTGCTGAAGGAAGCAAGAGAAGTGCAGAAACAAGCAACAGAGGTGCAGAAGAAGCCAAAAGAACTGAAGAAAAAGGCAAGAGAGTTACAGTAACAAGCAAGAGAGGTGCAGGCAGATGCAAGAGTACCCCAAAAAGAAGGAAGAGAGGTGCAGAAAGAAGGAACAGAGGTGCAGAAAGAGGTTAAGAGGGGTGCCAAAATGTACAAGACAGGTGCAGAAAAAAACAAGAGCAGTACAGAGGCAATAGAAGTGCAGAAATGAGCAACAGAGTTGCAGAAAGAGGTAAGAGCACTGAAGAAAGAGGCAAGAGGGGTGTAAAAACAGGCAAGAGATGTGCAGAAAGAGGGAATAGGGGTGCAGTAAGAGGCAAAAGAGGTGCAGAAAGAGGGAAGAGAGGTGTAGAAAGAGGAAAGAAGGATGCAGAAATTGGTAAGAGGGGTGCAGAAAGAGGTAAGAGGGGTGCAGAAACAGGTAAGAGGGGTGCAGAGAGAAGCAAGTGAAGTGCAGAACAAAGCAACAGAGGTGCAGCAAGCGGCAAGGCAAGTGCAGAAACAGGCAGGCAAGGTGCAGAAAGAGGGAGCAGGTGTGCAGAAAGAGGCAAGAGGGATACAGAAATGTGCAAGAGCTGTGTAGAAAGAAGCAAGAGCAGTGCAAAAAGAAGCAAGAGAAGTGCAGAAAGAAGCAAGAGAGGTGGACAAAGAGGGAAGAGGGGTGCAGAAATAGGCAAGAGAGATGCAGAAATTTGCAAAAGAGCTGCAGAAAGAACCAAGAGCAGTGCAGAAATAACCAACAGAGGTGCAAAAAGAAGGAAGAGGGGTGCATAAAGGGGTAGGAGAGGTGCACAAAGAGACAACATGGGTACACATAGGCAGGAGGGGTACAGAAAAAAGGAAGAGAACTGCAGAAATAAGCAACAGAGGTGCCAAAAGAGGTACAAAGAGTTCAGAAAGATGCAAGAGAAGTGCATAAAGAAGCAACATTGGTACAAAAAGAGGAAAGAGTGATACAGAAAGAAGCAAGTGAGGTGCAGAAATAGGCAGGAGAGGCACAGAAACAGGCAAGAGAAGTGTAGAAAGAGGCAAGAGAGGTGCATAAGGAGGCAAGAGATCTGCAGAAAGAGGCAAGAGTTGCAGAAAGAGGCAAGTGAGGTGCAGGAGGAGGCAAGGGAACTGCAGAAAGAGGCAAGAGAGTTGCAAAAACAGACAAAAGGGGTACAGAAAGAGGGAACAGGTGGGCAGACTGAGGCAAGAGAGATGCAGAAAGAAAAAAGAGGGGTGCAGAAAGAGGGGTATAGAAAGAAGCAAGAGAAGTACAAAAAGAAGCAACAGAGGTACAGAAAGAGGCAAGAGAGGTGCAGAAAGAGGGAAGAGAAGTACAGAAAGAGGAAACAGAGGTGCAGAAAGAGGCAAGAGAGGTGCAGGAAGAGGGAAGAATGTGGCAGAAAGAGGCAAGAGGGGTATAGGAAGAAACAAGTGAGGTGCAGATAGAAGCCACAGAGGTGCAGAAAGAGGCAAGAAAAGTGCAGAAAGTAGAATAGAGGAGCAGAAAGAGGCAAAAGAAGTGCAGAAAAAAGAAAGGTACAGAAAGGAGCAATAGAAATTCAGAAAGAGACTAGAGAGGCGCAGAAAGAAGCAAGAGTGGTTTGCACATCATTAGTACCAATTTAATACCCACATTTAGCAATAAGTAACAGGTGACCATTCTAGGTTAGGGAAGGGCCTTCCACTACGTTATAACATTTTTCGCTGCATTTTTAGTAGTAGATTGAGATAGAAACAATGTTTTTGTTGCTCCAATCTGCATATTATGCAGTAGATGATGGACTATCTGGCAAATGCGGAAAATGTATAACTGTGCAAAGGTTGGTGCAGCCAAACAGTCGCATAATTCCAGTAGCCCTGCTCATACCTCTGATTAGGTCTAGAACTGCTCCTCAGTGGTTCCTTCTTTTTTGTCTCATTGAGTTTTATAGTTTAGCTTCTATGGAAACGAGGAAGACTAAACCAGAGTTTACCATTCCTAAACACAGACTACCATACCGCATAATTACCCTCCATAACACATAATCCCACTCTACATAATTCCTATACACTAAATACCACATACTTTCTATCCAAATAATTTCAGTGCACAACATACCACATAATTTCACTACACACAACATACATCCACTCCAAAAAAAGTTTACATTTACAACGCCAATAGCTACAACTCTCGCAAATGCGAGACCTATTACATCGCAAATGCTTCTTTAAATGGTAGTCATATTTGCAAAGTGGTGGAGAAAGGGTCTGGATCTCTGACCAGCGCTCAGGAATTCCACTGCGTAGGATTTACAGGAGGTACCCGGAGGGATTCTTGGCCTCCTAAGTTTCTCGGGAGAAAAGTAGACTTCATCCTCCAACCCATAGTGTGCCAGGAGGTGCATGTCAGAGTGGTGTGAAAAGGGGCGTATGGCCCCTGAACACCTCTTATCAATCCCACTGTGTAAGACTTACTGGAGATAACAGGAGTGGTAGTTGGCCCCCAAGATTAACTTTGGGGGTCACCTACCCCTCCTATTACCTCCTGTAAGTCCCACACAGCAGGATTGATAAGTTATTACCAGGTTAAGCCCCCTTTCTCCACCACTCTGCAAACGCAATTCCTGGTGCGCTCTTGGATGGTTATTAAAGTCCCCTTCACTGCTTGGGGTCCTTAGGGGCCAACTAGCGTACCTGTTACCTCCAGTATGCCCCAGATAGTGGGATTGCAGACAGATGGGTACAGGCCACACACCTTTTCTCCACCACTCTGCAAATGCGCCGCCTGGCGCATTCTTGGTTGGGGGATTAAGTCCCCTTGAATCCTGAGGGTCCCTGGGGCCAACTTAGCCCACCAGGTTACGTCCAGTAGGGCCCACACAGCTGGATTGCTGAGAGTGGTCTGAAGCCATGCCCTGTATTAATACTACTGTGCACATGTGCCTCCTGGCACACTACTGCCCGGGGGATGAAGTCCACTTCAGTCCTGAAGTCCTCAGGACACCAAAGGAGCTCATCGCCCCACCAGCAGTGCGCCAAGAGGCACGTTTGCATAGTGGTGCAAAAATGGGCGTAGGCTCGGACCACCTCTCAACAATCGCACTGTGTGGTGCTTACTGGAGGTACCTGATGGGCTAGTTGGCCTCTAAGGACCCTTAAGATTCTAGGGGACTTAATTTCCTAACCCAGCACCTGTCAGGTGGCTCGTCTGAAGAGTCGTGCATGAAGGGGGTGGGCCCGCCAGTGAGTTGCTGTCCCCCCCTTTTTGGGGGGGTTAGAAGGGGGGCTTCTCAATATTTTTGGGACCTTGGAACCCCATACCCCAGGGCCTGCCAATATTTATTTATTTATTTTTAAATGGGAAGACGTTCGTGCGGCCCACCTACCGAGGCCGATTTAGGCTCCGGGACCTCATCCTCTGGGGCATTGCCTTGTTAAAAAAAAAAATATATATTATTTTTTTTGGGAGGGGGGCTGTGTGGTCCCCTTCCCTGGGCCACTATTGGCCCCGGGGATCCCATACCCAGGGGCCTGGCCATAATTTCCATTCCTCTTGAGGCCACTTACGGTCTTCCGAGACCTCATCCCCAGGGCCTGGCCAGCCTTGAATTTTTCTTGTATTTTTGGATAGGGGCCCCTTTCCTGAGGCCACGTATGGCCCCGGGGACCCCATTCCCGGGGCCAGGCCTTACATTGGGGACTGCAGGGGAGTCCCAGTGCCCCCGCTGTTTTTGGACATGGAGAGCTGCTGACATGCAGCTCCCCTTCTCTAAAAGCAATACTGCTTTGCTTCATGGAAGCGAGAGCAGGTTTCCTGCCCTCACTTCCATGAAGCAAAGTAGAAGTTTGCAATGACAGGACGGGAGCTGTGCTCCCGCCCTGCCATTGCAGACTGCAATGTTCTGGGAATGGGCACCCCTGGACATTGCTGAAGCCGGCCCAGGGGGGGGGGTGGGGTGATCCCCAGGGCCATATACTGCTTCCCAACGTGAAAATAGCCGCTGGGAAGTGGTGGTCCCCAGGTCCACAACGAACCCTCACGTTTCAATAATTAACGCCCTGGGGAGGTGGTGCTCCCTGGGGGAGTGTGGGGGGGCTCGAGCCCCCCCACATGTATTAATAATAATAGCCGTGTGGAGGTGGCTGTCCCCGGGGCAGCCTAAGGGTGCAGGAGCCCCTCCATTCAATTTTTCCAAAAATGCCACGGGGAAGTGGCGGTCACCGCGGCTGCACGGGGCGTGTGCCCCTGCACACTATGAGGAAAGCACCAATGAAGTGACAGTTCCCGGGGCAGCGGGGGCCCGAAATTTTGATTGCCCCAGGGACCTTGGCTTCCTGGGGGATTAAGGGAAAAAAAGTGCGGGAGTCCGCGCTTCATTTAAAAAAAGGTTTTTATCGGATTTGCGCACCCAAAAAAAACAATGGCTACAAGGATGTTATAGTTATGTTCACATTCATTGTACATGCAGCCACCCCCAGCCATCCACCGAACCCCATGCTGGGCACGCCCTTTGGATGTGCCCATATGGGGTTATAGTGTGTGTGGGTGAAGTTTCTTTTTTCTTTGGGCCTCGGATCCCCGGGTCCAATGCGGATCGATCCCTGAATCATCTGCATACCTAGATAGCTATACATTTCTTTCTTGAATAACTATTAAACTACTGAACAGATTTACAGATTACAGCACATTACAAATAGGTATCTTTCTACACCAGGATCCAGCTTTCTACCATATTAGTTGTAATTCCGTTTAATGTTTCAGGCCATAGCCGTGTTTAAAAATTGCAAAACCCCATAGATATTGCATGGCTGAAAAAGCGTTTTGGGACCCACCTTTTTCTAAGCCCCTGCTTAATGATTAACCCCCAAAATTGCCAAGCAGATTCTGAAGCAAGCTATACAGTAGTTTTAAAAATTACTGTAGCATTTGTCAAACTGCGCCACAGTTATTAGTAAAACAGAAAATGTTCATCTATGGGAAAAGTTGCTTCCAAGCAATGTTTATATTGTAATGGGGTTTTTTCTAAATGTGTGGGGGGTCCTTGGAGGCCAACTAGCTCACCAGGCACCTCCAGTAAGCGCCACAGAGCTGCGTTGCAGAGAGGTGTATAAATGGGGCGTGGCCTCTGAGCACCTCCCTGATGCATACTGGAGGTACCTGGTGGGCTAAAACACGCAATGGGGTGTGTTTGCACACATGTCACCTCAGGCTCTGCCCCCTTCCTTCACCACTGTTTAAACGCGCCCCCTGGTGAGTTGTAAGTTGGGGAATTAATTCCCCTTGAATAATGAGGGCCCCTGGGTGCCTTTGCGCAGTGGTAAAGGGAGGGGGCGGGGCCAGAGGTGACGTGTGCAAACACGCCCTGTGGCGCGTTTTAAGTTGGGGAATTAAGTCCCCACCAGTAGACCACAATGTACCTCCAGTAAGCACCACAGAGCTGCATTGCAGAGAGGTGGTCCGAGGCCATGCCCCATTTTACACCTCCCTGCAATGCAACTCTGTGGCACTTACTGGATATACCTGATGAGTTAGTTGGCCCCCAGAGACCTTCAGGATTCAAGGGGACGTTAACCCCCAACTTAAAACGGCCACAGGGCATGTTTGCACACATGTCACCTCAGACCCCCACTCTCTTCACCAGTGTGCAAACGCGCCCGGTGGCACGTTTTAAAAGATAGTTTTAATCCCCCTGCCCTATTATGTACTAGGGGTTTACAGAGGAGGTCATGCTAATCACAGGGGTACCCCAACACAGAGGGTTCCCTAGTGTATGTAGGTGTTTTCACTGTACTCTGAGTGTCTTATAGCATACCACTGGCTCTAGGCCTGGTTAGTCAGAGTCACTTACCACCAGTACCTGTCTGAAAAAGTTGTAAGCACAGGATGATTTTGTAACAAGGCCTCTTTCTGCTCCTCTGTTGGTTCTTTATGCACATGTCTTGCTTCTTCCTGCACTTTTCTATGTCTTTGAGGACTTCTGTTGCTTCTTCTGCATTTCTCTTGCTTCTTTATGTGTGTTTTTCTTCTTTCTTCACATGTCCTACCTCTGGAGGCATAGTTAGAAATTAGCATTTAAAAAACTTTAGAAATTCACTGAAAAACCATAGGTTTCAGGAGATTTATAGTTAGTTGGACATTTTCACTCGTACAAAAACCCTAGAAATGAGTGGATGTGTTGTGTAGATCTTGGAATTAATGAATAGGTGTGTTGTAACTGGTATTGGTATGCCCATTGTTTTGAAAATATAGGTTTCTATTTTTGATGGGGGAATTTCTAGGGTTTTGTATGAGTGAAATGTCCAACTAACAGTAACGCCCCTGAAACCTATGGTTTTTTCAGTGAATTTCTAAGGTTGTTTAAATGCTAATTTCTAACTATAACGCACCTGAAACCTAGGGTTTTTTTCAGTGAATATATATATGTGCAATTGCAATGAAAATAAATGTTGGCAACACTATATAGTATTTAGAACAACGTTACTAATCAACACAAAATCATTGCTGGAAAGCACTGGTTGAAATCCAGGTTATTATCTCAGTAGAGCCAAACTGACATGATTCATGTTACATGTATCTTATACTGAGAAACACCTATACAAATAGGCATCCTCAATGTGAATTTATCCATTCCATCTTAGTTCTGGACAAAAGTATGCTTTTTAGTAAAACAAATGTAGAAGAAAAATGTCAGAGCACAAACTATATAAGCAACTGACTAAATTAATGTTTATTAATTAAATGGGTATAGCAGAAATCAAAGCATACATGTTTGTTTGCTCAAGTGAATAGATGGACATGCAAGCACTCAGATCCTTAATGCTTTCCAATCACTTTCCACAGGAACATGCCTCCTCCTCAGGGTATCCATAGACCTCCACCTCACAGGGTGTAAGGAAGTCCGCTCTGCCTCGGGTGTAGAGGTTCACATACCGGCCGACCATCCCATTGCACTGAAATGTCTGTGTACCACCAGAAGGGATTGACGAAATAGTTGCACACCTATAGTAATAAAAATAAGAATATGAAAATAATAATAATCATACAATGTTTTTTTCTACACTACGCTCTTCAATATATAGAACAAGGAAGGACTTAGTGTCTTGTCATAATTCCAGGCTCCACTTTCCACTGTCACACAGTGGAGCTGCATATTTAGGAGTATAGTGCAGTGGTGTAAAGTGGGCTTTAGTTTGGTAGAGTGGAGTACACTCAAGTGGGTAGTGTACAGTGGAATAAAGTGTCATAGAAAGTGGTGTGTTGCATGAGTTTGATGCTTTGTTCGGTTTCATCAGATGCCTAATAGGCAGGATAACCCACCACTACAAATACCAAACCATGTGCTCCATCATACTGCGCCACAGGCATGTAGTTTTCCACCTTCGGCCAAAATTACGCTAAACTGCAAAAAGTAGAGGAAGCAGAAATCATCAACCTTGTTGAAGGCCACACACAATGGGTTTCCCCAGCTCTCCTGTAAAGTAAGCTTTAACTACCCCACAGAGTGCATATATTCGCCTCTAAATACAGCAATTGAGAAGGAAATCTATGTAATAGAAACAGTGGATGAACTAGAAGCTGAAGTCATAAGTGCTTGGGTAGTTTTGTTAGCTCGAGCAGAACTCAATGTATCACCAACATTCCCCACACACATCGTACAGGTACATTACGTCGTTCTCCACTTACATGTAACAAAGGAAGAATAAAGGGATACATTTTGGAATTCTGAGTACGGCAGTGGTATTTCAGGACTTTATCTTTCGATACAGGGAGATAAAGACACATCACTTTCATTCTGTTGAAACACCATTGGCTCTCCTTCCCAGCCCACACATCTTCTAAATCAGCTACATCCCTTTACAAATCCATCAAAACCAGCACTCCTGCTTATCTTGCAGACAAGCTCACAGTTTCTTGCAGTTCTCAGCCCACCCACAGTGAGGATTCCATCAGACTACAGACCAATAAGCATAACAAAGAAGGAACAAGGCAGCAGGCCATTTCCATCTATCCACCCAGTCTAGAACAACATCCCCATATCATAATGCCCAAATGCAGCACCAATTTAGGAAAGTGTTGAAGACTCACTTCTTTAAAGTACACTACAACACAATGCATTAACCGTCTACAACACAGCTTCCTCTACTCTTACTCGCTGTCTTTAACCTTAAACCATGTTCAGCTCCCTGCTGCCTTTTGGCTAGGTTTGCACTATAAAAATAACATATACATACATAATGGAATTGGAAATAGTGCCTCGATATATTAATAAACATACCACTCTTTCAAGGATTGGAACTAATGACCTGCAGATTGCACACTGCTCTCTGTATTAGAGCTAGACACATTGATCCCATGCTTGCCTCTCTCAATTTTTGTTGTGTCTCAGCTATACATTTCTGGTAGTTTTCTAAATATATCATTCCCAGTGTCTACCATACAATTTATATAGAGGAATGTGGGTCAACACCTTGTTTCTGAATGGATTGGTTTCTTGTCCTTCTCACTTTCATTCTCCTTATTCATTGGCATTTCTCTGTATTCTTGTGTGTAATGTCGCTCAGCATTTCTCTTGTACTATGTTTCTGACTTGTACTTTTATTGGTTTCTGCACTCCATTGTACTGCATCTCCTTGCTCTCCTCCCTGTCACTAACTTAATGTACATATTTTTCATTTAATGAGGGCCTAGCTAGTGCAGATTCCTTAGCGGCTCAGGTCTCTACCACTTCTCAGCAGCCACATTTTTGGGGGAAATTCACCGTTCAGGGATAGCTATCTGTGAAGAAGTACATCTCAAATATAGGATGATGAAAAAGGTTTCTTTATTCTTATCACAAGAAGAAAAGGATCTCATCCACAGGAGACACAGGCTGGCTGTAACTGACTCTGTCCTAGCCTCAATTGGAATCTTAACATAACTACATCATACATTCTAAGAATAACATTCTGTAACCAACAAGTCAGACACTCATAACATACTGAAGAAGGATACCACACACCTTCCCCTGAAACATAAAATTTGTTACTTTAAAACATAGTCACCAAGAGCTGCAGGAGCACGGACCATAAAAATTGTTATTTTAATACATAGTCACTAAGAGCTGTAGGAGTACAGACTCGACGTGTACTTTTCCTGACAGGAACATCAGACTCAACATTTTTCTTTTTATTAACTAAATTGCTATTTGTTAAAGTGTTTTCAGCAGAAATATCACTACTATTCGACCCTTTGTCTTTTAAAGCAGAACCTGAAAATGAAGTAACACGATTCAGATTCCAAATCCTCCCATCATTTAGCTTAACAGCATTGTGAAAGAGTTTCGTGACACAAAAAGGAGGAGAGTACTTCGGCCCTGAAGATCTAATCCCCAACACACACATTGGAATGAGCAACTGCATGCCTGCTATCAAAGTTCTTCTTCCTCAGCTTAGATTTCGCCTCCTGTCTCAATGAACTTAGGCCCCTGTTGTGATTCACCGTTTCCACCCCTAATTTTCTCATCCAAGTTTGAAATATCGAAGTGTTTGGAGTGCGACCTCGGAAAATTTCAAAAGGAATCTCTCCCGTAGTAGAATGTGGTGTAACTCTATACACCATTACTCTTTCCATCAGGTTATTTTTCCAATCTGAGCCCTGATCTTTAGAAATCTGAATAGACTCCTTAAGTACTCGGTTGAACCTCTCCACCATTCCGTTACTTTCCGGATGGTAAAGAGAACAACGCTTATGTTTAATACCTTTATTCGCTAAGAAATCCTCCATCTCCTTTGATACCAGCTGTACACCATTATCTGTAAGGATTGTTTCAGGGAAACCTTCCCTAGCAAAAATATCTCGTAAAAATTTGACAACATCCTTGGTCTCAATGTTTTGGGTGATTTTTATCTCTGGCCAACGTGAGAACATATCAATCAAGACTAACACATACCTTTGACTAGTCCCAGAAAAAATCGGACCCAGAATGTCTAAGGCTACATCCTACCAACACCGTACCGGTATCTCCCTAATGACCATTGGTTGCGTCCTTGTCTTGCATACTTTATCAGAAGAGTTACATTCAACACAATCACGAATCAAACGTTCTACAAAAATATCTATACCAGGCCACCAGAAATGCAACCGTATTCTCTCCTTAGTTTTGGATATGCCTTGGTGCCCCTGGTGAGCTAAATGAAGAATTTTTTCTCTTATCAGTGAAGGTGGAATAAGTCTAGTGCCTCTCCACAACAACCCATCCTTTAAAGATAACTCGTCTCTAACATTCCAGTATCACTTGGCAGTAACGCTCAAATTCTTAAGACAAGGCCACCCTTTACTCAATAAATCACAAATTTCCTGAAATTCAGAATCTGTACTCATGGCGTCTCTCCAATCATTCTCCTGAACAATTCCTTCTACAATTTCACACACTTTGAATTCATCTACCGCCCATGAATCTTCAGAAGATAAAGAAGTTTGGTCATTCCGTTCCACAACTAATCAAGATAGACAATCAGCCACTTTGTTATTCACCCCTGGTAAATACTTCACATCAAATTCAAAATCTTGGAGTGCAATTACCCATTTACAAATACGTGAAAAAATGGCATCTAGACCTTTTTTGTAAAAGATTTCCTTCAATGGTTTATGATCAGTGTGAACCACAAACGAATTACCCCAGAGAAACGTCTTCAATTTCCTAATTGCCCAATAAATACAAAGAGCCTCCTTTTCGATTACAGAATATGATAACTCAGGGCCGACTAAAGCTCTAGGCAGAAACAAGATAGTGATTTCTTTTCCACCTCTCATTTGCTTGAGCACAGCTCCTAAGCCCCGAGAACTAGCATCTGTGACCAAAATGGAATCATTACTTACATCAAAACTCTGTAAAGAAGGAGCTAGACTTAAATCTTGTTTGACAAGTTCATACTCCTTTTGACACATCTGAGACCAAGAAAATGTTGCTCCTTTTTTTAACAATTCTCTCATGTTAGATGTCCTGTTCGCAAAATGAGGCACAAACTTGTTATAATATTCTGCCATACCTAGAAAGGTAATCAATTCTTCCCTAGATTTTGGCGTAGGCAAACTGTGTATGGTCTTTACCAATTTATCCTTAGGTTTTACACCATCAGGAGTCAAACAGTGACCTAAATAGTCAATCTCAGTCAAGTTAAATCTACACTTATTTTCCCTTAGAGTCAATCCTCTGTCTTCAAAACGTTCCAGAACAGATCTAACTCTAATATCATGTTCACTTTGTGACAAACCAAAAACAAGTACATCATCCTGATAAATTTTAACTCCAGTAATACCCTTCAATACATCTTCCATTACTCTCTGAAAAACAGAGGCTGCAGAGACTAAGCCAAAAGGTAGACGAGTAAACTTATAAGTGCCAAAGGGTGTGATAAAGGTTGTGAGACCCATGGATATGTCATCAATCCTGACTTGATGGTATGCAGCCCTAAGGTCCAGTGTGGAGAACATGCAGGCATCCCCAAGTTGAGTTAACATGGTATTGATATTTGGAAGAGGGTATCTATCCGCTACAACCTCTCTATTAGGACCTCTAAGGTCAACACAAAAACGAATTTCGCCTGAGGGTTTGCGCGCTAAAACAACAGGCGAAACCCACTCACTTGCTTCAGATTTCACAATGATCCCATCACTCAAGAGTTTCTCCAATTCCTGCCGCATAGGCTCCTGCATAGCTAAAGGAACGCTACGCACTTTACATGCCACAGGAACTGCATTTGTCTTTAAGGTAATATTATGAACATAATCAGAAAGACAACCTAGTTTGTCACTAAAGACATTTTTAAATTGACCTTGCCAGTCAGGATAAGATACCTCATTTGTATTCAGATCAGTGCCTTTTTTCACACTTACAACATTGCAGCTAGTTGAGCATTGGGACACATCATTTGAAACACCATCATCCCTCCCGGAGTGAGATATTATGTCTCTTAGAACAATGCAGGGGTTTTCACCAGGAACTAAAGCGACATGTAAGTCTGCCTGATGGAACCAACTTAGAATGCTGTCTCCCCTGCAGGAGATGTAAATTTTCCCCGCAGTGAGTCGTCCCTTGTAATCAATTTGCTTGTTAAAATAACCTACAAGTTTAATAGGCTTTCTCCCATAGGCCAGTGGTCTTATGTCAGGCTTAAAAACTTTTACCTTTCCAAAAAGTTTTTCTTCAAAGAAAACTTCGGGTATTAAAGTGATTTTTGCACCAGAGTCAAACAACATTTTGACTTCGCAATTATCAATGCGTACAACATCAACAGCACCTTTACACTTTTTTCCATCAGATAAGGAAATTTCACGACAAAGTACGTTGTCTGAATCAGAATTAGCGTCTTCACCAAATAAGGAAATTTCACCACAATGTAACTCCTCTGAATCAGAATCTGAGTCTTCATCAATTATCACTTCTTTCACTTGTTTTTTTTTCCATTAGTTTGAGACCTGCAAGCCTTCGAGTAATGCCCAACCTTACCGCAATTATTACATTTAGAAGATAAAGCAGGGCAGGACCTATCATTGGCCAGATGATCAGAGGCATTACAACGAAAGCACTTTAGCTTGGAACTAGTGGGGGATCTGTAAATTTTAGAAGATGAAGGAGTGGAATTGGTCATTTTCTTAATGGTTCTAGTCGTAGTTTTTTGGTCTGGTTTTTCCAGGGACTTATTCTTATTAACAACTAGGACTTTTTCCTCAGACGTTTCTTTTTCCTTCTTAAAACCTTTTACGCATGCAAGAGAGTGTTCTAATCTTTTGGCTATAGTGATGACTTCATCTAAATCAGGATCATCCTTTTGCCACAGTTCATCCTTAATTTTTCTAAACAACATCCTAACATGAACTGATCCCGTATTCTTTCCTCTAAAGTACCTTCAAATTTACAAGTGGCAGCCAATTTGCATAAAGCTGTAACATAAGTTTCAACAGACTCCTCATCTTTCTGCATACGCCTGCCAAAGTGGTATCTTTCTACGATGGTACAAGTAATGTTTATCTAGCTTTTTAATGTTGACCTCAAATTCGTTCAAATTGTTTGCCTCTTCAGTAGTCAATTCAGGCAAGTGCTCAAACACTTCCTGCCCTTCGGAACCTAAGCAGTGCATTCGAAGTGCTGACTTCCTTTCCGCAGAAAGAGAAGTGCCACAAACCCTCGCATAATTCAGAAACACTTTTTTCCACTTTGACCAGCGAATGGGAGGATACCCTGGTTTTGATAGGAAAAAGGGGGCAGCAGTAACGTTCTGCATAACTCACTATTAGAATAGAAGAAAACTGGGTTGAACACAGTAATAGATCAAACAAGTAGATAATATGAGTAAAGTATGTCAATGAATCTGTAAGGAAGTAAAAGTAAGTGGCATAAATTAATAGCATATGAATAATTTTTCATTAAAAGACACCAGATTATCAGTAAAACCTGTGAAAAGAAAAATTGATTAAAAGAAAGTACAGTATGAGTACAATAAATACACTCTAATAAAGCTGAGTGTGTCAGCGTAGATAAAGTCTTTGAAACCATACACACTACAAAAGCTGAGTGTGTCAGCGTAGAAAAGGCCCCTTTTTTTTTTATAAATTCCACAAAGCACAGTTTAATATTGAAGTGTTCTTGTTGTTATGAAATTAACGTTGTTACCGTAGACAAAATCTTCAAAACAACAAGTTCCACGAATTACAGTTCAGCCAGTATTCAGGTTTTCTTTCCGCTAGCAAATGAAACGCTGTCAGTGAAGCGCCGCTGTGAGCCGATGTACCGGCGCGGCGTTGTCAAGGAAGCCAGACGTTGCCAAGAGTCAAGGAAGGTTCATCCCTTTTTCAAGTGTGACGCATGTGAAATGCTGCGTAGAGAGGCTTGAAACGCGGCGTCAGGAGCATGCGCGTATGGTGTTAGTAACGAGCTTGGAGCGCGGCTGGAGATGGAGGTAATTGTTTACTTCTAAATTTTCTCCGTTGCAGCCTCGCGGTCATTCAAAGCCCACATTTACACAAATCAACACTTAAAAGCGATTAAGGGAATATATATATTTTCTAACAGACTATCCATCCCTTAGGAACGAGAAAGAAACTCGGCAGGCAGTCATAGAAACGTAATAAATAAATGAATGTTCTCCGTGAGGCGAGACTCTAGCTTTCCAAAACTTCAGGGGTTGCAAATATCTCCAAAGCCAGTAAATGAAAGTTATATTAAAGGAAAGCCAGGGAAATCTGTCACTTTTAAACGTGTGATAAGTGGGCAGATACTTTCAAGCCTCAAAAGAAAGTACATTTTAAATTGATGTAGAATTTTCCTTTCCTTAATTTTTAAAGCCCAACAGGAAAACGAATTTAGTGTAAAGTACCTTAAGTTGAGGTTTGGTGTTGAGATCCTTTTGAGAATTTCCTTTTTCCTTTTTTTTTTTTAAAAGAAAAGTTATCCTTCCTTTTCCAAATGAATGTTGAAAGTTGGAAGAGAAATCTTCATCCCGTCCTCGTCGCCAATGTGAAGAAGTACATCTCAAATATAGGATGATTAAAAAGGTTTATTTATTCTTATCACAAGAAGAAAAGGATCTCATCCACAGGAGACACAGGCTGGCTGTAACTGACTCTGTCCTAGCCTCAATTGGAATCTTAACATAACTACATCATACATTCTAAGAATAACATTCTGTAACCAACAAGTCAGACACTCATAACATATTGAAGAAGGATACCACACTATCTTTCTGTATCAGTAACTAAAAATAAAGTTAAAATTCAATGCCTAGATGTCTGGTGTGCATGTAGGCGTGCGATGCATGCACCAAGACTGCTTCCTCAATCACACACTAGCATACAAGTCTACATTGCAGTCAAACAGTATGAGTGTTAAAAATTCAGCTGCAAGCAGTGGTCCTAGGCTGAAGGCAAATGTGCTATGATACATGCGATTCTGTAATCCCTGTATATTAACCTATCTCTAATTTCTTTTTAATAAGAAACTTGTGAAGCACCCAGTCGCCTACTATATGTAGGATAAAGTACTCCCAGTCTTACATACTTCAGATATTGCAAATCACAGTAAAGTTCCCTGACAATATGGAGGAAGGAGGCCAACGGCTGAGTTTCTTTATAAGGTTATGAAACTCCCAGGTGACAGGCAACATCCTCATCATGTTCGGTACAGGTGACTTTATTCTTAATAATACATAGCCACAACTTTACCTTTCCATAAACCATTTAAATCCTATGTGCATAGCTCTTTTATATGAAAGAGAGAGCAAGTTTGCAAACCTGGAGAATACAGTCTCCATTGCAAAATTAAAAACATCAAAAAAACTTGTTAAATGTTTCCTGTAAAATTATAATAAAATTAGTTTAATGCAAGTCATCTGTTTAAAAAAAGGTGCAGTAGCTTGGAATGAGTAGAAATATGGAGAAAGATTCTAACTTTTCTGTTATTACCTAAGTAATGCAAAAAATAAACATGCTGGCATAAATGTATCTGTTCTGCTTGTCACTGTACAGCAACAAAACAGAACAGCAGCAGTTTTTTTTACATTAATTCTTCAAACAGCTGCTTGTATTATGCTCTGTGTTCTGACCTGCCCTTCTCATTAGCTACTGGCACTGGCAGAAGGTATTATAACGGTATAACTCAACTGTAACAAGGTATTGTGGTGAAGCACTGACATTGTGGCGAGGCACTGTCATCTCCTCAATCTATACAGAGAATTACTGTCCTATTACACAATGAAGCTAAATATTTTGCAACACTTGTTTTTCAAGACTTGACTGCATGGGCAGAGGCAAAACAGGTAATTCCAACAACTGAAACTGGTTTTAGAAGGGGTTCAGGCGTTTTCCCAAATATTTTGGCGATGTCAATTCTATTTGACCAAATAAAAATGCAGCATTGTATGACTTATCTCTGGTTTGTTGACTTTAAGGCGGCTTTTGACTGTGTAAATTGAGCGAAGCCCTGTGGAGGTAGCTTAAGGCTTAGAGCATCGCGTCTCACCGGCTTAGAATCAAAGAGCTTTGTGCTTGGGTGTGGCTCAAAGTTGGAAATGGCTAATTTCCATTAAGAAAGCTCTATACACATCATGGCTTAAAGCAGGGATGTTTGCTGGCACCATATCTCTTCAATCTCTTTGTGACTGACCTCTCCCCAGCCTTTGATGCAACTAATAAGCACGCCACTTGCCTAGGTCTGCAAAAGCTGATAAACACCTTGCAACTGCACCGGACGCAAAATAATTTAGTAATGTTATGCTATAGATGCACAAATACATAGAGGTATCCAGGTGCTGCCATTGATAGAGGGTTTGAAGCTCAACTAGTTGTTAAAAATCCAAGTTTTTAGAACCTTTCTGAAAGACAGAAGATCAGGCATGGATTTGAGGTTCAGAGGGAGGGTATTCAACAGTATAGAAGTACCCACCACAAACCTTTCCCCATTGGGAGCATTTGAATTTAGGGACAACAATGTTTTTGGCAGCCTTGGAGCATAGAAGCCTGTTGGGATAATACCACTTAAAACTACCTTTGAGATATTTCGGGCCTATAACATGCAGTGATGTGTAAGTGATACACAAAGCTATAAAGTTGATTCTTTCTTTAATAGGTAGCCAATGAAGCTTCCGCAACGCAGGTTTAGCTAATTGAAATTAGAAACCTTTGTTGTGTTGTTCCTAGAAATCCCCAGGACCTGCATGTTTTGGATGACCTAAACTGAGGGCTTGGTGTCCAAACTGCTTTAAGACAACCGCTCAGGATACGTCGGCTGTTAGACCAGCTAGCTCTACAGTGCCACTACCACCCCCCCCTGTATTCTACAGTGGTGTAGGTAGTTACTGGCAACCGTTGAACATGACACACCGATTCCTTAGGGATCGTGGAAAACAGTACTGTACTTTTAGCTCAGTAACTCATGCTTGCTTAATCTCAGAAAATACACAGGATGGTGGTTAGGACGTTTCAATAAGTATTTATTGATCCAGCGTCAGTCTTGTGTAAAATATATCTGCTGCAACAATCTGGAGACAGAAGCATATAAAAGAAATCGCAAATATTAATATAGTAAACAGTAGATACATTTCTACCATAGTGCTAAGAAGATGAACATATATAGTTCAGATAAGACAGTAGCACTTGCATACTCCTATAGCGCGTGCACTGCATAATTTGCCAAACGTACCTAGCCTATATATGTCGGTGTGGCATGTATATGTGTGTATATACATATAAGTTCTTTTAAGTGTTTTATGAGATATATGAAATATGTTTTTCTAATGGAATTTCCCTTTTTCATATTCTCTCTTTTTTTTTCCTCTTCCCTTATTTTTAGAAAAACAAATATACTGTGAAGCACTTGCACTTTCGATAGTTTTGTACTGTATTTAAGTATTCAAGATTGGTGTAAAAAAACAATCATTTCTTGTTTACTAAAGCACTGGCACTTTATTTAGATGATATGATTATGAGAAATATGGTTTACATTTTGGGAATATTCTCTTCCTCTAATTTGAAAACAATCATAAATGTTTTGAAAACAATCATCATTTTTTGTAAACAATGCGATCATGCACAGCAGGCCTGTTGGTCATGGATGAAAAAAGTGGTGACCCTTTTACAGAACAATAATGCAGTGCCTGAGGACATGTTTATGTACATCAGGTACAGGGATTATGATAAAATACTAAGGGGGATATTTACTACCTTTTTGCACTGTGTTTGCATCACAAAAGTGACGCAAAACGACGCAAAATCTTTTTTTTTGCAGTTTACTTTCTGGCAAAATAACGTAAAAATAATGCGGAGCAGCACATTATGCTGCTTCGCATTACTTTGCGCCATGGGGGCATACCAGGGGTGGTGCATGGGCGTTAAACCCAATTTACTATAAACAGTAGATTGGGTTTCACATGAGAATACTGCGCCCTTTTCAACTAGGCACAAGGAAGGAGAAATGCTTTCATTTCTCCTTCCTTTTCCGACTATGCATGCGTGCTGCACTGTGCAGCACATATACAAAGTAAGAAAAGATTCCTCTTGTGTCTAGCATAGATTTTTGTATAGGAGGGGTAACCTTCCAGTACAAAACCTATGCTAGACTCATGCATCATGCACCCTAGCGCTGCGGCACTAATGTGTGTGCATGGCGCACAGCAGCTGTATTCAGTGCCGGCGCAAGGAAAAGGGGAGGAGATAGGCATATCTTTGAAGATATGGATATGGTGCTCTCCTGCTCCCTCTCTGTCACGCAATTCAGCGCAGCTTCGCGGGGGCTGCTCTGCATTGCATGCTTTCTTTGTAAATCTCCCCCTAAGAGCATGGTGTCGAAGAGACAGGAGCAAACTACTAGGTAAAATGTCCCCTATTCAGAACCGTCATTGTCTTGTGGATGGAACAATGTTTGTGAAAAGGGGCATACATGACAGGACTAGCCTAAAGGACATGACACCTTGCCACTGCATTTTGAAGGGAGTGGTGCTTGTTTGCAAACTGCAGTTGCATATTCACAACTGGTTTTAGCAGGGCCAGTAGAATATAATAGAAGATTTTCTTCTATGTTTTTAGTCTGTAGAAAGAGAAAGAGATAGTGGCCTTCACTTGATCCCCAAAGGCGAGCTGTCCATTAAAACCCATAGGCTTTAACCTTCCTGGCCAGTATTGAGAGATTTCCATGTTCTTGAATCTACCACGATGGTTACCAAAAGGAGACCTCCTTGCCGAATAGGAGGACCTTCATCTTCCCAGAGGTTAACTTCAGGCAGTTTTTATCCTTCCAATCGCTGACTGCTAACATACAGTTATGGAATCTATTACTGGTGTTGTCATCATTACTTGAAAGAGAAACTACAATCTGGGTGCCATCCACATAGGATGTAAGTGAGAAGCCAAATGATTTGATCAAGCTGGCCAGTGACCATATATATAAGTTACACAGTGTCGGTCTCAGCAAGGACCCTGAGAGACTCCGCAAGTCAGGGGAATGGGTTCTAATTCAAACCTCTTTTTGCTCTTTCTCCCTGAGGAAGTATCTCAGAAGGGCCAGTGCAGCTGTCAACCAACAATCCATAGTTAACCATATCGAATGCAGCTGAAGGTCTCATAGGATGAGACGTGCTCTTCCACCCTTATCAAGAGTAGCCCTGATTTCCTCACTGACCACTATCTGCTCAGTTTCCATTCTGTGGCCGATTCCAAACCCAAATGGAGAAGGATTTAGGAGCTCATGGTTCTGAATAAAGCGGGTTCAAGGCTTTTTCAATAATTTCCAAAGGGGAACAGAAGCCTAGAAATCAGGCGATAAATGTTAGGGTCCGTTGTATCAAGGTTAGATTTTTTTAACAAAGGAAGGATTGATGCTTTTTTCCATTGTTTAGGAAAATAGCCAGATTTTATCAATGTATTACCAATTTTCATAAGATGGTTAGCGATTATATCAGGGGCCATCTGAACAATGTAAGCAGGGTAAGGATCAATGAGGGAGCCAGATTTAATGGATTTGATCAGCTCTATTACCTGTTCTTTATTAAGAGCAGTAACAGCCACATGCATCCAAGTGCCCATTTGCGATTTCTTAATTGCGACAATTAAGGTATCGCAATTAAGAAATCGCTAATTGGTATGCATTAAGAAATCGCACTTTTATTTGTGATTTCTTCATTTTCCTTAATTGCGATTCACAATTTGCGAATCCAAAAGGCCCGTAGGAATGAATGGGAAGACAATCTCAAATTGCGATTCGCAATTAGCTAATCGCAAATTGAGATTGCGATTTCAAGGGTGCAGGGGTGTCCAGAGGACACCCTGTTGCACCCCTGAAATCAATCTATGCACAACATGACAGTTAGAAAAATGCACAAAATTGCATATTTCTAATATTTCGCAAATTACCATGAGGTCCAACCTCATGGTAATTTTTTCCTCCTAATTGCGAATTTGCAATTTTTTTAAGTGTCATGCATTGCATTTAAGGAATCACAAATTGCGATTCCTTAAATGCAATCGCATTTTTAGAAATCGCAAAAAATAGCGATTTTTTGTATTTTTTGTTAATGCATCCCAAATAGTGATTTAGGAATCACAAACGGCCGAATTTTGCGATTCGCACCGTTTGCGATTCCTAAATCCTTTGATGCATGTACCTGTATATTCTGTAAACATGTTTTTTTCTGTATTATGGGAAGCAGGCCTACTTTCCTTTGAAGTCGGTTTAGAATTACAGGAGAACCTGTTAGAAATCTGTTCAACTTGGCTTTTAGCCAACGAGTTGCAAAAAGATTGACTACTTTATGTTGTGTTATTATAGGGATCAGTGGGCAGTTTCTTAACTGTCTGAAACTTTTATTTCACTGACTTTTTGGCTATTTCAATTTCCTAGGTAAAGTACAGGACTGTTCTTCCACTAACAGGGATCTCATAATCTGCGACACACTGTTTGTATTTGTCTTTCTCTGCCTTATGATAGCTTTTCCTCCAATTCCGTTTTTTCCGGCATTCTTGTTTCTGACTTCTCAGCTGTCCTAAAACTATGGCGCCTAAGGCTTACTTCCTCAGTGATTAACTGGATTAACAGGTGCCATTGCAAGAGAAGTGCAATGAAGCCAGTTGGAGCATTTGGAGGAGGATTGATCTAAATCTTCAATCCAATGGGGCTGTGACTCAGTTAGGAGCTGATTGCATAGAACAGCAGCCCAATGAATTTGAGGTGTGCAGCTGTGTGGCTCTGCATCCATAATGAGCAACCTTTATGCCAAATAATACTGCATTATGAGCAAACCAGCTCAACAGTAGCATGTCTGATTGGAGTCGAACCACGCACCACTTGGATGAGACCAAGAAATGACATTATGTCAGTCAAAGCCTCTGAGTCTTTGTCCATATGCACCTCCAAGTAGAGGCTTAAGTCCCCTAGAACTGTAAAATCTGGGGGATATAAACAGGGTTTCAGGAGGGTTGTGACCTCTTGTTTTAGGCCCCGGTGGATGATAGAGTTACAGTCCATTACATGACTGAGTTTTCAATAGTTCAATACTAAAAGATAGTGCTTTGCACATCATTGAAGATATTTATTGAAAAATAGCAGACGTGTTCTCGATAGATTACCGCTAACTCACCACCTCTCTTATGAGTCCTATCCGATCTGTGAAAGGAATGGTGAAGGGGTACTGCTAAAACCAGGTCTGGGCCGAAGGTGGGATCTTCCCATGTTTCTGTTATAAAAACAAAGTCAAGATTGTAGAGATATAAAAAAGAGCAAATTTCATTGTATGTTTCACTAGTGACCTCGTGTTTAATAGGTCACAAGTGCATTTACCTTGTTAAGGGTTCTTCTTAATATGTAAATAGGATCCGGTTTCCTTGGTTATAGCCATTAACACAAATTGCAACTTCTACAAAAGGCTAATACAACCATGGCTGGTTAAGTTAAGGGCAAACCACAGAACCTGGATTAATTCTGGTGCAGCTATTGTCCTTACCTGCAATATTCAGTGGCAGTAATGCCTCACAGTAGGCCTGAAAAAACCGCCAGGGGATAAGGCGCTAGGCATGATCCGGGCATGGACAGGTGCAGAAGGGCTTGCCTTAGTCTCGCCTTCGGTGTGCTAGCTGATCACATCTGTGACAGGGACTTGAAATAGCCCGCCATGTGAGGGGAAATATCTGGGGATGTAGCCAAGTTCTGAATATCTCATCGTGTAGTGGCCAAAACCAAGAGGGAAAAATAAAAACGCAACCCAGAGTTCAGTAACCCCTCTTACTTTCTGAAAGGTCCCCTTTGGGAGGAAAGATACTGGTAAATGAAAGCAAGTTAAAATAAAGGTGTGAAAATGTACTGATAAAAGCAATAAAAATAAAATAAACCCTCTACAATAAGGTCCCCTCTGAAGCAGGAGCCAGGCACCTCTAAAAAGGGCTGAAAAGTCCCTCCAATTAAATGGAAATGTGGGCTGAGCAAACCTTTGTATCACGGCATCAATAAAGGTGATGATGGTCAGGACAGTGGTCGAGAAGACTGGATCCTGGTGTTTAGGCACGCACACCTTGGACACAGTAAAAGAATAAAGTGCTGAGGAGTTTTATTGGATAATAAGGAAACCTTCAATCAATAGCTACAAGCAATCTCCAGTAGGAGTATTGCCTTAATGATGGCCCTCAACACTCTATACAACACTCAACCCATTACTGAGGGTAATGGCGGTTAAGGTCCTGCCAACTTTAACTTACAACAGCGAGTCCCTTCATGGTTGTGATGCAGCTCTACTGGATAAACTTCAATAAAGGTATGTCTTCAGCATAGCCCAGAGCTCCTCCCCTAGTAGATATGCTTGGAATTTGGTATTTTGAGGCAATCAGATAATAAGCAGGGCACAACTGTCAAGTGCTGACTAAGCTACAACATTTTGCGGCCGATTTACAAGGAACTACATAGATGCGTCAGTTTCCTTGCACCAGTGCCAATTGTCCTTGGCTACCATGGGTACACTGTATTTACAATACTGTGCTCCATGGTGCAAGTATTAACAGGTGCCTCAGAAATAATGATGCATCTGTTGGCACAAAAGTGAGGCATCGCTGGAGTTACTCATGAAAGTAACGCCAGCAATGTGCCACAACAGATAGGTGAGTCCCATACAAAAAGCCCTGAATTATTCCTTTTGCCTGGTCTGAGCATGTGTAAGGATTTTGACGCAGTAAAGTTGTAGAGTGACACAGTGAAATGTACATTTCACTGTGTCAGTTCTACATGGCTTTTTGTGTGGGAACACCTAGCCTACATACATTATACCTGGTGCAGGTAAAACGTGAAGCAGGGCTTTACAATGTGAGCCATCTCCCTAGATGTGTCACATTTTAAATCGGTCGCATTGTTTGCCCCTTAGTTGCGTCCAAAAAAGTGACACAATGGCAGGGCAAGGGGCTTGTAAATCTGCCCCTTTGAAGCTAACACTCCAAATAACAGCAGCCTAGAAACAAAGGCAATATTAACAGCAGCAGATTTAAAGAGTATCTAGACCAATCTCTAGCAAATTTACAATTCAGAAATGTATGGGCGCTGGAGGTTACATATCGGTACAAAAGGGGGTGGTGATGGACGAAGCATCTGAACCAATCAAACACTCACCCCCAGTCAACAGATCTGGGTTTAATCCATCACCGTTCTTTAGCCCACTCTGCCACCCCAGTTCAGACATGGCCATATGCAAATCAGTCTGACCCTGTGCCTCATGGGAACAGTCCAGCCCAAACTGCCAAGCCAGGTCTTCCCTGGACCGGAATCAAGCTTCCTACGACCGGTTTCTGGCATTCCAGCCGTCTTCAGCCCGGCTTGTTTGAATCCAGTGGCAAAGTGAGCAAGGGACTCACGTCTGAGCATACCCTGCCAACTTATGGCGAACAAAGCGGTACAAAAGGGGGAGGTTACATATGACATCTTTCAAAAATCAGTTAATACAGTGATGGCCGAGCTCTCCATACATATAGATGAGCTTGTGAAAAGATCTCAAGTTTGGACAGTGATAAACAGCTATTCCCAGTTGAAGTGGGCAAATTATTTGGGATGCACGTACCCGCTATATTTAATATTATAACTGCTACAGTGCCGGCTGGGCTCTCCTACTACCCATGTGGAATAACCGGCATGGCAGCATACTGATAAAAGAGGCTGTCGTCTGTGTGCTTCAAGCAAGGAAGATGTTCCCCACCATACATGCATTGTCCTGAAATGGCCACTGACAGGAGTGGTCTTCTCAAAAGCACACTGAAAAACAAAGCTCCCTTCAATATTAACCCACACAGCTGCACTCTAAGCTGTTTTATAATTATGTGGTGTCTTGCCCTATTTACATGTACATTTGCTCGATGTTCCTTTACTTTTGGTTTGCTTTTGACAGTACTATGTTCCAGCCGGATGTATACAGAGACATCTTATACTGTACTACTATTTTGTATTGTTTTAAACTGATTCTATTAACTTGAATGTTTTGTACATATTTATTGCGAGGGCTTTTATTAACTCGTGTAAAAAATAAAATATACTTAATTTACTTTAATAAGTTATTACAGTTGAGCTCTAATAAAAAATTTTTTTTATAGGTGAGTGTGCCACGCTGCCGATTATAGAGAAAGGGTTTTTATTTCAGTGATCACAAAATCCCATGCTTTATATATAAAAGACATACAGCCAGATTCATCATTCTCCCGTTTTGCGAGCCCCTAATAGCGATTCATAAGGAATCGCTATTAAGGACTTGCAAAACGGGATTCATATAGGAATTGCAAAAAATATTGCGATTTCTACTTGTTCCTTATTTGCGATTAGCAAATTGCTAATCGCAAATAAGGAATAACTCCCCATGCATTCCTATGGACCTACAGGCCCATAGGTATGAATGGGAAGTTATTCCTTATTTGCGATTAGCAATTAGCTAATCGCAAATAAGGATGCGATTTCAAGGGTGCAGGGGTGTCCAAAGGACACCCTGTAGCACCCCTGAAATGTAATCTACATTGGTGTTGCGCACACACATGTCCAAAGGACATGTGTGTGTGTAACATGCAACTTAGAAAAATGCATTTAAATGCATTTTTCTAAGTTTTTGCTATTTACCACGAGGTCTGACCTCTCGGTAAATAGCGGCCCAAAATTGCAATTTCGCAATTTTAAAATGATTCATGAATTGCATTTAAGGAATCTCAAATAGAGATTCCTTAAATGCAATTCTTCGCAAATGTGCGAATTCTTTAATAGCGAATTTTGCATTTGGGATGATGAATCCCAAATGCAAAAATTGCACTCGCAAAAGGCAAGATTCTGAGAATCTTGCCCTTTGCAAGTGCAATTTAGCTTGATGAATCAGGCTGTTAGCTACCTAATTGTGATACTGGACACTGTCCTTAATGTTACAAACTTACAAGCTAAATCCCCGTAAGGGGAGAGGAGTTGGTCTAATGGCTAGGGCGGTCGGCCTCGCATCTGGGGAAATGGTTTCGAGTCTCGGCAATGACGCTGAACATCCTGTGATTCTGGGAAAATCACTTAGGGCCGATTAGGATTGCGGTGAATCCGCATCCTCCTGGCCGGAGGAAGCCACCGCCGGATGGGAGGATGCGTATTTACCGCCGCAGTGATTGAAAAGACCCCCCACCAGATTAGGATGGCATGGGGGTTATCTGCGAACGGGAAGACCGTCCACCGCCTTTCCGCTGCGGTCGCCTTCCAACCGTGGCGGAAAAGCTCTAATATGCTGGCGGTGTCTATCAGACACCGCCAGCCATATTAGGATGGGGCAGAAAACATGCTTTTCCACGGCGGCTTTTCTGCCATGGAAAAGCATGTGGTCTTTGGTGTTTGGGGGCCCGTTGCGGGCCCCCAGGGGTGATGAGGAGTGGGAGGTTCACATGCCTTTTGCATGCACAAAGCGGCAGGCACCGCGCGGTGCCTGCCGCTTTGTGCATGTAAAGGGAAAACATGTATATTTAACATTGCGGAGGGTGCTGAGGGAGGAAAAGCCGCAGGCCCTGCGGACAGTCCCTCCACCTCGGGGTGGCGGACGGACGCCATCCTAATAGGCCCCAAATCTCCCCTTGCTTAACAAAATGAATGTGTCCTCATGTAACGCAACTGGTGCTATGTAAAACGCTCTGATACCCGATTCGGGTCAAGTTCGCCCGATATAAAAATCTCTTAAAAACAACTAATAATACGTTATTGCAGTTGAGTTTTGATGTCACAATGAACTAAGGAGAAAGGCAGGTCAGGTCATGGAGCATAATTTAAGCAACCACTTAAAGATTGAAAACAAAACATTGATTTTCACTTTTATGATCTGTATTACTATGTGTACAGTGACAGGCAGCAAGGAGATAGTGAAGCCAACATGTTTATTAATTGTACTGTATAGACTATTATGGAATTTTGCTGCATGTTTCAACACATTACAATCACTTGTAACTAGGCCTAACCAAAAGCTAGACATTCCCAGGCCTCCTGCATCTGCTAGGGGGCAGGACTATGGGATCTTTGGGCTGACAGACAGAGACAATAATTTATAAAAAAAAACATTGGCAAAGCCAAACTATGAGCAATCTGTGTCAGTCAGATAGCGCCCACCAGAGGAGTTTGTGGACGTGGCGAGGAGCACCTCCTGCAAAAATAATACATATAATAATTAAGAAATAAAGGAATCAAGTCCAGTGTGTATTTGCACTACATTAAGAAGTGTTTACATATGCAAAATCCCATGGACAACCCTGCCAGCCAATGCCAAAAGCTAGCTAAATGATAGTTGCCAATGACAAAAGGGGGCTCTCCTTTCTGTATATTTGTGGGTGCATGTATATGTTTTGTTTATATTTAGTGGTTAGTGTTGCATGGGGAATTGTGTGATGGTGTGATGAGTGAAAGTAAAAGACCGAAAAAAGACATACAATTATCCTGGACCTCTTTTGGGATGAAAAGTAATGAAGGCTTAAACTGGAATTGACTTAAATTTCAAAAAAGGGCTCAACCAGTGGTGGTTTAGGGGAGGCATGGGTTAAAAAAAAAACTTCTGACTTATAACTTTCCGCTATAAAAAAGAAGAAATTAGGTTCTCATGGTGTGTGTCATTTTCTAAAATCAGGTTTAAATAAAAAATGGCAGAATACATAAATATATCTTACCAAAGCCTTTGAAATAGATTCACCTTTATGCATAACTGCAGTACCTTTTGAGTGATGATAATATCTTAAGGAAATAGTGGCGTTTACCTTGAATTATTGTTCCCATTGTTCGCTAGAGAGTTGCCAATGAGAAGTTCAACACCATTCATCCTTTCCGGGGCAGTTTCTGTGTTAGTGATGGTTATATACTGAATCCTGTGCGGTGTCAGCAAGTCAACCCTCCACCAGGGAGACATTTCATTATTTGAATGGGCGCAGGATCCAGAAAAGACATCAGGATTTAGGTTTCCATCAATGGCATTGATTGCATGTCCAAGATAACCGGTTGCAGCGTGTGATCCCGCAAGGAGGCTCGACATTGCGGCACGGCCACGAAGAGCAACATTTTCAACTGAATAAAAAAAAAAAAAGACATTATCATCAGCACCATCACTCATCATCAATTTGAATTTTAAAGCTTCCATCATATTAAGCATGTATTGGCTCACACTATGGAGTGTGGGTATGAAGATTATTTACATTGAAACATAACTGGTTTAAACTCAGGACAATCCATACCCCGGGACCGAATTGCAAAGGCAGATTTAATTTACTGATGTAAATTTCAAATCAAACTTTGCTAGATGTCATGTTCTAAAAATGCAATAACTAATGCAGAAATTGTGCTAATAATGCCTTCACAAGCTTGGAGAAAAGGAAATTGTGGACGTTTTTGGATGTAGAAATAACTTTCTGGGCATTTACCAGTATCTTGTTATTTCTCATCCTGGAAGGCTTGAGTGGAGTTTTAAGCTGGGGCCTGGAAGTTAAAACAATGGCCCCAATTCACAAAGGTAAACTGAGAGGAAAGTTGAACTTTACGACTTTCGGTATTGACAATGAACATTTACCACTCATAGATGCCCTTTGTGAATATCGTGAAGTTTGACTTTCGGTATTCATAAAGGACATTTACAAGTAGTAGATGATCTTTGTGAAAATCAAAAGTCCTACAATTTGACTTTGGGTGCTGCGCGGTAGTGTGCCTTTTTTGAAAATATGACTCTGGCTTGGCTTACACACATTATTTTGTGATGCTTGTTACATCTGTGAACATTCTCTTTGAAATACATCCTAATGTGTGACTGATATATTTATTTGTTTCGATATTTAAAAAACACTCCTTGCCTCGTTTCTGTCACTTCGGAGTATGTGATAGATGGGTGAAGGGGTACAAAGATTGAAAGGGCGGAGTTTAGACTGATGAAGAGGTAACATCTTTTAGTCATCTACTCTACTCCTTGTTGAGATCATTCGAATGCAAGCTTGAGTGTGTAATTTGTTGAAAGTTTTCTATACTGTATGGAGCTAGATTCAGTTCGTATGGAGTTGCCACACCCCTCGATGCTGGGGAGACACGCTGCATCCCCCCTCTGAGCCCAGCCAAGGCGTTACATAAAGCGGCAGTGACGTGCTCAAGGTGGTATGCAGACAGAACATCGAATTTGAAATGTCGACTTACACAAATATCGAGTTGGAAATACCTTGACACAGAAATATCAACAGCAAGAATATCGTAGTCAAGAATATTAACTTTAAGGAAAGAAATATAGTTAAAAAACATATCTAAGTCATTAGTATAGTTTGCAAAAATATAATTGTTTAAAATATCGATTTTTTAATTAGTGTTATGTATTTTAGTATGTATTTTAAATGTATGTGATCTATTTTTTGTATAAGTATTGTTTTAGTTTTTTAATATAAGTGTTACATTTTTAGTAGTTATTAATTTTATTTAATTTAAATTTTGTGGTTTTTGGTTCTGTAGCGGGTTGTGGGTTTATAAGGGGATGGGGTGGGAAGTAATTTAATTATAATTAGGGCTCCCAGATTATGGTATTTATTTTTTGGACATTTCCGTCTGTATTTATCCAAATTTCTTTTTTTCTAATTTCAACTGTATTTACCTATATTTATTTAAGGTTTGTGAAGAAATGAAGCTGAAACTAGTATATTTCCACATTTATTTAACCGGTAAATATGCACTCATACTTGAATACCTACCATGTTTCAATGCTGTAAACACCTGCAAAAGATAAATCAATGCACTTAAATGGAAATATGCAAATTTCAGAATCAACCTTGGGCATATCTACCTTTGTTACAGCCTCTTTACTAAAATTCCTTTCTTTTATAGCCCCCTAACCTACCAGTCCACACAGCCATAGGCCTTGGAGTCATGGCAAAGTGTATTTATAATTACTCAAAAAGCAACCCATTTCTGTGTTTATCTACATTTAAAAATAAATACAGACAACAACATTTATTATCTGTAAAAATCTGTAAAAATGGAGAACAGAGCGGCTTAATTATAATACATTTATTTATTTATTAATATGTATTTAATTTAGATGTTATAGTGCTAATTGTGGGAAGTAATTTATTATTAATTATTACTGAATTGGTTGTTAATTATGATTAATTAATTGGTAATTAATTACGGTAATTGTGTCATTTTTTTTAGGAGCGGGTGGTGGGGTTTATAGGGGAAGGGTGGGAAGTCATTTATTTGTAATTAGTTAATAAGTATTTCTTAATTAATTCTAATGAAGTAATTTCAATTCAAATATGGCACTTGTCTAATTAATTTTAGATGTGAGTTGTGGAGTTTATGGTGGTAAAGGGTGGAAAGTAATTTATTTTTCATTAATTAATAAGTTTAAAATGAATTATGGAAATTGTATGATGGTTTTTAGGTGTAAGTTGTGGGGTTTATTGGGGTAGAGGGTGGAAATCAATCAATCAATCAATCAATCAGACATTTGTAGAGCACACTACTCACCCGTGAGGGTTTCAAGGCACTGAGGGAGGGGGGGGGGCTGCTAATGTTCGAACAACCAGGTCTTGAGAAGTCTCCTGAATGTCAGCAGATCATGGGTCAATCGCAGGTAGAGGAGGAGGGTGTTCCATGTCTTAGAGGCGAGGTGGCAGAAGGATGTACTGCTGGAGGTCGTTTGGTGGATGCGTGGAACGGTGTCAAGGGGAGGTCAGCTGAGCGAAGCTGGCGGTTGGAGGTGTAGAAGGTGAGTCTTTTGTTGAGGTATGTTGGTCCGGCGTCATTGAGTGCTTTGTGAGCGTGGGTGAGGAGCTTGAAAGTGATCCTCTTGTTGACGGAAAGCAAGTGCAGGTCCCTCAGGTGGCAAGTAATGTGGCTGTGGCAGGGGATGTCGAGGACCAGGCGTGCAGAGGTGCTCTGTATTCGTTGAAGTCTCTTCTGGAGTTTGGCCATTGTTCCCTCATAGGAAAGTAAATTATGCTAAATAATTAGTAATAGTTGATCATTAATATTAATTCATCAATTGATAATTAATTAGGGTAATTGTTTATTTTTTGTGTGGGGGTTTTGGTTTCATGGGGTAACGTTTGGGGAGTATAATTAAATTGTATCAGTTTTAATTAGTGTTTTAATTAATTATGGTAATTATAGAGGTTTTTAAAAAAAATAGATGTGTGTTGTGAATTGTGTGGTGATAGATAATGGGTTAGTGTATGTGTTCACAAATGCTTTACACACTGCCTCTGAGATACGCCTTTCTGCTCGTGCCAAGCTACCAAGGGGGTGAGCGGGGGTTATTTTGGGAGTTTACCCCTTACTCTGACTAGACACAAGGGGCCCTATTTGTCACAGATACCTACCTATGCCAACTAGAGACCACCAAATCTAACAGTGAGGTAGGATAATTTCTTTCTTTACATTTTGTGATCATCATGTTTTTGTTTTTTTCGAAGATTTCATTGTTGGATGACATTCTTTTGACTCTCAAAATCTGCGAGTATGGTAGGTGTTTTTTCAAGGAAATTTGATGACAACTGGTAAAGTGCAGTGTATTGTTTTGGTCGGTGTTTTTTCTATAGATGTCTGTAGTACATTTTTTACCTTGTTTAATGATTAGTACATCCAGGAATGGTATTTGAGTCTGATTCGTGTTGTATGTGAATTTAATTCTGTCGTCGATTGTATTCAAGAATAAAAAAAGATTACATTTATGTAATAATTGATGTTTTTGTTTATAAATAATTGTTGGGGTGGGCAATGTGGTGGCAAACGATGCAGTAATGGAGTGGTGCAACGGGGGTTCATTACGTTCATGTTGTCTTGTTTTACATAACTATAATAGTGATAATGTATAAACTTAATGCCAATGACAATGGTTTGCAATGTATAATATGGCAGATGTTTCCTGTGTTAAGGAGTGCTGCTTTGTGCTTGACCGTTGACATAAAAAAATGTGTTTATAAAAAATTCTAATTAAAAATAGTTATTTGTTTGTAAATTATTTTTAAATGTATTCTCATATTTCTAGATGTTTGTTATATATATTTAACATTATAATATGTTTCTATCTTTTTTAATTTGTAATATTTTTATATATTTTTGATTTAAAAAAATATATATTTTGTGCTTTTATTGATATTTTGTTTGTTTTTAATTTTGAACTGACTGCAGTGGGAATAGTATTTTTTACCCCTCTGCTTTGCAAAACTTTCCCTATTGTAAGCTAACTGAAGTGGGAATAGTATTTTTTACCTCTCCGCTATCCAACACTTTCCCTATTGTTGCACTAACCGGAGTAAAAAGAGTATTTTTTACCCCCACGTTATTCAACACTTTCGCTATTGTTGCACTAACTGGAGTGGGAATAGTATTTTTTACCCCTCCGCTATCCAACACGTACCCTACTGTTGCACTCACTGGAGTGGGAATAGTAATTTTTACCCCTCCACTATCCAACATTTTCCCTACTGTTGCACCCACTGGAGTGAGAATAGTAATTTGTACCCCTCCTCTATCCAACACTTTCCTTACTGTTTCACTCACTGGAGCGGAAAATTTAAGTTTAAAGACTTTTAAATCGTTTAATTTTTTAATTTATAATAGAATTTTTTTAATTATATTCTAGGCTATTGGTGTATGTGTATATATATATTTATATCCACACAGAAGAGTTGCCCCCTCAGAAAAGCCTCAAACAGGTAGGTTTCAATTGCCGCTTTAATGTGGAAGCTGCAGCGTGGTAACAGGATATCGTGTACAAATTTCTCAGCCTGACGCGTTTCGTGTGATGACACACTTTCTCAAAGGCATACATCTTTTCACAGCACTGAGCATCAAATTTAAAAGTCTCAAACACCCGCCCTTGTGGGCGTCGGCTCTCCCAGAGCCTCATGGTATCAGTAGTTTTACTTCATTGCTGCCAAGTGGGTTGCTCACCGCGTTGTGCATGTCGAATATAAACCCCAGTGGGTGTGCACAGAGTCCAGTATTGTCCGCGCTGCACGTTATGACTTCCAGCGCGACCTTCCTGCCCAAAATGCTGTCCATCGTTTGGACGCCGCATCGGACCGCTTCTATGCGGCTGGGCTCTCCCCCGGCTGGGCCAGCCGTAACAAATCCACACAGAAGAGTTGCCCCCTCGGAAAAGCCTCAAACAGGTAGGTTTCATTTGCCGCTTTAATGTGGAAGCTGCAGCGTGGTAACAGGATATCTTGTACAAATTTCTCAGCCTGACGCGTTTCGTGTGATGACACACTTTCTCAAAGGCATACATCTTTTCACAGCGCTGAGCATCAAATTTAAAAGTCTCTAACACCCGCCCTTGTGGGCGTCGGCTCTCCCAGAGCCTCATGGTATCAGTAGTTTTACTTCATTGCTGCCAAGTGGGTTGCTCACCGCGTTGTGCATGTCGAATATAAACCCCAGTGGGTGTGCACAGAGTCCAGTATTGTCCGCGCTGCACGTTATGACTTCCAGCGCGACCTTCCTGCCCAAAATGCTGTCCATCGTTTGGACGCCGCATCGGACCGCTTCTATGCGGCTGGGCTCTCCCCCGGCTGGGCCAGCCGTAACAAATCCACACAGAAGAGTTGCCCCCTCGGAAAAGCCTCAAACAGGTAGGTTTCAATTGCCGCTTTAATGTGGAAGCTGCAGCGTGGTAACAGGATATCTTGTACAAATTTCTCAGCCTGACGCGTTTCGTGTGATGACACACTTTCTCAAAGGCATACATCTTTTCACAGCGCTGAGCATCAAATTTAAAAGTCTCTAACACCCGCCCTTGTGGGCGTCGGCTCTCCCAGAGCCTCATGGTATCAGTAGTTTTACTTCATTGCTGCCAAGTGGGTTGCTCACCGCGTTGTGCATGTCGAATATAAACCCCAGTGGGTGTGCACAGAGTCCAGTATTGTCCGCGCTGCACGTTATGACTTCCAGCGCGACCTTCCTGCCCAAAATGCTGTCCATCGTTTGGACGCCGCATCGGACCGCTTCTATGCGGCTGGGCTCTCCCCCGCCTGGGCCAGCCGTAACAAATCCACACAGAAGAGTTGCCCCCTCGGAAAAGCCTCAAACAGGTAGGTTTCAATTGCCGCTTTAATGTGGAAGCTGCAGCGTGGTAACAGGATATCTTGTACAAATTTCTCAGCCTGACGCGTTTCGTGTGATGACACACTTTCTCAAAGGCATACATCTTTTCACAGCGCTGAGCATCAAATTTAAAAGTCTCTAACACCCGCCCTTGTGGGCGTCGGCTCTCCCAGAGCCTCATGGTATCAGTAGTTTTACTTCATTGCTGCCAAGTGGGTTGCTCACCGCGTTGTGCATGTCGAATATAAACCCCAGTGGGTGTGCACAGAGTCCAGTATTGTCCGCGCTGCACGTTATGACTTCCAGCGCGACCTTCCTGCCCAAAATGCTGTCCATCGTTTGGACGCCGCATCGGACCGCTTCTATGCGGCTGGGCTCTCCCCCGGCTGGGCCAGCCGTAACAAATCCACACAGAAGAGTTGCCCCCTCGGAAAAGCCTCAAACAGGTAGGTTTCAATTGCCGCTTTAATGTGGAAGCTGCAGCGTGGTAACAGGATATCTTGTACAAATTTCTCAGCCTGACGCGTTTCGTGTGATGACACACTTTCTCAAAGGCATACATCTTTTCACAGCGCTGAGCATCAAATTTAAAAGTCTCTAACACCCGCCCTTGTGGGCGTCGGCTCTCCCAGAGCCTCATGGTATCAGTAGTTTTACTTCATTGCTGCCAAGTGGGTTGCTCACCGCGTTGTGCATGTCGAATATAAACCCCAGTGGGTGTGCACAGAGTCCAGTATTGTCCGCGCTGCACGTTATGACTTCCAGCGCGACCTTCCTGCCCAAAATGCTGTCCATCGTTTGGACGCCGCATCGGACCGCTTCTATGCGGCTGGGCTCTCCCCCGCCTGGGCCAGCCGTAACAAATCCACACAGAAGAGTTGCCCCCTCGGAAAAGCCTCAAACAGGTAGGTTTCAATTGCCGCTTTAATGTGGAAGCTGCAGCGTGGTAACAGGATATCTTGTACAAATTTCTCAGCCTGACGCGTTTCGTGTGATGACACACTTTCTCAAAGGCATACATCTTTTCACAGCGCTGAGCATCAAATTTAAAAGTCTCTAACACCCGCCCTTGTGGGCGTCGGCTCTCCCAGAGCCTCATGGTATCAGTAGTTTTACTTCATTGCTGCCAAGTGGGTTGCTCACCGCGTTGTGCATGTCGAATATAAACCCCAGTGGGTGTGCACAGAGTCCAGTATTGTCCGCGCTGCACGTTATGACTTCCAGCGCGACCTTCCTGCCCAAAATGCTGTCCATCGTTTGGACGCCGCATCGGACCGCTTCTATGCGGCTGGGCTCTCCCCCGCCTGGGCCAGCCGTAACAAATCCACACAGAAGAGTTGCCCCCTCGAAAAAGCCTCAAACAGGTAGGTTTCAATTGCCGCTTTAATGTGGAAGCTGCAGCGTGGTAACAGGATATCTTGTACAAATTTCTCAGCCTGACGCGTTTCGTGTGATGACACACTTTCTCAAAGGCATACATCTTTTCACAGCGCTGAGCATCAAATTTAAAAGTCTCTAACACCCGCCCTTGTGGGCGTCGGCTCTCCCAGAGCCTCATGGTATCAGTAGTTTTACTTCATTGCTGCCAAGTGGGTTGCTCACCGCGTTGTGCATGTCGAATATAAACCCCAGTGGGTGTGCACAGAGTCCAGTATTGTCCGCGCTGCACGTTATGACTTCCAGCGCGACCTTCCTGCCCAAAATGCTGTCCATCGTTTGGACGCCGCATCGGACCGCTTCTATGCGGCTGGGCTCTCCCCCGGCTGGGCCAGCCGTAACAAATCCACACAGAAGAGTTGCCCCCTCGGAAAAGCCTAAAACAGGTAGGTTTCAATTGGCGCTTTAATGTGGAAGCTGCAGCGTGGTAACAGGATATCTTGTACAAATTTCTCAGCCTGACGCGTTTCGTGTGATGACACACTTTCTCAAAGGCATACATCTTTTCACAGCGCTGAGCATCAAATTTAAAAGTCTCTAACACCCGCCCTTGTGGGCGTCGGCTCTCCCAGAGCCTCATGGTATCAGTAGTTTTACTTCATTGCTGCCAAGTGGGTTGCTCACCGCGTTGTGCATGTCGAATATAAACCCCAGTGGGTGTGCACAGAGTCCAGTATTGTCCGCGCTGCACGTTATGACTTCCAGCGCGACCTTCCTGCTCAAAAGCTGTCCATCGTTTGGACGCCACATCGGACCGCTTCTATGCGGCTGGGCTCTCCCGCGGCTGGGCCAGCCGTAACAAATCCACACAGAAGAGTTGCCCCCTCGGAAAAGCCTCAAACAGGTAGGTTTCAATTGCCGCTTTAATGTGGAAGCTGCAGCGTGGTAACAGGATATCTTGTACAAATTTCTCAGCCTGACGCGTTTCGTGTGATGACACACTTTCTCAAAGGCATACATCTTTTCACAGCGCTGAGCATCAAATTTAAAAATCTCTAACACCCGCCCTTGTGGGCGTCGGCTCTCCCAGAGCCTCATGGTATCAGTAGTTTTACTTCATTGCTGCCAAGTGGGTTGCTCACCGCGTTGTGCATGTCCAATATAAACCCCAGTGGGTGTGCACAGAGTCCAGTATTGTCCGCGCTGCACGTTATGACTTCCAGCGCGACCTTCCTGCCCAAAATGCTGTCCATCGTTTGGACGCCGCATCGGACCGCTTCTATGTGGCTGGGCTCTCCCCCGGCTGGGCCAGCCGTAACAAATCCACACAGAAGAGTTGCCCCCTCGGAAAAGCCTCAAACAGGTAGGTTTCAATTGCCGCTTTAATGTGGAAGCTGCAGCGTGGTAACAGGATATCTTGTACAAATTTCTCAGCCTGACGCGTTTCGTGTGATGACACACTTTCTCAAAGGCATACATCTTTTCACAGCACTGAGCATCAAATTTAAAAGTCTCTAACACCCGCCCTTGTGGGCGTCGGCTCTCCCAGAGCCTCATGGTATCAGTAGTTTTACTTCATTGCTGCCAAGTGGGTTGCTCACCGCTTTGTGCATGTCGAATATAAACCCCAGTGGGTGTGCACAGAGTCCAGTATTGTCCGCGCTGCACGTTATGACTTCCAGCGCGACCTTCCTGCCGGGTGTTAGAGACTTTTAAATTTGATGCTCAGCGCTGTGAAAAGATGTATGCCTTTGAGAAAGTGTGTCATCACACGAAACGCGTCAGGCTGAGAAATTTGTACAAGATATCCTGTTACCATGCTGCAGCTTCCACATTAAAGCGGCAATTGAAACCTACCTGTTTGAGGCTTTTCCGATGGGGCAACTCTTCTGTGTGGATTTGTTACGGCTGGCCCAGCCGGGGGAGAGCCCAGCCGCATAGAAGTGGTCCGATGCGGCGTCCAAACGATGGACAGCATTTTGGGCAGGAAGGTCGTGCTGGAAGTCATAACGTGCAGCGCGGACAATACTGGACTCTGTGCACACCCACTGGGGTTTATATTCGACATGCACAACGCGGTGAGCAACCCACTTGGTAGCAATGAAGTAAAACTACTGATACCATGAGGCTCTGGGAGAGCCGAGGCCCACAAGGGCGGGTGTTAGAGACTTTTAAATTTGATGCTCAGCGCTGTGAAAAGATGTATGCCTTTGAGAAAGTGTGTCATCACACGAAACGCGTCAGGCTGAAAAATTTGTACAAGATAACCTGTTACCACGCTGCAGCTTCCACATTAAAGCGGCAATTGAAACCTAGCTGTTTGAGGCTTTTCCGAGGGGGCAACTCTTTTGTGTGGATTTGTTGCGGCTAGCCCAGCCGGGGGAGAGCCCAGCCGCATAGAAGCGGTCAGATGCGGCGTCCAAACGATGGACAGCATTTTGGGCAGGAAGGTCGTGCTGGAAGTCATAACGTGCAGCGCGGACAATACTGGACTCTGTGCACACCCACTGGGGTTTATATTCGACATGCACAACGCGGTGAGCAACCCACTTGGTAGCAATGAAGTAAAACTACTGATACTATGAGGCTCTGGGAGAGCCGACGCCCACAAGGGCGGGTGTTAGAGACTTTTAAATTTGATGCTCAGCGCTGTGAAAAGATGTATGCCTTTGAGAAAGTGTGTCATCACACGAAACGCGTCAGGCTGAGAAATTTGTAAAAGATATCCTGTTACCACGCTGCAGCTGGTATACACCTGTTACAACGCAATTTTTACTCCGCACTACCACTACAACGCGACCATTACTCCGCATACTATTACAACGCATTGCGCTGGGGGGCGCTCTAGGATAGGGAATAAGTTTAATTTTCTATCCAACACCTTCCCTAGTGTCCACGGGGACTGGAGTTGGAATAGAAAATTATACTTACCACTATCCAGCACCTCTAAGCGCTATGCGTTGTAACGGTATTCGTTGTAAAAACCGCGTTGTAATGGTATGCGGAGTAAAAGTATGCGTTGTAACGTCATACATCCGCTGCAGCTTCCACATTAAAGCGTCAATTGAAACCTACCTGTTTGAGGCTTTTCCGAGGGGGCAACTCTTCTGTGTGGATTTGTTACGGCTGGCCCAGCCGGGGGAGAGCCCAGCCGCATAGAAGCGGTCCGATGCGGCGTCCAAACGATGGACAGCATTTTGGGCAGGAAGGTCGCGCTGGAAGTCATAACGTGCAGCGCGGACAATACTGGACTCTGTGCACACCCACTGGGGTTTATATTCGACATGCACAACGCGGTGAGCAACCCACTTGGTAGCAATGAAGTAAAACTACTGATACCATGAGGCTCTGGGAGAGCCGACGCCCACAAGGGCGGGTGTTAGAGACTTTTAAATTTGATGCTCAGCGCTGTGAAAAGATGTATGCCTTTGAGAAAGTGTGTCATCACACGAAACGCGTCAGGCTGAGAAATTTGTACAAGATATCCTGTTACCACGCTGCAGCTTCCACATTAAAGCGGCAATTGAAACCTACCTGTTTGAGGCTTTTCCGAGGGGGCAACTCTTCTGTGTGGATTTGTTACGGCTGGCCCAGCCGGGGGAGAGCCCAGCCGCATAGAAGCGGTCCGATGCGGCGTCCAAACGATGGACAGCATTTTGGGCAGGAAGGTCGCGCTGGAAGTCATAACGTGCAGCGCGGACAATACTGGACTCTGTGCACACCCACTGGGGTTTATGTTCGACATGCACAACGCGGTGAGCAACCCACTTGGTAGCAATGAAGTAAAACTACTGATACTATGAGGCTCTGGGAGAGCCGACGCCCACAAGGGCGGGTGTTAGAGACTTTTAAATTTGATGCTCAGCGCTGTGAAAAGATGTATGCCTTTGAGAAAGTGTGTCATCACACGAAACGCGTCAGGCTGAGAAATTTGTACAAGATATCCTGTTACCACGCTGCAGCTTCCACATTAAAGCGTCAATTGAAACCTACCTGTTTGAGGCTTTTCCGAGGGGGCAACTCTTCTGTGTGGATTTGTTACGGCTGGCCCAGCCGGGGGAGAGCCCAGCCGCATAGAAGCGGTCCGATGCGGCGTCCAAACGATGGACAGCATTTTGGGCAGGAAGGTCGCGCTGGAAGTCATAACGTGCAGCGCGGACAATACTGGACTCTGTGCACACCCACTGGGGTTTATATTCGACATGCACAACGCGGTGAGCAACCCACTTGGTAGCAATGAAGTAAAACTACTGATACCATGAGGCTCTGGGAGAGCCGACGCCCACAAGGGCGGGTGTTAGAGACTTTTAAATTTGATGCTCAGCGCTGTGAAAAGATGTATGCCTTTGAGAAAGTGTGTCATCACACGAAACGCGTCAGGCTGAGAAATTTGTACAAGATATCCTGTTACCACGCTGCAGCTTCCACATTAAAGCGGCAATTGAAACCTACCTGTTTGAGGCTTTTCCGAGGGGGCAACTCTTCTGTGTGGATTTGTTACGGCTGGCCCAGCCGGGGGAGAGCCCAGCCGCATAGAAGCGGTCCGATGCGGCGTCCAAACGATGGACAGCATTTTGGGCAGCAAGGTCGCGCTGGAAGTCATAACGTGCAGCGCGGACAATACTGGACTCTGTGCACACCCACTGGGGTTTATATTCAACATGCACAATGCGGTGAGCAACCCACTTGGTAGCAATGAAGTAAAACTACTGATACCATGAGGCTCTGGGAGAGCCGACGCCCACAAGGGCGGGTGTTAGAGACTTTTAAATTTGATGCTCAGCGCTGTGAAAAGATGTATGCCTTTGAGAAAGTGTGTCATCACACGAAATGCGTCAGGCTGAGAAATTTGTACAAGATATCCTGTTACCACGCTGCAGCTTCCACATTAAAGCGGCAATTGAAACCTACCTGTTTGAGGCTTTTCCGAGGGGGCAACTCTTCTGTGGGGATATATATTTATATATATACATACATATATATTTATTATATTATAATAAATATATAATATAAGTGAATTTCTAAGGTTTTTTAAATGCTAGTTTCTAACTATGCCTTCAGAGGTAAGAAAGAAGAAAAAACGCACAGAAAGAAGCAAAAGAAATGCAGAAAGAACCAAGAAGTCCTCAAAGATTAAGAAAAGTGCATAAAGAACCAACAGAGGAGCAGAAAGAGGCCTTGTTACAAAATCCTCCGGTGCCCACAACTTTTTCAGATGGGTATTGGTGGTAACTGACTCTGACTAACCAGGCCTAGAGCCAGTGGTATGCTAAAAGACACTTAGAATACAGTGAAAACACCTACATACACTAGGGAACACTATGTGTTCGGGTACCCCTTGGGGTACCCCTGTTATTAGCATAGCCTCCTCTATAAGCCTCAAGTACATATTAGGGCAGGGGGTTAAAAACTACCTCTTAAAATGAGCCACGGGGCGCGCTTGCACACTGGTAAAGGGAGGGGGGTGCCTGAGGTAACATGTGTGCAAACACGCACTGTGGCCGTTTTAAGTTGGGGGATAAAGTCCCCTTGAATCCTGAGGGTCCCTAGGGGCCAACTAACTCATCAGGTATGTCCAGAAAGTGCCACAGAGTTGCATTGCAGAGAGGTGTAAAATGTGGCATGGCCTCGGACCACCTCTCTGCAACGCAGCTCTGTGGTGCTTACTGGAGGTACATGGTGGACTAGTTGGACCCAGCAACTCTAAGGATTAAAGGGGACTTAATTCCCCAACTTAAAATGCGCCACAGGGCATGTTTGCACATGTCACCTCTGGCCCCACACCCTCCCTTTACCACTGCGCAAAGGCGCCCTGAGTCACGTATTAAGGGGCTCATTAGGATCGCGGATTTCCCGCATCCTCCGGGCCGGCGGAAGCCACTGCCGGCCCGGAGGATGCGGGAAAACCGCAGCGGATGCTTTAAAGACCCACCGCCAAATTAGGATGGCTGGTGGGTCTTTGAATCTGTCCGCCGCTTTTCCGCCGCGGTCGCCTTCCGACCGCAGCGGAAAAGCATTAACATGGCTGGCAGTGTCTATCAGACACCGCCAGCCATATTATGATAGAGTAAAAAGTATGCTTTTCCACGGCGGCTTTTCCGCCGTGGAAAAGCATAGGACCTTCATTTCAGGTGCCCGTTGCGGGCCCCCTGGGTGAAGGGGGGGTGGGGGTTGCACATGGGGGGTACCTATGGTACCCCCCTGCATTTGCGTGAACAAAGCGGCAGGCACCGCGCGGTGCCTGCCGCTTTGTGCACGCAAATGCCATGCATGCATTTTTAACATTGCGGCGGGTGCAGCTTGAAGCTGCACCCGCCGCAATGTTAAAAATAGAGGATGTGACCGCCACCCTGGCGGTCACATCCTAATCTGTATGGAGGGACCGCCGCTGCCCCTGCGGACGGTCCCTCCTACTCTATGGTGGCGGACGGACTCAGGTCCGTCCGCCATCATAATCGGACCCTAACTTAGGGGATTAATTTCCCTTGAATCCTGAGAGTCCCTGAGTCAGACACCGCCAGCCATATTATGATAGAGTAAAAAGTATGCTTTTCCACGGCGGCTTTTCCGCCGTGGAAAAGCATAGGACCTTCATTTCAGGTGCCCGTTGCGGGCCCCCTGGGTGAAGGGGGGGTGGGGGTTGCACATGGGGGGTACCTATGGTACCCCCCTGCATTTGCGTGAACAAAGCGGCAGGCACCGCGCGGTGCCTGCCGCTTTGTGCACGCAAATGCCATGCATGCATTTTTAACATTGCGGCGGGTGCAGCTTGAAGCTGCACCCGCCGCAATGTTAAAAATAGAGGATGTGACCGCCACCCTGGCGGTCACATCCTAATCTGTATGGAGGGACCGCCGCTGCCCCTGCGGACGGTCCCTCCTACTCTATGGTGGCGGACGGACTCAGGTCCGTCCGCCATCATAATCGGACCCTAACTTAGGGGATTAATTTCCCTTGAATCCTGAGAGTCCCTGAGTCCAACAAGCCCACCATGTACCTCCAGTAAGCACCACAGAGGCCATGAGCCCCCGCAAATATTTTTGAAAATCCCCAGAGGGTGTCGGTCCCTGGGGCTGGGGGGCCCAAATATAAACAGTGCCCCCGGGACTTGGCTCACCCGGGAGCTAAATAATAACGAAGGGCGGGAGCCTGTGCTTTGGTTCTTTTTTTTGAGGCAGGATCCGCAGATCCTCTACACATTTCGCTGCTTTTTTTAACAGAAATGCTTTTTTGGGCCCTGGGGGTCCTTCTGGGACCCCCTGAGCAGGCCTAGGGGGTCAAGGTGTTTCTACCCTGCCCCCTTTTCTCGTTTTGCACGTTTCTTTTACTGCTTTCTTGTGCCTTGGTTCTACCGAGGCACAAGATGGCTGCCAACACTTCCTGGTGATCGGCAGGGTGCGCGGATCCACCGCGCCTCTATATCGAAACGTTTATTTTTTAATTTCTCAGCAACTACTGAACCGATTCACACCATTTAAGAAAAAGAGTTCATTCTCAGGCAAGGGCTACCTTCATGTCAAATTTGGTGTAATTCCGTTCAGGAGTTCAAGCTGTAGCCGTGTCTAAAGGTTCCTATGGGAAATGCATTTTCTCAACTCTTTTTCTTGAATTTCTCAGGAACTACTGAACAGATTTACGTTATTTAACAAAAAGAGTTCTTTCTGAAACAAGGGCTACCTTTTTTGCAAAATTTGGTGTAATTCCGTTCAGCAGCTCGGGCTGTAGCCCTGTCAAAATTTTCCTACGGGAATGAATATGGAGAAAACACGTTTTGGTACCCCCTTTTTTCTCAACCCCCGCTTGACCAATCACCCTGAAACTTTCAAGATACGAGCTGAGCGGAGTGCCCCATAAGCTTTGAAAGTTTTGCGAAGATTCATCAACCGGCGCCATTGGGAAAAGAATGTTACGAATTTCCTATGGATAATAGGTCCTAACAATAACTACCTGTTGGCAACCTCCAGTAGGTAATTACATGTGATATACGTTAAAATGTTAAAATGTGTATTACATTTACATTTTTTTAAGTTAATTTTATTATTGAATAATATTTTTATATATATATATATATATATTAAAATCGATATTTTTTTCTTACTATTATAAATATAGGATGTCGATATTTTTGATTTTTGATATTATAACTCGATATTTTTGTATGGGGAAATTCTGGGGGTCGATATTCTATCAGTAAACCGCTCAAGGTCACTGCCATGACAGTAGACCACTGAGCTGTGCTTGCAAAGGGACCTGTGGTGCGTCACTGTGTTGGTGATTAGGATTGTGTTGAGGCCCACCGTTATCGAGGCTGAATTGACCTGGAGTGAAATGTTAAATGTTTGCACACAGTAAATTAATGAGGCTAAGCGGGCACAGTACACACGGGCAGTAGTCTGTGGTGTAATGGCCAGATCTTTAGCCTTTTGAACTGGGAAACCAGGTTCGAGTTCCAGCATTAGCAGCAGCACTCTGTGATTCTGGGCATATTTACAAATGTAGTGGTGCTGCACTGCCATGAGTCAAATGGAAAGGGCAAGAATGCACAATATTTATCGAATGCAGCCCATTTCTGTCCTTTTTGCTGGTGCTGTTTTGTCAGCCAAGCACCAACACAGGCACCTTCATGCACCCAAAAAAAACCTGAAAGGCTTTTTCTTTCTTCTATGTGTGCTACAGAATGCAGCACATGTAGAATTAAGAAAAACAAGGAGAAATAAAGATATTTCTCCTTGTTCTGCTTCTCTTAGAGAGGCCTAGGATTTGGGAGCCTTAGTCCTTGTAAATCTTGGCATGCCTTAAAACCCATGGGAATTGCGTAAGAACACCCACTGTAAAGCCCATAGAATACCTCCCTTGCACAGAGTAAGGCACCACAGTGACTCGCGCTTTGTTGCCCCCAATGGAGGGGAAAGACCCCTGGGAAAGCCTGCAAGGTATCTGAGCAGGAGGAACCCCCACTGGAAAGACGAATCCAAGCATGCTGAGAAGTTAGAGGTATGACTTATGATCGAACACGATCCCAACGAAAAGGCCTGCAGGACTATTTTTGTGGTCTCTGGCAGAAATATTGACATTGTGGTTAATGCAACCACTCAATTGGGAAGGCATGTAGGAAGCCACTAAGCCTCTACATGCTGGAGAGACATGCAGCACTCACCCAGAGGCTGGGTGTGACTGCGGAGTTTAATACAGTGAGCCACTTAAGGTCACTTCCACAACAGCGGATCACTGAGTCATGTGGTCATTGCTGGGGCCATGAGGGGACCTGTAAATGTAAATGTAGATTGTGCTTATATAGCGCACGGCTACCCGCAGTGGGTGTCCCGGCCCTTGCTTAGGGAACCCGTCCTGATATTCCCCTGTGAGATAGCAGGGTATCCACAAGGTGAAAGTCAGGCATCCCGCCGCGAGGGGCCGTTGTGGAGATTAAGCAAGCTATTGCCCAGAGTCGCAGAGTGTGAACCCGTGAGTCGAGGAGGCACCGGGGCGAGAATTATCGAGTCCGTGGAATTTTTAGTCCAAGACCCGCCGAGGCGGGGAATTGAACCCTGGTCCAGGACCGATCTCAGCTTACGGGTCTGCCGCCTCTAACCCCTGAGCCACGCTTCTCCACACTGTGGCGTGCCACTACCCAGTTCTCAACTTCAGATTGGGAGCATTCTAGGATCATGGTCCATTTACACCCATTGAACGTCCTCCAAGAATAATTGAGTGATTGAATGAGGGGCAATGAATAAAGGTCCCTGTTAGGGGCATAGTGAGGTGCCGATTTTTGATAACTGCCATTGTCTGGGAGCCAACAATGTGGTTTAAGAGCAGGTGTGATATGATCTATATTGCATTATTTAAAGTAGAGCCTGGCAATCTGGGTTGTATGTGAATTTCAAGAAACACAATTTCATTAACTATCATTACTGAGAAACCATTTCACCTAAGCAATTTAATGGAAATCTGCAGAATGAATGGCATTCACCTTTTTCTAAATTGGCTTTTGCATGTCTGTTTAAGTGTTAATGTAATACCTGCAGGTCTTATTTTCATAAACATTTTTATCAGACATAAATATTGCTTTACTGCAGGTGATATTATTTCAGATTTATATCTTTTACACCGTCAAACATTTACTATGTATGCTTTTAATTTGCTAAACCAGTTATCACTTCTAAACACCACCCATCCCTAAACCCCTCACAGTCTCAACAAATCATCCACCTTTGCCTTCTAAAAAACTCCCACTACTCATCCAAGACCCTTAAACTCTACCTATGCCTAAAACCCCTTCATTATTTATACCCATCCCTAAACCCTAAAACTTCCTTCTACCCCTAAACTCCATCCATTCCTAAACCCTAAAAAACATATCTATGCCTGAACTCCACCCATAACTGACCTCCTAAAAACTCTCATCTTCTAACAGCCATGCCTGATACATTAGTAATCCCTTACTACCCCCAACCCCATCCATTTCAGACCCCAAAATGTGGTTTCTCAGTGTTAATTTCTTCCATTAATTCACATAGTTCAGGCAATCTGCAGTCTTTGTAGTCTAACAGGTAATTTTTTAGGAGGTCAACCTACATGACATCACAATAGTTGAGAAATGCAAGAATCTGGACTCTTCTCAGTCCTGATCAGTGATCAATGTAAAGTAATAGAAGGATTTTTCAAATGCTAAATAGATCCACATTTTCTCCTTTTGTCAGTGACCTGACTGTGGTACCAAATCACAGGTCTGCATTGAAGACGATCCCCAGGTGTCTCACAGTGAAGCTCTGAGGAACTATATTTGATGGCAAGACAGAGATAAATCAAGATCAGTGTCTCTGGTCCCTGGGATCTAGGTCTTGGTGCCATTCATGGAAGGTTAGTTCTCCTACATCCAGTGGAATATTTGAGGTAGGCAAGTAAGAATGTTGGTTGGGTTTTCTGGCACAGAATCCAGTGAGGAGAGTCAGCATAGAGTCAGAGGGTCACATGAGTCTGCTGGATCGATGCAGCAGCCTGGCTGTGTGGTATGAGATTTTTGCTCACCATGCCACCTCAGGTGGGTGAGCATAAACTCACCACACACACATTTTTAGTTCTTTTAGGTCGAGCTTTCGAGACCTCTTGTACATACTTTAGTATATTCTTATATGTGTATTTACTTTGTAGGCTCTGGAGATCAGCCATAGTACCTGTCTGCCTTTGCTTTGGGACTTTTTTTTCTGTTCAACTGCCTCTATTTAGCTGTCTTGATAGAAAACGACCGGTAGAGGTCAGTAAAATACCAGATTTGCTTTCTGCTGAGGAACTTTCTTTTTGTTCTTTTTTCTTGCAACTGCCTCTATTTAACTTTTTTGATAGAAAACGACCAGCAGAGGTCAGTAAAATACCAGAATCACTTTAGCATTCTCTAGATTCCAGTCCAAAGAAATTGCCTTCCATGAGCACCAATAGACAGTAATATTATTTTCAAATCTTGTATTTTCAGTGACCACCGAAGGCCTTGATTTTAAAAACAGAGCTGAAAGGCAATATTTCTCTCCATGTGTTCCCAAACCTGGCGTGTCACGCAGGATGGTGCTTACTTTCCCTCCATGTTAAAGAACAGTAGATGTTTCGGAATCCAGGCTAATGTGCTGCATAGCTAAATACATATAAGGTCCCAAAGGCAAGACCGATTGCAATGCAAATGCTTGTTTTTCTAATCAAAGAAAATGTCCCTGCCTGGTGTGACAAAAGGGAGAACCACAACCAACAGCTCAGACCAAGAGAGAATAGCTGTCGCCAAGACATACTGAGCCATATGAAGGCCAACACTTATATATTATTGAGAGGAAGGTTACATTTATAGGAGGTAGTGTGGACGAATTGAAGAGGCCAGTGGCACGAACGGAGACATACATTGATTGATTAGATCAGCACCCAGCGAACCGCGAGTGTCAGTCGCAAGATCATGACACAGCCCTGATGCAGCAAGACAGGTTTTATATGGTTTGCATGGAATGAAAGATGGAGGTATTGGACATTCATTCCTGGACCGCAAGATTGACACTGTTGGTTGTGCTTAATAAATCTAACATTAGGGCTTTGATTCTGCAGATTCTACAAGGTAAGTTCCTGGGTCAAGTGACTCCGGCTCTAATTTTTGTTCACAAGGTGATTTGCCTAAGTGAGAGGGGCTGTGGTTTACCTAAACAATTAGGTTGCAACTGGGTTCACCAGGGTAACCTGAGGCTGTTACTAAGGTTGCCTCTAAATAGAAAACTGAAATTCTGAGGTCACAAGATATTAGTGTTCCTTGCCCTTGCATGAAAACTCTGACCAAGAGAAAGGATCTGCAACCTGTTAGAACCCCATTGCTGGTGGCAGGAGTCAAGTGTTCTTTATACTCTGGAAGACTGCATGCTTCAAGTGAGGAAAGCCAGCTGGACGAGCATCGGACTGATACCTTGAAGAGTGGGGGGGGGGGGGGGGGACTGCTGTTCTGACCTGTTAGTTGTCTTTGTATTGACTAAGGCTAGTTTCCATTTTCCTTCCCCCTATATCATTCTTCTTTCATTGATGAAACCCACAGAGTATATTCTAGTTAGTAGTTGGGTACAATTATCATTGATCTCGACAAGCTTCTCTGAGCTGATGAAGATTGTTTAAAAATGGGACATTATTGTGCTACTTTTCAATAAATTCTCTTTGTGTAACCAATAAACAATAACTTTTTGCGGACATAACATAATACGTTTTACACAGTGAACCCGAGACAAGTGCAAACTAGCCGTTTGGATAGTAGAAGTAGTGACTGCATTGAGACTCAAGGGCTTTGCTAAATGGATGGGCAGGGTATTTACAATAATGGAAGACTAGGATCATCAAATCTTTTCCACAGGATTTATATGAAATATGCCTTACTGAAAAAGAAGAGATTTTGCTACTACCGAAAAAAGGCATGTTGCACTACAAACATTTATTGAGAAAAAAGAAATAATGGTTCTTATTCAATTTAAGAAGGGGCTGCAGAGTAAAGGCAAAGATGTTTGTTTCTAACCGGACAAATGCACAATCCTAGCCAAGCAATAACCGATCAAGAAGAGTTATTTTCAAGCATCTTGGGAAAAAGTGTTATGAAAACAGATAGTTGGGGAAGACAACTTAACAACATAGCTAAGAGTAAACCCAAAAAGAATGCATAGTATTGTTTGTACTACATATCTGCAAGGATACACACATGATACATCTGATCTGTGGTGAAGGGGTGTAGAGAGGATGGGTGACTAATGTATGCCTTCAAGGGCTGTCCTAAATACTACACATAGGAGAACACACAATGTGCAGTATATGAAATACATGAGATTGTGCACTAGAGAACCCCAGAACTTATTTTTTGTGTTTCCCGATACTTCAAACCTCTGTGTCTCCTGATGCTTCTAACCTCAATTCACATTACGCTCAAAGGAAAGCTAATTTTTCCAATACTATTAGCCCCTAAGAAGTTAATTTCTAGATATTTTGGAACAAATTACACCAAGGTTGAATACTTCACTGCAGCACATGTGGTGACTGTTCTGCATGTGGAGCTTAACCTTTGTATTAGAAAGACATGACAGAGTTTAATAAAAGATGAACACCCTTGATGGACCTTTTAGTAATGGTAGGAGCTACAATCAGGTTTCTGAATGGTGAGGTAGCCCCCTGAAGAATCTATTGCATAGAGTTTTTATCTCACCCTGCAATGTTCACCAGACACATTTACCCCAAAAAACAAAACTGTCTATGTGTAAATGATCCGATGGAAGGTGAACCATAGAAAGAAATGCTTTATGATCCGCCCACACTAAAGAAATGGATGAAAGTTATGAAACAAAATTGGGTGGTGGGAAAATAAGTGAAGTCCTGCTTGATGTGTGGGGAAAAACATCTATAGTGAGCAGCCAATAAAACCACTGTCTGTAATAAACCATAACCTTTTCAGCAGGAAGATTGGAATCGACACAGAGAACAACCATTGAAACAGAAGCTCCCCAGCCAACGAATGTAAAGAGGGTTATATGTTCTTACAACGCATTCCGTTGCAACGCATGCCTTTACCACGCATGCGTTACAACGGAATGGTTTATCAACAAATAACTTTTTCCTCTAATTCGTGCGTGGTGACGTCGTACGTCGTTAAGAAGAAACGGAAGTTTCTTTCCGTTTCCTCTTAAACGATGACGATTGCCTGCACATTCCGACGTGATTTCAGGTGAGGTTTTTATTTGGGGGGGAGACCCCCCCAAACCCCTCTTGTTTATTTTGAACCTTTACCACATATGCCTTTACTACATACCTTGTAGTAAAGGTATGCGTGGTAAAGGCTTTCGTGTTAACCACGCATGCGTTGTAATGCATGCGTGGTTAATGTATTCGTGGAAATGGCCGCGTTGTAATGGCCGTTTCCCTTGTAAAGAGTATCATACAAGTTATTAATGGGTAATGGTTAAATGCTCAGGAAATGCGGGTACTGTGCCGTGGCTGCAGCAAATGTGTTGCCTGCACCTATGAAGCAGTGTAGAATGATAACTTAGGACTAATGCGACAAAGTGCAATGTGGTGGATTAACACCCTTAAAAAACACGAAAATGGATAAGTGTCCAGAGGGCTGCAACGGAGTGCCTAAATAAACCACTTTTTAAAATAATATACTAAACAAAAATATAAATTTTCATTACAGGGATTCTTACTGTGCTACCCAACATTAATACTCATGGTCGGCTTGATAAATGTCAAATAATAGGTCCAACTGGTATAAGGTGTGCTATGAACAAAAATTATCTAAATTACAGGCTATAATAAAAGATAAACTGATGCAAAGTTACTGTCCTGTAATATACTTCAAGGATAAGCATGTGCAACATATTAGTGTGACCTGTTTAAATGCAAAGCATGGGTGTAAGATGTATGACGTCTTACTTCTTTAGGGACAGATTAACTGCATGACCTTTGGTAACATGCAACATGTCATATGTATCCTACACCGTGATGCAGCCTTGAGATTGGTATATTAAACATTAGTAAAACATACAGAGCTGGGACCATGTACTTAATTGTTAACATTTTGAAGGACGGTCAATGTGTGGCTGGTAACCTACTGCTGCTTGTTGGGGTTTTCCAAAGGGTGAAGGAGGTACCAACTTGACATCAAAGTAATCTGTTAGGTCATTCATTGGCTGATGCATATCCAGACTGCCTGTCCTCCTGGGTCAAGAGGGGTCAGATGCAATATGAACATACTGATATCTGCGGCTAAAATATTATAAATTGTAAAACTGTAGCTGAATTTTGTTTAAGTGTCAACATAAAGTCGGTTTACCATTGTATTCAATAAAGTATTAATTACCTCTGTATCCTATAGCAACACCGAACAATACAACATTAACAAGCAGCGCAGCAAGGAAACTGTTCATTCTGTGGAAATGAAAATGAATAGGTTTAGAGATCGATACATACGTCACAGATAAGTATACACATGCAACTATAACAACCCATATTCAAGTTGACTTACAGTTGCAGTCAATCATAAGTATTTATGTATAATGACACAGAACCTATATGTAGACTGGCATACATTTGTAGTAGATACAGCACTCATCAATACTCATACACGACTATTCAAACTAAAACTAAACAACAAGCAGACCAGTTAAAAAACTTGAACCACAACCATATTCATACACAACCACCCTTGAACATATACGGAGCAGCCAATAGAACCACTGTAATAAAGCATTACCTTTTCAGGAGGAAGTCTGGAATTGACACAGATAACAACCATGGAACATATACGCATGCACACACTCTGTAACACACAATGTACAGGTTGGAACATACAACTACAATGCAACATATAGAGAAAGAGAAAAAGAAACAATCACGAAAAGTGTCACGTTACCAAATAATGGTGGATTAGATCTAGTACATGGATATCTTACCTGTGCTGCAGGGTCTGGCCCACCTCTTGTACTAGTTCAGTCAGGGTTGTGTATCTTCAAAGTTCATCAGCTGCAGAGACCAGGTTTATATACCATTCAGAATCCTGGTCATGTGGTTACCTCAAATGCTCCCTTAGCACACTATTTTTCAACTGTTGTTTCCTTCTTGGAAAAGAACAGTCAAAGAGCTGTGAGGGTGTGTAATCATCAAAATACTTCCTCCTTACAATTCTAAGAATGTTTCTTGAAACCACGCCAGTTTCTATGACATTTTGAAAATCAACAACCTTATCATAAGTCCTGGATCAAGGTTGTATAAGCCATACTCATTACGCAATTCATGCTGACATGGGAGTGGCTGTATTTCTGCACGTGAAACTTCCTCAAATTGAGCAAAATATGTGAAAATGCACTTCTTTACATTTCCCTTCCGACTATGGAGTGCCGCTTTATTTAGAGAACCTAATTTGGCACACTAATCACTACAATGGTGACACATGTTTGGTTCCTAACGAACATCTACGTAACTTCCAAAATCCAATGTTCCACTCTGTTAGGGCTAAAGACCTTAACAAGCTCCACCTCTACCGTTTCAACCATGTGTTCTTTGTCCCCCATCATAGACTCATTTTTGGGGGGGTTTGTGGGGCTTCTCCACCCACTTTTTGGCAGGTGTCTAGTTACTATCAACCTCAAGAGGATCAACTTGGACTTACGCAGTGGCTTACCCTGGAGGGACATGAGATAGGGAAAGTGAAAAAAATGTTCATGTAAGTTGTATAAGAGGGAGAGGAGGAGAAACAGAAGCCCAAGAGTGAGGCGACCATAAGAATAAAAGGAAGAAATGGAGAAATGGACTCTGACTGCAAGAAAAGAAGCAGTAAGGAGATTCATGGAGAGGCATAGATAGAGAGCTAAAAAGAAATACGGTTAGAAAAGTCGATAAGGACAATGCAAGTATTGTGTCCGGATTTCTCTCCTGCAGCTGGCTATTCAGTTGTGTGCATGCAAAATGTCCTTTAGATATTTGTGGAACCTCAGTGTGGTCAGTGAGCTGCCTAAAGCAGCTCAGTGAGCAGTGTGCAAGAGGCTAGGGGGATGTTAAGCAACTCTGGCACTAGCATGGGGAAAGAGGTAAATGTAGATGAGTAGGCATTGAGTTCAATAGGTTGCATTCAGTTCAGTTAAATACATTAAGGTTAATAAGGGAAAATGTATGCGAATGTCCATTGCATTGTGTGCAGTAGAGTTCCCCTGCAGTGAGCACCTGACTGAATATCTGGTACACTGATTTTTGATTTTGGCCACACTAATCTATCATGTGTGAAGGGGTTGTAAAGGGGCTGTACACAAAGGTGCCCCCATTGACAGACAGAGGTCTACTGTCACGGTAAAGTACATAAGAGCGGTGGTGGCAGCGGACCATGTTTTGTGACTCCATAGTTGTGACTAGGTCTTTTTATATGTGTCTCTGAAGTAGAGTCCAACTCATGCAAAGTTCTACTTATTGACTCATAGTGCTAACATTCCAAGTGCATGGTGTGCATGGAAATGTATGTTATGTGTGAGTGAGTGAGCCAAAGAAATGTACACCCGCAGGATCTATTTTTCATTCCACAGCCTGGGCTTTGGTCAAGGTGAAGGTGAGGGACGCCTTTCTAGACAGAGGAATTTATTTCTGGCATAGTGAAACTAGAGGGTAGAGACCCAGGTACCGAAGTAAGGGTAAAGGAGGCAAAGCTGCTCTAGAAAACTGATTAGCATTTTGAGCTTAGCAAGGGCAGATGAGAGGAGTGAAGGTTGAAACTGCAGACTCTGCTATTCAAGATGAGGGGATTCTTTAGGTGAGGTCTCATCTTGCCTTTGAATTTTCTTTCTCTTATTGCACAACCAAATGCACAAACCTTGCACCACTTTGTACCACTAGGCTGGAGACTCCCCTACTGTGGGAAATATAACTATACAAAATCTGCATCTTGGAGAGCATTCTGAAAAGGACTACGTCAGAAGATGCAGGCAATGGATACACATTTTTTTTCATAAAATATTTTTATTTGCATTTTCAACCAATACAAAACAGCCAGCGTGTCACAATTAGCCACAATCCCGTCAAAGCACCCACATACCACCCACCTCAAAGGAACTGCACCCCGCAGTCCATGAACCCGTTAGACACATGGTCTCTTTGCAGGTCTCAGATCTGGAAGGATCCTCTCCTTCCTCCTTGTCTTCCCTAAGGGATGGAGACACTGGCCCAGTGACCCTCCCAATCTGGAGCCCAGTGAGGTCCAAAAACCGTATTATGTTAGTCAGCTCCCAAATCTCCATCCAATCCATTATATTTCCTCCATTTCCCCCACACCTTATGGAACTTCCGAGGGCACCCTCTTGCTTTGTATGTAACCCTTTCTGCTGCCATATACATGTCCATCCCCCTCCTCCATTCCCCTAGTTGGGGTGGTAGCGATGCCCCCCATGTGTGCCCCATGCCTCTCTTTGCTACCACCAATGCCAGTACTGCAAAAATAAGCTCTGGGCGGCCTGAGTCCACATCTGCCCAGCAGTGCAAATTCAGCGTCTAGAGGTAATGTTTCGTCAAATACTTTACTCAGTTCTCCCAATACTTGTACCCAGTAAGCGTGTTTGATAGGGCAGCCCCAAATAGTATGATAGAAGTCCCCCTGTGACTGTCTGCAACGCAAGCAGTGAGGTTCGCTGGCTTGGCCCATTGGGTGGAGGCGGGCCCTGTCTTAATACACCCTGTGGAATATCTTGGAATAGTCGGAGGCTGGAATTAATCGCCACCTCCCTGTGGTGCATCAGGGCTGCCTCACAGTCCACTGTTTCTAGTGTGCCCAGGTTTTGCTCCCATGTTTCTCTCAGTTTCCACAGTATATCTAGCATGTTATTATTCAGTGTACGTTAATGAGACTGCCTTGTTGGGTATCTGCTCTTGTAATAGGCGTCCCTCCAGCTGGGCAGAGACTGGCAGGGGAGGGGATAGCAAACTTTCGGCAGTCAAGGCATGTCCTAGTTGCGCATATTTAAAGATTTGAGTAGAGTGCAACCCAAACTTCGTTGACAGTATCTTTCCCAGTCTGCCAATAATAGTTGATTCTGATATGCAGGCTGAATAGAATAGAAATAGTTATATCTTGATTGCTTCACATTTATGCTGGCCCTTTGCTGGGCACACTCGCTGGTGGGAGCTGACATACTTGCCACAGAACACCCTGTTGGAACCTCCTGTCCCAGGGTGCACCGCACCTAAATTCTGCTGCGGCTGCTGATTAGAGGGAGATGTGGCCATCACACTTATAGCGCTGCCTCCCCCGACACAGCACTGGACGGTTTGCTGGGCACACTCGCTGGTGGGAGCTGACAAACTTGCCCCAGAAAAGTCTGGTGGGACCTAAATTCTGCTGCAGCTGCTGATTCAGGGAGGTGTGGCCATCGCGCTTATAGAGCTGCCTCCCCCCACGTGGCACGTGACGCGCTCAGGCGTGCCTGTCCGTGCCCATCATAATGCAGAAGAGGCTGGGCTGGGCCACCGTTCTAAGGGTCGTATTATGGACAATTAAGGTACTGTGAGCATCCTTGTATTTTAATTGAGGGGCTATTCTATTGGTCATTCAATCATTCGGATCCCATATTCATTGTGTTTCAAAGCTATCTGTGCTGAAAGGTGTTGCCCTGAGTTTAGTTCAAAGGTCAGGAATGGAGAAAATGAAAGCTGCAGATGGTGGGGGCAGGGTGATGTCGACGAAAGCCAAGAAAGTTTAAAAGACCCCGAAGCACGCAGGGGGGAATTGCATACTCGATCGCATTGATAGTCTCTTGGTGGAATGTGAGGAGATTTTAGACCGACCTACCGTTCTGTCCGCTCACAATTTAAAGAATCAAATGCAAGCCATCACTCAAAAATCATTAAGAAATGTTTAAGAAATCCAACATATGTAGCTAGAAAGCAGTGAAATGTACGCTAGATAACTCTGAAATTAGCACAAATCGATAATCTGCTGGTCTCAGGCCTGCTCGATACAAATATCACCTGCAGAAACAGGTTTTTACCATTACAAGTCATGGCTGATGATTCTGTAACGATCGTGGAGCGGGGGACCAAAGGGGTTTCTCTTCACAGACTAGGTTGCCTCCTCCCCCCGACCCAGATGTTTATAAGATCATTAGCGACCTAAGGTCTGAAATAGGTACCCTCAGGTCCACCATAGGGAATCCCACTGCGCTTGTGAACCAGCTGCTAGCAAGGGGTGGGGGGGCTGCGTAAAAACAAAGGTATTGCCCCTGAAGATCAGCAATACACCTGTCTAATATAAACCTCTTGAGCCCACAGGGAGGTTTTCAAGCCCCCACAGAGATGTACATGCAAGCGAACATAGACGTTTCTTTGTTCTGTGGGCAAGTATGTCAGCTCCCACCAGCGAGTGTGCCCAAGTAAAAAAACCTTGGTAAAACATGTTGAGACGTCCCAAGCAGACTTAGTATTCTCCCACTACAGCAGACATGGCCGCAGCATGGAATCCCTGGCCAGAAACGCACCAAGGCAGCGATCAAAGGTTCAGGAGCATTTAGACCACTATGCCGCCGCAATATTTATATGACCAATGTGGCTAAAATTGCCATACACCAGGGTTAAGAAGGAAAGGATTTGTTCAGAAACAAAACAATTAATTGGATCTGTCATGTGGGAGGCTGTAGATCCGTGGTCATCAGGGATGGTACTTCTAAGGGCCTGAAGATGTGTGCTACCCAATAGCTCCACAGACTGTATTGAACTGCGTTTAGTGGATGGGAGGCTGGTCGACAATCTAATAGCTTTGGAGGCTAGGACATGTCCCCGTATAAAGTCAAATATCCATTCAAGTATCATTTGGCACAAAGCCCTTCAACACTCATCCTTCACCCACTTGTTACTTGCCCAGACTCAACTCTCGCTGTAAACAACTGACTACAGAATTAAGGAATTTGACTAGATACAGAACCCTGCCCAAAAACGCTTATTCTTGTCCTGAGCATTCCCCTGATCTGTAGGTTGCCAGAAAACTTCATCACTAGGGTTGGCATTCCTCACCTGGAATTGGTGAAGAGGGATTTGGTGGGAACAAGAGGTGACCACCACAACAGAAACACCCATTAATCAGTTTAATCTATGTGCTTCAAGACAGCTACCCAGGTAGCCTTGAGTTTTTACCATCCCCTTCCTTTGATGGTACATCCACGCTTTTGATAATTTTATGGAATATGGCTGGGGTGAAGAGTAAATTGTCCCAGCCTCACTGAAATTATTTCCTAGAAACCTATGACATTTGAATCCTCCAGGAAACTTGGAGTGTAACACCAGTGCACTTACAGGGTTATGGAACCTATTGCTGTCCTGCCACATCCAACTAACCAGGGAGTCCACAGGGATATTGCTAATATGGGTAATGTTAGCCCTGTGTTGTAAAATCCTTCAGCTTCCCTTTGACAGTCCAGAGATCCTAGGAATACAACTTGAGGGTCATTCAGGTCATATTCTAGACATCTATAATATTTATTCTAGAGGAACCAAGGGGAAGGTTATCAGCCAATATAAAAAAAAAACTCGAAGAGCTACTGGATAAAAGGGATTTCCTTGCCCCCTTGCTATTGGCGGATGGTTTTAATGTGACCTTTGAACCATTGAATAGGGAGGATGGGTATGAAGTGAGGGAGGGAGACAAAATTGTGGTCCGTCTCCTCCTTAAATCTACCCCAGTCAAGAAATAGTTGCAAGTTGTTCTGCAACTAAAAGCCTTATCTATTGAGTTTGATCTGAGGGCCATAAATGGAAGGACAAAATTCGACAAAATGGGAGCTTTACTTTTAATAGAACAACGGTAGGAGCCGTATTGATTATTTTTTGTTAGACTTAAGGCTTTGGCCTTTGGCAATAGACATGACCGTGGGCCCGACAGTAGAGAGTGACATTAACCCTTTGAGTTTGAGCTTGGTGTCCCCTTGGGGACACCTTTTAATCTCTATGGAGTTACATCCACTCAATGAGAAGCCCTGTCTCAAGTGACAAAAAAATATTCTTAATGAAGATAGGCTTCACCTCATCAACTGGGATATGTTAGCATGCATGTCAGGAGGAGTGGACGTGATGTCTGACCTCCATTCCCCTTTTTGAGTGATTTGAAGAGTACAGTGAGGTGCCCTCACACCACTCAAATGTCAGATTAAAGAAAAAATGCAAAATGCCGGGTTTAACTGAAAATGTAGACAACTAAGAAGCCAACTTTCTTTGACAATGAAAATTAAGAACCTAGCCTCTGTAAGAGTGTTGAGAAGGTCTTATAAAAAGGATTTACTAAAAGCATAGAGGGAGAGGGACGAGAACAGATGGAGGCTTATCAGGGAAGCATGCAACCTTAAACAAACCAAAAATGTGTGGTACCTAGTGGTGTGGGGGACCACACAAGGCAACCACCCCCAGCCAACAACATCTCTGCCACTGCTTGGCATAATCATTTTAACACCTTATACTCAGGAATTGGCTTGTCTGACACATAGGTAGCTCCCCTTGTATTATCCCCAGCTGTTAATAAGGTGCTGATCACCTTGAGTGAAATTCAGGTCTCTATCGACTCAATTGCTCAATCAAAACTCTAGGCCCAGATGGCATCCCCGGTGACCTCTTTTTACATGAAAGAGACAAAAGGTCACTCTACATTTAGCTACTTTCGAATGCCATAACTGGGGGTTCCCCAAATCCAGGCTCTTGAAAGGGTCCAGAGGTGATGCCCCTATTCGAGAAAAGAGACAGGAATTTATCCTGCAACTACAGGCCTATTAGCATCAACGATTCTATTCAAAATGTGTTTTGTCAGGCCCTTTTGCCCAAGATTCAGGAATGGATAAAGGACAATAATATTTTAACACCATACCAAGCCGGTTTTAGTGAGAAGACTAGGACAATAGATCAGATGCACTGTTTCCTTCTCATATTTTTGAAAACTATGGGGGATATTCACAAGGAAGTGATGGAGCGTGGCGTTAGACTCCTTGGCTTAACACCGCACACGGCCACTTCTGGAACGCAAGTCTGCACCATATTTACAAGAATGTGGTGCAGCCATGTGTTTCCTCCTGCGATGGCGCTAAGTTTAGCAACTTAGCACCAATGCAGGCACCCTTGCACCATAGTGAAAGGGTGTCATGGTGCAGGGGAGGATTGTTTATGTGTAGGAAGGTGTCCCTTCCTGCACATAACCCATCATAAAATTCTATTCTGTCACTTTCATGTGTGCTGCTTCATGCAGCACACATGAAAGTGACAAAATGGCTTTTTATTATAGAAGATTGATTGATTGTTTATGTATAGAAAGGGATACCTTTCTGTACATAAATAAACCATGGCATATTGCTTTTTCCAGTTTGAACCCAGCCATATGCAAATCAGTCTTGACCCTGAACCCAATAGGAACAGTTCAGCCCGAACTGCCAGGCAAGTCCTCCCTGGACTGCAAACATGCATGCATGGACCGGTTTCGGGGTTTCACCCCTCATTAGCCAAGATAGCTTGACTCCAGTGGTATGGAGAGCACAGGACCCACGTCTGGGCATACCCGTCCCACTTAGGGTGACAAATGCAAAAATAACAATTGATGGACAGAATGCAGAACAATGTCATACATTCAACCCAGTACTGAGATCTGGGCATAAATCCATTGTTTGTCATTCCAGTTTAAACCCAGCCATATGCAAATCAGTCTTGACCCTGCACCCAATGGAAACAGTCCAGCCCGAACTGCCAGGCCAGGTCCTCCCTGGACTGGAAACAAGCATCCTAAGACCAGTTTCGGGGTTTCACCCCTCATCAGTCAAGATGGCTTGACTCCAATGGCATGGAGAGCACAGGATACGGGAACGCATATGGAAATTCTATCCTTAGTTATTCGTCTCCATGAGGCTAACTTTGCTAAACTGCAGTGGGGCGAGCAAGGCCAGCTTACAGTTGCAATCAATGTCAACATGGGCGTATGTCACGAGTGCATATTGCCACCAATGCTTTTTTCCCTCTTTAGGAAAAACGTATTTCAGTTTCTATCTCAGATCCCAGCAGATCCGCCCATACTGGGGAGGGAAAAAGTTGTGATTCTTCTATGTGCAGACAACACATTGTAAAAATCACCATGGGGGCTCCAGCTGCTGCTAAATCAATTTAAAGACGTTTGCGGCATTCAAGGTCTAGCGATCAATACATCAAAAGCTTAATTTATGATGAATAATCTACACAGATCCTATAGAGGGAGACCAACTCTCAGTGGTGTTTTGTTCGAGAGGATCAGTACTTTTGATTTACTGGGCATAAAATTGTCTGAAGACATGTCTTGAAAACTGCATATGGCTAAGATGATTCTTAAGCACAAGCAATTAGTTGGGGCTCTAGGGAAGGAACATCGTACTTTTACTAGTAAACCTGTTGCTGCTATCCTCCAGATTTACAATACAAAAGCTCTGTACGGGGTCGAACTGTTGGGCTTTGATAGAATGGATTACCTGTCCAGATCCAAGCATACGTTTATGAGGAGTCTGGTGTTGTTACTCTCTAGTACACCTCTCCATCCTTTAAGGCAGGACAAGGGCAGGAAACCCGTTGTAGACAAAGCAGAATTATGGGCACTGTTATTCTGGAGGAGAATCGGGTCCACTCCCAAACTGCTCCCCTGCGCCAATATTCTTAAGGAGGTCAGCTTCCTGGACAAATATAACAAAATAGCTCGATAAGAAATGTGAAGCACCTATTGGCTATGACTGGGTTGCAGGAATATTATGACAATATTGATCCTTTATCGCTCCCTCCTAAAGATCAACTGGAATCTCAGTATTGGGTATTGAGTAGCTCAAGTTGAACTCAGACTCTCATCGGAGGCAAGATTAACATTAGAGTCCGTGGACTTTAAACTGCTGATCTCCCTGGAGGGTTACTTAGATATCATTCAGATAACGAATGACAAGAAATTATATATCAAGTTTAGGTTCCGCACACTTTCCCTTAGCTCACTCACAAGTACTTGGCACCATAAGCCAGCAGCCTCTCAGCTCTGCCTTAGTTGCAACACAGCCTCTGAATCAATTGCACTTGTATTGTTTGCTTGTCCAGCTTATGCGCATTCAAGATCAAAACGGCTAAAATCTATATGTAAGCAGTTAGGAACTCGCAATCATGTGGAAACCTTGCACATTTTAAGATCAGATGCAAGACCCCTATTTGCATAATCTATCTCAAATGTATTGGGTCATATGCGGGGTATTAGGAGAAAAGTGCAACAGTCTTGAAGCATTTGGCATAGCATCTGATTAGTAACTGTATAATCTTGAATTATATCTTTCAGTTGGTACTCTTTTATCGGTGAACTCATCTTTGGCATATTTAAAATATGTTTTATTTTAAGTTTAAAAGCTTTATTCAAATAATAAGAAATGCAGAAGACCGGCAATACAAAGTGGAGCATAATAAGATAAAACGTATAACGATAGATTGGCTAGTATAAAAACAAGAGAGAAAGCTGTTTTAAATTTTTTTAAGGAAATAAGGGGGAGGAAGGAGGAAGAGAGGGGAGAGAAGGGGTTTAAAACTTTTACAAAACTGATAAATGAGAAACTGCATATTACACAGGAATGAGAGAGAAATCCTAATCAAACTAATATATACAACAAGTCAATAAATGCAAAAGGCAAGGAACAGAGAAGAAAGGCATTCAAGGATGTTTAACATTTTGAACATTTAAACAAGAATTATCTATTAACACTAGATGATCTAAATAAGTAGTAAGAAGTAACCAAAAGAGATTTCTATTAACCATTGGTTTACAGGAGGAGGCAAAAGCAATATCAAGTCGATTAAAGTGACAAAGACTATTCCACCAGTGAAAGTTTTGTAAGTGATTTCTATTTGAGAGTGATGTGCTGAAAAGCTAAAGCATGCATAAGGTCAAAGAGACTATGTTTGTGAGAGAGAAGATCTAAGGAATTGGAAAGACTCCTAGAGAGAATAGGGATGGAATAAGGAAGGGAAATATTAAACAGCCGAGAAATATAGGACCAAACATTCCCCAGAAATTAGAAACCAAAGGGCAAAGGAAGAGAAGGTGTAGAAAGTCAGCATTTGAAGAGCCAGAGGTCCAACTGTTTGTATTAGTGGAGTGAGAAAATCTAGTTGTAGAGATAGGGGTAATAAAGAGTCTGTGATATAGCAAGAACATAGATTGAGTAAGAGAAGCAGAACAAGAGATTTTGAGGGAACAAGACCAACGTTTGTCCCTGAAGATGATAAATCATTCACATCCCAGGTCACATTCCCATGAAAGTTCCAATTTAGTTTTAATACGATCTGGATTGGGTGCTCAGAAGTGTTTATAGATAAGAGAAGCTTTGGATAGCAAGAGAAGAATCTTGAGAAGAGAGTTTTGAACAGAGGGAATAGTGGAAGATGGAAGAGAATAGAAAGTATCAAGAATGACTGGCATTAGAGTAGTGAATTTCTGCAGGAAAGGGCGAGGAAAATGAAATGTGGCTTAAAATTGAGATTCTCCTATTACCATGACTAGAGTATCTGGATTTCATTAAAGACACGGAGGCTGACATTATGCATATTCTTTTAATGCAGTCTCCAAGCAGCCACATACATCTAAATATTAAAGGTTCTAGAATAGAACATTGTAAATGCATTAAGGACATAAGCCATCAACAATCTGCCTATTTTAAATGTGAAGAAGAGAAAATAAGTAAGTCCATGAATTTATAATAAACGTCTAAATGTCCAGACTTCTAGACTTAGAACTTCAAAAGGATCCTCGGGTACGCAACACGAAGAGAGAAGGAAATGCGAAGATGGATCCGAGAGGCCTCGTAGTTGAGAAGTGTTCCCTGGAAAGAGAGAAGTAAATACTTCCTGGATGAAATACATAGTATGAAGACATCACAAATTATACTTGGACTGTGTTTCACAAGTTATACTAGCACTGTTTTAAATAGGCAAATAAATACTATACTGTAAGAGTAGTCATCCCAGGGTGGGATGGGTGGGATAATGTCAGCCTCCGTGTCTTTAATTAAATCCAGATTCTCTAGTCATGGCAATAGGAGAATTGCAATTTCATTCCGAGAACAGAGGATACATTATGCATGTTGGTAGCTTTGCAAGACTACATCAGACATATGCTCGATAGGCTTGCAGTAGTGTTGTGCAAAAGTGCTAGCGTTCGACCAGTCGGCCGCTATGAGAATGTCATCCAACTTACCTCCAGACCAGAGAGATTTACTTGCCATAGCACCTCTAAGAGAATGAGTTTGACATTTTTTTAAGTCAATACCTGCTAAGTTCATGATGGTTTTAACCCATCTAGCAATGAAGTTGAGGTTATAGTTTTGTGGGGTTTAACAAAGGATATGAGCAATTGGTTCACCCCGGGGTACGAAGGTCAGACATTCTGTGATCAAACTATCTCATACAATCAACTACACAAAGTTTAGGGCAGAAATCGAAACGTGGTTAGAATTTTGAATCAGACATAGTTTTTGTTCTTCTATAAATCTTGAATTTAACAACAAACATATTATAGGATCTATTTGAAACCTCTAGAGCTTTGACATCGGAGACTCTTTGACAGAAAATTAGGCAACGCTGAGTTGCAAGCTTGATTGAAAGGTATTTTCTATTCAGGAGAGTATTATCTGGCCAGAATATGAAAAGGTGTAGAATTAACTTAACGTCCCTGAGGGTCTCGTATATGGGCTTAGGAGGCCTTCTTAGACAAATGATTTTCATTACTCTGCAAACAATGACATTTTTACCTAACATTTCAACATTGACAAGGATATAGCCAGCAGAGATAGCTGATCTATGATGGAGCGGTAACTTCTTCTGGTAATTTCTCAATGTAAAACCCTCATGCTACCTCTATTTTACCGCTGAAAAGGTGTTGGGCCCTTCACACCATGTATTACCTTCAGATGCCCTTCCAAATCTCTGATAACGCCGGACATGAAAAAAGCATATGACAAATATCAGCAGCCTCTAATTTGCATTTAGGGCATCTTGTGCGTTCATTTGATCGATTATCTAGTACCCAACTGGAGATTCTTTGAGGGGTATAGTATAATTGACAAACAGTTCTGTAAAACTGCAGTTTAATACTAGAAGACTGTACTACTCGGTTAATTCGGATAAAGGAAGCAGATATCTGCTTGGGAGTTATATTTAATCCTAGCCTATCAGGCCATTTGGATGCTAATTTACCATACTCGTCTCCCTTTGCCTGGTTCAGAAGGCAGTAACCTTCACTGATAAGTGACTTAGTACAAGCATTGTAAAATATCAGAGTATCGGATTTCTTTAACGTTCATTCTCCGGACTAGAAAATCTTGAAGTTGCATATATTTAAAGTACATCCTATCATCCAGATTATATGTTAATTTAAGTGATGCAAACCCTAATAGGCCATCTGGCCCATAGAGATCTCCCAGAGTATTAATGCCGCAGCTAGACCAAACTGTCCCTTCCCCATCTGAAAAGATTCCAGGAAGTCCTGGGTTCCCCCATAACCTCCTTAATTCTGCATTAAAAAAAGATATCCTATCAAGAATCATTATCTGTTTTCAAATTTGTACGATATGCTTAGTAGTCTTAAACTTAACTTGTTTAAAGTAGTTTGGATCATTTACTCGGGCCATAAATTGTTTACTGTCATGTCCCAACATAAACTGGTGAAAAAACAAGGAGTTTTCATTTCTTAGCAAACTACGAATCCGACCAAAAAAAGAGGCAAAAAAATATAGTCTGAAATCAGGGAACGGTAAACCCCCCTTTTCAATTGGGAGCTTCAAAAGATTTATTGCTCTCCGAGATTTTTTATAGCCCCATATGTAACTGCCACAAACTCCATCGAGTTTTTAAAAAAAGGAGTTATTTAGATGTAGAGGTATCGATCTAAATAAATAAAGAAATTTGGGTGCTATTTTCATCTTTATTAAATTTATACGCCCTACCAGACTTAGCGGTATCTTGTGCCATTTTTTTAAAGATTTAACAACTTCCTTCACTAATGGATCATAATTAAGAGTTATTTTTTCGTCAATTTTTGCAGATATTTTAACATCCAAATAAACTGCATTGACACACTGACCTAATACCGACGCTGATGGGTTATAGTTGACAATGACCTGAGTTTTGTTTATATTTAATTTGTGCACAGATACCTTTCCAAATCCTTTTGCTTCATTTGTTACTGCAGGTATAGCTTTTACTACATCAGTAGTAAATATCGCGGCATCATCCACATATGCTGTAATTTTTAAGCTATTCCCCATATGCTGAAGTGGGATAATATCGTCTTTTGCTAGAAGTGCATTAAGAAATGGCTCCAGTGATAGCGCAAACAACAAGGGTGAGAGAGGGCACCCCTGCCGGGTTCCTCTTCCAATTGGGAAACTAAGACAGTTCCTTGGTTGATAATATAATGACCAAATCCACCCAAGGTATTTGCCCCCAATGCCTAATGCTTCTAATACAGCCCATAAATAATCCCACCCCACTCGGTCGAACACTTTTTCAGCATCTAACATGACCATACCGAGTGGGGTGGAATTAATCGATGCTACATCGAAAGCCGTAATAGCCATATTGATATGAGCGGTGGTATCTCGTCCTGTAACAAATTTGTGTTGCTGCGTGTTAACCAGTTCAGGCATAGGGGGAGCAAGTCGGTTTGCCAATATTTTAGCAAAAGCCTTAGCATCCGCATTAATCAAAGATATCGGTCTATATGACCCACACTCATCTGCAGGCTTTTTTTTTTTTTTAAATACTATCTTGGCTGTTCTCCAAGAAGAAGGAGCTCTCCCAGTTTCACCAATTGAATCTACAACCAACTTAAACAAGGGAAGTAATTCCTGTAAACAGATTTTGTAAAGTTCCATAGGGAGCAAATCTTCCCCAGCTGCCTTGCCCGAGGGAAGAGATAAGAACGCAGTCTTAATCTCATCAGATGTAATTTCTGAGCTTAACAGCCTAACAGCTTCTTTCTCTTGCTGTGCCTTCATGTGAGAGCTGAGGTATAATAATATATCATCCTTAGTAGTAAAATTTTCTGGAGTGTATAAATCACGATAATAGTTAGCAAACTGTTCTAGTATCTGATCTGGCTGGTTATAAGTAGCCATATCGCTGCCTTTAATTATTTTAATATTAGTCCTAGCTTTCTTATCTGCTACCTTATCAGCAAGGACTTTTCCAATTCTGTCTCCACTCTCATACTGTGTCAGATGATGTTTATGAAGTCTAGCACTGTTTTTCTCCCTCAGGGTCTTCTTAGTGTCTGATTGTAATTTTACTAAATCCATTCTTAATTTATCACTATTATTGGTCAGCCACAATGGCATGAGGTCTAACCTTACCGACTCATTGAAAATTCTAGAGCATACCAGTTTTAACAAAAGAAGCGCAAATGATTTAATACATTTTATATGTTTGCAACTTTTACGAGGAAAAATGTTTGTATTGTCTTCCTTCCTTCCTGTCACAGGGCAGCAGGACGGATACTTTATCTAACTGGTACATTGGCACAATCACAAGAATGTTTCATAGTACAAAGATGGCCTTGACTCCTTCGTGGCTTGAGGAAAGCTGGTTTGCAAGTCATAGCATTGATGGATTCACAGGCAGCCATGTTCTCTAAGGCCCAAAAAACAAAGCAAACACAAAGAGAATATTCATTTCATGTAAATCAGCCCATTATGTTTCACTACCTCATACTAATACCCCTTGAAAATGTTTACCTAGCCAAGCTATTAGTTTCAAGCAGTTTTTCTATTATTTATGAAAACATGTAAAATAAATGTGCAATGTGCAACATAGCATTTTTATGCTTTAGTGTAAAATTTAAAAGCACACACAGTTAATACAGCGCACACAGTTAATACAGCGCATACAGTAAACACAGCACACATAGCAACATGCTTTAGTGTTTTAGATAGCTTTTCATGCATGTGCATTATTAATTCACACACATTATAAAAAGAAGTGTTTTTAACTGAAAATGTTTATCAAAATATGCAACAAGTCAAAGTCTTTTAAGACAGAAATAGTGAATTTAGATTACAAAGGATGAGCTGGGAAGAGAGAAACACATTCTAGTAATCTTCAAAGCTAAAAAGGCCACTTTTCTCTACACTGCAAAAACACATGTTAATTCAGCACAAGCATTTCAGACTGACTTAGGCTTCACTTTCATATTTTCCATGTGCCATGTTTTTAACTTGCACCCAAATGTGCGTGGCAATTTATATGCAGTCTGTCTCAAGCACAAAAAAATAAAACAATGCCTGACTCCCGGTGAAATCTGCTCCATCAGATCTATAGCAAATGATAGATCTATAGCTGAGACCCCCATCAAATTGTTCAACAAGAAAGTTTACTAAGTTAGCGATAGGTGCCTCCAAGGAATCCAGGTTCCTTCCCAGGTACCAACGAACCCAGCTTCTCCAAATGTTGTTGTATCTGTAGTGAGTGCCTGGAGCCCAAGACTCTCTGAGGAGAGTTGCAGCTGTTGACAAAAGCCCTGAGATTTAGTTGGATCTCCTGACACTCTCCAAGCAAGAAGGTTCAAACTCCCTGTCTGAATTAGGAGGTGACTTCCTCCATCTACGTCTGTTAGGAGATATTCTTGGGTAGGGAATAATAAGGGGGTGTTGCCTGCTTGTTCCAGAGTGGTGGGGAACCAACCTTGCGATGGCTAGAACGGAGTTATTAGGGCAAGGGAGAACTGGTCCTGTCTCACTGTCTTTAAAACCCTTTGAGTCATGGCAAAGGGATGAGAGGCGTAGGCTTTGACTCCTTTCCAAGACAAGAGAAAGGCATTCACTGCCAGAGCACCCGGGTCAGGCATCCAGCTGAAATAATTTTCCTATTGAAACGTTAGTCTGCTCGCGAATAGGTCTATTTTCAGGGGAGTTCTTTTCAGTGTCCTGAACACAGAAACATTGAGTTTCCAATCGCTGTGATCTAACAGGAATCTGAAGTTCCAATCGACAGAGATTTCCCGGGAAGGTATTCTGTTTTGAGAGCAATATTGTGCTCCAGACAGAACATCCAAAGTCTCTTGGCTAAATTGGCGAGGTCCGCAGATTTGGTACCTCACAGGCGATTGATATGGGTTACCGCAGACATATTGTCCATCTTCAAGATAATTGACCTGCCTTGGAGAGAGTTCTTGAAGCTCATGAAGGTGTAAAGCATAAAGAGCAGCTGTTAGTTCCAAGTAATTTATGTGGTGAGAGGATTCCTCTTGCGACCAGTTCCCACCAGTGTTCTGATCGAGAAAGCAAGCTCCCAACCATGGAAGCTCTCGTCGGACTCTAAGACAAATTCTGGTTTGGAGCCAAATATTGCTTTGCCATTCCAGGCGTCTAGGTTTTCTAGCCACCCGGTTAGTTCTGATTGGGCTTCCTGATCCAGGGTAATCCTGTCTTTGTACCAGAGACCAGATCTTATGGCTCTCGCTTTTATCCTTTGGAGGGCCCGATACTTTAGAGGGCCGGGAAAGAGCGCTTGAATTGAGGAAGAGAGGAGACCGAGTAATCTGGCTAATTCCCTCAGGGGAATGTCTTGTTGTTTCAAAACATGTCTTATTTCTTTCCTGATTTCGGCTATCTTCTTGGAAGGGAGTAGAAGAAGGCATTTGGAGGTATCTACGGTCAAACCAAGAAACTACAGAGATCTGGAGGGAGTCAGGACGGATTTTTCTTTGTTTATAATGAACCCTAGACTTTCTAAGAGATCCATCACGGTCCTCAAATCTAGCAGTATTTGTAAGGGGTCTTGTGACATTATAAGGATGTTGTCTAAGTATCTGATTAGACGGATGCCTCTTCTCTCTCTTAGAAGGTGGATGCCCTCCATCTTCGAAGTGCCTGTACACCAGATTTTTGTTTAATTCCCTTAAGTTTATGACAGATCCCCAACCCTTCACTTTTTTCTGTACGAGAAAGAGCGCACTTATAATTCTTAAGTCTTCTGGAGGGACCTATATGATAGCTCCTTTCTGGAGCAGCGAGGAGATATCCTCCTCTCAGTGGCAGTTTCTCCATGGGGGCGTTTGGGCGCCGCCCCCCCGGCTTTCTCGCCGTGCGAGAAGAAGGCAGAAACAAATGGTAGTTATTTATTTATAACTACCATTTGTTTCTGCCTGCCCTTCTCGCACGGCGAGAAAGCAGTCAGCAGATTAGAACTTCCTGCCTGGTTACTAACTCGAGCCTCAGGGCAGGGGGGAGTGGCTTGGGGGAGTGGCTTGCCCACTGTTATTAATACTGACTGTTTGGACAGCCTGAGAGGCTGTCCAAACAGACAGTATTACCAACAGTATTACCAACAGTGGGCAAGCCGCTCCCCCAAGCCTCCTCCCACTCTCCGTTCTGCAGCCGGCCGAACCAATCAGCGCCGGCTGCCATGGAGCGGAGGGAGGCTGCCTGCAGCTGCAGCCTTCAGTGACGAGAGCGGCGGCATTCAAAATCCAGGACGGCGGGAGCAGTCTCGGGACTCGAGTCGGGAGTCAGCGCGGGAAGCCAAGGTAAGTTTTTTATATTTATTTTATAAGTCTAAGCTTGTGCCCCGGCCTCCTTTATGTTGTGAGTGACCTTGTAATGCAGCAGCAGCAGCGCACTAATATGAATGCAATCTTTGTTGCCCCGTAGCATTTCTCATGTGTTACGTCCTGTTTCGATTAAGAGGAGTAACAATAAAAATCTTTTTCAGCGCCAATAATTTACTTTACTGACGCCTGGGGGCCCGGCCGGCAGGGTGACTTTGATTCCGCGTGGCGGTAGTTGGGGGGGGGGGGGCGGCGTTGGTTTTTTAGGCATTGCCCAGTTTGAGGCCCTGTGCGCCTTCGTTTGCCATTCTTAACAATTTCCTTCATAAAGGTAGAAAGACGAGTAAACACCAATCTCCATGTACCATGTTAAACGAATAGGCAGCAGTTTGTCTTTCAAGCATCTACGTAAAAACGCAATTTGTTTGATGTTCAGCCCTATTACCCTTAACCTCATTAATGAATACCATATTGGACATTTTGAACTGCCCTGGTCTTTTTTTAAATATGCAGGGCCGGATTGAGAGATCAGCAGTGAAGTGAGGGAAAGGGCCTGTTGATGTGGGCAATGAGTAGGAAAAGCTATGTGGTGAAAAAGGAAACAGAACTGTTAGTCAGTGGGAGTAAATGAGTAATGTTTGTGAATGCTGAAAAGGGTCGAAAAATGTAACAGAAGACATATGGAATTTCTTAACTGATAAATAATTAAATCGTATTCCTTTATTAAGTTCCTGCTTCCTCAAGTTTGCTTGAAAATGTATCATTTGTCCACAATTTCCCCTAAAAAAAACCTGTAGGTTGTTCGGGCTCGCTCGGTACGCTTGCTCGCCATTGTGCAGTACGACAATAAGTTTACGCCCCGCCACTTTCAAATGTCACCAGCCGCCGCTGCCTCCTCTATTATTTGTTGGTGGTCTGGGGAGAGAAGAATGTCTCGAGGGAAAGAGGTTTGTGTAGGTGTTTCTGTAAAGTCTATCATGAAACCATTCACGGTGTTTAGAACCTATGGGTCTTGTGTGATTAGGCTCCAATTCTGGAAAAAGAGTTTGCGTCTGCCTCCCACTTTTAGGGGAGAAGTAGGGGGAGGGGATAGTACTCACTTGTAAAGTTGGTGGTGTTTGACGATCCGCTGGATCTAAAACCTCTGGAGCAAAAGCCTCTCCCTCTTTGGGGGTAGAATTGAGACGTGTTGTACTGTTGATAGCCTCTTCCGAAACCACGTGATCTTGAAAAGGGCCTTTGGTTGAAGCGGCCGGAAGAGAGGCCTCTTCTTCTGGCCCTGCCAAAAAGGTTGGGTTTAAAGACGTTGCCCATGTTTTGTTGGGCCTTATGCAGGGCTGTAAATGTTGAGACATTGAGAAAGATTTAATGAGGTCTTTTCCAAAAAGTAAACCCTTGGGGTGTGATGAAGTTTCCTTATTCACCATGTCAGAGAGTTTCGGGTTAATTTTTGTCGGAACAACTCTTCGTCTTTCAGCGTTCAGGCTTGCATTGGCGTTGACTCCAGCCCCCTATTAGTTCCGTATTGAGAGGGGAACCATTTATATGGCTTTCCTCAACTGAATCTAGGATCCTTGCTAAGCGGCCCAGGACGTCGAGGAGGAGGTCCTGGCACCCTTTAAGGGATCTTTCCATCTCTTCTCTTGTATCCCGTCCGAGTTTGAAAAGGAACTTGATCAGTTCCGGGTCCAAGTTAGGGGTATGGCATGCTTTGTCTTCCATTGAAGGTCTAGAGCACTCGGTTCTAAGCCTGTTTCTCGTGTCTTGCTCAAGGAGGTTTCGTAACCATTTTTTCATGTATTTGGCCACGTGGTCTTGGGGCCACCACTCCGAGCTTCTGTGATGTTTAAGGTTTGGGGGTGAGAACACTTCATCTCCCAAGGGGTCAATGATATTATTGTTAGATGATGATGGGAGTTCTTCTGAGTTATAGAATTCTTGGTCGTCCTCGTCTAGATCAAGAATATATTCTTCAGGCATATCAGATGAATTGTCACCTTTAGATCCCCTCCCACATAGGATCTGGAAAGAATATGGGGAGGAATTGCAATCAGTCTTTAACTACCGATGTGATTCCCACCAAATGGAAACAAGCCCTGGTGGCTCCTCTGCTGAAAAAAACATCCTTAGACCGGGAATGTGCAAAAAACTATAGGCCCATTTCTTTGCTACCTTTCCCCTCAAAAATTGTAGAATGTACTGTTAGAACTGCCCTCTCTGCATATTTGTAACAAGCTAATGTACTGGAGGAGGCACAATTCGGCTTTCGACCGGCGCACGGGACCAAGTCAGCACTGGTGACTGTCATGGATGAGCTTCGGAGGCGGACAGACAGGGGTCAGGCAGTGGCATTGGTCCTGCTTGACCTGTCTGCCGCTTTCGATACTGTAGATAATAAGCTCCTGCTGTATAGACTGAGTGGGGTCGGAGTGAGGGGTTGCGCCTTACAGTGGTTCCGCTCCTTTCTGCAAGACAGACAGCAGGCGGTGTCTCTCCCCCCATTTCAGTCTGCTTTCTCTGATATACAGCATGGCGTGCCTCAGGGCTCAGCAATCAGCCCTACTTTGTTTAATGTTTATTTAAGACCTTTAATTGATGTTATTAAAGCACACAACTTTAGCATAGTAAATTATGCAGATGATACTCAGCTGATCCTATCTATGGAGGGTGAGAACGCGACCTCTGGGGAGGTAATTCACGAGTGCCTTCGGGATACAGCCTCCTGGTTACGAAAAAACTTAGCGCAATTCAATGCCGGAAAGACAGAGGTGATTCACTGTGCAGCATCTAAGATTCCTTCCCCTTTCCTGAAAATTTCTGGCCTCCGGAAACGCCAATGACAATACAGCCAGTGCAAACAGCTCGGAACCTGGGCTTTATATTTGACAATAGACTTACGTTAGAAGCTCAGGTAACTAAGACGACGGCTTCTTGTTTTGCAATTATCCGGTCTCTTCGAAAAATAAATTCTTTACTCCCTTTTCAGGCTCGGGCTCAAGTTGCACGATGCACAATACTTAGCAGGCTCGATTACTGCAATGCCTTTCTGCTAAACTCTCCGGAATTTGTACCTGATAGACTGAAGAGAATCCAGTCAGCAGCTTCCAAACTAGTACTGGGTCTTCCTAGAAGAGCCTCAACATCTGCAGCCCTAGCAACACTCCATTGGCTTCCCTTGAGACAGAGAGTACAATTTAAATCTCTCTGTCTGGTTTTTAAAGCTCTTAATGAGACCGGTCCACTTTCCCTGCGTAAAAAATTTGATTGGTACACTCCTTCTAGAAGTCTTCGCTCCTCCTCGACAAGACTGGTGAGGATACCTAAATTTAGAAGAGTAAGAATGGGAGTTAGACTGTTTGAAGTGGCTGCGGCTAAGCTCTGGAATAGTCTGCCCTGTGAAATCAGACAAATTCAAGAGCTACTCAAATTTAGAAAAGCCATTAAGACCTAGCTATTTCCTACACTCTAGTTGTCGCCACACTGTGCACACACTCCCTTCCTTGAGCTGTTCAGCGCCAGTATACCTGCTAGGTGATAGTGCGCTTTATAAGTTCTATAAATAAATAAGAATCATTGTCTCCCATATTATGATGAGCACTCTGATATATTGTGCCTCTAGGGACACCCGGATATTTTGTGCCGCCAAAGACACCCAGATATGTTGTGCCACTAGCGACACCCAGGGAGTTTGAGGTGCGATGACCTCTATTAGAAATTGAGGTGCTAGGACCTCTCAGATTTGATGTGGTGCTGGGATCTCCCATGGTGCTCTTGAAGGTAGGATCTATGTTTTTACTTTTCCTTTGTCTTTTACCCCTCGCCTCGGTGGTATCATTAAAGAGGATCTTTGAGACCTCATCGTCCTCCATGGGGATCGACCTTTTTCAGGACATGACCTGGTTCAGGTTCTCAGTCATGCAGTTCCTCATCTCCTTTTTTTTGGAACTTTTTAAAGTTTTCGCTGGCTACATTAGCTGTAGGGGCGGTAGCGTCATCTGACTCTCAGTCAGACATTGCGCAGGTCAGAGAGTCAAAAGGTAGAAAACTTTAAGAAGTTTGATAATAAATTACGGTAGATGTAAGCTAAACAATATGGGTGCAGGGGCACTGCAGAGAATATCTGCTTATTAATATTAGAGATCCATTTGGAAATCTGCTTATTAGTATCGGGAATCATTTTCCACCCCTTTTCCTTTTTTATGCAGAAATGAAATACAGTTTGAGTTAGGGGTGGCAGCAGCTGATTGACATTCCGAGGTCGAGTAACTGACGCATGCGTGGAATCGATAAGCTGCTGTGCTATCCTGTTGTCAGGGGAATGGCTTTGAGCATGCGCGTGTGAGCGATCAGCTAGACGCCAGGTGTGTAGGGGAAGGGACCTTGGCAATGGGAGGACATAACGTCTCCACTGCCAAGGATCCCTTCTTTAATTTGGCCCGCGATGCAGGCCTAAGAATGAGTCAGCGGCCTGCATCGGGTGAAGAGCGGGAGGGGTAAAAGCAAGGGGGTCGCTGCCAGATAAAAAAAGATAAGTGACAAAAGCGTTATCAGTGATTAGCCTTAAAACGTCTTGATATAAAAAAAGCTAAGCTGAAACAATAGAAGTGGTAGAGGGAATACCTACCTCGGGGAGGTAAAGGAGGGTTAAAATAGGCACAGAGAGAGAAATGAAAGACTCACGCGATGGTGGGTCGATAAAAAGGGGGTGGTATCCATAAATTGAAACTCGGTATGGAGGCAGGGAGGGAAGGGTGAGATTAACCCATACATAAAATAGCAAGAAGAGGTAACATTTAAATAGTTAAGGGTAAAGGAAGTGGAGTCAACTTATCTGCTCAGAGATGCATTTAAAAGAGTCAGATTGTTGATGGCTCATGCCCTTTATGCAATTTATAAAGGAATACATGCCCTTTATGCATTTACAATGTTCTGTTCTGGAACCTTTAATATTGTGATGTATGCTGCTGCTTGGAGACTGCATTAAAAAAAAAAGTCATAATGTCAGCCTGCGTTCTTGTTATGAAATTGGGGAAAGGGGCATGGAAAAAGGCCATTGAAAAGGTTTTTAACCCACATTATGCCCCTTGATCTCCAGGAACTCCAAAAGATGGATCTACCATTAATAGTAATAAGGGAGTTATGCCAAATAGGAAAATCAAAAAAGGATTTTCTAGAAATAGACTTTGGATGGGTCAAAGGTTTCAGTAAGGAACAAGTGTGTTTAAACAAAGGGAGAGAGGTAAGAGGTATTTTTGCCGAAAAAGGCTAGAACTTGCTTTAAAGAGAAGGGTAATAATAAGGCACATTCAATGGGAAGCCAAAGGGGAGTGAAAGGGGAAGGATCAGAGAGGAGCCATTTTGAGGCTTGGCAAAGGCAAAATGACTTATGATAAAGGCGAAAATCAGGAAAATTTACACCCCCATTAGGTTTTGTCTTGCAGAGAAAAGATAAAGAGATCCTTGTTTTTTTATTTTTCCAGAGAAATTTAGAAAGGCAAGATTCAACTTGTTTAAAATAAGAGGGTCGAATAGGGACAGGAAGCATAGAAATAGTGTAAATCAAAATAGGAGTAATCATCATCTTAATTGAGTCCAACTGACCCCACCACAAAAGAAAGAGAAGGATTCCAAGACGAAAGTAGTTTGGCAATCCAAGATAGGGCCGCAGTCATATTTAATTTAATAGAAGAGGCAATGGAGTTGGAGAACCACATGCCTTAATACTTGATTTTAGAACCATTCCATTCAAAACCAGTGGAAGAAAAGGAATGTGGAAGACAAAATTTAGTGAGAGGGAGAAATTCTGTTTTATCTGAAATGACTTTATATCCAGAGACAAGGGAAAAGGAAGCAAATTCATGTAATAAATGGGGAATGGAGAACTCAGGTGCAGAAATAAAAAGTTGGATGTCATCTGCGTAAGCGGAAAATTTTAAATGTTGGTCACCATAAGAAAAAAAAGATATGGAATCATTATTACGGATTGAGGATAAGAAGGGTTCCAGACCTAAAACAAAAAGAAGGGGGGGAAAGGGGGCAACCTTGACGGACTCCGCATTGGGGAGGGAAATAGGATGCAATACAGCCGTTGACTAGCACCGAGGCTCTGGGGGCAGAATATAATAAAGAAATAAGAACAGTGAATTTGAAACCAAAACCATGCCATTTCAGAGAAGCAAATAAAAAGGACCAATCCACTCTATCAAATGCTTTTTCAGTATTGACCGAAATGGCCGCTAGGGATGTGGAAAGGGAAGGAACTTTGTTTAAAACATTAATAAATAGTAGAGAGTTGCCTTAGGTCAATCTGACCCTGACAAAGCTGGATTGCTCCTTGCCAACCAAATGCGACAAAAGAGGATCTAAACGTAAATCAAGTGTTTTGGCAAATAGTTTATAATCACATTGACCAGACAAATCGGCCGATAGTTTTTACAAAACATAGGATCTTGTTCCTCTTTATGTATAAGTCAAATAGTGGCCTCTTGAAAAGTATCCTCTGACTTACCAGATAGAAAGAAAGAATGAAAAAGATTTAAGAGTTTAAGAAGTAATAAACTAGAAAAATGCAAATAAGATTCAACTGAAAAACCATCCGGGCCAGGAGTTTCCCTTTCTTTAAAGCATTTAGAGCAGAGGATAGTTCATTGAGGGATAAGTCAAACTCAAGATCAGAAAGCTTAAGATGAGGATTAGATGGGGTTGGGAGATTATCAAGTTAGGACTGAATGAGGGAACTGAAGGGAGGGGAATCTGGAGTGTAAAGATCTTTATAGAATAGCTTAAATTTGTTAAGAATGTCTTGATCTTTGTGGAGGAGAGAACCATCTGAAGTCAATCAAGGTACGGTCTTTATGGGTTTTCAGATAATTCGCTAAAAGTTGTCCAACTTTGTTATGGCCTGTGTAATAACGAGCACTACTGCAGAGACTAATGGAAGACGCATTATCCTTCGTAGTTTTATTAAATGCTAATTTGGCACGTATCAGAGCTGGCAGGACCGAGTCCGGCGATGAAGTATAGAATTTGTGCTCCAAGGCCTTAATATGAGCCAGGGTTGCATTATGTTGTTGAAGAAACCTCTTGTGGTAGCCTTAAAGGAATCCCATAACATATAGGGGGAAGACGTGGGGTCACTGTTTAGGTCGAAAAATTAATTTGCAAAGGTGGTGAAATTAGGAAGAGAAAAGTGGGTCAAGAAGAAGAGAATTAGTGAAATGCCATTGGGAGGACCTGGGATGTGGAGGAAGTAAGTCAAGATCAATTATAATTGGGGCATGATCAGAGATAACGATAGGTTCAATGGAGGAGGATAACATTGAATTGAATTGGCATTTATATAGCGCATGGCTACCCGGAGGCATCCCAGAGCTTTACAGTGACAGAGACAGATGAACAGGGCGGATTAAGAGAACATCCAAGTCTTAAGGGATCTGCGGAAGGAGAGGTGGTTGGGTTCGGCCCGGAGATGGTGTGGGAGAGAATTCCAAAGTTTGGCAGTGTGCAGGGAGAATTGACGGCCTCCACCTCTGGCTTTTTTGATTTTAGGAATGGATGCCAAGTTAAAGACTTAGATCAAAGGGCCCTGTTGGGCTCATACCGCTGAACAATGTTCTTGAGGATGGGGGGGCCTGAGTTGTGGAAAGATTTGTGGGCAATACATAATGATTTGAATTTAATTCTTTCCCCTACGGGGAGCCAATAACATGTTTTGAGATAAAGATTGAGAGAGAAAAACATAATCTAAATGAGAGAGGGAGTTGTGAGGAGGGGAGGAGAAAGAAAAATCAAGAGAATCGGGATGAGAGAGTCTCCAAGAGTCAATGAGATGTGCTCATGAGATAGTGTCAAGGAAAAATGCGTATGAGATTTTTAGGGAGTAAAGCCTACCTGAGATTGGCGGTCTAGAAAAGGGTCAACAACTAGATTGCAATCACCTCCTAGAATAAAGTAATCATCTCTAAATTGAATACATTTCTGTGTAATCAGGGGCCAAAGGAACAATCAGGATGAGTATGGCCATAAATATTAAAAACTGTTAAAGACATATTATTAATTTCACAACTTAGCTAACAACCATCTACCTTCTGTATCAATTTCTTGCGATATAATTTTACAGTTCAATTTCTTATAACGGAGAAAAAAAAGGTCAAGGTACAGAGGAGCTCGATATGGTCTTTTTCATCTGTGTCTATTCAAGGTTACTTAGCAAAACGAAACTTCTACTTTTGAGGAACCAGCAGAATTGAGGAAATTCATTCACTCGCACTCCATGTCGTCAATGGAAGTCTATGGTCCTCTCTCTTTTACGTCCTCTGTACCTTGACCGTTTTCTTCTCCGTTATAGGATTTAATTTGCTTGGTTTTACTTAATGTTTTTATCTTTGTAGGTTACTGTTCATAATTGTATCGTATAATTGTATTGCATCATTTCACTCTTATTTTTTCTCCTTCTTTCTCTCCTTCTATATTTTTGCAGGTATTTATCTTCCTTAACCAATTTCTTTCTCTGTTTCCCAAACAGGACCCTCCCTCTTCACCAAAGTCTGTTTCTCTGATATCACTGGACACTATCTTTGAGGAAATCCTAAACCTTGCTATGTTTGAATGATGGGTTCAATTACTATATATTCTGCTGTGGTGTGGGTCTGAAGTGAATACTTGCAAATCATTCATGTCTTTATACTTACTTGGCCACGCTTCTGAGGTAGGAGTTGCTAGGTTGAAGTGGGAGGGATCTATTGGGAATGATGTTGACAACTTTTCTAATTTCACACAAACAATTCCCATACAACTTGTTGCCTTGCCTCCAAATTCGCTGACCACATCCCCATTACACTCATCATAATGCCCAACTATATAAACAATCTATCATTTTGGCTAAATCCTCTTACTATTCCCAGAAAATCATTAGCTCTGCCTCAAAAGCTAAGGATATCTTCTCCATTGTAGCTGAACTCTCTCTCCCAGACCGTGTTACCGCCCAGCCCCAACCCTCTCAGGCTCTCTGTGACTCCCTCAATACATTTTTCATAGATAAAATCACTACTATTAAAAACAACATTCCTTCCCCTTCCTCGCCCAATGTCTGTGTTCTCCCTTCCTCGAATCCTTGCTGTCTGCATGAATTCCCTCCTATTTCCCTGTCTGAATTTATCTCTCTATTACATATAGTCAGCTCTGGCTCCCCCAGTGACTGTTGCCCCCCACAAATCTTGAGGGATGCCTTCCTGGCCTGTCCAGGTCCCCCACTTGACCTGCTGAATCACTCTCTCACTACAGGCTTTGTCCCCGATGCTTTCAAAAAAGCCATCGTAGTACCCATTCTAAAATAAACCGGCTCTGATCCAGCGGTTCTAGGCAACTATCGACCTATCTCCCTCCTCCCCTATCTGGGGAAGGTGTTGGAGACTTATGTCACTCGCTGTCTGAGCGCTTTCATTGAAAAATCTCACTTCCTAGATGACCAGCAGGCCGGTTTCAGACCGACCCACTCTAGGGAAGCGGTCGTTGTGGCTGTTATGGATGCGCTGAGACAGGGGGCTGACAAGAACCAGGCCCAGGCCTTGGTGCTCCTAGACCTGTCGGCCGCTTTTGACACGGTCGATCATGTTATCTTGATCGACCGTGTCAGAAACGCGGGTATTCGGGGTCTGGCCTTAACCTGGATTGGGTCCTTTCTTCAACAACGCTTTCAATCGGTTCAACTTTCCACCTTCTCTGCTCCCCAGACCCCACTCTCCTGCGGTGTCCCCCAGGGTTCTGCTCTATCGCTCCTTTTATTTAATCTTTACATGCAACCCCTCCTAGCCTCCCTCCGTCATTCACCTGTTACTATCTTCAATTACGCAGACGATCTGCAGTTAATTTTCCCCATTGATTCCTCTTCTCTCTCCTGCTCTAATTTTCAATCGATCATGCTTACTATCTATGAGTGGATGAACTTCAGTCAGCTGAAACTCAACCCTAGCAAGACTGAGTTGGTCCTGATGGGAGAGCCCTTAAATCCCTGGTGTCCTAGCTTCTGGCCCCAGGCTCTTGGTTCCCCCCCCCTGTCCAGTCAAGTCCGTGAAGAGCCTCGGTGTCATCATCTCAAGTGATTTGTCGATGAGGCTTCAAATCAATTCCATCACTTCGGCCTGCTTTTACCACCTACGCAGAATTGGTAAAATCCGAAGGTTTCTATCCTTAGAGGCTCTCATACTTGTGATCATGGCCCTTGTCACTTCACGTATCGACTACGCGAATTGCTTATATGTGGGGATCCCCGCGTACCACCTTAATCGGCTTCAGCTGGTGCAAAACCAGGTGGCCAGACTGATTTTCCAACAGCCTAAGCACCAACACGTCATGCCCCTGTTGAAGAGACTGCACTGGCTCCCAGACGCTTCCCGCTGTATCTTTAAAATGGGTTGCATTGTTTTCAAATCTCTTTCTGCACTTGCCCCTGCCTTTATCTCTCTTAGTCTCAACCGTCACATTCCCTCAAGACACCTTAGGTCCTCTGCCCACAATCTTCTAATTACCCCCAGGTACAAACGCAAGAAACATGGTGGTGCCTGTTTTTCCTTCCTTGCTCCTTCTACCTGGAACTCTCTCCCTCTCTCAATCCGGCTCATTCCTGACTACATCACTTTTCGTAAAAATCTGAAAACTTATCTGTTCCAGCTAGCTTATGATTAATTTGCCTCTCTCACTGCTGCTCCTCCTTTCCACTTGTCCCTGAGCGCCATGAAACCAATTGGTGTCCGTGCAAGGTAACAAGTTTTTTTAACATAACATAACATAACATCTTTTTTAGGTTTTGCCTGCATAGCGCTTGCGCTGTGCTTGTGAAGTCTGTTGAAAGTAAAAAGAATTCTTCAAAAAAAAGCTTACAGACCGCCCTCCAACTTTCCATTTGTTTACATGCTTATCACTCTGTTTTTCTTTTTTTATTGGTTTGGGCATGTAATATCCTGTCAGTTTCTGCTGGGCTTGTTTTAATTTTTTGTGTTCTCGATTCTGTGGCGCGAGGACCAAGTACTCTTTCCTGTTGCACTTTTTTCCTCCTTACTCAAGCTACTTTTTTCTTTTTAAGCTTGCTTAACTGAGGACTGCCCGTATATTTGGGAACAGAAGCTACTAAGCGATCTTGTTTGATCACTGTATTTAACTTGTTTTTCTTTGTAATTCTGCTCCTTAAATAACTGCACGTATTCTTGGGAGCAGAAGCAACAAAGCAATCTTGTTTGTCCACTGCCTTTAATTAATTTATCTTTGCAACCCAGGTTGTTTCTTACATGCTCTTCTCCTTGGGAGCAGAAGCCTCTAATCGATCTTCCTTCCCCACTCCTCCCTCGTGTTACCCCCAGAACATATGAGAGAAGCCCTTATAAGCATGCTGTTGAAACCATGTAAGGACTCTAACAACCCAAGTTCTCATAGACCACTTTCTACATAAATGAGAATATTAAGTTATTAGCGAAGGTTCTGTCTATGCTACTAAGGCAGGTGGTCCCGCGATTGGTGCACATCGAACAGTGTGGTTTCATGTCGGGTAGGGGAGCACACATGAACCTTGGAAGGCATTCACAGGCCATCAGAGGCATGGTGGTGATTTAGAAAAAGCCTTGGGCACCTTATCCTGGACTTACCTCTGGGAGGTGTTTAGGCGCATGGGACAGGATAAATGGTCTCAGAGGTTTCTGATATTGGGCGTGGCGCCCATCAGAGCTGCCCGTGGACACCTCGGTGAGTCACCTGCAGTATAACCTCAGTGATAAGGGGATGCATGAGGGCTACACAATGCATATAGTGTTGACGTACGCCAGCAACATGTTACTTTATGTGACAGACCCGACTTGCTCAGTCCTGATATTTTTACAATTTTCGGCCAATTTTGGAGGTGTGTCAGGTCTTCTTGTGAATAGTCAAAAAACAGTGCTGTGTTCCTTGGCTGCATTGGCCTTGTGCCCAAGACATGTCCTTCTGGTGCTGGATTTTCTCTGTGAGTCTAGAAATGTTAGATATTTAGGAATCCAGGTGACTCATGATAATACTCATTATGACCTGATATTGGGCCATGTCCTGGTGGACATTACACGATTCATAGAAATTTGGAAGACTCTATCACTGTCAGTTATGGGCTCTGTGGCACTGAGCAAAATGCTTTTTCACCACAATGCTTTTATGTGATGCAAAACTCTTTTTGCATGTACTCTTTTATGCTATTTAGGAAATTGGATGGCCTCCTACTGTCATTGGTCTGGGCAGGAACATGCAGACCAACTGGAGACCCTGGCGCAAGATCAGGATCAAGGTCAGTTGGTACTCCCTCACCTCCAGATGTACTACTTTGCGGGACTGATTCAATATGCCGCTTTGTGGTGTGAGGAGGAATCCAACTTGGAGAAACAGCTTCTGGAGGGATTGATGCTGATGGGGAGATAGCAGACCCCAGTTGGAACAACATTTATAGTCATACATGTGGCATTTATTTGGGAAAGGGCGGTGACATATGTGCTGAAGTGTGCACCCTTCGCTACTATGCTTCCACTTTGGTGGCTTAGGTCCTTTGTATGCCTAAAAGTCACTATGAATGTACAGCCCTGGATTGAAGGGAACTGCTGAACCGTGGGTGATTTTTATCTTATTGGCACCTTCATCACATTTTTGGCACTCACGAAGTGGATCAGCAACTGCGCGGACGAACTCGCCCCACTGAGGACCCCGCCCAGCAGACCCGGCAGCAAGAAGGCCCCGTGGTTCACCGACGAACTCAAGAGCTCGAAGAAGAACTGCCGAGCCCTCGAGAAAGCCTGGAGAAGGGAGCCAACACCGGACAACATGACCACCCTCAAGCTTGCCACCCGGAAGCATCACCAACTGATCCGCGACACCAAGAAAACCGCATTCAAGGACCGGCTGGATAACAACGCACACAACAGCAAGGAACTCTTCAACATCGTGAAAGAGCTCTCCAACCCCAACGCCGGAAACAACGACATCACCCCATCGCAAGAACTCTGCAACTCCCTCGCCTCCTACTTTCACAACAAGATCGCGGACATACACAACAGCTTCAACACCCAACCGACGAACGCCACGTCCAACTCAACCGAACCACCGCCCCCCACCACCACCCTCCGCGCCTGGACTCCGATCTGCACCGAAGAAACCGTCCGCATGATGAACTCCATCCACTCCGGATCTACGACCGACCCCTGCCCTCACCACGTCTTCAACAAGGCCGACGCTGTCATCGCACCCCACCTGCGGGACATCATCAACACCTCCTTCACCACCGCCACCTTCCCTGAGAGCTGGAAGCATGCCGAACTCAGCGCTCTACTCAAGAAACCAACAGCGGACCCCACCGAACTCAAGAATTACCGCCCCATCTCGCTGCTCCCGTTCCCAGCCAAAGTCATCGAGAAGACCATCAACAAGCAGCTGGCCGCCTTCCTCGAGACGAACGGATCCCTCGACCCCTCACAGTCTGGCTTCCGAGCCAACCACAGCACCGAGACCGCCCTCATCGCGGCCACCGATGACATCCGAACCCTGATGGACAACGGAGAAACAGCGGCCCTCATCCTACTAGACCTCTCCGCGGCCTTCGACACCGTCTGCCACCGCACCCTAGTGCATCGCCTCAGCAACGTCGGAATCCAGGAGAAGGCGCTGGAATGGATCATCTCCTTCCTCGACGGAAGAACACAGAGAGTCCGTCTACCACCGTACAAGTCAGAGGCCACCGAAGTCATCTGCGGCGTCCCTCAAGGATCCTCGCTGAGCCCAACCCTCTTCAACGTCTACATGAGCCCCCTCGCGGCCATCGCACGCCAGCACAACCTCAACATCATCTCCTACGCCGACGATACCCAGCTGATCCTCTCCCTGACCAACAACCCCGCCGCCGCCAGAGCCAACCTTCACGAAGGAATGAAAGAGGTAGCCGAGTGGATGTCGACCAGCCGCCTGAAGCTGAACTCGGACAAGACGGAAGTCCTCATCCTGGGATCCTCGCCCTCCGCCTGGGACGACTCCTGGTGGCCCCCCGCCCTGGGCACCGCACCCAAACCGACAGACCACGCATGCAACCTGGGCTTCATCCTGGACTCCTCCCTCTCCATGACCAAGCAAGTCAACGCCGTCTCCTCGTCATGCTTCAACACCCTGCGCATGCTACGGAAGATCTTCCGGTGGATCCCCACCGAGACCAGGAAGACTGTCACCCAGGCACTCGTCACTAGCCGACTGGACTACGGCAACGCCCTCTACGCCGGAACCACCGCCAAGCTCCAGAAGAGACTCCAACGGATCCAGAACGCCTCAGCCAGACTCATCCTCGACATCCCACGACACAGCCACATCTCCGGACACCTAAGAGACCTGCACTGGCTCCCGGTCAACAAGAGAATCACCTTCCGTCTCCTTACCCACGCACACAAAGCTCTTCACGATCAAGGCCCGAGCTACCTCAACAACTGCATCAACTTCTACGCTCCCAAACGACACCTCCGATCAGCCAGTCACGCCCTCGCCACAGTCCCCCGCATCCGAAGAACGACAACAGGAGGAAGGTCCTTCTCCTACCTGGCCGCCAAGACCTGGAACTCCCTCCCGACCGACCTGCGCCTGACCCAAGACCACCTCGCCTTCAGGAAGAAGCTCAAGACCTGGCTGTTCGGGCAGTAGCAGCACCCCCCCCCCTAGCGCCTTGAGACCCTCCGGGTAAGTAGAGCGCTCTATAAATGCCTATGATTGATTGATTGATTGATTGAACACGTGCAGCCAGCTACGTATATGCAATAAGCCAGCCATGGTAGACTAACAAGTGACACTTTGAACATTAGTCACCAGTGAAAGTTCACGCGCATCAATATTAAAGGAGAGGAATAGTAAAGAACAAGAAATCACGTTCCCTAACTCAAGGCCAGTACCCACCTGTGAAGGGGCCCCACTTTCTTCCCCACCCGGATTAACATGTCCCCGAAACTCACCCCTATCCGACGGGTCTGCAACCCCCGCATCCGCAACCCGTTTTGGAAACGCCGCCATGATGAGGAGTCACCCGCCCCTCTCTGTGTTACAGGAGCCACAGGAGCCAACCAGTGAAAGCCGCCGACCAGAAACAGATCCTTCTGACCCCGGAAGTCCCGCCTCGGAGGCAGCGACAGAACCTGTTAAAAACAGACGGGAAGCCCAGAACGCCGTCGGAGAATCGTGGCAGGACGCTCAGACCGGAGGAGAAGACGGAGACGAGGAGAGAGGAGGAGAAGACGTGTGGACCGAAGATTGGTGGAGTCCTTGAGGAGGTGGCTGAAGAGCGGCCGCGACTCCAAGGGAGAGTTGCGGCGGACCGTGTGAGTACGAGTAACCGCCCCTGAGAGCACGCTAGGTGCTCGCTGTATATATATTGTAAATAATCACCCCTCTCTCCGATTAGGCACTCATAGTCACGAACCACTTAGAGTTAGCCCCACCTTGCACTGTATATTTTCTGTAAAGCACTCGCACCGTGTGGCAAAACCCCCCCTTCACTTCCTCCCAAGCACGCTTTTCTGTGTCCCCGTCCCTCGTTCCTCCTCCCGACCCAGACCTACCTCACGGACCCTTCTTTCTATCCTCACATACCTGGTGTTGGTGAAAGGAAACTCACTGAGTTCCTTCCGGACTAACGGTGCCATATTGTCACTTGTTGCCCTCCGAGGTACATCCCCAACACCGGAGCCGATCAGACGGTCAACAGGACCCCCTCATAGGATAAGAGGCCGGAAGACCCTTAGACCCCCTCATTGGAGAAGAGCCCGGAAGACCCTTGGACCCCTCTCCGTTTCACCTCCTGTACTTTTGCCTTGTACTGTGTAATAAAATACCGGCATAGCCCACTATATACGTCCTCCGTGCCTGCTTTTCCGGCCCGCCGCGCACCCACCACCACAGTTGGTGTCAGAAGTGGGATCAGCCGGAAGCATGGAGGACGTCATGAAGAGAATGGCCGACTCCCAGGAACAACTGGGTAAACTGATGGAACAATTTCTGAAAACAGCCGAAAATGACAGCGGACAATTGCACGACGTCCTCAAGGGCCAAGGAACTGTGCACGAACAAGCCATGGGCAAGTTGACGGATGCCCTAGGACAACCAAGACCCATGACCTCACTCCCTTCGGTGGTCCTTCAGAAGTACGTCCCGGGGGAGGACCCGGACTACTTTTTCACCAATTTCGAACGATTGGCCCAGGCCGCCAACTGGCCAGTGGAGCGCTGGGGTCAATACCTGGGTCCTCTTTTGACAGGTGACTTGCAAGCCGCCTACCAACAGGCGAACATACAGGGAAACAACCCGTACCCGGATATAAAGAAGTGCATTCTGGAACGCCTCGGCGTGGACGACGATGCGTATAGAGTCAAATTGAGACAGGCCAAGGAAGGACCCCAAGAGAATCCCCGCGCCCTCTCTTTCCGGATCAAAGACCTTGCCAACAGGTGGCTTAAACCAGAAGCATCTACAAAGGAAGATATCATGGGCAAGGTCTATCTTGAACAATTCCTAAATTCCTTGCACCCGGCCACCTAGAGATGGGTACGACAACATTCCCACCTCACTCTAGACACGGCGGTTGAAGTGGCCTGTGCATACAGTCGGGCTCAGGAACTGCAACGCACCAGAGAAGAACCCACCCATAAACCACACTATGGAACGACCCCTCGGTCTTCCCGTCCAATACCACCAAGGAGACCCGAGCCTCCTCCTCTCATGGCCCCCCCGGTCATGTATCGTCCGCCTAATCCTGGTCCTCAGTGTTATAATTGCGGTGGCTTCGGACACATAGCTCGAGTATGCCCTCAGAAGGAGGAGCCGATGGAGATCGGCATTGTACGGAACTATGTCTGCCACACCCCGGGGGCTACCCCCCCTCCATTTCACTGCCCGGAGTCTATCGACGGACAAAGAGTCCTTGCCCTAGCCGATACAGGCTGCCGCCAAAGCGTTCTCCGTCCTCAGGATTTAGCCCTCCCTGTGGGACCCCCTACAGGAATGGTAGCCATACAGTGCGTCCACGGGGACACCAAAAGTTACCCCACAACCCAGGTGCAGGTACAACACCCCGGTGACCCTGGTACCACACTAACGGTCGGTCTTGTATCAAAGTTACCCGAACAAGTCATCCTGGGAAGCGACTACTCCGGTCTTCCCCTGCTGCTACAGGACACCACCGACTCCCTTGCCCAATGGTGGAGAGAGGCCACCTATTCCCAGGACTTGTCCTCCCAGACAGCCCCCCCGAAACCGCACAAGTCCAAAAATCAGAGGAGACAGGAGAAGAAACACCATACGTATGCCTATCCCGCGGTTATCGAGGACCACCCATGGGAGACCGACAGGCAGTTCAGGGCAGCCCAACAAGAGGATCCACTGTTACAAGAAGCCTGGGGAAGGGCTCTGGACAACGAGGACCCCTTGCAAGTAGGTCCCTACTTTTTCAAGAAAAACGGCCTGTTGTATCGCAAGGGGGGAGCACACCAGAAAGCACAGTTATTGATTCCCGGCCCGTTCCACGAGAAGGTTCTCTTCCTGGCACACAGTCACCTGTTAGGGGGTCATTTCGGGGACGAGAAGACCAGTCAGGCAGTCCTTGAAAAGTTCTACTGGCCAGGGGTACACCAGCGCGTAAAAACCTATTGCCGAGAGTGCGCGATCTGTCAAAGAAACAGCCGATATCGGCCCCCTAGGGTACCACTACGACCTCTTCCCCTCATCGATATCCCATTTAGCAGAATAGGGATGGATATTATAGGACCCCTCCTACCCTCACGGAGCGGGTGTCGCTATGCCTTAGTCATAGTTGACTATGCCACTCGCTTCCCCGAAGCCATTCCCTTACGCCAGCCCACAGCTCAAACCATCGCTAAAGCTCTTATCTCTGTGTTTTCCCGGGTCGGGTTTCCCAGGGAAATCCTGACCGATCAAGGCACGCCTTTTGTTTCAGCCCTCCTAAAGCAAGTATGTTCCCAACTAGGAATAAAACAGATCAGGACCTCAGCGTACCATCCGCAGACGGATGGTCTTGTTGAGCGTTACAACGCCACGCTGAAACAAACTCTAAAGAAGTTGATAGGATTGGAGGCCAAACGCTGGGAGGATATGTTGCCTCTGGCGCTTTTTGCCATTCGTTGTAAAACGCAAAGCAGTACTGGCTATTCCCCTTATGAATTGTTGTATGGTCGGCCCCCTCGCACACTGCTGGATATGGCCCAGGAGGCCTGGGAGGCTGAACCCGAACGGACCCGACCTTTGCCGGAGTACATAGAGAACTTAAAGACTCATCTGGCAGAAATACAGGACATAGTCCGACAAAACCTGGAAAGAGCCCAAGACGCCCAAAAGGCTCAGTACGATAAGGGCACTAAAAGCCGTGTCTTCGCTGTGGGAGACCTAGTCCTCCTGATGATGCCCTCGTCAGACCACAAACTCTTGGGACAGTGGCAAGGTCCTTTTTCCGTCAGGCGACAGGTCACCCCGGTTACTTATGAGGTCGAAGTGGATCCCGCTCGGGGTTCCAGCCAGATATACCATATCAACCTCTTAAAAAAATGGGAGGGACCCCGACCTGTTCTGTCAGGTGCTATGTTGCCCTATTCCTTCCCCTTTGATCCCTGCCTGGATCCCGAGTTGTCCACCTCACAAAAACGGGAAATCCGAGAAGCGTTGTTCCCCGTTAAAGGGGTCTTCTCTTCGTCTCCAGGACGAACCACGATCACCGAACATACCATAAACACAGAACCCGGGAAAGTAGTCCGAATGCGACCGTACAGAGTACCCGAAGCTCGGCGAGCCGTCATAAGCAGAGAGGTAAAGGACATGCAAAAGATGGGAATCATAGAACCCTCAGTCAGTGACTGGAATTCCCCCATTGTCCTTGTACCAAAACCTGACGGGTCTGTCAGGTTTTGCATCGATTTCCGGGAGGTCAACAAAGTATCCTCTTTTGACACGTATCCCCTGCCCCGGGTGGACGAAATGGTCGAAAGGATTGGTAGAGCCAAGTACATTTCCACCCTGGACCTCTGTAAGGGGTATTGGCAGATACCCCTCAGAGAACAGGACAAAAAGAAAACTGCCTTCTCCACCCCGGAGGGCTTGTTCCAATTCACGGTTATGCCTTTTGGTCTTCATGGTGCCCCTGCCACTTTCCAGCGAGCCATGAACCATGTCTTAAGTCCCCACTCTCTGTATGCGGGAGCCTATTTGGATGACATCATTATATACAGCGATAGCTGGTCGCAACATCTTCACCATCTATCCAGGGTCGTTGCTTCCCTAGGCTCCTTTGGGTTTTCCATCAACCCCGCTAAGACCACCCTCCCTGCACAAACGGTCCAGTATTTGGGTTACCTCTTAGGTGAAGGACTGATACGACCCCAGAAGAGCAAAACTGAAGCCATACAATCCCTTCCCTTCCCGCAAACAAAGAAAGATCTAAGAGCCTTCCTGGGACTCCTGGGGTACTATCGGAGGTTTGTACCCAACTTTTCCCAGAGAGCAGCCCCCTTACGGACCTCTTAAAGAAATCTACCCAAACCGAAGCTGTGCTGAAAAATCCCACCCCCATCTTATGGCAAGCATTTTCTGATCTAAAAAACGCCTTGACCTCCAGCCCGGTACTGGTAAGCCCTGACTATGCCCTACCCTTTGTTCTGCAAACAGACGCCTCCGACCAGGGATTGGGGGCTGTCCTATCCCAGAAAGACAATCAAGGATACGAAAGGCCTATCCTATATCTCAGCAGGAAATTATTCCCCAGAGAGAGGAACTATGCAGTCGTGGAAAAAGAGGCCCTCGCGATCAAATGGGCCATCGAAAGCCTCCGCTATTACCTGGAGGGCCGAGACTTCACTATCTACACAGACCATGCTCCTTTGGAGTGGATGGCCAGGAACAAAGGACATAATGACCGAGTCCTTAGGTGGTTCCTGTCCCTCCAACCTTTTCATTTCAGAACACAACATCGGAAGGGAACAGAACAAGGCAACGCCGATTTCCTCTCCCGATACCCCTCCTCACCAACCCGTACAAGAAAGACAGCTAGGGGAAGGGGATGTGAAGGGGCCCCGCTTTCTTCCCCGCCCGGATTAACATGTCCCTGAAACTCACCCCTATCCGACGGGTCTGCAACCCCTGCATCCGCAACCCGTTTCGGAAACGCCGCCATGACGAGGAGTCACCCGACCCCTCTCTGTGTTACAGGAGCCACAGGAGCCAACCAGTGAAAGCCGCCGACCGGAAACAGATCCTTCTGACCCCGGAAGTCCCGCCTCGGAGGCAGCGACAGAACCTGTTAAAAACAGACGGGAAGCCCAGAACGCCATCGGAGAATCGTGGCAGGACGCTCAGACCGGAGGAGAAGACGGAGACGAGGAGAGAGGAGGAGAAGACGTGTGGACCGAAGATTGGTGGAGTCCTTGAGGAGGTGGCTGAAGAGCGGCCGCGACTCCAAGGGAGAGTTGCGGCGGACCGTGTGAGTACGAGTAACCGCCCCTGAGAGCACGCTAGGTGCTCGCTGTATATATATTGTAAATAATCACCCCTCTCTCCGTTTAGGCACTCATAGTCACGAACCACTTAGAGTTAGCCCCACCTTGCACTGTATATTTTCTGTAAAGCACTCGCACCGTGTGGCAAAACCCCCCCTTCACTTCCTCCCAAGCACGCTTTTCTGTGTCCCCGTCCCTCGTTCCTCCTCCCGACCCAGACCTACCTCACGGACCCTTCTTTCTATCCTCACATACCTGGTGTTGGTGAAAGGAAACTCACTGAGTTCCTTCCGGACTAACGGTGCCATATTGTCTCTTGTTGCCCTCCGAGGTACATCCCCAACACCGGAGCCGATCAGACGGTCAACAGGACCCCCTCATAGGAGAAGAGGCCGGAAGACCCTTGTACCCCTCTCCGTTTCACCTCCTGTACTTTTGCCTTGTACTGTGTAATAAAATACCGGCATAGCCCACTATATACGTCCTCCGTGCCTGCTTTTCCAGCCCGCCGCGCACCCACCACCACACCACCACTAACTGCCACCTCAAGCATGAGTATCCAGCAGCAACCAGTGGCGGCTGCGCCCAAGGTCCCACAGCATTATGGCCACATGGCTGTGACACTGGGGGAGCATTCTTTTCGACGCGGATTTTACACCGCATTACTTTTAGAACGCGTCAATTACAACGCAAGTCGTAACCACGACTTGCGCTGGAGGGCGCTAGAGGATAGAGAATAGTAAATTTACTATTCCAACACCTTCCCTAGTATCCACGGGGACTGGTGTTGGAATAGTAAATTATATTATTTACTATCCGCGCCCCCAACGCAAGTCGTGGTTACGACTTGCGTTGTAAAAGACGCGTTGTAAAAGCACGCGTTGTGACGGTATGCGTCGTACCGTCATACATCCGTGACACTGCTATCTCCCTTCGGCGAGTTAGCTGATCCAGCAACAGCAGACCCCCGGTAGTGTTCATGGTTAGGGCATCTAAATCGCTATTTCTATGGCACGAGAGAGGTAGATGGTACCGCCAAAGGTTTTTGACTCAAGCATTATGGTGGAGCTGAACTCTATGAGCTTCAAAGACGCTGCCAGATATTGGGGGTGATGGCGACTTCGACGCAGAAGTTAGAGCACTGAATAAACTTCTAGACCCTCAAATTAAACCTGACTTTGAGCAGTTCAAGCTGCGACAGGCATGCAGTCAGACACAGTCAGTCGTCATGTTATACACCAACTGAGGAAGTTGGTGAGCCCATGCAATTCCACGACCAGAGAGAGGAGATCCAAGTGATTCAAGGGTGTCGGTCCACAGTGCTCCACTGGCTAATCCTGAGAAGACCAGGGATCTCACTGGATAACATTCTCATCCTCGCATGATCTCATAAACTGACAAACTTGTAGGCTGAGGAAATGGAGGCAGCCCTTAACAAAAACCATGCCACGCCGTATCCACTGACACCCTTAGCAATCAAAGCAGAAAGAGTAAACGCCATCCAAAGACGACCAGGACCAAATCACTTATCACCACAACCAAAATCTGGCTGTCATGCGGTAACTGTAGGCCTAGAACATTCCACGGCTGGCTCATGCTTTGCAAGAGGCATGCCGTTCTCACAGTGCGGAAAGCCAAATCACTTCTACAATGTATGCTGCAGCGGTAGGTTCTGAGCCCCAGTTGACCAACTCCGGCAGCTGTCCCTGGATGACAAGCCAGACCCATAAAGTGCCAGCAAATATGGGCACAGAGCCAATGCGGAAGTCAAAGAGGAAGATTTTTTCATGGAGTAGTTCGCAGGATGAGCATGGTAAAGGTCGCAAACATGACCGTGAGGGCACTCGTAGACAATGGGGCGTTGGTGAATGTTATGGACTCTGAACAATATGACTGCTTACAGCACGCCCCTCCCTCTCTCATGCCAAAGCCAAGATCTTTACACACGGGGGCACAGCGACTCTGCCACTTTGAGGAGTAATAGAAGTGATTCTCACAAGCGACAAGGAGACCACCCAAGTAAAATTTCACAATATAGAAGGAAGGAAGGGCACACTGCTGAGCTGTCACATGGCTGAAGATCTTGAACTAGGTTTCATCGCTAACCAGATCGACAAGTCTCATGCTGACTCCACCCTTGCTGAGTTCCCTCAGTTCCTCAAAGGGTTAGCCAAGCTAAAACACAAAAAAAAATCAAACTCCATATGGACACATCAGTCAAACCCACTGCTATGTACTCCAGAGGCTCCCCTTTCATCAAGTCAAACGAGAATTACAACCGTTAGAAGACCTCAGTGTCATTAAAAAGGTCACCGGTCACACTCCGTGGGTATCGTCGTTGGTTATAGCACCCCAACAAAGCAGCCTAAAGCAATAAGACTATGTGTGGACATGTGTCTCCTGAACTAGGCTGTCCAGAGGGAGTGCCATATCACACCCACGATGGATGATATTGTGGCCAATCTTAACGGAGCCAAGTTGTTCTCTAAGCTTGACCTAAACTACAGATACCACCAGTTGGAGTTAGCCTCTGAGAATAGGTACATCAAAACCTTCTCCACCCACACAGGCCTCAGAAGAAACAAAAGACTGAGCTTTGGCGTAACCTCCGTGGCAGAGGTCTTACAGAAAGCGGTCAAGGAGACCCTGTCTGCGGGATCAAAATCTAAGCGACAACATCCACATTTTCTTGAATACCCTGGAACAGCATCACGTTCGCCTATAAGACACTCTGAGACAACTGTAAGGCAGCTGCAGCCTTACAGGTAGGAGCTGTAGGGTGGTGGGGCCAGGTGGAGGGGGTTCGACAGATGACCACAAGGGAAAATTAAATAAATAATAAATTTCTTTCGCTATCGTCTGTCGAAATCCCCACCTACCCAACCCCACTGCCCTACAGCTCCTACCTGCACGAGTTACTGTCAGAAAGTGGTCTGACCGTGAACAAAAACAAGTGTTCATGGGCACCACCAATCTGACTCCCCCCAGGATCGAGCAATGGGCAGTGCAACTGCAATCATATGCACTCAACATCATTTACCACCCAGGGGCCAACAATACATCTGACTACCTGTCATGCAATCCCCTGTAGCAGGGAATCCCACACTCAACCCAGGAGGAGGAGCGGACCAAAGAGTTTGTCCAGGTGATCATCTAGGCAGTCTGCCCAAAGGCAATGACCTTGGTGGAGCTCAGCGAAGCAACACACCAAGACGAGAATCTGGTGAGGGCCAAAGAAGCACTGGGCCAGAGGGGATGGCAGCATTTCCTCGACAGGTCCCATTCACTTGCCACAGACAATCAGCTTGCAAAACAAAAACTGTGAGGGTCAAACGCAGCACAGATTACTACTCCAGGGCCAAATAATCTTAACACCTTGGCTGCTTGACAGATCCTTCTGCTGTGCTGGGCCATAATGTTAATGGGTGTGGTCATGACGAGCTCAGCTCGTCATGAGCACCCTAGAGGTATACCTCATGATGAGCTGAGCTCGTCATGAGCATCGAAGGAGATAATCCCTAAAGATCTATGGAGCAGAGTTATCAGTCTGGCTCACCGGTAACATGAAGGGGAAGACCAAGGCCCTTCACCACAGGAAAATATGGTTCCCGGAAATGACGCTCTTGTCAACGTTGCAGTGCGCAACTGTCATTCATGGGCCTTCACGGGCCAAGAGAAGCTGCCAGCACCCATTCTTACAGAGGAACCAAGCATGGAGCCCTGGATCAAAGGTAGCATTGACTTCGGAAGTTTCTTCAAAGGTCGAAGTACATGTTGATGGTAGACTCAAGGCGGTGTTGGACAAGACACTCGTGCTGCTGGGTCTCCCGGAGGAGATAAAGTCAGACAATGGTCCTCCTTTCCAGGGGTGTGAATTCCAAAAATACCTCACCTCCCTTGCCATTAGTCACAGGAAGATCACCTTGCAATGGCCACAAGCGAATGGGGAAGTAGAGCAGCTTATGCAGACTCTCAACTGCGCTCTCCGGATAGGAGTGTTGCAAGGTGAGGAGGCCTAATGTTGTCTACACAAATTTCTAAATGCCTACCAGCAGATCCCACACAACACCACAAAATGTGGGCCAGCTCACGTGCTGTTCTGGAAGCCCACGGGGGACAGCATTCCTGCTAGTACAGATTAGCACCCAGCAGACCTTGAAAGGGAAGCCACTCAAGCCAGGTGGGAAATCACGAACTTTAAGGCAAGTACACACCGGACAGCACAACCCCCATCGCTACAATTCGGCGATGAGGTGGTCGTCAAGGACTGATACCCTGGATGAACATTCAGAACTACCTACGGGCCTGAAGTCTAGAGAGTTTCATGAAAAACAGCACAATGATCACAACACAGCGAGGTCCTCGCATAGTCACATGGTATGCCTTGTGGTTTAAGAAGGTGGATGCCACTGCACTGGAAGTAAAAAAAGAAGCCAGGTTGCAGGCTGGAGATGGGCATGCCAGTGAGGAAATATTTGCTCCGGTAAGAAGGGGAGAATACCCATTTTCCTACGAAGGATCCCGAAGCAGAGGCTACAGCCAGAAAAGGAGCAAGTCAGTGAAAGACGACACCATGAATGATGACCCGCTCAGGTAACACGGGTGTAACACAGGCCCCCCCATCCCCCGAAGGTGTGGGGGGTCCTTGCTGCAGGGGGCCCCCTCAGCAAGGTACTCAAGTCTGAGCGCTCTGGATTAAATATGGAGCGGGGCCACTCCATGCACATTGCAGGGGTGGCCCTTAAACTTTCATTACGCCATTGTCAGGTAGTGTTAGAGAAACAGCTACTTGAGCCAAACGTATAGTCGAACCCCACCCCCAGCCAAAGGCTTAGAAGCTTTTTATGCAGCCTGCAACCCAAGCAATAGGCTGGGTGTTTAAACTCACTAAAGCATATGAGGAATGAAGAGAGCCAACCGGCCTCTACCAAACATGGTTGCCACTTTTGGCACTCCCCAGGCAGGGTGCGGCCCGAGGGAATAAATAAACGGGCAGAAACCACACAGGGTCTTCCCAACGAGTAAGAACCCTATGTGTGCGTCTTCTTGTAGCGCTGTGGCGAGTGGGCCTGAGCGGGGCTCATCTGGTGCCTCCCCCACTTCACCAGCATGAGCAATCTCACTATATTTAACCCAGGCCCGGACTGGCGGTAGCGGGCACCGGGCAATCCCCTGGTGCGCCGCACGGGTGGGGGCCGGTTTTGGGCCCCTAGGGGCTGTTTTTGTTACAGGGCCGTTTTTTGTCCCTGTAACAAAATTGGCAGAAAACCGGCCCTGGCAAAGAGCTCGGCTGCACCCCCATCCCCCTGCGGGGTGGGGGCCTGGGGGGGCAAGCACTTTGCCAGGGCCGGTTTTGGTTCCCAGTCCAGCCCTGATTTAACCTCTCTTGCAGTTTGCTCCCTCGTGTTGCCCCATCTGTTGTTGCAGCTCCCAGCCTCCCTGGGCCTTTCTTGTGTTTTGGCTCTGTGTTTTTTTAATTTATATTTATATAGTGCCAATGCAACTCAGAGGTATTGCAGCGCTTTACCTGAGCAGCTCTCTTTGCAGCCTCATTACTGCAGCAGGGGCAATCTGGTGCCAGGGGTGCGGAGGGGTTAAGGGGCATGCTGTGTTTCACTGAAGATCACATCTTCATTCAAACATAATGGAGCCGAAACCAAGTACCGGGTGGAATCTTGCTCGGTTTCTTTTCGTCTCGACTTACTGAAAACACAAGCGGTTGGCTGAAAGTATGTTGACATATATCTTGTTTTTTGTACAGTTGAGGCCTGTACATTTTTAGTTCAGTAAGACTTTATTGAATTTATGACAATGGAGAAATACACCAATACATACAAAAAAGTGAAAAAAGAAGTCATTAAAATACAGAAAGCGAAAGAGAACAATCATAAAAATACAATCATCAATAAAATACATTGCAAGAGAAATTTGGCAATCAAAGGAAGAACAGAAGAAGGAGAAGGAAGGGGAGGGAGAGAAGGGAAGGGGAAATATACATGTCATAGCTTAAATACGTAGATAAGTAGAGTTACCAATACTATATTAGCAATAACATAACAATAATTATACCTGTACATATGAATCTATAGGTGACCAGAAAGATTGAAAATGTGAGGAATTATGATAAACACCTTGTAAGGACAATTGAGCACCTCTTCTTGTAAAGATAATCCAGGACCACCAAGCATGGACTGAAAGAGAAGTAGCATCCTTCCAACAGAAAGTGACGGATTTTAACGCAGCTGATACCAAAAAATTAAATAATTTCGCTTCAATATCATCAAGAGGTACACTCAAAGCAACAGATTTACATATAACTAAATTATAAGAGGGTAAATCAGTAATAGGCAAAATTTTCTGTATTACACTCCATACTTCAGACCAAAATTTCAAAATAGTCGGACAATCAAATAACATATGACGTAAAGAACCAGGATGCAAATTACAATGCCAACATAAATTAGACTGTAATAAGTGAGCTTTAAATAAACGCAGTGGTGTCCATAAGGAATTAAATAAAATATAAGCATTAGTTTGATAAATGGACACTGGTAAACATCCAGAAATAGAATGAGTCCATATTAATGACCAGGAATCGTTTGGTAGAGATAAAGATAACTCATTATTCCAAAAAGTAGAAATGGCATCAACATTGGAACCTAAGGAAACGGTAAGTTTCTTATAAAATACCGACACCGCTTTAGAGGATAAAGATACAGTATTAACATAAAGCAAAAAATCAGCTGTCAGTTTAGAAGGAATGCCATCTGGGAAGGAATCTAAAATAGAATTACAAAGAAATTGATATTTTAACATATCAGATAAAGGTAGATTGAATTTTGATTGGAGTTGAGTAAATGGAATAAACGCATCATCCAAGAAAACATCTCCAAGATAAAAAATACCTTTATTGATCCAGGAAGACCAAAAAGAAATATTCCTATTCAATTTTATTAAGGCACTATGCCATAAGGACAAATGTACCGTAGAAAGTAAAGGGGATTCAAAATTGGAGTCCAAATCATTAAATATTAATCTTGATGATTTGATTATGGAGGAGGAATGTACACTTTTAGATACGGGAGACATGGTTAACAAGTATAGTAAAGGAAAAGGTTTTACAAGGGAAGTCTCAATATGAAACCAGATAGGGGGATTGAGCATAGGAGAAACATTAAACCATAATGAACTCTGTTTAAGGATAAATGCCTTATGATACAAAAAGAAATCAGGTAGTGCAAAACCAACATGACATTTGGGAATTTTTAATTTTTTATATGCAATACGGGGAGGCTTATTATTCCATAAAAATTTCGATAAAAGTTTGTCAATATCTTTATAAAATTTGAGTGGAAATTGAGTTGGGAGCATAGCAAGAGAATAAAATATTTTTGGGGCAATAGTCATTTTAATAGATTCCATTCTCCCCCACCAGGAAAGATGAAGGGAGGACCATTTGGATGTTTTTTGTTTAATATACTCAAGAATGAATTCACAATTTAACTTCAAGGTAGCATGAAGGGATGATGAAAACAATATTCCAAGGTATTTCAATTTACTCTTTTGCCAAACGATATCTGGTGAGGGCAGCATATCAGGAGTACATAACATATTTAGTGGAAAAAATTCAGTTTTACTAACATTCAACTTATAACCTGACACAGCGGAATATTTAGAAATAATGTCAAGCAAAAAAGGAACAGAAGAAACAGGATTACTAATAAATAATAACACATCATCAGCATACGCTAAAGTTTTAACAGTAATATTATTGATAGTAATTCCTTGAATGTTATCGCATTTTCGAATGTAATTAAGAAATGGTTCTGTACCCAGTAAAAACAAAAGAGGGGAAAGGGGACAACCCTGACGAGTCCCTCTGAAAAGAGAAAATTGGTTAGAAATCTGGCCATTGATAAATAGTCGAGCTGTGGGAGCATAGTATAAAGCAGAAATCATACGAATAAAGGAGGGACCAAAATTATAAGATAACAAAGTTTTAAATAAGAATTGCCAATGGATTTTATCAAAAGCTTTTTCAGCATCTAATGCCATAACACCAGCAGGGCTAAGAATAGTGGAGCTTTGCTCAATAATATGTAGTAACGTTCTCGTATTATTAGCAGAGTATCGATTTTTCATAAAACCAGATTGGTCAGGGTGAATAAGTGAATGAAGGATAGGAGCTAACCTGGAAGCGATGAGTTTAGCATTTAGTTTACAATCTTGATTAATCAAGGAAATAGGACGATAATTAGCAACAAGGGTAGGGTCTTTATCAGGTTTGGGAAGTACAACAATTAAGGCTTCAGAAAAAGAACCTGAAATGGTACCTGATGAAGAAAAATGAGAAAAAATCTGGCTCAAAAAAGGTAAAAGATGATGTTGAAACTCTTTATAAAATTCGGCCGGGATACCATCAGGACCAGGGTTTTTTTTTCTTTGGAAGTGATTTAATGGCTGAGAGAATTTCATCATTAGTAATAGGTAAATCTAGCTTAAATGTGTCCGAGGAAGAAATGTGAGGTAAATTAGAATGTTGTAAAAAAGAATCAATTATAGAATCATCACAATACTCTGGCTTATTATATAAAGTGGAATAAAAATTCAAAAACTCATTAACAATCTCATTATGGGAAAAAGCAATGTTACCCTGAGGACATTTAATGGAGGTGATCTGTGTTTTATCTCGTTTAATACGTAAATAATTAGCCAGAAGTCTACCAGACCTATTGGAGTTGAAGCGAAATTTAGCATTGGATTTAGAGAGTTGTATCCCAGCTCTAGTACTGAGAATAGCATTAAATTCATACCTCAGCTTTTGTAATGTTACTTTGTATTGGGGATTACTAGACGTAATAAATAAACGTTCAAAATGAGCTATTTGTTTCTCTAAAGATGTAACTTGGGAGTTAAATTTCTTATTTTCATGAGCCATGATAGAAATAGTAGTACCCCTGACATAAGCTTTAAATGCATCCCATCTGGTGGTAATGGAAGTAGAGCCTTCGGGATTGAATTCAAAATAATCCTGAATAGCTTGGAGCAGTTTGGGTTTATGAGTATCATTAAGGACAATATCAGTATTCATACGCCATCTCGACTGTTTAGTAAATGAAGATGACACATTTAAAACAAAAGAAATCATAGCGTGATCTGATATATCGATGGTACCAATAGTAGGGTAATTTGCAAATTGAATGAGGGAGGGGGAAAGAAAAAAATAGTCTATTCTGGAATGGGAATTATGAGGATTGGAGAAAAAAGAAAATTCTTTACCAGTAGGATACTGCAATCTCCAAATGTCCGCTAACTTGGTGGTTTGAAGAAAAGTCTTAAAGGCATGAAAAGTCTTGGACGGTCTAAATCGAGATGTAGACAATCTATCCAACAAGGGATCTACAAAAACATTGAAATCACCACCAAAAATCAATGGAGCATTTCCCAACTTTAAAACTTCAGACGTAACAGTGGCCCAAAAAACTGGATCTTCAGCCGTAGGGCCATAAACATTAATCAAAAAGAAAATAGAGTCATGAATTTTAACTTTAGCTATAATATATCTACCTTCAGAGTCTGAAATCTTATGTAAGACCTGACAATGTAACCTTTTGGCAAAGAAAATAGCGACTCCATTCTTTTTACCTGTAGGAGGTGAAGAGACAATAGAGTCCACCCACTTTTTGTTCATATAACTTAAAACTTTATCATCAACATGTGTCTCTTGGACAAAACATATGTCGGCCTTAGAATGACCTAAATAATCTAACATTTTCAAACGTTTTACTGGATGTCGTAAACCTTTGACATTAAGAGAAACAATTTTAACATTATGAACATTAGCCATTAGGATAGAAGAGAAGGAAAAGAAAGAAATGGAAACAAGAAGAAGGAAGGAAAAGATGGGTTAAAAGAGTAACTCTGAGCAAAAAATAGGAAAGGGAGAAACAAAAAAGAGAGAATAAGGCACAAACACGCAACATAAATAAAGACAAGGAAACGCACACACGTTCCTCAAGCATGGCCATTTACCGTTGGAGCCCATGAAGAAATTTAGTGATAAACCTGTCACAAGAATCCAGCGAGATGAAGTCAAGAATTTGGATCTTGTGTATCCATTGATGGAGGAGCCTGCTGTTCAAGGAAAAGACGAAGATCTTCTGGACGCTGAAAAGATTTTGAGACATTGTCGTTCCAGACTCGCATTGTAGAAGGATCAAATAGGCCATATTTGAAACCAAGGCTCCTCAGTTGTGGACGAAGAGAAGAGAATTCTTTACGAATAGCCACAGTTTCTTTAGCAAAATCCTGATGGATGAAGATTTTGGTTCCATTCACCAACAATGATGATTTTTCTCGAGCAGTTTTCCGAATAAGAACTAAATGATGATGACGCAGGACCTTAAATATAATCTGCCTTGGCTTTGAATGACGAGGATTGCGATGTGACAGAACTCTATGAGCTTTATCAATTTTAAATTTTTCTGTGAACTTAATGTTCAGGAGACCAGGCAGAAGAGATTCAAGATAAAGTCGACAATTGGTCCCTTCAATTTCTTCAGGCAAGTTAAAAATGCGCAGATTATATTGCCTATTGCGATTTTCTAGGTCCAGCAGCTGAGTATGCATTGGAATAATTCTGGTCATTAAAGGTGTAAAAACTTATTCTTATTATCCTGAATTTTAATGGCATTATCCGACACCTTCATGGATATAGAAGCCATATCTTTACGAACATTTTTAACTTCTGAGGCAATGGAGTCAGTATTCAAACGTAAGGCTTTAATTTCCTCCAAATAAGAGCCAAAGAAGGTTCTGAGGATTCCACCACTTTAGATTTTGTAGGAGGAGGGGAAACCTGCTGCTTCCTTTTATTGGTGGAAGAATTTTTCGAATCCATTTTGAGGAGAAAAAAATATGTCTTAATATGAAGAAAAGTAGAATAAGACAAAATCACCTCAAAAAGTGATGAAAAGCGTTGTAATATGGGCAAATGCATCAAAAAGCACTGAAAGAACCCAGGTGCAGCAGCTAAACAGCCCAAGCCAGCCTCTTTCTTAGAAAACTCTCCGCCCCCAGGCTCACAATTCCGGCAGTACCTTATGGAGCAGCAGGGAGCATGGAAGGTGAGGAGAAACACTCCCGTCGTCCAAAATCGCCAGAAAAGATTTCATAGGTGAGTAGAGGCTTCAGGAGGCAAGCGCCGGTATTTTCGCTGGGCTTTTGACTGGATTTCGTCGATTAATTGGGCTAAAAGCTCTGAGGAATCACGGAGCTCCGGTGGCGGCGGGCATCTTGATTTACGCGCTCGCGCGTCTCCCCGAGGCCTGTACATTTTTAACATGTTTTTGTGTGCGCGCCTGTCTCTCCCTCTCTCCTTCCTCCTTCTTTCCCTGTTTCTCCCTCAACTTGCCCCCATGCGGTATTGCTGCTCTCAGCCTTGTGTTCGGGCTTATTCTTTTTAATTTGGGGGGAGGTAGTTTATTTATGTAGAACAAATTCAACTCGGAGGTAATGAAGCGCTTCTTCTTTGCACCTCTGTTTGCAGCCTTCCTTCCTGTGGTATTATTTCAAATTCACAAATCATCATATTGGTAATTAATCACAGTGGAAAGGGTAGTGCAAGGAAAAAACAAAACGCTCTCCGTGACACTGTGCAGATCGTGGCAAGGAGTATTCACCCCCCTGCCATTGCTTAGGTTGACGTATGTAGGATGACAAAGTTTGTGTTGCCCCCCCCCCAACCCCCCCCACTTTCCAACATGCCTCCCGGCCCTCCAACCCACCAGCAATTGAAAAAAACCCTCCATGATACGGCCATCCGTGCCGCTCAGCAACATCGCTAAAAACATTGGTAAGGCCAATAGTTGCATAGGCAAAACCTATGGGCTTTGCCAATGCTTGTTTTATGTACTTCAACCTCTGGGTTAGGTCTTGGGTTGCTGCTTCTAGAATAAGGTCTCAAGTTTTATCCTCATCATGATCGTGTTTCTGGTCAGGGAAGACACAATGAATTTCCTTCAGTGCGGCCTTTGACCTTTTCAATTGCATCGCCTCAGGCCAGCGGGGTTCTGTACTGTGTATATCCTAATGGTCTTCCGAAATGCCAGTTTTAAATCACAGGCATCATTGTAACAGTTAGTTTATTTTTCGTTTGGTTAATATTTTCCCAGCTGCTGACCATGCATGTACACCATTCGTTTCTTATTTATTTAATTTGTTTATTTATGTATTTTAAAAGTTTTATATAGCGCTGGCTAGACCCAGAGGTATCAGAGCGCTTTACATGATTAGGATAGTATAAGGCAAACATGGTATAAAAGCATATAACAGGTAAGGAAACAACAATGTGGGAATATATAAAGTAAGAACAACATGACCCCACAATGAGCTATGAACATGTCTTATCCCTTTCAGAGTTTATTAGGTGATCAGCCTGTCACGTGTTTACTCTTGTTACACATTAACTTAAGTCGAGTTGACATCTTGGGTAGGAGGGGACGTAAGCTTGTTAAGCTTGTTATGTTTAGCGTTATATGTGCTCAAGGTGAATTTTTTTTCATTTTTTTTTTTGGCAGAGTTTTATATAGCGCAAACTTGACCCGAATGGGGTATCGGAGCGCTTTACATAGCACCAGGTCCAAGGTCGAGCGCCCTAGCCGTTAGGCCAACTCCTCTCTGGGGGGTCATTTTCTAAATGACATGTTTGGTTGCTGGGAACTTGTGTATGTTTCATTGAGAGGGGTGGTTTTATAGTGTGACAGATATATCCAATTTAGGTCATGTGATGATGTCACCTTCAGCTCATACTTGGTTTTTCTTATGGTTCGAGGTACTTCATCAGTTATAAGACTTGGATCGTATTCAGTAGGAGACAGCATGTGTGGCCCAACATCAAAATCTGGAATCTCCAACCCTCTTAGGAACTTTCTGGGTCAACAAACAACCCCTCCTCAGTCACTCAGTTGCCTGCAGGTGAGGTCACACTGTGCAAGTACCACACGCATACACGCAGCAACTCTACGCTGTGCTATTTGCTGGCAGGGCTTCACTTTCACACTAGGATTGTTCACCAAATATTATTTTGTAGGGACCTATTCAGGCCCTCTCTGGAAGGCCTCTTCACTATTTGATTTATTGGGGTATCTGCTGATGTACATTATTCCCATTGTTCCTCTTTCTTCATTTACCCCCATTAAACCAATCCCAGACCTTCCTAGCTCCCTCCAGGTCAGGGTATCCCCTTTCATGAGTAGTGGCGTCATGCCCAGATTACTCAGGGGCATATTACCAAGGGCAAGTATCGCCGCTTTTTTGGCGAATTGTGCCGAGAAAGCGGCGATACTGCTAGAGCCCTATCAACAAGGGGATTTTAAAGCCTGACGCAAGCCCACTTTGCAAGTCGGCGATTAACATCGCTAATGACATGGAAAGTGGGCATTCCCACGTCCAACCATATGTAAAATGTGGTTGGAGGTGGGAACACCCTATTACCAAGGCAGGCATTGGGAGAAGAAGACCAGCGATAAACTTGTTTATCGCAGGTCTCCCAACGCCTGCTCTGATCAGGTGTCAGGCATTGATAACATGGGGGAGTGGATCATAACGCTGAATCCACCCCCCCATATTATCAAGGCACACATTAGCGCATGAAAATAACGTTTGTTTTCATGCGCTAATGTGCCATATCGCCAACTATCGCTGGATTACAATTCGCCTACGTGATGCGCATTGATAATTGCGCGCTAAAACGGTGATGAAATTCGGCGATAGCCGGCGATATGGGGATGTGCGTTGTGCGTATATTAACGCACTTCTTGGTAATATGCCCCTCAGTGTGGAGAGATTCTTGCCCAGCTTAGAGGTGGGTTAAGGGTTAGGCTCTCTACTGTTCAGCCCTCACCTTGTGTTGTATTCCTGCTCTGAGAGGGTGCATATGTTTTAGTGTAAGTTTGGGTGATCAGACTGAACTTTAAACCTGACTCCATTTGAATTTCTGAAAAAAAATGATCATTTTCAGAGTCCCACCCATTTCAAAACCCAACATGTTAACATCAGGAACAAGCGTTGGGTCAGCAGTCATGTCTCATAGAAGGACAGCAGGTTGTTAACTTTACTTGGTCTTTGCTAATGCCTGACTTAAATCTTGCAGGCTTGAGCTGGAAGCATATATGGTCATTTTGGACTTGTCACGTGGACTTGACCCGGAGTCGTGAGGCATATTTCTACTTGCTTGAAGATATAAAGGCATGGTAAGGTTTCTCTAATGAAGAGTGATGGTGGGAAGGGCCAGCACCAGTGTGGGTGCACTGGCCAACAGAAGAATGTGTCAAGTTCCTGACAGGATATTTAAGTGTAAGGGCCACTTAAACTGAGGCAAAGCCAATTTATTTTGTTTCTTTTTATTGAAAATATAAACAAGCAAGGCAAGAAGAATGTTATACAAAGTACCAATTCAAACGAGGAAGGAAAACACAGTACAACAAATTCAGCAATCAATATAAGGAAAGGGAGGGGGGACAGGGGCCAGCTCAATACACTTACAATGAAGTAGTCAGAATGTGGGGTCAGGGGGAGAGTGGGACATCAGAGTTATCTACTACAGGCGGTGTACATATGTCTCCACGATAACTATTCCAAGGTCCCCACACTCTACACCATTTCCGGGGACGGCCCCGGGTCAAGTATACCGTTTTTTCCCTGAACATACACCAGTCCATGTTTTCCTTCCATACTTCGACTGTAGGAGGCATCTGGGACCCCCACAACTGAGCAATATCTCGCTTTGCAATCATGGCCCCCTGGGTCGCCTACTGAGTCTGGGCTACATTATAATCCGTGGGTTCCCAAACATTTAACAATCAGTGCCTGGCCTTCGGCAAGAGAGCAACACCCATCACTTCCTTCATTACCTCATGCACCCCACTCCAAAAAGCAGCAACTTCATGACATTCCCAGATAATATGGAGAAATGTCCCTACCTGTCCACACCCTCGCTTGCACAGACCCTCCTCAGAAAAGCCCATTCGAACCAAACGGGGGCCCGTGACGTATATCCTGTGGAGGATCTTAAGTTGTACCAGTCGGAGTCGAGCTGGAATCGCGACATCCTTGGGAGAGGAGATCGCAGACTGCCAGTCCTCGTCATCTAACTCGAGGCCGTCACGGGTCCACAAGTCCCGAAGATGCAGTAGGAGATCCCACCTATCGTTAATTAATTTTTTGTAGACAAGGGAGATAGTACTGTCAGGCACTTGACCGTCCAACAATCTATCTTCAAGTGGGGACAACTCCGGAATTACCTTCCCCACTGGGAAAACTAGTATCAAGGCATGGCGAACTTGAACATAGCGGAAGTACTCTGTGTCACCCAATTCAAACTCCGTCTTTAACATCTCAAACGATTTCACCTGACCCTTAACCCAGAGGTCTCCCACCTTACTAATACCAATGAGGTCCCACTTATCGAACCCCTTGGTCTTCCACAGTTTACCAAGCTTATCCGAGTCGAAAAGCGGGGTCGCTAGAGTCAAGCAGTCTTTCCATCCCATCAAACTAGTTGCGTCCTGCCACATACGTACTGCCGTCTTCGTAGGCCCCGACAAAGCCTTAACGACCGACTTTGAGTACAGCGCCCTATAGTAATTACCCCCAGGCAACAGCCATCTACCCATAGCAAAAGCGGGGTTCAATTCGGGACCATACATACCATGATTAACGGCCCCCAATTGAGACGCCCAATAATAACGTTTGATGTCAGGGAGAGCAATACCCCCGTCATACAACGGGAGCGTCAGTTTGGCAAGTGCAATACGAGGTCTACCGTCCCATTTCAACTTTCTTTGAAGACCTTCAACTGCACGGAAATAGCTATCAAGAGTGTTCTGGAGAGCATAAAGAAAACGAAGCAGAGACATCATTTTGAAGAGGGCCGCACGACGAAGTGGCGAAAGCGGAAGCTTACGCCAACCTGCGACGTCCTGCTTTAATCTATTCAAGGGTGGAAGGAGATTCTGTTCATACCGAGTGGCAGGGTCCAATGAAACATAGATACCGAGGTATTTAAACACCGTTTGTGTCACCTGAATTGGACAGTTACGTGGAAGAAGAGGGACGTTACCAGAAAAAACGTATAGGTAGGATTTCGTCCAATTAATAATCAGGCCTGAGTTCCTACCAAAAGGGCAAAGCCAATTTGATGGTGTTCCGGGACTTGCAAATGGGCCATTTTCCCTGGATGGCACTTGCCATAGGAAATCATCCTGGGGCTTAGCACCAACAGTCCACAGACCTAAGTATCCCACCTCTCTTTCGGTCAGTCCATATTTAGGAGGAGAAGCAAGTTCAGCAAAGTGCCAACAGTCTAACTAAATAGCAGCAAACCACCCATGCTGCTCACAGCAAAACATGATTAATATTCTTTACAGCTACCTTTGTAATTCTGAAAAGGCATTCCCCATACAGATCTGCTCGCCTCATGTACATGTTTACCATACCCCAGCCACATATGTACAATTATGTTGTTTTGAGAATTTCTTCAAAATGCATATAATGAAAAATGTCCGTGGGGACCCTGGGATGGCCTTACATTTTTAGGTCTTATTCAGGCATGGGGTTAGAGGCACGCAAGCTGGTTTCCGATCAAAAGAGCAGCTCGTTAAGAGGAAAGCGCGTATGTGGAGCAAAGGGGAATACCGTATGGAATGCCAAATGGCGGTGTTGTATCCTTAGTTGCATCGAAACAAACAGTTCAGGTATTATTTCATGTTTTCATGTTACATGTATGCAGAATGACATGGGACAGAGTTGGGTGCCACTCAAAGTGTAGGGCCTGGGTTAAAGAGCCCTGGCTGCCCTACCCTGGTGACAGGCTGGTACTAACTAATGTCCTTGCCCCCGTTTTTGTGAGAACCACAGGGGAGATGAGCACCGACTGACTAATGCATCCCTACATTTAGAATTGACTGACGTCTAAGGCACACTACGATCACAAATGGCTTAATCAGACAATCCCCTGCATTAGACAAGACCTCCTCATTTCATTGAAATTCAATGTCCAATATGCTTTTTCAGCTCTCTTCATCCATGGAACACCTAATGTGTCATTCACAATGTGTACCTGCCTATTTCAGTGTGTAGCGTTGGGCAATGGACCAACCCTCTTCAGCCATTGGCTTCCCTCTGAGTAATGACATTCAGCACTTTCCCAAGGAGCACATCCATACACAAGTAGTCCCCTTGAGTGTCAGGAACTATTTTGGCACTGTGTGCTTTTTGAGACCCAAAAATGTGCTTTAAGCCAATACGTTTTGTAAATTATATATTCTATTATAGAATGATAAACAAGAAAGGCATTGACAAAGCTAAAAGTCTGGATGCCAATGCTAGGGCCAATGGCTTTCTAAAAGTTCTATGGATTATTTTATTATTGTCACCCTCTGTCCCACCTTCTTCAAAAATGCACATCTATTTCTAGTCAGTCAGTCAGTCAGTCGGTCAGTAATTCTTTATTCGATGAATAAAAAAAATCATAATAGTACAGATATATTTACAAGATTAAAATATAGAATTAAATTACATATGAAAATCATCACGAATTACCAATACAAACAGATAAAAATGCATACTTAAAAACCACATGATTAACTAACTCCTTTTGTATTTCTTAACCTCACAGCCAGCCTCAAGAAAGTCATAATACAATAGAGTGTCCATGGGTCATTGGCTCTTTGCAAGTAGACTAAAGCCGTTTTAGCGTGCCTAAACTTTTCTTTTTTTTTAAATTTTACCAAATATTTACACCGGGGGTACTTAAAAAAAAGGGCACAAAAGTACAAAATGAAGGGTGTCCTGCGGAGACCTATTGTCGCAGCCGCAATAAATGCGGTAATAGGTTAAACCTAAGGCGGGTCATTAGGAACCTATCATGTGGATTGTATACCAAGTACAGGTATGGCTCCATGCCCTCATTTTTTTATAAGACTAAGGGCACCTACAGATTGTTTGGACTTATCCCCTATTGCTCTACGCTTCACAAGATGATCATATAACAGTTTTTTAATTTTTTGTTTATTCGATGGTAAAATGGAGTTAGGATTGGTGAACAAATCCTTCCGGTCAATAGCCTCCAGCGTGATCTTAACATAATTTAACCAGGGGATATGTAGCCCTTTGTCCCTATGCAAGCAGTCTTCCTGGATTTGTCTACTTAGGAGCGCCTCGGGATTTGACCAGATTCTCAGCCATGCCATAATGGGTCTTAACTTGATCTGGTCCTCAATAAATGGGCTCCCCAGTTCACTATGTACAATTGCAGCTGAGGTACACTGAGGGACTTTTAAGATCCTTCGCATATATTTATTTTCCTCAACTTGCAGTTGTTCCACATTCACATAGCCCCACACTTCTGACCCATGCATTACTCTTGCAAAACCTACTGATCTATAAAGGTTCAGAACCTGTTCTGGGGACCAACGACCCAACCTACGTCCATAATTTGCTATGGCACCATTTGTAGAAAATAATTTTGAGCAACGGTCCCCCACTAAGGATCTGAATTGCAGTGCTCCATCAAACAGTAACCCTAAATAAGAGAAAGACTTCACCTTTTCTAATGTGTGGTTTCCTATTTTATATGAGAACCTTTTGCACGGTTTAATACCAGCCAGCATCACGAAGGACTTGCTCAAGTTTACCGACAGGTCCAGGGTCCCCATAAACTTTACAAAACTGTTGATCAAGCATTGCAGGCCCCTCGGAGTGCGGGCGAGCAGGACCGCGTCATCCGCGTATGAAAGCACCGGAATTTTACGCGATCCTACTCTTGGGCAGTCCAAGTTTAAAGCCAGCAGTGCCTGCTCTAGGTTACTAATGTAGAGCGAAAACAGGAAGGGTGCTAAAATGCAACCCTGGCGCACTCCACTTGTACAGGGAAATGATTCTGTGTTCCCCCCTTCCGTTTTATAGCGAACCCTAGCTGTTGTCTCCTGGTGCAGCTCACTCAGAATATTATTCAGACCCGGGTCAATTCCCATGTCCCTCATCAGGCGCCATAACTTGCTCCTATTTACATGATCGAAGGCTGCTGCCAGGTCCATAAAGCCCAGATACATGGCCTCGTTGCTGGCTTTGGTGTATTTGGCAAGCAGCAGATAAAGATTGAGGCATTGATCGCTAGTGGACCTCCCTGTTCTAAAACCATACTGAATGTCCGTAATTAGGTGGTGTTCTTCAGTCCAGTCCATGAGCCTTTGCAAGATAATCCAACCCAACATTTTGGCTGAGACATCGATTAGAGAAATCGGTCTGTAACATTGTGGGTTGTCCCTGTTGCCCTTCTTGAAAATGGGGACAATGACTGCTGTGGACCAAGAGCGGGGCAGACCATACTGGGCAGCTGTGTTTAACACTCTGGTGAGGATGGAGGCCCAGAGATTTACTTTACTCAGATATAAGTCAGGTGGGGAGCCATCAGGGCCAGGTGCCTTATTACGTGTAAGGCTTTGGATCCCTGCTGTTATTTATGCAAGGGAAAACTCAATGTCTGGACCCTGTTGAGCGTCCACCCCCCAATCCATATCTGTGTCCTGTTTATGGTTATACAATCCCTCAAAATGTGCAACCAACTGCTCTGGTAAAATGGTTGACCCGATCCCTGGGGTATTACTATCCTAAAAGCATGGATTATTAACAATCCTCCAGAACTGGGTCATATCCCTTCTTTCTCCCGCCTCTCTCAGGTCTGCCCAGGCTTCTGTTTGAAGGGTGGTCTTTCTTTGTTTCAGTGCATTTTTATACATACGTCTGCACTGAACTATTCTATAGTTGTCCCTGGGTTTAGATTTTAGACTAGATTTCAGGTCTCTCAGAGCACGTGAACACTTGCTGTCGAACCACCTCGGCTGCAGGTTATTCCTCTCGGGGGCTTTTATCTTTAATAAACCGTCTACCATCTTAGTCACTGAGCTAAATGCCACAAGCAGATTTCTCCCCTCTATCATGGGGTCTAGGCATTCCTTGATCTGAGCCATCCCTTGTGACATTAGTTCTTCATAAAATGCTTCCCCGTCAATCTATGCCCATCTAAGCCGCCTTCCTTGATCAGTTGCTTTTAGCACACGATCCATGGGGGGCTGAACTTTGAGCATCCCCATTGTTTAAACGTTAAAATTAGGGGGTTGTGGTCACTAAATGCGCTCCACTCAATCCCCACCACGCTGATTGATTTCTTTACTTGCCTAGACACTAGAATATGATCTATATAAGTGGAACATCCTCTCCCTTTAAAGGTTGAGATGAGGGACCCATCCTCATCTAGGCTAACCAGATCTATTGTGTGTTCCAAGTCGTGGGTCTTTAGAAGATTGCTAAGAGCTAAACCTTCTGGGGAATGTTCAAAATGTGGGCCCTTCTCCATAGAACATCGAGACCAATCTACGTTCAGGGGAAACAAAGTTGGGCACAGATGACAGTTAAAATCACCCAGAACTACCAAGGATTTTTCCGTAGCCCCTTTCCTATGGTCTAACTCTTGATGTAGTCTGTGGTCTATTTCCTGTAATGTATGGTTATTTCCCTTGGTGGTCCCTGCATTATATAAGTTGAACAAAGTTAACCTGAGCCCCGGTCTTACAAACCGTAATGCCTGAATAGTATGTGCTGACCATGGTGGGCTCGTCCATGCTCCTTTCAGGTTCAGGTCTACATATAATGCTAGACCTCCAATAGCTCTTCCTGAACTAGCTTTTTGCGCTGGCACAAAAAAGCATTTATACCCAGCCATATGAAATGAGTTACTATCAACTGCCCAGGTCTCTTGTAGACTGATTATCTGAAACCCCCCAATGTACTCTCTCCATTCTTTATTATTGAATTTTCCTGCCAAGCCTGCGATATTCCATGATAAGATCTTCAACTCCCCCTCAGATTCCCTGCCTAGGGTTTTCTCTCTCTGGCTATCAGGTGTCGGCCCTTCCTCAGTCCTTAAAGATGTGGTATGGGCCCCAGAAGTCAGTTTTGATAACTTAGCTGATGTCACCCTCCCGTTTTCCTCCTGTGTGCAAAATATTTGGGGGCTAGAACACCTATCAGCCTCTTGCATATTCTCCTTATTGATGCTTGCCATTGGGTAATGTAGTTGGGTAGCTAGTGGTATTAACGAGGGTACGTTATTATTCGTCACTCTCGTACCACCTCCTTCCCCATTCAGTAATCTAATTACATCACCCTCCCTATAAATTGACTTCACCACTTGATCCTGAGATATTCGTGGTCAATCATTGTCTTCTAGGCTCAAGAGGGGTCTAAATCTATTCTCCCAAATAGCGGCATCTTGTTCTTGCACCGTCACAACATTAGTGGCAGACCTACCCGTCCCATTGGTATATTGACCCATGCCTGCTCTCCCCGGGTAGTGTCTAGAATGAAAGGGGGCATATTGTATGGGGCAGAAATATTCCAGTGGCAACGTTTTTATGTTACTTGAAGATTGAAGGGAGCCACTAGACAGTATATATTCGACCAATCTCATATCCCTAAAGTTCACAATTATACAATTATTATACAATTGCCCACCAGATCTTTGCTTTTCCTGCCGATCCAGTTCACCCTTCTAACATTCAGGATTTCTCCACTTTTATTCCCTGCCAGTGGTCTATTATTGTTTAACCAGGCAATCGTCTTGTTTTTAAGCTCGGGTAGGACTCTTTCTGCTCAGGTTTTAATTCTGGACCCCCCCCCCCCCCGAGTACCACTACATAGGGGCACGCCTCAGGTGGTAGATCTATGCTAGGTAGGGGATTTACTACTCTTGTGTTAGTTTCGCAGCTTGTACGTTGTGTCGGTTTTTCCTTTTGCACTTGTACTGTTTCACCCCTCTTCAGCCAGGATAGCTTGAATCCAGTGGCACAGTGAGCCCAGGACCCCTGTCTGGGCATACCTGGCGCACTTGGGGCGAGAAAGAAAAAGACACACAATTGATGGACGGAATGCAGGACAAATCAAAACATTCACCCCGAGTCAAGAGACCTGGGATATTGGCAGTAGTTTTCATACAGTGTACCACAGGAATCAGAGCTCTTGCGTGCATCACAGCATAGAAACTCTTCAAACTTGCTAGTGGAAACAGAGTTAAATTCCTTGATGCGTAAATCATGTAACGTATTTCTTCTTCAAAGAAACAAGACTTTTTATCACTTACATTTCCACTTCGAACCCCGGGATTAAACTAAAAAAAAATCTCTTCTCATTCTTCAATCACATGTTCATTCTTAGCGCAATGCAAATGAAGGTGCTGTCTGCCTGGACTGTGCCTTTCAAGTGACTGATCGGTGGTGTGTTGGACATTGTGCTGGAGATTACTCGGGGATAAACATACAGACATCACAGTGCAATGCATGAAAAATTGGAAATTACCTGATCACGAGATTTGGAAATCATATTTGAAAACAAAGATATTTTAAAAAGTAATAAACCCTCATTTTTTCCCATTTTACTGAATAAAAGTACTGACTGCACCAGAGTGGATCAGGGGCCCTTTTCCTGCAACATAAATTGACTCCGCCGTTAAACTGTATGTGAGGAGTGTTTGCATTTTCCTCATCCAGAGCTAGTACCCTTCTATCTTTTTACAAAACATGTGTCTTGGGATCCAGGGCCTACGAGGACAAGTTTAGGATGGGACAGCTAAGAAAAGAGGGAACATTTAAATATTCTGCATTTAGATTCAAGAAAAGCAGCCTGTGGACCAGGTCTCCGGCCCATGATCTGCGCATCTGCAAAAATCAGCAGAACCGCTGGATATTTCTGAGGTCTTCACCTTTTTCACTGTTTTAGAACAGTCACCAAAGTAAATGCCCGTTTTCAAAGGAATTCAAGAGGGCGGCTGTAAGGCAATATGTCTTTTAATTTTAATACTATTGTCTTCTTGAGAGTCAGTCTTTTCTTTGTGTGTTTAGTGCCTGTTTGAATGATGAAATTGGCAAGTTTTTGTCCCAAAGATTAATGGTGCGTGTTAACTCCAAATACCTGTCTAGTGCATTGGAGATAACATGCACCATTAATCTTTGGGACAAAAACTTGCCAATTTCATCATTCAAACAGGCACTAAACAAGGCCGCGAAATTTCATTCTTCGATCATTGACAAAGACATCTTTGCACACCGCTCACATTCCTGGGCCCTGACCAATAGTTATAGATCTCTAACCCCAGTGGCTTACCTGGACGCAACATACTCTGTCTTCATCAAAAGAAAGCTGATGGCCCTGAGGTTCGGAAAATGTCCTACCTTGGCGAACGAGCCAGCCTGGAATTATACAGAATCCGTCTCTTGCCGCCTCTGTGGGTATGCAAAAGAAGATCTTATTCACATAATATGTCACTGCAAACAGCTGACAATGGAGCGAAGGCTCTTTCTAAGGAATATATTCCTGGTAAGGAAACTACGCACTTGGAGGACTGCAGTAATTGGATGCCTGGACGCAACGTCACCACAAACAAACTGTAAGATTATAAAGTTCTTGCTGACTTTCGAAAAACTTGTGAAGGCAATGTAAACACTTGTTTTTGTTTTACTCTTTTATTAATTTCAGTCACTTGTTCAATTATAATTATTAGGTTTTTAAATAGATGATTATACTCAATGATCAAATTTTAATTAAGGTTGAAAAATTATGGAAATTTTGTTGCGGTTGACCTTACTTAATGATCAAAATTTTATTTCATGTTTGAGACCGACAATGGAAATTTTGTTATGGTTTTAATTAACTGAACAAGAAAATTTGAATTCAAATTCAAATTCAAATTGTGTGTTTCTGTTTCTTTATTTCATTGCCCCCTTCACCGAATGCTCTCAGACCTCAAGATTGTGGTATAAGAAAGACACTGCTGAATGTAAGCCTATCAAGCGCTGCTTAAAAATGAAAGAAACAATCAGACATTCGATAAAACTGGCAGCAAAGCACAGGGGGTCTGGGAACATTCTTTGAAATACCCCAATAGTCCCAAGAAAGCACTACATCCGTCAACTACTGACGCAACAAATGCAGGTGGCTACTTCTGCCAGGAATCTTATTCTTGAGGTTTGCTTATCATGAGAATTGCTCAGTGTGTTGATATTTCGGATTACCATCAAAAGGTGCATGCACATTCCTCAGTATTGTTTCATTCTTACAATGTTTTTCGCTGACACCTCTGTACTCATTCTATGCAATGCTAAACATTCTTTTCCGCACCCGTTGAGTTCGTTCAGCCAGCACCAGCTCTGCGGGCTGCCCTGAAACACCTGAAGAAAGATCAAACAATCTTGGTGGGAACAGAGCACACTGGGCTGCAGCCAAAAATAAGCCCAGAGGATTGTACAAAGAATTTAAACAGAGGTGGTGCCAAAGTGCTGTTTGTTAAGTCTAATCTGCCATACACCCTGTTTGGTGTATAATGCCCACCAAGCCATAGAGCTGTCAATAGTTTTAGTCTCATCGCCCTAATGTACTGCAGCATTTAATTCGCTAATTGGCTAGCATCAGTGTGCAAAAGGGTACAAGGCGGAGGTGGAGTAGGGTACAAGGAGGAGGGGGCGAAGGGTGCAGGGGGAGGGGGAGAAGGGGGATGGTGATGAAGTTAAAAAATGTGCCACCCCCCCTGAAACATTTCTGCGGAAGCCCATGGAACTCACACTACTTTGTAAGGGAGAGTGGGAGAGAGTAGAGAGAGAGAGAGAGAGACCGTGAAGAGAGAGAGAGAGTAGAGAGAGAGAGACAGTGGAGAGAGACAGTGGAGAGAGAGCAGAGAGAGAGTGGAGAGAGTGGAGAGAGAGTGGAGAGAGAGAGTGGAGAGAGCGTGGAGAGACAGTGGAGAGAGAGTGAGAGAGAGAGTGGAGAGAGAGTGGAGAGAGAGAGTGGAGAGAGTGGGGAGATTGTAGAGAGAGAGGAGAGAGAGAGTGTGGAGAGAGAGAGAGTGGAGAGAGAGTGGAGGGAGACAGTGGAGAGAGAGAGTGGGGAGAGTGGAGAGAGAGAAAGTGGAGAGAGAGCAGAGACAGAGTGGAGAGAGACAGTGGGGAGAGACAGTAGAGAGAGAGAGTGGAGAGAGAGTAGAGAGAGAGAAGGGAGAGAGGGTTGAGCGAGAGAGTGGAGAGAGAGTGGAGAGAGAGGAGAGAGAGTGGAGGAAGACAGTGGAGGGAGACAGTGGAGAGATAGAGAGATAGTGAGAGAGGGGAGAGGGGTTGGCCTAACGGCTAAGGCGCTCGACCTCGGACCTGGGGAACTTGGTTCGAGTCTCGGTAAAACCCCCTGTGATTCTGGGCAAATCACTTAATCTCCCCGTGCCTAAAAAATGAAAGTGTGTCCTCATGTAACGTAACTGGTGCTATGTAAAGCGCTCTGATAACTGATTCGGTTCGGTTCAAGTTCGCGCTATATAAAACTCTAAAAATAAAAATTAAAAAAAAATTAAAAAAGTGGAGAGAGAGAGACAGTGGAGAGAGAGTGGAGAGAGAGAGAGACAGTAGAGATAGAGTGGACAGAGTTGAGAGTGAGAATGGAGAGAGAGAATGGAGAGAGACAGTGGAGAGAGAGAGAGAGAGTAGAGAGAGAGAGAGAGAGTCGAGAGAGACAGTGGAGAGAGAGTGGAGAGATTGGAGAGAGAGAGTGGAGAGAGAGAGAGAGAGAGTGGAGAGAGAGTAGAGAGAGAGTGGAGGGAGACAGTGGAGAGAGAGAGTGGGGAGAGTGGAGAGAGAGTGGAGAGTGAGAACGTGGAGAGAGAGCAGAGACAGAGTGGAGAGAGACAGTGGGAAGAGACAGTAGAGAGAGAGAGAGAGTGGAGAGAGAGTAGAAAGAGAGAGAGAAGGGAGAGAGGGTGGAGCGAGAGAGTGGAGAGAGAGAGGAGAGAGAGTGGAGGGAGACAGTGGAGGGAGACAGTGGAGAGAGAGTGAAGAGAGAGTGGAGAGATAGAGAGATAGTGAGAGAGTGGAGAGAGAGTGGAGAGAGAGAGAGACAGTAGAGATAGAGTGGACAGAGACTGATTGAGAGTGAGACTGACTGACAGAGAGAGAAAGACTGACTGACTGACAGAGACTAACTGACTGAGGTAGAGAGATACTGACTGATAGAGAGAGAGAGACTGAGAGAGAGAGGCAGAGACTGACTGACAGAGAGATAGACTGATTGACTGCGAGAGAGACTGACTGACTGAGAGAGACTGACAGAGAGAGACTGACTGAGAGAGAGATTGACAGAGAGAGAGAGAGAGAGACTGACTGACTTGGAGAGGCTGACTGACTGACAGAGACTGACTGAGAGAGAGAGACTGACTGACTGAGGTAGAGAGAGAATGACTGACTGAGAGAGACTGACTGACTGGGAGGGAGAGAGACTGACTGGGAGAGAGAGAGAGAGACTTACTGACAGAGAGAGAGAGACTGAGAGAAAGAGAGACTGACAGAGAGAGAGAGACTGACTGACAGAGACTGACACAGAGAGAGAGAGACTTCAGAGACTGACAGTGAAAGAGAGACTGACCGACAGAGAGAGAGACTGACTGAGAGAGAGAGGCTGAATGAGAGAGAGACTGACTGACTAAGAGAGAGAGACTGACTGACTGAGAGAGGCTGATTGAGAGAGAGAGAGACTGACTG